>NC_092714.1:268675474-271075474 GCF_047496885.1 Scyliorhinus torazame | reverse complement strand
GGAAGAGTCAGAAGAGGAAAAAGATAGTGACCAGAAAGAAGGCATTGTCCTATTGACAAGCAGTTTTACGCCGGTAATGAGGGTGTTGGTTGCAGAATCCTTCAACTGTGCTGTATTGGACAGTGGCTGCACATCTACTGTGTGTGGAATTGACTGGTTAAAATGTTACCTGGACTCTTTGAATGCTGAAAATCGTAACAAGGTTAAGGAATTTGAAAGTTCCACAAGTTTCAGGTTTGGGGATGATAATACTCTGAAGTCACTGAAAAGAGTGGTGATCCCTTGCAATATTGCCGGAGTGAATCATTTCATTAGCAGGAATGCTGTATCAAGTGAAATACCTTTGCTTCTGAGCAGACCATCGATGAAGAAAGCACACATGAAATTGGATATGGAACAGGATAAGGCAACAGTTTTTGGAAAGACGGTGGACTTACAATTTACACAGTCGGGACACTATTGTATTCCATTACTGACAAATAATATTTCAAGTAGAGTGGTCAAGGATATGTTAATGGCAGTTGAAAATGGGACTTTAGCTGATAAAAAGCTTGTGGTATTAAAACTGCATAGGCAATTTGCACATCCGTCTCCTCGGAGGCTGAAAAATTTATTAAAAGATGCAGGGGTAAGGGATGACGACTATACTAAACTGATAGAACAGGTTAGTGACCGCTGTGAGGTTTGTAGGAAATACAGAAGGACACCAGCACGACCGATAGTAACCCTACCTTTGGCCAGGGATTTTAATGACATTGTGGCCATGGACCTTAAGATCTGGGATAAAGCAAATAATATATTTATTTTGCATTTTGTAGATTTAGTATCCAGATTTAGTCAATCAACGATTGTACGAAGTCAAGAAAAGAGAGTAATTCTGGATCAAATCGTGGAAAAATGGAGAGGGACAGGAATGGGTCCACCGGCAAAATTCCTTACGGACAATGGGGGTGAATTTGCTAATGATGAGTTTAGGGATATGTGTGAAAACATGAATATCAGAGTTATGAATACGGCTGCAGAAAGCCCATTTAGTAATAGTGTCTGTGAAAGAAATCATGCTGTCATCGATGACATGCTTCGGAAAATTTTGGCAGATCGACCAAATTGCAGGCTAAATTCAGCTTTAGCATGGGAAGTACATGCAAAGAATTCATTGCAGATGGTTGGGGGCTATAGTCCTTATCAGTGTTTGGTAGAAATCCTAAAATTTCGTCCATTTTGGATGACCAGCCTCCAGCTTGGGAGGGGACTACAATTAGCTCTGGTTTTGCTGAACATTTAGATGCATTACATAGCAGAAAAGCTTTTTTGGAAGCAGAAGTCTCTGAAAGAATTCGCATAGCTTTAAGACATAACGTACGGCCATCAGATGCCGTTTTTTCAGCAATGAGGCATGGTATACTATAAGAGAGACAATTCTAATGAATGGAAAGGCCCAGGGAAGATCATAGGCATAGATGGCAAAACAATTATTTTGCAAAATGGTAATCAAACTGTTAGGGTACATTCATCAAGGATAATGGGTATAGATTACAAATTTTCAAATTTAGACAGAGCAGACAGACATGATGAGGAACCAGAGTCATCTGGTACACATGTGTTACACAACTATGAGGACCAATTAACTGATATAGACAGGGTTTCTGTGGAGGAACACAACACTTCTGATGAATTAGAACAGGCCATTTTTCCGCAAGGGCAACTGCCAAAAGTTGGTACAAAAGTGATATACTTGCCTGAAGGGTCTAGTCAATGGAAGGATGCAACTGTTATTAGTAGAGCAGGGAAGGCCACTGGAAAGTATAAACATTGGTTGAATGTACAGCATTCAGGGGAAGGAGTCAAGACAATGGATTGGGAAAACGAAGTTCAAAAATGGAGGGCACAGAAACGCAGTGCCAGTTCAGATGGTACAACGGATAGTGAACAGGTTCACAGGAAAAGGTCGAGAACTATTGAAAGGACATCCCACAGCAGAAGGGGAAGATCAAGCAGTAGCAGTACAGAACGAGATTCCAGGTGGGAGAGGGGACGTAGTTTATCAAGATCTCGGAACATGAGTAAGACTATGAATACTAATAGGAGTAGAAGCCCACATGCACGTGAGATTTTGGTGGCTTCAAATAAATTAGATGAAAAAGTTATCAAAGAAACTAAACAGCAAGAATTGCATAGTTGGAGTGAATTTGGGGCATACACGGAAGTACCGGATAGGGGACAAAGTGCTCTATCCCACAGATGGATTTACACAGAAAAGGTCTTCCGGATGGAACTTATAAGGCAAAGGCCAGGCTCGTGGCAAGGGGATTTGAAGAAAACTTAGAAGATCAGGATTTAAGGGTAGATTCACCTACAGCAGGAAAGGTTATTTTAAAGATCTTCTTGGCTCTATTAGCCACAAAGGCATGGGAATGCAAATCTATAGATATAAAAGCTGCCTTTTTGCAGGGGCATCAGCTCCAGAGAGACATTTTTCTCTGTCCTCCTAAAGAAGCAGCTAACACAGAAGGGGTACTCTGGAAGTTGAACAAATGTGTATATGGATTAAATGATGCATCTAGAGTCTGGTATTTTTCGGTAAGGTCAGTTTTGTTAAAGTTAGGCTGTTGCTAGTTGAAAGCAGATCCTGCAATGTTTTACTGGCACTATAAAGGAAATCTTTCTGGCATTTTTATGATGCATGTCGATGATTTTTTGTGGGGTGGGACTAGTGATTTTGAAGCTATTGTAATCGCTGGTTTGAGGAAAGAACTCAGGTTCGGAAGTCAGGCTTCCGGTGCATTTAAATATATTGGATTGGAAATTGGACAGACTAAGTTAGGGGCAACTTTACGTCAGCAATCTTATTTGGAAAGCATCAGCCCAATAGCAATTAGTCGTGGCTGAGTTTCACAAAAAGACGCAATGGTTTCAAAGATAGAAAAAGAGCAACTGCAAAGTTTAATTGGGCAACTGAACTGGTTAGGTAGACAGACTAGACAGGACGTGAGTTTTGATGTCTTAGAGTTGAGTACAAAAATGAATGATCCCAAAGTGGAAGACATAATAAGAGCAAATAAAGCGTTGGCCAAACTAAAAATGCAGGAGTATGTTTTGAAGTTCCCGGTTTTAGGTGACCTTAGGCACTTGAAACTCATAGTTTATAGTGATGTGTCCTACACAAATTTATGTGATGTGGTTTCAAGCGCAGGAGATTTTATAATTTTCCTTTTGGGGAACAATGGTAAATGTTGCCCGCTTGTGTGGGAAACAAAGAAAATAAGGAGAGTGGTAAAAAGCACTTTGGCTGCTGAGACGTTAAGCCTTGTAGAGGCGGTGGATATGGCCTTTTATATAAATAAGTATGATATTGACAGAAATTTTGGGATTAGGGGATTTGGGTAATATACCTATTGACTGTCACATTGACAATAAATCCCTGTGGGAAAATGTGCACTATACAAAAAGTGTCAATGAAAAGAGGTTACGGATAGACATCGCAAGTTTGAAGCAGATGTTGGACAGAGGGGAAATAACAAAAATTAAATGGGTCGACAGGAGCTATCAACTGTCAGACTGTTTTACGAAAAGAGGGGTGTGTTCACAGAAACTTTTGGATATTGTTAATGAAGGGCGCTTCTTCCTGTGACTTTTTTTTCTTTCTCGTCCTAAAAGAAAAAGGGGGGAAATCATGTGTGTTGCTTTTGAGTTTCTTTAGATTTTGTTTTCACCAATTTTTTTTCTCTAAGGAAGGGGAGACTGTTAAGTAATGGGTTAAGAGACATTGCAATTAGTTGTCTCATTTATGTTAAGTATCCATTAATTGACACTGATCTGTAAAGGGGCTTCAGGTGGCCTCTGTCAGGTGATGAGTAGTTAGAGTTTTGTGCAAAGTCTGTTGGAATGAAATAAATGTGTGTTGGTGAAAAAGGAACAGAACTTTAGACTCTTCATATCACAGCAACTAAAACGTCTAATACTCCAGCAACGCTATCTCCTGGACTACAAATCAGTTTCCCATCCCCCTGCCAAATTAGTTTAAACCCCCCCGAAGAGCTGTAGCAAATTTCACTCCCAGGATATTGGTGCCCCTCTGGTTCAGGTGTAACCCGTCCTGTTTGTACAGGTCCCACCTTCCCAGAATGTGCTCCAATTATCCAAGTAACTGAAACCCTCCCTCCTACACCATCCCTGTAGCCACGTGTTTAACTGCACTCTCTCCCTGTTCCTCACCTCGCTAGCATGTGGCACTGGCAGCAAACCAGAGATTTGTAATTGTAAACTGTTTATTACGAGAGTTATAATGAGATACACAGCAAATACAACTGGTTAACTATTAATGATTACCTACTTCCCACTTTGACCTGCTCCCACCTTCTACACACTCCCACACACACAGAGGACAGACAAACACAGAGTGGTGGAAAGGGGTAAAAATCATAAATGAAAAGAAAAAGAGTCTTTGTTGCCTTTGATGGTTTTTAGCACATGTTTCTTCCCAGCAAGTTTGCAGGTTAACGTCTCTGTTCATTCATTCATTCAGGTTTTTTTGTAGTTTAGAAATGCAGTACTCACAGCCTTTCTGGAGAGGCACCTTACTTCTCTTCAAACTTCACTTTCAGTTTGTGGGTTGTATTCAGGCCTCTGTAGTTTCAGGAATACAGCCACAGCAGGCTTGCTGGAGAGAGATATAGTTGACTCTACCTTTATCTTTCTGGAGGGAGAGGTAGCACTCATAGCAGCTTTTCGTAAGGCATTATGGATTTTAGTAAGGCATTTGATAAAGTTCCCCATGGTAGGCTTCTGCACAAAGTAAGGAGGCATGGGATAGTGGGAAATTTGGCCAGTTGGATAACGAACTGGCTAACCGATAGAAGTCAGAGAGTGGTGGTGGATGGCAAATATTCAGCCTGGATCCCAGTTACCAGTGGTGTACCGCAGGGATCAGTTCTGGGTCCTCTGCTGTTTGTGATTTTCATTAATGACTTGGATGAGGGAGTTGAAGGGTGGGTCAGTAAATTTTCAGACGATACGAAGATTGGTGGAGTTGTGGATAGTAAGGAGGGCTGTTGTCGGCTGCAAAGAGACATAGATAGGATGCAGAGCTGGGCTGAGAAGTGGCAGATGGAGTTTAACCCTGAAAAGTGTGAGGTTGTCCATTTTGGAAGGACAAATATGAATGCGGAATACAGGGTTAACGGTAGAGTTCTTGGCATTGTGGAGGAGCAGAGAGACCTTGGGGTCTATGTTCATACATCTTTGAAAGTTGCCACTCAAGTGGATAGAGCTGTGAAGGAGGCCTATGGTGTGCTTGCGTTCATTAACAGAGGGATTGAATTTAAGAGCCGTGAGGTGATGATGCAGCTGTACAAAACTTTGGTAAGGCCACATTTGGAGTACTGTGTACAGTTCTGGTCGCCTCATTTTAGGAAGGATGTGGAAGCTCTGGAAAAGGTGCAAAGAAGATTTACCAGGATGTTGCCTGGAATGGAGAGTAGGTCTTACGAGGAAAGGTTGAGGGTGCTAGGCCTTTTCTCATTAGAGCGGAGAAGGATGAGGGGCGACTTGATAGAGGTTTATAAGATGATCAGGGGAATAGATAGAGTAGACAGTCAGAGACTTTTTCCCCAGGTGGAACACACCATTACAAGGGGACATAAATTTAAGGTGAAAGGTGGAAGATATAGGAGGGATATCAGAGGTAGGTTCTTTACCCAGAGAGTAGTGGGGGCATGGAATGCACTGCCTGTGGAAGTAGTTGAGTCGGAAACATTAGGGACCTTCAAGCAGCTGTTGGATAGGTACATGGATTACGGGAAAATGATATAGTGTAGATTTATTTGTTCTTAAGGGCAGCACGGTAGCATTGTGGATAGCACAATTGCTTCACAGATCCATGGTCCCAGGTTCGATTCCGGCTTGGGTCATTGTCTGTGCGGAGTCTGCACGTCCTCCCCGTGTCTGCGTGGGTTTCCTCCGGGTTCCTCCGGTTTCCTCCCACAGTCCAAAGATGTGCGGGTTAGGTGAATTGGCCAATGATAAATTGCCCTTAATGTCCAAATTGCCCTTGGTGTTGGGTGGAGGTGTTGAGTTTGGGTAGGGTGCTCTTTCCAAGAGCTGGTGCAGACTCGGGGGGCCGAATGGCCTCCTTCTGCACTGTAAATTCAATGATAATCTATGATTAATCTAGGACAAAGGTTCGGCACAACATCGTGGGCCGAAGGGCCTGTTCTGTGCTGTATTTTCTATGTTCTATGTTCTATGTTTTCTGGGGTGACCACCCTGACCACCACTGGATCTGGCACTAAATCACGCTCCAATTGTACTTTATACAATGGAACTTGGATATAATCTCCACCTATCCCATTCACTTATACTTTAGCTTTCATTGAGCTCTTTGGAGGGCAAACCAAATCCTTCTCCAATAAGAGAGTTTGAGTAGCCCCTGTGTCCCTTAAAATAGTTGTGGGTTTGGCTCCATCAGTTGAGGGAAACGGGGCGATCTTCCCCTTAGACAGGAACCCGGCATATCTCCCATCCAACTCATTCCTCACACCTGCTCCCACAGCAGTGTTTACCTCAGGTCTCCTGTCCAGTTAAAGTTACAGTCTGATCTGTAGTATTCTCCACCTTTGTTTCCTTTTGAGAATCCTCCTTATGAATCTCAACATGTCCCGTGGGCTTTCCTCGCAACTTCCAACTTGCTGAACAAACATGTTCCACTTAATTACAATGGTAACACCTAGACCTCCGAGTCTCACATCCACCCTCAGTACCTTCCTACCTGGACTGAGCAGGAGATCTCAGAGCCTTCCCAGCTACCCATCTTTACCTTGGCTACCTGTCTTCCTTCCACGCTCCCACTTCTTATCCTTTTCAACATTATGGTGGCGATGGAACGAATGTTTAAATTTATGGATGAGCTCCTCTGTTATTGCTGCCTGCCTAACTGTCTTCGCCCTCTGGTCTTCAACATGGGTTCTTATTATAGAAGGTAAGGAATTCTTAAATTCCTTAAAGAGAATGACCTCTCTCAGAGCCTAATGGACACTTTCAAATCCCAATTCTCGTACCCACCTATTAAAATTGTTCTGATAACCCCTTTAAATTCTGCATAAATCTGTCCCAGCTGTCTCCTTATATTTCGACACTTTGATCCATATTCCTCAGGAACCAAATCATATGCACAGAATAACCCTTATTAACACGTCATAATTCTTAGTCCTCCCACTCTGACAGGGAAGCATAAATGTCTTGTGCCCACCCCGTCAATTTACTCGGTGTGGCTAATGTCCATTGTGTTCTCGGACAATCCATTTGGATTGCTATTTTGTCAAAAGCCCTAAAAAAAGTTTCGCCATCCTTCTGATCGAATTCTGGGAGGCCTGTGTAGATTTGAAATGAAAATGAAAATCGCTTATTGTCACAAGTAGGCTTCAAGTGAAGTTACTGTGAAAAGCCCCTAGTCGCCACATTCCGGCACCTGTTCGGGGAGGCTGGTACGGGACTTGAACCCGCACTGCTGGCCTTGGTCTGCTTTACAAGCCAGCTATTTAGCCCACTGTGCTAAAAATGTAAACATATCCCCAGTAGGTTGTGATATAGAATCAATCTCCCCTCTAATTTCTGGCAGCTACCCATTAATTTCTAGTGACTTAATCCGGAAGTCTATCTCTTTCACCTTGTCCTCTCTTTTGCTTTTCCCGCTCTCTCTAATTCCAACCTCCTTATTTCCATCTCCATCTCTTTTTCTATTCTTTCCCTTTCTTGATCAAATTTCAACCAAATTCGCTCCAGCTCAATTTCCCCAGCAGAAAATGTCCTTCATGCTGCACTACGCTGTGGGCCCTCCTGCGTTCCTAGCATCTCTTTCAAATTTAAATGTTGAGAATTCGCTTCAATTATCTCCACCTTCCTAGCTCTAGCTGGTATCTCTATTTTTAATGCCCCTGCTAATTCAACCAGCTTGTCTTTTCGAAGGTCTTTTAAATAAACCAGAGATAAGTCATCCTCCTGAAGAATAATCTTAGCAACTTCCAGGGCCATCCTGTTATATTGGGGCAGTACGGTAGCACAAGTGGATAGCACTGTGGCTTCACAGCACCAGGGTCCCAGGTTCGATTCCCCGCTGGGTCACTGTCTGTGCGGAGTCTGCACGTTCTCCCAGTGTCTGCGTGGGTTTCCTCCAGGTGTTCCGGGTTTACTCACACAGTCCTAAGATGTGCAGGTTAGGTGGGTTGGACATGCTAAATTGCCCTTAGTGTCCAAGAAGGTTAGGAGGGGTTATTGGGTTACAGGGATAGGGTGGAAGTGAGGGCTTAAGTGGGCTCGATGGGCCGAATGGCCTCCTTCTGCACTGTATGTTCTATGTTTTATTACTACAACCCAGAGTCCCTGTTTAATGTATATCAGAACCCAAACTTTGCCATCTACCATTCCAAAGATCCTGGACGAGTGCCCAAATTATGTTGTGACATCTTGGGCTAGTGCACGGTCAATTCCAGCCCCACATGTCCCGGAGTCACAACACAAGTGAATTAACCAATAATTCTTTGAAAAAATACCCCAGGACTTTGGCCCTCAGCTGCCCAATAATTACAGTCACCAGGTTTGTAAATGCAAACACAATGTTCTATGTTCAGATGGTGTTTTTTAGCACACCTTTCTTCACAGGAAACTTGCAGTTAAAGTCTCTGTTTTCAGCCTGTACCGGTCTTCTCTGTAGAATCATTCATTCATGTTCTCTGTAGTTTAAACATACAGTACTCACAGCTTTTATAAAGAGGCACCTTAATTCTCTTCAAACTTTTGTGATTTGTATTCAGGCCTCTGTAATTTCAGGAATACAGCCAATAGCAGGCTTTCTGGAGAGAGATATAGTCGGTTCTGCCTCTGTCCTTGTGGAGAGCGAGATAGCCCTCAAAACTGCTTTTCTGGGGAGAGTTCACAGGTTCGTACCCGAGGGTTGCCAGAATCAAAACTGAAACCTTCAGGTCTCTGAACCATCCCAATGGGAGAGGGTCCAATCACCACCCGTTACCGGGCAAAGTGCAGCCTTTTGGGCCAATTCATTGATCCCCAGACAATCAATCAAACCGTGTCCCAGCCCATCGCTCTCCCTGATGCCAACAAGTCTGTGGTCTTCCACACAGACTAGCAAAGTGATCTCTCCTGTACCTTCTGGATTATTAAATTAAAGACATGAGCTGCTTGCCTTAAAGACACATGTCCATTAATCATCCATGGATCAAAATATGAACGTCAACATAAAAGAAATGGGAATAAACAGGAAGAGCCCTTACACAGGCTGCAACCAAAGACCAGGAGTGGGATTCTCCAAACTTTGACAACGGGACACATTTCCCGATGAGAGGGAGACTGGGGCATGGGGGTAAAATCGGGATCGCCGACCCAAGCGCCATGCTCGAATCCCCGGAATCAAAGTCCTCATACCAGCGAGAGCATTTAAATGAATGCCAATGGGTCTTAATGAAGCATTGACATCTATTTAGTGGAGCCGACGCCCTATGCCCCGGTTCTCAGTGACCGTCTGGTCCTCCCGACCAGGAATCACATGGACGTGGACTTGGTGTGATGGACCTCGTGGTTGGCCAAAGGGGGTAACACCTCCAAGGAGTAACCCCCTTGACCCACTCTGAGATCCACCATGCCAGGGCAACCATGGTGGAGACCATACCAGCCCAACTGAAATCCACCACCCCATACAATGTACTGCCTGTCCATTCTCCTGCTACCAAATCCCCCCCTCGCCCCCACCCCCCAGGGACCCTTGTAACAGAGAGACGCCCCACAGTGACCCCTATGATAGGGAGACCTCCACAAAAAGAGATAGATGCAGTGCACTCACAAGCTTGAGTGATTGGAATGCACTCAGTGCTTGGCATGCACTTACCTCTCTTTGATGTTGTCAATGTTTGTAAACATTGGGGTCTCACCACTGAACCCATGAACTGTGAAGGAAGATGAATGAACGAAAGCAGCAAATGGTTTGTGGAAACTGTCAATCACAGACCTCTGCTAGAAAACTATGAATGGTTTGCAGCTAATGAATCTGTGGGAACCAGGCGCAGGTCACAGCTGTTCTCGTTCCAGGAATGGACGTGGATTTTCAAGGTAAGTGTTATAGCTGTAATTCTTCACACTGCACCTCTCTAGCTTCTGACAGGGGTCCCTTCACAGGGAAGGGGTGGCTGTGTGGGGGAGGGGGGTCTGTGAGAGGGTCCCGTTAGGCAGGGGGACCCTGTCAGGCGGGGATTCTGGTTACAGGTGTCCATAGGGGGCTCCCTATTCCAAAAGGGGCCCCTTTGTCCGGGGAATTTCTGGTTTGCGCTCCCAGGGGGATCATAACCTGGTTGCAATTTATCTCCAGCGGGAGAAGCGGGGGCTGGATTCCTCATTTCAGGGCTAAGTGCTGGAATGGAGAATTGGCGGGTGTTTTACGACACAAAAGTCAACGGCGACCCCTCACTGATTCCGGGACCGGTGAAACTCCCGGCTCCCACGCCAAAAATGGAGAATGGCCGGGTCCCTGGCGCACGCCGATGACCTGCAGTGGTCGCATCGCACAACATGGCACCAGCCGTGCGTAGACCCAACCCGCCATCCGTAACCCCGCAGACCACCCCCCACCAGTCCACCCAGCCCTCGTGGAAGCCCCCCCCCCCCCCCGGCTGGCCGCATGGATCCCAGCCGAGTGTGGTAGCGCTGGGCACACTCTGCAGCCGCCACATTGGGTGACTGATCGCTCAGACCGCACGTCAACCGCGTGGCCGGGAACTCGGCCCATCGGGGCAGTGTATCGCGGGTGGGCCTGCCAATGATGCGCCAACGCCGTTGGAATGGCGTGCAACGTGATGCTGCCATTTTGGAGGGCGCGGAGACTCACAAACCAGCATCTAACCGGCGCCAGCCCCGATCTGGGCATCGGAGTGGATTCGCCGCCCGATCGACCATATCAATGCGGGTAACAGAGAGTCCAGCCCATAATCGTCCAGATGGGGAATCTAGCCTCTCTCTCTCCCTCACTCTCTCTCTCTCATTCTCTCACTCTCTCTCTGTCACTCTCTCACTCTCTCTCACTCTCTCACTCTCTCTCTCACTCTCTCTCTCTCACTCTCTCACTCTCTCTCTCACTCTCTCTCTCTCACTCTCTCTCTGTCACTCGCTCACTCTCTCACTCTCTCTCACTCTCTCACTCTCTCTCTCACTCTCCCACTCTCTCTCACTCTCTCTCACTCTCTCTCACTCTCTCACTCTCTCTCTCACTCTCTCTCACTCTCTCTCTCTCTCTCACTCTCTCACTCTCTCTCTCTCTCACTCTCTCTCTGTCACTCTCTCTCTGTCACTCTCTCACTCTCTCACTCTCTCCCTCACTCTCTCTCTCTCTCTCTCACTCTCTCACTCGCTCTCTCACTCTCTCTCACTCTCTCTCTCTTTCACTCTCTCTCTCCCTCTCACTCTCTCTCTCCCTCTCTCTCTCTGTCTGTCTCTCTCTTTCTCTCTCTGTCTCTCTCACTCTCTCTCACTCTCTCACTCTCTCTCTCACTCTCTCTCTCTCACTCTCTCTCTGTCACTCTCTCACTCTCTCACTCTCTCTCTCACTCTCTCTCTCTCTCACTCTCTCTCACTCTCTCTCTCACTCTCTCTCTCTCTCGTTCACTCTCTCTCTCACTCTCCCTCTCTCTCTCCCTCTCTCTCTCTCTCTGTCTCTCTCTTTCTCTCTCTATCTCTCTCTCCCTCTCTCTCTCTCTCTCTGTCTCTCTCTTTCTCTCTCTGTATCTCTCTCTCTCGCTCTCTCTCTCTCTCTCTCTCTGTCTCTCTCCGACTCTCTTTCTCTCACTCTCTCACTCTCTCGCTCTCTCTCTCCCCCACCCCTCAGGTATCAGAGACTGTGAGGGTTCTGGATGTCATGATATGCACTCATGCACATAATGAGATACAGACAGGCAGTGACAGACACCCAGTACAGCCAATCAACACACAGGACAGTACACAACCAATCACCAGGCAGAACACTAGAAGGTTGTCTCCCACTATAAAACACACGAGGCATCGACACTCTGTCTCTTTCCACTTGCGACAACTGTAGTGACAGTCAGGGTGTATATATCAGTTAGCATCTTCTACGCGTGGCTCAGAGCTAGTCTGGTCTATTTAGTTAGAGTTAGCACACTTAGGTTAGTAGAGTGTCAAACCCACAGCAAACTGTGCACTGCTTAACAAGTTCAATAAAGCGTATTGAACCAACATCAAAGTTTGGAGTCTACTTTCAAGTACAACTGCATCCAGTTGCAGTCCGTGTTACCCCAGGGTGATTAACACGACATGGTACCAGGAGTCTACTATCTCTAAGTGGTTTACCTCTAGTGATTCCATGACGACCAACAAATGCCTTCCAGCGGCATGGAGAAGATCCAGGCCCCTCCACAGCTACGGATCTCCGGCAATCTCGGCACCAACTGGTGGGTCTTCAAGCAAAGGTTCCTTCTCTACATTGAGGCCTCAGACCTCGAGGATGCATCCGATGCCAGAAAACTCGCGCTGCTCCTATTAACTGTGGGGGACGAAGCCATCCAGATTTTCAACTCGCTTAATTTTACCGACGGCCAGGACCAGACCAAATTCAAGACTGTTGTGGAGAAGTTCGACAGTCACTGTGAAGTCGAAACAAACGAGAGCTTTGAGCGCTATATCTTCCAGCAACGCCTTCAGGGTAGGGATGAACCTTTCCAATCCTTTCTAACTCATCTCCGTATATTAGCGCAGTCCTGCAATTATGGCTCAACCGCTGATTCCATGATCCGGGATCAGATCGTGTTTGGGGTCCACTCCGATTCCTTGCGGGAGCAACTCCTCCAAATTAAGCACATGACCCTGCCAGTCGCAATCGAGACGTGTATAGTGCCTGAGCATGCGGGAAATCGGTACTCCCGCTTCAAATCGGCAGAATACCAAAAACCTGCCTCCCACGGGGCAGAGAGTGTACAGGCCATCGCCCGGATGCAGCACCTCAGTATCGATGTAAGCGGCCATTTCACGTGCTTTTCCCCGGGTCCCACGCATGCGCAACACGAACGGGAGAACAAAGCGGCCGAAGACCAAACTGCGCAGGTGCGAACGGCGGCTGACTGCACTGAGCATGTGCGACGATGCACGGAGCGTAACGACGTCAACGTCATGACGTGCCCGAACTGCGGCATCGCCCACTTAAAGCGGCAATGCCCTGCAAAAGGCAGGCGATGTTTTAATTGCGGGAAGCCTGGATATTATGCAGCCTTGTGCAAGTCTGTACCTCCAATCAAGGGCCAGCGATCCCAATTCCAACACAAGCGCGTTCGATGTGTGCAGCAAGGTTTACTGGATTCTGATCCTGGTGGCACTACGGATCCAGAGGACGACTGCCTGGAGTCCCCCTATCATGTGGGCATCATCACTACACGTGAGTATGCCTCCTCAAATTCAGCAAGACGCCTATCTATCCTCAACGTGGATTCTGCGGACGAATGGCGTGCTGTCATACACGTAAATCAATGCAGCATCCAGTTCAAGCTGGACACTGGTGCTTCTGCCAATCTCATCTCTCAAGCTGATTTTGACCGCATTAAGAAGCAACCCAAAATTCTTCCGCCAGCCTGCCAGCTCCTCGATTATAATGGCAATGCCATAACTGCACTGGGATCTTGTCATCTATTCGTCTCCAACAAGACCATCAATGTCACACTGCGATTCGAAATTGTCAAGCCTGATAAGGCATCCCTGCTTGGTGCCCATGCATGCAAGCTACTCAATCTCGTACAGCGAGTCCATGCCATGTCTTCTTCCAATGTGGATCTTCAGGCTGACATTGATGACATCCTTGCTCAATACCCGGATGTGTTTGATGGAATGGGCACTCTGCCATACTGCTACAAGATCCTACTCAGGCCTGATGCCACGCCTGTAATCCATGCACCACGCCGGGTGCCGGCTCCTCTGAAGGAACGTTTAAAGACACAGCTACTGGAGCTCCAAGACCAGGGCATCATCTCCAAAGTGACGGAACCGACTGACTGGGTCAGCTCCATGGTCTGTGTGAAGAAGCCCTCTGGAGAGTTGCGGATATGTATAGATCCCAGAGATCTTAACCGGAACAATATGCGGGAACACTACTCGATTCCGAAGCGGGAGGAACTAACCAGTGAGATGGCACACGCCAAATACTTCACGAAGCTAGCTGCATCACGTGGTTTCTGGCAGATACAACTGGTCGAGTCCAGCAGCAAGCTCTGCACGTTCAACGCACCATTTGGCAGGTACTGTTATAACCATATGCTGTTCCACATTGTGTCAGCCTCTGAAATCTTCCACAGGATCATGAAGCAGATGCTGGAGGGCATTGAGGGTGTGCGTGTCCACGTAGATGATGTAATCATATGGTCCACGACCCCCGAGGAACACATATCTCATCTCAAACAAGTCTTTCGACGTGTCCATGCAAACGGCCTCAAGCTGAACAAGGCCACGTGCTCCTTTGGCATCTCAACCATCAAGTTCTTGGGTGACCAGATATCCCAGCGGGGTGTGCAACCAGATTCGGACAAGGTCAAGGCTATTAACGCCACGGAAGACAAGAAGGCGGTACTACGCTTCCTCGGAACGGTGAACGTCTTGGGAAAATTCATTCCCAACATGGCCTCGCACACCACGGCTCTCAGGCATCTGGTGAAGAAGTTCACTGCATTCCAGTGGCTACCCGCACATCAAGCAGAGTGGCTCGAGCTCAAAGCAAAGCTCACCACTGCTCCGGTACTCGCGTTTTTTGACCCGGACAGGGAAACAAAAATCTCCACGGACGCAAGTCAGGACGGCATTGGTGTGATGCTCCTCCAGAGGGATGACTCCTCGGCCTGGGCTCCAATTGCTTATGCGTCAAGGGCCATGACTCCCACTGAGCAGAGGTACGCCCAGATAGAAAAAGAGTTCCTGGGCCTTCTAACCGGCATTGTAAAGTTCCATGACTACGTCTACGGTCTACCAACCTTCACAGTGGAGGCTGATAACAGACCCTTGGTCATTCATAAGGTCTTGAATGACATGACGCCCAGGCTTCAGCACATTCTCCTTCGACTCCGCAGGTACGATTTTTAGTTAGTATACACACCAGGCAAGGAGCTAATAATTGCGGATGCCCTGTCGCGCTCCATCACCTCGCCCTGTGAACAGGTCGACTTCATCCGCCAAATTGAGGCACAGCTGCAACTGTGTGCCAGCAACCTCCCGGCCTCAGATGAAAGAGTGGTCAACATTCGAGAAGAGACTGCCAAGGACCCTCTTCTGCAGTGGGTAATACATCCTTGCAAATGGTTGGCAGAAAGGGCAATACCCTCAATTCTTTAATGTCAAGGACGACCTGACAATCGTCGAGGGGATTCTCCTCAAGCTAGATCGTATTGTTATTCCTCGCAGTCTGCAGAGCTTAGTGCTCAAACAAATCCACGAGGGACACCTCGGTGTCGAGAAATGAAGGTGCAGGGCCCGGCAGGCTGTCTATTGGCCTGGAATCAACCAGGACATATCCAACATGGTCCTCAATTGTGCGACCTGCCAGCGGTTCCAGCCTGCTCAGGCCAAAGGAACACTCCAGCAGCACGAGATCATGACCTCTCCGTGGTCCAAGGTGGGAATCAACCTTTTTCACGCCAATGGGCGTGACTATGTGCTCATCATAGATTACTTCTCAAGTTACCCGGAAGTTGTGAAGCTGTCAGACCTCCCATCAAGGACAATCAAGGCCTGCAAGGAGACATTTGCCAGGCATGGTATTCCGCTCACTGTCATGAGTGACACTGGTCCCTGCTTCCACAGCCAAGAGTGGTCCAATTTCGCGAAGCTGTACCAATTCAAACACATTACCTCAAGCCCGCATTACCCGCAATCTAACGGGAAGGTCGAGAAAGGGGTCCATATAGTGAAGCAACTGCTCTGCAAGGCTGCGGACTCTGCTTCTGACTTCAACCTTGCTCTGCTGGCGGGCAGGGCAACCCCTCTGTCCACCGGTATGTCTCCAGCACAACTCCTTATGAATCGAGACCTGCGGACGACTGTTCCAGCCATTCACTTACCAGACCTGGATCACCTCCCAGTGCTGCAAAAGGTGCAGCAACTCCGGAACAGGCAGAAGCTGACATACGATGCTCATGCTACTGATTTGCCTGTGCTCTCTCCGGAAGACGCTGTTCGCATCAAGTTACCTGATGGCGGCTGGTCAGCCCCAGCTGTTGTCGTTCGGCAGGCTGCTCCCAGGTCGTTTGTGGTCTGTTTGGCTGATGGCTCCATTGTCAGGCGCAACAGAAGGGCACTGCGCAAAGTTGCCTGCCCACCACCAGATCCTACTTTCCCAGATGTTATTATGCCTCCTCTGGACACCTCGCACCACGAGGCCACCAATCTGGCTGCAATCCCGCCTGTCAAGGCGCCGTCGTCCCCACCTCCACCTCTCAGGCGGTCGACAAGGATCCAACGCTAGCCCCAAAGATTGGACTTGTAGACATTTATCTTGTAAATTTTGTTCTGTATCTGCACGCTAGACACCTCTCATGTACATATTCCTTCACTCGCCATTTACTGTAAATAGTTCTACATGTAAATTCAGTCGCATATGCTCCAAGCAACCAACATTTAAAAAAAAAAGGGAGATGTCATGATATGCACTCATGCACATAATGAGATACAGACAGGCAGTGACAGACACCCAGTACAGCCAATCAACACACAGGACAGAACACAACCAATCACCAGGCAGAACAATAGAGGGGAGTTTCTACATGTGGCTCAGAGCTAGTCTGGTCTAGTTAGTTATAGTTAGCACGCTTAGATTAGTAGCGTGTCAAACCCACAGCGAACTGTGTGCACTGCTTAACAAGTTCAATAAAGCGTATAGAACCAACATCAAAGTTTGGAGTCTACTTTCAAGTACAACTGCATCCAGTTGCAGTCCGTGTTACCCCAGGGTGATTAACACGACAACGGGTATTAGAGACAGTGAGGGTTCCGGGTATGGGAGACAGTGAGGGTTCTGGGAGATGGAGACTGTGAGAGTTCCAGCTACTGGAGACAGTGAAGCTCTTTGTATAGGAGGGTGCCAGGGCTTTGGGTAATAAAATACAATATCCTTAATTGCTATTTTTAGTCCCACATAAGCAACAAGAAAGAAAACCATCTCAGCTCACAATCCACTTTACAGAGATGTTCTTTGAGAAAGAGAGATCTTCTGACTCTGCTTCGAGGACAAGATCTGACTCCCGTCAGACCCATGCAGAAACTCTGGCTGTATGCCTTCAGAAGATGCTGCTCAGCTCGTTATAGCTCCCCCTTGTTCTCAGATAAGTCTGTTAACCTCTTTTAACTGAACTGCAGGGAAAGTAAAACGACTTCACGTCTGGCCACAGTTTCATTCTGCCTCAAAATGCCTGATGCCTTAGCTCCAACCAGCAACGACATCATCTTACCAAGCTGAAATCTAATTAATTCCACGGGGAATTCCCTTAATAAAAACAACTTTCCATTATCTTGAGCATTTACGGTGCTTCAATTGCACCCCTGGCTCCCAACCTTTCAAACTAAAATTATTTTAAAACATGGCTGCAGCAGTCACACACACACTAACCCAGGCTTTTAACCCTTACTGTACCAGATACCTCCATTGCACTGAGTGCTGAATTTGGTGCATTTGAGTGCGATAGGGAGAGTTTGGTGACCGAGGGAGTGCTGAATTTGGTGCATTTGAGTGCGATAGTGAGAGTTTGGTGACCGAGGGAGTGCTGAATTTGGTGCATTTGAGTGCGATAGTGAGAGTTTGGTGACTGAGGGAGTTAGGTGAGGAGGGAGTAAGGCGCTCCTTTCATTTTGTTTCCGACATTTCCGCAAAGAGTGCGAAGAGAGCCAGGAGTTTACAGAAAGTGTAGCTGACTGGGAGCAGGGTCGGAGGGCGGAGATCTAGTTAGTCCACAGGGCAGCTATATTCTGTCAGGTAAGAGGGGATGGAGGCTAGGCCAGTTACATGCTCCTCCTGTGGGATGTGGGTGGTGAGGGATACCACCGGTGTTCCCGCTGACTATACCTGCGGGCAGTGCACCCAACTTCAGCTCCTCAAAGACCGTGTTAGGGAACTGGAGCTGAAGCTGGATGAACTTCAGATCATCCGGGAGGCAGAGGGGGTGATTGAGGGTGATACAAGGAGGTAACCACACCCAAGGTACAGGACAAGAATAGCTGGGTTACAGTCAGGGGGAAAAAAACAAACAGGCAGAAAGTGCAGGGATCCCTCGTGGCCGTTCCCCTTCAAAACAAGTATACCGTTTTGGATGCTGTTGGGGGAGGATGACCTACCGGGGGAAGGCCCTAGCGGCCAGGTCTCTGGCACTGAGTCTGGCTCTGGGGCTCAGAAGGGAAGGGGGGAGAATAGAAAAGCAATAGTTGTAGGAGATTCAATGGTTAGGGGAATAGATAGGAGATTCTGTGGTCGCGAGCGAGACTCCCGGAAGGTATGTTGCCTCCCGGGGGCCAGGGATGTCTCGGATCGTGTCTTCAGGATCCTTAAGGGGGAGGGTGAGCAGCCAGAAGTCGTGGTGCACATTGGTACCAACGACATAGGTAGGAAAAGGGGTGTGGAGGTAATAAACAAGTTTAGGGAGTTAGGCTGGAAGTTAAAAGCCAGGACAGACAGAGTTGTCATCTCTGGTTTGTTGCCGGTGCCACGTGATAGCGAGGCTAGGAACAGGGAGAGAGTGCAGTTGAACACGTGGCTGCAGGAATGGTGTAGGAGGGAGGGCTTCAGGTATTTGGATAATTGGAGCGCATTCTGGGGAAGGTGGGACCTGTACAAGCAGGACGGGTTGCATCTGAACCAGAAGGGCACCAATATCCTGGGAGGGAGGTTTTCTAGTACTCTTCGGGAGGGTTTAAACTAATTTGGCAGGGGAATGGGAACCGGATTTGTAGTCCAGCAACTAAAGTAGCCGATATTCAGGACGCCAAAGCGTGTAATGAGGCAGTGGGGAAGGGAACACTGACAAAGGAGAGTACTTGCAGGCACGGAGAGGGGTTGAAGTGTGTATACTTCAACGCAAGAAGCATCAGGAATAAGGTGGGTGAACTTAAGGCATGGATCGGTACTTGGGACTACGATGTGGTGGCCATCACGGAAACTTGGATAGAAGAGGGGCAGAAATGGTTGTTGGAGGTCCCTGGTTATAGATGTTTCAATAAGATTAGGGAGGGTGGTAAAAGAGGTGGGGGGGGGGGGGTGGCATTATTAATTAGAGATCGTATAACAGCTGCAGAAAGGCAGTTCGAGGAGTATCAGCCTACTGAGGTAGTATGGGTTGAAGTCAGAAATAGGAAAGGAGCAGTCACCTTGTTAGGAGTTTTCTATAGGCCCCCCAATGGTAGCAGAGAGGTGGAGGAACAGATTGGGAAACAGATTTTGGAAAGGTGCAGAAGTCATAGGGTCGTAGTCATGGGCGACTTTAACTTCCCAAATATTGAGTGGAAACTCTTTAGATCAAATAGTTTGGATGGGGTGGTGTTTGTGCAGTGTGTCCAGGAAGCTTTTCTAACGCAGTATGTAGATTGTCCGACCAGAGGAGGGGCAATATTGTATTTAGTACTGGGTAATGAGCCAGGGCAAGTGATAGATTTGTTAGTGGGGGAGCATTTTGGAGATAGTGACCACAATTCTGTGACTTTCACTTTAGTAATGGAGAGGGATAGGTACGTGCAACAGGGCAAGGTTTACAATTGGGGGAAGGGTAAATACGATGTTGTCAGACAAGAATTGAAGTGCATAAGTTGGGAACATAGGCTGGCAGGGAAGGACACAAGTGAAATGTGGAACTTGTTCAAGGAACAGGTGCTACGTGTCCTTGATATGTATGTCCCTGTCAGGCAGGGAAGAGATGGTCGAGTGAGGGAACCATGGTTGACAAGAGAGGTTGAATGTCTTGTTAAGAGGAAAAAGGTGACTTATGTAAGGCTGAGGAAACAAGGTTCAGACAGGGCATTGGAGGGATACAAGATAGCCAGGAGGGAACTGAAGAAAGGGATTAGGAGAGCTAAGAGAGGGCATGAACAATCTTTGGCGGGTACGATCAAGGAAAACCCCAAGGCCTTTTACACATATGTGAGAAATATGAGAATGACTAGAGCGAGGGTAGGTCCGATCAAGGACAGTAGCGGGAGATTGTGTATTGAGTCTGAAGAGATAGGAGAGGTCTTGAACGAGTACTTTTCTACTGTATTTACAAATGAGAGGGGCGATATTGTTGGAGAGGACAGTGTGAAACAGATTGGTAAGCTCGAGGAAATACTTGTTAGGAAGGAAGATGTGTTGGGCATTTTGAAAAACTTGAGGATAGACAAGTCCCCCGGGCCTGACGGGATATATCCAAGGATTCTATGGGAAGCAAGAGATGAAATTGCAGAGCCGTTGGCAATGATCTTTTCGTCCTCACTGTCAACAGGGGTGGTACCAGGGGATTGGAGAGTGGCGAATGTCGTGCCCCTGTTCAAAAAAGGGACTAGGGATAACCCTGGGAATTACAGGCCAGTTAGTCTTACTTCGGTGGTAGGCAAAGTAATGGAAAGGGTACTGAAGGATAGGATTTCTGAGCATCTGGAAAGACACTGCTTGATTAGGGATAGTCAGCACGGATTTGTGAGGGGTAGGTCTTGCCTTACAAATCTTATTGAATTCTTTGAGGAGGTGACCAAGCATGTGGATGAAGGTAAAGCAGTGGATGTAGTGTACATGGATTTTAGTAAGGCATTTGATAAAGTTCCCCATGGTAGGCTTCTGCAGAAAGTAAGGAGGCATGGGATAGTGGGAAATTTGGCCAGTTGGATAACGAACTGGCTAACCGATAGAAGTCAGAGAGTGGTGGTGGATGGCAAATATTCAGCCTGGATCCCAGTTACCAGTGGCGTACCGCAGGGATCAGTTCTGGGTCCTCTGCTGTTTGTGATTTTCATTAATGACTTGGATGAGGGAGTTGAAGGGTGGGTCAGTAAATTTGCAGACGATACGAAGATTGGTGGAGTTGTGGATAGTAAGGAGGGCTGTTGTCGGCTGCAAAGAGACATAGATAGGATGCAGAGCTGGGCTGAGAAGTGGCAGATGGAGTTTAACCCTGAAAAGTGTGAGGTTGTCCATTTTGGAAGGACAAATATGAATGCGGAATACAGGGTTAACGGTAGAGTTCTTGGCAATGTGGAGGAGCAGAGAGATCTTGGGGTCTATGTTCACACATCTTTGAAAGTTGCCACTCAAGTGGATAGAGCTGTGAAGAAGGCCTATGCTCACGTTCATTAACAGAGGGATTGAATTTAAGAGCCTTGAGGTGATGATGCAGCTGTACAAAACTTTGGTAAGGCCACATTTGGAGTACTGTGTACAGTTCTGGTCGCCTCATTTTAGGAAGGATGTGGAAGCTTTGGAAAAGGTGCAAAGAAGATTTACCAGGATGTTGCCTGGAATGGAGAGTAGGTCTTACGAGGAAAGGTTGAGGGTGCTAGGCCTTTTCTCATTAGAACGGAGAAGGATGAGGGGCGACTTGATAGAGGTTTATAAGATGATCAGGGGAATAGATAGAGTAGACAGTCAGAGACTTTTTCCCCGGGTGGAACAAACCATTACAAGGGGACATACATTTAAGGTGAAAGGTGGAAGATATAGGAGGGATATCAGAGGTAGGTTCTTTACCCAGAGAGTAGTGGGGGCATGGAATGCACTGCCTGTGGAAGTAGTTGAGTCGGAAACATTAGGGACCTTCAAGCAGCTATTGGATAGGTACATGGATTACGGTTAAATGATATAGTGTAGATTTATTTGTTCTCAAGGGCAGCACGGTAGCATTGTGGATAGCACAATTGCTTCAGAGCTCCAGGGTCCCAGGTTCGATTCCGGCTTGGGTCACTGACTGTGCGGAGTCTGCACGTCCTCCCCGTGTCTGCGTGGGTTTCCTCCGGGTGCTCCGGTTTCCTCCCACAATCCAAAGATGTGCGGGTTAGGTGAATTGGCCAATGATAAATTGCCCTTAATGTCCAAATTGCCCTTGGTGTTGGGTGAAGGTGTTGAGTTTGGGTAGGGTGCTCTTTCCAAGAGCCGGTGCAGACTCAAAGGGCCGAATGGCCTCCTTCTGCGCTGTAAATTCAATGATAATCTATGATTAATCTAGGACAAAGGTTCGGCACAACATCGTGGGCCGAAGGGCCTGTTCTGTGCTGTATTTTCTATGTTCTATGTTCTATTACAATGCATCTGAAATGCCCACATTCATCACAATTAGTCCTTAGTGGACATGCAGATTAGATTGTTCCAGTCCTTAATTGGCTTGCCCCCTCTTCAGCCCCCATATTCCCCCATCCCATGCCCTACCCCCCAAAACCCAAGCCCCTCCCCACAGCGTTTTAAACATTTCTATTAACCCGACGATTAATGGTTTGGAAAACAACAGAGGCCCCAGCACTGATTTGTCCTCCAACGTGACCATCGATCTCCCAGACCCTCCTTGGCATTCCGTTGTCCACACTGTTTTTCCTTATTTCTGCAACATATCCACCATATATTGTTCCCCAGTTTCTAACTGAGCCGGTCTCTGGTTTTAGCCGAGACAGGTGTGGCTTTAGTGGTTCAAAGTTTTGGATGTCCAAACACTGAGTAATTAACAGAGTGCCCCTAGTGTTTCCCTACAACCCTGTCTCTGCTCTTTTACTACCTGTACTATATCTGTCTCTTTCTGTTCCTCATTTAATACCGTCTGTCTTTACTGATTGTCAGGTGAATGTTTAACCAAACGTCAAGGATCCCCTACAACTAAATTACAGCTAGGAATGCCAACGCTGAGAGAGGTATTGGGTTCACTTTTAACCAATAGAGTCCTTTCAAACCCGCCATCTCTATATGAACCCTTGTCCTTCACGTGACTGCCTTCAGCCCCAAGTGCAGCCGAGGATTAAATCCTCTCAGGATTGGTTGACTTGAAATGCACTATTCCTTGGGTGACGATGTTTACTTCATCATTGGAATCTTTTCAATTTTGCTTTTCCACTTTCAGAATCAGAGTGTGGTACATTATTGGCTCGACCAACGTTTTGGTTTTTGCTAAAATCTGTGGGTGCAGAACCAGTGCAGGGTCCTCAACTCACCTTTCCCTTAACTCTGGAAAGGGATTGGTTGCCAATCACTTTGTCTCCCTTGCTATCTGCTCTTTTTATCTCAAGAGTCTCTGTAGACCTTCAAACGGATGTGTGTCTATCAGCTGCTCGCTTGGTATCACCTCACAGTTCCTACGGTGCGCGCCCTGACCAATTGATGCCATGCTATTGGGTATACGTTCCTTCAAAGCAAACCTGCTCTGGTGAATTCCTTCACCTGAAGTGAATGGTAATGGGTTTCCGGGGAGAGGTGATGGGGGAACAGGCCATGTAGCCAGGGTGACCCCTGCCACCCCCCCCCCCCCCATGGGATTGGGTGGTGTCCAGGCAGAGACCGCCCTGTGCCCCCCACTGAACACCCACCTTGACCTTGGTTCTGCAGTGACACTGGCTGTACGGGTGCCCCCACGCCTGCATCCCACCCCCCGCCATACAGCCCCTCCCCACCCGGCCACGATCCGCTGGAGGAACATCAAGCAGCCCACCCAAGGACAATGGCCACCGTAGCCCCTACGGGGGCACTGACGGGGGTGCCGGACGGGTGCCGCGGAGCATATGGCTGGCAAGGGCAGTGACAACCGACGGTTCCCTTGGCAACAGGGACGAGCTCCAGGGCCAGAGGCCCCCATGGTGCCGGGCACTGCCTGGGGTGAGGGGAGAACATGTGGGGGCAGAGTTCGCAATGCTAACCGGGGGCATATGTAGCCGGTTGGACCTGGTTGGGCACGGGGGGTACGCCCCATGCTAACATGATGACCTTTCACGCCCCTGCAGACAATGGATATTGGAATTCAACCAGCAAAGGTGGCCTTCCTCCTAGTCACCGCAGCCCTGGGGGATGCCCTGAGGCTGTACGAGCTGGGGCTCCTCAAGGAGGAGGAGGAAACTGCAGCAGCGGAGTGGGCAGCAGCGGAGCGGGCAGCAGCGGAGCGGGCAGCAGCAGAGTGAGCAGCAGCGGAGCGAGCAGCAGCAGAGTGGGCAGCAGCGGAGCGAGCAGCAGCAGAGTGGGCAGCAGCGGAGCGGGCAGCAGCGGAGCGAGCAGCGACGGAGCAGGCAGCAGCGGAGCGAGCAGCAGCGGAGCGGGCAGCAGCGGAGCGAGCAGCAGCGGAGTGAGCAGCAGCGGAGCGGGCAGCAGCGGAGCGGGCAGCAGCGGAGCAAGCAGTAGCGGAGTGAGCAGCAGCGGAGCGGGCAGCAGCGGAGCGGGCAGCAGCAGAGTGGGCAGCAGCGGAGCGGGCAGCAGCGGAGCGAGCAGCAGCGGAGTGGGCAGCAGCGGAGCGGGCAGCAGCGGAGCGGGCAGCAGCGGAGCGAGCAGCAGCGGAGTGAGCAGCAGCGGAGTGGGCAGCAGCGGAGCGGGCAGCAGCAGAGTGGGCAGCAGCGGAGCGGGCAGCAGCGGAGCGAGCAGCAGCGGAGTGAGCAGCAGCGGAGCGGGCAGCAGTGGAGCGGGCAGCAGCGGAGTGAGCAGCAGCGGAGTGGGCAGCAGCGGAGCAGGCAGCAGCGGAGCGGGCAGCAGCGGAGTGGGCAGCAGCGGAGCGGGCAGCAGCGGAGTGAGCAGCAGCGGAGCGAGCAGCAGCAGAGTGGACAGCAGCGGAGTGGGCAGCAGCAGAGTGGGCAGCAGCAGAGTGGGCAGCAGCGGAGCGGGCAGCAGCGGAGCGAGCAGCAGCAGAGTGGGCAGCAGCGAAGTGGGTAGCAGCGGAGCGGGCAGCAGTGGAGCGGGCAGCAGCAGAGTGGGCAGCAGCAGAGTGGGCAGCAGCGGAGCGGGCAGCAGCGGAGCGGGCAGCAGCGGGGTGAGTAGCAGCGGAGCGGGCAGCAGCGGAGTGGGCAGCAGCGGAGAGGGCAGCAGCGGAGCGAGCAGCAGCGGAGTGGGCAGCAGCGGAGCGGGCAGCAGCGGAGTGGGCAGCAGCGGAGCGAGCAGCAGCGGAGTAGGCAGCAGCGGGGTGAGCAGCAGCGGAGTGGGCAGCAGCGGGGTGAGCAGCAGCAGAGTGGGCAGCAGCGGAGTGGGCAGCAGCGGAGTGGGCAGCAGCGGGGTGAGCAGCAGCAGAGCGGGCAGCAGCAGAGCGGGCAGCAGCGGAGCGGGCAGCAGCGGAGCATGCAGCAGCGGAGTGGGCAGCAGCGGGGTGGGCAGCAGCGGGGTGAGCATCAGCAGAGTGGGCAGCAGCGGAGCGGGCAGCAGCGGAGCGGGCAGCAGCGGAGCGGGCAGCAGCGGGGTGAGCAGCAGCGGAGCGGGCAGCAGCGGAGCGAGCAGTAGCGGAGTGAGCAGCAGCAGAGCGGGCAGCAGCGGAGCGGGCAGCAGCGGAGCGAGCAGCAGCGGAGTGGGCAGCAGCGGAGCGGGCAGCAGCGGAGCGAGCAGCAGCGGAGTGAGCAGCAGCGGAGTGGGCAGCAGCGGAGCGGGCAGCAGCAGAGTGGGCAGCAGCGGAGCGGGCAGCAGCGGAGCGAGCAGCAGCGGAGTGAGCAGCAGCGGAGCGGGCAGCAGTGGAGCGGGCAGCAGCGGAGTGAGCAGCAGCGGAGTGGGCAGCAGCGGAGCAGGCAGCAGCGGAGCGGGCAGCAGCGGAGTGGGCAGCAGCGGAGCGGGCAGCAGCGGAGTGAGCAGCAGCGGAGCGAGCAGCAGCAGAGTGGACAGCAGCGGAGTGGGCAGCAGCAGAGTGGGCAGCAGCGGAGCGGGCAGCAGCGGAGCGAGCAGCAGCAGAGTGGGCAGCAGCGAAGTGGGTAGCAGCGGAGCGGGCAGCAGTGGAGCGGGCAGCAGCAGAGTGGGCAGCAGCAGAGTGGGCAGCAGCGGAGCGGGCAGCAGCGGAGCGGGCAGCAGCGGAGCGGGCAGCAGCGGGGTGAGCAGCAGCGGAGCGGGCAGCAGCGGAGTGGGCAGCAGCGGAGCGGGCAGCAGCGGAGCGGGCAGCAGCGGAGCAAGCAGCAGCGGAGTGGGCAGCAGCGGAGCGGGCAGCAGCGGAGCGGGCAGCAGCGGAGTGGGCAGCAGCGGAGCGAGCAACAGAGGAGTAGGCAGCAGCGGGGTGAGCAGCAGCAGAGTGGGCAGCAGCGGGGTGAGCAGCAGCAGAGTGGGCAGCAGCGGAGTGGGCAGCAGCGGAGTGGGCAGCAGCGGGGTGAGCAGCAGCAGAGCGGGCAGCAGCAGAGCGGGCAGCAGCAGAGCGGGCAGCAGCGGAGCAGGCAGCAGCGGAGTGGGCAGCAGCGGGGTGGGCAGCAGTGGGGTGAGCATCAGCAGAGTGGGCAGCAGCGGAGCGGGCAGCAGCGGAGCGGGCAGCAGCGGAGCGGGCAGCAGCGGGGTGAGCAGCAGCGGAGCGGGCAGCAGCGGAGCGGGCAGCAGCGGAGCGGGCAGCAGCGGGGTGAGCAGCAGCGGAGCGGGCAGCAGCGGAGTGGGCAGCAGCGGAGTGGGCAGCAGCGGGGTGAGCAGCAGCGGAGCGGGCAGCAGCGGAGTGGGCAGCAGCGGAGTGGGCAGCAGCGGAGCGGGCAGCAGCGGAGTGGGCAGCAGCGGAGAGGGCAGCAGCGGAGCGGGCAGCAGCGGAGTGGGCAGCAGCGGAGTGGGCAGCAGCGGAGCGGGCAGCAGCGGGGTGAGCAGCAGCGGAGCGGGCAGCAGCGGAGTGGGCAGCAGCGGGGTGAGCAGCAGCAGAGTGGGCAGCAGCGGAGCGGGCAGCAGCGGAGCGGGCAGCAGCGGAGTGGGCAGCAGCGGAGTGGGCAGCAGTGGAGCGGGCAGCAGCGGGGTGAGCAGCAGCGGAGTGGGCAGCAGCGGAGTGGGCAGCAGCGGAGCGGGCAGCAGCGGAGCGGGCAGCAGCGGAGCGGGCAGCAGCGGAGTGGGCAGCAGTGGAGCGGGCAGCAGCGGAGCGAGCAGCAGTGGAGCGGGCAGCAGCAGAGCGGGCAGCAGAGGAACAGGAGACAACCGCTCAGGATGGAGAGCCAGCCGCCCAACAGGATGAGGAGGCGCCGCATGAGGCCTCCTGTATACCATCATTCGAGGACCTGCTGGACCGGGCAGGCCGACGAAGACTCCAGCTGAGCAGGGGGACAGTGCGATAAAACTGCCAGATCATGGCGCACCTGGCACTGCGGGAGAATGGAGGAGGACACCCGCTCCCGGTGGCCGTCGAGATGATGGTCGTCCTGACCTTTTACACCACGGGGTCCTTCCAGGCGCTGAGTGGGGACCTGTCCCGAATCACACAGACCTCGGTGCACAGGTGCATCTGTGCCGTCACGGAGGCTCTATGTGCCCAGGTGGCAGAATACATCCATTTCAATGTGGACCGAGCCTGCGGATCAGGCAGCGGGGTTCGCCAGCGTCGCCGGGATGCCCCTGGTCCAGGGGGCGATCAACGGGATGCAGTCGCCCTACGAGCACCTGCAGATGACAGGCCGGTCTTCACAAACCAAAAGAGGTTCCACTTGATGTGACCATCAGCAGCTCACCATGCCCAACTGCGCCCAATACCCGGGCAGTGTGCACACCACCTTCATCCTGGCACACTCGACGGTTCAAGACATGTTCGAGACCTCCCCCCGCCAGCTGGGGGGGGGGGGGGGGGTGGTGGTTGGCTGTTGGGCAAAAGGAGCTATCGGCTGTGATCGTGGCTGCTGTCGCCTACCCGAAGGACACAGATTGGCGCGGAGACCCACTACAATGTCGCCCATGCAGCGATCAGGGCCGTGCTCGAGTGTTGCTTCAGCCTCCTGAAGGTTCCTGGACCGCTCTGGAGGGGCCCTCCAGTATGACGCTGAGAGGGGGGCCTGCATCGTGGCGGCCTGCTGCGTCCTCCCCAACATCGCACAGCAGGGGGCGACCTGCTGGAAAAGGAGGATCAACGTCAGGCCTGCTCCGATGAGGAGGATGCGGGGGAGAGCGAGGATGGGCACGAAATGGGACCCAGGCAGGCACGGGAGGCTGCACAATGTGCGCACCGGTGCCAACGCGCACGGGACACTCTGATCGCCCCCAGGTTCACCGACTTCGGCGGGGCGGCGGGGGAGGGGGGGCACTGGCCAGGGCACGGACACCACGTCCCACCTCCAGTATCCCAGGAAACTCTTCATTAAAGAGCCCAACTGAAGTGAGTGTCTCTGGGGTAGTGGAGGGCGCTGTGACGGGAAATCTGTGTCATCCCCGGACTTGAGCTCCGGGGTGTCTTGGGTCACAGGCTCCCGCCCGTGTCGGAGTCCTCGTCGCCAGTCAGCACCCGGGGGGAGGGGGGGGAGGGTTGTGGCACTGGCTGGGGGCGGGGGGATAGGAGATGGACCGGCCCCATCACCAGCAGGTCCTGCAAGGCACAAGACAAGATGCATGATTAGACCAAGGGGCTGGGGGAATGGGGATGGTGGGGGTCAGGCTGGCTGGAGGTGAGGGTGAGGGTGGGGGTGAGGGTGAGGGTGGGGGTGAGGGTGATGGTGAGGGTGGTGTTTGGGGGGCTCCTCACTCGCGGCTGACCTCCCCCCGGTGACTTCCCTTTCCTCCGGGCCCCCAACCACATCCAAGGCCCTCTACACTGCCACGGCGAGGGGCCGCAGGTCCGGCGGACCACTGCAGCTTTCTCCCGCTCCCGACAGTTGTGGGCGGCCTTCCCCTTGGTGGGGGTTGGTGGACAGGAAATGACAGTGTTAGACAGTCTGACACATGCAGCCCAGGGGGTGGGTGGCTGGTGGCCCCAGTGGCCAGGGTTCCCGGCTGTGACGGCGGGTATGGGTGCCGGCATGTGGCTCAGGCTGGGGGTTCGGCCGCCCTGGGGGGGGGTCACGGGTGTGTGGGTCGGGGGTTCGTGCCAGGGGCACAGTGCTGCCTGTGGGTCGGGGGTTAGCGCCAGGGGCACAGTGCTGCCGACTCACCCTGGCCACCCTGAGGAGGTTGTGCAGTTTTTCCTGTTCGCTGGACGTTCCGGGCGTGTGACTGGTGACGCTGACCGGCTCTGCCACCTGTGCCCAGGCACAGCGAATGGCAGCCTCCTTCCCGGGCCGGGGTACAGCGTGGCCCGCCTCTCCTCCACAGCGCACAGGAGGGTCTCCAGCACGGCATCCATGGAACGTGGGCCAGATCGTCTTTACTTTACATAGAATTTACAGTGCAGAAGGAGGCCATTCGGCCCATCGAGTCTGCACCGGCTCTTGGAAAGAGCACCCTACCCAAGTCCACACCTCCACCCCATCCCCATAACCCAGTAACCCCACCCAGCACTAAGGGCAATTTTGGACACTAAGGGCAATTTAGCATAGCCAATCCACCTAACCTGCACATCTTTGGACTGTGGGAGGAAACCGGAGCACCCGGAGGAAACCCACGCAGACACGGGGAGAACGTGCAAACTCCGCACAGACAGTGACCCAGCGGGGAATCGAACCTGGGACCCTGGAGCTGTGAAGCAATTGTGCTAACCACCATGCTACCGTGCTGCCGTCTTGTTGGCTGGGATGAGTGTGTGGGGGGAGAGCAGTGTGTGTGCGGCTGGGATGAGTGTGTGTGGGGAGTGTAATGTGTGTGTGCGGCTGGGATGAGTGTGTGTGGGGAGTGTAATGTGTGTGTGCGGCTGGGATGAGTGTGTGTGGGGAGTGTAATGTGTGTGTGCGGCTGGGATGAGTGTGTGTGGGGAGTGTAATGTGTGTGTGCGGCTGGGATGAGTGTGTGTGGGGAGTGTAATGTGTGTGTGCGGCTGGGATGAGTGTGTGTGGGGAGTGTAATGTGTGTGCGGCTGGGATGAGTGTGTGTGCGGGGAGTGCAGTGTGTGTGTGCGGCTGGGATGAGTGTGTGTGGGGAGTGCAGTGTGTGTGTGTGGCTGGGATGAGTGTGTGTGGGGAGTGCAGTGTGTGTGTGTGGCTGGGATGAGTGTGTGTGGGGAGTGCAGTGTGTGTGTGCGGCTGGGATGAGTGTGTGTGGGGAGTGTAATGCGTGTGTGCGGCTGGGATGAGTGTGTGTGGGGAGTGTAATGTGTGTGTGCGTGGGGATGAGTGTGTGTGGGGAGTGTAATGTGTGTGCGGCGGGGATGAGTGTGTGTGGGCAGTGTAATGTGTGTGTGCGTGGGGATGAGTGTGTGTGGGGAGTGTAATGTGCATGTGCGGCTGGGATGAGTGTGTGTGGGGAGTGTAATGCGTGTGTGCGGCTGGGATGAGTGTGTGTGGGGAGTGTAATGTGTGTGTGCGGCGGGGATGAGTGTGTGTGGGCAGTGTAATGTGTGTGTGTGGCTGGGATGAGTGTGTGTGGGGAGTGCAGTGTGTGTGTGCGGCTGGGATGAGTGTGTGCGGGAAGTGCAGTGTGTATGTGCGGCTGGTATGAGTGTGTGTGGGGAGTGTAATGCGTGTGTGCGGCTGGGATGAGTGTGTGTGGGGAGTGTAATGTGTGTGTGCGGCTGGGATGAGTGTGTGTGGGGAGTGTAATGTGTGTGTGCGGCTGGGATGAGTGTGTGTGGGGAGTGTAATGTGTGTGTGCAGCTGGGATGAGTGTGTGTGGGGAGTGTAATGTGTGTGTGCGGCTGGGATGAGTGTGTGAAGGGGAGTGTAATGTGTGTGTGCGGCTGGGATGAGTGTGTGTGGGGAGTGTAATGTGTGTGCGGCTGGGATGAGTGTGTGCGGGGAGTGTAATGCGTGTGTGCGGCTGGGATGAGTGTGTGTGGGGAGTGTAATGTGTGTGTGCGGCTGGGATGAGTGTGTGTGGGGAGTGTAATGCGTGTGTGCGGCTGGGATGAGTGTGTGTGGGGAGTGCAGTGTGTATGTGCGGCTGGGATGAGTGTGTGTGGGGAGTGTAATGTGTGTGTGCGGCTGGGATGAGTGTGTGTGGGGAGTGTAATGCGTGTGTGCGGCTGGGATGAGTGTGTGTGGGGAGTGTAATGTGTGTGTGTGGCTGGGATGAGTGTGTGTGGGGAGTGTAGTGTGTGTGCGGCTGGGATGAGTGTGTGTGGGGAGTGTAATGTGTGTGTGCGGCTGGGATGAGTGTGTGTGGGGAGTGTACTGTGTGTGCGGCTGGGATGAGTGTGTGTGGGGAGTGTAATGTGTGTGTGCGGCTGGGATGAGTGTGTGTGGGGAGTGTAATGCGTGTGTGCGGCTGGGATGAGTGTGTGTGGGGAGTGCAGTGTGTATGTGCGGCTGGGATGAGTGTGTGTGGGGAGTGTAATGCGTGTGTGCGGCTGGGATGAGTGTGTGTGGGGAGTGTAATGTGTGTGTGCGGCTGGGATGAGTGTGTGTGGGGAGTGTAATGTGTGTGTGCGGCTGGGATGAGTGTGTGTGGGGAGTGTAATGTGTGTGTGTGGCTGGGATGAGTGTGTGCGGGGAGTGCAGTGTGTATGTGTGGTTGGGATGAGTGTGTGTGGGGAGTGTAATGTGTGTGCGCGGCTGGGATGAGTGTGTGTGGGGAGTGTAATGGGTGTGTGCGGCTGGGATGAGTGTGTGTGGGGAGTGCAGTGTGTGTGTGCGGCTGGGTTGAGTGTGTGTGGGGAGTGCAGTGTGTGTGTGCGGCTGGGATGAGTGTGTGTGGGGAGTGCAGTGTGTGTGTGCGGCTGGGTTGAGTGTGTGTGGGGAGTGCAGTGTGTGTGTGCGGCTGGGATGAGTGTGTGCGGGGAGTGCAGTGTGTATGTGCGGCTGGGATGAGTGTGTGTGGGGAGTGCAGTGTGTATGTGCGGCTGGGATGAGTGTGTGTGGGGAGTGTAATGTGTGTGTGCGGCTGGGATGAGTGTGTGTGGGGAGTGTAATGTGTGTGTGTGGCTGGGGTGAGTGTGTGTGGGGAGTGTAATGTGTGTGTGCGGCTGGGATGAGTGTGTGTGGGGAGTGCAGTGTGTATGTGCGGCTGGGGTGAGTGTGTGTGGGGAGTGTAATGTGTGTGTGCGGCTGGGATGAGTGTGTGTGGGGAGTGCAGTGTGTGTGTGCAGCTGGGATGAGTGTGCGTGGGGAGTGTAATGTGTGTGTGCGGCTGGGATGAGTGTGTGTGGGGAGTTCAATGTGTGTGTGCGGCTGGGATGAGTGTGTGTGGGGAGTGTCATGTGTGTGTGCGGCTGGGATGAGTGTGTGTGGGGAGTGTAATGTGTGTGTGCAGCTGGGATGAGTGTGCGTGGGGAGTGTAATGTGTGTGTGCGGCTGGGATGAGTGTGTGTGGGGAGTTCAATGTGTGTGTGCGGCTGGGATGAGTGTGTGTGGGGAGTGTCATGTGTGTGTGCGGCTGGGATGAGTGTGTGTGGGGGGTGTAATGTGTGTGTACGGCTGGGATGAGTGTGTGTGGGGAGTGTAATGTGTATGTGCTGGCTGGGATGAGTGTGTGTGGGGAGTGCAGTGTGTGTGTGCGGCTGGGATGAGTGTGTGTGCGGAGTGTAATGCGTGTGTGTGGCTGGGATGAGTGTGTGTGGGGAGTGCAGTGTGTGTGTGCGGCTGGGATGAGTGTGTGTGGGGAGTGCAGTGTGTGTGTGCGGCTGGGATGAGTGTGTGTGGGGAGTGTAATGTGTGTGTGTGCGGCTGGGATGAGTGTGTGTGGGGAGTGCAGTGTGTGTGTGCGGCTGGGGTGAGTGTGTGCGGGGAGTGTAATGTGTGTGTGCGGCTGGGGTGAGTGTGTGCGGGGAGTGAAGTGTGTCTATGCGGCTGCAGCTTGTCAGCCTCCTGAGTGTCAATCACGAACCCGGCGAAACCGGCCCCGTTTCTCATTGGAATCGGTTGTGTTGTACGTGACGCCGGTGCTGCCCCTCTATGGTCGCTGAATCGCTCCAGGTGCACCGCCAGTTTTGCTGTCACGGATGTCCACGAATCCTGCCCCGGCATCAACACGGAACGGCAAATCCAGCCGCTGGTGTTTTTTAATTTACTCTGTAACCCAAATTTGCCATATAAGTTTCAAACCCCGGACGAACCCCCAATTTATGTTGCAACACCCTGGTGTCTGGTCAATTCCAGGCCCCGGTGCCCCAATCCAAGTGAATTAACCAATAATTCATACAAAGTTTCAGAGATCTTTGGCCTTTATTTGCTCCAATGACTTACAGGCAGCAGGGGCTGGATTCTCCGTTTCAGGGACTCTGTCCCTGCGCCGTCGTGAAAACTGTGGCCCTTTACGCCAGAAAAACTGGCATCAAAGACGACAGATTCAGAGCCTTGCTGGGGGCTAACAGGCAGCCGTCGTGGAGCTCACAGCTCCATTTGCAGAAATGGCCCCCCGCACTTCCGGGCCAGAGACCGCGCACGGCGGCGTCCTCCAGCGTTCACGCCGTGCTCCATGGCGGACTCAGACCGCAGAGCTGGGCTGCGGAAATAGTGCCCCGATCGGCCGCGCACCCGACCTGAACCACCTGCTCGCAAATACCCCGGTCCCGTATAAGGCCCCCCAACCCCCCCCCCGCCCTCCAATCGGCCCGTCCCTGATCATGGAGGCTGGGGACTGAGTCCGCAGCTGCCACGCGAGTATCCCGAACGGCAGGACAATGAGTGGTCCACGCAGCCAGGAGTTCGGCCGGTTGGGGGCGGGGAATAGCACGGCGAGCCTCTGGCAATGGCCCTAGGTAGGGCATACGCGGCGCGGCGTACTCCCCGGGTCCGCCGCTTTTCGGGGGCCGGAGAATCGAGGAACCGGCGCCGGTCCCGATTCCAAGCGTCGAACTGGATTTGCCACCCCGGCGCGGACGCAATTTCGGTGTCGCGGTGCAGAGAATCCAGCCCCAGGTTTTTGGGTGAAACACACTGTTTATTTGTAACAACAATAGAGTTAAGACGAGGAATAATTATACTAGAATAATGGCCAACTAATCTACTCTCCCCCCCACCCCCCCCCTCTTTTACCGTCCCACCTTCTACCTGAACACACACAAGACATATAGATGCAGAGGAGGGGGAGGGGAAAATTAAAAGAGGATTAATGTGAGAGAGAAGATGCGTGCCCTTGGGGTATGGATGTTGAAGTTGTTGCAGCCAGCTATTGTCCCAGGACACAGAGCATTGAAATCATCAGTTGAATGGCTAATGTGGATTTCCTGGCTGAAACATTCAGTCTGAATTCCCAGACTGTGGGATGCCCCCTGGGGAGTCACTTTAACTCTTTTTAACCTCGGCTTTCACTTGAAGTGTCCGCCTCAAGTCTGTTTAATTCTGACTTGCCTCCAACTCCACCAGAATGACCGGCAGACTTTCCAAGGAAAGGACAGAGTTCTCCACACGAGATTGTAAGAAGGGTTTTTTAACAACTGACCTGGCTTTCAGTTCGTGGCTAGATTGGATCCTTAAGATTCCTTAGGAAGCTTGCCTCCCCTCAAACTCGGCACTCAGCTGAGATCTTATTCTTACTTGGTGTCCAGTCCCACTAGAATGCCTACCTCCTGGCTGAGGAGAAAACTGAGCCTCCGCCGAGGGTGTTTGAGAGACATTTACTCTTTTTTGGGGAACGAGAAATTCAAAAGTGCCTCCTTCAGCTCTGCTAAAATCCAGGTGAAGCCTTCCTGTCCTTGGCAGAACATTCCAGAATGGTCAGTGCCAATCAGCATAGACTGTCAGGATGATTTTAATCTGAATATAGATTGAGCAAATCACATTAGCCGCAATACCGTAGAGGAGGAATTCCTGGAGTGAATTCGGGGTGGTTTTTTTGACCAATACGTTGAGGAACCAATTAGAGAACAGGCCATCTGAGACCAGGTACCGTGTAACGTGAACGGAATCATTGGCAATCTCGTTGTGCGAGACCCCTTGGGGATGAGCGACCATAATATGATCAAGATGGAGAATGATGCAATTGATTCTGAGACTGGAGTCCTGAATCTTAATAAAGGAAAATACGGTGATATGAGGCAGTAGTTTGCTTTGCTCGATTGGGGAATGTTACTTAAAGGGATGACAGTGGATAGGGACTGGCAAACATTCAAGGAGCAAATGGGGGAACTACAACTATTTTTTAATCCTGTCTGGCGCAAAAGTAAAACAGGAAAGGTGGTCAACCCATGGCTTACAAGGGAAATTAGAGATTGCATTCGATCAGAGGAAGAAGCATACAAATTGGCCAAGAAAAGCAACAGGGCTGAGAATTGGGAGCAGTTTAGAATTCAGCAAAGAAGGACCAAGGGATTGATTAAGAAGGGGAAAATTAGAGTACGAGAGTAAGCTTGCAGGGAACATAAAAACTGACTGTAAAAGTTTCTATAGGCACGTGAAGAGAAAAAGATTGGTGAAGACAAATGTAGGTCCCTTACAGTCAGAAACATGGAACAACAGGGGCTGGGTTAGCACAGTGGGCTAAACAGCAGGACAAGGCCAGCAGCGTGGGTTCAATTCCCGTACCGGCCTCCCCGAACAGGCGCCGGAATGTGGCGACTAGGGGCTTTTCGCAGTAACTTCATTGAAGCCTACTTGTGACAATAAGTGATTATTATTATAGATGTATAAAGGGGGCCAAAGAAATGGCAGAGCAACTAAAACACATGTCTTCACAAATGAGGACCAAAATCAGATACCAGAAATGTTGTGGAATGCAGGGTTTAGTGATGGGGAGGAACTGAAGGAGATTAATATTAGTTGAGAAATGGTACTGGGGAAATGAATGGGGTTGAAGGCTGATAAATCCCGAGTGCCTGAAAATCTACATCCCAGGAGACTGAAGGAAGGGGCTCCAGAAATAGTGGATGCATTGGTGGTCATCTTCCAGGATTCTATAGACTGGAACAGTTCCTGCAGATTGGAGGGTATTTAAAAAAGGGAGGTAGAGAGACGGCAGGGAATTATTGACCAGGAAGCCTGACATCAGCAGTGGGGAAAATTCTAGAATGCATTATCAAACTAGCAGAGCACGTGGAAAATAGTGGCAGGATCGGACAGAGTCAGCATGGATTAATAAAGGGGAAATCATGCTTGACAAATCTATTGGAATTCTTCGAGGATCTAACCCGGAGAGTTATTGCAGAATCATAGAAACGTTACAGCACTGAGGGAGCCCATTCGGCCCATCTTATCTATGCCAGCCCGACAACACCCAGGTGCCCTTTCTAGTCCCACCGCCCTGCACCCAGTCCACAGTCCTGCAGCTGACAGCACTGAAGGTGCGGGCACTTTATTAAAAAGGTGCGGTCCTGGACTCGGGTCTGGACCGGTCGAGACCTCAGTCGTCGAGGCTGTCGGCAGTGGCTCGGGAGCCGAGGGGTTTCATGGAGCACATTAGGGGGGTGGGGTGGGGGTGGACCTGTGGAGGCCGAGGGTGAAGGAGTTATCGTACTTCTCCCACGTGCACCGGGTGCCTTCCCAGATTTTTGTTGTGATGGACAAGGCGTTGTTGGTGGGGGGGGGGGGGGTGGCCGACTCAGGCATTCGGCGATTACCGTTTCTGACCATGCGCCGCATTGGGTGGATTTGCGGGTGATGCAGGGGGGTGGCCCCCGCACGCAGTGGAGGTTAGATATGGGACTGCTGGTGGGTGAGGGTGTGTGAGAGCGGGTGAGTAGGTGTGAGGGGGGGGTGAGAGCGGGTGAGGGGGTGAGAGAGCCGGTGAGGGGGTGAGGGAGCCGGTGAGGGGGTGAGCTAGCCGGTGAGGGGGTGAGGGAGCCGGTGAGGGGGTGAGAGAGCCGGTGAGTGGGTGTGAGAGCGGGTGAGGGAGTGAGAGAGCCGGTGAGGGGGTGAGGGAGCCGGTGAGTGGGTGTGAGAGCGGGTGAGGGGGTGTGAGAGCGGGTGAGGGGGTGGGAGAGCGGGTGAGGGGGTGTGAGTGGGTGTGAGTGGGTGTGCGAGCGGGTGAGGGGGTGAGAGAGCGGGTGAGGGTGTGTGAGAGCGGGTGAGTGGGTGTGAGAGCGGGTGAGGGTGTGCAAGAGCGGGTGAGGGGGGTGAGAGCGGGCGAGTGGGTGTGAGAGCGGGTGAGAGCGGGTGGGGGGGTGAGAGAGCAGGTGAGTGGGTGTGAGAGCGGGTGAGGGTGTGTGAGAGCGGGTGAGGGGGTGAGAGAGCGGGTGAGGGGGTGTGAGAGCGGGTGAGGGGATGTGAGAGCGGGTGAGGGGGCGTGAGAGCGGGTGAGGGGGTGTGAGAGTGGGTGAGGGGGTGTGAGAGCGGGTGAGGGGGTGTGAGAGCGGGTGAGGGGGTGTGAGAGCGGGTGAGTGGGTGTGAGAGAGGGTGAGGGGGTGTGAGAGCGGGTGAGGGGGTGTGAGAGCGGGTGAGGGGGGTGAGAGCGGGTGAGGGGGTGTGAGAGCCGGTGAGGGGTTGTGAGAGCGGGTGAGGGGGTGTGAGAGCGGGTGAGTGGGTTTGAGGGAGTGTGAGGAGGTGTGAGGGGGTGTGAGAGCGGGTGAGTGGGTGTAAGTGGGTGTGAGGGGGTGTGAGTGGGTGTGAGAGCGGGTCAAGGGTGTGGGAGCGGGTGAGGGGGGTGAGAGAGTGGGTGAGGGGGTGAGAGAGCGTGTGAGGGGGTGTGAGTGGGTGTGAGGGGGTGTGAGAGCGGGTGAGGGGGTGTGAGTGGGTGTGAAGGGGTGTGAGTGGGTGTGAGAGCGGGTGAGGGAGGTGAGAGAGCGGGTGAGGGGGTGAGAGAGTGGGTGAGGGCGTGTGAGAGCGGGTGAAGGGGTGTGAGAGCGGGTGAGGGGGTGTGAGTGGGTGTGAGGGGGTGTGAGAGCGTGTGAGGGGGTGTGAGAGCGGGTGAGGGGGTGTGAGAGCGGGTGAGTGGGTGTGAGAGCGGGTGAGGGGGTGTGAGAGTGGGTGAGTGGGTTTTAGGGGGTGTGAGAGCGGGTGAGGGGGTATGAGAGCGGGTGAGGGGGTGTGAGAGCGGGTGAGGGGGTGTGAGAGCGGGTGAGGGGGTGTGAGTGGGGTGTGAGAGCAGGTGAGGTGGTGTGAGTGGGTGTGAGCGGGGTGTGAGAGAGGGTGAGAGGGATGAGAGAGCGGGTGAAGGGGTGAGAGAGCGTGAGTGGGTGTGAGGGCGTGTGAGGGGGTGAGAGCGGGTGAGGGGATGTGACTGTGGGTGTGAGAGAGGGTGAGGGGGTGTGAGAGAGGGTGAGGGGGTGTGAGAGCGGGTGAGGGGGTGTGAGAGAGGGTGAGGGGGTGTGAGAGCGGGTGAGGGGGTGAGAGCGGGTGAGGGGGTGAGAGCGGGTGAGGGGGTGAGAGTTGGTGAGGGGGTGAGAGCGGGTGAAGGAGTGTGAGGAGGTGTGAGGGGGTGTGCGTGGGTGTGAGGGGGTGTGAGAGAGGGTGAGGGGGTGTGAGAGTGGGTGAGTGGGTGCGAGAGCGGGTGAGGGTGTGTGAGAGCGGGTGAGGGGGTGTGAGAGCGGGTGAGTGGGTGTGAGAGCGGGTGAGGGGGGTGAGAGCAGGTGAGTGGGTGTGAGGGGGTGTGAGAGCGGGTGAAGGAGTGTGAGGGGGTGTGCGTGGGTGTGAGGGTGGGGTGAGAGAGGGTGATGGGGATGAGAGAGTGGGTGAGGGGGTGTGAGTGGGTGTGAGAGCGGGTCAGCGGGTGTGGGAGCGGGTGAGGGGGTGTGAGTGGTTGTGAGGGGGTGTGAGTGGGTGTGAGAGCGGGTGAGGGGGTGTGAGAGCAGGTGAGTGGGTTTGAGGGGTTGTGAGTGGGTGTGAGAGCAGGTGAGGTGGTGTGAGAGCGGGTGAGGGAGTGTGAGAGCGGGTGAGGGGTATGAGAGCGGGTGAGTGGGTGTGAGTGGGTGTGAGAGTGGGTGAGGGGGCGTGAGTGGGTGTGAGGGGGTGTGCGTGGGTGTGAGTGGGTGTGAGAGCAGGTGAGGTGGTGTGAGAGTGGGTGAGGGAGTGTGAGAGCGGGTGAGGGTGTGAGAGCGGGTGAGGGGGTGGGAGAGCGGGTGAGGGGGCGTGAGTGGGTGTGAGGGGGTGTGCGTGGGTGTGAGGGGGTGTGAGTGGGTGTGAGAGTGGGTGAGGGGGCGTGAGTGGGTGTGAGGGGGTGTGCGTGGGTGTGAGGGGGTGTGAGTGGGTGTGAGAGCGGTTGAGGGGGCGTGAGTGGGTGTGAGGGGGTGTGCGTGGGTGTGAGGGGGGGTGAGAGAGCGTGTGAGGGGGTGAGAAAGCGGGTGAGTGGGTATGAGAGCGGGTGAGGTGGTGTGAGAGCGGGTGAGTGGGTGTGAGGGGGTGTGAGAGCGGGTGAGTGGGTGTGAGGGGGTGTGAGAGCGGGTGAGGGGAGGTGAGAGTGGGTGAGGGGGGTGAGTGCAGGTGAGTGGGTGTGAGGGGGTGTGAGAGCGGGTGAGTGGGTGTGAGGGGGTGTGAGAGCGGGTGAGGGGAGGTGAGAGTGGGTGAGGGGGGTGAGTGCAGGTGAGTGGGTGTGAGGGGGTGTGAGAGCGGGTGATGGAGTGTGAGGGGGTGTGAGAGCGGGTGAGTGGGTGTGAGGGGGTGTGAGAGCGGGTGAGTGCGGGTGAGTGGGTGTGAGGGGGGTGAGAGCGGGTGAGGGGGTGTGAGAGCGGGTGATGGAGTGTGAGGGGGTGTGAGAGCGGGTGAGGAGGTGCGAGAGCAGGTGAGTGGGTGTGAGAGCGGGTGAGGGGGGTGAGAGCAGGTGAGGGGGGTGAGAGCGGGTGAGGGGGGGTGAGAGCAGGTGAGGGGGGTGAGAGCGGGTGAGGGGGGTGAGAGCAGGTGAGTGGGTGTGAGAGCAGGTGAGGGGGGTGAGAGCGGGTGAGGGGGGGTGAGAGCGGGTGAGGGGGTGTGAGAGCGGGTGAGGGGGGTGAAGGAGTGTGAGGGGGGTGAGTGCGGGTGAGTGGGTGTGAGAGCTGGAGGGGGGGTGAGAGCGGGTGAGGGGGGTGAGTGCGGGTGAGTGGGTGTGAGAGCGGGTGAAGGAGTGTGAGGGGGTGTGAGAGCGGGCGAGTGGGTGTGAGGGGGCATGAGAGCTGGTGAGTGGGTGTGAGAGCGGGTGAGTGGGTGTGAGGGGGCGTGAGAGCTGGTGAAGGCTGCCTCACCTCTGTGGAGGTGAACAACACGAGAGTGATTACAGCCGCCACCCTTTGAGAGACACTCAATGCTGCACTTCGGGGGAGTTTATTTTAATTTGGGTGCACAGGGAGAGGGTAGAGTGGGAGGAGGGGCAGGGCTGGTAGATGAGATTCTGAGGGTGGATAGGAGGTACTATGTGGCGCCGGAGGAACGGCTGTTGAAGGAGAGGCATTGACTCCAGATGGAATTTGGGTTAGTGTCCACGGGGAAGGCGGTAGGGCTGATGTGGAGGGCTCGAGGGGCAGTCTATGAGTACAGGGAAAAGGCGAGTAGGATGCTGGCCCATCAGTTGAGGAAGCAAGTAGCAGTGAGGGAGATTGGTAGGATGAGGGACGAGAGAGGTAAGGTGGTGATGGATCGAGAGGGGGTGAATGGGGCACGTTGAGGCCTTTTCTAGGAGGTTGTATGAGTTGGAACCCCCGACAGGGGATGAGACGGTTCCTGGATGGGTTGGAGTTTCCTAAGTTAGGGGAGGGGCAGGTTCAGGGCCTGGGGGCCCCGATTGGGTTGAGGGAGGTGATGGATGGCATGGGGGCGATGCAGGCGGGAAGCCCCGGGTATGGACGTGGTCCCAGTGGAGTTTGAGAAAAGGTTTGGGTTGGAGCTCAGGCCACTGCTGGTGAGGACGTGTAATGAGGGGAGGGCGAGGGGGGATTTGTTGGAAGCTTCCATCTCCCTGATTTTAATGAAGGATAAGGACCTGGAGCAGGGGGATTGTACAGCCCGATATCGCTGCTGAACTTTGATTCCAAGCTGTTGCTGAAGGAGCTTGCATCGCAGATTGAGGACTGTGTGCCGGGGGTGATAGGGGAAGACCAGACGGGTTTTGTGAAGGGAAGGCAGTTATTGGCGAATGTGCGGAGGGTAGTTAACGTGATTATGATGCCCTTGGAGGGGCAGGAAGTAGAAGTAATGCTGGCGATGGACACGGAGATGGCGTTTGATTGGCTACAATGTTCCCCACCTCAAATGCCACCCTCCTATTAACCAACACCTCTACCCCCCTCGTCTTCATATCCAGCCTCGAATAGAACTCCTGCCCCATCCATCCCTCCCTCAACCTCGTCTGATCCTCAAATCTCAGGTGCGTCTCCTGTAAAAACACAACATCCGCCTTCAGACTCCTCAGATGCGTGAACACACCGACCCATTCAGCCTTCCTCACAATCCCCCACTCCACTCCCGCCCAGCTAGCATGGTGGGCCCCGCCCAAGGCGTCTGACGTCCCCTCCCCACCCAATCCCCCCAACAAAGAGAACAAAAGGCACACTCACCATTGCCACATCGAAACCCACCCCAAACTGCCCACTCCATACACTCATTACAATGAACACAAAGCTCCTCTCCAAAGTGCAATGTGCTCACTCCTCCCAGTCCATGGTCCTTCATAAAGTCCATCGCCTCCTCTGGCGAGTCAAATAAAACTCCTGCTTCTGACGTGCAGGGTATAAAACCCCAAACCTCACCCCCTTCTTGAAGAGGGCAGCCTATATCCGGTTGAACCCAGCCTCCTCTTTGCCAGTTCTGTACCCAGCTCCTGGTAAATCCGCAGTTCACTCCCTACCCAGGTACACCTCCTGATCAGCCTCGCCCATTTCAGGATCTTTTCTTTGTACAAGATTCGAAGCAGCTTCGCCACCATTGCCCTCGGTGGCTCCCCCACCTGCAGCCCCCTCCTCAGCGCCCTGTCCACTCGGCGCACCTCGAGGGGACGGTCGAAGGCCCCCATCCCCATCTCCAGCATACTCGCCTCCGCTCCCTCAGGCTTCCCGACAATCCTCAGATTCTGCCTCCTGGACCTCCAATTTCTTTCGCAGTCTATTCTGGCCGTCCCCAACACTGTCTCCAACTTAGCCATCTGCTTCTCCACCGCCCCCTCCACCTTCTGTATCGCCAGGCCCTGATCCTCCAGTCTCTGCTCCGCTCTCTCAACCACTGCTCTGAGGAGCTCCACCACCTTGGCCAAATCCTCCATGGCCTCTTTCCTCTACTGTTGGAATTTTCTGTTCAAAAACTCCACCAGCTGCTCCAGTGACCACTGGGCGGCCAGTGTACACAGTACTCTGGCTGTGGCCCAACAAGCGTTTTATACAGCTCCGTCATAACATCTCGACCTTTATATTCTGAAATGCCTTGGCTAATGAAGGCAAGTATCTCATAGTCAATGCAGGCCAAGCGCATTTGCGGGTTTGGAGAACAGGAGCTGTAAGGACACGGGCAGCAGAGGTTTGGATGATCTCAACTTTATAGAGACTAGAATAATAATTATAATAATCTTTATTGTCACAAGTAGGCTTACATTAACACTGCAATGAAGTTACTGTGAAAAGCCCCTAGTCGCCACATTCCGGCACATGTTCGGGTACACGGAGGGAGAATTCAGAATGTCCAAATTACGTAACAAGCACATCTTTCGGGACTTGTGGGAGGAAACCGGAGCACCCGGAGGAAACCCACGCAGACACGGGGAGAACGTGCAGACTCTGCACAGACAGTGACCCAAGCCGGGAATCGAACCTGGGACCCTGGCGCTGTGAAGCAACCACTGTGCTAACCACTGCATTACCATGTCTGCGGCCAGCAGGAAGTACATTGCATTAGTTAATGCACGTTCTCAACATGCACCCTGCAATTTGGAGGCTGGTTATTGTTTTGGATATAAAATTAAGAAACAATTAAATAAAAACACAATTTATTAAAAAAATCATTTTATTAAACTGATCAAACCCATCATTTTATTGTTCAGTTGCAGTGATTGGTTTATTCAGCAGGTGTCTGCTGCTGTTACCGTTCAAACTTCTCTCTGCCCAACATGCCTTGTTGTTTGGTTAATCTAACCGGCTTCGTCACATCAGGACTCGAGAGAAAAATTATACCTTTTTATCCTCCCAGTTACCGAATCTTGTACCCTGAAGCTAAAGCATAATCGGCTGCCTTATCTCCACAGACAAGGGGGCATCTGGCTTCACCTCCACAAGCCACTGAAGCAAACTACATGCCAATGTCGAATGCGTGTCCATGAGGTCAGGACTTCTGCTGCTGACCTTTCTGTAACCAGAAAACCTGGAACATGGACCAGGGGATAGAAAGGGAGAGGGACAGAGAGGCGGCAGGCAGTGATTGAGCTTTCCCCTGTCTGATCAGCGTGTGTGGAATGGACTCCAGAACAGTCAATTTATCAACTGGATCAATATACGGCCAGGAATAGACTAAAGGCAGGGGGGGGGGGGGTGGAATGATGTGGTAAAATGCAGCTCCTGAGAGTATCAGGAATGTCACTCCAAAGCCATGAAAGATGAAGATGGGCCGAGCGGCTTCCTGAGTTTGCTTCCATTGCCACCGCATTGTGACAATCTCTGTTGGTCTTTTCTTCACTCGAATAAATGGACGGCGTCGAGTTCATGATCAAAGAGATTGCATATGCTTTGTGCGAGGCTGGAAAAGTCAAATGGCTGCTTTTTGTTCCTTCTTTCTGATCGCCTTCTGGGTAATACATTGTCCCCTGAATTGAAGTCAGGTGGGGGGCTGAAGCATTAAATGGCTGGAGCCTGTGCAAGATGGAATGACTCTGATTGTTTACAGATACAAATTGAAATCAAACAGGAATGGGAATGTTATCCAGCTCCGTAAACCGGGTCGACTGACGAAACTTCCAGACAATGTGTGGTACGTCTCTTTCAAAGGGACCAAGAAGTTCCTGAATGTCTCTATGTCCAGGAGGCCCCAGGTGCTATAACTCACTTCGCCCGTGCCTGGGAAAGATCTGGTTGTATTTCTTTTGTTTCTTGGGTTTATACAGCAGTAGTTTGGAATATCTCAACAGCAACTGCTTCCAGTAGCAAGAAATATCGTCCATCTTCAGGTGATCCAGGATAAACTGGCGGCCCCTGTGGAGGTAAAGATAACATTTGGGAAACAAAGTTATTGGATTACACATCGTTAAAAAGGATAGAAACCTGAATGGAGAAACTGCACATCCAATGTTTCAGCACAACAGGTAAAATTTGGAAACTATACAATAGGGATTAACCAGAGGACATCTTGGAATGTCACTAGACAGCAACACTGAGCGTCCCCTCATGAGCTGAACTTAACAAAGTGGAAAATAACTGTGTCAACCGAAAAGAAGACAAAAAGTGTAGTTTGGGTTTAGTAAGGGCTCCGGTAGGAATTTTTTTGGATCTATTTCAAACTTCAGCAGCAGGATTTATACTCACCTCTCAGCGACCTCTCGAGCAACGTGGTCATTGTCCTGAAAAAATTGTAACAATTCCCTAAAACAACAGAAAACATAATAAGATCAGCTTATCCATACAGAAGAACAGAATGGAACTTTCCTTTTTATTAAATTTAGAGTACCCAATTCATTTTTTCCAATTAAGGGGCAATTTAGCGTGGCCAATTCACCTCGCCTGCACGTCTTTGTGCGGGTGAAGCCCACGCAAATCAGGGGAGAATGTGCAAACACCACATGGGCGGGATCCCAGAGCCGGATCGAACCTGGGACCTCAGCACCGTGAGGCTGCAATGCTAACCCACTGCGTCACCGTGCTGCCAAGAATGCAACTTTCCTGATCAGTAACTGAACTCACTGAGTCAAACACGGAGCCACAGCATTAATTAATGAGCAATTACAATCAAATACTCCGAACCGCTCTGTCAAGCAAATCCTAGCAGCCCAGAGGCTACACGATTACTGCTCCTGTACACACTGTAGCTACACGATTACTGTCCCCTGTACACACTGTAGCTACACGATTACTGTCGCTGTACACACTGTAGCTACACGATTACTGTCCCTGTACACACTGTAGCTACACGATTACTGCTCCCTGTACACACTGTAGCTACACGATTACTGCTCCCTGTATACTGTAGCTACACGATTACTGTCCCTGTACACACTGTAGCTACATGATTACTGTCCCCTGTACACACACTGTAGCTACACGATTACTGTCCCTGTACACACTGTAGCTACACGATTACTGTCCCCTGTACACACTGTAGCTACACGATTACTGTCCCCTGTACACACTGTAGCTACACGATTACTGTCCCTGTACACACTGTAGCTACACGATTACTGTCCCCTGTACACACTGTAGCTACACGATTACTGTCCCTGTACACACTGTAGCTACAGGATTACTGTCCCCTGTACACACTGGAGCTACACAATCACTGTCCCTGTACACACTGTAGCTACACGATTACTGTCCCTGTACACACTGTAGCTACAGGATTACTGTCCCCTGTACACACTGGAGCTACACAATCACTGTCCCTGTACACACTGGAGCTACAAGATTACTGTCCCCTGTACACACTGTAATTACACGATTACTGTCGCTGTACACACTGTAATTACACGATTACTGTCCCTGTACACACTGGAATTACACGATTACTGTCCCTGTACACACGCTAGGATTGTGTTATGGATTTTGTGTAAACCGCTGTTAAATATCCATGGGACACACTGGAGGAATAAAAAATTACTCTGCAGATTAATTCCTTTTGCTTCCGCTGAAGACGGAGTCAGTGCTGTTACATTGTCCTCCGGATAAATCCCAACACGTCTCCCAGCCCAATGAACAATTGTGCAGCCTGGAGGAGATGGACCAAAGATCTGTCACTGAAGCTGTTGTCCAATCAAGAGTCTTACCGAACGTTTGCGAGGTCCTGATTGACTGGGATGTAATGTACCCACGGTTTCAGCTGTGGGTAAAAGAACTCCAGCCAGTCATTCCCGACATGATAGACCAGCGAGCCGCACAGGAAGAGGTGCTTAAATCGGAAACTGGCTGCAACACCTCGAAAGTTAAATAAATACCTGGGGGAAAACACACTGTTTGTTATTCTCAGTAACTGAATGTAATAAATTTAATTACTCCTCAGTATGTGCTTGTAGTGAAGGTTACAGACCAGCAGTTCTCTATCAACCTCTCAGCCAGCACGCTGAAGTATCACTCAATATCAAAGACCATTTGTGACATGTTGGGTTGGCGGTACATAAGACCATAAGAAATAAAGGGGAGGCTATTCGGCCCCTCCAGTCTCCAATAAAATAATATTTCCTTAAATAAGGGGACCAAAACGGCTCACAGTATTCTAGATGTGGTCTCACTAGTACCTTGCACAGTTGCAACAAGACTTCCCGACTCTTATATTCCAACCCCTTTGAAATAAGGTAACAGTCCATAAACCTTCCTGATTACCTGCTGCCCCTGTGTGCTAGCTTTCTGTGTTTTGTGCACAAGTACCTGCAAGTCCCTTGGTGTTGCAGCTTTCTGCACTTTTTCTCCATTTAAATAATACTCCGTACTTTTGTTGTCACTTCCAAAATGAGCAACTTCACATTTTCCCACATTATGGTCCATTTGTCCACTTTTTGTCCACTTACTTAACCTGTCAATATCTCTTTGCAAACTGTATCTTTCCCACAACTTGCCTTTCCACCTATTTTTGCGTCGTATGTAAATTTGACTTCAGTACATTCCCTACCTTTTTCCAAGTCATTAATATATGTTGTAAACAGTTGTGATCCCAGCACTGATCCCTGTGGGACCCCACTGATTACAGGTCACCAACCTGAAAAAGAATCCCTTTTCCCCACTCGCTGTTCCCCATTAGCCTATTCTCTATCCGTGCCAATATACCGGGCGTCATTCTCCGCCCCCCCGCCGGGTTGGAGAATCGCCGGGGGCTGCCGTGAATCCCGCCCCCGCTGGTTGCCGAAGTCTCCGGCACCGGATATTCGGCGGGGGCGGGAATCGGGCCGCGCCGGTTGGCGGGCCCCCCCGCTCAATTCTCCGGCCCGAAGTCCCGCCGATAAATTGCCTGTCCCGCCGGCGTGGATTCAACCACCTTTTGAACGGCGGGACAAGGCGGCGTGGGAGGGCTCCAGGGTCCTGGGGGGGGCGCGGGGCGATCTGGCCCCGGGGGGTGCCCCCACGGTGGCCTGGCCCGCGATCGGGGCCCACCGATCCGTGGGCGGGCCTGTGCCGTGGGGGCACTCTTTCCCTTCCGCCACGGTCTCCACCATGGCGGAGGCGGAAGAGACTTCCTCCACTGCGCATGCGTGGGAAACTGTCAGCGGCCGCTGACGCTCCCGCGCATGCGCCGCCCGGGGATGTCATTTCCGCGCCAGCTGGTGGGGCAACAAAGGCCGTTTCCGCCAGCTGGCGGGGCGGAAATTCCTCCGGCTCCGGCCTAGCCCCTCAATGTTGGGGCTCGGCCCCCAAAGATGCGGAGCATTCCGCACCTTTGGGGCGGCGCGATGCCCGTCTGATTGGCGCCGTTTTGGGCGCCAGTCGGCGGACATCGCGCCGTTTCGGGGGAATTTCGCCCACTATCTCCAACACCATGGCCTCTTATCTCATAACTTAACCTTTTGTGAGGTACCTTGTCGAACGCATTCTGGAAGCCCCAATACATCACATCTACTGGTTCCCCTCTATCCACCCTGGATGATACTTCCTCAAAAAATTCTAACAGATTAGTCAGACACGCGTTCCCTCTCATGAAGCCATGCTGACTCTGCTTGATTACATTAGGATTTTCCAAATGTGCTGCTATTACTTCCTTAACAATTGATTCCAACATTTTTCCAACAATAGATGTTGGGCTAATCGGCCGATAGTTACCCGCTTTGCCTCCCTCCCTTTTTGAATGGGGGTGTCGCACTGGCAGTTTTCCAATCCTCCGGTACGTCTCCAGAATCCAGGATTTATGGAAAATTACAACCAAGGCATTCACTATCTCTGCAGTTACTTCTTTTAGGATTCCAGGATGCAAGCCATCAGGGGCAAGCCACTAGGGACAGGAGACCTATCTGCCTTCAGCCCCATTAGTTTCTCTAATACGACTTTCTCTTGTGGTGGGGATGGTATTTAATTCCTTCCCCGTATTCTTTAGTATTAATGGGATGTTTGAAGTACCATAAAGACTGATGCAAAATATCTGTTTAACTCCTCTGCCATTTCCTTGTTCTCCATAACTATCTCCCCAGGTTCATTTTCTCAAGGGCCTATGTCCACTTGGACCTCTCGCCTCTTTTTATATCTTTGAAAAGGTTCTTGTCAGTTTTTATATTCCTTGACAGTTTTCCTTGTAGTTTATTTTCTCCTCCATTTTTTAAATCATTTTGCTGGATTCTGAATTTATCCCAGTTTTTTAAAATCATTTTGCTGGATTCTGAATTTATCCCAGTTTTTTAAATCATTTTGCTGGATTCTGAATTTATCCCAGTTTTTTTATCATTTTGCTGGATTCTGAATTTATCCCAGTTTTTAAATCATTTTGCTGGATTCTGAATTTATCCCAGTTTTTTATCATTTTGCTGGATTCTGAATTTATCCCAGTTTTTTTATCATTTGGCTGGATTCTGAATTTATCCCAGTCTTCGGTGCTCTCTCTGACTTTTGCCTCATTATATGCTTTTTCTTTCAACTTAATAATCTCCTTAACATCCTTGGTTAGCTGTGGTTGGTTTATCTCTCTCTTGGAATCTTTTCTCCTTCTGGGATATATTTTTTGCTGAGAGTCATGAATTACCTCCTGAAACGTCTGCCATTGTTTGTTTAGTCTTTCCTGATTAACTATCTGTCCACTTTTGCTCATTTCCTTGTAATTCCCTTTATTTAAGTTAAACACAGTTGTTTCTCACTCTCAAACTGAATATTAAATTCTATCATGTTATGATCACTACTTCCTCGGGGACCTTTTACTCTGAGGTCATTTACCTCATTACCCAATACCACATCCAAGATGGCCTATTCCTGGGTGATTTGAAAACCAGAACTAAGGGTTTTATGGAAGAAGCAGCACCAGCAGGGTGGCACAGTGGTTAGCACTGCTGCCTCACAGTGCCAGGGACCCGGGTCCAATTCTGGCCTCGGGTGACTGTCTTGGTGGAGTTTGCACTTTCTCCCATTGTCTGCGTGGCTTTCCTCCGGGTGCTCCAGTTTCTTCCCACAATCCAAAGATGTGCAGTTAGTGGATTGGCTATGATAAATTGCCCAAGGATGTGTAGGTTAGGTGGAGTTACGGGGTGATGGGGATAGGGCCTAGGTAGGGGGCTCTTTCAGAGGATCGGAGCAAACTTGATGGGCCGAATTGCCTCCTTCTGCACTGCAGTAATTTTAATCTTGCACCCCCTCCACCCACCGCAACTGGCGCCAGGGGGTAACTGAAAATGAAAAGCTCAGTACTTGGGAGGTTGACTGTGGGAAGGTCTCATACAGCAGAAGGATTGTTCTGTCCAAAGGACTTGCTTGGCCTTTATCACAAACAAAATCAAGCAAACTCCTTGGTACAAGGAGAGAGCTAGCCTCTTTGAGAGAGCATAGGAAATAGGAGCATGGCCCCTTGAGCCTGCTCCACTTTTTAATTATATTTTCAATTCATCCATGAAATGTGGCTGTTGCTGGCTAGAGCAGCAGTACTGCCTGTCCATAACTGATCTTGAACCAATTGCTTGCTGAAATATTTAAGAGTCAATCACTTTGCTGTGGGTCTGCAGTCACATGTCGTCAGATTTCCTTTCCTAAAGGACATTAGTGAACCAAATGAGTTTCTACAACAATTGACAATGATTTCATGGTCATCATTAGACTTTTAATTCCAGATTTTTATTGAATTCAAACTTCACAATCTACAATGGTGGTACTCGAGCCCAGGTTCCCGAGCAATACTCTGGGGTTTATTCTCCGCCGGCGGGATGCTGCGTTTTGCCCGCAGCCCGGGGGTTTCCCAGACGGCGTGGGGCAGCCCCACAATGGGAAACCCCCGGGACCAGCCGGCGTAACGGAGCAACCCGCCGGTGGGGTGAAACGGAAATGTGGCAGGGCGGAGAATCCACACCCCTGTGTCTCTGGATTACGAGTCCAGTGACAATGCCACAACACCATCACCTTCCTCTTAATAAGATAATGGTTCATCTTTTGCCTCAACTCCACCTCCCCACCAGATCCCAAATCCTTGGATTTCCTTAGTTTAAAAATTTTTTTGAGCTCAGTCTTGAACGTACTCTGGGGTAGAGAATTCCAACGCCTCACCAACCCGAGTGAAGATATTTTGCTTCATCTCAGCCCTGGGCTGCGCTGGGTGGAGGGGGTGCAAGGTTAGAATTACAGCAGCGCAGAAGGAGGCAATTCGGCCCATCAAGTTTGCTCCGATCCTCTGAAAGAGCCTTATCGTGAAACTACGACCTTCAGTTTTAGACTCCCCAGTCAGGGGAAAGCAACCTCTTTGCACCTACGCTGTCAATCCCACCAAAATGAAATTATCTCTCATTCTTCTAAACTGAGAATTCAGGCCCTTTCTATTCCGAAGACAATATAAAGCACATTAATTTCACTGTAGATTTGTGTGAGGTGCTGCATTTTGTTTTAGAAGAATAGGAGCTGGCGGCAGCTTGCATGATGAGAGTGTAAATGGGCGTATTGGAGCAAAGGGATCTCGGAATGCAGATACACAAATCAGTTAGAGTCGCAACACAGTTTAATCAGGTCAGAAGAAAAGCAAACAAAGGTACTTTCCAGATTGCAAAGCAGCATAATCATGTTAATATTGTAGAGAACCTCGGTGGGACCATATTTTGATGCCTTGCTCTGTTTTGGTCTCCATATTACAAAAATGATATAAAGGTGCTGAAAAATAAACGTATAAAATGAAACTTCAGTTTTGCAACTGGAAGGAATGAGTAACTTGGTTACATGGACCGTGTGTGGGTGATTGAATGTAACAATAATAATCTTTATTGTCACAAATAGGCTTACATTAACACTGCAATGAAGTTACTGTGAAAAGCCCCTAGTCGCCACACTCCGGCGCCTGTTCGGGTACACGGATGGAGAATTCAGAATGTACAATTCACCTAACAAGTCTTTCGGGACTTGTGGGAGGAAACCGGAGAACCCGGAGGAAACGCACGCAGACACGGGGAGAACGTGCAGACTCTGCACAGACAGTGGCCCAAGCCGGGCATCGAACCTGGGACCCTGGAGCTGTGAAGCAACAGTGCTAACCACTGTGCTACAGTGCTGCCCTACTTTGCTTGTTTTATATTTCATGAATATTTAATTGTCACTGTCGGGTAGCAGCAGCTGAGAAATGTGATGCATAACTGGATGACCGAATAAAATTTGATAACTGACTGAGTGTATTTAATTACTCTGATAATTCACCTGTCAGAGCCACAATACCTACACACCAATAAATCCAATAGGATATTCAGGCCTTTAACATGGTGAAATATAAAGTGAGTGTAATCAGAAAAAGATATTGACATCAAACCAGTGGAGGATCTATTAGGAAAGGTGAAGCTTGTTCAATGAGGCAGGTTTAAGAGCATTGTAAAAGAGAAGTATTAAAGTTTATGGAGAGAATTCCACACCATACGCATGGTAAGGCTCTGTAGCTGATAGCATGAATCATGCCTAGGGATGGGTATCATGCAGGGATTAAATACAAATATGAACATTTTAAAATCAAGATATTTGGGGGTTAGCTGCAACGTAGGACCTATGTTCCCATGAACCGAACGCAACCTCTACAATAGATCTTATACCAGCAGAGCGTAGTGACAATTACAACTAACCTTGACCATAACACACCACGACCCTGACACACTCCTAAAGCTTGTTTCATTACATAGCTCTTTCCCTTTACGGGTTTATGTTTAAATCTCTCTCCCCTTCCCTCACCTATAATAGAACATAGAACATACAGTGCAGAAGGAGGCCATTCGGCCCATTGAGTCTACACCGACCCACTTAAGCCCTCACTTCCACCCTATCCCCGTAACGCAACAACCCCTCCTAATCCTTTTTGGACACTCAGGGCAATTTAGCATGGCCAATCCACCTAACCTGCACGTCTTTAGGCTGTGGGAGGAAACCGGAGCACCCGGAGGAAACCCACGCAGACACGGGGAGAACGTGCAGACTCCGCACAGTGACCAGCGGGGAATTGAACCTGGGACCCTGGCGCTGTGAAGCCACAGTGCTATCCACTTGTGCTACCCTGCTGCCCATCTGAGTTGATTCCACAGCAAGCAGGTTGCTAATTAGAGACAAGAATTTCCAGGAATACGCAGAACAGCCCTTACCATGAGAAAGAAAGATGATGGGCTAATGATTTACGCTCATTGAATTTTGATGAAGTGACCCAACACAGATGCCAACCTGTCTTTTCTTCTTCAGGTGCTGACTGGCTAGATGTGTGCTCACATCATTTTGTCATTATCCCAATGCTAAGGGGAGAGTGTGAGAACAGGAAGACATCGGATGCACTAAGCTGGCAGCAAGAAGGTTTCTAACAACGTACTTGTATTTGCAATGGTCCACCAATGGAATTTCTTTAGCAGCGGGCTTTCCTAGTGTATCCTGTAAATAAATCAAATGAGTGTATCAACAATGTGCATTTATATAGCACCATTAAAAGAGTTTAACGTCCCAAGGAGCTTCATCAAACAGGTGTGGCAGGGAGCCACATAATGAAGTGTGAGGAGAAATTACGAAAAGCTTGGTCACCGCAATAGGTTTTATGAAGCATCTTAACGGAAGACAGGGGTGGAAAGGTTTAGGGAGAGAATTCCAGATCTTAAGGTTTAAGCAGCTGGAGGAAGGGCCGAGGGGTGAAAATTGGGGATGAGCAAGACAACTACTGCATTTCCACAACACCTTTAATGTTGTAATACATCCCACAGGAGCGTAATCAGACAAAAAGAATCAACAGCAATCAAAGGATGAGACTTTAGGACAGGACTCGATCTAAGAGCTTGGTGGTAAGGAGGAGAGAAAGATTGAGAGGTTTTAGATGCGAGTTCCCAAGCGTATGGTCGAGATGACTGCTGACAAGGTTGCCAATGGTATGGTGAAGAAAGTCGGGAATGAGAAAAGTGCACATTGAGTAAAGATCCTCATGCAATGCGTTTGTTCCAGTTAGGAGTATTTTTATACAGTGACTCCACACACGATCAATTGGGTTGAGAATGCCCAATCTCGCTTCACGTGAGACTTCTTCCATAGTCGAGGGACTTCAATTCTGCAACTAACTCCAGGATTTTACCTTTTCAGACTTCCAGGCTTGATTTTTCGTGTATTCCGCATCTACCAACAAAGGTTCTTCCCGAGAAAGCAGAATAAGAGGATCTCGTTCAGAACTTGTCCTGAAAGTGAAACAAGGTCATTTCATTCCATCAGTACACACGCGTGCATGAGAGGCAGCGAGAGAGTGAGAAAGGGGAGCCCCGCTGTGGTTATGTGTGAGCATGCATGTTTGAGAATGGTAAGACACTATTCATTGTTTTATTCATTCATATGATGGAGAGCATCGCTGTCAGGTCCAGTATTTATTACGCTCCATAATTGCCCTTGAAAAGATTATGGTCCGTCACCTTCCAGCATATAACTGAGTGGCTTGCTAGGCAATTTCAGAAGACAGTTAAGAGTCAACCAAATTTGCCTTGGGTCTGGAGTCACATTTAGGTGCTTCTCCAAGTGATCCAACCTCAAATCACTGCATTCTACTGTGTTACAACGCACTGGGCTAGTGCGCGGTAAATTCCAGCCCCACTTGACCCGGAGTCACAACACAAGTGGATTCACTAATCATTCTTAGAAAAATGCCCAAAGTCTTTGTCCCTTGGCTGCCCAATAATTACAGTCACCAGGTTTGCAAATGTAAATACAATTACTGTTTATTTATAACAAGAGTTATAATAAAAAGTGCAGAAAATATAACTGGTTAACTCTTATCTAATTCCTAATTCCCTGCGTTAACTTGTTCTCCCCACCCTGTATACACACACAAGACAGACAAACAGAGGGGAACGAGGGGGTTAAAAAAAAACATAAGTGAAAGGAAAAAGTATTTGTTTCAGATGGTGTTTTTTAGCACACCTTTCTTCACAGCCAGCTTGCAGATTACAGTCTCTGTTTGTAGCCTGTAATTATCTTTGCTCATTTGTCTGTAGCCTGTAATTATCATTCATTCAGGTTCTCTGCAATTTCAGAAATACAGTAGTCACAGCCTTTCTGGAGAGAGCTAGCAGGTGCTGGTCTTTGTTTGTTTGCAGCCTGCAGTGGTTTTCCTGCAGATAGTTTCATTTAGGTCCTCTGCAAGTTCAGAAATACAGCACTCACATCTCTTCCGTATAAAAGATGGAGTAGAAAGAGTAGCAGGACCTTATGTCTGCGCTGCCAGGATCAAACTGAAACTCCTTCAGACTCTGAAAATCATTCAACTGAGATATGATCCAGTCGTCACATGTTACCGGGCGGAGTACTGCCTTTTGTGCCAATTCGTGGACCACCAGCCAATCAATTAAACCGAGTCCCACTCCATCTCTCTCTGGAGCCTGTTTAAACCAGCAGAGAGTGTTCTCTCCTGTAACTTCTGAATTCTGCTGCTTGCCTCAAAGATACATGTCCGTTAATCATCCATGGATCAGAAATAATTATGGCAAAATAAGAGAAAGGAGAAATAAGAGAATAAATAGGAAGGACCACTACAGCTGCACAAGTATTTATTTTTCCACTTTCCACGACAGTCATTCTATGAATCCAGATTGCATTGATCTAACCTATTTCCACTGCGGATCTTACAAAGCAAAATTGTGGGATCAATCCCTGTGCTCCGAATGCTAAGAGCAAAATGCAGGGAGTTCAGGGAGATGAGCCTTAGTCATCTAATTTTATATTGATACCCAGCCACCATATGTAACCAGTTTTAATGATTAGCCTTACCTTGATCCTCGAAAGAAACCTTGTGAAACTTTCTTCTGCCAAGGCCACTTTTCAGCCGATCTAGCGGAGGGAACAAAAAAAGAACCAATGAAATTTGTAAGTAATGGGTACAGGTGCTATTCATTGTGGACCCTCTGGCCCCTTTGTTACATTACACAAACTCAGGATTCCATGACTTCTTTATAGACTGTTGGATTTGTAGCATGCCCCATTTAAAAAGGAAAAAGAAGAAATGTTCTTTGTGTCCATTCTCTCCACATGCAAACTACTGTGACAAAGTCACTACCTTAACAATTCTCCTGTAAACCTTCAAGAAAGACTCACCCTCCAAGGCATGTTTCCTGTCCTCAGGATATATTGGAATATAGGGAACAGTGACTACACTTTGAAAGTATTTCATTGGTGGAATGGTGCTTTGGGGTGTTCTGAGACTGTGAAAGGTGTTACAGGAATACATGTTCTTTTCTTTCTCTGCAGTGGATAAGTGTGGTGCGGTTCGTAAACAAAGACTGAGAGTGAAATAAATCAAATTCTACATTTCCTTTCAGTTCAACGTGTATTTGCTGTGATTATTGTAGCTTCTAATGATATCATTGACTGACACAAGCATGTTGAGCCACACATCTCAGTATCAGCAACAGCAGCAACATGACTCAGCGAGACCAATCTGCCTGCCTTCTTCAGGTCTTCCAAGCGTGATCCCGATCACCCGATCTCAGGCATAAATAACCCAGTGAGAGACAGAGCAGGGCTGCTCCCACCAGCCGTACGGTTAGAGTCTCTCTAAGAGTTCTCTTCGCACCAATTCTATTCGGCAAATATGACTCACGTTTTTAACTCCTCTCTCATTAGATCCCAGCGCCCAAGTCCTGTGGGGTAAATGGGCCAAACTGCTGGGCCTCCCTCCCAGAAGGTCCATGCGGGGTACATGATGTCATAATATTCTGATGTCTGTAAGGGAGAAATAAGTTACAGCATTTTTTAATCCACTGCAAAGACCAGCTTGAAAGCTGGACATTGTTCAGAGTTTCTTTAACACTCACCTTACTGAATGACAAAACAGGCCTAACGGGCTTCATCCAGTTTGGAACCTGAGGATAGTCTCGGACATTGAGCACAAATTCCATGTCAGGGAGATCGTCGATTATTTCCAGAATAAAATGCTCTACCCCACTGCACCTAAACTCAAAACAAAACAAGTGATCTGTTGGCTCAGTAACTAGTCAAAAACCAACAGTGTTTGAACTACAAACAGAGATATAAAGAGAAGCAGAGGGGGAAAAATGTGCTGCATTGTAGCGCCCCACAGCATATTGCCACAGACAGCTTTGACAAAGAGTCATCCAGACTGGAAACGTTCGCTCACTTCTCTCTCCACAGATGCTGTCAGACCTGCTGAGATTATCCAGTGTTTTGTGTTTGAGCCCTGAATGAACAGTCTCTAAATGACTGAACCTTCTGAGGAGTCTGACTGCATTCTACCAGTGAGAAATTTCTTCCCAGTAAATTCCCCAGCCAGTTAACAAGAGTATCATGTTGACAGTGCAGCCTAATTTACTTTATCCTTACAAACTCAGTGATATTCCAATGGTCCCAGTGGGAATGCCACCAATGCGTTCGATAGAGTATCTGAACTTCTAGGCAATCCGTTTCAAAACTTTAAAAGGATTCGAAGATAAACAAAGCAATGTTATATTCAATGCTCACTGAATTAATAACGAAGGGACCATCAATGCAGTTTTAGCACTGAAAGGTAAAGAAGAATCTTTTGGACATAGGAATTCTTGGTCAATACAATGCGTACACTTGTAAGTAGCCAGTGCAATGTCTCAATCACAGTGGTTAACAGAAAATTGTACAAACAATTGAAGATGGAAGATATTAAATGCTATAGGAAAAGGGTAGGGAATAAATAGTTCCAAAAGCATTCAAACACCAGAGACACAGAAATGAGTAAAATTAGCTGTAACTTTTTCACCCAAAGGGCGATTGAACGCAATCAAAAAGAGAAGTGTCTGTTTAGGTGACTGTCCGTCACCTAGTTTGAAAATTGTTAACATCTCCTAAAAATGAGTACCTTGAAAATGACCCTGGTTTTGTATGTTATTAAACCGCGTGCTCAGATAGCATTAATATCATTTTGAATGCTCAACTGACATGGAATCATTGAATGTTGCAGCGTAAGAGGCCATTTGGCCCATCAAGTCTCTGCCAACTTTCTACACGGGCAATTTAGCTAGTTCCACTCTCAGGCCCTTTCCCTGTACCTTGCACAGCTTTCCTCTTTGGATGCTTATCCAATTCTCTGTTGAAGCCGCCACACTCTGAGGCAGGGTATTCCAGACCCTAGTTTCCATGTTTCTAACCACTCGCTGCGCAAAAAAGATTTCCCCCACGTCAGCATTGCTTCTTTTGCTAATTATCTTCGCACCGCGTCCTCTGGTTTTGACCCTTCTTCCAATGGGAACAGTTTCTCTAAATCAACTCTGTCCAGATCTTTCAAATTTTAAATCATTTTACTAATTTCATTTCATTTCATTTTCATATGAGGTAACCAAAAATTTAAATTGTCCTAACTACCCACACAAGGATTTGAAAATGTTTGGGTGCTCTATCAACCACCGGTGTTTGTGCAGAACTTGTGTAACAAGTCAGCTCAGAATGCTTGTTCAACAAGGAGGTGAACAGGAGGGATGGAGAGAGATACGTTAAAGTCATAATAGGATGAGGAGATCATTCAGCCCTCCGGGTCCGCTCCACCATTCAATGAGATTGTGGCTAATGGACTCCAACACCATTTTCCTGCACTGTCGCCATATCTCTTAATGTTTTTAATTTGTAGAAATCTATCCATCTCAGTTTTCAACATGGTCACCAACTGAGCCCCCACAGCCTGCTGGAACAGAGAATTCCAGAGAGTCACCACCCTCGAGTGAAAAAATTCCTTCTCCCATCAGTTGTACATGGCCTGCCCCTTATTCTGAGACCACATCCTCTGGTTTTAGACCCTCCAAACAGGGAGAGCATCCTATCTCCATCTACCCTATGGAGCACTGTAAGATTTGTGAATGTTTGAATTCTTCTAAACTCCAGAGGATGAAGGCCCAGTCTATGTAATCATTCCTCCTCGGACAATCCCTCCATCCCAGGAATTAATTCAGTAAACCTGTGTTACAGGTGAAGTTTTCAATGGTTTGGGAGGGCAATGTTTGGGAAGGCAAAGAAAGGGGCAGTTTAGCAAAATCCTTTTGGAGCTGCGAGATCCCGAGGGCTGGAGCAGAATAATCAAAGGATTGACCTCCACTTGTGCAGCAGCGATCAAACAGGAACCCAGAGTCTGAGCATCACCGAGGGTGGAATTAACACTTATGGCTTGAAGAGATCATTCAGATTGGCCAAGGAGGGATTTACCAAGGGACAGGATGAGGGTGTTGAAGTGAATTTACTGGAGCAAAGGCCCAAACTGCGTGGAGGAGTTTGTATGTTAAGGTGACTTTGGCTGTAGAATTCTGGATTAACCAAAACTTCAGGACAGTAGTAGCAGGGAAACCAGGAAGGAAGCCTTTTGAGAAATGAATCTTAGAGCTGAATGGATTTGTGTTACAGCAATAGAGTGGGGGAGATAGCATGTTGGGGGCAATGTTCTAAATGTGAAGGAGGCACAACTGGCAATAATCTGGATGTCAGGTATAAAAAGTTCAGTTTAGGAGTAAACACCAGGGAATGAATTCAAGATGATTTGCTGATCCTTTTGTAAAATTTAGAGTACCCAATTACTTTTTTTCCAATTAAGGGGCAATTTAGCGTGGCCAATCCACCTAGCCTGCACATCTTTTGGGTTGTGGGGGCGAAACCCGCGCAAACACGGGGAGAACGTGCAAACTCCACACGGACAGTGGCCCGGGGCCGGGAACGAACCTGGGACTTCGCCGCCATGAGGCAGCAGTGCTAACCACTGCGCCACTGTGCTGCCCCTTGATTTGCTGATCTTTTGACTTGTTTTTCCTTATCCCATTGTGTGATTCCCATCTAGGCTATCGTAGCAACGGTTTTACTTGTTCTTCACTTCACTGGAGTGTCTGTCTGAACATGCAGCATTGTGGATGGTAGACTCAGGTTTCCTGTGGTTAACAGATGTTGGGACAATTTCATGGTCAGAAACCCCACAAGGAAAACTCTCTACCTCTTAGGTTAATTTGAGTTCCACATTATAAATGTGCCCAATGCCCGTAGGCCTGGTTGTTGTCCCACCTGGCAGGAAACATGCAGTCCTCCTGGCGATACAGCTTGCCCTTTATTATCTGGTAGTGAGTTCCGACATTTTGACCCACAGTGTCTGCCATCATGTTACTGGAGATTCCTTGCTTGAAGTGTGAAAGGTCATCTTCTAGGACACTGAATAAAATGTGAAAAACGGTCCTGAGAAAAGGCTCTCTGGTCAAAGACATACATTTATATTTTTCCAGTCCATGTTATTATTTTCACAGAAAAAAAGTTAATTAATGCATTTGCGGCCTGTGGAATCTGAATAATCAATGAGGCTCTACACCAATGTTTGAGGGATATGATTCACACACAATTCACAAGCATCACATCGTATTTATTCATTCAAGGGGTGTAGGCTTCGCTATAGGTACACCTACAGTGCTGATAGAGAGGGGGGGGGAAGAGTTCCAGGATTTTGACCCAGCAACAATGAAAGAATGCCGGGGGCTGGTTTAGCACAGTGGGCTAAACAGCTGGCTTGTAATGCAGAACAATGCTAGCAGCATGGGTTCAATTCCTGTACCGGCCTCCCGAACAGGGGCCGGAATGTGGCGACTGGGGGCTTTTCACAGTAACTTCAGTGAAGCCTACTTGTGACAATAAGCGATTATTATATATTTCCAAGTCAGGATGGTGAGTGACTTGGGAGGGGAAGCTCCAGGTGGTGGGGTTTCCGGGTATCTGCTGCTCTTGTCCCTCTAGATGGTAGTGGTCATGGGTTTGGAAGGTGCTGTTTAAGGAATCTTGGTGAGTTCCTGCAGTGCATCTTTAATAATAATAATAATAATAATCGGTTGCGATAGTTTGTCGGTGGTGGAGGGTTTGAATGTTTGTGGAAGAAGGAGCAATCAAGCGGGCTGCTTTGTCCTGGATGATGTTGTGCTTCTTGAGTGTTGTTGGACCTGCACTCATCCAGGCAAGTGGGTAGTATTCCATCACACATGGCTTGTGTCTTGTAGATAGTGATAGTGAACAGGCATTGGGGGGGGGGGTCAGGAGGTGAGTTACTTACCGCACAATTCCCAGCCTCTGAACTGCTCTGTAGTCACGGTATTAATATGGCTAGTCCAATTCATTTTCTTATCAATGGTAACCCCCAGGATGTTGATTGTGGGGGATTTAGCGATGGTAATGCCATTGTAATGTCAATGGTTAGATTTCCTCTTGTTGGAGATGGTCACTGTCTGGCACTTGTGTAGTGTAAATGTTACTCACTAGCCCAAGCCTAGATATTATCCAATTCTTAGACCATAAGACATAGGAGCACAATTAGGCCACTTGGCCCATCGAGTCTGCTCCGCCATTCAATCATGGCTGATATTTTCACATCCCCATTCTCCTGCCTTCTCCCCATAACCCCTGATCCTATTATTGATCAAAAACCTACCTATCTCTGTCTTAAAGACACAGTGAATTGGCCTCCACAGCCTTCTGCGGCAGAGTTCCACAGATTCACCACCCTCTGGCTGAAGAAATTCCTCCTCATCTCTGTTTTAAAGGATTGTCCCTTTAGTCTGAGGTGGTGTCCTCTGTTTCTAGTTTTTCCTACAAGTGGAAACATCCTCTCCACATCCACTCTATCCAGGCCTCGCAGTATCCTGTAAGTTTCAATAAGATCCCCTCTCATCCTTCTAAAATCCAACGAGTACAGACCCAGAGTCCTCAAACGTTCCTCATACGACAAGTTCTTCATTCCAGAGAACAGTCTTGTGAACCTCCTCTGGACCCTTTCGAAGGCCAGCACGTCCTTCCTTAGATGTGGGGCCCAAAACTACTCACAATACTCCAAATGGGGTCTGACCAGAGCCTTATACAGCCTCAGAAGTACATCCCTGGTCTTGTATTCTAGCCCTCTTGAATGAATGCTAACATTGCATTTGCCTTCTTAACTGCCGACTGAACCTGCACATTAACCTTAAGAGAATTGTGAACAAGGACTCCCAAGTCCCTTCGTGCTTGTGCTTTCCGAAGCATTTTCCCATTTAGAAAATTGTCTATGCCGAGATTCCTCCTTCCAAAGTGCATAACCTCACACTTTTCCACATTGTATTTCATTTGCCACTTTTGCCCACTCTCCTGGCTTGTCCAAATCCTTCTTCAGCCCCCTTGCTGCTGTTGAAAGAACATTGATAATTCAAGAATGGAGAAACATCCAATTCATTGCAGACAGGAAGTCAGACTCGATGTTTGACTTCATCTGACTGGATTTCAAGAAAAGTGAAGCAATAATGATGTCAGACATGTCCTATGTGGGGGAGATGGTGGCATCATGGTAATGTCACTGGGCTCGTAACCTAGTGGCCCAGGCTAAAGCTATGACAACAGGGGTTTAACCATGGCAACTGGTGGAAATTACATTTAGTTAATAAATTTAATTGGAAAAATCTGGATTTGAAAGTTAATCTCAGTAATGGCAAACATCAAACTATTGTTGATTGTCGTAAAAACCCATTTGGTTCACGAATATAGAGAAAGCAATCTGCCATCCTTACCTGCTCTGGCCTTTCAATGGTAGCTTTCATAGACACAGCCAGCACACAGATTTAATGAAGTAATTTCACGACATGCCCTGGTGGGATTTTAACTCCTGACTTGTGATTGCTGCCCAGTACCAGGGTTAAAAAGGTGCAGATAGCCGCAAGGGATATGTTAATTTGTGTGTGGCAGAGGGAGTCATTTCCTCCAGCGCTCTGGGGAAGTGCAACCTGACTGCCAAGTACAGTCTTCCACTATAGAAGAGTTACAACAATATAAAATTGTGCGTTCAACCTCTACCCCATGCATGTGGCTTCAATCTGATATCTGCCACCACGCGCTTTATGGGCAGAGGTCGGGGTAGGACGGACCCTCATCTGCTCCCTGATTGCAGGAGAGTGCGAGGTAGCTGAAGCCACTGCCGCTCACAGCTAGAGGAAAGTGATAACATTAAGTCATGATTCACAAACCATAATGCACTTTAAAAATATTTAAAATACTAAAGGGTAATCCCACACCTTAGGTGACAGCTGCAATTGTGCTGGGTGCAGGGTTGGTAAGATCCCACAGCTGCCAATATCCTGTCCTTGTATTTGTGCCAACTTTCATCTAGAAAATGAAGACCACACAGTTAGAAATGGAGTCATAATCAACACATATTGAGAATGTTTAACAGCTTGATTCCGGCTGAATTAAGAGAGGTGCCAGTAATACCATTCAGTCCCCTCACTGCTGTGTGATAGTAAAGGGACCCATTTTCTGTAAATCTAATGAATCAAATATGCAAACCACCTGTGTAAATGTTTAATATGTTAATTAAAAAAAAAATTAACTTTGGAAACTCCAGATTGCAAAAGCAACGTCAGACAAGGATGTGACCTAATAACCTTATCCAGTCACAGAGTAATGCTGATTGCAAAATGACATTTGGATTAGCAAAAGAGAAGAGGGAGCTTAACTCTGCATTGCATGTCCTGTGCCTCAGCTGGGAGTCGGTGGTCCTGACACCCAGTGGAAAATGTTGTATTTCGAAGGAAGGACTGACAACCCAAACTCCAAAAGCACAAATATTAACAGGTGACCTTGGCCGTGGAGCAGGAAGAGTCTAACAGGTCAGAGTTACATAGTTAATGCTCAGAAATGAGTTACCATCACCGTACTAGGTAACTCACCAGTCCAAAATATCATGTTTGCAGTTTTTCCAAAATGACCAGTGCACAAGAGATAGGAACAAGAATAGAGCACATGGCCCACCGAGCCTGCTCCGCCATTTAATCCAATCATGTCTCACCCCGAACTTCAAACCCACTTTCTCACCGCTCCCCATATCCCTTCATTCCGAGACACCAAAAATCTGTCTATCCCAGCCTTAAAAATAATCAACGAAGGAGCTTCCACAGATGTCAAAGATTTATAACCCATTGAGTGAAGACCTTTCTCCTCATCTTAGTCCTAAATGATCAATCCCTTATTCTGAGGCTGTGCCTTGTGTTCTAGATTCCCCATCCAGGGGAAACAACCTATGTCGACCCCGTCAAGTCCCTTCAAAATCTTGGCAGCTGTTTCAATGAGATCACCTCTTGTTCTTCAAAACTCCAGAGGGCATAGGCCCCAATTTACTCCACCTCTCATCAGTAGACTACCTTCTCATCCCTGTCCCCAATCTAGTGAAGCTTTGCTGTACTGCCTCCAGTCCAAATATATCCTGCCTTAAATATGGAGACCAAAACCGAATACAGTACACCAGGTGTGGTCTCATCAATTGTAGCAATATTTCTTTATTCCTGTACTCCAGGCAGCACGGTGGCACAGCAGTTAGCACAGTTGCCTCACAGGCACCCGAGTTTGATTCTAACCTTGGATGACTGCAGAGTTTATGGGGATAGGATGGGGGAGTGGGCCTAGGTAGGGCACTCTTTCAGAAGGACGGTGCAGAATTGATGGGCTGAATGACCTGTTCTACACTGTATGGATTCTATGAATCCCCTTGCAATAAAGGCCAACATGCCACTTGCCTTTCTAATTGTTTGCTGTACCTGCATGTTAAATTTCTGAGCTTCTTGTACAAGTACATCTAAGTCTCTGAGTATCAACATTTCAGGCCTCCTCAAAATACTTCTGCTTTCCCACTCTTGCAACCAAAGTGAACTGCCTGACACTTCCTCACTTAATACTCCATGTCATCCTGTTGCCCGGTCACTGAACCTGTCTATATCTCTTTGCAGCCTCTCTTACATTTCCACCTAGCTTTGCATCGTCAGTAAACCTCCAAACTTGGAAGAGGAGTCATATGGACTCAAAATGTTAATTCTATTTCTCTCTCCACAGATGCTGCCAGACTTGCTGAGTGCAGCATTTTCTGTTTTTATTAAATTACTCTATGTTGCTTTGTCCAAGTCATTGATATGGATTGTAAACAGCTGAAGCCCCAGCCCCAGGGTCTGGTTTAGCACAGGGCTAAATCGCTGGCTTTGAAAGCAGCCCGAGGCAGGCCAGCAGCACGGTTCAATTCCTATACCAGCCTCCCCGAACAGGTGCCGGAATGTGGCGACTAGGGGCTTTTCACAGTAACTTCACTGAAGCCTACTTGTGACAATAAGCGATTTTCATTTAATTCATTTTCATTTTTCAGCACGGATACTTATGACACTCCACTAGTCAGTCTGCCAACTTGAAAATGCCCATTTATGCCTACTCCTTGCTTCCTATCCGTTAACCAATCCATCTACCACATCCCATTTACCTACATTACTAGTTACATCCTCAAAAATCTCTCAATACATTTATCAAGTGTGAATTCGCTTTCGTAAAATGATGTTGTCTTTGATCAACTATGATTTTCAAAGTTAACTGTTCAGACTTCCTGAATAAGATTCCATAGTCCCATCGACTATGTTCAAACTAACTGGCCTGAGGTTTCAGGTTTTCTCTCTCCCTTTCTTGAATACAGTACGAAGTCTTACAACACCAGGTTAAAGTCCAACAGGTTTGTTTCGATGTCACTAGTTTTCGGAGCGCTGCTCCTTCCTCAGGTGAATGAAGAGGTCTGATCCAGAAACACATATATAGACAAATTCAAAGGAGCAGCGCTCCGAAAGCTAGTGACATCGAAACAAACCTGTTGGACTTTAACCTGGTGTTGTAAGACTTCGTACTGTGCTCACCCCAGTCCAACGCCGGCATCTCCACATCCTTTCTTGAATAGCAGTGATACATTTGCTAACTTACAATTTGCGGGGTCTGTTCCAGAATCTATGCAGTTTGGGAAAATTATATTCAAAGCATCTATTTATTATCTCTGCAATGTAACTTTGTCATATTATCAGAGCCTAGAGGGTTAAATTCTGATAGATTTCATAAAACTACCTTGCATTTTATTAAATTTAGAAGATTGGAGTTATGTAAAATGTTAAAAGGATTTGATCGGGTATATACAAAAGGTTGTCTCCCGCCAATAGGTGAATTGGACATTCTGAATTCTCACTCAGTGCACCTGAACGGGCAGCACAAGTCATTAAAACGGTGGCTTCAAAGCGCCAGGGTCCCAGGTTCGATTCCCTGCTGGGTCACTGTCTGTGCAGAGTCTGCATGTTCTCCCCGTGTCTGCGTGGGTTTCCTCCGGGTGCTCCAGTTTCCTCCCAAAGACGTGCAGGTTAGGTGGATTGGCCATGCCGAATTGCCCTTAGTGTCCAGAAAAAAGGTTCGGAGCGATTAATCAGCACTTGCAATATGGCACAAGATTTTTGTTCAGTAAGGTTGTCAATCGATTTGTAGCAAACACAGGTAAAAGGAATTAAAGTACGAATCAGAAAATATCTAATTGACTGGCGAAGAGATAATTGGCCTACTCCTAATGCTGATATCATTGAAAAGCCAGCAGTTTCGAATGATTTCAATGAATGAATAGTGGTTCTCACTCAGCATGCCCTGCAGAGCTGCAGTGCCACCATCAGGCAATTCTGATACTGGTCAAATCTGATTTAATAGGTTCTCTGATGATGGAGTTACGTCTCATCGACCAGGCTCATCACCTTGTGCAATACTACTTTACATCGAAGCTGCTGCACCAGGTCCTCGGTTAACCCCTATCTCCATTCTGTATCCCCTCGAGCCACCTTTTTGTGGATTGGTACCTCCCCAATATTATAGTTTTGCCCCTAACCATTACCAAACGTCCCCCCCCCCAATCCTGTAACCCCTGGATTCCCGTGTTGTGCCCCTGGCCCATTTCCATCCTCCCCCATGTTGTATCCCTGGTTTCCCCCCCGCCTCCCCCACACTGTACCCTACGTCCACTCTGTAACCTCTCGTTCCCCCCTCCCTATAACCTCTGATCCCACCCCACTCCCCCATAACCTCTGATCTTCCCAACCTCTGACCCCCCAACAACCTCTGAACCCATCCCCTCATAACCTCTGATCTTCCCAACCTCTGACCCCCCAACCACCTCTGAACCTATCCCCTCATAACCTCTGATCTTCCCAACCGCTGACCCCCACAACCTCTGAACCCAGACCCTTCCCCCATAACCTCTGATCTCCCTCCAGCAACCTCTGACCTCCCAACAACCTCTGACCCCTCCCCCTATGATTTCCCTAATCTGCCTCCGGATCTCCTTTGGCCCAGACGGCCGGCTGTGAGGAGCCGCCGCCGGCCTAGGGGTCTGCGATCGGTGCCTCGGCCAGGCCGGGAGCCGCTTTACCTGCGGGGGAGCGGCTGGCGGCCGCCCACAGAGTCGGAGCGCAGAGAGCCGCCGCTAACAGCCGCCATCTTAGCGCCATGGCGCACTGCGCCTGCGCACAGCCTGGCCGCCCGTCCCCATGGAGATGACGCAGAGGACGAGCCCCTCCCCTTTCTCTGGCTGGCCCTGCCCCTCCCTCAGCCCTACCCCCTTCTCCGGCCCCGCCCCTCCCGCAGCCCCACCCCCTTATCCGGCCCCGCCCCTCCCTCAGCCCGCCCCCTCTCCTGCCCCGCCCCTCCCTCGGCCCCGCCCCCTCAGGGATGGAAACCACTTTGTCCCTGAGACAGTTTGGAAAGTGGTCAGTGTGAGGGCTCCAGCCGGACTGACCGGAGTCTCCAGCAGTTTAGAATCTACCGTGCAGGAGGAGGCCTTTCGGCCCATTGAGTCTGTACTGACCCTCTGGAAGAGCACCCTCACCCCGCCTCATCCCCGTAACCCCACCTAACCTTCCAACACTCAGGGGCAATTTAGCAAGGCCAATCCACCGGTCCATAATAAATAGTAATAATCCTAACACAACAAAATAGAGAGAACATAGTGCAGAAGGAGAGTATACAATAGCAATTAACTAGACGTCTTCCCACACCCTCCCAACGGAGCACTCACCCCCCCCCCCGCCATGGATCGCTCCTGCTGACGTTTTAATTTTAATTTTCCCCGCGAAGTCGGCGGACGGTATTATGCCCCCGCTCAACAGCAGCAGCTCTGTACACTTGGCAAAATTATTCACACATAAGTAGGCATCTGTTCGTGGTGTTGTTCCTTACTTCTCCCGGACGGAGTTCTCTGCCGTTGTCGTCTTGTGCGCACTTCCGCTTCTGCGGCCCTCCCGTCTTCTCTGCTTATGTGGATGCCAAGTTTGTTAATGTTTCCCTGCCCTCCTCTATTGTTCCCTGTCTCTTCCCTCTACCCCCCTCTCCCTTTGCTTCTGCCCCCTCCTTAGATTTAGCTGTCCGCCCCTCCCCCCCCCCCTGCCCTCTACCGGTCTCCCTCTCCCAGGGGCTGGTTTAGCACACTGGGCTAAATCGCTGGCTTTTAATGCAGACCAAGGCAGGCCAGCAGCATGGTTCAATTCCCGTACCAGCCTCCCCGAACAGGTGCCGGAATGTGGCGACTAGGGGCGTTTCACAGTAACTTCATTTGAAGCCTACTTGTGACAATAAGCGATTTTCATTTCATTTTCATTTCATGCTTTGGCTACTCTCCCCTGTTTCTTGGCTACCTGGCTATTCTTCTATTTGTTTGTTGGCCACAAACAGGTCCCGGAACAGGAACAATTGGGTGAATGGCTCCCACGTTCTGTGGAAGCCGTCGTCTGACCCTCGGATGGCGAATTTGATTTTCTCCATTTGGAGAGATTCCGAGAGGTCGGACAGCCAGTCTGCAGCTTTGGGTGGTGCTGCTGACCGCCAGCCGAACAGGATTCTACGGCGGGCGATCAGGGAGGCAAAGGCAAGGGCGTCCGCCCTCCTCCCCAGGAATAGATCTGACCGGTCTGAGACCCCGAAGACCGCCACTTTCGGGCATGGCTCCACCCTCACCCCCACCACTTTGGACATGGCCTCGAAGAAGGCTGTCCAGTACTCCACAAGTCTGGGTAAGACCAGAACATGTGGGCGTGGTCGGCCCGGCCTCCTTGGCACCATTCACATCTATCCTCCACCTCCGGGAAGAACCTATTCATACGGGTCCTTGTTAAGTGGGCTCTATGTACCACCTTTAGTTGCGTCAGGCTGAGCCTTGCACACGTGGAGGTGGAGTTGACCCTATACAGTGCTTCGCTCCAGAGTCCCAACCCTATTTCGATCCCCAGGTCCTCCTCCCACTTCATTCTTGTTGCGCCAGTACGGTGTCGGCCCTTTCTACCAGTTGGTCATACGTGCTTTCTTTATCTAGTATGCTTGCGTCCAGTAAATCTTCCAGTAGTGTCTGTTGTGGTGGTTGTGGGTATGTCCTTGTCTCCTTTCGTAGGAAGTTCTTTAGTTGCAAGTACCTTAGCTCGTTCCCCCTGGCTAGCTGGAATTCCTGTCAGATCGCCAATTATGCGATCCTGCCGTCCGTGTATAGGGCCCTGACTGTCAGTGTCCCTCTGCCCTGTCCCCACCTTTTGAAGGTGGTGTCAGTCAGTGCTGGCGTGAACCTATGGTTGTTGCAGATGGGAGCTTTACCCGACATTTTGGTCAGGCCAAATTGCTGCCGTAGTTGGTTCCAGGACTGGAGGGTGGCTATTACCACCGGGCTGCTGGAGTGTTTTTTGGGTGGGGATGGGAGTGCCACCGCCACCGTGGCGAGGGCCCGGAGGGAGGTCCCCCTGCAGGAGGCCTCCTCTGCGCGCAACCATTCGGCTTCTGGCTCCTTGATCCATCCCCTTATTCGCTCGCCGCCCAGTGGTAGAATTGTAGGTTTGGGAGGGCTGACTCCCGGAATCTGGCACATCATAATTGAAGGTTCCTTTGTTTTTCTGCCTCCGTCCATAGTTCAGGCAATTACTCACTGCAGTGTCCCAGAGATTAATCTTCAAATCCGGGCGACACAGTGGCTAGCACTGCTGCCTCACGGCACTGAGGACCCGGGTTCGATCCCATCCCCGGGTCACTGTCCGTGTGGAGTTTGCACATTCTCCCCATGTCCGAGTGGGTCTCACCCTCACAACCCAAAAGATGTGCAGGGTAGGTGGATTGGTCATGCTAAACTGCCCCTTAATTGAAAAACAAAATCTTCAATTCCATTTCCTGGAGTCTCCAAGTTGTTCCCTGGAGAATTGGCAACAATAGGTGTCTCTGGGGTTATAATCATGACTTGAGGCCTGATAATTATTTTGCTGTTGATGAAAACTATGTGAAACCATAAACGTTAGCTCAGTCAGTACCCAAATCAGAAAGAATATTAGTTTTAAATCAAGGAAGTAGTGAAGGTAAAAAATTACTTCTATTTTAAAAAGATAGATTTTGGGTGTGAAAATTCTCAGACTTGGGAGGGCAGAATAAGATCACAAAGCAGACAATTGCAATGGTGCAACATCTCTTTAATAGTCTGAAATTGCAATGGCAGAGGGGGGTTCAAAAAGGTTCTGCTCGTCATTCTTCAGTTGTGATACGCTCAAAGATACAGGATTCTGTCCCCCAGTCATTAACAGCCGACTCCTACGCTCACTGACCTTCCTGATCACACAATGCTCCATGGGCACAAACTCCTTGATTGCTTCAGAAACTGGTTTCTGATTGATCTTCAAACCTCACGAGAATCAGCTGAGTTTAATCTGAGCTCCCTCTCTGGCTGCCCGGCACCTGACTCCACCTTAGGAGCGACACCATGGCACAGTGGGTAGCACTGCTGCCTCACAGCGCCAGGAACCCGGGTTCAATTCTGACCCCAGGTGACTGTGTGGAGTTTGCACGTACTCCCCGTGTGTGCGTGGGTTTCTTCCGGGTGCTCTGGTTTCCTCCCACAGTCCAAAGATGTGCAGGTTAGGTGGATTGGCTATGCTAAATTGCCCCTTTGGATTGGATTTGTTTATTGTCACGTGTACCGAGGTACAGTGAAAAGTATTTTTCTGCGAGCAGCTCAACAGATCATTAAATACATGAAAAGGAAATAAAAGAAAATACATAATAGGGCAATACAACATATACAATGTAACTACATAAGCACTGGCATCGGATGAAGCATACAGGGTGTAGTGTTAATGAGGTCAGTCCATAAGAGGGTCATTTAGGAGTCTGGTGACAGTGGGGAAGAAGCTGTTTTTGAGTCTGTTCGTGCATGTTCTCAGACTTCTGTATCTCCTGCCCGATGGAAGAAGTTGGAAGAGTGAGTAAGCCGGGTGGGAGGGATCTTTGATTATGCTACCCACTTTCCCCAGGCAGCGGGAGGTGTAGATGGAGTCAATGGATGGGAGGCAGGTTCGTGTGATGGACTGGGCGGTGTTCACAACTCTCTCAAGTTTCTTGCGGTCCTGGGCCGAGGTGGGGTTGCGGGCATGGGGTGAGGGATTGGGTTCAGGTAGGGTGCTCTTTCGTGGAGTCGGTGCAGACTCGATGGGCTGAATGCCTCCTCCTGCACTGTAGGAATTCTATGATTCTGGCTCCTTTCATTTTGTCATCTTTTTCCCAACGCTTCCATTCCCCTCCTGGCTTACCTATGCCACAAGTACTTGTTTTAAAACTGTCTTCCAAACCTGCGTCAGATGTAATGATGCTCAAGTTCAACAGCCGACCTGCTTAAATGCAATGGTTCGAATGCAAGTAATTTTTACCCATCCTGTGCCTTGCCCAAGTATACATAATTAGGTGAATTGAACATTCTGAATTCTCCTTCAGTGTACCCGAACAGGTGCCAGAGTGTTGTACCTGGGGTATTTACACAGTAACTTAATTGCAGTGTTAATGTAAGCCTACTTGTGACAATAAAGATTATTATAGATTATTATTACATGTTGTATTTTGTAGGTCTCACCATGCTACAGCCCTGCTCTTTTCAAAATGATTTAGTTAAACTTTAACTCTTTCGTTTTTTGCAAAAACAATATTTTTGTGAAAAATGTTGCACTCGGTACAAATAACTTCGCTTTGAGAAGCTGTTCTAACTCTCAAAAATAAATAATGGTTTATTAATCAAAACCATTTCCTAATCTGCTGCTTTGTAGAACTTTGTTTGCTGCAATGTCGCACAAATTTTAAATACTTTATTGTAACCACAAACCACATTCAGTCTTGAGCAGAATCTACCTTGCATTGACCTGCCTTCAAGAAAAATCTTTTATCATTTATATTTCATATATTGATTTCTAGTACAATGATAACATTTTGTTATAAGATCAGAATGTGTTTTTAAACACAGGTTTTAAAAATACATCCTACTGTAGCCCAAATTAAATGGATGTGTGTTTCATTTACACTGCATTCCAGTCCAGCACACTGGTTTAAACATGGTTGTACAAACTCATCTCTTGCTGCATTAACTCATAAACTTTGCCTTAAAATGCTGCACTCGGGAATTAATGTCATGATGTTAAACTGTATTAAAAATATAACAAAACAGAAAACTAAACTGCGACTATCAGAAAACGAGTTCCCGGTGGTATCAGGAGCTTCGATGCGCTTGTTTTGGAAGAATCATCAGGCAAGATTCTAATCTTGGTCACTCTGTTGAGGTGTGGCCCTGAGAGATGGTTCGCACGTTTGTTGTGGAGGGAACTGCCCCGCTCTCAGCCAAGTTAATTTGCCGAGCAGTTGGGAACGAGCACTGAACACAGTTTAATTGCCAATTTCATCCACTCTCACAAGTCAGCAAGAGAAGAGACACAGATTAGAACAATGAAATCAACTGAGATGCAAACTTCATTCGAAAGAGTCACCATTTTCAAATACTCCCCTCACTCTTCAAAATGATGCAGTTGGAGGGAATGTTACAAACACAAATCACACTGGACATCTTGAAAAGCAAGTAGTCCCATATATTCACAATCACAGGCGAAGCTACAAGCCAGACGTTCCAGATGATATCGTTCCAATAAATCCGATCCTGGAATTTACCTCGACTGCACTGTCCTTCAATAACAGTCAAGGGTGTAATTTCCGTAACGGGCTCAGACACGTACAATATTTTCTCAAGAAGTCTATTGCAGTGGGTACAATCTGTGCAAACCCCCTTCCTCTTAATTCTCCAATTTAGTCAGATTTTCTCTCCAACCGATAACTCTGAATTTCTGGGCTGATTCAACAGCTCTTCCAATTTCACCAAATCGCTTTCCATGGAATCTTTTCCAGTAATTTCATCAACTAAACCTTCTGTCACGTGGAGCCTGGCTTTCCTGGGGAGGTGACACAAACGCAAGAACACTCAACAAAAAAACAACTTAACGGCATTAAGAAATGGCAGGTAAGTGGGCAGCACGGTGGCACAGTGGTTAGCACTGCAGCCTCACAGCACTGAGGTCCCAGGTTCTATCCCAGCCCTGGGTTACGGTCCGTGTGGAGTTTGCACATTCTCCCCGTATTTGCGTGGGTTTCACCCCCACAACCCAAAAGATGTGCAGGGTAGGTGGATTGAACATGCTAAATTGCCCCTTAATTGGAAAAAATGAATTGGATACTCTAAATTAAAAAAGAAAGAAATGGCTGGTAAGAGGGAGATTTAAAGGAAGGCGTTGTATGCTTTACTTGGGTTTGAACCGGGTAATCGATATTGAAAATCAATACAGGGTGCATCAGTCTGCTCAGCACTGAGAAGAAAATTGGGTTGATATGTTTCAGGTGGAATTCAATAGATCAAAGCCATTAAACTTGTAGAAGATACTTTCGAACATTTCCCCTGTATGCTATTCTGATTTCAGTGATTTATTTGTGATCACAGAATTGCCACTTCATACCATTCTTCTAACTTTAGTTCGTAAATCTCTCGTCGCTCTCTACGTCGCCTTTCCCTGACGGTCTCTCCACCAACTTTCTGCATTGCCAGAATCAAAGCCCCAGCCGGAACCCTGAAAGACAAATCCAGCAGCCAGATTCGGATACAGCTGTTAGCACAAGTTACTCACAGTCCACAATCCAAATCAACGCCAATTTAGAGTGAAAATTTACTCTAGAAATAGTCTTGAAATCTGTGCTGCGGGGTCTTTTACATTTACCTGAAGGGGAAGACAGAACCTCAGTTTAAAAGACAGGGCCTCTGAGAGTGCGGCACTCCCTCAGTACTGGGCTAGAGGGTCAGCCTAGATTTTGTGCTCAAATCTCTAGAGTGGGACTTGAACCCACAAGCTTCTGACTCAGAAGCGAGAACCATGGCTTGCACCTAGGTAGAAGTCATTTCAGCAGCGATTTGTATATCTGTGTAGTTTATAGTTGAATTCTGCCGTTTTCTTCAAGTAGACACAGTCTCAAAGTTAGGCTGCTGATGAGTGAAATGATGAGGACCTTTCTCACAAAAAAGGGGAGTGGAAATATGGAACCATCCACCCAAAAAGCTGCAGATTGTTTATTTTTTCGTTTTGCGGATGTGGGAGTCGGTGGCTCGGCCAGTTTGAACTGAGAGCTCGGCCATTTCAGAGGGGCACTTAAGAGTCGACCACATCGCTGTGGGTCTGGAGTCACAGGTAAGCCAGACCAGGTAAGGACGGCAGATTTCCTTCCCTAAAGGACACTAGTGACCCAGATGGGTTTTTGCAACAATCGACAATGGTTTGTTTCATGGTCGTCATTAGACTTTCGATTCCTGATTTTTATTGAGTCCCGTGGTATCAGTTGAAATTTTCAAGACAGAGTGATATATTTTATTAAGTAAGGACATCGAAGAATCAGAAGCAGGTAAATGGAGTTGAGATATAAATCGGCCTTGATCTAACCGAATTTATTTAAGCAGCAGAATGGTCTCCTGTTTCTAATGTTCTTGGACACAAGGCTTGTGAGGATCGATGTATTTTAAAAACACTAATATTAAATGTTATTACATAATAACAATTACTAGCCTTCAATGGCCTTGAATAAAGGTTTATGAACTCACCCCATTAATGCACCGATGGCTGTGCCGGCTAAGAATCCACCCACTCCAAGATTCATCCGGAATACTCCTCCCGTGACTGCTAAAAATGTAAAAATCCTTTCATATTAGCTCATGTAGATAAATCAGCATTAGGATGGTTTCAACAGACAAAACATAACTGCAATCCCTATTATAAAGCTCATATATATAGTGTGAATGAACTCTGGTTTCATAACCGAGCCACACTGACAAGATGGTTCAATTCAGAAACTGCAGCGAGTTAACTGGTTGGTGTTAATTGTATATTAATTGTGATGGGGATTCATTTGTGATCCTATACATAGGAATACACTAGAACTCTGGTGGTTGGGTTAGGAATTGCGTGCTTGTAATGTGCACCTCTGTAAATAAATGTGAATAAAAGTTGTAAAGATTAGGCTCCAGTTCGATCATTCACTGCCTGGCTTTATGAAATAGAACAATTGGTGCCAGTGGCGATGGGAGGAAAAGTCTGTTAAAATTGGCTGATGATGCAGCCAAGAAACCTGCACCTGGATCCTTTAGGACGATGTGTGCATGTCTGTGGTAGGACACGGCGATACTCCCACGGTTGAATGTTGCATTGGAATTCTCTGTTCAGCCTCACATATGAAGGATCGCCAGTTGGGCCAACTCCTTCAGGGAGTGGGGTGAAAGCCAGTTAATGAACAGAGAGGCAGATAGACAAAACAGAAGACGTTTCCATTTGTGGAAACAGCAGAACTAGGGGGCCATAGATACAAGAAAGTCACTAACAAAGAAGTAAAAGAAAATCAGGAAACACTTTGCACAGAGAGTGGTTAGAGTGTGGAACTTGCTGCCACATAATAATAATAATCTTTATTATTGTCACAAGTAGGCTTACATTAACACTGTAATGAAGTTACTGTGAAAAGCCCCTAGTCGCCACATTCCGGTGCCTGTTCGGGTATACAGAGGGAGAATTCAGAATGTCCAATTCACCTAACAGCACGTCTTTCGGGATTTGTGGGCGGAAACCGGAGCACCCGGAGGAAACCCACGCAGACACGGGGAGAACGTACAGACTCCGCACAGACAGTGACCCGAGCCGGGAATCGAACCTGGGACGCTGGCGCTGTGAAGCAACAGTGCCAGCCACTGTGCTACCGTGCCACCCATGTAATTGAGGCATTTTAGGCGAAGCTTGATAAGGGAGAAAGGAATAGGTTATGTTGACAGGTCAAGGTGAAGATAAATGGGAGAGGCTCACGTATGGATCAGTTGACCTGAATGACTGTTTAACAAAAATATATGCACTCCCAGGGTTGGAATACTGCGAAGTAGATTAACTTAGTAACGTCTACAGGGTAACTTCGAAGCAGGCTCTCACCTCCAGCTGCAGAGTAATGCCTCAGCAAATTCCGATCATGATACACAGACAGACCTGTGCTAACCGTACTGTTTGGAAAAACAACAGTAAATTAATAAACAGAATTTGTGCAATCACATCTCTGCAACCCCATCAAGAAAATCAATGTTTCAATCAAATACCATAATAATAGCAGAACTGCAGCACAGATATACCTTCTGTGGGCAGTTTAATTACCGAATTATACAGAACCAAATCATATTTTTGAATTCTATGATGCTTCTCAACTCTTTTACTTACTCTCTCAGCATTAGTTATCTCTTTTTGTATTATCTCACCTTTACTGCGTCCTTTGCTTCACATTTCACTTTCCTGCTTATTCACAAAGTCTAAGCTTAACTCATTCTCCACAGATCTGGTCTCCGTTTTGAGAGCTGGGATCAAAATCATTGATTCATGGCTCCAGACTGGCTGAAGATAGGATCTCAAAGCCAGCTCTTTCGCTAATCAGGTCACAAGGTATATTGTTTGACCTAATCACGCCACTGAAATCACCAGGTGAAATTGAAGAACACCGGATCTTCCTGGCTTATTGCACTGAAGTGGCCTCGTATTAAACTTGCAAAGAGCTGCTTAAAGTTTAACAACAGGCTGCCAATGAACAGTTTATGAGACCATTTGAGCTCACGGAGATTACTTGTTCATCAAGTGACTCTCTGGAGATCGGTGACGCCAGGACTGTGGGAATTTTCAGGAACATCTTGAAAAAGCGCATGCAATGCTATTTACCACCCTCTAGGACGTGTTGACTTTCCAGCTTATTTTTAGCTGCACGGAGACCAACAAGTTAGTTCTCTGATCTGCCCCCCCCACCCCACTACTCGTATTACAGAAGTTACAGGAATAGCCCATTTAATGTGATAAAAATGAACACTTTTGACTGAAACAAGGAATAAACCACTGGCTACCACGGCAGATTCTGTAATCAGTAGCTGTTTCACCTCGATTGGCCCACAGATCAATCCGAAGATCTATTTCACAGTAAAGTCAGCGCCCCAACATCCCCTCCCCCACAAGCAAAGAGGGAAAACACTGCAGATACACACAAGGAATTAGCCAACACAGGACAAACACCCTTAACAGTGTCATGTGAGAGTACCTTTAAGAAATGGATATTTATAAATCGGTGTGTATATAAGTATCTGTAGTGAGAGTACCTTTAAGAAATGGGTGCTTAAGAAATGTATCTTTTAAAAATAGGTGTTTATCAGTGATGTCAGAGTGTGGGTGGAGCTGGGCAGTCTGTCAGCTTTTCACTTTCGTTTTAGGCTGTTTGCTGCAGGGTGTGTTTTAGTTTAGTTTTCAGTGTTGGAGCTGAAGACAGACCAAGCAGGAGTACTGCTGTTCTCTCTGCCATCAAAAGACTATCTCTTGATCATTTGGTGAATTCAGAATTATAAATGTTCTCAGTTGTGAATGTAAACCTAATGTGCTTCTGTTATAAGGTGTTTCTTTTGTCTTCTGGATGTTGTTTGGGAAGTGATTAAGGATTACTTAGTGTTGTATTCTTTGGGGGTTGCATTTGAATTGATGGTTGCTAAGATGTTCACTGTATGTTTTAAAACGGTTAATTTGATTTCATAGAATAAACATTGTTTTGCTTTAAAAAATACTTTTCCATTTCTGCATTTCTGCTGTACCACACCTGTAGAGTGGGCCGTGTGCTCCCCATACCACAATCTATTAAAGGTTGTGGGTCAGGTGAACCCCATGATACACTTTTGGGGTTCTCTAAACCCTGGCCCATAACAACAGTAAAAGCAGGTCATCTCTAAAATATTTCAACCAAGCAAAGGCACTGTAATCACCCTTTCCAAACATACATTCCATCACGAATAACCTCAGCCGGTACGGGAATTGAACCCCCGCTGTTGGCCTTGCTCTGCATCACAAACCAGCTATCCAGCCAACTGAGCTAAACTGACCCCCCCCCCCCCCCCCCCCCCCACAGTAGTGCTAACACACCCCAGAGTCACAAACTCATGGGTTCAATTAGCACTGCAGAGACTTGAGCAGTTACTCCAGGCTGACACTTCACTGCAGTATTGTCTGTGCGGAGTCTGCACGTTCTCCCCGTGTCTGCGTGGGTTTCCTCCGGGTGCTCCGGTTTCCTCCCACAGTCCAAAGATGTGCAGGTTAGGTGGACTGGCTAAATTTCCCCTTAGTGTCCAGAAAGGTTTGCTGGGGTTACGGGGATAGGATGGAGACGTGGGCTGAAGTAGGGTGCTCTTTCCAAGAGCCAGTGCAGACTCGATGGGCTGAATGGCCTCCTTCTGCACTGTAAATTCTATGAAAGTGCTGCACCGTCAGAGGAGCCATCTTTTGGAGATATTATCCCAAGGCTTTGAGATAGATGCAAATGGTGTTACTTGAAAATGAACAGGGTGTCCTGGCCAATACTTGTCATTCAACTAACAATACTAATACAAGACAACCTGGTTATGTATCTCAATGCTGATTATAGGACTTTGCTGGTTGCTAATTGGTTGTTGTGATTCCAACATTGCAACAATGACTTCATTTCTGAAGTTCTTCATTGGCTGTAATGCACTGGGATCTTCGGAGGTTGAGGATGCTGTGTAAATGTAATTCCTTTCCTTATTTGGCATGCTTTGTTTGCAAATGAGAAATACAAGCACAGTTCTAACCCATACTGCCCATAAAGGCAGCCCACACTGTACCCAATACACTACAAACACCTGTAAAAGCTACAATGATTATTTAAAATTTCACGCACTTGAATATTGCCACAAATGCAGCGACTCTCCAGCTCCACCGCCACCCATATCGGACGAAGCCCCGGACTGCAGCATCCTGTGCAGACCTCTGTTCGACAAAAAGATGCAGTAATGATGTAGGGAATCCGAGATCCTCAGTCACTTCGGCTACACAAACTAGCCACTGTCCCACACACAGGAATTCCCCAGGTTCCCACAGAGCAAGTGCATTCTATACTACATTGCGACACACTGCATGAGCTGTAGTTATTTTTTCCCTGTGGTATTGTCTTTTTGAAACCATGGGTTATACTGGGACGTATACCAGACAGACTAGAATGATGGGAAGCTATTCTTTTCAAATCAATCTGAAGTAAAGGAAAACTTTTGCAGCCTGTTACTCAGCGTAATGTTACAAAACAGGCATATTCCCATTACACTCACACAGATTACAGGATTCCCAGCTCTACTCTGATTGGCTTATTGAACAGCTATCACAGGCTCTGCTCCACTTGGGCCCAGCACTTGGAAACTGACAGAAGTAAAGGCCCTTCAGCCAATACCGCAGTCTAACAGGCCATGTGCAATGTCAGCTACTGTGGACTCTCCCAAACCTTTGGAAATAAATAAACACATGGAAGACCTCTGAGGTTAAATAATAATTACCCTGCTCTTTGAATTGATTAGTGTCTAAGATTATTCAGCACATTAATAACCTTTAAGTCAGCAACGTTGAACTTGTGATATTCTCATGATCCAAATAAGCTTCAAATAGTAACTTTGATGGTGTAGTGCATTATATCTATAAATATCTCCATGATTTCCATAAACAGATCTCACTGCCAGGTTTGGACACTGCCAGCAGTAACCGTATCAATGGTATTTGAACGCAGTGCAGTGTACACAGAAAATAAAAATCTGTGAAAATTAATTATTCTGTGGTTTGGGAGGGAAAAGTGTGTCTGTGTGCAGTGCATTTGGCTGTGTGCATATGTGTGCGTGCGGTGCAAATCTGTGTGCGGTGCATATGTCTGTGTGCGCAGTGCGTGTGTACAGTGCGTGTGCCTCTGTGTGATGTACGTGTGTCTGTGTGCAGTGCGTGTGTGTGTGTGTGTGGTGCCACAGGGATTGGGATGGTGTGTGAGTCACAGGGATTGAGGAGTGTGTGTGTGTGTCACGGGGATTGGGGAGGTGTGTGTGTGTCACGGGGATTGGGGAGGTGTGTGTGTGTGTCACGGGGATTGGGGAGGTGTGTGTGTGTCACGGGGATTGGGGAGTGTGTGTGTGTCACGGGGATTGGGAGGTGTGTGTGTCACAGGGAGTGGGGAGTGTGTGTCTGTGTCACGGGGGTTGGGGAGGTGTGTGTGTGTCACGGGGATTGGGGAGTGTGTGTGTGTCACGGGGATTGGGGAGTGTGTGTGTGTCACGGATATTCGGGAGGTGTGTGTATCACGGGGATTGGGGAGAGTGTGTGTGTGTCACGGGGATTGGGGAGGTGTGTGTGTGACACGGGGATTGGGGAGGTGTGTGTGTCACAGGGATTGGGGAGGTCGGTGTGTGTCAATGGGATTGGGGAGGTGTGTGTGTGTCACAGGGATTGGGAAGTGTGTGGGTGTGTCACGGGGATTGGGGAGTGTGTGTGTCACGGGGATTGGGGAGTGCATGCGTGTGTCACGGGGATTGGGGAGTGCGTGTGTCACGGGGATTGGGGAGTGTGTGTGTGTCACGGGGATTGGGGAGTGTGTGTGTGTCACGGGGATTGGGAGGTGTGTGTGTCACAGGGAGTGGGGAGTGTGTGTCTGTGTCACGGGGATTGGGGAGGTGTGTGTGTGTCACGGGGATTGGGGAGTGTGTGTGTGTCACGGGGATTGGGGAGTGTGTGTGTGTCACGGATATTCGGGAGGTGTGTGTATCACGGGGATTGGGGAGAGTGTGTGTGTGTCACGGGGATTGGGGAGGTGTGTGTGTGACACGGGGATTGGGGAGGTGTGTGTGTCACAGGGATTGGGGAGGTCGGTGTGTGTCAATGGGATTGGGGAGGTGTGTGTGTGTCACAGGGATTGGGAAGTGTGTGGGTGTGTCACGGGGATTGGGGAGTGTGTGTGTCACGGGGATTGGGGAGTGCATGCGTGTGTCACGGGGACTGGGGAGGTGTGTGTGTGTCACGAGGATTGGGGAGGTGTGTGTGTGTCACGGGGATTGGGAAGGTGTGTGTGTGCCTGTGTGTATCACGGGGATTCTTGCTGAGATCCTTTTCCATTTATATCCATGATTTGGGTGATATCAAAGATTGATGGATATGCGAAGTGATGGCATCTGGCAAACCTTCTGGAGTACGAGGATAAACAGCAGGTTGGTCGGCTGGTTGGATAGGTGGCAAATACAATCCCCGGTATGAATTTGAAGGCAAGGGGTCTTGTGGAGCTGTGTGGAGGCATCCTTAGTGAGGGTGGCTTCCTCCATCCTGAGAACAGTTAAACTTGCATTACCAGAGTCGGCCTGACTCAATTGTTAGGAAGCTTGTGGGAAGGGGGATGCAGATTGGATGAGGCAGACTTTGAAGGATTCAGCCAAATAAAATCAACAGGAATCCCCACTCCATCTGGAAAAATGCCTCTGTACAACTCTTGTACACACACACATGATAGTTTTGACTGCTCAATCATGTGGAAATGTGTGCGCACACCTTGGTGGTCAGTAAAATAATTAATGGGGAGATTAGGATGTGAAAATTGTCCATTATTGAAGTAAGGCACATAAATTTTATTGAAAGAGAACTGATTGTGTGTAAAAGGGATATAAAAGGATATATGCAAGCAGGAGGGCAAGCGTCCATGAGATGGCCTGTGGTTTAGGTTAGAATGTAGCTCACAAAGAGCTTGGAGATTTATCCTGTTTCAATTGCAGAGGTTTCTTAGCCCCATTGCAGAGTAAGCAGACAGCTTTCTCAGAGAGAAGTTATCTCTCTCACTCACTTCGCCTCAGTTCAGAGGAGCAAGGATGCATCATCTTCCTAAAGAAATACTGGCGCCTGTGATCGGCTTCTATTCACTCCTGCTTGGGCACCACCTAAAGTCACAGCAGAAAATGGGCCTGACAGATGTGCTGGAGCTACTTTCTGCTGCTATCAATGCCCCTCCTCCCCAGGACAATTCCTTCCAAAATAAAAGTCACCTCCTGATTTCTTGCGTAACTCAATTTCTAACCCAGCAAACTCACCACAGCCTCCAAACGATTTTTGTACACCTCAGCTTGACTCTGCTCGATGTAACGGATTTTAGCATGTTTGGCAGCGGGAATGCCACCGTACAACATCCCAACACATGCAGCTACGATAACACTCTTCCAGATGTTGGTTATTTCCTCCGGATACCTCTTCAGCTCACTGTGTGCATAGTACATGGATTCAGTTGCACGCTGTCATTTTAAAGCACCTACCCAGTGCCCCGTCAAAAGCATTGTGGTTTTAAAGATGCTATTTGTTGCGAACTTTATGATTGCCAAACGAGAATGCTATCGCTGGAAAATTAAACATTTATTAAACAAGAATATATTTGTTGAGGACAAAGGCAAGGGAATGCACAATGAATTGTTGGATTTTGGTGAGTAGAGCTCTTCTGGTGCAATGGCATTGCCTCTGAACCAGAAGCTCTGGGTTCAAGGCGCCCGCCAGGACATGCTGGCCAAGGGAGGAATGTTCATGATATAGCTAAATAGACATTCAACCTACTAACCCATGGCAGGCGGTGAGAGGGGGAAAGATTCCTGGTCAGCCCGATGCAGAGTAGTAACCCTCAAGCTCTCGCTGAAACAGCGAGATGTCTAGGGGTCCCTTGAGGGCTATGGCTAATTGTGGATAGTAGGATTCTGAAAAGTGTACAGCCACTGAGAGCCCCTGGCGTGAATGTCTCCTGATCCCTAAAGGTAGCAGGGCAGGTAGATAAAGTGGACAAAGTGGGGTTAAGGGATATCTTCCCTCGTTAGCCAGACCCCGAGTATAGCAGCAGCAGGAAGGTTACGCTAGAATTGTGTAAACAGCAATTAGACTCCAGCGAGAGTGCTTCACACAGTTCTGGTCACCACATTACAGGAAGGATGTGACCACACCGCAGACAGTACAGAAGAGATTTGGGAGGATGGTTCCCGGAATGGAGGAACTTCGCGATAAGGAAAGATTACATGGGCTGGGTTTGTTTTCGCTAGAGCGGAGGAGGCTGAGGGAAGATTCAATTGAGGTGTAAAACATTACAGCGGCAGGGATACAGTGGGAAGGCAGGATTTATTCCCACTTGCAGAGAGGTCAATAATTGTTGGAAGGATTAGGGGGAAGGGTTGAGGAGTAATACTTTTACCTGGAGGATGGCAAAATGGAACTCACTGCCTGAAAGAGTGCAAGAGGCAGAAACCCCCGTTGCATTTAAAAAACACTTGGATATGCAACTTGAAGTGCTGTAAACCTACAGAGAAAGAGCTGGAAGGTGGGATTAGACTAGATTGTTCTTTTGCAGCCATCATGGACATTGGGTCGAATGATCTCCTGTATTGTAAATCGTTCTATATTTGTATGCCCTGCGTTTCTATGGATCAGGCATCTAATCTCAGCAACAAACACCAGCTTATTAGGGACATAATACATCTCTCTCGACACTGTCCAAGCAATGTACCTCACCAAATGCTCCTTGTGCACCAATGTGTCATTTTCCCATTCCCACTTCAGCCATCCTACAGCTGCTCTGATGGGGGCCGGACGGGTCGTTGACTCAATTGGAAGGAAATCAACGGAGTCAGAGTCAATTATAGTTTAGGAGGCCATTCAGCCCATCAAGTCCATGCTGGCTCCCCGGGGAGGAATCTAATATGGCCCACTCCCCTGCTCGATCCCCGTATCCCTACAGATTTATTTCCTTCAGGTGTCCATCCAATTTCCTGTTGAAACCGTTACTGTTTCCACTTCCACCATCACAAGTATGCTTACATTAACATCGCAATGAAGTTACTGTGAAAATCCATTTGCTGCATTAAAAAAGTTCTTCCTCCCGTGTATCCCTGGCCCAATATTCTGTGTCCCCCAGTCATTGTACTATCAATTTACGGGAACGGTTTTTGCCTATCTGCCTTATCCAAACCTGGCATAAGCTTTCACAACTCTCCAGATACCCTCGCAAAAAGAACAGCCCCGACTTCTCAAATATAACCTTGCAACTAAAGTCCTGGAGCCAAGCTGGTAAATCTCTTCAGGACTCTCTCAAGCATCCTTCCCAAAGTATGGTGACCAGAGCTGGAATCCGTATCCAATAATCCCAAAAAAGTTGCAAGGTTTCGATCTTGAGCCAGAGTGGAAGTGAGATCACAAGACAAGGCAATCATACAAGAATAAAGGGCAAACGCAGAACATAGTCTAAGGAAATGGCAACAGCACAATACAAGGCACAAAAAATTCAATCTTGCTGGCACAGTGAAGAGCACGAGGCAGGCAACAATAATGCAGAATACACACAGGCAGCAAACCTCATAAGAACAACATTCCATGAGAGAATAGTGGATGAGAGATTATTTTTCATGATGCTCAGAGGTTCGAAACCGCGCATGCTGTTCTTGCCTCGTTGTCACATACCTTTCCAAGACTTTTATATGAAAAATATGACATTTTCTCTGGCTTAATCGACACATTAACTCGGTGAATTCATACTCACTCGCGATCAAATAGCTCCCGGATTCTGTCCCACCCTGTTTCTGGTGCCTGGGGACTGCCGACATACTTAGGGAGCTTTTCAGGTTGCCTTCCCACATCTTCTGCTGCATGCACTCGAGGGAAGTGAACCATTTCTCTCAAAGAGCAGTTCTGATAGATCTGTAGAAAACGCACTGCCTGACAATTCCATGTCGTACGTGCAAGTTTGCAGTCTGATGCATTGGTCTCAACCATTCCTCTTCCTTCATCTTTCATCCTTGCCTGCAACGTCCCACTGCAAATTGACAACAGGAATTAGCCAAATCTTATTCTCCATTTATAGCCACCCACCACCAAACAACTAGGTTGCACTGGTGGCATCAGTTCAACCTTCTTTACGGGCAATCTCGGGGTTAACTTATGGGAGCAGCTCCCGGTCACCCTGACTCAGAGGGGTGCAGGGTGGGAGATAATTACAAAGCTAGCTTTTGAGAAATCAGAAGCGAGAATTACAAATATAGAACAAATGCTCACATAACACACTATGCGTCAGTCTGCTAATACTTTCTAAATGAAACAGTAATGTGCTGTAAAGGATTGCTCTTCCTACAGTACCCCAACCTTCCATTAGATGCTGCTGGTCTTTATTGTCTTGTTTGCTAGTAACCTGGAGCTGGATTCTCCGCATCCGGATATGAAAACCGCAGCTGGCGCCGGGGCAGAGAATCCATTTTGGCGCATGAAATTGGGCCCGGCACCAGTTCCCCGATTCTCCGGGCCCCGAAAAGCGGCGTACTTGCGCCGCAAAGCACCTATCGGAGGCCATTGATGGAGGCCCACCCCGCCCCCGTCAGGCCAAAGTCCCGACAGCGTGGATCTAACATGGTCCTTCGGTCGGGATACTAACGTGGCGGTTGCGGACTCAGTCCACGTCCGCCCTCGTTAGGGGCGGGCTGATCAGAGGGGGGGGGGGGGGGGCCTTATACGCGGCCAGGCAATGTTCAGGCAGGCGGTCGGGCACGTGGCCAATCGGTGGGGGGGGGGGGCCTATTTTTAAGAGTCCAGCTGCGTGGTCTGAGTCCGCCAGGGAGCAAGGCGCGGTCGCTGGAGGCCGCCGCCGTGGCAATGTGCGGCCTCCGATCCTGAAGTGCGGGGGCCCCTGTGTCTGAACAAAAGCTGCTAGATTTACGCTGGGTCTCTGCTCGCCTCCTGCAGAGCGAGGAATATGTGGCCCTTTACTGCCGTGAAAGTTGTTTTGACGACAGCGCGGGGACGTAGTCCCAAAAACAGAGAATCCAGCCCCTGCTACTGCCTCAAAAACAGAGAATCCGGCCCCTGCTACTGCCTCAAAAACAGAGAATCCGGCCCCTGCTACTGCCTCAAAAACAGAGAATCCGGCCCCTGCTACTGCCTCAAAAACAGAGAATCCGGCCCCTGCTACTGCCTCAAAAACAGAGAATCCGGCCCCTGCTACTGCCTCAAAAACAGAGAAACCGGCCCCTGCTACTGCCTCAAAAACAGAGAATCCGGCCCCTGCTACTGCCTCAAAAACAGAGAATCCGGCCCCTGCTACTTCCTCAAAAACAGAGAAACCGGCCCCTGCTACTGTCTCAAAAACAGAGAATCTGGCCCGTGCTACTCCCTCAAAAACAGAGAATCCGGCCCCTGCTACTGCCTCAAAAACAGAGAATCCGGCCCCTGCTACTGCCTCAAAAACAGAGAATCCGGCCCCTGCTACTGCCTCAAAAACAGAGAATCCGGCCCCTGCTACTTCCTCAAAAACAGAGAATCCGGCCCCTGCTACTGCCTCAAAAACAGAGAATCCGGCCCCTGCTACTGCCTCAAAAACAGAGAATCCGGCCCCTGCTACTTCCTCAAAAACAGAGAAACCGGCCCCTGCTACTGTCTCAAAAACAGAGAATCTGGCCCGTGCTACTCCCTCAAAAACAGAGAATCCGGCCCCTGCTACTGCCTCAAAAACAGAGAATCCGGCCCCTGCTACTGCCTCAAAAACAGAGAATCCGGCCCCTGCTACTGCCTCAAAAACAGAGAATCCGGCCCCTGCTACTTCCTCAAAAACAGAGAATCCAGCCCCTGCTACTGCCTCAAAAACAGAGAATCCGGCCCCTGCTACTGCCTCAAAAACAGAGAATCCGACCCCTGCTACTGCCTCAAAAACAGAGAATCCGGCCCCTGCTACTGCCTGCGCTGAGAGCCATGATCTGATTCAGTGTTTGGAAAATTGGCATCAGGTACGTATGTAGGAAATTAAAAATAATTACATATGGAAAATACAATGCACCTTGTTTAATCTCAAGTCAGATTTTCACCTCCAAAACTAAAAGGTAAATATATGCAAGATACCTTCAGTCAGTTACAGGATGCCAAAACTGCATACTTACAGGATTTTACAGTTAAGTCCATCCTTCCTGTACCAGCTCTTTTGAAATAGCTATCCAGCTAATGCCACCGCCCAGCTGTTTCCCCACATCCCTGAAACTTTTCTCAAGTATTTATCCAGCTGTCTTTGGAAGCTTATTATTGAATCTGCTTCCATCACCCTTTCATTCATACGTTTGTAAGATTTGGGAGCAGAATTAGGAAACTGTGCAGCGCAGTACCGGCCCTTCGGCCCACGATGTTGTGCTGAACTAGTCTGAAACTAAGATCAAATCAACCTACTTCCAATCATTCTAATGCACTCCATATGCCTATCCGATAACCGCTTGAAAGTTCCTAAAGTGTCCGACTCCACTACCATAGCTGGGAGTGCATTCCACGCCCCAACAACTCTCCGAGTAAAGAACCTACCTCTGACATCCCTCCTATATCTTCCACCATGAACCTTATAGTTATGTCCCCTTGAAACAGCTACATCCACCCGAGGAAATAGTCTCTGAACGTATCTCTGACTACCTACAATGTTACAGGCCAAGAGCTGGATTGCAAAATCAGCCAGGTCATCTCCTCCCTCGAACCTAGGAGCGGTAGTCGGCAATTTAGCTTCCCGAGCCTAACACCCTCAATGTGATTGTGGCTGATCCCATCCTGGCCTCAACTCCACTGTCCTGCCTGTTCTCCATAACCCTTCAACCCATTACCAATTAAAAACCAGTCTATCTCCTCCTTAAATTTACTCACTGTTCCAGTATCCACCGCACTCTGGGGTAGGGAATTCCACAGATTCACAACCGTTTGGGAGAAGTAGTTTTCCTCAAATCTGTTTTATTCTAAGATTATGACCTCTGATTTTAGAATTTGATTTGATTTGATTTATTGTCACATGTACCGAAGTACAGTGAAAAGTATTTTTCTGCGGCCGAGGAACGTACACAGTAGACACAAGAATAATCAACAGAGAACATTGACAAATGGTACATCGACAAACAGTGATTGGTTACAGTGCGGAACAAGGTGGTAAACAAAGCAAATACATGAGCAAGAGCAGCATAGGGCGTCGTGAATAGTGTTCTTACAGGGAACAGATCAGTCCGAGGGGAAGTCGTTAAGGAGTCTTGTAGCTGTGGGGAAGAAGCTGTTCCTATGTCTGGATGTGCGAGTCTTCAGACTTCAGTACCTTCTGCCTGATGGAAGGGTCTGGAAGAAGGCAATGCCTGGGTGGGAGGGAGCTCTGATAATGCGGTCTGCCTTCCTGAGGCAGCAGGAGGTGTGCACAGAATGAATGTGGGGGTGGCAAGTTTGTGTGATGCGTTGGGCTGAGTTCACCACACTCTGCAGTTTCTTGCGATCTTGGACTGAGCAGTTGCCATACCAGGCTGTGATGCAGCCGGATAGGATGCTCTCTATCGCACATCTGTAGAAGTTTGTGAGAGTCGATGCAGACTTGCCAAATCTCTTTAACTTCCATAGGTTGTTGGGTTTCTTGACTGTTGCATCAACATGAGTAGACCAGGACAGACTGTTGGTGTTGGTGACCCCCAGGAACTTAAAGCTATCAACCATCTCCACTTTGGAGCCATTGATGCAGACGGGCGTGTGTGTCGTGCTGCGCTTCCTGAAGCGATGATCAGATCCTTGGTATTTCCAACATTTAGAGAGGTTGTTTTCGGTACACCATGCAACCAAGTGATTTATCTCCCTCCTGTAGTCTGATTCGTCGTTGTTTGAGATACGGCCCACCACAGTCGTATCATCCGCAAACTTATAGATTGAGTTAGAGTTAAATCTTGCCACACAGTCATGTGTGTATAGGGAGTACAGTAGAGGACTGAGCACACATCCTTGTGGGGCCCCGGTGTTAAGGACTATTGTGGAGGAGGTGCTGTTGCCTATTGTGACAGATTGCGGTCTGTTGGTGAGGAAGTCGAGGATCCAGCTGCACAGGGAGGGGTCAAATCCAAAATTGTGGAATTTGATTATTAGTCTTGTTGGGATAATGATGTTGAAGGCGGAGCTGTAATCTATGAACAGCAGTCTTACATAGGTGTCCTTGTTGTCGAGGTGTTCGAGTGTTGATTGCAGAGCCAGTGAGATAGCGTCTGCTGTGGACCGATTGCAAACTGCAGTGGATCGAGACTGCCTGGGAGGGTGGCAGTGATCCATCTCATGACTAGCCGCTCGAAGCATTTCATGATAACAGATGTTAGGGCCACCTGTTGGTAGTCGCTGAGACAGGCTACCTTGTTCTTTTTTGGTACTGGTATTATGGTGGTCTTCTTGAAGGAGGTGGGGACCTCAGAGCGGAGGAGTGTCAGGGCCCGTCGCTTTCCGCGGATTCATTTTCAAGAAGGCAGCTCTTACCTCGGAGGCTGTAATAGTGGATATGAGTGTGTCCAGGTCTGTTGGGGCGGGTGACACTGATACATTGGCTGACTGCTCAAAGGGGGCATAGAATTTGTTCAGATCATCGGGTAGGGATGCTCCAGCCCCAGATATTCCGCCTGGCCTTGCTTTATAGCCTGTGATCTTGTGTAGGCCCTGCCATAGTCGCCGTGGGTTAGTGTTGTTGGCCTGGGACTCTAGTTTGAAGCGTTATTGTCTTTTTGCAACCCTGATGGATTTCCGTACGTCATACCTGGATTTCTTATATAGGTCAGGGTCGTCATACTTGAACGCTTCTGTCCGGAACTTTGGCAGGTAGTGAAGCTTTTGGTTGAGCCAGGGTTTCCGATTGGGGAATACCTGTATTGTCTTCTTTGGTACGCAGTCCTCGACATATTTACTGATGAAGTCTGTGACGGTGGTTGCGTACTCGTCCAGGTTAGCTGCTGCGGCCGTGAATGCCCCACAAGAGGAAGCATCAGCTCCATGTCTACTTTATCCAAATATTTTAGCATCTTGTATACCTCAATTAGATCTCCTCTCATTCTTCTACACTTTAGAGAGTATAAACCTAAACTGCTCCATCTCTCCTCATACGACAAACCCCTCATCTCTGGAACCTCCTCTGAACTGCCTCCAAAGCCACTACATCTTTCCTCAAATAAGGGGACCAAATCTGTGCACAATACTCAGCTCCTCTGTGTTTTCTCCCAATTATTTTAAACCTGTGTCCCTCTGGTTACTGACTCCTGCCACTAGAAACAGTTTCTTCCGATTTATTTTTAATCAAAACTGCTGCTAATTTTACATACCTCTATTTAATCTTTTCTGCTCTGAGGGGAACAATTCCAGCTTCTCTTGAAGTCCCTCAACTCTGAAGTGAATAAATCTCCTCTGCGCCCATCCTCGACTGTGGTGTTGAATAGGACACAATGCTCCAGCTGAAGGCTAACCAGTGATTTAGGAGGTTTAACATCATTTCCTGGCTTTGGTATTTTTCCAACACACCTTGGCCAGTCTCTGTCAGCCTGAGATGATCTAGACCCTGCTGTCTGTGTCCCAACTCTCACCATCCTGTCCGTCCATCACCCCTGGGCTGGCTGAACTACAACCGCCTCCGGTTAAACCATATCTTGATTTAAAAATTCTCATTCTTGTTTTCAGATCCCTTCATGGCTTCATCTCCGTGTCATCCCCCAGCTCAATAACTCTGCTCACCTCCTCCTCACTACCCCCCCTCCCCCTCACTACCCCCTCCTCCTCCTCCTCACTACCCCCTTCCTCACTACGCATTACCACCCCTCCTCACTACCCCCCCTCCTCACTACCCCCCTCCTCACTACCCCCCTCCTCACTACCCACTACGCCCCACCTCACTACCCACTACCCCCCTCCTCACTACTCCCTCTCCTCACTACTCCCCCTCCTCACTACTCCCTCTCCTCACTACTCACTAGGATGGGGAGGGAAACTGCAGGGGATGGGCACAATTGTAATGTGGAGCTGGTTCAAGGAACAGCTACTGCGTGTCCTTGATAAGTATGTCCCTGTCAGGCAGGGTGGAAGTGGTCGAGCGAGGGAACCATGGTTTACTAAAGTAGTTGAATCACTTGTTAAGGGGAAGAAGGAGGCTTATGTAAAGATGAGATGTGAAGGTTCAGTTAAGGTGCTCGAAAGTTACAAGTTAGCTAGGAATGACCTAAAGAGAGAGCTAAGAAGAGCCAGGAGGGGACATGAGAAGTCTTTGGCAGGTAGGATCAAGGATAACCCTAAAGCTTTCTATAGATATGTCAGGAATAAAAGAATGACTAGGGTAAGAGTGGGGCCAGTGAAGGACAGTAGTGGGAAGTTGTGCGTGGAGTCTGAGGAGATAGGAGAGGTGCTAAATGAATATTTTTCGTCAGTATTCACACAGGAAAAAGACAATGTTGCTGAGGAGAATACGGAGATACAGGCTACTAGACTAGAAGGGCTTGAGGTTCATAAGGAGGAGGTGTTAGCAATTCTGGAAAGTGTGAAAATAGGTCAGTCCCCTGGGCCGGATGGGATTTATCCAAGGATTCTATGGGAAGCTAGGGAGATTGCTGAGCCTTTGGCTTTGATCTTTATGTCATCATTGTCTACAGGAATAGTGCCAGAAGACTGGAGGATAGCAAATGTTGTCCCCTTGTTCAAGAAGGGGAGTAGAGACAACCCCGGTAACTATAGACCAGTGAGCCTTACTTCTGTTGTGGGCAAAGTCTTGAAAAGGTTGATAAGAGATAGGATGTACAATCATCAGGAAAGGAATAATTTAATTAGAGATAGTCAACACGGTTTTGTGAAGGATAGGTCGTGCCTCACAAACTTTATTGAGTTCTTTGAGAAGGTGACTAAACAGGTGGACGAGGGTAAAGCAGTTGATGTGGTGTATATGGATTTCAGTAAAGCGTTTGATAAGGTTCCCCACGGTAGGCTATTGCAGAAAATACGGAGGCATGGGATTCAGGGAGATTAGCAGTTTGGATCAGAAATTGGCTAGCTGGAAGAAAGCAAAGGGTGGTGGTTGATGGGAAAGGTTCAACCTGGAGTCCAGTTATTAGTGGTGTACCGCAAGGATCTGTTTTGGGGCCACTGCTGTTTGTAATTTTTATAAATTACCTGGAGGATGGCGTAGAAGACTCGGTGAGTAAATGTGCCGATGACACTAAAGTCGGTGGAGTTGTGGACAGTGCAGAAGGATGTAACACATTACAGAGGGACATAAATAAGCTGCAGAGCTGGGCTGAGAGGTGGCAAATGGAGTTTAATGCAGTAAAATGTGATGTAATTCATTTTGGAATGAATAACAGGAAGACAGAGTACTGGGCAAATGGTAAGATTCTTGGTACTGTGGATGAGCAGAGAGATCTCAGTGTCCATGTACATAGATCCCTGAAAGTTGCCACCCAGGTTGATAGGGTTGTTAAGAAGGCGTACGGTGTGTTAGCTGTTATTGGTAGAGGGATTGAGTTTCGGAGCCATGAGGTCATGTTGCAGCTGTACAAAACTCTGGTGCGGCCGCATTTGGAGTATTGCGTGCAGTTCTGTTCGCCGCACTATAGGAAGGATATGGAAGCATTGGAAAGGGTGCAGAGATTTACCAGGATGTTGCCTGGTCTGGAGGGAAGATCTTATGAGGGAAGGCTGAGGGACTTGAGGTTATTTTCTTTAGAAAGGTTAAGAGGTGACTTAATTGACACATACAAGATGATCAGAGGATTAGATAGGGTGGACAGTGAGAGCCTTTTTCCTCGGATGGTGATGTCGAGCACGGGGGGACATAGCTTTAAATTGAGGGGAGATAGATATAGGACAGATGTCAGAGTTAGGTTCTTTACTCAGAGAGTAGTAAGGGCGTGGAATGCCCTGCCTGCAACAGTAGTGGACTCGCCAACACTAAGGGCATTTAAATGGTCATTGGATAGACATATGGACAATAAGGGAATAGTGTAGATGGGCTTTAGAGTGGTTTCACAGGTCGGCGCAACATCGAGGGCTGAAGGGCCTGTACTGCGCTGGAATGTTCTATGTCCTACCCCCCTCACCTCACTACCGCCCCTCCTCACTACCCCCCCCCCCCACTACCCCCCTCCTAACCCCCCCACCTCACTACCCCCCCCCCCCCACTCGCTACCCCCCCCACTACCCCATCCTCCTCCTCTTCACTCTCACTGCCTGTCTCTGAAGTGGCTACATTTCAGTAGCGCCTTTGGGGCGTCCAGGGAGGCGCCACAGAAATGCAGCTGCCTCTCTACCCCGGCTTACACTCGAGCTCCCCATTCCCGACCCAGCAGCAGCTCAGACCCACCAAGGTGACAGCAGCGGCCCGGGTCCAGTTCGCGCCCCCCGCCAGCCGCTTACCTCAGCAAGGATGCGAATGCCCAGGCGCCGTCCCCGGCGGCTGAGAGTCCGCGCAGGCGCAGTTCCCGGCAAAGCTGAAAGTTTGCGCAGGCGCCGTTCCCGGCAGGGCTGAGAGTCTGCGCAGGCGACGTTCCCGGCAAGGCTCAGAATCTGCGCAGGCGCCGTTCCCGGCAGGGCTCAGAGTCTGCGCAGGCGCCGTTCCCGGCAAGGCTGAGAGTCTGCGCAGGCGCCGTTACCGGCAGGGCTGAGAGTCTGCGCAGGCGCGGACCCCCGGACCCCATAAGACCCAAACTGAGAGGACAAGGCATGACACCTGAGCTTGGGCTTGAGTTGCTGCTCAATCTGAGCTAACAGTCTGCGTGGGCCCAGTGTCACCCTAATCCTGATGGCCACCTCTGTGTGTGGCTGCGTAGATCCGGGTTGGCAAACACCAAGCGTCACCATGTGCGGAGGTTCTTCCTGTCCGCGGTGTTGCGACGGATCTGGCTGCGCTACGCTCCAAGTAGAGGGCAGTAGAGCGGAGCTGCTGATTGGCTGTTGCGGGGGAAATTTGCATACGTCCGTGTGCTCACCCTAACTTGAAGGTGTGTGGAGGAGCTGTTATCAAGTGACACTTAAACCCGAAACACTTCTTCAGCGTTTCCCTCCCTACCCCCTCCTCTAACCAAAAAAAACCAACCGCTGTAAAGATCAAGAGGAAGGCTCGAGGGCAGGTAGAAGTCGAAAGACGTTGAACCGTGACATCACAGCCTGCAGGTAAGGGACTGGCTGGTGACTGGTAAGTAGTTTTTCTTTTCTTTTCCCTCAGGTGTTATCATGCGGGGCGCAGAGGTTGCTGAGTGAGTGCTTGCTGCGAAGGGGAGTGAATAACAGGTAAGCTCTTTCTTTTTATTTTTTTAATCTAGAGGTGATGGCAGGGAAGGTAGTGCAATGTTCCCCCTGCAGAATGTTTGAGGTGAGGGACGCCGTCAGTGTCCCTGCTGATTTCATCTGTGGGAAGTGCACCCATCTCCATCTCCTCAGAAACCGCATTAGGGAACTGGAGCTGGAGCTGGATGAACTTCGGATCATTCGGGAGGCAGAGGTGGTTATAGATAGAAGCTTCAGGGATGTATTTACTCTGAAGAATAAAGATAGATGGGTGACGGTGAGAGGGGCTGGGAGGAACCAGTCAGTACAGGGATACCCTGTGGTCACTCCCCTTAGTACCAAGTATACTGCTTTGGATACTGTTGTGGGGGGGGGGGGGGGAGGGACTTACTAGGGGTAAGCCATGGGGTACAGGTCTCTGGCACAGAGTCTGTCCTTGTTGCTCAGAAGGGAAGGGGGGAGAGGAGTAGAGCAATAGTCATTGGAGACTCCATAGTTAGGGGGATAGATAGGAGATTCTGTGGGAACGAGAGAGACTCGCGGTTGGTGTGTTGCCTCCCAGGTGTCAGGGTGCGTGATGTCTCGGATCGTGTTTTCGGGATCCTTCAGGGGGAGGGGGAGCAGCCCCAAGTCGTGGTCCACATAGGTACCAACAACATAGGTAGGAAAAGGGATAAGGATGTAAGGCAGGAATTCAGGGAGCTAGGGTGGAAACTTAGATCTAGGACAAACAGAGTTATTATCTCTGGGTTGTTACCCGTGCCACGCGATAGCAAGACGAGGAATAGGGAGAGAGAGGAGTTGAACACGTGGCTACAGGATGGTGCAGGAGGGAGGGTTTCAGATTTCTGGATAATTGGGGCTCATTCTGGGGTAGGTGGGACCTCTACAAACGGGATGGTCTACACCTGGACCAGAGGGGTACCAATATCCTGGGGGGGAAAGTTGCTAATGCTCTTCGGGAGGGTTTAAACTGGTTCAACAGGGGCTTGGGACCCTGAATTGTAGCTCCAGTATACAGGAGGTTGAGAGTATGGAGGTTATGAGTGATGTTTCAATGTTATGAGTGAGGTTTCAGGAGTGTACCGGCAGGCAGGAAGGTGGTTTAAAGTGTGTCTTCTTCAATGCCAGGAGCATCCGGAATAAGGTGGGTGAACTTGCGGCATGGGTTGGTACCTGGGACTTCAATGTTGTGGCCATTTCGGAGACATGGATAGAGCAGGGACAGGAATGGTTGTTGCAGGTGCCTGGGTTTAGATATTTCAGTAAGCTCAGGGAAAGTGGTAAAAGAGGGGGAGGGGTGGCATTGTTAGTCAAGGACAGTATTACGGTGGCAGAAAGGACTTTTGATGAGTACTCGTCGACTGAGGTAGTATGGGCTGAGGTTAGAAACAGGAAAGGAGAGGTCACCCTGTTAGGGGTTTTCTATAGGCCTCCGAAAAGTTCCAGAGATGTAGAGGAAAGGATTGCAAAGATGATTCTGGATAGGAGCGAAAGCAACAGGATAGTTGTTATGGGGGACTTTAACTTTCCAAATATTGACTGGAAACGCTATAGTTCGAGTACTTTAGATGGGTCCGTTTTTGTCCAATGTGTGCAGGAGGGTTTCCTGACACAGTATGTAGATAGACCAACGAGAGGCGAGGCCATATTGGATTTGGTACTGGGTAATGAACCAAGACAGGTGTTAGATTTGGAGGTAGGTGAACACAGGGGCTGTTTAGCACAGGACTAAATCGCTGGCTTTGAAAGCAACTAAGGCAGGCCAGCAGCACGGTTCAATTCCCGTATCAGCCTCCCCGAACAGGTGCTGGAATGTGGCGACTAGGGGCTATCACAGTAACTTCATTTGAAGCCTACTTGTGACAATAAGCGATTTTCATTTCACTTTGGTGATAGTAACCACAATTCGATTACGTTTACTTTAGTGATGGAAAGGGATAGGTATATACCTCAGGGCAAGAGTTATATCTGGGGGAAAGGCAATTATGATGCGATGAGGCAAGACTTTGATGCATCGGATGGAGAGGAAAACTGCAGGGGATGGGCACAATGGAAATGTGGAGCTTGTTCAAGGGACAGCTACTGCGTGTCCTTGATAAGTATGTACCTGTCAGGCAGGGAGGAAGTGGTCGAGCAAGGGAACCGTGGTTTACTAACCAGTCGAAACACTTGTCAAGAGGAAGAAGGAGGCTTATGTAAAGATGAGACATGAAGGTTCAGTTAGGGCGCTCGAGAGATATACGTTAGCTAGGAAGGACCTAAAGAGAGAGCTAAGAAGAGCCAGGAGGGGACATGAGAAGTCTTTGGCAGGTAGGATCAAGGATAACCCTAAAGCTTTCTATCGATATGTCAGGAATAAACGAATGACTAGGGTAAGAGTAGGGCCAGTCAAGGACAGTAGTGGGAAGTTGTGCTTGGTGTCCGAGGAGATAGGAGAGGTGCTAAATGAATATTTTTCGTCAGTATTCACACAGGAAAAAGACAATGTTGTTGAGGAGAATACTGAGATTCAGGCTACTAGACTAGAAGGGCTTGAGGTTCATAAGGAGGAGGTGTAAGCAATTCTGGAAAGTGTGAAAATAGATAAGTCCCCTGGGCCGGACGGGATTTATCCTAGGATTCTCTGGGAAGCTAGGGAGGAGATTGCTGAGCCTTTGGCTTTGATCTTTAAGTCATCTTTGTCTACAGGAATAGTGCCAGAAGACTGGAGGATAGCAAATGTTGTCCCCTTGTTCAAGAAGGGGAGTAGACACAACCCCGATAACTATAGACCAGTGAGCCTTACTTCTGTTGTGGGCAAAATCTTGGAAAGGTTTATAAGAGATAGGATGTATAATCATCTGGAAATGAATAATTTGATTAGAGATAGTCAACACGGTTTTGTGAGGGGTAGGTTGTGCCTCACAAACCTTATTGAGCTCTTTGAGAAGGTGACCAAACAGGTGGACGAGGGTAAAGCAGTTGAAGTGGTGTATATGGATTTCAGTAAAGCGCTTGATAAGGTTCCCCATGGTAGGCTACTGCAGAATATACGGAGGCATGGGATTCAGGGTGATTTAGCAGTTTGGATCAGAAATTGGCTAGCTGGAAGAAGGCAAAGGGTGGTGGTTGATGGGAAATGTTCAGACTGGAGTCCAGTTACAAGTGGTGTACCACAAGGATCTGTTTTGGGGCCACTGCTATTTGTCATATTTATAAATGACCTGGAAGAGGGCGTAGAAGGATGTGTGAGTAAAATTGCCGATGACACTAAAGTCGGTGGAGTTGTGGACAGTGCGGAAGGATGTTACAAGTTACAGAGGGACATAGATAAGCTGCAGCGCTGGGCTGAGAGGTGGCAAATGGAGTTTAATGCAGAAAAGTGTGAGGTGATTCATTTTGGAAGGAATAACAGGAAGACAGAGTACTGGGCTAATGGTAAGATTCTTGGCAGTGTGGATGAGCAGAGAGATCTCGGTGTCCATGTACATAGATCCCTGAAAGTTGCCACCCAGGTTGAGAGGGTTGTTAAGAAGGCATACGGTGTGTTAGCTTTTATTGGTAGAGGGATTGAGTTTCGGAGCCATGAGGTCATGTTGCAGCTGTACAAAACTCTGGTGCGGCCGCATTTGGAGTATTGCGTGCAATTCTGGTCACTGCATTATAGGAAGGATGTGGAAGCATTGGAAAGGGTGCAGAGGAGATTTACCAGTATGTTGTCTGGTATGGAGGGAAGATCTTATGAGGAAAGGCTGAGGGACTTGAGGCTGTTTTCGTTAGAGAGAAGAAGGTTAAGAGGTGAATTAATTGAGGCATACAAGATGATCAGAGGATTAGATAGGGTGGACAGTGAGAGCCTTTTTCCTCGGATGGTGATGTCTAGCACGAGGGGATATAGCTTTAAATTGAGGGGAGATAGATATAGGACAAATGTCAGAGGTAGGTTCTGTACTCAGCGAGTAGTAAGGGCGTCGAATGCCCTGCCTGCAACAGTAGTGGACTCGCCAACACTAAGGGCATTCAAGTGGTCATTGGATAGACATATGGACGATAAGGGAATAGTGTCGATGGGCTTTAGAGTGGTTTCACAGGTCGGCGCAACATCGAGGGCCGAAGGGCCTGTACTGCGCTGTAATGTTGTATGTTCTATGTTCTAAGTAGCTGGACCGTGCCGTACCACCTGTCTCTCGTGGTAATGCAGAGAATCCCCTTTGATTATTAGTCCATCAGTCTGTATAAAACGGCCTGAAGGCCCTGTGGGAAAAGGAGATGGCGGATTGAGCCAGATGGTTCCCTGAGCAGACTGTCAGGTTATTTGGTAGAATGCTTCATCACCAGAACTTTCAAACAAGCACCAAGATCTAGCTTGGCAGGTGGTGAGAAAGGTCCTCTCCTTCCGATCTTTCCTACATGCCCAGAGTCTCCTGCAATCTGCATCTTACCTTTGACGTGACTGTGGTGGGGCAGATAGTTGTCCACTTCCTTCTGGAATGTGGCTTTGCAAAGAAGGTCTGGAGAGGGATGAGGTGGTTTTTGTCAAGGTTCATCCCGAGCAGCTCCGTGACGCAGGACTCTGCTCTATGGGCTGCTCCCAGGGACATACACTGAGACGAACTTCAGCTATTACTGGAGGATCATCAGCTTGGCGAAAGATGCTCTTTGGTCTGCCCGAAACTTGTTTGTCTCCAGCGCAAAGTGTTGTCCCTGACTGAGTTTTGCAGACTGCCACATTCCAAAGCCCAGGACTATGTGCGGGGAGGGGGAGAAGGAGGGGACGTAAGAGTGGGGCAGGATGGTGGGGAGGGGTCATGGGGAAGAGGAGGAAGGGAGAGGGGAGGGCAGCACAATGGTTATCACTGCTGCCTCTCAGCGCCAGGAACCGGGTTCAATTCTGGCCTTGGGTGACTGTGTGGAGTTTGCACATTCTCCCTGTGTCTGCGTCGGTTTCCTCTGGGTGTTCCGGTTTCCTCCCACGGTTCAAAGATGTGCAGAGTAGGTGGATTGGCCGTGCTAAATTACCCCTTAAGTGTCCAAAGGTGTTCGGGTTGGGTGAGGCTGCGGGAATAGGGCGGGGGAGTGGGCCTAGGTGGGTGCTCTTTCGGAGTTGGTGAGACTCAATGGGCCGAATGGCCTCCTTCTGCAATGTAGGGATTCTGTGGGGGGAGGTGGCACGGGAGGGAGATGGGGGAAGGTGGAAGAGGGGAGGGGGATGCATGAGAGTGTAGAGGGGTGGGGGGAGAAGGGGTGGTAGAGGGGGAGGGAGGGAGTGTGAGGAGTAGAGAAGGAGGAGGGGAGTGAGGTGGGGAAACTGGGGAGGGGGTGTAAGATGGTGAGAAGGGGTTGGAGATGGGGGAGGGGGAGAAAAGTGGAGGGAGAGAAAAGGACGGGTAGAAGAGGTGGAGGAGGAGGGGTGGTGAGAGGTAGAGGGGGTGAGGAGGGAGTAGGAGAAGAGGGGAGGGTGTTGGGGGGAGATGGGGGATAGGAGGGAGGGGAAGGTGATAGTGGAAGGTTAGAGGGAGAAAGGCGAAGGGGTAATGCGAGGGGGGAGCGGATGGGATGAGGGGAGGAGAGAGGGGGTGGTGAGGGTGTAGGGGAGGGGGCGAAGAAGGATGGACAGAGGGGAGGGCAGGTCAAGGGAAAGAAGTTGGGGAGGGGGTGGAAGGGTGGTGGGAGGTGTTCAGTAGGAGGTTGGGGGAAGATGGGCGGCACAGTGGTTAGCACTGCTGCATCACAGCACCAGGGACCCGGGTTTGATTCCGGTCTTGGGTGTGGAGTTTGCATTTTCTCCCCGTGTCTGCGTGGGTTTCCTCCGGGTGCTCCAGTTTCCTCCCACAGTCCAAAGACGTGCAGGTTAGGTGGATTGGTCATGATCAAATGCCCCTAATTGTCCAAGGGTTAGGTGGGGTTACGGGGATAGGGAGAGGGTGTGGTCCTAGGTAGGGTGATCGTTCGGAGGGTCGGTGCAGACTCGATGGGCCGAATGGCCTCCTTCTGTACTGTAAGGATTCTATGATTCTAAGATGGGTTGAGGTAATAGGCGTTGGGGAGAGGGGTTGCTGGGGAGGGGGATTAGGGGAACAGTGGGATGGAGGGGGATGATGCAAGCATGGGGGAGTGATAGGAAAGTGGGGGAAGGGTGGGAGTGGGGTTGAAGGGGGAACAAAAGAATTGGAAGGAACCAATTCAATTTGAATCCAACTCCTGGTCCCCACAAGAGGGAGAAACTAGACCCAAGCTGAAAAGAAAAGGCATCAGACCTGATTTTGGACGTGATCTGATGCTTGATCTCAGCTGAGAGTCTGCACGAGCCTGGGCATGACTGAGTATTGATTGCTCCAGCTATTCCTCCACTGAATCTTTCACCATCCTGTACCTCTGAACTCCATCATTGCCTTCCTTTCTCCTGTTTCTGTTGAGGGGGGGGATCGGGGAAGAGGGGGGCGAGTGAGGATTTTCTAAACGGTGACAAAATTCATAATGCTGAAGTGCAAAGGGACTTGGGAGTCCTAGTCCAGGATTCTCTAAAGGTAAACTTGCAGGTTGAGTCCGTAATTAAGAAAGCAAATGCAATGTTGTCATTTATCTCAAGAGGCTTGGAATATAAAAGCAGGGATGTACTTCTGAAGCTTTATAAAGCATTAATTAGGCTCCATTTAGAATACTGTGAGCAATTTTGGGCCCCACACCTCAGGAAGGACATACTGGGACTGGAGCGGGTCCAGCAGAGATTCACACGGATGATCCCAGGAATGGTAGGCCTAACATACGATGAACGTCTGAGGATCCTGGGATTATATTCATTGGAGTTTAGGAGGTTGAGGAGAGATCTAATAGAAACTTACAAGATAATGAATGGCTTAGATAGGGTGGACGTAGGGAAGTTGTTTCCATTAGCAGGGGAGACTAGGACCCGGGGGCACAGCCTTAGATTAAAAGGGAGTCACTTTAGAACAGAGATGAGGAGAAATTTCTTCAGCAAGAGAGTGGTGGGTCTGTGGAATTCATTGCCACAGAGGGCGGTGGAGGCCGGGACGTTGAGTGTCTTTAAGACAGAAGTTGATAAATTCTTGATTTCTCGAGGAATTAAGGGCTATGGAGAGAGAGCGGGTAAATGGAGTTGAAATCAGCCATGATTGAATGGTGGAGTGGACTCGATGGGCCGAATGGCCTTACTTCCGCTCCTATGTCTTATGGTCTTATGAGGAGCAGGAGGGGGAGAGGAGTGTGTAAGGGGGCGGGGGAGAAGGGAGCAGGAGAAGAGAAGAGGGAAGAAGGGGAGGAAAGGGTGGAGAGGGGGAGGAGGGGGGAAGGGAAAAGAGGGACGAGGGATGGGGAAAGGAAGGGGGAGTGGAGGGAGAAGGTTGTGAAGGGCGGAGGCGTGAGGGGGAGTGAGTGGGCAGGGGGAAGGGAGGATGGAAGAGGGGTAGGGGAAAGAATTGTTGGGGGAGGATGGGTGGGGGGAGGGTTGGGGAGAAGGAGTTTGAGGGGGAGATTGGTGCAGAGGCGGGAGGAGAGGGGAATAGAGGTTAAGAAGGCAGGAAGAAGGGAGGGGATGGGGAAGGGGAAGATGAGTTGGGGAAAGATGGCTTGAGAGGAGGGCTAAGGGATTTGGGAGGGCGAGTTGATCAGGAGGTGGATCTGGGGGAAAGGGTTGGGGAAGAGAGGGAGGAACAAGAGGTGTTGGAAGGAGCAGGTAAAGAGGGATTGTTGGAAGTGGGGTTGGGGTAGAAGTGTTAGTGGAAGGGTTGGGGGCAGGTGGGAAGATGGAGAGGAGTTTAGATGGTTTAGGGGAGTTGGGAAGATGGGGAGGGGTAAAGGATTGGGGAGGGGAGAAGTTGGAGAATGTTGAAGAAGGGTTGGTGGAAGGTCCAGGGAGATGAGGGGCAGGAAGAAGAGGCATTGTGGAGGAGGGATGAGTTAGGTGAGGGGGAATTGGGCTTGGGGGAGGTTGAAGAATCATTGGGAAGGGGGAGAATGGCCGGGGTACTGTGGGGGAGAGGGCATGTGGTTGGGGGAGGACAAAGAGGCATTGGGGTGGGGGAGGGGTAAGAGTGCTTGGAGGAGGGGTTGAGGAGGGATGGGAGGGGGGAGGGAGGAGGAAGAGGCAAGCATGGGGGGTGCTGGTGAAGTCGGGTGGGAAGGGGGGAATGAGGTTGAAGGGGGAGAAGAGAGGTGGAGAAGGAGGAGGACAGGAATAGTAAGGGGGGGTGGAAGAGTTGAGGGAGCGTGGAGAAAGGTAGGGGAGCGGAGATGAGAGTGAACAGGGGGGGAAGCTGGGAGGGAACGAGAGGGTAGAAAAGGGGAAGAGGGAGGGGCGGAGTGGGTGGAGAAGTGATGGGTTAGATCGGGGGTGGGGGAAGGTGCGTGGGGAGCTCGGGTGGGAAGAGGTGGGGGTCAGCGGTGAGGGAGGTGGGATGGAGGAATACTTGGAGCAGAATGATCAAGGCATTCTATCATGCTTCTAATTCCTCTTACACATGTGTCTGTTTAAAAATAAACAGAATATAAATATTGTCTGAAAACAGGTGTTGCGTGAACAAATTCCCGAGATATCTGCCGGATTCACAATTTAACCCATGGTGTTGGCTCTCTTGCCTCTTGCAGGCCACAGTGTTCACCCAACATTCATATTCGTGGCAACATCAGCGACCCATATGAAAGATGTACGTTCATTAAATCTAAGCAGAGCATTGTGAAGGAAAATTAACCTTAACCAGCTTATGGAAAAAGCTACTGAGATTTCTGTTTGGTGAATAGGTTTGTAGACTTCTACTGCTGCTCATTGAAGTCTACCCACATTTGAAAATTGACCCACATTGAGTTATGTTGCTGCCTTGTGCCTTCCTGGCTTCCCAATCCACCTCTATCTCTGTGCCAATAATTTACAAATATCGGATAATATGATCCTGCTTTTCTGTGGGAGTGTTGGGATGGGGAGAGTGCTTTGTATTATTTTCAAATCCTTCCATGGGATCTCTCTAAACCTATGTAACTTCCTCCAACCATGCAACACTCCAGACATTCTGGCCTCTTGAATATCCCCGATATTAATCACTCCATGACTGACAGCTGTACCTCCAGCTGCCTGGGTCCCCAGCTCTGGAATCCCCTCCTTAAACTTCCCTCCCGGTCTACTTCAAACGAATCCATTTGTCAGGCATGACGGACAGTGTATTAAATCGAATCTTCAACACGATACATCTTTATTTTGATTGAAACACTGACATCGGAAATCAGAAAAACAAGCATTGAAAGAAGATACAAAACTGTCTCCATGGTTGGAGCTTCAACCCAATCAGACTACTCCAAGGAGATAACGTGCTTTCATTTTGAAAGAAATTTTAAAGAACCACGCAGTGCAAATGCAATGCATTTGATTCCAAATCACTGGCCCATCGTTCGTCATTAATTAAGGGTGATAACGACATCATCGTGCTCTCCCTTCCACAACATTTCACCCTGGAAATCCAGCAGTGCATGTTTCCGAGCCCTCATCAAAATCCCAACCACTTTATCTGAGACAGTGACGTATCTGTCAAACAGTCTGCCAAAGGTAACCCTGATCTTACCGTCCCCTCCCTCGATCCCCATGCTCCTGATAATGAAGCACATTTCTTGCATCTCTTTCTGCACATGTTTCTGAGCTCGCTGACCTCTCTCTGCTGTCTTGGTTCCCTCCTTCGGCTGCCCGTAGCCCTCATCTCCCTTCTTTAACCGGAGCCCCTTGGCGTAATCATAGTCAAAGTCGTCACTGAAAGGGTTGGTCTTTTGCCTCTCGACGTGATCCTCGGCCCACCTCAGCCAGGCCTTCTTCAGGTCGTGCATTGTGCGCACCTGGATGCGCGGGACTGACCTCTTCTTCTTCCCCGGGTCGGACGTTCCATCCTTCTCCTTGGGCTCTTCCTCATTCCCCTCTTTCCTCTTCTCTTGCTCTTTGCTTTCAGCATTGTTGGCCACACTGCAGTTGAAGTTGAACAGATCTTCCCCTTCTTTCTCCCATGATTGCGAGATCTCTGACGCCTTGTTCTGACACAACCGCCTTCTGGTTGGTGACCTGTTGCTCAAGAACGGTTTTGGCGCCACATCTGGCACCGTCTGATTGAACCGGTCGGCCATGAAACTCACCATCTCATTTCTCCCTGAACTGGATTTGGTGCCAACTGTTTTAGTGACTGGAATGGTTCTGATGGTCGATTCAGTTCCTTGAGATCCATTCAGTCCCTGGCTGGAATCCGCATTTCCACAGCTGAAGGTGTTCTGTGATTTACACGTGGCCACCTTTACTGAGCATGGCTCCTTGGTGACTCTGCTTGTGTCTTGCTTGACAGAATCCTCATCTTTAAATCCGTCAGGTAACCAGCCTTGAGGCTCTGCTTTCTGTTTATGCGAATGCTCATTTGCCCATTTCTGCCAATTCCTGGTCAAGCTGCCCACCAAAGAGACACACCTGAATTTCTTGATGGCTTTGCTGACTGGTCTTGGAGACCTGGGCTCAGTGTTCATCATTGTGTGGGGAGCACCGAGAGTGAGGGACTGAAAGTTCAGCCTTGTCGCCGTTTAACCCAAAGGCTGAATGAAGGTGCTTTATATAGAACGTTGGCTGGAAGGTATTTCTAAAGCACGAGTGGCATTTCTGTTTCAGGACAAGCCGTTGGTCCTGTTTAACTCGCACACATGGAAATGTACTCATCATAGATAAGCTTTCACTCTGAAGACTTGGCTGTGCTCCAGAACATGCAAAAATATGTCACACTGCCGTCTTACATTCCATATTGAAGTGACAGGTGGAGGGGGCCTGAATAGCGCAGACTATCTGATCTAATCAATTCAAGATTGAAGGGCTGTTATTGAGAGTAAATAAACACCACAACAGAGAAAGAAAGTATACCGGGCTAATATAGTACGCCAATCTGGTAGTCATATTACCCGACCAGTAATCCTGAGTTTTAAACTAATAATCGAGAGGATTTAAGTTTATATCCGATCAAGACATTTGGGTATTTGAATGAAAAGCTTTTCAAAGGGGCGGAATTTTCCGTTTCTGCGGCTAAGTGCCGATGCCGGCGTGAGGCCCGTCGGGCTGGATTGTCCGTTCTGGAGACTACGTCCCCACTCCCCCGTGAAAACGGTGGCGTTTCACGATGGAAATATCGTCGTGAGACAGCAACCGAATCTCCATTCCGGAGGGGCTAGCAGGGAGGCAGCGTAGAGCACCCGGCTCCAGCTGGCGATACAGCCTGGAGTAGTGCCGGGTCAGTGGCCGCGCGTCCACAAGGCGGCGGCGCCGCGCCGTGCTTCATGGCGGAGGCCGCTCACGGACCCGGCCCGCAAAATAGGGTGAGACCACGCGTGTCCCATGCCGTCGGGAACTCGGAGAGTCGGGGGCAGAGCATCGGGGGGGGGCGGGCCTCAGGTAACGTATGGAGGCCGTGGATACGGCGTGCGACGTAATCTGTGAGTACGTCGCTTTTCAGGCGGCGGCACCCCCGATTTTGGCGTCATCGGGGATTCTCCGCCCCATCGCCGAACACGATTTCGGCATCGGGGATCGAAGAATCCAGCCCGTGGTGTTTCACGACCCGCCAATTGGAGCAAACCTCTCACCGATTCTGGTACCGGTGAGGAGCTGAACACCAGCGGCGAGTGAAACACCCGCGGTTCACGCTGAAAGCGGCCAGAGAATGGCCTGGTCCCGGGCCGCCAATGCGCATGGCTGATGACCTGCACCGGTCGCGCCTTAAAGCGTGGCGCTGGCCGTGCGCGTATCCTAACCCGCAAACCGCAACCCCACAGCCCACCCCCCCACCAGCCCCCCCAGCCCTAGCAGCGCCCCCCCCCCTCCCCCCGGCCAGTGGCACGGATCCTGGCCGGGTGTGGCGACGCTGGACACAGTCTGCCGGCTCAGACCACACATGTCCCGCACCCTCAGGAATTCGGCCCATTGGGGGCGGAGCATCGCAGGTGGGCTGGCCGGTGAGGCGCCAACGGCCAAGCAGCGGCGCGCAGCGTGCGTCACGATGACGCCGTTTGGGATGGGCGGAGAATTGCCGTCCAATCGGTGCCGGCCCCGAATCCAGGGTCGGTATTGATTCTCCGCCCCAATCGCCAATTATGATTTCGGCAGCGGGCAATGGAGAATCCCACCCATGAAATTTAAGAACTAGGGTCAGTGAAGCATCTTTAAAGTTCCCAATTGTCTTTTTAAAACCCATCTAGTTTAAGATTGCTCGTTAATACCCACTCTGGTCTATATATAATGCCCGCACCAGCATGGTTGTCTATTAACTGCCCTCAGAAATGGCCCATCAAATCGCACAGTTAAGGGTAACGAGGAACAATTGTAGCCATTTGTTAGAGTTTTAAAATGTATTCGTTCACTGGCTAGGCCACTGTTTATTGCCCATCCCTCCTTGCCCCCTGAGAAGGTGGTGCTGAACTGCCTCCTTGAACCGCTGCAGTCCAGGTGGTGTAGGTACACCCACAATGCTGTTAGGAAGGGAGTTCCAGGATTTTGACCCAGTGACAATGGGAGGAACAGCAGATATATTTCCAAGTCTGGATGGTGAGTGGCTTGGAGGGTGGTGGTGTCCCCATCATCATCTGCCCTTTCCTTCTCGATGGTAGAGGTCACAGATTTGGAAGGTACTGTCAAAGGAACTTTGGTCTTTAAGAGCATTTATTGTAATCAATAACTTATCAGATTCAGTTCATCAGAATTTAAGATGATTGGCAAAAGAATCAGAGGCAATCGTGGGGAAACCTTTTTATGCTACAAGTAGATTAGTTTTGGAATACGCTGCCTGATTGGCAGATACAGATTGAATAGTAGATTTCAAAAGAGAATTGGATAAATACTTGAGAGAGAATAGCATTTCAGCAGAAAAAAGGTTAGTCTGATGGTCCTCTGAAAGAGCTGGCACAGATGTGCTGGGTCAAATGGCCTCATTCCATGATGCACAGCTGTATGATTCTGACTGGCAATGTTAGCCAGTATCGTAGCGGGCCACGTCGGTTTGCAATGCACTTCCAATTGGACTTGTTGTTGTATTTTGATCTTTCAACAGAGGAGGGAAGGACAGTCACCATTTCTTGAAAGTTTCAACCAGCGTTTTTCCCGGGAACCACTTTTGCGAACTGGCCGACCTTCACAACCGGCCGAATTCACTTACCTTGAATGTGAAAAGGGAGCCTGCTTGGTCCTCAGAATCTCACTCCAAACAAGTTCACAGGGGGAGAGGGCAATAGAACATTACAGCGCAGGACAGGCCCTTCGGCCCTCGATGTTGTGCCGACCTGCGAAACCTCTCGAAAGCCCATCTACACTATTCCTTTATCGTCTATATGTCTATCCAATGACCATTTAAATGCCCTTAGTGTTGCGCTGTAATGTTCTATGTTCTATGAAGCAGGGGGCAAGTCTTGGGAGGCAGGAAGAATACAACAAGCTCATTGTTGCTTGCCAGCGGATTAAAGCGGCACATTCTGTAGCACCTCATTCGCGAACAGATGATCAAGGCGGATGGTGTAAGTGGTGCGGACGGTACGTACAAAATGCTAAATGGGAATACCTCTGTGATAAGGCAATGAGACATAATGGACGGGAAAATGCCTGCAGAGTGACTGGTGTGATATTTCTGCACAGATGCAGTATGCTTGCAATCTCCTGTGCTATGAATCACTAATCCACAACAGTAGATTGCAAGCATTGATGTGTCTGTTGTGAGTCACATACTGCCCTCCATGTTGACAGTTTCTTACCTGATGACAGCATGTTCAGAAATGTAGCAAAGAGCATTTCTAATCTTAAAGGGGCAACATCTTCATCAGATTTTGCTGCCAGAGAAATGGTGAGATTAGAAACGTTTGCCATTATTAATGATTTAGATTTGAATTTATTGTCATGTGTACCGAGGTACAATGGAAAAGTATTCTTCTGCGTACAGTCCAGACAGATCGCCCCATACATGAAAAACATAGAGCAAGTGGAGAGTGGCCTTTCCACCTCGTCCTTCAGTCACCTCCAGGGTGGGGCAGAGACACCACGGCCAAGCAGGAGAGAATGGCAGAGTCGTATGTGCTGCAGATTTGGTCAAACACATGGGATACCAACAGAAAGAAAAGTTAAACAGAATCTAACGTTAAAGCCTGCATTCTTCCAGTTTGAAAGTACCCAACGGGTATTAATTCCACCTAGAGATAAACGAGATAAGTGCAATAGTGATTGGAAAAGACAGCCATTTGTAGTTTCGCCTACACTTGCGTATAGTTTAGAGAGAAAAAAATAAAGGCGATCGATTTGAAAGCGTAAAAAAAAAGAAAAACATAGGAGGCGATTCTCCGAGCCCCGCGCCGGGCCGGAGAATCAGAGCAACCGCGCCACGACGCCGGCGCGCGATTCTCTGAGGTGCGGAGAATCGGCGCTATTTGCGTCGGCGCGTCGCCCCCGATTCCCCGTCCCGGATGGGCCGAGCGGCCGCGCGGATCCGACAGAGTCCCGCTGGCGCCGTTCACCCCGGTCGCTGCCGGCGGGGGCCATAATCGGTCATACCCGGGCCCAGGTTTGCGCCATCGTGAAACGCAACGGCGTTCACGACGGCGCGAATACTTGGGCTCCATATTGGAGAATCGCCCCCCATAGGACTTACAATAAATACACAATGTAAATACATAGATACAGGCATCGGGTGAAGCATACGGAGTGTAGTACTGCTCAGTAGCAAATTGTCCAGCATCTTGAGGCGAGGGAGTGTTGTCCCATGAATTGGGTATCACCCAAGTTTCAGAACAATTTGCGCCAGTTGCCATTAGCCTCACCATGTGTTTTGGGAAGTTGTTGCACTAACATTAATTACTTGTGAAACTTTCCACAGAAAGTTAGGGCTGGCACATAAGAGCGTAAGTACCTTTTTAAAGGGCAGAATTATGATCCTACAACACAACTTAATCTCTTTTGCCCAGACAAGAAAAAATTGAAATGTGGACTCTTGTTTAGAATCATAGAATTTACAGTGTAGAAGGAGGCCATTCAGCCCATCGAGTCTGCACTGGCCCCTTGGAAAGAGCACCCTACTCAAGCCCATGCCTCCCCCCTGTCCCCGTAACCCAGTAACCCCACTTAACCTTGCTGGACACCAAGGATAATTTAGCACGGCTAATCCATCTAACCCGCACATCTTTGGACTGTGGGAGGAAACCGGAGCACCCGGAGGGAACCCACGCACACAGGGGGAGAACGTGCAGACTCCGCACAGACAGTGACCCAAGCCGGGAATCGAACCTGGGACCCTGGAGCTGTGAAACAATTGTGCTAACCACTGTGCTACCATGCTGCCCACTAAGATGGGTAATTAATCGCCCCAAGTGGCTTTAAAGGTTACACATTTAAAAAGTTTTAACTCTTTTCCACATTCTGTCTCTTCCGCAAGCCAGCACAGACTGATTATTCCAAATGGTCTATTTCCGCGATGTACATTGCTTGTAATTCTTTCACACTGTAATTCACCCAATTTCCTTCTCCGTCATTCTTCCGTCCCTTTCTCGATCTCCAGTCCCAATCTCTTTAGATGACAGACCGTTGGTCCTGGCATTCACTGAGGTTTGTGTTCTTGGCTCACACTTCCAGCCACTTACGGTGCAGGTGAGAGAGAAAGGCCAGAGTTTCCCGCTCGTTGCCATTCACTTTTCCTGCCGGCACGCACCCCCACCCTGGTGGTGGCGTGGGCTGGGTACAATGGGCAATCCCATTGACAAATGGTGGGAAGGTCGAATCACGCCTCCAGCGAACGGTGCGCCGCTGAGAAACTCGCGGCTGGGGGGGGCGGGAGGGGGGTGGGGGTGGGGGGGGGGGGCGGGGGGGTGTAGTATCCTGCCCAAAGTCTAGCTAATGCGACACACCGTGAGATGCTCCATTGAAGGAAAATTTGGGCCAATATCACGTGGCATACGTTTTGCAGGAAATAATGAGCGAGGGATGGGGGGAGGATAGTAAGGAAAATCCAGTGGTTTTTATAATTCTGTCTGACCAGCACTGATAGTTTTACACTCAGGGTAAATTGACTGTTACCCGAGACGCGCAAGTGGCAATATTTGCTTCACATTTCGTGAGCCCAGTAATCTCACCAAAGTCAGTGACAATCGCCAACAACCCTGCGTTCACATTGCAACTTGAAATGAAATGAAAATCGCTTATTGTCACAAGTAGGCTTCAAATGAAGTTACTGTGAAAAGCCCCGAGTCGCCACATTTCAGTGCCTGTTCGGGGAGGCTGGTACAGGAATTGAACCGTGCTGCTGGCCTGCCTTGGTCTGCTTTCAAAGCCAGCGATTTAGCCCTGTGCTAAACAGCCTCAACTTTGACATCATATAATGGCCAAAGGTGATTTGCAGGAGCATTATGAAACAATTTAATAGTCAGTCTCATAAGGAGATATGGTCAAATAAGTAAGTTTTAAGTAACACCTGGAAGGAGGAGAGGAAGGTAGGGAGGTTTAAGGACAAAATTCTATAGTTTGGGGCCTAGAGAGCTGAAGACAGGGCCACCAATGGTGGAACGATAGAAGCCAGGGATGCTCAAGGGACCAGTGTTGAAGGAAATATCTCGGAGGGTTGCGTGCCAAGGGGATTACAGAGATAGGGAGGCCCAATGCCATGGAGGGACTGTGAACACAAGGACGCAAATGGAATAAAAATCTACCAGTGTATTTCACACGATGAAAGTGATCATTTTAGAAGTTTTAGTCACAGCTGAGAGTGCAGCTATTAATCTGATTGAAAACATTGCTTTGCCTTTCCTTCACAAAACTATTTGGCCTCATGCATTGTTTGTTTAAAGGCTCCAAAATAAGGCAGCTGCGGCTCCCTGGTAGAAAAGGTTATCAGTAGTCGATTGCATGGATCGCTGGTGACTGGAATGTATCAAATTGAATGTGAAGCCACACACACTGACACATACAAAATGATACAAGATGCTGTGTAGCAGTACCTCGCATTAGGGTTAAAAAATACCCAAGCAAAAATCCTCAGTATCATCGTACGATTAAACTTCAGAGCTGTACAGAGGGGAAATAATTGAATTCAAATTCCCCACTTCCCTGGTAGAATTTGTACCCAAATCTCCAGTTTACAAATCCAGGACTCTGGAGGACTGGTCCAGTAACTCAGCTAACTACAAAGCTAACACATCTGTAATTTTAAACAATGCATGAATCGCAAAAGGTTAGTATGCCAGTGCAGCATGTAATTAGCAAAGCTGATAGAATGTTATTGTTCGCTGTGACGGGAATTCAACACAAAAGTAGAGAGGTTATGCTTCAGTGGTCGAGGACACTGGTGAGACCACTCCTGGAGTACTGTGTACCGGCCAGAGAGGTGGTGGCACAGTGGTATTGTCACTGGACTAATAAACCGGAGAACCTGGGCATTGAAAGCCCGGTCCAGTTCACAGAGTGGGCAGCGCTCACTCACGAGCGGGGGCCACTCATTCACGAAGCTGGACATTAGCCACGTGTACCTCCAGTTGGAGTTAGACACAGCATCCAGAAAATAGGTAACCATGAAGACCCACAGGAGATTGTGTGAGTACATCCAGCTCCCATTTGGGGTGTCGTCTGCATGTGCAATTTTCCAGTGGGTAATGGAAGGCACCCTCCAAGGGCTCGCCAGGGTGGCTGTTTACCAGGTGCCAGAATGTGGCGACTAGGGTCTTTTCACAGTAACTTCATACTTGTGACAATAAAAGGTTATTATTATTATTACCTGGGTGATGTGCTCATTACAGGGGCCACCAAGAATGAACACCTGGACAATCTGGAAGACGTCCTTTGTCAATTTTCAGAGGTAGGTGTCTGCCTGAAGAGGGTCTTTCAGGTGAAAGAAGTTTATACCTGGGATACCAGGTTGACAAAGACGGGTTGCACCCAGTGAAGGAGAAATTCCGAACCATCAAGCGTCCCCGACACCCAAGAACACGACAGAGTTAAGGTAGTTCCTGGGGCATGTCAATTATTTGTCACGTGAGAGTACCCTTTAAGAAATGGGTGTTTACGAAATGTACCTTTAAGAAATGGAGCTGCTCATGTTACTGGAGCGATGTCAGAGTGTGGGTGGAGCTGAGCTCTACTTCGGCTTTTTTAGTTTCAGTTTGAGAAGGCTTGGATGTGTCTGTGAGCTACACTGCTGTTGATCTCTGCCACGAAGGACTAGCTCTTAATCATTTGGTGAATTCAGAAGAATTATAAATGTTTTCAGTCTTGAATGTAAACCCTAATGTGTTCCTGTTTGAAGGTTTGTTCAGTCTTTTGGATGATAAAAGGACAGCATACAGGTTACTTAGTGTTGTAGTCTTTGGGGGTGGGGTATTTGGATTAATGGTTGCTAAGATATTCACTTTGTTTTAAAAAGGCTAACTTGAGTTCATAGAATAAACATTGTTTTGTTTTATAAACCACTGGTCCATTTCCTGCTGGACCACACCTGCAGAGTGAGCCGTGTGCTCCCCATACCACAATCTATTAAAACTTGTGGGTCAGGTGAACTCCCTGATACACTTTGGGATTCTCTAAACCCTGGGCAATAACATATTACAGAAAATTTGTTCTGATCTGGCTACCATACTGGCATGCCTGCACTCAATCCATCAAAGGTGGGTGTGGCAGATTCCACAAGTAGCAGCATTTGGCAGAGTGAAGTGGCAGCTACTATCCTCCAGACTGCTGACGCATTATGACTCTATGAAACCACTTATCCTCATGTGTGACACCTCCCCATCTGGCATTGGGGTAGTTTGGTCCCATTGGTGGGACGCTGGAACAGAGCGGCTGATAGCCTGTGCATCAAGAACCTTGGCTGACACGGAGCGCCACTACACACAAATTGAAAAGGAAAGACTGGCCATGATCGTTGCAGTCAATGGGTTTCACCAATACGTCTATGGACGTAATTTTTCGATAAACACAGACCACAAGCCCTATTTTTTTAGAAAATATTTTATTGAGGCATTTATAATTTTAACATTTTAACATTTCAAACAACAGAGTTCCAACACCGCAAAAACCCCGCAATAACACACCCAACTCCCCCAGCCCTAAACCCTAACTACCCAAACATGACTCCCTGCCCTTATTCGTGAAGACCACAAGCCCTTACTTGGCCTTTTCAAGGAGGATAAAATGATACCGCCGATAACATTGGCCAGGATCCAGCAATGGGCGCTGCTGTTGGTAGCAGATGGGCATACCATTGTGTACCATCCAGGTGCACAGATTGCCCACACGGATGCTCTCGGTCAAATCCCGATGCCTGTATGCTCACCGTCCCCGCCAGAAGCGGACAAAATTGTGTTGGCACTAAATTTCATGGACATGTTACCCGTTACGGCCGCACGAATCAGCACATGGACTCAAAAGGACCCCACGTTGGCAAAACTGCAGCACGTGGTGGACTGATAGGGAAGCTCCCAGAGGAACTGTGGGCCTTTGCAACAAAACAGCAGAAGGTCAGGGTAAAGGACGGCATCCTCCTGTGTGGAGCCCGTGTGCCCATCCCGTGTGGCCAGGTCAGGAAACCATCCTGCAGGACTTGCACAGCGGATATCCGGGGTTCCAAAATGAAATTTCTCGTCAGGAGGTACATGGTTGGTGGCTGGAGCTCGATTGATCAAATGGGAGGGGAGTGTACAGCTTCCAGGAGCATCAGAAGCTCCTTCCAGCCTCGCTCCACCTTTGGGAGTGGTCGGGACACCGTTGGGTATGTTCACATGCCAACTTCGCCGGGCCTCTTCCTGGAGTCAATGTTTTTGCTCCTGATTGACGCCCAGTCAAAGTGGATGGATTTACACCGGACTCCTCCTACCACCCATGAATCACCAAAGAGGAACTATGCCAATGTTTCAGCATCCACAGTATTCCAGAGGTGCTTGTCACCGATAACGGCAACCCCTTCTCCAGTGAAGAATTTCAGGGGTTTATGCAAACTAATGGGGTGAAGCACATTCGAACGTCCCGTATCACTGCTCTTCGCATGATCTGTCTGAGCGGGCAGGGCAAACCTGTAAGCGGGGAATGAAGAAACAGACTATGGGGTCAGTTGAAATAAAACTGGCACATTTTTAATTCAATTATCGGACGACGCCACATGTTATGACCGGCGTAGCACTGGCGGAGATACTGATGGGACCACATCTCCGGATCCGCCTGAGTTTGACATTTCCAAACCTTGGCGGGAAGGTGGAAATGGAACAAGACTTCCTGAAGAGGTCTCACAACCACCGGGAGCAGGACAGAGGATTCAAACCAGGGGACCCAGTCTATGCCCAGAGTTTTGCAGACGGAGCCCGGTGATTACGGGGACCATAGTGGAGAAAACGGGGCAAATCTCTATACAGTCAAAACCAGAGAAAGGACTGTACATAAGCAAATGGACCACCTCAAGGGCAGGGAGCCCACTCCAGAGGATACCCCGCCGGATGAATCGGTCTCTCACATTCTGCATTTCAGAACATAGCTTCAACAGAACACAGAACAGCAGAATTCCTATGTAGCTAATAAAAAAATTCCAAGATAAAGTAACCCAAGGACAAGGCAAGCTCCATGGCAACAGCATAGAGACCATTGTCCTAACAAGCAAGTTTATGCGATAAGGAAGCAGAATCGCATTCCATAGCTCATACAAGAATACATTTAAGTTAATGTTGCATATTAAATGACAGACAGCTAAAACATCGAATCAAACTTATTTGATTCTAACCCAAACCAATTAGGATTACATCGGGGTACAGCTAGATGGCTAAAGTCTGATATGATTTAGTATAACTGTGATAGATCGTGCGGCCATTTTTTACTTCATGAATGATCTACACTTTGGTCTAACTTACTCGCTGTCTCTCTATCTTTCACATTTCATTTTCTGACTTTGACCTTTTGAGGTTATTGCAAGCTGTTTGCCGTAAGCAAGAAAATCATTTCTGTATTACTTGAAAGTTGAATTGTCTACAAGATTGCATCTATTGAGTCCTTTGCTAGCTGGGCTTATTAGAGAATAAGACTTTAAATGATTCTCAATTGTAATCAATAGAGATAAATAAAACAGATGCTTATTTGCACCTGAGAAGTTTTAACTCAAATTTCTACTGAGTTCTAGTGATCGCAAAGTGCCGCTAAATCTGCAAGGTAGATCTAACAAAGTGAATTAATTCTTATAAAAATACCCAAAGTCTTTGGCCCTTGGCCGCCCAATAATTACAGTCACCAGGTTTGTAAATGTAAACACAATTACTGTTTATTTATAACAAGAACTGTAATGAAATATTCAGCAAATACAACTGGTTAACTATTATCTAATTCCTAATTCTCCACTTTAACTTGTCCCACACCCTCGATACGCACACACACACACCAGACAGACAAACACAGAGGGGAATAGAGGGGTAAAAATAAATCATAAGTAAAAGGGAAAAAGAGCCTTTGTTTCAGAAGGTGGTTGTTTAGCACCTTACCGTTCTTCAAACTATACTGTCAGTTCGAAGTGTTTATTATAGATTTGTTCAGACCTCTGTAGTTTCAGAAAGTACTTACACACTTTCTGGAGAGACACTGAAGGTCCTTATCTTTGTTTTGCAGCCTGTAATGGTTTCCCTGTAGATAGATTCATTCAGGTTCTCTGCAAGTTCAGAAATGCAGCAATCGTAGTCTTTTTGGAGAGAGATACGGAGAAGAGAGAGAGGGGTCTTCTTCCTGTGCCTTCAGGAACCAAAATTGAAACTCCTTGGGCCTCTAAAAATCATTCCAGTGGATAGGATTCAATCACCACCTGTTACCGGGCAGAGTACGGCCTTTTGGGCCAATTCATTGGTCACCAGTCAATCAATCAAACTGAATCCCACCCCGTCTCACTCACTGATGCCGATGAGGCTACAGCTCTTGTTCAAACCAGCAGCAAATAGCAGACCTCTCTCCTGTAACATCTGAATTCTGCTGCTTGACTTAAAGATGTATGTCCATTAATCTTCCATGGATCAGAAATGGCAACCGCAAAATAAAAGAAAGCGGACATCAGGGAATAAACAGGAAGGACCCTTACAAGGCCCACGGGACGACCCGCTTGATCTCCCTGGGGGAACCTGTGGACTATGAGCACCACCGCTATAGGGCAGAGGCCCATCAGCTGGGACTTGTAGAAATGATCTCATAAAAGCTGGCCCAGATTGGGACCGGCATGATCGATAGGCCCAGCTGGGACCTTTGTGCTGCACGCCGCATTGCGACCTTTTCTTTGGCTTAGAATAAATAACCATTTGAATTCACCTTCTCGGACCTCCTGAGCTTTTATTCTTATTAAAGACAGAGACAAAGGGGGAAAAGTCTCTCAGATGGTCATGTGTTTTTCTTTTCCTCAAAGGGCATTGGAAGCAGTCATTTTGAATATTTTCAAGTCAGAGGTAGATAGATTCTTGATAAGCAAAGGGGAAGGAAGGAAGACTCGACTTTAATGGCCAACATTATATTGCCCTTTTCCCACAATCAGCTAACCACCGAATAGATACAGAACGGGAGGCCATTGGGCCGTTTGTGCTCATACTGGCTCTCTAAAATAACTCAAATTAATCCTTTGTTGTTCAATCTGTATCTAACTGCAGTTGACAGCTGATTTTACAGAACCATAGTTCGGATCCACATTATCGGCCCAGGTACTGTGACCAGGAAAGCCAGGGGTTAAACTGCTTCCACTGGTCTAGAAAATAATAATCTCAGCATACGGGCATGGCTGCCTCGGCCACCATCTATCTGGTGCTCAGCTTGAGTTCCACCTTGAGACGCTTGAACCTCTGCACTCAGTGTGGTGAAGTCGTTCCAACAAGCAGGCTCAATCAGAGTTGGGAGGGGGCGGGGGGGAGGGAGGTGGTCAGAGTAAGAGGGCCTTTGGCATGGGTCAAAGGGGGCTTAAAATTTGGCCACTTGTTAATTCTTTGGCATTTGACAAGTGTTCTTATGTGCATGAGAAAACAATATAGGAAAATAAAGTACATTTTGCTGTACCATATTGTATATCAGGCAGCGTCTGCAGAGCCTATCGTATCGGGGGGTGAAGGATGGTATTATGTTATTCTCTAAGTCTGAATAAAGATTGTAGACTTCCAGTTAACACAAATACTTTATTCAATGGGTTTGTTCTGTTTCCAGAGCTTAACTAGATATAATACAGTCAAGAGGTATGACCAGTGAAACTAAGGTAAACTGCCTATGCTGAGCTGTCTCTGTCTGCTGCTGCTCACTAGCCCTGTCCTTCCGAAAGAGAGGCGGATCCTACCTTGGGCTGGACCCTTTATATCCGTCTCTGATTACCCTTTATATCCGTCTCTGATGCCCTCTAGTGATGCTGTGGCTGTTACATCTGTCTGCAATCCCTGGTGTATGTGCAGATGTATGTACAGATGTAAAGATCACTACAGGTATCAGTACGTTTTTACGTTAAGGCAACAGAGCTAGCACATGGTTGAGGTTATCGTACTGTTCATTCGCAGTAACTCTTTACAATGGATAGTTTTTCAACGACGGCATGGTAGCACAGTGGTTAGCACAATTGCTTCACAGCGCCAGAGTCCCAGGTTCGATTGCCGGCTGGGTCACTGTCTGTTGTGTACGTTCTCCCCGTGTCTGCGTGGCTTTCCTCCGGTTTCCTCCCACAGCCCAAAGATGTGCAGGTTAGGTGGATTGGCCATGCTAAATTGCCCTTAGTGTGCTAAAAGGTTGGGTTGGGTTACGGGGATAGGGTGGGGCTGTGGGCTTGGGAAGGGTGCTCTTTCCAAGGACCGGTGCAGACTCAATGGGTCAAATGGCCTCCTTCTACACTGTAAATTCTATGATTCTATAAAGTCCTCAGAATTAAAACACTCTTCTCTGGATTGGCAGCCAAAGGGATTGCTTCAAGAAATACCCCAAATTGGACTCTGGGTGTTTCCTAATATCAGAATTGCATTGCATATTTCTGTCAGTTTTCCTGCATCAGTGACTCCAGGTGAACTCGCTTTCAACATGTTGAAGCAGGTAAAGAACGCCCACAGTTCAGCTCTGGGACAAGGGCATTTGAAGGATCTCCACCTGCTTAATGTCGACTGTGACATTGCACGCAAGCTAGATTGTTCCTCAATAATTAGCGCATTTGCCCAGCAAAAGGCTGGAAAAGCATTTGTTCAATAAAAATTCGCATTTTGCCGCCCTATTTTGTTTTCAGTAACTGATGATGGAAGAACTGTGACACATTTCCAACTGAGGGCCGAAGAGCTAAAGTAATTCTCAGTCTTCATCTCAATATCGGGCCGATCTCCTCACAGCATTATTCTATAAATAGTAGGTTGTAAATTACTTTAATAAACTCTGCTGAAGAACGTACAGACAGCGTGACTTGTGACGTTACCTGGAAGCTTCAATTTCAGAGCTTGCGTGATTTTGGTGTAAATATAGATTTCATTTTCTTTAAACCTAAAGAGATACAATGATGCTGAGCGAACCAGTGGAATTAATTTTCATTGTTCATCTGTCACCAATTTGTAAACAGCATCATTAGGGAACAAGAAGTTATTACCATTTGAATATCTGTCTGTCCTCCCGGAGTTCCGGTTTCCTCCCACAATTCAAAGATGTGCAGGTTAGATGGATTGGCCATGTTAAAATTGCCCCTTAGCGTGCAGGTTAGGTGGGAAAAGGGCGAGGGAATGGGTCTAGATAGAACGCTCCTTCAGAGGGTCGGTGCAGACTCGATGGGCTGAATGGTCTCCTTCTGCACTGTAGGGATTCTCTGAATATGAGGGGCTGTGACGGGACACTGCAGTCCTGATTTTAACGGCCCCCGCTTGGCAGAAACTAGATGGATTTGTCGGGGGGAGGGAGACGTGTGGAGGGAAGAAGGGTGCGGGTTGGCACCGAAAGGGAAGCTTGTATTTCTATAGTGCCTTTCATAACTTTGGGACCTTTCCAGCCAATGAAGACATTTTGAAGTGTGGTCACTGTTGTAATGGAGGAAACACGGCAGCCAGTTTGCGCACAGCAAGATCCCACAAACAACAATGCCATAATGACCGGCAGATAATCTGTTGTCAGTGATGTTGGGTGAGGGATAAACTTTGACCAGGACACTTTCATGCTCATCTTTGAAATAATGCCCGATGATCTTTTACATCCATTAGAGAGGCAAGCCTGGGTCTCAGTATAACATCTGAAAGACACAAGAACATCAGATACAGGAGCTGGAGAAATTCCTTGAGCCTGCTCCGCTGGACCTGCCCAGAGCAGGTTCCTGGGCTCCAAGTCCTGTCTAAAAGTTTTGTTTTGGGTTTCCTTGTGTGCGATATTGGCGTGAGTGCCTCCTCAGATCTGACAATGAAGAGTTGGACCTCCTTCTCATTGGGCCACACACCTCGTGCCCTGTCAGTGTTTACAGGCCCTCTTCCCTCAGCTTGCTGATCTTGTCAAAACTGTTCCCACTGTTAGCAGTAGATCACACCTCCTCCTCTTCCCCCACCTCAACTCCCCCCTCTATTCCCACCATGGGTCCCTGATTGCAGCCTCCTCAAACATGGTTCCCACTCCCAGCTGCCACCAGGAAGTACATCTGGTCAGCCATAGCTCAGGTCAGGGGCCTCAATAACATCCTGACAGTGGGTTTTCCTGTCCACAAAAACCAGGATAAATCCAATCTGGCCAGTTACTACCCCATTACTCTTGATCATCAGCAAAATGATGGAAGGTTGTCCTTGGCAGTGCCAGTGGCGCCTATTCAGCAACAACCTGCTCACAGATGCTTAGTTAGGGTTTTGTCAAGGACAGGTGGCATCAGACCTATTTACAGCTTTGGTCCAAACTGGGAGCTGCACTCAGGAAGTGAGGTGAGCGTGATTGCCCTTGACATCAAGGCAGCATTTGACTGAGTTTGGCATCAAAGAGCCCTAGCAAAACTGGAGTCAATGGAAATCAGAGGGGAATCTCTCCGCTGGTTGGAGTCATACCCGGCACAAAGGAAGCTGGTTGTGGTGGTTGGAGGTCAATAATCTCAGTCCCGGGACATCACTGCAGGAGTTCCTCAGGTTAATGTCCTAGGCACAACCATCTTCAGATGCTTTATTAATGACCTGTCTTCTATCATAAGGTCTGATGTGGGATGTTAGCTGTTGACAGCACAATGTTCAGCACCATTCGCGACTCCTCAGATGCTGAAACAGTCCATGTCCAAATGCAGCAAGACCTGAATAACATTCAAGCTTGGATATACAAGTGACAAGTAACATTCTTGCCACACAAGTGCTGGGTAAAGACCATCTCCAGCAAGAGAAAATTTAAACATCACCTATTGACATTCAATGGCATTACCATCGCTGAATCTCCCACCATCAACATCCTGGGGTGTTACCATAGACCAAAAACTGAACTAGACTAGCCATATTAATACCGTGGCTTCAAGAGCAGGTCAGAGGCTGGGACTTATGAGGCGAGTAACTCACCGACTGACACTTCAAAGCCTGTCCACGTTTTACAAGACACAAGTTTGAAGTGTGATTGAACCCTCTCCATGTGCCTGGATAAGTGCAGCTCCCACAACACTCAAGAAGCTCAACCCCAACCAGGACACAATAACCCGCTTGACTAACACACCATCCATCACCCTTCACCATTCACCCCCTCAACCACCACCGGAGAGTAGCAGCTGTGTATACCACCTAAACGATGCATTGCAACAACTTGCCAATGTTCCTGAGGCAGAACCCTCCAAACTCGCAGCCGCTACCATCTAGAAGGACTAGGGCATCAGGCACATGGAAACGCCATTACCTGCAGCTTCCTCTCCAAGCCACACAGCTCCTTGACTTGGAACCATAGCACCCTTCTTTCACTGTCGCTGGGTCAAAATCTTGGAGATCCCACCCTAACAGCACTCTGGGTGCACCTACACCATAGGGACTTCAGCGGTTCAAAAAGGCAGCTCACCACCACCTCCTTAAGACCAATTAGGAATGGACAATAAATGCTGGCCTAGCCAGAGGTGTTCACATGTCATGAATGAATAAAAGTTAATCTACCCGAGTAGTCAATCCCTCCCAGAATGTCAGGGTCGAAGGTAATTTCACTCCTGGGGTTCATTCCTCTTCATGAGAAAGCTGCTTGGCTGATTGTGGGGCAAGAGGGCATCTGGTTAATATTGCGTGGCACACGGGTATGGAGCAGGGCAGGCGGTTTCTGGGGTAGATGGGGGTGACCCTGGGATTCAAGGAGGGGTAACATGGAGTCAGGGAAGCCGGAAATTTCTTTGAGAAATCTGGCAAATCAGTCCAGCTTCTTCTAACCCCAAAGAGGAAAGTTTTACACTTAGCTCTTCCATCAGAAGAGAAACTCCCCATCAGAAGAGAAACTCCCCAAGGCCAAAAAAAGGGGCCAGGTGCCGTTGAATAGTGAGGTGTTTCTTGGCGCTGCTAAACGCACCCAAAACCAGACATAGAATGTGTCCGGTTAAATCACGCCCTCAGTTTCCACACTCTTGTGGGATAAGACAGCTCATAATTGGAGACAGCAGCACCTAACTGGTAGGGGACAGACAGCTACATGTCCTTGACCCTATTGAGGAGATGGTACTGGTGGCCATGACTGAGGCTGTGGCCAGCGGCAGGGCGAGTGAACGACAATACGTTCCGACCAAATCCACCTTCTCACGTCCCACTTTCCCCGCAACCGAGAATTTCTATTGATTTGCAAACTGCAGACAGAATAAGTCTGCGCCTACTTTAGCGCCCCCCCCCCCCCCGGCTCTTCCGTCACCTGAACCGTACCCTTATGACCAGGGCAGGGGGGTTCTGGGGGAGATGGGGGTATCCGCAGGTTTGGGAAGTGGCCCTGGGATTGAGGGAGGGGAAACATGGAGTCAGGGAAGCCAGAGATTTCTCTGAGAAATCTGGCAGATCACTCCAGCTTCTTCTAACCCCAAAGAGGAAAGCGACCCTGATGACTTTATTCTTTTGGATACTCAAGAACTGTGACTCGTTTAAAAACTGCTGAGGAAACTGAAGAAACTGAGGGTGAAGAAAAGGCATGACCAGGGTTTTACAGCCCGGCTGCAGCTTATCTCCCTGCACCCCCCTCCCCTCCCCATGTAGCAAGCCATTTAAATCTCCATTCAGTCCAGCTGGACTATGCTATGCTGTAAGGCTCTGTGGGGGGGGGGGGGGGGGGGCGGAGGGGGACGTGCCATAATAAATCCTGGCCCATCATTTAATCTTATGTTCTCAGCCTCCAGTTTAGCACCTAGCACCACACGTACTTCAGAGGGTCACATAGAGGTGGGATCTGTACACAGTGAGTCACCGAGCAGCAGTTGAAAATGAAATGAAATGAAAATCGCTTATTGTCACGAGTAGGCTTCAATGAAGTTACTGTGAAAAGCCCCTAGTCACCATATTCCGGCGCCTGTTCGGGGAGGCTGGTACGGGAATTGAACCGTGCTGCTGGCCTGCCTTGGTCTGCTTTCAAAGCCAGTGATTTAGCCCTGTGCTAAGCAGCCCCAGTTGCCTGTAGCCAGGGCAAGGGGAAAAGGCTAATGGAGGTGCTAGCTAACATAGGGTGTAGTCACATACAGTCTGTCACAGGGGTCACAGGTGAAGACTTTGGAGGGGGAGAATGCTGATGGCCATGGGCATTGATTGGCACCTTTGTCGCCCTGCCAGAAAGCAGTCACTGCCAAGGAGCGTGAAGGAGTCCAGCACGGACCCAGCACGGGTACAACACATGGTTCCTGTAGGGCTGAAACCACGGGCAGGATTCTCCGGTTGCCCAGCCGCGTGTTTCTTGGCGTGCGTTGTTCGCTGGCGGCGAGATTCTAGACTCCCACCGCTTGTCAACGGAATTTCCCATTGAAAACCGCCCCACGTCGCCGGGATCCCCGTTGGCGGAGGTGCGTTGCCGGTGGGAGAAGTGAATCCCGACGATTGGAAAAATCCGGCCCATGACTGTTGCGGCAGCCAAATTGCGCAAAGCAACTATTTAAGTGCACTCAGCTCCTAGCCCTGTGCCGCAAGGGTTTATTCAAATAAATATTAACGTCAGAATGAATTGAAATGAGAGTGGGGCGAGGAATGAGTGAGCTTTCACAACAGCTGGGTGATTTATATTGTGGGGACATAGTCCAAGTATTTGAGTCTGTCACAGAGACGCTATCTCTGGCAACCTGTCACTGGGGTCATGGGCTTTGTGTGTTGATTACTGAAAAGACACCCTTACTGCCAAATATCCATGCTATTTAAAAAGAAAACAGAATTTAGACACTGATGGACATTTGCATCATGGCATATTCATCATAAAGACAGATGTCAGTGTTTATTTCTTTCATGTAACTGCAGTTAAAGATATTCGGCAGGGTGGCACAGTTATTTAGACATTCAAAGAAGAACAAAGAAAAATTACAGCACAGGAACAGGCCCTTCGGCCCTCCAAGCCTGCGCTGATCCAGATCCTCTATCTAAAACTGCCGCCTGTTTTCTAACGATCTGTATCCCTCTGCTCCCTGCCCATTCATGTATCTGTCTAGATACCTCTTAAATGATGCTATCGTGCCCGCCTGTACCACCTCTGCCGGCAATGCGTTCCAGGCACCCACCACCCTCTGCGTAAAGAACTGTCCACGCATATCTCCCTTATACTTTTCCCCTCTCACCTTGAACTCGTGACCCCTAGTAATTAAGTCCCCCACTCTGGGAAAAAGCTTCTTGCTATCACCCTGTCTATACCTCTCATGATTTTGTAGACCTCAATGAGGTCCCCCCTCAACCTCCGTCTTTCTAATGAAAATAATCCTAATCTACTCAACCTCGCTTCATAGCTAGCGCCCTCCATACCAGGCAACATCCTGGTGAACCTCCTCTGCACCTTCTCCAAAGCATCTACATCCTTTTGGTAATGTGGCGACCAGAACTGTACGCAGTATTCCAAATGTGGCCGAACCAAAGTCTTATACAACTGTAACATGACCTGCCAACTCTTGTACTCAGTACCCCTTCCGATGAAGGCATGCCGTATGCCTTCTTGACCACTCTATCGACCTGCGCAGCCACCTTCAGGGTACAATGGACCTGAACACCCAGATCTCTCTGTACATCAATTTTCCCCAGGGCTTTTTCATTTACCGTATAGTTCGCTCTTGAATTGGATCTTCCAAAATGCATCACCTCCCATTTGCCTGGATTGAACTCCATCTGCCATTTCTCCGCCCAACTCTCCAATCTATCTATATTCTGCTGTATTCTCTGACAGTCCCCTTCACTATCTGCTACTCCACCAATCTTAGTGTCATCTGCAAACTTGCTAATCAGACCACCTATACCTTCCTCCAGATCATTTATGTATATCACAAACAACAGTGGTCCCAGCACGGATCCCTGTGGAACACCACTGGTCACAGTTCTCCATTTTGAGAAACTCCCTTCCACTTGTACTCTCTGTCTCCTGTTGCCCAGCCAGTTCTTTATCCATCTAGCTAGTACACCCTGGACCCCATGAGACTTCACTTTCTCCATCAGCCTACCATGGGGAACCTTATCAAATGCCTTACTAAAGTCCATGTATATGACATCTACAGCCCTTCCCTCATCAATCAACTTTGTCACTTCCTCAAAGAATTCTATTAAGTTGGTAAGACATGACCTTCACTGCACAAAATCATGTTGCTTATCACTGATAAGCCCATTTTCTTCCAAATGGGAATAGATCCTATCCCTCAGTATCTTCTCAAGCAGCTTCCCTACCACTGGCGTCAAGCTCACCGGTCTATAATTACCTGGATTATCCCTGCTACCCTTCTTAAACAAGGGGACAACATGGGTACCTCACCCATGTTCAAGGATGCTGCAAAGATATCTGTTAAGGCCCCAGCTATTTCCTCTCTCACTTCCCTCAGTAACCTGGGATAGATCCCATCCGGACCTGGGGGCTTGTCCATCTGAATGCCTTTTAGAATACCCAACACATCCTCCCACCTTATGCCGACTTGACCCAGAGTAATCAAGCATCTCTCCCTAACCTCAACATCCGCCATGTCCCTCTCCTCGGTGAATACCGATGCAAAGTACTCGTTAAGAATCTCCCCCATTTTCTCTGACTCCACGCATAACTTTCCTCCTTTGTCCTTGAGTGGGCCAACCCTTTCTCTAGTTACCCTCTTGCTCCTTATATATGAATAAAAGGCTTTGGGATTTTCCTTAACCCTGTTAGATATTTCTTGACCCCTTTTAGCCCTCTTGATTCCTTGTTTCAGATTGGTCCTACATTCCCGATATTCTTCCAAAGCTTTGTCTGTCTTCAGTCGCCTAGACCTTATGTATGCGTCCTTTTTCCTCTTAGCTAGTCTTACAATTTCACCTGTCATCCATGGTTCCCTAATCTTGACATTTCTATCCCTCATTTTCACAGGGACATGTCTGTCCTGCACTCCAATCAACCTCTCTTTAAAAGCCTCCCACATATCAAATGTGGATTTACCTTCAAACAGCTGCTCCCAATCCACATTCCCCAGCTCCTGCCGAATTTTGGTATAGTTGGCCTTCCCCCAATTTAGCACTCTTCCTTTAGGATCACTCTCGTCTTTGTCCTTGAGTATTCTAAAACTTACGGAATTGTGATCACTATTCCCAAAGTAATCCCCGACTGAAACTTCGACCACCTGGCCGGGCTCATTCTCCAATACCAGGTCCAGTATGGCCCCTTCCCGAGTTGGACTATTTACATACTGCTCTAGAAAACCCTCCTGGATACTCCTTACAAATTCTGCTCCATCTAGACCTCTGACACTAAGTGTATCCCAGTCAATGTTGGGAAAATTAAAATCTATCACCACCACCCTGTTGCTCCTACATCTTTCCACAATCTGTTTACATATTTGTACCTCTATCTCACGCTCGCTGTTGGGAGGTCTGTAATACAGCCCCAACATTGTTACCGCACCCTTCCTATTTCTGATCTGCCCATATCACCTCACTGCTCGAGTCCTCCATAGTGCCCTCCTTCAGCACAGCTGTGATGTCCTCTCTGACCAGTAATGCAACTCCTCCACCCCTTTTACCTCCCTCTCTATCCCACCTGAAGCATCGATATCCTGGGATATTTAGTTGCCAATCATGCCCTTCCCTCATCCAAGTCTCAGTAATAGCAATAACATCATACTCCCAGGTACTAATCCAAGCCCTTACCTACTACACTTCTTGCATTAAAACAAACGCACCTCAGACCACCAGTCCCTTTGCGTTCATCATCTGCTCCCTGCCTACTTTTCCCCTTAGTCACTCTGACTTCATGATCTAGTTCCTTGCAGACTTTAGTTACTACCTCCTTCCTGTCCACTAACCTCCTCATTTGGTTCCCATCCCCCAGCCACATTAGTTTAAACCCTCCCCAACAGCATTAGCAAAAGCACCCCCAAGGACATTGGTTCCAGTCCGGCCCAGGTGTAGACCGTCCAATTTGTAGTAGTACCACCTCCCCCAGAACCGGTCCCAATGTCCCAAAAATCTGAACCCCTCCCTCCTGCACCATCTCTAAAGCCATGCATTCATCCTGCCTATTCTTTCATTTCAACTCTGACTACCACGTGGCACTGGTAGCAATCCTGAGATTACTAACTCTGAGGTCCGACTTTTTAACTTGGCTCCTAACTCCCTAAATTCTGCTTGTAGGACCTCAGCCCATTTTTAACTATATCATTGGTGCCTATATGCACCACGACAACTGGCTGTTCACCCTCCCACTTCAGAATGTTCTGCAGCCGATCTGAGACATCCCTGACCCGTGCACCTGGGAGGCAACATACCATTCGGGAGTCTCGTTTTCAACCACAGAACCGCCTATCTACTCCATTTACAATTGAATCCCCTATGACTATAGCCCTTCCACTCTTTTTCCCGCCCTTCTGTACAGCAGAGCCAGCCACGGTGCCCTGAACCTGGCTACTGCTGCCTTCCCCTGGTGAGCCATCTCCCCCAACAGTGTCCAAAACGGTATACCTGTTTTGGAGGGAGATGACCGCAGGGGACACCTGCACTGCCTTCCTGCTTTTTCTCTGCCTTTTGGTCACCCATTCCCTTTCTCCCTCAGCAATCCTAATCTGTGGTGTGTCCAATTCGCTAAACGTGCTATCCACGACCTCAGCATCGCGGATGCTCCAAAGTGAGTCCATCCGCAGCTCCAGAGCCGTCATGCGGTCTAACAAGAGCTGCAGCTGGACACACTTCCCGCATGTGAAGGAGCCAGGGACATCAGCCACGTCCCTGAGCTCCCACATTGAGCAAGAGGAGCATAACACGGGTCTGAGATCTCCTGCCATTTTTAATCTTAAACTTAACTTAGTCCAACTATAATATCAAATAATAGATAAATGAAAAAGGAAAATATTTTAAAAAAAGAAAAATTGTTACCAATCACACGATTAAAAAAAACATTCTGTAGAATCTTCCGGGCCTGACCTCAAGTGGGAGGCTAGGCGGGCTGGAGAACTTAATTTAGCAGAAGGTGAAAAATCATTTCCCGATGGCAAGACGACCTTTTGCTATAAGTTCTTAAAACTTTGAAGATGGACCGAGTATTCTGCCGAATCCTCTCTTGAACCCTTTGCACACACTTGCATGGCATGGCAGGCTCATTAAATGCTCACCAGAATTAAGTGCCCCTCCAAATTAAGCCTTGCTCTAGCGAGAAAGTATTGCAATCGGATTCAAGACTGCGTGCACCTGGCGAGGTAGACTTCTTCCTGGACTTGAGCGAGTCGCCACTGCTTTGTGCTTCTAGGGGACTAACAAATGTCAGCCTCTTGACCGAGACTGGGTACCGGTAGCCCAAGCTGGGCAGAGGCCGGGCAAGAGAGGCAGGATCAGCTCGGGATGGCAGGAGGGTGTCTGGGGATGAAGCCAGATTGTCTGGGGCTGTTTAGGAGAATGTCTGGGGAAGTGTAATAACCCCCTCGAAACCCACGGGAAAGACCCGCTTGAACCCCCTGGGGCTCGTGGAACACGTGCTCCCCACTGAGGCACAGAGGCCCAACAGCACAGCTTGTTAAATTGGACCGATAAAAGCCAAGCAGGATGGGAACCGACATCTTTGGATGGTCCCGGATGGATGGACTGTTGCCACTTTGCGGCCTTGCAGTTATTCCCTAAATAAATCTTTGAGCGTAAATCCTTCTCGGGACACCTGTGATTATAATACTGGCGACGAGGAAAAACCCCTGTAATAGTGAGAACCCCCCAGGTGCCTGAAGTAGGGGCACACCCCCGCACAGGGACCCCTGTAATAGGGGGAATCCCCTGGCAACCCGTGTGATAGGGGACCCCCCCACAGGGAGCCCTGTAATAGGGGACCCCCACAGGGAGCCCTGTAATAGGGGACCCCCCCACAGGGAACCCTGTAATAGGGGACCCCCCCCCCACAGGGAGCCCTGTAACGGGGACCCCCTCACAGGGAGCCCTGTAATAGGGGACCCCCCCCCCCACAGGGAACCCTGTAATAGTGGACCCCCCACAGGGAGCCCTGTAACAGGGGACCCCCCCCCCACAGAGAGCCCTTTAATAGTTGGACCCCCCCATTCATAGCTTCTGGTGGTCTGATTGACAGCTTGTAAAAATCATCTGCAGCTTTGATCCATTCATATCCCTTCACACTGCAGCTGGCCTACTGCACTTCTAGATGGCAGAGGTTGTAGGTTTGGAAGGTGCTGTCTGAGGAGCCTTGGAATGCACTTAGCTCTCTTTGATACGGTCAATGTTTTCAAACATTGGGGTTTCACCACTTAGGTCACTGAAGTGTGAAGGGATTTGAATGGATCAAAGCTGCAGATGGTTTGTAGAAACTGTCAATCATAGACCACTACTTGAAAGCTATGAATGGCTTGTAGATGGTGGACCTGTGGGAACCAGAGGCAGGCAGAGCTGCTCTCCTTTGAGGAAGGGACACATGGAGCTGGAAGGTGGGTATTACAGCAGTAATGCTTCCCACTGACCCTGTCTTAACTGCTCTCTAGCTTCCAGACAGGGGTCCCTTTCCTGGGGATGGGTGGGGTCTGTGTGAGGTGGGGTTCTGCTTATGGGGGGCATCTGTGGAGGGAGTTCCTTTAGGCAGGGGGACCTTGTGGCGGGTCTCCCTATAACACGGGTCCTTGGGGGGGTCCTCATATTACATGGGTCCCTCGGGGGGGTCCTCATATTACATGGGTCCCTGGAGGGGTCCCCATATTTCAGGGATCCCTCCTGGGGAGACAGGTCATGTCACCACTGTACTTTGGGATGGGAAGGCACCTGGGCAATCTGGAGGTGGGGGGTTGCTGTGTGATGGTGGGTGGTGGGGGTCAGGGCCGATTTGCAGTGGGGGGGGGGGGGTAAGGGGGGGTATGCCCACGGGACCTTGATATCGGGCCTCTAACAAGGGGCTGGTGCAGGCCGATGGACCAAATGGCCCCATTCTTTGCTCTATGCTTCGATGTTCTATTCAAGCCAACTTCCTCTTAAAATTAATGGGGAAGTTGGGTCACTGTCTGTGCGGAGTCTGCACGTTCTACCTGTGTCTGCGTGGGTTTCCTCCGGATGCCCGAACAGGCGGCAGAGTGTGGCGTAGGGACTTTTCACGGTAACTCCATTGCAGTGTTGTTGTAAGCCTACCTGTGTGCTCCGGAGGGTGAAAGCCTCCACCTCATGCACGAGGTTGGGGCTGATACAGCTGAAGCTGGTGTAGAGAGCGCACCTTACAAGGGCGAGGATGAGCCGGCTCTTTGAGGGGGTAGAAGACGTGTGTGAACGTTGGAGGGGGGGGGGGGGGGGGCCGCAAACCACGTTGATATGTTTTGGTCCTGTCCAAAGCTGGAGGATTACTGGAAGGAGGTTTTTAGGGTAATCTCTAAAGTGGTGCACGTGAAACTGGACCAGGGCCCTCGGGAGGCCATATTCGGGATGTCGGACCAGCCGGGGCTGGAAACGGGGGCGGAGGCAGATGTTGTAGCCTTCGCCCCATTGATCACCCAAAGGCGGATCCTGTTAGAGTGGAGAGCAACCTCTCCACCCTGTGCCCTGGCGTGGCGGGGGGACCTGTTGGAATTCTTGACGCTTGAGAAGATCAAATTTGAACTGAGGGGAAGGATGGAGGGGTTCTACAATTCATGGGCGTTATTCATTCTGCACTTTCGAGAATTGGATTACATCGAACATTAGGCGGGGGAGTGGCTGGGAGGGTTGGGGGAGGGGGAATGTCTGTGTTAATGGCGACTATGGGTGATTCCTGATTCCTTTTTGTCATTTGTTTATGTTAACATGCGGGCTAATGTTTGGGGTTTGGTGGGATGATGGGATCGTTGTTATTGATACGGGGATTGACATTACATTCATTACTGATTATTGTTTATTGTTGGGTGTAAATGTGGGAGAAAATGTGAAAAAGGAGGAGAATAAAAATACTTTAAAAAAACCTGTGAGCCGACTTGTGACACTAAAAAAGATTATTATTGATAATGTGAGGGAAGTGACTCGAAAGGACATTATCGAACTTTGATGGGGGCCCCACGTTGTACACCCTTAAATGCTTGTAACCATTGAAACAACTGACTCCTCGAGGAGAAAGGCAGCTGGTCAGAGATCGAGGTGCTTTGCCCCCCCACCATCCGCAGTCACCCCCCCCCCCCCCACTTGTCTAGCCACTGCTGCATTGCACCCATGGCTAGAGCGATGCAGGTCCCAGCATGTACACGGCAGCCACTGTGTGTTCTGCTGACCCGGGGTCTCCGAGACGGCCGCCCTCTCCATGGAGGCAGCCAAGCTTCCATCTTCCGGATCCACAACATCAGAGAGAACGTGGCTGGACTCCTCCAGCCCCCTGTCCTCCTGTCCAGTCTGCACATAAGACCATAAGACATAGGAGCGGAAGTAAGGCCATTCGGCCCATCGAGTCCACTCCGCCATTCAATCATGGCTGATTTCAACTCCATTTACCCGCTCTCTCTCCATAGCCCTTAATTCCTCAAGAAATCAAGAATTTATCAACTTCTGTCTTAAAGACATTCAACGTCCCGGCCTCCACCGCCCTCTGTGGCAATGAATTCCACAGACCCACCACTCTCTGGCTGAAGAAATTTCTCCTCATCTCTGTTCTAAAGTGACTCCCTTTTATTCTAAGGCTGTGCCCCCGGGTCCTAATCTCCCCTGCTAATGGAAACAACTTCCCTACGTCCACCCTATCTAAGCCATTCATTATCTTGTAAGTTTCTATTAGATCTCTCCTCAACCTCCTAAACTCCAATGAATATAATCCCAGGATCCTCAGACGTTCATCGTATGTTAGGCCTACCATTCCTGGGATCATCCGTGTGAATCTCTGCTGGACCCGCTCCAGTGCCAGTATGTCCTTCCTGAGGTGTGGGGCCCAAAATTGCTCACAGTATTCTAAATGGGGCCTAACTAATGCTTTATAAAGCTTCAGAAGTACATCCCTGCTTTTATATTCCAAGCCTCTTGAGCTGAATGACAACATTGCATTTGCTTTCTTAATTACGGACTCAACCTGCAAGTTTACCTTTAGAGAATCCTGAAAGAGTGGTGTGGGAAAGAGGGGTTCCTTTTCATGGGACACTGGCATCAGTTTTGGGACAGGGGGGACCTATACCGTTGGGATGGTCTCCACCTGAACCGAGCTGGGACCAGTGTTCTGACGAAAAGAATAAATAGGGTGGTCAATAGGACTTTAAACTAAAGATTGGGGGGGAAGGGAAAGTCAGGGAACCAAGAGGTGAAGTAATCAGTGGGAAGCATAGCTGCTTAGGAATACAAAAAAGCACGAAAAGACAAAACTCAGGAGAGGTTACGATAGTCCCCATCCCATAAAATATGACACAGTGTATGGAAAGGCTCAGTAAACCAAGGTCCACCACACTAAGAAAACAAAAAGGGACGGTCAATAGAGAATTAAAGGTGCTATATTTAAATGCGCGCAGTGTACGGAACAAGGTAGATGAGCTTGTGGCCCAGATTGTGACTGGCAGGTATGATGTGGTAGGCATCACAGAGACGTGGTTGCAGGGGGTTCAGGACTGGCATTTAAACATCCAGGGATTCACAACCTATCGAAAAGACAGGGAGGTGGGCAGAGGGGGCGGGGTTGCCTTGTTAATTAGGAATGAAATTAAATCAATAGCACTAAATGACATAGGGTCAGATGATGTGGAGTCTGTGTGGGTAGAGTTGAGGAACCACAAAGGCAAAAAAACCATAATGGGAGTTATGTACAGGCCTCCTAACAGTGGTCAGGACCGGGGGCACAAAATGCACCACGAAATAGAAAGTGCATGTCAGAAAGGCAAGGTCACAGTGATCATAGGGGACTTCAATATGCAGGTGGACTGGGTAAATAATGCTGCCAGTGGACCCAAGGAAAGGGAATTCATTGAATGTTTACAGGAGGGCTTTTTGGAACAGCTTGTGATGGAGCCCACGAGGGAACAGGCCATTCTGGACTTAGTGTTATGTAATGAGCCAGACTTGATTAAAGATCTTAAAGTAAGGGAGCACTTAGGAGGCAGTGATCATAATATGGTAGAATTCAATCTCCAATTTGAAAGAAAGAAGGTAGAATCAGATGTAAAGGTGTTACAGTTAAATAAAGGTAACTACAGGGGCATGAGGGAGGAACTGATGAAAATCGACTGGGAGCAGAGCCTAGTCATGGCCTCTGGAATCTCTGCCTGACGTTCCCCTGTCTGTCTCTGAATCTCGAACATGGCCGGGATTCTCCGATCCCGCGGCCAAGTTCTGATGCCAGCATGAACGGCGGCGCGAGCCACTCCGGCGCCAACGGGCCTCCAGGCCCAGGTATTCACCCCTTCCTTGGGGGCTAGTACGGCGCCGGAGTGGTGTCCGCTACTGCGGCGCTCGAAAGCCGGTGTGCCACGGCTGGTGCGGGTCCACGCGTGTTCGCGCATGCGTGCCGCGGCCAGTGCGTGGGTTCTCCCCTCTGTGCCGGCCCCCGGGCAATATGGCAGAGCCCTACAGGGGCCCGGCACGGAGGAACATAGGCCCCCCACGGAACTAGCCCGTCACCCCCCCCCCCCCCCCCCACCAGGACAGACCCCGCAGTTAGAACTCCCAGGTCCCGCCGGGTAGGACCGTACGTAACCTACGCCGGTGGGACTCAGCCAAACTCGTCCCACTTTCAACGGCTCCCGACCGGCGGCAATCCCGCGGGCGCTGAGAATCGGCTCCGGAGAATCAGCGGGCCAGCGTCGGAGCAGCATGGCGCGATTCTCGTGCCCCCCCTGCGATCCACTGACTGGTGGAAACCCGGCCCATGTCTCTTATGGCCGAGTCCGGAGGTTTATCATTAGTAAGGGGCTGAGTGGGGGCCTTTTATTTATCTTCATTGTTTTTTGGTCCAGACACCGTTAATTGAGAAAAATCTTTAAGTCTAGCGGAGGAAGTACAGAATTCAAAGTTTCAAACAGTTGGACAACAGGAACACTAAGTCATCAAGTTTTGTATTTGGGACAGGAAACCCCAGGCTCTCTGGCACCCGGCAGATTGGAAGCATTTGCTTCGATTTCTTCGCTGGTGCCAATGGGGTGGCCAGGGACAATGTTCTGCCTGGCCAACAGAATCCAGCAGAAGTAAGAAGTGAAGTAAGAAGCTGTGGCTTCTCCCTCCCTCGCCCTCGGCTGCTGGCTGCCTGCTGTCTCTGTGACTCTACAGTGAAGACCATTACCAGCTGCAGGAAAAGATGCCATCCAATTCCATTACAGCTCTGATTCAAACATGGACAAAAGAGCTGAATGCCAGACAAGAGGTGAGAGTGGCTGCCCTTGACATCAAGACAGCATTTGACCGAGTATGGCATCATGATAGCACAGTGGTTAGCACAGTTGCTTCAAAGCTCCAGGGTCCCAGGTTCAATTCCCGGCTTGGGTCACTGTCTGTGCGGAGTCTGCACGTTATCCCCGTGTGTGCGTGGGTTTCCTCCGGGTGCTCCGGTTTCCTCCCACAGTCCAAAGATGTGCAGGTTAAGTGGATTGGCCAAGATAAATTGCCCTTAGTGTCCAAAAAAAACGGTCAGGTGGGATTACTGGGTTATGGTGATAGGTTGGGAGTGTGGGTTTAAGTGGGGTGCTCTTTCTGAGGGCCGGTGCAGACTCGATGGGCCAAATGGCCTCCTTCTGCACTGTAAACTCTACGTTTCTGTGATCAAGGAGCCCTTGCTAAACTGGAGTCAATCAGAATCAGGTGGAAAGCTCTCCGCTGGTTGGAGTCATACCCGGCACAAAGGAAGAGGGTTGTCGTGGTTGGAGGTCAATCATCTCAGCTCCAGGACATCACTGCAGGAGTTCCTCATGGTAGTGTCCACGACCCAACCATCTTCGGCTGCTTCATCTTTTAAAAAAAATATATTTATTAAAGTTTTTTAACACAATGTTTCACCCTTACAAAACAATAACCCCCCCCCCCTCGTAACAAAATAACAAGAAATCGCACAGAGCAAGATATGTACATGGTAGAAAAATGATATGTTACATAGCTTTGTACACCGGCTCTCTCCCGCACGTGCCAGTTTCCCCAATCCTTCATGTTATCTCTTGCTCATCCACCCTCCCAGGCAGCCCCCCCCCCCCCCCCCCCCCCACCCCCCTCCCCAGGTTGCTGCTGACCGACCTTCCTCTAACGCTCCGCGAGATAGTCTAGGAACGGTTGCCACCGCCTGTAGAACCCCTGCGCAGACCCTCTCAAGGCGAACTTAATCCTCTCCAACTTTATAAACCCAGCCATATCATTTATCCAGGCCTCCAGGCTGGGGGGCTTCACCTCCTTCCACATTAGCAAGATCCTTCGCCGGGCTACTAGGGATGCAAAGGCCAGAATGCCAGCCTCTTTCACCTCCTGCACTCCCGGCTCGTCCACGACTCCAAATATTGCTAGCCCCCAGCTTGGCTTGACCAGGACTTTCACTACCTGAGATATTGCTCCCGCCACTCCTCTCCAGAACCCCTCCAGTGCCGGGCATGACCAAAACATATGGACATGGTTCGCCGGGCTCCCTGAGCACCTTCCACATCTGTCCTCTACCCCAAAGAACCTACTCAACCTCGCCCCCGTCAAGTGCGCTCTGTGAACCACCTTAAATTGTATCAGGCTGAGCCTGGCACACGAGGAGGAGGAATTAACCCTACCTAGGGCATCAGCCCACAGACCTTCCTCAATCTCCTCCCCCAGCTCCTCCTCCCATTTACCCTTCAACTCTTCTACCAGCGCTTCCCCCTCTTTCAACTCCCGGTGTATTTCCGACACCTTGCCCTCCCTGACCCATACACCCGAGATCACCCTGTCTTGAATTTCTTGTGCCGGGAGCAACGGGAATTCCCTCACCTGTCGCCTCACAAACGCCCTCACCTGCATATATCTAAAAGCATTTCCCGGGGGTATCTCAAACTTCTCCTCCAGTGCCCCTAGGCTCGCAAACGTCCCGTCAATGAACATGTCCCCCATTCTTCTAATCCCCACTCGATGCCAGCTCTGAAACCCCCCGTCCATCCTCCCCGGGACAAACCGGTGGTTACCCCTGATCGGGGACCACACCGAGGCTCCCATTGCACCCCTGTGCCGTCTCCACTGGCCCCAGATCCTTAGCGTTGCTGCCACCACCGGGCTCGTGGTGTACCTTGTCGGCGAGAGCGGCAGCGGTGCCGTCACCAACGCCCCCAGGCTCGTTCCTTTACAGGACACCATCTCCATCCTCTTCCATGCCGCCCCCTCTCCCTCCATCACCCACTTGCGGATCATCGCCACATTTGCTGCCCAGTAGTAGCTCCCTAGGTTTGGCAGCGCCAACCCTCCTCGGTCCCTACTGCGTTCCAGGAACCCTCTCCTTACCCTCGGGGTCCTATTCGCCCACACAAACCCCATAATACTCCTACCTACTCTCTTAAAAAAGGTCTTGGTGATCACGATGGGAAGGCACTGAAACACAAACAGAAACCTCGGAAGGACCACCATTTTGACCGACTGCACTCTACCCGCTAGCGAGAGCGGTAACATGTCCCATCTTTTGAAGTCCTCCTCCATTTGCTCCACCAACCTCGTCAGATTAAGTTTATGTAGGGCCCCCCAACTCCTGGCTATCTGGATCCCCAGGTACCGAAAGCTCCCCTTCGCCCTCCTCAGCGGTAGATCCCCTATCCCTCTTTCTTGTCCCCTGCCTGTTGTACAAAGAGCTCACTCTTCCCTACATTGAGCTTATAGCCCGAAAACTCCCCAAACTCCCTTAGAGTCTGCATGACCTCCACCATCCCCTCCATTGGATCCGCCACGTACAGCAACAGGTCATCCGCATAAAGCGACACCCGATGCTCTTCTCCCCCTCGGACCACCCCCCTCCATTTCCTAGACTCCCTCAATGACATGGCCAAGGGTTCGATCGCCAATGCGAACAACAGGGGGGACAGGGGGCACCCCTGCCTCGTCCCTCGGTACAGCCGAAAGTACTCCGACCTCCGCCGGTTCGTCACTACACTCGCCACCGGGGCTCTGTAAAGGAGCTTAACCCAACTGATAAACCCTCCCCCGAACCCAAACCTACGCAGCACCTCCCAGAGGTACTCCCACTCTACTCGGTCAAAGGCCTTTTCCGCGTCCATAGCTGCTACTATCTCCGCCTCTCCCTCCTCCGATGGCATCATTATCATGTTTAAGAGCCGCCGCACATTGGTGTTTAATTGCCTGCCCTTTACGAATCCCGTCTGGTCCTCGTGGATCACCCCCGGGACACAGTCCTCGATCCTCGTGGCCAGCACTTTTGCCAGCAACTTAGCATCCACATTGAGGAGCGAGATCGGCCTGTACAATCCACATTGCAGTGGGTCCTTGTCCCGCTTTAGGATCAAAAAAATCGTCGCTTCCGACATTGTCGGGGGCAGGGTCCCCTCCTTCTTGCCTCATTAAAGGTCCTCACTAGTAGCGGGGCCAACAGGTCTACGTACTTCCTGTAGAACTCCACCGGGAACCCGTCCGGACCCGGGGCCTTCCCCGCCTGCATGTTCCCCAAACCCTTGCTCAGCTCCTCCAACCCAATTGGTGCCCCCAAACCAGCCACCTCTTGCTCCTCCACCCTCGGGAATCTCAGTTGGTCTAGGAATCGTCTCATCCCCTCTTCCCCCGCTGGGGGCTGGGATCTGTACAGCTCTTCATAGAAGGCCTTGAATACCTCGTTTATTTTCGTCGCACTCCGCATCGTGGCTCCCCTTCCATCTTTGACTCCCCCTATTTCCCTCGCTGCCATCCTTTTACGGAGCTGGTGTGCCAGCATCCGACTAGCCTTTTCCCCATACTCGTAGGTCGCCCCCTGCGCCTTCCTCCACTGTGCCTCTGCCTTCCCTATGGTCAACAGGTCAAACTCCGTCTGGAGCCGTCGTCTTTCCCCAAGTGATCTCTCCTCCGGCGCCTCTGCGTATCTCCTGTCCACTCTCAAAATCTCCCCCACTAACCTCTCCCTTTCCATGCCCTCTGTCTTCTCCCTATGAGCCCTGATGGAGATTAGCTCTCCCCTGATCACCGTCTTCAACGCCTCCCATACCACCCCCACCCGCACCTCCCCGTTGTCGTTGGCCTTCAAGTACCTTTCGATGCACCCCCTCACCTTCCCACACACCACCTCATCTTTCAGCTGCTTCATCGATGATCTCCCTTCCATCATAAGGTCAGAAGTGGGGATGTTTGCGGATGACTGCACAATGTTCAGCACCATTCGCGACTCCTCAGATAATGAAGCAGTCCCTGTCCAAATGCAGCAAGACCTGGACAGTATCCAGGCTTGGGCTGACAAGGGGCAAGTGCCAGGCATTCGCTCCACACAACTGCCAGGCAATGCCCACCTCCTACAGGAGAGGGTCTAACCACCACCCCTTGACATTCAATGGCATTACCATCGCTGAATCCCCCATAATCAACATCTTGGGGTTACCATCGATCAGAAACTGAACTGGACTAACCGCATTAATACTGTGGCTACCAGGACAGGTCAAAGGCTAGGAATCCTACAGTGAGTAACTCACCCACTGACCCCCCCAAAGCCTGTCCACCATCTACAAGGCTCAAGTCAGGAGTGTGATGGAATACTCTCCACTTGCCTGGATGAGTGCAGCTCCAACAACACTCAAGAAGCTCGACACCATCCAGGACAAAGCAGCCGCTTGATTGCTCCCCTTCCACAAACATTCAAACCCTCCATCATTGATGAACAGTGGCAGCCGTGTGCACCATCTACAAGATGCCCTGCAGTAACTCACCAAGGTTCCTCAGACAGCACCTTCCAAACCCACGACCATTACCATCTAGAAGGACAAGAGCAGCAGATACCTGGGCACCCCACCACCTGGAGGTTCCCCTCCAAGTCACTCACCGCCCTGACTTGGAAATATACTGGCTGTTCCTTCACTGTCGCTGGGGCAAAATCCTGGAACTCGTTCCCTAACAGCATTGTGGGTGTACCTACACCTGAAGGACTGCAGCTGTTCAAGAAGGCAGCTCACCACCACCTTCTGAGAGGCAATTAGGGATGGACAATAAATGCTGGCCTAAACAGTGAACCCACATCCATAAATGAACTAAAAAAAACTGACGGCCTAATCTGGAGAAGGAACCAAACTGGAAGACCCCCCCCATCCGTAGTCAAAGATCCGGAACTTTTATTTTTTATCATTATTTTCTTCACTCTCCACCACACTCTCCCTCTATGTTGTGAGTGTTTGTGTGTGTGTGTCTGTGTGTGTGTCTTTGTGTGTGTATGTGTGTATGTCAATGTGTGTGTGTGTCTGTGTCTGTGTCTGTGTGTATGTCAGTGTATGTGTCTGTCTGTGTCTGTGTGTATGTCAGTGTGTGTGTCTGTGTGAATGTCAATGTGTGTCCATGTGTGTGTCTTTGTGTTTGTGTCCTTGTGCATCAGTGTGTGTGTAACTGTGTGTGTGAGTCTTTGTGCCAGTCTTTCTGTGTGTGTATCTGTGTCTGTGTGTGTGTGTAGAGTGGGGTGAGTTAGAAAGGTGGGGGTTTATAATAATAATGATAATCTTTATTGTCACAAGTAGGCTTACATTAACACTGCAATGAAGTTACTGTGAAAAGCCCCTAGTCGCCACATTCCGGCGCCTGTTCAGGTACACAGAGGGAGACTTCAGAATGTCTTTCAGGACTTGTGGGAGGAAACCGGAGCACCCGGAGGAAACCCACGCAGACACGGGGAGAACGTGCAGACTCCGCACAGACAGTGACCCAAGTCGGGAATCGAACCCGGGTCCCTGGTGCAACCACTGTGCTACCATGCCGCCCAGATTCCCGGGTTGGGAATTCGGCTATTGTTAACCAGTTGTATTGTTGTCTATTTAATACTAACTCGGGTTATTAAAATTTGCAGATCTGTACTTAATCAAGTTTCGGGCTGGCATTGACCACACACTCGCTCAAGGTGTCGAAATACACAGACCCACACAATAAACCAGTGTTTTGCAAACATTTTTCTTGATGACCCACTTGTACCAAATGTCTGTCCCTCGCGACCCACATCACAGTCACTTAATACCCAGGTGAGCCGGCCCTCACTTTTATGCATTCAAAATTAATGCCATTGATCTTCCTCACTTCTGATGGGAAATTGTATTCCGTTCTGCAGGCTTAGAGCCTTGATGGTGCACAACAACAAAATAATTCCACCTGGTATTTTGCAAATTTAACTTGCCAACAAACAGTTTTCCATCCCCGACACTGAAATCCCTGGTTTCGTCCAATCTGATTTCCAATCTGTTTTTTTCCCAATCGGACATTTCCAACTCGAAGCTGAGATTTTACTCTGGGCTCCAAAGTACCAAAAGGCTATTTAAACGATCTGAGGATTTGACACCATTCTCCCCTACCCGGTGGGCGGGGGTCCCGGCGCCGAGGAGTGGTGTGAACCACTCTGGCGTCGGGCCGCCCCAAAGGTGCGGAATCCTCCGCACCTTCAGGGGCTAGGCCCATCCTGGAGTGGTTTGCGCCCTGCCGGCTGGCGGGAAAGGGGCTTGGTGCTACGCCAACCGGCGCCGAAGGGCCTCCGCCGGCCGGCGCATGCGCGGGAGCGCCAGCGTGTGCTGGCGTCATCCCCGCGCATGCACAGAGGGCTTTGCCTCCGCACTGGCAATGGCGGACTGCTACAGCCGCCGGTGCGGAAGGATGGAGTCCCCCCAAGGCACAGGACCGCCCGCGGATCGGTGGGCCCCGGTCGCAGGCCAGGCCACCGTGGGGGCACCTCCCGGGGCCAGAACCCCCCGCGGCTCCCCAAGAACCCCGGAGGCTGCCTGCGCTGCCAGGTCCCGCCGGTAAGGACATACTCCAATTTATGCCGGCGGGACTGGCAAAAAACGGGCGGGATTTCGGGCCATCGCGGGCCGGAGAATTCGGGTGGCCCCGGGGCCCATTGAGTTGCGCCGGTCCCCGCCATTCTCCAAGACGGGCGGCGCGAGTCACGCCGGGACGATTTTGGGGGGGCCTGAGAATTCAGAGGACGATGGGGGCGGGATTCACGTCGACCCCCGGCGATTCTCCGACCCGGCGGGGGGTTCAGAGAATCCCGCGTGTATCATCCCACCGACATGAACACATTCGCTAATCAATAGAATTATAGAATTTACAGTGCAGAAGGAGGCCATTCGGTCCATCGAGTCTGCACCGGCCCCTGGAAAGAGCACCTATTTAAGCCCACCCTATCCCCGAAACCTAGTAACCCCACCCAACATTGTTGGACACGAAGGGCAATTTAGCGTGGCAGTCCACCTAACCTGCACATCTTTGGACTGTGGGAGGAAACCGGAGCACCCGGAGGAAACCCACGTACTCACGGGGAGGATGTGCAGACTCCGCACAGGCAGTGACCCAAGCCGGGAATCGGACCCAGGACCCTGGAGCTGTGAAGCCACAGCGCTAACCACTGTGCTACCGTGATCTGGTAGCACTGCGTCAACATGAATTCAGCTATAACGAAATATGATGAATCTTATTCCTCTCTGTTCCTGTGCTGTTTTGTTCTTTGTTCTTTTCGGAAGTGCTGAGGGTTTTGGCCAAGGCTGGCATCATGACGGGCTTGGAGGGCCGAAGGGCTTGTTCCTGTGCTGCATTGTTCTTTGTTCTCTTTGTTGTTCTCACATCGACATATAAATCCAAATCAAATGTCCGCCATCAGACGATACACTCATTTACAGAGCACCAGCCATCCTCGTGCCGCCGACGTCATCTCATTTTGAAATTGATTCAACAGCAAAATATTACAATGCACACGAGGAGAAATAATGAGTTGGATTGTGAGATGACGGCAATGCTCGTCAAATTCTGAAGCCGTAGCCGGTCTTCATGAGGGGAAATTTGAGACTCGGGCAGAGTCCACGGACCCAGGCAAGGTGCAGGACTGCGCCTACAGGCACAATCTCAACGGGATTCACCACACAGTTCAGAAAGTGCACGTAACTTGAATTGTGTGAGGCATCACTAAATTTTCCTCCACATCAGAAGACCTCATGCTGGCTATGTCATCGTCTGAGAGGTCCTCATTGTAACACTGCATCTCCAAAATGTGCGCCATAAACAGAACAGAACCAGACCTTTATGTAACGCCACACCAGTGTTGATCTTACAGCCATTCCCAATATTAAGTTTCAGAATGAAACACGGTCATGGTGAATTGGCTCGGTATTAAATTGAGCTGCACGATCCTGCACTTTCCTTTTCAACAGGATCACATGAGGGCAGCAAAATATTACCCAGAGAGAAAAAGGAAAGAAAGATCTGGGGCGAGATTCTCCGACCCCCCGCCGGGTCGGAGAATCGCCGGGGGCTGGCGTGAATCCCGCCCCCGCCGCTTGCCGAATTCTCCGGCACCGGATATTTGGCGGGGGCGGGAATCACGCCGCGCCAGTTGGCGGTGCCCCCCCCACCCCCCCGCGATTCTCCGGCCCAGATGGGCCGAAGTTCCGCTGCTAGAATGACTGTCCCGCCGGCGTAGATTAAACCACCTACCTTACCGGCGGGACAAGGCGGCGCGGGCGGGCTCCAGGATCCTGGGGGTGGGGGGGGCGCGGGGCGATCTGGCCCCGGGGGGTGCCCCCACGGTGGCCTGGCCCGCGATCGGGGCCCACCGATCCGCGGGCGGGCCTGTGCCATGGGGGCACTCTTTTCCTTCCGCCTTCACCACGGTCTCCACCATGGCGGAGGCGGAAGAGACTCCCTCCACAGCGCATGCGCGGGGATGCCGTGAGCGGCCGCTAACGCTCCCGTGCATGCGCCGCCCAGAGATGTCATTTCTGCGCCAGCTGGCGGGGCGGAAATTAGTCCGGCGCGGGCCTAGCCCCTTAAGGTTGGGGCTCGGCCCCCCCAAGATGCGGAGGATTCCGCACCTTTGGGGTGGCGTGATGCCCGACTGATTTGTGCCGTTTTGGGCGCCGGTCGGCGGACATCGCGCCGATGCCGGAGAATTTCGCCCCAGGTGACCTTCCGGATCATTCTTGCCGACCTGCTTTTGAACACCTGTGATCCACACTTTGAAAAACGCTGCATTAACCTTTACAACCCCGGGCACTGCAGAGTTGATCTGATCGTGAAGCCGAGACTAGTCTCGGAAGCGCCTGCACCAAGGTGAATGTTTCTGTGCTGGTGGGCGGGTACAGGTGAAAGCCGTGATGGTTCACCCTCTCGGGATTCTGAGTCATTATCCTCAGGGATTGGGGCTGGAGATGGAACTCTTATTCTCCCGGCTTCTTTTCCTCCCTCCTTTGCTGCTGGTACCCAGTGCGGAGACGAGAAAGACTTAGCGGATGTTGAAGCAGATTCCCTTATTAGAACAATGCGCTCCCGCTTGAGCGAAACGAGGCCGGTGAATAGCGGGAGAGGCAGAAAACGAGAACCGCGCCAGGCACCAAACAGTTTGCAATGCAACCAGCCCACTCCCTTCGGCGAAATCGGGACCTTGCTGTAGCGTGGCGAGCAACCAATTATCACCACTTCAGCTCGATTTCCATATAATTAATGGGAGTCACCCCGTATCCAACGGCCTCTCGTCATTCATCGGCCTTCAGCCCTCTGCAGCGTCTGCCTGCCTCTGTGTTGGTGACTGCCCCGTCCTCAGCAACCCCAGTCACCTCCAGGGCCCGCTCCTCGAAGGAGGCGAGGATTCTTAAGTCCGGCACCCCACCGCCAGTCTGGGCTCTCTGCCAGTGATTGTGTGAGAGCGTTTCCTGCGGAATCACAGAGAGGGCATCGTTAGCCACACGCGTGGTTCACAGTGGTGGGAGGGGGTGTGTGAAAAGGAGGAGTTTTGGGGTGTTGAAGAGAGTGGGGGGGGTGAAGGGAGGGTGAGAGGGTTGCATGGAGAACATAGAACATAGAACATTCCAGCGCAGTACAGGCCCTTCGGCCCTCGATGTTGCGCCGACCTGTGAAACCACTCTAAAGCCCATCTACACTATTCCCTTGTCGTCCATATGTCTATCCAATGACCATTTGAATGTCCTTAGTGTTGGCGAGTCCACTACTGTTGCAGGCAGGGCATTCCAAGCCCTTACTACTCTCTGAGTAAAGAACCTACCTCTGACATCTGTCTTGTTGGGGGGTGGATACTCGCATGAGGGAGGAAAGGTCTCGGGGAGGAGGAGTAGGGGGCATTGGTATCTACTCACTTGTGCTGCCTGGTGTACATCGCTGAGCCTTTTCCGGCACCGGAGGCCAGTCCTCCTGGTCACACTCGCGGCGCTCACAGCCGCCACCACCTTGTCTCAGGCAGCACTGGCTGATCCTTCAGGACCCTCGGGCGATCAGGACATTCTTCCTGGCCTCCACTGCGTCTAATAATAATAATAATAATAATAATAATAATAATAATAATCGCTTATTGTCACAAGGGCGGCACAGTAGCCTAGTGGTTAGCACAGTTGCTTCACAGCTCCAGGGTCCCATGTTCGATTCCCCGCTGGGTCACTGTCTGTGCGGAGTCTGCACGCCCTCCCCGTGTCTGCGTGGGTTTCCTCCGGGTGCTCCGGTTTCCTCCCACAGTCCAAAGACGTGCAGGTTAGGTGGACTGGCCATGCTAAGTTGCCCTTAGTGTCCAAAAAGGTTAGGTGGGGTTACTGGGTTGCGGGGATAAGGGGGATACATGGGCTTCAGTAGGGTGCTCTTTGTAAGGGCCGGTGCAGACTCGATGGGCTGAATGGCCTCCTCCTGCACTGTTAATTCTATGAAAAATCTCTGACAAGTAGGCTTCAATGAAGTTACTGTGAAAAGCCCCTAGTCGCCACATTCCGGCGCCTGTTCGGGGAGGCTGGTACGGGAATTCAACCGTGCTGCTGGCCTTGTTCTGCATTACAAGCCAGCTGTTTAGCCCACTGTGCTAAACCAGCCCCTAAAGGGGCCTCCCCAGGTCAGTGTCCCCGAATCTTGGGGCCTGTCTCCTGGGCGCCATTGTTGCGAGCTGGCTGGGGTTGGCTGAGCAAGGGCTGCTCGACCTTGTTAGCCGGGGGCTGGAGAGCGCGGCCCCGGTGAATCGGCTGGCGAGCCTTCATTTGCGGCGAGAAGAGAGCGAGGCCTCGTCAAGTGGACCAGTTAACGTTGAACAGCGTTGCCGGCCTCGCTGGGCTGAGCACCGGGAAGCTCGCGGCAATTCCTGCTGACTACCACACTTTGCAATCTTTCCGGAGAACCGCGCCCAATGCCTCACTGTCGGTACAGCTGACCGGAGCATCCTCACTAACTTCCAGGGAGAGTCTTGTGTCACCGTCAATCTGGCCATATTGCCGCTCTTTCCAGACTAGCCATATAGCTTCCTCCACAAGCGTGGTGAGCACTCTAATATCTGGCTTGTGACAGGCGGTTTTGTGGTGTAATAGCCTGGCACGTAAAGGGTTAATGTGAGACTGAGTTCAGTACTGCCCAGACAGTGCTGAACGAGAACACATGGCCCACACCTGGAGGTCAGTGCAGTGTTGGACAGAGCTGTGTGTGGAAGCAAGCTTGGAGACTGCTCCCGGTTTGGATCTTTACTCTCTGTATGTGGGCGGGATTCTCCGATTCTGCGGCTACGTCCACAGGAACCGTCTGGTCTTGCGACCAAAACGTCGGCGCCACCCCGGCACCGATGCACTCCCCGGTGGGGGGCTAGCAGCTACGCCATGTAAAGCTGCCGGCTTTACCCACCGATGTGGCGCAGAATGGCCGTGTCTGTGGCCACACAGCGGCGGCCTGTGGCGGCCGCACCGCACAATCTGGCACCAGCCGTATACGGACCTGGCTTGCCAGTTACTGCCCCCCCCGCAACCTCACCACCCCCGGACCACCCCCCAACAGTGCCCCCCCTGCCCCCGCCGAAGCCACCCCTGTCAATGGAACGGTTCTCCCCCCCCCCCCCCCCCCCCGACTGTGGCGGCGCTCAACTCAGTCCGTAACCGCCACGCGAGGTCTCCGAAAAATGAGGGGACACGCGACCGACGGCGTCGGGAACTTGGCCCATGGGGGGCGGAGCATTGGGGGAGGGCCTCAGGTGACGTCCTGAGGACGTCCCCATGGCGTGCGCCGTACTCCTCCCGTACGCTGTTTTTGAGAGGGTGGAGCATCACCGATTCCAGCATAAAAATGGATTCTCCGACCGATCGCCGAACGCGATTTCGGCATCGGTGATCGGAGAATGCCGCCCCTAAGTGTCGACGCCAATGCCGAATTCATGGCCTTTCATGACAGCAAATATGGTGCTGTACCTGGACCTATCCCGTTACAGTTAAGGGGCAGCACCGGCGTCACGTGGAACACAATCGATTCCAATGAGAAACGGTGCGGGATTCACCGGGTCCGTGATCGACACTCGGGAGGCTGACAAGCTGCTGCCGCACACACACATTACACTCCCCACACACACACATCTCAGCCGCACACACACATTACACTCCCCACACACACACATCTCAGCCGCACACACACATTACACTCCCCACACACACACATCTTAGCCGCACACACACATTACACTCCCCACACACACTCATCCCAGCCGCACACACACATTACACTCCCCACACACACACATCTCAGCCGCACACACACATTACACTCCCCACACACACTCATCCCAGCCGCACACACACATTACACTCCCCACACACACTCATCCCAGCCACACACACACATTACACTCCCCACACACACCCATCCCAGCCGCACACACACATTACACTCCCCACACACACTCATCGCAGCCACACGCACACATTACACTCCCCACACACACTCATCCCAGCCGCACACACACATTACACTCCCCACACACACTCATCCCAGCCACACACACACATTACACTCCCCGCACACACTCATCCCAGCCGCACACACACACTGCACTCCCCACACACACCCATCCCAGCCGCACACACACACTGCACTCCCCACACACGCTCATCCCAGCCGCACATACACACTGCACTCCCCACACACACTCATCCCAGCCGCACACACACATTACACTCCCCACACACACCCATCCCAGCCGCACACACACACTGCACTCCCCACACACACTCATCCCAGCCAGACACACACTGCACTCCCCACACACACTCATCCCAGCCGCACACACACATTACACTCCCCACACACACTCATCCCAGCCGCACACACACATTACACTCCCCACACACACTCATCCCAGCCACACGCACATTACACGCCCCACACACACTCATCCCAGCCGCACACACACACTGCACTCCCCACACACACTCATCCCAGCCGCACACACACATTACACTCCCCACGCACACTCATCCCAGCCACACACACACATTACACTCCCCACACACACTCATCCCAGCCACACACACACATTACACTCCCCACACACACTCATCCCAGCCGCACACACACATTACACTCCCCACACACACTCATCCCAGCCGCACACACACATTACACTCCCCACGCACACTCATCCCAGCCACACACACACATTACACTCCCCACACACACTCATCCCAGCCACACACACATTCCACTCCCCACACACACTCATCCCAGCCACACACACATTCCACTCCCCACACACACTCATCCCAGCCACACACACACATTACACTCCCCACACACACTCATCCCAGCCGCACACACACATTACACTCCCCGCACACACTCATCCCAGCCGCACACACATTACACTCCCCACACACACTCATCCCAGCCGCACACACACATTCCACTCCCCACACACACTCATCCCAGCCGCACACACACATTACACTCCCCGCACACACTCATCCCAGCTGCACACACACATTACACTCCCCACACACACTCATCCCAGCCGCACACACACATTACACTCCCCACACACACTCATCCCAGCCGCACACACACATTACACTCCCCACACTCATCCCAGCCACACACACACAGTACACACCCCACACACACTCATCCCAGCCGCACACACCCAGTACACTCCCCACACACACTCATCCCCACGCACACACGCATTACACTCCCCGTACACACTCATCCCAGCCGCACACACACATTACACTCCCCACACACACTCATCCCAGCCGCACACACACATTACACTCCCCACACACACTCATCCCAGCCACACACACACATTACACTCCCCACACACACTCATCCCAGCCGCACACACACATTACACTCCCCACACACACTCATCCCAGCCGCACACACACATTACACTCCCCACACACACTCATCCCAGCCGCACACACACATTACACTCCCCACACACACTCATCCCAGCCACACACACATTCCACTCCCCACACACACTCATCCCAGCCATACACACACATTACACTCCCCACACACACTCATCCCAGCCAACAAGATGGCACTGGTCGTGGGGGAGCGCCCACACAGCTGATGGGTCGGCTGGGGCCAGAGGGCACCCAGGAGGGTGGCCTGGGGACAGCTACATGACGCGGGGCCCTAAGTTCACAGTGTGCAGTCAGTGGGCAATGGTATTCCTTATCCGTCCACCCCGACTCCACAGCCCACCTCCTGGCCACCCCCCGCTACTCCGCCCGGCCCTGGCAGAAGTCCCCCGGCCAGCGGCACACCTGTCAGCAAACTGTGGCGATGTTGGACACTTTCCGCACCCCCTCTCTCTCCCTCGGCAGCCACGATGCCGGTTTCACGATTTTTATAAGCACAAGTGAACCACACCATCGGGAGCCCGGCCTATCGTCGGTGGAGCATCGCGGAGACTCTGGAGAATACCAGGCCGGGCCTGCTAATGATATGCAAATGGTGTTTACCGCTACACATTGACGCCGCTGTCGAGGTGACAGAGAATTGCGATTTGCCGTCAAATTGGTGCCCACCGCGATTTTGGCATCAGAACCGATTCTCCACCCATGATTTCGGAGTTGGCCAACAAAGAATCCCACCAATGGTTTTTAGTAGTTAATTAACATTTACTGTTGAACTGCTCAACGCCTTAATAAGGCCGACTGAACTGCCCAACCGTCCTTTCAGGCCCAACCGGTTATGGGCCTGCTCCCCCGGATTGAGGGCCATCCCAGAGGCTGCATGAGTAGTTGAGGAGCTGGCAGGCCCAGGATAAAGCCGCTGAGGCCACCTCAAGACCTGTGTTTGATCTTCGGTCAACCTGAGGTAGCTGCCTGGTGTACAGTTGGTTATATTGGGAGGGACAGCCCTCATGTACCATCATTCAGGCAAACAGCTATTTGAGGTGACAGGGGAATGAAGCTTTGGTGGCAAGTGCAAAAGCCTTTAATGCGGCCAGTGGTTAGGATCCGGAATGCATTACCTGGGAGTGTAATGGAGGCAAATTCAACCGAGGCTTTCAAAAGAGAATTAAATAATTATCCGAAGGGGAAAACATTGTAGGACTACAGGGGCTAAGGCTGGGGACGGAACTACCCGAGTTGCTCTTGCAACGGACACAACTGGTCGATGGGCCTCCTTCTGTGTTGTAACCGTAAATACACGGCAACCAAACTTCTGTCCCAACAAATACCAAAATGACAACCGCATGTAAAGTAATTAAACAGGAACATTTTCCAGTGAAATCAGACCTTGCAGACTAGAGGCTCAGCAGGTTCTTCCTCCGAGATCCACCCCCCTCCCAAGACGTCTCCGCTGTGAGATGAGGAGGGGCTTTGAGTTGAACGGAGTTTATTTATAACCTGCTGCTGGGCTCTGGTGTGGAAGGTTATTTGCACAGGGTGTGTCGGCCAGTTAACCTGTGTTTGGGAGGTCTAACGAGAAGGGAAATGCTATTTCAAGGCAGTTTTATATTAGTTATGCTTCACCTAAATAGTGTGGAATTTTTAAATACGTCTCACGTTGAGAGAGAGAAAAGGGGGATTTTTATTGAACGATATTCCACTGCTCAGTGTTGAGAATTGTGTAATATAATCAATCGTAGGGTGATGCACACAGTAGAACGCCATTCGTCCCATCTGGCCAATGTCAACCTTTGATATCCCATTGGCCACATTCCCCCTTTTTTCCTCAGAGTGCTGTTATCTTTTTCCCCTTTAAGAAGCTCTCCAACTCCTTTCTGCACGTTCCTATTGAATCTGCTTCCACTGCCCTTTCAGGCAGCTCCCTCCAGATCACAACAGCTCCCTGTGTGCGGTCCCTTGCTCTTCATCTCACCCCTGGTCCTTTTCCTGATTATTGTAGGTTAGTGTGTCCTCGTATTACCAATGCTCGTCCAACTGTAAATATATATTTTTTAAAGTATTTTTATTAAGGTTTTGCAGAATTTTTCATAATAAGACAGTAGTAATAATAATAACAAAACAAACTAGAGTGAATATTAACATAGTGTAAAAAGAGAGTATACAATAACAATTAAATAGACATTACCCCACGTGACCCAGTCTTCCCACACCATCCCAATGAAGCACTCACCCCCCCCTCCCCAACCCCTATGGATTGCTGCTGCTGCTGATATTTTAATTTTTCCCAGGAAAGTCGACAAACTGCTGCCCCCTCCGAGAGAACCCTAGCGTAGACCCTCTTAAGGCAAACTTTATTTTCTCCAGGCTGAGAAACCCAGCCACATCACTAACCCAGGTCTCTACACTCAGGGGCTTCGAGGCAACTGGAAATAGTTACTCCTCTATTTTCTCTGTCAAACCCTTTGAGATGCCGAATATCTCTCTGTAACCTCTGTTCTGAGGAGGACAATCCCAACTTCTCCAACCTATCCATTTCAATGAAGAAATGCGCCCTCGATCTATTCTGGTAAATCTCTTCGGCAGGACATCGAATGGAGCATGGATGTTTAGTTAAACCTTGTTCATAGAGCCTGAGGTACAACATGGGGGCTGGTTTAGCTCAGCTGGCTGGGCGGCTGGTTCGTGATGCAGAGCAAGGCCAACAGCGTGGGTTCAATCCCCATCCCGCTGAGGTTTGTGATGAAGGCTCCGCCTTCTCTACCTTGCCCCTCGCCTGAGGCATGGTGATCCTCAGGTTAAATCACCACCAGTCAGCTCTCCCCCCTCAAAGGGGAAAGCAGCCTATGGTCATCTGGGATGATGGCGACTTTATCTTAACTTTTGTCCCAAAAAATTCATTTATATTTTAACGTCCTGACCAGATAAAGAGATGACTTCAAGCCCTGAGTAATTTGATGTGTATTTGCAGACAAGGAGAGCGGTAACATGACAGGTCACATGACCGCATTGACTCCATCATGTGACAATGCAGATTGTCCGCTCTCCGTGTTGCTGTTTAAAAATTGCAGAGTTCATTTTCATACATTCACGGGTACACTTGAATGGGCAATGATTGCTGCAGAAAAGTGCAGTAGTTTAAAGGAAAATAAAGGCGGGCAATGATTATCTTTCTCACCTTCTTTGAATATCTTTGTTTATTGATTTTTAAAAGTATTGGAGTTGTGATAAAAGTTGGCTTGAATGGATGGGGAGCGTCATGTGATAGAACCTCCAGGAATAGATCCAACCACAGTTGGCGATCCTGTCAGAAGGTGTTTTGACAAAGTCCCGCATAAGAGATTATTGTGCAAACTTAAAGCGCATGGGATTGGGGGAAATGTATTGAGGTGGATAGAAAACTGGTTGGCAGAGAGGAAACAAAGAGTAGGGATTAATGGGTCCTTTTCAAATTGGCAGGCAGTAACCAGTGGGGTACCACAGGGATCGGTGCTGGGACCCCAGCTATTCACAATATATATTAATGATTTGGATGAGGGAACAAAATGTAACATCTCAAAGTTTGCAGATGATACCAAATTAGGTGGGAGGGTGAATTGTGACGAGGATGCAGGGATCCTACAGCAAGATCTGGACAGGTTGGGCGAGTGGGCAAATCAATGGCAGATGCAGTATAATTTGGATAAGTGTGAGGTTATTCATTTTGGAAGCAAAAACAGGAAGGCAGATTACTACCTGAATGGTTGTAAATTGGGAGAGGGTAGTGTGCAGCGGGACCTGGGTGTCCTTGTGCACCAGTCGCTGAAGGTAAGCATGCAGGTGCAGCAGGCGGTAAAGAAGGCTAATGGTATGTTGACCTTCGTTGCGAGAGGTTTCGAGTATAGAAGCAGTGATGTGTTGCTGTAATTGTACAGGGCCTTGGTGAGGCCACACCTGGAGTATTGTGTGCAGTTTTGGTCTCCTCTGAGGAAGGATGTTCTTGCTCCCGAGGGAGTGCAGCGAAGGTTTACCAGACTGATTCCAGGGATGGCGGGACTGTCATACGAGGAGAGGTTGACGAGGTTGGGATTGTTCTCGCTGGAGTTCAGAAGAATGAGGGGGGATCTCATAGAGACTTATAAAATTCTAACAGGACTAGACAGGGTAGATGCAGGGAAGATGTTACCAATGATGGGTGTGTCCAGAACCAGGGGTCACAGTCTGAGGATTCAGGGTAAACCATTTCTGACAGTGAGATAAGGAGACATTTCTTCACACAAAGAGTGGTGAGCCTGTGGAATTCATTACCACAGGAAGTAATTGATGCTAAAACTTTGAATATATTGAAGAGGCGGCTGGATATAGCACTTGGGGAGAATGGGATCAAAGGCTATGGGGAGAAAGCATGATTAGACTATTGAGTTGGATGATCAGCCATGATGGTGATGAATGGCGGAGCAGGCTCGAAGGGCCAAAAGGCCTCCTCCTTCTCCTATCTTCTATGTATCTGAGTTCAGTACACATGGACATACAGGATATGAGGCTGTATAAGGCTCTGGTCAGACCCCATTTGGAGTATTGTGAGCAATTTTGGGCCCCATATCTAAGGAAGGATGTGCTGGCCTTGGAAAGGGGCCAGAGGAGGTTCACAAGAATGACCCCTGGAATGAACAGATTGTCATATGAGGAGCGGTTGAGGACTCTGGGTCTGTACTCGGAGTTTAAAAGGATGAGGGGGGATCTCACTGAAACTTACAGGATACTGCGAGGCCTGGATAGTGTGGACGTGGAGAGGATGTTTCCACTTGTAGGAAAAACTAGAAACAGAGGACACCATCTCAGACTAAAGGGACGATCCTTTAAAACAGAGATGAGAAATTTCTTCAGCCAGAGGGTGGTGAATCTGTGGAACTCTTTGCCGCAGAAGGCTGTGGAGGCCAAATCACTGAGTGTCTTTAAGACAGAGATGGATAGGTTCTTGAATAATAAGGGGGTCAGAGGTTATGGGGAGAAGGCAGGAGAATGGGGATGAGAAAAATATCAGCCATAATTGAATGGCGGAGCAGACTCGATGGGCCGAGTGGCCTAATTCTGCTCCTGTGTCTTGTGGTCTTATGGTGACATTATTCTTTTTTTAAATATAAATTTAGAGTACCCAATTCATTTTTTCCAATTAAGGGGCAATTTAGCGTGGCCAATCCACCTAGCCGGCACATCTTTGGGTTGTGGGGGTGAAACCCACGCAGACACGGGGAGAATGTGCAAACTCCACACGGACAGTGACCCAGAGCCGGGATTGAACCTGGGACCTCGGCGCCGTGAGGCAGCTGTGCTAACCCACTGCGCCACCGTGCTGCCCGGGTCACATTATTCCCATCAGAGAATAACTCTCACCCTGAACCGCAGCCTGAGAGAGAAGTGAACGTGACACATGAGCTACTGGAAGGGTCCCAGTTTGAGGAGGACGGGGAAACAGATACCAACGCAGCTGTAGAACCGGGTGTAGCATTTCATTCTGACCAATCGGCAGTGTCAGCGAACTTCAAAGCGGTGTCAAGAGCTGGTTTCTGGTGTCAATATTCACTTTGGATTATTCAGTGAACAATGGCCAGCAGATGGTGCCAGAGTCCCAGCATCAAGTTACACATGGTGACGGACTGTTCTTTGGGTGAAATGTTATAAGAATGAGGCAGCTGCTGCAACAATTGCCCAGCTTCTCTGATAGAAAGTTTCAACTTTTTAAAAAAACTTTCAAAGAGATGTGGATTTTGAGGCATTTGTTACCCATCCCGAATTGCCCTCGTGTTCCCCCAGAGCACGATTGTGGTCACTAATCCAGCAATGATACCACTCGACCAGTACCTCAGGCCAGCCACAATCTAACTGAATGGTGCAACTGATTCTAGGAGCTGAATTACGAAAATGATCATCTTTGTTTTCAAACCCCTCGATGGCCTCACCCCTCCCAATCTCTGTAACCTCCCTCCAGCCGCACCACCCTCCGATATCTCTGCGCTGCCCCAGTTCTGGCCCCTTGAGCACGCACGGTTTTATTGCGCCATCATTTGCGCACGCGTCTTCAGCTGTCTGGGTCCTAAGAACTGGGATTCCTTCCCTGAAGCTCTCCCCCCCCCTCGAAGACGGTCCTTCAAACCAACATCTCGAGACCAAGGTTTCCATCACCGTACCTCCCTTTGCTGCTCGGTGTCGAATTTCATTGAAGAATACTCCAAGAAGCACCTTAGAACATTTTACAATGTTAACTGTGCTTTATAAATGTTAGTAATTGCCGTTGTTTCTCTTGATTTGCCTCCATCAATATTAGGGGGTTCTGAGAACAAATCGATTGGATTATTGTTTGTTGAGTGCAGTTCCCGTACATTACTGAGCCAGGCACAGGGAAGAAAATTAGTCATCACGCTGGACACAAGGAACTTGTTATTCTAGCTGAAAGCTCTGCTCGCTTGAGTCACCGATCTGATGGCAGTTCATTTATTTTACTTTGGCTTGTTGATGTATATCTGCAATGTATATCTGGAAGGGCTGTTTGTCAGACGTGAGGAAAAGCAGAGAGTTCACCTGATGTCCTGATCAACATCCCTTCTGTTATGTTGCTATGTTATTGTAAAGATTATCGAATCATAGAGGTCTATAGCAAGGAAAGGCCATTCGGCCCAACACATCTGCGTTGGTTGGGAAGTAATTGTTATGAGGATATACATCCACAGACAGAGCTGGGTACGAGGAGATTGTTTTTCGCTCACAGGGTCACGAGCCTTTAGAACTCACTTCCTCAAGAGACGCTGGTAGCAAAGTCTTTGAATATTCTTAAGGTTGAGCTATTCGGCACCGTACATGTATATTCCAAACTGGGGAAACTTGCAAAACAAAATAAATCTCTGACAATAGCAGAATTACTGTATCAATTCAAATTAGATAACACTGAACACCCCTGAGTGGTACAGCTGCTGTGTCTCACCTGTGACATTATGGGAATGTTCAGAACACAAAGGATTAATGTAATATCATAATTAATCACTAGATGGAGCTAGATGCATGACGAGATAGAGCACTGACTCACAGACTTCTGGGAGAGAGCTGGAGGAGAGCTAGAGAGAGCAGTGATAGAGAGGACAGTACGGTTATAGATAGAGTGTAGAGACCAGTGTTAGTTGAGTGTAGATTGTAGATTACTAGATTATTGTTCACTATAGGAGTAAGTGGTCGAGCTTAATTAAACAGTGTAAATAAATGTTAGCTTTGTTAATGAATTTAGCTTCTGTGGTCTTTGTGAACACTACGTCATCCATCCTGAGAACAAGAACACACCCACAACACGCCTCAAGCACAGCTCGCACAGCTCAATCTTTTGCTGTCCCACTTTTTCTCTCTCACTCTCTCTATCTCTCTCTCTCTCTCTCCCTCTCCCTCTCCCTCCATTCCAACTCTGTCTCTGTCTTTCTGTCACCAGAACGTGGAGCCCTTACTAACCGGTTGCAGGCCCCAGCCCTGTGGGCTGCCCCTGGGGTTGTGGTTTTATAGAGGCTGGGGTGGAATGGGAGGAGCTGGGGCGGCGGTGCAGGAAAGCTGAAGAGTGGACATGGAAGAAACGGTGAAGGGGGGTCACAGAAGGGACGGGGGTGGGGAGAGCACAGGAGGTGCTGGGGGGGGTGACAGAAGAAGACAGGGGGCCGCTTCCTCTACCACCCTGGCCAGCAGCTTCCCATTCCTGCCCTGTTCCCCTGCTCCTGTATCTTGGGCCCTGTTCTCTCCCCACAGCCTGGGCCCCTGGTAACAGCGGCAGTGCCTCCAGTACCAGGGCATCGTGCTGCCGGTCCAGAATTCCACATGGGGAGCCAGGGTTAAAGTGCAGACAATGTAAAATAGAAAATGGTGATATAAAACTAATAAACACTGTTATAATGAGATGGTTTCAAGCTTATAGTGAGGACTTGCTGTATTCATACTCAGAATGATGCAGGAAGTGCTTCTGCAGGAGATAAGTAAAGGCGATACGGGAATGGAGAAGTGTAAGCTCTGAGCCAAATCTGCTCTGCGGGCTAAACAAATACAAAGGACCACAAAGGACCCATTATTGATCTCCCCGTGGGGGCTTGGGGAGTCTGAGTTCCCATGGTAACGGGCGGAGGCCCGACCAGCTGGGACTCGATATCGAGCCCTTTAAATACCGTCCCAGTCCTGGACTGGGTGTTCCTGTTAATCCCGGGTTGGGAGATCCCGTTAGTCCCGGACTGGGAGTTCCTGTTAATCCCGGACCGGGAGATCCCGTTCCCAGACTGGGAGTTCCTGTTAATCCCGGACTGGGAGTTCCCGTTAGTCCCGGACTGGGAGTTCCTGTTAGTCCCGGAGTGGGAGTTCCCGTTAGTTCCGGACTGGGAGTTCCTGTTAGTCCCGGGCTGGGAGTTCCCGTTAGTTCCGGACTGGGAGTTCCTGTTAGTCCCGGACTGGGAGTTCCTGTTAGTCCCGGGCTGGGAGTTCCCGTTAGTTCCGGACTGGGAGTTCCCGTTAGTTCCGGACTGGGAGTTCCTGTTAGTCCCGGAGTGGGAGTTCCCGTTAGTTCCGGACTGGGAGTTCCTGTTAGTCCCGGGCTGGGAGTTCCCGTTAGTTCCGGACTGGGAGTTCCTGTTAGTCCCGGACTGGGAGATCCTGTTAGTCCCGGGCTGGGAGTTCCCGTTAGTCCTGGACTGGGAGTTCCTGTTAGTCCCGGGCTGGGAGTTCCCGCTCCCGGACTGGGAGTTCCCGTTAGTCCCTGACTGGGAGTTCCCGTTAGTCCCGGACTAGGAGTTCCCGTTAGTCCCGGACTGGGAGTTCCCGTTAAGCCAGGACTGGGAGTTCCCGTTAGTCCCGGACTGGGACTTCCCGTTAGCCCCGGACTGGGAGTTCCCGTTAGTCCCGGACTGGGAGTTCCTGTTAGTCCCGGGCTGTGAGTTCCCGTTCCCGGACTGGGAGTTATCGTTAGTCCCAGACTGGGAGTTCCCGTTAGTTCCTGTTAGTCCCTCACTGGGAGTTCCCGTTAGATTTGGACTGGGAGTTCCTGTTAGTCCCGGACTAGAAGTTCCCGTTAGTCCCGGACTGGGAGATCCTGTTAGTCCCGGACTGGGAATTCCTGTTAGTCCAGGACTGGGAGTTCCTGTTAGTCCCGGGCTGGGAGTTCCTGTCAGTCCCGGACTGGGAATTCCTGTTAGTCCAGGACTGGGAGTTCCTGTTAGTCCCGCCTGGGAGTTCCCGTTAGTCCCGGACTGGGAGTTCCCGTTAGTCCCGGACTGGGAGTTCCCGTTAGTCCCGGACTGGGAGTTCCTGTTAGTCTCGGACTGGGAGTTCCTGTTAGTCCCGGACTGGGAATTCCTGTTAGTCCAGGACTGGGAGTTCCCGTTAGTCCCGGACTGGGAGTTCCCGTTAGTCCCGGACTGGGAGTTCCTGTTAGTCCAGGACTGGGAGTTCCTGTTAGTCTCGGACTGGGAGTTCCTGTTAGTCCCGGGCTGTGAGTTCCCGTTCCTGGACTGGGAGTTATCGTTAGTCCCAGACTGGGAGTTCCCGTTAGTTCCAGACTGGGAGTTCCTGTTAGTCCCTCACTGGGAGTTCCCGTTAGATTTGGACTGGGAGTTCCTGTTAGTCCCGGACTAGAAGTTCCCGTTAGTCCCGGACTGGATGATCCTGTTAGTCCCGGACTGGGAATTCCTGTTAGTCCAGGACTGGGAGTTCCTGTTAGTCTCGGACTGGGAATTCCTGTTAGTCCAGGACTGGGAGTTCCTGTTAGTCCAGGACTGGGAGATCCTGTTAGTCCCGGACTGGGAATTCCTGTTAGTCCCGGGCTGGGAGTTCCTGTCAGTCCCGGACTGGGAGTTCCTGTTAGTCCCGGACTGGGAGTTCCTGTTAGTCCCGGACTGGGAGTTCCCGTTAGTCCCGGGCTGGGAGTTCCCGTTAGTCCCAGACTGGGAGTTCCCGTTAGTCCCGGACTGGGAGTTCCCGTTAGTCCCGGACTGGGAGTTTCCGTTAGGCCCGGACTGGGAGTTCCCGTTAGTCCCGGACTGGGAGTTCCCGTTAGTCTCGGACTGGGGTCTCGGACTGGGAGTTCCCGTTAGTCCCGGACTGGGAGTTCCCGTTAGGCCCGGAGTGGGAGTTCCCGTTAGTCCCGGACTGGGAGTTCCCGTTAGACTCGGACTGGGAGTTCCTGTTAGTCCCGGACTGGGAGTTCCCGTTAGTCCCGGGCTGGGAGTTCCCGTTAGTCCCGGACTGGGAGTTCCCGTTAGTCTTGGACTGGGAGTTCCCGTTAGTCTCGGACTGGGAGTTCCCGTTAGTCTCGGACTGGGAGTTCCCGTTAGTCTCGGACTGGGAGTTCCCGTTAGTCTCGGACTGGGAGTTCCCGTTAGGCCCGAACTGGGAGTTCCTGTTAGTCCCGGACTGGGAGTTCCCGTTAGTCTCGGACTGGGAGTTCCCGTTAGTCTCGGACTGGGAGTTTCCGTTAGTCTCGGACTGGGAGTTCCCGTTAGTCCCGGACTGGGAGTTTCCGTTAGTCTCGGACTGGGAGTTCCCGTTAGTCTCGGACTGGGAGTTTCCGTTAGTCTCGGACTGGGAGTTCCCGTTAGTCCCGGACTGGGAGTTTCCGTTAGTCTCGGACTGGGAGTTCCCGTTAGTCCCGGACTGGGAGTTCCCGTTAGTCTCGGACTGGAAGTTCCCGTTAGTCCCGGACTGGGAGTTTCCGTTAGTCTCGGACTGGGAGTTCCCGTTAGGCCCGAACTGGGAGTTCCCGTTAGTCCCGGACTGGGAGTTCCCGTTAGTCTCGGACTGGGAGTTCCCGTTAGTCCCGGACTGGGAGTTCCCGTTAGTCTCGGACTGGGAGTTCCCGTTAGTCCCGGACTGGGAGTTCCCGTTAGTCTCGGACTGGGAGTTCCCGTTAGTCCCGGACTGGGAGTTCCCGTTAGTCTCGGACTGGGAGTTCCCGTTAGTCCCGGACTGGGAGTTCCCGTTAGTCTCGGACTGGGAGTTCCCGTTAGTCCCGGACTGGGAGTTCCCGTTAGGCCCGAACTGGGAGTTCCAAGTGGCAGAATTTTGAGTTGAAGAGTGTGATTATTTTGAATGTTAGGGAACAGAAAACGTAATACCTCGAGTGACTCGTGCGAGGTTTCCTGCCCGCGCGGAGTCCGATTTGGGGCACTCCTGTGGTTCACCTGTCATGCGCAGTGCAGAGCCGGACACGATCCGTTGGGAAAATCGCGCCGGTTAGCTCCGTTCTCCATCCACAGACACTGTCAGGCATGCTGAGATTGTCCAGTATTTTCTGTTTTTGTTTCATTTTCCTGTCCTTGTTCTCCATCTAATATTTCACAGAAGGCATGGAACCGCATTGTACCTGTAACAAATTCTCTCAAGCATCTGGGTGTTTTTGTTCCTTTTTCAACTGAAATTTTTTTTTCCAATTAAGGGGCAATTTAGCGTGGCCAATCCACCTACCCTGCACATCTTTGGGCTGTGGGGGCGAAACCCACGCAGACACGGGGAGAATGTGCAAACTCCACACGGACAGTGACCCAGAGCCGGGATCGAACCCGAGTCCTCGGCGCCGTGAGGCAGCCGAGCTAACCCACTGCGCCACTGTGACGCCCAGTGATGTCTTGCTTTTAAGGTACTTCAAAAAGAAAAATTGCCAAACAAATAAGGCAATTTTTCTTTTGGTGCGTCTAAATCACTCCTGTTCAATCCTGTCTCAAATGAATTACAAAGAATCCCTCCAGTGCAGAAGGAGGCCATTCAGCCCGTCAAGTCTGCACCGACACTCCGAAAGAGCACCCCACCCATGACCACTCCCCCGTCCACCCCACCCTATCTCCGTAAGCTAACCTGCACATCCCTGGACCCTAAGATGCAATTTTATCATGGCAATCCAGCTCGCCTGCACATCTTTGGACTGTGGGAGGAAACTGGAGCAAATTCATGCAGATACTGGGAGCAGGTGCAGACTCCGCACAGACTGTCACCCAGGGCTGGAATCAAACCCGGATCCCTGGCGCTGTGAGGCAGCGGTGCTAACCGCTGTGCCACCGTTCTGCCCATATGGAGAATGGAGTAAACGCTGTAAATCAGCCCAGGTAAATCAGATAATCTCGGCAGAGAGTAATCTCACAGATCTCCACAGGTGGAGCATGAGAGAGATTTCAGTGACTGCAACGTGAGGTAGTCAGGTCGTGGTTGATATTTAGGAAGTTGGCCCTACGTCACTCTGGATTTGCTCCCTCTGTGATTTGAGGATTTGAGGTTTAGAGGATTTGCTCCCTCTGTGATGAGATGTTGCGATAATCTTTCTCGACATAAGAAGGAGGCAGGGATGGAGAGAGAAAGAGGGGGGAGCGGGAACAATTTGCTTAACTAAATCTAGCACTCAATCACATTTTTCAGCAGCTCTTTCATTCCACAGCCAGCAAATCTTTCAACACATTGTGCTGATGGCCCCTGTAAGGCAGCTCCTGTTTGAAGATAAGACTTGTGAAAGATAAATATCCCCATCATTTTCTGTTTTGTTAACAGAGCCCAGAGTTCTCTGTTAGATTCTGCATTCCCGTGTGCTCGGACAATCCAGCTACTGCATGTCCAATATCTGTCAGAAGTGATACGAAAGAAATGGCCCCTGTGACAGGACCAGTGCTCCACAAGCAGGGATAATTTCGGAAGTAAGCATTCGCTCTTGTTTTGAAGCAGCTGCATTTCTGAGCACATTGACTTGGGACCAAAACGCCGCAAACCGGTCAAACTTCAATTTGTGAAACATCTTCCACCAACTCAGGACGTCCTGAGTGCTTCACACCCAGTGAAGTACTTTTCCAGTAATTGAGACAGAGAAGCCAATTTGTACAATTTCTCTTTTCCAGTCCCGTCGATTGAAGAGTAAATATTGCCCAGGGCGACACGGAGGACTTCACTGCTCTCCTTGGAAATGGCTCCGTGGCATCGATTATGATGTGTCACAATTTAACACCTCGTCTGAAACTCAGCATCTCTGATAGCGCAGGACTCCCTCCGCACTGCATGGAGAGGTCGGCCTCGATGTTGGGGCTTAAGTCCCTCAGTTTTCTGACTGCAGGTGCCGCCCACTGAGCCATACTGAAATATAAATGCCACAAATGTTTAGGGATTATAAGTCATTTCATATACACTTCACCCTTAACTATTGCGAATAAGCAGCGGGACCGGGTGGGCTGGGTAGATTAGAGCTTGGTTATTTTAAACTGGGATGCACCCTGGGAGATTGTGTGAATGGAGCTGTGTCAATCCCGGCCTAGCCCCCGTGGTTTTGCTGTGAAAAAGAACCCAAAATGAGGGAGGGGGGTTGGGGTGCGGAGTGGGGCTAACTGGATAGTTCTTTCAAAGAGCCACTCAATTACAATGCGCCAAATGGTCTCTTCTTGTGCTGTGCGCTTCTATGACGCTTCAAGTACTTTGTAACCCACAACTGTTTTTTGTTAAAGAGAGATCAAATTGGCTTCTAGCCCAGTGATTGCAGAATGATAAAAAGGAACAAACAAAACTTGTAGGGCTGGATTCTCCACTGCCCGCCCCCCCCCCCCATCAGTAGCGAGTTCCCAATGTGGCGGAGAATCCAGCGTCGGCCCAAATACGGGACCGTTGCAATGCTCTGGTCCTCATCGAGGTTCATGCCCCGTGCCACCGTCAAATTGACCCATTTGCATCCTATTAATGGGCAGGGCACTGGATTCGCCAAGCCCGCATGATTCTCCAGTCCTCTGGGCCGGGATTCACGTGGGCGGGAATTGGTGCAGGCATTTCCCAGAATGGCCCTGGCGATGTGGACCCCGCGGTGGGTCAAGAGGGTAGCTCTTTCAGGGACCTGCCCCCAAAGTACATCAGAAGACCCCCTTCCCACCCCACAATGTAAATCCTGTCCTTCCAATCCCAACCAGAGCCCCCCCCCCCCCCACCAGCACCCCCCACAAGAGGCCCCCCTTATAAGAGAGACCCCTACCTGGAATTCTATCATCAGTATCACTGCTTCTTTTTCTCTACAGAAAGCACTGAACTGCCTTTGATGTGGTCCAAGAACTGTCAATCAGAGCTAAATGCTTCTAAACATTGCAGTTAGTTTCACAGAGAGCTACTTGAAATCCATTCAAGCATGAAGGGAAATTAGATTAAACAATCCAGACAGGTGGTTGTATGTACAAGCTGTCAATCACAACCTAGTGAAATCAATTTCACATTGATATGAATGAATGCCTTGCAGATCAAAGATCTGAGGGGGTTTAAACCCAACTGATGTGATTTTCCCTTTCTAGGAATTTAAGATGTGCTTTCTCTGCCTGCGCAGGACGCATATTACACAGGTGAGTTTCAAAGCAGTAATTCTTTTCACCATCTCTGTCTGGACTGCTGTCTAGCTTCCAGGCAGGGGTCCCTCGTATGAGATGACTCTGGTGGAGGTCTCTCTTATGAAGGTCTCTGGTGGGGGTCAATGGGGCGAGGGCCAGGTCACCTTAATACTGTGGGGAAGGGGTGTGGATGACCCAGAAAATCCCATGGTTGGGCGGTTTAGAATTGCAGTTCGAGCACAGACCAGAATTGATTCATCTCGAATGGGAGAAAATAGTTTCCCAAACGGAGAATTCCGCCTAATCTCCATTGTGGTTCACTTGGTGACGTACTTGCCTTTGACTCACAAGGTTCTGGATGGGATTCCCAATTCAGGGCTTGAGTGATAATCCAGGCTGACACTCCAACGCAATGATGAGGGAGTGCTATACTACTGGAAGTGCCATCAGTCAGATGAGAAGTTAATCCGAGGCCCCATCTTCATGATTTGGTGGGAGTAAAAGATTCAATCCAGCAGCCAATAACTCACCCATACCCACCGTCACAGCTTCTGAAGTCAGATCGGCCTTCCTGAAAGTGAACCCTCGGAAGGCGACGGGCCCGGACGGGATCCCTGGTCGTGCACTCAGAGCCTGCGCAGACCAGCTGGCAGAGGTGTTCGCGGACATCTTTAACCTGTCCCTACTCCACTCCAAGGTCCCCACCTGCTTCAAGAAGACTACCATTATACCAGGGCCAAAGAAGAACCAGGCAACGTGCTTCAATGACTACTGTCCGGTGGCCCTGACTTCAGTCATAATGAAGTGCTTCAAGGGGTTGATCATGAAACGCATCACCTCCATACTCCCAGAACGCCTTGATCCACTGCAATTCGCATACCGCTGCAACCGGTCCACATCAGACACCATTTCCCTGGCCCTACACTCATCACTAGAGCATCTCAACAACAAGGACTCCTACATCAGACTTCTATTTATTGACTACAGCACTGCCTTCAACACCATAATCCCAGCCAAGCTCATATCAAAGCTCCAAAACCTAGGACTTGGCTCCCCACTCTGCAACTGGATCCTCGATTTTCTGACCAACAGACCGCAATCAGTAAGAATGAACAACAACACCTCCTCCACAATAGTCCTCAACACCGGCGCCCCGCAAGGCTGCGTACTTAGCCCCCTACTCTACTCCCTGTACACACTCGACTGCGTGGCAAAATTTAGTTCCAACTCCATCTACAAGTTTGCTGACGATACGACCATAGTGGGCCGGATCTCGAATAACGATGAGTCCGAATACAGGAGGGAGATAGAGAACCTAGTGGAGTGGTGCAGCAACAACAATCTCTCCCTCAATGCCAGCAAAACTAAAGAGCTGGTAATTGACTTCAGGAAGCAAAGTACTGTACACACACCTGTCAGCATCAACGGGGCCGAGGTGGAGATGGTTAGCAGTTTCAAATTCCTAGGGGTGCACATCTCCAAAAATCTGGTCCACCCACGTCGACGCTACCACCAAGAAAGCACAACAGCGCCTATACTTCCTCAGGAAACTAAGGAAATTCGGCATGTCCACATTGACTCTTACCAACTTTTACAGATGCACCATAGAAAGCATCCTATCGGGCTGCATCACAGCCTGGTATGGCAACTGCTCGGCCCAGGACCGCAAGAAACTTCAGAGAGTCGTGAACCCCGCCCAGTCCATCACACAAACCTGCCTTGAGTTCATCTACACCTCCCGCTGCCTGGGGAAAGTGGGCAGCATAATCACAGTCCCTTCTCACCCGGTTTACTCACTCTTCCAACTTCTTCCATCGGGCAGGAGATACAGAAGTGTGTGAACACGCACGAACAGACTCAAAAACAGCTTCTTCCCCGCTGTCACCAGACTCCTAAATGACCCTCTTATGGACTGACCTCATTAACACTACACCCTGTATGCTTCATCCGATGCCAGTGCTTATGTAGTTACATTGTGTACCTTGTGTTGCCCTATTATGTATTTTCTTTTCTTCCCTTTTCTTCCCATGTACTTAATGATCTGTTGAGCTGTGCGGTACACGTGACAATAAACAAATCCAATCCAATCCAATCCAATAGTAACCTAGCCAACATTTAGCCCTCATGATCGACAAGATAATCTGTGCACTATCATATCACTGCCTGTGGCGGGTTGCTGTCTGCAAATTAACAGTAATGTTCCTTTTTTTTTGGAAAATAATTTTTATTAAAGTTTTCATAAAATATCAACAACAAAATGTAAAAGGAACCCAGTAGAATTAATTACAAAACAAAACAAAACAACCCCATACCCCCCTCTCCCCTATACATAAATAATAAGTTAATACCCTGAATTAACACAAAGCAAACATAGCAAATATATACACCCCCTCAGATCCCCCAGTGTAGACAAACAAAAATAAAATAGAACCCCCCCCCCGCCCGGGGTTGCTGCTGCTGCTGACGATTGTCTACCGTTCTGCCAGGAAGTCCAAGAACGGTTGCCACCGCCTGAAGAACCCTTGCACCGATCCCCTTAAGGCAAATTTCACCCTCTCCAATTTAATAAACCCCACCATATCGTTGGTCCCGGATTCCATGCTTGGGGGCCCCGCATCCTTCCACTGAAGAAGAATCCTTCGCCGGGCTACCAGGGACGCAAATGCCAGGATACCGGCCTCTTTCGCCTCCTGCACTCCCGGCTCCTCTGCCACCCCAAATATTGCGAGCCCCCAACCCGGTTTGACCCCGGATCCTACTACCCCCGACACCGTCCTCGCTACGCCCTTCCACAATTCCTCCAGCGCTGGGCATACCCAGAACATATGGGTGTGGTTTGCTGGGCTCCATGAGCACCTAACACACCTGTCCTCACCCCCAAAAAACCGGCTCATCCTTGTCCCGGTCATGTGTGCCCTGTGCAGCACCTTAAACTGTATGAGGCTGAGCCTCACGCACAAAGAGGAAGAGTTCACCCTCCCAAGGGCATCTGCCCACGTCCCCTCCTCGATCTCCTCCCCCAACTCCTCCTCCCACTTACCTTTCAGCTCCTCCACCGAGGCCTCCTCCTCCTCCTGCATCACCTGGTATGTTGCCGAGATCTTCCCCTCTCCTACCCACACCCCCGAGAGCACCCTGTCCTGTACCGTGCATGGCAGCAGCAACGGGAATTCCACCACTTGCCGCCTGGCAAACGCCCTTACCTGTAGATACCTAAAGATGTTCCCCAGGGAATTCAACCGGGAAACCGTCCGGCCCCGGTGCCTTCCCCGCCTGCATGCTCCCTATCCCTTTGGCCAGCTCCTCCAGCCCAATCGGGGCCCCTAATCCCGCCACCAGTCCCTTCTCCACCTTCGGGAACCTCAATTGGTCCAGAAAGCGGCCCATCCCTCCCTCCTCCAGTGGGGGCTCGGACTGATACAGTTCCTCATAAAAGTCCCTGAAGACCCCATTGATGCCAACCCCACTCCGTACCACACTCCCTCCCCTATCCTTAACTCCCCCGATCTCCCTAGCTGCATCCCGCTTCCGAAGCTGATGCGCCAGCATTTGGCTTGCCTTTTTCCCATGTTCATAAATCGCCCCCTGGGCCTTCCTCCACTGCGCCCCCGCCTTCCTGGTGGTCAACAGGTCGAATTCGTCCTGGAGGCTACGCCTCTCCCTCAACAGTCCCTCCTCCGGCACCTCCGCGTACCTCCTGTCTACCCTCACCATCTCCCCCACCAGCCTCTCCCTCTGCACAGGGCTAAATCGCTGGCTTTGAAAGCAGACCAAGGCAGGCCAGCAGCACGGTTCAATTCCCGTAACAGCCTCCCCGAACAGGCGCCGGAATGTGGCGACTAGGGGCTTTTCACAGGAACTTCATTGAAGCCTACTTTTGACAATAAGCTATTTTCATTTCCTTGTGGGCCCTAATGGAGATCAGCTCTCCCCTAACCACCGCCTTCAGCGCCTCCCAGACCAACCCCACTCGGACCTCCCCGTTATCCTCCAGGTATCTCTCTATGCTTCCTCGGACCCGCTCACTCACCTCCTTGTCCGCCAACAGCCCCACCTCCAAGCGCCACAATGGGCGCTGGTCCCTCTCCTGCCCCAGCTCTAGGTCTACCCAATGCGGGGCGTGATCCGAAATGGCTATCGCCGAGTACTCGGTATCGTCTACTCTCGCTATCAGCGCCCTGCTCATAATAAAAAAGTCGATCCGGGAGTATTATGAACGTGCGAGAAGAATGAAAATTCCCTAGCCCTCGGCCTTGCAAATCTCCAAGGGTCCACCCCTCCCATCTGGTCCATAAACCCCCTCAACACTTTAGCTGCCGCCCGCCTCCTACTCGTCCTAGACCTGGAGCGATCCAGTGCCGGATCCAACACCGTGTTAAAGTCCCCCCCCCCCCCCCCCCATTATCAGGCCCCCCCACTTCCAAGTCCGGGATCCGACCCAACATGCGCCGCATAAAACCCGCATCGTCCCAGTTCGGGGCGTACACGTTGACCAGCACCACCCTCTCCCCTTGCTGCTTACCACTTACCATTACATACCTGCCGCCATTGTCTGTCACAATGCTCGAAGCCTCGAACGACACCCTCTTTCCCACCAAGTTCGCCACCCCCCAATTTTTGGCATCCAGCCCCGAATGAAACACCTGTCCTACCCCCCCCCCCTTCCTCAATCTTACCTGGCCTGCCACCTTCAGGTGTGTCTCCTGGAGCATGACCACATCCGCCTTCAGCCCCTTCAGGGGCGCGAACACCCGGGCCCGCTTGGCCGGCCCGTTCAGTCCCCTTACATTCCAGGTTATCAGCTGGATCAGGGGGCTACCCGCCCCCCTCCCCCACCGACTAGCCATAACCCATCCTCGGCCAGCCACACGCACGCACCCCACGCCCTGCCCGTTCCCCACAGCGGCAGACCCCCGTCCCAACCCCCTCTACTCGCTCCAGCTCCCCCTTGACCATACCAGCAGCAACCCGCCCCCCCCCCTCCAGCTAGGACCCCTCCTAGCTGCTTTGCTCCCCCCATTGCACTCCCGCAAGTCAGCTGACTCATGCTGACCCCGGCCAATCCCGCCTCTCCTTCGACTCCTCCCATTGTGGGACTTCCCCCAACCCTCCATTACCCACCAGCAGGCTCTCCGCCTCCCCCTTCCATCCCAAACGCGGGAAACAACCCTCGCTTCCCCACCCCGGCCCGAGCCCCCTCCAGCCTTCAGCGCGGGAAAAAGCCCGCGCTTTCCACCTGCCCGACCCCGCCACCTCTGGCGCAGCTCCTTTTACAGGCCCAGTCCCCTCACCCCTGACTCGGGCCTCACCCTCCCCCGCGGGGCCCCATCCCCCCTACCGGCCATCCACCCCTACTTTGTTTACTTGCCCCCCTCCAAGAGCCCACCCGACAGACCCAACCAAAACAGTGCCCAACCCACCCTAACCACCCACAACGAACCCAAAAGAAACAAGAACAAAGAACCCCCCTCAAAATGTAACACAGCAACAGCAATCCCCGACCACCCATCCCGACCCTCAGTTTGTGTCCAGCTTCTCGGCCTGAATATACGCCCACGCCTCCTCCGGGGACTCAGAATAATGGTGCCGGTCCCTGTAGGTAACCCACAGTCGCGCCGGCTGCAGCATGCCAAACTTCACCCCATTCCTGTGCAGCACCGCCTTCGCCCGGTTGTACCCGGCCCTCTTCTTCGCCACCTCCGCACTCCAGTCCTGGTATATTCGAACCTCCGCGTTCTCCCACCTGCTGCTCCTCTCTTTCTTGGCCCACCTGAGCACGCACTCCCGATCAGCGAACCGATGAAACCGCACCAGCACCGCCCGCGGCGGCTCGTTAGCCTTGGGCCTCCTCGCCAGCTCTCTATGGGCCCCTTCCAGCTCCAGGGGCTCCTGGAAGGACCCCGCTCCCATCAGCGAGTTTAACATGGTGACCACATAGGCCCCCACGTCCGACCCCTCCAGCCCCTCCGGGAGGCCCAGGATCCGCAGATTCCTCCTCCTCGACCGATTCTCCATCTCCTCGAACCGTTCCTGCCATTTCTTGTGGAGCTTCTCGTGCGCCTCCACCTTTACCGCCAGGCCTAAGATCTCGTCCTCGTTGTCGGAGATCTTTTGTCGGATCGCCACTCGTGGATCGCCACTCCCTGGGCCATCTGTGTCTCCAGCCGCTTATCGATAGAAGCCTTCATCGGCTCCAGCAGGTCCGCTTTGAGCTCCCTGAAGCAGCGCTGGATAGCCTCCTGCTGCTCCTGCGCCCACTGCATCCACTCTGCCTGGTCCCCGCCCGCCGCCATCTTGCTCTTCTTCCCTCGCACTTTCTTTGGGTTCACCGCCACTTTTTTAGTCGCCCCGCTCCTGGTCCAAGCCATACACTGTCGGGGGAATGTTGCAGTCTTCTTCCCACACCAGGAAATGTCTAAAAAACTCCGTTGGGGGCCCTGAAATGAGCCCAAAAGTCCGTTCCAAGCGGGAGCTGCCGAACGTGCGACTTAGCTCTGCATAGCCGCAACCGGAAATCAACAGTAATGTCCCTTACATTACAACATTATAACAGTGACTACATTTCAAAAGTGATTTGTTGCTTGTCAAACACTTTGAGGCATCAAAGTGGTCATGAAAATCGCTACATAAATGCTAATTTCTCTTCCTGATGTTTAACCAGGTGGTAACTATCCCAATAATGATCTCCAACTTGAGCATTATACCTAATGAAAACTTGAAAGACCATTAGCTGTGAAAATGAAATCAATCAGCATGATCCAGAGATGTGCACTGACCCGAAAGGGAGAGGGAGCACAAATAAATCCTGAGCGCTCTGGATGACGAGAGAGATAGAGGTGAAGATGAAAAGGAAGAAGTGCAGATACGTCAGGTAGATAATACAACGGGGAATCAGGCTGAATATAGAAGGATCAGAGGGGAAGTGAGAAAGAATCAGAAAAGCAAGGAGAGAGCATGAAAAGAGACTGGCAGCTGACATGAAAGGGAAACCCCAGGTCTTATATATGCATGTAAATGATAAAAGGGTGGGAAAGGAAAGAGCAGGGCTGATTAGGGAAGAGGGGACTTGCACTTGGAGGCAGCAGAAGTAGAGAAGGTATTAAACTACTAATTTGCACAAAGGAAGAAGGTGTATCCAGGCCGAGGCGAGAGAGAGGAGGTAATTGTTACACCAGAAGAATTGACAATTGTTACGATACCCTGGGCCAGCGCACGGTCAATTCCAGCCCCACTGGAGTCACAACACGAGTGAATTAACCAATAATTCTTAGAAAAACACCCAGAGTCTTTGTCCCTCGGCTGCTCAATAATTACAGTCACCAGGGGCGAAATTCTCCGGAAGGGGCGCGATGTCCGCCGACTGGCGCCCAAAACGGCACAAATCAGACGGGCATCATGCCGCCCCAAAGGTGCGGAATGCTCCGCATCTTTGGGGGCCGAGCCCCAACCTTAAGGGGCTAGGTCGGCGCCAGACGAATTTCCACCCCGCCAGCTGGCAGAAAAGACCTTTGGTGCCCCGCCAGCTGGCGCGGAAATGACATCTCCGGGCGGCGCATGCGCGGGAGCGTCAGAGGCCGCTGACAACTTCCCACGCATGCGCAGTGGAGGGAGTCTCTTCTGCCTCCGCCATGGTGGAGACCGTGGCGGAGGCGGAAGGGAAAGAGTGCCCCCACGGCACAGGCCCGCCCGCGGATCGGTGGGCCCCGATCGCGGGCCAGGCCACCGTGGGGGCACCCCCCGGGGCCAGATCGGCCCGCGCCCCCCCCCAGGACCCCGGAGCCCGCCTGCGCCGCCTTGTCCCGCCGGTAAGGTAGGTGGTTTAATTTACGCCGGCGGGACAGGCATTTTAGCGGCGGGACTTCGACCCATCCGGGCCGGAGAATCGCGCGGGGGGGCCCGCCAACCGGCGCGGCCCGATTCCCGCCCCCGCCGAATCTCCGGTGCCGGAGACTTTGGCAACCGGCGGGGGCGGGATTCACGCCAGCCCCCGGCGATTCTCCCACCCGGCGGGGGGTCGGAGAATCTCGCCCCAGGTTTGTAAATGTAAACCCAATTACTGTTTATTTATAACAAGAGCTATCATAAAATATGCAGAAAATGCAACTGGTTAACTCTTATCTAATTCCTAATCCCCACACCCTCTATAGGCCTCAAGAAGACAAACAAACACAGAGGGGAATAAAGGGGTAAAACAAATCATAAGTAAAAGGGAAAAAGAATCTTTGTTTCAGAGCTTACTTTGGTATCTGACAGTCGCTTAATTGCACGGAACTTGAACATTGCTGAAAAGAGAGACACGTTGCTGAAGTATTTTGTCTTACACTCATCAGGACAAACAAAGAATGCCAAATTTCAAACAATCACAACAATTCATACTACATGACAAAAAGGTGCTGGTTGGTTGGCAGGTCGACTCTGATTTGGCCGAGGCATTGCCATGGAGACTGCAATGGGTAGACTATAAACTTCCCAAGCTGTCCCTTAATTCAAAAAAGGTGCAAAGCTTGAACATATTCCTTTTGATTGCAGCGAACCGATCCCTGTGTATCAATGTATGTCACTCCTGGCAAGTGTACATGAATTATGTTATGAGCTCAACTGATTATCTTAAATTGATTGTGAGTGTGGATATTCATATTTTGCATCAGATCTTGCTGTAGAGTACCCAAGTCCTGAGATTCTTCAGCACAGCTGACGGTTCAGTTGTTGCGAACACCCATTGCTCCAAGTGCTATATCTGCTCCTAAAGGTTCAGGTTTATCGTGCAGTTTAGACTTCAGGACATGTGGTCAGTGTGCCCAAAACAAATCATGGTTTAGCACAGGGCTAAATCGCTGGCTTTTAAAGCAGCCCTAGGCAGGCCAGCAGCGCGGGTTCAATTCCTGTACCAACCTCCCCGAACAGGCGGCGGAATGTGGCGACTAGGGGCTTTTCACAGTAACTTCAATTGAAGCCTACTCGTGACAATAAGCAATTTTCATTTCTTATCTTGCAGGAAACGTGTTCCCAAGCTGGCTCCCAAGTGCCTCTGTCACTTTGAAAAGAGACATATTCTGATTCTCTCTGTACATGACGCATACTCATTGCCCACGTGTTGCTAATTAAGGTTCATGCCATGCAGGGCAGGGCAAGGAGGTAGGCCCCAAGAGCCACCCTTACCGGTAAAGGGATTGAACCCACCCTGATAGTGTAATTGCACTATACTATACGAGAGCCAACTGAGCTAATTCACCCCTGATTGAAGAATTCAAACAAAGTCAAATTCACTGGAGTTGAGAGGATTGCGGGGTGATTGTGAGATTCTGAGGGTCCCTGGCAGGGTAGATGCTGGGAGGATGCGTCTTCTCGTGGAAGAATCTAAAACTAAGGGACACTGTTTTAAAATAAAGTGGTCGGGTTTCTCCGCTCCGCCCCGCCAGATTCCTGGTTCACCCCGCCGGCGGGATTCTCCGCCCCACCCCACCCCGCCCCGCTCCGCTCCGCTCCGCCCCGCCAGATTCCTGGTTCACCCCGCCGGCGGGATGCTCCGTTTCGCCGGCTGGTCAATGGGGTTTCCCCGTGTGGGGCAGTCCCACGCCGTCGGGAAACCCCCGGGCTGCCGGCAAAACAGAGCATCCCGCCGGCGGAGAATCCCGCCCGGGATCTCCCATTTAGGATGAGGAGGAATTTCTTCTCCCAGAGAGTCTATGGAATTCTATGGAAGGGGCTGGTTTAGCTCACTGGGCTAAATCGCTGGCTTTTAAAGCAGACCAAGGCAGGCCAGCAGCATGGTTCAATTCCCGTACCAGCCTCCCCGAACAGGCGCCGGAATGTGGCGACTAGGGGCTTTTCACAGTAACTTCATTGAAGCCTACTTGTGACAATAAGCGATTTTCATTTCATTTTTTCATTCTCTATCCCAGGGAGCAGTGGATAGTAGGGATATTCATGACGATATCAGACAGATTTTTGATCAATAGGGGAGTAAAAGGTTATGAGGAACCAGCAGGAAACTGGATGTAACGCCCCAATCAGATCAGCCCGAATCTTATTGAATGGCGGATCCAGCTAGATGGGCCAAATGGCCGACGCCTTATCCTACTTTTATGACCCTATGATTCGGTGATCATACTGCATTGCTCCGGGAGTACTTTTAAACAAATCACTGAGTAGGCCAGCAGCCTGAGACTTTTGAGATGGAATTCGCCCATCAATCCCTGAAGTTTCAATGGAATGCAACTTTAGATGATCGGGTTTGAAATCCAAATGGGCGTCTGAGCAAATTGAATTATTGTCCCTTTGGTGAGGAATGTGGGTTATCCTGCAATGCCTATCGAGTGTTGGAGGGTCCATTATCCATCCAGGTGTAGACAGTTTGTGCGTTTGTGTTGGATCCAGTGTAATTCATTCAGGTCTTGTTGCACTTTTATTGAAAATCTGGAACTTCTACTGAAACAGAAACTGCTTTAATGAGGAAAGAACTCTCCTCCTCTGAGATGTGAGCAGACATCTGGCCCAGATATTTAGTTTACTTGGACACTGCACCGCCTGGGTTACTGTAATCAGCAAAGACTTCAGACAGCATATCAAAAATAAATTCAGAATGTTCAAATTCATCTTTAAAAAGCAACACCCCGTAGATTCCGAACTTGTAACTTTGGGTGCCCCAAAGATTAGCATGGAATCTCCCCCACCCCTCGCCCACCGGTCCCCGTGTAAAGATTGCCTAGGAAGTTTAAACTTGCACTGGGCAGTTGCCCTGCATTGGGAACTATCTGGGCATACAATATAAATGGCAACTTCGTATTGTTCCAACTGTCTGACAGCAATTGTTACCCAGAAACATTATACAATTAAAACCACTTCTAGCCTCTGGGTAACTATAATGGTGAAACCCCACCAGGAACTCCATGGGACTACCCCCACTCCTCTGTCCAACTCCAGGACCTTCCCCACGAACCCTCTCCCCAATCCCGACTACCCCTCAACCCCTTACTGATCCCCCCCAATTCTCAGGGGACTCCCCACTTGCCTTCCGCCTGCTCAACTATCTTCCCCACCCTTGATAGATAGTTTTTTGAAGAATAAAGGGATTAAGGGTTATGGTGTTCGGGCCGGAAAGTGGAGCTGAGTCCACAAAAGATCAGCCATGATCTCATTGAATGGTGGAGAAGGCTCGAGGGACCAGATGGCCTACTCCTGCTCCTAGTTCTTATGTTCTTGTCAAAGGGAGGTCGCGTCTGACAAATCTGTTGGAGTTCTTTGAGGAGGTAACAAGGAAGTTAGACAAAGGAGAACCAGTGGACGTGATTTATTTAGATTTCCAGAAGCCCTTTGACAAGGTGCCGCACAGGAGACTGTTAAATAAGTTAAAAGCTCATGGTGTTAAGGGTAAGATCCTGGCGTGGATAGAGGATTGGCTGACTGGCAGAAGGCAGAGAGTGGGGATAAAGGGGTCTTTTTCAGGATGGCAGCCGGTGACTAGTGGTGTGCTTCAGGGGTCTGTGCTGGGACCACAACTTTTCACAATATACATTAATGATCTGGAAGAAGGAACTGAAGGCACTGTTGCCAAGTTTGCAGATGATACAAAGATCTGTAGAGGGACAGGTAGTATTGAGGAAGCAAGGGGGCTGCAGAAGGACTTGGCCAAACTAGGAGAGATTGAGAGAGACAGATTCACACAGCGAGTAGTTAGGATCGGGAATGTACTGTCTGAGAGTGTGGTGGAGACAGATTCACGCAGCGAGTGGTTAGGATCCGGAATATGCTGTCTGAGAGTGTGGTGGAGACAGATTCACGCAGCGAGTGGTTAGGATCCGGAATGTACTGTCTGTGAGTGTGGTGGAGACAGATTCACGCAGCGAGTGGTTAGGATCTGGAATGTTCTGTCTGAGATTGAGAGAGGCAGATTCACACAGCGAATGGTTAGGATCGGGAATGTACTGTTTGAGAGTGTGGTGGAGTCAGATTCACACAGCGAGTGGTTAGGATCCGGAATGTTCTGTCTGAGAGTGTGGTGGAGACAGATTCACGCAGCGAGTGGTTAGGATCTGGAATGTACTGTCTGTGAGTGTGGTGGAGGCAGATTCACACAGTGAGTGGTTAGGATCTGGAATGTACTGCCTGTGAGTGTGGTGGAGGCAGATTCACACAGCGAGTGGTTAGGATCGGGAATGTTCTGTTTGAGAGTGTGGTGGAGAAAGATTCACACAGTGAGTGGTTAGGATCTGGAATGTACTGTCTGTGAGTGTGGTGGAGGCAGATTCACGCACCGGGTGGTTAGGATCTGGAATGTTCTGTCTGAGATTGAGAGAGACAGATTCGCACAGTGAGTGGTTAGGATCTGCAATGTACTGTCTGTGAGTGTGGTCGAGGCAGATTCACACAGCGAGTGGTTAGGATCCGCAATGTACTGTCTGTGAATGTGGTGGATACAGATTCACACAGCGAATGGTTAGGATCTGGAATGTTCTGTCTGAGATTGAGAGAGACAGATTCACACAGCGAATGGTTAGGATCTGCAATGTACTGTCTGTGAGTGTGGTGGAGACAGATTCACACAGTGAGTGGTTAGGATCTGGAATGTACTGTCTGAGATTGAGAGAGACAGATTCACACAGCGAGTGGTTAGGATCTGCAATGTACTGTCTGTGAGTGTGGTGGAGACAGATTCACACAGTGAATGGTTAGGATCTGCAATGTACTGCCTGTGAGTGTGTTGGAGGCAGATTCATGCACCGAGTGGTTAGGATCTGCAATGTACTGTCTGTGAGTGTGGTGGAGGCAGATTAAAAAACGAGTGGTTAGGATCTGGAATATGCTGTCTGTGAGTGTGGTGGAGACAGATTCACACAGCGAATGGTTAGGATCTGGAATGTACTGTCTGTGAGTGTGGTGGGGGCAGATTCACACAGCGAATGGTTAGGATCTGGAATGTACTGTCTGTGAGTGTGGTGGGGGCAGATTCACACAACGAGTGGTTAGGATCAGGAATGCACTGTCTGTGAGTGTGGTAGGGGCAGATTCACACAACGAGTGGTTAGGATCTGGAATGTACTGTCTGTGAGTGTGGTGGAGGCAGATTCACACAGCGAGTGGTTAGGATCGGGAATGTTCTGTCTGAGAGTGTGGTGGAGAAAGATTCACACAGTGAGTGGTTAGGATCTGGAATGTACTGTCTGTGAGTGTGGTGGAGGCAGATTCACGCACCGGGTGGTTAGGATCTGGAATGTTCTGTCTGAGATTGAGAGAGACAGATTCGCACAGTTAGTTGTTAGGATCTGCAATGTACTGTCTGTAAGTGTGGTGGAGGCAGATTCACACAGCGAGTGGTTAGGATCCGCAATTTACTGTCTGTGAATGTGGTGGATACAGATTCACACAGCGAGTGGTTACGATCCGGAATGTTCTGTCTGTGAGTGTGGTGGAGACAGATTCACACAGTGAGTGGTTAGGATCTGGAATATACTGTCTGAGATTGAGAGAGACAGGTTCACACAGCAAATGGTTAGGATCTGCAATGTACTGTCTGTGAGTGTGGTGGAGGCAGATTCACCCACCGGGTGGTTAGGATCTGGAATGTTCTGTCTGAGATTGAGAGAGACAGATTCGCACAGCGAATGGTTAGGATCTGCAATGTATTGTCTGTGAGTGTGGTGGAGACAGATTCACGCAGCGAGTGGTTAGGATCGGGAATGTACTGTTTGAGAGTGTGGTGGAGTCAGATTCACACAGCGAGTGGTTAGGATCTGGAATGTTCTGTCTGAGATTGAGAGAGGCAGATTCACACAGCGAATGGTTAGGATCGGGAATGTACTGTTTGAGAGTGTGGTGGAGTCAGATTCACACAGTGAGTGGTTAGGATCTGGAATGTTCTGTCTGAGATTGAGAGAGGCAGATTCACACAGCGAATGGTTAGGATCGGGAATGTACTGTTTGAGAGTGTGGTGGAGTCAGATTCACACAGCGAGTGGTTAGGATCCGGAATGTTCTGTCTGAGAGTGTGGTGGAGACAGATTCACGCAGCGAGTGGTTAGGATCTGGAATGTACTGTCTGTGAGTGTGGTGGAGGCAGATTTACACAGTGAGTGGTTAGGATCTGGAATCTACTGCCTGTGAGTGTGGTGGAGGCAGATTCACACAGCGAGTGGTTAGGATCGGGAATGTTCTGTCTGAGAGTGTGGTGGAGAAAGATTCACACAGTGAGTGGTTAGGATCTGGAATGTACTGTCTGTGAGTGTGGTGGAGGCAGATTCACGCACCGGGTGGTTAGGATCTGGAATGTTCTGTCTGAGATTGAGAGAGACAGATTCGCACAGTGAGTGGTTAGGATCTGCAATGTACTGTCTGTGAGTGTGGTCGAGGCAGATTCACACAGCGAGTGGTTAGGATCCGCAATGTACTGTCTGTGAATGTGGTGGATACAGATTCACACAGCGAATGGTTAGGATCTGGAATGTTCTGTCTGAGATTGAGAGAGACAGATTCACACAGCGAATGGTTTGGATCTGCAATGTACTGTCTGTGAGTGTGGTGGAGACAGATTCACACAGTGAGTGGTTAGGATCTGGAATGTACTGTCTGAGATTGAGAGAGACAGATTCACACAGTGAATGGTTAGGATCTGCAATGTACTGCCTGTGAGTGTGTTGGAGGCAGATTCATGCACCGAGTGGTTAGGATCTGCAATGTACTGTCTGTGAGTGTGGTGGAGGCAGATTCACACAGCGAGTGGTTAGGATCTGGAATATGCTGTCGGTGAGTGTGGTGGGGGCAGATTCACACAGCGAGTGGTTAGGATCTGGAATGTACTGTCTGTGAGTGTGGTGGAGACAGATTCACACAGCGAATGGTTAGGATCTGGAATGTACTGTCTGTGAGTGTGGTGGGGGCAGATTCACACAACGAGTGGTTAGGATCAGGAATGCACTGTCTGTGAGTGTGGTAGGGGCAGATTCACACAACGAGTGGTTAGGATCTGGAATGTACTGTCTGTGAGTGTGGTGGAGGCAGATTCACACAGCGAGTGGTTAGGATCGGGAATGTTCTGTCTGAGAGTGTGGTGGAGAAAGATTCACACAGTGAGTGGTTAGGATCTGGAATGTACTGTCTGTGAGTGTGGTGGAGGCAGATTCACGCACCGGGTGGTTAGGATCTGGAATGCTCTGTCTGAGATTGAGAGAGACAGATTCGCACAGTTAGTTGTTAGGATCTGCAATGTACTGTCTGTAAGTGTGGTGGAGGCAGATTCACACAGCGAGTGGTTAGGATCCGCAATTTACTGTCTGTGAATGTGGTGGATACAGATTCACACAGCGAGTGGTTACGATCCGGAATGTTCTGTCTGTGAGTGTGGTGGAGACAGATTCACACAGTGAGTGGTTAGGATCTGGAATATACTGTCTGAGATTGAGAGAGACAGGTTCACACAGCGAATGGTTAGGATCTGCAATGTACTGTCTGTGAGTGTGGTGGAGGCAGATTCACCCACCGGGTGGTTAGGATCTGGAATGTTCTGTCTGAGATTGAGAGAGACAGATTCGCACAGCGAATGGTTAGGATCTGCAATGTACTGTCTGTGAGTGTGCTGGAGGCAGATTCATGCACCGAGTGGTTAGGATCTGCAATGTACTGTCTGTGAGTGTGGTGGGGGCAGATTCACGCAACGAGTGGTTAGGATCAGGAATGCACTGTCTGAGAGTGTGGTGGAGAAAGATTCACACAGCGAGTGGTTAGGATCTGGAATGTACTGTCTGAGAGTGTGGTGGAGACAGATTCACACAGTGAGTGGTTAGGATCAGGAATGTACTGTCTGTGAGTGTGGTGGAGAAAGATTCACACAGCGAGTGGTTAGGATCTGGAATGTACTGTCTGAGATTGAGAGAGGCAGATTCACACAGCGAGTGGTTAGGATCTGCAATGTACTGTCTGTGAGTGTGGTGGAGACAGATTCACACAGCGAGTGGTTAGGATCTGGAATGTACTGTCTGAGATTGAGAGAGGCAGATTCACACAGCGAGTGGTTAGGATCTGCAATGTACTGTCCGTGAGTGTGGTGGAGACAGATTCACACAGCAAGTGGTTAGGATCTGGAATGTACTGTGTGAGAGCGTGGTGGAGGCAGATTCACACAGCGAGTGGTTAGGATCGGGAATGTACTGTCTGAGAGTGTGGTGGAGAAAGATTCACACAGCGAGTGGTTAGGATCTGGAATGTACTGTCTGAGAGTGTGGTGGAGACAGATTCACACAGCGATTGGTTAGTATCTGGAATGTACTGTCTGTGAGTGTGGTGGAGAAAGATTCACACAGCGAGTTGTTAGGATCTGAAATGTACTGTCTGAGATTGAGAGAGACAGATTCACACAGCGAGTGGTTAGGATCGGGAATGTACTGTCTGAGAGTGTGGTGGAGACAGATTCACACAGCGAGTAGTTAAGATTTGGAATTTACTGTCTGTGAGTGTGGTGGAGGCAGATTCACACAGCGAGTGGTTAGGATCCGCAATTTACTGTCTGTGAATGTGGTGGATACAGATTCACACAGCGAGTGGTTACGATCCGGAATGTTCTGTCTGTGAGTGTGGTGGAGACAGATTCACACAGCGAGTGGTTAGGATCTGGAATATACTGTCTGAGATTGAGAGAGACAGGTTCACACAGCAAATGGTTAGGATCTGCAATGTACTGTCTGTGAGTGTGGTGGAGGCAGATTCAACCACCGGGTGGTTAGGATCTGGAATGTTCTGTCTGAGATTGAGAGAGACAGATTCGCACAGCGAATGGTTAGGATCTGCAATGTATTGTCTGTGAGTGTGGTGGAGACAGATTCACGCAGCGAGTGGTTAGGATCTGGAATGTTCTGTCTGAGAGTGAGGTGGAGACAGATTCACACAGCGAGTGGTTAGGATCCGGAATGCACTGTCTGAGAGTGTGGTGGAGACAGATTCACGCAGCGAGTGGTTAGGATCTGGAATGTTCTGTCTGAGATTGAGAGAGGCAGATTCACACAGCGAATGGTTAGGATCGGGAATGTACTGTTTGAGAGTGTGGTGGAGTCAGATTCACACAGCGAGTGGTTAGGATCCGGAATGTTCTGTCTGAGAGTGTGGTGGAGACAGATTCACGCAGCGAGTGGTTAGGATCTGGAATGTACTGTCTGTGAGTGTGGTGGAGGCAGATTCACACAGTGAGTGGTTAGGATCTGGAATGTACTGCCTGTGAGTGTGGTGGAGGCAGATTCACACAGCGAGTGGTTAGGATCGGGAATGTTCTGTCTGAGAGTGTGGTGGAGAAAGATTCACACAGTGAGTGGTTAGGATCTGGAATGTACTGTCTGTGAGTGTGGTGGAGGCAGATTCACGCACCGGGTGGTTAGGATCTGGAATGTTCTGTCTGAGATTGAGAGAGACAGATTCGCACAGTGAGTGGTTAGGATCTGCAATGTACTGTCTGTGAGTGTGGTCGAGGCAGATTCACACAGCGAGTGGTTAGGATCCGCAATGTACTGTCTGTGAATGTGGTGGATACAGATTCACACAGCGAATGGTTAGGATCTGGAATGTTCTGTCTGAGATTGAGAGAGACAGATTCACACAGCGAATGGTTAGGATCTGCAATGTACTGTCTGTGAGTGTGGTGGAGACAGATTCACACAGTGAGTGGTTAGGATCTGGAATGTACTGTCTGAGATTGAGAGAGACAGATTCACACAGTGAATGGTTAGGATCTGCAATGTACTGCCTGTGAGTGTGTTGGAGGCAGATTCATGCACCGAGTGGTTAGGATCTGCAATGTACTGTCTGTGAGTGTGGTGGAGGCAGATTCACACAGCGAGTGGTTAGGATCTGGAATATGCTGTCTGTGAGTGTGGTGGGGGCAGATTCACACAGCGAGTGGTTAGGATCTGGAATGTACTGTCTGTGAGTGTGGTGGAGACAGATTCACACAGCGAATGGTTAGGATCTGGAATGTACTGTCTGTGAGTGTGGTGGGGGCAGATTCACACAACGAGTGGTTAGGATCAGGAATGCACTGTCTGTGAGTGTGGTAGGGGCAGATTCACACAACGAGTGGTTAGGATCTGGAATGTACTGTCTGTGAGTGTGGTGGAGGCAGATTCACACAGCGAGTGGTTAGGATCGGGAATGTTCTGTCTGAGAGTGTGGTGGAGAAAGATTCACACAGTGAGTGGTTAGGATCTGGAATGTACTGTCTGTGAGTGTGGTGGAGGCAGATTCACGCACCGGGTGGTTAGGATCTGGAATGTTCTGTCTGAGATTGAGAGAGACAGATTCGCACAGTTAGTTGTTAGGATCTGCAATGTACTGTCTGTAAGTGTGGTGGAGGCAGATTCACACAGCGAGTGGTTAGGATCCGCAATTTACTGTCTGTGAATGTGGTGGATACAGATTCACACAGCGAGTGGTTACGATCCGGAATGTTCTGTCTGTGAGTGTGGTGGAGACAGATTCACACAGTGAGTGGTTAGGATCTGGAATATACTGTCTGAGATTGAGAGAGACAGGTTCACACAGCGAATGGTTAGGATCTGCAATGTACTGTCTGTGAGTGTGGTGGAGGCAGATTCACCCACCGGGTGGTTAGGATCTGGAATGTTCTGTCTGAGATTGAGAGAGACAGATTCGCACAGCGAATGGTTAGGATCTGCAATGTACTGTCTGTGAGTGTGCTGGAGGCAGATTCATGCACCGAGTGGTTAGGATCTGCAATGTACTGTCTGTGAGTGTGGTGGGGGCAGATTCACGCAACGAGTGGTTAGGATCAGGAATGCACTGTCTGAGAGTGTGGTGGAGAAAGATTCACACAGCGAGTGGTTAGGATCTGGAATGTACTGTCTGAGAGTGTGGTGGAGACAGATTCACACAGTGAGTGGTTAGGATCAGGAATGTACTGTCTGTGAGTGTGGTGGAGAAAGATTCACACAGCGAGTGGTTAGGATCTGGAATGTACTGTCTGCGATTGAGAGAGGCAGATTCACACAGCGAGTGGTTAGGATCTGCAATGTACTGTCTGTGAGTGTGGTGGAGACAGATTCACACAGCGAGTGGTTAGGATCTGGAATGTACTGTCTGAGATTGAGAGAGGCAGATTCACACAGCGAGTGGTTAGGATCTGCAATGTACTGTCCGTGAGTGTGGTGGAGACAGATTCACACAGCAAGTGGTTAGGATCTGGAATGTACTGTGTGAGAGCGTGGTGGAGGCAGATTCACACAGCGAGTGGTTAGGATCGGGAATGTACTGTCTGAGAGTGTGGTGGAGAAAGATTCACACAGCGAGTGGTTAGGATCTGGAATGTACTGTCTGAGAGTGTGGTGGAGACAGATTCACACAGCGATTGGTTAGTATCTGGAATGTACTGTCTGTGAGTGTGGTGGAGAAAGATTCACACAGCGAGTTGTTAGGATCTGAAATGTACTGTCTGAGATTGAGAGAGACAGATTCACACAGCGAGTGGTTAGGATCGGGAATGTACTGTCTGAGAGTGTGGTGGAGACAGATTCACACAGCGAGTAGTTAAGATTTGGAATGTACTGTCTGTGAGTGTGGTGGAGGCAGATTCACACAGCGAGTGGTTAGGATCGGGAATGTACTGTCTGAGAGTGCGGTGGAGGCAGATTCACACAGCGAGTGGTTAGGATCTGGAATGTACTGTCTGTGAGTGTGGTGGAGACAGATTCACACAGCGAGTGGTTACGATCCGGAATGTTCTGTCTGAGAGTGTGGTGGAGACAGATTCACACAGCGAGTGGTTAGGATCTGGAATGACTGTCTGAGAGTGTGGTGGAGGGAGATTCACGCAGCGAGCAGTTGGGATCTGGAATGTACTGTCTGTGAGTGTGGTGGAGACAGATTCACACAGCGAGTGGTTAGGATTTGGAATGTTCTGTCTGAGATTGAGAGAGACAGATTCAGACAGCGAATTGTTAGTATCGGGAATGTACTGTCTGAGAGTGTGGTGGAGACAGATTCACACAGCGAGTGGTTAGGATCTGGAATGTACTGTCCGTGAGTGTGGAGGAGACAGATTCACACAGCGAGTGGTTAGGATCCGGAATGTTCTGTCTGTGAGTGTGGTGGAGGCAGATTCACACAGCGAGTGGTTAGGATCGGGATTGTACTGTCTGAGAGTGTGGTGGAGAAAGATTCACACAGCGAGTGGTTAGGATCTGGAATGTACTGTCTGAGAGTGTGGTGGAGACAGATTCACACAGCGATTGGTTAGGATCTGGAATGTACTGTCTGTGAGTGTGGTGGAGAAAGATTCACACAGCGAGTGGTTAGGATCTGAAATGTACTGTCTGAGATTGAGAGAGACAGATTCACACAGCGAGTGGTTAGGATCGGGAATGTACTGTCTGTGAGTGTGGTGGAGACAGATTCACACAGTGAGTGGTTAGGATCTGGAATGTTCTGTCTGAGATTGAGAGAGACAGATTCACACAGCGAGTGGTTAGGATCGGGAATGTACTGTCTGAGAGTGTGGTGGAGACAGATTCACACAGCGAGTAGTTAAGATTTGGAATGTACTGTCTGTGAGTGTGGTGGAGGCAGATTCACACAGTGAGCGGTTAGGATCGGGAATGTACTGTCTGAGAGTGCGGTGGAGACAGACTCACACAGCGAGTGGTTAGGATCGGGAGTTTACTGTCTGAGAGTGCGGTGGAGACAGATTGACACAGTGAGTGGTTATGATCGGGAATGTACTCTCTGAGAGTGCGGTGGAGACAGATTCACACAGTGAGTGGTTAGGTTCGGGAATGTACTGTCTGAGAGTGCGGTGGAGACAGATTCACACAGCGAGTGGTTAGGATCTGGAATGTACTCTCTGTGAGTGTGGTGGAGACAGATTCACACAGCGATTGGTTAGGATCTGGAATGGTCTGTCTGTGAGTGTGGTGGAGACAGATTCACACAGTGAGTGGTTAGGATCTGGAATGTACTGTCTGAGATTGAGAGAGACAGATTCACACAACGAGTGGTTAGGATCTGCAATGTACTGTCTGTGAGTGTGGTGGAGGCAGATTCACACAGCGAGTGGTTAGGATCTGGAATGTTCTGTCTGAGAGTGTGGTGGAGTCAGATTCAAAAGGCAGGAAGGTGAAGAGTGTTGCTGTTCTCAATTGGTGCCTAGTGTGGCCCAACGTACAACTAATCATTGTTGCCTGATTTACCAGAGATGTAAAGAACAGCAGCCATCAATTTTAGGACCCCTGCTGGGATTGGGGACAATCAGTCATGGGGAATGGTGGCAGAACATTAAGGAAGTGCTAAAGAGAGAGGGAATTTAGTTGAAGACATTCCAGTACCTGTTTGTACAAATTCCAAAATTCAAGCAGGAATCGGAAGAGAAAATTCCTTTTGCCTTTGTTTGGTATGCATCAGATTCCACGCATAGATGGAAATGAGACCAGCTCCTTGTCTGCTTGATTTCTATTGGTTGTGCCATGTTCAATGTGTTCATGTGAATCTCCTTTTGTAGGTAAGTTTCACCTAGTTGTTAAACAGTTTAAGATATACAAGTTAACTATTGTTAAAATAATGCACAAAGGAGTGAGTTCATTAATCACTGTGCTCGTTGGAGGACTGAAACCCCAAGACTTTAAGATTCTCATAGAATCATTGAATTTACAGTGCAGAAGGAGGCCATTCGGCCCATCGAGTCTGCACCAGCTCTTGGAAAGAGCACCCTACCCAAGCTCACACCTCCACCCTATCCTCATAACCCACTAACTGCACCCAACACTCAGGGCAATTGTGGACACTAAGGACAATTTAGCATGGCCAATCCACCTAACCTGCACATCTTTGGACTGTAGGAGGAAACTGGAGCACCCGGAGGAAACCCATGCACACACGGGGAGAACGTGCAGACTCCGCACAGACAGTGACCCAAGCCGGGAATCGAACCTGGGACCCTGGAGCTGTGAAGCAATTGTGCTAACCACTATGCTACCGCGCTGCCCCGACATGGCCCGACAGTTCATTATTAACTGGTATAAGGCTGCGTGCATGGTTTGGTTATGTAGGTGCAGGGTATGGTGCAGGATATCATCTCCAGTCTGTTACAGGAGAATGGCTGAGGTTCTTCCTGATCCTGGTGCGGATTCCTCATTATCCTCACAGTGGTATCAGTTTGTAAGCAGCCCGTTTGATATTTTTGGTGCGGAACACAGGCAACGGAGCATTTGCCTGATCACATTGAGCGATACATTGACATCCAATTTGCAATGGAGGAAGGAGAGCTGAAATGAATAGCTTGTGCTGCCTCGAAGCCAATAAAAGTTCAACCCAATTCAATTTAATTGTTGCGCTGGAAAGATGGAGTGTCCATTGCCGGGAGAATGTAAATAACAGACTCCTCACATTGTTCAATCCTTCCTTTGCTTGCACATGGTTATGTGGAAGATTTTTTTATATTTAAGTCCTCTTTGACTTGCGTCCACTCTGTCTGTTGTCAGCAGTGTGCCAGCCAGGCGGTTATGTCACAATACCGGCGCCACAATCACACTCTTGCTCTTTGGATGCACTGGTCAGATTCGCAAGTGGTTCTCCCAAAGGACTAGAGGACAGAATGTCTGTGATACACAGCCCGTTCCTTTTCCAAGAACAGTGAGAGAGGGAGGTTAAAACCATAAGAGGGAGAACGGGTCCCCACGCTTGAAATCTAACATTGTTTAAAATCATTAAAGGAATGTGTTTTCAGATGAATGGATCATTTTTCTCAGGACAGCTGGTAAAATGAAGCCTTAAATTTAGTCCGAGGAGTTGAACCTACTCACAGGGGCTCTCGAAGCGATTCAGTGCATTGAGGGATTAAAAACTCAGCTTAAGAAAACCAGGCCATGCATTGAAGGTATTGGTCTGCAATCAGCCTGGTTTGATCACTGTAGATAGACTGCTGTTCAGTCAGTGCTGCAGCCCTGCCTGTTTTCAAGTCGGACTGTCATAGAACATAGAACATAGAACAATACAGCGCAGTACAGGCCCTTCGGCCCACGATGTTGCACCAAAACAAAAGCCATCTAACCTACACTATACCATTATCATCCATATGTTTATCCAATAAACTTTTAAATGCCCTCAATGTTGGCGAGTTCACTACTGTAGCAGGTAGGGCATTCCACGGCCTCACTACTCTTTGCGTAAAGAACCTACCTCTGACCTCTGTCCTATATCTATTACCCCTCAGTTTAAAGTTATGTCCCCTCGTGCCAGCCATTTCCATCCGCGGGAGAAGGCTCTCACTGTCCACCCTATCCAACCCCCTAATCATTTTGTATGCCTCTATTAAGTCTCCTCTTAACCTTCTTCTCTCCAACGAAAACAACCTCAAGTCCATCAGCCTTTCCTCATAAGATTTTCCCTCCATACCAGGCAACATCCTGGTAAATCTCCTCTGCACCCGCTCCAAAGCCTCCACGTCCTTCCTATAATGCGGTGACCAGAACTGTACGCAATACTCCAAATGCGGCCGTACCAGAGTTCTGTACAGCTGCAACATGACCTCCTGACTCCGGAACTCAATCCCTCTACCAATAAAGGCCAACACTCCATAGGCCTTCTTCACCACCCTATCAACCTGGGTGGCAACTTTCAGGGATCTATGTACATGGACACCTAGATCCCTCTGCTCATCCACACTTTCAAGAACTTTTCCATTAGCCAAATATTCCACATTCCTGTTATTCCTTCCAAAGTGAATCACCTCACACTTCTCTACATTAAACTCCATTTGCCACCTCTCAGCCCAGCTCTGCAGCTTATCTATATCCCTCTGTAACCTGCTACTTCCTTCCACACTATCGACAACACCACCGACTTTAGTATCGTCTGCAAATTTACTCACCCACCCTTCTGCGCCTTCCTCTAGGTCATTGATAAAAATGACAAACAGCAACGGCCCCAGAACAGATCCTTGTGGTACTCCACTTGTAACTGAACTACATTCTGAACATTTCCCATCAACCACCACCCTCTGTCTTCTTTCAGCTAGCCAATTTCTGATCCACATCTCTAAATCACCCTCAATCCCCAGCCTCCGTATTTTCTGCAATAGCCTACCGTGGGGAACCTTATCAAACGCTTTGCTGAAATCCATATACACCACATCAACTGCTCTACCCTCGTCTACCTGTTCAGTCACCTTCTCAAAGAACTCGATAAGGTTTGTGAGGGATGACCTACCCTTTACAAAGCCATGCTGACTATCCCTGATCATATTATTCCTATCTAGATGATTATAAATCTTGTCTCTTATAATCCCCTCCAAGACTTTACCCACTACAGACGTGAGGCTCACCGGTCTATAGTTGCCGGGGATAGTTGCCGGATTTAGAATAGAGCTCTTTTTTATTGTTAAATTTAGAGTACCCAATTATTATTTTTTTTCCAATTAAGGGGCAATTTAGCGTGGCCAATCCACCTACCCTGCACATCCTTGGGTTGTGGGGGTGAAAGCCACGCAGACATGGGGAGAATGTGCAACCTCCACATGGACAATGAGGTCCTCAGCGCTGCAGTCCCAGTGCTAACCACTGCGCCTTTGAGCTCTTTGATGGCCTGATGCATTCAGTACAGAGCTGTAATCAGGCCCGTTTACGGATAATTACTTGTCAGGACCCAGGCCACATTCTTCATCGGCTGATAAAACATCTTTTGCTGGTCTTTGTAATTCAGTACTTTTTACCGCTGGGTTGATCGACTCTTTTTTTAGGCTTGATTATTCCAATGCTATCCGAGTTAACTTCCAATCTTCCAGCCCTCTGTAAAATTAAAACTAAATTCATCAATACTCTGCTGGCCGAATTCTAACTTGCACCATCTCCTCCAATTCCGCCCTCTTATGGATTCCCGATGTCCGTTGGCAGCGGCGAATTTAGTCACCTAGGCCCCAAGCTCTGCAATTCCATCCCTAAATTTCCCCACCCTTACACATCTTTTTCCTCCTTTGAGACGCTCCTTGAGGCCGATCTCTGTCACCAAAATTTTGGTTCCCTGTCCTTATGTAGTTTGTTACTCTTCTGTGAAGCGTCCTGAGAGACCTTAAGATACAGGAGCAGATAATCCATTTGGCCCATCGAGCCTGCTCCACCATCCAATCAGGTCATGGCTGATGTGATATAATCCTCAACCCCATTTCCCCGTCTTATTCTCATAACCCTTGATTCTGTTTTTTTTTGGTTCCATTTAAGGGGCAATTTAGTGTGGCCAATCTCCCTACCCTGCACATCTTGGGGTTTGAGACCGACGCAGACACGGGGAGAATCTGCAAACTCCACACAGACAGTGACCCAGGGCCAGGATTGAACCCGGGTCCTCGGCGCCGTGAGGCAGCAGTGCTAGCCACTGTGCCACTCTGCTGCCCGAACCATTGATTCCTTAATGATTAAAAACCTGAGCTTTTGCTGCATTAAATGCATTACATAAATGAAAGTAGATGTTGTTGTTTAGTGATTCATTAGAACAGTCCTTTAGTGGTTTGGTACAACACAGTTAGGAACAGAGTAAATTTTCCTCTACATCAGTCTTTCAAACTTTTTTTCCAGGGGCCCATTTATGCCAACTCGCCGACCTTCGGGACCCACGCCGACCCACCTTCGGGACACTCGCCGACCGACCCTCCGGACCCACGCCGACCCACCTTCGGGACCCTTGCCGTCCGACCTTCAGGACCCACGCCGTCCGACCTTCAGGACCCACGCCGACCGACCTTCAGGACCCATGCCGACCGATCTTCGGGACCCACGCCGACCCACCTTCGGGACCCTTGCCGTCCGACCTTCAGGACCCACGCCATCCGACCTTCAGGACCCACGCCGACCGACCTTCAGGACCCATGCCGACCGATCTTCGGGACCCACGCCGACCCACCTTCGGGACCCTCGCCGACCGATCTTCGGGACCCTCGCCGTCCGACCTTCAGGACCCACGCCGACCGAACTTCAGGACCCATGCCGACCGACCCTCCGGACCCACGCCGTCCGACCTTCGGGACCCTTGCGGACCGACCTTCGGGACCCTCGCCGTCCGACCTTCAGGACCCTCCCCGACCGATCTTCGGGACCCACGCCGACCCACCTTCGGGACCCTCGCCGACCGATCTTCGGGACCCTCGCCGTCCGACCTTCAGGACCCACGCCGACCGAACTTCAGGACCCACGCCGACCGAACTTCAGGACCCATGCCGACCGACCCTCCGGACCCACGCCGTCCGACCTTCGGGACCCTTGCCGACCGATCTTCGGGAGCCACGCCGACCCACCTTCGGGACCCTTGCCGACCGATCTTCGGGACCCACGCCGACCCACCTTCGGGACCCTTGCCGACCGATCTTCGAGACCGACGCCGACCCACCTTCGGAACCCTTGCCGACCGACCTTCAGGACCGTCGCCGACCGATCTTCGGGACCCACGCCGACCCACCTTCGGGACCCACGCGGACCGATCTTCGGGACCCACTCCGACCGACCTTCAGGACCCACGCCGACCGACCATCAGGACCCACGCTGACCGACCTTCAGGAACCTTGCCGACCCACCTTCGGGACCCACGCGGACCGATCTTCGGGACCCACTCCGACCGACCTTCAGGACCCACGCCGACCGACCATCAGGACCCACGCTGACCGACCTTCAGGAACCTTGCCGACCCACCTTCGGGACCCACGCCGACCGACCTTCAGGACCCACGCGGACCGATCTTCGGGACCCACTCCGACCGACCTTCAGGACCCACGCTGACCGACCTTCAGGAACCTTGCCGACCCACCTTCGGGACCCACGCTGACCGACCTTCAGGACCCACGCCGACCGACCCTCCGGACCCACGCCGTCCGACCTTCGGGACCCTTGCCGACCGACGTTCGGGACCCTCGCCGTCCGACCTTCAGGACCCTCCCCGACCGACCTTCAGGACCCACGCCGACCCACCTTCGGGACCCTTGCCGACCGATCTTCGGGACCCACGCCGACCCACCTTCGGGACCCTTGCCGACCGATCTTCGGGACCCACGCCGACCGACCTTCGGGACCCTCGCCGACCGACCTTCAGGACCGTCGCCGACCGATCTTCGGGACCCACGCCAACCGACCTTCGGGACCCTCGCCGACCGACCTTCGGGACCCACGCCGACCGACCTTCGGGACCCATGCGGACCGATCTTCGGGACCCACTCCGACCGACCTTCAGGACCCACGCCGACCGACTATCAGGACCCACGCCGACCGACCTTCAGGACCCACGCTGACCGATCTTCAGGACCCACGCCGACCGACCTTCAGGACCCACGCCGACCGACCTTCAGGACCCACGCCGACCGACCTTCAGGTCCCACGCCGACTGACCTTCAGGACCCTCGCCGACTGACCTTCAGGACCCACGCCGACCCACCTTCAGGACCCTCGCCGACCGACCTTCAGGACCCTCGCCGACTGACCTTCAGGACCCACGCCGACCCACCTTCAGGACCCTCGCCGACCGACCTTCGGGACCCACGCCGACCCACCTTCGGGACCCACGCCGACCCACCTTCAGGACCCTCGCCGACCGACCTTCGGGACCCACGCCGACCGACCTTCAGGACCCACGCCGACCGACCTTCAGGACCCTCGCCGACCGACCTTCAGGACCCACGCCGACCGACCTTCGGGACCCACGCCGACCGACCTTCGGCACCCACGCCGACCGACCTTTGGGACCCACGCCGACCGACCTTCAGGACCCACGCCGACCCACCTTCGGGACCCACGCCGACCGACCTTCAGGACCCACGTCGACTGACCTTCGGGACCCACGCCGACCGACCTTCGGGACCCACGCCGACCGACCTTCGGTACCCACGCCGACCCACCTTCGGGACCCTTGACGACCGATCTTCGGGACCCACGCCGACTGACCTTCGGGACCCATGCCGACAGACCTTCGGGACCCACGCCGACCAACCTTCGCGACACACGCCGACCGACCTTCGCGACCCACGCCAGCCGACCTTCAGGACCCACGCCGACCTACCTTCGGGACCCTCGCCGACCGATCTTCAGGACCCACGCCGACCGACCATCGGGACCCTCGCCGACGACATTCGGGACCCTCGCCGACCGACCTTCAGGACCCACGCCAACCAACCATCGGGACCCTCGCCGACCGACCTTCGGGACCCACGCCGACCGACCTTCAGGACCCTCGCTGACCGACCTTCGGGACTCTCGCCGACCCACCTTCGGGACCCTCGCTGACCGACCTTCAGGACCCTCGCCGACCGACCTTCGGGACCCACGCCGACCGACCTTCGGGACTCTCGCCGACCGACCTTCAGGACCCTCGCCGACCGACCTTCATGACCCACGCTGACCGACCTTCGGGACCCTCGCCGACCGACCTTCGGGACTCACGCCGACCGACCTTCAGGACCCATGCCGACCAACCTTCGGGACCCAGGCCGCCCGACCTTCAAGACCCACGCTGACCGACCTTCGGGACTCTCGCCGACGCACCTTCGGGACTCACGCCGACCGACCTTCTGGACCCACGCCGACCCACCTTCGGGACCCACGCCGACCGACCTTCAGGACCCTCGCCGACCGACCTTCAGGACCCTCGCCGACCGACCTTCAGGACCCTCGCCGACCGGCCTTCAGGACCCTCGCCGACCGGCCTTCAGGACCCACGCCGACCGACCTTCGGGACCCACGCCGACCGACCTTCGGGACCCACGCGACCGACCTTCGCGACCCACGCCGACCCACCTTCGGGACCCACGCGACCGACCTTCGGGACCCACGCCGACCGACCTTCGCGACCCACGCCGACCGACCTTCGCGACCCACGCCGACCGACCTTCGGGACCCACGCGACCGACCTTCGCGACCCACGCCGACCCACCTTCGGGACCCACGCCGACCGACCTTCGGGACCCACGCCGACCGACCTTCGGGACCCTCGCCGACCGACCTTCAGGACCCACGCCGACCGACCTTCGGGACCCACGCCGACCGACCTTCGGGACCCACGCCGACCGACCTTCGCGACCCACGCCGACCGACCTTCAGGACCCTCGCCGACCGACCTTCAGGACCCACGCCGACCGAACTTCAGGACCCATGCCGACCGACCCTCCGGACCCACGCCGTCCGACCTTCGGGACCCTTGCGGACCGACCTTCGGGACCCTCGCCGTCCGACCTTCAGGACCCTCCCCGACCGATCTTCGGGACCCACGCCGACCCACCTTCGGGACCCTCGCCGACCGATCTTCGGGACCCTCGCCGTCCGAACTTCAGGACCCACGCCGACCGAACTTCAGGACCCACGCCGACCGAACTTCAGGACCCATGCCGACCGACCCTCCGGACCCACGCCGTCCGACCTTCGGGACCCTTGCCGACCGATCTTCGGGAGCCACGCCGACCCACCTTCGGGACCCTTGCCGACCGATCTTCGGGATCCACGCCGACCGATCTTCGAGACCCACGCCGACCCACCTTCGGAACCCTTGCCGACCCACCTTCGGGACCCTTGCCGACCGATCTTCGAGACCCACGCCGACCCACCTTCGGAACCCACGCCGACCGACCTTCAGGACCGTCGCCGACCGATCTTCGGGACCCACGCCGACCCACCTTCGGGACCCACGCGGACCGATCTTCGGGACCCACTCCGACCGACCTTCAGGACCCACGCCGACCGACGATCAGGACCCACGCTGACCGACCCTCAGGACCCACGCGGACCGATCTTCGGGACCCACTCCGACCGACCTTCAGGACCCACGCTGACCGACCTTCAGGAACCTTGCCGACCCACCTTCGGGACCCACGCCGACCGACCTTCAGGACCCACGCGGACCGATCTTCGGGACCCACTCCGACCGACCTTCAGGACCCACGCTGACCGACCTTCAGGAACCTTGCCGACCCACCTTCGGGACCCACGCTGACCGACCTTCAGGACCCACGCCGACCGACCCTCCGGACCCACGCCGTCCGACCTTCGGGACCCTTGCGGACCGACGTTCGGGACCCTCGCCGTCCGACCTTCAGGACCCTCCCCGACCGACCTTCAGGACCCACGCCGACCCACCTTCGGGACCCTTGCCGACCGACCTTCGTGACCCACGCCGACCGACCTTCAGGACCCACGCCGACCCACCTTCGGGACCCACGCCGCCCGACCTTCAAGACCCACGCTGACCGACCTTCGGGACTCTCGCCGACGCACCTTCGGGACTCACGCCGACCGACCTTCTGGACCCACGCCGACCCACCTTCGGGACCCACGCCGACCGACCTTCAGGACCCTCGCCGACCGACCTTCAGGACCCTCGCCGACCGACCTTCAGGACCCTCGCCGACCGGCCTTCAGGACCCTCGCCGACCGACCTTCAGGACCCACGCCGACCGACCTTCGGGACCCACGCCGACCGACCTTCGGGACCCACGCGACCGACCTTCGCGACCCACGCCGACCCACCTTCGGGACCCACGCGACCGACCTTCGGGACCCACGCCGACCGACCTTCGCGACCCACGCCGACCGACCTTCGGGACCCACGCCGACCGACCTTCGCGACCCACGCGACCGACCTTCGCGACCCACGCCGACCCACCTTCGGGACCCACGCCGACCGACCTTCGGGACCCACGCCGACCGACCTTCGGGACCCTCGCCGACCGACCTTCAGGACCCACGCCGACCGACCTTCGGGACCCACGCCGACCGACCTTCGGGACCCACGCCGACCGACCTTCGCGACCCACGCCGACCGACCTTCAGGACCCTCGCCGACCGACCTTCAGGACCCACGCCGACCGAACTTCAGGACCCATGCCGACCGACCCTCCGGACCCACGCCGTCCGACCTTCGGGACCCTTGCGGACCGACCTTCGGGACCCTCGCCGTCCGACCTTCAGGACCCTCCCCGACCGATCTTCGGGACCCACGCCGACCCACCTTCGGGACCCTCGCCGACCGATCTTCGGGACCCTCGCCGTCCGACCTTCAGGACCCACGCCGACCGAACTTCAGGACCCACGCCGACCGAACTTCAGGACCCATGCCGACCGACCCTCCGGACCCACGCCGTCCGACCTTCGGGACCCTTGCCGACCGATCTTCGGGAGCCACGCCGACCCACCTTCGGGACCCTTGCCGACCGATCTTCGGGATCCACGCCGACCGATCTTCGAGACCCACGCCGACCCACCTTCGGAACCCTTGCCGACCCACCTTCGGGACCCTTGCCGACCGATCTTCGAGACCCACGCCGACCCACCTTCGGAACCCACGCCGACCGACCTTCAGGACCGTCGCCGACCGATCTTCGGGACCCACGCCGACCCACCTTCGGGACCCACGCGGACCGATCTTCGGGACCCACTCCGACCGACCTTCAGGACCCACGCCGACCGACCATCAGGACCCACGCTGACCGACCTTCAGGAACCTTGCCGACCCACCTTCGGGACCCACGCCGACCGACCTTCAGGACCCACGCGGACCGATCTTCGGGACCCACTCCGACCGACCTTCAGGACCCACGCTGACCGACCTTCAGGAACCTTGCCGACCCACCTTCGGGACCCACGCTGACCGACCTTCAGGACCCACGCCGACCGACCCTCCGGACCCACGCCGTCCGACCTTCGGGACCCTTGCGGACCGACGTTCGGGACCCTCGCCGTCCGACCTTCAGGACCCTCCCCGACCGACCTTCAGGACCCACGCCGACCCACCTTCGGGACCCTTGCCGACCGATCTTCGGGACCCACGCCGACCCACCTTCGGGACCCTTGCCGACCGACCTTCAGGACCCACGCCGACCGACCTTCAGGACCCACGCCGACCGACCTTCGGGACCCATGCGGACCGATCTTCGGGACCCACTCCGACCGACCTTCAGGACCCACGCCGACCGACTATCAGGACCCACGCCGACCGACCTTCAGGACCCACGCTGACCGATCTTCAGGACCCACGCCGACCGACCTTCAGGACCCACGCCGACCGACCTTCAGGACCCACGCCGACCCACCTTCAGGACCCACGCCGACCGACCTTCAGGACCCTCGCCGACTGACCTTCAGGACCCTCGCCGACTAACCTTCAGGACCCTCGCCGACCGACCTTCAGGACCCTCGCCGACTGACCTTCAGGACCCACGCCGACCCACCTTCAGGACCCTCGCCGACCGACCTTCGGGACCCACGCCGACCCACCTTCGGGACCCACGCCGACCCACCTTCAGGACCCTCGCCGACCGACCTTCGGGACCCACGCCGACCGACCTTCAGGACCCACGCCGACCGACCTTCTGGACCCTCGCCGACCGACCTTTAGGACCCACGCCGACCGACCTTCGGGACCCACGCCGACCGACCATCTGGACCCTCGCCGACCGACCTTCAGGACCCACGCCGACCGACCTTCGGGACCCACGCCGACCGACCTTCGGCACCCACGCCGACCGACCTTCGTGACCCACGCCGACCGACCTTCAGGACCCACGCCGACCCACCTTCGGGACCCACGCCGACCGACCTTCAGGACCCACGTCGACTGACCTTCGGGACCCACGCCGACCGACCTTCGGGACCCACGCCGACCGACCTTCGATACCCACGCCGACCCACCTTCGGGACCCTTGCCGACCGATCTTCGGGACCCACGCCGACTGACCTTCGGGACCCACGCCGACAGACCTTCGGGACCCACGCCGACCAACCTTCGCGACCCACGCCGACCGACCTTCGCGACCCACGCCGGCCGACCTTCAGGACCCACGCCGACCTACCTTCGGGACCCTCGCCGACCGATCTTCAGGACCCACGCCGACCGACCATCGGGACCCACGCCGACTGACCTTCGGGACCCACGCCGACAGACCTTCGGGACCCACGCCGACCAACCTTCGCGACCCACGCCGACCGACCTTCGCGACCCACGCCGGCCGACCTTCAGGACCCACGCCGACCTACCTTCGGGACCCTCGCCGACCGATCTTCAGGACCCACGCCAACCAACCATCGGGACCCTCGCCGACCGACCTTCGGGACCCACGCCGACCGACCTTCAGGACCCTCGCTGACCGACCTTCGGGACTCTCGCCGACCCACCTTCGGGACCCTCGCTGACCGACCTTCAGGACCCTCGCCGACCGACCTTCGGGACCCACGCCGACCGACCTTCGGGACTCTCGCCGACCGACCTTCAGGACCCTCGCCGACCGACCTTCATGACCCACGCTGACCGACCTTCGGGACCCTCGCCGACCGACCTTCGGGACTCACGCCGACCGACCTTCAGGACCCATGCCGACCAACCTTCGGGACCCACGCCGCCCGACCTTCAAGACCCACGCTGACCGACCTTCGGGACTCTCGCCGACGCACCTTCGGGACTCACGCCGACCGACCTTCTGGACCCACGCCGACCCACCTTCGGGACCCACGCCGACCGACCTTCAGGACCCTCGCCGACCGACCTTCAGGACCCTCGCCGACCGACCTTCGGGACCCTCGCCGACCGGCCTTCAGGACCCTCGCCGACCGACCTTCAGGACCCACGCCGACCGACCTTCGGGACCCACGTCGACCGACCTTCAGGACCCACGCCGACCGACCTTCGGGATCCACGCCGACCGACCTTCGGGACCCTCGCCGACCGACCTTCAGGACCCACGCCGACCGACCTTCGGGACCCACGCCGACCGACCTTCGGGACCCACGCCGACCGACCTTCGCGACCCACGCCGACCGGCCTTCAGGACCCACGGCGACCGACCTCCAGGACCCACGCCGACCGACCTTCGGGACCCACGCCGACCGACCTTCAGGACCCTCGCCGACCGATCTTCAGGACCAACGCCGACCGACCTTCGGGACCCACGCCGACCGACCTTCAGGACCCACGCCGTCCGACCTTCAGGACCCACGCCGTCCGACCTTCAGGACCCACGCCGACCCACCTTCGGGACCCTCGCCGACCGATCTTCAGGACCCACGCCGACCCACCTTCGGGACCCACGCCGACCCACCTTCGGGACCCACGCCGACCGGCCTTCAGGACCCACGCCGACCGACCTTCGGGACCCACGCCGACCGACCTTCAGGACCCTTGCCGACCGACCTTCGGGACCCACGCCGACCCACCTTCGGGACCCTTGCCGACCGACCTTCAGGACCCACGCCGTCCGACCTTCAGGACCCACGCCGACCGACCTTCAGGACCCACGCCGACCGACCTTCAGGACCCTTGCCGACCGACCTTCGGGACCCACGCCGACTGGCCTTCAGGACCCACGCCGACCGACCTTCGGGACCCACGCCGACCCACCTTCGGGACCCTCGCCGACCGATCTTCAGGACCCTCGCCGTCCGACCTTCAGGACCCACGCCGACCCACCTTCGGGACCCTTGCCGACCGACCTTCGGGACCCACGCCGACCGGCCTTCAGGACCCACGCCGACCGACCTTCGGGACCCACGCCGACCCACCTTCGGGACCCACGCCGACCGACCTTCAGGACCCACGCCGACCGACCTTCAGGACCCACGCCGACCGACCTTCAGGACCCACGCCGACCGACCCTCCGGACCCACGCCGACCGACCTTCAGGACCCACGCCGACCGACCCTCCGGACCCACGCCGACCCACCTTCGGGACCCTTGCCGACCGACCTTCAGGACCCACGCCGACCGACCTTCAGGACCCACGCCGACCGACCTTCAGGACACACGCCGACCGACCCTCCGGACCCACGCCGACCCACCTTCGGGACCCTTGCCGTCCGACCTTCAGGACCCACGCCGTCCGACCTTCAGGACCCACGCCGACCGACCTTCAGGACCCACGCCGTCCGACCTTCAGGACCCTCGCCGTCCGACCTTCAGGACCCTCGCCGTCCGACCTTCGGGACCCTTGCGGACCGACCTTCGGGACCCTCGCCGTCCGACCTTCAGGACCCACGCCGTCCGACCTTCAGGACCCACGCCGACCGACCTTCGGGACCCTTGCCGACCGATATTCGGGACCCTCGCCGTCCGACCTTCGGGACCCTCGCCGACCGACCTTCGGGACCCTCGCCGACCGACCTTCAGGACCGTCGCCGACCGATCTTCGGGACCCACGCCGACCCACCTTCGGGACCCACGCGGACCGATCTTCGGGACCCACGCCGACCGACCATCAGGACCCACGCTGACCGACCTTCAGGACCCACGCCGACCGACCTTCAGGACCCACGCTGACCGACCTTCAGGACCCTCGCCGACCGACCCTCCGGACCCACGCCGTCCGACCTTCGGGACCCTTGCGGACCGACCTTCGGGACCCTCGCCGTCCGACCTTCAGGACCCTCCCCGACCGACCTTCAGGACCCACGCTGACCCACCTTCGGGACCCTTGCCGACCGATCTTCAGGACCCACGCCGACCCACCTTCGGGACCCACGCGGACCGATCTTCGAGACCCACGCCGACCCACCTTCGGGACCCTTGCCGACCGATCTTCGGGACCCACGCCGACCGACCTTCGGGACCCTCGCCGACCGACCTTCAGGACCGTCGCCGACCGATCTTCGGGACCCACGCGGACCCACCTTCGGGACCCACGCGGACCGATCTTCGGGACTCACTCCGACCGACCTTCAGGACCCACGCCGACCGACTATCAGGACCCACGCCGACCGACCTTCAGGACCGTCGCCGACCGATCTTCGAGACCCACGCCGACCCACCTTCGGGACCCACGCGGACCGACCTTCAGGACCCACGCCGTCCGACCTTCGGGACCCACGCCCACCGACCTTCGGGACCCACTCCGACCGACCTTCGGGACCCACGCCGACCGACCTTCAGGACCCACGCCGTCCGACCTTCGGGACCCATGCCCACCGACCTTCGGGACCCACGCCGACCCACCTTCGGGACCCACGCCGACCCACCTTCGGGACCCACGCCGACCCACCTTCAGGACCCTCGCCGACCGACCTTCGGGACCCACGCCGACCGACCTTCAGGACCCACGCCGACCGACCTTCAGGACCCTCGCCGACCGACCTTCAGGACCCACGCCGACCGACCTTCGGGACCCATGCCGACCGACCTTCGGCACCCACGCCGACCGACATTCGGGACCCTCGCCGACCGACCTTCAGGACCCACGCCAACCAACCATCGGGACCCTCGCCGACCGACCTTCGGGACCCACGCCGACCGACCTTCAGGACCCTCGCTGACCGACCTTCGGGACTCTCGCCGACCCACCTTCGGGACCCTCGCTGACCGACCTTCAGGACCCTCGCCGACCGACCTTCGGGACCCACGCCGACCGACCTTCGGGACTCTCGCCGACCGACCTTCAGGACCATCGCCGACCGACCTTCATGACCCACGCTGACCGACCTTCGGGACCCTCGCCGACCGACCTTCGGGACTCACGCCGACCGACCTTCAGGACCCATGCCGACCAACCTTCGGGACCCACGCCGCCCGACCTTCAAGACCCACGCTGACCGACCTTCGGGACTCTCGCCGACGCACCTTCGGGACTCACGCCGACCGACCTTCTGGACCCACGCCGACCCACCTTCGAGACCCAAGCCGACCGACCTTCAGGACCCTCGCCGACCGACCTTCAGGACCCTCGCCGACCGACCTTCGGGACCCTCGCCGACCGGCCTTCAGGACCCTCGCCGACCGACCTTCAGGACCCACGCCGACCGACCTTCGGGACCCACGCCGACCGACCTTCAGGACCCACGCCGACCGACCTTCGGGATCCACGCCGACCGACCTTCGGGACCCTCGCCGACCGACCTTCAGGACCCACGCCGACCGACCTTCGGGACCCACGCCGACCGACCTTCGGGACCCACGCCGACCGACCTTCGCGACCCACGCCGACCGGCCTTCAGGACCCACGGCGACCGACCTCCAGGACCCACGCCGACCGACCTTCGGGACCCACGCCGACCGACCTTCAGGACCCTCGCCGACCGATCTTCAGGACCAACGCCGACCGACCTTCGGGACCCACGCCGACCGACCTTCAGGACCCACGCCGTCCGACCTTCAGGACCCACGCCGTCCGACCTTCAGGACCCACGCCGACCCACCTTCGGGACCCTCGCCGACCGATCTTCAGGACCCACGCCGACCCACCTTCGGGACCCACGCCGACCCACCTTCAGGACCCACGCCGACCGGCCTTCAGGACCCACGCCGACCGACCTTCGGGACCCACGCCGACCGACCTTCAGGACCCTTGCCGACCGACCTTCGGGACCCACGCCGACCCACCTTCGGGACCCTTGCCGACCGACCTTCAGGACCCACGCCGTCCGACCTTCAGGACCCACGCCAACCGACCTTCAGGACCCACGCCGACCGACCTTCAGGACCCTTGCCGACCGACCTTCGGGACCCACGCCGACCGGCCTTCAGGACCCACGCCGTCCGACCTTCAGGACCCACGCCAACCGACCTTCAGGACCCACGCCGACCGACCTTCAGGACCCACGCCGACCGACCTTCAGGACCCACGCCAACCGACCTTCAGGACCCATGCCGACCGACCCTCCGGACCCACGCCGTCCGACCTTCGGGACCCTTGCCGACCGATCTTCGGGAGCCACGCCGACCCACCTTCGGGACCCTTGCCGACCGATCTTCGGGATCCACGCCGACCGATCTTCGAGACCCACGCCGACCCACCTTCGGAACCCTTGCCGACCCACCTTCGGGACCCTTGCCGACCGATCTTCGAGACCCACGCCGACCCACCTTCGGAACCCACGCCGACCGACCTTCAGGACCGTCGCCGACCGATCTTCGGGACCCACGCCGACCCACCTTCGGGACCCACGCGGACCGATCTTCGGGACCCACTCCGACCGACCTTCAGGACCCACGCCGACCGACCATCAGGACCCACGCTGACCGACCCTCAGGACCCACGCGGACCGATCTTCGGGACCCACTCCGACCGACCTTCAGGACCCACGCTGACCGACCTTCAGGAACCTTGCCGACCCACCTTCGGGACCCACGCCGACCGACCTTCAGGACCCACGCGGACCGATCTTCGGGACCCACTCCGACCGACCTTCAGGACCCACGCTGACCGACCTTCAGGAACCTTGCCGACCCACCTTCGGGACCCACGCTGACCGACCTTCAGGACCCACGCCGACCGACCCTCCGGACCCACGCCGTCCGACCTTCGGGACCCTTGCGGACCGACGTTCGGGACCCTCGCCGTCCGACCTTCAGGACCCTCCCCGACCGACCTTCAGGACCCACGCCGACCCACCTTCGGGACCCTTGCCGACGGATCTTCGGGACCCACGCCGACCCACCTTCGGGACCCTTGCCGACCGACCTTCAGGACCCACGCCGACCGACCTTCAGGACCCACGCCGACCGACCTTCGGGACCCATGCGGACCGATCTTCGGGACCCACTCCGACCGACCTTCAGGACCCACGCTGACCGACTATCAGGACCCACGCCGACCGACCTTCAGGACCCATGCTGACCGACCATCTGGACCCTCGCCGACCGACCTTCGGGACCCACGCCGACCGACCTTCGGGACCCACGCCGACCGACCTTCGGCACCCACGCCGACCGACCTTCGTGACCCACGCCGACCGACCTTCAGGACCCACGCCGACCCACCTTCGGGACCCACGCCGCCCGACCTTCAAGACCCACGCTGACCGACCTTCGGGACTCTCGCCGACGCACCTTCGGGACTCACGCCGACCGACCTTCTGGACCCACGCCGACCCACCTTCGGGACCCACGCCGACCGACCTTCAGGACCCTCGCCGACCGACCTTCAGGACCCTCGCCGACCGACCTTCAGGACCCTCGCCGACCGGCCTTCAGGACCCTCGCCGACCGACCTTCAGGACCCACGCCGACCGACCTTCGGGACCCACGCCGACCGACCTTCGGGACCCACGCGACCGACCTTCGCGACCCACGCCGACCCACCTTCGGGACCCACGCGACCGACCTTCGGGACCCACGCCGACCGACCTTCGCGACCCACGCCGACCGACCTTCGCGACCCACGCCGACCGACCTTCGGGACCCACGCGACCGACCTTCGCGACCCACGCCGACCCACCTTCGGGACCCACGCCGACCGACCTTCGGGACCCACGCCGACCGACCTTCGGGACCCTCGCCGACCGACCTTCAGGACCCACGCCGACCGACCTTCGGGACCCACGCCGACCGACCTTCGGGACCCACGCCGACCGACCTTCGCGACCCACGCCGACCGACCTTCAGGACCCTCGCCGACCGACCTTCAGGACCCACGCCGACCGAACTTCAGGACCCATGCCGACCGACCCTCCGGACCCACGCCGTCCGACCTTCGGGACCCTTGCGGACCGACCTTCGGGACCCTCGCCGTCCGACCTTCAGGACCCTCCCCGACCGATCTTCGGGACCCACGCCGACCCACCTTCGGGACCCTCGCCGACCGATCTTCGGGACCCTCGCCGTCCGACCTTCAGGACCCACGCCGACCGAACTTCAGGACCCACGCCGACCGAACTTCAGGACCCATGCCGACCGACCCTCCGGACCCACGCCGTCCGACCTTCGGGACCCTTGCCGACCGATCTTCGGGAGCCACGCCGACCCACCTTCGGGACCCTTGCCGACCGATCTTCGGGATCCACGCCGACCGATCTTCGAGACCCACGCCGACCCACCTTCGGAACCCTTGCCGACCCACCTTCGGGACCCTTGCCGACCGATCTTCGAGACCCACGCCGACCCACCTTCGGAACCCACGCCGACCGACCTTCAGGACCGTCGCCGACCGATCTTCGGGACCCACGCCGACCCACCTTCGGGACCCACGCGGACCGATCTTCGGGACCCACTCCGACCGACCTTCAGGACCCACGCCGACCGACCATCAGGACCCACGCTGACCGACCTTCAGGAACCTTGCCGACCCACCTTCGGGACCCACGCCGACCGACCTTCAGGACCCACGCGGACCGATCTTCGGGACCCACTCCGACCGACCTTCAGGACCCACGCTGACCGACCTTCAGGAACCTTGCCGACCCACCTTCGGGACCCACGCTGACCGACCTTCAGGACCCACGCCGACCGACCCTCCGGACCCACGCCGTCCGACCTTCGGGACCCTTGCGGACCGACGTTCGGGACCCTCGCCGTCCGACCTTCAGGACCCTCCCCGACCGACCTTCAGGACCCACGCCGACCCACCTTCGGGACCCTTGCCGACCGATCTTCGGGACCCACGCCGACCCACCTTCGGGACCCTTGCCGACCGACCTTCAGGACCCACGCCGACCGACCTTCAGGACCCACGCCGACCGACCTTCGGGACCCATGCGGACCGATCTTCGGGACCCACTCCGACCGACCTTCAGGACCCACGCCGACCGACTATCAGGACCCACGCCGACCGACCTTCAGGACCCACGCTGACCGATCTTCAGGACCCACGCCGACCGACCTTCAGGACCCACGCCGACCGACCTTCAGGACCCACGCCGACCCACCTTCAGGACCCACGCCGACCGACCTTCAGGACCCTCGCCGACTGACCTTCAGGACCCTCGCCGACAGACCTTCAGGACCCTCGCCGACCGACCTTCAGGACCCTCGCCGACTGACCTTCAGGACCCACGCCGACCCACCTTCAGGACCCTCGCCGACCGACCTTCGGGACCCACGCCGACCCACCTTCGGGACCCACGCCGACCCACCTTCAGGACCCTCGCCGACCGACCTTCGGGACCCACACCGACCGACCTTCAGGACCCACGCCGACCGACCTTCTGGACCCTCGCCGACCGACCTTCAGGACCCACGCCGACCGACCTTCGGGACCCACGCCGACCGACCATCTGGACCCTCGCCGACCGACCTTCAGGACCCACGCCGACCGACCTTCGGGACCCACGCCGACCGACCTTCGGCACCCACGCCGACCGACCTTCGTGACCCACGCCGACCGACCTTCAGGACCCACGCCGACCCACCTTCGGGACCCACGCCGACCGACCTTCAGGACCCACGTCGACTGACCTTCGGGACCCACGCCGACCGACCTTCGGGACCCACGCCGACCGACCTTCGGTACCCACGCCGACCCACCTTCGGGACCCTTGCCGACCGATCTTCGGGACCCACGCCGACTGACCTTCGGGACCAACGCCGACAGACCTTCGGGACCCACGCCGACCAACCTTCGCGACCCACGCCGACCGACCTTCGCGACCCACGCCGGCCGACCTTCAGGACCCACGCCGACCTACCTTCGGGACCCTCGCCGACCGATCTTCAGGACCCACGCCGACCGACCATCGGGACCCACGCCGACTGACCTTCGGGACCCACGCCGACAGACCTTCGGGACCCACGCCGACCAACCTTCGCGACCCACGCCGACCGACCTTCGCGACCCACGCCGGCCGACCTTCAGGACCCACGCCGACCTACCTTCGGGACCCTCGCCGACCGATCTTCAGGACCCACGCCAACCAACCATCGGGACCCTCGCCGACCGACCTTCGGGACCCACGCCGACCGACCTTCAGGACCCTCGCTGACCGACCTTCGGGACTCTCGCCGACCCACCTTCGGGACCCTCGCTGACCGACCTTCAGGACCCTCGCCGACCGACCTTCGGGACCCACGCCGACCGACCTTCGGGACTCTCGCCGACCGACCTTCAGGACCCTCGCCGACCGACCTTCATGACCCACGCTGACCGACCTTCGGGACCCTCGCCGACCGACCTTCGGGACTCACGCCGACCGACCTTCAGGACCCATGCCGACCAACCTTCGGGACCCACGCCGCCCGACCTTCAAGACCCACGCTGACCGACCTTCGGGACTGTCGCCGACGCACCTTCGGGACTCACGCCGACCGACCTTCTGGACCCACGCCGACCCACCTTCGGGACCCACGCCGACCGACCTTCAGGACCCTCGCCGACCGACCTTCAGGACCCTCGCCGACCGACCTTCGGGACCCTCGCCGACCGGCCTTCAGGACCCTCGCCGACCGACCTTCAGGACCCACGCCGACCGACCTTCGGGACCCACGTCGACCGACCTTCAGGACCCACGCCGACCGACCTTCGGGATCCACGCCGACCGACCTTCGGGACCCTCGCCGACCGACCTTCAGGACCCACGCCGACCGACCTTCGGGACCCACGCCGACCGACCTTCGGGACCCACGCCGACCGACCTTCGCGACCCACGCCGACCGGCCTTCAGGACCCACGGCGACCGACCTCCAGGACCCACGCCGACCGACCTTCGGGACCCACGCCGACCGACCTTCAGGACCCTCGCCGACCGATCTTCAGGACCAACGCCGACCGACCTTCGGGACCCACGCCGACCGACCTTCAGGACCCACGCCGTCCGACCTTCAGGACCCACGCCGTCCGACCTTCAGGACCCACGCCGACCCACCTTCGGGACCCTCGCCGACCGATCTTCAGGACCCACGCCGACCCACCTTCGGGACCCACGCCGACCCACCTTCGGGACCCACGCCGACCGGCCTTCAGGACCCACGCCGACCGACCTTCGGGACCCACGCCGACCGACCTTCAGGACCCTTGCCGACCGACCTTCGGGACCCACGCCGACCCACCTTCGGGACCCTTGCCGACCGACCTTCAGGACCCACGCCGTCCGACCTTCAGGACCCACGCCGACCGACCTTCAGGACCCACGCCGACCGACCTTCAGGACCCTTGCCGACCGACCTTCGGGACCCACGCCGACTGGCCTTCAGGACCCACGCCGACCGACCTTCGGGACCCACGCCGACCCACCTTCGGGACCCTCGCCGACCGATCTTCAGGACCCTCGCCGTCCGACCTTCAGGACCCACGCCGACCCACCTTCGGGACCCTTGCCGACCGACCTTCGGGACCCACGCCGACCGGCCTTCAGGACCCACGCCGACCGACCTTCGGGACCCACGCCGACCCACCTTCGGGACCCACGCCGACCGACCTTCAGGACCCACGCCGACCGACCTTCAGGACCCACGCCGACCGACCTTCAGGACCCACGCCGACCGACCCTCTGGACCCACGCCGACCGACCTTCAGGACCCACGCCGACCGACCCTCCGGACCCACGCCGACCCACCTTCGGGACCCTTGCCGACCGACCTTCAGGACCCACGCCGACCGACCTTCAGGACCCACGCCGACCGACCTTCAGGACACACGCCGACCGACCCTCCGGACCCACGCCGACCCACCTTCGGGACCCTTGCCGTCCGACCTTCAGGACCCACGCCGTCCGCCCTTCAGGACCCACGCCGACCGACCTTCAGGACCCACGCCGTCCGACCTTCAGGACCCTCGCCGTCCGACCTTCAGGACCCTCGCCGTCCGACCTTCGGGACCCTTGCGGACCGACCTTCGGGACCCTCGCCGTCCGACCTTCAGGACCCACGCCGTCCGACCTTCAGGACCCACGCCGACCGACCTTCGGGACCCTTGCCGACCGATATTCGGGACCCTCGCCGTCCGACCTTCGGGACCCTCGCCGACCGACCTTCGGGACCCTCGCCGACCGACCTTCAGGACCGTCGCCGACCGATCTTCGGGACCCACGCCGACCCACCTTCGGGACCCACGCGGACCGATCTTCGGGACCCACGCCGACCGACCATCAGGACCCACGCTGACCGACCTTCAGGACCCACGCCGACCGACCTTCAGGACCCACGCTGACCGACCTTCAGGACCCTCGCCGACCGACCCTCCGGACCCAAGCCGTCCGACCTTCGGGACCCTTGCGGACCGACCTTCGAGACCCTCGCCGTCCGACCTTCAGGACCCTCCCCGACCGACCTTCAGGACCCACGCTGACCCACCTTCGGGACCCTTGCCGACCGATCTTCAGGACCCACGCCGACCCACCTTCGGGACCCACGCGGACCGATCTTCGAGACCCACGCCGACCCACCTTCGGGACCCTTGCCGACCGATCTTCGGGACCCACGCCGACCGACCTTCGGGACCCTCGCCGACCGACCTTCAGGACCGTCGCCGACCGATCTTCGGGACCCACGCGGACCCACCTTCGGGACCCACGCGGACCGATCTTCGGGACTCACTCCGACCGACCTTCAGGACCCACGCCGACCGACTATCAGGACCCACGCCGACCGACCTTCAGGACCGTCGCCGACCGATCTTCGAGACCCACGCCGACCCACCTTCGGGACCCACGCGGACCGACCTTCAGGACCCACGCCGTCCGACCTTCGGGACCCACGCCCACCGACCTTCGGGACCCACTCCGACCGACCTTCGGGACCCACGCCGACCGACCTTCAGGACCCACGCCGTCCGACCTTCGGGACCCACGCCCACCGACCTTCGGGACCCACGCCGACCCACCTTCGGGACCCACGCCGACCCACCTTCAGGACCCTCGCCGACCGACCTTCGGGACCCACGCCGACCGACCTTCAGGACCCACGCCGACCGACCTTCAGGACCCTCGCCGACCGACCTTCAGGACCCACGCCGACCGACCTTCGGGACCCATGCCGACCGACCTTCGGCACCCACGCCGACCGACATTCGGGACCCTCGCCGACCGACCTTCAGGACCCACGCCAACCAACCATCGGGACCCTCGCCGACCGACCTTCGGGACCCACGCCGACCGACCTTCAGGACCCTCGCTGACCGACCTTCGGGACTCTCGCCGACCCACCTTCGGGACCCTCGCTGACCGACCTTCAGGACCCTCGCCGACCGACCTTCGGGACCCACGCCGACCGACCTTCGGGACTCTCGCCGACCGACCTTCAGGACCATCGCCGACCGACCTTCATGACCCACGCTGACCGACCTTCGGGACCCTCGCCGACCGACCTTCGGGACTCACGCCGACCGACCTTCAGGACCCATGCCGACCAACCTTCGGGACCCACGCCGCCCGACCTTCAAGACCCACGCTGACCGACCTTCGGGACTCTCGCCGACGCACCTTCGGGACTCACGCCGACCGACCTTCTGGACCCACGCCGACCCACCTTCGGGACCCTTGCCGTCCGACCTTCAGGACCCACGCCGTCCGACCTTCAGGACCCACGCCGACCGACCTTCAGGACCCACGCCGTCCGACCTTCAGGAGCCTCGCCGTCCGACCTTCAGGACCCTCGCCGTCCGACCTTCGGGACCCTTGCGGACCGACCTTCGGGACCCTCGCCGTCCGACCTTCAGGACCCACGCCGTCCGACCTTCAGGACCCATGCCGACCGACCTTCGGGACCCTTGCCGACCGATATTCGGGACCCTCGCCGTCCGACCTTCGGGACCCTCGCCGACCGACCTTCGGGACCCTCGCCGACCGACCTTCAGGACCGTCGCCGACCGATCTTCGGGACCCACGCCGACCCACCTTCGGGACCCACGCGGACCGATCTTCGGGACCCACGCCGACCGACCATCAGGACCCACGCTGACCGACCTTCAGGACCCACGCCGACCGACCTTCAGGACCCACGCTGACCGACCTTCAGGACCCTCGCCGACCGACCCTCCGGACCCACGCCGTCCGACCTTCGGGACCCTTGCGGACCGACCTTCGGGACCCTCGCCGTCCGACCTTCAGGACCCTCCCCGACCGACCTTCAGGACCCACGCTGACCCACCTTCGGGACCCTTGCCGACCGATCTTCAGGACCCACGCCGACCCACCTTCGGGACCCACGCGGACCGATCTTCGAGACCCACGCCGACCCACCTTCGGGACCCTTGCCGACCGATCTTCGGGACCCACGCCGACCGACCTTCGGGACCCTCGCCGACCGACCTTCAGGACCGTCGCCGACCGATCTTCGGGACCCACGCGGACCCACCTTCGGGACCCACGCGGACCGATCTTCGGGACTCACTCCGACCGACCTTCAGGACCCACGCCGACCGACTATCAGGACCCACGCCGACCGACCTTCAGGACCGTCGCCGACCGATCTTCGAGACCCACGCCGACCCACCTTCGGGACCCACGCGGACCGACCTTCAGGACCCACGCCGTCCGACCTTCGGGACCCACGCCCACCGACCTTCGGGACCCACTCCGACCGACCTTCGGGACCCACGCCGACCGACCTTCAGGACCCACGCCGTCCGACCTTCGGGACCCACGCCCACCGACCTTCGGGACCCACGCCGACCCACCTTCGGGACCCACGCCGACCCACCTTCGGGACCCACGCCGACCCACCTTCAGGACCCTCGCCGACCGACCTTCGGGACCCACGCCGACCGACCTTCAGGACCCACGCCGACCGACCTTCAGGACCCTCGCCGACCGACCTTCAGGACCCACGCCGACCGACCTTCGGGACCCATGCCGACCGACCTTCGGCACCCACGCCGACCGACATTCGGGACCCTCGCCGACCGACCTTCAGGACCCACGCCAACCAACCATCGGGACCCTCGCCGACCGACCTTCGGGACCCACGCCGACCGACCTTCAGGACCCTCGCTGACCGACCTTCGGGACTCTCGCCGACCCACCTTCGGGACCCTCGCTGACCGACCTTCAGGACCCTCGCCGACCGACCTTCGGGACCCACGCCGACCGACCTTCGGGACTCTCGCCGACCGACCTTCAGGACCATCGCCGACCGACCTTCATGACCCACGCTGACCGACCTTCGGGACCCTCGCCGACCGACCTTCGGGACTCACGCCGACCGACCTTCAGGACCCATGCCGACCAACCTTCGGGACCCACGCCGCCCGACCTTCAAGACCCACGCTGACCGACCTTCGGGACTCTCGCCGACGCACCTTCGGGACTCACGCCGACCGACCTTCTGGACCCACGCCGACCCACCTTCGAGACCCAAGCCGACCGACCTTCAGGACCCTCGCCGACCGACCTTCAGGACCCTCGCCGACCGACCTTCGGGACCCTCGCCGACCGGCCTTCAGGACCCTCGCCGACCGACCTTCAGGACCCACGCCGACCGACCTTCGGGACCCACGCCGACCGACCTTCAGGACCCACGCCGACCGACCTTCGGGATCCACGCCGACCGACCTTCGGGACCCTCGCCGACCGACCTTCAGGACCCACGCCGACCGACCTTCGGGACCCACGCCGACCGACCTTCGGGACCCACGCCGACCGACCTTCGCGACCCACGCCGACCGGCCTTCAGGACCCACGGCGACCGACCTCCAGGACCCACGCCGACCGACCTTCGGGACCCACGCCGACCGACCTTCAGGACCCTCGCCGACCGATCTTCAGGACCAACGCCGACCGACCTTCGGGACCCACGCCGACCGACCTTCAGGACCCACGCCGTCCGACCTTCAGGACCCACGCCGTCCGACCTTCAGGACCCACGCCGACCCACCTTCGGGACCCTCGCCGACCGATCTTCAGGACCCACGCCGACCCACGTTCGGGACCCACGCCGACCCACCTTCAGGACCCACGCCGACCGGCCTTCAGGACCCACGCCGACCGACCTTCGGGACCCACGCCGACCGACCTTCAGGACCCTTGCCGACCGACCTTCGGGACCCACGCCGACCCACCTTCGGGACCCTTGCCGACCGACCTTCAGGACCCACGCCGTCCGACCTTCAGGACCCACGCCAACCGACCTTCAGGACCCACGCCGACCGACCTTCAGGACCCTTGCCGACCGACCTTCGGGACCCACGCCGACCGGCCTTCAGGACCCACGCCGTCCGACCTTCAGGACCCACGCCAACCGACCTTCAGGACCCACGCCGACCGACCTTCAGGACCCACGCCGACCGACCTTCAGGACCCACGCCAACCGACCTTCAGGACCCACGCCAACCGACCTTCAGGACCCACGCCGACCGACCTTCAGGACCCACGCCAACCGACCTTCAGGACCCACGCCAACCGACCTTCAGGACCCATGCCGACCCACCTTCGGGACCCTCGCCGACCGATCTTCAGAACCCTCGCCGTCCGACCTTCAGGACCCACGCCGACCCACCTTCGGGACCCTTGCCGACCGACCTTCGGGACCCACGCCGACCGGCCTTCAGGACCCACGCCGACCGACCTTCGGGACCCACGCCGACCCACCTTCGGGACCCACGCCGACCGACCTTCAGGACCCACGCCGACCGACCCTCCGGACCCACGCCGACCCACCTTCGGGACCCTTGCCGACCGACCTTCAGGACCCACGCCGACCGACCTTCAGGACCCACGCCGACCGACCTTCAGGACACACGCCGACCGACCCTCCGGACCCACGCCGACCCACCTTCGGGACCCTTGCCGTCCGACCTTCAGGACCCACGCCGTCCGACCTTCAGGACCCACGCCGACCGACCTTCAGGACCCACGCCGTCCGACCTTCAGGACCCTCGCCGTCCGACCTTCAGGACCCTCGCCGTCCGACCTTCGGGACCCTTGCGGACCGACCTTCGGGACCCTCGCCGTCCGACCTTCAGGACCCACGCCGTCCGACCTTCAGGACCCACGCCGACCGACCTTCGGGACCCTTGCCGACCGATCTTCGGGACCCTCGCCGTCCGACCTTCGGGACCCTCGCCGACCGACCTTCGGGACCCTCGCCGACCGACCTTCAGGACCGTCGCCGACCGATCTTCGGGACCCATGCCGACCCACCTTCGGGACCCTCGCCGACCGATCTTCAGAACCCTCCCCGTCCGACCTTCAGGACCCACGCCGACCCACCTTCGGGACCCTTGCCGACCGACCTTCGGGACCCACGCCGACCGGCCTTCAGGACCCACGCCGACCGACCTTCGGGACCCACGCCGACCCACCTTCGGGACCCACGCCGACCGACCTTCAGGACCCACGCCGACCGACCTTCAGGACCCACGCCGACCGACCTTCAGGACCCACGCCGACCGACCCTCCGGACCCACGCCGACCGACCTTCAGGACCCACGCCGACCGACCCTCCGGACCCACGCCGACCCACCTTCGGGACCCTTGCCGACCGACCTTCAGGACCCACGCCGACCGACCTTCAGGACCCACGCCGACCGACCTTCAGGACACACGCCGACCGACCCTCCGGACCCACGCCGACCCACCTTCGGGACCCTTGCCGTCCGACCTTCAGGACCCACGCCGTCCGACCTTCAGGACCCACGCCGACCGACCTTCAGGACCCACGCCGTCCGACCTTCAGGACCCTCGCCGTCCGACCTTCAGGACCCTCGCCGTCCGACCTTCGGGACCCTTGCGGACCGACCTTCGGGACCCTCGCCGTCCGACCTTCAGGACCCACGCCGTCCGACCTTCAGGACCCACGCCGACCAACCTTCGGGACCCTTGCCGACCGATCTTCGGGACCCTCGCCGTCCGACCTTCGGGACCCTCGCCGACCGACCTTCGGGACCCTCGCCGACCGACCTTCAGGACCGTCGCCGACCGATCTTCGGGACCCACGCCGACCCACCTTCGGGACCCACGCGGACCGATCTTCGGGACCCACGCCGACCGACCATCAGGACCCACGCTGACCGACCTTCAGGACCCACGCCGACCGACCTTCAGGACCCACGCTGACCGACCTTCAGGACCCTCGCCGACCGACCCTCCGGACCCACGCCGTCCGACCTTCGGGACCCTTGCGGACCGACCTTCGGGACCCTCGCCATCCGACCTTCAGGACCCTCCCCGACCGACCTTCAGGACCCACGCTGACCCACCTTCGGGACCCTTGCCGACCGATCTTCAGGACCCACGCCGACCCACCTTCGGGACCCACGCGGACCGATCTTCGAGACCCACGCCGACCCACCTTCGGGACCCTTGCCGACCGATCTTCGGGACCCACGCCGACCGACCTTCGGGACCCTCGCCGACCGACCTTCAGGACCGTCGCCGACCGATCTTCGGGACCCACGCGGACCCACCTTCGGGACTCACTCCGACCGACCTTCAGGACCCACGCCGACCGACCTTCAGGACCGTCGCCGACCGATCTTCGAGACCCACGCCGACCCACCTTCGGGACCCACGCGGACCGACCTTCGGGACCCTCGCCGACCGACCTTCAGGACCCACGCTGACCGACCTTCAGGACCCACGCCGACCGACCTTCAGGACCCACGCTGACCGACCTTCAGGACCCACGCCGACCGACCTTCAGGACCCACGCCGACCAACCTTCAGGACCCACGCCGACCGACCTTCAGGACCCTCGCCGACTGACCTTCAGGACCCACGCCGACCCACCTTCGGGACCCACGCCGACCGACCTTCAGGACCCACGCCGTCCGACCTTCGGGACCCACGCCCACCGACCTTCGGGACCCACTCCGACCGACCTTCGGGACCCACGCCGACCGACCTTCAGGACCCACGCCGTCCGACCTTCGGGACCCACGCCCACCGACCTTCGGGACCCACGCCGACCCACCTTCGGGACCCACGCCGACCGACCTTCAGGACCCACGCCGACCGACCTTCGGGACCCACGCCCACCGACCTTCGGGACCCACTCCGACCGACCTTCGGGACCCACGCCGACCGACCTTCGGGACCCACGCCGACCGACCTTCGGGACCCACGCCGACCGTCCTTCGGGACTCTCGCCCACCGACCTTCGGGACCCACGCCGACCCACCTTCGGGACCCACGCCGACCGACCATCGGGACCCCCGCCGACCGACATTCGGGACCCTCGCCGACCGACCTTCAGGATCCACGCCGACCGACCATCGGGACCCTCGCCGACCGACCTTCGGGACCCACGCCGACCGACCTTCAGGACCCTCGCTGACCGACCTTCGGGACTCTCGCCGACCCACCTTCAGGACCCTCGCTGACCGACCTTCAGGACCCTCGCCGACCGACCTTCGGGACCCACGCCGACCGACCTTCGGGACCCACGCCGACCGACCTTCGGGACTCTCACCGACCGACCTTCAGGACCCTCGCCGACCGACATTCATGACCCACGCTGACCGACCTTCGGGACTCACGCCGACCGACCTTCAGGACCCACGCCGACCGACCTTCGGGACCCACGCCGACCGACCTTCGGGACTCTCGCCGACCGACCTTCAGGACCCTCGCCGACCGACCTTCATGACCCACGCTGACCGACCTTCGGGACTCACGCCGACCGACCTTCAGGACCCTCGCCGACCGACCTTCATGACCCACGCCGACCCACCTTCGGGACCCACGCCGCCCGACCTTAAGGACCCACGCTGACCGACCTTCGGGACTCTCGCCGACCCACCTTCGGGACCCACGCCGCCCGACCTTCGGGAGTCACGCCGACCGACCTTCGGGACCCACGCCGACCCACCTTCGGGACCCACGCCGCCCGACCTTCGGGACTCCCGCCGACCGACCTTCAGGACCCACGCCGACCGACCTTCGGGACTCTCGCCGACCGACCTTCGGGATTCTCGCCGACCGACCTTCGGGACTCACGCCGACCCACCTTCGGGACTCCCGCCGACCGACCTTCAGGACCCACGCCGACCCACCTTCGGGACTCACGCCGACCGACCTTCGGGATTCTCGCCGCCCCACCTTCAGGACTCACGCCGACCGACCTTCAGGACCCACGCCGACCGACCTTCGGGACTCTCGCCGACCGACCTTCTGGACCCACGCCGACCCACCTTCGGGACCCACGCCGACCGACCTTCGGGACTCTCGCTGACCGACCTTCGGGACCCACGCCGCCCGACCTTCGGGACTCACGCCGACCGACCTTCGGGACCCACGCCGACCGACCTTCGGGACCCACGCCGACCGACCTTCGGGACTCTCGCCGACCGACCTTCAGGACCCTCGCCGACCGACCTTCATGACCCACGCCGACCGACCTTCGGGACTCACGCCGACCGACCTTCAGGACCCTCGCCGACCGACCTTCATGACCCACGCTGACCGACCTTCGGGACCCACGCCGACCGACCTTCAGGACCCACGCCGACCCACCTTCGGGACCCACGCCGCCCGACCTTCAGGACCCACGCTGACCGACCTTCGGGACTCTCGCCGACACACCTTCGGGACCCACGCCGCCCGACCTTCGGGACTCACGCCGAACGACCTTCTGGACCCACGCCGACCCACCTTCGGGACCCACGCCGCCCGACCTTCGGGACTCTCGCCGACCGACCTTCAGGACCCACGCCGACCCACCTTCGGGACCCACGCCGCCCGACCTTCGGGACTCACGCCGACCGACCTTCAGGACCCTCGCCGACCGACCTTCAGGACCCTCGCCGACCGACGTTCGGGACCCTCGCCGACCGGCCTTCGGGACCCACGCCGACCGGCCTTCGGGACCCACGTCGACCGACCTTCGGGACCCACGCCGACCGACCTTCGGGACCCTCGCCGACCGACCTTCGGGACCCACGCCGACCGACCTTCGGGACCCACGCCGACCGACCTTCGGGACCCACGCCGACCGACCTTCGGGACCCACGCCGACCGACCTTCGGGACCCACGCCGACCGACCTTCGGGACCCACGCCGACCGACCTTCGGGACCCACGCCGACCGTCCTTCGATACTCTCGCTGACCGACCTTCGGGACCCACGCCGACCGACCTTCGGGACCCATGCCGACTGACCTTCGGGACCCACGCCGACCGACCTTCAGGACCCTCCCCGACCGACCTTCAGGACCCACGCCGACCCACCTTCGGGACCCTTGCCGACCGATCTTCGGGACCCACGCCGACCCACCTTCGGGACCCTTGCCGACCGATCTTCGGGACCCACGCCGACCCACCTTCGGGACCCTTGCCGACCGATCTTCGAGACCCACGCCGACCCACCTTCGGGACCCTTGCCGACCGATCTTCGGGACCCACGCCGACCGACCTTCGGGACCCTCGCCGACCGACCTTCAGGACCGTCGCCGACCGATCTTCGGGACCCACGCGGACCCACCTTCGGGACCCACGCGGACCGATCTTCAGGACCGTCGCCGACCGATCTTCGGGACCCACTCCGACCGACCTTCAGGACCCACGCCGACCGACCTTCAGGACCCACGCCGACCGACCTTCAGGACCCACGCCGACCGTCTATCAGGACCCACGCTGACCGACCTTCAGGACCCTTGCCGACCGACCTTCAGGACCCACGCTGACCGACCTTCAGGACCCACGCCGACCGACCTTCAGGACCCACGCCGACCAACCTTCAGGACCCACGCCGACCGACCTTCAGGACCCTCGCCGACTGACCTTCAGGACCCACGCCGACCCACCTTCAGGACCCTCGCCGACCGACCTTCGGGACCCACGCTGACCCACCTTCGGGACCCACGCCGACCGACCTTCGGGACCCACGCCGACCGACCTTCGGGACCCACGCCCACCGACCTTCGGGACCCACTCCGACCGACCTTCGGGACCCACGCCGACCGACCTTCGGGACCCACGCCGACCGACCTTCGGGACCCACGCCGACCGACCTTCAGGCCCCACGCCGACCGACCTTCGGGACCCTCGCCGACCGACCTTCTGGACCCACGCCGACCGACCTTCAGGACCCACGCCGACCTACCTTCGGGACCCTCGCCGACCGATCTTCAGGACCCACGCCGACCGACCATCGGGACCCCCGCCGACCGACATTCTGGACCCTCGCCGACCGACCTTCAGGATCCACGCCGACCGACCATCGGGACCCTCGCCGACCGACCTTCGGGACCCTCGCCGACCGACCTTCGGGACCCTCGCTGACCGACTTTCGGGACTCTAGCCGACCCACCTTCAGGACCCTCGCGGACCGACCTTCAGGACCCTCGCCGACCGACCTTCGGGACCCACGCCGACCGACCTTCGGGACCCACGCCGACCGACCTTCGGGACTCTCGCCGACCGACCTTCAGGACCCTCGCCGACCGACCTTCATGACCCACGCTGACCGACCTTCGGGACTCACGCCGACCGACCTTCAGGACCCACGCCGACCGACCTTCGGGACCCACGCCGACCGACCTTCGGGACTCTCGCCGACCGACCTTCAGGACCCTCGCCGACCGACCTTCATGACCCACGCTGACCGACCTTCGGGACTCACGCCGACCGACCTTCAGGACCCTCGCCGACCGACCTTCATGACCCACGCTGACCGACCTTCGGGACCCACGCCGACCGACCTTCAGGACCCACGCCGACCCACCTTCGGGACCCACGCCGCCCGACCTTCAGGACCCACGCTGACCGACCTTCGGGACTCTCGCCGACGCACCTTCGGGACTCACGCCGACCGACCTTCTGGACCCACGCCGACCCACCTTCGGGACCCACGCCGACCGACCTTCAGGACCCTCGCCGACCGACCTTCAGGACCCTCGCCGACCGACATTCGGGACCCTCGCTGACCGACCTTCGGGACCCACGCCGACCGACCTTCGGGACCCACGCCGACCGACCTTCGGGACCCACGCCGACCGACCTTCGGGACCCACGCCGACCGACCTTCGGGACCCACGCCGACCGACCTTCGGGACCCACGTCGACCGTCCTTCGGGACTCTCGCCGACCGACCTTCGGGACCCACGCCGACCGACCTTCGGTACCCACGCCGACCGACCTTCGGGACCCTCGCTGACCGACCTTCGGGACCCACGCCGACCGACCTTCGGCACCCACGCCGACCGACCTTCGGGACCCACGCCGACCGACCTTCGGGACCCACGCTGACCGACATTCGGGACCCTCGCCGACCCACCTTCGGGACTCTCGCCGACCGACCTTCGGGACCCACGCCGAACGACCTTCGGGACCCACGCCGACCGACCTTCGGGACCCACGCCGACCGACCTTCGGGACCCACGCCGACCGACCTTCGGGACCCACGCCGACCGACCTTCGGGACCCTCGCCGACCGACCTTCGGGACCCTCGCCGACCGACCTTCAGGACCCACGCCGACCGACCTTCGGGACCCACGCAGACCGACCTTCGGGACCCTCGCCGACCGACCTTCGGGACTCTCGCCGACCCACCTTCGGGACCCACGCCGACCGACCTTCAGGACCCACGCCGACTGACCTTCAGGACCCACGCCGACCGACCTTCGGGACCCTCGCCGACCGATCTTCAGGACCCACGCCGACCCACCTTCGGGACCCACGCCGACCCACCTTCGGGACTCTCGCCGACCGACCTTCGGGACCCACGCCGACCGACCTTCAGGCCCCACGCCGACCGACCTTCGGGACCCTCGCCGACCGACCTTCTGGACCCACGCCGACCGACCTTCAGGACCCACGCCGACCGACCTTCAGGACCCACGCCGACCGACCTTCAGGACCCACGCCGACCGACCTTCGGGATCCACGCCGACCCACCTTCGGGACCCACGCCGGGTGACCGTCACTGAGCGTGATGTAGGGTTACCAACTCTGGGCGCATCCCTGGAGAGTCCATGACATGACCGCCACCCTTCAGCCACCCTGCGGCTCCATTAATTGTGCCCGTGCCCACCCTCACATGGTCCTGACTTCCCATCACCACCTGGGAATCGGACGATTCCTCACTCTCTTTCAAATTCCTTTTCCAACATCGCCAATGTTTTTGGGACGAATCAGCAAAAACGTTCAAAGAAAATGAAAAGCACAATTTTCTTTCAAGTCCCTGTGATTTTGGCTCTTGGGTGTTGTCCCTCGCAGTGTCCTGGAGATTGATGTGCAAATTCTGGAAATTCGGAGCCGATCCTGGAGGGTTGGCAGCATTCCAGATGTGTGATGGTTTTAATGCTGAATGGCCCAGATTCTATTGTTGCCTCATTCCTGACACAAGAAATGCCATAAATCTACCAGTGAAAGAAGACAAGAAACTGTCAGCCCGGCCAAGAAATCCCCATGAATGGATCAGCCTTTATTTATATTTTACTGAAGCCAGATGTGGTGTTGCCTGTCACTGCGATAGTCTGATCCAGAAAATTTGGTTTATTCTGGGTTTTTTTTCCCTGAGCTTTCGAGCTCGTGAAGTTTCCATCTGGTCACGGCGATAATTGCAGAAACAATTATTTCTTGCATCAGAAATGTGAGAACTCCAGTTTCATTTTTAACAATTAAGGATGAGTTTGGGAAGTGAATTGTGCAGAAAAGTAATGATATAAATATAAATGAAAATAGTAACATTTGTGACACACAAATGGCCATCTTCATCGAGCGGGAATCTAACCATCGCTCCTTGACATTCTGTGGCACTGCCGTCACTGAATCCCCCACAATCAACTGGGGGCTCACCATTGACCAGAAACTGAACTGGACTAGCCATGTGAATACTATCATTTCAAGAGCAGGTCAGAGGCTGGGAATTCTGCAGTGAGTAACTCACCTCCTGACCCCCCCCCCCCCCCCCCCCCCCCCCCCCCAAAGCCTGTCCACCATCTACAAGGCACAAATTAGAGTGTGACGGAATACTGTCCACTTGCCTGGATGAGTGCAGCTCCAACAACATAAGAAGCCTAACATCATCCAGGACAAAGCAGCCTGCTAGACTGGCACCCCATCTACCACCTTAAACATTCACTCCCTCCACCACCAACGAACAGGCCGTGTGCACCGTCTACAAGATGCACTGCAGCAACTCACCATGGTTCCTTCAGCAGCACCTTCCAAACTCAAGACCGCCACTACCTGGAAAGCCAAGGGTAGCAGATACCTGGCAACCCCAGCACCTGGAGGTTCCCCCCCACATCTCTCACCACCTTGACTTAGAAATATATCGGCCGTTCCTTCACTGTCGCCGGGGCAAAATCCTGGAACTCCCTCCCTAACAGCACAGTGGGTGTACCTACACCTCAGGGACTGCAGCGGTTCCAGAAGGCAGCTCACCACCACCTTCTCATGGGCAACTAGGGATGGGCAACAAATACTGGCCTAACATTTATCTGTCATCCCACAGGGTTCTTGCAACAATATAATTAAAATTAAACTCAGACTCCTGCAGGCCTCAAAATCACAGAGTCATGGAGCACAGAAGGAGTTTCTTTGGCTTAAGTGCTTGTGTTGGCTGTTTGAAAGGACTATCCAGTTAATCCTGTTCATCTTTTTCTTCGCAGTGCCCGGAAAATCCTCCCCCTCCAAACATTCATCCAAAAGAATGTTGTCTTGTTTCACACAAATCAACAAAACATAACTTTTTTCAAAAATGAAGAGTGTGCAGCAATGGCTGAGTCCGACGGTGGCTCGAGCTTGTTCTGTTTGCTGTACAGTTTGACTCACAGCGTTTGGTCCTGGGTCAGAGGTTCAGCTCGTTCGAATCTCCGGGGATGAGCAGCATGAGTCGAATGCAATGTGGTTTTTTGTGATTGTTGTTGAGGCCTCTAAATCTGCTGATGAGCTGAGATCTAAGAAATTCCTTGAATGTTTTCAAAAGGAACTTTGCTTCATGACGAGTGCTGAGGAACCACATTATTCCCAAACACAGGCACACTGTCGGTGAAGGCTAGGATAGCTGATTTAGAACAAGTTCATGGTACAGGGGGAGGGAGCTCGGAGCTGACTGGGTCAGTTAACCCTCGTTACAGTGAGCTCTACTTCATAAGGATCCGGGGGAGTGAGCAGCCATTCTTAAATGGATTTGATGTAATGGTATTGGTTTAGATTACGATATTGCATGCTAGTGGAAAAAAGGTGATAGCAAATCAACAACCTCAGAGTTTCTCAATGGAAATGGCTCCATAAAGTGAGTTACAGTGATCTGGATGCAATACTGTCAAGATGTGGGAGCTATTAGGAACTTGGGTCCAGAAATGGGGTCCAAGATGTAGCAGGCAGTTTCAGGGGTTAAACAGACGGAAGGAAAACACTGTTAGCCCAGACTCAAAGGGATACACCTCCACCGGTCTGAGATACATGATCCCATTCAGACTAAAACTCATTAGGGATTGCATAAGGTGATTCACCCGAGATCCAGTGTCTTTCGGGACATTCCTGTATGACCAGCATTATCTTATTACAGAGTCTGATGACCCATTTGTCCGTCAATGGAAGATTAGGTGCATATGGCATAGCTGTGGTCTTTTGTATAAACAGGAGTGGGCAATCAAGCAAACCAATTACTGTTGATAAGTTCCAGTCTGGACAATCCAGAGGATGGCCTTTGTTTGAAGAACTGGGCGAAGCTTAGGGAGAGTGAATCGATTTGCAACAGGCAAAGAAAAAAGGATGTAAGCAGCCATCGAAGATGTCATGAAAAAAAAGAGCCAGAGAGAGAGAGAGAGATGGTTTTGGAAAAGGGTTCTGAATGAATATTCCTAACAGAAGAAAGATGATTTCTAAAATCAAGTGTTGCCTTTGCCAGTATGTGTAAGTGTAATAAGAGCTGTATTTTCATGGAAAGTGCTGTTTGATGGAAACTAGTGTTAACATTAAGAAACTGCATGGAATCACTCCCGAAATAAATCAGGCTTTCTGCACAGTCTTAAAACTTAAAAACGTAACGTGCCTGATTCGGTATCTTAGCCATTGTTGAGGACTGACCAAGCGCCCAGAACAATACTCCAAATAAGGCCAAGACTGTACAGCTGAAGAATGACTTCCTTCCTTCTATATTCCAGACCCGACAAGACAGTTGGCTTGTAATGCAGAACAAGGCTAGCAGCGCGGGTTCAATTCCCATACCAGCTTACCCGAACAGGCGCCGGAATGTGGCGGCTAGGAGCTTTTCACAGTAACTTCATACTTGTGACAAGAAAAGGTTATTATTAAAGGCCAACCTTTGCTTTGTCTTTTTGCTTACTTTCTGTACCTGAGTGCTCGAGTTTGTTGATAATCCCTTTGTGCCTCCACTATACCCTTGTCTTTCACGATTAAGAAAATATTTCAATTTGTTTTTCCTGTATCCATGATAAACATGTAAATGATGACAAGCTGAAGCCCCTGTACCGATAGATCTCAAGGGAGTAATAATAATATTTATTAGTGTCACATTGAGGCTTACATTAACTCTGCAATGAAGTTACTATGAAAGGTCTCATTCTTCCAGTTAGAGTATATACCCTCTGTCTCCTACATTCCAACTAATTATCAGCCCCTCTTACAGGGTTACCTCCAGTGTGGGAAGACCCCTATTTTTAAATAATTTCTTATGTGGAACATTATGAGATACCATCTAAGGTGAACATCGACATCAAACCTCTTATTCACACAGTTAGTGACTTCCTCAAAAGTACAACTAGATTAGTCAGAAATAATTGACCCCTCTCAAATGCGTACTCAACCTCTTGGATCACCTCAACCTCTTGGATCACTTCATGTTTGTCCAAGGGCTCAGTAACATTGGCCGTAATTATCTGGCCTTCTCCCCTACGGGATCTTCTGCTCCCACTGAAGCTAAGGGACTATTGAATGGCTTCCACTCCCGCCAGGGTCAGGAAATCCCGGCCACTGTCCCTAATGATAGAATGTTACGACAGTGACATTTAAGGGGCATCTTGACAAATACATGAATAGGATGGGAATAGAGGGATACGGACCCAGGAAGTGTAGAAGATTGTAGTTTAGTCGGGCAGCATGGTCGGCACGGGCTTGGAGGGCCGAAGGGCCTGTTCCTGTGCTGTACTTTTCTTTGTTCTTTGTTGTTCTTGTTCTTTGACCAGTATGGCTCTTCTCCGGCCCTTGTTTCCTATGTTTTTAGATCTGATTTAATTGCAAGAGTTCAGAAGTTAGGATGTCTTACTGCAGTCATACAGAGCCTTGGTGAGACTGCACCTGGAGCATTGCGTGCAGTATGAGTCTCCCTACCGAGGAAAGGATATACTTGCCATAGAGGGACTGCAGCGAAGATTCACTGGTACCATAGTTGGCTGGACTGTCCGAAGACGAGAGATTGGATTGACTGGACCTGTATTGACTCGGGTTTAGAAGGATGAGAGGAGCTCTGATTGAAACGTATCCAATTCTAACAGGGGTGGTCAGGCTCAATGGCAGGCAGGATGTTTTCCCTGGTTGGGGAATCCAGGGGACACAGTCTCAGGATACGGGGTACACCATTTGGGACTGAGATGAGGAAACATTTCTTCACCCAAAGGGTAGTGAAACTGGGGGATTCTCTACCACAGAAGTCTGTGGAGGCCGAGACACTGAATGTAATCAAGAAATAGATATTTTTTTAGATTTTAATAGCACCAAGGGGTATGAGGAGAAAGCGGGAATATGACATTGAGCTGGAGAATCGGCCATGATCATACTGAATGGAGGAGCAGGCTCGAAGGGCCAGGTGGCCTTCGCTTGCTCCTATTTTCTATGTTTTAAACTCTTGTTGGTCTCTTGTTGGTCGCTTCATTCTCCCACCGGTTTTAAATAATGAAGAGGCATTTGGAATTCCCAAATCCAAAGGCACAATTCCTGAATCTGGAGAGCTTTGGAAGATTCTGCCGGATGCACCTGTGATCTCCCGCATGTTGGTTTTGATACCCTGGGTGCAGACACTCAGATCCTAGAGGCGTCTGTGTCTGTTATTGTTTCCCATTGCTAGTTCTCTCCTGGTATTAACTCAAATCAATTCCTCCCCATGACTTCTTTTCACATTCCCTTCTACCTCAGATCTTTAATTCTCATTCTGCACTGCGAAAAGGGTTGTTGCTTATACGTTTAACAAGTCTGGCAATCCGTTATTATCCATTACAGGAAGGTCAGTGACTAGAGGTGAGTTGTTGTGATTGTGAATGTGCTGCCTGAAAGGACAGTGGCAGCTGAGCCAACAGTTAGAACATACAGTGCAGAAGGAGGCCATTCAGCCCATCGAGTCTGCACCGACCCACTTAGGCCCTCACTTCCACCCTATCCCCGTAACCCACTAACCTCTCGGACACTAAGGGACAATTTAACGTGGCCAATCCACCTAACCTGCACGTCTTTGGACTGTGGGAGGAAACCGGAGCACCCGGAGGAAACCCACGCAGACACGGGGAGGATGTGCAGACTCCGCACAGACCCAGTGGGGAATCGAACCTGGGACCCTGGTGCTGTGAAGCCACAGTGCTATCCACTGTGCTACCGTGCTGCCCAGTTACTTTTGAAAGGGAGTTCGACAAATTCTTTAAAAATAAGTAATTTTCAGGTTGATGGGAAAAGAGGCTGGGAGCGAGGCTAATTGCACAGCACTTTCAAAGAACCAGAATCCAAACAGGTACAACGGGCCGAATGGCCTCCTGTGCTGTGAGATTTTCTAATTCTGTGATTATAGTCTCAGCTGTTTCTGTTTCGCCTCTCCCTTTCCATTCTCTCAGAGATGGACTGACACTTTTGTCACGTCCAGCCTCACCCTCTGATGACGTGCGACCCACCCCAAACGCCATCCAGCCCTGCTCCAAATGACATCAAACTCCGCACCCAATGATGTCAATGCCTCCCTGACGCTGCCACCTCACCCCGCCCAATGCTATCTGACCTGGCCTTCGTTCTCACTCTCGCTGACCGGTTTGCTCAACCCTCCTCAATCTCAGCCCTGGCCTCTGGTCGAGTCACCTCCGCGACTCCCCGAAAACTGCCTGCCTGGCCGTCGCACCTCCCGACTGCTCGCATCTTTCTGGGGTGGCTGGGCCTCAAGCCTCGACGGCCGTGTGTGATCTTGGCTGGCTGCCTGGCTGCTGCTAATGGCTTTACCTGGCCTGTCTGGCACCAGCCCCTGTTCTTTCTTTGGTTGGTTACCCGCTGCCCGTCTCAAACTTGGTTGGCGGTCGAGAGTCATCCCGCTGCTCCCCTCGACGGCCATTGGCCAGTGCCTCCTCCTGGCCTCGCTGAAGGCCTTGTAGGCTCAAACCCCGATGTAAGGCCGGAGACCTCTCTTTTGCCTCTTCTGCTGGGCCCTAAATTTAGAAATCTGCTAGCTGCTTCACTGCAGGAAAGTTCAGAAACTTCACACCAGACAATCAGGAGATCCATCTGCACTGCTCTCAAGTCTCCAGCACCTCTCAATATCTAGGACAGTGTTTTCCCAATCCAAATAAATTCTACAAGTCAGAGTCTGACGTTCTTCCGCCTCTACATTCTTTCTTGTATATTTGTAGAAACCTTGACTGCTTTGACAACCCTTGCAAGTTTTTGATTTGCTCTCCCTTCTTGTACCTTACTTTCTTTGTACAGTAACACTTTGTTCCTTTTAATAATTCTTGCAGTTCACAGAAGGATTGTGGAAATACAGCAGGGTTGGGTTAACTGGACCCTGGAAGGATTATTGCCTGGTCGAGTAAGAAAAGTATAATGTCACAGTATATCTTTATCATTTTAATGAGGTAAGTGTTAATCATTCTGTTCTGCACATTTCTGTGGGAAAAACATGTTTTGGCTTCACCATGTGAGCAATAAGCACACAACAAGCTCTTGCACATCATTGAGTTTAACAAAATCTGGAACGGACTGGTTCTACAGTGGGCAAGTGATCTGTTGCTTGAGGTTACTGCTAGGTTAGCGCCATGTTAATGCCAGGTTACTGCCAGGTTACTGCTAGGTTAGTGCCAGGTTAGCGCCATGTTAATGTCACGTTACCACTAGGTTACTCCTAGGTTATCACCAGGTGCAGAAAATGAAATTTACTCCCTTAAATTTAGATAAATCAATTCACTGCAAGAAAACAGGTTAAAGTGATTGCTGCCGAGTGAGGTCTATGAGATTTATCGTTGGAGTATTTAATAGGTGCTCATTGTTAATAACTTTGTGGCCTCCCTGGTATCTGAATGAAAATGAAATGTAAATCGCTTATTGTCACAAGTAGGCTTCAAATGAAGTTACTCTGAAAAGCCCCTAGTTGCCACATTCCAGCACCTGTTCAGGGAGGCTGGTACGGGAATTGAACCGTGCTACTGGCCTGCCTTCGTCTGCTTTCAAAGTCAGCTCTTTAGCCCTGTGCTAAACCAGCCCCCAGCAACCTCCTGTTTCCTGTAGATATTACTCTCGGAATATATGCATTGCTGTTTCAGAGACAGAAAGATTTATATTTAGAACATAGAACATAGAACACAGAACGATACAGCGCAGTCCAGGCCCTTCGGCCCACGATGTTGCACCGACATGGGAAGTCAAAAAACAAAAGCCCTCTAACCTACACTATGCCATTATCATCCATATGCTTATCCAATAAACTTTTAAATGCCCTCAATGTTGGCGAGTTCACTACTGTTGCAGGTAGGGCATTCCACGGCCTCACCACTCTTTGCGTAAAGAACCTACCTCTGACCTCTGTCCTATATCTATTACCCCTCAGTTTAAGGCTATGTCCCCTCGTGCTAGCCATTTCCATCCGCGGGAGAAGGCTCTCACTGTCCACCCTATCCAACCCCCTGATCATTTTGTATGCCTCTATTAAGTCTCCTCTTAACCTTCTTCTCTCCAACGAAAACAACCTCAAGTCCATCAGCCTTTCCTCATAAGATTTTCCCTCCATACCAGGCAACATCCTGGTAAATCTCCTCTGCACCCGCTCCAAAGCCTCCACGTCCTTCCTATAATGCGGTGACCAGAACTGTACGCAATACTCCAAATGCGGCCGTACCAGAGTTCTGTACAGCTGCAACATGACCTCCTGACTCCGGAACTCAATCCCTCTACCAATAAAGGCCAACACTCCATAGGCCTTCTTCACAACCCTATCAACCTGGGTGGCAACTTTCAGGGATCTATGTACATGGACACCGAGATAATGAAAGTTAATTTGATTGACTTTTCCAAAAACAATATTGTCATGGGTGCTAAGCTTTGCCCGTTGCTGTTTGAAAGCAACAAATATATTTACACCCAACTTTTTTCCTTTATTGAAAGAAAAGCAGAATTGAATATTCTTGTGGGATTATCTTTTGAAGAGTTTCTCCTTCAGCTGATTCTGTTTGCTTTGTGCTCCAGACTCTGATGTTCGAATGTTTGTGTCTCCAGGGTTTATTCATTGTTATTCTGCTCCCATTGTTCCTGCTTCACTTGTCCTCCAAGCCAGCCTTCGCCTGAAGTCTCGAGTGAATGAATCCTCTGCTCCCCGACCTAGATCGAGGCTGCTTTTCATCAGACTGTCCAGAAGGTTCAATTCCCCCTTGAATTCCGCTCTCTCACTGGGTAGAATTTCCCGACCTCCATGTAACTCCCAACCCAATGGAAGGTTAACCGAGCAGGATTTAAACAACAACTTGCACTTATATTGCAAATTTCCATCACTCTGCCATTGACAGCTGTGTCATCAGCTGCCTAGGCCCGAGGCTCTCAGATTCCCTCCCTGCATCTCTCAGATTGGCAACCTTGCCCAATCCATCACGTTAACAGGGTTGTCAGCTGAGATTAAATCAATCTCCTCCGAAAGACAAGAGAGTTGGCACTTTTAGCCCAAACTAGCCCACAAAGCCTGAACTAAAACAACCCCATCACCCTCAACAATACAAAGAACGGCAGAGATGCCAGGAAGCAGCAACTCCAGGGGCCGCAGAGACACCAGATACGGCGGCAAAGGAACGGTGAGAGAGTGGGTCAGCGGACCCCCGAGGTGAGGGGTCCCCAGCCAGTCCCGAGAGAGGGAGACTAGCGACCCGAAAACCAAGCCCCCCCCCCACGGCCAGAGGGTGGATTGAAGACGTTCCTTACCAGGGAACTGAAAGAGATGAAGGAGGACAGACCGTCAGAAATCAAAGCGGCGGTCAAGTTGGCAGCGATGGAGGCGCTGGCCACCATGTAGGTGTCCCTCGACAAAATGGGAAAGAGCTAGGAGGCCGAGGGGAACACGATACAGGAACTGGAGAAAGCTTCGATGGACCAAAGTGACCGAATCATCGTCCTGGAGGCCGTAATAAAGAGGTTGGTGGCGACTCCGGGGAACCCGAAAAGGAAGGTGGAGAACCAGGAAAACTTGTCGAGACGCCAGAACATCAGGATAGGGAAGTCGGGAAATTTCTCTTCACCTTCATCTTAAATGGCAAGCTCCTTATTTTGAAACTCTGCCCCCAGTTCTAGATTCCTCTGGGGGAAACACCCTCTCAGCATTTACCCTGTCGAGACCCCTCAGAATCTTGTGTTTTAATACGATTACCCCTCATTGTTGAAAACTACTGAATCAGGGTTGACACATGGTCAGGTTCAGGAGAGAGGGCAATGGGCTGGATTCTCCGTCCCAATGCGCCAGATTTCTGGTTCATCGTGTTGGCGGGATGCTCCATTTCGCTGGCTGGTCAATGGGGTTTCCCATTGCGGGGCAGCCCCACACAGTCAGGAAACCTCCGAGCTACCGGCAAAACGGAGCATCCCGCCGGCAGAGAATCCAGCCCACTATCTCTGAACATAAAGAGATTATTTTATTAAATTCTGGATTGGTGCCTTTGGGTAGCAATGCGTGGGGTACATAGAACATAGAACATTACAGCGCAGTTCAGGCCCTTCAGCCCTCAATGTTGCGCCGACCTGTGAAACCACTCTCAAGCCCATTTACACTATTCCCTTATCGTCCATATGTCTATCCAATGACCATTTGAATACCCTTAGTGTTGGCGAGTCCACTACTGTTGCAGGCAGGGCATTCCACACCCTTACTACTCTCTGAGTAAAGAACCTACCTCTGACGTCTGTCTTATATCTATCTCCCCTCAATTTACAGCTATGTCCCCTCGTGCTAGACATCACCATCCGAGGAAAAAGGCTTTCACTGTCCACCCTATCCAATCCTCTGATCATCTTGTATGCCTCAATTAAGTCACCTCTTAACCTTCTTCTCTCTAACGAAAACAGCCTCAAGTTCCTCAGCCTTTCCTCATAAGATCTTCCTTCCATACCAGGCAACATTCTGGTAAATTGCCTCTGCACCTTTCCAGTGCTTCCACATCCTTCCTATAATGCGGTGACCAGAATTGCACACAATACTCTAAATGCGGCCGCACCAGAGTTTTGTACAGCTGCAACATGACCTCATGGCTCCAAAACTCAATCCCTCTACCAATAAAAGCTAACACACCGTACGCCTTCTTAACAACCCTCTCGACCTGAGTGGCAACTTTCAGGGATCTATGTACATGGACACCGAGATCTCTCTGCTCATCCACACTGCCAAGAATCTTACCATTAGCCCAGTACTCTGTCTTCCTGTTATTCCTTCCAAAATGAATCACCTCACACTTTTCTGCATTAAACTCCATTTGCCACCTCTCAGCCAAGCGCTGCAGCTTATCTATGTCCCTTTGTAACCTGTAACATCCTTCCGCACTGTCCACAACTCCACCGACTTTAGTGTCATCTGCAAATTTACTCACACATCCTTCTACGCCCTCCTCCAGGTCATTTATAAAAATGACAAACAGCAGTGGCCCCAAAACAGATCCTTGCAGTACACCACTAGTAACTGAACTCCAGTCTGAACACTTCCCATCAACCACCACCCTTTGTCTTCTTCCAGCTAGCCAATTTCTGATCCAAACTGCTAAATCTCCCTGAATCCCATGCTTCCGTATTTTCTGCAGTAGCCTACCGTGGGGAACCTTATCAAACGCTTTACTGAAAACCATATACACCACATCAACTGCTTTACCCTCATCCACCTTCTCAAAGAACTCAATAAGGTTTATGAGGCACGGCCTACCCTTCACCTTTGATTGGCTTTGATTTTAAGACCATGCCTTCTCTGGGGGTGGGTCTAGCCTTGCAATGTCTTTCCTGGCAGCTTGGTCAATGGAGATGAGGACTTTAATTACCCAGATATCAACTTTGATTATCCAGATACAGACTGGGATAGTGGTGGTGTAACGAATACTTATAAAGGGTTCTTAGAGTGAGTTCGGGAACGTTTTCTACAGCAGCATGTCTCCAGTTCAATGAGACATTGCCCGACGTGTTCCTTGGGAATGAGGTAGGACAGGTGGATTAAATGTCAATGGAGAACGTTTAGGAGCAGTGATCATTGTATCATAAACTTTAGGCCATTTCCTTCAACGTTCTTTCCAAACTGTATTTTTTTTTTAAATTTAGAAAACCCAATTAATTTTTTCCACTTAAGGGGCAATTTAGCGTGGCCAATCCACCTAGTCTGCACATCTTTGGGTTGTGGGGGCGAAACCCACGCAAACACGGGGAGAATGTGCAAACTCCACACGGACGGTGACCCAGAGCCGGGATCGAACCTGGGACCTCGGCGCCATGAGGCAGCAGTGCTAACCACTGCGCCACTGTGCTGCCCGAATTCCAAACTGTATTAAACAGAAAATACAAGCAGGTTTAATTCAGAGTGACCAGTGATTGTTCAGAGTGATCACAAAAGGGGAAAGTTGGTGCAGAGAGAGAGAGACCTCTTAATGTTCAACATATACATTTTACACACTCACATGCTCACGCACACTTACCCAGTCTCACACACATTCACTCTCGCACACATACTCACACCTCATTCACTCACACATTATTCATTCACTTACTCACACTCTCACTCCATTTTAAACAGCAGTGAACATGCCCAGTTTTTCACACATTGAGAGAAGCAGAGGATCGCAAACTGCACTGAGCGGGTGGCTGTGAGGGTAGGGGTGGGTGGGGGTGGAGAATTAGAATGAGAGATTACAACAGTTCACAAAACAGTAATTGTTTGCTGTGTAGTGACGCTGTGTATTCTGATACTATCAGTGACGGATACAGAACCTTGGGAGACGACGCCCTGTTAGAGGGAATGAGCCTGATGGCGGAGTTTCCACTTTGTGATGTGTGTTGGGATGTTTGTATTCCCTGTGGTTCGGGAGATTAAGGGGTGATACAATTCAGATGTTTACTATTATTAAAGGATTTGTTAGGGTAAATTGGAATGAAATTATTTCCACTGGATGGGGAAAGAGTCTGGAACAAGGGGACATAACCTTAAAATCAAAGCCAATCTGGTGGTGACGTCAGAAAGCACTTCTTCACAGAAAAGGTAGTGGAAACTTTGATCTTTCTCTTCCCAAAAGCTTTGAAACTGGAGATCAATTGGAAATTTCAAAACTTAGATTGTTAGATTTTCGGTAGGTAAGGGATACGCAGAAGAGGCAAGTTAATGGAGTTAAGATACAGGTCAGCAATGATCCAACGGGTGGAGACTTCCGGTGGCGGCCATGGAGTAAACGGTCGCACATTCAGCAGCTCTCGCCTTTAGTGTTTTTTTTAATGGTGTTTATGCCGGATTTTTCAGAAAATCTCTCAACCTAAGTTGATCGAAGGGAGAGGAAAAGGAGGTGACCCTCAATTTATAGAATTGTGTCCAAATAAGAGTCGAAAAAGGAGAAACCAAAAGATGAGTGAAAGCAAGAATCCGAGGTCATCGAGCTCAATGGAAACGCGACAAAGCGTGACCACGCCAGCTCACTGGTCGATGGAGCAATGGGTCCAGTACCTGGATGAGAAGTTCGCCCGGCATCGCAAGGAGTGTACAGAAGGTGTAACCCAGATGATAGCCTCGATTAAGGAGGCGGTTGACCGGGTGGAGGAGAAAATGATGACCCAGGGACAGGGGATTCTAAAGTTGCAGGAGCTGGCGACTGAACGAGAGGAGGAGTCCACTGCAATGGCTTTGGAAATTAGCATACTACAGGACAGCCAGAAACGACCGCTAGATAAAGTGGAAGACTTGGAGAACCGGTCTCGCAGGCAAAATATCCGAATCATCGGGCTGCCAGAGGGAAAGGAGGGATCAGATGCGGGAGCGTATGTGGGGAAGATGTTGCAGGAGATGGTCGGGGGCCGATGTGATTGACAAGCTGCTGGAGGTGGACAGGGCTCACAGGGTGCTCGTGCGTAAGCCCCAGGGTCGTGAACCCCCGTGGGCCTTGGTGGTGAGGCTACATCGATTACTCGACAAGGAGCGTATCATGAAGTGGGGCCAGGCAGATGAAACGGTACATGTGGGTAGAATCAGAGATCCGGGTGTACCAAGACTGGGGACCAGAACTGGCAAAGAGGAGAGCAAGTTTCAACAAAGTTAAGGTGGCCCTGTTTGAGAAAGACATTAAATTCGGACTGTTATACCCGGCGCGTCTTTGGGTGACCTACGAGAACCGGGAGCTGTACTTTAATTCTCCGGAAGAGGTGGTTACTTTCATGAAAGACAATAATCTGGCTTACGGACTCTTAAATTCTAACTGTGGTGGGCTGAGTTTGAGGTAAGGAATGGAGTGGCGGGGAGGAGAGAAAAATGGTTCTGTGTTTTGCTTTGTCTTGTTTAAAATTTCAGTCTTTTAATTCTGTGAGTTAAGTTGTGATGTTCGGGAAGAAAAGGGTTTGGGTGTTTTATTTTAAAAAAAAATTTTTTTTGATTTTCTCTCTTTTCTTTTCTCTCATCTTGTGTAATTTGATTTTGATTTATTGCTTTATGTACTGGATCACAGAGGAAAGAATTTTAAAGTTGTGACGGGTGTGTTATTTTCTGTAAGAAAGATGGTCGATTCTTGCATGCATAATTTTGCTTAAGCTGCATGAAGCTTCTTCGATTGTGTTTGATTCTCTTTGAAGGTGAGGTGACTGATAAGAATCGGTCAAAGGGGGAGGGGTAGAACCTGGTAATCTGGTGTAAGGACTTTTAATCTCAAACTGTGGGGGTCTGAGTTAGGGGGAAGGGACAGGGTGGCGGGGAGGTGAGAAAAACGGTTCTGTGTTTTGCTTTGTCTTATTTAAAATTTCGGTCTTTTAATTCTGTGAGTTAAGTTGCGATGTTCGGGAAGAAAAGGGTTTTGGTGTTTTTTTTTCTTTCCTCTCTTCTTGCGTAATTTGATTTTGATTTATTGCTTTATGTACTGGATCACAGCGGGAATAACTTTTAAGATGTGATGGGGTGTTTTAGTTTTTGCACGAAAGATGGTTGATTCTTGCATGCATAATTTTGCTTAAGCTGCTTGAAGCTTCTGTTTGTGTTTGATTCTGTTTGAAGGTGATAGGACTGATAAGAATTGGTTAAAGGGGGAGGGGTTTGCCTTGTTCCCTGCACGTTGGGGGATGGGTTGTTTGTTTTTTGGGATTGTTGTGACTGAGTTGAGTGCTTGTGTTATTGCTCAGTGTGATAGAATCTAGCAGTCGGCAGGTTTTTTGACGCCAGAGGGTGGGAAATGCTGAGCTAGCTGGATAGCTGGTTCACGGGAGCAAAGTGGGGGGAGAGCTGAGGAAAGATGAAGTGGGGGTGGGGGGTGGGAGGGGCGTACTGCTGACGGGTAAGGGACAGTTAGGAGACTGGAGATGGAGATCAGATGGCGGTCGCCGCCGCGGGGCGGATCAAGTGAGGTGTGGAACACGGGCTAGGAGCTGGCCTGGGAAAGGTCATGGTTGACCGACAGGGGAGGGGGGCAAAAGCCCCTCCGACCAGACTGGTTAGATGGAATGTACGTGGACTGGACGGGCCGGTTAAGAGAGCTCGTGTGTTCGCACACCTGAGACAGTTAAAAGCGGACGTGGCTTTGTTACAGGAGACACACTTGAAGCTGGGAGACCAAATTAGATTAAAGAAGGGATGAGTCGGGCACGTGTTTCACTTAGGACTGGACTTTAAAACAAGGGGGGTGGCCATCCTGATTAATAAGAGGGTGACTTTCGAGATGGGGAGGATAGAGGTAGACCGGGAGGCAGATTTATTATGGTTAGCGGGAAGCTAGAGGGAATGGCAATGGTGCTGGTGAATATATATGCCCCAAACTGGGATGATGTTGTGTTTATCAGGAAGGTGCTGGGGAAGATCCCAGACCTTGACTCGCACAGGCTGATCATGGGGGGTGACTTTAATACGGTCTTGGACCCGAGGCTGGACCGGTCGAGTGCTGGGTCGGGGAAGCTATCAGCAATGGCCAAGGAACTGCGGGGGTTCATGGGGCGCATGGGAGGGGTGGATCCATGGAGATTCGAGAGACTAAGGAGCAGGGAATATTCATTCTACTCCCATGTACATAAGGCGTACTCCAGGATAGATTTCTTTGTGCTCGATAAAACACTGTTAGCAGGGGTTGAGGACACTGAGTGCTCAGCAACTGTGGTCTCAGATCATGCACCACACTGGATAGACCTGCGGGCAGACATGGGAATGTCCCAGTGCCCACAGTGGAGACCATATACAGGGCTGTTAGCGGATGAGAAGATCTGTGAGCGAGTGAGAGGCCATTCGGGGGTACATGAAGATCTATGACACAGGAGAGACTGCAGCTGGGGTGGTCTGGGAGGCACTGAAAGCGGTCATCAGAGGGGAATGTATTTCGATTCGAGCCCACAGGGATAAAACTGAGCGGTCGGAGCTGGACAGGTTGGTAGGAGAAATCTTACAGGTGGACAGGAGGTAACCGGAGTCTCCAAATGAGGAGCTCCTGAAGGAGCGTCAGAGACTTCAAATGGAGTTTGGGCTCCTTTCCACAGGAAAGGTGGAGGGTCAGCTGAGGAGCGTAAAAGGGGCAATATATGAGCATGGGGAGAAGGCTAGCAGGATGCTGGCACATCAGCTGAGGAAACAGGAGGCAGCGAGAGAAATAGGGAAAATAAAGGATATGAGGGGGAAGACGGTGACGGACCCGGGGACGGTGAATGAAGTGTTCCGGGACTTTTATAGTCAGCTACACGAGTCGGAATACCCGGTTGGGGAGGAGGGCATGAATCAATTCCTGGGGAGGCTAGAGTTCCCGAAGGTAAATGAGGAGCTGGTGGAGGCCCTGGGGGGCCCGATTGGGCTTGGGGAGATGATAGAGGGACTGGGGGCAATGTAATCGGGTAAAGCCCTGGGACCTGATGGGTTCCCAGTGGAATTTTATAAGAAGTTCTCTGGGTTACTGGGGCCACTCCTGGTTAAGGCTTTCAACGAGTCCAAGGAGCTGGGAGTACTCCCCCCAACGTTATCTCAGGCATCAATTTCTCTTATCCTGAAGCGGGACAAGGATCCGGAGAGCTGTGGATCATACAGGCCAATCTCCCTCTTGAATGTAGATGCCAAATTATTGGCAAACATCCTGGGCACTCAAATCGAGGATTGTGTCCCGGAGATAATTGGGGAGGATCAGGAGGGATTTGTAAAGGGCAGGAACCTGACATCCAACATTAGACGGCTTCTTAATGTAGTTATGATGCCAGTGGAGGGGCGCGAGGCTGAGGTGGTAGTTGTCATGGACACGGAGAAGGCTTTCGACCGAGTGGAGTGGAAGTATCTATGGGATATTTTAGGCAGGTTTGGGTTTGGGCAGGGATTTGTGGAGTGGGTCCGGCTACTGTACCAGGCCCCGGTGGCAAATGTAAGAACTGAGTTCAGTCAGAATACTTTAGTCTTTGTCGGGGGACAGGCCCGCTCTCCCCATTACTGTTTGCCATGGCTATAGAACCCTTAGCAACGGCTCTGAGAGCAGCAAATACCTGGAGGGGAATAGTGAGACTGGGGCAAAGGGGGGGGGGGGGGAGGGAGGCCGATATTCTGGCCTTCTCCTCCCTGGTGGCCCGGAGACGGATCTTGCTGAGATGGACGGACTCGGAGCCCCCGAAATCAGGAGTGTGGGTCAGCGATATGGCAGAGTTTCTCAGTCTGGAGAAAATCAAGTTCGCTCTAGGAGGATCAGTACAGGGATTCGCCCGGAGTTGGCGGCCGTTCATCGATTTCTTTAACAAAAACTGAACGTCAGCAGTAAGGGGGGAAAGGGAAAAAGTGGGGGGGTGGGGGGGGGGAGTGGAGGGGGGGGGGGAGGAAAATAGGAGGCATGGTAATGTTAAATAAGGACAGGGAATTTAGTATATGGGAAATTGGGGATAGGGCGGGGGAAGTGGGGTACGTGGTTTATTGTGTGTTGTTATTTTAGGGGGTATTTTGTGCATCGACCCAAGCGGTTGTTTATGTCAACATGTTAAATTGTGAAAATTACAAATGCTCCAATGAAATATTTTCTTTAAAAAAATGATCTAACGGATGATGAATCAGGCTGGAGGAGATAAATAGCCTCTCCTGTTCCTAGAATCAGGGTTTTTGTGTTGTAACCCACACTTCTGTAAAGCACAGTGTTCCGTCTGAAAACACGGGATTTAACCAGTTGTGTTCTAGACAATGAAGGGGAGAGAGCGATGGTGGGAAGGCATTGGATAGAACTGATTGCACACAAAAGGGACAGATTTATTAATTGTGACCGTCTCAAAGGATTTTTGTACAGATAACTCGGCCAGACATCTGAGCCATAAGGAACCACTATTACTTCCAGCATTTCAACCTTCTCATCCAAATTATAGTTGACATTTTAAATTAAAAAGGGATGTATGTGATCCTAATATCTTATACACATTTACAAGGCTTAAAGGTATTTAAAAAGAAACATGCCCATTAGTATTTAGAACTAGTCATTAAAAATCTTTGCAGAAGTCGTTCGGAAGCTTCTGAGTTCAATTAGTTCTCAGCAGGGGGTCCTCTGGAGTTCATTAACAAAATCTTCTGGCCCTCATAATCTTTGGCCAACCCATGTAAATTCCTTCCAGCAAAGATTCCCTTCTCAGCCTCCTCCGCAATACGACAACGCCAAGTTGTTCATTTGCTCAACTTTGGCCTCGCCTGTGTCAGTTTGTCCCACCAGAAAAGCAAGGGCTTGTATCCCAGCTGAGCTGAGCGCTCCGCGGCGCGCATCGCCCGCTCCCACTGGTCGCCGTCAGAAGTCCAAGGGCCTGATCATCATGCTGGTGGCCCGCAGAGAGTAACTGGGGCCCCTGAAGTAATGCCACTTGATGCCATTGAGTTTTCGGATGTTGTTGTTGGCCGTGTAGTACATTCCGTTCAAGTTAGACAGCCCACAGGCATCGAACCACCATCCTGCAAGGAGAGACAGTGGGAAAGGAGCAATGGCTACTGGAGCAATCCCGCACGAAACAAAACCTTTATTAACAAAAGCCAAGCATTTTGAGTCAATTTCTGCACATTTTAGGAAGAATTTGCATTTATGTAGCTTAATCATATTTAAATTGCCCAAGACACGCCCCAAGGGTGGTTATTGTCATTCTACGGGTTCATTCTGTTGCTGTGCTGGTGGCTTATCGATCAGATCTTGAGACGTGACTGCTTTATTGATAGGCTTTGACTATTTATACTTCCAAGGTATGGTCATGCATGGTGGTCCAGGGTGGTCCCTTGCTCATAAGGAGATAGGACAGGTGACCAAGGTGTCAAATAGGCTCACAGAGCGTCTTAAAGGAAGAGAGAGAGAGAGGTAGGGAAGTCCAGGGAGAGAATTCCAGAGCTTGGGACGCAGCAGCTGAAGGCACTAGGGGTTCAATAGTGGAACAACAAAATCTGCGCTGTATAAGAGAATTGAAGGAGTGCAGAAATGTTGCAGATCACAGATGGATTTGAACGCAAGGATGGAAATACACAAGAAGACAAGAAATAGGAGGAATGGGCCAAATGGCCCATTGAACCTGCGCCGCCATTCAATACTGATCTTGGATGTCAACTCAACTTTCTTGCCCGACCCCCGAGTCACTTTATTCCCTCAGAGACCAAAAGGTTATCTTGGATATATTCAACCATCCATGAATGTTAACGATATTAATATGTTGGGAAAGACGGTGACATCAGTATTAATGTCACTGGATTAAAAAACCAGAAACCCCAGGTTAAAGCTCTGGGGATATGGGTTCAAATCCCACCTTGGCAGCTGGTAGAATTTCAATTCAACTCATTGACTAAAGGAAAATAAATCTGGAATTGAAAGCCAATTTTAGTAATGATGCCACAATGAAACTATCGCTGATTGTTGTAAAGATCCAACTGGTTCACTAATGTCCTTTAGGGAACATTAGTCCCGGTCTGGATTATGAGGAGAGGTTGAGTAGACTGGGACTGTACTCGTTGGAATTTAGAAGGATGAGGGGGGATCTTATAGAAACATATAAGATTATGAAGGGAATAGATAGGATAGATACGGGCAGGTTGTTTCCACTGGCGGGTGAAAGCAGAACTAGGGGGCATAGCCTCAAAATAAGGGGAAGTAGATTTAGGACTGAGTTTGGGAGGAACTTCTTCACCCAAAGGGTTGTGAATCTATGGAATTCCTTGCCCAGTGAAGCAGTAGAGGCTCCTTCATTAAATGTTTTTAAGATAAAGATAGATAGTTTTTTGAAGAATAAAGGGATTAAGGGTTATGGTGTTCGGGCCGGAAAGTGGAGCTGAGTCCACAAAAGATCAGCCATGATCTCATTGAATGGCGGAGCAGGCTCGAGGGGCCAGATGGCCTACTCCTGCTCCTAGTTCTTATGTTCTTATGTCTGGCCTCCATGTGACTCCAGACCCATAGCAATGGGGTTGACCCATAACTGCCCTCTGAAATGGCCAAGCACGTCACTCAGTTCAAGGGCAATTAAGGATGGACCACAAATGCCGACCCAGCCAGCAATGCCCACATCCTGTGAAAGAATTTAAAAAGTCAAGGTGTTGCTGGACCAGGAGCACCTGTGGAGCAGGGAGCACCTGTGACATCAGGAAAATAATCATGGAAGCTGCTGAAACTTGTACAAACCACTGCTTCATTAATGCCCTTAAAGGATGCAAACCCCTTTCCCTGACTCAGTCTGGCCCACATCATTTTTTCCCCAAATAAGGGGCAATTTAGCGTGGCCAATCCACCTACATGCACATCTTTGGGTTGTGGGGGTGAGACCCACGCAGACACAGGGAGAATGTGCAAACTCTGGGCGAAATTCTCCGGTATCGGCGCGATGTCCGCCGACTGGCGCCCAAAACGGCGCAAATCAGTCGGGCATCGCGCCGCCCCAAAGGTGCGGAATGCTCCGCATCTTGGGGGGCAGAGCCCCAATCTTAAGGGGCTAGGCCCGCGCCGGACGAATTTCCGCCCCGCCAGCTGGCGGAAAAGGCCTTTGTTGCCCCGCCAGCTGGCGCGGAAATGACATCCCCGGGCGGCGCATGCGCGGGAGCGTTAGCGGCCGCTGACGGCATTCCCGCGCATGCACAGTGGAGGGGGTCTCTTCCGCCTCCGCCATGGTGGAGACCATGGCGAAGGCGGAAGGGAAAGAGTGCCCCCACGGCACAGGCCCGCCCGCGGGCCAGGCCACCGTGGGGGCACCCCCCGGGGCCAGATCGCCCCGCGCCCCCCCCCCCCAGGATCCCGGAGCCCGCCCGCGCCGCCTTGTCCCGCCGGTAAGGTAGGTGGTTTAATCTACGCCGGCGGGACAGGCATTTTAGTGGCGGGACTTTGGCCCATCCGGGCCGGAGAATCGTGGGGGGGGACCCCCCAACCGGCGCGGCGCGATTCCCGCCCCCGCCGAATACCGGTGCCGGAGAATTCGGCAACCGGCGGGGGCAGGATTCATGCCAGCCCCCGGCGATTCTCCGACCCAGCGGGGGTTCGGTTAATCTCGCCCTCTGTGGACAGTGACCCGGGGCCGGGATTGAACCTGGGTCTTTGGTGCCGTGCGGCAGCAGTGTTAATCACCGTGCTGCCCCGTCTGGCCCACATATGATAGAATCTCAGTCGATCTAACGGCGCGCCCATTCCCTTTCACGTGTCCTTTGTTTATAAATACCACTGCAGAGTGCCGTTGTCACCCAGACACTTTCCAGGGTAATTCTGTTGCCAAGGTTACCCACATCCTAGAACCTGAGTGAAGTGTCTTTGTCCTACCGCTAAATGGGTGAAAACTATTAGTCACAACACAACAAGGCCAAACCTGTGGCCTCCCACAATCGGATGGGCAAGGGCAGCAGGTATCTGCATATTCCAAGTCATACCATCCTGACTTGGAAATCTATCGCCGTTACTTGTCATTGCCTTTGGGTCAAAATTCTGGAACACCCTGAATTGGGAGCGTGGGGCACTTTCACCACATGAATTGCCGCGGTTCAGGAACACAGCTCGTTTGAGTGCAGAATCTAAACTGGCACAGTCAGTGGCAGCAGGGAGGGGGTGCTGGATTAGCAGAGGTGCTAATGCTACTGATGATACATTAACCCGAGGCTCCAACCATCCCCACCGCAGGATGCGAAAGATCCCGCGGCACTATTCCAAAGAAGAGCAGGAGAGATTTCCCCAGTCTGGCCAATGTTCGTCCCTCAACCAACATCACTAAAGCAGACTATCTGGTCATGTGTCTCACTGTTGTTTGTGCGATCTTGCTGTGTGCTAATTGGCTGCCTTGATCTCTACATTGCAACGGTGACGAAGATGACTTCAGTTGCAAGGTTTGGGCTATCGTGAAGTTGTGAGTGGGATGGGTAATAGATGTGAACCTGGCCGGAGACGCCAACGTCCCGGTTTAAAGTAATAGGCAGCTTGGAATCGGACCCCGGTGTGGGACACGAGGGCCAACACACCCTCTGCACCGGCCAGGGAAAGACATCCAGCAAAGTAACAGACGGACTCGAAGTGATAAAGATTTGGGCGCAGCTGCGATGAGTACTTCACAGGGGCGAATCTTCCGAATGTTTAGCCTGTGAGTCTGGCTGGTGAAAACTGTCAAACTGACTAACGTTGCTGTCCACACTCATTAAACACTGCAACGACGGTGAAATATTAGCTCTCCCGCGGTGAAATCTGCCACTTTATTCCCTTTACTCGCAACCTTTGCTCCTCGTTCGTCTATTTTGCATGAAACCTTTCCCAGATTTCAAATAAAGTTAGCTGGTGCCGTTTTCAGCCTCCCAGTGATCCATTTACTGTGTGTGTGTGTGCGAGAAGCTGGATGGATTAGATCGTGAGGCTGTGAGTTAACAGCAAGGATTCAATGCACGACATGTAGGAATGCAAAATAAGAAGAGTTTACAGAGGATTTACAGCAAAGCCATTCGGTCCATCACGCTATGCTACATTTATGAATGAAAAATGAAAATGAAAATCGCTTATTGTCACAAGTAGGCTTCAATGAAGTTACTGTGAAAAGCCCCTAGTCGCCACATTCCGGCGCCTGTTCGGGGAGGCTGGTACGGGAATTGAGCACCTTCCACAATCTCAGGACACCCCAAAGTGCCTAACAACCAACAGGTCACGTTAACCCCCCTGTTGCAATGTAGGGAAATCGGCATCCAACTTTACACAGCAAGATCCCACCAACGGCAATGTGGTCATGACCATGTTGGCTGAGGGATTGATATTGATCAGGATACCAGGGGCTACTCTCCTGTTCTGCTTTGAAACCGTGCCATGGAATATTTTACATCCTCACCTGAGAGGGCCCCTCAAAAATGGAGGACATCACCTGAGGCCATCCCCCGATGCTCTGCCTCCGATGGGCCGAATCCCCGACAGCGGGGTTGGCGTGTCCTCACAACGTTCGGTGACATCGCGTGGCAGCTGCAGACTGTGACCAGCACCGCCACAGTCGATGGGGGGGGGGGGGGAGCCATTCCGCTGGCAGGCGGGGGCTTAGGCGGAGGTTGGGGGGGACAGATAGGGGGTGGTCCGGGGGTTGCTGAGGGGGGTTACAGGGTGCGGTTTTTGGCAGACCAGGTGACATGTGGTATGACGCGGCCACCGCCGTGCGCATGCGCGGCTACGGACCCGAGCATTCTGTGGCTGTATCCGCAGGTAAAGCCGGGGAGGGTAGGGGGGGGGGGCTGGTTTAACTCAGTGGGCTAGACAGCTGGTTTGTGTTGCAGAACAAGGCCAGCAGCGAGGGTTCAACTCCTGTACCAGCTGAGAATTCTGAATTCTCCCTCTGTGTACCTGAATAGGCGCCGGAATGTGGCGACTAGGGGCTTTTCACAGTAACTTCATTGCAGTGTTAATGTAAGCCTACTTGTGACAATAAAGATTATTTATTTATTTATTTTATCCTGCGGACATAGCCGCAGAATCGGAGAATTCAGCCCAGGAACTAGGAACAGGAGTACACCATTTGACTCCTGGAGCCTGCTCTGCCATTCAAATAGATCATGGCTAATCTTTTACTGAAATGCTGTTTCCTCACACTACCTCCTTCAACAGCACCTTCTAAACCAACAACCTCTAGGACGAGGGCAGCAGATACATGGGAACGCCACCACCTGCAAATTCCTTCCAAGTCATTCACCGTCATGACTTGGAGATATATCGCTGTTCCTTCACTGTGGCTGGGTCAAAATCTGCAAACCCCCTCCCTAACAGCACTGTGGGTGTACCTACACCACATGGACTGCAACAGCTCAGGAAGGCAGCTCAGCACCACCTTCTCAGAGGCATTTGGGGATGGTCAATAAATGCTTTCCAGCGTTCCCCACAGCATGTGAAAGAATTGTAAAAATCCTAGGATGCAGGGACCTGGGGAAGTGGAATAAAAAGGTCTACATGGTGGCGCATTTTGATGTAGTGGTTGTTCCGTTCAGAATGTGAATCACACAAAGGTCGAGAATTTTCTTGTGATGTTGGAACCTCACCGGGTTTGGGGTGATCTGTCCTTGGGTATTCATAATAACAGGAAGAGCCCTTTCAGTCCTTCAGCGTTTAATCAGATCATGGCCCAATCTTTTTTTTATAAATTTAGAGCACCCAATTATTATTTCCAATTAAGGGGCAATTTAGCGTGGCCAGTCCACCTACCCTGCACATCTTTGGGTTGTGGGGGTGAAACCCACGCAGTCACGGGGAGAATGTGCAAACTCCACACAGACAGTGATCCAGGACTGGGATTCGAACCCGGGTCCTCAGCGCCATGGGCAGCTGTGCTAACCACTGCACCACCGTGTCGCCCTACTCAACCCAATCTTGACGTGCCTTCGTTCTGGATCTCTTCAATTCCGAGGCAAGATTTCCGAACGATTTGAGGTACGGTAGCACAGCGCCACGGAACCGGGTTCGATTCCCGGCTTGGGTCACTGTCTGTGCGGAGTCTGCACGTTCTCCCCGTGTCTGTGTGGGTTTCCTCCGGGTGCTCCAGTTTCCTTCCACAAGTCCCAAAAGACGTGCTGTTAGGTGAATTGGGCATTCTGAATTCTCCCTCTGTGTACCCGAACAGGCGCCGGAATGTGGCGACTAGGAGATTTTCACAGTAACTTAATTGCAGTGTTAATGTAAGCCTACTTGTGACACTAATAATGATTATTATCATGTTATCCAGGGAGTTCTCTGTTGTGACGTTTCCCTCCCCCAAGGGATAGTTGAGTGTGTAGACGAGATTGAACGACTCCTTAAAATCTCTCAACTCTGATCTTAAACATGCAACTGAATTGGGGAGTGTTGCCATTGGCAAAAGTGGGTGCAGAGCAGGGACTGCCCCCTGCCCTCTGCCCCCCTCCCCTCCATCATACCTCCAGTTAACATCAATGCGCACTTGCAGTGACAGTTGTCGTTGTCTGCATCTCTTGTGCTGAAACTCGTTCCGTGAACAGCTAAACTGCTTTGGCGTCCTGCTGTTCCGCTGTATCCTTTCAGGAAAAGCCTGCGGAAAAGAAGGCGGAATTATAAACCACTGTCGCACTCCTTCCTGTGCAGTTACGTGTTGGCTCTTCAGGCATAGGGAGTACGTCACTTCCACCTTCACCTGACACAGACTCTAATCTAGCCACCAGCACCCTGATTAAAGGGCAGATATAAAGTGAGCTTTGAAAAGAGTCAAGCTATAATTCTACAGGAGGTTCCCATCATCGAGATAACCAGAACTTTACAGACACAATCTGTAAAAACAATCTCTTGGCAATGCTGAACTGCAATTTTCCTGAAAAAGAGAAACATGTTGCTGAAGTTTTCCATCTTACACTCATCAGCACAAACACAAGAATAGCAAATTTCAAATATTAAACAGAGAATTAGAGACGCACGTGACAAAGGAACATCTGTAATTCTGGGTGATTTTAATCTGCCTAGAGATTGGGCAAATCAAATCAGCAACAATACCTTAGAGGAGAAATTCCTGGAGTGTATAAGGGATGGTTGGGAATGCAGGACAAAGAAATGGCTCAGCAACTAAATGCACGCTTTGGCTCTGTCTTCACAAAAGAGGACACAAATAACATATCAGAAAGGTTTAGTGAGAGGGAGGGGGTATTAGTAGGGAAATGGTGTTGGGGGAATTGATACGATTGAAGGTCGATAAATCCCCAGGGCCCGATAATCTACATCCCAGAGTACTTAAAGAAGTGGCCCTAGAAATAATGGATGCATTGGTGGCCATCTTCCTGGATTCCATACATTGAAGAACTATTCCTACAGATTGGAGGGCAGCTAATGTAATCCCATTATTTAAAATGGGAGGTTGAGAGAAAACAGGGAATTATAGACCAGTCAGCTTGACATTGATAGTGGGGAAAATGCTTGAGTACATTATAAAAGATTTTATAGCAGAGCACTTGGAAAACAGTGGCAGGGTCAGACAGAGTCAGCATAGATTTACGAAACAGAAATCATGCTTGACAAATCTACTGGAATTCTTCGAGGATGTAACTAGTAGAGTTGATGAGGGGGAGACAGTGGATGTGGTTTATTTGGACTTTCAGAAAACTTTTGACAGAGTTCCACATAAGAGATTAGTGAGTAAAATTAAAGTGCATGGGATTAGGGGTAGTGTATTGAAATGGATATGAAACTGGTTGGCAGACAGGAAACAAAGATTAGGAATAAACAAATCCATTTCGGAATGGCAGGCAGTGACTAGTGGGGGACCGCAGGAATCGGTGCATCCCCAGCTATTCACAATATATATTAATGATTTAGATGAGGGAACTAAATCTAATATCTCCAAATTTGCAGATGACACAAAGCTGGGTGGGAGGGTGAGCTGCGAGGAGGATATTGAGATGCTACAGTCTGATTTTGATAAGTTGAGTGAATGGACAAAGCATGGAAAATGCAGTATAATGTGGATATATGTTAAATTATCCACTTTGGTAGCAAATACAGGAAGGCAGATTATTATCTGAATGGCCATAAATCAGGAGAGGGGAATGTGCAACGAGACCTGGGTGTCCTCGTACACCAGTCACTGAAGGTAAGCGTGGCGGGATAGAAGGCAAATGGTATACATAGAACATACAGTGCAGAAGGAGGCCATTCAGCCCATTGAGTCTGCACCGACCCACTCAAGCCCTCACTTCCACCCTATCCCCATAACCCCATCCAACCTTTTTGGTCACTAAGGGCATTTATCATGGCCAATCCACCTAACAAGCACGTCTTTCGGGACTTGTGGGAGGAAACCGGAGCACCTGGAGGAAACCCACGCAGACACTGGGAGAACGTGCAGACTCTGCACAGACAGTGACCCAGCGGGGAATCGAACCGGGACCCTGGCGCTGTGAAGCCACAGTGCTATCCACTTGTGCTACCGTGCTGCCCATTTTTTTAAATAAGGGGAAGTAGATTTAGAACATAGAACACCTCCCTCCTCCCTCACTCCCTCCTCCCTCACACCTCACTCCTTCCTCCCTCACTCTCACCTCCCTCACTCACATCTATGCTGGCCTTCATTGCGAGAGGATTCGAGTACAGGAGCAGGGATGTCTTGCTGCAATTATACAGGGCCTCGGTGAGGCCACACCTGGAATACTGTGTGCAGTTTTGGTGCCCTTATCTGAAGAAGGATGTTCTTGCTGTGCAGGGAGCGCAGCGAAGGTTTACCAGACTGATTCCTGGAATGGCAGAACTGATGTATGACGAAAGAGTGAGTCAGGATTGTATTCGCAGGAGTTCAGAAGTATGAGGGAGGATTTCATAGAAACCTATGAAATTCTAACAGGATTGGACAGGGTTGATGCAGGAAGGATGTTCCTGATGGTGGGGGTGTCCAGAACCAGGGGTCACAGTCTGAGGATACGGGGTAGACCATTTAGGACAGAGATGAGGGGAAATTCCTTCACCCAGAGAGTGGTCGGCCTGTGGAACTCGTTACCACAGGAAGTAGTTGAGGCCAAGGCACCTAGGGCGCGGTTCAACGTCTGCGTTGCGCCTGCCGCAGATCGGGGTGCAACGGGTAAATCGTGCACGAGCCTCAAATCGGGTTCCGTGCCAGGCCGAACGCGAGTCACCTGCCTCACTCCGCCCGGCTGGATCTGGATATCGCCCTTGTTGGACAAGATCTGGATTTTAACTTGAGTCCATTGAATCGCGTCCCTGATGTTTTCAAGAAGCAGTTAGATATCGCTCATGGGGCTAAAGGGATCTAATGATATGGGGGGAAAGCGGGAACAGGTTACTGAGTTCGATGATTTGCCAGGGTCATAATGACTGGCAGGCTCACCTGCCTTCTCCTGCTCCTATCTTCTATGTTTCAATGTAATAATTTAACTGGGCAGCATGGTGGTGCAGTGGTTAGCACTGCTGCCTCACGCCGCTGAGGGACCGGGTTCGATCCCGACCCCAGGTCACTGTTCGTATGGATTTTGTACATTCTCCCCTTTCTCCCCTTGTCTGTGTGGGCCTCACCCCCAGAACCCAAAGGTGTGCAGGTTAGGTGGATTGGCCACACTAAATCGGCCCTTAATTGGAAGACCAATTGAATACTTTAAATTTTAGGAAAAAATAAATATACTGCAAGAGAAAAGGGTACTGATTGGTTGGTGGTTTAACTCTGATTGGCTGAAACGTTACCATGAAGAAAGCGTATTGGCTCCCCAAGCACCTGCGTTATTCAAAAAGTTCCAAGCTTTGAATATATTTCTTTAGTTTGCACTAAGATCAACCTCGCTCAGCCAGCTCGTACTTGCAAAACTCAAAACATCAGGTCCAACTGTTAGACGGGGTTCCACAACTGAGCAGCACTTGCTGAGCAATCCTGAGTGCGCTAATAACTATGCTAACAACCAATTTAAGAAGAGTCCCTTTGCTTCTGCAATTGTTGGGGGAAAATTTTAAACCTCAGGGTTTTCGTCAACCAATGGCAGGAGCATAGGGGGCAGGGCAGTCGGAGAGAGGAGGTCACATGACAAAACCTCCAGGAATCTACCCAATCAGAGTTGGCAAGCTGAGTTGTCGGGCTGAATGGATGGACTGGGGGAAGAGGGTAGGTGGGATTGGGGGTTTGGACAAGGCTGAATGAGCTGCTTCAGTAGCTCCTACAGTCCGTTAGGACATACGAATAAGGAGTTAGAGCAGCCATTTGGTCCTTTGCTGTTTTTCCACTATTCAGTGAGACCATAGCTGATCTTCTCCATCAACTCCAGCTTCCTGCACTGTCCCCACATTCCTTAAATCCTTTTGTACCAAAACAATCTAACAGCCTCGACCTTAAATGGGCTGCACCCCTGATGATCCACAACTGCCTGAGGTAGAGAATTCCAAAGATTTACAACTCTCTGAGCGAAGAAATCTCCTCTCATCTCAGTCCGAAATGGCTGCCACCTTATTCTGGAGACCATCACCCGGTGTTCTAGATTCCCCACAGGAGAAACATTTTCTCAGCATCTGCCCTTGAGAATTTCAATCAGATCTTCTCTCATTCTTCTAAACTCCAAGGAACATAGAATCCTTACAGTGCAGAAGGAGGCCATTCGGCCCAACGAATCTGCACCGACCTTCCGAAATAGTGACCTCCCAAGGCCCATTCCCCCGCCCTACCCCCATATCCCCACCTAACCTGCACATCTTTGGACACTAGGCTGCAATTTTATCACGGCCAATCCACCTAACCTGCACGTCTTTAGACTGTGGGAGGAAACAGGAGCACCCAGAGGAAACCCACGCAGACATGGGGGGTGGGATTCTCCCCGACCCGGCGGGGTGGGGTGGCGTGAACCACTCCGGCGTCGGGCCACCCCAAAGGTGCGGATTTCTCCGCACCTTTAGGGGCCAAGCCCTCACCTTTAGGGGCTAGGCCCGCGCCGGAGTGGTTGCTGTCCCGCCGGCTGGCGTGGAAGGCCTTTGGCGCCACGCCAGCCAGGGCCGAAGGGATTCCGCCAGCCAGCGGAGGTCCGCGCATGCGCGGGAGCGTCAGTGGCTGCTGACGCCATCCCCGCGCATGCGCAGGGGGGAGTCACCTCCGTGTCGGCCATCGCGGAGACCTACACGGCCGACACGTAGTAAAAGAGTGCCCCCACGGCACAGGCCCGCCCGCGGATCGGTGGGCCCCGATCGCGGGCCAGGCCACCGTGGGGGCAGTCCCCGGGGCCAGATCGCCCTGCGGCCCCCCCAGGACCCCGGAGCCCGCTCGCGCCGCCTGGTCCCGCCGGTAAGGGAGGTGGTTTAATTTACACCGGCGGGACCGGCATTACAGCAGCGGGACTTCGGCCCGGAGCGGGCCGGAGAATCGCCGGAGGGGGCCCGCCAACCGGCGCGGCACGATTCCCGCCCCCGCCGAATCTCGTAGTGCTAACCACTGTGCCACCCATATAATAAAAAACATAATCTCCTCAATCTCTCCTTATAGGACAATTCCCTCATCCCAGAGTATTTGTGGAACTTTATACGGTTTGTGAGATCATTGTACTCTGTGTTCAAGGCAAGCATTTAGTGAACATTTTAGAGAGTGAGGGAGGGAGAGAATGTTCTGCACTTTGGCACTTTGCCAAAACTATGTATAAAAATGCTGTTGGGAAGAATCATGAGGTGACAGAGAGAGTGACATGACTGAGGGTGGACTGGTGAAAAGACTTTTATCTGCAGAGTTTGATTGTGTTGGATAAACAGTCAGTTTGACAAGAAAACGATTGAGTTATATTCTTTGAGGTTGCTACACTGAGTGAAGCACAGAGCTGTGAGCAAACAGTCTGTGCCGTTAGAAACCATCGTAGAAAAACATAGCAGTATTTGCATTGGCAACGGGACACAACATTTATTCAATCTCATTTGTGAAAATTCAATCCTTGATCTTATTATTATTTTAGACTCTGTGCTGCTGGATGGGTCTCTTGTCTGTTTTTCTTTCACACCTCTGTCTCCAGTTCGAATCTCTCTCTCAGCCTTTTTCTCTCTCAGTCTCTGTGTCCTTTTCTCTCACTGTCGGTGGGCGGGGGGAGGTGGGAGGGGTGATTTTATGGGACCTGCAAGAGTGGAGAATGTGGTGGGTGGAGTGGGGTGAACTTAGTTAGACAGGAAGTGAAATTTCACCAAGAGTACAATCTGAGCCCTTGCCACCTTCAGAGCTTCTTCCGCGTGGTATCCTGGGTCAGCTGGGGGGGGGGGGGGGGGGGGCGTTAAGTGGTAGTTAGCAGGATATTTCCTTGCTAATGCTTCATCCTGAAGCCATGAGATGTCATGGAATCCGGAGTCGATGATGAGGATTCCCAGAAAACTCCGTCCTGGCTGTATACCACTGAGACATCGCCTCTTCTGAGTCTGTCCTGTCGGTGGGACAGGATGTACCCAGGGATTGTGATGGTGGGGTCTGTGACATTGTCTGAAAGATACGATTCCAGGAGAATGTGTCAGACTGTTGCTTGACAAGTCTGTGGGACAGCTCTCCAAACTTTGGCACAAGCCCCTGTCATAATATACACACAGGTATATGATGGTGCACAGACAGGCATTGATTGACACACAGGATGACCAGTGAACACGCAGAACACAGCAGCCAATCACCAGACAGAACACGGCCACTATAAAGCCAGGGGGCACTAGTTTTCCCGCCGGCCACTATAAAGCCAGGGGGCACTAGTTTTCCCGCTCTCTCGGGATCCTTCCTCTGAGACAGTCAGAGCCCATGAGCAGCAACTAGAACATACACCATGTGGTAGTGAGATAGTCTGGTCAGGTTAGCCTCAGGTCTCCAGTCAAGTCAGCATAGTGTCAACCCACAGTTAAAGTATGTATGATAGTTAAGAGTTCAATAAAATCAAGTTGCATTTCTTCAAGTGTTGGAAGCCTGTCTCTCTCACTGCTGCAGTAAATGCAGTCCTCGCAGACCCGGCATACCCAACACATCAGCCCCCAGATGTTAGATACGAGGACTTAGAATCATAGAATTCCCACAGTGCAAAAGGAGGTCATTTGGCCCATCGAGTCTGCACCGACCCTTTGAATGAACTCTGCCCATAGGCACCCCCATCCCATAACCCCATAACCTAACCTGCACATTCCTGGATACTAAGGGGCAATTTATCATGGACAATCCATCTATCATGCACATCTTTGGACTGTGGGAGGAAACCGGAGCACCCGGAGGAAATCCACGCAGACATAGGGAGAACATACAAACTCCACACAGGCAGTGACTCAAGGCCAGAATTGAACCCGGGTCCCTGGTGCTGTGAGGCAGTAGTGCTGATCACTGTGCACCACACTGCGGTTTGAGCTTGCCATTGGTCAATGTCGGTTGGCCTGTCCCTTTAGAGTTCACAGATACAACTGAGCCCCTTGCTGGAGTCACATGTAGGCCAGCTCGGGTAAGGGAGACAGATTTCCTTCCCTTCCTTGGCCACTATAACCGAGGCTAGATTTGAATGTCAGATTCATCATTTGGATTTAATTTCCAACGAAGCCATGGCCCCATTAACCTGGTCCTCTGCATTATTGTCCAGCTGCCCGATGGGTAGCATCGTCCTTCCAGTTTTTCCATGCATCATTCTGGGAGGGTTTTGATTGTGAGTCGGTGCAAGGAAGTTTGGTCTCTCCATCTCATAGTTTTTAAAATTAATTATTATCAAAACAATCATTTTATCTGTGTGATTCTGTCTTATATTGGACACACTTGCAAAATAATAAAATCTTGTATGCCAAGTTCAATGACTTCATGGACCACGGGGGCCCTGGAAAGTTTGGAGTGTAGTATTTTGGCTTGGAAATCATTCGTTTTACTGTGGGTGACTTTTATTAGTCTCCCAGTGACCGTTTCCGACCAAAAGCAAACACTGTACCTGTAATTCTGTTTCTCGCTGCTCAAGCTGAACTTCTCATACAGGGAATAGACCTGGTTTCCATCCCAGTCCCGCAGATCGATCCGTAATGAGTAGACCCGTTGGCTGGTCAGCAGGTGAATGGCCTCGTTCCCCAGCCAGTACTCTCCGGCTTCATCTCCGAAACCCTGCCGGTGAAACGCAGCAGTGTGAGAAAGGCGGAACAAGGGCAGTATGTCGCTGGGAACCAGAGGAAAAAGGGACAAGCTTGAATTTCTACAGCACCGTTCACACAGATTCAGGGTGGCCCAACGTGCTTCAAGACCAATGAAGCACTTTGTGTAAGAAAATTGTAGAAAGTTCTTTCAGGTTTTTGTGTGACTTGCCAACATTTTTTTTTGAATGCAGTTGGAAAGTGATTCAATGTCACGCGTGTGTATTTGTTGCTATATTCTTGTTTCAGCAGGAATGCCGCCTCCTACTCCACGTGTCAGATTCATCCACACAACCCAGAAATGAATTTAATCAAGCTTTCAGTTCTATCGCAGCGCACACCACCATCTGGCAAAGGGGCCTTGTGCACTCCCATAACCATCGGGAGAAGGCGCCGCATCATTTCCGGAAGGTTCAGGGGCTGAGCGAGGAAGAAACAGAACAGCAAACAACTCCAGTCCTGCTCTTCAAATCAGAGGGATGCTGACACGAGGAGGTGGACACTGGGAGAGGAAACAGGAGGGAGCTGAGGTGGTGAGGCAGCAAGAGGCGATAGATTTGAAAACTAGCCCGAATAAAGGAACTTAAGCAAGGAGTCAGGAGGGCTAGAAGGGGTCACGAAAAGTCATTGGCAAATAGGGTTAAGGAAAATCCCAAGGCTTTTTACACGTACATAAAAAGCAAAAGGGTAGCCAGGGAAAGGGTTGGCCCACTGAAGGATAGGCAAGGGAATCTATGTGTGGAGCCAGAGGAAATGGGCGAGGTACTAAATGAATACTTTGCATCAGTATTCACCAAAGAGAAGGAATTGGTAGATGTTGAGTCTGGAGAAGGGTGTGTAGATAGCCTGGGTCACATTGAGATCCAAAAAGAAGAGATGTTGGGTGTCTTAAAAAATATTAAGGTAGATAAGTCCCCAGGGCCTGATGGGATCTACCCCAGAATACTGAAGGAGGCTGGAGAGGAAATTGCTGAGGCCTTGACGGAAATCTTTGGATCCTCGCTGTCTTCGGGGGATGTCCCGGAGGACTGGAGAATAGCCAATGTTGTTCCTCTGTTTAAGAAGGGTAGCAAGGATAATCCTGGGAACTACAGGCCGGTGAGCCTTACTTCAGTGGTAGGGAAATTACTGGAGAGAATTCTTCGAGACAGGATCTACTCCCATTTGGAAGCAAATGGACGTATTAATGAGAGGCAGCACGGTTTTGTGAAGGGGAGGTCGTGTCTCACTAACTTGATAGAGTTTTTCGAGGAGGTCACTAGGATGATTGATGCAGGTAGGGCAGTGGATGTTGTCTATATGGACTTCAGTAAGGCCTTTGACAAAGTCCCTCATGGTAGACTAGTACAAAAGGTGAAGTCACACGGGATCAGGGGTGAGCTGGCAAGGTGGATACAGAACTGGCTAGGCCATAGAAGGCAGAGAGTAGCAATGGAAGGATGCTTTTCTAATTGGAGGGCTGTGACCAGTGGTGTTCCACAGGGATCAGTGCTGGGACCTTTGCTCTTTGTAGTATATATAAATGATTTGGAGGAAAATGTAACTGGTCTGATTAGTAAGTTTGCAGACGACACAAAGGTTGGTGGAATTGCGGATAGCGATGAGGACTGTCGGAGGATACAGCAGGATTTAGATTGTTTGGAGACTTGGGCGGATAGATGGCGGATGGAGTTTAATCCGGACAAATGTGAGGTAATGCATTTTGGAAGGTCTAATGCAGGTAGGGAATATACGGTGAATGGTAGAACCCTCAAGAGTATTGAAAGTCAAAGAGATCTAGGAGTACAGGTCCACAGGTCACTGAAAGGGGCAACACAGGTGGAGAAGGTAGTCAAGAAGGCATACGGCATGCTTGCCTTCATTGGCCGGGGCATTGAGTATAAGAATTGGCAAGTCATGTTGCAGCTGTATAGAACCTTAGTTAGGCCACACTTGGAGTATAGTGTTCAATTCTGGTCGCCACACTACCAGAAGGATGTGGAGGCTTTAGAGAGGGTGCAGAAGAGATTTACCAGAATGTTGCCTGGTATGGAGGGCATTAGCTATGAGGAGCGGTTGAATAAACTCGGTTTGTTCTCACTGGAACGAAGGAGGTTGAGGGGAGACCTGATAGAGGTATACAAAATTATGAGGGGCATAGACAGAGTGGATAGTCAGAGGCTTTTCCCCAGGGTAGAGGGGTCAATTACTAGGGGGCATAGGTTTAAGGTGAGAGGGGCAAGGTTTAGAGTAGATGTACGAGGCAAGTTTTTTACGCAGAGGGTAGTGGGTGCCTGGAACTCGCTACCGGAGGAGGTGGTGGAAGCAGGGACGATAGGGACATTTAAGGGGCATCTTGACAAATACATGAATAGGATGGGAAGAGAAGGATACGGACCCAGGAAGTGTAGAAGATTGTAGTTTAGTCGGGCAGCATGGTCGGCACGGGCTTGGAGGGCCGAAGGGCCTGTTCCTGTGCTGTACATTTCTTTGTTCTTTGTTGTTCTTTGTAAAGCTTGCACGTGGTGGAAAAAAATAATATTTTCACAAAATCTTAGCATGGACTTGACGAACCAAATGTCCGCTTTCTTAATGACTTTGACTCTAATTAGAAACAAAAAAAAAAATCGATGTCCAATTTACCTGTGCGGTCTCCGAACTGCAAGACACAGATAGTGCTGTGAGCAATGACATCTTGGTGTAATGGGACCAGACATAATAAAGGTAAAGTCGCCATAGTCCCAGCTGGCTGTAGGCTGCTTGCCCCTTTGTGGGGGAGAGCTGACCGATGGTGATTTAACCTGAGGATCACCACACTTCAGGCGAGGGGCAAGGTGGGACCTTCATGAATGACCTCAGCCGGTACGGGGAATTGAACCCACGCTGCTGGCCTCGCTCAGCATCACAAACCAGCTGTTCAGCTAACTGAGCTAAACCGGCCCCCAGGGTGGCGGTCACAACCAAAAGGCTAAATCTGGACTCTCTCCCCAAACGGTTATGGGTGCTGGTATATCGGAACTTTCAAGACCGAGATTGAGAGTCTTTTGTTGGTTAAGGGGATCAGGGATGTGTGGTTAATGGTGGTCGAATGGTAAATCTGGGTCAGAAACCAATGTCGGTGCACGAGCCGGGGGTTGATGTGGATGGGTGAGGGGGACTTATCCACCCTCAGAAGAACAATCCCAGTTTGCCAGTCTCTCCAAGTAACTGAAGTTCAATGATCTGGGTGGGCTGTGGTGGTGGTGGGGGGTGTCTGTGTGGGCTGGAGGGGGGGGGTGTCTGGGCTGGGTGGGGGTGGTGCAGGCTGGGGGGGTGGTGCGGGCTGTAGGGGGGAGTTGGGTGCGAGCTGGGGGGGGGGTGCGGGCTGGGGGGTTGGTGCAGGCTGAGGGGGGTGGGGGCTGGGTGGTTGGGTGCGGGCTGGGGGGTGGATGCGGGCTGAGGGGGTGGTGCAGGCTGGGGGGGTGCGGGCTGGGGGGTTGAGTGTGGGCTGGGGGGGTGGTGCGGGTTGGGGGGGTGGTGCGGGCTGGGGGGGTGGTGCGGGTTGGGGGGGTGGTGCGGGCTGGGGGGGTGGTGCGGGCTGGGGGGGTGCGGGCTGGGGGGGTGATGCAGGCTGGGGGGGTGCGGGCTGGGGGGTTGAGTGTGGGCTGGGGGGGTGGTGCGGGCTGCGGGGTGTGTGGGCTGGGGGGCTGCGGGCTGCGGGGTGTGTGGGCTGGGGGTGGATGCGGGTTGGGTGAGTTGTGCGGGCTGGGGGGTTGGGTGCGGGCTGTGGGGGTGGATGCGGGCTGGGGGGGTTTGGGCTGTGGGTGTGCGGGCTGGGGGGTTGGGTGCAGGCTGTGGGAGTGGATGCGGGCTGGGGGGTGTGTGTGGGCTGGGGGGGTGGATGTGGACTGGGGGGGTGCGGGCTGGGGGGTGGTGCGGGCTCGGGGGGTTTGGGCTAGGGGGGTGCGGGCTGGGGGGGGTGGGTTGGGGGTGGATGCGGGTTGGGTGAGTTGTGCGGGCTGTGGGGGTGGGTGCGGGCTGGGGGTGGTTTGGGCTGGGGGGGTGCGGGCTGGGGGGGTGGTGCGGGCTGGGGGTGGATGTGGGTTGGGTGAGTTGTGCGGGCTGGGGGGTTGGGTGCGGGCTGTGGGGGTGGATGCCGGCTGGGGGGGTGCGGGCTGGGGGGTTGAGTGTGGGCTGGGGGGGTGGTGCGGGTTGGGGGGGTGGTGCGGGCTGGGGGGGTGCGGGCTGCGGGCTGCGGGGTGTGTGGGCTGGGGGTGGATGCGGGTTGGGTGAGTTGTGCGGGCTGGGGGGTTGGGTGCGGGCTGTGGGGGTGGATGCAGGCTGAGGGGGTGGTGCGGGTTGGGGGGGTGGTGCGGGCTGGGGGGGGTGGTGCGGGCTGGGGGGGTGCTGGCTGCGGGCTGCGGGGTGTGTGGGCTGGGGGTGGATGCGGGTTGGGTGAGTTGTGCGGGCTGGGGGGTTGGGTGCGGGCTGTGGGGGTGGATGCGGGCTGGGGGGGTTTTGGGCTGTGGGTGTGCGGGCTGGGGGGTTGGGTGCAGGCTGTGGGAGTGGATGCGGGCTGGGGGGTGTGTGTGGGCTGGGGGGGTGGATGTGGACTGGGGGGGTGCGGGCTGGGGGGTGGTGCGGGCTGGGGGTGGATGTGGGTTGGGTGAGTTGTGCGGGCTGGGGGGTTGGGTGCGGGCTGTGGGGGTGGATGCCGGCTGGGGGTGTGCGGGCTGGGGGGTTGGGTGCGGGCTGGGGGGTTGGGTGCGGGCTGGGGGGTTGGGTGCGGGCTGGGGGGTGGGGTGCGGGCTGGGGGGTTGGGTGCGGGCTGGGGGGTGGGGTGCGGGCTGGGGGGTTGGGTGCGGGCTGTGGGGGTGGATGCGGGCTGGGGGGGTTTGGGCTGTGGGTGTGCGGGCTGGGGGGTTGGGTGCAGGCTGTGGGAGTGGATGCGGGCTGGGGGGTGTGTGTGGGCTGGGGGGGTGGATGTGGACTGGGGGGGTGCGGGCTGGGGGGTGGTGCGGGCTGGGGGTGGATGTGGGTTGGGTGAGTTGTGCGGGCTGGGGGGTTGGGTGCGGGCTGTGGGGGTGGATGCCGGCTGGGGGTGTGCGGGCTGGGGGGTTGGGTGCGGGCTGGGGGGTTGGGTGCGGGCTGGGGGGTTGGGTGCGGGCTGGGGGGTGGGGTGCGGGCTGGGGGGTTGGGTGCGGGCTGGGGGGTGGGGTGCGGGCTGGGGGGTTGGGTGCGGGCTGTGGGGGTGGATGCGGGCTGGGGGGGGGGGTGTCTGGGCTGGGGGGGTGGATGCAGACTGGGGGGGTGCGGGCTGGCGGGTGTGGGCTGGGGTGTGTGTGCGGGCTGGGCGGTTGGGTGCGGGCTGGGGGGTTGGGTGTGGGCTGTGGGGGTGGTTGTGGGCTGGGGGGGTTGGGTGTGGGCTGGGGGGGGGGGGGGCGGTGGCGGAGAGACTGAAAGTCCCGGCCGGTGTATGTAACAGATCCCATTGCAGGGGAGTTCGCTTCGATACCATCCTGATACCAGGTTATCCTCCTCCACAGCCAATCATTATTCCTCAACCAACATCATTAATACAGGTTATCTGGTCATTAGCACAATGCTGTTTGTGGGATCTGTCTGTGTGCAACATGGCTGCTGTGTTTCCTACATTACAGCAACCCCCCCCCCCCCCCCCACCTCTCTCATCTGCCAAGCCAGAGAGAAGCTCCTGTGTTGGAGGAGTTGATAGACCACAACACAAAATGAATGATATAATTGAATAGCGAACAAGCACGAGAGCAAGATGTTTCCACTTGCAGGAGAGAGGGCTCTAAGTATGAGAGTCACTAATACACCCAACAGGGGATCCAGATGTCACTTCTCTACCTAAAGTGGGGGCATCATCTTCCTGGCAGTTCAACCTGCTTCCATTTCCTAGACTCACCGGGACAGAGCAATTCTCGGAGGGTTACATACTTAATCTTTGTTTCTGACAATGCATTCAATAAAATTCCGAGTTCGATGCTATTTTTAAATTAATTCTTGTGGGTTTGTAGCTTTCTGCGATCGTTCCCACACAATCAGCATTTTAAAAGCCGGGATGGTCACCCTCGACCAGAATCAGAGAGGGCGTCAGGTCGAGAAGGGAAATGTGCAATTTAAAGACACACTGCATTAAGTTTGCACATCATTCGGTGCTAGTTCTCCAACACCAGGCTCGAGTTCCTGAGTGGCTCAAGGCCTAAATGCCCCCCAGCTTCAAGCTCTGGGCCACGCAAAAGCAACTCCTTGTCTCATTATCCGATTGAGGATGTGTGCAGCTTTTCTCTCAACTTTCTCGGCCCCTTTCCTGAAGGGATCGACTTCTCCAGGAGCCAATCGTCCTTCAGGCTTCCCCGCCCCCCCCAGTGGTCCTGGATCGCAAAGGCCAGACTATCCTCCTTAGGTATTCGGTGTGATTTCACCAAAGACGGGGAAAATCAGTCTCTTTCTCTCCATCATTCTCTTCACCTCCTCTTGGATTTTTTTGGTGATCAAGGATCACAAATATAAAATATTCACTAATACACCCAACAGGGAATTCGGGAGGAGCGTCCGACCCAGAGAGTGGTGAGAATGTGGAGCTCGCCCCCACAGGGGAGTAGCTGACATGAAGAGTACAGACAGGTTAAAGAGGAAGCTCAACAAAGGCATGAGCGAGCCAGGAACAGAGGGATATTCCGAAAGGGAGAGCTGAAGTGGGATGGCAGGCAGTTCATTCGGACATTTACCAGTTGGGCTGCACTCTGTATATCCTATGGAATTGGGTGGGATGATAGGGGGAAAGGGGGCCAGATCAGATACTCTCCACCCCCACCACACCCGCTTGGAAATTTAAAAGAGATTGAAAGGTTCTGCCGGCGAGAATAGAAACAAAATCTGTTTCCTTGGTTTCGGGGGTTGAGTGACAAGCGATAACCAATTGGAAATTGGCGCCATGGGTTGTATTCTGTTGAGCTTTCAGGAGAGGGGGAAGTGGGCGGAGTGTGTGAGGCCACGTGTCAGAGCCCAAATGGCAGGAAACCGGGCAGCATGGGCATGCTGGGCCGAAGGGCCTGTTTCTATGCTGGAAACATCTTTGACTCTGTGATTCACTCAGTGCCAGGGGCCGTAACCCAGCAGCACATTCAGAAATAGTCTCAAACGCTCGCAGCTGCAATTCAATGATAAATTGGTGGATTTAATGCGGCCATCATATACGAGTCTCCCGTTGCCTTCAATAGCCTGCCAGTTGAACACTGATGAGTTAATTGTGGCTTCCCTGATTACTGAGGAAACTCTTTTGACTAGCATGAGAGTGAGTCACGGGGAGCTACATTGTCTTTGCAAATTATCTCTCTCTGTGCTCACATGAGTTCATTTGGAGGAATCTGAGGCAAGGAGTGACTAAGCTGAAAGTGTCTGTTCCAAGTGTTAAAGGGCTAGCACACATCCAAGGGACAGAAAGGCCACTCCTTAAAGTGGGATGACACATCTGAGTTGCTCAGGGGAGGGCACCTCAGAGACTGTTAATGAGAGAGGGTGCTGCACAATGGGAATCCTTCACCCTGTTCTCCTTCACCCTCGAGTGTTGGAGTGGATCAGTGCAGCACAGGAAGGCAGGCAGCAGGGCGGAGGCAGACGCAGGCCCCTGGCTCCTGTTGTTTACAGATGTTGGAGAGAGAGTGCCTGAAGATATTACCCCTCCCTATGGAGACCATCGCAGGACTATGCGCCCTAATGCGGTGCGACCTGCATACACAGTTACAGTGGGCACCCAATGCCAATAGCATCGAGGGTCACAGCAGCATGCAGTTTCTATGTGGCTGATTTCTTCCAGGAGTCCACAGGGTGACATCTGCGGCATCTCCCAAGCAGCCATCCACGAGGTGACAAATACACTGCACAAGCGGGCTGGAGAATTCAGTTGAGGACGGTCAGGTGGAAAGGGCAATGAGATTTTCTAGCCTATGGACTGGGTGCTGCAAAGTAGAATTAGAAAGTATTGCCCATTGTGTCTTTACTTAATTTGCTCTGTTTCTATAACCTTTGATCAAGAGTCGCCAGGTATCTTTATGATACCTCCACGAGGTTCAAGTTCAAGTACTGATCAATAACTCGACAAACCAGTTAGTAAGATTCAAATCAAAACATATTTATTGTACACAGTAAACCACTACCCGTGCATAAAACTCTACTTTCTAGACTATCTCTAACACTAAAAGGCCTATACTTAGCTTTGGAACTGGCCCACCAGGTCAGGGGAACAAATGGCCTTTCACTCGATTCTGAGTCTGCAGGATTCAAAACTGGTATGGACTGGTAGCTAGGAGCGCCTATCTCGTAGCGTGCATTGACTGGAGACTTACTTGGTTGATGCGGCAGCTAGGCAGGTCACTGTCAAGGGTTGGTTCGAGCTGCTGAGTGACCCTGTCAAGAAGGACGAATTGAACTTGGGGACTCTACTTTATAGTCCGCAGGAGCTTTGCGCCATTCGGGGTGGACCCCGTATCTGGTTCCAAGTGATTGGACTACGTTCCGATCACTTGTATCGATTTCTCCAATACTGGAGCTGTTCCCTGATCGCTGGGCGGTCCCTGAGTGTCCGTTGGCCTTCCTTTGTCTTGGCTCCTGCTGGCGCCGAGGAGTCTGGCTTGGCCTTATTCACCTTGCATGTTTCAATTGTACCCGGGGATCGCTCATTAGTATGCGGATGGTTGCTAGTTTCAGTGCTGTCTGGGTTCCTGCAAGTTCTAATACACAGGAAACTTTGCACCTGCTAGTTTTTGCTGGCTTGGCTGAATTTCCCTGCATTCTTTGCGTACCTCCATTTTAAGTCGGGAAGTGGCCAACCCAGGTGGCTACAAAAGGGCACCTGGGTGTCCGCGGGCTTGCATGGACAAGATGGGCTGAATGGTCTCCTTCTGTGCTGTAACCATTCTATGGATCTATGGTTGTATGGCTGGCTTTCTGCATATTCAGGACCCACATCTCAACCTCCAAGAAAGTAGTCGGTGCCCCTTAGAGACATGATACGGATAGAGAAGGGAAACATTGTCAGGCCCTCATGTGAAAAAACACACTGAATAAAACACAACAACATTTTAATGCGACACTGTCACGTCCTTAAAGTAATAAGATCACCACCAGTGTGACCTCACTATGTGAAAGTGAACTTTTTGAATTGTTTCGGTGTGCTGTAACGAGGGGCATTGCCAACATCTGCAGATGTTTCCGCATCAGTCTGTTCTCCAGCCCCGTGGCCTTCGACAGGTGCCCTCCGGCTGGCCCATGCCTGGACAGGCCAGGGTATCCACAGCTCTGTTACTCCACTGCAGGAGGGTTCTTTGTGACCACTGGTCACTGGAGAAGGGCTGGGGAGGCCCTGGCAACACTCAGAGCGCCTTCCGAAGAACCCGCAGATGTATCAGGCTGCGTCTCCCCAGCTTCTCAGTGAAGCATGGCACCTCCCTACTTCCTGTCGGCTGAGGGGTGTCCAGCGCTACCGACAGTCTCTCACTGCCCCACTGCGACAGTGAGCTCAGGGGGCCAGCAGAGTGGTGCCCATACCAGGCATTCACTGTGTGGTCTCATGGGTCTACCTCTCCAAGACAGTCACCACATTCTCCATTGAAGAAGCAATGATCTCTCCTCTCTGAGGCAAGCCAGAGGTCATATCATGAATGGACTCCTCCATCACCTGAGCATTTCTGCTCAAAGCCTCGTCAAGGGGCTGCCCTCCGACAGTCCCGCGACTGCCAGTGACCTCGCCTGTCACTGCCTCCCTCATCCACACCTGCATGACTGTACAGCACTTGCCAGGATTGTGGCTCTGGGCCGGCATGTGATCCACTCCCCACCCAGGCCAGTGTCTCTAAACTGGGGCTCAGGCCCTCGAGTGGAACACATGCGGGCTGGTCACATCTCTCTGCCGTCAACCCTGCGAGTGAAGCATAATAACAGCTACTGGAGTGATGTTACTGAGGGCCACTGTGGTTCATAGTTTCCATGGCAACCAGAGATGATGGGCCTGTGCAATGCCCCCTCACTCTCCATTCCCACAAATCCAAACTCAGTGTCAAATATGGTCTGATGGTCCTGTTCCAGTGCCAGCTCCAGGTCTTCCATCTGCCTCTGCCACTGGATAAATCTCTGGCACTCCACTCCGGGTCTTGGATCTCTCCATGGCATCAGTTTTTCCTGTAAGCATAAGGAGAAAAATGATGATGTTTCCAGTGATGTTGAGGAGAATCCCTTCCTAATGGCCTTCACCCTGGTCCCGAGAGGTGTAAGGCTGCCCAGCCGTCCTTCCAATCCTCACTCAGGAAACCTCAAACGGTAATTTTCTAAAATTCCAGAGTTTCTGGAAAAGTCCCATCGGATTAGAAAATAGCAAATGTGACTCCCCTATTCAAAAAGGGAGGCAGACAGAAAGCAGGAAACTATAGGCCAGTTTGCCTAACATCTGTCATCGGGAAAATGCTGGAATCTATTAAGGAAGTTATAGTGGGGCATTTAGAAAATCTTAATGCAATCAGGCAAAAGCAATGTGGTTTTATGAAAGGGAAATTGGTGTTTGACTAATTTACTGAAGTTCTCTGAGAAGGTAACAAGCAACCCAGATTAAGGGGAACTTGTGGATGTGGTGTACTTAGATTTGCAGAAGGTGTTTGACAAGGTGCCACATTAAAGGTCATTGTCCAAAGGAAGAGCCCGTGGAGTACAGGGTAACATATTAGCATGGATAGAGGATTGGCTTGCTGGCAGGAAACAGAAAGGAGGAATAAATGGGTCATTTTTGGGTTGGCAAAATATGATGAGTGAAGTGGCAGAGGGATCAGTGCTGGGACCTCAACTATTTACAATCCATATCACTGACTTGGATGGTTGCTAAATTTGATGATGACACAAAGCGAGGTAGCAGAGTAGTTGTGAATGGGACAGAGTCTACAAAGGGATATTGATAGATTAGGTGGGTGGGCAGACATTTGGTAGATGGAGTATAGTGTGAGAAAATGTGAACTTGTCCATTTGGGAGGGAAGAATGGAAAAACAGCATATTAGTTAAATAGAGAGAGATCGCAGAACTCTGAGACACAGAGTGACGTGGGTGTCCTGATACATGAATCACAAAAAGTTAGTCTGCAGATCCAGCAAGTGATTAGGAAGAAAAATGGAATGTTGACATTTGTTGCAAGAGGAATGGAATGCAAAAGACGAGAGATCTTACTGCAGTTGTAGTGAGACCACATCTGGAAATACTGGGCGGGTTCTCTCAGCCCGGGGCCAGGCCGGAGAATCCTTGCGACCGGCATGAATCGCGCCACGGGCACGTGATTCTCCACAGATCGGAGAACCGGTGCCATTGGCGCTGGCGTAGTTGGCACAGCGCCCGTTGGGGGCTGCTCTACGCGGCCGGCCCGCCGATTCTCGGCCCGGGATGGGCCGAGCGGCCGACGTAAAAAAGCCGAGTCCCGCCAATGCCGTCCACATCTGCTCTCAGCCTGCGGGACCTCGGTGTTGAAGGGTTGGGGGGCGGCCTGTTGGGGGGAAGGAGGTGTCCGACCCCGGGGGGGGGGGGGCCTCCGATGTGGCCTGGCCCGCGATCGGGGACCACCGATCGGCGGGCCGGCCTCTCTGGCTGGGGGCCTCCTTTATTCTGCGCCGGCCCCGTAGCCCTGCGCCATGTTGCGTCGGGGCCGGCGCGTTGAAGGAAGCCACTGCGCATGCGCGTGTTGGCGCCGGTGCCACTGCGCATGCGCGGACCCCGTGGCGCCCAGTTCACGCCAGGATCAGCAGCTGGAGCGGCGAGGGTCCCTCCAGTGCCGTGCTAGCCCCTTGTGGGGGCCAGAATTGCTGATCCTGAGGGCGTGTTGACGCCGTCGAGAAACGCGACGGGGTCAACACTTAGCCTCAGGATCACAGAATCCCACCCACTGTGTTCAGTTTTAGACTCCTTAAATAAGGATTCTTAAATCTTTATTTAAGAAAGGATATAATTGCATCAGAAGCCATTCAGAGAAAGTTCTCTTGACTGATTCCTGGCATGGGGGGTGTTGTTTTATGAGGAAGGTTGGGTCTGTATCCATTGGAGTTTAGGAAAATGAAAGGTAATCTTACTGACACATATAAAATCCTGGGGGGACTTGGCGGGGTGGATGGGGAATGTTTCCCTGTGTGGGAGAGACAAGAACGAGGAGCACTGTTGAGGAATAAGGGGTTTCCCATTTAGGTTGGAGAGGATGTATTCTTTCAGAGGATTGTTAGTCTGTGGAATTCACTTCCCCAGTGCAGTTGAAGCCAGGGGCACTGAATATGTTAAAGCTGAATTGGATGGGTTTTTGATTGACAAGGTTACAGGGGGTCGACAGGAAAGTAGATTCAGGCCATAATCCGATCAACCATGATCTTATCAAATGACGGAGCAGACTCGAAGGGCCGAATGGCCTACTCCTGATCCAAATTCATATGTTCGTATGAAGCACAAGAGGGCGATTCAGCTGCTGACACACACACATGCAGCCTATTCAACTCTGGAAGCTGGCGAGGAGGAACACTTTACAGTTCAACGCCTGGCCTAACCCTTAACTATTCAGCCCCTACTTTTCCCGCCCAACTTTCAATCATTTCTGGGCAATATGAAGTTCACACTCACCGCGCACTGCGGAGGAAGTCATTCATTCTTTTCTGCACTGGACCATCTTCCTCGGATGGAGTGAACAGCCATTCACCTCAGCGCTGACCTCTGCCCTGGAGGCCCTGGCCATTTGTGATGCCCTTGTGCAGCTGGAAGTAGAGTAGCTCTGTGTTCCTGGGTGGCCTGGACGAGGTTTGCAGCGATCTCTCACTGAACTATGAGGCGATGCATTACTGGATTGTGACATCTCCAATCTGTTGACGACACCGACTGAATTTGTGCAAAGGTGGAGTTTCTCCCTGGACTCTCAAAGGTTTTCTGTTATATTCACTCATCCGACAGTACTGACCCGTCCAATTGCAGCCCTCGCTCAGAGAGACAGCATACGGAATGTCAGCTTTTAAACAGGATTTTCTGCTCTTTAAACAGGATTCCTTCTCCTGCGTGAGGGTCAGCCGGCAATGACCCCAAGTGTTCTGATGGTAAGCCCTCGGTAAATATATTCATCAGTTTCTCACCACATGGTCAGATTCAGGCGTCTTCATCCTTCCCGCCCCAGATTCCCGAATACCTCCAGGTCCGCTGGCAGATTCAGCGATGGTCGGACAAAGTCCAGCCCTAAGGGATGTCAGGAGAAGCTCTCTTCACACAGAGAGAGGTTGGCGCATGGCTCTGAGGGAGTGCTGCACTGTCGGAGGCCCCACCTGTCCGCTCAGGTGGGTGTGAAGGGTCCAGAGCTGAAGAAGAGCAGAGGAGTCCTCCCCGGAATCTGGGGCCAATATCTGTCCCCCCGACCAACATCGCTACAACAGATTATCTGTAAATTTATCCCATTGCCGTTTCTGGGACTCGCTGTGTTGTAATTGGCTGCCTCACTTCCTGCATTACGACAGTGACTGCACTTTGCATTCATGCTTCATTGGGTGTAAATAACTTTGGGATTTCCCAAGGTTGCGAAGGGCGCTATATAAATGCAAGCACTTCCTTTTACTCACCATTTTATATTCCCTCCAGTTCCTCTGGAAGTCTGTGCTGCCATTAACTCTCCTCTGGATAACAGTCCAGCCCCCACCACTGGTTTCCATCTGACAGTAAACCTGCAGAGCACAGGAGACGTTACAGGGTTGACTGAAGCCACAATGCAGCAAGGTTCAATGGCAAAATGGACGGCTCGCAAACTTACCCGCCGGCATTGGCAATCAATGGCGTGGCACCAAGACGGATGCTTTTATTTCAAACGGCCTGGCACATTCTTTCATTCTGATATGATGCACGATATGAGAATCGGCTCCACAGTCTCATTTCAGCCAAAGACCAGTCAGGTGACCCCCGTGCTAGGAAGGCCTCCCAATCTGAGCCTTTCCAGCCCAGCCTCCCCAGTCCCCACCTCTCTGGAAGGACCCCCTCGGCACCTGGAAGGAAAGTATCAGGAGGGTACTCACCTTCTTGCACCCCCCACTTCGGAGTCCAAAGTGCCAAGGGGTGGGGCCTGAAGGGGGTGACTGTCGGGGACTGAGGGGGGCTGAAGGGGGATTGAGGGAGGACTGAGGTGGGGACTGAGGGAGACTGGGGGGGGACTGAGGGGGACATAGGGGGGACTGAGAGGGGGTCTGAGGGGGGACTGAGGGGACTGAGGGAGTACTGAGAGAGTACTGAGGGGGACTGAGGGGGGCTGAGGGGGACTGAGAGGGGGACTGAGGGAGTACTGAGAGAGTACTGAGGGGGACTGAGGGGGGCTGAGGGGGACATAGGGGGGACTGAGAGGGGGTCTGAGGGAGTACTGAGAGAGTACTGAGGGGGGCTGAGGGGGACTGAGGGGGGCTGAGGGGGACATAGGGGGGACGAGGGGGCTGAGTGGGACTGAGGGAGGATTGAGGGGGGCTGAGGGAGACTGGGGGGGCTGAGGTGGGACTGAGGGGGGCTGAGGGGGACATAGGGGGGACTGAGGGGGACTGAGGGGGCTGAGGGGGACTGAGGAGGGACTGAGGAGGGATGAGGGGCCTGGGGGGGACTGAGGGGGACTGAGGGGACTGAGGGGGATGAGGGGGCTGAGGGGGGACTGAGGAGACTGAGGGGGGGACTGAGGGGGGACTGAGGGGGTTGAGAGGGACTGAGTGGGACTGAGGGAGGACTGAGGGGGGACTGAGTGGCTTCTTTCTCCGCGCCGGCCCCGACGCAACATGGCGCAGGGCTACAGGGGCCGGCGGGGAAGAACGGAGGCCCCAAGCCCGAGAGGCCGGCCTGCCGATAGGTGGGCCCCAACCACGGGCCAGGCCACATCGGAGGCTCCCCCTCCCCCCTCTCCCCCCTCACAGGCCGCCCCCGGACCCTTCCACGCCGAGATCCCGCCGGCTAAGAGCAGGTGTGAATGGTGCCGGCGGGATTCGTTTTTTTTTGCCATGGCCGCTTGGCCCATCCCGGGCTGAGAGAATCCCGCCCATCAGATTCCTGGATCTATTGTTGACACCACTTCCTCCATCCAGATAGATATTAAAAAAAAAAAATTTAGAGTACCCAATTCATTTTTTCCAATGAAGGGGTAATTTAGCGTGGCCAATCCACCTACCCTGCACATCTTTGGGTTGTGGGGGTGAGACCCACGCAGACACGGGGAGAATGTGCAAACTCCACACGGACAGTGACCCAGAGCCGGGATCGAACCTGGGACCTCGGCGCTGTGAGGCAGCAGTGCTAACCACTGCGCCGCCGGGCTGCCCCTTCCAGACCGACATAAGACAAAAGAAATAGACCAATAAGCCGGCAGATGTAGTTGGTGCAGAGATTCCGACAACGCTTCAGTGTCAGTCTTACAGAACAACAGAGCAGTATCTCTCCATTAGACAGAAACACAGCAAGTTCCATTTCTTTCTGTCAATTTGCCCATGACCCAATATTTTAAAGGCATTTCCAATTTTTATTTATTCATTCACAGGGCGCGGTGTCCCTCGCAAGTGCAGCATTTATTGTCTTTGAGAAGGTGACATTAACCCACCTGCTTGAGGAAAACTTGCTCAGTTATTCCAGAATCACCCAGGTTTCTGTGGATCTGGAGGCAAACATCAGTTCGACCAAGATGGAGAATTCCCTTCACTAAGGGGAACCAGCAGGCATCGTCGTCATGGTTTCATGGGCCTGGATTTTATCCACCACTTGAGGCCGTCGCCTGAGTCCCGCCCCGCTCCCGACCGGCCGAATTCCCAACGGCTTGGTTCCAATCTAGTCGTGCCGTTCGGGAAACTCGCGAGGCGGCTGCGAACTCAGTCCGTGCCGCCACAGTCGGGGGCGGGCCGATCGGAGGGCAGAGGGGGCCTATTGCGGCGCGGGTGGTCCGGGGTGGGCGAGCGGCCGATCGGGGGGGGGCACTATTTTGGCCGTCCAGGTCCGCGGGCTGAGTCCGCCACGGTGCATGGCGCGGCCCCTGGAGGCCGCCACCGTGCGAATGCGCGGCCTCTGACCCGGAAGTGCGGGGTCCGTATCTGCAGCTGGAGCTGCGAGCTCCACGACGGCTGCCTGCAGGGCTGTGAATCTGTGGCCTTTTGACACCAGTTTTCCTGGCATAAAAGGACACAGTTTTCACGATGGAGTGGGGACATAATTCCAAAACCGGAGAATCCAGCCCAATGTTTCATTACTCCCTGCGATTCGTTAATTACTGGAGAATCCAGATTAATTCTGGATATTTGTGAACCATCATTTCTGACCATTAGAACAATGTAGGATTGAGATTTACAAAGGGGTGGATGGGAATTTTAAAAGGATAGAGAGTGATAAAGTCGCCATAGTCTCAGGTGCTTTCTCCTTCGAGGGGGGGAGCTGACTGGTCAGGATTTAACCTGAGGGTCACCACACCTCAGGTGAGCTTGAGGAGGCGGGGCCTTCATGAATAACCTCAGAATTTAACTCACATTGTTGACTTTGTTTTGTGTCATCAACCAGCCATCCAGCCAGCTAAGCTAAACCGGCCCCCAGTACAAAGTAATCTATTACCAACGGCTTGATTTTCTGTTCATATGGAGATTAGGGCAAGTGGTTGGTTACCTTGTGAGAGTTTGTCATATTCTCAATGTGGATTGTGTAGACCCCACTCATGTTGGCTCCAGATTCCAAGGCATCTGCGCAATCTCTGAAGATCTTATCCTCCTTCTTAACCATTGCTGCTGACGGAAGGGAGACAGGTCAGTGAACTGCCAGAATGAAGCAACGAGGGAAATGACAGATGCTGGAAACTTGGATTTAAGTTCAGAAAACAGCTGAAGATAAGCAGAAGGACAGAAGAAACAGGGGCGGCAGTAGGACATTCGGCCCCTCAATCCTGTTCTGCTATCCGCAAGACCCTGGTTGATCTTCTACCCCAACCTCACCTTCCTGCACTGTCCCCATATCCCTTGATTTCCTCACAGTCAGAAAATCTATCTGCCCCCTCAAAGACGCTCAAGACGGAGCATCTTTCTGAGGTCGCGACTTCCAAAGATCCACAACCCTCCAATTTAAGAGATTTTACCTCACCCTGGTCCAAAATGGACAATTCCTTATTTTGTGACCACCCCCCCCCCCCCCCCCCCCCCCGCCCCCGTGTCCCAGATTCCCAACCAGGGGATACATTGGCCCAAAACATCCAATCTCCATATGTGCCGTAGCCAGGAGGCACCTTGAAGATGCACTGGGGGATCCCAGGAAGGCCCCATGCATGGACTGCAAGGCAATTGCCTTAAAAGTTCAAACCCTCGGTGGTCAACTACCCTGGAGTGGGAACTGATCCGATTTAAATCAGAGGCTTTGGATGGTCCCGACTGTTTTACAGGGACAGTTATCCAGGAAATGTTAGGAGAATTAAAACTGCTTTGGGCCCCTGGGTTACTGTAGCACTGACTCTCCGGAGCCCCCACTGGCTCCCCTCATTACCACCCCCAACCCTCACTACCTTCCCGACCTCCCGATTACCTGCCCCATGCCAACAGCAACCCCCTAACATTCACATGTCTGACTCCCAGAAGCCCCCGACTGCCCTCCCAACCCAGAACTACACCCTTACCCCCCCCGGACTACACCCCACCCCCCTGACTACCCTCCTGATGATTCCACTACCCTACCACCACCGACTATCCCCTCAAAACTACCCAACCATCCCACCCGACTACCTCTTGACAACCTCATGGCCAAACCCTCCCGACCCCTCAAATACCCTTCCACCCCCCCCCCCAACTACCTACCCAATCCTCCTGACCCATCCTGCCCTCCAGATTCACCACTTGACCACACCCATCTTAACCCCCTCCCCCGCCACTGCACCACCGCCCCCAATCCTACCCACTTACCTTCCACACTTACCTTTTCTCTGGCTTCTCAAAGTGCCCGGGAACTTTGAAATTGCCTGGTTTCTAGTGCTGTTTAAGGGGCTCTAACTTCACTTCCTTTGACACTGATGCCCGGCACGAGAGTCCCCAGGGCTCATTTCACAGCAGGCCTGGGTTGGAAGGTTGGATGAAAACACGCAGCTCTATTCCAGCGTCAATACAAAGGGACAGGGGTAATCCGACTGCAATCCACTCCTCGGAAATTCTGGTCATTTTCTGAGCATCTACCCGGTCAAACCCCCGTAAGAATCGAATAAGTTTCAATTCGACCACAGCCTGGATTCTGCGGTCTGGAGACTAAGTGCTGCCGCCGGTGGAGAATCGTGGTAACTGCGCTCTGCCGCTGGGAGCGCCGGCAAGGTGAGATTCACGTCATGCGAATGGGCCGGAACGCAGCCCACGGGTAGCCCTCCCGAGTCCCGACCACACAGGCGTCTGATTCGCTGAGGTCGGGAATCTCGTTCAGAGCCTGACAAGCCGCAGTAGGTTGAAACTCTCCACTCAGCACAGACTCTGGTTCCAGCTGCAAGGTTCCTGGGTACAGACGTTGAACGCATGCTGGATGCCATTGAGGCGAGGAGGGACACCCTCCTCCCGAGGATGGGGCAGAGAGGACTACAAGCCCGCGAACCTGAACGAGGCCTGGGATGAGGTGGCAGAGGCTGGCAGTGTTGGCTGCCTCACGAGAAGGAATGACATGCAATTCCGTAAGAACAAGCTCCTTCGAGCAGCTCTGGTGAGTCACCAGCTCCGTGCTCCTGGCATTATTCCTGTCCCCTCACTCCTCACATCAGCCCCCAATCCCCTAGGGGCCAACAGCACCCCACCTGTCTGCATCTTCCTGACAACCCACCCTCCACAAAACCCCGACACTTGTGTTGTCCTCTTTGGCCAGGAGCTTTTCACACACATGCCGTCAGCTACAAACCGCCCCTGCATCCGAGTATCTCACTATGTCCTTTCTGTGTCCTCAAGGATAAAGCGGCCCATAAATGCCGGAGGTGCCAGAAGATGGGAGCATCCCAGATATTTGGCTCCAAACCTTCTCTGAGGAAAAGACCCTTCAACTCGCGGGGAGGTCAAGGAGAGGGCAGTGGCAGGAATGGAGTTCGACCAGCGCCAAACCAGCAAGAGTCCAATGCAATGCACACGTTCCTATAGCAAGCGAGTCACCCCCTCTCCCACAGACCCGTCCATCCCAGGATCTCACCGCAGGATCACCATGACCCGAGACCAGGGTGCTCCCCCATCCAGAGGCTCAGAACCCCCCGGATCACCCTCCGGGGAAGATGTAGACGTCACGCCACTGCTTTCACCTGCACCATTCACCATCGCCGCGACTATCACCTCGGTGGGTCATGTTGGTGATCAGGCTCCTGGGTCACCCTCTGGTGAGCACCCCACACAGCAGCAGCACATCTGGTGGAGGCAGAGACTCCCGAGGGAGTGGACAGTCGGAAGGAGACGATCCCATCACTGTTGCAGATAATCTTGGGGCTGGTTTAGCACAGGGCTAAATCGCTGGCTTTGAAAGCAGGCCAGCAGGATGGTTCAATTCCCACACCAGCCTCCCCAAACAGGCACCGGAATGTGGCGACAAGGGGCTTTTCACAATAACTTCATTTGAAGCCTACTTATGACAATAAGCGATTTTCATTTTTTTCCGTTTCTTTATTAGTGTCACATTAACACTGCAATGAAGTTACTGTGAAAAGCCCCGAGTCGCCACATTCTGGCGCCTGTTCGGGTACACGGAGGGAGAATTCAGAATGTCCAAATTACCCAACAGCACGTCTTTCGGGACTTGTGGGAGGAAACCGGAGCACCCGGTGGAAACCCACGCAGACACGGGGAGAACGTGCAGACTCCGCACAGACAGTGGCCCAAGCCGGGAATCGAACCTGGGACCCTAGCGCTGTGAAGCAACAGTGCTGATGCAGAAGCAGAGCCAGAATCTACAGGAGTGGGTGTCAGCAACTTTCCAGCACCTGTAAGTACAGCTGGAGTAGTCAAAGAACAAAGAACAAAGAAAAGTACAGCACAGGAACAGGCCCTTCGGCCCTCCAAGCCCATGCCGACCAGTCCAGCCGCCTTCAGCCACAGGAGATGGTGTTGACAATGCGTGGCACCCAGACCAACCCTGAGCGGGTGGAGTCCGCGGTGGAAGGTGTGGGGAAAGACGTCAGAGCCATGTATCAGGATGTCAAAGGCTTGGGGTACTGAGGCACAGGACAGACAGCCCAGTGACAGGTGGACATGTCCCGGGCCCACGTGGACATTGCTGCGGCACTCCAGAGCGTGACCCATTCACAAAGGGTCATGGCTGAGGGCATCAAAAACATTGGCCGATTGCTGAGGGACATGGCTCAGTCACAGAGGGACATGTCCGATGCACTGAGGGATATGTCCCAGTCTCAGTGCACCATGGCTGAGGGCATTGAGACCATGGTTCAGAAAAGAGCGGGCGTCCAGGACTGGCAGTGCCAGATGATGGTGGGGCCTCTGGATCTCACTCTGGCCTCCCCTTCTCCCCTTCACCCAGTGGAGTAGCCCGGGGGCCAGCGGGCACCCTGAGGAGGGAAGAAGTGATGGGCCCCATCCTGGTGCCTCCTGCATGGGAGGCGCTCTCACATCTTAGCCCTTCCGACACCCCCCCTCATCTGACACTGGCATATCTGCTGGGCAGCAGGCAACAGAGTGGCATCTGTGACACCCAAAGGCTGACTGGGCCCATCCAGGCCCTCGAGAGGATGCCCACCTGGGCATCACAGGACAGAGGGCGAGACAAGCAGCAGGCTGCCTCCAGTTCTGATGGAGCTGTCTGGGGTAACACCGAGAAGAAGCGGGGGGCCACAAAAAAATAAAAAGATAGATGACACTTGACGTGGGTGTAGTCGAGAGTAGGTAATAATGTTGTAAATAGTCACCATTAAACACTTTTGCATAACTAGTCCGATGTGCCTCTAACCCGTCTCCCAGGTGTGAAGGATGGGCTGGTTCTGGGTGGGGGGTGTCCACGACACGTGAATGTTCCAGATGATTACACCCTCATCGGGAATCGACAGGGCATGGGAGCAGTGTGAGCCTGCCTTCTATGTGCATTCCCAGTGAGCGAGCTCTAACCATTCACCATCTTCCAAAACATCCCACCCCTCCTTCTCCCCTCCTCCCTGCAACATTTTTGGGCGCATGAGAAGGAATCGTCAGCACACATGTAGGGTTCATCCAGGTGGACACGCTCATCAGACCTCCCCGCCTCACCAGAGACCCCCACCAGACACCGCCCATAAAGAGTCCCCCACCAGAGTCCCCCACCAGAGACCGCCCATAACAGAGACGCCCACCAGAGTCCCCCACCAGAGACCACTCCCATAACAGAGTCCCCCACCAGAGTCCCCCACCAGAGACCACTCCCATAACAGAGTCCCCTACCAGAGACCGCCCATAACAGAGTCCCCCACCAGAGACCCCTCCCACAACAGAGACCCCCACCAGAGTCCCCCACCAGAGTCCCCCACCAGAGACCACTCCCATAACAGAGTCCCCTACCAGAGACCGCCCATAACAGAGTCCCCCACCAGAGACCCCTCCCACAACAGAGACCCCCACCAGAGTCCCCCACCAGAGACCCCTCCCATAACAGAGTCCCCCACCAAAGTTCCCCACCAGAGACCCCCACCAGAGACCCCTCCCATAACAGAGTCCCCCACCAGAGACCCCTCCCATAACAGAGTTCCCCACCAGAGTCCCCCACCAGAGTTCCCCACCAGAGACCACCACCAGAGACTGCCCATAACAGAGTCCCCCACCAGAGACCCCCACCAAAGTCCCCCACCAGAGACCCCCACCAGAGACCACCCATAACAGAGACCCCCACCAGAGACTGCCCATAACAGAGACCCCCACCAGAGACCCCCACCAGAGACCGCCCACCAGAGTCCCCACCAGAGACTGCCCATAACAGAGACCCCCACCAGAGACCCCCACCAAAGTCCCCCACCAGAGACCCCCACCAGAGACCGCCCATAACAGAGTCCCCCACCAGAGACCCCCACCAGAGACCCCCACCAGAGTCCCCCACCAGAGACCCCCACCAGAGACCCCCAACAGAGACCCCACACCAAAGACTCCTCCCATAACAGAGACCCCCACCAGAGACCCCCACCAAAGACCGCCCATAACAGTCCCCACCAGAGACCCCCACCAGAGACCCCCACCAGAGACCGCCCATAACAGAGTCCCCCACCAGAGACCCCCACCAGAGTCCCCGACCAGAGACCCCCATCAGAGACCGCCCACCAGAGTCCCCCACCAGAGACTGCCCATAACAGAGACCCCCACCAGAGACCCCCACCAAAGTCCCCCACCAGAGACCCCCACCAGAGACCGCCCATAACAGAGTCCCCCACCAGAGACCCCCACCAGAGACCCCCACCAGAGACCCCCACCAGAGTCCCCCACCAGAGACCCCCACCATAGACCCCCATCAGAGACCCCACACCAAAGACTCCTCCCATAACAGAGACCCCCACCAGAGACCCCCACCAAAGACCGCCCATAACAGTCCCCACCAGAGACCCCCCCATAACAGAGTCCCCCACCAGAGACCCCCACCAGAGACCGCCCATAACAGAGTCCCCCACCAGAGACCCCCACCAGAGACCCCCACCAGAGTCCCCGACCAGAGACCCCCATCAGAGACCCCACACCAAAGACTCCTCCCATAACAGAGACCCCCACCAGAGACCCCCACCAAAGACCGCCCATAACAGTCCCCACCAGAGACCCCTCCCATAACAGAGTCCCCCACCAGAGACCCCCACCAGAGACCGCCACCAGAGACCCCTCCCATAACAGAGACCTCGCCAGGAAGCTAAAGAGCAGTCCAGACGGAAACAGTGGAAAGAAATCACTGCTTTAAAACTCACCTGTCCCTTACAGCTGCTGCCTCAGGCAGAGAAAGCAGTGGTTGTGAATTCTGAAAACAAAATCCACATCACCTGAGTTTAAACCACCTCCAACCCTTCGATCTGAAAGGGCTTTATTCACATCAAAGAGAAATAGCTTTTACCAGGCTGTGATTGACAGCTTCCAGACAGCCAGATGTGTGCATTGTTTAATTTAATTTCCCTTCACGCTGACTGGGTCTCAAGTACCCTGCTGTGAAACTAACCTCAATGTTAGTGAACATCCAGCTATGATTGACAACTCTTGACCACTCCTCTTTTTGTCAGCTAGATGTTTACTGCCTTGGGGGGGATGGGGCCAGCCGCCAGACTTTGCTGCTGAGCTGCCCGCTCAAATTGGCGGCCTGATGTTGGGATTCGCGAGGGAATCCCTTGCAATCCCCGTCATGCATAGATTTGAATGACAAGGGATAGGGAATCGCCTCTGGGCGGCGCTCCCAGCCCGAGCGCAGATCAGAGACATTTCATCTCCGGCGGGAGAACCAAGGGCGGGATTCTCTCAGCCCGGGGCCGTACCGGAGAATCCCCGTGACCAGCGCGAATCGCGCCCCGATGCCCCGCCCCGACGCAGAGCGGAGAATCGCGCCATTGGTGCCGGCGTGGTTGGCGAGGCGCCGGTCGGGGGCCGCTCTACGCAGTGGCCGTCATGAAAACGCCGAGTCCCACCGGCGCTGTCCTCACCTGCTCTCAGTCGGCGGGAACTCGGTGTTGAAGGGGTGGGGGGCGGCCTGTGGAAGGGGAGTCCGACCCCGGGGGGAGTTAAGTAATGGGTTAAGAGACATTGCAATTAGTTGTCTCATTTATGTTAAGTATCCATTAATTGACACTGATATGTAAAGGGGCCTCAGGTGGCCTCTGTCAGGTGATGTATAGTGAGAGTTTTGTGCAAAGTCTGTTGGAATGAAATAAATGTGTGTTTTGTGAAAAAGGAACAGAACTTTAGACTCTTCATATCACAGCAACTAAAACGTCTCACAATTGGTAGCAGAGGATGGTTGCTGTGTAAATGTGAAGGGTTGAAAGATACAACTTTTCCAGATCAAACCAAGGAGTGAGTGAGAAAAAAAAAAAAAAAGGGATATCTGGCTGAACCGAGGATAAAGGTGGCTGGATATGACTATCCTCCCTTATTTTCTGAAACGGAATCGTACGACCAATGGAGAAGTGCAGTAGTTATGTGGACTAAGGTAACTGCTTTGGGATAGAGAAAACAAGGTATGGCATTGGCTCTTTCTCTATCATATGGCAGTAAAATCCGAAACAAAGTGCTTTCTGAGCTGGAATTGGAAGAGTTAGACTCAGAAGAAGGTCTGGAGACTTTATTACATTATATGGATAAGATTTATAAGAAAGATGACTTGTTAAGTGCGTATGAAGCATGGTCGGATTTTGCTAAGTTCCGGAAAATGGAGGATATCTCCATGGAAGACTATATAATGGAATTTGGCAGACGATATAAAAGGCTGCAGAAACACAATCTGGAATTTCCACAGTCTGTGTTGGCCTTTAAATTACTTGACTGTGCTAGAGTGAGCAACATGGATAGGCTCCTGGTTTTGACAGGAGTTCAGTTTACTGATAAGGATACCTTATTCGAACAGAAGACAAAAGCTTTAAAAAAGTTTCTGGGGAAACATTCGATTCCGATGGCTCTGATGACCCAAATAGGTCAGCCTGCAATAAGGCAGAATATGGAAGATACACTACTAATAGGATGGCGAAATCGTATGGCTACGAACAGGGCTCAAGACTATAGACGGAGACCGAGACAAGGAAATTATGAAGACAGAAACCCAGTTGGAACCTACAATAGGAAGATGAACCCCAGAAATGCACGGGGCATGATAAATCGATGTTTTTGATGTGACTCTCAATACTATTATGCTTTCAACTGTCCAACTCGTTATGATAGAGTGTTTGAAGCGACACATGACACGGAAGAGTCAGAAGAGGAAAAAGATAGTGACCAGAAAGAAGGCATTGTCCTATTGACGAGCAGTTTTACGCCGGTAATGAGGGTGTTGGTTGCAGAATCCTTCAACTGTGCTGTATTGGACAGTGGCTGCACATCTGTGTGTGGAATTGACTGGTTAAAATGTTACCTGGACTCTTTGAATGCTGAAAATCGTAACAAGGTTAAGGAATTTGAAAGTTCCACAAGTTTCAGGTTTGGGGATGATAATACTCTGAAGTCGCTGAAAAGAGTGGTGATCCCTTGCAATATTGCCGGAGTGAATCATTTCATTAGCATGGATGTTGTATCAAGTGAGATACCTTTGCTTCTGAGCAGACCGTCGATGAAGAAAGCACACATGAAACTGGATATGGAACAGGATACGGCAACAGTTTTTGGAAAGACAGTGGACTTACAATTTACACAGTCGGGACACTATTGTATTCCATTACTGACAAATAATATTTCAAGTAGAGTCGTCAAGGATATGTTAATGGCAGTTGAAAATGGGACTTTAGCTGATAAAAAGCTTGTGGTATTAAAACTGCATAGGCAATTTGCACATCCGTCTCCTCGGAGGCTGAAAAATGTATTAAAGGATGCAGGGGTAAGGGATGACGACTATACTAAACTGATAGAACAGGTTAGTGACCGCTGTGAAGTTTGTAGGAAGTACAGAAGGACACCAGCACGACCGATAGTAACCCTACCTTTGGCCAGGGATTTTAACGACATTGGGCCATGGACCTTAAGATCTGGGATAAAGCAAATAATATATTTATTTAGCATTTTGTAGATTTAGCAACCAGATTTAGTCAATCAACGACTGTACAAAGTAAAGAAAAGAGAGTAATTCTGGGTCAAATTGTGGAAAAATGGATAGGGACAGGAATGGGTCCACCGGCAAAATTCCTTACTGACAATGGGGGTGAATTTGCTAATGATGAGTTTAGGGATATGTGTGAAAACATGAATATCAGAGTTATGAATATGGCTGCAGAAAGCCCATTTAGTAATGGTGTCTGTGAAAGAAATCATGCTGTCATCGATGACATGCTTCGGAAACTTTTGGCAGATCGACCAAATTGCAGGCTAAATTCAGCTTTAGCATGGGCAGTACATGCAAATAATTCATTGCAGATGGTTGGGGGCTATAGTCCTTATCGATTAGTGTGTGGTAGAATTCCTAAACTTCCGTCCATTTTGGATGACCAGCCTCCAGCTTGGGAGGGGACTACAATTAGCTCTGGTTTTGCTGAACATTTAAATGCATTACATAGCAGTAGAAAGCTTTTTTGGAAGCAGAAGTCTCTGAAAGAATTGGAAGAGCTATAAGACATAACGTAGGGCCATCAGATGCCGTTTTTCAGTAAGGAGGCATGGTATACTATAAGAGAGACAATTCTAATGAATGGAAAGGCCCAGGGAAGATCATAGGCATAGATGGCAAAACAATTATTTTGCAACATGGTAATCAAACTGTTAGGGTACATTCATCAAGGATAATGGGTACAGATTACAAATTTTCAAATTTAGACAGAGCAGACAGACATGATGAGGAACCAGAGTCATCTGGTATGCATGTGTTACAGAACTATGAGGACCAATTAACTGATATAGACAGGGTTTCTGTGGAGGAACACAACACTTCTGATGAATTAGAACAGGCCATTTTTCCGAAAGGGCAACTGCCAAAAGTTGGTAATAAAGTGACATACTTGCCTGAAGGGTCTAGTCAATGGAAGGATGCAACTGTTATTAGTAGAGCAGGGAAGGCCACTGGAAAGTATAAACATTGGTTGAATGTACAGCATTCAGGGGAAGGAGTCAAGACAATGGATTGGGAAAACGAAGTTCAAAAATGGAGGGCACAGAAATGCAGTGCCAGTTCAGATAGTACATTGGATAGTGAACAGGTCCGCAGGAAAAGGTCGAGAACTATTGAAAGGGCATCCCACAGCAGAAGGGAAAGATCAAGCAGTAGCAGTACAGAGCGAGATACCAGGCGGGAGAGGGGATGTAGTTTATCAAGATCTCGGAACATGAGTAAGAGTACGAATACTAATAGGAGTAGAAGCCCACATGCACGTGAGATTTTGGTGGCTTCAAATAAATTAGATGAAAAACTTATTAAAGAATCTAAACAGCAAGAATTGCATAGTTGGAGTGAATTTGGGGTATACACATAAGTACCGGATAGGGGACAAGGAGCTCTATCCCACAGATGGATTTGTACGGAAAAGTTTCTTCCGGGTGGGTTAAGAGACATTGCAATTAGTTGTCTCATTTATGTTAAGTATCCATTAATTGACACTGATATGTAAAGGGGCTTCAGGTGGCCTCTGTCAGGTGATGGATGGTTAGAGTTTTGTGCAAAGGCTGTTGGAATGAAATAAAGTGTGTTGGTGAAAAAGGAACAGAACTTTAGACCCTTCATATCACAGCAACTACAATGTCTAACAGGACCTCCGATGTGGCCTGGCCCACAATCGGGCCCACCGATCAGCGGGCCGGCCTCTCTGGCTGGGGGTCTCCTTTCCTACACGCCGGCCCCTGTAGTCCTGCGCCATGTTGCGTTGGGGCCTGTGCGTTGAAGGAAGCCACTGCGCATGTGCGGATCCCGCGGCCCCCAGTTCGCGCCGGGATCAGCAGCTGGTGCAGTGTGAACCGCTCCAGTGCCGTGCTGGCCCCCTGTAGGGGCCAGAATTAGTCGTGGGGTCGGCCCGTTCGCGTTGTCATAAAATGCGACGGTGTTTACAATGGCGTGGACACTCTGCCGCGGGATTAGAGAATCCCGTCCATAATCTCCCAAAGAGAGAATCGTGTCCATAATCACACTCTTCCAGGCAGGGTGTGTGTGTGTGTGTGTGTGTGTGTGTGTGTGTGCGTGTCTCTGTTCACTCAGCTCATTCCTGGGTTGAGGGGCTTATCTTTTGACGAAAGCTTGAACTAGTTGGGCCTATTCCCATTGGAGTTTAGAATAATGAGAGGCTCTTAATGAACCAATAAAACATACTCGATGGAGTAGATACCGGGAGGATGTTTCCACCTGTGGGAGACACTAGAACCAGTGAACACAGGTGAAGACACAAGAGGCCAGTCCCATTGAAGACAGAGTTAAGGATAATTTTTTTCTGCATGTCGTCACTCTGTGATCTTCTCTTCCCAGAGAGAGGTTGAGGTTGGGCCATTGAATTTATTCAAGGTACCACTAGAGAGGTTTTTGACAGGCAAGGGGGTCAAGGGTCATGGGGGGGTGGGGCGGGGGGGGGGGGGTTCAGATCACAAAGTAGTGTTGAGACCACAGATTAGACATGGTCCTGTTGGATGGCGGAGCAAGCTCAAAGGGCTGATGGGACTGCTCCTGCTCCTGAGTCCTATGTTCCTAATTTAATAAAGAATTTTTTTTCCCCCTGAATTAATGAAGGGGATAAGAAGGAGCTGACCCACAATCTTCTGGGAGGTTCACTCAAGAAACAGACGGGTAATATTTTCTGGCCCACCCATGGCGTATGATCTGGCGGATCGCCATTGGCTGCTGCTGGGATCTTCCTGTGCCGACACCGGTTTGCGTGGTCGCTCGTCTCGGCGGGACTGGAAGATTCCACCGGTGGGAAGGACCGGGAAACCCCACTGTTCCTTTCATATTTTAGTCTCTCAGATTTTCATTCCTACGAAGCACGGATTTGGAGTTGGGGCGTGCTGTGGGATTTCCAGCCCGCTGTGGAAATTTGAGACGTTAATAAATCTCTGAGCGTGTATCAGAAATCTCCAAACGAGCGGCTGGAAAGAAAGGGAATTCCGAGAGTCCATCGCTCCCCTCCCCTCCACAACACAAATGTATTAAACCAGTTTCCCTAGGCAACACAAGCCAGGTTTTCCCAGGGGAGAGCTCAAATTGGACATGTTGCTACAGCGAATTTAAACCAGGAATCCAATTTCATTGCCATTCGCCCTCTGACAATGCTAAACGTTAGGACACATTTTACATTCAATTCTTTCTTCTCATTTCTGTTGTCTGGGGCTCTTGTCTGACAGGAATGTGCATGAAAGGCGAGGAGGTGATTTTATTGGTGTGCCCTGAATTACCCAATACTTTGTGTGTCAGGTGGTGGACCTCGAGATTATTTTTGTAGAGATCGATGTGAATAGTTGGAATGCTGAAATCATTTATTAAAGAATTCTATGTTTGGATCAAGTATCAAATAATATTGATAAAACAAAATTCTAAACAATTTAGTTTATGATTCATAGAAACATGGAAAATATATATGGCACAGTAGTATGCCATTTAGCCCTTTGTGTCTGTGCTATCCAGTCTATTCCCGCTTTCCAGGTCTGTAGTCATGTTGGTTACAACACTTCAGGTTCATGCCCAAGTGTCTTTTAATGGTGATGGTGATTTCTATCTCTACGACCCTTTCAGGCAAGTTCCAGATTCGCAACATGCTCTGGGTGGAATAATTACTTCTCAAATCTCCCTTTTTAAAAAAAATTTAGATTATCCAATTATTTTTCCCAATTAAGGGGCAATTTAGCGTGGCCAATCCACCTACTCAGCGCATTTTTGGGTTGTGGGGGCGAAACGCATGCAAACACGGGGAGAATGTGCAAACTCCACACGGACAGTGTCCCAGGAGCCGGGATCGAACCTGGGACCTCAGCGCCGTGAGGCAGCTGTGCTAACCACTGCGCCGCCGTGCTGCCCGTACTTCTCAATTCCCCTCCAACCCTTTCACCAATTACTTCAAATCTATGCCCCCTGGCTATTGACCTCTTGAGCGAAACAGGCCTTTCCCATCTACTCTTTCCAGGCCCTTCATAATTTTATATATCTCAGTTAAATCTCCCTTCAGCCTCCTCTGATCCAAGGAAAACAACATCAGCTCATCCAATCCTTTCTCAAATCAATCCAATCCAGATTTCTCAGAACTGGCTGTGTGGAAGACAGCGACTGGCCTAACTGAGAGGTTCGAGGTCAGCCCGAAATATCGGCATTGTTTAAATCCTGCAGGCTTTGCTGAGACGTAAATTCCAGGCCGCCTGCTTCACCAGCAGATGTCCTCAGGTTGGTGGTGGGAGCAGGGGTGGGGATGGGAGGGAGGCAGGGAGGAGAGCAGGATAAGGAGCCAGAGTCTGGAGCAGGCACTGTGAAATCAGAAGGATCATTCCCACCACAGGATGCCACCAACCCATGAATATCCTGGAGTCACGCAGAATGGACGATTGTTGTAAAAACCCATCTGGTTCACTAACGTCCTTTAGGGTAGGAAATCTGCCGTCCTTACCCGGTCTGGCCTACATGTGACTCCAGACCCACAGCAATGTGGCTGACTCTGAACTGCCCCTCTGACAATGTCCCGAGCGAGCCACTCAGTTCAGGGGCAATTAGGGAGGGGCAACAAATGCCGGCCCAGCTAACGGCGCCCACAGCCCCTGAACATACAAAAAAAAAACAGTGCTGGGAGAAAAATCACTGGGACGTCAAAAAAACTTTGCCTTACTTTTCTTGTTCTTGTTTTAACCCTAATTTAGGAGTAATAAAAAGAACGGGGAAAGAACGGGAAGCAGTCAGATGTTTCCAATCGGTTAATGAATCATTCGGACACTCTGATTGGCCACAGGAAGACGGGGCACGGTGAAGATGGACATGTTGGGCCTCAGATGGAGTGCGAGTGGGAGAGTGGGGGGGGGGGGGGGGGGGGGCGGGGGGGGGGGGTCATTGTGGGAATGGACTATGGGCGACGGGTGGCTGGCGGGTGGAAGGCAGGGCAGTTGGAGATCATCTGATAAATCCTCAAGGAATACGTCGGACCAAAGTTGGCAACACCCTTCCTGCCCATCCTGACACAAACAAAATGGCTTGTATTTACAGACACTCTTCATGGCCACGGCATGTGTCAAAGTGCTTTAAAGACTTTTGAAGTATAGTCATTTTTGTAAAGTAGGAAAAGCAGCTGTCCATTTGTGCACAGCAAGCTCCCACGTCAGCAATGTCAGATAAACTTTCCTTGCGATGTTGACGGAGGGATGAATCTGGGCCTGGACACCAAAACAGTGCCACAAGATCTTTCACATCTCCCCATGCAGCCAGATGGACCTCATTTTGACATCTCACCTGACAGATGTACCACTCTATAGCGCTCTATAGTGCAGCACTGGAGAGCAGGCCTTGGTTTTTATGCTTCTCGCTCCACAGGATATTTTTTAGAATCGTAGAATCCATACAGTGCAGAAGGAGGCCATTCGGCCCATCAAGTCTGCACGACCCCCTGAAAGAGCACCCTACCCAGGCCCGCTCCCCCCAAACTATCCCCGTTACCCCACCTAACCTTTGTACACTAAAAGGCAATTGCACATGGCTAAGCCACCTAACCTGTACATCTTAGGATTGTGGAAGGAAACCGGAGCACCGAGAGGAAACCCACACAGACACGGGGAGAACGTGTAAACTCCACACAGTCACCGAGGCCGGAATCGAACCAGGGTCCCTGGCGCTGGGAGGCTGTGGCGTTAACCACTGTGCCACTGTACCAATCCGTAAACTTAAACTAAAACCTCTCAGCAGAGAATTATATGCTCCACCCACAGCTGGGAAGCCTGCTTGGCGTAGGCCAGAGTAGGTGAAAAGCGGCCTGCCCACTCTCATCTGCCTTCCACGGTCACTGGTACAATGGGAGTGGAGGCAGATTCAGAACGTTTTATGTAATTGGCCAGGTTTTATGTAATTGGCCTCAGTAAGCCTAAGGGTAGGCCAGCTAGTGGGAGCCTTGCAACATCACAGTTTAATGGGGAAGAGGTCAAGGTGGGCGGGGAGGTGATGGGCTGGCCATGCCCCCAATGTGGTGGAATCTATAAAATCCAATCCATGAAATAAAGATTTCAAGTGTTTTGGGGGCAAGCGTTGTTCCCCCTCGCCATCCCTGACCATCCTGCACACACTAACACAATGTTCCCTGCTGAATGCTCGATAGCTATAAAAGGCACCCAGTGAGAGTGACCAGATCTACACAGCTTTGAAATTTCCTAAACCGTCGAGCAGCTGGCTGGAGACGAGTGTCTGTCAGTCACCCAGCTCTGAGACAGCACTGAGAGGAGCAGCGAGGAGTGTTAGAGGACGACAAGGCACAAATAGGATTGTGACTCTTGCTTTTACAAATTTGGAGCCAACACAATAGCTAGGAGGTATCTGGAGTCTGTGTCCGGTCTGAAATGGACTCCCACACCTGTTTGAAGAAGAGGTGGGGACTCCCCCGACTCTCCCCGCCCCCGCCACCCCCGCCCAAGTGCCCTGGGTCAGCATGAATCTCTCAAGCAACACCACTCCAAGAGATGACCTGATCATTATCGCATTCTGGTTTCTGGAATCTTGCTGTGTGCTAATTGGCTGTTATCCGTCCTACATTACAACACTGACTACATTATGAAGGTACTCCATTGGCTGGAAGGTGCTTTGGGATGTGCTGAGGTGATAAAAGTCTCTAAGAAAAGCAAATTTGTCTGTCTCTTCTTCCTTTCTTCACCGCAGTTGGGAATCCATGTCATTGGCACCTCATAATAATAATCTTTATTAGTGTCACAAGTAGGCTCACATTAACACTGCAATGAAGTTACTGTGAAAAGCCCCTAGTCGCCTCACTCCGGCGCCTGTTTGGGTACACGGAGGGAGAATTCAGAATGTCCAATTCACCTAACAAGCACGTCTTTCGGGACTTGTGGGAGGAAACCGGAGCACCCGGAGGAAACCCACGCAGACACGGGGAGAACGTGCAGACTCCGCGCAGACAGTGACCCAAGCCGGGAATTGAACCCGGGACCCTGGCACTGTGAAGCAACAGTGCTAACCACTGCGCTACCGTACCGCCTATGCATGTTTGATCTTTCAGGTGATGCATTGGGTAAAAAACAAATCATTGGATGTTGCAAAGGCCCTTCCTGTTTTTTCCCTTACTTCCACTTTCCTTTATTCTACTGTTAACATTTTTCACTCATGTATGATTAATGGGCACGGAACTTTCAGCCAAGCAGCAGAGAGAATGCGGAATTCAAAAGTTACAACACAGCACACTCTGCTCCTCCCTGCTGGCTTGAACATGAAGCCTCAGACTTGTCGGCACCAGAGAGCGAGGTGGGGTGGAACTCGCTTTGATTGATTGGCTGGTGGCCAATGAATTGATCCCAAAGGTCGTACTCTGCCCAGTAACAGGTGGTGATTGGATCCTATCCCAGTGGAATTATTTTTAGAGTCTCAAGGAGTTTCAGTTTTGACTCCTGCAAGCACAGGGAGGTCTCTCTCTCTCCCCCCTGTGTTCCCCCCAGAAAGGCTGTATTCCTCGAGCTGCAGAGAATCCAAAAGAATGAAAACTACAGGAAAACCCTTACAGGCTGCAGACAAAGACCAGAGCCCCCAGCCACGCCACCTCTCTCTCTCTCTGGGAGGCTGTGAATGATGTATTTCTAAAACTTCAAAGACCTGAAGGAATATCTAAAATAAAATCCTCGAACTGAAAGCAAAGTTTGAAGAGGGGTAAGGTGCTGGAAACCACCATCAGAAGCAAAGGCTCTTTTATTCCCTTTACTTATGTTTTTTTTAACCCCTCTATTCCCCTCTGTGTCTGTCTGTCTTGTATGTGTGTGTGTAGAGGGTGGGAGCAGATTAAAGTGGGGAATTAGGAATTATATAATAGTTAACCAGTTGTATTTTCTGCATATTTCATTGTAGTTCTTGTTATAAATAAACAGTAATTGTGTTTACATTTACAAGCCTGGTGACTGTTAATTAACTTGTGTTGTGACTCCAGGTCGGGCTGGACTGGAATTGACCACACAGTTGCCCAGGGGATCGTAACAATACTTTCCAGGACGTCAATCACTTTGATCATTGAACAAAATGCCTGGGGTTAAAGTTCATTTGAATCAATGCGTCATTGGAGGAGAGGAGCAGATTAGAACATAGAACATAGAATATAGCACAGTACAGGCCCTTCAGCCCATGAGGTTGTGCCAACCATTTATCCTAATCGAAGATCAACCTAACCTACACCCCTTCAATTTACTGCCATCCATGTGCCTGTCTAAGTCGCTTAAATGTCCCGAATGACTCTCACTCCACCACCTCTGCTGGCAGTGAATTCCACACACCCACCACTCTCTGTGTAAAGAACCGACCTCTGACATCTCCCCTATACCTTCCTCCAATCACCTTAAAATTGTGTCCCCTCGTGACAGCCATTTCCACCCTGGGGGAAAGTCTCTGGCTATCCACTCTATCCATGCCTCTCATCACCTTGTACACCTCTATCAAGTCACTTCTCTGCCTTCTTTGCTCCAGTGAGAAAAACCCTAGCTCCCTCAACCTTTCTTCATAAGACATGCCCTCCAGTCCAGGCAGCATCCTGGTAAATCTCCTCTGCACCCTCTCCAAAGCATCCACATTCTTCCTATAATGAGGCGACCAGAACTGGACACAATATTCCAAGTGTGGTCTAACCAGGGTTTTATAAAGCTGCAGCAAAACCTCGCGGCTCTTAAACTCAATCCCCCTGTTAATGAAAGCCAACACACCATACGCCTTCTTAACAACCCTATCAACCTGGGTGGCAACTTTGAGGGATCTATGTACGTGGACCCCAAGATCCCTCTGTTCCTCCACACTTCCAAGAATCCTGCCTTTAACCCTGTATTCAGCATCAAAATTCGACCTTCCAAAATGAATCACTTCACATTTATCAAGGTTGAACTCCATCTGCCACTTCTCAGCCCAGCTCTGCATCCTGTCAATGTCCTGTTGTAACCTGCAACAACCCTCAACACTATCGACAACTCCCCCAACCTTCATGTCATCGGCAAACTTACTAACCCACCCTTCCACTTCCTCATCCAAGTCATTTATAAAAACCACAAAGAGCAGAGGTCCCAGAACAGATCCTTGCGGGACACCACTGGTCACCGACCTCCAGGTTGAATACTTACCATCCACTACCACTCGCTGTCTTCTTTCGGCCAGCTAATTCTGTATCCAGACAGCCAAATTTCCCTGTATCCCATGCCCCCTAACTTTCTGAATGAGACTACCATGGGGAACCATATCAAATGCCTTACTGAAATCCATATACACTACATCCACTGCCCGGCCTTCATCAGTGTGTCTCGTCACATCCTCAAAGAATTCAATGAGGCTTGTGAGGCATGACCTGCCCCTCACAAAGCCATGCCGACTATCTTAAATCAAACTATGTTTTTCTAAATAATCATAAATCCTATCTCTCAGAATCCTTTCCAATGTTTTGCTCACCACAGACGTAAGACTGATGGGTCTGTAATTCCCAGGGATTTCCCTATTCCCTTTCTTGAATAGGGGAACAACATTCGCCTCCCTCCAATCATCCGGTACGACTCCAGTGGAGAGTGAGGACGCAAAAATCATCGCCAACGGCGCAACAATCTCCTTCCTCGCTTCCCGTAGTAACCTTGGGTATATCCCGTCTGGCGCAGGGGACTTATCCATCCTGATGCTTTTCAACATTTCCAGCACATCCTCCTTCTTAATATCAACCTGTTTGAGTCTATTAACCTGGCTCACACTGTTCTCATGAGCAACAAGGTCCCTCTCTCTCGTGAATACTGAAGCAAAGTATTCATTTAGGGCCTCCCTCATCTCCTCAGACTCGAGGCACAAGTTCCCTCCACTATCCCTGATCGGCCCTACTCTCACTCTGATCATCCTCTTATTTCTCACATAAGTGTAGAACGCCTTGGGGTTTTCCCTAATCGTTCCCGCCAGGGCTTTTTCATGCCCCCTTCTAGCTCTCCTCAGTCCATTTTTGAGTTCCTTTGAGTTCTTTTTGAGTTTGCACTGAGTGCTGAATTTGGTGCTTTTTGAGTGCTATAGTAAGAGTTTGGTGACCGAGGGAGTGCTGAATTTGGTGCTTTTTGAGTGCTATAGTAAGAGTTTGGTGACCAAGGGAGTTAGGTGAGGAGGGAGTAAGGTGCTCCTTTCATTTTGTTTCCGACATTTCCGTAAAGAGTGCGAAGAGAGCCAGGAGTTTACAGAAAGTGTAGCTGACTGGGAGCAGGGTCGGAGGGCGGAGATCTAGTTAGTCCACAGGGCAGCTATATTCTGTCAGGTAAGAGGGGATGGAGGCTAGGCCAGTTGCATGCTCCTCCTGTAGGATGTGGGTGGTGAGGGATACCACCGGTGTCCCCGCTGACTATACCTGCGGGAAGTGCACCCAACTTCAGCTCCTCAAAGGCCGTGTTAGGGAACTGGAGCTGAAGCTGGATGAACTTCGGATCATCCGGGAGGCAGAGGGGGTGATTGAGAAGAGTTACAAGGAGGTAACCACACCCAAGGTACAGGACAAGAATAGCTGGGTTACAGTCAGGGGGAAAAAAAACAAACAGGCAGACAGTGCAGGGATCCCTCGTGGCCGTTCCCCTTCAAAACAAGTATACCGTTTTGGATGCTGGTGGGGGGGATGACCTACCGGGGGAAGGCCCTAGCGGCCAGGTCTCTGGCACTGAGTCTGGTTCTGGGGCTCAGAAGGGAAGGGGGGAGAATAGAAAAGCAATAGTTGTAGGAGATTCAATGGTTAGGGGAATAGATAGGAGATTCTGTGGTCGCGAGCGAGACTCCCGGAAGGTATGTTGCCTCCCGGGTGCCAGGGCCAGGGATGTCTCGGAACGTGTCTTCAGGATCCTTAAGGGGGAGAGGGAGCAGCCAGAAGTCGTGGTGCACATTGGTACCAACGACATAGGTAGGAAAAGGGGTGTGGAGGTAATAAACAAGTTTAGGGAGTTAGGCTGGAAGTTAAAAGCCAGGACAGACAGAGTTGTCATCTCTGGTTTGTTGCCGGTGCCACGTGATATGGAGGCTAGGAATAGGGAGAGAGTGCAGTTGAACACGTGGCTGCAGGAATGGTGTAGGAGGGAGGGCTTCAGGTGTTTGGATAATTGGAGCGCATTCTGGGGAAGGTGGGACCTGTACAAGCAGGACGGGTTGCATCTGAACCAGAGGGACACCAATATCCTGGGAGGGAGGTTTTCTAGTACTCTTCGGGAGGGTTTAAACTAATTTGGCAGGGGAATGGGAACCGGATTTGTAGTCCAGCAACTAAGGTAGCCGATATTCAGGACGCCAAAGCATGTAGTGAGGCAGTGGGGAAGGGGACACTGACAAAGGAGAGTACTTGCAGGCACGGAGATGGGTTGAAGTGTGTATACTTCAACGCAAGAAGCATCAGGAATAAGGTGGGTGAACTTAAGGCATGGATCGGTACTTGGGACTACGATGTGGTGGCCATCACGGAAACTTGGATAGAAGAGGGGCAGAAATGGTTGTTGGAGGTCCCTGGTTATAGATGTTTCAATAAGATTAGGGAGGGTGGTAAAAGAGGTGGGGGGTGGCATTATTAATTAGAGATAGTATAACAGCTGCAGAAAGGCAGTTCGAGGAGTATCACCCTATTGAGGTAGTATGGGTTGAAGTCAGAAATAGGAAAGGAGCAGTCACCTTGTTAGGAGTTTTCTATAGGCCCCCCAATAGTAGCAGAGATGTGGAGGAACAGATTGGGAAACAGATTTTGGAAAGGTGCAGAAGTCACAGGGTAGTAGTCATGGGCGACTTTAACTTCCCAAATATTGAGTGGAAACTCTTTAGATCAAATAGTTTGGATGGGGTGGTGTTTGTGCAGTGTGTCCAGGAAGCTTTTCTAACACAGTATGTAGATTGTCCGACCAGAGGAGGGGCAATATTGGATTTAGTACTGGGTAATGAACCAGGGCAAGTGATAGATTTGTTAGTGGGGGAGCATTTTGGAGATAGTGACCACAATTCTGTGACTTTCACTTTAGTAATGGAGAGGGATAGGTACGTGCAACAGGGCAAGGTTTACAATTGGGGGAAGGGTAAATACGATGTTGTCAGACAATTGAAGTGCATAAGTTGGGAACATAGGCTGTCAGGGAAGTGAAATGTGGAACTTGTTCAAGGAACAGGTGCTACGTGTCCTTGATATGTATGTCCCTGTCAGGCAGGGAAGAGATGGTCGAGTGAGGGAACCATGGTTGACAAGAGAGGTTGAATGTCTTGTTAAGAGGAAAAAGGAGACTTATGTAAGGCTGAGGAAACAAGGTTCAGACAGGGCATTGGAGGGATACAAGATAGCCAGGAAGGAACTGAAGAAAGGGATTAGGAGAGCTAAGAGAGGGCATGAACAATCTTTGGCGGGTAGGACCAAGGAAAACCCCAAGGCCTTTTACACATATGTGAGAAATATGAGAATGACTAGAGCGAGGGCAGGTCCGATCAAGGACAGTAGCGGGAGATTGTGTATTGAGTCTGAAGAGATAGGAGAGGTCTTGAACGAGTACTTTTCTTCTGTATTTACAAATGAGAGGGGCGATATTGTTGGAGAGGACAGTGTGAAACAGATTGATAAGCTCGAGGAAATACTTGTTAGGAAGGAAGATGTGTTGGGCATTTTGAAAAACTTGAGGATAGACAAGTCCCCCGGGCCTGACGGGATAAAGAACAAACAAAGAACAAAGAAATGTACAGCACAGGAACAGGCCCTTCGGCCCTCCAAGCCCGTGCCGACCATACTGCCCGACTAAACTACAATCTTCTACACTTCCTGGGTCCGTATCCTTCTATTCCCATCCTATTCATATATTTGTCAAGATGCCCCTTAAATGTCCCTATCGTCCCTGCCTCCACTACCTCCTCCGGTAGTGAGTTCCAGGCACCCACTACCCTCTGCGTAAAAAACTTGCCTCGTACATCTACTCTAAACTTTGCCCCTCTCACCTTAAACCTATGCCCCCTAGTAATTGACCCCCTAGTAATTGATATATCCAAGGATTCTATGGGAAGCAAGAGATGAAATTGCAGAGCCGTTGGCAATGATCTTTTCGTCCTCACTGTCAACAGGGGTGGTACCAGGGGGTTGGAGAGTGGCGAATGTCGTGCCCCTGTTCAAAAAAGGGACTAGGGATAACCCTGGGAATTACAGGCCAGTTAGTCTTACTTCGGTGGTAGGCAAAGTAATGGAAAGGGTACTGAAGGATAGGATTTCTGAGCATCTGGAAAGACACTGCTTGATTAGGGATAGTCAGCACGGATTTGTGAGGGGTAGGTCTTGCCTTACAAGTCTTATTGAATTCTTTGAGGAGGTGACCAAGCATGTGGATGAAGGTAAAGCAGTGGATGTAGTGTACATGGATTTTAGTAAGGCATTTGATAAGGTTCCCCATGGTAGGCTTATGCAGAAAGTAAGGAGGCATGGGATAGTGGGAAATTTGGCCAGTTGGATAACGAACTGGCTAACCGATAGAAGTCAGAGAGTGGTGGTGGATGGTAAATATTCAGCCTGGATCCCAGTTACCAGTGGCGTACCACAGGGATCAGTTCTGGGTCCTCTGCTGTTTGTGATTTTCATTAATGACTTGGATGAGGGAGTTGAAGGGTGGGTCAGTAAGTTTGCAGACGATACGAAGATTGGTGGAGTTGTGGATAGTGAGGAGGGCTGTTGTCGGCTGCAAAGAGACATAGATAGGATGCAGAGCTGGGCTGAGAAGTGGCAGATGAAGTTTAACCCTGAAAAGTTAGAGGTTGTCCATTTTGGAAGGACAAATATGAATGCGGAATACAGGGTTAACGGTAGAGTTCTTGGCAATGTGGAGGAGCAGAGAGATCTTGGGGTCTATGTTCATACATCTTTGAAAGTTGCCACTCAAGTGGATAGAGCTGTGAAGAAGGCCTATGGTGTGCTCGCGTTCATTAACAGAGGGATTGAATTTAAGAGCCGTGACGTGATGATGCAGCTGTACAAAACTTTGGTAAGGCCACATTTGGAGTACTGTGTACAGTTCTGGTCGCCTCATTTTAGGAAGGAGGTGGAAGCTTTGGAAAAGGTGCAAAGAAGATTTACCAGGATGTTGCCTGGAATGGAGAGTAGGTCTTACGAGGAAAGGTTGAGGGTGCTAGGCCTTTTCTCATTAGAACGGAGAAGGATGAGGGGCGACTTGATAGAGGTTTATAAGATGATCAGGGGAATAGATAGAGTAGACAGTCAGAGACTTTTTCCCCGGGTGGAACAAACCATTACAAGGGGACATAAATTTAAGGTGAAAGGTGGAAGATATAGGAGGGATATCAGAGGTAGGTTCTTTACCCAGAGAGTAGTGGGGGCATGGAATGCACTGCCTGTGGACGTAGTTGAGTCGGAAACATTAGGGACCTTCAAGCAGCTATTGGATAGGTACATGGATTACAGTAAAATGATAGTGTAGATTTATTTGTTCTCAAGGGCAGCACGGTAGCATTGTGGATAGCACAATTGCTTCACAGCTCCAGGGTCCCAGGTTCGATTCCGGCTTGGGTCACTGTCTGTGCGGAGTCTGCACGTCCTCCCCGTGTCTGCGTGGGTTTCGTCCGGGTGCTCCGGTTTCCTCCCACAGTCCAAAGATGTGCGGGTTAGGTGAATTGGCCAATGATAAATTGCCCTTAATGTCCAAATTGCCCTTGGTGTTGGGTGGAAGTGTTGAGTTTGGGTGGGGTGCTCTTTCCAGGAGCCGGTGCAGACTCGGGGGGCTGAATGGCCTCCTTCTGCACTGTAAATTCAATGATAATCTATGATTAATCTAGGACAAAGGTTCGGCACAACATCGTGGGCCGAAGGGCCTGTTCTGTGCTGTATTTTTCTATGTTCTATGTTCTATATTGTTGTGCATTTCCCCAAGAACAATTGATCCCACTTTATGCTCCTCAGCTCCTATCTAATAGCAGTATAATTTCCCCTCCCCCAATTAAATGCCTTCCCATACTATGTGTTCCTATCCCTCTCCATGACTGTGGTAAAGGTCAAGGAGTTGTGGTCACTGTCACCGAAATGCTCTCCCACCGCGACATCTGACACCTGGCCTGGTTCGTTGCCGAGCACCAAGTCCAATATGGCCTCCCCCTTAGTCTACATATTGAGTCAGGAATCCTTCCTGTACACACCTGACAAAATCTGCTCCATCCAAACCATTTGCACTAATGAGGTTCCAGTCAATATTAGGGAAGTTGAAGTCACCCATGACAATAACTCTGTTACTTCTGCACTTTTCCAAGATCTCATTGGCAATAGGGTTAAGGAAAATCCCAAGGCTTTTTACACGTACATAAAAAGCAAGAGCGTAGCCAGGGAAAGGGTTGGCCCACTGAAGGATAGGCAAGGGAATCTATGTGTGGAGCCAGAGGAAATGGGTGAGGTACTAAATGAATACTTTGCATCAGTATTCACCAAAGAGAAGGAATTAGTGGATGTTGAGTCTGGAGAAGGGTGCATAGATAGCCTGGGTTACATTGAGATCCAAAAAGATGAGGTGTTGGGCGTCTTGAATAATATTAAGATAGATAAGTCCCCAGGGCCGGATGGAATCTACCCCAGAATACTGAAGGAGGCGTGAGCGGAAATTGCTGAGGCCTTGACAGAAATCTTTGGATCCTCACTGTCTTCAGGTGATGTCCTGGAGGACTGGAGAATAGCCAATGTTGTTCCTTTGTTTAAGAAGGGTAGCAAGGATAATCCAGGGAACTACATGCCGGTGAGCCTTACGTCAGTGGTAGGGAAATTACTGGAGAGAATTCTTCGAGACAGGATCTACTCCCATTTGGAAGCAAATGGACATATTAGTGAGAGGCAGCATGGTTTTGTGAAGGGGAGGTCGTGTTTCACTAACTTGATAGAGTTTTTCGAGGAGGTCACAAAGATGATTGATGCAGGTAGGGCAGTGGATGTTGTCTATATGGACTTCAGTAAGGCCTTTGACAAGGTCCCTCATGGTAGACTGGTACAAAAGGTGAAGTCACATGGGATCAGGGGTGAGCTGGCAAGGTGGATACAGAACTGGCTAGGTCATAGAAGGCAGAGAGTAGCAATGGAAGGATGCTTTTCTAATTGGAGGGCCGTGACTAGTGGTGTTCCGCAGGAATCAGTGCTGGGACCTTTGCTGTTCGTAGTATATATAAATGATTTGGAGGAAAATGTAACTGGTCTGATTAGTAAGTTTGCAGACTACACAAAGGTTGGTGGAATCGCGGATAGCAATGAGGACTGTCAGAGAATACAGCAGGATTTAGATCGTTTGGAGACTTGGGCGGAGAGATGGCAGATGGAGTTTAATCCGGACAAATGTGAGGTAATGCATTTTGGAAGGTCTAATGCAGGTAGGGAATATACAGTGAATGGTAGAACCCTCAAGAGTATTGAAAGTCAGAGAGATCTAGGTGTACAGGTCCACAGGTCACTGAAAGGGGCAACACAGGTGGAGAAGGTAGTCAAGAAGGCATACGGCATAAGAACACAAGAACATAAGAACTAGGAACAAGAAGGAGTAGGCCATCTGGCCCCTCGAGCCTGCTCCGCCACTTAATTAGATCATGGCTGATCTTTGTGGACTCAGCTCCACTCTCCGGTCCGTACACCATGTCCCCGAATCCCTTTATTCTTTAAAAAGGCATCTATCTTTTTCTTAAAAACGTTTAAAGAAGGGGCCTCAACTGCTTCACTGGGCAAGGAATTCCAGAGATTCACAACCCTTTGGGTGAAGAAGTTCCTCCTACACTCCGTCCTAAATCTACCTCCCCTTATTTTGAGGCTATGCCCCCTAGTTCTGCTTTCCCCGACCAATGGAAACAACCTGCCCGCATTTATCCTATCTATTCCCTTCATAATTTTATATGTCTCAATAAGATCCCCCCGCATCCTTCTGAACTCCAATGAGTACAATCCCAGTCTACTCAACCTCTCGTCATAATCTAATCCCCTCAACTCTGGGATCAACCTAGTGAATCTCCTCTGCACTCCCTCCAGTGCCAATATGTCCTTTCTCAGGTAAGGAGACCAAAACTGAACACAATACTCCAGATGCGGCCTCACCAACACCTTATACAATTGTAGCATAACCTCCCTAGTCTTGAACTCCATCCCTCTAGCAATGAAAGACAAAACTCGATTAGCCTTCTTAATCACCTGTTGCACCTGCACACCAACTTTTTGCGACTCGTGCACCAGCACACCCAGGTCCCTCTGCACAGCAGCGTGTTTTAACATCTTACCGTTTAAATAATAATCCATTCTGCTGTTATTCCTCCCAAAATGGATAGCCTCACACTTGGCAACATTGAATTCCATCTGCCAGACCCTAGCCCATTCACCTAACCTATCCAAATCCTTCTGCAGACTTCCGGTATCCTCTGCACTTTTTGCTTTACCACTCATCTTAGTGTCGTCTGCAAACTTTGACACATTGCACTTGGTCCCCAACTCCAAATCGTCTATGTAAATTGTGAACAACTGCGGGCCCAGCACTGATCCTTGAGGGACCCCACTAGTTACAGGTTGCCAACCAGAGAAACACCCATTTATCCCCACTCTCTGCTTTCTGTTAGTTAACCAATCCTCTACCCATGCTACCACTTTACCCTCAATGCCATGCATCTTTAGTTTATGCAGCAACCTTTTGTGTGGCACCTTGTCAAAAGCTTTCTGGAAATCCAGACATACCACATCCATTGGCTCCCCGTTATCTACTGCACTGGTAACGTCCTCAAAAAATTCGACCAAATTAGTCAGACATGACCTACCCTTTGTGAACCCATGCTGCGTCTGCCCAATGGGACAATTTCCCTCCAGGTGCCCCGCTATTTCCTCCTTAATGATAGATTCCAGCATTTTCCCTACAACCGAAGTTAAGCTTACCGGCCTATAATTACCCGTTTTCTGCCGACCTCCTTTTTTAAACAGTGGTGTCACGTTTGCTACTTTCCAATCCTCTGGGACCACCCCAGAGTCTAGTGAATTTTGATAAATTATCACTAGTGCGTTTACAATTTCCCTAGCCATCTCTTTTAACACTCTGGGATGCATCCCATCAGGGCCAGGAGACTTGTCTACCTTTAGTCTCATTAGCTTGCCCAATACTGCCTCCTTAGTGATTACAATCATCTCAAGGTCCTCACCTATCATATCCTTATTTCCATCAGTCACTGGCATATTATTTGTGTCCTCCACTGTGAAGACTGACCCAAAAAATCTGTTCAGCTCCTCAGCCATTTCCCCGTCTCCTATTATTAAATCTCCCTTCTCATCTTCCAAAGGACCAATATTTACCTTAGCCACTCTTTTTTGTCTTATATATTTGTAGACGCTTTTACTATCTGCTTTTATGTTCTGAGCCAGTTTACTTTCATAGTCTACCTTACTCTTCTTTATGGCTTTTTTAGTAGCTTTCTGTTGTCCCCTAAAGACTTCCCAGTCCTCTAGTCTCCCACTAATTTTTGCCACTTTGTCTGTTTTTTCCTTCAATTTGATACTCTCCCTCACCTCCTTAGATATCCACGGTCGATTTTTCCCCTTTCTACCGTCTTTCTTTTTTGTCAGTATGAACCTTTTCTGAACACTGTGAAAGATCGCTCGGAAGGTTCTCCACTGTTCCTCAACTGCTTCACCATGAAGTCTTTGCTCCCAGTCTACCTTAGCTAGTTCTTCTCTCATCCCATTGTAATCGCCTTTGTTTAAGCACAAAACAATAGTGCTTGATTTTACCTTGTCATCCTCCAACTGTATTTTAAATTCCACCATATTGTGGCCTCTCCTTCCAAGAGGATCCCGAACTATGAGATCATTAATCAATCCTGCCTCATTACACAGGACCAGATCTAGGACTGCTTGTTCCCTTGTAGGTTCCATTACATACTGTTCCAGGAAATTATCCTGGGCACATTCTATAAACTCTTCCTCAAGGCTGCCTTTACCAACCTGGTTAAACCAATCGATATGCAGATTAAAATCTTCCATGATAACCGCTGTACCATTTCTACATGCATCCGTTATTTCTTTGCTTATTGCCTGCCCTACCATCCTGTTACTATTTGGTGTCCTATAGACTACTCCTATCAGTGATCTTTTCGCCTTACTATTCCTGATTTCCACCCAAATTGATGCAACCTTGTCCTCCGTAGCACCAATATCATCCCTTACTATTGCCCGGATGCCATCCTTAAACAACAAAGCTACACCACCGCCCTTACCGTCCATTCTATCCTTTCGTATAGTCTGATACCCTTGGATATTTAACTCCCAGTCGTGACCATCTTTTAACCATGTTTCAGTAATGGCCACTAAATCACAGTCATTCACGATGATTTGCGCCATCAACTCATTTCGTATACTACGAACATTCAGGTAAAGTACATTTATGCTGTTTTTTATGTCTTTGTTATGAATCCTAACACCTTGATCAGTAACTTTTCGCAATTTATTTTTCCTCTTACCCTTTCTCCTAATTTTCCTTGTCTTTGAACCCATATCTCTACATAATAACCTGTCACTTAACCTGCTGCCTTGATCTCCATTAACCATTATACTGTCCATAGCTTTACATTTCCCTTCCCCCCAACTTGCTAGTTTAAAGTCCTTGTGACCAACCTATTTATCCTATTCGCTAGAACCCTGGTCCCAGAATGGTTCAGGTGAAGACCGTCCCAACGGTACAGGTCCCTCCTGCCCCAGTACTGATGCCAATGCCCCATGAAATGGAATCCCTCTTTCCCGCACCACTCCTTTAGCCACGTGTTAACTTCTCTAATTTTCTCAACCCTATGCCAATTGGCACGTGGCTCGGGTAGTAATCCAGAGATTATAACCCTGGAGGACCTGTTCTTTAATTTAGTCCCTAGTATTTGATAATCCCCAAACAGGTCCTCTTTCCTAGTCTTACCTATGTTGTTAGTCCCAACGTGGACCACAACAACTGGATCCTCCCCCTCCCTCTCCAAAATCCTTTCAAGCCGATCAGTGATGTCCCTGACCCTGGCACCGGGCAGGCAACATACCATGTGGGACTCTCGATCTGGCTTACAAAGGATGCCATCAATCCCCCTAATTATAGAATCCCCTACAACTACCACTTGTCTTTTTGCTCCCCCCTCTTGAATGGCTTCCTGTACCACGGTGCAGTGGTCAGTCAACGCATCCTCCCTACAGCCCTCTTCCTCATCCACACAGGGAGCAAGTACCTCATACCTGTTGGACAACGTCAAGGGCTGAGGCTCCCTCCCTATTCTTCTGAAAGCATCTGAACCCCGGAACATCTCACAACCCATTCCTGCCCGTGTGAAATCCATGGGCGAAATTCTCCCCCAACGGCGCGATGTCCGCCGACTGGCGCCAAAAATGGCGCCAATCAGACGGGCATTGCGCCGGCCCAAAGGTGCGGAATGCTCCGCATCTTTGGGGGCCGAGCCCCAACATTGAGGGGCTAGGCCGGCGCCGGAGGGATTTCCGCCCCGCCAGCTGGCGGAAATGGCGTTTGTTGCCATTTGGGTCAATAACTGCGTATAATTAGAAACTGCAATATGCACGTCAAACTAAAGTACATGGGAGTAGCTGCAACAGTTGAATCAAAGTGGTCTCAATCATTTATAGCGCCTTACAGTCGACCAGATGGTGTATGTGTTCATCCTTTTCATTGTTCTGTTGTGTTGGCATAGCCGACAGAACCACATTTATTGCCCAACATTAGCTCCCATGGGAAGGCAGTGGTAGGCCTTCAGCAATCGCCACTGTCCTTACAACTGAATGGGTCTTTGGAGGACATTGAGAGTCAAGCACTTCGGGTGGGACTGGAGTCACGTGTAGACCAGACCAGTTAAAGAAAAGGGAAAACCTGCAATAATTTCACCTCAGGACTGTTCGAAAGGCAGCGGCAAATCTGCACATTTATATAACAAAAGCAAAACACTGCAGATCCTGAAAATCTGAAACAAAAACAGGAGGCGCTGGGAAGACTCGAAGGTTTGGCAGCATCTGTAGAAAGAGAAACTGAGTCAACATTTCAGGGCAGGCTGAAAGGTCATTGACCTGAAACATTAATTCTGTTTCTCTCGCTACAGGAGATGCTGACCTGCTGCGTATTTCATGTATTTTCTGAATTTACTGCATGTTTCTATGTTCATCAATGAATGAACATGTAAAAGGTATGCACCGGGAAAATAATAGCTGTTCCACTAAGTCCGGCCCACACGTGTTATTGCTGGGGCATCATGGCTAGACACCTTTTACCATTAATCACAGTAGCCCCACCCCGCCCGACACACACACACACACACACACTTACACAGATATCCCCTCGGAAAGGTTAAAAAACCCATAAAAACCCAGGGTCAATAACTGAAAACATACACTGAAAAGTGCCTTTCCCGCCCACTCAGGCAAACGGGACTTGTCCAGGAGATCACGTGAGCCCAGAGCTATCTCTCGCTACCAACCTTACTTGTGATAATGAGACTCATAACCTCAGCTTTCTCCCAATCCCTTTGACCTTCACCACAATGAACGTCTACTGTTGTGATGAAGTTCATCCCCAGGTCGGACCTGGGTAAGACACACCAGCCTAACAAAGATTCTCACAGACCCAAACTGTGTGAGCAGTGGCTGAACTCCAGGTTGTCTTACAACGATGATTTAGATAAGATAATGCATCATGTCAGAAACCTGGGAGTGAACGCAATCGGTGTGAGCATGTGGTAATAAATAAAAGCTGCTGCACTTTCTATGTTCTGCCTCATTGTTATTATTCTTGCAACTGTTGCTTAGGAATTTGTTCTAATGTAATTTCTTTCTTGGGCCAAACCCTACGTTACATACTGAGTGCAAACTGAGACTTGACCCCTGGCCAGATTGAACATTCTTGCCAAAAAGAAATGACAAGAGTTTCAGCTCCATGTTCAGTAGAACACTGTCTAACGTGGCACGGTCGCACAGGTGGTTAGCTCTGTTATGTCAAAGCACCAGGGACCTAGGTTCGATTACCGGCTCGGGTCACTGTCTGTGCGGAGTCTGCACGTTCTTCCCGTGTCTGTGTGGGTTTCCTCCGGGTGCTCCGGTTTCCTCCCACAAGTCCCAAAAGACGTGCTGTTAGGTGGATTGGACATTCTGAATTCTCCCTCCGTGTACCTGAACAGGAGAATCCCTTTTGGCGACTTGGGGATTTTCACAGTAACTTCATTGCACTAGAAATGTACGCCTACTTATGACACTATTATTTTATTATTAATTATTTGCCCATACATTTATGATGGATTCTCCTGTCACTTCGACAGGTCAGTTTTCGGCAAGTAAACAAAAATTAGAAATGATTGGTTATAGTCCAGGTTGTGACGTCTCATGTGTGACATTAGGTCAAGTCTCGATTTGTCTTTATATCCAAGTTTGTGATATCGGATTTTGTGGGTTCCTGTGCTCAGCTGACTGTATAGTACTGCCTTGGCTGAAAACAGAGCGACCAGTCAAAGTTTTTTGCCTCGCACTCATCAGGACACTTTGCAAGAATGCTGATGGAAGGGGAAAACGACAATTTTTATGCTGTATAAAACACAAGCCCATGAATGGGCCTGAAGGCCATCACCCTTGACCCTGAATAATGCCGCGTCTCCCTCAGAATATCCCGGGAGGACTAGATATCTCAAACATTTGAGCAACAGGTGAAGCTAGCTGCTTTATGTTGCTACTATACGGTAGCAACACGAGTGGTGTTTGCCACTAACAGGATGCTGCCGCCAAGCCAATATATCACACAAATGAGTAACGTGGACTCCGAATTTCAGTGTCAATGTGATGCAGGGTATGTAGGTCCCTAAGGCTGGTGAATTGTATCAAACACCTTTTTCAGCTACTATTCATAACGGGCAACGTACAGACCGTACCCGACCAGCCCGTGCTGACAAAACTCAAAACACAGAGTCCAACATTAGATGTGATTCCGCGATTGGACAACATTTGCTCAAAAAATCTTCAGTCTACTAAAAATTATGCCAAGAACCATTTTAAGATTGTCAGTCGGGCTCACAGTGTGACGAATTAGTGTGTACTGGAAGCTGCAAATATTAATACGCAGGGCCCTGTTCTTTGCAGACAGAAAGAATGCATAGACACGTTGCGTCTGTTTCAGCTGATCAAAATAAGTGCCAGCTGTTCGCTGATTCATTTCCCAGGGTATTGCCTTGACCAATCAGGGTCAACCTGCTTGGTTTAAATTTCAAACAATGTTTGACAATTAACTGTCAGCCGCCATCAACTGGTGCATTCTCTATGGCAATGCCTCTACCAAATAGAGTTAACTTTCCAACCAATCAGCATTCTCTTTGCATACAGTATAAATTGTTTCTTTTTCCTTATATTGGTATTCTTGAGAAGTGTCATGATGCGTATAAGATGAAAAACTTCAACTTGTCTCTTTTTTCAGCAACACTCACGTTCCGTATTACCCAAACAACTATTAGTACTGCCTTTGGTAGGCAGAAACCCTCCATGAAAACTCCATGACCGACCCAACGAAGCTGAGCTCTGACAAGCGTGCTCTCAATGCCAGGTACTCTTTGCAAGAACCTCAGTGTTGGGGTTTTGTCTGGTCGCCCAATATGGCAAATATTTCTCAGACAGTGAAGGTGGAATGTTTGATGCTACACTGGTATCTTGCCCAAGTCTCCCACCCATAAGGAAGTGATGCAAGAACAACTGCCTGGGGAAATGTAATCTTTGTTCTGAAAGAAACTCCATGCTCCTCCCAAAGTCAGTGAGAGAACCTGCCAAATGCTGAGCTTGCGTTTGCCGGGTGGTGGTGGTTTCAATGCCGGAGAAGGCACAGACTATAATACATGGAGTGGAGTACGAGGACACTATGGTATTGCTATAGCAAATTCCAATGGGCAGTTCCTGCTCTCCAAGTGCAGTGAGTTTAACCTAACCACCACAAACATAATCTTCCAGCAAGCAGACAAACTGAAAACAATATGGCTGCACTCTAGATCCAAACAGCGCCATCTGTAGGGTTACATTATTGTACGGCAGAGATAACTCAAGGATGCGAGTTCTGCTCACTCCCTTAGAGATGCAGAATGCTGGTCTGACCATCGGCTTGTCGGGGATTTTGAAGATAAAATAAATCGAAGGCTCTTTGACACAGAGTCAAGACACAAAGGAAGCTTCATGTAACTGTGCTTAGGCGGCACGGTAGCACAGTGGTTAGCACTGTTGCTTCACAGCGTCAGGGACGCGGGTTTGATTCCTGGCTTGGGTCACTGTCTGTGCGGAGTTTGCACATAATCCCCGTGTCTGCGTGGGTCCTCCGGGTGCTCCGGTTTCCTCCCACAAGTCCCGAAAGACATCTTTGTTAGGTGAATTGGACATTCTGAATCCTCCCTCTGTGTACCCGAACAAGCACCGAAGTATGGCGACTAGGGGCTTTTCACAGTAACTTCATTGCAGTGTTAATGTAGACCATACTACTTGTGACCATAAAGATTATTATTATTATTAAAGACACATCCAATGGACAAGGAACTGGGAACACAAATTAGCCATAACAGTTGTTGATTTCCCAGAGGACACTATTGTCATTGAAGATTCTTGGAAAAAAATTAAAGGATGCTTCTTACATCGCAGGATCTGTGCTCCTGGGATTTGTTAAGCAGAAGCACCAGGGCTGGTTTGACAACAATGACCATGTCAAGCTTCTGGAGAAAGTGCACGATGCCCACAGATCTTACAAATCTGGCAAGAAATCACCAGCAAGGAACCACCAGATATCAACACACCCTCCCGGCCAAACTAAGGGAGAGGAAGAGCCAACGGTGGGAAATCAAGGCCAATGAGCTTCAAGAGGCTGCTAACGAAAAAGACTTTGAGGCAGAATTCTCCGCAATTGGCGCGATGTCCGCCGACCGGCGCCAAAAATGGTGCGAATCAGTCTGGCATCGTGCCGCCCCAAAGGTGCGGAATCCTCCGCATCTTGAGTGGCCGAGCCCTAACCTTGAGGGGCTAGGCCCGCGCCGGACTGATTTCCGCCCCGTCAGCTGCCGGGAAAGGCCTTTGGTGCCCCGCCAGCTGGCGCAAAACTGACTTTGCCGGGCGGCGCATGCGCGGGGGCGTCAGCGGCCGCTCACGGCATCCCCGCGCATGCGCAGTGGAGGGGGTCTCTTCCGCCTCCGCCATGGTGGAGACCATGGCGAAGGCGGAAGGAAAAGAGTGCCCCCATGGCACAGGCCCGCCCGCGGATCGGTGGGCCCCGATCATGGGCCAGGCCACCGTGGGGGCACCTCCCGGGGCCAGATCGCCCCGCGCCCCCCCCAGGACCCCGGAGCCCGCCCGCGCCGCCTTGTCCCGCCGGTAAGAGAGGTGGTTTGATTCTCGCCGGCGGGACAGGCATTCTAGCAGCGGGACTTCGGCCCATCCGGGCCGGAGAATCGCCGGTGTGAGGGGGGGGGGGGGCCCTCCAACTGGCGCAGCGCGATTCCCGCCCCCGCCGAATATCCGGCGGGGGCGGGATTCACGCCAGCACCCGGCGATTCTCCGGCCCGGCAGGGGGTCGGAGAATCTCGCCCCGACGGCTCCACATTAAGATCTGTGATCACCTTATGGCCCCAAACCAATGCTCTGATACCCATCCCCTTAGCCAATGGTAATCAACTCTGAACAAATAGGCATGAGATTTACTCTCATTGGGCAGAACACCTTAGTAATCTCCTAAACCCACAATCCATCGTGTACAATGATATCACTGAGTTACGTCCACAGCATCACACTCCGGGAGAATTTACTCTCAATCGTTCTCAAGCAGAAGTCACAAAGGCCTTAAAACAACTTCCGGTGAAAATTCTCCAGGAGCTGATGGCGTCCCACCTGAAGTATTCAAGTCTTCAGAGATTCACATGGTTAGGAAACTCACTAGTCTCTTCTGTCTAATCTATAACCAGGGCCCCAAGACGACAAGGGAGCCTCCATAATTAATCTCGGCAAATGGACAGGGAGCAAGTCCACCTCTGACAAACAGCGTGGAATCTCACCACGCTGAACAGTGAGAAAAACTGTTGCAGGGATTGTTCTCATTTGCATTGAGACTCACCTGGATGACCCTGTGTCCAGACAGTGTGTCCTCCATGCAGGACGGGGTACAGTGGACATGATCTTTGCAGTGCGGCAAATTCAAGACAAGTCCCACAATCAGAATAAGGACTTCTATACGGTGCTGGCTAACATGACAAAGGCCTTTGACACAGTAAACTGGGAGTGTCATTCACTCGTTTCACCATGGTATGTTGGCCAGAGTGATGCACAGTGGTACATCATCGGATGCCTTTCCTGTCACCAATGGCACTAAGCAAGGCTGTGTATTGGCTCTAGCTCTGTTTGCCATACGCTTCCTGGCCACACCCCAGTGCACACGCAAAGATCTCGACACAGGGTGCACATTCAATTCGGGACAGACAGCAAACTCTTCAACTCGCAAAGGTCCAAGGCTGGTACAAAGGTCACTGAACAGCTGTGAAGCCACCCCATGTTGGTGCTGTGCGGGACCCTGTGCCTGCTCTCTCACTGGGAGGCTCAGAGGGAAGTGAAGGAGTTAAGACGGTTTAGAAAGATTCGAAACTGACCCGAAACATTCAGAAGAAAAACAAAGGATTCCATTGTTTACCCGGGGACAGCCAGTGGGAAAATGAATCGAACAAACAGCTGGGTCCAGCATTCAGTCTCAGAAATCACATGAGTTTCAGCAAAATCACGTAGCAATTGGGTCTATTTGTGATGTTGACTCTGAGTCTTGCCCAAGCCTTGTTTAATGACACTTTTTTACTGCAATGACTGTACACGCTCCCCCATCAAGTCTCCTCTTGTGTTCTTTTTAAAAGCACAGCCCTTTTCCACCTTTCACATTGAACCCAGGCCTGGCCTGTTCTTGGAGGTGGGGGCGCTTCATTGCATTATGATGCTGAACAGCAGGAGAGTTCTCCCTGCTGCCCTGGCCAATATTTATTCCTCAACCAACATCAAAAAAAATGGATCATCTGATCATTAGTCGCATTGCTCTTTGTGGGAGCTTGCTGTGTGTAAATTGGCCACTTCATTTCCTTACATTACAACAGTGACTGCACTTCAAAGAAATGCTTCCTCGGCTGTGAAGCTCTTTGGGATTCCCCGAGGTGGTGAAAAGTGCATTGGAAATGCAAGTTCTTTCTTGCTGGCGATTGTTTGTCTCATTGCTATTTGTGGGATTGTGCTGTGTGTACAGAGGCTGCTGCATTCCCTACATGGTAGCAGCGCTACATTGCAAAATATTTAATTGGACGTGAAGCAATTTGGGATTTTCAAGGACATAAATGTTGCTGTGTACACGAGAGTTCTGTCTTTAAGGTAATTTTACAGGTATGGAGAGTGCCCTTGTAAAGTCTCTCCCGGCTATTGCCTCTGAGGGTGTACCTAGTCAGGACCAAGATCCGGAGAAATTTCTTCACTCAGAGGGATTGTGAATGTTTGGAATTCTCTTTCTGAGGGAGCTTGTGGATGCATCAGTCAATAAATAGATTCAAGATTGAGAGTGATAGATTTGACTCGAAGGGAATCAAGGTAAAAGGTGGCAAGTCGGAGTTGAGGTCCATCAACCATGAACATATTGAACGGCAGAACAGACTGGAGGGACCAAATGGCCTACTCCAGTCCTATTTCCTATGTTCTCAAATATTTCACAGAATCGTAGAATTTACAGTGCAGAAGGAGGCCATTCAGCCCATTGAGTCTGCACCGGCCTTTGGAAAGAGCACCCTTACCTAAGCCCCCACCTCCATCCTATCCCCATAACCCAGGAACCCCACCCCACCTTTTTGTTTGGACACTAAGAGAAATATTAGCATGGCCAATCCACGGGACCTGCACATCTTTGGACTGCGGGCGGAAACCGGAGCACCCGGAGACATTTGATAGATCACAAGGGGAACTCCAGAACAACTTGTGAGACAGTGACATCAGGACATGCCTGCCTGTCTCCCCGTCCCTTACCTTTGCCCTGGGAGACCAGGTTGATGAGCTGGCGCACAGTCTCGACCAGCTGGAGCTGCTGCAGTTGTAGGCCACTGCTGTTGCTGCTGGCTGTGTGCAGGCGTTTCTCCAGCTCCCTGATGTTGCTGATCTGGTGGGTCACTAACTGCTGGAGTAGCTCCTTCTCCTTCCGAATGGATCCCAGCTCAGTGCGGTGCCTGGCCTCAATGTCGGAGACCTTCCCCTCTAAAAGTCTGAACCATGAATTGTAGTTAAAATCACCAGTTTAAACCGAAGCTCATTCCACTGCATTTGCATATTTAATATACATTTAACTTTAATGCTGAGAAAAGGCAGAGGAATATGTAATAAATTTCACATTATTTTAGATAAAAAATTAAACATTCTTCGTAAACATAGAAACTGAAATCTCTGAAGAGTTTGCTTCTACTTCTGTTGTGTGGTTATCACCGACTAACATTCATATTGCGCCAATATTTATATGGTCAGTTCGAGCTAAACCAGGCATGAGCCGCTGAGATGGCAGTCCTGATCATAAAATACTTATATATGTGTGGTAGGTAGCATTGCCCCTTTAAGGGGTAACCTTTCACTGGCCAAATCACTGAGTGACTTTAAAACAGAGATAGATAGGTTCTTGATTAACAAGGGGATCAGGGGTTATGGGGAGAAGGCAGGAGAATGGGGATGAGAAAATATCAGCCATGATTGAATGGCGGAGCAGACTCGATGGGCCGAGTGGACTCGATGGGCTGAGTGGCCTAATTCTGCTCCTATGTCTTATGGTCTTATGGCCATGTGACCCTCTCGGGGGCTATCGCGTGGGAGTATGTGAACCCTGTCCAATGGGGAAAAAGCGTGGGGCCCTCGGTACAGAGGTCAGGGCAGTGTGGACCCAGGAGTCAAATCTCATTGTTGTTTCCAATAACCCTCTTTGTTATATAAGAAGCCTCCTCAGTGACACCTCAGGATTACAATACGGAAATAACCTAAAGATGGACCTTGACAATTTCAAGTGATGCGGCTGTGACTATTACCGTTTGCAGCTTGTCCCATTGTAGGATTGTCTTAGCGGAAGAAAGTTTATTGATACAGTGGTTTGGTTACCGATATGCTCCATCTAGAGTGTCCCATTAGAGAGAAAAGCAAAATCTGCCACGGATGAGATGGGAGAATTTCCAAACTCTGTTTGATTTGCTGATGGCGGTGGATCCAAACATCAGCATGAGCTCATGGGCCCAGGTTAACAGTATAAATGCAGCTACCAAGAAATCTCTCGATTCGAGCCTAAGGCCTCAGAAGGTTAAGGGAAGATTCAGTGGAGGCCGGTGATCATTGGCACGTACATATTTCAGAGGGTTGACAGGGTCGATGCTGGGTGCTTGTTTCTCTCTGGCCAGGGAGTCGAGGCCTAGTCGGAACAGCCTGGGGATAAAGGGACAGCCCCCCTACACTGAGATGAGGGACATGTCTTCATTCAGAGGGTTGTGAATCTTTGCGATTCTCCATCCCTGAAGGGTGGCAGATGCTCAGTTGTTCAGTACGTTGGAGAGATTTTTGGATTCTAGGGCAATGAGGGAGCAGGTGGATTTGAGACAGATTGCCCCTGATCATACTGAATGGGGTAGGTAGCAGGCTCGAGGGGCCGGGTGGCCTGTTTCTGCTCCAATTTCCTGTCTTCAAAACGATGAGGGTTTAGTTGGAGAATTTGTTTACACTGGCAAGAGGCACAGGTTTAAGACAATTGGCTAAAGAAGCAGATTGGTGATTGAGGGGATTTTGATTCTATGCAGAGAGTTGTTAGAATCTAAATGCCCAGTTGGACGGTGTGCAAGAAGCAGGTTCAACAATAACTTTCAAAAGGAAATTGGTTATCTGCTTGAAAAGGAAAGATTTTCCGGGTTATGAGAAAAGAGCAGGGACAGTGGGATGAGTTGGCCAATTCTCCACAGTGGGCTGGAAGCAGCTCAATGGGCCGAATGGATTCCTCCTCTGATGTATCATTCTATGAGAAGACCAGCTTGATATTGTTTGTCCCATTTTACCTACTAACCCCTCCCGCGCAATCTATAAGCTCTTGGGTTTGATTTTATATACAGGTGATAACAGACTGTGCTAATTGGTAGAAATATTGATAAATGGGACATGTCCCAGCCTCATGTCAGATCAATGAGTCAAATCGCGACCCCGTGATCGTTGGGGATGTGTAAGTCCCAGTGATAATTTGGCAGCAATTCTGTTTAATTGGGTTTGACAACTTGCCCCAGGACAGTCACAGACACAGCTCCCTCATTAATCAAACTCATGTTTTTTCCACCCCTCAGATCGCTGCGTACAGCTTTGGCATCTATTGACGAACATTAAAATGTTCAAAGGGCTCATGCATGTTATGATAACAGATGGAATTTCACTTTCCCTCTGGAGCAGCACTGACCAACATCAGGAGTTTTGATTAGATCTGATCAGCTGAAGCACAAATTGAATCATTTTGCCCCCGGTTTGTTACAAGCTTCATTGAGTTCAGAGTTTCACACCAAACAAGGCACAAAGGTTCCTGTGAATCTGCAGAGCCGGGGGGGGGGGGGGGGGGGGGGGCCTTACAGATGAGGAATTCAGGTCAAATTTAGAAATATGCAGCTTGTTAAGTTGAGGGCAACATGGTTAGAACAAACTGCATAACCAAGAGACACCCTCCTCAAAAATACCATGCACAATGTACACACATATATAAACACACTTACATTCAAACACACATTTACACACACACAACACATGCATATACACACACGCGGATACACAGGAACACATATGTTCTCACACACACGCACTCACGTTGACTCTTCCATATTTCACTCACTCCCACAGTGACTGCCCAAGTTGAGAAATGGCATTGATACAACTCCCTAATAAAACCTTCAATAAACGGGCAAACAATTCAACATTTTTAATTAAAGGGACTCAGCAAAATCTCAAAGGCACACAAACTTTTATTTAAAGAGTGAGCTGCATTGAATATGAATCTGACAACTCAATTTCTTCAGCGGGAAACTTGCTCCATTAACATGGGACTGATTCTAACTCATTCCAAAAGCCCACGCACGTAGACAGTTAAAATCGGGCCCTGTTGGATATAGATACTGAGTGCAGCTACACACAGGCTTTGCGGCAAGAAATGGTTTGTTTTCAGGTTGAGGAGTACTGACCTGGAGGTGTGGGAAGGAAAAGCCTTGGAAAGGAAAACACGCACAAGGTTCAACCCAAGTGCTGGCTCTCAGCTTTCACAATCACTCTTTCCACCCGTATCTTCCCACCCCTTCCACCCAAACACGGACACCATGGAATTGTTCTTCCGAGTTCATCCCACTTCCCACTGCAACTTTGGTTTGGAACTCAGAAGAGAACTTGGAGTTTCTGCTGAGATTATGGTTAAGGGTCAAGGAATTCTCCTTTCCATCATTCCCTCCCTTTCAAACCTCCCATGAAATTCTGTCCCAGTGACTCTTGCAGCAGGAGCAGGACGAGGCCATTCAACCCCTCAAGCCTGTTCTACCACTCAGTTAGATCATGGCTGATCTGTATCTTTAGTTCATTTAAGTGCCTTTGTTTCTGAGTTCCTGAGCTCTTTGGTCAGAATACTGCGCTCACCATGACACGTTGGGTAACGCCCTCACCTCTAGGGGAGACGTTCCACTCTACAGACTTGACCACAAAACCTTGGCTGACAATCGTAGTGCAGTGCTGAGGGAATCCTGCACCGTTGGAGATATTGGCCACAATTCTCCGGCTGTTGTGATTCCCGTTTCCCGCTGGCAGCGCACCCCTGGAGGCGTGGGGCGGCATCAGTGGCAAATCACATTGGCAAGTGGCGGGGACAGAAAATTGCTAAAGTCCAAGGCTGGAAGTATCACGGTGCTCAGGTGCCAGGGGGAGTGCCAGGGTACTACACTGACCAGTACCCCACCACCCAGGGGCCTCATCTCCCCAGCGAGACCACCCCGAGGCACCATCACGACTGGTTCATGCCTTTGTGAATTTGTACCCGGTTGAGGCCTCGCTGGCGAGATCGGTGAATTCTGGGCCCGGGTGACTTGGGCGAGCACATATTTATATAAGCCCAATGGACTATTGGCTCATTTAAATATGCCCGCCTGGGTCTCGCATAGCGAGAGTGCGATCCAGATTGTGATGCACCATGAGGTTCCGTTCAATCCCGTGAGCTCTTTTGCGCGTCCCAATGAAGGGCTCTCATGAGATTCAACTGGCTTGCCCCGACACCAAGTTGGGCGGGACGAGGCCACAGACTTGCACCCAGAGTTTCAAGGGGCAGTTTGTGGTTAAAAGTTCAGACTATTGGTCAGTTACAGAGCAAGTTAAAGGGCTGGATTCTCCCATTCTGCCCTTACGACCAAAATGTCTGCACCGCGCACGCCACCGATGCGCAGCCACGTAATCCCCCGGCTTTCTCTGCTGATACTGCCGGAGAATTGGCGGGTTTGTGGCCACGCATGTGCACAGTGGCCACCTGCAGCGGTCGCGACGTACAACATGACGCCAGCCACACATGGACCCGGCCTGCTAGATACCCCCTTCGCCACACCCGGACCGACCACCCCTCACCAGTCCCCCCAGCCCTAGCTGAAGCCTCCCTGGCCAACAGAGCGGCTCCCCCCCCCCCCCGCCCCTTCCCCCCGACTGTGGCTGCGCTGGACACGGTCCGCAGCCCCCACGCGAGGTTGATGAAACCTCAGACCACATGCGATCCACGCCATCAGGAATTCAGCCCATCGGGGGCGGAGCATCGGGGGAGGGCCTTCAGGTGACGTCCTGAGGCCATTCCAACGGCGTGCGGCGTACTCACTGATGACGACGTTTTGGAGGTGGCGGAGCATCCGAAAACAGGGATGCCCTCGATTTCAGAGTCAAAAGGGATTTTCCGGCCAGTCACCGAATGCGGTTTTGCCGTCGGCAATTGGAGAATCCTGTCCAAAGTCTTTGATATCAACATTAAACTTGATACTGGAGCTGGCATTAATATATCTCAGATGGTCTAGGCTGGCTTCAGCCAATATCCCTTCATTCGTCTGATATTAAATTACAAGATGCAGGCAGCACAGTGGTTCCAATTAGCGGCAGGATCACTCGTGGTGACAGGTTGTTGACTCTGTCAATGTTGTCTACAGTCAACACACATCCTTACTGAGTGGTGATGTTGGCATCCTTCTAGCAATTCTGGAAAATCAGATCATGTCCTCCATTTGAACAACTCAACATTGTTCACGGAACAATCTTCATCCTTTTATTTAGAACCAGTGGAACCTCAGCCTGCAGAAGCTGAGGAGATTTATTCAATCAGCATTTCTTTCCCAGAGACAGCATCCACTTGACTTCGGTACAGATTGAAGTTATAAATCTCTTATTTCATCCTGAAGTCAGGCCAGACGGGGTAGATACAGAAGGCACCGGGGTAGACAGTGACCATCCGCATGATGACCTGCTGGACCGGGATTGGTTCTTTCCAGAAGGAAGTGATGAGGAAGAGGCCATTGTAGCCCTGAGTGATCTGTTGGAGGTTGTGCTCCTGTGGGATGGTCCAACAGTAGCTGCACCACATCGTGCCTCTGATACTATTTTTGCAAAGTCAGCTGTGCTTCTAGCTAAGCAGCTTTCAGAGCTTTGTCCTGCTGAACCGGCCTCGCCATCTCTCATTGTCCATGAAGAACCTTCCAGAAGAGAGTTCCTTGCCTGAGTCCATGTCAGAGTCTATGGAGGATCCCACTGTCAAAGAGCTGGTAGCTTCTAGGTGTGAAAGTCAATTGAAATCCATTCTTCAGTCCCATCAGAAAATCTTCAACTCCCCAGAGCTGGAGGTCAACACAGAAGCTGTGGTCGAATCTTTAGCTCACCTGAAGCTGCAGAATCCTGCATAGCACTCTTGTCTCTGAGCCATTTGTCTCTAGGCAATTGTTGTTGTTGAAATTTGTCTCATTATAGAAGATGAAGCCTCAGCAATTCTTCCTTTGCACAGACTGCAGCAACCTCACACAGAGAGAAGAGTGGCTTTCTTACCACAGACACTAGAAAGTAGACGGTACATCTCGTTACAGCAGAGTGGCACAATGGGGGTGGCACGGTGGCACAGTGGTTGGCACTGCGGCCTCAGGGCACCAGGACCCGGGTTAGGTCGGGTTCATAGAATCCCTACAGTGCTGAAGGAGGCCATTTGGCCCATCGAGTCTGCACCTGAAAGAGTATCCGACCTAAGCCCATACTCTCACCCTATCCCTGTAACCCACATAACCTTTTTGGACACTAAGGGGCAATTTAGCATGGCCAATCCACCTAACCTGCACATCTTTGGACTTGTGGGAGGAAACCGGAGCACCCGGAGGAAACCTATGCAGACACGGGGAGAACGTGCAGACTCCGCACAGACAGTGACCCAGCGGGGAATCGAACCCAGGTCCCAGGCATTGTGAGGCAGCAGTGCTGACCACTGGGTCACCGTGCTGCCCAGGCATGGGGATAGACTGGGAGAGTGGGTCTAGGTAGGGTGCTCTTTCAGAGGGCCGGTGTAGACTCGAGAGGCCGAATAGCCTCCTTCTGCACTGTATGGATTCTAAAGGAGATCGTCCCTTCTTCTTTTTCAGGAATGTTGTTTTTTTGTCCTTGTCCTTGCAGTTCAGTCGTCTCAAAACCGACACGCTACTGACAAGTAATGCTGCTAAATCACTGTCCCATTCTGTTGTTACTGATGCCCCCCCAAGACAAAAAATAAACCCTTATCATTTCCAACAATCTTCCCTCAGTGTCTGAGAATACCTTGGGGGATTGGATCTTGGGAGTGGAAAGAGTAGGAGTTGGATTTGGGTAGAAACACGACTTGCACAAAATGAGTTACAAAAATGCATTTAAATAGTTAAAGATAGTTCCATATTGTTGTTAAAAAGTAGATGGCATACTGCAGGAGGTGTAGTATAAAGGGTTAACTGAATCGATAGGCTAATGTGTGACGTAGATGATGATGTATCACTGACATCAGTCAATCCTGTGTTAGACTTGTGAGAGAGAGAGATTGGAACACCATACTCGGGGGTTACATGCCTACCCTGTAGCCTGTTTCGATGTAGTACTAATAAATAAGTGTTAAGCAAGTAACAGAATATGTCCAGTCTGTCCAGTAACCAAGTAGCATGCCTACAGGCCACAGGTCAGAAAGGCCATCACAAAACTGTTCTCCTTTGTGTCCATGCCAACAGAGCCTAAAAACTAGGTATTGTGGTCATTGCCGCAGTGTGGGATCTTGCTGTGCACAAGCTATCTGTTGGAAATTCAGATCGGTGGCTCGAAAGAAGAGCAAGAACCTTTGGGCAATTTCTTATGAGGGAGATTTGAGAGACTAGTTAAAAAAGGTCAAAACAATCCCACTTTGCCTGCCATTCGTGGGAACATTGCAGTTTATTGGGAGCGGCACGGTGGCACAACGGTTAGCACTGCTGCCTCACAGCTCCAGGGACCCAGGCTCAATTCCGGCCTCGGGTGACCGTCTGTGCGGTGTCTGCAGGTTCTCCCCCTGTGTGCGTGAGTTTCCTCCGGGTGCTCCGGTTTCCTCCCACAGTCCAAATTTGTGCAGGTTAGGTGGATTGGCCAGGATAAATTGCCCCTTTGTGTCGAAAAGGGTAGATGGGGTTACGGGGATAGGGTGGAGATGTGAGCTTCAGCAGGGTGCTCTTTCCAAGGGCTGGTGCGAACTCGATGGGCTGAATGGCCTCCTTCTGCACTGTAAATTCTATATAATTTACCACACTGCAGTCTTTATTCCCTCAATAAGTAAAAGCCAACACTGCCTCAGTGTCTTGGTCCGGGAGGTGCTTGCTATTATGGTCTGGCCCCTTGCGCTATGTGTTTGACTTTGTTTGTGTTTGTTTAACTAATGGTTATTTTTGTTCAGCGAGCCCTGAATGACACTTTCACTCCCTGCCTAATGATTTACAAGGCTGCTATAACAGAATAATACAGGCATGAACTATCACCTAGTCACTGGCAGCTGGGGCAGGGAAGGTTGAATTTTAAAGCTGTGCTAATATTTGAAAGACCCTCTCTGCACACCCCCAGTCTAAACAGGAAATCTCACCGGCGACATGAGCTTGAGTTATCCAGTGCAAGTGGACTCCTGACAACTGCTTTCCCAGGTAATGTTAACAATGCAGTGTGTGTGTGTGTGTGCTGGTTTGCCAACACTGCAGGATTGTCCAGGAGCCTCCAGCAATTTAGCACAGGGCTAAATCGCTGGCTTTGAAAGCAGACCAAGGCAGGTTAGCAGCACGGTTCAATTCCCGTACCAGCCTCCCCAAACAGGCGCCGGAATGTGGTGACTAGGGGCTTTTCACAGTAACTTCATTTGAAGCCTACTTGTGACAATAAGCGACTTCATTCATTCATTAAAGGTCAAATCCCACTGCTGCGTGGGATTCCTCCCTCCCCAGGCTAGCACTTTTCCCTAATTTTACAACATCAGGAGAACAGGGTCAGCAAGCACTTCGGAAGACACCCATCCAAGTTCTCTCCAACTTCGCCGTCCACCATCCTAATTTGGATCTACATCGCCATTCCTTTATTGTTGCTAGGTCCTGGATCTCCTTCCTAACAGCACTGTGGGTGTACCTACAGCAGATGGATTGCAGCGGCTCAGGAAGGAGGCTCTCCACCACCCCTTCAGCAGCAATTAGGGATGGCCGAGAACTGTCGGCCTCACCAGCGCCAGTCCCACCCCATAAAGCAAGAAAAATAATCTCAAGTATTTTGTTGGCTCTGAAGCGCTTTGGGGCAACTTGAGGTCGAGAAAAGGGGTTATAGAAATGCAGGTCCTTCCCAGACAGGGGGGGTGGAGGCGAAGTTCAGGAACTATTCAAGGGACACTTAGATTGAACAATGGGTTTTGCAAGTTCTGGGCTAAATGTTTGCCTCATTGAGAAGGTGATGTTCAGGGTCGAGGAGCTTCTGTTCTGCATTGCAAAGACTTTAGACTTAACCAGTCTGTGGGCTGACACATTCTCGAGGCCAGCTCAGCGGTACAGGATCTCTGACTGCAACAAAGCATTGAACTGTAAACCTGCACACGGTGCGAAAGAGTCGCAAGGGGGCCTTACCGGTTTTTCTCCTGTATTTTGCTAATCTCGTTGGTTTGCACCATCAGCTGTTTCTCCAGCTTATTAGTGGAGAGGGAATTCTCCAGCAATTGAATTTCGATTCTTGACGTCTGGTTTAGAACCTGTGAAACAAATGACACGGTTTGTGATTTAACTTCCTGTGGTGGGGGTGCTGGGGGGGGCGGGGGGCAGATTCGTTGTGGTGTTTTCCTTCAATTTAACAACCCGTTCACTTGTTTCCTACCCCCGTCACACTGATCTCCATTCTGAATCTGTCCAGTACCATTGGAATAATGGTTCAGTTAGATTCTCCTTTGTCACTAATAATGCTCCTCAGCACAGTGAATTAATTTGAATCCGAAACAGAGAATACTGAACAATCTCAGCAGGTCTGACAGCATCTGTGGGGAGAGAGGGGAGCGAACGTTTCCAGTCTGGGTGACTCTTAGTCAAAGAATTTGAATTTCTGGAAGGTACAAGTTCGGAGTGGGAAGGACAGCATTGGAGAGTCCCAAATCTAGCGCGAACAAAGTCATGGATGAGGCGGGATTGGGGCGAGGACGGTGAAAGACTTACGGCATTAAAGGTTCCAGAAAAATACAAGTTTTGAACATAAAGCTGTTCTTTGCTTTAATGGATCCTGTGAAAAGTTGTTGCTGGGACCCCGCATCTCCCTGAGTGAGCCCTGACTGTACCTGAATGAGGGAAACAATGCCCCTGAGCTATCACTGCTGGCTCACCGCTTTGGAATAGATGCGGATAGCACCCATCCCTTGAAGCCAAAAGGTTGTGGGCCCCACTCGAGAGAATTGAGCATAAAAATCTAGACTGTCACTCTAGACACACACTGAGGGAGCACAGCACTGTCTGCAGAGAGGTTGAACCAGTGTCCCATCTGGTCCCTTAACTAGATGTAAATGGAGGTATTTTGAAAAGAGGAGGGGAGTTTTCCCTGGTGCCCTGATTGCTGAGATTTATCCTACAATCAAATTTACTAATACACATGATCAGGTCATTATTGCTGTCTGTGGGACTTTGCTGTGGGCATATTGGCTGGTGTTCCCGATATTTGTGTTTAGTTCATTCATGGCATGTGGGTATCACCGGCAATGCCAGCATTTGTTGCCCTTCCCTAACTGCCCTGAACTGATTGACTTGCTCGGCCATTTCAGAGAGTATTTACATCACATGGGTTATATTTCAAAACTCCTTCACTGGCCAGAATATTGAAGTTGTGCAAAATGCTGTATCAATGGAAACCTTTCTTGCAGTCACACGGTGGTGAATGGGGTGGTGGAGGCAGGGTCGTGTAGTGGGAGACGTGTTGGAGCAAGTCTCCCCGAGGATTCTGCACCAGCTATTCCACATGGAAGCCTTTGCTTCTCCGTGTAACCAACATTATCCTGCTTCTGCCTCCCTCCCTGCACTCCACCCGGCAAATCGCTTCCCACGTTACCGGCAGGGGCCCATGCTGCTGCCCAGATTTTCCCAGGGATTCTCAGGAGCGATCGAGTATTTTTCCTGGAGCTGTGGCCACGGCGTGGAGTGAGCTTTCAGTCTGCGTGGGAGCGAGCCTGGCTCACACCGGGGAAATAGAGATAAGGCAGTGAAGTGAAAGGCAACATTCTGCATTATGGCTCGAATCCACAGACCATTCACATGAATGTTCATCTTAACTAGACTTCCATCTTAGAACAATAAGCAAAGCCACTACCAGAGGTTAGCAGATTGCAATGTGCTTTGATATTTACTTATAATAAATGTGATATCCTTATGCCCCGAGATCTCAGTTATTAAATGTTCTGTACATACCAGAGACAATTCCACTTCATCCCTGATTGTAATGAGCTAGCTAATCTGAAGAATAAGAGGAGGTTGTTTTACCCCTCGAGCTTATTTCACCAATTTATCAGAACCTACTCATCTGCTCCACAACTTCACTTTACTCCATATTCCTTGATGCCCTTATCGAACAAAGGTTTATCGCTCTTGGTGATGAAGCTCCTATTGACCCTCAGCATCCACAGCCTGTTGGATCGAGAGAGTTCACAATTTCCACTACCCTTTGTGAAAAAGTGCATCTTGATTTAATTCCTGAATGGCCGAGCCCTGATGTTAATACTGAACCCCTGGCATGGACAGGAAGGCTGTCCATCAGCATGTAAATGTCAACAGAAGCCGAAAACCAAAAGTCGTACATTCAAACCTAGTTCCTGCCAAATTCACAGGGGGTACTGGAAGCACATTTGAAATTGTATATCCATAGTTTATGTATGGTTTTGAGGAGATAGGTGCCTGAAATCCAAAGTGTACGGATTAGATCTTGCTGCAGCAGGTCCGAACATTGTGGATCCATCTAGATAGCCAGGGTAACGTTTTGGAGATGTTAGACTCCCCATTGGATATGGTCTCAATTGACATTTGGCATATTTCAGAGAGGAAAGCCACTCTTTGGGAGAAGCAGGTGCCCTTTGAGAGAGGTCAGGTGACCACCTGGGATTGTTAAAAGTAGGCATGAATGTGCACAAGTCGTTAAACTAATTGGAACTGTCAAAGCTGTCAAAGAACTGTCAAAATGTAAAGACAAACTATTAAGCTACCAAAAATTGTCAAGCTGTCAAAGAACTGTCAAAGTTGCAAAGCAACTGTGAAGCTGTCAGAGAGCTTTCAAAAATCAATCGAATTGTGAAATCTCAGTGGACCTGTCAAAGCTGTCATGGGATTTAACTCTATTGGGCATTAAATAAAAAATAAAAAACATGTTATTTCACTCTGTCTTGAATAGGCTTGAAGGTTACCATTATATGATTTGTGCTGCATGACTGATTTTCCAACCTAACATTCACACAGCACTGTGCCTGTTAACTGATTTACATCTCCAAGTGGTTATAGAACAGAAATGGTTATAGACAGACATAGGGTGGCATGGAGACATGAGGAGCTATTGGGTGGCCGAAGGACATAGATGGATGGATCACGAGCTGTGAACTTTGTATTTTGTTTTATTGCTTTTTAAAATTATTTACTCTGTGTTGATACCCAGAGTCAGGCCTTCTGACCAGCCCCGCTCTGCAGCCAGAAACCTCCGCACTCGAGCAGGTCATCTTTCTATCTTCTAAAGTCAAGGCAATACAAGTTAATGCAACCTATCCTCGTCAAATGGAATCATAGGACTCAGTATTATGGAAGTGTGAATGGCTCTATATCCTCCATCCTCCCCACCCCCGGAAGCAAAGTTGGTAGTGGACCTGCCGGTGGGCTTAACAGGGCAGATTTCCACCCCTCTCTGAAGAGTAGGTCCTGCCCTCTGTAGCTGCTGGCCAACATGAATGGCTAGTAGCTCCATCCTGGCAACCCCAAGAGCATGTTAGTGGGCACTCCGTGACTGCAGGGGAGAGAAGAAGAAAGCCCAATGGACCCCTGTAGACAGGTAAGTCCAGGGCTTTAACCACAGAGGGCTTGGGCCTTGATGCACAAACTCAACAGCACGACTTGCCCTGACCCCCAGCATCGACTGCCGTCTAGATAGTGCTGCTCCATCACCATGAACCTTGCTCCTGCTTGAAGAATATTTGCAGGGGAATAAAACAGATCAAAGGGATTTGGAATAAAGTCAATAGTGCCGGACCTGTAACACCATCAAGGCCATGATCTGATGCTTGGCAATAGAATGTACTTCAAAAAATACTTTGAGCTCTGTTATCTCACAACGTAGTTTTAAGATTAAGAAGGACATACGTAAGGCAAAGAAAAATGTAATAAAATGGAATTAAAAAGCTGATTTTCTGTGGGTGAGAATGGAAGCAGGGAAAATAGAATGGGAAAGTGTACGGACGAACAAAAACAATAGAGCAACAATAGGAAAGATTTACAACTGTCATTAGAAGATTGCAGAACAAATCTGCACCACTAAAATATGAGAACCACGGGCGAATAAAGAAAGACAAAACTGAAATTAAATGAAAAGTTGGCAAGAAAGGAGTGAATAGCAAAACGGAACACAGAATAGTTGGAAGGGGAAAAAAGAAGGCAAAGAAAAACTACAAAATTAAATTATCAGAAATATCAAAAAGAAAGAAAAATGAAAAGTAAATACCTTACAGATGCACAGATAACAAAAAAAAAACCAAGACAAGGATTGTGATGAATGTAGCAATTTCAGATATGCTGTATTATATGTATTTGATGCAATAAGGGTTAAAAACCTGGGTAGAGTGTGTATGACTGCCGCTGTCATGTTTTTTTAAGAATCCTGGTTTTAAAAAAAAGCAGACACTTTGGTTACAGAGGTGCAATTAAAGCATCATAAAAATGAAATCACCATTCATTCCAAAAATGTATATTGTTCATCTGAAGTAGGGCTAATGGAATTTTGTTTATATAAAGAAGGTTCATGGGGAGTAGATAATTGGAGACATTGTGTTAGCTTTTGTAGGGTGGTGCAGTTAGCCAAGGGATGAAGCAGTCAGATGATGAATTTTGGAGTTCAGTCTTGATCTGTCTGTGAACAGACTAGCAATTTAGTTAAAAAGATTTTGCCATGGCAGCATGTTGTGCAGTGGTTATCACTGCTGTCTCACGGCACCGATCCGGCTGTGGGTCACTGTCCCTGTGGAGTTTGTACATTCTCCCCGTGTTTGTGTGGGTTTCGCCCCCACAACCCAAAAATGTGTAGGTTAGGTGGATTGGCCATGCAAAATTGCCCATAATTGTAAAAAATGTATTGGGCACTGTAAATTTATTTAAAAAAAACATTTTGCCTATGAACAGAATAGCAGTTTCTGAAATGGCTGGCAGGTTAAACAGTAGTTTGACACAGGCAAGAATGTGCAAGCTGGTTCCTGAAGGATCCCTTTTTTAAAGTGGTTTATCCAGGCCATCTCTTTACAGCAAGTATTCCTGGGGTGGCTAACTGCATTTAAAAGTGGATTTTGACCAGAGATGGGTTTTGCTTGAGTGGAGGTAAAAGATAGCAGTTTGGAGTTAGTATTTTATTTTACTGTTAAGCATTGTTTAACTGGTAATTGTAAGAGATTTTCTTAATGATTTAAAGTTAGTTATACCATGTCAGTAACAGCTTATGCTGTTTACATTCTGTCTTAGTTTGCTCTTGCTTCTTATTTTCCCTCATAGCTTGCTGTTTCTCAATATAAATACATGGTACATCCAAGAGTCCCATCAACTACTCATTGTAGCAAGTACCACTCTCTGTGTAAAAGAGTTTCACTGAGAATCACAGGAACAGGATGAGGCTATTTAGCCACTTGAATCATTGCCACCATTCAATGTCTGATTGTTTAATCAATTATCTCCTCCTCTTTCTGTCTTAAGTAGTTTTATATCATTGCTGATTCCTCTTCCAAGTCACCAAGTTAGCCTCCCTGCTAAATACGGAGACAAATTGTATTTATTATTTCATAATTCTGCAATTTTTCAATCTTTACCTGGGAGTTTATCACATCCCTTAGTGACTCTATCCTATTATGATCCTAGACCAGACCCCAACAGTTGTTCGGAGACCGGACAAAAATCCTAATATTTGATTTAGTTTGTAAGGCTGGGAGGAAAGGATATTTCACTCCAGGAGTGATTCCATGAACAAATAGGGATGGCGTATGAAAACAAACTTTGTTACTGACATGGTATAACTAACTTTAAATCATTAAGAAAATCTCTTACAATTACCAGTTAATTTCGTTCGGGTTCTGAGCCTGCGGGATTCGAAGTTGGTACAGATTGGTAGCTAGGAGCGCCTATCTCATAGCGAGCATTGAAGTAAGACTTACTGGATATCAGCGGCGGCTAGACCGGTCACTGTCAAGGGTTGGTTCGCGTTGCTGAGTGACCCGGTCCCGAAGAGAAGCAGAGGGGCAATTTGAACTTGGGCTTGATTCTTATAGTCCCCAGGGGCTTCCCGCCTTTCGGGGCGGACCCTGTACCTGGTTCCAAGTGATTGGACTTTGTCCCAATCACTTGGTTCGATTTTCTCCAATGCTGGAGCGGTTCCCTGATCGAGGGGCGGTCTTGAGGTGGTCGTTCACCTCCCATTGTGTCGGCTTCTGCTGGCGCCAAAGAGTCTGGTTTTGCTTTGTGTGTCTAAATGTTGCTCATTGTTCCCGGGGATTGCTCATTAGTATGCAGATGGCTGGTGTTGTGTTCTGCTGATGGTTGCCGGTATCGATCTTGTCTGGCCTTTCCAGAGGTAAATACACACTCAACCCGCAGCTGCTTGTTTGTGTCCTGTTGGCTGACTTTCCCATCAGCCTTTGCCGTTCGCCATTTTAATTCGGGAGTTAGCCATTTTAAATCAGGAGTTAGCCATTTTAACTGGCTACACGACCAAGCACAGAGTCAACCTGTGGTTACAATGTCAACACCGGGAAAAACAATACTGATGATGTTTGTTCAGAGACAAAAACGGCAGAGGTTACAACTTGTGCAAAGAAGCAGACGCCAGAGTTTCTCCCTCAACCGTTCCGAGAGCGATGACCTCCACACCGTCTAACCTATTGATTATTGTTATTTTATTATTGTTCATGTTACACTTGTTTGAAATTGTTGGGGACACTCGATTTAAAGGGGGAACACATCATGTATTTATATTGAGACTTAGCTGCAGTGAGCGCTGTGTATGCACCGGAAGTGATATCACAGGTCACTAGTAGTTTCTGATTGCTAGAGGTGTTGCCATCACCTGATGAGTGCAACATGAAAAGCTTCAACATGCCTTTTTTTTCAGCAATACTTAAGCTCTACACAACCAAAAAAAGTGTTCACAAAATATCGTATTAAGTTAGTCGTATTTCCTTTGTTTCCCTCTTGAATGATGACATCTTTTGCTTAAAGCGTGAACTCCTGTGGCATAATTCTTTCAGTTAATAACTGGGAGTTTGAATTTCTTTTTAAAATTTACTGGTCTCCACTGAGATGATAACACTGATCTGAATGTTTTCTTAACTTCACTTCCCTGCCTGTCCACATTAACCCTGGATTCCGTTGTCAATCAATAAAGCTCCACACATCCCAAAGCAGATCAATCAAGGTCTTTTCAACTGCAGTCACTTTGTAAAGTATGGAATCAATTATCTTCCTCATCAGAAGCAGATTCAACAGTAACTTTCATAAAGGATTTAGATAAATGTGGAAACTTTTCCAATAGTATAAAGTTCAGAGAACAGGGAAATGGCACTAACTGGACACCAATTCAACAGCTCTTTGACTGAACCAGGTTAACACTTCATATGTGTGTTCAAGACAAAGTCTGACACCAAGACATACACGGCTGTATGAGGGAACATAGAACATTACAGCGCAGTACAGGCCCTTCGGCCCTCGATGTTGCGCCGACCTGTGAAACCACTCTAAAGCCCATCGACACTATTCCCTTATCGTCCATATGTCTATCCAATGACCATTTGAATGCCCTTAGTGTTGGTGAGTCCACTACTGTTGCAGGAAGGGTGTTCCACGCCCTTACTACTCTCTGAGTAAAGAACCTACCTCTGACATCTGTCCTATATCTACCTCCCCTCAATTTAAAGCTATGCCCCCTCATGCTAGATATCACCATCCGAGGAAAAAGGCTCTCGCTGTCCACCCTATCCAATCCTCTGATTATCTTGTCTGCCTCAATTAAGTCACCTCTTAACCTTCTTCTCTCTAACGAAAACAGCCTCAAGTCCCTCAGCCTTTGCTCATAAGATCTTCCCTCCATACCAGGCAACATTCTGGTAAATCTCCTCTGCACCCTTTCCAATGCTTCCACATCCTTCCTATAATGCGGCGACCAGAATTGCACGCAATACTCCAAATGCGACCGCACCAGAGTTTTGTACAGCTGCAACATGACCTCATGACTCCGAAACTTAATCCCTCTACCAATAAAAGCTAACACACCATACGCCTTCTTAACAACCCTCTCAACCTGGGTGGCAACATTCAGGGATCTATGTACATGGACACCGAGATCTCTCTGCTCATCCACACTGCCAAGAATCTTACCATTAGCCCAGTACTCTGTCTTTCTGTTATTCCTTCCAAAATGAATGACCTCACACTTTTCTGCATTAAACTCCATTTGCCACCTCTCAGCCCAGCGCTGCAGCTTATCTATGTCCCTCTGTAACTTGTAACATCCTTCCGCACTGTCCACAACTCCACCGACTTTAATGTCATCTGCAAATTTACTCACCCATCCTTCTACGCCCTCCTCCAGGTCATTTATAAAAATGACAAACAGCAGTGGTCCCAAAACAGATCCTTATGGTACACCACTAGTAACTGGACTCCAGTCTGAACATTTCCCATCAACCACCACTCTTTGTCTTCTTCCAGCTAGCCAATTTCTGATCCAAACTGCTAAATCACCCTGAATCCCATTCCTCCGTATTTTCTGCAGTCGCCTACCGTGGGGAACCTTATCAAATGCTTTACTGAAATCCATATACACCACATCAACTGCTTTACCCTCATCCACCTGTTTGGTCACCTTCTCAAAGAACTCAATAAGGTTTGTGAGGCACGACCTACCCTTCACAAAACCGTGTTGACTATCTCTAATCAAATTATTCCTTTCCAGATGATTATACATCCTATCTCTTATAAACGTTTCCAAGATTTTGCCCACAACAGAAGTAAGGCTCACTGGTCTATAGTTACCGGGGTTGTCCCTACTCCCTTTCTTAAACAAGGGGACAACATTTGCTATCCTCCAGTCTTCTGGCACTATTCCTGTAGACAAAGATGACTTAAAGATCAAAGCCAAAGGCTCAGCAATCTCCTCCCTAGCTTCCCAGAGAACCCTAGGATAAATCCCATCCGGCCCAGGGGACTTATCTATTTTCACACTTTCCAGAATTGCTAACACCTCCTCCTTATGAACCTCAAGCCCTTCTAGTCTAGTAGCCTGAATCTCAGTATTCTCCTCGACAACATTGTCTTTTTCCTGTGTGAATACTGACACAAAATATTCATTGAGCACCCCTCCTATCTCCTCGGACTCCAAGCACAACTTCCCACTACTGTCCTTAACTGGCCCTACTCTTACCCTAGTCATTCTTTTATTCCTGGCATATCTATAGAAAGCTTTAGGGTTATCCTTGATCCTACCTACCAAAGATTTCTCATGTCCCCTCCTGGCTCTTCTTAGGTCTCTCTTTAGGTCCTTCTTAGCTAACTTGTAACTCTCGAGCGCCCTAAGTAAACCTTCATGTCTCATCTTCACATAAGCCTCCTTCTTCCTCTTGACAAGTGTTTCGACTGCTTTAGTAAACCACGGTTCCCTTGCTTGACCACTTCCTCCCTGCCTGACAGGTACATACTTATCAAGGACACGCAGTAGCTGTTCCTTGAACAAGTTCCACATTTCCATTGTGCCCATCCCCTGCAGTTTTCCTCTCCATCCGATGCATCCTACGTCTTGCCTCATCGCATCATAATTGCTTTTCCCCCAGATATAACTCTTGCCCTGCAGTATATACCTATACCTCTCCATCACTAAAGTAAACGTAATGGAATTGTGGTCACTATCACCAAAGTGCTCACCTACCTCCAAATCTAACGCCTGTCCTGGTTCATTACCCAGTACCAAATCCAATATGGCCTCGCCTCTCATTGGCCTATCTACATACTGTGTCAGGAAACCCTCCTGCACACATTGGACAAAAACAGACCCATCTAAAGTACTCGAACTATAGCGTTTCCAGTCAATATTTGGAAAGTTAAAGTCCCCCATAACAACTACTCTGTTGCTTTCGCTCTTATCCAGAATCATCTTTGCAATCCTTTCCTCTACATCTCTGGAACTTTTCAGAGGCCTATAGAAAACCCCCTAACAAGGTGACCTCTCCTTTCCTGTTTCCAACATCAGCCCATACTACCTCAGTAGACGAGTCCTCATCAAACGTCCTTTCTGCCACCCTAATACTGTCCTTGACTAACAATGTCACCCTTCCCCCTCTTTTCCCACCTTCCCTGACCTTTCTGAAATATCTAAACCCCGGCACCTGCAACAACCATTCCTGTCCCTGCTCTATCCACGTCTCCGAAATGGCCACAACATCGAAGTCCCAGGTACCAACCCATGCCGCAAGTTCACTCACCTTATTCCGGATGCTCCTGGCATTGAAGAAGACACACTTTAAACCACCTTCCTGCCTGCCGGTACACTCCTGCAACTTTGAAACCTTAGTCATGACCTCACTACTCTCAACCTCCTGTATACTGGAGCTACAATTCAGATTCCCAAGCCCCTGCTGAACTAGTTTAAACCCTCCCGAAGAGCATTAGCAAATTTCCCCCCCCCCAGGATATTGGTACCCCTCTGGTCCAGGTGTAGACCATCCCGTTTGTAGAGGTCCCACCGACCCCAGAATGAGCCCCAATTATCCAGAAATCTGAAACAAAGAACAAACAAAGAACAAAGAAATGTACAGCACAGGAACAGGCCCTTCAGCCCTCCAAGCCCGTGCCGACAATGCTGCTCGACTAAGCTATAATGTTCTACACTTCCTGGGTCCATATCCCTCTATTCCCATCCTATTCATGTATTTGTCAAGATGCCCCTTAAATGTCACTATCGTCCCTGCTTCCACCACCTCCTCCGATAACGAGTTCCAGGCACCCACTACCCTCTGTGTAAAAAACTTGCCTCGTACATCTACTCTAAACCTTGCCCCTCTCACTTTAAACCAATGCCCCCTAGTAATTGACCCCTCTACCCTGGGGAAAAGCCTCTGACTATCCACTCTGTCTATGCCCCTCATAATTTTGTAGACCTCTATCAGGTCGCCCCTCAACCTCCGTCGTTCCAGTGAGAACAAACCGAGTTTATTCAACCGCTCCTCATAGCTAATGCCCTCCATACCAGGCAACATTCTGGTAAATCTCTTCTGCATCCTCTCTAAAGCCTCCACATCCTTCTGGTAGTGTGGCGAACAGAATTGAACACTATACTCCAAGTGTGGCCTAACTAAGGTTCTATACAGCTGCAACATGACTTGCCAATTCTTATACTCAATGCCCTGGCCAATGGAGGCAAGCATGCCGTATGCCTTCTTGACTACTTTCTCCACCTGTGTTGCCGCTTCCAGTGACCTGTGGACCTGTACACCTAGATCTCTCTGACTTTCAATACTCTTGAGGGTTCTACCATTCACTGTCTAGTCCCTACCTGCATTAGACCTTCCAAAATGCATTACCTCACATTTGTCCGGATTAAACTCCATCTGCCATCTCTCCGCCCAAGTCTCCAAACAATCTAAATCCTGCTGTATCCTCTGACAGTCCTCATCGGTATCCGCAATTCCACTAACCTTTGTGTCGTCTGCAAATTTACTAATCAGACCAGTTACATTTTCCTCCAAATCATTTATATATACTACAAACAGCAAAGAAACCCTCCCTCCTGCACCATCCCTGTAGCCACGTGTTCAACTCCTCTCTCTTACTATTCCTCACCTCGCTATCACGTGGCATGGGTAACAACCCAGAGATAATAACTCTGTTTGTCCCCGTTAAGGATCCCGAAAACACGATCCGAGACATCACGCACCCTGGCACCTGGCAGGCAACACACCAACCGCGAGTCTCTCTCGTTCCCACAGAATCTCCTATCTATCCCCCTAACTATGGAGTCTCCAATGACTAAGGTGGAAGAAACAGATTTTTCGGAGTGCCTTAATTGAGGAAAGAGGGGTATGGAGGCACAGAGCATTAGGGAAGAAATTCCGAGGTTAGGGCCTGGAGAGCTAAAGGTGCATCCACCAATGGGTGAGTGATGGGACTGAGGCCAAGAACAGATGGTTGTAGTGGTGGAAACAGGGAAAGGGAGGGGCGAGGCAATGAAGTGTCTGGAACATGAGGATGAGAATTTTAAATCAAGCTGTTACTGGGCAGAGAGCCAATGTAAAGTCACCATAGTCACTTTCCCTTTTGAGGGGGAGAGCTGACTGGTGGCGATTTAACCTGAGGATCACCACACCTTAGGCGAGGGGCAAGATTGAGAAGACGGGGCCTTCATGAATAACCTTAGCCAGGACGGGAATTGAACCCATGCTGCTGGCCTCGCTCTGCATCACCAACCAGCTGTTCAGCCAACTGAGCTAAACTAATGTTGGTCACAAACAAAGGGAGAAATCTGGACTCTATCCCCGGAAGGCGCTGGTATATCGGAACATTCAAGACCGAGATTGAGAGTCTTTTGTTGGTTAAGGGGATCAGGGATGTGTGGTTAATGGCGGCCGAATGGTAAATCTGGGTCAGAAAACAATGTTGGTCAACGAGCCGGGGTTGATGTGTGAAGGGTGTCATGATATTCAAACACACACATCATGATGGACACACTAACAGGCAAATCAGAGTACACAACACCACAACCAATCACAGACAAGAACACCAACCACATAAAAAGCACGAGCACGACACCTGGAGGTCAGTAGGTCTGGGGAGAAGGAAGCATGAAAGAGCTGTTGAAACACCACAAGCAGGGAGCCCCCCACGTGCAGAGTGCAAAGACCAAGTTGTAAATAGTGAGTTTAAATAAACAAGCGTTGTACCATATGCAACTGTGTTGGCTCTTCTGTGTGTTAGAACACCCAACACCACATGGTACAGGAGTGGATCGATACCTGCCTACCAACCTGCCATTCTGGACATGGACCACACCGGCAAACCGCAGCCGATGCAAGTCACGGGGAACCTAGGCACCAACTGGAAGCTCTACAGGCAGCGATTTGACCTGTACATCCGTGCCACCGAAAAACAGAATGTCTCGGATGATTCGAAGATTGCAATGCTCCTCTTCTACGCAGGCCCCCACCCAAATGATGTCTTTAATTCACTGGTGTTCGAGGAAGGCGAAAACCAGGCCAAATATGACACGGTCATCCTCAAAATGGACCAGCACTTTCAAACTGAAGTAAACGAAACTTTCGAAAGATACATCTTTCAGCAACGCCTGCAAGGTAAGGAGGAGCTTTTTCAACCCTTTTTGACGCACCTCCGGATTCTGGCGCAGTCCTGCGGTTACGGCACCACCACAGAGTCCATGATCAGGGACCAGATTGTTTTTGGCGTTGCCTCCAGTGGCCTACGCCAGCAGCTTCTTAAAATAAAGAGCCTCACCTTAGCGTCTGCTGTGGAAGCCTGTGTCCTCCATGAGAATGCTGCCTGCCGTTTTGCCCGATTTCAGGCGTCCGAGTTGGCACGGAGGGGGTCCCCAGCCGTCGAATCGGCAAGCCAGGCCGCCCACGACGTTGAACGCATCCAGGCCGTCGATTTCTTCCCGCCCCACGGCCCGGACGACAGCGGCCGCTTCCCGCGCTTTTCGCGGTCTCCCGCGCAGGTGCGCGCCAAGAATAACGGCCACAACGAGGGACGCACTGCGCAGGCGCGCCCACCGCAAGATCGCACTGCGCATGCGCAGTGGCGCAACGAACGCCGTGACGTCATGACGTGCAGCAAGTGTGGAGGTCTACACTTAAAAGGGCAATGTCCTGCAAAATACCAACAGTGCAACAGATGTGCCATGATAGGCCACTACGCAGCCCGCTGTCGTGCGGCTCAACCCATGGATCCGGCGCATCCTCGACAACCTCGCACACGAGTCAGGACCGTCCAGCCCACGCATCAAGACTTCCAGTTAAGTGATGCAGATGACCAGGATGACTTCAGAGTTGCCGTCATTGATGTCAACAAGGTCAATGCCATCAATCCAGACGATGAGTGGTGTGCCACCCTGACGGTCAACCGATCGCGCGTCGCCTTCCGTCTGGACACCGGCGCATCCGCCAACCTGATTGCTTACTCTGCAGTCCAGGCCATGAAGGTCAAACCACTCATCACACCATCCCGGCTTAAGATGGTTGACTATAACGGGAACGTTATCCCGTCCGTAGGATCTTGCCAGCTACAGGTGACTCACAAGAGGTACACGGCCACACTCCCCTTCGAAGTTGTGGGCTCATCAAAGGACTCGTTACTGGGCGCACAAGCGTGTAAGGTCCTTCACCTGGTACAGCGCATCATGTCTCTCTCTCCAGATGAGATATCCGACTTCCCGGATGCTGAGTTCCACGCGAATCTCCATTCCCTCCTCGCTCACAACCAGGAGGTTTTTGAAGGCATGGGGACATTGCCACACACGTACAAGATTCGACTCAGACCGGACGCCATCCCTGTCGTTCACGCACCTCGCAGGGTTCCTGCGCCTCTCAAAGACCGCCTCAAGGCACAACTGCAGATTCTTCAGGACCAAGGGGTCCTATCCAAGGTCACGGAGCCCACGCCATGGGTCAGCTCCATGGTCTGTGTAAAGAAGCCCTCTGGCGAGCTCCGTATATGTATAGATCCAAAAGATCTGAACAACAACATCATGCGGGAACACTATCCCATCCCGAAACGAGAAGACCTCACCAGCGAGATGGCGCGAGCCAACATATTCACTAAATTGGATGCGTCCAAAGGATTCTGGCAGATCCAACTGGACCCGGCCAGCCGAAGACTATGCACATTCAACACCCCTTTTGGCAGATTCTGCTACAACCGGATGCCATTCGGCATCATTTCGGCATCTGAAGTATTCCACCGCATTATGGAGCAGATGATGGAAGGCATCGAAGGGGTACGTGTATATGTGGACGATATCATCATTTGGTCCACCACTCCGCAGGAACACATGCATCGTCTTCGACGTGTCTTCACCCGCATACGGCAAAATGGCCTGCGTCTCAACCGTGCGAAGTGTGCTTTCGGCCAGACGGAGCTGAAATTCCTCGGGGACCACATCTCAAGGTCCGGGGTCCGTCCCGATGCAGACAAGGTTAGCGCCATCACAGCCATGCCACGACCGGCTGACAAGAAGGCTGTCTTAAGATTCCTGGGCATGGTCAACTTCCTTGGGAAGTTCATTCCCAACCTGGCTTCTCATACAACAAACATGCGCCATCTCGTAAAAAAATCGACGGAATTCAACTGGCACCAGTCGCATCAGCAGGAATGGGAGGAGCTCAAGCACAAACTGGTCACGGCACCAGTGCTGGCCTTCTTTGACGCGACTCGCCCTACAAAGATCTCAACAGACGCCAGCCAATCTGGTATTGGAGCGGTACTCCTGCAAAAAGACAGCACGTCATCATGGGCCCCGGTTGCGTATGCCTCACGAGCCATGACCCCTACCGAACAGCGCTACGCGCAAATCGAAAAAGAATGCCTGGGCTTGTTAACTGGACTGGACAAGTTCCACGACTATGTGTATGGCCTGCCACGATTCACGGTCGAAACTGACCACCGCCCCCTGGTCAACATCATTAACAAAGACCTGAACGACATGACTCCTCGCCTCCAGCGCATCTTACTCAAACTCAGGAGGTACGATTTTGAACTGATCTACACTCCGGGGAAGGAACTCATAGTGGCGGACACTCTTTCCCGAGCAGTGAGCACACCACCAGATGCGGAGGGGTTCGTGCGTCAAATTGAGGCACACGTGACTCTGACAGCAGCAAATATGCCAGCTGATGATCCTTGTCTGGCCCACATACGCGCAGAGACGGCGACTGACCCTCTGCTGCAGCGAGTGATGCGCCACATGACGGAAGGGTGGCTAAAAGGGCAGTGCCCCCAGTTTTATAATGTGCGAGATGATCTCACCAATATAGACGGGGTCCTTATGAAATCGCATAGGATCGTCATTCCACACAGTGTGCGCCAGATGATTCTTCGTCAACTACACGAAGGCCACTTGGGTGTCGAAAAATGCAGACGAAGGGCCCGGGCGGCGGTATATTGGCCGGGTATTAATGAAGACATAGCCAACATGGTGCTCAACTGCACAACCTGTCAGAGGTTTCAGCCGGCGCAACCTCCGGAAACACTTCTACCACACGAGATGGTGACGTCCCCCTGGGCGAAGGTGGGTGTTGACCTATTTCACGCGCTCGGCAGAGATTACATTGTTATTATAGACTACTTCTCAAACTACCCGGAAGTCATGCCTCTCCATGATCTGACGTCGTCCGCAGTCATTGGGGCCTGCAAGGAAACGTTTGCTCGCCATGGCATTCCAAGGACTGTCATGTCAGACAATGGACCTTGTTTTGCCAGCCGTGAATGGTCGTCCTTTGCCGCAGCATATGGTTTCACTCATGTGACATCCAGCCCTCTGCATCCACAATCGAACGGGAAGGCTGAAAAGGGTGTCCACATCGCAAAGCGGCTCCTGTGCAAGGCGGCTGATGCCGGATCGGACTTTAACCTTGCCTTGCTGGCCTATCGATCGGCCCCGTTATCCACGGGCCTCTCGCCAGCGCAGCTACTAATGGGTCGCTCCCTCAGGACGACGGTACCTTCCGTCCTGGCACCGACAACAGACCATGAGGCGGTTCTTCGGGACATGCAACTGCAGCGTGATCGCCAGAAAGGTCGGTACGACACACGAGCGACGGACCTGCCCCCCCTGTCCTCCGGAGACAATGTACGCGTCCATCAACCGTATGGTGGCTGGTCAGCACCGGCCGAAGTCCTCCGACAAGTGGCTCCCCGCTCGTTCCTGGTTCGCATGCCGGATGGTTCCGTGCGTCGCCGCAATCGGCGCGCCCTTCGCCGACTTCCACGTTCACAGCCACACAACACGCCAGATCCTCAACAGGCTTCCGAGGATGACTTTGTGGAGCTGCCGCACATCACGCCCTTTCCATCGCCACCCATGGCCATGCCTGCACAGCAGCCGGTGGTTCTTGATCCACCCTTAAGGCGGTCAACCCGAATTCGTCGCAAACCCATTAGAATGGACTTATAATACAGTTCATATGTTTAATAAGTTGGACAATTTTACATGATAACCTGTTGTTGTTTATCGTTCCAGATGTCGTCTGACTGGACAACTGTTCAAAATTTTTTTTCTTCTTCTCTCGTTCGCATTTCTGTTATGTTATGGTACAACTGGATTCATGTGACGCACTCGACATCGCCCCATGTACATAGTTCCGTCATAGACACATGCTGCACACGACACACACACACTCTTAGATGCACTCACGTCACGATCATATTTATTACCACGTAGGCACATATCTTTGTAAAAAGGGGGGATGTCATGATATTCAAACACACACATCATGATGGACACACTAACAGGCAAATCAGAGTACACAACACCACAACCAATCACAGACAAGAACACCAACCACATAAAAAGCACGAGCACGACACCTGGAGGTCAGTAGGTCTGGGGAGAAGGAAGCATGAAAGAGCTGTTGAAACACCACAAGCAGGGAGCCCCCCACGTGCAGAGTGCAAAGACCAAGTTGTAAATAGTGAGTTTAAATAAACAAGCGTTGTACCATATGCAACTGTGTTGGCTCTTCTGTGTGTTAGAACACCCAACACCACAAAGGGGACTTGCCTGTGAGTGAGAATTGAGGCAGCAGGGTTTTGTAGAGAGAGGCGAGTGGGAGGAGCTGACCTACCTGTGCTTCCACATCTGTGAGTTTGCGAGTCTGTTCAGCCGTCTGGCTCAGCAAGTTGGTGCCAATCTCCAACATGGTCACCGTGTGATTCTGCACAGCGTTCTGCTGTATCTGCGCCATCTCAGATTTGATGTTATCCTGGATGTAACTTTCAAGCTGTTAGAGAATTCAAAAAAGGAAAATTGCAGTAATCATTTAAGGAGCTGTCTGGAAATTCTGCAGCTGTGTTTTACTGGACGGCTATGTGGATGTCAGATTTCAAGCCCCATTAACCTAGGCTGACAGTTCCGCGTGGGGCTGACAGTTCCGCGTGGGACTGAGGGAGTTCCGCGTGGGACTGATGGAGTTCCATGTGGGACTGAGGGAGTTCAGCACGGGACTGAGGGAGTTCCGCGTGGGACTGAGGGAGTTCAGCACGGGACTGAGGGAGTTCCCCGTGGGACTGAGGGAGTTCCGGGTGGGACTGAGGGTGTTCCGCGTGGGACTGAGGGTGTTCCGCGTGGGACTGATGGTGTTCCGCGTGGGACTGAGGGAGTTCCGCGTGGGACTGAGGGTGTTCCGCGTGGGACTGAGGGTGTTCCGCGTGGGACTGATGGTGTTCCGCGTGGGACTGAGGGAGTTCCCCGTGGGACTGATGGAGTTCCCCGTGGGACTGAGGGTGTTCCGCGTGGGACTGATGGTGTTCCGCGTGGGACTGATGGAGTTCCGCGTGGGACTGAGGGTGTTCCGCGTGGGACTGAGGGAGTTCAGCACGGGACTGAGGGAGTTCCATGTGGGACTGAGGGTGTTCCGCGTGGGACTGAGGGTGTTCCGCGTGGGACTGAGGGAGTTCAGCACGGGACTGAGGGAGTTCAGCACGGGACTGAGGGAGTTCCGCGTGGAACTGAGGGAGTTCCGCGTGGGACTGAGGGTGTTCCATGTGGGACTGAGGGAGTTCAGCACGGGACTGAGGGTGTTCCGCGTGGGACTGAGGGAGTTCCACGTGGGACTGATGGAGTTCCGCGTGGGACTGAGGGAGTTCCACGTGGGACTGATGGAGTTCCACGTGGGACTGAGGGAGTTCCGCACGGGACTGATGGAGTTCCACGTGGGACTGAGGGAGTTCCGCGTGGGACTGAGGGAGTTCCGCGTGCGACTGATGGAGTTCCACGTGGGACTGAGGGAGTTCCGCGTGGGACTGAGGGAGTTCCGCGTGGGACTGATGGAGTTCCACGTGGGACTGAGGGAGTTCCGCGTGGGACTGAGGGAGTTCCGCGTGGGACTGATGGAGTTCCACGTGGGACTGAGGGAGTTCCGCGTGGGACTGATGGAGTTCCACGTGGGACTGAGGGAGTTCAGCACGGGACTGAGGGAGTTCCGCGTGGGACTGAGGGAGTTCCGCACGGGACTGAGGGAGTTCAGCACGGGACTGAGGGTGTTCCGCGTGGGACTGAGGGAGTTCAGCATGGGACTGAGGGAGTTCAGCATGGGACTGAGGGTGTTCCGCGTGGGACTGAGGGAGTTCAGCATGGGACTGAGGGAGTTCCGCGTGGGACTGAGGGAGTTCCGCGTGGGACTGAGGGAGTTCAGCACGGGACTGAGGGTGTTCCGCGTGGGACTGAGGGAGTTCCCCGTGGGACTGAGGGAGTTCAGCACGGGACTGAGGGAGTTCAGCATGGGACTGAGGGTGTTCAGCGTGGGACTGAGGGAGTTCAGCACGGGACTGAGGGAGTTCAGCATGGGACTGAGGGTGTTCAGCGTGGGACTGAGGGTGTTCCGCGTGGGACTGAGGGAGTTCAGCACGGGACTGATGGAGTTCCGCGTGGGACTGAGGGAGTTCCGCGTGGGACTGAGGGAGGTCCGCGTGGGACTGAGGGAGTTCCGCGTGGGACTGAGGGAGTTCAGCACGGGACTGAGGGAGTTCCGCGTGGGACTGAGGGAGTTCCGCGTGGGACTGAGGGAGTTCAGCACGGGACTGAGGGTGTTCCGCGTGGGACTGAGGGAGTTCCGCGTGGGACTGAGGGAGTTCCGCGTGGGACTGAGGGAGTTCCGCGTGGGACTGAGGGAGTTCAGCACGGGACTGAGGGTGTTCCGCGTGGGACTGAGGGAGTTCCGCGTTGGACTGAGGGAGTTCCGCGTGGGACTGAGGGAGTTCCGCGTGGGACTGAGGGAGTTCCGCGTGGGACTGAGGGAGTTCCGCGTGGGACTGAGGGTGTTCCGCGTGGGACTGAGGGAGTTCCGCGTGGGACTGAGGGAGTTCCACGTGGGACTGAGGGAGTTCCGCGTGGGACTGAGGGAGTTCCGCGTGGGACTGAGGGAGTTCCGCGTGGGACTGAGGGTGTTCCGCGTGGGACTGAGGGAGTTCCCTGTGGGACTGAGGGAGTTCCGCGTGGGACTGAGGGTGTTCCGCGTGGGACTGAGGGAGTTCCGCGTGGGACTGAGGGTGTTCCGCGTGGGACTGATGGAGTTCCACGTGGGACTGAGGGAGTTCCGCGTGGGACTGAGGGAGTTCAGCACGGGACTGAGGGAGTTCCGCGTGGGACTGAGGGTGTTCCGCGTGGGACTGATGGAGTTCCACGTGGGACTGAGGGAGTTCCGCGTGGGACTGAGGGAGTTCCGCGTGGGACTGAGGGAGTTCCGCGTGGGACTGAGGGTGTTCCGCGTGGGACTGAGGGAGTTCAGCACGGGACTGAGGGAGTTCAGCACGGGACTGAGGGAGTTCCATGTGGGACTGAGGGAGTTCCGCGTGGGACTGAGGGAGTTCCATGTGGGACTGAGGGAGTTCCGCGTGGGACTGAGGGTGTTCCGCGTGGGACTGAGGGAGTTCCACGTGGGACTGAGGGAGTTCCGCGTGGGACTGAGGGTGTTCCGCGTGGGACTGAGGGAGTTCCGCGTGGGACTGAGGGTGTTCCGCGTGGGACTGAGGGAGTTCCGCGTGGGACTGAGGGAGTTCCGCGTGGGACTGAGGGAGTTCAGCACGGGACTGAGGGAGTTCCGCGTGGGACTGAGGGAGTTCAGCACGGGACTGAGGGAGTTCCGCGTGGGACTGAGGGAGTTCCGCGTGGGACTGAGGGAGTTCAGCACGGGACTGAGGGAGTTCAGCACGGGACTGAGGGAGTTCCGCGTGGGACTGAGGGAGTTCAGCACGGGACTGAGGGAGTTCCGCGTGGGACTGAGGGAGTTCCGCGTGGGACTGAGGGAGTTCCGCGTGGGACTAATGGAGTTCTGCGTGGGACTGAGTGAGTTCAGCGTGGGACTGAGGGAGTTCCGCGTGGGACTGAGGGTGTTCCGTGTGGGACTGAGGGAGTTCCGCGTGGGACTGAGGGAGTTCCGCGTGGGACTGAGGGAGTTCCGCGTGGGACTGAGGGAGTTCCGCGTGGGACTGAGGGAGTTCCGCGTGGGACTGAGGGAGTTCCGCGTGGGACTGAGGGAGTTCCGCGTGGGACTGAGGGCGTGCTGCACAGCCAGCAGCACTGTGGGACAGTAAACCAAGGCTCCATTTCACTCCAAAAGCACAACAATGACTCGCAACTTGCCGGCTTCCCAGCGCCAGATTTGGGGGTAAGAAGGGGGTAAGCATTTGCACCACAATTGTTCAGATTCACTAACTTCACCTGGGCAATGGCATCGGGGGAATTCCAACAAAATGTCTTAAATGACTAATTTTGGATCGTTCTGCCAATTCTCTGTCACTCTGAAAAGGTGAGAAGTAAAATCTCTTCTAATTTCAGCATAACTATTTTAAACACCCAGATCGATTCCTGCACGACCACCTCCACACTCCCAACCACACAGGGGTCTCCCCCACTCCCCCAACTCAGAATCCCCTCCCCCAAGGTAACCCCCCCTCCCCACAGGATTCTCCATTTCCCCCTGACCTGATTCCCTGACCCAACAGGTCAGGTCCCCCCCCTCAATTCAACCTGACCACTCCCCCACCGACCTGACCCCTCCCTCCCCGACCTGGCCACTCCCCCACCGACCTGACCCCTCCCTCCCCGACCTGACCACTCCCCCACCGACCTGACCCCTCCCTCCCCGACCTGGCCACTCCCCCACCGACCTGACCCCTCCCTCCCCGACCTGACCACTCCCCCACCGACCTGACCCCTCCCTCCCCGACCTGACCACTCCCCCACCGACCTGACCCCTCCCTCCCCGACCTGAACTGGCTGGGCACCACCACCAAAAACCCACCTGATACCCAAACCTGACCCAGCTAGAAGTTCCTACCCCCTCCAGGCCAGACCAGTGCCTCCCCCCCCCCCCAGCCTGATTCAAACCCACCACTCCCCATGTCCAATCGCCCCATTCCCCCGTGTCCAAATTCCTGATCCCCCTATGCCTGACCCCGCCCCGATACCCAACCCCCATGTTCCTGATGTCCAACCTCACTATGCGCACCATGTCCAGACCCCCCCTCCCCCTCGATGGCTGACTCCCCCATCCCCCCCAACACCTCCCCTTGCCCAACGCCATCACCCCCCCTCCAAATCCCATCACTTACCTCCTCCCTCGCCTGTCGATTTCAATCAGACCTTTAAACTTACTGCTTTATGGCAGCTAGTGCCGTAAAATAGGGGGGCGCCCTCCTTCACTCCGATTCCTTTGACGCTGGGCCCTGGAGACAGCTGGGCTGGCTGGATCCCACCCGGCCTGAGTCAGGAAGGTCGGGGGAGACAGGCGCTAACGGACTGTGGGGCAGGCAGTGGGTGTGGAGTGACAATCTGACGCTGAGCACATTATGGCCCAACATGTGTTTATATCACAGCCGGAATTCTCCGAATGTTGGGATTCACATTTCCCGCTGGCAGCGCAGTCTCGCCTGTGGGTTTCCCGGCAACGTGGAAATCCCATTGACAAGCGGCGGGAAGGCAGATTCCCGCTGCCAGCGAACAGTGCGCCCCCGGGAAACACACAGCCGGGGAACTGGAGTATTCAGCCCCACACCTGTAACAAAATAAAACATTCCAGAGCGCTTCACAAGTACATAATAGAGCAAACTCTGTCACCGAGCTGCAGGAGGCGATATTAGGACAGGTGACCCAAAGCCTGCTCCTTTAAGCAATGTTTTAAAGTGGACGAAGAGAGGTGGGGAGGTTTGCAAGTTCTTTCTTTATTATGTGCTCAGTTACCTCTTACCATTTGTGGGATCGTGCTGTGCACAAATTAGCTTCTGTGCAACAGCAGGCATGCTTTGAATCTATTTGATTCACAGCGAACACCTGGGAGTTTATTTTAGTGGGCAGCACGGTAGCACAGTGGTTAGCCCTGTTGCTTCACAGCCCCAGGGTCCCCGGTTCGATTCCCGGCTTGGGTCACTCTCTGTGCGGAGTCTGCATGTTCTCCCCGTGTCTGCGTGGGTTTCCTCCGGGTGCTCCGGTTTCCTCCCACAAGTCCCAAAAGACATGCTTTTTAGGTGAATTGGACATCCTGAATTCTCCCTCAGTGTACCCGAACAGGCGCCGGAATGTGGCGACTAGGGGTTTTTCACAGTAACTTCTTTGCCGCGTTAATGTAAGCCTACTTGTGACAACAAAGATTATTATTATTAAGGCCCTTTCACAGATTTGAGGGTGATCTCTTAAAAGTGTCTCTGTGCTATTCTCGCCTTGCTGTGTGTGTGTGCCCTAACATTTGATAGCTCACCAGAGAACTCAAGGGTAACTTGTGTTTTTGCTGAGTGAGATTAGCTGAGTGTTAAGGGACACAGCACTGCTGGGACAGGAAGGGGTAGGATTAGGATCCCTGGGGAAAGCAGCCAGTGTCCTCAGAATGGGAATAGGAGAGTTAATGTATTAAAGCAGTTGTGTACCACAATTAAAATCAGGAGTTACAACTGAACGTTGACAATCTATGACTTCAGTATTTTAAGAAACTTTCTTCAGATAAACAATTTGAAAACTGCAACTACATTTTGCAAAGCAAATAGAGTAACCTCTCTTCTAGAATAGTGAATTTTTAAAATATCACATACGACAATCTGACAGTTCGAGGCTATATTCTGCAGACTGATTTACATTAAAAATATCAAATGAAAGAACTTATTTTCCAATGACCAAAGTTTCTTTTCTTTAAAAAAAATTAATTTAGAGTACCCAATTATTTTTTTCCAATTAAACGGCAGTTTACTGTAGCCAATCCGCCTAACCTACACATCTTTGGATTGTGGGGGTGAGACCCACGCAGACACGGGGAGAAAGTGTAATCTCCACACGGACAGTGACCCAGGGCCAGGATCGATGGGAAGAAATAACTTCTATTTGTACGTGAGAGAATGACCCCTTTGATAAAGTCAATAAAACTACTCATAATCATCCTCTCCAAACACCTTGAATTCTATCCACAAGAACAAGGGTCACTGTTTTGAGGCAAAGCGTTCAAGAGGTTTTAGTTATTCTCCCACTCAGTAGCCAGTAACTAATTCAGCATCCAGTAATCTAACCTATCCCGTGCCACCCCCGAGGGAATCAAAGTCAACCACATTGCCTGGAACTAGAGTCATACAGAGTTCAGGCCAGGTAGGCTGGAGGGCTCCCTTCTCCGAAGGGCATTTGTGAACCATCGGAACATAGGATTTAGGAGCAGGAGGGTCATTGATCTGGCTCCAACACTCAATAAGATCATGGCTTCATCTAGTAATGGCCTGGGGCTGGATTCTCCGATTCTGGGGCTATGTCCCCACGCCGACGTGGCAACGGTGGCGTTTTACATCAGACAAACTGACGCAAAACGGCCACCGAATCCCCGTTTGGCTGGGGTTAGCAGGACAGCAGCGTAGAGCACCCGGCTCCGATACGCCCCAGAGAATTGCTGGGTCCATGGCCGTGCATGCGCATGGTGGCGGCTTGCAGCGGCCGAGCCGTGCTTCATGGCGGAGGTCGCTCGCAGACCCGGACTGCGAAATAGTGCCTCCCCATTGGCCGGCTCGCATGCCCCGGACCCCCCCCCCCCCCGGCCCCGCAACAGTGCCCTCAGCCCCTGATAATGTCCCCGTCCCCCCCCACCAGCGGATCGGCCCTCCCCCGACTGTGGCGGCCCCGGACTGAGCCCGCAGCCGCCACGCTGAGTTCCCGACGGATGAGACCATGAGAGACCCACGCCGTCGGGAGCTCGGCCGGTCGGGGGCGGAGCATCGGGGGGGGCGGGCCTCAGGCAATGTCCTGATGCTGTCGATACACGGTGTGGCGGTATCGTGCGGGCACGCCGCTTTGGAGGGGGCGGACCATTGCGAAAACGGCGCCGCCCTCGATTTCGTGGCAAAGCCTGGATTCTCCTGCCTGCCGTGAACGTGATTTTGCCGTCAGTGTCCGGGAATCCAGCCCCTCAACTCCACTTTGCCATCTCTTCCATAACCCTTGACCCCAGATTATCAAAAATCTCTAACTCTGCCTTGAGTGAATTCAATGACCCAGACTCCACTGCTTTCAGGACAGGAGAGTTCCTAAAAGCCCTTTGAAAAATATTCTCCTCGGAGAGGAAATTGAGCTCGCACCAGCTGTGGGCGGGGTCGGGGGTGGAAACTCCTATGGGAATCGGGAAACGGGATTCTGGCCGCAGGGATTGAATTTTCTGGTTTTTCCCACCCCTCATCACGAGGTTCGCACCGACAAAGAGGGTGAGCCTCATTTTGACAGATTTAAATCATATTAACGGGCCCCGTCACATGATCCCGCCTCACTAAATATTCATACCTCACCCGCGTGACGTCACGCGGGCGAGGGTGGCAACAGGTTTGGTCAGACGAGAAACAGTCGAGGGTATCCCTCCGGTGGGTGCAGAGGCAAGTAAAGCCCCCAGGCGGGAGAGGGGGGAGGGGAGAGGGGCATGGCCAAGCAATGCCTGGCAACTTGTACCTATTAGAATTTGAGCGGAGAAGGAAGGGGGATGGGATGAGGCCCGCTGAATGAGTCGGCTCCATTGACCGGCATGATAGTTTGCCAGCACTATCTCCCCCTGTTCCAAGGCCATTTCCCAGAGGCCATGTGGGCACACAATGGCTACCTGCCCGCAAGTAATGTGTAGCTATTAATGGCCGAGAGGTCAATTGGAATTTTCCAATCAGTCTGCAAGTCCCTGTGCACAGAAACACAACAGTGTCCTGGAGGCAGCCTCCCAGCGGAAGACCAGGGCCGGATGTGGGCCAGCACTCCAGAAAGACTTAGAGAGACTCCCTTCCTGCCTGGGTATAACTACAACAGCTTCACCATGGTGACCTGGAATCATAGCATTAAAGAATTTACAGTGCAGAAGGAGGCCATTCGGCCCATCGGTCCTGCACTGGACCCTGGAAAGTGCACCCTACCCAAGCCCACACCTCCACCCTATCCCCGTAACCCAGTAACCCCACCTAACCTTTTGGGACACTAAGGGGCAATTGATCATGGCCAATCCACCTAACCTGCACAGTTTTGGACTGTGGGTGGAAACCGGAGCACCCGGAGGAAACCCACGCAGACATGTGGGGGAAAGTGCAGACTCCGCACAGACAGGAACCTGAGGCCGGAACTGAACCCGGGACCCTGGAACTGTGATACAGCAGTGCTAACCACTGGGCCACCGTGCCGCCCGGGTCCCAGGTGCTGTGAGGCAGCAGTGCTAACCACTGCGCTACCGCGCCGCCCGCTAACAGCATTGTTTATTTCAGATTCTGTAAATTGCTGAGCGGGCACCTCAATCTGGAGGCCCCTATTGGCGATCCAGCTTCGAGAGCCTGGCTGCTGCCCCTAGCTACACTGTGAAATTGTCAGGCACTGTTTTCGACACAGTGTGGGGGTTGGGACCTCCATTTGTCCCTCACGTCAGGGTCTTCAAACAAAATTTAAAATCCTGGCCGGAATCTCGAGATTGCTTCAGCGGTAACATAATCTAGGCTACCGAACCTTGGCTGTAGGCTTACCATCCTTTAACCTTTCTGCAGATTCCATGTAGATTTTATGAGCAAAGCGGAATGATGGAATTGCTCAAAAGCTGCCAATGAAAGTTTCATCAATTGTTTCCAACAATAACACACTTTTCAAGACTAAATAGCCCCATTTCCGATCGGGTGGGTATTATGGGGTGGATTCACTCTGAAATCTGATCACTTATTTCGTGCCGCAAAGTCTTTGGACAAAAACATAGAGAAAACACTGCTACATTGCTACTGCGATCGCTTTGACATTTCAGGTCAAGATAAAAGTTGTCTGGAATTGTGTGTTGGTTTCCCAACCTAATTAATTCAGGATAATTCACTTCCTATTGCTGGTCCCTATGGAATTACCTCTGGTGAGATGGGAAGATGCTCTGGCCTATCTGCTCACTTGCCGTGCATCATGTTATGGGGCAGCAAAGGAGCGATTCCTCCTGTTCCCCTGTATTTGTTCTCTATGGGATGCACCTCTCCATTATGTTGATGTTAGATAGGGACACTGGGCACTATTTGGCAGACTTCAGTTAAAGTCCGCTGAACCGCGCGTTTAGCGAGGAGTTTCTTGGCGCCCACACAGCTGAGAAACATCCCACAATTACATAAGACCATAAGACATAGGAGCAGAATTAGGCCACTCGGCCCATCGAGTCTGCTCCGCCATTCAATCATGGCTGATATTTTCTCATCCCCATTCTCCTGCCTTCTCCCCATAACCCCTGATCCCCTTATTAATCAAGAACCTATCTATCTCTGTCTTAAAGACACTCAGTGATTTGGCCTCCACTAGCCTTCTGCGGCAAAGAGTTCCACAGATTCACCACCCTCTGGCTGAAGAAATTCCTCCTCATCTCTGTTTTAAAGGATCATCCCTTTAGTCTGAGATGGTGTCCTCTGGTTCTAGTTTCTCCTACAAGTGGAAACATCCTCTCCACGTCCACTCTATCCAGGCCTCACAGTATCCTGTAAGTTTCAATAAGATCCCCCTTCATCCTTCTGAACTCCATCGAGTACAGACCCAGAGTCCTCAACCGTTCCTCATACGACAAGTTCTTCATTCCAGGGATCATTCTTGTGAATCTCCTCTGGACCCTTTCCAAGGCCAGCACATCCTTCCTTAGATGCGGGGCCCAAAACTGCTCACAATACTCCAAATGGGGTCTGACCAGAACCTTATACAGCCTCAGAAGTACATCCCTGGTCTTGTATTCTAACCCTCTTGACATGAATGTTAACATTGCATTTGCCTTCCTAACTGCTGACTGAACCTGCACATTAACCTTAAGAGAATCGTGAACAAGGACTCCCAAGTCCCTTCGTGCTTCTGATTTCCTAAGCATTTCCCCATTTAGAAAATAGCCTATGTCTAAATTCCTCCTTCCAAAGTGCATAACCTCACACTTTTCCACATTGTATTTGATTTGCCACTTCATTGCCCACTCTCCTAGCTTGTCCAAGTCCTTCTGCAGCCCCCTTGCTTCCTCAATACTACCTGTCCCTCTACAGATCTTTGTATCATCTGCAAACTTAGCAACAGTGCCTTCAGTTCCTTCTTCCAGATCATTAATGTATATTAATGTATAATGTAATTGTGGTAGTCGGTATTAGAGGTATTACGGTATCCTGTAATGCTGTAAGACCATTGGTGTAGTCGGTACTGTTTTCATTGGTTAAGCCTACCTGCTGGTTCCGCCCAGTAAGGCAGAGTATAAGAGCCCGTGTCTCCCCAGCAGCTGCCTTCTTTACCTGCGCTGCTGGGGGAAACATCTAGTGTAATAAAGCCTTCAATTGTCTCCAATCTCGCTTCTGGAGTTATTGATCGAGCATCAATTTATTACACTAGATTTTAAAGAATGGAGCTCCGAATCAAGCCAGAGTGTCTGCAACTCAGCCCCCACGCGGAAAACTCAGCGGCAACCTTCAAGCACTGGCTGGTGTGTTTCAGTGGCTATCTCAGGATGGCCACAATTACACCCACGGAGGACCAGAAAATGCAAGTTCTGCACTCGAGGTTGAGCCCAGAGATCTACACTCTCAACGAGGACGCGGACGATTTCAAGGCCGCAATGAATCTGCTGAAAGGACACTATATTCGCCCTGTAAACCAGGTCTACGCCCGACATCTACTGGCGACAAATCCCTGGGGAATCGCTGGAGGAGTTCTACCGTGCGCTCCTGGTGTTGGGGAGGAACAGTAACTGCCCACAAGTTTCGGCCAGCGACCACACAGAACTTTTGATCCGGGATGCATTTGTTGCAGGTATGCTGTCCTCCCAAATCTGCCAGCGATTGCTGGAGAAAGAGACACTAGGCCTCAAGGAGGCACGGGCCCTTGCTAGCTCCCTGGATCTGGCCTCCCGAAACATCCGCGCTTACGTCCCCGACCGCGCGGCAGCCCCTTGGGCAGCGTGGAACCCCCCGCGAACGACCCCCATCCCCCACAAGCTTGTGCTGTGAGACTGCCAGGCAATGCCGGGGGGCCCCGCTGCTATTTTTGCGGGAAAGCCAAGCACCCCCGACAGCGCTGTCCGGCCCGCTCATCCCTCTGCAAAGGATGCGGCAAAAAGGGCCACTTTGTGGCGGTATGCCAGGCCCGGGTGGTCGCTGCGGTCTCTGGAGGTGAATCGGGACCGCCACCACAACCCTCTCCACGGGCCACATGCGGCCAGTGGGCACCGCTATCTTCCTCCTTCAGAGCCACGTGTGGCCTCTGGGCGCCGCCATCTTGTCTCTCAGACACCACGTGTGATGGATGGGCGCCGCCATCTTGTGCACCCCCAGCCATGTGCGACCAGTGGGGCCGCCATCTTGGCTGGACTCTCAGGACCCCGACTCGGATGACCACACACCGCCCGAGGAGAATATCCAACTTCTGCCACGACTAGCCTCGGTGATCCTGGACCAGTCTCGGCCCCGAACACTCTCGACTGCAATGACGACAGTGCTCATCAATGGGCATGAAACATCCTGTCTGATTGACTCTGGGAGCACAGACATCTTCATACACCCCAACACGGTAAGACGCTGTTCTCTCCCCGTTCACCCAGTCAACCAAAAAATCTCCCTGGCCTCCGGGTCTCATTCAGTGGAGATCAAGGGGTTCTGCATAGCGACCTTCACGGTCCAGGGAAGGGAGTTTAAAAATGACCGGCTCTACGTCCTTCCCCACCTCTGCGCTGCCACACTCCTAGGGTTAGATTTTCAATGCAACTTCCAAAGCTTAACCTTTAAATTCGGCGGCCCTATACTCCCCCCTCACTGTCTGCGGCCTTGCGACCCTGAAGGTCGATCCGCCTTCCCTGTTTGCGAACCTCACCACGGATTGCAAACCCGTCGCACCAGGAGCAGACGGTACAGTGCCCAGGACCGGACCTTCATTAGGTCGGAGGTCCAGCGATTACTGAGGGAAGGTGTCATTGAGGCTAGCAATAGTCCCTGGAGAGCTCAAGTAGTGGTTATAAAGACCGGGGAGAAGCATAGGATGGTCATCGATTATAGCCAGACCATCAACAGGTATATGCAGCTTGACGCGTACCCTCTCCCCCGCATATCCGATCTGATCAACAGGATCGCACAATACAAGGTCTTTTCCACGGTGGATCTAAAGTCCGCCTACCATCAGCTACCCCTCCGCACTAGCGACTGCAAATACACTGCTTTCGAAGCAGATGGGCGGCTCTACCACTTCCTAAGGGTTCCCTTCGGTGTCACTAATGGAGTCTCGGTCTTCCAACGAGAGATGGACCAAATGGTTGACCGGTACGGTTTGCGGGCCACGTTTCCGTACCTCGATAACGTCACCATCTGCGGCCATGACCAGCAGGACCACGACACCAACCTCCGAAAATTCCTCCAAACCGCAAAAATCCTTAATCTCACATATAACAAGGATAAATGCATGTTCAGCACCGACCGTCTAGCCATCCTTGGCTACGTAGTGCATGATGGAGTTATAGGCCCAGACCCTATACGCATGCGCCCCCTCATGGAGTTACCCCTCCCCCACTGCTCCAAGGCCCTGAAACGCTGCCTGGGATTTTTCTCTTATTATGCCCAGTGGGTCCCCAACTATGCGGACAAGGCCCCACCGCTAATCCAATCCACGGTTTTTCCCCTGTCAACAGAGGCACGCCAGGCCTTCAGCCGCATCAAAGCGGACATCGCAAAGGCCACGATGCACGCCATCGACGAGTCCCTCCCCTTCCAAGTCGAGAGCGACGCGTCCGACGTAGCTCTGGCGGCCACCCTTAACCAAGCGGGCAGACCCGTGGCCTTCTTCTCACGCACCCTCCACGCTTCAGAAATCCACCATTCCTCAGTCGAAAAGGAGGCCCAGGCCATAGTAGAAGCTGTGCGGCATTAGAGGCATTACCTGGCCGGCAGGAGATTCACTCTCCTCACTGACCAATGGTCGGTTGCTTTCATGTTCGATAATGCAGAGCGGGGCAAGATAAAGAACGACAAGATCTTACGGTGGAGGATCAAACACTCCACCTACAACTATGAGATCTTATATCGTCCCGGAAAGCTAAACGAGCCTCCTCATGCCCTATCCCGCGGCACATGTGCCAACGCACAAGTGGACCGCCTCCGAGCCCTCCATGAGGGCTCTGCCACCCGGGGGTCACTCGATTCTTCCATTTCATTAAAACCCGCAACCTGCCCTACTCCATCGAGGAGGTCAGGACAGCCACCAGGAACTGCCAAATCTGCGCGGAATGCAAGCCGCACTTCTACAGGCCAGAGAAAGAGCACCTGATAAAAGCTTCCCGTCCCTTTGAACGCCTCAGTATGGACTTCAAAGGGCCCCTCCCCTCCACCGACCGCCACACGTACTTCCTGAACGTGATTGACGAGTACTCCCGGTTCCCATTCGCCATTCCCTGCCCCGACATGACTGCAGCCACCGTCATAAAAGCCCTCCACAGTATCTTTGTACTGTTCGGTTTCCCCGCCTACATACACAGCAATAGGGGGTTCTCCTTTATGAGCAACAAACTGCGTCAATTCCTGCTCAGCAAGGGCATTGCCTCGAGCAGAACGACCAGTTACAACCCCCGGGGAAACGGACAGGTAGAGAGGGAGAAGGGGACGGTCTGGAAGACGGTCCTACTGGCCCTACGGTCCAGGAATCTCCCAGTCTCCCACTGGCAGGAAGTCCTCCCGGTGCCCTCCACTCCATCCGGTCACTGCTGTGTACCACGACCAACCAAACACCTCACGAACGTCTCCTTGTCTTCCCGAGGAAGTCCTCCTCCGGGACCTCGCTCCCAACCTGGCTGGCAGCTCCTGGACCCAACCTGCTCCGCAAACACGTGCAGGCGCACAAGTCAGACCCATTGGTCGAGAGGGTCCACCTCCTGCACGCTAACCCTCAGTACGCCTACGTGGCGTACCCCGACGGCCGACAGGATATGGCCTCCCTACGGGACCTGGCGCCCGCTGGATCCCCACACACACCCTCACCACCAATCCCACCCGCCCTCCCACCGGCGCACCCCACAGCCGCCCCCTTCCCAGGTGGATTGGTCCTCCCACCGGTCCCGTCTAGGGGTGATGAAGCTGCCAAAGAAGCCGAAGCCATGCTCCCGGAGCCACAGATGCCCGAGCCGGAGCCTGCATCACCGCCGAACCTACGGCGATCGCAGAGGACGACCAGGGCCCCCGATCGACTAATTGCTTCATTCTGAACGGTAAATAGATTTTGTAAATAGTTGCGATGTAACGAGGCAAAACCACTGTACTGTTGTATACCGGGTACCTCCATAACCTTAACCTCTACCACTGTGTAATGCGTAATGCGAGGCCGGACTCTTTTTTTTAACAGGGGTTGAATGTGGTAGTCGGTATTAGAGGTATTACGGTACTCTGTAATGCTGTAAGACTATTGGTGTAGGAGGTACTGTTTTCATTGGTTAAGCCTGCCTGCTGGTTCCGCTCAGTAAGGCGGAGTATAAGAGCCCGTGTCTCCCCAGCAGCTGCCTTCTGTACCCGCGCTGCTGGGGGAAACATCTAATGTTTTTGGGCCTCGAGGAGATTCTCTCCACCAAGGCTGCACGTAGAGGGATGTCCTGCTGGCTTTGACCAGTTGCCTTGATCTTTCCTCCCCCATCTTTTAAGCAACCCCCTCCTGTTTTAGACGCCACCCCCCCCCCACCCCCCCACCCCTCCCAACCATGGGGAGACTCCCGGGAACCCCCTTCAACCTGGCAAGGCCCCCCCTGGCACCTGGACACTGCCACCCTGGCAGTGCCAGGATGTGACTGACAGGATGCCTAAGTGGCACTGCCAGGGTTCCAGGCTGGCAGTGTCAAGGTGCCCGGATTCCAGTGGGAGAGCCAGGTCCTATCTCCAACCACCCAAGGGTCTCCAATGGCCTGGGAGACCCATGCAGGTGCCGATACGCCTGGTCCACGTTTGTGTCGACTTGTACTACACCACCCTGGTGGGATCTCCCAGGCAAAGCGTGATTTGCCGGATTCATCCAGTAATTCTTGGGCACTGGGTGAATCCGGCAGATGTATATTCAAATTTACCACATGGCTCATTTAAATAAGCTGATCCGGATCACGTGCAGCGAGTGTCAGATCCAGATCGCCACATCTTGCGAGAATCCGTTGAATCTCCTGAGACTGTTTGATTCAAAAACCTGGTCCCAACATCAAGTCAGGTGCAAGGAGGCTGAATCGCATCCATTGGAACACTTCAGGAGCCTTTCGAACAGGAGGAGGTAATTTAGCCCTTTATCCAGCTCCATACGCTTCTACTCCAGATCCCGTGTGACCTTATGGTGACATAGGCTCCTCAAACGTTCGCTCCCTCCACCACCTACCACAACTTGGCAGCAGTCTGTACCACCTCCAAGATGCACTGCAGGAACTTAGCTCGGCTGTACAGACCTGCAAGCTCTACCACCTCGGAGGACCAGTGCAGCAGGCGCATGGGAACACCACCAACCTCCAAGTCCCCTCCAGGACACACAGCATCGTGACCTGGGACTATATCGGCGTTCCTTCACGGTAATTGTGTCAAAATCCAGGAACTCCCTTCCTCACTGTGAGCATTCCCGAACCGCATGGACTGCAACAGAACAGAAAGGGAGTTCACCAATACCTAGTGATGACAGAATGTGCTGGAGGAATGGAGTTGGACTGAAATGTTGCGGCGGTATACAGAGCCTCTCTATGGGCACGATTTAACCAGAAATAAACCTATGCCCGCTTTTGGGTGTGTTTAGCGGGGTGTTTCTTGGTTGCTGCAGTGCCGAGTAAGACCCCGCTACTCATTATCCTCCGGGAGTTTGCCTCGGAATCAATTCCTGCTGCCGTGCCCAGCTGGAAGGTCTCCTTGCAGATCAGGGTGCCAATTTGTCTGGCTGCCCTGTACACCCCCACAACCCCACCCCCCCCAGGCTTTCAGCAACCCCCCCTCCCCTTTTTCTCAACTCCCCCTAGCTCCCCAGCCGTGGGATGGCCCCGGGAATGCCCACTCCCTACCCCTCTACCTGTTAAGGCCCCAAGGGCCAGATCCCTAAGCAGGTCTAACCTGACACCTGGGCATCCTGTCAATGCCACCCTCGCAGTGCCCATGCCAGCCTGACAGTGCAAGGGTGGCACTGCCAGGGTTCCATGTTGGCAGTGCCAAGGTGCCTGGGTGCCAGAGGGCGTGCCAGGGTGCCAATCTGCCCTGTCCCTGACCACCCGTCAGTCTCTAATGGCCTGTGAGACCCCCCCACCCCCATTCTGACTGGTCCATGTCAGTGGAAACCAGTGCTGGCACCCTGGCGAGGTCCCATGGGCATGCCCGTTAGACCCTGTGCGCCGGGAGAATTTCCCAAACGCATATTTAAATTAGCCCAATGCCTCATTTAAATATGCTGATCTCGATCACGCCCAGCGAGGGCGCGATCCAGATCGTGCGTCTCGCGAGACTCCGTTAAATCTCGAGAGGTGTCGGAAATCTCACGAGACGCCTCTGGCGAGATTCAACTGCCTCGTCCTGACACCAAGTCAGGCTCGACGAGGCTGTTAAATCACGCCCTGTTATAGGCCACCCCTCACTGCTGCATTGTCAGCTGACGGTGGGATCCACCAATGAACACGTGTCTCCCGTGCCCACTGCGGGTCCTGGCACACAAATGGAAGTGATGCCCATGTCCAACGCCACTGTCAGGTCCCACTCTCGTCTTATTAAATCCTGCCCCGTTTCTCTGTTTGAACTATTGAGTACCTGTAGCATTTTAAACACGTCAATGACATCAGATCAAAATCTTCATTACTATGTTAAAGAATAAACTATTATTGGTGATCGGATGCAACTCCATCATGTGTTTTTATAACCCTTGTTTTTAAACAGCATGAAATTTGCAGAAACACTCGCAGATTAGAAGCGCAGATTGATATTCTGATTCTAACTGGAACCAGATGGCAGATAAATCTTCAATCAAACCTTTATTATTTCTGCTTCCTTCGAAATTAATTTGAATGACTCATTTAAATCAGGATTTGTGTAATCACAGAGCAAAATGCAATCATGGAACAATCAGCAAGTTAACGCACAAGGAGAGCTGACAGAAGTCCACAATTTGCCAGATTGATAAATCTTTGTGGATTGCGAGGGAGAGACTAGGCGACGCAGCACAAATTGTAGAACGACATGGAATCCACAGCTCAGGAACAGGATAAACAGCCCCCAGTTACACTATTCTGCGGTTTACGATCCACTCAAGCCCCCTCCCACCCTCCTCTTCATCTCACTCCATCAGCAAATCCTTCAGCTTCCTCCTCCCTCATGTGATCATCTGTCTTTCTCTTCAATGCGTCAATTCTATTCGCCACTTAAGATACCCGTGTCCACATACAACAAAACCTGGAACTAATCCAGGCTTGGGCTGACAAGTGGTAAGTAACGTTCGCGCCAGGCAATGACTATCTCCTACAAGAGAGAATCTAATCATCTCCCTTGACATTCAATGGCGTTACCATCGCTGAATCCCCCACTTTCAAAATCCTGGGGATTATCATTAACCAGAAACTGACTAGGCCAGCCATGTAAATACTCTAAAAGAGCAAGTCAGGTTGAGAATTCTGTAGAGAATAACTCACCTTCTGACTCCCTAAAGCCTGTCCACCATCGACAAGTCAGGTGTGTAATGGAATACTGTCCACTTGCCTCGATGAGTTCAGCTCCAACAACACTCAAGAAGCTCGACACCATCCAGGACAAAGCAGCCGCTTGATTGGCGTCCCTTCCACCATGTGGTAGTATGCATTAGGGGTCATGTGGGACTGTGAAGCCGTGATGCTATTGGCTGACAGATCCCGGGTCCTGATTGGCTGTTGATCCCTAGCTCCGCCCTGAAGGCGGAGTATAAGAACCTGGGCTTCCCCCCGCAGCTCCAGTCTGTTGCTGAACTGCGGGGAACAAGTCACGCTTAATAAAGCCTCATCGACTTCACCTCTATTCGTCTCTCTCGTAAGTCATTGTGCGCTACACACCACCTTCAACATTCACTCACCGCCATCATTAGCACAAAATGGCAGGATGGTACTACCATCTACAAGGGAGGCACGGGGGTACAGTGGTCAGCACTGCTGCCTCACCACGCCAGGGACCCAGGTTAGATTCCAACTTTGGGTCACTGTCTGTGTGGAGTTTGCACGTTCTCCCTGTGTCTGCGTGGGTTTCCATTACTCCTTTTACTGTTAATTACTGATAATTACTGTTCATTGACATCTTTTTTATCTTTCAGACTTGTTACCTATTTAATGGTTAATAAACTTTGGGAATTCACCATTTAAAGTTTTCTATCCTACCACGTTTTCTATCCTATCCTGGTGTGATTTACAATTGGGGAGTTATCGCAAACATGTGGATCCCATAAACCTCAGATCAAGACTATACCACCCCCCGTTACGACTATATTGCTTTTTTCCTTCTCTCCCACTCCGCAGGAAAAGCTTCCTATACCACGGTGCCATGGTCAGTTTGCTCAGCCACCCTGCTGCCCCATTCTCACCCAAACAAGCTGCGGGAACCTCAAACCTGTTGGGACAATTTCAGAGGCTGACACTGCAGCACTCTTGCCCTCTGGATCCTCTTAACTGTCACACACAGTCGCATCCTCCAGTCCTCGGCCACTGACCAAATCAGAAGACCCTGTCCCAGGAGGTGTGAATGCCGACTGGCACAAAGCATCCAGGAAACTTTCCCCCTCCCTGGAGTATCGGGGAGGGCAGGATAGTCAGAATCAGATCTGTCATGATCTCAATGAATGCCAGAGCAGGCTTGAAATCCATAAGACCAAAAGACATAGCAGCAGAATTAGGCCATTCGGCCCATCAGGTCCTCTCTGCCATTCAATCATGGCTGATATGTTTCTCAACTCCATTCTCCTACCCCTGATGAAGGGCTGAATAGTCTGTTGATATTATCCACAGGTACATTATGTTACGCCAGCCTGGGCTAGTGCACAGTCAATTCCAGCCCTTCAGGCCCCGGAGTCACAACACAAGTGAATTAACCAATAGTTTGTATAAAAAATCCCAAAGTCTTTGGCCCTTAGCTGCCCAATAATTACAGCCACATTGGGCGGGATTCTCCGTCACCCGACACAGATATCGTAATCGGCGATTGGGCGGAGATTCCGTTCCGACGCCCAAATCAGGGCGGCGCCGGTTTGTCACAGGTTTTCTAGTCTCCACCCCCTCCAAAATGGCGTCATCACGTCGCGCTCTGCACGCCGTTGCAATGGCGTTGGCATGACACCTGAAGGCCCTCCCCCGATGCTTCGACCCTGATGGGCCAAGTTCCCGTCCGTGCGGTTGACGTGTGGTCTGAGCGGCCAGGAATCGGTGTGGCGGCCGCGGGCTGGGGGCTGGGGGGACTGGTGGGTGTCCAGGAGGCGGCCAGGGGTTGTCCTGCGGGGCAGTATTTGGCACGTCGGGTCATGTTGTACGACGTGACCACTGCAGGTCGTCGCTGTGCGCGTGCGCAGCCACGGGACCGGCCATTCTCCGCCCGTTTTTAGCGCGGAAGCCGGAAGTTTTACCCAGCCCCGCTGCTAGCCCCACACCGGTCCCGGAATCGATGAGGGTTCGGCACCGATTTTGACATCGTAAAACACCACAGTTCCCATGTCGGCATCGGCACTTAGCCACAAAATCAGAGGATCCAGCCCACCAGGTTTGTAAGTTTAAACACAATGACTGTTTATCCAAAGCAAGAGAAAATATGAAATACTCAGTAAATACAGCTGCTTAACGACAAGCTAATACCTGACTCCCTTTAACTGCCCCATCGTCTGGCCACCCACACAACACAGACAAACGCAGCGGGCTGGAAAGGAGCAAACATAATCAGGCTTAAGATCAAAAGGTAAGAGTCCTTGCTTCAGGTGATGAGTTCTTCAGTGCATTTGCTACACAGTATGAGTGTGGATTAAAGTCTCTGGTTTACAGCCTGTAATGATCTTCCCTGCAGTTCGCAGTATCTTACTCATATCCTTTCCAGGAGAGACCCCTGGCTTCACATCAGCCTGACCTGCAGAGAGAGTTAGCTGACTGTTTCTGGAGAAAACAGAGTGGGGAGAAGAGAGTTTTTCTTCGTTAGCTGCCAAAGAGAAACTGGAAGCTCCTTCGGTCTCTGAACCATTCCAATGGGATCAAATCCAACCGCCACCTGTTACTGGGCGGAGCACAGCCTTTTGGGCCAATTTTGATTGACCGTCAGACAAATCAATCAAACCGAGACTCAGCCAGTCTCTGTCATTGGTGCTGGTCAGTCCACAGTCCCGGACCAAACCAGCACAGGCCTCTGCTTGAATCAAAGGCACAGGCTACATTCCTTAAAGACACATGTCCACAAATCATCCCATGGATCAAAAACGTAAGGTGAAAATAAAAGAAAGGGGAGATGACACAGGGAACAGCCAGGAAGGACCCTTGCATTCTCGATCATAGATCATAGAATTTACAGTGCAGAAGGAGGCCATTGGATTTTTGTTAACCAAAATTATCAGGTAGTATCAGGAAAAGTCGGGCTTTGGACCACGAAGCAGCCATGATCTCATTTAATGGTGGAACAGGTTGGGGGGGAGCGGGGAAAATGGCCTTTGCCTCTTCCTGTGTTCCTTCGATCTCACTGGTTGAGGGAATACACTTACCAATTGAACTTTAAGCAACGTGCAGTGGAAACTTTCTCTTCCTTAGCAAAAGGATGCAGGAAAACGTAGCTGGCAATGGGACTCCCAGAGAGATGCTCCACCCCAGCAGATTCTGGGGCAGTACTCCTTTATAAAATGTGTTTGTCAGTCTGCAACGATACTCAGGGACATGCTGCATATGAATTGAGATTAGCTACTAAAGGTATTTCAACACTAAAGCAGAGTCAAATTCTAATCTACCTGCCCAGATCTGAGTTGATCTATCTTGGATGCCGACAGAGTCTGTGCCTGTGGCGTATCTGAATCTGGGGCTATGAATGTTAATGGCTACACGCACACACACACACCAGACACCTAACAGCATTAACCAAGAGAAATGAGTAAGAAGTCTTACAACACCAGGTTAAAGTCCAACAGGTTTGTTTCGAATCACTAGCTTTCGGAGCGCTGCTCCTTCCTCCGAAAGCTAGTGACATTGAAACAAACCTGTTGGACTTTAACCGTGTTGTAAAACTTCTTACTGTGCTCACCCCAGTCCAACGCCGGCATCTCCACATCAAGAGAAATGAAGCAGGGGGTAGATGAGGAGGAACATTTTTACGCCGAAAGTTATTGTAATCAGGAACACATTGCCCAAAAAGGGCAGATTCTGGAGTTACCAGTGAAAGAGAGTTAGATAAACACTAAAATAAAACATTTCCAGGGTTATTGGGAAAGTGGGAAGTGACTAACTGCACTTCCAAAAACCCAGGCTAGGCTCTTTGTTCTTGTTGTGTTCTGAAAAAGTCTAAATTAACAATATACGGATTCACTGTGGATTAAAGATTGCATTGAACTCTTCGCTAGCTGCATGCTGAATATTCCGTCTTGCATAATCTCACTTTCTAATATCTCCCATGACAAAGTTCAGCAGAACCAACGTTACAATTCCATTCACACTCTGCTGATCTTGTACCACAACGATACCCCTCCTGTTAATGGCTCAGGGGCTGAGATATTAGATACAATTCCATTTGTTTTCTGGGAGATGGACTGATTTCATTCGGCTTTGTCCTGTGTCTAAAAGGGCTTTATGGCCAAGTAAGTACTTTTGAAAAGTAGTCACTGCTGTAATGTAAGGAATGTGGGAGCCAATTGAATCACAGCAAGCTCCCGCAAACAGCAATGGCATAACGGCCAGATAATCTGCTTTAGTGATGTTGATAGATATTGGCCAGGATACTGGAGGTAATTCTTTGAAACAGTGTCATTGTCCACTGGAGGGAGGGCAGATCAATTTCACAGCTCATCCAAAAGGTGCCACGATTTGGAAGTGGATTATTTCCTCAAATCGGCACCGAGATCATCAGACTGGAATATGTGCTCCTGGACCGGGAACAATTTGGGTGTAGTCCCTGACAGTAACCTTCTCAAGGGTAACGAGGGAGGGGCAACAAATTTCCTATTTGCCATTGACGCTCACAGTCAATGAACAAATAAAGAAAAGTTGAAAATAGACTGAATGGCATTGCTAACTATAATCTTTATTAGTTTCACAAGTACGTTTAAATTAACACTCCGGCGCCTGTTCGGGTACACAGAGGGAGAATTCAGAATGTCCAACTCACCTAACAAGCACGTCTTTCGGGACTTGTGGGAGGAAACCGGAGCACCCGGACGAAACCCACGCAGACACGGGGAGAACGTGCAGACTCCGCACACAGTGAATCAAGCCGGGATTCGAACCCAGGTCCCTGGAGCTGTGAAGCAACAGTGCTAACCACTGTGCTGCTGTATATCACTTGCCCTGAGCTGTTTCAGCTGTGAAGAGCCAGGACAGTATCACAGGGACCTGGAAACAAACTATCCTGAAATAGGCAGTTTTATGTAGTGAGCCTGTCTGTGTGCTACAGATTCTCTCTGCTCAGCAGAGACAGTCCAATGCAAATTGAGATGAATGATAAGAGCTTGCAGTCTGTGTGTTCACCCCCCTCCCCCTCACAGTGACTGCACCAGAACCACCCCAGAGGCAACTGGACAGGCCAGACGCTGCGAGGTTGCTGGTTCCCCTGGCTGGAGAGTCTGGAACTGGGGGCCACAATCTCAGGATGAGGAATCGGCCATCCAAAGCTGAGACGAGGTCACATTTCGTCACTCAGAAGGTTGTGAATCTTGCAAATACTCAACCCAGGGGGTGCTGAATGTTCAAACTGAGATCCATAAATTTCTGTTTAAGAGGGAATCGAGGGATGTTGGGATAGGACGGGAAAGTGGAGTTGAAATATAAATTCCACCGTGACCATAGAGAAGGGCACATTTCTTGTGTTCTTATTGTCGAATCTACCTTTCCTGGTTCGCAAATATCAACATGAAAATCGAGTTTCAATTAAGCGCTATGGTCAATTGACGAAGAGAAAAGTTTTATATCGATGATGATATTGATGGAAGTTGGGACATTAACTTTGGACCCTGCAGAGCCTCAGTGTGGCCAGAGCCAGCAACTACATTGTGACATTTGACATAGCAAAAGTCAATGGGAAACTTTGAAAGGTGTCTCTCCAAACAGGGACTAAGAATTGTGATCATTAAGTGCAGATCTTGTGCAATAAATTTTAATATTACACAACCCGTCTTGTAAAATCACCGATTGGGAACAACCAACATTGCTTATTGGTATGAAGGCTGAATTGCTAGGGTTGTGTTTATATTGCCCCTTGATGTTCTGTTCATGTCGGCAGAAACAGCCATAATTACCCACTGGATTGCACTGGTTAAGGTGCACAATGCGGAGGAATAAAGAAAAATAAATAACCTCCTGTTAATGCACAATTACTTTGTGTCCAGATCCTTCTAATCATGGCTAATGGCTCAACACGGACTGCAGTTTAAATAGAGCTCCAGGTCAGAGTGGAGCTGGAAATGACTGGTAAAAGGTTAGCTGTATGAAGGTCATGGTCTTGTGATTCAGTAGAATTCAGGAACGGTGTTAGCCTAGAACACCAATATGGCTCGCAAAGGGCCAATCTCGTCTGCGTAGGCCCCCATCCCGCCCCCAACAAGCGCTAGCGACTTTATCTGCAGAGCATTGTGCTGAGTCACACGCGTTAGGCTTCCCAATCTTCCTGTTTCGACCGGGAGACTCCCGGAGTGGGTGATTAATTTCCTGGGCCTTCTTACCTGTGACTTGGGAGACGTGGTTCTTGGACACCCAGGTTGCAAGTGCGCTGCACCCTGGCTGTCATCACTCAATGGCTCGAGGCGGCATTATCTGCACACCCCAATTGACGAACTTTGACGCTCAAGTGACTTACTGACGGACGATAATGGTAGCAGTAACATTAATAAATTAGTTCCATATGGAGCGAATCTTGCACAAACGTAAAGCAGGGAAGGAATGATTTGCTTACCTGACCTTTATTAATAAACAAACTCCAAACAAACTCTCGGGGCTGGAAATGTAACGTTTGTGATTTGAGTTTGAGTGCGGGAAGTGTAACATTGCGGAGCTGTGAGGCCGCAGTGCTAATCATTGCGCCACCATGTTGCCCTACCATTCTGCTGCACGATAGAAACAAGGATTAAAGTTTATGAAAGACATGAATTCCCCGAGATGAATATAGGGACTATTATAGTCAGGCCGTTTTTAACATAATGGGCGGGATTCTTCGGAAACTGGCGGGGGACAACTCCGGCGGGACGGAGAGACGTGAGCCACTCCGGCGTCGGGCCGCTCCGAAGGTGCGGAATCCCCCGCACCTTCAGGGGCTAGGCCAGCGCTGCGCCCCGCCGGCCAGCGCAGAAGCGCCTCCGCCAGCCGGCGCGAGTTGGCGCATGCGCGGGAGTGCCAGCTTGTGCTGGCATCATACCAGCACATGCACAGGGGGGGGGTTCATCTCCGCGCCAGCCATCGCGGACCGTTACACCAGCAGGCGCGGAGGAATCGAGTGCCCCCACGGCACAGGCCCGCCCTCGGATCGTTGGGCCCCGATCACGGGCCAGGCCACCATGGGGGCACCGCCCCGGGGCCAGATCCCCCCGCGCCCCCTCCCCCCAAGGACCCCGGAGGCCGCCGCGGAGCCAGGTCCTGCCAGCAAATACCTGCCGTAACATACGCTAGCGGGACCTGCCGAAAACGGGCGACCTCTTGTCCATCGCGTGGCGGAGAATCGCCGGGGGGGGCTGCTGCCAGCGACCGCCAACCGGCACTCCGCGATTCCCACACCCGCCAAATCCCCGGCACCGGAGAATTTGGCAGCCGCCGGGGGCGGGATTCACGCTGCCTCCCGCCGATTCTCCGACCTGGCAGGGGGGCGGAGAATCCCGCCCAATTTATTTTTATGGCACCTCTTCTTCCATCAAACTCCACAATTTCAATGGTGGTGGTGGTGGTGGTGGGGGGGGTGGGGGGGGGGTGGGGGGGGGGGGGTGGGGGTGGGGGGGGGTCATTTTATACTCAACAAGATCCCACAAACAGAGACCATACAAAAGTTACAGCACCGAAAGAGACCATTCAGCCCATCGTTTCTGTGCTGGGGGGAAAAAAGAAACAAAAGAATCCAGCCATTCATTTCAATCCTACTTTCCAGCATCTGGTCCAGAGTCTTGCAGGTTCCAGCACTTCAGATGCAGATCCTGGTACCTTTTAAACGGGTTTTGCCTTTCAGCCTCAACCACCAACTCGGGCAGTGAATCCCAAACACCCACTGACCCTCTGGGTTAATAGGTTTTCCTTCATGTCCCCGTTATCCCGCTACCAATCACCTTAAATCTTTGCCCCCCCCCCCCTGGTAATTGACTCGTCAGCGAGAGGGAAACAAATCTTTCCTGTCTACTCTCTCCAGGCCCACATAATTTTGTTCACCTCAATTAGGTCACTCCTTAGCCTTCACTGTTCTAAGGAAGACAACCCTAGCCTATCTACTCGCTCCTCATAACTGCAATGTTCAAGTCCTGGCAACATTCTTGTAAATCTCCTCTGCACTTTCTCCAGAGCAATTCTGTCCTTGCTGTAATGTGTTGACCAGAACTGTTCACAAAACCCCAGCTGTTGCCTGACCAGCGTTTTATACAGTTCCAGCATTCCATCCCTGCTGTAGTGTTCAGTACCTCGCCCAATAAAGGGAAGCATTTCTTATGCTTTCTTTAGCACCTTGTCCGCCTGTCCTTCCTGTGGACATGCACTCCCAAGGTTTCTCCCTTTCTCAACCCTTCGGAACATTCTACCGTTTATTGAATATTCCCTTGCTCTATTTGCAGTCCCCCAAATGCATTACCTCACAATTTCCTGGATTGAATTCCATTTGCCACCTCTCTGCCCACTTATCCAAACCATTGGGACTGGATTCTCGGCTGGCGGGAATCTCCGTACGACGGCAGCGCACCCACGCCGGGGAATCTGCCGAATGGGAAACCCCATTGGCCGGCTGGCGGGACGGAGAATCCCGCCCTTGATATTTTTCTGGAGACAGCAGCTATCCTCTTCACTCTCGACTACATGGCCAAATATTTTGTGTCATCTGCAAATTTCCCGATCGCGCCTCCCACATTTAAGTGAAAGACGAAAGACTGTTTCATTTCATTCCCTTTTCTTCGTGCTAGCAGTTGAGGTGAGGTGGGGAGAAAATTGTCAGCAGATTGAGGGAGCAGGATGGAACCTTTAATTAGCCTGAACTGGTGCAAGAATCACCTGATTTTGGTTTAAGTTGTCTTGCAAAGAATTGTCAGTAAATGGTTAATGCTATGCTGTGCAAAGTGTTGGGCTGCGCACACTTGTGATGCAGAGGTAGAGGAAGTGAAATTTGCATTGTGTGCTGGGTTAATATGGATGGGAACCATTACCCCCTCCTGAATCACTGACAGCGACCAAGCCTGTTAGTTAATCTCGTCCATGCTCGGCACATCTCTCTCGATGATGGCAACTGAACTGACTGCTCCTTCTGGTGGGATTGCTAGCTCCAACATTTCATTTTTCTCAATCTTGTGTGCAGGAACTCACACAAGGATCGGGAGGGGGTGAAAGGTCAGGGCACAACGGGATGACTCAGATGTCTTGGCTCAAGTCTCGCTCTGACAGATCTGGTGACATCGCCGCATCTCTTCTTCCTGGTTGCCTATTTGTGATTAATGGACAGTCCTGCGGAATGCTGCCATGTGGTTCCAAACGCTCTATCCAGGCCCAGAGGGAGAAATACTGTTCAAAAGCAGACAGAATTTCCCAGATAACTCAGTTCCAGAATGAAACCAAATCCAAGGAACCGTTTAGAGACGGTTTATCTCCAGCACAAAAGATGCTGAAAATCTGAAATAAAAACAGGACATGCTGGAAAAGCACAGCAGGTCTGGCAGCATCGGAGGAGAGAGAAACAGAGTTCACCTTTCAGGTTGGTGATGACCCTTCAACTCCTCCTGAAGGAAGTGCTTCACCGGGACACAGTTCCAAGACAGGGTTGCCAACTCTAGGAAATAGTCCTGGAGTTTTCATCATGTGATCTCCTGCCTCCTAGCAACCTGCCCCCATTGGTGATCCAACATGTGGATCATCACATTGCTCCACCTCCCCACAACCAATTGAAGCTCAAGTAGACTCTTTGTTGCCCCATTGTGACGGCTTTTGATTGTCAGTCAAACAGCATTTTCCCATTTTGCAAAAGGCGGAAACGGACACTACGGGGGAGGTTTGGCCAGTCCACCTAACCTGCTCATCATTGGACTGTGAGAGGAAACCGGAGCACCCGGGGGAAACCCACGCAGACACGGGGAGAACGTGCAAACTCCACACAGACAGTCACCCGAGGCCTGAATCAAACCCGGGGCCCTGCACTGCGATGCAGCAGTGCTAACCACTATGTACCGCCCTCCTTTCAAATGAAATAACAGAATCAAAATGCGAACAAACCGTAGTGATTGAGGAGACAGTGTCCTCTCACATTACCTCTCCTGCATCTCTACCAAACTATTTTAACTCCCAAAGAGCAAACGACATTTTAGCCTCGCCATCAGCCCAGGATGCGGAGCAGTCCCCCGGTGGATATTGAGTGCAGGTAACCCTTAGCCAGACTAACAGCGATGAAAATCAATTTGTATCGTAGACACATGCATTAGTCAAGCACAGAGTGACTAAACTGTAGAAGGAAGGTGACTTTGGAAAGGGAATCCCAGGGATACGGTGGGCTCTTAAAACTGAGCTACCCTGGCAACATGCAGTCACAAAGGCAGAAAGGTAAATAATGAATGAAATTGATTCAGCAGAGGGAGACTCCGAAAGGATTTGAGAATTGTAATAGACTCCTCACTATGCTTGGGCAATGTGGAGAAGCAATTAGAAAATAAATGTGAGATTTATATGTAGCTGAGCACCGGTGAGAGAGACAGTGTTACAATTTTTTTTTTAAATTTAGAGTACCCAATTCATTTTTTTCCAATTAAGGGGCAATTTATCGTGGCTAATCCACCTACCCTGCACATCATTTGGGTTGTGGGAGCGAAACCCACGCAGACACGGGGAGAATGAGCAAACTCCACATGGACAGTGACCCAGAGCCGGGATCGAACCTGGGACCTCAGCGCCGTGAGGCAGCAATGCTAACCACTGTGCCACCGTGCTGCCCCATCAGAGGTTTTTTTAATGCTTTTGCAGGCTGTGGGCTTTGCTGGGTAGACCAGCATTTATTGCCCATCCCTAGCTACCCTTGAGAAGGTGGCGGAGAACCGCCTTCTTGAACTGCAATACTACATGTGGCGTAGGCACACCCACTGTGCTGTTAGGGAGGAAGCCCCAGGATTTTGACCCAGCGACAGTGAACAAACTGAAATATAATTCTTGTCGATGGTACACACGGTTGCCACTGTGCGTCGGTGGTGGAGGGAGTGAATGTTTGTGGGTGTGGGGCTAATCGAAGAGGCTACTTTGTCGAGCTTCTTGAGTGATGTTGGAGCTGCACTCATCCAGGTATGTTGGAGTATTCCATCCCACTCCTGGCTTGTACCTTGTAGGTGGTGAACATGGCTGATGCCTTTCATTTAAGATGTAAAACCAAGGCCCTGTCTGCCCCCTCAGAAGGTGTGAAAGACCCCATGGCAATATCTTGAAGAAAGGACAGCTCTCTCTGTATTGTTCCTTCAACCACACCATTAAAACAAATTATCTACTTGTTTAACTCTTTTCTGTATGTGGGAGCTTGCTGTGCACAAAACTTTCCGACATTACAACAGTGACTGCCCTTCAAAAGGTGCTTCAGTGGCTGTCGAGAACTTTAAAATGCCCCAAGATCATGAAACAGTCGAGCTTTTACGAGAAAATCACAACTTTCATGACGCCTCTTCCCCTGGTCTCTAGTTCATTCACCACCATTAGACACAGGCGCAGCCCATCAAGTCTGCTCCGCCATTCAATGGCATCATAACTGATTTGAAATTTTAATCCTCACCTCCACCTCCCTGCCTGATCGCCATAACCCTCGATTCCCTAACTGGTTAAAAATCTGTCTATCTCAGCCTGGAACATACTTAATGGCCCAGTCTCCCTCAGCTCTCTGCGGTAAATCTCTGTGCGCAGATTCACTACCCTCTGAGACATGAAATTCCTCCTCATCTCCATCTCTGAATTGTGGAGCTTCAACTCTATTTTGTTAAATTTAAAGTGCCAATTCTTTTTTTTCTCATTAACGTGGCCAATCCACCTACCCGGCACATCTTTGGGATTGTGAGGGTGAGACCCCACGTGGGACACGGGGAGAATGTGCAAACTCCACACGGGCAGTGACCCGGGGCCCAGGATCTGAACCCGGGACCTCAGCACCGTGAGGCAGCAGTGCTAACCACTGTGAACTTCAACTCTTCACATCGCCCTGCGTAGTGTCACGTGAGAGTACCCTTTAAGAAATGGGTGTTTAAGAAATGTACCTTAAGAAATGGAGCTGCTCATGTTACTGAAGTGATGTCAGAGTGTGGGTGGAGCTGAGCTCTACTTCTGCTTTTTAGTTTCAGTTTGAGAAAAGCTTGGGTGTGTCTGTGTTTTCAGTGAGCTGCACTGCTGTTGATCTCTGCCATCCAAAGACTATCTATGGATCATTTGGTGAACTCAGAATTGTAAAAAGGTCTCAGTATTAAATGTAAACCTAATGTGTTCCTGTTTGAAGGTTTGTTAAGTCTTTTGGGTATAAAAGGGACAGCATACTGGTTACTTAGCGTTGTATTCTTTGGGGGGGGGGGGTGTATTTGATTTACTGGTTGCGAAGATATTCACTGTTTGTTTTAAAAAGGTTAACTTGAGTTCATAGAATAAACATTGTTTTGTTTTAAAAAAAACACTGGTCATTTTCTGCTGTACCACATGTGGGTCAGATGAACTCCATGATACACTTTGGGATTCTCTAACCCCTGGCCCATAACAGTAGCACTAAACTCACCTGGAATCCTGACAATGTGATTTCAAGTCAGATTCAGGACACATGTCGTATTGAATGCAGAAGACAGAAGCAAACCGTGCAGCTCGTCAGTCTAAGTGACAGAGTTTATGATCCACACGACTGTCCACCCACCCCACTTCATATCACCACATCAACATACCCTTCCATCCCTTTCTGCCTCTTGTATTATTCCAGCTTCTCCTTAAACCCATCCCTACTCTTTGCCCCAACTACTCCACGTGGTGTAGCGATTTCCACCTTCTCACCACTCTCTGGGTAAAGGTGATTCTCCCGGTCTCCCAGTTGGGTTTATTACTGACTGCCGTATAGTCACGGATCTCTAGTTTCCGACTTCCGCACAAGTGAAAACGAACAACGCGGGCTCAGTTGCAATATTCCTGCTGCTCTTCTGAGCAATGGAATGTTGTTTTTACCAGTATTTCGGAGTCAGCTCGGAATTGTGGTCTGAATATGGATGGAGTCCAGTGCCTGATATCTGACTGAAGTTTCCACTCCAACTTTCTGCCTGATCCCACTATTGATAAACTCTTGCTTCAGGAATGTCTGAGTTGGAAGTGACGACCCCTTTATATCCTATTTCTGTTACTCGAGGTCTTGATAGGTCAATGAGGCAACTGACCTCAGGTCACAGGTCGCCAGCATTGCTATTCGCCAGGGTTTTGGAACCAGAAACAAATGACCGATGACCTTTATCTAAAATTAAACAAACAGAATAAGTTGCACATACTGCAGGCACTAGTCAATGAGGAAATCTGAAGGAGCATCAAAAAATATTACGGAATATGTAAGGAACTAGCCACCACCACCCTGCCGCCACCCTCGAGTCTAAACCCCAAACCTAATCACTCCTCCAACAATAATTCTGCCCAACATCACTAAAACCTGCCGGAACCGTACAAAAAAATAACGGCCAATTAAGTGACATTAACTGCCCAGTCCCCAAGGCATTGAGATACTGTGTACCTGATCAAAAGGTTAATGGAGACACTTACATTAAAAAGGTTAACAGCTCCATTAACATAGTCAGCAAATCACCAATCCGTGGGTCTAAGTTATGAATAACCGTGCTCCCAATACTGATCTCGACACCATTCCCATTTTGTTCAATGTTGTATTTTAATAGCCATGATGTGGAGATGCCGGCGTTGGACTGGGGTGGGCACAGTAAGAAGTCTTGCAACACCAGGTTAAAGTCCAACAGGTTTGTTTCGAATCAGTAGCTTTCGGAGCGCTGCTCCTTCCTCAGGTGAATGAAGAGGTAGGTTCCAGCGGGGCGGGCCGTACCAGCGCCGAGGAGCGGCGTGAACCACTCCGACGTCGGGCCGCCCGGAAGGTGCGGAATCCTCTGGACCTTCAGGGGCTAGGCTGGCGCCAGCGGGGTTGGCGACATGCCAGCCGGTGCGGAAGGGCTTGGCGCCGTGCCAACTGGTGCTGAAGGGCCTCCGCCGGCCGGAACGAGTTGGCGCATGCGTGGCAATGCCAGCGAGTGCTGGCCTCATCCCAGCGCATGCGCAGGGGGGTTCTTCTCCGCGCCAGCCATGGCGGAGGGTGACAGCAGCCGGCGCGGAGGGAAAGAAAGCGTGGAGGTGAGTGACGGCCTGGGGGGTTGGCTCTGGGCAGGCGATGGCGTGGCCGCAGTCTGAATGCGTGAGGAGAGGTGTGTCTCGGCTTGTGTGTGTGTGTGTGTGCGGCGGGGGGGGGGGGGGGCATGTTTAGAATAGGCTGGGCTCCGGGGGAGTGCCGGGAGGGGGTCCGTGCCGGGGTGGAGATTGGGGGGGGGGGTCCGTGCCGGGGAGGGGGATGGGGGGGGTTCCGTGCCGGGGAGGGGGATGGGGGGGTCCGTGCCGGGGTGGAGGTTGGGGGGGGGGGGTCCGTGCCGGGGAGGGGGATGGGGGGGGGTTCCGTGCCGGGGAGGGGGATGGGGGGGGTCCGTGCCGGGGTGGAGGTTGGGGGGGGGGGGGGTCCGTGCCGGGGAGGGGGATGGGGGGGGGGGCCTGTCCCCACGGCACAGGCCCGCCCGCGGATTGGTGGGCCCCGATCGCGGGCCAGGCCACTGTGGGGGCCCCTCCCCGGGGCCAGATCCCCCCGCACCCCCCCCGAGGACTCCGCAGGCCGCCCGTATTGCCAGGTCCCGCCAGTACGGGCCTGGTTTGATTTGCGCCGGCGGGATCCGGCGAAAATGTGCGGCCGCTCGGCCCATCGCGAGCCGGAGAATGGGTGGGGGGGGCCGCTGCCAGCGACCGCCGACTGGCACGCCGCGATTCACACCCCCGTCAAAACCCCGATGCCCGAGGATTCGGCAGCCAGGTCAGGGCGGCGGGGTGGGATTCACGCCACCCCCCGGTGATTCTCCGACCTGGCGGGGAGTCGGAGAATCCCGCCCAATACGATTGTCTATCTAAATGTTTCTGGAACATTCCTCTTCATTCACCTGAGGAAGGAGCAGCGCTCCGAAGGCTAGTGATTTGAAACAAACCTGTTGGACTTTAACCTGGTGTTGTAAGACTTCTTGGGCGTCATTCTCCGACACCCCAGAGGGTCGGAGAATGGCCGTTGGCCGCCGTGAATCCTGCCCCCGCCGGTTGCCGAAGTCTCCGAAGGGAGAAAAGTCGGCGGGGCATTAATGTCGCCGCTGCCGCGGAGAATGTCACGGGTCTGCGCAAGGCAGCCGATTTTCGGCCTGCCGATATTCTCCCTTCCGGATGGGCCGAAGTCCCGTCGACGTGATGACCGTTCACGTCGACGTGAATCAAACCTCCTTTTCATCGGCGTGACCCGGTGCTCCAGGCTCACGCCGACCAGCGTGGAGGTGAGTGACGGCCTGGGGGGTTGACTCTGGGCAGGCGATGGCGTGGCCGCAGTCTGAATGCGTGAGGAGAGGTGTGTCTCGGCTTGTGTGTGTGTGTGTGCGGCGGGGGGGGGGGTGGTTAGAATAGGCTGGGCTCCGGGGGAGTGCCGGGAGGGGGTCCGTGCCGGGGTGGAGGTTGGGGGGGGGGTCCGTGCCGGGGAGGGGGATGGGGGGTCCGTGCCGGGGTGGAGGTTGGGGGGGGGGGGGGGGTCCGTGCCGGGGAGGGGGATGGGGGGGGGGGGGTTCCGTGCCGGGGAGGGGGATGGGGGGGTCCGTGCCGGGGTGGAGGTTGGGGGGGGGGGGTCCGTGCCGGGGAGGGGGATGGGGGGGGGGTCCGTGCCGGGGAGGGGGATGGGGGGGTCCGTGCCGGGGTGGAGGTTGGGGGGGGGGTCCGTGCCGGGGAGGGGGATGGGGGGGGGGTCCATGCCGGGGTGGAGGTTGGGGGGGGTCCGTGCCGGGGCGGGGTCCCTGCTGGGGAGGGGGATGGGAGGGCAAGTGAGTTGGTCCACCTGGCCAGGTGCCAGCCTCCAACAGTTGGACCCATGCGGTCCATGCCACCTGGCTGGGGGGAGGAGGGGATATGGGCAATGATGACATGTCGTCGTTCCCCTCCCCCCCACCAGGCCGTCATGTTTTCAGATCATCCAGCGATGTTGGCCATCGTGGCGGCAGCCGCTCATGTCTGTGTTGCCCTGGATGAGGAGGAGGAGGAGGAGGAGGAGGAGCGTGCCAGAGAGGCGGCGCAGGCTGCTGCAGAGGGGCAGGCGGCAGCCGCCCAGGCTGGAGGGACACCCGACCGACAGGACGAGGAGGGGGAGGAGGACGTCGCGGCCCCACGGCAACGGAGGCACCCGAGGGTGCCCCGTGTGTACCGGCCCAGGCAGTCATACCAGGACCTCACGGACCGGGAATGCAGGAGGAGACTCCGGATGAGCCGGGAAACCGTGGCACACATCTGCCACCTGCTGGCACACCTGTCACCGCGTGGCACTGGCGGGGGACACCCTCTCCCCGTGTCCGTCAAGGTTACGGTGGCCCTGAACTTTTATGCAACGGGGTCATTCCAGGCACCGAGTGGGGACCTGTCCAGCATATCGCAGACATCGGTGCACCGGTGCATCCGGGCAGTGACAGATGCCCTATATGCCATGGCGCACCGCTACATCCGCTTCCCCGTGGACCGGGCCAGCCAAGATGCCCGGGCCGTGGGCTTCTCTGCCGTGGCCGGGTTCCCCATGGTCCAGGGTGCGATCGATGGGATGCACGTCGCCGTGCGGCCACCTGCAGATAACAGGGCCGTGTTCACTAATAGGAAGGGGACCTATTCGATGAACGTACAGGTGGTCTGTGACCACCGCATGATGATCCTGCACGTCTGCGCCCGTCACCCAGGCAGTGTACACGACTCATTCGTGTTGTCGCGGTCATCCATCCCCGGCATGTACGAGGGACGCCATCCCCGGCTGACGGGCTGGTTGCTGGGCGACAGGGGCTACCCATTGCGACCGTGGCTGATGACGCCTATACGGAGGCCACGCAATGAGGCGGAGAACCGCTACAATGATGCCCATGTAGCGACAAGGGGAGTGATAGAGAGGTTCTTTGGCGTGCTGAAGATGCGTTTCAGGTGCCTGGGCCTCTCTGGGGGCGCCCTCCAGTATCGGTCAGATAGGGTCGGCCGCATCATTGTGGTGTGCTGCGTCCTGCACAACATAGCCCAGCAGAGGGGCGATGTGCCGCAGGCAGAGGAGGGCGGAGTGGAGGAGCAGCAGGAAGAGGCACAGTCCTCCCCAGATGAGGGGGATGGGGGTAATGGTCAGGGCAGACGGGGTAGACACAGGCGGGTGGCTGTCCACCATTACCGGCTGGCCCAGCGGGCATGGGACAGACTGATAGACGCCCGCTTCACTGACTAGATGGGCGTGGGAATCGGGTAGTATGGCCACAGACCGCACACCATGACAACAGCCGACCACCCACACCCCCCACCCATCCACCCACCCAGCACCCTCACCCCCCTCCCCAACCCCACACACCCCACCCGCATGCACACCACCCCCCCACCCCCAATTGCCGATCCACCGGCGGCACAACGGGCCGGGCTCACCCAGTTGCGGGTGGACGCGTGTCTATCGCAGGCCATGGAGGATGATGACAACCCACCCTGCGGTGAGCTCCTGGCTCTACATCGTTGGACTATGTCTGACTCATGGCCACAGTACCACCATCCACCCGGACCATCCCTGCATGCGGCTGTGACACTGCAGCGCACGGTCCCGTCCTCTGCCCGGGGGATGTTGATGGCGGCCCAGGGGGAAGGCGGCAGACTCACCTGGGGCTGAGGTAAGACCACCCCTCACACACACACTTGCGCTCAACGTACATGACACCCCTGCACACTTTGGACAGAGCACAAAGGCAGCTTCTGTAGGTGTAACATTGACTTTAATAACCAAAGGAGTTCATGCACGTGCCCTAGCCCCTAAAACTCATCTGTGCCCTGCAACCGTGCCAACTTACTCAGTGTCTAATTGTTTGGCCTTACGGGCCCTTTGACTACGTCTACGTGGTTCCCCAGACGGTACAGCAGAACTGGAGGTGGACTCCTGTGATTCCTGCCCTCTGACACTGGATCCCTTTGGCGGCCGTTTCCTGGGGCGTCCTGGCCTAGATGGGCCAGGCTGCGGCCCGGGCGACTGGGATGGCGAGCTGCCAGCCTGTCCTGCCCGTTGCCCACCCGATGCACCTGGGACGGAAGGTGGGGGAGTCCGAGGTGTCGCGGTGTACCGGGACCTCCCCTACAGAGGGAGCCGGGACGGACCACACCACCTCCTCCTCCCTCGGGGTGCCCGATGGCCCCTAGGCCTCTACATGGGTGGGGGATGCGAACGGACTGGCCATCCGACGCCCCCCGACATCTGGCGCTGCCAGTCCTGGAGGCCCGTGCTGGTATCGACAGGGGTCTGCAGGTTTGCAGCCATGGAGCCCAGGGGGTTGGCAAACCCTGTCTGTGACAGTGCGACGCCGGCTCGCGCATGGCCACTGGCGCCGATGCCCTCAGCGATGGCCTGCAGAGACTGGGCCATGGCCTGCTGAGACTGGGCCATGGCCTGCTGAGACTGGGCTATGGCCTGCTGAGACTGGGCCATGGCCTGCTGAGACTGGGCCATGGCCTGCTGAGACTGGGCTATGGCGTTGAGCGCCTCTGCCATCTGGCGCTGGCACTGGCTCATGGCCTCCTGTGAGAGGGCAGCCATTTCCTGGGCCACAGACGCCGCCTGCACGGAAGGCCCCAGGCCTCACAAACCGTTCCCCATGTCTGACACCGTCGCACCCATTGCCTCCACCGCGGACGCCACCCGTGCGGTGTCAGCCTGGGTGGCACGCATGACCGGCACCACTCCCAGCTCCTGGACGGGTGGACTCCTCCACCTGCGACCGCAGCCGCCGCAAGCCGCCCGTCACCCTCTTCGCTTGTCTCCGGGTCGGTGGTTGCATCGGATCTATGTGTGGGTGTGGTAACTCCAGGAACCCGGGATCCATCTGGGCGGCATTCCCCTCCCCCATATCACCCCCTTCCCCATATCCCCCCTCCCCCATATCCCCCCCTCCCCCATATCCCCCCTCCCCCATATTCTCCCCTCCCCCATATCCCCAAGTGAATCCAGCCCTAAAAAACGCGCGGCCTTATGAGCCATCACGCTGTGCGGCGCGTGTGACGCTGCACGGCGTGAACCACTGCGCAAGCGCGGATCCCGTTACGTCGCTGCTAGCCCATTTCGGGCCGGAGCCTCTCGACCCATTTTTCCGACGTGACGCAAGTCGGATTTGCGCCGTTTTTGCGCCGATCGGCGGACTTTCCGCCGATAACGGAGAATTTCGCCCCTTATTGTATTTTAATAGAACCTTCAGATCTCTTGCTCTGAATTTCCCCCTCTCCCCCTCTAGGGCTCTCACTCTATGTCTGTTCCTCAAGGTCTGTCTCTCTGCATCCCTCTCTCGATCTGTCCCTCCGGGTTTGTTTCTGTCTCTCTCTCTCTCCCTGGGCGGGATTCTCCCAGCACTGCGCCAGGCCGGAGAATCCCCGCGAACCGGCCACGCCGCCCCGACCCTGGCACGCGATTCTCTGCACTGCGGAGAATCGGCGCCATTGGCGCCGGGGTGGTTGGCGCGGCGCCGGTCGTGGGCCGCTCTACGTGGCCAGCCCGGATGGGCCGAGCAGCTGTAGGAAAAGAGCCGAGTCCCGCTGGGGCCGTTCTAACCTGCCCTGGACCGGCGGGACCTCGGCCTGTAAGAGTCGGGTGGCGGCCTGTGGGTGGGGGAGGTGTGTCCGACCCCTGGGGGGGGGGGGGGGGCCCTCCGGTGTGGCCTGGCCTGCGATCGGGGTCCACCGATCGGTGGGCCGGCCTCTCTGGCTGGGGGCCTCCATTCCTAAAAAACGCGACGGCGTTTACGTCGCCCTGGACACGCTGCCGCGGGATTAGAGAATCCCGCCCCCTGTGTCTCACTGGGGGTCTGTGTGTGTGTGTTTGTGTGTGTGTGTGTGTCGCACTCTCTCTGTGGACATCAGGGTTTTTCTCTCCCACTCTCTTTGTCTGTTCCTCTCTTTCTCTCTCTCTTTCTTTGTTTGTCCATCTCATTTGGGTGCATTTATCTCTCTCCATCTCTATTCAGCCTGGTGTTGTTTAATATAATCACCTGTGTTCCCCAAAGCATCCTGACATGGCCAGAACGTTACCCTTATCACTGGGTTATTGAAATTACTTTGAATGTTATCATCGGAGGTTTGGACCCTATATTTGAGGTTTTTGCAATGGCCAACTTTCATTTTGGCCGATATTAAAGCTTAACCAGTGTGTGTGTAAATTGCAGAAACGGGATCTAGTAAAAGTTAATGTCGGAACATTAATTCCCCCAGTTCAAACCATCTGGTCCCCATTTACAGAAAATCATTAAATCTTCTGCAGGTCTTCAAACCTCCACAGCCATTTGTATCAAACTGTCCGATCAACTTTCAGGAGTTGATTATATTGATGTCATAGCTGCAAGATAGTGTGATAGGATCAGCTTGGGGCAGAAACAACAAGAAATTAAATTCAAGTCACTTACGAGAAGTGTGATTTCAGCCAACAGTTTGTTAAATTGCACGAGTCCGGGCTGTGATTGGCTGAAACCAGTCCTGGGAGCTGAGAGGAAAATGTTCACAGAGATAGCGCTGAATGTGTGTGAGAGAGTGAGTGAGAGAGTGAGTGAGAAAGAGAGAGAGTGAGTGACAGAGAAAGAGAGAAAGAAAGAGAGAGAGCGAGGGCGAGGGAGAGAAAAAGAAAGAGAGAGAGAGAAAGAGAGAGAGAGCGAGAGAGAGTGAGTGAGAGAGAGTGAGAGTGGGTGAGAGAGAGTGAGAGTGAGAGAGAGAGAGAGGGCAAGAGAGAGGGCGAGAGAGAGAGAGCGAGAGAGAGAAAGAGAGAGTAAGTGAGATTGAGTGAGAGAGAGAGGAGTGAGAGAGAGGAAGAGAGAGAGAGAGAGAAAGAGAGAGTGAGCGAGAGAGAGAGAGAGAGAGTGAGAGATAGTGAGTGAGAGGAGTGAGAGAGAGAGAGTGAGTGAGAGAGAGTGAATGAGAGAGAGTGAGTGAGAGGAGTGAGAGAGAGTGAGAGAGTGAGAGTGAGAGAGTGAGAGTGAGAGAGAGAGAATGAGAGAGAATGAGAGAGAGTGAGTGAGAGTGAGAGCGAGAGTGAGAGAGTGAAAGAGTGTGAGAGAGGAGAGAGAGAGAGTGTGAGAGAGAGGAGAGCGAAGAGAGAGCGAGAGAGAGAGAGTGAGAGAGAGTGAGAGAGCGAGTGAGTGAGGAGTGAGAGTGAGAGTGAGTGAGGAGTGCGTGAGAGTGAGTGAGAGAGAGAGTGTGAGAGAGTGAGAGAGAGAGAGTGAGGGTGAGAGAGAATTAGGGAGAGTGAGAGTGAGAGAGAGAGCGAGAGAGAGGGCGAGAGAGAGAGCGAGAGAGCGAGTGAGAGAGAGTGAGTGAGAGAGAGTGAGTGAGAGAGAGTGAGTGAGAGAGAGTGAGAGGAGTGAAAGGAGTGAGAGAGAGCGAGAGAGAGCGAGAGAGAGAGAGAGCGAGAGAGTGAGTGAGTGAGAGAGAGTGAGTGGGAGAGAGTGAGAGAGAGAGACAGAGAGGGTGAGAGAGAGTGAGTGGGAGAGAGTGGGAGAGAGTGAGAGAGAGTGAGAGAGAGAGGGTGAGAGAGAGAGCGAGTGAGTGAGAGAGAGTGAGTGAGAGACAGTGAGTGAGAGAGAGTGAGTGAGAGAGAGTGAGTGAGAGAGAGTGAGAGAGAGAGAGAGAGAGAGAGAGAGAGAGAGGAGTGAGAGAGAGTGAGAGTGAGAGAGAGAGAGTGAGAGTGAGAGTGAGAGAGTGAGAGAGGGTGAGAGTGAGAGTGAGAGAGAGAGCGAGAGAGAGGGCGAGAGAGAGAGCGAGAGAGCGAGTGAGAGAGAGTGAGTGAGAGAGAGTGAGTGAGAGAGAGTGAGTGAGAGAGAGTGAGAGGAGTGAAAGGAGTGAGAGAGAGCGAGAGAGAGCGAGAGAGAGAGAGAGCGAGAGAGTGAGTGAGTGAGAGAGAGTGAGTGGGAGAGAGTGAGAGAGAGAGACAGAGAGGGTGAGAGAGAGTGAGTGGGAGAGAGTGGGAGAGAGTGAGAGAGAGTGAGAGAGAGAGGGTGAGAGAGAGAGCGAGTGAGTGAGAGAGAGTGAGTGAGAGACAGTGAGTGAGAGAGAGTGAGTGAGAGAGAGTGAGTGAGAGAGAGTGAGAGAGAGAGAGAGAGAGAGAGAGAGAGGAGTGAGAGAGAGTGAGAGTGAGAGAGAGAGAGTGAGAGTGAGAGTGAGAGAGTGAGAGAGGGTGAGAGTGAGAGTGAGAGAGAGAGTGAGAGTGAGAGTGAGAGTGAGAGAGCGAGAGTGAGAGTGAGAGTGAGAGAGAGAGGAGAGAGAGAGGAGAGAGTGAGAGAGAGTGAGTGAGAGTGAGCGAGAGTGAGAGAGAGAGTGAGAGAAAGAGGGTGATGGAGAGAAAGAGAGAGAGAGAGCGAGAGATAGTGAGTGAGAGGAGTGAGAGAGAGAGTGAGTGAGAGAGAGGAAGAGAGAGAGAGAGAGAGAGAAAGAGAGAGTGAACGAGAGAGAGAGAGAGAGAGTGAGAGATAGTGAGTGAGAGGAGTGAGAGAGAGAGAGTGAGTGAGAGAGAGTGAATGAGAGAGAGTGAGTGAGAGGAGTGAGAGAGAGTGAGAGAGTGAGAGTGAGAGAGAGAGAATGAGAGAGAATGAGAGAGAGTGAGTGAGAGTGAGAGCGAGAGTGAGAGAGTGAAAGAGTGTGAGAGAGGAGAGAGAGAGAGTGTGAGAGAGGGGAGAGCGAAGAGAGAGCGAGAGAGAGAGAGTGAGAGAGCGAGTGAGTGAGGAGTGAGAGTGAGAGTGAGTGAGGAGTGCGTGAGAGTGAGTGAGAGAGAGAGTGTGAGAGAGTGAGAGAGAGAGAGTGAGGGTGAGAGAGAATTAGGGAGAGTGAGAGTGAGAGAGAGAGAGAGCGAGAGAGAGGGCGAGCGAGAGAGCGAGTGAGAGAGAGTTAGTGAGAGAGAGTGAGTGAGAGAGAGTGAGTGAGAGAGAGTGAGAGGAGTGAAAGGAGTGAGAGAGAGCGAGAGAGAGCGAGAGAGAGAGAGAGCGAGAGAGTGAGTGAGTGAGAGAGAGTGAGTGGGAGAGAGTGAGAGAGAGAGACAGAGAGGGTGAGAGAGAGTGAGTGGGAGAGAGTGGGAGAGAGTGAGAGAGAGTGAGAGAGAGAGGGTGAGAGAGAGAGCGAGTGAGTGAGAGAGAGTGAGTGAGAGAGAGTGAGAGAGAGAGAGAGAGAGAGAGAGAGAGTGAGAGGAGTGAGAGAGAGTGAGAGGAGTGAGAGAGAGTGAGAGTGAGAGAGAGAGAGTGAGAGTGAGAGTGAGAGAGTGAGAGAGGGTGAGAGTGAGAGAGAGAGAGAGTGAGAGTGAGAGTGAGAGAGCGAGAGTGAGAGTGAGAGAGAGAGGAGAGAGAGAGGAGAGAGTGAGAGAGAGTGAGTGAGAGTGAGCGAGAGTGAGAGAGAGAGTGAGAGAAAGAGGGCGAGGGAGAGAAAGAGAGAGAGAGAGCGAGAGATAGTGAGCGAGAGATAGTGAGTGAGAGGAGTGAGAGAGAGAGTGAGTGAGAGAGAGTGAGAGTGAGAGAGAGTAAGAGTGAGAGAGAGAGCGAGAGAGAGAGGGCGAGAGAGAAAAAGAGAGAGAGAGCGAGAGAAAGAGAGAGATAGTGAGAGCAGTGTGAGAGAGAGAGAGAGTGAGTGAGAGAGAGTGAGTGAGAGAGTAAGAGGAGTGAGAGAGAGTGAGAGAGTGACATTGAGAGTGAGAGAGAGAGAGAGAGAGAGAGCGAGAGTGAGAGCGAGAGTGAGAGAGTGAAATAGCGGGGCGAGAGGAGCAGCAGCGTGGGGAGGGGAACAGCAGCGGGGGGAGGGGAACAGCAGCGGGGGAGAGGAGCAGCAGCGGGGGGAGAGGAGCAGCAGCGGGGGGAGAGGAGCAGCAGCGGGGGAGAGGAGCAGCAGCGAGGAGAGAGGAGCAGCAGCGGGGGGAGAGGAGCAGCAGCGGGGGGAGAGGAGCAGCAGCGGGGGGAGAGGAGCAGCAGCGGGGGGAGAGGAGCAGCAGCGGGGAGAGAGGAGCTGCTGCGGGGAGAGAGGAGCAGCGGGGGGGAGAGAGGAGCAGCGGGGGGAGAGGAGCAGCAGCGGGGGAGAGGAGCAGCAGCGAGGAGAGAGGAGCAGCAGCGGGGGGAGAGGAGCAGCAGCGGGGGGAGAGGAGCAGCAGCGGGGGGAGAGGAGCAGCAGCGGGGAGAGAGGAGCAGCAGCGGGGGGAGAGGAGCAGCAGCGGGGGGAGAGGAGCAGCAGAGGAGGGAGAGCGGGGGAGAGGAGCAGCAGCGGGGGGAGGGGAACAGCAGCGGGGGGAGAGGAGCAGCAGCGGGGAGAGAGGAGCAGCAGTGGGGGAGGGGAACAGCAGCGGGGGGAGAGGAGCAGCAGCGGGGGGAGAGGAGCAGCAGCGGGGGGAGAGGAGCAGCAGCGGGGGAGAGGAGCAGCAGAGGAGGGAGAGCGGGGGAGAGGAGCAGCGGCGGGGGGAGAGGAGCAGTAGCGGGGGGAGAGGAGCAGCGGCGGGGGGGAGAGGAGCAGTAGCGGGGGGAGAGGAGCAGCAGCGGGTGGAGAGGAGCAGCAGCGGGGGGAGAGGAGCAGCAGCGGGGGGAGAGGAGCAGCAGCGGGGGGAGAGGAGCAGCAGCGGGGGGAGAGGAGCAGCAGCGGGTGGAGAGGAGCAGCAGCGGGGGGAGAGGAGCAGCAGCGGGGGGAGGGGAACAGCAGCGGGGGGAGAGGAGCAGCAGCGGGGAGAGAGGAGCAGCAGCGGGGGGAGGGGAACAGCAGCGGGGGGAGAGGAGCAGCAGCGGGGGGAGAGGAGCAGCAGCGGGGGGAGAGGAGCAGCAGCGGGGGGAGAGGAGCAGCAGAGGAGGGAGAGCGGGGGAGAGGAGCAGCGGCGGGGGGAGAGGAGCAGCAGCGGGGGGAGAGGAGCAGCAGCGGGGGGAGAGGAGCAGCAGCGGGGGGAGAGGAGCAGCAGCGGGGGGAGAGGAGCAGCAGCGGGGAGAGAGGAGCAGCAGCGGGGGGAGAGGAGCAGCAGCGGGGGGAGAGGAGCAGCAGCGGGGGAGAGGAGCAGCAGCGTGGGGAGAGGAGCAGCAGCGGGGGGAGAGGAGCAGCAGCGGGTGGAGAGGAGCAGCAGCGGGGGGAGAGGAGCAGCAGCGGGGGGAGAGGAGCAGCAGCGGGGGGAGAGGAGCAGCAGCGTGGGGAGAGGAGCAGCATAGGGGGCAGAGGAGCAGCGGCGGGGGAGAGCAGCAGCGGCGGGGGAGAGCAGCAGCAGCGGGGAGAGATGAGCTGCAGCGGGGAGAGAGGAGCTGCTGCGGGGGAGAGGAGCAGCAGCGGGGGGAGAGGAGCAGCAGTGGGAGGGAGGAGCAGCAGGGGGGAGAAAGGAGCAGCAGCGGGGGGAGAGGAGCAGCAGGGAGAGAGGAGCAGCGGCGGGGGGAGAGGAGCAGCGGCGGGGAGAGAGGAGCAGCAGCGGGGGGAGAGGAGCAGCAGCGGGGAGAGAGGAGCTGCTGCGGGGAGAGAAGAGCAGCGGGGGGGAGAGAGGAGCAGCGGGGGGAGAGGAGCAGCAGCGGGGGAGAAAGGAGCAGCAGCGGGGAGAGAGGAGCAGCAGTGGGGGGGAAGAGGAGCAGCAGCGGTTAGAGAGGAGCAGCAGCGGGAGGGAGGAGCAGCAGTGGGAGGGAGGACCAGCAGCGGGGAGAGAGCGGGGAGGGAGTATTCCCGAACTGGCAGCGCAACTACAAGTTGAGTGAGAGGAACAAGGGAACTGAGGGCCGAGGTTTAACAAAGATCCCACGACCTACAGAACAGATGATGGGTTTAAAGGGCTCAGGAGACTCAGCAAGTCACCGACAGCGATTCTGTTCACTATGAGGGATTGTAGAACATCCTCCTCAAATTCGACAATCTGCAGAAATTCATCACTGTTCTCCGCCTGCAAGGTGAGATCCTCACCAACGGAACAACCACAGACCCAATACGTGTGCAAACTGGGGTTAAATAGAGCTTTGCTATCACACCAGAGCTCTTCTCCATCTTCCTCAGTGCAACCCTCGATTCCATCACCCTTAATCTACCGCTTGACTGGAGCTAACCTACCGGGCAAGCGGGAAACTGTTCAACTTGCGGTGTCTCCAGGCCAGAATCACGACCATCCCAACCTCTGTCATCGAGCTGCATGACGCAGACGACACCCGTGTGTGCGCACATTCAGAGGCCGAGCTACAAACCACCGTCGATGCTTTCACCGAGGCTGATGAGAGAATGGGCCTCAGACTAAACATCCCGAAAACAAGGTCCCCTACCAGCCCGCTCCTGCCGCACAAATCTGGCCCCCGACCGTCGGGATCCACAGTGAGCTCCTGAACAATGTGAATCATTTTCCATACCTCGAGAGACTCGTCCTGGCACGAGCAGACAGCGACGATGAAATCCCGCACCGACCCCAATGCGCCAGCAGTCTTCGGCCTGAGGAATGAGTGTTCGAAGACCAAGACCTCAAACCCAGCACCAAGCTCATGGTTTACAGAGCAGCGTGGTCTCCACCCTCCTGCATGCATCAGAACCATGGACAATATACACCAGGCACCTCAAATCCTCGGGGAGATATCATCAACGTTGCCTCTGCAAAATCCTGCAAATCCACTGCAGGATAAACCAACATCCTCCAGTATCGAGGCCACGCTCAGCCAAGACTCCCTAAACAAGTGCTCGACTCTGAGCTCCGAATGGCAAGCGATGACTGGGAGGACAGAGGAAACTCTACACGGACACTCTGAAAGTCTCACTAAATAAATAAAACAACCCCACCGACACATGGGAATCGCTTGCCTTAGAACACACAAACTGGAGAAAAAGCATCCGGGAAGGCACCGATCACCTCGAGCATCGTAGGGTGGAGCATGTTAAGGCCAAGCGTAAACAGCGGACGGAGAGCCCGGAAGCTACAGGGTCCCACCCACCCATCTCATCAAACACCACCTGCCAAACCTGTGACAGAGTCGGCGGATCCGTGATCGGACTATTCAGCCCCGGCAACTCCCTCTGCCCAGAGTGGAAGCAAGCCATCCGAGAAGCTGATGGACTGCCCGAACGTGCGTGGGAGAGAGAGGTCAGATAATGAGAGAGAGAGAGATTGAGGTTGGGATTTTCTCCGACATTGACAAAGGTTGATGCCGGGTGGGAAAAGCGGTTTTCTCACATCTTGCGGAACTTTGAACAAAGTCACGGGTCCCACTCTGGCGGGGCTGCCTCTGATTCTCACACCACGCCAGCAACTCAGCAACTCCATGACCCAAGGCACAGCGAGCAAACCATTCCACCCAGGTGCACCCATGACACCTTCCCCACGGATACCTTGGCATCACCCTGGCTCCACCCTGGCACTTCTCTGGCACAACCCTAGCATTTTACTGTCATTACCCTAGCACGACCTTGGTGCAACCTGGATGCTTTCCTAGCAATACCCAAGCATCGAGCTTGCGTTACCTGGGCACTACCTGGGCAATACCCTGGCATGACTTTCCATGCTGAGCACCACATTCACCTGAGCTCCCTGGGAGTTCTGTTTACCAGGTGCACCCTTTTGGAGACTTTGGAGACTTGAAACCATACTCCACTGGAAGATTGGAGCTGTCTGTACAGTAAGGATTGCAACAATATGGATATTATACAGGAGATAAGGGGTCAACAGTTTCATGTAAATACATCTCACCACCAGATGGTGATCAAGAGCAGTCACATATATGTTATGTGACAACCCTTGATTTGGGGAGAAGGTGTTTAGGTGTGAGAAAGACTAGTTGTATATTTGAGAGTTCTGTAGTTAGCGTTACAGCATAGTTTATTTTAGCAACTTTTGTCCATAGGAATACGTTCAAATCTAGTTTAAAGTCGTGTTAATAAATCAGCCTTGTTAATTAACATCGCTTGATGATCTTTGTTGAAAACTACGCATTCAAGACATCCAGACAAAGAAAACAGAGAACGATACATGGTACCAGGAGTGGTTCCCAAGATATAATAGAAAGGTTTAGTGGGAAAGAAACAATCTCCGTGCGAAAAAACTTGCAAAGAAGAAAAACAACCTCAACCAGTCTCTGATCGCAACAACCTCATGGAAGCCAGTAGCCTCGGAAAATAAATGCGCAGTCGAAGCTTCATGGCGGGTTTGCAGACTCCAAAGCAATTCCTGACATCGGATAAAGTTGATGTTAACTGGAAAAATTTCAAACAGCAGTTTGAATTGTAGATCTCAGCCTTCGACCCTGAAACGGCTAGCGATCAGTGAAAGATAGCATTGTTCCTAACGACGGCTACACCGCAGGCTTTAGAAACATTCAACTCATTCCGGTTTGAGAATGAGGTTGACAAAAAGAAATATAACAAAGTAATCAAAATGTTCGACAGGCACTGTGAGCTTCAAATCAATGAAACCTTTGAATGATATATATTCGGGAAAAGGGTCCAGAAAGCAGGTGAAACACTTGACTGCTTTATTACAGATCTCAGGCTCAGAGCACAGACCTGTAATTTGTCAGTATTATTAAACTCCCTTCTGCGTGATCAGATTGTATTTGGTGTTAAAAATGAAAAGCTGCGTGAAAGATTGCTCAGGCAACAAAAGTTAACGTTAGAAGATGCAATTGGTATGTGTCGTGCAAGGTTTTAATCTCAGGATAAGGGGATGGCCACTTAGGACTGAGATGGGGATGGGTTTCTCCAGTCAGAGGGTTGATAATTGTTTTGTTATGTTTCCTTTGTAACATAAGCGGCTTCCTTGTGTTGCATTTGTCAAGGAAGGTCGAGACGTGTAAATAACTTCAACTCATTTATTTACACTATGTACACTTTTATAACTTGAGTTCGACACTACTGCTAATCCTATTATAGCTACCTAACTGACTAACCATCTGCTGTCTTCCACGTGGTGGGTGTAATAATGAATCAACCCTGTGCCTCTCCTCACTGACTGTCTCCACTGGGCGAAGGGGCTGATCATGTGTGTGGTGTCCTTTATGTATGGGTTGGTGTAATGCCAACCTGTGGTCGTGTCACCTCCTTGTGTATCGTGAATGTCCATTGGTCGCCTCCTATCTAACTTATCTATTGGTTGAGTGTGTGTGTGTGATGTTTCTGGTGCTCCATCTAGTGTCTGTTTAGCTTACATGTATTTACAGTGATGCACATCACCACATAATCTTTGGAATTCTCTACAACAGGAAGCTCGGTTTTATTGAGTGTTTTCAAGGCGGAGACCGATAGATTTGTAGTTTATTAAAGGAATCTAAGATTGCGGAGTGAACAGGTTGAGGTATGTCGACTGAGTGGTCACGCGAAGACGTGGCTACAAAAAGGGTCACGTGCCGGGAGATTGGGAGTGCGGGCGGGGCACAGATTCGCTGCTCGGCGAGTGAATAGGGTACTGTTTGTTTTAAATCCTTGTGTCAGTGTTTGAGAATCCAGCTCTTCCACAAGGTAGAAGGTCAAGCATGATTTTGTTGAATGACAGAACTGGCTCGAAGGCCCAAGTGGCCTACTCCAGCTCCCATTTATTTTCTTGTGAATTGTCTTGAACATTCTGGGATAGTTGAAGCCATTCTCCGTCACATTGCACTGTTGCGTGTGTTTAGCAAGCCAACTGGCAGTTGCAGATTCCTGATAAATAATTCATCAGGAAATAACCCTGTTTCTATTTAGTCTGCACAATTGGAACAGACTGGGCTGGAACATGTCTCCCCACTGATCAAGCTGATCTGCGTTTCACCTCTGACGCGGCTTGATTGGAGACAGCGCAGGAAGTCGACCAAACAGCGAGAAACATTAAATACAAACGAGGACGGCAATCAATGCTCGAAAAATGTCTCCCCAAACATGGTCCCCTTTCAAACAGAACCAAACTCCTTTCCCAAGCAGAAGCTTAGAAAATTACCATTTGACTGATGGCTGGGTGAGAGCCTTTTATCTGCTGCTAAACTTAAGGATGTCATTTAATTGAAAGATTACATTTAAATTATAATCACCAAACTCCATGTTGAAATATGCAGTAGCTTAAATTGGCAAAAATTCAATCACCATTTAATATTTGCATTAACAATATGGGCAGCACGGTAGCACAAGTGGATAGCACTGCGGCTTCACAGCGCCAGGGTCCCAGGTTCGATTCCCCACTGGGTCACTGTCTGTGCGGAGTCTGCACGTTCTCCCCGTGTCGGCGTGGGTTTCCTCCGGGTGCTCCGGTTTCCTCCCACAGTCCAAAGATGCGCAAGTTAGGTGGATTGGCCATGATAAATTGCCCTTAGTGACCAAAAATGTTAGGAGGGGTTATTGGATTACGGGGATAGGCTGGAAGTGAGGGCTTAAGTGGGTCGGTGCAGACTCGATGGGCTGAATGGCCTCCTTCTGCACTGTATGTTCTATGTTATGGGGTCTTAAGGCCTCAATATATTTTGGGCAGAGAGTTAAGGTTATGAGGGAAGCTCACATGAATGTATATATGTAAATTTTCTCCATTATTTTCCTTGATGTATTCTGTAAGCACACAGGGAACTACACAGAGGGGATGAACAATACTCTCTTCACTGCACCTGATCAATAATGTGGAACGATACAGCTCAGGAAGAGGCCATTCTGTACATCGGACCTGTGTCAACTATTTGAGGGAGCTCTCCAATTAGTCCCCGTTCTCCTGCTGTCTATCTCTCTCCCTCTCTCTACAAAGTCCTGCATGTTTACTTTTGGCCGTATTCTCTTATGAAAGTTATTTTGGAATCTGCTTCCATCACCACTTCATTCCAGATCATAAAACTGAAAAACAATGTTTCCTCATGTCATTCCTGACTCTTCCGCCAAAACACATCAAATCGGAATCTTCCAGTTCACCCGACCTTCTGCCGCTGAAAATAATTTCCTCTGATCATCTCCAACAAAACTGTTGAAGATTTTGAAGACTATCAAATCCCCCCCCCCCCACCCCCACCCCCCCCTTTCACCTTCTTTATCGTCAGGAGAACAACTCCGCTTTATCCATGTAACTGAGATCGTTCATCCCTGGGTGCATTCCAATTCAATAGTACAAAAAACACTTTGAAAAATCTTCCTGGCTTCCAATCTGTTGCCTTGCCCATCGATGAGGGAATTCTGTCTCCCACCCTGGGGAAAAGGTGCGTTATTATTCGCACAAGAAAAGAAATGTCCTTTTTCAAAGCACTTTCCAGGACTTCAAGATGTCCCACCGCACCTTCACAGCCAATGGAACACTCCTGAAGTGTGGTCACTGCTGTAATGTTGTTGGAAATGCAGCAGCCAATGTGCGCTCAGCAAGATCCCACAGATCGTTTTGGTGATATAAGTTCCGATGTGTCACTCCTTTGCGTCCATTTGAGGGATTCAACACCTCATCTAAAAGACCCCTTACAGAGCAATAGGAGGCAGAACGTCAGCCCAGTTGAGGAGCTCCAAAAGCAATCGTATTAAATGTACAACTTTCAGACTTGGAGGTGTAACCAAGTAATGAAACCTGAGGAGCTTAAAGAAGCATTAACTAACATGAACTAACATTAACTAGCATTAATGAACATTAATTAACATTAACTAGTATTAGCTAACATTTACTAGCATTAATTGACATTAACTAACATTAGCTAACATTAATGAACATTAACTAACATTAATGAACATTAATTAACATTAACTAGCATTAACTAACATTAGCTAACATTAACTAGCATTAACTAACATTAACTAACATTAACTAGCATTAACTAACATTAACGGACAGATTTAACACTGAGTGACACTGGGAGATATTGGGCTGGATACTCCCCCCGCCGCGCCACATTTCTGTCCCCACCAGCCAGCGGGATTCTCCGTTACGTCGGCCGATCAATGGAGTTTTCCATTGTGGGGCAGCCCCACGGCGTCGGGAAACCCCCGGGAGCCGGCAAAACGGAGAATCCCACCGGCGAAGAATCCTGCCCATTAGGACAAGAGACCAAAAACATAGCCCGAGAGGCAGGTGTCAAGGAGTGTTTAAAGAATGAAAGAGGGGAACAGGCCTAAGGAGGGATCCGAAAGCCTCGGGCCCAGGTTGCCGGGGCACAATGCCAATGATGGGGTGATAAAAATCCGGGATATGCGTAAAGTTAGTGATGGAAATAGGCGTGGGTCCCAGATTTATTCATGATTATCATATACGTGACTTCTAGTTTCAGTCTCCCCTGCAAGTCAAGGAAACATGACTGATGAGCACTATCTCACTAAGGGACCCCCTACAATGCCTCACCAGATGGAGACTGAGTGGATTCTGATTATCACATGAAGCACATGGAGAACTGGACCATTCTTAACTGGTTCAGGGTGTGTCTGGGCCCTCCATGAGCCTCCTCCTATCCTGCTTCATCTCGTCCCTTCAACACATCTTCAATCCCGTTCTTCCTCATGCGTTCATCTCAATTCTCCCTTAGTAGTATCGATACCATTCACCTTCGCCATCCCTGTGGTATCGATACCATTCACCTTCGCCATGCCTGTGGTATCGATACCATTCACCTTCGCCATCCCTGTGGTATCGATACCATTCACCTTCGCCATGCCTGTGCTAGCGATACCATTCACCTTCGCCATGCCTGTGGTATCGATACCATTCACCTTCGCCATGCCTGTGGTATCGATACCATTCACCTTCGCCATCCCTGTGGTATCGATACCATTCACCTTCGCCATCCCTGTGGTATCGATACCATTCACCTTCGCCATCCCTGTGGTATCGATACCATTCACCTTCGCCATGCCTGTGGTATCGATACCATTCACCTTCGCCATCCCTGTGGTATCGATACCATTCACCTTCGCCATCCCTGTGGTATCGATACCATTCACCTTCGCCATGCCTGTGCTAGCGATACCATTCACCTTCGCCATGCCTGTGGTATCGATACCATTCACCTTCGCCATGCCTGTGGTATCGATACCATTCACCTTCGCCATCCCTGTGGTATCGATACCATTCACCTTCGCCATGCCTGTGGTATCGATACCATTCACCTTCGCCATCCCTGTGGTATCGATACCATTCACCTTCGCCATCCCTGTGGTATCGATACCATTCACCTTCGCCATGCCTGTGGTATCGATATCATTCACCTTCGCCATGCCTGTGGTATTGATACCATTCACCTTCGCCATCCCTGTGGTATCGATACCATTCACCTTCGCCATGCCTGTGCTAGCGATACCATTTACCTTCGCCATCCCTGTGGTATCGATACCATTCACCTTCGCCATGCCTGTGCTAGCGATACCATTTACCTTCGCCATCCCTGTGCTAGCGATACCATTCACCTTCGCCATGCCTGTGGTATTGATACCATTCACCTTCGCCATCCCTGTGGTATCGATACCATTCACCTTCGCCATGCCTGTGGTATTGATACCATTCACCTTCGCCATGCCTGTGCTAGCGATACCATTTACCTTCGCCATCCCTGTGGTATCGATACCATTCACCTTCGCCATGCCTGTGCTAGCGATACCATTTACCTTCGCCATCCCTGTGCTAGCGATACCATTCACCTTCGCCATGCCTGTGGTATTGATACCATTCACCTTCGCCATCCCTGTGGTATCGATACCATTCACCTTCGCCATGCCTGTGGTATTGATACCATTCACCTTCGCCATCCCTGTGCTAGCGATACCATTCACCTTCGCCATCTCTGTGGTATCGATACCATTCACCTTTGCCATGCCTGTGCTAGTGATACCATTCACCTTCGCCATGCCTGTGGTATCAATACCATTCACCTTCGCCATGCCTGTGCTAGCGATACCATTTACCGTCGCCATCCCTGTGGTATCAATACCATTCACCTTCGCCATCCCTGTGGTATCAATACCATTCACCTTCGCCATCCCTGTGCGAGCGATACCATTCACCTTCGCCATCCCTGTGGTATCGATACCATTCACCTTCGCCATGCCTGTGCTAGTGATACCATTCACCTTCGCCATGCCTGTGGTATCAATACCATTCACCTTCGCCATGCCTGTGCTAGCGATACCATTTACCGTCGCCATCCCTGTGGTAGCAATACCATTCACCTTCGCCATCCCTGTGGTATCAATACCATTCACCTTCGCCATCCCTGTGGTATCGATACCATTCACCTTCGCCATGCCTGTGCTAGCGATACCATTCCCACCTTCGCCATCCCTGTGCTAGCAATACCATTCACCTTCGCCATGCCTGTGGTATCGATACCATTCACCTTCGCCATCCCTGTGGTATCAATACCATTCACCTTCGCCATCCCTGTGGTATCGATACCATTCACCTTCGCCATGCCTGTGCTAGCGATACCATTCCCACCTTCGCCATCCCTGTGGTATCGATACCATTCACCTTCGCCATGCCTGTGCTAGCGATACCATTTACCTTCACCATCCCTGTGGTATTGATACCATTCACCTTCGCCATCCCTGTGGTATCGATACTATTCACCTTCGCCATGCCTGTGGTATCGATACCATTCACCTTCGCCATGCCTGTGCTAGCGATACCATTCACCTTCGTCATCCCTGTGGTATCGATACCATTCACCTTCGCCATCCCTGTGGTATCGATACCATTCACCTTTGCCATCCCTGTGCTAGCGATACCATTCACCTTCGCCATGCCTGTGGTATCGATACCATTCACCTTCGCCATCCCTGTGGTATCGATACCATTCACCTTCGCCATGCCTGTGCTAGCGATACCATTCACCTTCGCCATCCCTGTGGTATCGATACCATTCACCTTCGCCATGCCTGTGCTAGCGATACCATTCCCACCTTCGCCATCCCTGTGGTAGCGAGTTCCACGTTTTAACCACTCTCCATGTAAACATTTCTCCGGAATTCCCTATCGTATTTATTAGTGACTGTTGGATATCTATCAGCCCTAGTTCTGGTCTCCGTCACCATAGGAAATATTTTCTCCATCAGGGCAACCTTCCCTCAAAGCTTCCCCCAAAAGTGGAAACAAGTAGCAAATACTTGGTTTTAATATTTCTACTGTTCTTTTAAGGGCAAAGTGTAAGTTGTCAATTGCTTGAATTTGAACAGTGGGAAACTCTGTCTCACGTTATTGGAGGCCGACCGGCTGAATACCACGTGTTATTATCTAGATCTTCTTAAGTAACCAAAGTGTGTTTGTTTTGCTACATGTGGGAATCTTGGTGGTGTTGTAAGGATCCTTCCTCTTAATCCCTTATTTCGCCTTTCTTTATTTTTGCTGTTATCATTGTGATCCAGGGATGCTTAATGGAGAAGTGAGGAACTCAAAAGCTATAAAAGAGAAGACTGTGCTAGTCTTCAGACTGTAGAATTCAGGCTTTTCGGGAGCCAAGAGATCGGTGGGACTCGGTTCGATTGGTTGGCAGGTGGACAATGAATTGGCTAAAAGGCTGTATTCTGTCTGGTGACAGGCGGTGATGGGTCCTGCCTGAGTGGGATGATTTTCAGAGAGCCTGGGAAGCAGTTGGTGTCCTGGATGCCCAGAGGCAAAGCAGTCTTCCTGCCCCAGCCTCTTCCCACACGGCCCCTTCCTACCCAGCCCCTTCCTGCCCAGCCCCTTCCTGCCCAGCCTCTTCCCGCCAAACCCCTTCCCGCCCATCCCCTTCCCTTCCCCAGCCCCTTCCCGCCAAACCCCTTCCCACTCAACCCTTCCCTTCCCCAGCCCCTTCCCGCCCAGCCCTTTATTGCCCAGCCCCTTCCCGCCAAACCCCTTCCCGCCCATCCCCTTCCCTTCCCCAGCCCCTTCCCGCCAAACCCCTTCCCACTCAACCCCTTCCCGCCCATCCCCTTCCAGCCCTGCCCATTCCCACCCTGCCCATTCCCACCAAACCCCTTGACACTCAATCCCTTCCCGCCCATCCCCTTCCAGCCCTGCCCATTCCCACCCTGCCCGTTCCCACCAAACCCCTTCCCACTCAACCCCTTCCCGCCTCCAGCCCCTTCCCAACCTGCCCATTCCCACCACAGCCCCTTCCCGCCAAACCCCTTCCCACTCAATCCCTTCCCGCCTCCAGCCCCTTCCCACTCTGCCCGTTCCCACCTTTCCCTTTCCTCTCTCGTTAGAATACCGAAAGTTTGGTGATGAACTGATTGAGGCTTTTGAGATTGAGAAAGTAATTGACGGAGTTCCAGAGGAACACCTTCCACTAGTGGCGAGTCCGGGACAAAAGGCCACAACTTAACAGTCCCAGCCCGGCCATCCAGGAGAAAGGTTTTCTTCATACAAAGGGTGATAGGAATATGAAATTCTCTGTCAAGAATCAGTGGATGCCGTCGCTCAATTAATAATTTATTAGATTTTTTTGCCAGAATGGGGTGAGAAAGAATACGAGATAAAGTGACTGGATGGAGTTAAGACATCGGTTCGCATGATCTCATTGAGCAGTGCTACAGACCCGAGGGCTTCAATGGTCGTCTCACGTTCCTAAATTCAGTCTCATTCGCCGTGACCTTGTACACATTAAATCTCTCCAGCTTGCAGTGTGAGTATTGAAAGATTCAAGAGCATCTCACAAACCATTTTTAAAATACTGCGCCCATGTCAGCCCAAAAACTCACCCACCATGAACAAATACAAAGCAAGGGGGCGACAGGCTCTGGGAGCTGTTTCACTGTCTGGTTAAGCCCTCAGAGCTTGTTTTGGATCGATTAGTATCACAGGGTGGAACTCACAGAGTGTGACACAACACAGCTCAGGTTGCTTAACCCATTCACACCTCACCAGCCCAAAGCCTCTCCACCCACCTTGCCCTCAGAGTCTCTGATATGATGTACCTCCTCTGGTGATATGCATCACTGTAAATACACAGGGGGCTAATGCAAATACACTAAGACTAGATCAACACTAGAGGGAGCACCAGAGTCATCATGACACACAGACATTCAACCAATAGGTCAGTAAGATAGGACATGACCAATGGGCAGTCACGACACACCCAGACGTGAGACTACCACAGGGGGGCATTACACCAACCCATATAAAAGGACACAGCACATATGCTCAGTCTCTTTCCAGTGGAGACACTTAGTGAGTCCAAAGAGGGTTGATTGAAACACATCACACCCACCACGTGGATTGTAGCAGACTGGTTAGTCAGTCTGAGTAGCTATAGCAGGATTAACAGGAGGGTCGAATCCAAGTAGGAGAATTGTTAACAGTTAAATAAACGTGTTAAAGCTATCTCCAAGTCTGAACCTTCCTTTGTCAGAGTGCGCATCGAGGAAGCAGCTTGTGCTAACGTCAAGAGCAGAACAAAACACCTCCCTCATCACTAACCTGTCCTCCTGCCTGAAAACGTCAGCGAGTCAAACAGTTTCCTTCCATTGGAAAGCAATCAATAAACAGGCCAGAAAAAGCACTGAGCTCCTTCTGCTAAACGTGGATATTGGCGGAAATTTCCTGCGCCCATCGCTTTTCAGTTATTTACAATTGTACATGGCAACCACCCTTTAAAACTCATTAACTTTTTATCATGAGATTAGGATGTTAAGGGTTGGGAACTGCGTGGGTTTCCTCCGGGTGCTCCGGTTTCCTCCCACAGTCCAAAGATGTGTAGGTTAGGGGAATTGGCCATGCTAAGTTGCCATTAGTGTGCAAATAAAAGATTAAGTGGGGGTCACTGGGTTACAGGGATAGGGCAGATATGTGGGCTTGAGTAGGGTGCTCTTTGTAAGGGCTGGTGCAGATTCGACGGGCTGAATGGTCTCCTTCTGCATTGTAAATTCTATGTAAATTCTATGAACCGTCAGGTGAGTAACTGAGTTAAGGCACAGATCAGCCATGATCTCAATGAATTTCAGTGCAGACTCGATGGGCAGAATGGTCTCCTTCTGTTTCATTGACTGTGGAGTGCTGAGGATGTGAAAGGCTTCACAGAAATGCAGGATCTTTCTATCCCCAGGTGAGGCACTGGGGGATTGGGGAAAGGATAGTAACTAAATGTAGTGTTTCCAGGGAAGGGTGAGAACAACCGGGGCGAAAAAGAACCCAAACAGGCCCGAAACAACCAGCAGAGAACCCCAACATCTCCTCAATGTTAACCTCCACCGCAAGCGGCCGGGGACAATGGCCCTTGAGGACATCTCTGAACGGTCAATTAATCCGCCTGTGGCTTCTTGCCTCAGACTGAGATGTCTGTAAGCATTGCTTTGTTACTTGTATCAGCTCCGGCTCAGCTGGCAGCAGCCCTGTCTCTTGAGTCAAAAAGCTTAAGAGTTAGCTGACACTCCCGGTGCAGTGTGAGGGAGTGCGGCACTGTCAGAGGAGCTGTCTTTCAGGTGAGAATGTTAAACCCAGGCCGCGTCTGCCCTGTCAGATAAGATTATATGCACCAGCATAAGAGCAGGGGAGTCGTACCTGGTGACACCAATATTTACCATTGGAACTGGTTGTCTGGCCAACTATCTGTGTCGTTTGTGGGATCTTGTGATGCACAAATTAGCCGCCACAATTCCTGTTTTACACAATGACCCGTTCCACTATTCCCTTCGCTGTAAAGTGGTTTGGGACAGAATGAGATCATGAGAACTGCCAGCTCTTTTTTGACACGTTAATTTCCCTCCCTCCCTCACAGGGTTTGTTTCTTATTTCAATCAATGCTTTCTAACGAGAAACTAGCCTGAGTGTGACCCTGTGCTTCTCAACCTCAACCCCCCCAACCCAATCCTTGCACCCCCCCCCCCCCCGCGCCTACAGGGATCAGCTGGCTGGAACATTACCTGTATTCAGAAATCCTGATAAATCTCCAATTTCTTACTCTACTCTCTCTTTGTGCCTGTGCAGCCAGTTGAAGGTTATCGCTGTTCTTAGAAAAGTATTTATTTATATTTGGAATTGGCGAAGCATTTTCTGAAGGTTCCAGCGAAGTACTTTCGACACATTCTCGATATCCCAGTGTGGAACCAGCTCTGGTTCCCATTAGGCAGCACGTCCGACCCTTCAACAGGCCAACTCTTTTCCCCATTCATTTCGATCAGCGTAGTTTTTCCAAACTGCCGTGCACTGTTTCAACTGGGAAGGCCCCTGGTGATGTTCCCAGGGATCCTGGACTGGTTTGGGAAGAGGAACGCAAAGCGTCCTTCGATGGGAAAGGTGTTTCCTGACTGAGGGAAGTCACCATCCTGACTTTGAGCTCGACCTCACGAGCAGGATACTGGGTTTCCACAGGGCAGGATAATTATGATTGAAAGCCTGCGCCAGTATGTACGCTGTCACACATTCTTTCACATTCCACAAGTGCTTATTGTGAGAATTCAGCAACTGCTGAACCCAGATCAGAGACTGTCAGCAGGAGTTCCCTGTGTCTAAATGCTGGACATTCGTACAGACACAAACATGCCTCCAGTTGTTGTTATGCTTGTGTTGAAATCTCAATCAGGGTCAATATTTGATAAATCCAACCTCCAATCATTCATATGGTCCATTCCTACACTTCTGTCTGTCTCTTCACCTGTTGGGCCATCTCTCTCCATCTGCAACTCACCCTTCATTCACTGGGAGACAGTGTCCACCTGTCTCTCACTGCCCCTGAGACACTCTGCCCAGGGGGGGCGGTGGGGGGGCTGTGTTTTTGTGTGTGTTTGTGTTTTTGTGTGTGTTTGTGTTTTTGTGTGTGTTTGTGTTTTGTGCATGTGTTTTGTGTGAGTGTGTGTGTGTTTGCATTTGTGTGTTTTTGTGTATGTTTTTGTGTGTGCGTTTGCGTGTGTGCGTTTGTGTGTATGTTTTAGTGTGTGTGTGTGTTTTTGTGTGTGTGTTTTTGTGTGTGTGTTTTTGTGTGTTTTTATGTGTGTTTGCATGTGTGTTTTTGTGTATGTTTCTGTGTGTGCGTTTTCGTGTGTATGTTTGTGTGTGTTTGTGTTTTGTGTGTGTCTTTGTGTGTGGTTTTGTGTGTGTGTTTGTGTTTACGTGTTTTTGTGTGTGTGTGTTTGTGTGCGTGTGTGTGGGTCTGTGGGCGAGAGTGTGTGTATGAGTGTGAGAGTGTGAGTGTGAGAGTTTGTGTGTGTGTGAGTGAGAGTGTGAGTGTGTGAGTGTGAGTGTGAGTGTGTGAGTGTTTGTATGAGTGTGAGAGTGTGAGTGTGAGAGTTTGTGTGTGTGAGAGTGTGAGTGTGAGTGTGAGTGTGTGAGTGTTTGTATGAGTGTGAGAGTGTGAGAGTTTGTGTGTGTGAGAGTGTGAGTGTGAGTGTGATTCAGGAAGCTGTGTGCTTGTTCTGACCATGAGGAAAGATGCAACCTGCAGAAATGGAGTACCATCCACACCAGAGAGCTGAAGGAGCTCCAGCTGGTTCAGGCAGGAAGGATGAGGAACGTATTGGTCACCAAAATCTGTAGATAATATTGTCCAACTCCTCTCATCCCCATCATTACATCCCTATCGCCTCTGGTGACCAATTTACTGGCGGATTAATGCAGGCAGCTTCTTCTTTGCACAGAGTCTATGGGCCCAGTGGCTGATTGTGGGTGTCAGCCCTGGCGAACCTCATACAGCCTGGTACAAAGTCCCAGTCCGGGTTCAGGGCAGAACAATCATCCAGGTGGAGGAGGGCCCGCAGCCGCTAAGGTTTCCTTTGAATGTTTTACAGATACTTTGAGAGGAAACTGTGTAGACTAGGCCCTTACACACTGGAGTTTAGAATACTGAGAGGTGACCTCATTGAAACATTCTGAAAGAGTTTGACAGGCTATATAACTGAGGGGTAGCCCCCCCTCGCTGGGGAATCTACAACATGAGGTGCATCTCCCTTAGGACCAGATGAGAAATGTCTCCACTCAAACGTTCTGAATCTTTGGAAACAGATCTGTCGCTGATCTTCCATTGAATATTTACAGGTCAGGAATTGCTAGACTGCTCGACACAAAGAGAATTGAGGGATAGGGAGATAGTGGAGGAAGACACATCAGCGGTAGAAGGTCAGCCAATGTGGTTACGTAGTGGAGTAAACTCGAGCGATCAAAACCAGAAAGAGTCAAAGTGGAAAGATCCGGGGCGTGATCCACCGGCCGTGATCACCTGAAAGGCGGCACACGGCACAGCCGGCAGATGCCGGGAGATCCCTCTAGGTGCCAACCTGGCACTGCCAAGGTGCCCAAGTGGCATTTTGTGCACTGCAGGGATCGGGGTTGGGCCTGCGCCCTGAGATGCCCTGCGTGTGAAGTGGAGTGCGGGGGTGGGTGCTGTGGACCCCCTTATAGGTGAGTTGGGGCTTTCGAGGGGAATCGCAAATCGTGCCGGAGGTTCGAGAGATCAGGGCGCCATTTAAAAATGGAAACGGGACTAAGTGCGGCCTCGGAGGGGCGTTCCCCACGGTGGCCCTGAATTGAAACAGAGTTCGGAAAGAGAACGTTGTCTTTCTCAGTGCTGCGAGTGCCCGGAAACACCCGGCTAAATGAGCTTGTCATGGGCTCTGCTCCAATTTGGTTTATACAGCATCATGTTATGACAAGCAGGGCAATTAGTCAGAAGGGCATTAAGCAGAGGGGCATTAAACAAGGAGAGCATTAAACAAGGAGAGCATTAAACCAGGCGGGCTTTAAACCAGGAGAGCATTAAACCAGGAGAGCAACAAACCAGGAGAGCATTAAAGCAGGAGAACATTAAACCAGGAGAGCATTAAACCAGGAGAGCATTAAACCAGGAGGGCATTAAACCAGGAGAGCATTAAACCAGGAGAGCATTAAACCAGGAGAGCATCAAACCAGGAGAGCATTAAACCAGGAGAGTATTAAACCAGGAGAGCATTAAACCAGGAGAGCATTAAACCAGGAGAGCATCAAACCAGGAGAGCATTAAACCAGGAGAGCATTAAACCAGGAGAGTATTAAACCAGGAGAGCATTAAACCAGGAGAGCATCAAACCAGGAGAGCATTAAACCAGGAGAGCATTAAACCAGGAGAGCATCAAACCAGGAGAGCATTAAACCAGGAGAGCATTAAACCAGGAGAGCATTAAACCAGGAGAGTATTAAACCAGGAGAGCATTAAACCAAGAGGGCATTAAACCAGGAGGGCATTAAACCAGGAGAGCATTAAACCAGGAGAGCATCAAACCAGGAGAGCATTAAACCAGGAGAGTATTAAACCAGGAGAGCATTAAACCAAGAGGGCATTAAACCAGGAGGGCATTAAACCAGGAGAGCATTAAACCAGGAGAGCATCAAACCAGGAGAGCATTAAACCAGGAGAGTATTAAACCAGGAGGGCATTAAACCAGGAGAGCATTAAACCAGGAGAGCATCAAACCAGGAGAGCATTAAACCAGGAGAGCATTAAACCAGTAGAGTATTAAACCAGGAGAGCATTAAACCACATGGGCATTAAACAAGGAGAGTATTAAACCAGGAGAGCATCAATCCAGGAGAGCATCAAACCAGGAGAGCATTAAACCAGGAGAGCATTAAACCAGGAGAGCATTAAACCAGTAGAGTATTAAACCAGGAGAGCATTAAACCACATGGGCATTAAACAAGGAGAGTATTAAACCAGGAGAGCATCAATCCAGGAGAGCATCAAACTAGGAGAGCATTAAACCAGGAGAGCATTAAACCAGGAGAGCATCAATCCAGGAGAGCATCAAACCAGGAGAGCATTAAACCAGGAGAGCATTAAACCAGGAGAGCATTAAACCAGTAGAGTATTAAACCAGGAGAGCATTAAACCACATGGGCATTAAACAAGGAGAGTATTAAACCAGGAGAGCATCAATCCAGGAGAGCATCAAACTAGGAGAGCATTAAACCAGGAGAGCATTAAACCAGGAGAGCATTAAACAAGGAGAGTATTAAACCAGGAGAGCATCAATCCAGGAGAGCATCAAACCAGGAGAGCATTAAACCAGGAGAGCATTAAACCAGGAGAGCATTAAACCAGTAGAGTATTAAACCAGGAGAGCATTAAACCACATGGGCATTAAACAAGGAGAGTATTAAACCAGGAGAGCATCAATCCAGGAGAGCATCAAACTAGGAGAGCATTAAACCAGGAGAGCATTAAACCAGGAGAGTATTAAACCAGTAGAGCATTAAACCAGGAGAGCATTAAACCAGGAGGGCATTAAACCAGGAGAGCATTAAACCAGGAGAGCATTAAACCAGTAGAGCATTAAACCAGGAGGGTATTAAATCAGGTGGGTATTATAAGACGATAAGACACAGGAGCAGAATTAGGCCACTCGGCCCATCGAGTCTGCTCCGCCATTCAATCATGGCTGATATTTTCTCATCCCCATTCTCCAGCCTTTTACCCATAACCCCTGATCCCCTTATTAATCAAGAACCTATCTATCTCTGTCTTAAAGACACTCAGTGATTTGGCCTCCACAGCCTTCTGCAGCAATGAGTTCCACAGATTCACCACCATCTGGCTGAAAAATTCCTCTTCATCTCTGTTTTAAAGGTTCGTCCCTTTAGTCTGAGATGGTGTCCTCTGGTTCTAGTTTTTCCTGCAAGTGGAAACATCCTCTCCACATCCACTCTATCCAGGCCTCGCAGTATCTGTCTCCGTCTTCTGCCTCCCTCCCTTCTTAAACAGTGGTGTTACATTAGCCACCTTCCAGTCCACTGGGACCCTTCCTGCCTCCAGTGATTCCTGCAAGATCATCACTAATGCCTCCGCAATTTCCTCAGCTATCTCTTTTAGGACCCTGGAGTGTAGTCCATCCGGTCCAGGTGACTTATCCACCTTCAGACCTTTCAGTTTCCCCAGAACCTTCTCCTTAGTAATGGTCACTGTGCTCACCTCTGCCCCCTGGTTCTTCTGGAGCTCTGGCATCCCACTGGTATCTTCCACCGTGAAAACTGATGCAAAGTAACGATTCAATATGTCTGCCATTTCTTTGTTTCCTATTATTACTTCTCCAGCCACATTTTCGAGTGGTCCAATGTCTATTTTTGCCTCTCTCTTATGTTTTATATATTGAAAAAATCTCTTTCTATCTTCCTTTATATTACTAGCTAGCTTGCACTCGTACTTCATCTTCTCCCCCCTTATTGCTTTTTTAGTTATCCTCTGCTCGCTTTTAAAGGCTTCCCAATCCTCTGGTTTCCCACTAATGCTCGCCACTTTGTATGCTTTTTCTTTAGCCTTTATGCTGCCCTTGACATCCCTCGTCAGCCATGGCTGCCTTGTATGCCCCTTAGCATGTTTCCTCCTCCTTGGGATGAATGTCTTTTGTGCCACCCTAATAACCCCCAAAAACTCCTACCATTGCTGTTCCACTGTCTTCCCTGCTAGGCTCCTTCTCCAATCAACTCTGGTCAGCTCCTCCCTCATGTCTTTGTAGTTATCCTTATTTAATTGTAATACCGTTACATCTGATTGCAGCTTCTCCCTGGAGGGGTGATCAGCAAGGGGGCTCAATGAGGGATTAGGGACGGTTGTTGTGGGTCGTCGGTTGTGGGGGTGGTAGCCTGGTGGAGTGAGGATGAAGTCAGAGGGTGGAGAATCATAGAATTTACAATGCAGAAGGAGGCCATTCAACCAATCGAGTCTGCACCGGCCCTTGGAAAGAGCACCCAATTTAAACCCACACTTCCACCCTATCCCCATTACCCAGTAACCCCACCCAACATTTTGGGACACTAAGGGCAATTTATCATGGTCAATCCGCCTAACCTGCACATCTTTGGACTGTGGGAGGAAACCGGAGCACCCGGAGGAAACTCACGCAGACACTTGGAGTACGTGCAGACTCCGCACAGACAGTGACCCAAGCCGGAATCGAACCTGGGACCCTGGAGCTGTGAAGCAACAGTGCTAACCACTGTGCTACCGTGCTGGCAATAGTGGGGTGCAGGGGGCAGACTGGAGGTCCCGTGGTGGGGTATTCGGGCGATGGGGAACAGTTGGGGGATCCTGTGGGGGTTGTGGGGAAGATGGGGGTGGGTTGTGGGGCATAGTTGTGGGGAGCTGGTCTGCAGATAGTCAGGTGGTCATGGGGGGGTCACATGAAGTGTCAGAGGGTTTGGGGGAGTCCATTTGGGAGGGGGGGGGGCGTTGTCAGTTACAAGTTCAAAATGGTTTTCATTTGTCTAATGTTTCTGGGTAACTATTGCTGTCAGCCAGTCCACCGTTTGTCATTTATATTGGAGTTTCAGATGGTCCCCAGTACAGGGAAGTTTCCCACCTGAACTTCATGGATTGTTGTCATGTGCCCCTCTATATATGGGCTTGAGGGCAGGTGGGTGGGAGAAGCGCGCCCAGCATATCTTCCGGGTCCTCACCCCCCCTGTGATGTCTCAGGGTGCAGAGGTTATGGGCTACAAACAGCTTCCGAGAGAGAGAGAGAGAGAGAGAGAGAGAGACGGACTGACTGATCGCCCCTGAAACTGTTGCCTTAAATAAGTTTGATAGAATTGGGAGCAGTCAGGGAAATCTCTTCGAGCACAGTTACAATGTCACCTCAACCCAGGGTGCAGGTTAAACATCTCACCCTCGCTGGAGTGAGCTGAGGGTGACACAGATGCACCACCACCCTCCCTCCCACACATATACAGACATTCCCAACCAAAAGAAAGTGTCAATTTTCCTCCTCAAACTTGCCCTGAGTAAACTCCCTGCGCTGGACTCCCGTTCCTGAGGCTAAGTGCCGATGCGAATAGAGAATCCGCGGAAGTCTCACGGCAGGAAAATCGGCGCGAACCCCTCACCGATTCCTGTACCAGTCAGGGGCTAGCTCCGGTGCCCCGTGAAACTCCCGCGGATTGCACCGAAAACGGGCAGAGAATGGCCGGGTCCCGACCCGCGCATGCGCAGGGCTGCCAACCTGCACCGGTCGCGCCATAAAACATGGCGGCAGCTGTGCGTGGACCCTAACCCTCCAACCGCAACCCCACAGCGCACCCTCTGGCCCCCCCCCCACCAGTCCCCCCAGCCCTAGCAGAAGCCTCCCTGGCCAGCGGTATGGATCCCGGCCGAGTGTGGCGGCGCTGGACACTGTCCGCAGCTGGCACGATGGGTTCCTGACCGCTGGGACCACACGTGGCCGCACCATCGGCATCTCGGGATTGGAGCACTGCGGTTGGGCCGCCTGATGACCGCCAACGCGCTGAAACAGCGCGCAGCGTGCATCACGCTGACGCCAGATTGGAGAGGGCGGAGCATGGACGACTGGCGTCAAACCAGCGGCACTCCCGATTCCAGCGTCGGTGTCCATTCTCCGCCCGATCGCCGATCACAATTCCAGCGTCGGTATCCATTCTCCGCCCGATCGCCAATCACAATTCCAGCGTCGGTGTCCATTCTCCGCCCGATCGCCAATCACAATTCCAGCGTCGGTGTCCATTCTCTGCCTGATCGCCAATCACAATTCCAGCGTCAGTATCCATTCTCCGCCCGATCGCCGATCACAATTCCAGCGTCGGTGTCCATTCTCTGCCTGATCGCCGATCACAATTCCAGCGTCGGTATCCATTCTCCGCCCGATCGCCAATCACAATTCCAGCGTCAGTATCCATTCTCCGCCCGATCGCCGATCACAATTCCAGCGTCAGTATCCATTCTCCGCCCGATCGCCAATCACAATTCCAGCGTCGGTGTCCATTCTCCGCCCGATCGCCAATCACAATTCCAGCGTCGGTATCCATTCTCCGCCCGATCGCCGATCACAATTCCAGCGTCGGTATCCATTCTCCGCCCGATCGCCGATCACAATTCCAGCGTCAGTATCCATTCTCCGCCCGATCGCCAATCACAATTCCAGCGTCCGTATCCATTCTCCGCCCGATCGCCGATCACAATTCCAGCGTCCGTATCCATTCTCTGCCTGATCACCGATCACAATTCCAGCGTCGGTATCCATTCTCCGCCTGATCGCTGATCACAATTCTAGTGTCAGTATCCATTCTCCGCCCGATCGCCGATCACAATTCCAGCGTCCGTATCCATTCTCTGCCTGATCACCGATCACAATTCCAGCGTCGGTGTCCATTCTCCGCCCGATCGCCAATCACAATTCCAGCGTCGGTATCCATTCTCCGCCCGATCGCCGATCACAATTCCAGCGTCGGTGTCCATTCTCCGCCTGATCGCCGATCGCAATTCTAGTGTCAGTATCCATTCTCCGCCCGATCGCCGATCACAATTTCAGTGTCGGGCTACGAAGAATCCAGCCCAGGGTCTCCACCACCTTTCCTGACTGTAATATTCCAATCGGACAATGAGTGGTTGTAGTCCCACAGATCCTGGGTATGTGGGGACACTTTGTTACGTTACTGGGCTAATCATAGAACATAGAACATAGAAAATACAGCACAGAACAGGCCCTTCGGCCCACGATGTTGTGCCGAACCTTTGTCCTAGATTAATCATAGATTATCATTGAATTTACAGTGCAGAAGGAGGCCATTCGGCCCTTTGAGTCTGCACCGGCTCTTGGAAAGAGCACCCTACCCAAACTCAACACCTCCACCCAACACCAAGGGCAATTTTGGACTCCGTCATGAATTTAATCCCAGCACAGCAAGTCTGACTGTTTGAATTAAGTTTGTTAAAACAATCTTCCCAGTAAAAGTGGCCATGAAACTATCACAGTGTCAATAAAAAAAGAAACTGTTGCATTTAAATAGCATCTTTCACAACCACCAGACCTCCCAAAGTGCTTTCCAGACAATTTGAAAGTCACTATTAGGAAACACGCTACCACGAGCAACACCATGACGATGAGTATTTTCAGTCTTGATTGCAGTATAAGTATCGGCAGGGATACTGGGGAGAACTCTTCGAAACTCTTCCAAATAGTTAGTGCCATGGGATCTTCGACAGCCACCTTCGAGAGCAGACTGAGGTAAACACCTCTGGCGGATTCTCCGTTTCTGCGGCTAAGTGCCGACTCCAAAGGGTTCCGTGGAGTTCCACGACAGAAAAATCAGCGCCACCCCCGCACCGATTCCGCTACCGGTGAGGGGCTAGCACCGACCCCGGTGGAACACCCGCGTGCCCGTCCACCCCGACCCACAGCTCACCTCCTGGCCATGCCCCACTCCTCCCCCCAGCCCTGGCAGAAGCCCCCAGCCAGGGGCACGGCTCTCGGTGCAGTATGACAGTGCTGGACACTGTCCGCACGCCCTCTCTCTCTCTCTCTGCAGCCGCCACGCCAGGCTCACGACCGCTGAGACCACACGTGGCCGGCTAATGATATTCAAACGGGGTTGCGACTGCGCGCGGCACACGTCTCGATGATACCGATTTGGAGGGGGCGGAGCATCGCGACCCGCGTCAAATCGGCGCCTGTCACGATTTCGCCGTCGGGGGCCATTCTCTGCCCGATCGCCGTTCCCGACTGCGGTGTCGGGCAACGGAGAATTCCGTCCCTCGTCTCAAAGGCGGCACCTCTGACAGTGCTGCACTCCCACAGTCCTGCAGTGCACCTCACCACTCTCACCCAGTCTGGATTTATATGTGACTCCAGTCCCACACCGACATGGTTAACCCGCAAGCCCCTTGAACATATCAAACCCCCACAAGCAGTAACAAGGCCATCACCGCACAGGCTGCAGCAGTTCAAGAAAGCCAATCACTACCTCCTCACCAGTGACACCCTCCTGCCTGGAATGAATGAATCGGGAAATAGTGGCTGTTCACCTTACCTTCTGCAGCCACTGGGTGTTGTTCTCTGTGGCTGTCTCCAGATGGCGGAGTTTCTGGAGGGAGGTATCAGTCTCACTGGGTGGGGCATCCCGCTGGAGGGCATTGTTGTCACGCTGCTCCATGCCAGCTCTGCAGTGGCCGGGGTCCGGCAGGACGAAGGTGTAGCTGCACCGCCCATGCTGGACGCGGTGGTAGTGCCCACGGGAACTGTCTGCTATTCGACGCTGCCCGCTGGAGCCTGCCAGGCTGGCTGACGCCCAGAGTAAATTCACAGCAAGAACCAGCATCCACATGCTGCCCATTGGCTCACCTGCTCCCCCTCTCCGACCTCTAGCCCCTGCACAAGGGCCCTCTTTGAATGCTGCGTCTATCGCTGATTTACCTCCACCTGTGCCCTCCTAACCACCTTCACAAGCAAATCTGAGCCAGGTGTGGACACTGCAAGTTACTGAGACTCTCCCTAGAGTTGCAGCTACGCTGGTTCTACAAGATGATTGTCAAAAAATTTAGCTTGCATTGCATTTAATCTCTCTCCCTCTCTCTGCTTCCCTCTCTCCCTCTGTCTGTCACACTCTCTCTGTTACTCTCTCTTTGCCTTTGTCTCTCACTTTCTCTACCTGTCTCTCCCTCTCTCCCTCTTTTCCCCTTTGTCTTTCCCTCTCTCTGCTTCTCTTATTCTTGCTCCCTCTTTCTCTCCTCTGTTTCTATCAATCCCCGTTGTCTGTCTCTCACTCTGTCTCTCTCTCTCACTGTCTCTCTTCCACTCTCACATTCTTGCTCTGTCTCTCTCTCCCTCTGCCTGTCTGTCTCACTCTCTGTCTCTGTGTAACAGTCACGGTCAATCCTCGAGTGAAATTGAGGAAAGCCAGTCTATGAGCAGCATAAAAAGCTCCCCTATGATTTTTCAAAGTTTTCCTCCTGTTGCCAGTGGAGTGGGAGTCGAGTTACAAGATTGATTGGAAGTTTGAGCAAAAGAATGCACAGTCCCCTATCACATCGCGACTCACAAACAACATAAAGTGAGGAGAAGACGGGGGTAACATCACAACCGGCTGCTTATTTGTCAATCAAAAGTTCAACAAGACAAGGGAAAGTTACATCGGATTGCCTCCTGAAGCTCAGCAGCGGGAGAGGATTTTCCCAAACATCAATCATTTGGATAGAGCCCAGATGCAGGGGCAGTGATTAGCAGAGTGAAATTAATGACTGTTTGACTTCTTTGTATAGTTCAATCCTTTTCAGCTGACATTTAACTCCTAATTCTGAGTATTGTCTGCCTGCCTACTGTGCTGCATTGGTGATTTCTTCTTTACACTTCTGTGTTGTCCAGGATGATAGACTCTACTTGTGGTCAAGGCCGGCTCCCATCGCATCGGACTGTGCCCGGGAAATGGGGAAGGAATTGAATTGTGCGATCGAGAGTGAATTTCACTCATTAGCTGTTCCTTGGCCATTTCAGTGAAGCTATAAAGAAACATTTGCATTTGTAGAGCATTGTTCCTGATCTCCTGACCTCCCAAAGCACTTTACAGCCAAGGAAATGTTTTGCAATGTGGTTACTGACACAGCTGATGAACTGAGGCAGCTAATTTACACACAGCACAATCCCACAAACAGCAATGTGCTAATGGGCAGATGACCGGATCCAGTGTGTACACCGAGAGGTAAATATCGCTGAGCATAACCCCTCCCCTCATCTTCAAAATATTCCAAGGCAACTTTCAAATCTTTCTGAGAGGCCCAATGCCTCATTTAAAAGACAGCACTGCCAACAGAGCAGCTCTCCCTCAGTACTGACCCTCTGACAGTGCAGCTCTCCCTCAGTACTGACCCTCTGACAGTGCAGCATTCCCTCAGTACTGATCCTCTGACAGTGCGGCACTCCCTCAGTACTGACCCTCTGACAGTGCAGCTCTCCCTCAGTACTGACCCTCTGACAGTGCAGCATTCCCTCAGTACTGATCCTCTGACAGAGCAGCGCTCCCTCAGTACTGACCCTAAGGCAGTGCGGCACTCCCTCAGTACTGACCCTCTGACAGTGCAGTACTCCCTCAGTACTGACCCTCTGACAGTGCAGCACTCCCTCAGTACTGATCCTCTGACAGTGCAGCACTCCCTCAGTACTGACCCTCTGACAGTGCGGCACTCCCTCAGTACTGACCCTAAGGTAGTGCGGCACTCTCTCAGTACTGACCCTCTGACAGTGCAGTACTCCCTCAGTACTGACCCTCTGACAGTGCAGCACTCCCTCAGTACTGACCCTCTGACAATGCAGCACTCCCTCAGTACTGACCCTCTAACAGTGCAGCACTCCCTCAGTACTGACCCTCTGACAGTGCAGCACTCCCTCAGTACTGACCCTCTGACAGTGCAGCACTCCCTCAGTACTGACAGTGCAGCACTCCCTCATTACTGACCCTCTGACAGTGCAGCACTCCCCCAGGACTGACCCAAAGGCAGTGCAGCACTCCCTCATTGCTGAACCTCTGACAGTGCAGCACTCCCCCAGGACTGACCCTAAGGCAGTGCGGCACTCCCTCAGTGCTGACCCTCTGACAGTGCAGCGCTCCCTCAGTACTGACCCTCTGACAGTGCGGCACTCCCTCAGTACTGACTCTCTGACAGTGCGGCACTCCCTCAGTACTGACTCTCTGACAGTGCAGCACTCCCTCATTACTGACCCTCTGACAGTGCAGCACTCCCCCAGGACTGACCCTAAGGCAGTGTGGCACTCCCTCAGTACAGACCCTCTGTCAGTGCAGCACTCCCTCAGTACAGACCCTCTGACAGTGCAGCACTCCCTTAGCACTGACCCTCTGATAGCGCAGCACTCCCTCTTTACTGACCCTCTGACAGTGCACCACTCCCTCAGTACTGACCCTCTGACAGTGCAGCGCTCCCTCAGTACTGACCCTCTGACAGTGCGGCACTCCCTCAGTACTGATCCTCTGACAGTGCAACACTCCCCCAGGACTGACCCTCTGAGAGTGCAGCACTCCATCAGTACTGACCCTCTGACAGTGCAGCACTCCCTCAGTACTGACCCTCTGACAGTGCAGCCCTCCCTCTTTACTGACCCTCTGACAGTGCAGCACTCCCTCAGCACTGACCCTCTGACAGTGCAGCACTCCCTCATTACTGACTCTCTGACAGTGCAGCACTCCCTCAGTCCTGACTTTCTGACAGTGCGGCACTTCCTCAATAATGACCCTCCGTCAGTGCAGCACTCCCTCAGTACTGACCCTCTGACAGTGCAGCACTCCCTCAATATGGACCCTCTGACAGTGCAGCACTCCCTCAGTACTGACCCTCTAACAGTACAGCACTCCCTCAATACTGACCCTCTGACAGTGCAGCACTCCCTCAATATGGACCCTCTGACAGTGCAGCACTCCCTCAGTACTGACCCTCTGACAGTTCGGCACTCCCTCAGTACTGACTCTCTGACAGTGCAGTACTCCCTCAGTACTGACCCTCTGACAGTGCAGCACTCCCTCAGTACCGACCCTCTGACAGTGCAGCACTCCCTCAGTACTGACCTTCTGACAGTGCAGCACTCCCTCAGTACTGACTCTCTGACAGTGCAGCACTCCCTCAGTACTGACCCTCTGACAATGCAGCACTCCCTCAGTACCGACCCTCTGACAGTGCAGCACTCCCTCAGTACTGACCCTCTGACAGTGTGGTACTCCCTCAACACTGACCCTCTGACTGTTTGGCACTCCCTCAGTACTGACCCTCTGACAATGCAGCACTCCCTCAGTACTGACCCTCTGACTGTGTGGCACTCCCTCAGTACTGACCCTTGTTCGAGAGGGGGTGTGGTTTGATGGGGGTGTTAGAGAGGGTGTGTGGATAGGGAGGGGTTGTGGTTAGGGAGGGGGTGGTTTGGCAGGGGTGTGGTTAGGGTGGGGGTGTGGTTGGGGGTTGGTTAGGGAGGGGAGTGGTTTGGCAGGAGTGTGGTTACGGTGGGGGTGTGGTTGGGGGGTTGGTTAGGGAGGGGATTGGTTAGAGAGGGGGAGTGGTTTGGTGGGGTGGGTGGTTAGGGAGGGGGGTTAGGGAGGGAGGGGGTGTTAGGGAGGGGGCGTGGTTGGCGAGGGGGAGTGGTTAGGGAGGGGGAGTGGTTAGGGAGGGGGAGTGGTTAGAGAGGATGTGGTTAGGGAGGGGGAGTGGTTAGGGAGGGGGAGTGGTTAGAGAGAGGATGTGGTTAGCGAGGGGGAGTGGTTAGAGAGGGGGAGTGGTTAGAGAGGGGGAGTGGTTTGGTGGGGTGGGTGGTTAGGGAGGGGGGTTGGGGAGGGAGGGAGGGGGTGTTAGGGAGGGGGCGTGGTTGGCGAGGGGGAGTGGTTAGGGAGAGGATGTGGTTAGGGAGGGGATGTGGTTAGGGAGGGGGCGTGGTTGGCGAGGGGGAGTGGTTAGGGAGATGATGTGGTTAGGGAGGGGGAGTGAATAGGCAGGGTGAGTGGTTAGAGAGGTGGGGTTAGGGAGAGGGAGTGGTTAGGGAGGGGGAGTAGTTAGGGAGGGGGAGTGGTTAGGGAGGGGGGTTAGGGAGGGGGCGTTAGGCAGAGGGAGTGGTTAGGGAGGAGGAGTGGTTGGGGAGGGGGTGTTAGGGAGGGTGTATGGTTAGGGAGGGGGTGTGGTTAAGGCAGGGGAGTGGTTAGGGAGGGGGAGTGGTTAGGGAGGGGGCATGGTTAGAGAGGGAGTGTGGTTAGGGAGGGGGTGTGGTTAGAGAGGGGGAGTGGTTAGGGAGGGGGAGTGGTTAGGGAGGGGGAGTGGTTAAGGAGGGGGAGAGGTTTGGGAGGGGGAGCGGTTAGGGAGGGGGCATGGTTAGAGAGGGGGTGTGGTTAGAGAGGGGGAGTGGTTAGGGAGGGGGAGTGGTTAAGGAGGGGAGTGGTTTGGGTGGGGGTATGGTTAGGGAGGGGGTGTGGTTATGGAGGGGGAGTGGTTAGGGAGAGGGTAAGGTTAGGGAGGGGGAGTGGTTAGGGAGGGGGTGTGGTTAGGGAGGGAGTGTGGTTAAGGAGGGGGAGTGGTTAGGGAGTGGGAGTGGTTAAGGAGGGGGAGTGGTTAGGTAGAGGGTGTGGTTAGGGAGTGGGAGTGGTTAAGGAAGGGGAGTGGTTAAGGAGGGGGAGTGGTTAGGTAGAGGGTGTGGTTAGGGAGTGGGAGTGGTTAGGGAGGGGGAGTGGTTAGGGAGAGGGTATGGTTAGGGAGGGGGTGTGGTTAAGGAGGGGGATTGGTTACGGAGGGGGTGTGGTTAGGGCGGGGGAGTGGTTAGGGAGGGGTGTATTGCGTGGAGGAGTCCAGGGTAACGATGAGATGAGTTGGGGTTTCAGCAGCCAATGAGTTGAGATAGGGGAAAAGTTGGGTGGTGTTATGGAATAAGCGGTCCTAGTGATGAATTTGGGATCGAATATGACCCCAAGGTTCAAGCCCTATTCCAGGGACTTGAGTATAACGATTCTGATTTACACCGCATTGCAGTACCGAGGGAGTGCTGCACTGTCGGAGCAACAGTGTAGCACTCGGGCTAATGTCTCTTCTTTCAGATCAGCCATTAAACCAAAGACCCCTCTGCCTTGAAGGGGGCTGTCAAAGGTCCGACAGTCACTATTACTAAGCGTCGGGTATTTCTCACTGGGCAATATTTACCCTGAACCAATATTGCTGAGATAGATTGTCAGGTTTTATTTTTTATTTCAGATCGCCAGTGTTGGCAGTGCTTCATTCACTTCTCCCCTCTGGGATTTTGCTGTAATTAATACAATATTGTCTACATTTGTAAAGTAGCTCACTGGTTCGAAATCACTTCAGGATGTTCCAACAATGCCATCAGGTGTTTGTTCGAGTTCCCTTTATTTGTGATATTGTTTCTGGAATCCCTGGATAGACTCCCTTACTGGAACATATCTCATGACATCATGTGTTAAAAAAAATTAAGGCTGTTCAATAAATGTTGCTAAACTCTAAAGGCCCCCACTTGGACCACGCCCCCTGTCTCTCTGAGGCTCAGTGCAACCATCTACACGATTAGAGTTGTGCGCCTACCTTATATTTGCTGTTTTGACGATTGCACCACTTTCATATCCTCATAATACAGAGGCAGATCTTATTTAAGTTTATTTTCTTTGACACTGGGAGGGAGTGTAAATAAACCAATACCCAAAGTAATGAATGCCAGACAGCAACCTGTAACCCCCCTCGATCTTAATTCAACAACATTGGAAAAGTGAAGTGAAAGTTGTAATAAACCAGAAATGAAATATCAAAATTCTCAACTTACTGAGCGGCCCATATTGAACACATAGCTGATAAAAAAAGTTTCAGTTTGTCCTGACCATTCATATTGTTTGTATAGTTTTATTTATTGAAAGCCGCCTCACACATGAAATATATTTATTGACCTGGTGAGGGGACTTTGTGACTGTGGAGTGTACAATATTCTGAAAGTCAATGGTACAATTTCGTGTTCTCCATCCTTCTTTTCAAATCCCTTCATTTCTACCTCTCTACTTTCCACCAGCTCTTCAGCACCTCCCCCCCCCCCCCCCCCACCCCCCGCGAGTGTGTGTGACTGTGAACGAGTGTAAGATTAATGAGTGTAGAAGGCACCCCCCCATGGTGTGACAGCGAGCGAGTGATAAACCTGCACGTGGGATTTTCCCCGCCAGCTGCAATATTGGAGCTCCTGTTCTGTGAAATGTAGCTGGGATGGAGTGTTGGAGGCGCAGCCTCTGTATTTCAGATGGAGTAACACTGCCCCTGGGTGGACAGTACTGGAAAATGATGTGGTGCATCCACAGAACAAACTGGGGTTCTCGGAAAGAATCGGCTAGGAGAGTAGTCATGGTTTCAAAATACAAAGATGGGTAAAAAGAACAAGAAAACTAGAAAGAGAAAGAGAATTGGATCGGACCATAAAACCTTCCAGTACAGAAGGAGGCCATTCGCCCATCGCACCGTTGCTATCGAGCTAATGGCCAGGGGATCGCACCGAATTTCATGTCTTGAACCACCCCCGGATTCTCCGTTGTTGCTGGCACTTAGCCTCAGGAACGGACAATGCAGCCCATGGCCTTTCTTTAATCTGAAAAACAAGTGTTCACCAATGTTTTCTGTCTCTCAGCCAATTTCATATCCATGTTGCCACTGCCCAATTTATTCCATGAGCTATGATGGTGCTCACAGGTCTGTTGTTCGGCACCTAATTGAGTGCCTTTTGGAAGTCCATGTATACCACATCAACAGCCTTACCCGCATCCATCCTATCTTGCCTCATCAAAAATCTCCAGCAAGTTAAGCCTGATTTGCTCTTAACAAGTGAATGCTGGCTTTCCCTAATTAATCCACATCTGCTCAAGCCGCTGTTAATCTTGTCCTGAATTATTATCCCAACACGTTTCCCCACCGCCGAGATTAAACTGACTGGCCTGTAGATTTCCTGGGATGGCTGACATGCAAGGGAAGCGATGGGGGGGGGGGGGGGGGGGGACCACGGGGTGAAGGGTGGAGGGGGGAAGGGGGTTAGAATTTAGGAAAAATGGGAGGGTTTGGTGAATGTGAGGGAATTGGAAAACTGGATAGATGACCTCTTGATGTGGCGTGCCAATCTCACAACTCCGGGATCGGAATCGGAATGTGTCTGCTTGTCGTGAAGGATTTGGATTTGATTTATTGTCACGTGTAACGAGATACAGTGAAAAGTATTGTCCAGACAGATTGTTCCATACACGGAAAAAAAATAGGACATACATAAATACACAAGGTAAATATATAGACCAACATCGGGTGAAGCACAAGGAGTGGAGGACGGCTCAGTCGAGGAGATGTGTGGAGAGATCAGTTCAGTCTGTAAGAGGATCATTCAGGAGTCTGGTAACAGTGGGGAAGAAACTGTTCTTGAACCTGTTCTCAGACTCTTGAACCTCCTGCTCGATGAAAGGGTTAACCCAAGAGGGTAACTTTCTCTCCTGGATTCACCAGAGAGCACCGTGGTAGTCACCACTGATTGTATAATAGTTGATATTAGAGGTAATACGGTAAGGCTCCTGTACTACAGGTACGAGGGTAGATCCCTGCCTGCTGGTTCCGCCCAGTAGGCGGAGTACAAATGTGGGTGCACACCAAGTTGCTCCCATTCTGGGAGCAGCTGCAGGAGGCCACACATCTCTGCTTAATAAAGCCTCGATTACTCTCTACTCTCGTCTCGTTGATATTGATAGTGCATCAATTTATTAAGCAGAGATTTTACAGCGATGGAACTACGCATCAAGCCTGATCGCCTACAGCTGCACCCGCAAGCAGCCAACGCTGCGTCGGCCTTCGACCACTGGCTCGCTTGCTTCGAAACCTACCTCGGATCAGCGACTGAACAACCCTTGGACGCACAGAAGCTCCAGATCCTGTACTCACAGGTGAGCGCCGAGATTTTTCCCCTTATCTGGGATGCGCCCACTTACCCTGAAGCTATGGAGCTTCTGAAAGGACACTCTATCCGGCCGATCAACAAACTCTACGCCAGGCACCACCTGTCCATGAGGCAACAACTCCCCGGTGAGTCATTAGACGATTTGTGGTGAGCCCTGCACATCCTGGCGAGAAACTGCGATTGCCAGGCAGTTTCGGCCCTGAACATACAGAACTCTGAATCAGGGACGCTTTTGTTACAGGCATGGGGTCGGCGACATCTGCCAGCGTCTATTAGAAGGGGGTACGCTCGACCTCGCGGCGACCAGGCAACTTGCAAACTCACTAATGGTAGCCTCCCGTAACGTACAGTCGTACACTCCCCACCGCACGGCGCCCTCATGTACACAATGGGCCCCACCAGCAGCCGCCCCCAGCCAACCCCAAGCCTGCGTCGCACGGCAGCCAGCCAATCCTGGGGGGCCCAAATACTATTTCTGCGGGCAGGCAAAGCCCCCCCGGCAGCGCTGCCCGGCGCGGAGCGCAATCTGCAAGGCCTGCGGGAAGAAGGGACATTTCGCTGCTGTGTGCCAGGCCTGGTCGATCACCGCTGTATCCAGGCCCATTGTTCCTGCACCCCCCACGGCGACCCGTGGGCGCTGCCATCTTCCTCCCAGCAGACCACGGACGGCCCGTGGGCGCCGCCATCTTTAACACCGCCCGCCATGTGCGCCCCGTGGGCGCTGCCAGCTTTGGCACCATTTTGGACAGCGCCTCAAGACCCCTGCTCGTCGGGCACCTCATCTGGCCATTCATCGCCTGCCACCGCCACCGACCAGCCTGGGGCCTACCAACACCAGCCGCAGCTCGCCTCCATCACGCTCAACCAGTCCCGGCCGCACAACCTCACAACCGCGACGACGACGGTGAAAGTCGATGGCCACAAGACTTCTTGCCTTCTTGACTCTGGGAGCACGGACAGCTTCATCCACCCCTCTATGGTAAGGCACTGCTCCCTCGCAGTACACCCCATTACCCAGAGAATCTCCCTGGCCTCCGGATCCCACTCCGTGGCGATCCGGGGGTGCTGCATCACCACCCTCACCGTCCAGGGTGTAGAGTTCAGTAACTTCCGGCTCTACGTCCTCCCCAACCTCTGCGCTGCCCTGTTACTCGGCCTGGACTTCCAGTGCAACCTCCAAAATATAACTTGAAAGTTCGGTGGACCCCTACCACCCCTCACCGTATGCGGCCTCATGACCCTTACGGTCGACCCACCTTCCCTGTTTGCAAACCTCACCCTGGATTGCAAACCTGTCACCACCAGGAGCAGACGGTACAGCGCCCAGGACAGGACCTTCATCAGGTCTGAGGTCCAGCGGCTGCTGTGGGAAGGTGTCATTGATGCCAGCAACAGCCCCTGGAGAGCCCAAGTGGTAGTACTAAAGACTGGGGAGAAACACAGGATGGTCATTGACTACAGTCAGACCATCAATCGGTACACGCAGCTTGACGCGTACCCCCTCCCACGCATATCTGATATGGTCAATCAGATTGCACAGTACCGGGTCTTCTCCGCAGTGGACCTGAAATCTGCCTACCACCAGCTCCCTATCCGCAAGATGGACCGCCAATACACTGTGTTCGAAGCAGACGGCCGTCTTTACCACTTCCTTATGGTTCCTTTCGGTGTCACTAACGGGGTCTCGGTCTTCCAACGTGAGATGGACCGAATGGTTGACCGGTACGGACTGCGAGCCACCTTCCCGTACCTAGATAACGTCACCATCTGTGGCCACGACCAGCAGGACCACGACGCTAACCTCTTCAAATTTCTCCACACCGCTAAACTCCTTAACCTCACGTACAATAAGGAGAAGTGCATGTTCCGCACCAACCGCTTAGCCATTCTTGGCTATGTTGTGGAAAATGGGGTTCTAGGGCCCGACCCCGACCCCGGCCACATGCGCCCCCTCATGGAACTCCTCCTTCCCCACTGCCCCAAGGCCCTGAAACGATGCCTGGGGTTTTTCTCCTATTATGCCCAGTGGGTCCCTAACTATGCGGACAAGGCCCGCCCACTCATCCACTCCACAGTTTTACCCCTGACGGCTGTCATACCCCTGACGGTTGGGGTATCATGGCTGATACCCCAACCGTATCAAGGCAGACATCGCCAAAGCCATGATGCACGTGGTCGACGAGTCCCTCCCATTTCAGGTCGAGAGCGATGCATCGGACGTCGCTCTGGCCGCCACCCTCAACCAAGCAGGCAGGTCCGTGGCATTCTTTTCCCGCACCATCCACGCCTCCGAAATTTGGCACTACTCTGTCAAAAGGAGGCCCAAGCCATTGTGGAAGCTGAGCGGCATTAGAGGCATTACCTGGCCGGCAGGAGATTCACTCTCCTCACTGACCAACGGTCGGTTGCCTTCATGTTTAACAACACACAGCGAGGCAAGATCAAAAATGATAAAATCTTAAGGTGGAGGATCGAGCTCTCCACCTACAATTACGAGATTTTGTGTCGCCCCGGGAAGCTCAACGAGCCCCCAGACACCCTATCCCGAGGTACATGTGCCAGCGCACAAGTAGACCGACTCCGGGCTCTCCACTATGACCTCTGTCACCCGGGGGTCACCCGGTTCTTATATTTCATTAAGGCCCAGAATCTGCCCTACTCCATCGAGGAAGGCAGGGCTATCACCAGAGACTGCCAGGTCTGTGCGGAGTGTAAACCGCACTTCTACCGGCCAGACCGTGAGCGCCTGGTGAAGGCCTCCCTCCCCTTTGAACGCCTCAGTGTGGACTTCAAAGGGCCCCTCCCCTCCACCGACCGAAACACGTACTTCCTGAACGTGGTCGATTAATATCCCCGATTCCCCTTCGCCATCCCATGCCCTGATATGACGTCTGCCACGGTCATTAAAGCCCTCAACAGCATCTTCGCCCTGTTCGGTTTCCCCGCATACGTCCACAGCGACCGGGGATCCTCCTTTATGAGTGATGAGCTGCGTCAGTTCCTGCTCAATTGGGGCATTGCCTCGAGCAGGACGACCAGCTACAACCCCCGGGGAAACGGGCAGGTGGAGCGTGAGAATGGGACGGTCTGGAAGGCCGTCCTGCTGGCCCTTCGGTCTAAAGATCTCCCAGTCTCCCGCTGGCAGGAGGTCCTCCCCGACCCGCTCCACTCCATCCGATCGCTACTTTGCACTGTGACTATTGAAACTCCCATTGAACGTCTCCTTGCCTTCCCCAGGAAGTCCACCTCCGGGGTTTCCCTCCCAACCTGGCTGGCAGCTCCAGGACCCGTTCTCCTCCACAACTAGGTGCGGCTCCACAAAGTGGACCCGTTGGTCGAAAAGGTACAACTACTACACTCAAACCCGCAGTACGCCTACGTGGCATACCCCGACGGGCGACAGGACACAGTCTCCCTGAGGATCCTGGCACCAGCTGGCGCCCCACCCACAGCCCACCACCTAACACCCCGCCCTCCGATTGCCCCGGATCCACTCACACTCCCCCCAGCGCACCTCACTACAGCCCCCGCCCCAGGACGATCCGTCCTCCCACTGGTTCCACCCAGGGATGAAGATGAGGACAACATGCTCCCGGAGTCACAGGTGACCAAGTCGGCGTCTGCACCACCACCAGGACCGAGGCGCTCACAACGGAGGATCAAGGCACCCGACCGGCTAAATTTGCAAATTTTCACCAGACTGTAAACTTTAAATTGTCACAAACATGTAAATTTGTTTTCCACCACCCCCGCTGGACTCTTTTTTTTAACAGGGGGTGAATGTGGTAGTCACCACTGATTGTATAATAGTTGATATTCGAGGTAATACGGTAAGGCTCCTGTACTACAAGTTCAGGGGTAGGTCCCTGCCTGCTGGTTCCGCCCAGTAGGTGGAGTATAAATGTGTGTGCACACCGAGCTGCAGCCATTCTGGCAGCAGCTGCAGGAGGCCAGACATCTCTGCGTAATAAAGCCTTGATTACTCTCTACTCTCGTCTCGTCATAATTGATAGTGCATCAGGCACCATCCATGATTTCAGTTTAATAGTTACCCTCTTGTGATTCAGGATGTGTGCTCTGATTGAGTGTTCCAGCTTTATCTGTACACTCAATACCAATGTGAACAAGAGCCAACTCAACGTTTCACTGTTTAGAAAGATCTTTATTGCCTTATAACTAATGATTAAATGTACAACATTGAATTGTTCAATCTCAATGCAAAAGCTCAGACAGAAGCACATTTTACATTAATTTGGAGCAAATGCCAGGTGAGAATTAGCCCAAAGTTACAAACATTAATAATAATTAATAATAATCTGTATTGTCACAAGTAGGCTTACATTAACACTGCAATGAAGTTACTGTGAAAAGCCCCTAGCCGCCACATTCCGGCGCCTGTTCGGGTACACAGAGGGAGAATTCAGAATGTCCAATTCACCTAACAGCACGTCTTTCGGGACTTGTGGGAGGAAACCGGAGCACCCGGAGGAACCCACGCAGACACGGGGAGAACGTGCAGACTCCGCACAGAGAGTGACCCAAACCGGGATTCGAACCTGGGACCCTGGCGCTGTGAAGCAACAGTGCTAACCCTAAGAGCAGAAGAAGGCCATTCTGTCCCTCAAGCTTGATCTGCCAATCAATTCCAACATTGGAATAACTTTGTATTCCAGCCTTTGCTCCATTCCTTGATACCCTGACCCAACACCTGAGTCCCGATCTGAACCTTGACCCCTCAGCATCTACTCTAATGAGCCAACAATTTTGCCCCTGTGCTTACTGGGATGTGGTGAATTTACCGCAGTTGTTGCTTGGGGAGAGAAACAGCTGACAGCTGGGCTGCCTCTCGCCCTCCTGCTCTCCCACTCCTGCTCTCCCCCTCCTGCTCTCCCCCTCCTCCTCTGCCCCCCCTGCTCTGCCCCTCCTGCCCTGCCCCCCCTGCTCTCCCCCTCCTGCTCTCCCCCTCCTCCTCTGCCCCCCTGCTCTGCCTCTCCTGCTCTCCCCCTCCTCCTCTGCCCCCCTGCTCTGCCCCTCCTGCCCTGCCCTCCCTGCTCTGCCCCTCCTGTCCTCCCCCTCCTCCTCTGCCCCTCCTGCTCTCCCCCTCCTGCTCTGCCCCCTCCTCCTCTGTCCCTCCTGCTCTGCCCCTCCTACTCTGCCCCCTCCTCCTCTGCCCCTCCTGCTCTGCCCCTCCTCCTCTGCCCCTCCTGCTCTCCCCCTCCTCCTCTGCCCCTCCTGCTCTGCCCCTCCTGCCCTGCCTCTCCTGCTCTGCCCCTCCTGCCCTCCCCTCCTCCTTTGCCCCCTCCTCCTCTTCCCCTCCTGCTCTCCCCCTCCTGCTCTGCCCACTTCTCCTCTGCCTCCTCCTGCTCTCCCCCTCCTCCTCTGCCCCCTCCTGCTCTGCCCCCTCCTCTGCCCTCTCCTCTACCTCCTCCTGCTCTGCCCCTCCTCCTCTGCCCTCTCCTCCTCTGCCCCTCCTGCTCTGCCCCTCCTGCTCTTCCCCCTCCTAGTTTTCCCCCTCCTGCTCTCCCCGTCCTCCTCTGCCCCTCCTCCTCTGCCCCTCCTCCTCTGCCCCCTATGGTAAACCACTGTTGCACCTATATTAGGTGATGTACGGTAGGACCTGTACTACAGGTATGGCAGTAGTCTCTGCCTGCTGGCTCCGCCCAGTAGGCGGAGTATAAATATGTGTGTCCTCCGTGCAGCAGCCATTTCGCCAGCTGCTGTGGGAGGCCACACATCTTAGAGTAATAAAGCCTCGGTGTATTCAATTCTCGCCTTTGTCCAATTGATCGTGCATCAATTTATTGCTTTAAGGTTTTCAGAAGATGGACCTCCATCACCCCCTCCTACTCTGCCCCCTCCTCCTCTGCCCCTCTTGCTCTGCCCCTCCTTCTCTGGGCTAATCTGCTTCATTGAGGACTGATGTGACCCTCAATTCACACGAAACAAGGAGTAGAAGTAAACTGTGGCTTTAATCGACTAGAACAGTGCCTGCCTGCGACTGGTGTGCTAGTGAGAGCCGCCTACAGGGCTGCTGCTCTTTATACCTCCCCTCAAGGGGAGGAGCCAGGGGCGGAGCCCACAAAGGCACAAACATGATACATCAAAGGTAATACCTTACAATGGTCCATAGGTGGAGCGCTCATGGGCAACAGCGTGATACAGTTACATACATGGTGAATGGTTAATGCAATACATTCACCACAAGGACAGAACGCTGCCTTGCGCAAGTCCCTCTTAAACACTCTGTAGTATCCAGCACACTGAATGACTTCAGCACCACAAGGCACAGACAGTCACACTGTGACTGTGACAAATGCTGTTCTGTCTTTGATTGTGACCAGCTGGCCGTGTGGTTGGTACTACTGGGCAGACGTAAATGATGGAATTCTTCATCTTCTCCAATATGCCAGCGCAGCCTTCTGGCAACTGAGGACCAGGAACTTAAACCCAAGGCTAAGGTCACGGTTTACGGTGTAGCAATGACCCCGTGCTTCTCTATATTTTGGAGACTTGGGTAACCTCTAGCTTCACCTCATCATCAATGCCTTTGCAAGATTCTCCAAATCCCATGGGCAGAAAGGCAGCCTAACAGGAGCCTCCTCTCCTGGGCCGACCTACCCAGTGAAGCGGGAATGACTCAAAACCCAGCTTTGTAGGGTGTTTGTGTGCCTGACACCGGCTCCCCAAAGCACTCGTTCGACTCAGGCCTCAGTCGCGGCAGGAGACTCCCCAGGAAGACAGTGAAACTGCTTTGGGGATGTCCTGAAAATATCCCTGAAATGGTTGGACATACAGAACCCTTTCAGGGTTCACGTGTACCCGACTCTGCAGGTCACACCTTGGACTTGTCAGCTCCCTCAGAACCCATCGACCCAGATTGGAAGCAGGTCATCCGGGATCTGAGGGACTGTCTCAGGATTACTGGAGCACAATATTAAACTGGGAGTGTCAAGTATAAACCCAGCACCTGGAAAATAAACCCCTAACAGATTATAAATACACCACTCAAAAGGAACAAATTTCATATTTCACTTCCCATCACATTCTACATATGAGGAAGATGGGCCATCGCCAAAAAGGATATTGTCTACATCATAAGCAAACTTTCAGGAAAGAATATTCGAACATAGATATATAAAACTAAGCAATACATTAATTGCACCGTGAATAACAACTTGTACATGGCTTTAGCTGATAAATAATTCTCTTTAATATGAAATCTCTTATTCCGCTAGTTGGGGAGCTGAGAGTTTGTTTGCCACTCAGCATTAAAACTACTGACTGTGCGAAAGAGTTTGCTTTTCAAGTCGATTTGCAGGTGCAGTAGTGATGGCTGATCAATAAAGTGAAAAGATCAGTGTTGGTTACGGGACATGGTCAGTTCCGTGCCCGGAATTTCACGCTCACAGTGGTGATGTGGCACAAAATCCCGCAAGAGTCAGAAAACGAGAATCTCGCCAGCGGCACCTTGTTTGCTGATTTTCCCCGCCCCTTGCAAGTGACGTAATGAGGTTCCAGCCCAGGCAGGTCAGGGACCAATTTCCATACATTTAAATATAATTAGTGGCTTCCCCACCATATCATCTCCATTTGCTGGGAAGTCACCCCTTGCTGATGTGACGTGATGTCAGCAAGGTTTACAACAGATTTTACAAATTGTGACGCAGGCGGAGGGAACCCACCCGGGGTGCACCGGTAAGTACAGAGGGGCATGACCAGCAGTACCATGGCACTGCCTCCTAGCACTTTCCCCCAAAACCCTGGCATTACCTGCTGGCACAAACCCCCCATGGCCATGCCAGGGTGCCAGGGGCAGCATTGGGGGCAGTGCCAGGGAGCCAGGGTGCAGTATTAGGGGCAGGACCAGGGTGCAGCATTGGGGGCAGTGCCAGGGGACCAGGGTGCAGTGTTTGGGGCAGTGCCAGTGTGCCAGGGTGCAGCATTGGGGGCAGTGCCAGGGTGCAGTGTTAGGGGCAGTGCCAGGGTGCAGTGTTAGGGGCAGTGCCAGGCAGTGCCAGGGTGCAGCATTGGGGGCAGTGCCAGGGCGCAGTGTTAGGGGCAGTGCCAGGGTGCCAGGGTGCAGTGTTAGGGCCTGTGCCAGGGTGCAGTGTTAGGGGCAGTGCCAGGGTGCCAGGGTGCAGTATTGGGGGCAGTGCCAGGGTACCAGGGTGCAGTGTTTGGGGCAGTGCCAGTGTGCCAGGGTGCAGCATTGGGGGCAGTGCCAGGGTGCAGTGTTAGGGGCAGTGCCAGGGTGCAGTGTTAGGGGCAGTGCCAGGCAGTGCCAGGGTGCAGCATTGGGGGCAGTGCCAGGGCGCAGTGTTAGGGGCAGTGCCAGGGTGCCAGGGTGCAGTGTTAGGGCCTGTGCTAGGGTGCCAAGGGGAGTCCATGGGGGGGTTCACCTTCGCCATGGGGCTCCCCTCTTTTCCATGTCGGGGGCGGGGGTTCTACACAGACATTCCCATCAGCAATGAGGGAACAGCGCTTAGTGTTCACCTCACTATCAGCTGCCCCTGTGATGATATGCATACAGCAAGTATGTACATAATGTGATGCACGTCCTCCGACCACTAGGTGGCAGAGTAACCCCACCACGTGACCCTGTGGCTGGGGAGTTGGGAGTAAGTTGTGTTGGAGGATAGGCATATTTTGCAGTAGCTTTACAGCACTTAATTAGCATTAGTAGCTTATTATTTTATTTATCCTAGATATCTTTATCAAGCAGTTGTTTCATAATAAATTATTTCTACTCAATGTTTTGTAGTTCATCATTCACTTCGGACAGTCTACAGAACATGACAGCCCCAGAGTTTTCATGGTCCTTGGGCCAGGCACTTGCTCTGGTCGGGCACCTGATTCAGTCCGGCATCCTCCACAGATGATCCGTGGCATCTGTGAGCAGAGCAAAGAGCAGAGAGATCATTCAACTAACCAGAATGTCTTCACTGAACTGAGCCATGCGGAGTCTGCACGTTCTCCCCGTGTCTGCGTGGGTTTCCTTCGGGTGCTCCGATTTCCTCCCACAGTCCAAAGATGTGCAGGTTAGGTGGATTGGCCATGCTAAATTGCCCTTAGTGTCCAAAATTGCCCTTAGTGTTGGGTGGGGTTACTGGGCTATAGGGATAGGGTGGAGGTGTGGACCTTGGGTAGGGTGCTCTTTGCAAGAGCCGGTGCAGACTCGATGGGCCGAATGGCCTCCTTCTGCACTGCAAATTCTATGATATAAAATGCAACATTTTGTAAATGATCAACAATAATTAACTTCTGAATGAATGAGACTACACACTTGTAAAATCAGATTTTCAGAGGCAGCGAGGTTGACAGGAACATCTTTAAAAATGATTATTTTCCTGAACGCACCATAGAATCATAGAAAATACAGTGCAGAAGAGGCCCTTCGGCCCATCGAGTCTGCACCGCTACATGAAACACACCTGACCTACCTATCTAATCCCATTTGCCAGAACTTGGCCCATAGCCTTGAATGTTATGACATTAACTTTTCCTTGCCTCTTTAGTGGAACCCACTGGGTAAGTACCCCAACTTCATGGAGTCGCATTGATTTCAGTGCCGAAGACTGTTACAGCACAGTATGTGGAGGAGCAGCATTATTCTACAGCAACGTCTGCATTTCAGCGGTTAAGTGCACATGCGGGGGTACCAGAAATTGCTGTCTGATTTATTTAACAGCAGTGAGCACCTTTAGCCTCTTCTTTGTTCCCAATCCAAAATCTAGACCATTGTATGTTTGAAAGCTGTTTTAAGTTGGGAAGATAGATGAGCAATAAAATATAGGAACCAAACTGGAGTAATTGCCAGTTTGTTGCCAGCATCAAATGCCCCCTTTAAGCTGTGTGCGGCAGTACTGTAATCGGGGGCGAGATTCTCCGACCCCCTCCGCCGGGTTGGAGAATAGGCAGGGGCTGGCGTGAATCCCGCCCCTGCCGGTTGCCGAAGTCTCCGGCACCGGATGGCGGGCCCCCCCCCCCGCGCGATTCTCCAGCCCGGATGGGCTGAAGTCCCGCCGGAAAAAATGCCGGTCCCGCCGGCGTAGATTAAACCACCTACCTTACCGGCGGGACAAGGCGGTGCGGGCAGCTCCGGGGTCCGCGGGGCGATCTGGCCCCGGGGGGTGCCCCCACGGTGGCCTGGCCCACGATCGGGGCCCACCGATTCGTGGGCGAGCCTGTGCTGTGGGGGCACTCTTTCCCTTCCGCCTCCGCCATGGTGGAATGGTGGAAGAGACTCCCTCCACTGCGCATGCGCGAGGATGCCGCCAGCGGCCGCTGACGCTCCCGCGCATGCGCCGCCCGGAGATGTCATTTCCGCGCCAGCTGGAGGGGCACCAAAGGCCTTTCCCGCCAGCTGGCGGGGCGGAAATTCGTCCGGCGCCGGCCTATCCCCTTAAGGTTGGGGCTCGGCCCCCAAAGATGCGGAGCATTCCGCACCTTCGGGGCGGCGCGATGCCCGACTGATTTGCGCCGTTTTGAGCACCAGTCGGCGGACATCGCGCCGTTTCGGGAGAATTTCGCCCCAGGTCTGTGTCACATGGAGAACAGGCTGCGCACAGGAAATGTTTCCTTCGAGATACATCTGTGCACCTCCTAGTCAATCACGAAAGGACTGTTCAGTGCAACAAGCACATAGTATACAGAAGATAGAGGCAAACTTTCTAGCAACATCATCACTGACCAGCATGTAGCACAGTGGTTAGCACTGTTGCTTCACATCTCCAGGGTCCCAGGTTCGATTCTTGGCTTGGGTCGCTGTCTGTGCGGAGTCTGCACATTCTCCCCGTATCTGTGTGGGTTTCCTCCGGGTGCTCCGGTTTCCTCCCACAAGTCCCGAAGGACATGCTGTTGGGTAATTTGGACATTCTGAATTCTCCCTCTGTGTACCCGAACAGGCGCCGGAATGTGGCGACTAGGGGCTTTTCACAGTAACTTCATTGCAGTGTGAATGTAAGCCTACTTGTGACATTAATAAAGGTGATTATCAATTTGCATTCATATAGAACTTTTAGTGCAATTAAAAGTCCCGAGATGCTTCAAAGAGGTGTATTCAAACAAAAGAAAACTCATGCCGAAAAAGGGGAAATTAGGGCTCGCGAACACAGGCTTTGTCAAAACAGTTTAAGGAGGATCTTCTTAGAGGACAGAGAGAGAGGTGGAGGAGTTTAGGGAGAGAAATACAGAGATTAGAGCCTTAATGTCTGAAAGCACGGCTACCAATGGCAGAGCGATAGAAGTGAGACTTGTTACTGATTGGAGCTGACAAATCTTACCCACCATCAGAAGTAGGATTGCTTGTTGTCCCAGCAATAGAATTTCCCATTTTAATTTGAATCAGTGGAAGCTTATTTTTAAAAATTGCCTTTAGCAATGCTTTTCTTTTATAAATTTAGAGTACCCAATTCATTTTTTCCAATTAAGGGGCAATTTAGCGTGGCCAACCCACCTACCCTGCACATCTTTGGGTTGTGGGGGTGAGACCCACGCAAACATGGGGAGAATGTGCAAACTCCACACGGACAGTGACCCAGAGCCGGGATCAAACCTGGGACCTCGGTGCCCTGAGGCAGCAGTGCTAACCAGTGCACCACCGTACTGCCCACCTTTAGCAATGTCGACACAAAAGCATTATCCAATCATCCTTTAAAAGCAAGCAGGAAAAAAACCATCCTGTTTCAATGTCCGAATCTTTGAGGAGCCACTTATGAAGTGATGCCTCAAAATGGGCAGCTCGGTAGCACAGTGGTTAGCACTGTTGCGTCACAACTCCAAGGTCCCAGGTTCGATTCCCGGCGTGGGTCACTGTCTGTGCGGAGTCTGAACGTTCTCCCCGTGTCTGCGTGGGTTTCCTCCGGGTGCTCCGGATTCCTCCCACAAGTCCCGAAAGACGTGCTGTTAGGTGAATTGGACATTCTGAATTCTCCCTCCGTGACGACGAGAGGACTTTCACAATAACTTCATTGCAGTGTTAATGTAAGTCTATTTGTGACAATAAATATTATTATTATTAATAATTCACTGATTTATCAGGTTTCCTGTGCTATCACAATAACACTACCTTCCACTGGATTTACAATAATTGTTTTTATTGATCGCTGCCGTGAGATGGACAATCTGTTTGAAGAAGTTTCAAAATGACCATCCCGCTGATTTTTGCAAGACCTCAGGGGAATAAGGCGAACGTGTTTGCTCGAATTAAAGAATTACTATCTTCAAAATAGTACTCATCAGTTTAGAGATTTTGGATGTAAAATGACTAAAGACTTTAATGATAGTGTATCAACTCAATAAAAGAGAATTATTTTGAGAAAAAATCTTTGGAGGTGATGGGGCGCACAACAGCATGGAATAAAGATTCTAGACACAATGATCTATTGAGCAACTTGCACACAATCAGGTGCACACAGCTTTGTTCAATAAAGAACAATCAGGTAAAAAGAAAGAAGGAAAAAAGGAAGGGAATAAAAGTAAGGATAGATAGCTGAATAAAAGGAAAATAATAAAGAAGGTGCATTTATATAGTGACTTTCCCTACCTTAAGGTGTTGCCAAGAACTTTTGTGTTAGACTGGAATCTCAATGATTGGCCCATTATCGAAGACGGTGAGGTTGTAGCAGATGAGGCAGGAGCGAGAGGGAGTTAAAAAAAGAGTTAAAATTATGCCCAGTCTTGTGGGCGAGAGTCAGAAAGATATTTGACCCTGAGGGGCATCACAACAGAGTCTGATCATGTCCTCACTCAATGCCCAAAGCATGTAAACTTTACAGCAGAGGTCTTTCACCAGTGATGGCTGTAACTCAGTCCTTCCCCGCCAACCCTCATACCGAGCACAGAGACAGTGAAGCCAATTGCAACAACCCCAAACCATTGTCCTCTGTGAGATTGTCTAATTCAAGACACAGGTCAGGGACAGAGAGTGAGATTGATTTCCATCTCGGACTGAACCAGTTTCTGGTCATTCCCCTTGCACTTGACAGATCCCCGCAGGACACAAATAGAGACTGCAGGGCTAGAAATGCATTTCTCCAAATCAAGGAAACAGGAATTTGGGAAAATACAGATCCTTTTCCAAAGACTTCTGTAGTTTAAAAAAAAAATTAATCCAAGTTTGTTGACGGAAGTAAAAGTTCAGCTTTCGGGCTGTGCCCTACTATTCGAACTGTACTTCTGACCGTCCCTCCCACCGCTCTCCAGCTCTGCGGGGAACTCACTCTTCACATCCAAGCTGCTGTTGTCTTAATTGGTATCTGACATGGGATAGATCTCCATTCCTTTAGTCTGTCTGTGAGTTTTAACTGGCCCTGTAATTTAGCTTTGACAACCTCTTCCGCTGGGGAGTAACTGCCACTTTGCTCTGATCTGTTGGCGTCCTAAATATAACAGCTCCGAGAATGATGGGAGGCTGTGGGCGGAGGGAGATCAGGCGTGTGCTTCAGTTCAGTTGCTGTTTGCGAAAGTAAAAGAGCACAACTCCAATCCAAGGACAGAGTAACACGGGTACATTATCCCCCAGTGATACACGGCACGGTGCCATTGTGGGTAGCAATGCTGCCCAACAGCTCCAGGGACCCAGGCTCAATTCCGACTCCAGTTTCCTCCTACAGTCCAAAGATGTGCAGGGTAGGTGGATTGGCCGCGCTAAATTGCTCCTTGGTGTCCATAAAGGTTGGGTGGGGTAACGGGGATCGGGTGGGGGATTGGGCCTGGATGTGGGTGCTCTTTTGAAGGTCAGTGCAGACGTGATGGATCGAATGGCCTCCTTCTGCACTTGGAGGCGTTCTATGAAATAGCACAAAGACAGGAGAAGCCCCTCACACCTGCTCCCACATTCAAACAGACCATGTCTGATTTGTACCTGAACACTATCTCCCTTGCTTTTCTTATGCAACAAGTTCCATTTTATAGCACCTTTAACCTGGTCCTTTACAGGAGCATTATCAAACAATATTTGAAACAAAACCATATTTGTACAGATTTTAAAGGTTTTGTCGAAGGGGTAGGTTCTGAAGGGTGTCTTAGAGGAGGAGAGAGAAAGGAGAGGGCAGGAGGGAATTCTAGACCGCAGGACCTGTCCAGCTGATGGAACAGGCATCAATGATGGGATGGTTAAAATTGGACCTGTTCAAGAAACCAGATTTAGATTTCTGTTGGACAACCAAAATATTGCTGGCAGCCTTGCTAATTCCAGCTGACTGCCACCCCCCCCACTCCCTCCACCGCACCCTGTCCATATGGACAACTGGACTTTATGAGGAGAAGCCACCTTCGTCCGATCCCGCTTCCAATGCCATCTTTTTACGCTTGTTTTCTCTATTTTTATTCATCTTCCGTTTCTCTGTAAAACAATAATAGCAGTTAAATTAATTTTGTGATTTTGTTTCGTTGATAATCTGAAATCAGACATTTTACTGAAAACCTTCCATCTCTCCTGATTTTAATTCTCCCCAGCTTAACAGAAACCAGCGAGGAGGTTGGGAATGGGTTGGCAGCGTTACAATGGAGATGGCGAACAAACCTGACCCCTTTACGTGCCCCAGTCACACAGCGTTTAGAACCCGTTTGAGACCCACAGGGTTGGAGCAATCAGTGCACCTCGTTGGATACGAGCTCCCCTGCTCAGCCTCGATCATCCACGGTTAAATTCTGTATAAAGTCATCCAGGCTTGGTACTGACAGAGCAGAACTGACTGGGATCTGACGTATTTTATAAACACTAGTGTATGTTACTAAACCAAGGGCGCAATTCTCAGGCCGCATTGTGCTCTTGATCAAGCGTAACAAGGCCGGTGAATAGCGGGAGAGGCCAAAAACGAGATCCGCGCCAAGCGCTACCCATGCCAGCTCCCGTAGGCGAAGTCGGGATCTCGCCGTAGCGTGGCGAGGATCCAATTATCACCACTTAAGCCCCATTTCCATACAATTAATGAGAGCTACCCCAATATCCAACGGTCTCCCTGTCATTCATATCTCCGGGGTCTGGATTCATTTGTGGTCCACAAAACACAGTATCATCAAGCCCTGAATAGAATATTTGACTTTTCTTTAAAGTGTGACATAAGTAAACTAACTCATAAATTTAAGAAAGGGAGCAAAGGAACGGAAAGATTGAACCAGAAATAATGTTTAAATGAAAATCACGAATTTCTGCAGCGTCGACTGCAGTGACGAATAACCAGGCCTTTCTCAGAACGTTTTCCAGTGTTGGCTGAATCAATTTTGTGAATTTTTAGAACGCGCTGTAAGTGATAAAAATAATAAGTTAAATTCATACAACCCACGCGTGACCTAGCCAAGGGTGATGGGTGGTGGCAGGCAGCAAGGATTGCTGCAATTAGCAAAGTTGGCGCTGTTGCACCAGTTCTTAAAAATAAAATTTTTAGAGCACCCAACTCTTTTTTTTCCCAATTAAGGGGCAATTTTTCGTGGCCAATTCACCCACCCTGCACATCTTTGGGTTGTGGGGGTGAGACCCATACAGACACGGGGAGAATGTGTTAACTCCACACGGACAGTGACCCAGGGCCGGGATCGATCCCAGGTCCTCGGCGCCGTGAGGCAGCAGTGCTAACCACTGCGCCACCATGCCGCCTCACACCAGTTATTCAATGGCTTTATTTATGCCCGGCCACCAGAACAAAATCTGCGCCAGCACCTTCAACTTTGTCTGCCGTGGGTGGGCGCTGTGTAGCTCTTGAAGGAGGGGCCCCCTTGGCCTGAGGCAGGATGACCACTCATGATCCCCATAGAATCACGCTGCCTTCACATGTCAACTCGTCCTGATGAGTGAAGTAGGGCATCAGCTGTTTGGACATCTCATAACGCCAGGCAGATTGTAACATTCATTTAACGTTTGAAAGAATAGGCCTCTTAGGCTCCAGTTGCGGATGTGCCCACAGAAACTGGCAGAGTGTCCAGGAAGTTAAAAACTAGAATGATCTCCTGATGTAGAGGTGTTGGCAAAATGCTCTTGGGTAGGGGCAGGCGACTTAATGCAGCTGCATTCGCAATTTGTGTCCCAGGCTGGTGCTAGAAACCATAGTTATAGGCCACGAACAACAAAGCCCAATGCTGCAACCGTGCTGAGGCGATGGGCAGTATGGGCGTATCATTCCTTAAAAGGCCCAGTAATGTCTTGTGGTCCGTCACAATGTCGAACCGTCGGCCGTACACATACTGTGGAATTTCTCACACCGAATATAACCACTAAGCCGTTCTCAATCTGGGCGTCATTTCATTCTGCTTCAGAATGGGTTCCACCTTACCAGGGTCCCCCAACAACCCCCGCCCCCCTAACCCCACCTCTTATGGGCAAGGCACCCCGGGCCCGACCTTGTGGCCTTGACCTTTTCTTCCAGGGGGTGCAACCCAGTCACATCAACACAAAATCTTAGGTACGTCACTTCTGAGGCCTGCAAAGTACTTTTTTCACATTTTAGGCAGACCCCTGCATCACAGAATCTCTTTAATAATTCCTCTGGGCTGGCCATGAATCTGGCGTAGTGCCGGTGACTAGCACGTCATCAAGGTAAACCACCACCGTGGGAATTCCCTGGAGCAGATTTTCAATGGTGCGCTGGAAAATCCCGCAGCCTGAAGCAATGCTGGACGGCAGCCTGATCTACCTTTGTGGGTATTGATTGTAGCAAATTTCTGAGATTCCTCATCCAACTCGACTTGCAGGAAGGTGCGACTGAGATCCAATTTTGAATAAGTGACACACTGTACCAGAGAAGCGTAAAGGTCCTTGATACGGAAAATTGGATACCGATTGTCCTGGGCACCTTATAGTCCCCACCAATCCTGATTGAACAATTGGGATTAAGGACAGGGACTATCAGTGCCCACTCGGAAAACTGGACTGGCTTGATTATATCCAGCTCTTCCAACCTCTTTCGCTCTGCTTCAACCCTCTGATGCAATGCCTATGGCATTGGCCTCACTTTGAGGAAGTTGGGCGTAGAAACCGAATTAACGCATATTTTGGCTTTGATGCTCTTAATCTGGCCCAGTTCTTCGTGGAAGACTTCTATGTACCTCCTTAAGACATCTTGGAGGACACCATTACATATTTTGAGGTTTTCCAGCTGGTTGGGCCTAATCCTCTGTAACCAGTCTCTCCCCAACAGACTGGGCCTCTGTCCTTCCCTGACAACCACGGGTAGATTGGCATCCTGCCTTCTGTAGGCCACTGGGCTGTTGGCTGTTCCGAAGATCTTCAAAATTTCTCTGGTGTTTCTCTGGTGTATGTAGAAGGCTTGACTGTTGTACTCTTAAACGTTAAAGACTGGGTTCCTGTGTGAAGAGATTGGAAAGTCTGGAAGAGCGGAGCTCCTGGAAAACCCCACAGCAAGTCGGCCTCCAGTCGGTAAAACACTATTCCCTGCTTCCTGTCACTCAGCTAATTCTGTATCCATGTTACTTCTGTGCCATCTATCCCATGAAGCTGTACGTTTGCACTCAGGCTCGTTGTGTGGCACTGTATCGGAATAATCTGGGTGAAGAGGAGGTTCACAAGAATGGTTCCGGGGATGTGAAACGTCAGTCAGGCGGATGGATAGGAGAGGTTGGCACTGCTCTCCTCGGAGAGAAGGAGGCTAAGAGGAGACTTGATAGAGATATTCAATATCAGGAGGGGGTCAGACAGAGTAGATAGAGAGAAACTATTCCTGCTCGTGAAAGGACCGAGAATGAGAGGGTTCAGAGTTAAAGCGATTTGCAAAAGAAATAAATGCGATGTGAGAAAAAACTTCACCCAGCGAGTGGTTGGGGTGTGGAATGTGCGGCCTGGGCGTGTGGTGGAGGCAGGTTCAACCGAGGCCTTCCAGACGACGCCAGTTGATTTTTTGATTGGAAACAAAGCGCGGGGAAAAGGAAGGAGAATGGCAGAGTCACGATGCTCGCTCGGGGAGACAGTGCAGTACGATGGGCCGAATGGCCTCCTTCTACACCCTGACAATTGTGATTTTGTGGTTATGTGAAGTCCATGCACACCACATCACCAGCATTGCCCCCATCAACCCCCTCCGTTACCTCATCAAACAAACCAAGCAAGCTAGTTAAACACAATTCGCCCAGAACAAATCCATACTGGATTTCCTTAATTACTCCACATTTGCACAAGGGACTGTTAATTTTGCCCCAAATTATCGATTCTTGGAGCTTCCCCACCACTGAAGTTAAAGTGACTGGCCTGTAAATGCTAGGCTTATCCTTACACCCTTCTTCGAACAAGGGTGTGGTGTGCTAGTATCATAAATGAGGGCAATGCGAGAGTTAATGAAATGCATGCAGAGAGCCACTAGAGGGAGCTAGTCCCATAAGTCTCTGAGGGACGGGGCTGAGCCGTGTGGGTCGGGGTTGACAGATGATGATGAAGGAGGAGAACAGAAGAGAGTGAGGTATGAGAGAGAGAGCGAGCAGTTCTGTACATGAGAGTTCTGCAGTTACAGATAGCATAGTTTAATACAGTAACCTTCCGCTTTAGGAATGTCAACGAATCATAGTTAGTAGTGTAAATAAATTTATAGTTTTGTTAACAAAGCTTTGTTCAACACTACGCACCCAAGCCATCCAGATGAAGCAAAACAGAGAACGACTCAGGTAGTATTTGCATTTCTCCACCAACCCTGTGTCGGAGAAAGGTTGTAAAATTCTGGCCGAAACTTCCATTCTCCGTTCCTCCTGTCAAGTAATGTTTCCCTTTCCTACCGTCCCTGACAAGGTGGATAACCTCACATTTTCCCGCTTGATGCTCCAGCTGCCGAATGTCAAACAATGAGTTGGCCCGTGGATATGAAACTGCAGCCGTTTCCTATTCCCGTCACAGCGTGTTCTCCCGCTTCTCCTCGCTCCATCAGCAAAGATGGATCAATACATTCATCCAGGTCCTTCCAGTAGATCGCCAACAGCGTGGGGCCCTGGCAGCGTTCCCTATGGCACTCCGCCAATTACATCTTGCCAACCTGAAAATGACCCATTGTATCCCAACTCTGCTTTCTGTTATTTAGCCAATCCGCTGTCCTTGCTAACACATCACCCCGGCTTTTATTGTGCCAGTAACCTTTTATGTGGCACCTTTCAGAAAGCCAAAAGGACTACATCTGGTTCGCCTTTAGTCATGTTGCTTGTTACAACCTCAAAGAAGTTTAACACCAGACACTATTTCCCTCGCACAAAACCATGTTGACTTTGCCTCACTGTATAATGATTTTCTGAATGTCTTGTTACTAATTCCTTAATAATGGATTCCAGCATTTTTCCAACGGCACATGTTACACTAAGGGCCGACAGTTTCCAACTTTCTTTAATAGGGGCTTTAAATTGGTGGTTTCCCAACCGCTGGGACCTTCCCAGAATGTACGGAATTTTGGAAGATTACAACCAACCTATTCACTCTCTCTGCAGCCACTTCCTTGAAGACCAGGCGATCTTTAGTCCAAGTGCTTTATCTCTATATCACAATTAGGATTATATTATGCAATAGGGAACTGGATTATCAGAGTAGAGAGCTTTGGCCTTGCTCAGCGGTGAGATACTCACTTCTAAAAACCTCGGGCGGCATTCTCCGTCGGTCGTCACCGAAATCGCGACACGCGATTGGGCGGAGAATCGGTCATGGTGCCAACAACGTGACGGGCACCGGGCGCAGAATGCGATGCTCTGGCGCCTCGACAGCGGCGTCAATGAGTGCTGCTCCGCGCGTACAGTAAATGGCGTTTGCATATCATGAGCGGGCCTGACCCGGTATTATGCAGGGCCTCCGCCATGCCCCGCCTCTGTCAGGGGGAATTACCGAAGGTGTGTTCCACTTCTTGTTTGAAAAATTGGGGAACAGTTGCCATGGCTGCTGGAGAGAGAGGAGGTAGGATATGTAGAGGCGTGACCATGGGCTGGCAGTCCTGACGTTGGCAAGGCTGGCTGGAGGAGGGGGGGGGGGGCCTCTGCCAGGCCTGGAGGGGCAGCGAGGGGTGAGCAGAGGATGATCCATGGGGTCGGGGTGATCCCCCCACACAACCAGGGTGTTCAGGCATGGACCACCATTACTGCAGCTTGCAAGGTAGCCATCTTGCTGGACCCACCACTGACCACTCACTGTGGCCCGTGGTTGTGCAAAGTGCACCGGCCGCATGGGTGCCTCACCCCCCCCCCTCCCCCCCCCCCCCGTACCCCAGCCCCCACCCCGCCAACGTTCCCACCCTCCCGAACAGCTTCCACTTGCCATCGGGGCACCACATGGCCCACCCAGGGGCAATGTCCACAGTCGCCCCTGCAGGAAGGTACCGGATGGGGGACACTGAGTGTACCGCTGGCATAGGTACCACCAGCCACGAGTACCCCCGACTGCAGGGTGGGTGCCAGGGCCAGAGGCCCTCAGGGTGCCAGGCACCGGCAGGGCCAGGGGCGAGGGGGGGCAGGGGCCAGGGGTGAGGTGGGCAAAGGTGCCAGGCACCGGCGGGGCCAGGGGTGAGGGGGGCAGGGCCCAGGGTTGAGGTGGGCAGGGTGCCTGGGGGAACGGCTGGGGGTGGATGTGGGGATGGGGGAGGAGGGGAGGGAAACATGCGGGGGCAGGGGCTGTAGTGCAGACCGGGGCTACCGTGTAGCCCAGTGAACCTGGTTGGGCCCAGGGGTACGCATCTTTCTAACACATCTGACTTTCACCCCCTTACAGTCAATGGACTTCGGAATTCAACCGGGAATATTGGCCTGCACCTGAGTGGCTGCAGCCAGGGGGCGCTGCACTGAGGCTGGACAAGGTGGAGCTGCTGCAGGTGGAGCCTGCCCCAGAAGAACAGGAGGCAGCCGGTGAGGATGGGGAGCCGGCCGCCCAACAGGCCGAGGAGGAGGTTGGAAGGAGGTGCCTCATGAGGCCTCGTGTACCGGCAGCGCCTGTCATTCGAGGAGCTGCCGGACCGGGCAGGCCGTCGGAGACTCCGGCTGAGCAGGGGGACAGTGTGATGGCACACCTGGCACCGCGGGGGAATGGGGGGGGGACACCCGCTCCCAGTGGTTGTCAAGGTTACGGTCACTCTGAACATCTGCACCACGGGGTTCTTCCAGGTGCCAAGCGGGGCCTGTCCGGGATCTCACATACCTCAGTGGACAGGTGCATCGCGATGTCATGGGGGCCCCGTATGCCCGGTCGGCACAATATATCGAGTTAAATGTGTATGGAGCCCGCCAGGATGCCCGGCCAGCGGGGTTCACCGTCATCGCTGAGGTGCCCCAGGTCCAGGGGGTGATCGACGGGATGCAGGTTGCCCTACGAGCATCGGCCCATGACAGGCTGCTACACACAACCAGAAAGGGGTTCCACTTGATGAACGTGCAGCTGGTGTGTGACCATGAGCTGCTCATCAAACAGGTCAGCGCCCGATACCCGGGCAGTGTGCAAAACGCTTTCATCCTGGCACACTCGACGGTTCCTGAACTCTTCCAGGTGCACCCCCAGCTGAGGAGTTGGCTCCTGGGTGTTATCTGTTGATTGTGTGGCTGATGGCACCTATCTGGAGGCCACAGTCTGACGCGGAGACCTGATAAAATGACTCCCTGTGGGAGTCACCGGCACGGGCCCCATCACCTCTTCCTCCCTTGGGCTGCCCGATGGCCTCCGGGCTACTCCATGGGACGAGGGTGCGATCGGAGCTATTCCCTGGAGCTCTCCCGCCACCTGGCACTGCCAGGCCTAGCGGTCCGCACCCATCCCGGCCAGGATCTGCATGCACGTGTCCATGGAGCACAGGGAGTGGACCACCTCCCTCTGGGACTGCGCCACATTACGCTGCAACTGTGCCACCGCCCCCTGGGTCTGTGCCAGGTCAGCCAGCACCCGGGCAATTCCCTAGAGCGCCGCAGTAATGCCACGGAGGGGGTATGGGGGTGGTGGGGATGGAGGGAGAGTATGGGGGAGGGTTGGGGTGGTGGAGGGGGTAGTATGGGGGTGGTGTGGCGGTGGGGGGGTTGGGGTGGTGGAGGGGGTGGTGTGGGGGTGGTGTGGCGGTGGGGGGGTTGGGGTGGTGGAGGGGGTGGTGTGGGGGTGGTGTGGCGGTGGGGGGGTTGGGGTGGTGGAGGGGGTGGTGTGGGGGTGCGGGGATTGGGGTGGTGGAGGTGGTATGGGGGTGGTGTGGGGGTTAGGGTGGTGGGGGTGGAGGGTGTGGGAGGGGTTGGGGTGGTAGTGGAGATGGGTGTGTGGGAAGGGTAGGGTGGTGGTGGAGAGGGGTGTGTGGGAGGGGTTGGAGTGGTGGAGGGTGTAGTGTGGGGGAGGGGAGGCTGGGGTGGTGGAGGGGGTGTGGGGGGTGTTGGGGGTGTTGGGGTGGTGGGGGTGGTGTGGGGGTGGGGGTGTTGGGGTGGTGGAGAGGGGGGTGGAGGGTGGTGGTGGAGAGGGGGGTGGAGGGTGTGCGAGGGGCTGGGGTGTTGGGGTGGTGGAGGAGGTGTGGGGGTGTTGGGGGTATTGGGGTGGTGGAGGGGGTAGTGTGTGGGTGGTTGGGGTGGTGGAGGGTGTGTGGGGGTGTTGGGGGTGTTGGGGTCGTGGGGGTGGTGTGGGGGTGGGGGGGTTGGGGTGGTGGAGGGTGTGTGGGGGTGTTGGGGGGATTGGGGTGGTGGGGGTGGTGTGGGGGTGGGGGGTGTTGGGGTGGTGGGGGTGGTGGAGAGGGGGTGGAGGGTGGTGGTGGAGGGGGTGTGGAGGCTGTGGGAGGGGCTGGGGTGTTGGAGGTGGTGGGGGTGGAGGGTGTGGGAGGGGTTGGGGTGGTGGTGGAGGAGAGGTGGAGGGTGTGGGAGGGGTTGGGGTGGTGGTGGAGGGGGGTTGGAGGGTGTGCGAGGGGTTGGGGTGGTGGAGAGGGGGGGGTGGAGGGTGTGGGAGGGGTTGGGGTGGTGGTGGAGGAGAGGTGGAGGGTGTGCGAGGGGTTGGGGTGGTGGGGGTGGTGTGGAGGTGGAGGGTTTGCGAGGGGTTGGGGTGGTGGTGGAGGGGGGGTGGAGGGTGTGCGAGGGGTTGGGGTGGTGGTGGAGGAGAGGTGGAGGGTGTGCGAGGGGTTGGGGTGGTGGGGGTGGTGGTGAGGGGGGTGACACACGTGCCCTGGGTAACCGCCACTCAGCCGGGTCTCACTTGCTTGCCCGTTGCTGACCTCTGCCCTGGTGACTTTCCTCAACCCGGCCCCAGCGATCCGGTCCGGTGGCCGCTGCTCTGCTGTGGGAGGGGCTGCAGGTCCGGCTGGTTCCTCTCCGGTCTTTTCCCTCTCACCGCGGGTGTTGGCAGCCTTCTCTTGGGTGGTGGGGGGGTAGTCATAAAACGCACAGTGCCAGACAGTCAGACACATGCAGCAGCAGGGTAACTGGTGGTCTTCGTGACCAGGGCACCAGGCCATGGCGGCCAGTGTGGGTGCGGGCAGGTGGTGGATTATAATAATCTTTATTAGAGTCACAAGTAGGCTTACATTAACACCGCAATTAAGTTACTGTGAAAATCCCCTAGTCGCCACACTCCGGCGCCTGTTCGGGTTCACAGAGGGAGAATTCAGAATGTCCAATTCGCCTAACAGCACGTCTTTCGGGACTTGTGGGAGGAAACCGGAGCACCCGGAGGAAACCCACGCAGACACGGGGAGGACGTGCAGACTCCGCACAGACAGTGACCCAAGCCGGGAATCGAACCTGGGACCCTGGAGCTGTGAAGCGACCGTGCTAACCACTGCGCTACTGTGCCGCCCCATGTGGGGGATCAATAGCTCTCTGGGGGGGGGGGGGGGGGGGTGGGTAGGGGGGATGTTAGAAGTGTGTGGGTCGGGGTTAGTGCCAGGGTCATGGTGCTGCCTACTCACCCTGGCTGCCCTGAGGAGGCCGTGCAGTTTCTTCCCGCACCACTGGCCGTTCCTGGCGGTGTTTCCCACGTGTTCACGGCCTCTGCCACCTGCGCCCAGTCCCGGTGCACAGTGGTGGGTGGCAACCTCCTTCCCACCCTGGGGTACAGGGTAGCTTTTACTCCACAGAGTCTCAAGTTCAGCTTCCGTGAACGGGGGTTCCGCTCTCTGTGCTGCCATCTTGTTGGCAGGGACGGTGTTGCTGTGGGGGTGCATGTGGGGAGTGGGTGCTGGGGGTGTGTGTGTGGGGAGTGGGTGCTGGGGGTGTGTGTGTGGGGAGTGGGTGCTGGGGGTGTGTGTGTGGGGAGTGGGTGTTGGGGAGTGGGTGTGGGGAGTGGGTGCTGGGGGTGTGTGTGTGGGGAGTGGGTGTTGGGGTGAGGGTGTGGGGAGTGGGTGTTGGGGAGTGGGTGCTGGGGGGGTGAGGGTGTGGGGAGTGGGTGTTGGGTGAGGGTGTGGGGAGTGGGTGTTGGGGAGTGGGTGTGGGGAGTGGGTGCTGGGGGTGTGTGTGCGGGGAGTGGGTACCGGGGGTGAGGGTGTGGGGAGTGGGTGCTGGGGGTGAGGGTGTGGGGAGTGGGTGTGGGGAGTGGGTGCTGGGGGTGTGTGTGTGGGGAGTGGGTGCTAGGGGTGAGGGTGTGGGGAGTGGGTGTGGGGAGTGGGTGCTGGGGGTGTGTGTGTGGGGAGTGGGTGCTGGGGGTGAGGGTGTGGGGAGTGGGAGCTGGGGAGTGGGTGTTGGGGAGTGGGTGCTAGGGGGTGAGGGTGTGGGGAGTGGGTGTGGGGAGTGGGTGTTGGGGAGTGGGTGCTAGGGGGTGAGGGTGTGGGGTGTGGGTGTTGGGGTGAGGGTGTGGGGAGTGGGTGTGGGGAGTGGGTGCTGGGGGTGTGTGTGTGGGGAGTGGGTGCTGGGGGTGAGGGTGTGGGGAGTGGGTGTGGGGAGTGGGTGTTGAGGAGTGGGTGCTAGGGGGTGAGGGTGTGGGGAGTGGGTGTGGGGAGTGGGTGCTAGAGGGGTGAGGGTGTGGGGAGTGGGTGTTGGGGAGTGGGTGCTAGAGGGGTGAGGGTGTGGGGAGTGGGTGTGGGGAGTGGGTGTTGGGGAGTGGGTGCTAGGGGGTGAGGGTGTGGGGAGTGGGTGTGGGGAGTGGGTGCTGGGGGGTGAGGGTGTGGGGAGTGGGTGTTGGGGAGTGGGTGTGGGGAGTGGGTGTTGGGGAGTGGGTGTGGGGAGTGGGTGTTGGGGTGAGGGTGTGGGGAGTGGGTGTTGGGGAGAGGGTGTGGGGAGTGGGTGTTGGGGAGTGGGTGCTAGGGGGGTGAGGGTGTGGGGAGTGGGTGCTGGGGTGAGGGTGTGGGGAGTGGGTGTTGGGGTGAGGGTGTGAAGAGTGGGTGTTGGGGAGTGGGTGCTAGGGGGGTGAGGGTGTGCGGAGTGGGTGCTGGGGTGAAGGTGTGGGGAGTGGGTGTGGGGAGTGGGTGCTAGGGGGGTGAGGGTGTGCGGAGTGTGTGCTGGGGTGAAGGTGTGGGGAGTGGGTGTGGGGAGTGGGTGCTAGGGGGGTGAGGGTGTGGGGAGTGGGTGCTGGGGTGAAGGTGTGGGGAGAGGGTGTGGGGAGTGGGTGCTAGGGGGGTGAGGGTGTGCGGAGTGGGTGCTGGGGTGAAGGTGTGGGGAGTGGGTGTGGGGAGTGGGTGCTAGGGGGGTGAGGGTGTGGGGAGTGGGTGCTGGGGAGTGGGTGTGGGGGGTGGGTGCTGGGGGGGTCAGGGTGTGGGGAGTGGGTGTGGGGAGTGGGTGTTGGGGTGAGGGTGTAGGGGAGTGGGTGCTAGGGGGGTGAGGGTGAGGGGAGTGGGTGTTGGGGTGAGGGTGTGGGGAGTGGGTGTTGGGGAGTGGGTGCTGGGGTGAGGGTGTGGGGAGTGGGTGTGGGGTGAGGGTGTGGGGAGTGGGTGCTAGGGGGGTGAGGGTGTGCGGAGTGGGTGCTGGGGTGAGGGTGTGGGTGCTGGGGTGAGGGTGTGGGGTGTGGGGAGTGGGTGCTAGGCGGTGAGGGTGTGGGGGGTGGGTGCTGGGATGAGGGTGTGGGGAGTGTGTGTGGGGAGTGGGTGCTGGGGGGGTGAGGGTGTGGGGTGTGGGTGCTGGGGAGTGTGTGTTGAGAGTGGGTGCTGGGATGAGGGTGTGGGGAGTGGGTGTTGGGGTGAGGGTGTGGGGAGTGGGTGTGCGGTGTGGGTGTGGGGAGTGGGTGTTGGGGTGAGGGTGTGGGGAGTGGTGCTAGGGGGGTGAGGGTGTGGGGAGTGGGTGTTGGGGTGAGGGTGTGGGGAGTGGGTGTGCGGAGTGGGTGTGGGGAGTGGGTGTTGGGGTGAGGGTGTGGGGAGTGGGTGCTAGGGGGGTGAGGGTATGGGGAGTGGGTGCTGGGGTGAGGGTGTGCGGAGTGGGTGTGGGGAGTGGGTGCTAGGGTGGTGAGGGTGTGCGGAGTGGGTGTTGGGGTGAGGGTGTGGGGAGTGGGTGTTGGGGTGAGGGTATGGGGAGTGGGTGCTAGGGGGGTGAGGGTGTTGGGGTGAGGGTGTGGGGAGTGGGTACTAGGGGGGTGAGGGTGTTGGGGTGAGGGTGTGGGGTGTGGGTGTGGGGAGTGAGTGTGGGGAGTGGGTGCTGGGGTGAGGGTGTTGGGGTGAGGGTGTGGCGAGTGGGTGTGGGGAGTGGGTGTGGGGAGTGGGTGCTGGGGGGGTGAGGGTGTGGGGAGTGGGTGCTGGGGAGTGGGTATTGGGATGAGGGTATGGGGAGTGGGTGCTGGGGGGGTGAGGGTGTGGGGAGTGGGTGCTGGGGAGTGGGTGTGGGGAGTGGGTGCTAGGGGGGTGAGGGTGTGGGGAGTGGGTGTGGGGGGGTGGGGGTGTGGGGAGTGGGTGTGGGGAGAGGATGTTGGGGTGAGGGTGTGCGGAGTGGTTGTGGGGAGTGGGTGTGGGGAGTGGGTGTGGGGAGTGGGTGTGGGGAGTGGGTGCTGGGGTGAGGGTGTGGGTGCTGGGGTGAGGGTGTGGGGTGTCGGGAGTGGGTGCTAGGCGTTGAGGGTGTGGGGAGTGGGTGTGGGGGGGTGGGGGTGTGGGGAGTGGGTGTGGGGGGGTGGGGGTGTGGGGAGTGGGTGTGGGGAGTGGGTGTGGGGAGTGGGTGCTAGGGGTGTGAGGGTGTGGGGAGTGGGTGCTAGGGGTGTGAGGGTGTGGGGAGTGGGTGTGGGGGGGTGAGGGTGTGGGGAGTGGGTGTGGGGAATGGGTGCTGGGGGGGTGAGGGGGTGCGGAGTGGGTGCTAGGGGGGTGAGGGGGTGCGGAGTGGGTGCTGGGATGAGGGGGTGCGGAGTGGGTGCTAGGGGGGTGAGGGAGTGGGGGGTGAGGATGTGGGGAGTGGGTGTGGGGAGTGGGTGCTGGGGGGGTGAGGGTGTGTGGGCTGGGTGCCGGGATGAGGGTGTGCGGAGTGGGTGTGGGGAGCGGGTGTGGGGGTGAGGGTGTGGGGGGTGGGTTTGGGGAGTGGGTGTGGGGTGGGGGTGTGGGGAGTGGGTGTGCGGAGTGGGTGTGGGGAGTGGGTGCTAGGGGGGTGAGGGTGTGGAGAGTGCGTGTTGGGATGAGGGTGTGGGGAGTGGGTGTGCGGTGTGGGTGTGGGGAGTGGGTGTTGGGGTGAGGGTGTGGGGAGTGGGTGCTAGGGGGGTGAGGGTGTGGGGAGTGGGTGTTGGGGTGAGGGTGTGGGGAGTGGGTGTGCGGAGTGGGTGTGGGGAGTGGGTGTTGGGGTGAGGGTGTGGGGAGTGGGTGCTAGGGGGGTGAGGGTATGGGGAGTGGGTGCTGGGGTGAGGGTGTGCGGAGTGGGTGTGGGGAGTGGGTGCTAGGGTGGTGAGGGTGTGCGGAGTGGGTGTTGGGGTGAGGGTGTGGGGAGTGGGTGTTGGGGTGAGGGTATGGGGAGTGGGTGCTAGGGGGGTGAGGGTGTTGGGGTGTGGGTGTGGGGAGTGGGTACTAGGGGGGTGAGGGTGTTGGGGTGAGGGTGTGGGGTGTGGGTGTGGGGAGTGAGTGTGGGGAGTGGGTGCTGGGGTGAGGGTGTTGGGGTGAGGGTGTGGCGAGTGGGTGTGGGGAGTGGGTGTGGGGAGTGGGTGCTGGGGGGGTGAGGGTGTGGGGAGTGGGTGCTGGGGAGTGGGTATTGGGATGAGGGTATGGGGAGTGGGTGCTGGGGGGGTGAGGGTGTGGGGAGTGGGTGCTGGGGAGTGGGTGTGGGGAGTGGGTGCTAGGGGGGTGAGGGTGTGGGGAGTGGGTGTGGGGGGGTGGGGGTGTGGGGAGTGGGTGTGGGGAGAGGATGTTGGGGTGAGGGTGTGCGGAGTGGTTGTGGGGAGTGGGTGTGGGGAGTGGGTGTGGGGAGTGGGTGTGGGGAGTGGGTGTGGGGAGTGGGTGCTGGGGTGAGGGTGTGGGTGCTGGGGTGAGGGTGTGGGGTGTCGGGAGTGGGTGCTAGGCGTTGAGGGTGTGGGGAGTGGGTGTGGGGGGGTGGGGGTGTGGGGAGTAGGTGTGGGGAGTGGGTGCTGGGGTGAGGGTGTGGGTGCTGGGGTGAGGGTGTGGGGTGTCGGGAGTGGGTGCTAGGGGTGTGAGGGTGTGGGGAGTGGGTGTGGGGGGGTGAGGGTGTGGGGAGTGGGTGTGGGGAATGGGTGCTGGGGGGGTGAGGGGGTGCGGAGTGGGTGCTAGGGGGGTGAGGGGGTGCGGAGTGGGTGCTGGGATGAGGGGGTGCGGAGTGGGTGCTAGGGGGGTGAGGGAGTGGGGGGTGAGGATGTGGGGAGTGGGTGTGGGGAGTGGGTGCTGGGGGGGTGAGGGTGTGTGGGCTGGGTGCCGGGATGAGGGTGTGCGGAGTGGGTGTGGGGAGCGGGTGTGGGGGTGAGGGTGTGGGGGGTGGGTTTGGGGAGTGGGTGTGGGGTGGGGGTGTGGGGAGTGGGTGTGCGGAGTGGGTGTGGGGAGTGGGTGCTAGGGGGGTGAGGGTGTGGGGAGTGGGTGTGGGGAGTGGGTGTGGGGAGTGGGTGTGGGGTGAGGTTGTGGGGAGTGGGTGCTGGGGGGGTGAGGGTGTGCGGAGTGGGTGTGAGGAGTGGGTGTGGGGAGTGGGTGTGAGGAGTGGATGTGGGGAGTGGGTGTGGGGAGTGGGTGTGGGGAGTGGGTGTGGGGAGTGGGTGTGGGGTGTGGGTGTGGGGAGTGGGTGTGGGGAGTGGGTGTGGGGAGTGGGTGTGGGGAGTGGGTGTGGGGAGTGGGTGTGGGGAGTGGGTGTGGGGAGTGGGTGTGGGGTGTGGGTGTGGGGAGTGGGTGTGGGGAGTGGGTGTGGGGAGTGGGTGTGGGGAGTGGGTGTGGGGTGAGGGTGTGGGGAGTGGGTGCTGGGGGGGTGAGGGTGTGGAGAGTGGGTGTGGCGAGTGGGTGCTGGGGGGGTGAGGGTGTGGGGAGTGGGTGTGGCGGGGTTAGGATGTGGGGAGTGGGTGTGGGGAGTGGGTGTGGGGAGTGGGTGTGGGGAGTGGGTGTGGGGAGTGGGTGCTAGGGGGGTGAGGGTGTGGGGAGTGGGTGTGGGGTGAGGGTGTGGGGAGTGGGTGCTAGGGGGGTGAGGGTGTGCGGAGTGGGTGCTGGGGTGAGGGTGTGGGTGCTGGGGTGAGGGTGTGGGGAGTGGGTGCTAGGCGTTGAGGGTGTGGGGAGTGGGTGCTGGGGAGTGGGTGTGGGGGGTGGGTGCTGGGATGAGGGTGTGGGGAGTGGGTGTGGGGAGTGGGTGCTGGGATGAGGGTGTGGTGTGTGGGTGCTGGGGGGGTGAGGGTGTGGGGAGTGGGTGTTGGGGTGAGGGTGTGGGGAGTGGGTGCTAGGGGGGTGAGGGTGTGCGGAGTGGGTGCTGGGGGGGTGAGGGTGTGTGGAGTGGGTGCTGGGATGAGGGAGTGGGGAGTGGGTGTGGGGAGTGGGTGTGGGGATTGGGTGCTGGGGGAGTGAGGGTGTGGGGAGTGGTTGTGGGGAGTGGGTGTGGGGAGTGGGTGTGGGGAGTGGGTGTGGGGAGTGGGTGCTAGGGGGGTGAGGGTGTGGGGAGTGGGTGTGGGGGGGTGGGGGTGTGGGGAGTGGGTGTGGGGAGTGGGTGTGGGGAGTGGGTGCTAGGGGTGTGAGGGTGTGGGGAGTGGGTGTGGGGGGGTGAGGGTGTGGGGAGTGGGTGCTGGGGTGAGGGTGTGGGGAGTGGGTGTGGGGAGTGGGTGCTGGGGGGTGAGGGGGTGCGGAGTGGGTGCTGGGGTGAGGGTGTGGGGAGTGGGTGCTGGGAGGCTGAGGTTGTGTGGAGTGGGTGTTAGGGGGGTGAGGGGGTGCGGAGTGGGTGCTGGGATGAGGGTGTGCGGAGTGGGTGCTAGGGGGGTGAGGGAGTGGGGGGTGAGGATGTGGGGAGTGGGTGTGGGGAGTGGGTGCTGGGGTGGTGAGGGTGTGGGGAGTGGGTGTGGGGAGTGGGTGTGGGGAGTGGGTGCTGGGGGGGTGAGGGTGTGGGGAGTGGGTGTGGGGAGTGGGTGCTGGGGGGGTGAGGGTGTGTGGACTGGGTGCTGGGGTGAGGGTGTGCGGAGTGGGTGTGGGGAGCGGGTGTGGGGGTGAGGGTGTGGGGGGTGGGTGTGGGGAGTGGGTGTGGGGTGGGGGTGTGGGGAGTGGGTGTGGGGAGTGGGTGTGGGGAGTGGGTGCTGGGGGGTGAGGGTGAGGGGAGTGGGTGTGGGGAGTGGGTGTGGGGAGTGGGTGTGGGGTGAGGGTGTGGGGAGTGGGTGCTGGGGGGGTGAGGGTGTGCGGAGTGGGTGTGGGGAATGGGTGTGGGGAGTGGGTGTGAGGAGTGGGTGTGGGGAGTGGGTTCAGGGGAGTGGATGTGGGGAGTGGGTGTGGGGAGTGGGTGTGGGGAGTGGGTGTGGGGTGAGGGTGTGGGGAGTGGGTGCTGGGGGGGTGAGGGTGTGGAGAGTGGGTGTGGCGAGTGGGTGCTGGGGGGGTGAGGGTGTGGTGAGTGGGTGTGGGGGGGTGAGGATGTGGGGAGTGGGCGTGGGGAGTGGGTGTGGGGAGTGGGTGTGGGGAGTGGGTGTGGGGAGTGGGTGTGGGGAGTGGGTGTGGGGAGTGGGTGTGGGTGTGGGGAGTGGGTGTGCGGAGTGGGTGTGGGGAGTGGGTGTGGGGACAGGGTGTGGGGAGTGGGTGCTAGGGGGGTGAGGGTGTGGGTAGTGGGTGTGCGAAGTGGGTGTGGGGAGTGGGTGTGGGGAGTGGGTGCTGGAGGGGTGAGGGTGTGGGGGGTGGGTGTGGGGAGTGGGTGTGGGGGGAGTGGGTGTGGGGAGTGGGTGTGAGGAGTGGGTGTGGGAAGTGGGTGTGGGGAGTGGGTGTGGGGGGGGTGAGGGTGTGGGGAGTGGGTGCTGGGGGGGTGAGGGTGTGGGGAGTGGGTGTGGGGTGAGGGTGTGGGGAGTGGGTGTGGGGGGTGGGTGCTGGGCGGGTGAGGGTGTGGGGAGTGGGTGTGGGGGGTGGGTGTGGGTAGTGGGTGCTGGGGGGGTGAGGGTGTGCGGAGTGGGTGTGGGGAGTGGGTGTGGGGAGGGTGTGGGGGGGAGTGGGTGTGGGGGGGAGTGGGTGTGGGGGGAGGGTGTGGGGAGTGGGTGTGGGGGGGAGTGGGAGTGGGGAGGGTGTGGGGAGGGGTTGTGGGGGGTGAGGGTGTGGGGAGTGGGTGTGGGGGGTGGGTGTGGGGGGTGGGGGTGGGGAGGGGGTGGAGGGGGTGGGGTGTGGGGATGGGGTGGGGGGTGGGTGCTGATATGCGGCTGCAGCTTGTCAGCCTCTCGAGTGTGAATCCCGACTCCGGTGAATCGGACTCTGTGTTTGGGAATCGATCGTGTTCCACGTGGAGCCGGTTCGAGCCCATTAACGGTTGATTCATTGCTCTGGGAACGGCACCAATTCCCCTGTAGAACCCCAGCCATTGTGCCCCAGCTTCAACACTGAGGCCTGGATTCTTCCGCCACGCCCGCCACAGGATCGCCAGGGGCGGGACGTGGACCATTGTCCCTGGATGGGAATTTCCGGTCGCGCCGGAGAACCTCGCCCGCGGTCTCTGAAAGGGAGAATCGCATCGCTCGTTCTGCCCTTTCCCAATCGTTCACTTCCTTTTCTTGGCCATCCCAACACAACGTCTCAAAGTGGGGAGATTTCAAACCCTTTCCATCCACGCCTACTGTTATCATGAACAAGGGTGTTTTCTAGAAGCTTCTATTGCCAATTGCAGATTGGAGGCTGCTAGGGCAAAATGGAATCCGGGAGGTGTGGGCCCCAATGGCGGAGGTTGAAGCGTGTGTGTTAGCAGCTGGCACACACGCAATGTGATGTTAATTTCAAAAGGACAGGTGGGGGCTACCAGGAGGTAGCCAAACCCACCATCAGATGATTGCAGATGGCTCCAGGTGGACCCCAAGACCAGCATGCAGGCTCTGCGGGGAGCTCGCTCAACTGGGGACAGGTTTGGAAGGGTGGCGTGTGGAGACCAAACCTTCATCTCTCTTCGCAGCTCGAAATCTTGTACCCCATCATTCATCCCCTCTTAACTCATCTGCGGAGACCCTCCGGCACTCCCCCCCCCCCCCCCTCTCCTACAGTCCGGTCACTCCCTGCGATCCCGTTAAATTCAACCCACAGAGAGAGGGAAAGACAGAGGGAGACAGAAATACTGAACATCAAGAGACCTCATTAGAGAAACAGTGAGGCCCCGTGGGAATGGATTAAGCCAAGCTAAAGCCACAAGAATGTGACCACAAACATAGTGTTTATCACAAACAGACAGAAATTACACTTCAGAAGAAAATTGCTCCCAAACCCACAAACAATTTATTCACGAGTCACATTTTTCTAAACTGAGCCCAATTAGACTATAAAATAAACTTAAATCAAATTGCCAAACCCAACTTCAGACAGAATGCCTGAAGGAGAAATATAAACTGATCAGAATCGTCGTCATCTGTGACAGGTTGGCTCTCTGGATTGGCCTCACAATGGGAGAGAATGTCAGTTAGTCTCCAGAGGGCAGGCAGCTCCAACTCAAGTACATCCCACAGACTTTCACCCCTCACTGTCAGGCCCTCGTACACCCCGGTCCCTGCCTCACCCCGACTCTCTCCAATTCACTCTCATTCTCACAAACCTGCCCGCACATCCCACTTTCATCCTGACACACACTCTCACCGCTCACCCACCAAACACACACTCACCCACACTCACCCTCCCACTGGCCCGCACTCACCCTCCCACTGGCTCACACTCACACACACTCACCCTCCCACTGGCTCACACTCACCCACACTCACCCTCCCACTGGCTCACACTCACCACACTCACCCTCCCACTGGCTCACACTCACACACACTCACCCTCCCACTGGCTCACACTCACCCACACTCACCCTCCCACTGGCTCACACTCACCACACTCACCCTCCCACTGGCTCACACTCACACACACTCACCCTCCCACTGGCTCACACTCACCCACACTCACCCTCCCACTGGCTCACACTCACCACACCCACCCTCCCACTGGCTCACACTCACCCTCCCACTGGCTCACACTCACCCACACTCACCCTCCCACTGGCTCACACTCACCCTCCCACTGGCTCACACTCACCACACCCACCCTCCCACTGGCTCACACTCACCCTCCCACTGGCTCACACCCACCCACACTCACCCTCCCACTGGCTCACACTCACCCTCCCACTGGCTAACACTCACCACACCCACCCTCCCACTGGCTCACACTCACCCTCCAACTGGCTCACACTCACCACACCCACCCTCCCACTGGCTCACACTCACCCTCCCACTGGCTCACACTCACCCTCCCACTGGCTCACACTCACCCACACTCACCCTCCCACTGGCTCACACTCACTACACCCACCCTCCCACTGGCTCACACTCACCCTCCCACTGGCTCACACTCACCCACACTCATCCTCTCACTGGCTCACACTCACCCTCCTACTGGCTCACACTCACCCACACTCACCCTCCCACTGGCTCACACTCACCCACACTCACCCTCCCACTGGCTCACACTCACCACACTCACCCTCCCACTGGCTCACACTCACCACACTCACCCTCCCACTGGCTCACACTCACCACACTCACCCTCCCACTGGCTCACACTCACCCACACTCACCCTCCCACTGGCCCACACTCACCCTCCCACTGGCTCACGCTCACCCTCCCACTGGCTCACACTCACCCACACTCACCCTCCCACTGGCTCACACTCACCCACACTCACCCTCCCACTGGCTCACACTCACCCTCCCACTTGCTCACACTCACCCACACTCACCCTCCCACTGGCTCACACTCACCCACACTCACCCTCCCACTTGCTCACACTCACCACACTCACCCTCCTACTGGCTCACACTCACCCACACTCACCCTCCCACTGTCACGCACTCACCCACACTCACCCTCCCACTGGCTCACACTCACCCACACTCACCCTCCCACTGGCTCACACTCACCCACACTCACCCTCCCACTGGCTCACACTCACCACACTCACCCTCCCACTGGCACACACTCACCCACACTCACCCTCTCACTGGCTCACACTCACCCACACTCACCCTCTCACTGGCTCACACTCACCCTCCTACTGGCTCACACTCACCCACACTCACCCTCCCACTGGCTCACACTCACCCACACTCACCCTCCTACTGGCTCACACTCACCCACACTCACCCTCCCACTGGCTCGCACTCACCACACCCACCCTCCCACTGGCTCACACTCACCCTCCCACTGGCTCACACTCACCCACACTCACCCTCTTACTGGCTCACACTCACCCTCCTACTGGCTCACACTCACCCACACTCACCCTCCCACTGGCTCACACTCACCCACACTCACCCTCCCACTGGCTCACACTCACCCACACTCATCCTCCCACTGGCTCACACTCATCACACTCACCCTCCCACTGGCTCACACTCACCCACACTCACCCTCCCACTGGCTCACACTCACCCTCCCACTGGCCCACACTCACCCTCCCACTGGCTCACGCTCACCCTCCCACTGGCTCACACTCATCACACTCACCCTCCCACTGGCTCACACTCACCCACACTCACCCTCCCCCTGGCTCACACTCATCCTCCCACTGGCTCACACTCACCCTCCCACTGGCTCACACTCACCCACACTCACCCTCCCACTGGCTCACACTCACCCACACTCACCCTCCCACTGGCTCACACTCACCCACACTCACCCTCCCAATGGCCCACACTCACCCTCCCACTGGCTCACGCTCACCCTCCCACTGGCTCACACTCACCCACACTCACCCTCCCACTGGCTCACACTCACCCACACTCACCCTCCCACTGGCACGCACTCACCCACACTCACCCTCCCACTGGCTCACACTCACCCACACTCACCCTCCCACTGGCTCACACTCACCACACTCACCCTCCCACTGGCTCACACTCACCACACTCACCCTCCCACTGGCTCACACTCACCCACACTCACCCTCCCACTGGCTCACACTCACCCACACTCACCCTCCCACTGGCCCACACTCACCCTCCCACTGGCTCACGCTCACCCTCCCACTGGCTCACACTCACCCACACTCACCCTCCCACTGGCTCACACTCACCCACACTCACCCTCCCACTGGCTCACACTCACCCTCCCACTGGCTCACACTCACCACACTCACCCTCCCACTGGCTCACACTCACCCACACTCACCCTCCCACTGGCTCACACTCACCCACACTCACCCTCCCACTGGCCCACACTCACCCTCCCACTGGCTCACGCTCACCCTACCACTGGCTCACACTCACCCACACTCACCCTCCCACTGGCTCACACTCACCCACACTCACCCTCCCACTGGCTCACACTCACCCTCCCACTGGCTCACACTCACCCACACTCACCCTCCCACTGGCTCACACTCACCCACACTCACCCTCCCACTTGCTCACACTCATCCACACTCACCCTCCCACTGGCTCACACTCACCCACACTCACCCTCCCACTGGCACGCACTCAACCACACTCACCCTCCCACTGGCTCACACTCACCCACACTCACCCTCCCACTGGCTCACACTCACCCACACTCACCCTCCCACTGGCTCACACTCACCACACTCACCCTCCCACTGGCACACACTCACCCACACTCACCCTCCCACTGGCACACACTCACCACACTCACCCTCCCACTCGCTCACACTCACCCTCCCACTCGCTCACACTCACCCCACTCACCCTCCCACTCACTCACACTCACCCACACTCACCCTCCCACTGGCTCACACTCACCCACAGTCACCCTCCCACTCGCTCACACTCACCCTCCCACTCGCTCACACTCACCCTCCCACTCGCTCACGCTGCTCATGTAATTACTGCCGTGAAGTATCCATTGGTTTGAATTGGTCACAGGGCTAGGGTACTGAGGGCAGTTCGGCTGACTGAATTGGACCTCATTTCAGCTGAACGTTGAGTAATTGCACTCAGTGCAGGAAACAGACCCGAGGAAGGGTTTAACTGGACGCTGATAACTGCAGTCATAGGTCATCAGCGTTGGATTTATTTCACCCATGGGTGCCTGTGCTCCCTAGTTTCTGGGGACAATCCCCCCAGTCAGAGGTGATTGGTGGAAGCTTGCCATGTTGACCCGAGGGTCTGTTTCTCCAGCCAGAAATGGTTTTGTGCGGAGCTCACGACACCTAGCGTTTCATGACCATTTGTGCCACCCAATGGGCGGCAGGGTGGCACAGTGGTTAGCACCGTTGCCTCACAGCGGCAGGTTCAATTCTGGCCTCGGGTGACTGTGTGGAATCTGTACGTTCTCCCCGTGTGTGTGTCGGTTTCCTCCGGGTGCTCCGGTTTCCTCCCACAGTCCAAAGATGTGCAGGTTAAGGTGGATTGGCCACGCTAAACTGCCGTTAGTGACTAAAGGTTAGGTGGTGTTACGGGGAGTGAGGTAGGGTGCCTTCAGGCAGAGAACTGAAGAAGAATATTGAGGGTAACAGAGGTCAATCAAGAATGAAGTTGAGAGGCGTAGTGCGACGATTGGACGGTGTAATGAGTATGAGTTGGACCTGCTCCTTCTGTTCCCACCAGCCTAAAATTGACTCAATGACGTGAATTCTCTGGAACTTCTGACAGCATAAGTGGAAATTCTCTCGAACTGAATGCCAGATGGAAGTGACAGAAGTGCGGTAAGGTGTTCCACCGATCCGCTTGCAGTCACCTGAACCAAGGTCTCAAACCACACAACAAAATGTTCAAGAATTAAATTCCAAAAATCCTCACAGATTTGACCAAAAGCAGATGCTTGCAACTCCAGCTGGCTAAAGCTTGAATGTCAAATAGTTATATAACAGAGCCCAGACAATCACAAAAATAAGTCCATTAATGCGACCCGGGCAAAAGCACCAATGTTATGTGAACAACCTCATTTCAAAGCTCCCCTCTCAGTCACATACTAGACTGAAGAATACATCTGCCACTGTTCCTTCATCACCACAGGGTCAAAGTCCTGGAACCCCCCCTCCCTAACAGCACTGTGGGTGTACCTACACCACATGGACTGCAGCGGTTTCAAGAAGGCAGCTCACCACAGCCTTCGCAAGGGTAATTAGGGATGGGCGATACACCCCCTCCCCCGCCTTTGCCTTCTCAACCTTGCCCCTCGCCTCAGGTGTGGTGACCCTCAGGTTAAATCACCCCACCAGGCAATTCTCCCAAAGAAGGACAGAACAAAGACCAATACAGCACAGGAACAGGCCCTTCGGCCCTCCAGGCCTGCGCCGACAATGGTACTTGCCTAAAGCAAAACTATATGCACTTACGGAGTCCGTATCCTTCCATTCCCACCCTATTCATATATTTGTCTAGATGCCCCTTAAATGCCGCTATCGTACCTGCTCCCACCCCCTCCCCGGGCAGCACGTTCCAGATATTTACCACCCTTGGTGTAAAAAACGTGCCTCGCACATCTGTTCTAAACTTTTCCCTGCGCAGTTTAAACCTCTGTCCCCGAGTACTTGACTCTCCTACCCTAGGAAAGAGCATCTGACTCTCCACTCTGTCCATGTCACTCATAATCTTGCAGACCTCGATCAGGTCGCCTCGCAACCTTCATTGTTCCAGTGAGAACAGACCGAGTTTATCTAACCTCTCCTCCTAGCTAATGCCCTCCATACCAGGCAACATCCTAGTAAACCGCTTCTGTACCCTCTCCAAAGCATCTACATCCTTCTGGAAGTGTGGCGACCAGAATTGTACACAATATTCCAAATGAGGCCTAACTAAGGTCCTGTGCAGCTGCAACATGACTTACCAATTTTTATATTCAATGCCCCGACCGATGAAGGCCAGCATGCCGTATGACGCCTTGACCACCTTATCCACATGCGTTGCCACTTTCAGTGATCGGTGGACATGCACGCCCAGATCTCTCTTCCTGTCAGTACTCGCAAGACTTCTACAATTTACTGTGTAATTCCTACACGCATTGGACCTGCCAAAGTGCATTACCTCACACTTGTCCAGATTAAAGTCCATCTGCCATTTCTCCGCCCAAGACTCCAACCAGTTTGTATCCTGCTGTATCCTCTGACAATCCTCTTCACTATCCGCAACTCCACCTGTTTTTGTGTCGTCTGCGAACTTACTAATCAGACCAGCTACATTTTCTTCCAAAACATTTTCTTCCGACTCTTTCAAATCCTGGAGTTCCAGGGTTTTGACCCAGTGACAGTGAAGGAACGATGATATATTTCCAAGTCAGAGTGGTGTGTGGCTTGGAGGGGAACATCCAGGTGGTGGCATTTCATGCATCTTCTGCCCTTGTCCTTCCAAGAACAAAGAACAATACAGCACAGGAACCAGGCCCTTCGGCCCTCCTCAGTACTTTCTTGTGCCGTATCCCTCTGTACCCATCCTATCCATGTACTTGTCGAAAGAACAAAGAACAACTTTCTGGGTGGTAGAGGTCACGGGTTTGGAAGGTGCTGTCGAAGAAACCGTAGCAAGCTGTTGCCATGCATCTTATAAATGGTGCTGACCCCTGTCACTGTGCATTAGTGGTGGAGGAAGTGAATGTTTCAGCTGATCATCGAATTTACAGTGCAGAAGGAGGCCATTCAGCCCATCGAGTCTGCACCGGCTCTTGGAAAGAGCACCCTACTCAAGGTCAACACGTCCACCCTAACCCCATAACCCAGTAACCCCACCCAACACTAAGGGCAATGTTGGACACTAAGGGCAATTTATCATGGCCAATCCACCTAACCTGCACATCTTTGGACTGTGGGAGGAAACCGGAGCACCCGGAGGAAACCCACGCACACACGGGGAGGATGTGCAGACTCCGCACAGACAGTGACCCAAGCTGGAATTGAACCTGGGACCCTGGAGCTGTGAAGCAATTGTGCTGATAGATGGGTGCTGAGCTCGACTATTATTGAGTGTGAAGTTAATCACAATTAGTGAAGTCTGTACCCAGTAAGGGTCAGGAGAGGTGTATCACAATCAGAGGAAATTGAAGATAGAAGTAACATTTCAGGCAGGCAACAAAACTGAAGGGCTTGGACAGAATTCCACAGAAAGCTGGAGTGGATTAAGTAATGTCCTGTTCCATTCAGACACGCGTTTATTTATAGCTCCCATTCTCTGAGAAAGATCCTCAAATGGAACATCGTATATCGACCTCACTCCAGCTCTAACCTGCAATAATTCCAAATTCAGGTCAGAAACGGTGAATTCACCACAACTAAAACATTCAGGGAATTGCCTCACTCGACCACTTGGACAGAGTGTCCATTAAATGTTACCACGACCTTGCCTGTGTCTGACAGTAAATTACCCACAATTTAAACCTGCCGCCTGTTCATTAAATTGAGTTTAGAAACAAATCCTCTTTCTGTTGAAAGATAAATTATTTGGAAATATCTCCTGAGCTTGTGGACATGATGGTTCTCCCGGAGCCTGGCTCACGGGTGCTACCTGTCATTGCCCCATTCCAGAATACACCGCATCACATCCCAAAGCACTTTCGAACCAATGAATTTTTCTTTTGAACCATGACCATGGGAAATAGCGCAGGCAGTTTGTGCACAAAATAACCTGTTGTAGGTTCAGCTGAAAGGTCATTGAGCAGACACATTGGGCCTGATTCAGCGACCCCATTGCGCTCGGCGTGGATTCGGGTGGAACAGTTGAATCTCGCACGAACCCCAAATCAGGCTCCATGCCGGGCGCAAAACCTCGCTTCGCCATCACTGGGCGAGATCCAGATCTGAATATTTAAAGGGGGCTGTTTAGCACAGGGCTAAATCGCTGGCTTTGAAAGCAGACCAAGGCAGGCCAGCAGCACGGTTCAATTCCCGTACCAGCCACCCCGAACAGGCGGCGGAATGTGGCGACTAGGGGCTTTCCACAGTAACTTCATTTGAAGCCTACTTGTGACAATATGGAGCCCCGCAGGTGGTTGGGAACGGGGCATGGTGGCATCCTGGTGCTCCCCCTGGTACCTGAGCACCTTGTCTGGGTGGCGCCGCAAAGGTGTCCAGATGCCAGGTTGACACTGCCAGGGGTTGGGCCGAGTTAACATTCTGGTCAGCAACCTTTCACCGAGACAATAGAAGACTGAGGGGTGTGGGGGCCCTTTACAATTACCAAGGGATTCGATGCAGTAAATGCGGGGGAAATGTACTAACTTGTCGGGGAGACGGAAGCTAGGACCAGAAATATGAAGATAGTCGCCAAGGAATCGAGTAAAGAGTTCAGGAGAAAGCTCTTAACCCAGAGAGTGGTTAGAACGCACAGTCACAGATTGGTTAGCTGATGAGAATAGGGGAAGCTATTGAAGTTCATGAGGGAAACCGTGGAAATGGTAACTGAGGGGCACAGGGTCAAAGTGCCAAAAGGTTAAAATTAGGAATTTCTTCTTTACAATGAGAGCGATCAGCGAGTGAAATTAATTCCCAGGTCAAGCAGAGGTGGAAAAAAAAACCTTTCAAATCATTTAACAAATCGCTAGGATGCTACAATAGTGAGGGGGAACTAGATTCTGCCTGGTGGGCCGAATGGTCTCCCTCACCCATTACGATTTTGAGACTGGTGATTTTTTTTAACTGAGGAATCTTTGAGGACATTGCTCTGGACCTCCCAGGATTTACAGACCTCTCTTGACTCCGGGGCAGTGTCTTTCCCTCATCCTGCACCTCTGTGACACTGACAGTGCGACACAAGGCTCAGAGCCCTTTGGTGACGGCGTAAGGACCTGTCGTGTCCTGGTCTCAAACCCCCACTTGAAGCCACACATCTGCTGGTTCCTCAGGCATGGCCCCCACGCGCCCCAGGGTCCAGCCTCACACCCATCTGCAAAGAAAACAGAAATCCATTAAAAGCACCACTCACCACAATATTAATCTGAAGAGGTGACTCAGCACCCAAAGAGAATTCCATTGTCATGGTGCCAGGGCAGGTGTTAGAAGTCGCTTAATTCTATTTCAGGGGTGATGGATAGCACCCATACCACGAGAGGAACCATTAGACAACAGGGAGGAAGGTGATTGGTAGCTACGGTAGCATAGTGGTTAGCATAGTTGCTTCACAGCTCCAGGATCCCAGGTTCGATTCCCCGCTGGGTCACTGGCTGTGCGGAGTCTGCACGTTCTCCCCATGTCTGCGTGGATTTCCTCCGGGTGCTCCGGTTTCCTCCCACAGTCCAAAGATGTGCGGGTTAGGTGGATTGGCCATGCTAAATTGGCCTTAGGGTCCAAAAAGGTTAAGTGGGGTTACTGGGGTGCGGGGATAGGGTGGAAGTGTGGGCTTGGGTAGGGTGCTCTTTCCAAGGGTCGGTGCAGACTCGATGGGCCGAATGGCCTCCTTCAGCATTGTAAATTCTATGATACACCCCAGATATCAGACCATCAATATCACCAATTGCAGGACAACATATCTCTGTAGTGATTGGATAGTTTAATTAAGCATGCAGATGTTTGCTGTGATTGGTTAATTATTCTCATCTGCTTTGCATGATGTGACCTTGATCTATAGTCATGATTGGAAATAGATAACTAGTAATAAATGATTGGTGTTTGCTAATTTCTTATAACTGAAACTCAAAATGTATCTGTCTGTGCCATTCTGAATCTGTGCTCCCTGGTGTCCCCATTTGGAATGCAATGGCCCCTGCTACAGCATGCAAGAAAGGACTACTTTTTTTAGTCCAAGAGTCTTTCGCCTTTTACAAAGAGCCATCCAGACTCGAAACGTTAGCTCCCTTCTCTCTCCACAGATACTGTCAGACCAGCTGAGATTGTCCAGAATTTTCTGTTTTTGTGTCACATTCCAGCATCCACAGTAATTTGCTTTTACAACAGTGCAGAGGGAGCTTTATCTGTATCTAACCCCAAGCTGTAACATTCCTGGGAGTGTTTGATAGGGCAATATAGAGTGAGTTTACTCTGTATCTAAGGCATGTGGTTAGAAACATATTTTCCAACTTTTGCATGTTCACAATTACATTGCAACTTGGAATTTGACCTATAAGACAGAAGTATTAGGTTTTAATGTCGTAATTGCACCAGACCAACATCAAAAAGGTCAACGTTGAATCACATACCTACACATTCCATCAGTTTGGCGTGCGGAGCGGACCCTGTGGGACATGTGTGGTAACACTTCCCCTTCAGCAAGTAATGCCCATATTTACACTTGATGCAGAACTCTCGGCTGAAGCAGCTTTCACAATCCGCTGTCTTGCATCCTAGAACGAGGAGAAACAAAGATTTATTACTCTCAGAAAGATATCATTGCAATGGATGGTGCAAAGAAAGATTCACAAAGATGATACCAAAACTGAAAGTTTACAAATTTATCAAGAATGTTTGAACAGGCTGGAAATTTAGGCAGGAGAAGGTTGATGGGTGACCTGGCAGACATCTCCAAAATTATGAAGTGGTTTGATAGGGTAGACATAAAGCACATGTTCCTACTTGTAGGGACATCCAAAACTGGGATCATAAAGATCCGATAATCACTAATAGGCCAAATAGGAAATTTAGAAAGTGGGTCGAATGTGGAACTTGCTACCACAGGCAGCAATAATTATATTAATTTACGGGATGTGGGCATCGTTGGCTAGGCTAGTTTGTTGTCCATCCATAATTGAAGAGGTGGTGGTGAGCTGCCTTCTTGGACTGCAGACCCTGTGGTGTTGGGACACCCACGGTGCAGTTAGCGAGGACATTCTAGAACTTTGACCCAGCCACAGTGAAGGTTCGGCAGTATATTTCCAAGTCAGGATACTGTGTACTCAGTTGGAAGCTTGCAGTTGTTAGTGTTTCCATCCATTTTCTGCCCTTGTCCTTCTAGGTGGTAGAGGCTGCAGGTTTGGAAGGTGCCGTTGAAGGAGCCTTGGTGATTTGCATCTTATCGATGGTACACACGGCTGCCACTGTGGGTGGGGGGAGTGAACATTGAAGGGGGGGGAGGTGGATGAGGCGCCAATCAAGCGAGCTACTTTGTGCTGGATGCTAATGTTGTGAATGGGGTGCCAATCAAGCAGGCTGAATGGTGTTGAGCTTCTTGAGTGTTGTTGGAGCTGCACTCATCAAGGCAAGTGGAGAGTATTCCATTACACTCCTGACTTGTGCTTTGCAGATGGTGGACAGGTTGTGGGAAGTCAGGAGGTGAATTACCCTTTGCAGAATTCCCAGTCTCGACCCTGTTCTTGTAGCCACCGTATTTATATGGCTAGTCCTGTTCAGTTTCTGGATCCCCAGGATGTTGATAGTCAGGGATTTTGTGATGGTAATGCCATTGAATATCATGGGAGGATGGTTGGACTTTCTCTTGTTGAAGATGTTCATTATCTGGCACTAGTGTGGGCAAGTGTGACATTTGTTAGGAAAAAGGTACTTTCAAGGGAATTAGATTGTTTCGGTAAACATTAGAAATAAGGTATGGCTTTAAGTGGGTTTAATTTAATGTTTCTATGCCTGGAAGGATAAAACCTATAGTTATATTCATGCCAGATAAAGATGTTTGTATGTGTGGGGGTTGTAACTGTGTTTCTGTGTGGTTAAAGTGGGATAAGGTGTGAACAATAAATAAAAGGCATATGCATGTGGGTCCATAAGACCATAAGACATAGGAACAGAATAGGCCACTCGGCCCATTGAGTCTGCTCCGCCATTCAATCATGGCTGATATTTTTCTCATCCCCATTCTCCTGCCTTCTCCCCATAACCCCTGATCCCCATATTAATCAAGAACCTATCTATCTCTGTCCTAAAGACACTCAGTGATTTAGGTTGCCTATCCTATTGTACAGATTAGAATCCAAAATAGCATTGGAAATTTGCTAAGACTTTCCGGGAGGGTTTAACTGTGACTAGTTTACAGAAAGTAACCCAGAGTCAGTTAACTGAATTGGCAGATACATTGAAGTTAGGATAACCTACAGGGCTGAGGAAAGCTGAGGTGATTGAAAGCACCGAGAAACATTTATAATTGCAAGGGTTGTCAGTTAGACCAAGTACTTCAAAAACTGAGGACGAGCTAAAATTGAATCGCAAATGGAACAATTAGAAACGAAGGAAAAAGGATGAAGAGAAAGAAATGTGAATAAAGGAAGTTGAATTGGAGGCAAAGGAAAAAGAGAACAAAATGGAACTGAAGAAACTTGACCTGCAGGAAAAGCAAAAAGAAAGGGAAATAGAGGAGAGAGACAAGGAGAGAGCTGAGAAAGTATTTCAGCTCAAAATGCAGACAGTTAAAAAAGAGACACAAGAGCAGGTTGAGGAAGGAAATGTTTAAATTTATACAGGCTCTTCCAAAATATTGGTTCAGAATACAGAGTGTATTTGCCCTCAGTCATCCTGTGTGCTTAAAAGGGACTTTTTGTGTAAATGAGACCATCATAGAATAAGATGTATTTGGTAATCCGTATTAATCCTAAAACATGTATGTAATTATTAAAACAATGGCCGGGTAAAGGCATATTGTATCATAATCCAATTTTTCACATTTAATAAATGTTTTTTTCTTGTTGTTAAAACTAATTAGCGATCCTGTGATTCTGTTCCTCAATATTCTATTAAAAAAATTAAAAGTTTTGAGCTAGGATTCCATTCTGGGATTTTCCCGTCTACTTATAAAATGAACTGGGATCATAATTTCTCCCTGTCATTCCAAGCCTGTTTGCCCAGGTCTTGCTGCATATGGACACGGGCGACTTCAGCATCTGAGAATTAGTAAATGGTGCTGAACATTGTGTCGTCATCAGCGAACGTTCCCACTTCTGGCTTTATGATAGAGGGAAGGTCATTGATCAAGCAGCTAATCTCAGGAATGGTGACCATGAAACTAGTGTCGATTGCCCTTAAAGACCCATCTGGCTCTCTCATGTCCTTTAGGGAAGGCAATCTGCTGTCCTTACCTGGTCTGGCCTACGTGTGACTCCAGACCTACAGCAACGTTCAAGGGCAATTAGACATAGGCAACAAATGCTGATCTTGCCAGTGACAGCCACATTAGTGAAAGAATAAATAAAACTAAGTACTCGCTATGCCATACATTTGTACAGCGCCTTTAACCTAGTAAAACATCCCAAAATGCTTCACAGGCATGTCGTCAAGCAAAATTTGAGACTGACCACATTTGGATACATTAGCAGAGATGACCAAAAGGAGTGCCTAAAAAGGGGGAAAGCGAAGCAGAGAGTTACAGGAAGGGATTGTAGAGTAACTGTAGGCACATAGCCGCCAATGGTGGAGCCAGTAAAATCTGGGATGGAATAGTGACCACAACTGGAGGAACTCATTGATCTTGGGAGCGAAAGGGCAGAGCGAGTTCATGGAGGGATTTTGAATGCAAGGATGAGAATATTAAATCTGAGGCAGACCCAATGTCGCAAAGCCCTTGTTTTATGAAAATTTGCCAATTTGCAGCGGCTTACTCAGACATCTGTTTGAGTCCTGCCCACGTAGGCTATAGTGCCCCAGAGGACAGGCATGCACACATTCTCCATGCTGTCGGATCCCCTCCCTTTTAATCAAGAGGAACAGTCGGTGTTGGCAGGTCAAACAGCCATTGTCAGACGAGCAGTCCATGCAACCTCTGCAGTTCTGGAGCGAGTCCATGTTACCTGCAGGGAAAGAGCCACAGAACAAGGGTTAAACTAGGAGACTCTCACCTTCAGTGAGATATTCGGAGTCAAAGACAGCAGGTATGCACATCTGTCAACCTCACAGTTCGAAAGGCTTTGCTAAACCACACTGAGGAAGTGGAGGCTCGGAGATTAAATATCATTGCCCCAGGCGGAGGAGATCAAACATTCTTTAACATGTTCCTCAAGGCAGCATGTTTCCCCCCCACACAGTGTGGCCTCCGATACCTGCGATGTGTCCCAATTGGCCGCAGGAAAGTTATTTGCTCCTCTGTGAGGAAGGATAATGACAGTCTCTAAACCAGATTCCAACAAGGAAAACCCCAAATCAACACAAGGTATTTCCAATCCCACGACCACACAGTGAGCACAATCTTATGAGGCCAAGGGAGAGATGTTTGAAAGGTGTTCTCCCCGTCACGTTCCAGCCTTCAAGTGATCTTCCTGGTCTTGGAGCAGACCCCCATGGAGAGGTGAGCTTGGGGGAAGGCCGGTGGTGAGGGTGGTCATCACACCTTCCCAATGATTGGGCCACAGGCTTGAAAGGTACAGCCACAGCTGAAACCAATCTCTCAAAGGCTTTCCTTCCCACTCTGATACCGGCTGTGGGCCTCTATATTTTCAGCATTTTATGCCCAGGTCCGAATGAGTCTCTAATTTGAGGTGCCATTGTAATCTCTGACCTGCCTCCCGCGGGTGTCTCTCTTGCCCGGGGGCATTGCCAGGTGCCCACCGCTATGGTGCTCCGGTGAAGCTGAAGGCCTCAGAGACCCTCCTACCTTAAATGGCCAGTGAACAGCAGGCGGCCAATCAGGAAACAGCCTCCTGAGGGCACGTTGCAGACCCGTGTGTGACTGAGGCCTGGCGATGGTCCAGATCCCTGCATAACAGGGACCAGCAATCTGACCGGGCTTCCGTGTAGCCCTGGTCCCAGTGAGCTATGCACAGGCAAACAACATCTTATTTATATCACAGAAACCTGCTGGACTAACCTGGCCTGAAGTGGGTGGGCACTTTTGGCACCCAGTGGATGAGCCCTGTTACCCCAGGTAGTACCACTGAACGTTATTCACATTAACCCCCTTTCCCCAACTCACCACAGCTCAGAAAGGAATGAGATAGAAATATAGCCCATAATGGGCATCATTACACCGAACCCAACTCTCTGGCATAACTTCAATGGAAATGAATATTGGGCGGGGTGGAGACAGACAGCATGGAGACATCATCCATGGAGGACCAGCGGCAAGGTACACTCCTCACTCAATCATGTCCGCCAGGAGACGGAATGTCAGGCGGCTTCTTCAATGGCACAACAATCCATTTGCTCAGAAGACCTCCCTCCCTCACCCAGCTGGCTGCCCGTTATCATTGCGTGTGCCTCACCCTGACATGCACTGCAGTCGACGGACACAGCAACTGCGCCGCTTCCGACTGCCGCAGATTGGAGACTGAACAGGTCTGGGAGGAGACTGGAAGTCACATCCCCTGGAGTGAGTTTGATGAAGACCAGGCTTTCCCTTCTCCAAACCAGGCCCAATGCCAGCAGCAGAATAAACAAATGCAGCTGATTTAACCTTTTGCAATGAACCACTTAAACTCCGGGCAGGTCCAATTATATTGCCTACTTGCCAGAATATAATTCCGGGCTTTACACAGCAGTAAGATGTGATCTTATTCCTCGCTAAGGTGAGGCCAAGTGGAATCTCATTCAACTGCAGGAAACACTGGAAGAGAAACGTGTCTCCAGCAGGAGAGCCACAAATCAAGACAAGATGAAATCGTTTATCCATGATTACTTTGTTATTGAGAAAGTGGGAAGAGCCGAAGGATGGGATGCGGATCAGGAAATGGAATGAATGTGGCGCAATATTGTCACTTTAATATCATACAACTTGGTTTACATCAGTGAGTAACTACATAAGACAAAATATCGAGAGGTTTCAACTGCTTAGAGTCCGGAAAGCTCGATATGAGAGTGTGGTGGGGGACAGAAGGTGCTGTCACTCGATGGGTGAACCAGGCGCCGAGGCTAACGCTCGCGCAACAAAGGGTTTAAATCCCGACACAGCAAGTGATAGAATTTCAATTCAATAGAAACACGTGGAATTAAAAAAAACAGGTGCACAGTGAACAGGGGCACAGTGAACAGGAGCAGAATGAACAGGGGCACAGTGAACAGGAGCAGAATGAACAGGGGCACAGTGAACAGGTGCACAGTGAACAGGAGCAGAATGAACAGGAGCACAGTGTACAGGTGCACAGTGAATAGGTGTACAGTGAACAGGAGCACAGTGTACAGGTGCACAGTGAACAGGAGCACAGTGTACAGGAGCAGAATGAACAGGGGCACAGTGAACAGGTGCACAGTGAACAGGAGCACAGTGTACAGGAGCAGAATGAACAGGGGCACAGTGAACAGGTGCACAGTGAACAGGAGCAGAATGAACAGGAGCACAGTGTACAGGTGCACAGTGAACAGGTGCACAGTGAACAGGAACAGAGAGAACAGGTGCACAGTGAACAGGAGCACAGTGAACAGGTGCACAGTGAACAGGTGTACAGTGAATAGGAGCACAGTGAACAGGAGCACAGTGTACAGGAGCAGAATGAACAGGTGCACAGTGAACAGGTGTACAGTGAACAGGAGCACAGTGTACAGGTGCACAGTGAACAGATGCACAGTGAACAGGTGCACAGTGAACAGGGACACAGTGAACAGGTGCACAGTGAACAGGGACACAGTGAACAGGTGCACAGTGAACAGGAGCACAATGAACAGGGGCACAGTGAACAGGAGCACTGTGAACAGAGGCACAGTGAACCAGGAGCAGAATAAACAGGTGCACAGTGAACAGGTGCACAGTGAACAGGTGCAGAGTGAACAGGTGCAGAGTGAACAGGTGCACCGTGAACAGGTGCACAGTGAACAGGAGCACAGTGTACAGGTGCACAGTGAACAGGTGCACAGTGAACCAGGAGCAGAATGAACTGGTGCACAATGAACAGGAACACAGTGAACAGGTGCAGAGTGAACAGGTGCAGAGTGAACAGATGCACAGTGAACAGGTGCACAGTGAACAGGGAGACAGTGAACAGGTGCACAGTGAACAGGGACACAGTGAACAGGTGCACAGTGAACAGGAGCACAATGAACAGGTGCACAGTGAACAGGTGTACAGTGAACAGGTGTACAGTGAACAGGGACACAGTGAACAGGTGCACAGTGAACAGGAGCACAGTGAACAGGAGCACAGTGGACACGTGCACAGTGAACAGGTGTACAGTGAACAGGTGCACAGTGAACAGGAGCACAGTGAACAGGAGCACAGTGAACGGGTGCACAGTGAACAGGAGCACAGTGAACAGGTGCACAGTGAACTGGTGCACAGTGAACAGGTGCACAGTGAACAGATGCACAGTCATCAGGTGCACAATCAACAGGGGCACAGTGAACAGGAGCACAGTGAACTGGTGTACAGTGAACAGGTGCACAGTGTACAGGAGCACAATGAACAGGAGCAGAATGAACAGGTGCACAGTGAACAGGTGCACAGTGAACAGGTGCACAGTGAACAGGAGCACAGTGAACAGGTGCAGAATGAACAGGTGCACAGGGAACAGGTGCACAGTGAACAGGTGCACAATGAATAGGTGCACAGTGAACAATAGCACAGGGAACAGGTGCACAGTGAATAGGTGCACAGTGAACAGGAGAACAGTGAACAGGAACAGAGTGAAAGGTGAACAATGAACAGTAGCACAGTGCACAGGAGCGCAGTGAACAGGAACACAGTGAACAGGTGCACAATGAACAGGTGCACAGTGATCAAGAGCACAGTGGACAGGCGCACAGTGGACAGGAACTCAGTGAACAGGTGCACAATGAACAGGTGCAGAGTGAACAGGAGCACAGTGAACATGGGCACCGTGAACCAGGAGCAGAATGAACACGTGCACAGTGAACAGGTGCACAGTGAACAGGTGCACAGTGAACAGGAGAACAGTGAACAGCTGCACAGTGAACAGGTGCACAATGAACAGGTGCACTGTGAACCAGGAGCAGAATGAACAGGTGCACAGTGAACAGGTGCACAGTGAACAGGAGAACAGTGAAGGGGTGCACAGTGAACAGGTGCACAATGAACAGGTGCACAATGAACAGGTGCACAGTGAACAGGAGCACAGTGAACAGGTGCACAGTGAACAGGAGAACTGTGAACAAGTGCAAAATGAACAGGTGCACAGTGAACAGGAACACAGTGACCAGGTGCACAATGAACAGGAGAACAGTGAACAGGAACAGAGTGAACAGGTGAACAAGAACAGAGTGAACAGGTGCACAGTGAACAGGAGCACAGGGAACAGGTGCACAGTGAACAGGTGCACAGTGAACAGGAACACAGTGAACAGGTGCACAGTGAACAGGAGCAGAATGGGCAGGAGCATACTGAACAGATGCACAGTGAACAGGTGCACAATGAACAGTAGCACAGAGAACAGGAGCACAGTGAAGAGGAGCACAGTGAACAGGTGCACAATGAACAGGAGCAGAGTGAACAGGTGCACAGTGAACAGGAGAAAAATGAACAGGTGCTCAATGAACAGGTGCACAGTGAACAGGAGCAGAATGAACGGGTGCATAGTGAACAGGTGCACAGTGAAAATATGCACAGTCATCAGGTGCACAGTGAACAGGGGCACAGTGAGCAGGAGCGCCGTGAACAGGTGCACAGTGAACAGGTGCACAGTGAACAGGAGCACAATGAACAGGGGACAGTGAACAGGTGCACAGTGAACAGGTGCACAATGAACAAGTGCACAGTGAACAGGTGCACAGTGAACAGGTGCACAGTGAACAGGCGCAGAATGAACAGGAGCAGAATGAACGGGTGCATAGTGAACAGGTGCACAATGAACAAGTGCACAATGAACAGGAGAACAGGGAACAGGTGCACAGTGAACAGGTGCACAATGAACAGGAGAACAGGGAACAGGTGCACAGTGAACAGGAGCACAATGAACAGGTGCACAGGGAACAGGTGCACAGTGAACAGGTGCACAGTGAACAGTAGCACAGGGAACAGGTGCACAGTGAACAGGTGCACAGTGAACAGGAGAACAGTGATCAGGAACAGAGTGAACAGGTGCACAATGAACAGGTGCACAGTGAACAGGAGCACAGTGAACAGGAGCATAGTGAACAGGAACACAGTGAACAGGTGCACAATGAAGAGGTGCACAGTGATCAGGAGCACAGTGGACATGTGCACAGTGAACAGGAGCAGAATGAACAGGTGCGCAGTGAACAGGTGCACAATGAACAGGTGCACAGTGAACAGGTGCACAGTGAACAGGTGCACAGTGAACAGGAGAACAGTGAAGGGGTGCTCAGTGAACAGGTGCACAATGAACAGGTGCACAATGAACAGGTGCACAGTGAACAGGAGCACAGTGAACAGGTGCACAGTGAACAGGAGAACAGTGAACAAGTGCACAATGAACAGGTGCACAGTGAACAGGAACACAGTGACCAGGTGCACAATGAACAGGAGAACAGTGAACAGGAACAGAGTGAACAGATGCAAAGTGAACAGGAGAGCAGTGTACAGGAGCACAGTGGACAGGTCAACAGTGAACAGGAGCAGAATAGGCAGGAGCATACTGAACAGATGCACAGTGAACAGGTGCACAATGAACAGGAGCACAGAGAACAGGAGCACAGTGAAGAGGAGCACAGTGAACAGGTGCACAATGAACAGGAGCAGAGTGAACAGGTGCACAGTGAACAGGAGCAGAATGAACGGGTGCATAGTGAACAGGTGCACAGTGAAAAGATGCACAGTCGTCAGGTGCACAGTGAACAGGGGCACAGTGAGCAGGAGCGCCGTGAACAGGTGCACAGTGAACAGGTGCACAGTGAACAGGAGCACAATGAACAGGGGGTAGAATGAACAGGTGACAGTGAACAGGTGCACAATGAACAAGTGCACAGTGAACAGGTGCACAGTGAACAGGTGCACAGGGAACAGGCGCAGAATGAACAGGAGCAGAATGAACGGGTGCATAGCGAACAGGTGCACAGTGAACAGGTGCACAATGAACAGGAGAACAGGGAACAGGTGCACAGTGAACAGGTGCACAATGAACAGGAGAACAGGGAACAGGTGCACAGTGAACAGGAGCACAATGAACAGGTGCACAGTGAACAGGTGCACAGTGAACTGTAGCACAGGGAACAGGTGCACAGTGAACAGGTGCACAGTGAACAGGAGAACAGTGATCAGGAACAGAGTGAACAGGTGCACAATGAACAGGTGCACAGTGAACAGGAGCACAGTGAACAGGAGCACAGTGAACAGGAACACAGTGAACAGGTGCACAATGAAGAGGTGCACAGCGATCAGGAGCACAGTGGACATGTGCACAGTGAACAGGAGCAGAATGAACAGGTGCACACTGAACAGGTGCACAATGAACAGGTGCACATTGAACAGGAGCACTGTGAACAGAGGCACAGTGAACCAGAAGCAGAATAAACAGGTGCACAGTGAACAGGTGCACAGTGAACAGGTGCACAGTGAACAGGTGCACAATGAACAGGTGCACAGTGAACCAGGAGCGGAATGAACAGGTGCACAGTGAACAGGTGCACAGTGAACAGGTGCACAGTGAACAGATGCACAATGAACAGGTGCACAGTGAACCAGGATCAGAATGAACTGGTGCACAATGAACAGGAGCACAGTGAACAGGTGCAGAGTGAACAGGTGCAGAGTGAACAGGTGCACAGTGAACAGGAGCACAGAGGACATCTGCACAGTGAACAGGAGCACAGTAAACAGGTGCACAGTGAACAGGAGAACAGTGAACAGGAGCACAGTGAACAGGAGCACAGTGAACAGGAACACAGTGAACAGGTGCACAGTGAACAGGTGCACAGTGAACAGGTGCACAGTGAACAGATGCACAGTGATCAGATGCACAGTGAAGCAGTGCACAATATACAGGTGCACAGTGAACAGGAGAACAGTGAACAGGAGCACAGTGAACAGGAGCACAGTGAACAGGAATACAATGAACAGGTGCACAATGAACAGTGCATGGGAGCACAGTGAACAGGAGCAGAGTGAACAGGTACACAATGTACAGGTGCACAGTGAACAGGTGCACAGTGAACCGGAACAGTGTAAACAGGTGCACAGTGAACAGGTGCACAGTGAACAGGAGCACAGTGAACTGATGCACAGTGAACAGGAGAACAGTGAACAGGAGCAGAGTGAACAGGCGCACAATGAAGAGGTGCACAGTGAACAGGAGCAGAATGAACGGGTGCATAGTGAACAGGTGCACAGTGAAAAGATGCACAGTCATCAGGTGCACAGTGAACAGGGGCACAGTGAGCAGGAGCACCGTGAACAGGTGCACAGTGAACAGGTGCACAGTGCACAGGAGCACAATGAACAGGGGGTAGAATGAACAGGTGCACAGTGAACAGGTGCACAATAAACAAGTGCACAGTGAACAGGTGCACAGTGAACAGGTGCACAGTGAACAGGCGCAGAATGAACAGGAGCAGAATGAACGGGTGCATAGTGAACAGGAGCACAATGAACAGATGCATAGTGAACAGGTGCCATTGAACAGGAGCACAATGAACAGGTGCACAGTGAACAGGTGCACAGTGAACAGATGCACAGTGAACAGGTGCACAGTGAACAGGAGCACAGCGTACAGGTTCACAGTGAACAGGGGCAGAATGAACAAGTGCATAGTGAACAGGTGCACAGTGAACAGGTGCACAATGAACAGGAGAATAGGGAACAGGTGCACAGTGAACAGGTGCACAATGAACAGGAGAACAGGGAACAGGTGCACAGTGAACAGGAGCACAATGAACAGGTGCACAGTGAACAGGTGCACAGTGAACAGGTGCACAGTGAACAGTAGCACAACAAACAGGTGCACAGTGAACAGGTGCACAGTGAACAGGAGAACAGTGATCAGGAACAGATTGAACAGGTGCACAATGAACAGGTGCACATTGAACAGGAGCACAGTGAACAGGAGCACAGTGAACAGGATCACAGTGAACAGGTGCACAATGAAGAGGTGCACAGTGATCAGGAGCACAGTGGACATGTGCACAGTGAACAGGAGCAGAATGAACAGGTGCGCAGTGAACAGGTGCACATTGAACAGGTGCACAGTGAACAGGAGCACTGTGAACAGAGGCACAGTGAACCAGGAGCAGAAGAAACAGGTGCACAGTGAACAGGAGCACAGTGAACAGGTGCACAGTGAACAGGTGCACAATGAACAGGTGCACAGTGAACCAGGAGCAGAATGAACAGGTGCACAGTGAACAGATGCACAGTGAACAGGAGAACACTGAACAGGTGCACAGTGAACAGGTGCACAGTGAACAGGTGCACAATGAACAGGTGCACAGTGAACAGGAGCACAGTGAACAGGTGCACAGTGAACAGGAGAACAGGTGAACAATGAACAGGAGCACAGTACACAGGAGCACAGTGAACAGGAACACAGTGAACAGGATCACAGTGAACAGGTACACAATGAACAGGAGCAGAGTGAACAGGTGCACAGTGAACCGGAGCAGAATGAACAGGTGCACAGTGAACAGGTGTACTGTGAACAGGTGCACAATGAACAGGTGCACAATGAACAGGTGCACTGTGAACAGGTGCTCAGTGAACAGGAGAACAGTGAACAGGTGCACAGTAAACAGGAGAACAGTGAACAGGCGCACAATGAGCAGGTGCACAGTGAACAGGAGCACTGTGAACAGGGGCACAGTGAACCAGGAGCAGAATCAACAGGTGCACAGTGAACAGGAGCAGAGTGAACAGGTGCACAGTGAACAGGTGCACAATGAACAGGTGCACAATGAACAGGAACTCAGTGAACAGGTGCACAATGAATAGGAGAACAGTGAACAGTAACAGAGTGAACAGGTGCACGGTGAACAGGAGAACAGTGAACAGGTGCACAATGAACAGGAACAAAGTGAACAGGTGCACAATGAACAGGTGCACAGTGAACGGGAGAACAGGGAACAGGTGCACAGTGAACAGGTGCACAGTGAACAGATGCAAAATGAACAGGAGAACAGTGAACAGGAGCACAGTGGACAGGTGCACAGTGAACAGGAGCAGAATGAACAGGTGCATAGTGAACAGATGCACAGTGAACAGGTGCACAATGAACAGGAGCACAGAGAACAGGAGCACAGTGAACATGAGCACAGTGAACAGGTACACAATGAACAGGAGCAGAGTGAACAGGTGCACAGTGAACAGGAGCAAAATGAACAGGAGCACAGGGAACAGGTGCACAGTGAACAGGTGCACAATGAACAGGTGCATAGTTAACCAGGAGCAGAATGAGCAGGTGCACAGTGAACAGGTGCACAATGAACAGGTGCACAGTGAACAGGAGCACAGTGAACAGGTGCACAGTGAACAGGAGAACAGTGAACAGGGGCACAATCAATAGGTGCACAGTTAACCAGGAGCAGGATGAACAGGAGCACAGTGAACAGGTGCACAGTGAACAGGAGAACAGTGAACAGGTGCACAGTGAACAGGTGCACAATGAACAGGTGCTCAGTGAACCAGGGGCAGAATGAACAGGTGCACAGTGAACAGGGGAACAGTGAAAAGGAGCAGAATCAACAGGTGCATAGTGAACAGGTGCACAGTGAACAGATGCACAATCATCAGGGGCACAGTGAACAGGGACACAGTGAACAGGAGCAGAATGAACCGGAGGACAGTGAACAGGAGCACAGTGAACAGGTGCACAGTGAACAGGAGAACAATGAACAGGTGCAGAATTAGAAGGTGCACAGTGAACAGGAGCATAATGAACCGGTGTACAGTGACCAGGTGCACAGTGAACAGCTGCACAGTGAACAGGAGCAGAATGAACAGGTGCACAGTGAACAGGAGAAGAATGAACAGGTGCACAGTGAACAGGTGCACAGTGAACAGGAGCACAGCGAACAAGTGCACAGTGAACAGGCGCACAGTGAACAGGTGCACAGTGAACAGGGGCAGAATGAACAGGTGCTTAGTGAACAGGTGCACAGTGAACAGGAGAACAGTGACCAGGTGCACAGTGAATAGGTGCACAATGAACAGGTGCACAGTGAACAAGAGCACAGTGAACAGGTGCACAGTGAACAGGAGAACAGTGAACAGGTGCACAATGAACAGATGCACAGTGAACAGGAACGCAATGAACAGGTGAACAATGAACAGGAGCACAGTGCACAGGAACACAGTGAACAGGTGCACAATGAACAGGTGCACAGTGATCAGCAGCACAGTGGACAGGTGCACAGTGAACACGAACTCAGTGATCAGGTGCACAATGAACAGGTGCACAATGAACAGGAGCACAGGGAACAGGTGCACAGTGAACAGGTGCACAATGAACAGGTGCATAGTTAACCAGGAGCTGGATGAACAGGTGCACAGTGAACAGGAGCACAGTGAACAGGAGCACAGTGAACGGGTGCACAGTGAACAGGAGAACAGTGAACAAGTGCACAGTGAACAGGTGCACAATGAACAGGTGCTCAGTGAACCAGGAGAAGAATGAACAGGTGCACAGTGAACAGGGGCACAGTGAAAAGGAGCAGAATCAACAGGTGCATAGTGAACAGGTGCACAGTGAACAGGAGAACAGTGAACAGGTGCACAGTGAGAAGGTGCACAGTGAACAGGAGCATAATGAACCGGTGTACAGTGAACAGGTGCACAGTGAACAGCTGCACAGTGAACAGGAGCAGAATGAACAGGTGCACAGTGAACAGGAGAAGAATGAACAGGTGCTCAGTGAACAGGAACACAGTGAACAGGTACACAGTGAACAGGAGCACAGTGCACAGGAGCACAATGAGTAGGAGCACAGTGAACAGTAGCACAGGGGACAGGTGCACAGCGAACAGGTGGACAGTGAACAGGAGCAAAGTGCACAGGAGCACAGTGACCAGGAACAGACTGAACAGGTGCACACTGAACAGATGCACAGTGAACAGGAGAACAGTGACGAGGAGCACAGTGGGCCGGTGCACAGTGAACAGGAGCACAATGAACAGGTGCACAGTGAACAGGTGCACAGTGAACAGGAGCACAGCGAACAGGTGCACAGTGATAAGATGCACAGTAAACAGGAGCACAGTGCACAGGAGCAGAATGAGTAGGAGCACTGTGAACAGTAGCACAGGGAACAGGTGCACAGTGAACAGGTGCACAGTGAACAGGAGCAAAGTGCACAGGAGCACAGTGAACAGGAACAGACTGAACAGGTGCACAGTGAACAGATGTACAGTGAAAAGGAGAACAGTGAAGAGGAGCACAGTGGACCGGTGCACAGTGAACAGGAGCACAATGCACATGTGCACAGTGAACAGGTGCACAGTGAACAGGAGCACAGCGAACAGGTGCACAGTGAACAGGTGCACATTGAACAGGTGCAGAGTGAACAGGGGCAGAATGATCAGGTGCATAGTGAACAGGTGCACAGTGAACAGGTGCACAGTGAACAGGAGCACAGCGAACAGGTGCACAGTGAACAGGTGCACATGGAGCAGGTGCACAGTGAACAGGTCCACAATGAATTGGTGCACAGTGAACAGTAGCACAGGATACAGATGCACTGTGAACAGGGGCACAGTGAACCAGGAGCAGAATGAACAGGTGCACAGTGAACAGGTGCACAGTGAACAGGTGCACAGTGAACAAGGGCACAGTGAACAGGGACACAATGAACAGGTGCACAGTGAACAGGAGCACTGTGAACAGGAGCACAGTGAACCAGGAGCAGAATGAACAGGTGCAAAGTGAACAGGTGCACAGTGAACAGGAGCACAGTGAACAGGTGCACAGTGAACAAAAGCACAGTGAACAGGTGCACAGTGAACAGGAGAAGAATGAACAGGTGCACAGTGAGCCGATGCACAGTGAAAGGGAGCACAGCGAACAAGTGCACAGTGAACAGGTGCCCAGTGAACAGGGGCAGAATGAACAGGTGCTAAGTGAACAGGTGCACAGTGAACAGGCGCACAGTGAACAGGAGCACAGCGAACAGGTGCACTGTGAACAGGTGCACAGGGAACAGGTGCACAGTGAACAGGTGCACAATGAATTGGTGCACAGTGAACCGTAGCACAGGATACAGGTGCACAGTGAACAGGTGCAAATGAACAGGAGAACAGTGATCAGGAACAGAGTGAACAAGTGAACAATGAACAGGAGAAGAGTGCACAGGAGCACAGTGAACAGGAACACAGTGAACAGGTGCACAATGAATTGGTGCACAGTGAACCGTAGCACAGGATACAGGTGCACTGTGAACAGGGGCACAGTGAATCAGGAGCAGAATGAACAGGTGCACAGTGAACAGGTGCACAGTGAACAGGTGCACAGTGAACAGGAACACAATGAACAGGTGCACAGTGAACAGGAGCACTGTGAACAGGAGCACAGTGAACCAGGAGCAGAATGAACAAGTGCACAGTGAACAGGTGCACAGTGAACAGGAGCACAGTGAACAGGTGCACAGTGAACAGGAGCACAGTGAACAGGTGCACAGTGAACAGGAGACGAAATAACAGGTGCACAGTGAGCAGGTGCACAGTGAAAGGGAGCACAGCGAACACGTGCACAGTGAACAGGTGCACAGTGAACAGGTGCACAGTGAACAGGGGCAGAATGAACAGGTGCTTAGTGAACAGGTGCACAGTGAACAGGTGCACAGTGAACAGGAGCACATCGAACAGGTGCACTGTGAACAGGTGCACGGGGAACAGGTGCACAGTGAACAGGTGCGCAATGAATTGGTGCACAGTGAACCGTAGCACAGGATACAGGTGCACAGTGAAGAGGTGCAAAGTGAACAGGAGAACAGTGATCAGGAACAGAGTGAACAAGTGAACAATGAACAGGAGAAGAGTGCACAGGAGCACAGTGAACAAGAACACAGTGAACAGGTGCACAATGAACAGGTGCACAGTGATCAGGAGCACAATGAACAGGTGCACAGTGAACAGGTGCACAGTGAACAGGTGCACAGTGAACAGGTGCACAATGAACAAGGGCACAGTGAACAGGAACACAATGAACAGGTGCACAGTGAACAGGAACACTGTGAACAGGGGCACAGTGAAACAGGAGCAGAATGAACAGGTGCACAGTGAACAGGTGCGCAATGAACAGGTGCACAGTGAACAGGTGCAGAGTGAACAGGTGCACAGTGAACAGGAGCACAGCGAACAGGTGCACAGTGAACAGGTGCACAGTGAACAGGTGCAGAGTGAACAGGGGCAGAATGAACAGGTGCTTAGTGAACAGATGCACAGTGAACAGGTGCACAGTGAACAGGAGCACAGCGAACAGGTGCACTGTGAACAGGTGCACATGGAGCAGGTGCACAGTGAACAGGTGCACATTGAATTGGTGCACAGTCAACAGTAGCACAGGATACAGGTGCACTGTGAACAGGGGCACTGTGAACCAGGAGCAGAATGAACAGGTGCACAGTGAACAGGTGCACAGTGAACAGGTGCGCAGTGAACAAGGGCACAGTGAACAGGAACACAATGAACTGGTGCACAGGGAACAGGAGCACTGTGAACAGGAGCACAGTGAACCAGGAGCAGAATGAACAGGTGCACAGTGAACAGGTGCACAGTGAACAGGAGAAGGATGAACAGGTGCACAGTGAGCAGGTGCACAGTGAAAGGGAACACAGCGAACAAGTGCACAGTGAATAGGTGCACAGTGAACAGGTGCACTGTGAACAGGGGCAGAATGAACAGGTGCTTAGTGAACAGGTGCACAGTGGACAGGCGCACAGTGAACAGGAGCACAGTGAACAGGTTCACAATGAATTGGTGCACAGTGAACCGTAGAACAGGATACAGGTGCACAGTGAACAGGTGCAAAGTGAACAGGAGAACAGTGTTCAGGAACAGAGTGAACAAGTGAACAATGAACAGGAGAAGAGTGCACAGGAGCACAGTGAACAGGAACACAGTGAACAGGTGCACAATGAACAGGTGCACAGTGATCAGGAGCACAATGAACAGGTGCACAGTGAACAGGTGCACTGTGAACAGGGGCACAGTGAACCAGGAGCAGAATGAACAGGTGCACAGTGAACAGGTGCACAGTGAACAGTTGCACAGTGAACAGGTGCACAATGAACAAGGGCACAGTGAACAGGAACACAATGAACAGGTGCACAGTGAACAGGAGGACTGTGAACAGGGGCACAGTGAACCAGGAGCAGAATGAACAGGGGCACAGTGAACCAGGAGCAGAATGAACAGGTGCACAGTGAACAGGTGCACAGTGAACTGGTGCACAGTGAACAGGAGCACAGCGAACAGGTGCACAGTGAAAAGGTGCACAGTGAACAGGTGCAGAGTGAACAGGGGCAGAAAGAACAGGTGCATAGTGAACAGGTGCACAGTGAACAGGAGAATAGTGAAGAGGAGCACAGTGGACCGGTGCACAGTGAACAGGAGCACAATGCACAGGTGCACAGTGAACAGGTGCACAGTGAACTGGAGCACAGCGAACAGGTGCACATTGAACAGGTGCACAGTGAACAGGTGCAGAGTGAACAGGGGCAGAATGAACAGGTGCATAGTGAACAGGTGCACAGTGAACAGGAGAACAGTGAACAGGTGCACAGTGAACAGGAGAACAGTGAACAGGGGCACAATCAATAGGTGCACAGTTAACCAGGAGCAGGATGAACAGGAGCACAGTGAACGGGTGCACAGTGAACAGGGGAACAGTGAACAGGTGCACAGTGAACAGGTGAACAATGAACAGGTCCTCAGTGAACCAGGAGCAGAATGAACAGGTGCACATTGAACAGGGGCACAGTGAAAAGGAGCAGAATCAACAGGTGCATAGTGAACAGGTGCACAGTGAACAGATGCACAGTCATCAGGTGCACAGTGAACAGGGACACAGTGAACAGGAGCAGAATGAACCGGAGGACAGTGAACAGGAGCACAGTGAACAGGTGCACAGTGAACAGGAGAACAGTGAACAGGTGCAGAGTGAGAAGGTGTACAGTGAACAGGAGCATAATGAACCGGTGTACAGTGAACAGGTGCACAGTGAACAGCTGCACAGTGAACAGGAGCAGAATGAACAGGTGCACAGTGAACAGGAGAAGAATGAACAGGTGCACAGTGAACAGGTGCACAGTGAACAGGAGCACAGCCAACAAGTGCACAGTGAACAGGTGCACAGTGAACAGGTGCACAGTGAACAGGGGCAGAATGAAAAGGTGCTTAGTGAACAGATGCACAGTGAACAGGTGCACAGTGAACAGGAGCACAGCGAACAGGTGCACTGTGAACAGGTGCACAGGGAACAGGTGGACAGTGAACAGGTGCACAATGAATTGGTGCACAGTGAACTGTAGCACAGGATACAGGTGCACAGTGAACAGGTGCAAAGTGAACAGGAGAACAGTGATCAGGAACAGAGTGAACAAGTGAACAATGAACAGGAGCAGAGTGCACAGGAGCACAGTGAACGGGAACACAGTGAACAGGTGCACAATGAACAGGTGCACAGTGATCAGGAGCACAATGAACGGGTGCACAGTGAACAGGAGCACTGTGAACAGGGGCACAGTGAAACAGGAGCAGAATGAACAGGTGCACAGTGAACAGGTGCGCAGTGAACAGGTGCACAGTGAACAGGTGCACAATGAACAAGGGCACAGTGAACAGGACCACAATGAACAGGTGCACAATGCACAGGTGCACAGTGAACAGGTGCACAGTGAACAGGAGCACAGCGAACAGGTGCACAGTGAATAGGAGCACAGTGAACCAGGAGCAGAATGAACAGGTGCACAGTGAACAGGTGCACAGTGAACAGGTGCACAGTGAACAGGTGCACAATGAACAAGGGCACGGTGAATAGGAACACAATGAACAGGTGCACAATGCACAGGTGCACAGTGAACAGGTGCACAGTGAACACGGGCACAGTGAACAGGTGCACAGTGAACAGGTGCAGAGTGAACTGGGGCAGAATGAACAGGTGCATAGTGAACAGGTGCACAGTAAACAGGTGCACAGTGAACAGGAGCACAGCGAACAGGTGCACAGTGAACAGGTGCACAGTGAACAGGTGCACAGTGAACAGGAGCACAGTGAACAGGAGCACAGTGAACAGGAGCACAGTGAACAGGTGCACAGTGAACATGAGCACAGTGAACAGGTGCGCAGTGAACAGGAGCACTGTCATCAGGTGCACAGTGAACAGGGGCACAGTGAATAGAAGCACAGTGAACAGGAGCACAGCGAACAGGTGCACAGTGATAAGGTGCACAGTAAACATGAGCACAGTTCACAGGAGCAGAATGAGTAGGAGCACTGTGAACAGTAGCACAGGGAACAGGTGCACAGTGAACAGGTGCACAGTGAACAGGAGCAATGTGCACAGGAGCACAGTGAACAGGAACAGACTGAACAGCTGCACAGTGAACAGATGTACAGTGAAAAGGAGAACAGTGAAGAGGAGCACAGTGGACCGGTGCACAGTGAACAGAAGCACAATGCACAGATGCACAGTGAACAGGTGCACAGTGAACAGGTGCAGAATGAACAGGGGCAGAATGAACAGGTGCATAGTGAACAGGTGCACAGTGAACAGGTGCACAGTGAACAGGAGCACAGCGAACAGGTGCACAGTGAACAGGTGCACATGGAGCAGGTGCACAGTGAACAGGTGCACAATGAACAGGTGCACAGTGAACAGGTGCACAGTGAACAGGAGCACAGTGAACAGGTGCACAGTGAACAGGAGCACAGTGAACAGGTGCACAGTGAACAGGAGAAGAATTAACAGGTGCACAGTGAACAGATGCACAGTGAAAGGGAGCACAGCGAACAAGTGCACAGTGAACAGATGCACAGTGAACAGGGGCAGAATGAACAGGTGCTAAGTGAACAGGTGCACAGTGAACAGGCGCACAGTGAACAGGAGCACAGCGAACAGGTGCACTGTGAACAGGTGCACAGGGAACAGGTGCACAGTGAACAGGTGCACAATGAATTGGTGCACAGTGAACCGTAGCACAGGATACAGGTGCACAGTGAACAGGTGCAAAGTGAACAGGAGAACAGTGATCAAGAACAGAGTGAACAAGTGAACAATGAACAGGAGAAGAGTGCACAGGAGCACAGTGAACAGGAACACAGTGAACAGATGCACAATGAACAGGTGCACAGTGATCAGGAGCACAATGAACTGGTGCACAGTGAACAGGAGCACTGTGATCAGGGGCACAGTGAACCAGGAGCAGAATGAACAGGTGCACAGTGAACAGGTGCACATTGAACAGGTGCACAGTGAACAGGTGCACAATGAACAAGGGCACAGTGAACAGGAACACAATGAACAGGTGCACAGTGAACAGGAGGACTGTGAACAGGGGCACAGTGAACCAGGAGCAGAATGAACAGGTGCCCAGTGAACAGGTGCACAGTGAACAGGAGCACAGTGAACAGGTGCACAGTGAACAGGAGCACAGTGAACAGGTGCACAGCGAACAGGAGAACAGTGAACAGGTGCACAGTGAACAGGTGCACAATGAACAGGTGCACAGTGAACCAGGAGCAGAATGAACAGGTGCACAGTGAACAGGTGCACAGTGAACAGGAAAACAGTGAACAGGTGCACAGTGAACAGGAGCACAATGAGTAGGAGCACAGGGAACAGTAGCACAGCGAACAGGTGCACAGTGAACAGGTGCACATGGAGCAGGTGCACAGTGAACAGGTGCACAATGAATTGGTGCACAGTGAACCGTAGCACAGGAGACAGGTGCACTGTGAACAGGGGCACAGTGAACCAGGAGCAGAATGAACAGGTGCACAGTGAACAGGTGCACAGTGAACAGGTGCACAGTGAACAGGAACACAATGAACAGGTGCACAGTGAACAGGAGCACTGTGAACAGGAGCACAGTGAACAGGAGAAGAATGAACAGGTGCACAGTGACCAGGTGCACAGTGAAAGGGAGCACAGCGAACAAGTGCACAGTGAACAGGTGCACAGTGAACATGTGCAGAATGAACAGGTGCGTAGTGAACAGTTGCACAGTGAACAGGTGCACAGTGAACAGGAGCACATCGAACAGGTGCACTGTGAACAGGTGCACAGGGAACAGGTGCACAGTGAACAGGTGCGCAATGAACTGGTGCACAGTGAAGCGTAGCACAGGATGCAGGTGCACAGTGAAGAGGTGCAAAGTGAACAGGAGAACAGTGATCAGGAACAGAGTGAACAAGTGAACAATGAACAGGAGAAGAGTGCACAGGAGCACAGTAAACAAGAACACAGTGAACAGGTGCACAATGAACAGGTGCACAGTGATCAGGAGCACAATGAACAGGTGCACAGTGAACAGGTGCATAGTGAACAGGTGCACAGTGTACAGGTGCACAGTGAACAGGAGAACAGTGAACAGGAGAACAGTGAACTGGAGCACAGCGAACAGGTGCACAGTGAACAGGTGCACAGTGAACAGGTGCACAGTGAACAGGGGAAGAATGAACAGGTGCACAGTGAACAGGTGCACAGTGAACCAGGAGCAGAATGAACAGGTGCACAGTGAAAACGAGAATAGTGAAGAGGAGCACAGTGGACCGGTGCACAGTGAACAGGAGCACAATGCACAGGTGCACAGTGAACAGGTGCACAGTGAACAGGAGCACAGCGAACAGGTGCACAGTGAACAGGTGCACAGTGAACAGGTGCAGAGTGAACAGGGGCAGAATGAACAGGTGCACAGTGAACAGGAGCACAGCGAACAGGTGCACTGTGAACAGGTGCACAGGGAACAGGTGCACAGTGAACAGGTGCGCAATGAACTCGTGCACAGTGAACCGTAGCACAGGATATAGGTGCACAGTGAAGAGGTGCAAAGTGAACAGGAGAACAGTGATCAGGAACAGAGTGAACAAGTGAACAATGAACAGGAGAAGAGTGCACAGGAGCACAGTAAACAAGAACACAGTGAACAGGTGCACAATGAACAGGTGCACAGTGATCAGGAGCACAATGAACAGGTGCACAGTGAACAGGTGCATAGTGAACAGGTGCACAGTGAACAGGTGCACAGTGAACAGGAGAACAGTGAACAGGAGAACAGTGAACAGGGGAACAGTTAACCAGGAGCAGGATGAACAGGAGCACAGTGAATGGGTGCACAGTGAACAGGAGAACAGTGAACAGGTGCACAGTGAACCAGGAGCAGAATGAACAGGTGCACAGTGAAAAGGAGAATAGTGAAGAGGAGCACAGTGGACCTGTGCACAGTGAACAGGAGCACAATGCACAGGTGCACAGTGAACAGGTGCACAGTGAACTGGAGCACAGCGAACAGGTGCACAGTGAACAGGTGCACAGTGAACAGGTGCAGAGTGAACAGGGGCAGAATGAACAGGTGCATAGTGAACAGGTGCACAGTGAACAGGTGCACAGTGAACAGGAGCACAGTGAACAGGTGCACAGTGAACAGGAGAACAGTGAACAGGGGCACAATCAATAGGTGCACAGTTAACCAGGAGCAGGATGAACAGGAGCACAGTGCACGGGTGCACAGTGAACAGGAGAACAGTGAACAGGTGCACAGTGAACAGGTGAACAATGAACAGGTCCTCAGTGAACCAGGAGCAACAGGTGCACATTGAACAGGGGCACAGTGAAAAGGAGCAGAATCAACAGGTGCATAGTGAACAGGTGCACAGTGAACAGATGCACAGTCATCAGGTGCACAGTGAACAGGGACACAGTGAACAGGAGCAGAATGAACCGGAGGACAGTGAACAGGAGCACAGTGAACAGGTGCACAGTGAACAGGAGAACAGTGAACAGGTGCAGAGTGAGAAGGTGTACAGGGAACAGGAGCATAATGAACCGGTGTACAGTGAACAGGTGCACAGTGAACAGCTGCACAGTGAACAGGAGCAGAATGAACAGGTGCACAGTGAACAGGAGAAGAATGAACAGGTGAATAGGAACACAATGAACAGGTGCACAATGCACAGGTGCACAGTGAACAGGTGCACAGTGAACACGGGCACAGTGAACAGGTGCACAGTGAACAGGTGCAGAGTGAACTGGGGCAGAATGAACAGGTGCATAGTGAACAGGTGCACAGTAAACAGGTGCACAGTGAACAGGAGCACAGCGAACAGGTGCACAGTGAACAGGTGCACAGTGAACAGGTGCACAGTGAACAGGAGCACAGTGAACAGGAGCACAGTGACAGGAGCACAGTGAACAGGTGCACAGTGAACATGCGCACAGTGAACAGGTGCGCAGTGAACAGGAGCACTGTCATCAGGTGCACAGTGAACAGGGGCACAGTGAATAGAAGCACAGTGAACAGGAGCACAGCGAACAGGTGCACAGTGATAAGGTGCACAGTAAACATGAGCACAGTTCACAGGAGCAGAATGAGTAGGAGCACTGTGAACAGTAGCACAGGGAACAGGTGCACAGTGAACAGGTGCACAGTGAACAGGAGCAATGTGCACAGGAGCACAGTCAACAGGAACAGACTGAACAGCTGCACAGTGAACAGATGTACAGTGAAAAGGAGAACAGTGAAGAGGAGCACAGTGGACCGGTGCACAGTGAACAGAAGCACAATGCACAGATGCACAGTGAACAGGTGCACAGTGAACAGGTGCAGAATGAACAGGGGCAGAATGAAAAGGTGCATAGTGAACAGGTGCACAGTGAACAGGTGCACAGTGAACAGGAGCACAGCGAACAGGTGCACAGTGAACAGGTGCACATGGAGCAGGTGCACAGTGAACAGGTGCACAATGAACAGGTGCACAGTGAACAGGTGCACAGTGAACAGGAGCACAGTGAACAGGTGCACAGTGAACAGGAGCACAGTGAACAGGTGCACAGTGAACAGGAGAAGAATGAACAGGTGCACAGTGAACAGATGCACAGTGAAAGGGAGCACAGCGAACAAGTGCACAGTGAACAGATGCACAGTGAACAGGGGCAGAATGAACAGGTGCTAAGTGAACAGGTGCACAGTGAACAGGCGCACAGTGAACAGGAGCACAGCGAACAGGTGCACTGTGAACAGGTGCACAGGGAACAGGTGCACAGTGAACAGGTGCACAATGAATTGGTGCACAGTGAACCGTAGCACAGGATACAGGTGCACAGTGAACAGGTGCAAAGTGAACAGGAGAACAGTGATCAAGAACAGAGTGAACAAGTGAACAATGAACAGGAGAAGAGTGCACAGGAGCACAGTGAACAGGAACACAGTGAACAGATGCACAATGAACAGGTGCACAGTGATCAGGAGCACAATGAACTGGTGCACAGTGAACAGGAGCACTGTGAACAGGGGCACAGTGAACCAGGAGCAGAATGAACAGGTGCACAGTGAACAGGTGCACATTGAACAGGTGCACAGTGAACAGGTGCACAATGAACAAGGGCACAGTGAACAGGAACACAATGAACAGGTGCACAGTGAACAGGAGGACTGTGAACAGGGGCACAGTGAACCAGGAGCAGAATGAACAGGTGCCCAGTGAACAGGTGCACAGTGAACAGGAGCACAGTGAACAGGTGCACAGTGAACAGGAGCACAGTGAACAGGTGCACAGCGAACAGGAGAACAGTGAACAGGTGCACAGTGAACAGGTGCACAATGAACAGGTGCACAGTGAACCAGGAGCAGAATGAACAGGTGCACAGTGAACAGGTGCACAGTGAACAGGAAAACAGTGAACAGGTGCACAGTGAACAGGAGCACAATGAGTAGGAGCACAGGGAACAGTAGCACAGCGAACAGGTGCACAGTGAACAGGTGCACATGGAGCAGGTGCACAGTGAACAGGTGCACAATGAATTGGTGCACAGTGAACCGTAGCACAGGAGACAGGTGCACTGTGAACAGGGGCACAGTGAACCAGGAGCAGAATGAACAGGTGCACAGTGAACAGGTGCACAGTGAACAGGTGCACAGTGAACAGGAACACAATGAACAGGTGCACAGTGAACAGGAGCACTGTGAACAGGAGCACAGTGAACAGGAGAAGAATGAACAGGTGCACAGTGAGCAGGTGCACAGTGAAAGGGAGCACAGCGAACAAGTGCACAGTGAACAGGTGCACAGTGAACATGTGCAGAATGAACAGGTGCGTAGTGAACAGTTGCACAGTGAACAGGTGCACAGTGAACAGGAGCACATCGAACAGGTGCACTGTGAACAGGTGCACAGGGAACAGGTGCACAGTGAACAGGTGCGCAATGAACTGGTGCACAGTGAAGCGTAGCACAGGATGCAGGTGCACAGTGAAGAGGTGCAAAGTGAACAGGAGAACAGTGATCAGGAACAGAGTGAACAAGTGAACAATGAACAGGAGAAGAGTGCACAGGAGCACAGTAAACAAGAACACAGTGAACAGGTGCACAATGAACAGGTGCACAGTGATCAGGAGCACAATGAACAGGTGCACAGTGAACAGGTGCATAGTGAACAGGTGCACAGTGAACAGGTGCACAGTGAACAGGAGAACAGTGAACAGGAGAACAGTGAACTGGAGCACAGCGAACAGGTGCACAGTGAACAGGTGCACAGTGAACAGGTGCACAGTGAACAGGGGCAGAATGAACAGGTGCACAGTGAACAGGTGCACAGTGAAAAGGAGCAAGATGAACAGGTGCACAGTGAAAAGGAGAATAGTGAAGAGGAGCACAGTGGACCGGTGCACAGTGAACAGGAGCACAATGCACAGGTGCACAGTGAACAGGTGCACAGTGAACAGGAGCACAGCGAACAGGTGCACAGTGAACAGGTGCACAGTGAACAGGTGCAGAGTGAACAGGGGCAGAATGAACAGGTGCACAGTGAACAGGAGCACAGCGAACAGGTGCACTGTGAACAGGTGCACAGGGAACAGGTGCACAGTGAACAGGTGCGCAATGAACTCGTGCACAGTGAACCGTAGCACAGGATACAGGTGCACAGTGAAGAGGTGCAAAGTGAACAGGAGAACAGTGATCAGGAACAGAGTGAACAAGTGAACAATGAACAGGAGAAGAGTGCACAGGAGCACAGTAAACAAGAACACAGTGAACAGGTGCACAATGAACAGGTGCACAGTGATCAGGAGCACAATGAACAGGTGCACAGTGAACCGGTGCATAGTGAACAGGTGCACAGTGAACAGGTGCACAGTGAACAGGAGAACAGTGAACAGGAGAACAGTGAACAGGGGAACAGTTAACCAGGAGCAGGATGAACAGGAGCACAGTGAATGGGTGCACAGTGAACAGGAGAACAGTGAACAGGTGCACAGTGAACCAGGAGCAGAATGAACAGGTGCACAGTGAAAAGGAGAATAGTGAAGAGGAGCACAGTGGACCTGTGCACAGTGAACAGGAGCACAATGCACAGGTGCACAGTGAACAGGTGCACAGTGAACTGGAGCACAGCGAACAGGTGCACAGTGAACAGGTGCACAGTGAACAGGTGCAGAGTGAACAGGGGCAGAATGAACAGGTGCATAGTGAACAGGTGCACAGTGAACAGGTGCACAGTGAACAGGAGCACAGTGAACAGGTGCACAGTGAACAGGAGAACAGTGAACAGGGGCACAATCAATAGGTGCACAGTTAACCAGGAGCAGGATGAACAGGAGCACAGTGCACGGGTGCACAGTGAACAGGAGAACAGTGAACAGGTGCACAGTGAACAGGTGAACAATGAACAGGTCCTCAGTGAACCAGGAGCAACAGGTGCACATTGAACAGGGGCACAGTGAAAAGGAGCAGAATCAACAGGTGCATAGTGAACAGGTGCACAGTGAACAGATGCACAGTCATCAGGTGCACAGTGAACAGGGACACAGTGAACAGGAGCAGAATGAACCGGAGGACAGTGAACAGGAGCACAGTGAACAGGTGCACAGTGAACAGGAGAACAGTGAACAGGTGCAGAGTGAGAAGGTGTACAGGGAACAGGAGCATAATGAACCGGTGTACAGTGAACAGGTGCACAGTGAACAGCTGCACAGTGAACAGGAGCAGAATGAACAGGTGCACAGTGAACAGGAGAAGAATGAACAGGTGCACAGTGAACAGGTGCACAGTGAACAGGAGCACAGCGAACAAGTGCACAGTGAAGAGGTGCACAGTGAACAGGTGCACAGTGAACAGGGGCAGAATGAACAGGTGCTTAGTGAACAGGTGCACAGTGAACAGGAGCACAGTGAACAGGTGCACTGTGAACAGGTGCACAGGGAACAGGTGGACAGTGAACAGCTGCACAATGAATTGGTGCACAGTGAACTGTAGCACAGGATACAGGTGCACAGTGAACAGGTGCACAGTGAACAGGAGCACAGCGAACAGGTGCACAGTGAACAGGTGCACAGTGAACAGGTGCAGAGTGAACAGGGGCAGAATGAACAGGTGCACAGTGAACAGGAGCACAGCGAACAGGTGCACTGTGAACAGGTGCACAGGGAACAGGTGCACAGTGAACAGGTGCGCAATGAACTCGTGCACAGTGAACCGTAGCACAGGATACAGGTGCACAGTGAAGAGGTGCAAAGTGAACAGGAGAACAGTGATCAGGAACAGAGTGAACAAGTGAACAATGAACAGGAGAAGAGTGCACAGGAGCACAGTAAACAAGAACACAGTGAACAGGTGCACAATGAACAGGTGCACAGTGATCAGGAGCACAATGAACAGGTGCACAGTGAACAGGTGCATAGTGAACAGGTGCACAGTGAACAGGTGCACAGTGAACAGGAGAACAGTGAACAGGAGAACAGTGAACAGGGGAACAGTTAACCAGGAGCAGGATGAACAGGAGCACAGTGAATGGGTGCACAGTGAACAGGAGAACAGTGAACAGGTGCACAGTGAACCAGGAGCAGAATGAACAGGTGCACAGTGAAAAGGAGAATAGTGAAGAGGAGCACAGTGGACCTGTGCACAGTGAACAGGAGCACAATGCACAGGTGCACAGTGAACAGGTGCACAGTGAACTGGAGCACAGCGAACAGGTGCACAGTGAACAGGTGCACAGTGAACAGGTGCAGAGTGAACAGGGGCAGAATGAACAGGTGCATAGTGAACAGGTGCACAGTGAACAGGTGCACAGTGAACAGGAGCACAGTGAACAGGTGCACAGTGAACAGGAGAACAGTGAACAGGGGCACAATCAATAGGTGCACAGTTAACCAGGAGCAGGATGAACAGGAGCACAGTGCACGGGTGCACAGTGAACAGGAGAACAGTGAACAGGTGCACAGTGAACAGGTGAACAATGAACAGGTCCTCAGTGAACCAGGAGCAACAGGTGCACATTGAACAGGGGCACAGTGAAAAGGAGCAGAATCAACAGGTGCATAGTGAACAGGTGCACAGTGAACAGATGCACAGTCATCAGGTGCACAGTGAACAGGGACACAGTGAACAGGAGCAGAATGAACCGGAGGACAGTGAACAGGAGCACAGTGAACAGGTGCACAGTGAACAGGAGAACAGTGAACAGGTGCAGAGTGAGAAGGTGTACAGGGAACAGGAGCATAATGAACCGGTGTACAGTGAACAGGTGCACAGTGAACAGCTGCACAGTGAACAGGAGCAGAATGAACAGGTGCACAGTGAACAGGAGAAGAATGAACAGGTGCACAGTGAACAGGTGCACAGTGAACAGGAGCACAGCGAACAAGTGCACAGTGAAGAGGTGCACAGTGAACAGGTGCACAGTGAACAGGGGCAGAATGAACAGGTGCTTAGTGAACAGGTGCACAGTGAACAGGAGCACAGTGAACAGGTGCACTGTGAACAGGTGCACAGGGAACAGGTGGACAGTGAACAGCTGCACAATGAATTGGTGCACAGTGAACTGTAGCACAGGATACAGGTGCACAGTGAACAGGTGCAAAGTGAACAGGAGAACAGTGATCAGGAACAGAGTGAACAAGTGAACAATGAACAGGAGCAGAGTGCACAGGAGCACAGTGAACGGGAACACAGTGAACAGGTGCACAATGAACAGGTGCACAGTGATCAGGAGCACAATGAACAGGTGCACAGTGAACAGGAGCACTGTGAACAGGGGCACAGTGAACCAGGAGCAGAATGAACAGGGGCACAGTGAACAGGTGCACAGTGAACAGGTGCACAATGAACAAAGGCACAGTGAACAGGAACACAATGAACAGGTGCACAGTGAACAGGAGCACTGTGAACAGGGGCACAGTGAACCAGGAGCAGAATGAACAGGTGCACAGTGAACAGGAGCACAGTGAACAGGTGCACAGTGAACAGGAGCACAGTGAACAGGTGCACAGTGAACAGGAGAACAGTGAACAGGTGCACAGTGAACAGGTGCGCAATGAACAGGTGCACAGTGAATCAGTAGCAGAATGAACAGGTGCACAGTGAACAGGTGCACAGTGAACAGGAGAACAGTGAACAGGTGCACAGTGAACAGGAGCAAAGTGCACAGGAGCACAATGAGTAGGAGCACAGTGAACAGTAGCACAGGGGTCAGGTGCACAGCGAACAGGTGCACAGTGAACAGGAACAAAGTGCACAGGAGCACAGTGAACAGGAACAGACTGAACAGGTGAACACTGAACAGATGCACAATGAACAGGAGAACAGTGACGAGGAGCACAGTGGACCGGTGCACATTGAACAGGACCACAATGAACAGGTGCACAGTGAACAGGTGCACAGTGAACAGGAGCACAGCGAACAGGTGCACAGTGAACAGGTGCACAGTAAACAGGAGCACAGTGCACAGGAGCACAATGAGTAGGAGCACAGTGAACAGTAGCACAGTGAACAGGTGCACAGTGAACAGGAGCACAGCGAACGGGTGCACAGTGAACAGGTGCACATGGAGCAGGTGCACAGTGAACAGGTGCACAATGAATTGGTGCACAGTGAACAGTAGCACAGGATACAGGTGCACTGTGAACAGGGGCACAGTGAACCAGGAGCTGAATGAACAGGTGCACAGTAAACAGGTGCACAGTGAACAGGTGCACAGTGAACAGGAACACAATGAACAGGTGCACAGTGGACAGGAGCACTGTGAACAGGAGCACAGTGAACCAGGAGCATAATGAACAAGTGCACAGTGAACAGGTGCACAGTGAACAGGTGCACAGTGAACAGGAGCACAGTGAACAGGTGCACGGTGAACAGGAGAAGAATGAACAGGTGCACAGTGAGCAGGTGCACAGTGAAAGGGAGCACAGCGAACAAGGGCACAGTGAACAGGTGCACAGTGAACAGGTGCACAGTGAACAGGGGCAGAATGAACAGGTGCTTAGTGAACAGGTGCACTGTGAACAGGTGCACAGGGAACAGGTGCACAGTGAACAGGTGCACAATGAATTGGTGCACAGTGAACCGTAGCACAGGATACAGGTGCACAGTGAACAGGTGCAAAGTGAACAGGAGAACAGTGATCAGGAACAGAGTGAACAAGTGAACAATGAACAGGAGAAGAGTGCACAGGAGCACAGTGAACAAGGACACAGTGAACAGGTGCACAATGAACAGGTGCACAGTGATCAGGAGCACAATGAACAGGTGCACACTGAACAGGAGCACAATGAACAGGTGCACAGTGAACAGGAGCACTGTGAACAGGCGCACAGTGAACCAGGAGCAGAATGAACAGGTGCACAGTGAACAGGTGCACAGTGAACAGGAGCGCAATGAACAGGAGCACAGTGAACAGGTGCACAGTGAACAGGAGCACAGCGAACAGGTGCACAGTGAACAGGTGCACAGTGAACAGAAGCACAATGAACAGGTGCACAGTGAACAGGAGCACAGTGAACAGGTGCACAATGAACAGGTGCACAGTGAACAGGAGCACTGTGAACAGGCGCACAGTGAACCATGAGCAGAATGAACAGGTGCACAGTGAACAGGTGCACAGTGAACAGGAGCGCAATGAACAGGAGCACAGTGAACAGGTGCACAGTGAACAGGAGCACAGCGAATAGGTGCACAGTGAACAGGTGCACAGTGAACTGGAGCACAGCGAACAGGTGCACAGTGAACAGGTGCACAGTGAACAGGTGCAGAGTGAACAGGGGCAGAATGAACAGGTGCATAGTGAACAGGTGCACAGTGAACAGGTGCACAGTGAACAGGAGCACAGTGAACAGGTGCACAGTGAACAGGAGAACAGTGAACAGGGGCACAATCAATAGGTGCACAGTTAACCAGGAGCAGGATGAACAGGAGCACAGTGCACGGGTGCACAGTGAACAGGAGAACAGTGAACAGGTGCACAGTGAACAGGTGAACAATGAACAGGTCCTCAGTGAACCAGGAGCAACAGGTGCACATTGAACAGGGGCACAGTGAAAAGGAGCAGAATCAACAGGTGCATAGTGAACAGGTGCACAGTGAACAGATGCACAGTCATCAGGTGCACAGTGAACAGGGACACAGTGAACAGGAGCAGAATGAACCGGAGGACAGTGAACAGGAGCACAGTGAACAGGTGCACAGTGAACAGGAGAACAGTGAACAGGTGCAGAGTGAGAAGGTGTACAGGGAACAGGAGCATAATGAACCGGTGTACAGTGAACAGGTGCACAGTGAACAGCTGCACAGTGAACAGGAGCAGAATGAACAGGTGCACAGTGAACAGGAGAAGAATGAACAGGTGCACAGTGAACAGGTGCACAGTGAACAGGAGCACAGCGAACAAGTGCACAGTGAAGAGGTGCACAGTGAACAGGTGCACAGTGAACAGGGGCAGAATGAACAGGTGCTTAGTGAACAGGTGCACAGTGAACAGGAGCACAGTGAACAGGTGCACTGTGAACAGGTGCACAGGGAACAGGTGGACAGTGAACAGCTGCACAATGAATTGGTGCACAGTGAACTGTAGCACAGGATACAGGTGCACAGTGAACAGGTGCAAAGTGAACAGGAGAACAGTGATCAGGAACAGAGTGAACAAGTGAACAATGAACAGGAGCAGAGTGCACAGGAGCACAGTGAACGGGAACACAGTGAACAGGTGCACAATGAACAGGTGCACAGTGATCAGGAGCACAATGAACAGGTGCACAGTGAACAGGAGCACTGTGAACAGGGGCACAGTGAACCAGGAGCAGAATGAACAGGGGCACAGTGAACAGGTGCACAGTGAACAGGTGCACAATGAACAAAGGCACAGTGAACAGGAACACAATGAACAGGTGCACAGTGAACAGGAGCACTGTGAACAGGGGCACAGTGAACCAGGAGCAGAATGAACAGGTGCACAGTGAACAGGAGCACAGTGAACAGGTGCACAGTGAACAGGAGCACAGTGAACAGGTGCACAGTGAACAGGAGAACAGTGAACAGGTGCACAGTGAACAGGTGCGCAATGAACAGGTGCACAGTGAATCAGTAGCAGAATGAACAGGTGCACAGTGAACAGGTGCACAGTGAACAGGAGAACAGTGAACAGGTGCACAGTGAACAGGAGCAAAGTGCACAGGAGCACAATGAGTAGGAGCACAGTGAACAGTAGCACAGGGGTCAGGTGCACAGCGAACAGGTGCACAGTGAACAGGAACAAAGTGCACAGGAGCACAGTGAACAGGAACAGACTGAACAGGTGAACACTGAACAGATGCACAATGAACAGGAGAACAGTGACGAGGAGCACAGTGGACCGGTGCACATTGAACAGGACCACAATGAACAGGTGCACAGTGAACAGGTGCACAGTGAACAGGAGCACAGCGAACAGGTGCACAGTGAACAAGTGCACAGTAAACAGGAGCACAGTGCACAGGAGCACAATGAGTAGGAGCACAGTGAACAGTAGCACAGTGAACAGGTGCACAGTGAACAGGAGCACAGCGAACGGGTGCACAGTGAACAGGTGCACATGGAGCAGGTGCACAGTGAACAGGTGCACAATGAATTGGTGCACAGTGAACAGTAGCACAGGATACAGGTGCACTGTGAACAGGGGCACAGTGAACCAGGAGCTGAATGAACAGGTGCACAGTAAACAGGTGCACAGTGAACAGGTGCACAGTGAACAGGAACACAATGAACAGGTGCACAGTGGACAGGAGCACTGTGAACAGGAGCACAGTGAACCAGGAGCATAATGAACAAGTGCACAGTGAACAGGTGCACAGTGAACAGGTGCACAGTGAACAGGAGCACAGTGAACAGGTGCACGGTGAACAGGAGAAGAATGAACAGGTGCACAGTGAGCAGGTGCACAGTGAAAGGGAGCACAGCGAACAAGGGCACAGTGAACAGGTGCACAGTGAACAGGTGCACAGTGAACAGGGGCAGAATGAACAGGTGCTTAGTGAACAGGTGCACTGTGAACAGGTGCACAGGGAACAGGTGCACAGTGAACAGGTGCACAATGAATTGGTGCACAGTGAACCGTAGCACAGGATACAGGTGCACAGTGAACAGGTGCAAAGTGAACAGGAGAACAGTGATCAGGAACAGAGTGAACAAGTGAACAATGAACAGGAGAAGAGTGCACAGGAGCACAGTGAACAAGGACACAGTGAACAGGTGCACAATGAACAGGTGCACAGTGATCAGGAGCACAATGAACAGGTGCACACTGAACAGGAGCACAATGAACAGGTGCACAGTGAACAGGAGCACTGTGAACAGGCGCACAGTGAACCAGGAGCAGAATGAACAGGTGCACAGTGAACAGGTGCACAGTGAACAGGAGCGCAATGAACAGGAGCACAGTGAACAGGTGCACAGTGAACAGGAGCACAGCGAACAGGTGCACAGTGAACAGGTGCACAGTGAACAGAAGCACAATGAACAGGTGCACAGTGAACAGGAGCACAGTGAACAGGTGCACAATGAACAGGTGCACAGTGAACAGGAGCACTGTGAACAGGCGCACAGTGAACCATGAGCAGAATGAACAGGTGCACAGTGAACAGGTGCACAGTGAACAGGAGCGCAATGAACAGGAGCACAGTGAACAGGTGCACAGTGAACAGGAGCACAGCGAATAGGTGCACAGTGAACAGGTGCACAGTGAACAGGTGCAGAGTGAACAGGGGCAGAATGAACAGGTGCATAGTGAACAGGTGCACAGTGAACAGGTGCACAGTGAACAGAAGCAAAGTGCACAGGTTCACCGTGAACAGGAACAGACTGAACAGGTGCACAGTGAACAGGTGCACAGCGAACAGGTGCACAGTGAACAGGAGCACAGTGAACAGGAACACAGCGAACAGGTGTACAGTGAACAGATGCACAGTGAAAAGGAGAACAGTGAAGACGAGCACAGTGGACCGGTGCACAGTGAACAGGAGCACAATGAACAGGTGCACAGTGAACAGGTGCACAGCGAACAGGTGCACAGTGAACAGGAGCACAGTGAACAGGAACACAGCGAACAGGTGTACAGTGAACAGATGCACAGTGAAAAGGAGAACAGTGAAGACGAGCACAGTGGGCAGGAACAGAGTGAACCGTGCACAATGAATAGGTGCACAGTGAACAGGCGCACAGTGCACAGGTGCACAGTGAACAGGAGCCCAGTGAACAGGTGCACAGTGAACAGGTGCACAGTGAACAGGAGCAAAATAAACAGGAGCACAGGGAACAGATGCACAGTGTACAGGAGCACAATGAACAGGAGCAGAATGAACAGGTGCACAGTGAACAGATGCACAGTGAACAGCTGCACAGTGAATAGCAGCACAGTGAACAGGTGCGCAGTGAACAGGAGCAGAATGAACAGGTGCATAGTGAACAGGAACACAGTGAACAGGAGCATAGTGAACAGGTGCACAGTGAACAGGTGCAGATTGAACAGGACCACAGTGAACAGGTGCACAGTGAACAGATACACACTGAACAGGAACACAGTGAACAGGAGCATAGTGACCAGGATCACAGTGAACAGGTGCAGAGCGAAAAGGTGCACATAGAACAGGGACACAGTGAACAGGTGCGCAGTGAATAGGAGCAAAGTGAACAGGTGCAGAGTGTCATGATATTCAAACACACATCACATACACACACATCATGATAGACAGACAAGGTAAGGATGACCTCTTTCAGCCCTTCCTGACGCAGCTCCGCATACTCGCGCAGTCCTGCGGTTACGGCACCACCTCAGAGTCCATGATCCGGGACCAGATCGTTTTTGGCGTTGCCTCCAGTGGCCTACGCCAGCAGCTTCTAAAAATTAAAGGCCTGACCTTAGCATCTGCAGTTGAAGCCTGTGTCCTGCATGAAAATGCGACCAGCCGCTATGCCCAATTTCAAGCGACCGAATCGGCACGGAGGGGGTCCCAAGCGATCGAATCGGCAAGCCAGGCCGCCCACGAGGCCAAATGCATCCAGGCAATCGAGTTTCTCCCGGCCCGTAGCCCGGACGAGGGCGGCCGTTTCGCGTGCTTTTTGAGGCCTCCTGCGTTCGTGCGCGCCAAAACCTACGGCAACACTGAGGGACGTGCTGTGCAGGCGCGCCCGACGCAAGACCGAACTGCGCATGCGCAGTGGCGTAACGAACGCCATGACGTCATGACGTGCGGCAACTGTGGAGCTGCACATTTAAAAGGGCAATGTCCTGCAAAAACCCGACAATGCCTACGCTGTGGCAAGGTGGGCCACTACGCTGCCTACTGTCGAGCAGCTCAACCTGTGGATCTTCCACATCTCCGACAACCTCGCAGACACGTGCGGACCATCCAGCCTCCACATCACGACATCCAAACCGACAACACAGATGACCAAGACGCCTTCCGGGTTGCGGTCATTGATGTGAACCGGGTCAACACCATCAATCCGGCCGATGAATGGAGTGCCACCCTGACGGTCAACCCGAATTCGTCGCCCACCTACTAGACTGGACTTATGAGACTGTTCACATGTCACATTTTAGCAACTACTGTATTGTAACATGTCACTGTTTTATCGTTCCAGGCCTCGTTTGATTGGTGGAAATTTCAACGTTCTTCTTCTTTTATTATGGTACAACCTCATTAGCATGTCACACCTGACATTGCACCTTGTATATAGTTACGCCACCTGTACATGCTATAAATATCACACACACACACCTTTAGTTGCACTCAGGACACATTTATATTGAGAACCACGTAGACACATAATCTTGGAAAAAATGGAGGGATGTCATGATATTCAAACACACATCACAACACACACATCATGATAGACAGACCAACAGACCAATTAGCACACATAACACGACAGCCAATCACAGACATGAGCAGACACAGTATAAGACAAGAAACCCGACACCTGCTGGCCCGTCCATCTGGAGACAGGACAAGGCCAGGAGCTCAATAACAAGACACTCACACCGCCACCACGTGCTGAGTACCAAGTCAGATGTGTAAATAACTAGTTGGAATAAAACTGTGTTGTACCAATCGCAACCGTGTTGGTTCATCGGTACCTCAGAGAATCCAACACCACACACAGTGCACAGGAGCACAGTGAAAAGGTGCACAGTGAACAGGGGCACAATGGACAGGCGCACAGTGAACAGGTGCACAGTGAACAGGTGCGCAGTGAACAGGAGCACAATGAACAGGAGCAGAATGAACAGGTGCACAGTGAACAGATGCACAGTCATCAGGTGCACAGTGAACAGATGCACAGTCATCAGGTGCACAGTGAACAGGGGCACAGTGAACAGGAGCACAGTGAACAGGAACACAGTGAACAGGTGCACAGTGAACAGGAGCACAGTGAACAGGTGCATAGTGAACAGGTGCACAGTGAACAGGTGCACAGTAAACAGGAACAGATGAACAGGTGCACAATGAATAGGTCCACAGTGAACAGGAGCACAGGGAACAGGTGCACAGTGAACAGGTGCACAGTGAACAGGAGAACAGGAACAGAGTGAACAGGTGCACAATGAAAAGGAGCACAGTGCACAGGAGCACAGTGAACAGGAACAGAGTGTCCAGATGCACAATGCATATGTGCACAGTGAACAGGAGCCCATGGAACAGGTGCACAGTGAACAGGTGCACAGTGAACAGGAGAGCAGTGAACAGGTGCACAGTGAACAGGTGCACAGTGAACAGGAGCACAGTGAACAGGTGCACAGTGAGCAGGAGAACCGTGAACAGGTGCACAGTGAAAAGGTGCACAGTGAACAGGAGCATAATGAAACGGTGCACACTGAGCAGGTGCACAGTGGGCAGCTGCACAGTGAACAGGAGCACAGTGAACAGGGGCAGAGTGAACAGATGCACACTGAACAGGAACACAGTGAACAGCAGCACAGTGAAAAGGTGCATAGTGAAAAGGTGCACAGTGAAAATGAGCACAGTGAACAGGTGCACAGTGAAAAGGTGCACAGAGAACAGGGACACAGTGAACAGGGGCACAGAGAACAGGGACACAGCAAACAGGGGCACAGAGATCAGCAGCAGAGTGAATAGGTGCACAGTGGCCAGGAGCAGAACGAACAGGTGCACAGTGAACAGGAGCAGAACGAACAGGTGCACAGTGAACAGGTGCACAGTGAACAGGTGCACAGTGAACAGGAGCACAGTGAACAGGAACAGAGTGAACAGATGCACAATGCATATGTGCACAGTGAACAGGAGCCCAGGGAACAGGTGCACAGTGAACAGGTGCACAGTGAACAGGTGCGCAGTGAACAGGAGAGCAGTGAACAGGTGCACAGTGAACAGGTGCACAGTGAACAGGAGCACAGTGAACAGGTGCACAGTGAACAGGAGCACAGTGAACAGGTGCACAGTGAACAGGAGAACCGTGAACAGGTGCACAGTGAAAAGGTGCACAGTGAACAGGAGCATAATGAATTGGTGCACAGTGAGCAGGTGCACAGTGGGCAGCTGCACAGTGAACAGGAGCACAGTGAACAGCTACGCAGTGAACAGGAGCAGAATGAACATGTGCACAGTGAACAGCTGCACAGTGAACAGGTGCACAGTGAACAGGTGCACAGTGAACAGGAGCAGAATGAACAGGTGCACAGTGAACAGGAACACAGTGAACAGGAGCACAGCGAACAGGTGCACAGTGAACATGTGCACAGTGAACAGGGGCAGAGTGAACAGATGCACACTGAACAGGAACACAGTGAACAGCAGCATAGTGAAAAGGTGCACAGTGAAAAGGTGCACAGTGAACATGAGCACAGTGAACAGGTCCACAGTGAAAGGGTGCACAGTGAACATGAGCACAGTAAACAGGTGCAGAGCGAAAAGGTGCACAGCGAACAGGGACACAGTGAACAGGGGCACAGAGAACAGGGACACAGTGAACAGGTGCACAGTGAACAGGAGCAGAACGAACAGGTGCACAGTGAACATGAGCAGAACGAACTGGTGCACAGTGAACAGTTGCACAGTGAACAGGTGCGCAGTGAACGGGTGCACAATGAACAGGAGCAGAACGAACAGGTGCACAATGAACAGGTGCACAGTGAACCCGAGAACAGTGAACAGGTGCACAGTGAACAGGTGCAAAGTGAACTCGAGCACAGTGAACAGGTGCACAGTGAACAGGTGCGCAGTGAACAGGAGCAGAATGATCAGGTGCACAGTGAACAGATGCACAGTCATCAGGTGCACAGTGAACAGGGGCACAGTGAACAGAAGCACAGTGAACAGGAGCACAGTGAACAGGAGCACAGTGAACAGGAGCACAGAGAACAGGTGCATAGTGAACAGGTGCACAGTGAACAGTTGCACAGTAAACAGGAACAGATGAACAGGTGCACAATGAATAGGTGCACAGTGAACAGGAGCACAGGGAACAGGTGCACAGTGAAAAGGAACACAGTGAACATGAGCACAGTGAACAGGTGCACAGTGATCAGGTGCACGGTGAACAGGAGCACAGTGAACAGGAGCACAGTGAACAGGTGCATAGTGAACAGGTGCACAGTGAACAGTTGCACAGTAAACAGGAACAGATGAACAGGTGCACAATGAATAGGTGCACAGTGAACAGGAGCACAGGGAACAGGTGCACAGTGAACAGGTGCACAGTGAACAGGAGAACAGGAACAGAGTGAACAGGTGCACAATGAAAAGGAGCACAGTGCACAGGAGCACAGTGAACAGGAACAGAGTGTCCAGGTGCACAATGCATATATGCACAGTGAACAGGAGCCCATGGAACAGGTGCACAGTGAACAGGTGCACAGTGAACAGGTGCACAGTGAACAGGAGAGCAGTGAACATGTGCACAGTGAACAGGTGCACAGTGAACAGGAGCACAGTGAACAGGTGCACAGTCAACAGGTGCACAGTGAACAGGACCACAGTGAACAGGGGCAGAGTGAACAGATGCACACTGAACAGGAACACAGTGAACAGCAGCACAGTGAAAAGGTGCATAGTGAAAAGGTGCACAGTGAACATGAGCACAGTGAACAGGTGCACCGTGAAAAGGTGCACAGTGAACATGAGCACAGTGAACAGGTGCAGAGTGAAAAGGTGCACAGAGAACAGGGACACAGTGAACAGGGGCACAAAGAACAGGGACACAGCGAACAGGGGCACAGAGAACAGGAGCAGAGTGAATATGTGCACAGTGGCCAGGAGCAGAACGAACAGGTGCACAGTGAACAGGAGCAGAACGAACTGGTGCACAGTGAACAGGTGCACAGTGAACAGGTGCGCAGTGAATAGGAGCAAAATGAACAGGTGCACAGTGCAAAGCAGCGCCGTGAAAAGGTGCACAGTGAACACGTGCAGAGTGAACAGGAGCACAGTGAACAGGTGCTGAGTGAAAAGGTGCACAGAGAACAGGGACTCAGTGAACAGGGGCACAGTGAACAGGAGCAGAACGAACAGGTGCGCAGTGAATAGAAGCAAAATGAACAGGTGCACAGTGAACAGGAGCACAGTGAAAAGGAGAACAGTGAACAGGTTCACAATGAACAAGTGCACAGTGAACAGGAGCACAGTGAACAGGTGCAAAGTGAACAGGTCCACAATGAACAGGTGCACAGTGAACAGGTTCACAATGAACAGGTGCACAGTGAACAGGTGCAAAGTGAACAGGTGCACAGTGAACAGGTGCACAGTGAACAGGTGCACAGTGAACAGGTTCACAATGAACAGGTGCACAGTGAACAGGTGCACAGTGAACAGGTGCGCAGTGAACAGGAGCACAATGAACAGGAGCAGAATGAACAGGTGCACAGTGAACAGATGCACAGTCATCAGGTGCACAGTGAACAGATGCACAGTCATCAGGTGCACAGTGAACAGGGGCACAGTGAACAGGAGCACAGTGAACAGGAACACAGTGAACAGGAGCACAGTGAACAGGAGCACAGTGAACAGGTGCATAGTGAACAGGTGCACAGTGAACAATTGCACAGTAAACAGGAACAGATGAACAGGTGCAAAATGAATAGGTCCACAGTGAACAGGAGCACAGGGAACAGGTGCACAGTGAACAGGTGCACAGTGAACAGGAGAACAGGAACAGAGTGAACAGGTGCACAATGAAAAGGAGCACAGTGCACAGGAGCACAGTGAACAGGAACAGAGTGTCCAGATGCACAATGCATATGTGCACAGTGAACAGGAGCCCATGGAACAGGTGCACAGTGAACAGGTGCACAGTGAACAGGAGAGCAGTGAACAGGTGCACAGTGAACAGGTGCACAGTGAACAGGAGCACAGTGAACAGGTGCACAGTGAACAGGAGAACCGTGAACAGGTGCACAGTGAACAGGAGCACAGTGAACAGGTGCATAGTGAACAGGTGCACAGTGAACAGTTGCACAGTAAACAGGAACAGATGAACAGGTGCACAATGAATAGGTCCACAGTGAACAGGAGCACAGGGAACAGGTGCACAGTGAACAGGTGCACAGTGAACAGGAGAACAGGAACAGAGTGAACAGGTGCACAATGAAAAGGAGCACAGTGCACAAGAGCACAGTGAACAGGAACAGAGTGTCCAGATGCACAATGCATATGTGCACAGTGAACAGGAGCCCATGGAACAGGTGCACAGTGAACAGGTGCACAGTGAACAGGTGCACAGTGAACAGGAGAGCAGTGAACAGGTGCACAGTGAACAGGTGCACAGTGAACAGGAGCACAGTGAACAGGTGCACAGTGAGCAGGAGAACCGTGAACAGGTGCACAGTGAAAAGGTGCACAGTGAACAGGAGCATAATGAAACGGTGCACACTGAGCAGGTGCACAGTGGGCAGCTGCACAGTGAACAGGAGCACAGTGAACAGGGGCAGAGTGAACAGATGCACACTGAACAGGAACACAGTGAACAGCAGCACAGTGAAAAGGTGCATAGTGAAAAGGTGCACAGTGAAAATGAGCACAGTGAACAGGTGCACAGTGAAAAGGTGCACAGTGAACATGAGCACAGTGAACAGGTGCAGAGTGAAAAGGTGCACAGAGAACAGGGACACAGTGAACAGGGGCACAGAGAACAGTGACACAGCAAACAGGGGCACAGAGATCAGCAGCAGAGTGAATAGGTGCACAGTGGCCAGGAGCAGAACGAACAGGTGCACAGTGAACAGGAGCAGAACGAACAGGTGCACAGTGAACAGGTGCACAGTGAACAGGTGCACAGTGAACAGGAGCACAGTGAACAGGAACAGAGTGAACAGATGCACAATGCATATGTGCACAGTGAACAGGAGCCCAGGGAACAGGTGCACAGTGAACAGGTGCACAGTGAACAGGTGCGCAGTGAACAGGAGAGCAGTGAACAGGTGCACAGTGAACAGGTGCACAGTGAACAGGAGCACAGTGAACAGGTGCACAGTGAACAGGAGCACAGTGAACAGGTGCACAGTGAACAGGAGAACCGTGAACAGGTGCACAGTGAAAAGGTGCACAGTGAACAGGAGCATAATGAATTGGTGCACAGTGAGCAGGTGCACAGTGGGCAGCTGCACAGTGAACAGGAGCACAGTGAACAGCTACGCAGTGAACAGGAGCAGAATGAACATGTGCACAGTGAACAGCTGCACAGTGAACAGGTGCACAGTGAACAGGTGCACAGTGAACAGGAGCAGAATGAACAGGTGCACAGTGAACAGGAACACAGTGAACAGGAGCACAGCGAACAGGTGCACAGTGAACATGTGCACAGTGAACAGGGGCAGAGTGAACAGGTGCACAGTGAACATGTGCACAGTGAACAGGGGCAGAGTGAACAGATGCACACTGAACAGGAACACAGTGAACAGCAGCATAGTGAAAAGGTGCACAGTGAAAAGGTGCACAGTGAACATGAGCACAGTGAACAGGTCCACAGTGAAAGGGTGCACAGTGAACATGAGCACAGTAAACAGGTGCAGAGCGAAAAGGTGCACAGCGAACAGGGACACAGTGAACAGGGGCACAGAGAACAGGGACACAGTGAACAGGTGCACAGTGAACAGGAGCAGAACGAACAGGTGCACAGTGAACAGGAGCAGAACGAACTGGTGCACAGTGAACAGTTGCACAGTGAACAGGTGCGCAGTGAACGGGTGCACAATGAACAGGAGCAGAACGAACAGGTGCACAATGAACAGGTGCACAGTGAACCCGAGAACAGTGAACAGGTGCACAGTGAACAGGTGCAAAGTGAACTCGAGCACAGTGAACAGGTGCACAGTGAACAGGTGCGCAGTGAACAGGAGCAGAATGATCAGGTGCACAGTGAACAGATGCACAGTCATCAGGTGCACAGTGAACAGGGGCACAGTGAACAGAAGCACAGTGAACAGGAGCACAGTGAACAGGAGCACAGTGAACAGGAGCACAGAGAACAGGTGCATAGTGAACAGGTGCACAGTGAACAGTTGCACAGTAAACAGGAACAGATGAACAGGTGCACAATGAATAGGTGCACAGTGAACAGGAGCACAGGGAATAGGTGCACAGTGAAAAGGAACACAGTGAACATGAGCACAGTGAACAGGTGCACAGTGATCAGGTGCACGGTGAACAGGAGCACAGTGAACAGGAGCACAGTGAACAGGTGCATAGTGAACAGGTGCACAGTGAACAGTTGCACAGTAAACAGGAACAGATGAACAGGTGCACAATGAATAGGTGCACAGTGAACAGGAGCACAGGGAACAGGTGCACAGTGAACAGGTGCACAGTGAACAGGAGAACAGGAACAGAGTGAACAGGTGCACAATGAAAAGGAGCACAGTGCACAGGAGCACAGTGAACAGGAACAGAGTGTCCAGGTGCACAATGCATATGTGCACAGTGAACAGGAGCCCATGGAACAGGTGCACAGTGAACAGGTGCACAGTGAACAGGTGCACAGTGAACAGGAGAGCAGTGAACATGTGCACAGTGAACAGGTGCACAGTGAACAGGAGCACAGTGAACAGGTGCACAGTCAACAGGTGCACAGTGAACAGGACCACAGTGAACAGGGGCAGAGTGAACAGATGCACACTGAACAGGAACACAGTGAACAGCAGCACAGTGAAAAGGTGCATAGTGAAAAGGTGCACAGTGAACATGAGCACAGTGAACAGGTGCACCGTGAAAAGGTGCACAGTGAACATGAGCACAGTGAACAGGTGCAGAGTGAAAAGGTGCACAGAGAACAGGGACACAGTGAACAGGGTCACAAAGAACAGGGACACAGCGAACAGGGGCACAGAGAACAGGAGCAGAGTGAATATGTGCACAGTGGCCAGGAGCAGAACGAACAGGTGCACAGTGAACAGGAGCAGAACGAACTGGTGCACAGTGAACAGGTGCACAGTGAACAGGTGCGCAGTGAATAGGAGCAAAATGAACAGGTGCACAGTGCAAAGCAGCGCCGTGAAAAGGTGCACAGTGAACACGTGCAGAGTGAACAGGAGCACAGTGAACAGGTGCTGAGTGAAAAGGTGCACAGAGAACAGGGACTCAGTGAACAGGGGCACAGTGAACAGGAGCAGAACGAACAGGTGCGCAGTGAATAGAAGCAAAATGAACAGGTGCACAGTGAACAGGAGCACAGTGAAAAGGAGAACAGTGAACAGGTTCACAATGAACAAGTGCACAGTGAACAGGAGCACAGTGAACAGGTGCAAAGTGAACAGGTGCACAATGAACAGGTGCACAGTGAACAGGTTCACAATGAACAGGTGCACAGTGAACAGGTGCAAAGTGAACAGGTGCACAGTGAACAGGTGCACAGTGAACAGGTGCACAGTGAACAGGTTCACAATGAACAGGTGCACCGTGAACAGGAGCACAGTGAACAGGTGCAAAGTGAGCAGGTGCACAGTGAATAGGAGCACAGTGAACAGGTGCACAGTGAACAGGTGCACAGTGAACAGGTGCACAGTGAACAGGTTCACAATGAACAGGTGCACAGTGAACAGGAGCACAGTGAACAGGTGCAAAGTGAGCAGGTGCACAGTTATTAGGAGCACAGTGAACAGGTGCACAGTGAACAGGAGCACAGTGAACAGGTTCACAGTGAACATATGCACAGTGAACAGGTGCACGGTGAACAGGAGCACAGTGAACAGGTGCCAAGTGAACAGGTGCACAGTGAACAGGTGCACAGTGAACAGGAGCACAGTGGACAGGTGCACAGTGAACAGGAGCACAGGGAACAGGTGCACAGGGAACAGGTGCACAGTGAACAGGTGCACAGTGAACAGGAGAACAGGAACAGGGTGAACAGGTGCACAATGAACAGGAGCACAGTGCACAGGAGCACAGTGAAAAGGAGAACAGTGAACAGGTTCACAATGAACAAGTGCACAGTGAACAGGAGCACAGTGAACAGGTGCAAAGTGAACAGGTGCACAATGAACAGGTGCACAGTGAACAGGTTCACAATGAACAGGTGCACAGTGAACAGGTGCAAAGTGAACAGGTGCACAGTGAACAGGTGCACAGTGAACAGGTGCACAGTGAACAGGTTCACAATGAACAGGTGCACCGTGAACAGGAGCACAGTGAACAGGTGCAAAGTGAGCAGGTGCACAGTGAATAGGAGCACAGTGAACAGGTGCACAGTGAACAGGTGCACAGTGAACAGGTGCACAGTGAACAGGTTCACAATGAACAGGCGGACAGTGAACAGGAGCACAGTGAACAGGTGCAAAGTGAGCAGGTGCACAGTGAATAGGAGCACAGTGAACAGGTGCACAGTGAACAGGAGCACAGTGAACAGGTTCACAGTGAACATATGCACAGTGAACAGGTGCACGGTGAACAGGAGCACAGTGAACAGGTGCCAAGTGAACAGGTGCACAGTGAACAGGTGCACAGTGAACAGGAGCACAGTGAACAGGTGCAGAGTGAACAGGAGCACAGGGAACAGGTGCACAGTGAACAGGTGCACAGTGAACAGGTGCACAGTGAACAGGAGAACAGGAACAGGGTGAACAGGTGCACAATGAACAGGAGCACAGTGCACAGGAGCACAGTGAACAGGAACAGAGTGAACAGGTGCACAATGCATATGTGCACAGTGAACAGGAGCCCAGGGAACAGGTGCACAGTGAACAGGTGCACAGTGAACAGGAGCAGAATGAACAGGTGCACAGTGAATAGGAACACAGTGAACAGGAGCACAGCGAACAGGTGCACAGTGAACATGAGCACAGTGAACAGGGGCAGAGTGAACAGATGCACACTGAACAGGAACACAGTGAACAGCAGCACAGTGAAAAGGTGCACAGCGAACAGGGACACAGTGAACAGGGGCACAGAGAACAGGGACACAGTGAACAGGGGCACAGAGAACAGGAGCAGAGTGAACAGGTGCACAGTGAACAGGAGCAGAACGAACAGGTGCACAGTGAACAGGAGCAGAACGAACAGGTGCACAGTGAACAGGTGCACAGTGAACAGGGACACAGAGAACCGGAGAACAGTGAACAGGTGCACAGTGAACAGGTGCGCAGTGAACTCGAGCACAGTGAACAGGTGCATAATGAACAGGTGCGCAGTGAACAGGAGCACAATGAACAGGAGCAGAATGAACAGGTCCACAGTGAACAGATGCACAGTCATCAGGTGCACAGTGAACAGGGGCACAGTGAACAGGAGCACAGTGAACATGAGCACAGTGAACAGGTGCACAGTGATCAGGTGCACGGTGAACAGGAGCACAGTGAACAGGTGCACAGTGAACAGGTGCATAGTGAACAGGTGCACAGTGAACAGTTGCACAGTAAACAGGAACAGATGAACAGGTGCACAATAAATAGGTGCACAGTGAACAGGAGCACAGGGAACAGGTGCACAGTGAACAGGAACACAGTGAACATGAGCACAGTGAACAGGTGCACAGTGATCAGGTGCACGGTGAACAGGAGCACAGTGAACAGGAGCACAGTGAACAGGTGCATAGTGAACAGGTGCTCAGTGAACAGTTGCACAGTAAACAGGAACTGATGAACAGGTGCACAATGAATAGGTGCACAGTGAACAGGAGCACAGGGAACAGGTGCGCAATGAAAAGGAGCACAGTGCACAGGAGCTCAGTGAACAGGAACAGAGTGTCCAGGTGCACAATGCATATGTGCACAGTGAACAGGAGCCCATGGAACAGGTGCACAGTGAACAGGTGCACAGTGAACAGGTGCACAGTGAACAGGAGAGCAGTGAACAGGTGCACTGTGAACAGGTGCATAGTGAACAGGAGCACAGTGAACAGGTGCACAGTGAACAGGAGCACAGTGAACAGGTGCACAGTGAACAGGAGAACCGTGAACAGGTGCACAGTGAAAAGGTGCACAGTGAACAGGAGCATAATGAAACGGTGCACAGTGAGCAGGTGCACAGTGGGCAGCTGCACAGTGAACAGGAGCACAGTGAACAGCTGCGCAGTGAACAGGAGCAGAATGAACAGGTGCACAGTGAACAGGAACACAGTCAACAGGAGCACAGTGAACAGGTGCACAGTCAACAGGTGCACAGTAAACAGGACCACAGTGAACAGGGGCAGAGTGAACAGATGCACACTGAACAGGAACACAGTGAACAGCAGCACAGTGAAAAGGTGCATAGTGAAAACGTGCACAGTGAACATGAGCACAGTGAACAGGTGCACAGTGAAAGGGTGCACAGTGAACATGAGCACAGTGAACAGGTGCAGAGTGAAAAGGTGCGCAGAGAACAGGGACACAGTGAACAGGGGCACAGAGAACAGGGACACAGTGAATAGGGGCACAGAGAGCAGGAGCAGAGTGAATAGGTGCACAGTGGACAGGAGCAGAACGAACAGGTGCACAGTGAACAGGAGCAGAACGAACAGGTGCACAGTGAACAGGTGCACAGTGAACAGGTGCACAGTGAACAGGTGCACAGTGAACAGGTGCACAGTGAACAGGTGCACAGTGAACGGGAGCACAGTGAACAGGTTCACAGTGAACAGGTGCACAGTGAAGAGGTGCACAGTGAACCGGAGCACAGTGAACAGGTGCCAAGTGAACAGGTGCACAGTGAACAGGAGCACAGTGAACAGGCGCACAGTGAACAGGAGCACAGGGAACAGGTGCACAGTGAACAGGTGCACAGTGAACAGGAGAACAGGAACAGAGTGAACAGGTGCACAATGAACAGGAGCACAGTGCACAGGAGCACAGTGAACAGGAACAGAGTGAACAGGTGCACAATGTATATGTGCACAGTGAACAGGAGCCCAGGGAACAGGTGCACAGTGAACAGGTGCACAGCGAACAGGTGCACAGTGAACAGGAGAGCAGTGAACAGATGCACAGTGAACAGGTGCACAGTGAACAGGAGCACAGTGAACAGGTGCACAGTGAACAGGAGCACAGTGAACAGGTGCACAGTGAACAGGAGAACGTGAACAGGTGCACAGTGAAAAGGTGCACAGTGAACAGGAGGATAATGAATTGGTGCACAGTGAACAGCTGCGCAGTGAACAGGAGCAGAATGAACATGTGCACAGTGAACGGGTGCACAGTGAACAGGTGCACAGTGAACAGGAGCAGAATGAACAGGTGAACAGTGAACAGGAACACAGTGAACAGGAGCACAGCGAACAGTTGCACAGTGAACATGTGCACAGTGAACAGGGGCAGAGTGAACAGATGCACGCTGAACAGGAACACAGTGAACAGCAGCACAGTGAAAAGATGTACAGTGAAAAGGTGCACAGTGAACATGAGCACCGTGAACTGGTGCACAGTGAAAGGGTGCACATTGAACATGAGCACAGTGAACAGGTGCAGAGTGAAAAGGTGCACAGCGAACAGGGACACAGTGAACAGCGGCACAGAGAACAGGAGCAGAGTGAACAGGTGCACAGTGACCAGGAGCAGAACGAACAGGTGCACAGTGAACAGGAGCAGAACGAACAGGTGCACAGTGAACAGGTGAACAGTGAACAGGTGCGCAATGAACAGGAGCAGAACGAACAGGTGCACAGTGAACAGGTGAACAGTGAACAGGTGCGCAGTGAACGGGTGCACAATGAACAGGAGCAGACCTAACAGGTGCACAGTGAACAGGTGCACAGCGAACCGGAGAACAGTGAGCAGGTGCACAGTGAACAAGTGCACAACGAACAGGTGCACAGTGAACAGCAGCACAGTGGACCGATGCACAGTGAACAGGAGCAGAATGAACAGGTGGATAGTGAACAGGTGCACAGTGAACAGATGCACAGTCATCAGGTGCACAGTGAACAGATGCACAGTGAACCTGAGCACAGTGAAGAGGTGCACTGTGCACAGCTGCACAGAGAACAGGAGCAGATGAACCGGTGCATAGTGAACAGGTGCAGAGTGAACAGGTGCACAATCATCAGGTGCACAGTGAACAGGTGCACAGTGATCATGAGCACACTGAACAGGTGCTCAGTGACCAGGAGCACAGTGATCCGGAGCAGAATGAATAGGTGCATAGTGAACAGGTGCACCCTGAACAGGTGCACAGTCATCAGGTGCACAGTCAACAGGAGCACAGTGAACAGGTGCACAGTCAACAGGTGCACAGTGACCAGGAGAACAGTGAACAGGTGCACAGCCACAGGTGCACAGTCAACAGGAGCACAGTGAACAGGTGCACAGTCAACAGGAGCACAGTGAACAGGTGCACAGTCAACAGGTGCACAGTCACCAGGAGTACATTGGCCAGGTGCACAGTGAACAGGAGCACAGTGAAGAGGTGCACAATGAACAGGGGCACAGTGAACAGGAGCACAGTGAACAGGAACAGAGTGAACAGGTGCAAAATGAACAGGTGCACAGTGAACAGGAGCACAGTGAATAGCAGCACAGTGTACAGGAGCACAGTGAGCAGGAGCAGAATGAACAGGGGCACAGTGAACAGGTGCACAGTGAACAGGTGCACAGTGAACCAAAGAACAGAGAACAGGTGCACAGTGAACAGGTGCACAGTGAACAGGTGCACAGTGAAGAGGTGCACAATGAACAGGGGCACAGTGAACAGGAGCACAGTGAACAGGAACAGAGTGAACAGGTGCAAAATGAACAGGTGCACAGTGAACAGGAGCACAGTGAATAGCAGCACAGTGTACAGGAGCACAGTGAGCAGGAGCAGAATGAACAGGGGCACAGTGAACAGGTGCACAGTGAACAGGTGCACAGTGAACCAAAGAACAGTGATCAGGAGCACAGTGAACAGGTGCAGAGCGAACAGTTGCACAGTGAAAAGGAGCACAGTGAACAGGAACACAGTGAACAGGTGCACAATGAACAGGAGCACAATGAACAGGTGCGCAATGAATAGGTGCACAATGAACAGGAGCACAATGAATAGGTGCACAGTGAACAGGTGCACAGTGAACAGGAACACACTGAACAGGTGCGCAATGAATAGGTGCACAATGAACAGGGCGACAGTGAACAGGAGCACAGAGAACAGGAACACAGTGAACAGGTGCACAATGAACAGGTGCACAGTGAACAGCTGCACAGTGAAGAGGAGCACAGTGAACAGGAAAACAGTGAACAGGTGCACAGTGAACAGGAACACATTGAACAGGTGCACAAAGAACAGGTGCACAGCGAACAGTTGCACATTGAACAGGTGCACAGTGAAGAGGTGCACTGTGAAAAGGAGCACAGTGAACAGGAACACAGTGAACAGGTGCACAATGAACAGGAGCACAGTGAATAAGAACACACTGAACAGGTTCGCAATGAATAGGTGCAGAGTGAACAGGAGCAAAGTGAACAGGAACAGAGTGAACAGGTGCACAATGAACAGGGGCACAGTGAACAGGAGCACAGAGAACAGGAACACAGGGACCAGGTGCACAACGAACAGGTGCACAGTGAACAGGAGCACAGTGAACAGGAACAGAGTGAACAGGTGCAAAATGAACAGGTGCGCAGTGAACAGGAGCAGAATGAACAGGTGCACAGTGAAGAGGTGCACTGTGCACAGGTGCACCGAGAACAGGAGCAGAATGAACCGGTGCATAGTGAACAAGTGCAGAGTGAAAAGGTGCACAATCATCAGGTGCACAGTGAACAGGTGCACAGTGAACATGAGCCGAGTGAACAGGTGCACAGTGACCAGGAGGACATTGATCCGGAGCAGAATGAATAGGTGCATAGTGAACAGGTGCACCCTGAACAGGTGCACAGTCATCAGGTGCACAGTCAACAGGAGCACAGTGAACAGGTGCACAGTCAACAGGTGCACAGTGACCAGGAGAACAGTGAACAGGTGCACAGCCACAGGTGCACAGTCAACAGGAGCACAGTGAACAGGTGCACAGTCAACAGGAGCACAGTGAACAGGTGCACAGTCAACAGGTGCACAATCACCAGGAGCACAGTGGCCAGGTGCACAGTGAACAGGAGCACAGTGAACAGGAGAACAGAGAACAGGTGCACAGTGAACAGGTGCACAGTGAACAGGAACACACTGAACAGGTGCGCAATGAATAGGTGCACAATGAACAGGGCTACAGTGAACAGGAGCACAGAGAACAGGAACACAGTGAACAGGTGCACAATGAACAGGTGCACAGTGAACAGGAGCAAAGTGCACAGGAGCACAGTGAACAGGAACAGAGTGAACAGGTGCAGAAAGAACAGGTGTGCAGTGAACAGGGGCAGAATGAGCATGTGCACAGTGAACAGCTGCACAGTGAAGAGGAGCACAGTGAACAGGAACACAGTGAACAGGTGCACAGTGAACAGGAACACATTGAACAGGTGCACAAAGAACAGGTGCACAGCGAACAGTTGCACAGAGAACAGGTGCACAGTGAAGAGGTGCACAATGAAAAGGAGCACAGTGAACAGGAACACAGTGAACAGGTGCACAATGAACAGGAGCACAGTGAACAAGAACACACTGAACAGGTTCGCAATGAATAGGTGCACAGTGAACAGGAGCACAGTGAACAGGAACAGAGTGAACAGGTGCACAATGAACAGGGTCACAGTGTACAGGAGCACAGAGAAAAGGAACACAGTGACCAGGTGCACAACGAACAGGTGCACAGTGAACAGGAGCACAGTGAACAGGAACAGAGAGAACAGGTGCAAAAAGAACAGGTGCGCAGTGAACAGGAGCCGAATGAACAGGTGCTCAGTGAAGAGGTGCATTGTGCACAGGTGCACAGAGAACAGGAGCAGAATTAACCGGTGCATAGTGAACAGGTGCAGAGTGAACAGGTGCACAATCATCAGGTGCACAGTGAACTGGTGCACTGTGAACATGAACACAGTGATCAGGTGCACAGTGACCAGGAGCACAGTGATCGGGAGCAGAATGAATAGGTGCATAGTGAACAGGTGCACCCTGAACAGGTGCACAGTCATCAGGTGCACAGTCAACAGTAGCACATTGAACAGGTGCACAGTCAACAGGTGCACAGTGACCAGGAGAACAGTGAACAGGTGCACAGCCACAGGTGCACAGTCAACAGGAGCACAGTGAACAGGTGCACAGTCAACAGGAGCACAGTGAACAGGTGCACAGTCAACAGGTGCACAGTCACCAGGAGTACAGTTGCCAGGCGCACAGTGAACAGGAGCACAGTGAACAGGAGAACAGAGAACAGGTGCACAGTGAACAGGTGCACAGAGAACAGGTGCACAGTGAACAGGTGCACAGTGAACAGGAACAGAGTGAACAGGTGCAAAATGAACAGGTGCACAGTGAACAGGAGCACAGTGAATAGCAGCACAGTGCACAGGAGCACAGTGAGCAGGAGGAGAATGAACATGGGCACAGTGAACAGGTGCACGGTGAACAGGTGCACAGTGAACCGAAGAACAGTGATCAGGAGCACAGTGAACAGGTGCAGAGCGAACAGTTGCAAAGTGAAAAGGAGCACAGTGAACAGGAACACAGTGAACAGGTGCACACTGAACAGGAGCACAATGAACAGGTGCGCAATTAATAGGTGCACAATGAACAGGAGCACAATGAATAGGTGCACAGTGAACAGGTGCACAGTGAACAGGAACACACTGAACAGGTGCGCAATGAATAGGTGCACAATGAACAGGGCTATAGTGAACAGGAGCACAGAGAACAGGAACACAGTGAACAGGTGCACAATGAACAGGTGCACAGTGAACAGGAGCACAGTGCACAGGAGCACAGTGAACAGGAACAGAGTGAACAGGTGCAGAAAGAAGAGGTGCGCAGTGAACAGGGGCAGAATGAGCAGCAGCACAGTGAACAGCTGCACAGTGAAGAGGAGCACAGTGAACAGGAACACAGTGAACAGGGGCAGAATGAGCAGCAGCACAGTGAACAGCTGCACAGTGAAGAGGTGCACAGTGAACCGGAGCACAGTGAACAGGTGCCAAGTGAACAGGTGCACAGTGAACAGGAGCACAGTGAACAGGCGCACAGTGAACAGGAGCACAGGGAACAGGTGCACAGTGAACAGGTGCACAGTGAACAGGAGAACAGGAACAGAGTGAACAGGTGCACAATGAACAGGAGCACAGTGCACAGGAGCACAGTGAACAGGAACAGAGTGAACAGGTGCACAATGTATATGTGCACAGTGAACAGGAGCCCAGGGAACAGGTGCACAGTGAACAGGTGCACAGCGAACAGGTGCACAGTGAACAGGAGAGCAGTGAACAGATGCACAGTGAACAGGTGCACAGTGAACAGGAGCACAGTGAACAGGTGCACAGTGAACAGGAGCACAGTGAACAGGTGCACAGTGAACAGGAGAACGTGAACAGGTGCACAGTGAAAAGGTGCACAGTGAACAGGAGGATAATGAATTGGTGCACAGTGAACAGCTGCGCAGTGAACAGGAGCAGAATGAACATGTGCACAGTGAACGGGTGCACAGTGAACAGGTGCACAGTGAACAGGAGCAGAATGAACAGGTGAACAGTGAACAGGAACACAGTGAACAGGAGCACAGCGAACAGTTGCACAGTGAACATGTGCACAGTGAACAGGGGCAGAGTGAACAGATGCACGCTGAACAGGAACACAGTGAACAGCAGCACAGTGAAAAGATGTACAGTGAAAAGGTGCACAGTGAACATGAGCACCGTGAACTGGTGCACAGTGAAAGGGTGCACATTGAACATGAGCACAGTGAACAGGTGCAGAGTGAAAAGGTGCACAGCGAACAGGGACACAGTGAACAGCGGCACAGAGAACAGGAGCAGAGTGAACAGGTGCACAGTGACCAGGAGCAGAACGAACAGGTGCACAGTGAACAGGAGCAGAACGAACAGGTGCACAGTGAACAGGTGAACAGTGAACAGGTGCGCAATGAACAGGAGCAGAACGAACAGGTGCACAGTGAACAGGTGAACAGTGAACAGGTGCGCAGTGAACGGGTGCACAATGAACAGGAGCAGACCTAACAGGTGCACAGTGAACAGGTGCACAGTGAACCGGAGAACAGTGAGCAGGTGCACAGTGAACAAGTGCACAACGAACAGGTGCACAGTGAACAGCAGCACAGTGGACCGATGCACAGTGAACAGGAGCAGAATGAACAGGTGGATAGTGAACAGGTGCACAGTGAACAGATGCACAGTCATCAGGTGCACAGTGAACAGATGCACAGTGAACCTGAGCACAGTGAAGAGGTGCACTGTGCACAGCTGCACAGAGAACAGGAGCAGATGAACCGGTGCATAGTGAACAGGTGCAGAGTGAACAGGTGCACAATCATCAGGTGCACAGTGAACAGGTGCACAGTGATCATGAGCACACTGAACAGGTGCTCAGTGACCAGGAGCACAGTGATCCGGAGCAGAATGAATAGGTGCATAGTGAACAGGTGCACCCTGAACAGGTGCACAGTCATCAGGTGCACAGTCAACAGGAGCACAGTGAACAGGTGCACAGTCAACAGGTGCACAGTGACCAGGAGAACAGTGAACAGGTGCACAGCCACAGGTGCACAGTCAACAGGAGCACAGTGAACAGGTGCACAGTCAACAGGAGCACAGTGAACAGGTGCACAGTCAACAGGTGCACAGTCACCAGGAGTACATTGGCCAGGTGCACAGTGAACAGGAGCACAGTGAAGAGGTGCACAATGAACAGGGGCACAGTGAACAGGAGCACAGTGAACAGGAACAGAGTGAACAGGTGCAAAATGAACAGGTGCACAGTGAACAGGAGCACAGTGAATAGCAGCACAGTGTACAGGAGCACAGTGAGCAGGAGCAGAATGAACAGGGGCACAGTGAACAGGTGCACAGTGAACAGGTGCACAGTGAACCAAAGAACAGAGAACAGGTGCACAGTGAACAGGTGCACAGTGAACAGGTGCACAGTGAAGAGGTGCACAATGAACAGGGGCACAGTGAACAGGAGCACAGTGAACAGGAACAGAGTGAACAGGTGCAAAATGAACAGGTGCACAGTGAACAGGAGCACAGTGAATAGCAGCACAGTGTACAGGAGCACAGTGAGCAGGAGCAGAATGAACAGGGGCACAGTGAACAGGTGCACAGTGAACAGGTGCACAGTGAACCAAAGAACAGTGATCAGGAGCACAGTGAACAGGTGCAGAGCGAACAGTTGCACAGTGAAAAGGAGCACAGTGAACAGGAACACAGTGAACAGGTGCACAATGAACAGGAGCACAATGAACAGGTGCGCAATGAATAGGTGCACAATGAACAGGAGCACAATGAATAGGTGCACAGTGAACAGGTGCACAGTGAACAGGAACACACTGAACAGGTGCGCAATGAATAGGTGCACAATGAACAGGGCGACAGTGAACAGGAGCACAGAGAACAGGAACACAGTGAACAGGTGCACAATGAACAGGTGCACAGTGAACAGCTGCACAGTGAAGAGGAGCACAGTGAACAGGAAAACAGTGAACAGGTGCACAGTGAACAGGAACACATTGAACAGGTGCACAAAGAACAGGTGCACAGCGAACAGTTGCACATTGAACAGGTGCACAGTGAAGAGGTGCACTGTGAAAAGGAGCACAGTGAACAGGAACACAGTGAACAGGTGCACAATGAACAGGAGCACAGTGAATAAGAACACACTGAACAGGTTCGCAATGAATAGGTGCAGAGTGAACAGGAGCAAAGTGAACAGGAACAGAGTGAACAGGTGCACAATGAACAGGGGCACAGTGAACAGGAGCACAGAGAACAGGAACACAGGGACCAGGTGCACAACGAACAGGTGCACAGTGAACAGGAGCACAGTGAACAGGAACAGAGTGAACAGGTGCAAAATGAACAGGTGCGCAGTGAACAGGAGCAGAATGAACAGGTGCACAGTGAAGAGGTGCACTGTGCACAGGTGCACCGAGAACAGGAGCAGAATGAACCGGTGCATAGTGAACAAGTGCAGAGTGAAAAGGTGCACAATCATCAGGTGCACAGTGAACAGGTGCACAGTGAACATGAGCCGAGTGAACAGGTGCACAGTGACCAGGAGGACATTGATCCGGAGCAGAATGAATAGGTGCATAGTGAACAGGTGCACCCTGAACAGGTGCACAGTCATCAGGTGCACAGTCAACAGGAGCACAGTGAACAGGTGCACAGTCAACAGGTGCACAGTGACCAGGAGAACAGTGAACAGGTGCACAGCCACAGGTGCACAGTCAACAGGAGCACAGTGAACAGGTGCACAGTCAACAGGAGCACAGTGAACAGGTGCACAGTCAACAGGTGCACAATCACCAGGAGCACAGTGGCCAGGTGCACAGTGAACAGGAGCACAGTGAACAGGAGAACAGAGAACAGGTGCACAGTGAACAGGTGCACAGTGAACAGGAACACACTGAACAGGTGCGCAATGAATAGGTGCACAATGAACAGGGCTACAGTGAACAGGAGCACAGAGAACAGGAACACAGTGAACAGGTGCACAATGAACAGGTGCACAGTGAACAGGAGCAAAGTGCACAGGAGCACAGTGAACAGGAACAGAGTGAACAGGTGCAGAAAGAACAGGTGTGCAGTGAACAGGGGCAGAATGAGCATGTGCACAGTGAACAGCTGCACAGTGAAGAGGAGCACAGTGAACAGGAACACAGTGAACAGGTGCACAGTGAACAGGAACACATTGAACAGGTGCACAAAGAACAGGTGCACAGCGAACAGTTGCACAGAGAACAGGTGCACAGTGAAGAGGTGCACAATGAAAAGGAGCACAGTGAACAGGAACACAGTGAACAGGTGCACAATGAACAGGAGCACAGTGAACAAGAACACACTGAACAGGTTCGCAATGAATAGGTGCACAGTGAACAGGAGCACAGTGAACAGGAACAGAGTGAACAGGTGCACAATGAACAGGGTCACAGTGTACAGGAGCACAGAGAAAAGGAACACAGTGACCAGGTGCACAACGAACAGGTGCACAGTGAACAGGAGCACAGTGAACAGGAACAGAGAGAACAGGTGCAAAAAGAACAGGTGCGCAGTGAACAGGAGCCGAATGAACAGGTGCTCAGTGAAGAGGTGCATTGTGCACAGGTGCACAGAGAACAGGAGCAGAATTAACCGGTGCATAGTGAACAGGTGCAGAGTGAACAGGTGCACAATCATCAGGTGCACAGTGAACAGGTGCACTGTGAACATGAACACAGTGATCAGGTGCACAGTGACCAGGAGCACAGTGATCGGGAGCAGAATGAATAGGTGCATAGTGAACAGGTGCACCCTGAACAGGTGCACAGTCATCAGGTGCACAGTCAACAGTAGCACATTGAACAGGTGCACAGTCAACAGGTGCACAGTGACCAGGAGAACAGTGAACAGGTGCACAGCCACAGGTGCACAGTCAACAGGAGCACAGTGAACAGGTGCACAGTCAACAGGAGCACAGTGAACAGGTGCACAGTCAACAGGTGCACAGTCACCAGGAGTACAGTTGCCAGGCGCACAGTGAACAGGAGCACAGTGAACAGGAGAACAGAGAACAGGTGCACAGTGAACAGGTGCACAGAGAACAGGTGCACAGTGAACAGGTGCACAGTGAACAGGAACAGAGTGAACAGGTGCAAAATGAACAGGTGCACAGTGAACAGGAGCACAGTGAATAGCAGCACAGTGCACAGGAGCACAGTGAGCAGGAGGAGAATGAACAGGGGCACAGTGAACAGGTGCACGGTGAACAGGTGCACAGTGAACCGAAGAACAGTGATCAGGAGCACAGTGAACAGGTGCAGAGCGAACAGTTGCAAAGTGAAAAGGAGCACAGTGAACAGGAACACAGTGAACAGGTGCACAATGAACAGGAGCACAATGAACAGGTGCGCAATTAATAGGTGCACAATGAACAGGAGCACAATGAATAGGTGCACAGTGAACAGGTGCACAGTGAACAGGAACACACTGAACAGGTGCGCAATGAATAGGTGCACAATGAACAGGGCTATAGTGAACAGGAGCACAGAGAACAGGAACACAGTGAACAGGTGCACAATGAACAGGTGCACAGTGAACAGGAGCACAGTGCACAGGAGCACAGTGAACAGGAACAGAGTGAACAGGTGCAGAAAGAAGAGGTGCGCAGTGAACAGGGGCAGAATGAGCAGCAGCACAGTGAACAGCTGCACAGTGAAGAGGAGCACAGTGAACAGGAACACAGTGAACAGGTGCACAATGAATAGGTGCACAGTGAACAGGTGCACAGTGAACAGGAACACATTGAGCAGGTGCACAAAGAACAGGTGCACAGCGAACAGTTGCACAGTGAACAGGTGCACAGTGAAGAGGTGCACATTGAACAGGAACAGAGTGAACAGGTGCACAATGAACAGGGGCACAGTGAACAGGAGCACAGAGAACAGGAACACAGTGACCAGGTGCACAACGAACAGGTGCACATTGGACAGGATCACAGTGAACAGGAACAGAGTGAACAGGTGCAAAAAGAACAGGTGCGCAGTGAACAGGAGCAGAATGAACAGGTGCACAGTGAAGAGGAGCACTGTGCACAGGAGCACAGAGAACAGGAGCAGAATGAACCGGTGCATAGTGAACAGGTGCAGAATGAACAGGTGCACAATCATCAGGTGCACAGTGAACAGGTGCACAGTGAACATGAGCACAGTGAACAGGAGCACAGTGATCCGGAGCAGAATGAACAGGTCCATAGTGAACAGGTGCACCCTGAACAGGTGCACAGTCATCAGGTGCACAGTCAACAGGAGCACAGTGAACAGGTGCACAGTCAACAGGTGCACAGTGACCAGGAGAACAGTGAACAGGTGCACAGCCACAGGTGCACAGTCAACAGGAGCACAGTGAATAGGTGCACAGTGAACAGGTGCACAGTGAACAGGAACACATTGAGCAGGTGCACAAAGAACAGGTGCACAGCGAACAGTTGCACAGTGAACAGGTGCACAGTGAAGAGGTGCACATTGAACAGGTCCACAATGAACAGGGGCACAATGAACAGGTGCGCAATGAATAGGTGCACAATGAACAGGAGCACAATGAATGGGTGCACAGTGAACAGGTGCACAGTGAACAGGAACACACTGAACAGGTGCGCAATGAATAGGTGCACAATGAACAGGGCAACAGTGAACAGGAGCACAGAGAACAGGAACACAGTGAACAGGTGCACAATGAACAGGAGCACAATGAACAGGTGCGCAATGAATAGGTGCACAATGAACAGGAGCACAATGAATGGGTGCACAGTGAACAGGTGCACAGTGAACAGGAACACACTGAACAGGTGCGCAATGAATAGGTGCACAATGAACAGGGCAACAGTGAACAGGAGCACAGAGAACAGGAACACAGTGAACAGGTGCACAATGAACAGGTGCACAGTGAATAGGAGCACAGTGCACAGGAGCACAGTGAACAGGAACAGAGTGAACAGCTGCAAAAAGAACAGGTGCGTAGTGAACAGGGGCAGAATGAGCAGGTGCACAGTGAACAGCTGCACAGTGAAGAGGAGCACAGTGAACAGGAACACAGTGAACAGGTGCACAGTGAACAGGAGCACATTGAACAGGTGCACAAAGAACAGGTGCACAGCGAACAGTTGCACAGTGAACAGGTGCACAGTGAAGAGGTGCACAGTGAAAAGGAGCACAGTGAACAGGAACACAGTGAACAGGTGCACAATGAACAGGAGCACAGTGAACAAGAACACACTGAACAGGTTCGCAATGAATAGGTGCACAGTGAACAGGAGCACAGTGAACAGGAACAGAGTGAACAGGTGCACAATGAACAGGTGCACAGTGAACAGGAGCACAGTGCACAGGAGCACAGTGAACAGGAACAGAGTGAACAGGTGCAAAAAGAACAGGTGCGCAGTGAACAGGGGCAGAATGAGCAGGTGCACAGTGAACAGCTGCACAGTGAAGAGGAGCACAGTGAACAGGAACACAGTGAACAGGTGCACAGTGAACAGGAGCACATCGAACAGGTGCACAAAGAACAGGTGCACAGCGAACAGTTGCACAGTGAACAGGTGCACAGTGAAGAGGTGCACAGTGAAAAGGAGCACAGTGAACAGGAACACAGTGAACAGGTGCACAATGAACAGGAGCACAGTGAACAAGAACACACTGAACAGGTTCGCAATGAATAGGTGCACAGTGAACTGGAGCACAGTGAACAGGAACAGAGTGAACAGGAACAGAGTGAACAGGTGCACAGTGAACAGGTGCACAGTGAACAGGAGCACAGTGAACAGGAACAGAGTGAACAGGTGCACAATGAACAGGGGCACAGTGAACAGGAGCACAGAGAACAGGAACACAGTGACCAGGTGCACAACGAACAGGTGCACAGTGAACAGGAGCACAGTGAACAGGAACAGAGTGAACAGGTGCAAAAAGAACAGGTGCGCAGTGAACAGGAGCAGAATGAACAGGTGCACAGTGAAGAGGAGCACTGTGCACAGGAGCACAGAGAACAGGAGCAGAATGAACCGGTGCATAGTGAATAGGTGCAGAATGAACAGGTGCACAATCATCAGGTGCACAGTGAACAGGTGCACAGTGAACATGAGCACAGTGAACAGGAGCACAGTGATCCGGAGCAGAATGAACAGGTCCATAGTGAACAGGTGCACCCTGAACAGGTGCACAGTCATCAGGTGCACAGTCAACAGGAGCACAGTGAACAGGTGCACAGTCAACAGGTGCACAGTGACCAGGAGAACAGTGAACAGGTGCACAGCCACAGGTGCACAGTCAACAGGAGCACAGTGAACAGGTGCACAGTGAACAGGAGCACAGTGAACAGGTGCATAGTCAACAGGTGCACAGTCACCAGGAGCACAGTGGCCAGGTGCACAGTGAACAGGAGCACAGTGAACAGGAGAACAGAGAACAGGTGCACAGTGAACAGGTGCACAGTGAACAGGTGCACAGTGAAGAGGTGCACAATGAACAGGGGCACAGTGAACAGGAGCACAGTGAACAGGAACAGAGTGAACAGGTGCAAAATGAACAGGTGCACAGTGAACAGGAGCACAGTGAATAGCAGCACAGTGCACAGGAGCACAGTGAGCAGGAGCAGAATGAACAGGGGCACAGTGAACAGGTGCACAGTGAAGAGGTGCACAGTGAACCGAAGAACAGTAATCAGGAGTGCAGTGAACAGGTGCAGAGCGAACAGGTGCACAGTGAAAAGGAGCACAGTGAACAGGAACACAGTGAACAGGTGCACAATGAATAGGTGCACAATGAACAGGAGCACAATGAATAGGTGCACAGTGAACTGGTGCACAGTGAACAGGAACACACTGAACAGGTGCGCAATGAATAGGTGCACAATGAACAGGGCTACAGTGAACAGGAGCACAGAGAACAGGAACACAGTGAACAGGTGCACAATGAACTGGTGCACAGTGAATAGGAGCACAGTGCACAGGAGCACTGTGAACAGGAACAGAGTGAACAGGTGCAAAAAGAACAGGTGCGCAGTGAACAGGGGCAGAATGAGCAGGTGCACAGTGAACAGCTGCACAGTGAAGAGGAGCACAGTGAACAGGAACACAGTGAACAGGTGCACAATGAATAGGTGCACAATGAATAGGTGCACAGTGAACAGGTGCACAGTCAACAGGTGCACAGTGACCAGGAGAACAGTGAACAGGTGCACAGCCACAGGTGCACAGTCAACAGGAGCACAGTGAACAGGTGCACAGTCAACAGGAGCACAGTGAACAGGTGCACAGTCAACAGGTGCACAGTCACCAGGAGTACAGTTGCCAGGTGCACAGTGAACAGGAGCACAGTGAACAGGAGAACAGAGAACAGGTGCACAGTGAACAGGTGCACAGTGAACAGGTGCACAGTGAAGAGGTGCACAATGAACAGGGGCACAGTGAACAGGAGCACAGTGAACAGGAACAGAGTGAACAGGTGCAAAATGAACAGGTGCACAGTGAACAGGAGCACAGTGAATAGCAGCACAGTGCACAGGAGCACAGTGAGCAGGAGGAGAATGAACAGGGGCACAGTGAACAGGTGCACGGTGAACAGGTGCACAGTGAACCGAAGAACAGTGATCAGGAGCACAGTGAACAGGTGCAGAGCGAACAGTTGCAAAGTGAAAAGGAGCACAGTGAACATGAGCACAGTGAACAGGTGCACAGTGACCAGGAGCACAGTGATCCGGAGCAGAATGAACAGGTCCATAGTGAACAGGTGCACCCTGAACAGGTGCACAGTCATCAGGTGCACAGTGAACAGGAGCACAGTGAACAGGTGCACAGTCAACAGGTGCACAGTGACCAGGAGAACAGTGAAGAGGTGCACAGCCACAGGTGCACAGTCAACAGGAGCACAGTGAACAGGTGCACAGTCAACAGGAGCACAGTGAACAGGTGCACAGTCAACAGGTGCACAGTCACCAGGAGCACAGTGGCCAGGTGCACAGTGAACAGGAGCACAGTGAACAGGAGAACAGAGAACAGGTGCACAGTGAACAGGTGCACAGTGACAGGTGCACAGTGAAGAGGTGCACAATGAACAGGGGCACAGTGAACAGGAGCACAGTGAACAGGAACAGAGTGAACAGGTGCAAAATGAACAGGTGCACAGTGAACAGGAGCACAGTGCACAGGAGCACAGTGAACAGGAACAGAGTGAACAGGTGCAGAAAGAAGAGGTGCGCAGTGAACAGGGGCAGAATGAGCAGGTGCACAGTGAACAGCTGCACAGTGAAGAGGAGCACAGTGAACAGGAACACAGTGAACAGGTGCACAATGAATAGGTGCACAGTGAACAGGTGCACAGTGAACAGGAACACATTGAACAGGTGCACAAAGAACAGGTGCACAGCGAACAGTTGCACAGTGAACAGGTGCACAGTGAAGAGGTGCACATTGAACAGGTCCACAATGAACAGGAGCACAATGAACAGGTGCGCAATGAATAGGTGCACAATGAACAGGAGCACAATGAATCGGTGCCCAGTGAACAGGTGCACAGTGAACAGGAACACACTGAACAGGTGCGCAATGAATAGGTGCACACTGAACAGGGCTACAGTGAACAGGAGCACAGAGAACAGGAACACAGTGAACAGGTGCACAATGAACAGGTGCACAGTTAATAGGAGCACAGTGCACAGGAGCACAGTGAACAGGAACAGAGTGAACAGGTGCAAAAAGAACAGGTGCGTAGTGAACAGGGGCAGAATGAGCAGGTGCACAGTGAACAGCTGCACAGTGAAGAGGAGCACAGTGAACAGGAACACAGTGAACAGGTGCACAGTGAACAGGAGCACATTGAACAGGTGCATAAAGAACAGGTGCACAGCGAACAGTTGCACAGTGAACAGGTGCACAGTGAAGAGGTGCACAGTGAAAAGGAGCACAGTGAACAGGAACACAGTGAACAGGTGCACAATGAACAGGAGCACAGTGAACAAGAACACACTGAACAGGTTCGCAATGAATAGGTGCACAGTGAACAGGAGCACAGTGAACAGGAACAGAGTGAACAGGTGCACAATGAACAGGTGCACAGTGAACAGGAGCACAGTGCACAGGAGCACAGTGAACAGGAACAGAGTGAACAGGTGCAAAAAGAACAGGTGCGCAGTGAACAGGGGCAGAATGAGCAGGTGCACAGTGAACAGCTGCACAGTGAAGAGGAGCACAGTGAACAGGAACACAGTGAACAGGTGCACAGTGAACAGGAGCACATCGAACAGGTGCACAAAGAACAGGTGCACAGCGAACAGTTGCACAGTGAACAGGTGCACAGTGAAGAGGTGCACAGTGAAAAGGAGCACAGTGAACAGGAACACAGTGAACAGGTGCACAATGAACAGGAGCACAGTGAACAAGAACACACTGAACAGGTTCGCAATGAATAGCTGCACAGTGAACAGGAGCACAGTGAACAGGAACAGAGTGAACAGGTGCACAATGAACAGGGGCACAGTGAACAGGAGCACAGAGAACAGGAATACAGTGACCAGGTGCACAACGAACAGGTGCACAGTGAACAGGAGCACAGTGAACAGGAACAGAGTGAACAGGTGCAAAAAGAACAGGTGCGCAGTGAACAGGAGCAGAATGAACAGGTGCACAGTGAAGAGGAGCACTGTGCACAGGAGCACAGAGAACAGGAGCAGAATGAACCGGTGCATAGTGAACAGGTGCAGAGTGAACAGGTGCACAATCATCAGGTGCACAGTGAATAGGTGCACAGTGAACATGAGCACAGTGAACAGGTGCACAGTGACCAGGAGCACAGTGATCCGGAGCAGAATGAACAGGTCCATAGTGAACAGGTGCACCCTGAACAGGTGCACAGTCATCAGGTGCACAGTGAACAGGAGCACAGTGAACAGGTGCACAGTCAACAGGTGCACAGTGACCAGGAGAACAGTGAAGAGGTGCACAGCCACAGGTGCACAGTCAACAGGAGCACAGTGAACAGGTGCACAGTCAACAGGTGCACAGTCACCAGGAGCACAGTGGCCAGGTGCACAGTGAACAGGAGCACAGTGAACAGGAGAACAGAGAACAGGTGCACAGTGAACAAGTGCACAGTGAACAGGTGCACAGTGAAGAGGTGCACAATGAACAGGGGCACAGTGAACAGGAGCACAGTGAACAGGAACAGAGTGAACAGGTGCAAAATGAACAGGTGCACAGTGAACAGGAGCACAGTGAATAGCAGCACAGTGCACAGGAGCACAGTGAGCAGGAGCAGAATGAACAGGGGCGCAGTCAACAGGTGCACAGTGAACAGGTGCACAGTGAACCGAAGAACAGTAATCAGGAGCGCAGTGAACAGGTGCAGAGCGAACAGATGCACAGTGAAAAGGAGCACAGTGAACAGGAACACAGTGAACAGGTGCACAATGAATAGGTGCACAATGAACAGGAGCACAATGAATAGGTGCACAGTGAACAGGTGCACAGTGAACAGGAACACACTGAACAGGTGCGCAATGAATAGGTGCACAATGAACAGGGCTACAGTGAACAGGAGCACAGAGAACAGGAACACAGTGAACAGGTGCACAATGAACTGGTGCACAGTGAATAGGAGCACAGTGCACAGGAGCACAGTGAACAGGAACAGAGTGAACAGGTGCAAAAAGAACAGGTGCGCAGTGAACAGGGGCAGAATGAGCAGGTGCACAGTGAACAGCTGCACAGTGAAGAGGAGCACAGTGAACAGGAACACAGTGAACAGGTGCACAATGAATAGGTGCACAGTGAACAGGTGCACAGTGAACAGGAACACATTGAACAGGTGCACAAAGAACAGGTGCACATTGAACAGGTGCACAATGAACAGGAGCACAATGAACAGGTGCGCAATGAATAGGTGCACAATGAACAGGAGCACAATGAATGGGTGCACAGTGAACAGGTGCACAGTGAACAGGAACACACTGAACAGGTGCGCAATGAATCGGTGCACAATGAACAGGGCTACAGTGAACAGGAGCACAGAGAACAGGAACACAGTGAACAGGTGCACAATGAACAGGTCCCCAGTGAATACGAGCACAGTGGACAGGAGCACAGTGAACAGGAACAGAGTGAACAGGTGCAAAAAGAACAGGTGCGCAGTGAACAGGGGCAGAATGAGCAGGTGCACAGTGAACAGCTGCACAGTGAAGAGGAGCACAGTGAACAGGATCACAGTGAACAGGTGCACAGTGAACAGGAGCACATTGAACAGGTGCACAAAGAACAGGTGCACAGCGAACAGTTGCACAGTGAACAGGTGCACAGTGAAGAGGTGCACAGTGAAAAGGAGCACAGTGAACAGGAACACAGTGAACAGGTGCACAATGAACAGGAGCACAGTGAACAAGAACACACTGAACAGGTTCGCAATGAATAGGTGCACAGTGAACAGGAGCACAGTGAACAGGAACAGAGTGAACAGGTGCACAATGAACAGGGGCACAGTGAACAGGAGCACAGTGAACAGGTGCACAGTCAACAGGTGCACAGTCACCAGGAGCACAGTGGCCAGGTGCACAGTGAACAGGAGCACAGTGAACAGGAGAACAGAGAACAGGTGCACAGTGAACAGGTGCACAGTGACAGGTGCACAGTGAAGAGGTGCACAATGAACAGGGGCACAGTGAACAGGAGCACAGTGAACAGGAACAGAGTGAACAGGTGCAAAATGAACAGGTGCACAGTGAACAGGAGCACAGTGCACAGGAGCACAGTGAACAGGAACAGAGTGAACAGGTGCAGAAAGAAGAGGTGCGCAGTGAACAGGGGCAGAATGAGCAGGTGCACAGTGAACAGCTGCACAGTGAAGAGGAGCACAGTGAACAGGAACACTGTGAACAGGTGCACAATGAATAGGTGCACAGTGAACAGGTGCACAGTGAACAGGAACACATTGAACAGGTGCACAAAGAACAGGTGCACAGCGAACAGTTGCACAGTGAACAGGTGCACAGTGAAGAGGTGCACATTGAACAGGTCCACAATGAACAGGAGCACAATGAACAGGTGCGCAATGAATAGGTGCACAATGAACAGGAGCACAATGAATCGGTGCACAGTGAACAGGTGCACAGTGAACAGGAACACACTGAACAGGTGCGCAATGAATAGGTGCACACTGAACAGGGCTACAGTGAACAGGAGCACAGAGAACAGGAACACAGTGAACAGGTGCACAATGAACAGGTGCACAGTTAATAGGAGCACTGTGCACAGGAGCACAGTGAACAGGAACAGAGTGAACAGGTGCAAAAAGAACAGGTGCGTAGTGAACAGGGGCAGAATGAGCAGGTGCACAGTGAACAGCTGCACAGTGAAGAGGAGCACAGTGAACAGGAACACAGTGAACAGGTGCACAGTGAACAGGAGCACATTGAACAGGTGCATAAAGAACAGGTGCACAGCGAACAGGTGCACAGTGAACAGGTGCACAGTGAACAGCTGCACAGTGAAGAGGAGCACAGTGAACTGGAACACAGTGAACAGGTGCACAGTGAACAGGAGCACATTGAACAGGTGCATAAAGAACAGGTGCACAGCGAACAGTTGCACAGTGAACAGGTGCACAGTGAAGAGGTGCACAGTGAAAAGGAGCACAGTGAACAGGAACACAGTGAACAGGTGCACAATGAACAGGAGCACAGTGAACAAGAACACACTGAACAGGTTCGCAATGAATAGGTGCACAGTGAACAGGAGCACAGTGAACAGGAACAGAGTGAACAGGTGCACAATGAACAGGTGCACAGTGAACAGGAGCACAGTGCACAGGAGCACAGTGAACAGGAACAGAGTGAACAGGTGCAAAAAGAACAGGTGCGCAGTGAACAGGGGCAGAATGAGCAGGTGCACAGTGAACAGCTGCACAGTGAAGAGGAGCACAGTGAACAGGAACACAGTGAACAGGTGCACAGTGAACAGGAGCACATCGAACAGGTGCACAAAGAACAGGTGCTCAGCGAACAGTTGCACAGTGAACAGGTGCACAGTGAAGAGGTGCACAGTGAAAAGGAGCACAGTGAACAGGAACACAGTGAACAGGTGCACAATGAACAGGAGCACAGTGAACAAGAACACACTGAACAGGTTCGCAATGAATAGGTGCACAGTGAACAGGAGCACAGTGAACAGGAACAGAGTGAACAGGTGCACAATGAACAGGGGCACAGTGAACAGGAGCACAGAGAACAGGAATACAGTGACCAGGTGCACAACGAACAGGTGCACAGTGAACAGGTGCACAGTGAACAGGAACAGAGTGAACAGGTGCAAAAAGAACAGGTGCGCAGTGAACAGGAGCAGAATGAACAGGTGCACAGTGAAGAGGAGCACTGTGCACAGGAGCACAGAGAACAGGAGCAGAATGAACCGGTGCATAGTGAACAGGTGCAGAGTGAACAGGTGCACAATCATCAGGTGCACAGTGAATAGGTGCACAGTGAACATGAGCACAGTGAACAGGTGCACAGTGACCAGGAGCACAGTGATCCGGAGCAGAATGAACAGGTCCATAGTGAACAGGTGCACCCTGAACAGGTGCACAGTCATCAGGTGCACAGTGAACAGGAGCACAGTGAACAGGTGCACAGTCAACAGGCGCACAGTGACCAGGAGAACAGTGAAGAGGTGCACAGCCACAGGTGCACAGTCAACAGGAGCACAGTGAACAGGTGCACAGTCAACAGGAGCACAGTGAACAGGTGCACAGTCACCAGGAGCACAGTGGCCAGGTGCACAGTGAACAGGAGCACAGTGAACAGGAGAACAGAGAACAGGTGCACAGTGAACAGGTGCACAGTGAACAGGTGCACAGTGAAGAGGTGAACAATGAACAGGGGCACAGTGAACAGGAGCACAGTGAACAGGAACAGAGTGAACAGGTGCAAAATGAACAGGTGCACAGTGAACAGGAGCACAGTGAATAGCAGCACAGCGCACAGGAGCACAGTGAGCAGGAGCAGAATGAACAGGGGCGCAGTCAACAGGTGCACAGTGAACAGGTGCACAGTGAACCGAAGATCAGTAATCAGGAGCGCAGTGAACAGGTGCAGAGCGAACAGATGCACAGTGAAAAGGAGCACAGTGAACAGGAACACAGTGAACAGGTGCACAATGAATAGGTGCACAATGAACAGGAGCACAATGAATAGGTGCACAGTGAACAGGTGCACAGTGAACAGGAACACACTGAACAGGTGCGCAATGAATAGGTGCACAATGAACAGGGCTACAGTGAACAGGAGCACAGAGAACAGGAACACAGTGAACAGGTGCACAATGAACTGGTGCACAGTGAATAGGAGCACAGTGCACAGGAGCACAGTGAACAGGAACAGAGTGAACAGGTGCAAAAAGAACAGGTGCGCAGTGAACAGGGGCAGAATGAGCAGGTGCACAGTGAACAGCTGCACAGTGAAGAGGAGCACAGTGAACAGGAACACAGTGAACAGGTGCACAATGAATAGGTGCACAGTGAACAGGTGCACAGTGAACAGGAACACATTGAACAAGTGCACAAAGAACAGGTGCACAGCGAACAGTTGCACAGTGAACAGGTGCACAGTGAAGAGGTGCACATTGAACAGGTGCACAATGAACAGGAGCACAATGAACAGGTGCGCAATGAATAGGTGCACAATGAACAGGAGCACAATGAATGGGTGCACAGTGAACAGGTGCACAGTGAACAGGAACACACTGAACAGGTGCGCAATGAATAGGTGCACAATGAACAGGGCTACAGTGAACAGGAGCACAGAGAAAAGGAACACAGTGAACAGGTGCACAATGAACAGGTGCACAGTGAATACGAGCACAGTGCACAGGAGCACAGTGAACAGGAACAGAGTGAACAGGTGCAAAAAGAACAGGTGCGCAGTGAACAGGGGCAGAATGAGCAGGTGCACAGTGAACAGCTGCACAGTGAAGAGGAGCACAGTGAACAGGAACACAGTGAACAGGTGCACAATGAATAGGTGCACAGTGAACAGGTGCACAGTGAACAGGAACACATTGAACAGGTGCACAAAGAACAGGTGCACATTGAACAGGTGCACAATGAACAGGAGCACAATGAACAGGTGCGCAATGAATAGGTGCACAATGAACAGGAGCACAATGAATGGGTGCACAGTGAACAGGTGCACAGTGAACAGGAACACACTGAACAGGTGCGCAATGAATCGGTGCACAATGAACAGGGCTACAGTGAACAGGAGCACAGAGAACAGGAACACAGTGAACAGGTGCACAATGAACAGGTGCCCAGTGAATACGAGCACAGTGGACAGGAGCACAGTGAACAGGAACAGAGTGAACAGGTGCAAAAAGAACAGGTGCGCAGTGAACAGGGGCAGAATGAGCAGGTGCACAGTGAACAGCTGCACAGTGAAGAGGAGCACAGTGAACAGGATCACAGTGAACAGGTGCACAGTGAACAGGAGCACATTGAACAGGTGCACAAAGAACAGGTGCACAGCGAACAGTTGCACAGTGAACAGGTGCACAGTGAAGAGGTGCACAGTGAAAAGGAGCACAGTGAACAGGAACACAGTGAACAGGTGCACAATGAACAGGAGCACAGTGAACAAGAACACACTGAACAGGTTCGCAATGAAAAGGTGCACAGTGAACAGGAGCACAGTGAACAGGAACAGAGTGAACAGGTGCAAAAAGAACAGGTGCACAGAGAACAGGAGCAGAATGAACCGGTGCATAGTGAACAGGTGCAGAGTGAACAGGTGCACAATCATCAGGTGCACAGTGAACAGGTGCACAGTGAACATGAGCACAGTGAACAGGTGCACAGTGACCAGGAGCACAGTGATCCGGAGCAGAATGAATAGGTCCATAGTGAACAGGTGCACCCTGAACAGGTGCACAGTCATCAGGTGCACAGTCAACAGGAGCACAGTGAACAGGTGCACAGTCAACAGGTGCACAGTGACCAGGAGAACAGTGAACAGGTGCACAGCCACAGGTGCACAGTCAACAGGAGCACAGTGAACAGGTGCACAGTCAACAGGAGCACAGTGAACAGGTGCACAGTCAACAGGTGCACAGTCACCAGGAGCACAGTGGCCAGGTGCACAGTGAACAGGAGCACAGTGAACAGGGGAACAGAGAACAGGTGCACAGTGAACAGGTGCACTGTGAACAGGTGCACAGTGAAGAGGTGCACAATGAACAGGGGCACAGTGAACAGGAGCACAGTGAACAGGAACAGAGTGGACAGGTGCAAAATGAACAGGTGCACAGTGAACAGGAGCACAGTGAATAGCAGCACAGTGCACAGGAGCACAGTGAGCAGGAGCAGAATGAACAGGGGCACAGTGAACAGGTGCACAGTGAGCAGGTGCACAGTGAACCGAAGAACAGTGATCAGGAGCACAGTGAACAGGTGCAGAGCGAACAGTTGCACAGTGAAAAGGAGCACAGTGAACAGGAACACAGTGAACAGGTGCACAATGAACAGGAGCACAATGAACAGGTGCGCAATGAATAGGTGCACAACGAACAGGAGCACAATGAAAAGGTGCACAGTGAACAGGTGCACAGTGAACAGGAACACACTGAACAGGTGCGCAATGAATAGGTGCACAATGAACAGGGCTACAGTGAACAGGAGCACAGAGAACAGGAACACAGTGAACAGGTGCACAATGAACAGGTGCACGGTGAATAGGAGCACAGTGCACAGGAGCACAGTGAACAGGAACAGAGTGAACAGGTGCAAAAAGAACAGGTGCGCAGTGAACAGGGGCAGAATGAGCAGGTGCACAGTGAACAGCTGCACAGTGAAGAGGAGCACAGTGAACAGGGACACAGTGAACAGGTGCACAGTGAAGAGGTGCACAGTGAAAAGGAGCACAGTGAACAGGAACACAGTGAACAGGTGCACAATGAACAGGAGCACAGTGAACAAGAACACACTGAACAGGTTCGCAATGAATAGGTGCACAGTGAACAGGAGCACAGTGAACAGGAACAGAGTGAACAAGTGCACAATGAACAGGGGCACAGAGAACAGGAGCACAGAGAACAGGAACACAGTGACCAGGTGCACAACAAACAGGTGCACAGTGAACAGGAGCACAGTGAACAGGAACATAGTGAACAGGTGCAAAAAGAACAGGTGCGCAGTGAACAGGAGCAGAATGAACAGGTGCACAGTGAACAGGTGCACAGTGAAGAGGTGCACAGTGAACAGGAACAGAGTGAACATGTGCACAATGAACAGGGGCACAGTGAACAGGAGCACAGTGAACAGGAACACAGTGAACAGGTGCACAATGAACAGGTGCACAGTGAACAGGTGCACAGTGAACAGGTGCACAGTGAACAGAAACAGAGTGAACAGGTGCAAAATGAACAGGTGTGCAGTGAACAGGAGCAGAATGAACAGCCGCACAGCGAACAGGTGCACAGTGAAGAGGAACACAGTGAAGAGGAGCAAAGTGAACAGGAGCACAGTGAACTGGAGCAGAATGACCACGCGCACAGCGAACAGGTGCTCAGTGAACAGGAACACAGGGAACAGGAGCACAGTGAACAGGAGCACATGGAACAGGAACACAGTGAAGAGGAGCAAAGTGAACAGGTGCACATTGAACAGGAACACAGGGAACAGGAGCACAGTGAAAAGGAGCACAGTGAACAGGAACACAGTGACCAGATCCACACTGAACAGGTGCGCAATGAATAGGTGCACAATGAACAGGGCTTCAGTGAACAGGAGCACAGAGAACAGGAACACAGCGAACAGGTGCACAATGAACAGGTGCACAGTGAATAGGAGCACAGTGCACAGGAGCACAGTGAACAGGAACAGAGTGAACAGGTGCAAAAAGAACAGGTGCGCAGTGAACAGGGGCAGAATGAGCAGGTGCACAGTGAACAGCTGCACAGTGAAGAGGAGCACAGTGAACAGGTGCACAAAGAACAGGTGCACAGCGAACATTTGCACAGTGAACAGGTGCACAGTGAAGAGGTGCACATTGAACAGGTGCACAATGAACAGGAGCACAATGAACAGGTGCGCAATGAATAGGTGCACAATGAACAGGAGCACAATGAATGGGTGCACAGTGAACAGGAGCACAGAGAACAGGAACACAGTGAACAGGTGCACAATGAACAGGTGCACAGTGAATACGAGCACAGTGCACAGGAGCACAGTGAACAGGAACAGAGTGAACAGGTGCAAAAAGAACAGGTGCGCAGTGAACAGGGGCAGAATGAGCAGGTGCACAGTGAACAGCTGCACAGTGAAGAGGAGCACAGTGAACAGGAACACAGTGAACAGGTGCACAGTGAACAGGAGCACATTGAACAGGTGCACAAAGAACAGGTGCACAGCGAACAGTTGCACAGTGAACAGGTGCACAGTGAACAGGTGCACAGTGAAAAGGAGCACAGTGAACAGGAACACAGTAAACAGGTGCACAATGAACAGGAGCACAGTGAACAAGAACACACTGAACAGGTTCGCAATGAATAGGTGCACAGTGAACAGGAGCACAGTGAACAGGAACAGAGTGAACAGGTGCACAATGAACAGGGGCACAGTGAACAGGAGCACAGAGAACAGGAACACAGTGACCAGGTGCACAACGAACAGGTGCACAGTGAACAGGAGCACAGTGAACAGGAACAGAGTGAACAGGTGCAAAATGAACAGGAGCGCAGTGAACAGGAGCAGAATGAACATGTGCACAGTGAAGAGGAGCACTGTGCACAGGTGCACAGGGAACAGGAGCAGAATGAACCGGTGCATAGTGAACAGGTGCAGAGTGAACAGGTGCACAATCATCAGGTGCACAGTGAACAGGTGCACAGTGAACATGAGCACAGTGAACAGGTGCACAGTGACCAGGAGCACAGTGATCCGGAGCAGAATGAATAGGTCCATAGTGAACAGGTGCACCCTGAACAGGTGCACAGTCATCAAGTGCACAGTCAACAGGAGCACAGTGAACAGGTGCACAGTCAACAGGTGCACAGTCACCAGGAGCACAGTGGCCAGGTGCACAGTGAACAGGAGCACAGTGAACAGGAGAACAGAGAACAGGTGCACATTAAACAGGTGCACTGTGAACAGGTGCACAGTGAAGAGGTGCACAATGAACAGGGGCACAGTGAACAGGAGCACAGTGAACAGGAACAGAGTGAACAGGTGCAAAATGAACAGGTGCACAGTGAACAGGAGCACAGTGAATAGCAGCACAGTGCACAGGAGCACAGTGAGCAGGAGCAGAATGAACAGGGGCACAGTGAACAGGTGCACAGTGACCAGGTGCACAGTGAACCGAAGAACAGTGGTCAGGAGCACAGTGAACAGGTGCAGAGCGAACAGATGCACAGTGAAAAGGAGCACAGTGAACAGGAACACAGTGAACAGGTGCACAATGAACAGGAGCACAATGAACAGGTGCGCAATGAATAGGTGCACAATGAACAGGAGCACAATGAATAGGTGCACAGTGAACAGGTGCACAGTGAACAGGAACACACTGAACAGGTGCGCAATGAATAGGTGCACAATGAACAGGGCTACAGTGAACAGGAGCACAGAGAACAGGAACACAGTGAACAGGTGCACAATGAACATGTGCACAGTGAATAGGAGCACAGTGCACAGGAGCACAGTGAACAGGAACAGAGTGAACAGGTGCAAAAAGAACAGGTGCGCAGTGAACAGGGGCAGAATGAGCAGGTGCACAGTGAACAGCTGCACAGTGAAGAGGAGCACAGTGAACAGGAACACAGTGAACAGGTGCACAGTGAAGAGGTGCACAGTGAAAAGGAGCACAGTGAACAGGAACACAGTGAACAGGTGCACAATGAACAGGAGCACAGTGAACAAGAACACACTGAACAGGTTCGCAATGAATAGGTGCACAGTGAACTGGAGCACAGTGAACAGGAACAGAGTGAACAAGTGCACAATGAACAGGGGCACAGTGAACAGGAGCACAGAGAACAGGAACACAGTGACCAGGTGCACAACAAACAGGTGCACAGTGAACAGGAGCACAGTGAACAGGAACATAGTGAACAGGTGCAAAAAGAACAGGTGCGCAGTGAACAGGAGCAGAATGAACAGGTGCACAGTGAACAGGTGCACAGTGAAGAGGTGCACAGTGAACAGGAACAGAGTGAACATGTGCACAATGAACAGGGGCACAGTGAACAGGAGCACAGTGAACAGGAACACAGTGAACAGGTGCACAATGAACAGGTGCACAGTGAACAGGTGCACAGTGAACAGGTGCACAGTGAACAGAAACAGAGTGAACAGGTGCAAAATGAACAGGTGTGCAGTGAACAGGAGCAGAATGAACAGCCGCACAGCGAACAGGTGCACAGTGAAGAGGAACACAGTGAAGAGGAGCAAAGTGAACAGGAGCACAGTGAACTGGAGCAGAATGACCACGCGCACAGCGAACAGGTGCTCAGTGAACAGGAACACAGGGAACAGGAGCACAGTGAACAGGAGCACATGGAACAGGAACACAGTGAAGAGGAGCAAAGTGAACAGGTGCACATTGAACAGGAACACAGGGAACAGGAGCACAGTGAAAAGGAGCACAGTGAACAGGAACACAGTGACCAGCACCACACTGAACAGGTGCGCAATGAATAGGTGCACAATGAACAGGGCTTCAGTGAACAGGAGCACAGAGAACAGGAACACAGCGAACAGGTGCACAATGAACAGGTGCACAGTGAATAGGAGCACAGTGCACAGGAGCACAGTGAACAGGAACAGAGTGAACAGGTGCAAAAAGAACAGGTGCGCAGTGAACAGGGGCAGAATGAGCAGGTGCACAGTGAACAGCTGCACAGTGAAGAGGAGCACAGTGAACAGGAACATAGTGAACAGGTGCACAATGAATAGGTGCACAGTGAACAGGTGCACAGTGAACAGGAACACATTGAACAGGTGCACAAAGAACAGGTGCACAGCGAACATTTGCACAGTGAACAGGTGCACAGTGAAGAGGTGCACATTGAACAGGTGCACAATGAACAGGAGCACAATGAACAGGTGCGCAATGAATAGGTGCACAATGAACAGGAGCACAATGAATGGGTGCACAGTGAACAGGTGCACAGTGAACAGGAACACACTGAACAGGTGCGCAATGAATAGGTGCTCAATGAACAGGGCTACAGTGAACAGGAGCACAGAGAACAGGAACACAGTGAACAGGTGCACAATGAACAGGTGCACAGTGAATACGAGCACAGTGCACAGGAGCACAGTGAACAGGAACAGAGTGAACAGGTGCAAAAAGAACAGGTGCGCAGTGAACAGGGGCAGAATGAGCAGGTGCACAGTGAACAGCTGCACAGTGAAGAGGAGCACAGTGAACAGGAACACAGTGAACAGGTGCACAGTGAACAGGAGCACATTGAACAGGTGCACAAAGAACAGGTGCACAGCGAACAGTTGCACAGTGAACAGGTGCACAGTGAAGAGGAGCGCAGTGAACAGGAACACAGTAAACAGGTGCACAATGAACAGGAGCACAGTGAACAAGAACACACTGAACAGGTTCGCAATGAATAGGTGCACAGTGAACAGGAGCACAGTGAACAGGAACAGAGTGAACAGGTGCACAATGAACAGGGGCACAGTGAACAGGAGCACAGAGAACAGGAACACAGTGACCAGGTGCACAACGAACAGGTGCACAGTGAACAGGAGCACAGTGAACAGGAACAGAGTGAACAGGTGCAAAATGAACAGGAGCGCAGTGAACAGGAGCAGAATGAACATGTGCACAGTGAAGAGGAGCACTGTGCACAGGTGCACAGGGAACAGGAGCAGAATGAACCGGTGCATAGTGAACAGGTGCAGAGTGAACAGGTGCACAATCATCAGGTGCACAGTGAACAGGTGCACAGTGAACATGAGCACAGTGAACAGGTGCACAGTGACCAGGAGCACAGTGATCCGGAGCAGAATGAATAGGTCCATAGTGAACAGGTGCACCCTGAACAGGTGCACAGTCATCAAGTGCACAGTCAACAGGAGCACAGTGAACAGGTGCACAGTCAACAGGTGCACAGTCACCAGGAGCACAGTGGCCAGGTGCACAGTGAACAGGAGCACAGTGAACAGGAGAACAGAGAACAGGTGCACATTAAACAGGTGCACTGTGAACAGGTGCACAGTGAAGAGGTGCACAATGATCAGGGGCACAGTGAACAGGAGCACAGTGAACAGGAACAGAGTGAACAGGTGCAAAATGAACAGGTGCACAGTGAACAGGAGCACAGTGAATAGCAGCACAGTGCACAGGAGCACAGTGAGCAGGAGCAGAATGAACAGGGGCACAGTGAACAGGTGCACAGTGAACAGGTGCACAGTGAACCGAAGAACAGTGGTCAGGAGCACAGTGAACAGGTGCAGAGCGAACAGATGCACAGTGAAAAGGAGCACAGTGAACAGGAACACAGTGAACAGGTGCACAATGAACAGGAGCACAATGAACAGGTGCGCAATGAATAGGTGCACAATGAACAGGAGCACAATGAATAGGTGCACAGTGAACAGGTGCACAGTGAACAGGAACACACTGAACAGGTGCGCAATGAATAGGTGCACAATGAACAGGGCTACAGTGAACAGGAGCACAGAGAACAGGAACACAGTGAACAGGTGCACAATGAACAGGTGCACAGTGAATAGGAGCACAGTGCACAGGAGCACAGTGAACAGGAACAGAGTGAACAGGTGTTCAATGAACAGGTGCACAGTGAACTGGAGCACAGAGAACAGGAACACAGTGAACAGGTGCACAATGAACAGGTGCACAGTGAATAGGAGCACAGTGCACAGGAGCACAGTGAACAGGAACAGAGTGAACAGGTGCAAAAAGAACAGGTGCGCAGTGAACAGGGGCAGAATGAGCAGGTGCACAGTGAACAGCTGCACAGTGAAGAGGAGCACAGTGAACAGGAACACAGTGAACAGGTGCACAGTGAAGAGGTGCACAGTGAAAAGGAGCACAGTGAACAGGAACACAGTGAACAGGTGCACAATGAACTGGAGCACAGTGAACAAGAACACACTGAACAGGTTCGCAATGAATAGGTGCACAGTGAACTGGAACACAGTGAACAGGAACAGAGTGAACAGGTGCAAAATGAACAGGGGCACAGTGAACAGGAGCACAGAGAACAGGTTCGCAATGAATAGGTGCACAGTGAACTGGAGCACAGTGAACAGGAACAGAGTGAACAAGTGCACAATGAACAGGGGCACAGTGAACAGGAGCACAGAGAACAGGAACACAGTGACCAGGTGCACAACAAACAGGTGCACAGTGAGCAGGAGCACAGTGAACAGGAACAGAGTGAACAGGTGCAAAAAGAACAGGTGCGCAGTGAACAGGAGCAGAATGAACAGGTGCACAGTGAACAGGTGCACAGTGAAGAGGAGCACAGTGAACAGGAACAGAGTGAACATGTGCACAATGAACAGGGGCACAGTGAACAGGAGCACAGTGAACAGGAACACAGTGAACAGGTGCACAATGAACAGGTGCAGAGTGAACAGGTGCACAGTGAACAGGTGCACAGTGAACAGAAACAGAGTGAACAGGTGCAAAATGAACAGGTGTGCAGTGAACAGGAGCAGAATGAACAGCCGCACAGCGAACAGGTGCACAGTGAAGAGGAACACAGTGAAGAGGAGCAAAGTGAACTGGAGCACAGTGAACAGGAGCAGAATGAACAGGCGCACAGCGAACTGGTGCTCAGTGAACAGGAACACAGGGAACAGGAGCACAGTGAACAGGAGCACAGTGAACAGGAACACAGTGACCAGAACCACAGTGAACAGGTGCACAATGAACAGGAGCACAGTGAAAAGGTGCACAGTGAAAAGGAGCACAGTGAACAGGAACACAGTGAACAGGAGCACAATGAACAGGAGCACAGTAAAAAGGTGCACAGTGAACAGGAACACAGTGAACAGGTGCGCAATGAATAGGTGCACAATGAACAGGGCCACAGTGAACACGAGCACAGAGAACAGGAACACAGTGAACAGATGCACAATGAACAGGTGCACAGTGAACAGGAGCACAGTGCACAGGAGCACAGTGAACAGGAACAGAGTGAACAGGTGCAAAAAGAACAGGTGCGCAGTGAACAGGAGCAGAATGAACAGGTGCACAGTGAACAGTTGCACAGTGAAGAGGAGCACAGTGAACAGGTGCACAATGAACAGGGGCAGAGTGAACAGGGGCAGAGTGAACAGGAGCACAGTGAACAGGTGCACAATGAACAGGTGCTCAGTGCACAGGTGCACAGTGAACAGGAACACATTGAACAGGTGCACAAAGAACAGTTGCACAGTGAACAGGTGCACAGTGAAGAGGTGCACAGTGAAAAGGAGCACAGTGAACAGGAACACAGTGAACAGGTGCACAATGAACTGGAGCACAGTGAACAGGAGCACAGTGAACAGGTTCGCAATGAATAGGTGCACAGTGAACAGGAGCACAGTGAACAGGAACAGAGTGAACAGGGGCACAGTGAACAGGAGCACAGAGAACAGGAACACAGTGACCAGGTGCACAACAAACAGGTGCACAGTGAGCAGGAGCACACTGAACAGGAACAGAGTGAAAAGGTGCAAAAAGAACAGGTGCGCAGTGAACAGGAGCAGAATGAACAGGTGCACAGTGAACAGGTGCACAGTGAAGAGGAGCACAGTGAACAGGAACAGAGTGAACATGTGCACAATGAACAGGGGCACAGTGAACAGGAGCACAGTGAACAGGAACACAGTGAACAGGTGCACAATGAACAGGTGCAGAGTGAACAGGTGCACAGTGAACAGGTGCACCGTGAACAGAAACAGAGTGAACAGGTGCAAAATGAACAGGTGTGCAGTGAACAGGAGCAGAATGAACAGCCGCACATCGAACAGGTGCACAGTGAAGAGGAACACAGTGAAGAGGAGCAAAGTGAACTGGAGCACAGTGAACAGGAGCAGAATGAACAGGCGCACAGCGAACAGGTGCTCAGTGAACAGGAACACAGGGAACAGGAGCACAGTGAACAGGAGCACAGTGAACAGGAACACAGTGACCAGCACCACAGTGAACAGGTGCACAATGAACAGGAGCACAGTGAAAAGGTGCACAGTGAAAAGGAGCACAGTGAACAGGAACACAGTGAACAGGAGCACAATGAACAGGAGCACAGTAAAAAGGTGCACAGTGAACAGGAACACAGTGAAAAGGTGCGCAATGAATAGGTGCACAATGAACAGGGCCACAGTGAACACGAGCACAGAGAACAGGAACACAGTGAACAGATGCACAATGAACAGGTGCACAGTGAACAGGAGCACAATGCACAGGAGAACAGTGAACAGGAACAGAGTGAACAGGTGCAAAAAGAACAGGTGCGCAGTGAACAGGAGCAGAATGAACAGGTGCACAGTGAACAGTTGCACAGTGAAGAGGAGCACAGTGAACAGGTGCACAATGAACAGGGGCAGAGTGAACAGTGGCAGAGTGAACAGGAGCACAGTGAACAGGTGCACAATGAACAGGTGCTCAGTGCACAGGTGCACAGTGAACAGGAACACATTGAACAGGTGCACAAAGAACAGTTGCACAGTGAACAGGTGCACAGTGAAGAGGTGCACAGTGAAAAGGAGCACAGTGAACAGGAACACAGTGAACAGGTGCACAATGAACAGGAGCACAGTGAACAGGAGCACAGTGAACAGGTTCGCAATGAATAGGTGCACAGTGAACAGGAGCACAGTGAACAGGAACAGAGTGAACAGGTGCACAGTGAACAGGAGCACAGAGAACAGGAACACAGTGAACAGGTGCACAACAAACAGGTGCACAGTGAACAGGAACAGAGTGAACAGGTGCAAAAAGAACAGCAGCGCAGTGAACAGGAGCAGAATGAACAGGTGCACAGTGAACAGGAGCACAGTGAACAGGTGCACAGTGAACAGGTGCACAGCGAACGGGTGCACAATGAACAGCTGCACAGTGAAGAGGAGCACAGTGAACAGGAACACAGTGAACAGGTGCACAATGAACAGGTGCGCAGTGAACAGGTGCACAGTGAACAGGTGCACAGTGAACAGGAACAGAGTGAACAAGTGCAAAAAGAACAGGTGCGCAGTGAACAGGAGCAGAATGAACAGGTGCACAGTGAACAGGAGCACAGTGAACAGGTGCACAGTGAACAGGTGCACAGCGAACGGGTGCACAATGAACAGCTGCACAGTGAAGAGGAGCACAGTGAACAGGAACACAGTGAACAGGTGCACAATGAACAGGTGCGCAGTGAACAGGTGCACAGTGAACAGGTGCACAGTGAACAGGAACAGAGTGAACAAGTGCAAAAAGAACAGGTGCGCAGTGAACAGGAGCAGAATGAACAGGTGCACAGCGAACAGGTGCACAGTGAAGAGGAACACAGCGAACAGGTGCACAATGAACAGGAGCACAGTTAACAGGAACGCAAGGAACAGGAGCACAGTGAACAGGAGCACAGTGAACAGGAACACAGTGAACAGGAGCACAGGGAACAGGAGCACAGGGAACAGGAACACATTGAAGAGGAGCAAAGTGAACAGGTGCACATTGAACAGGGACACAGGGAACAGGTGCACAGTGAACAGGTGCACAGTGAACGGGTGCACAATGAACAGGTGCACAGTGAACAGGTGCACAGTGAACGGGTGCACAATGAACAGCGGCCCAGTGAACAGGAGCAGAATGACAAGGTGCATAGTGAATAGGAGCACAGTGAACAGGTGCACAATGAACAGGTGCACAGTGAACAGGAGCACAGTGAACAGGTGCACAGTGAACGGGTGCACAGTGAACAGCGGCCCAGTGAACAGGAGCAGAATGACAAGGTGCATAGTGAATAGGAGCACAGTGAACAGGTGCACAATGAGCAGGTGCAGAATAAACAGGTGCACAGTGAACAGGAGCACAGTCCACAGGAGGACAGTGAACAGGGGCACAGTGAACAGGAGCAGAATGACCAGGTGCATAGTGAACAGGAGCACAGTGAACAGGTGCACAGTGAACAGGTGCACAATGAACAGGTGCACAGTGAACAGGTGCACAGTGAACGGGTGCACAGTGAACAGCGGCACAGTGAACAGGAGCAGAATGACCAGGTGCATAGTGAACAGGAGCACAGTGAACAGGTGCACAATGAGCAGGTGCACAATAAACAGGTGCACAGTGAACAGGAGCACAGTGAACAGGTGCACAGTGAACAGGGGCACAGTGAACAGGGGCACAGTGAACAGGTGCACAGTGAACAGGTGCACAATGAGCAGGAGCAGAATAAATAGGTGCACAGTGAACAGGGGCACAGTGAACAGGAGCACAGTGAACAGGTGCACAGTGAACAGGAGCACAGTGAACAGGGGCACAGTGAACAGGGGCACAGTGAACAGGTGCACAGTGAACAGGAGCCCAGTGAACAGGGGCACAGTGAACAGGTGCACATTGAACAGGAGCACAGTGAACAGGTGCACAGTGAACAGGAGCAGAATAAACAGGTGCACAGTTAACAGGAGCACAGTGAACAGGAGGACAGTGAACAGGGGCACAGTGAACAGGAGCAGAATGACCAGGTGCATAGTGAACAGGAGCACAGTGAACAAGTGCACAGTGAACAGGTGAACAGTGAACAGGTGCACAATGAGCAGGAGCAGAATAAACAGGTGCACAGTGAACAGGGGCACAGTGAACAGGGGCACAGTGAACAGGTGCACAGTGAACAGGTGCACAATGAGCAGGAGCAGAATAAACAGGTACACAGTGAACAGGGGCACAGTGAACAGGAGCACAGTGAACAGGAGCACAGTGAACAAGTGCACAGTGAACAGGTGAACAGTGAACAGGTGCACAATGAGCAGGATCAGAATAAACAGGTGCCCAGTGAACAGGGGCACAGTGAACAGGAGCACAGTGAACAGGTGCACAGTGAACAAGAACACACTGAACAGGTTCGCAATGAATAGGTGCACAGTGAACAGGAGCACAGTGAACAGGAACAGAGTCAACAGGTGCACAATGAACAGGGGCACAGTGAACAGGAGCACAGTGAACAGGTGCACAATGAATAGGTGCACAGTGAACAGGTGCACAGTGAACAGGAACACATTGAACAGGTGCACAAAGAACAGGTGGACAGCGAACAGTTGCACAGTGAACAGGTGCACAGTGAAGAGGTGCACAGTGAAAAGGAGCACAGTGATCAGGAACACAGTGAGCAGGTGCACAATGAACAGGAGCACAGTGAACAAGAACACACTGAACAGGTTCGCAATGAATAGGTGCACAGTGAACAGGAGCACAGTGAACAGGAACAGAGTGAACAGGTGCACAATGAACAGGGGCACAGTGAACAGGAGCACAGAGAACAGGAACACAGTGACCAGGTGCACAACGAACAAGTGCACAGTGAACAAGAGCACAGTGAACAGGAACAGAGTGAACAGGTGCAAAAAGAACAGGTGCGCAGTGAACAGAAGCAGAATGAACAGGTGCACAGTGAACAGGTGCACAGTGAACAGGAGCACACTGAACAGGAACAGAGTGAACATGTGCACAATGAACAGGGGCACAGTGAACAGGAGCACAGTGAACAGGAACACAGTGAACAGGTGCACAATGAACAGGTGCACAGTGAACAGGTGCACAGTGAACAGGTGCACAGTGAACAGAAACAGAGTGAACAGGCGCAAAATGAACAGGTGCACAGTGGACAGGAGCAGAATGAACAGGCGCACAGCGAACAGGTGCACAGTGAAGAGGAACACAGTGAGGAGGAGCAAAGTGAACAGGAGCACAGTGAACAGGAGCAGAATGAACAGGCGCACAGCGAACAGGTGCACAGTGAAGAGGAACACAGTGAAGAGGAGCAAAGTGAACAGGTGCACATTGAACAGGAATACAAGGAACAGGAGCACAGTGAACAGAAACACAGTGACCAGCACCACAGTGAACAGGTGCACAATGAACAGGAGCACAGTGAAAAGGTGCACAGTGAAAAGGAGCACAGTGAACAGGAACTCAGTGAACAGGTGCACAATGAACAGGAGCACAGTGAAAAGGTGCACAGTGAACAGGAACACAGTGAACAGGTGCGCAATGAATAGGTGCACAATGAACATGGCCACAGTGAACAGGAGCACAGAGAACAGGAGCACAGGGAACAGATGCACAATGAACAGGTGCACAGTGAACAGGAGCACAGTGCACAGGAGCACAAAGAGCAGTTGCACAGTGAACAGGTGCACAGTGAAGAGGTGCACAGTGAAAAGGAGCACAGTGAACAGGATCACAGTGAACAGGTGCACAATGAACAGGAGCACAGTGAACAGGAGCGCAGTGAACAGGTTCGCAATGAATAGGTGCACAGCGAACAGGAGCACAGTGAACAGGAACAGAGTGAACAGGTGCACAGTGAACAGGAGCACAGAGAACAGGAACACAGTGAACAGGTGCACAACAAACAGGTGCACAGTGAACAGGTGCAAAAAGAACAGGAACACATTGAACAGGTGCACAAAGAACAGGTGCACAGCGAACATTTGCACAGTGAACAGGTGCACAGTGAAGAGGTGCACATTGAACAGGTGCACAATGAACAGGAGCACAATGAACAGGTGCGCAATGAATAGGTGCACAATGAACAGGAGCACAATGAATGGGTGCACAGTGAACAGGTGCACAGTGAACAGGAACACACTGAACAGGTGCGCAATGAATAGGTGCTCAATGAACAGGGCTACAGTGAACAGGAGCACAGAGAACAGGAACACAGTGAACAGGTGCACAATGAACAGGTGCACAGTGAATACGAGCACAGTGCACAGGAGCACAGTGAACAGGAACAGAGTGAACATGTGCAAAAAGATCAGGTGCGCAGTGAACAGGGGCAGAATGAGCAGGTGCACAGTGAACAGCTGCACAGTGAAGAGGAGCACAGTGAACAGGAACACAGTGAACAGGTGCACAGTGAACAGGAGCACATTGAACAGGTGCACAAAGAACAGGTGCACAGCGAACAGTTGCACAGTGAACAGGTGCACAGTGAACAGGTGCACAGTGAAAAGGAGCACAGTGAACAGGAACACAGTAAACAGGTGCACAATGAGCAGGAGCACAGTGAACAAGAACACACTGAACAGGTTCGCAATGAATAGGTGCACAGTGAACAGGAGCACAGTGAACAGGAACAGAGTGAACAGGTGCACAATGAACAGGGGCACAGTGAACAGGAGCACAGAGAACAGGAACACAGTGACCAGGTGCACAACGAACAGGTGCACAGTGAACAGGAGCACAGTGAACAGGAACAGAGTGAACAGGTGCAAAATGAACAGGAGCGCAGTGAACAGGAGCAGAATGAACATGTGCACAGTGAAGAGGAGCACTGTGCACAGGTGCACAGGGAACAGGAGCAGAATGAACCGGTGCATAGTGAACAGGTGCAGAGTGAACAGGTGCACAATCATCAGGTGCACAGTGAACAGGTGCACAGTGAACATGAGCACAGTGAACAGGTGCACAGTGACCAGGAGCACAGTGATCCGGAGCAGAATGAATAGGTCCATAGTGAACAGGTGCACCCTGAACAGGTGCACAGTCATCAAGTGCACAGTCAACAGGAGCACAGTGAACAGGTGCACAGTCAACAGGTGCACAGTCACCAGGAGCACAGTGGCCAGGTGCACAGTGAACAGGAGCACAGTGAACAGGAGAACAGAGAACAGGTGCACATTAAACAGGTGCACTGTGAACAGGTGCACAGTGAAGAGGTGCACAATGAACAGGGGCACAGTGAACAGGAGCACAGTGAACAGGAACAGAGTGAGCAGGTGCAAAATGAACAGGTGCACAGTGAACAGGAGCACAGTGAATAGCAGCACAGTGCACAGGAGCACAGTGAGCAGGAGCAGAATGAACAGGGGCACAGTGAACAGGTGCACAGTGAACAGGTGCACAGTGAACCGAAGAACAGTGGTCAGGAGCACAGTGAACAGGTGCAGAGCGAACAGATGCACAGTGAAAAGGAGCACAGTGAACAGGAACACAGTGAACAGGTGCACAATGAACAGGAGCACAATGAACAGGTGCGCAATGAATAGGTGCACAATGAACAGGAGCACAATGAATAGGTGCACAGTGAACAGGTGCACAGTGAACAGGAACACACTGAACAGGTGCGCAATGAATAGGTGCACAATGAACAGGGCTACAGTGAACAGGAGCACAGAGAACAGGAACACAGTGAACAGGTGCACAATGAACAGGTGCACAGTGAATAGGAGCACAGTGCACAGGAGCACAGTGAACAGGAACAGAGTGAACAGGTGCAAAAAGAACAGGTGCGCAGTGAACAGGGGCAGAATGAGCAGGTGCACAGTGAACAGCTGCACAGTGAAGAGGAGCACAGTGAACAGGAACACAGTGAACAGGTGCACAGTGAAGAGGTGCACAGTGAAAAGGAGCACAGTGAACAGGAACACAGTAAACAGGTGCACAATGAACAGGAGCACAGTGAACAAGAACACACTGAACAGGTTCGCAATGAATAGGTGCACAGTGAACTGGAGCACAGTGAACAGGTGCACAGTGAACAGGTGCACAGTGAACTGGAGCACAGTGAACAGGAACAGAGTGAACAAGTGCACAATGAACAGGGGCACAGTGAACAGGAGCACAGAGAACAGGAACACAGTGACCAGGTGCACAACAAACAGGTGCACAGTGAGCAGGAGCACAGTGAACAGGAACAGAGTGAACAGGTGCAAAAAGAACAGGTGCGCAGTGAACAGGGGCAGAATGAGCAGGTGCACAGTGAACAGGTGCACAGTGAAGAGGAGCACAGTGAACAGGAACAGAGTGAACATGTGCACAATGAACAGGGGCACAGTGAACAGGAGCACAGTGAACAGGAACACAGTGAACAGGTGCACAATGAACAGGTGCAGAGTGAACAGGTGCACAGTGAACAGGTGCACAGTGAACAGAAACAGAGTGAACAGGTGCAAAATGAACAGGTGTGCAGTGAACAGGAGCAGAATGAACAGCCGCACAGCGAACAGGTGCACAGTGAAGAGGAACACAGTGAAGAGGAGCAAAGTGAACTGGAGCACAGTGAACAGGAGCAGAATGAACAGGCGCACAGCGAACTGGTGCTCAGTGAACAGGAACACAGGGAACAGGAGCACAGTGAACAGGAGCACAGTGAACAGGAACACAGTGACCAGAACCACAGTGAACAGGTGCACAATGAACAGGAGCACAGTGAAAAGGTGCACAGTGAAAAGGAGCACAGTGAACAGGAACACAGTGAACAGGAGCACAATGAACAGGAGCACAGTAAAAAGGTGCACAGTGAACAGGAACACAGTGAACAGGTGCGCAATGAATAGGTGCACAATGAACAGGGCCACAGTGAACACGAGCACAGAGAACAGGAACACAGTGAACAGATGCACAATGAACAGGTGCACAGTGAACAGGAGCACAGTGCACAGGAGCACAGTGAACAGGAACAGAGTGAACAGGTGCAAAAAGAACAGGTGCGCAGTGAACAGGAGCAGAATGAACAGGTGCACAGTGAACAGTTGCACAGTGAAGAGGAGCACAGTGAACAGGTGCACAATGAACAGGGGCAGAGTGAACAGGGGCAGAGTGAACAGGAGCACAGTGAACAGGTGCACAATGAACAGGTGCTCAGTGCACAGGTGCACAGTGAACAGGAACACATTGAACAGGTGCACAAAGAACAGTTGCACAGTGAACAGGTGCACAGTGAAGAGGTGCACAGTGAAAAGGAGCACAGTGAACAGGAACACAGTGAACAGGTGCACAATGAACAGGAGCACAGTGAACAGGAGCACAGTGAACAGGTTCGCAATGAATAGGTGCACAGTGAACAGGAGCACAGTGAACAGGAACAGAGTGAACAGGGGCACAGTGAACAGGAGCACAGAGAACAGGAACACAGTGACCAGGTGCACAACAAACAGGTGCACAGTGAGCAGGAGCACAGTGAACAGGAACAGAGTGAAAAGGTGCAAAAAGAACAGGTGCGCAGTGAACAGGAGCAGAATGAACAGGTGCACAGTGAACAGGTGCACAGTGAAGAGGAGCACAGTGAACAGGAACAGAGTGAACATGTGCACAATGAACAGGGGCACAGTGAACAGGAGCACAGTGAACAGGAACACAGTGAACAGGTGCACAATGAACAGGTGCAGAGTGAACAGGTGCACAGTGAACAGGAGCACCGTGAACAGAAACAGAGTGAACAGGTGCAAAATGAACAGGTGTGCAGTGAACAGGAGCAGAATGAACAGCCGCACATCGAACAGGTGCACAGTGAAGAGGAACACAGTGAAGAGGAGCAAAGTGAACTGGAGCACAGTGAACAGGAGCAGAATGAACAGGCGCACAGCGAACAGGTGCTCAGTGAACAGGAACACAGGGAACAGGAGCACAGTGAACAGGAGCACAGTGAACAGGAACACAGTGACCAGCACCACAGTGAACAGGTGCACAATGAACAGGAGCACAGTGAAAAGGTGCACAGTGAAAAGGAGCACAGTGAACAGGAACACAGTGAACAGGAGCACAATGAACAGGAGCACAGTAAAAAGGTGCACAGTGAACAGGAACACAGTGAACAGGTGCGCAATGAATAGGTGCACAATGAACAGGGCCACAGTGAACACGAGCACAGAGAACAGGAACACAGTGAACAGATGCACAATGAACAGTTGCACAGTGAACAGGAGCACAGTGCACAGGAGCACAGTGAACAGGAACAGAGTGAACAGGTGCAAAAAGAACAGGTGCGCAGTGAACAGGAGCAGAATGAACAGGTGCACAGTGAACAGTTGCACAGTGAAGAGGAGCACAGTGAACAGGTGCACAATGAACAGGGGCAGAGTGAACAGTGGCAGAGTGAACAGGAGCACAGTGAACAGGTGCACAATGAACAGGTGCTCAGTGCACAGGTGCACAGTGAACAGGAACACATTGAACAGGTGCACAAAGAACAGTTGCACAGTGAACAGGTGCACAGTGAAGAGGTGCACAGTGAAAAGGAGCACAGTGAACAGGAACACAGTGAACAGGTGCACAATGAACAGGAGCACAGTGAACAGGAGCACAGTGAACAGGTTCGCAATGAATAGGTGCACAGTGAACAGGAGCACAGTGAACAGGAACAGAGTGAACAGGTGCACAGTGAACAGGAGCACAGAGAACAGGAACACAGTGAACAGGTGCAAAAAGAACAGGAGCGCAGTGAACAGGAGCAGAATGAACAGGTGCACAGTGAACAGGAGCACAGTGAACAGGTGCACAGTGAACAGGTGCACAGCGAACGGGTGCACAATGAACAGCTGCACAGTGAAGAGGAGCACAGTGAACAGGAACACAGTGAACAGGTGCACAATGAACAGGTGCGCAGTGAACAGGTGCACAGTGAACAGGTGCACAGTGAACAGGAACAGAGTGAACAAGTGCAAAAAGAACAGGTGCGCAGTGAACAGGAGCAGAATGAACAGGTGCACAGCGAACAGGTGCACAGTGAAGAGGAACACAGCGAACAGGTGCACAATGAACATGAGCACAGTTAACAGGAACACAAGGAACAGGAGCACAGTGAACAGGAGCACAGTGAACAGGAACACAGTGAACAGGAGCACAGGGAACAGGAGCACAGGGAACAGGAACACATTGAAGAGGAGCAAAGTGAACAGGTGCACATTGAACAGGGACACAGGGAACAGGTGCACAGTGAACAGGTGCAGACCGAACAGTTGCACAGTGAACAGGAGCACAATGAACAGGTGCACAGTGAACAGGTGCACCGTGAACAGGTGCACAGTGAACGGGTGCACAATGAACAGGTGCACAGTGAACAGGTGCACAGTGAACGGGTGCACAATGAACAGCGGCCCAGTGAAAAGGAGCAGAATGACAAGGTGCATAGTGAATAGGAGCACAGTGAACAGGTGCACAATGAACAGGTGCACAGTGAACAGGAGCACAGTGAACAGGTGCACAGTGAACGGGTGCACAGTGAACAGCGGCCCAGTGAACAGGAGCAGAATGACAAGGTGCATAGTGAATAGGAGCACAGTGAACAGGTGCACAATGAGCAGGTGCAGAATAAACAGGTGCACAGTGAACAGGAGCACAGTCCACAGGAGGACAGTGAACAGGGGCACAGTGAACAGGAGCAGAATGACCAGGTGCATAGTGAACAGGAGCACAGTGAACAGGTGCACAGTGAACAGGTGCACAATGAACAGGTGCACAGTGAACAGGTGCACAGTGAACGGGTGCACAGTGAACAGCGGCACAGTGAACAGGAGCAGAATGACCAGGTGCATAGTGAACAGGAGCACAGTGAACAGGTGCACAATGAGCAGGTGCACAATAAACAGGTGCACAGTGAACAGGAGCACAGTGAACAGGTGCACAGTGAACAGGGGCACAGTGAACAGGGGCACAGTGAACAGGTGCACAGTGAACAGGTGCACAATGAGCAGGAGCAGAATAAATAGGTGCACAGTGAACAGGGGCACAGTGAACAGGAGCACAGTGAGCAGGTGCACAGTGAACAGGAGCACAGTGAACAGGGGCACAGTGAACAGGGGCACAGTGAACAGGTGCACAGTGAACAGGAGCCCAGTGAACAGGGGCACAGTGAACAGGTGCACATTGAACAGGAGCACAGTGAACAGGTGCACAGTGAACAGGAGCAGAATAAACAGGTGCACAGTGAACAGGAGCACAGTGAACAGGAACAGAGTGAACAGGTGCAAAATGAACAGGAGCGCAGTGAACAGGAGCAGAATGAACATGTGCACAGTGAAGAGGAGCACTGTGCACAGGTGCACAGGGAACAGGAGCAGAATGAACCGGTGCATAGTGAACAGGTGCAGAGTGAACAGGTGCACAATCATCAGGTGCACAGTGAACAGGTGCACAGTGAACATGAGCACAGTGAACAGGTGCACAGTGACCAGGAGCACAGTGATCCGGAGCCGAATGAATAGGTCCATAGTGAACAGGTGCACCCTGAACAGGTGCACAGTCATCAAGTGCACAGTCAACAGGAGCACAGTGAACAGGTGCACAGTCAACAGGTGCACAGTCACCAGGAGCACAGTGGCCAGGTGCACAGTGAACAGGAGCACAGTGAACAGGAGAACAGAGAACAGGTGCACATTAAACAGGTGCACTGTGAACAGGTGCACAGTGAAGAGGTGCACAATGAACAGGGGCACAGTGAACAGGAGCACAGTGAACAGGAACAGAGTGAGCAGGTGCAAAATGAACAGGTGCACAGTGAACAGGAGCACAGTGAATAGCAGCACAGTGCACAGGAGCACAGTGAGCAGGAGCAGAATGAACAGGGGCACAGTGAACAGGTGCACAGTGAACAGGTGCACAGTGAACCGAAGAACAGTGGTCAGGAGCACAGTGAACAGGTGCAGAGCGAACAGATGCACAGTGAAAAGGAGCACAGTGAACAGGAACACAGTGAACAGGTGCACAATGAACAGGAGCACAATGAACAGGTGCGCAATGAATAGGTGCACAATGAACAGGAGCACAATGAATAGGTGCACAGTGAACAGGTGCACAGTGAACAGGAACACACTGAACACGTGCGCAATGAATAGGTGCACAATGAACAGGGCTACAGTGAACAGGAGCACAGAGAACAGGAACACAGTGAACAGGTGCACAATGAACAGGTGCACAGTGAATAGGAGCACAGTGCACAGGAGCACAGTGAACAGGAACAGAGTGAACAGGTGCAAAAAGAACAGGTGCGCAGTGAACAGGGGCAGAATGAGCAGGTGCACAGTGAACAGCTGCACAGTGAAGAGGAGCACAGTGAACAGGAACACAGTGAACAGGTGCACAGTGAAGAGGTGCACAGTGAAAAGGAGCACAGTGAACAGGAACACAGTAAACAGGTGCACAATGAACAGGAGCACAGTGAACAAGAACACACTGAACAGGTTCGCAATGAATAGGTGCACAGTGAACTGGAGCACAGTGAACAGGTGCACAGTGAACAGGTGCACAGTGAACTGGAGCACAGTGAACAGGAACAGAGTGAACAAGTGCACAATGAACAGGGGCACAGTGAACAGGAGCACAGAGAACAGGAACACAGTGACCAGGTGCACAACAAACAGGTGCACAGTGAGCAGGAGCACAGTGAACAGGAACAGAGTGAACAGGTGCAAAAAGAACAGGTGCGCAGTGAACAGGGGCAGAATGAGCAGGTGCACAGTGAACAGGTGCACAGTGAAGAGGAGCACAGTGAACAGGAACAGAGTGAACATGTGCACAATGAACAGGGGCACAGTGAACAGGAGCACAGTGAACAGGAACACAGTGAACAGGTGCACAATGAACAGGTGCAGAGTGAACAGGTGCACAGTGAACAGGTGCACAGTGAACAGAAACAGAGTGAACAGGTGCAAAATGAACAGGTGTGCAGTGAACAGGAGCAGAATGAACAGCCGCACAGCGAACAGGTGCACAGTGAAGAGGAACACAGTGAAGAGGAGCAAAGTGAACTGGAGCACAGTGAACAGGAGCAGAATGAACAGGCGCACAGCGAACTGGTGCTCAGTGAACAGGAACACAGGGAACAGGAGCACAGTGAACAGGAGCACAGTGAACAGGAACACAGTGACCAGAACCACAGTGAACAGGTGCACAATGAACAGGAGCACAGTGAAAAGGTGCACAGTGAAAAGGAGCACAGTGAACAGGAACACAGTGAACAGGAGCACAATGAACAGGAGCACAGTAAAAAGGTGCACAGTGAACAGGAACACAGTGAACAGGTGCGCAATGAATAGGTGCACAATGAACAGGGCCACAGTGAACACGAGCACAGAGAACAGGAACACAGTGAACAGATGCACAATGAACAGGTGCACAGTGAACAGGAGCACAGTGCACAGGAGCACAGTGAACAGGAACAGAGTGAACAGGTGCAAAAAGAACAGGTGCGCAGTGAACAGGAGCAGAATGAACAGGTGCACAGTGAACAGTTGCACAGTGAAGAGGAGCACAGTGAACAGGTGCACAATGAACAGGGGCAGAGTGAACAGGGGCAGAGTGAACAGGAGCACAGTGAACAGGTGCACAATGAACAGGTGCTCAGTGCACAGGTGCACAGTGAACAGGAACACATTGAACAGGTGCACAAAGAACAGTTGCACAGTGAACAGGTGCACAGTGAAGAGGTGCACAGTGAAAAGGAGCACAGTGAACAGGAACACAGTGAACAGGTGCACAATGAACAGGAGCACAGTGAACAGGAGCACAGTGAACAGGTTCGCAATGAATAGGTGCACAGTGAACAGGAGCACAGTGAACAGGAACAGAGTGAACAGGGGCACAGTGAACAGGAGCACAGAGAACAGGAACACAGTGACCAGGTGCACAACAAACAGGTGCACAGTGAGCAGGAGCACAGTGAACAGGAACAGAGTGAAAAGGTGCAAAAAGAACAGGTGCGCAGTGAACAGGAGCAGAATGAACAGGTGCACAGTGAACAGGTGCACAGTGAAGAGGAGCACAGTGAACAGGAACAGAGTGAACATGTGCACAATGAACAGGGGCACAGTGAACAGGAGCACAGTGAACAGGAACACAGTGAACAGGTGCACAATGAACAGGTGCAGAGTGAACAGGTGCACAGTGAACAGGAGCACCGTGAACAGAAACAGAGTGAACAGGTGCAAAATGAACAGGTGTGCAGTGAACAGGAGCAGAATGAACAGCCGCACATCGAACAGGTGCACAGTGAAGAGGAACACAGTGAAGAGGAGCAAAGTGAACTGGAGCACAGTGAACAGGAGCAGAATGAACAGGCGCACAGCGAACAGGTGCTCAGTGAACAGGAACACAGGGAACAGGAGCACAGTGAACAGGAGCACAGTGAACAGGAACACAGTGACCAGCACCACAGTGAACAGGTGCACAATGAACAGGAGCACAGTGAAAAGGTGCACAGTGAAAAGGAGCACAGTGAACAGGAACACAGTGAACAGGAGCACAATGAACAGGAGCACAGTAAAAAGGTGCACAGTGAACAGGAACACAGTGAACAGGTGCGCAATGAATAGGTGCACAATGAACAGGGCCACAGTGAACACGAGCACAGAGAACAGGAACACAGTGAACAGATGCACAATGAACAGTTGCACAGTGAACAGGAGCACAGTGCACAGGAGCACAGTGAACAGGAACAGAGTGAACAGGTGCAAAAAGAACAGGTGCGCAGTGAACAGGAGCAGAATGAACAGGTGCACAGTGAACAGTTGCACAGTGAAGAGGAGCACAGTGAACAGGTGCACAATGAACAGGGGCAGAGTGAACAGTGGCAGAGTGAACAGGAGCACAGTGAACAGGTGCACAATGAACAGGTGCTCAGTGCACAGGTGCACAGTGAACAGGAACACATTGAACAGGTGCACAAAGAACAGTTGCACAGTGAACAGGTGCACAGTGAAGAGGTGCACAGTGAAAAGGAGCACAGTGAACAGGAACACAGTGAACAGGTGCACAATGAACAGGAGCACAGTGAACAGGAGCACAGTGAACAGGTTCGCAATGAATAGGTGCACAGTGAACAGGAGCACAGTGAACAGGAACAGAGTGAACAGGTGCACAGTGAACAGGAGCACAGAGAACAGGAACACAGTGAACAGGTGCAAAAAGAACAGGAGCGCAGTGAACAGGAGCAGAATGAACAGGTGCACAGTGAACAGGAGCACAGTGAACAGGTGCACAGTGAACAGGTGCACAGCGAACGGGTGCACAATGAACAGCTGCACAGTGAAGAGGAGCACAGTGAACAGGAACACAGTGAACAGGTGCACAATGAACAGGTGCGCAGTGAACAGGTGCACAGTGAACAGGTGCACAGTGAACAGGAACAGAGTGAACAAGTGCAAAAAGAACAGGTGCGCAGTGAACAGGAGCAGAATGAACAGGTGCACAGCGAACAGGTGCACAGTGAAGAGGAACACAGCGAACAGGTGCACAATGAACAGGAGCACAGTTAACAGGAACACAAGGAACAGGAGCACAGTGAACAGGAGCACAGTGAACAGGAACACAGTGAACAGGAGCACAGGGAACAGGAGCACAGGGAACAGGAACACATTGAAGAGGAGCAAAGTGAACAGGTGCACATTGAACAGGGACACAGGGAACAGGTGCACAGTGAACAGGTGCAGACCGAACAGTTGCACAGTGAACAGGAGCACAATGAACAGGTGCACAGTGAACAGGTGCACCGTGAACAGGTGCACAGTGAACGGGTGCACAATGAACAGGTGCACAGTGAACAGGTGCACAGTGAACGGGTGCACAATGAACAGCGGCCCAGTGAACAGGAGCAGAATGACAAGGTGCATAGTGAATAGGAGCACAGTGAACAGGTGCACAATGAACAGGTGCACAGTGAACAGGAGCACAGTGAACAGGTGCACAGTGAACGGGTGCACAGTGAACAGCGGCCCAGTGAACAGGAGCAGAATGACAAGGTGCATAGTGAATAGGAGCACAGTGAACAGGTGCACAATGAGCAGGTGCAGAATAAACAGGTGCACAGTGAACAGGAGCACAGTCCACAGGAGGACAGTGAACAGGGGCACAGTGAACAGGAGCAGAATGACCAGGTGCATAGTGAACAGGAGCACAGTGAACAGGTGCACAGCGAACAGGTGCACAATGAACAGGAGCACAGTTAACAGGAACACAAGGAACAGGAGCACAGTGAACAGGAGCACAGTGAACAGGAACACAGTGAACAGGAGCACAGGGAACAGGAGCACAGGGAACAGGAACACATTGAAGAGGAGCAAAGTGAACAGGTGCACATTGAACAGGGACACAGGGAACAGGTGCACAGTGAACAGGTGCAGACCGAACAGTTGCACAGTGAACAGGAGCACAATGAACAGGTGCACAGTGAACAGGTGCACCGTGAACAGGTGCACAGTGAACGGGTGCACAATGAACAGGTGCACAGTGAACAGGTGCACAGTGAACGGGTGCACAATGAACAGCGGCCCAGTGAACAGGAGCAGAATGACAAGGTGCATAGTGAATAGGAGCACAGTGAACAGGTGCACAATGAACAGGTGCACAGTGAACAGGAGCACAGTGAACAGGTGCACAGTGAACGGGTGCACAGTGAACAGCGGCCCAGTGAACAGGAGCAGAATGACAAGGTGCATAGTGAATAGGAGCACAGTGAACAGGTGCACAATGAGCAGGTGCAGAATAAACAGGTGCACAGTGAACAGGAGCACAGTCCACAGGAGGACAGTGAACAGGGGCACAGTGAACAGGAGCAGAATGACCAGGTGCATAGTGAACAGGAGCACAGTGAACAGGTGCACAGTGAACAGGTGCACAATGAACAGGTGCACAGTGAACAGGTGCACAGTGAACGGGTGCACAGTGAACAGCGGCACAGTGAACAGGAGCAGAATGACCAGGTGCATAGTGAACAGGAGCACAGTGAACAGGTGCACAATGAGCAGGTGCACAATAAACAGGTGCACAGTGAACAGGAGCACAGTGAACAGGTGCACAGTGAACAGGGGCACAGTGAACAGGGGCACAGTGAACAGGTGCACAGTGAACAGGTGCACAATGAGCAGGAGCAGAATAAATAGGTGCACAGTGAACAGGGGCACAGTGAACAGGAGCACAGTGAGCAGGTGCACAGTGAACAGGAGCACAGTGAACAGGGGCACAGTGAACAGGGGCACAGTGAACAGGTGCACAGTGAACAGGAGCCCAGTGAACAGGGGCACAGTGAACAGGTGCACATTGAACAGGAGCACAGTGAACAGGTGCACAGTGAACAGGAGCAGAATAAACAGGTGCACAGTGAACAGGAGCACAGTGAACAGGAACAGAGTGAACAGGTGCAAAATGAACAGGAGCGCAGTGAACAGGAGCAGAATGAACATGTGCACAGTGAAGAGGAGCACTGTGCACAGGTGCACAGGGAACAGGAGCAGAATGAACCGGTGCATAGTGAACAGGTGCAGAGTGAACAGGTGCACAATCATCAGGTGCACAGTGAACAGGTGCACAGTGAACATGAGCACAGTGAACAGGTGCACAGTGACCAGGAGCACAGTGATCCGGAGCAGAATGAATAGGTCCATAGTGAACAGGTGCACCCTGAACAGGTGCACAGTCATCAAGTGCACAGTCAACAGGAGCACAGTGAACAGGTGCACAGTCAACAGGTGCACAGTCACCAGGAGCACAGTGGCCAGGTGCACAGTGAACAGGAGCACAGTGAACAGGAGAACAGAGAACAGGTGCACATTAAACAGGTGCACTGTGAACAGGTGCACAGTGAAGAGGTGCACAATGAACAGGGGCACAGTGAACAGGAGCACAGTGAACAGGAACAGAGTGAGCAGGTGCAAAATGAACAGGTGCACAGTGAACAGGAGCACAGTGAATAGCAGCACAGTGCACAGGAGCACAGTGAGCAGGAGCAGAATGAACAGGGGCACAGTGAACAGGTGCACAGTGAACAGGTGCACAGTGAACCGAAGAACAGTGGTCAGGAGCACAGTGAACAGGTGCAGAGCGAACAGATGCACAGTGAAAAGGAGCACAGTGAACAGGAACACAGTGAACAGGTGCACAATGAACAGGAGCACAATGAACAGGTGCGCAATGAATAGGTGCACAATGAACAGGAGCACAATGAATAGGTGCACAGTGAACAGGTGCACAGTGAACAGGAACACACTGAACACGTGCGCAATGAATAGGTGCACAATGAACAGGGCTACAGTGAACAGGAGCACAGAGAACAGGAACACAGTGAACAGGTGCACAATGAACAGGTGCACAGTGAATAGGAGCACAGTGCACAGGAGCACAGTGAACAGGAACAGAGTGAACAGGTGCAAAAAGAACAGGTGCGCAGTGAACAGGGGCAGAATGAGCAGGTGCACAGTGAACAGCTGCACAGTGAAGAGGAGCACAGTGAACAGGAACACAGTGAACAGGTGCACAGTGAAGAGGTGCACAGTGAAAAGGAGCACAGTGAACAGGAACACAGTAAACAGGTGCACAATGAACAGGAGCACAGTGAACAAGAACACACTGAACAGGTTCGCAATGAATAGGTGCACAGTGAACTGGAGCACAGTGAACAGGTGCACAGTGAACAGGTGCACAGTGAACTGGAGCACAGTGAACAGGAACAGAGTGAACAAGTGCACAATGAACAGGGGCACAGTGAACAGGAGCACAGAGAACAGGAACACAGTGACCAGGTGCACAACAAACAGGTGCACAGTGAGCAGGAGCACAGTGAACAGGAACAGAGTGAACAGGTGCAAAAAGAACAGGTGCGCAGTGAACAGGGGCAGAATGAGCAGGTGCACAGTGAACAGGTGCACAGTGAAGAGGAGCACAGTGAACAGGAACAGAGTGAACATGTGCACAATGAACAGGGGCACAGTGAACAGGAGCACAGTGAACAGGAACACAGTGAACAGGTGCACAATGAACAGGTGCAGAGTGAACAGGTGCACAGTGAACAGGTGCACAGTGAACAGAAACAGAGTGAACAGGTGCAAAATGAACAGGTGTGCAGTGAACAGGAGCAGAATGAACAGCCGCACAGCGAACAGGTGCACAGTGAAGAGGAACACAGTGAAGAGGAGCAAAGTGAACTGGAGCACAGTGAACAGGAGCAGAATGAACAGGCGCACAGCGAACTGGTGCTCAGTGAACAGGAACACAGGGAACAGGAGCACAGTGAACAGGAGCACAGTGAACAGGAACACAGTGACCAGAACCACAGTGAACAGGTGCACAATGAACAGGAGCACAGTGAAAAGGTGCACAGTGAAAAGGAGCACAGTGAACAGGAACACAGTGAACAGGAGCACAATGAACAGGAGCACAGTAAAAAGGTGCACAGTGAACAGGAACACAGTGAACAGGTGCGCAATGAATAGGTGCACAATGAACAGGGCCACAGTGAACACGAGCACAGAGAACAGGAACACAGTGAACAGATGCACAATGAACAGGTGCACAGTGAACAGGAGCACAGTGCACAGGAGCACAGTGAACAGGAACAGAGTGAACAGGTGCAAAAAGAACAGGTGCGCAGTGAACAGGAGCAGAATGAACAGGTGCACAGTGAACAGTTGCACAGTGAAGAGGAGCACAGTGAACAGGTGCACAATGAACAGGGGCAGAGTGAACAGGGGCAGAGTGAACAGGAGCACAGTGAACAGGTGCACAATGAACAGGTGCTCAGTGCACAGGTGCACAGTGAACAGGAACACATTGAACAGGTGCACAAAGAACAGTTGCACAGTGAACAGGTGCACAGTGAAGAGGTGCACAGTGAAAAGGAGCACAGTGAACAGGAACACAGTGAACAGGTGCACAATGAACAGGAGCACAGTGAACAGGAGCACAGTGAACAGGTTCGCAATGAATAGGTGCACAGTGAACAGGAGCACAGTGAACAGGAACAGAGTGAACAGGGGCACAGTGAACAGGAGCACAGAGAACAGGAACACAGTGACCAGGTGCACAACAAACAGGTGCACAGTGAGCAGGAGCACAGTGAACAGGAACAGAGTGAAAAGGTGCAAAAAGAACAGGTGCGCAGTGAACAGGAGCAGAATGAACAGGTGCACAGTGAACAGGTGCACAGTGAAGAGGAGCACAGTGAACAGGAACAGAGTGAACATGTGCACAATGAACAGGGGCACAGTGAACAGGAGCACAGTGAACAGGAACACAGTGAACAGGTGCACAATGAACAGGTGCAGAGTGAACAGGTGCACAGTGAACAGGAGCACCGTGAACAGAAACAGAGTGAACAGGTGCAAAATGAACAGGTGTGCAGTGAACAGGAGCAGAATGAACAGCCGCACATCGAACAGGTGCACAGTGAAGAGGAACACAGTGAAGAGGAGCAAAGTGAACTGGAGCACAGTGAACAGGAGCAGAATGAACAGGCGCACAGCGAACAGGTGCTCAGTGAACAGGAACACAGGGAACAGGAGCACAGTGAACAGGAGCACAGTGAACAGGAACACAGTGACCAGCACCACAGTGAACAGGTGCACAATGAACAGGAGCACAGTGAAAAGGTGCACAGTGAAAAGGAGCACAGTGAACAGGAACACAGTGAACAGGAGCACAATGAACAGGAGCACAGTAAAAAGGTGCACAGTGAACAGGAACACAGTGAACAGGTGCGCAATGAATAGGTGCACAATGAACAGGGCCACAGTGAACACGAGCACAGAGAACAGGAACACAGTGAACAGATGCACAATGAACAGTTGCACAGTGAACAGGAGCACAGTGCACAGGAGCACAGTGAACAGGAACAGAGTGAACAGGTGCAAAAAGAACAGGTGCGCAGTGAACAGGAGCAGAATGAACAGGTGCACAGTGAACAGTTGCACAGTGAAGAGGAGCACAGTGAACAGGTGCACAATGAACAGGGGCAGAGTGAACAGTGGCAGAGTGAACAGGAGCACAGTGAACAGGTGCACAATGAACAGGTGCTCAGTGCACAGGTGCACAGTGAACAGGAACACATTGAACAGGTGCACAAAGAACAGTTGCACAGTGAACAGGTGCACAGTGAAGAGGTGCACAGTGAAAAGGAGCACAGTGAACAGGAACACAGTGAACAGGTGCACAATGAACAGGAGCACAGTGAACAGGAGCACAGTGAACAGGTTCGCAATGAATAGGTGCACAGTGAACAGGAGCACAGTGAACAGGAACAGAGTGAACAGGTGCACAGTGAACAGGAGCACAGAGAACAGGAACACAGTGAACAGGTGCAAAAAGAACAGGAGCGCAGTGAACAGGAGCAGAATGAACAGGTGCACAGTGAACAGGAGCACAGTGAACAGGTGCACAGTGAACAGGTGCACAGCGAACGGGTGCACAATGAACAGCTGCACAGTGAAGAGGAGCACAGTGAACAGGAACACAGTGAACAGGTGCACAATGAACAGGTGCGCAGTGAACAGGTGCACAGTGAACAGGTGCACAGTGAACAGGAACAGAGTGAACAAGTGCAAAAAGAACAGGTGCGCAGTGAACAGGAGCAGAATGAACAGGTGCACAGCGAACAGGTGCACAGTGAAGAGGAACACAGCGAACAGGTGCACAATGAACAGGAGCACAGTTAACAGGAACACAAGGAACAGGAGCACAGTGAACAGGAGCACAGTGAACAGGAACACAGTGAACAGGAGCACAGGGAACAGGAGCACAGGGAACAGGAACACATTGAAGAGGAGCAAAGTGAACAGGTGCACATTGAACAGGGACACAGGGAACAGGTGCACAGTGAACAGGTGCAGACCGAACAGTTGCACAGTGAACAGGAGCACAATGAACAGGTGCACAGTGAACAGGTGCACCGTGAACAGGTGCACAGTGAACGGGTGCACAATGAACAGGTGCACAGTGAACAGGTGCACAGTGAACGGGTGCACAATGAACAGCGGCCCAGTGAACAGGAGCAGAATGACAAGGTGCATAGTGAATAGGAGCACAGTGAACAGGTGCACAATGAACAGGTGCACAGTGAACAGGAGCACAGTGAACAGGTGCACAGTGAACGGGTGCACAGTGAACAGCGGCCCAGTGAACAGGAGCAGAATGACAAGGTGCATAGTGAATAGGAGCACAGTGAACAGGTGCACAATGAGCAGGTGCAGAATAAACAGGTGCACAGTGAACAGGAGCACAGTCCACAGGAGGACAGTGAACAGGGGCACAGTGAACAGGAGCAGAATGACCAGGTGCATAGTGAACAGGAGCACAGTGAACAGGTGCACAGTGAACAGGTGCACAATGAACAGGTGCACAGTGAACAGGTGCACAGTGAACGGGTGCACAGTGAACAGCGGCACAGTGAACAGGAGCAGAATGACCAGGTGCATAGTGAACAGGAGCACAGTGAACAGGTGCACAATGAGCAGGTGCACAATAAACAGGTGCACAGTGAACAGGAGCACAGTGAACAGGTGCACAGTGAACAGGGGCACAGTGAACAGGGGCACAGTGAACAGGTGCACAGTGAACAGGTGCACAATGAGCAGGAGCAGAATAAATAGGTGCACAGTGAACAGGGGCACAGTGAACAGGAGCACAGTGAGCAGGTGCACAGTGAACAGGAGCACAGTGAACAGGGGCACAGTGAACAGGGGCACAGTGAACAGGTGCACAGTGAACAGGAGCCCAGTGAACAGGGGCACAGTGAACAGGTGCACATTGAACAGGAGCACAGTGAACAGGTGCACAGTGAACAGGAGCAGAATAAACAGGTGCACAGTTAACAGGAGCACAGTGAACAGGAGGACAGTGAACAGGGGCACAGTGAACAGGAGCAGAATGACCAGGTGCATAGTGAACAGGAGCACAGTGAACAAGTGCACAGTGAACAGGTGAACAGTGAACAGGTGCACAATGAGCAGGAGCAGAATAAACAGGTGCACAGTGAACAGGGGCACAGTGAACAGGGGCACAGTGAACAGGTGCACAGTGAACAGGTGCACAATGAGCAGGAGCAGAATAAACAGGTACACAGTGAACAGGGGCACAGTGAACAGGAGCACAGTGAACAGGAGCACAGTGAACAAGTGCACAGTGAACAGGTGAACAGTGAACAGGTGCACAATGAGCAGGATCAGAATAAACAGGTGCCCAGTGAACAGGGGCACAGTGAACAGGAGCACAGTGAACAGGTGCACAGTGAACAAGAACACACTGAACAGGTTCGCAATGAATAGGTGCACAGTGAACAGGAGCACAGTGAACAGGAACAGAGTCAACAGGTGCACAATGAACAGGGGCACAGTGAACAGGAGCACAGTGAACAGGTGCACAATGAATAGGTGCACAGTGAACAGGTGCACAGTGAACAGGAACACATTGAACAGGTGCACAAAGAACAGGTGCACAGCGAACAGTTGCACAGTGAACAGGTGCACAGTGAAGAGGTGCACAGTGAAAAGGAGCACAGTGATCAGGAACACAGTGAGCAGGTGCACAATGAACAGGAGCACAGTGAACAAGAACACACTGAACAGGTTCGCAATGAATAGGTGCACAGTGAACAGGAGCACAGTGAACAGGAACACAGTGACCAGGTGCACAACGAACAAGTGCACAGTGAACAAGAGCACAGTGAACAGGAACAGAGTGAACAGGTGCAAAAAGAACAGGTGCGCAGTGAACAGAAGCAGAATGAACAGGTGCACAGTGAACAGGTGCACAGTGAACAGGAGCACACTGAACAGGAACAGAGTGAACATGTGCACAATGAACAGGGGCACAGTGAACAGGAGCACAGTGAACAGGAACACAGTGAACAGGTGCACAATGAACAGGTGCACAGTGAACAGGTGCACAGTGAACAGGTGCACAGTGAACAGAAACAGAGTGAACAGGCGCAAAATGAACAGGTGCACAGTGGACAGGAGCAGAATGAACAGGCGCACAGCGAACAGGTGCACAGTGAAGAGGAACACAGTGAGGAGGAGCAAAGTGAACAGGAGCACAGTGAACAGGAGCAGAATGAGCAGGCGCACAGCGAACAGGTGCACAGTGAACAGGAACACAGTGAAGAGGAGCAAAGTGAACAGGTGCACATTGAACAGGAATACAAGGAACAGGAGCACAGTGAACAGAAACACAGTGGCCAGCACCACAGTGAACAGGTGCACAATGAACAGGAGCACAGTGAAAAGGTGCACAGTGAAAAGGAGCACAGTGAACAGGAACTCAGTGAACAGGTGCACAATGAACAGGAGCACAGTGAAAAGGTGCACAGTGAACAGGAACACAGTGAACAGGTGCGCAATGAATAGGTGCACAATGAACAGGGCCACAGTGAACAGGAGCACAGAGAACAGGAGCACAGTGAACAGATGCACAATGAACAGGTGCACAGTGAACAGGAGCACAGTGCACAGGAGCACAAAGAGCAGTTGCACAGTGAACAGGTGCACAGTGAAGAGGTGCACAGTGAAAAGGAGCACAGTGAACAGGATCACAGTGAACAGGTGCACAATGAACAGGAGCACAGTGAACAGGAGCGCAGTGAACAGGTTCGCAATGAATAGGTGCACAGCGAACAGGAGCACAGTGAACAGGAACAGAGTGAACAGGTGCACAGTGAACAGGAGCACAGAAAACAGGAACACAGTGAACAGGTGCACAACAAACAGGTGCACAGTGAACAGGTGCAAAAAGAACAGGAGCGCAGTGAACAGGAGCAGAATGAACAGGTGCACAGTGAACAGGTGCACAGTGAACAGGTGCACAGTGAAAAGGTGCCCAGTGAACGGGTGCACAATGAACAGGTGCACAGTGAAGAGGAGCACAGTGAACAGGAACAGAGTGAACAGGATGCACAATGAACAGGGCCACAGTGAACAGGAGCACAGTGAACAGGTGCATAGTGAACAGGTGCACAATGAACAGGTGCACAGTGAACAGGAGCACAGTGAACAGGTGCACAGTGAACAGGGGCACAGTGAACAGGGGCACAGTGAACAGGTGCACAGTGAACAGGTGCACAATGAGCAGAAGCAGAATAAATAGGTGCACAGTGAACAGGGGCACAGTGAACAGGAGCACAGTGAACAGGTGCACAGTGAACAGGAGCACAGTGAACAGGGGCACAGTGAACAGGGGCACAGTGAACAGGTGCACAGTGAACAGGAGCCCAGTGAACAGGGGCACAGTGAACAGGTGCACATTGAACAGGAGCACAGTGAACAGGTGCACAGTGAACAGGAGCAGAATAAACAGGTGCACAGTTAACAGGAGCACAGTGAACAGGAGGACAGTGAACAGGGCCACAGTGAACAGGAGCAGAATGACCAGGTGCATAGTGAACAGGAGCACAGTGAACAAGTGCACAGTGAACAGGTGAACAGTGAACAGGTGCACAATGAGCAGGAGCAGAATAAACAGGTGCACAGTGAACAGGGGCACAGTGAACAGGGGCACAGTGAACAGGTGCACAGTGAACAGGTGCACAATGAGCAGGAGCAGAATAAACAGGTACACAGTGAACAGGGGCACAGTGAACAGGAGCACAGTGAACAGGAGCACAGTGAACAAGTGCACAGTGAACAGGTGAACAGTGAACAGGTGCACAATGAGCAGGATCAGAATAAACAGGTGCCCAGTGAACAGGGGCACAGTGAACAGGAGCACAGTGAACAGGTGCACAGTGAACAAGAACACACTGAACAGGTTCGCAATGAATAGGTGCACAGTGAACAGGAGCACAGTGAACAGGAACAGAGTCAACAGGTGCACAATGAACAGGGGCACAGTGAACAGGAGCACAGTGAACAGGTGCACAATGAATAGGTGCACAGTGAACAGGTGCACAGTGAACAGGAACACATTGAACAGGTGCACAAAGAACAGGTGCACAGCGGACAGTTGCACAGTGAACAGGTGCACAGTGAAGAGGTGCACAGTGAAAAGGAGCACAGTGATCAGGAACACAGTGAGCAGGTGCACAATGAACAGGAGCACAGTGAACAAGAACACACTGAACAGGTTCGCAATGAATAGGTGCACAGTGAACAGGAGCACAGTGAACAGGAACAGAGTGAACAGGTGCACAATGAACAGGGGCACAGTGAACAGGAGCACAGAGAACAGGAACACAGTGACCAGGTGCACAACAAACAGGTGCACAGTGAACAAGAGCACAGTGAACAGGAACAGAGTGAACAGGTGCAAAAAGAACAGGTGCGCAGTGAACAGAAGCAGAATGAACAGGTGCACAGTGAACAGGTGCACAGTGAACAGGAGCACACTGAACAGGAACAGAGTGAACATGTGCACAATGAACAGGGGCACAGTGAACAGGAGCACAGTGAACAGGAACACAGTGAACAGGTGCACAATGAACAGGTGCACAGTGAACAGGTGCACAGTGAACAGGTGCACAGTGAACAGAAACAGAGTGAACAGGCGCAAAATGAACAGGTGCGCAGTGGACAGGAGCAGAATGAACAGGCGCACAGCGAACAGGTGCACAGTGAAGAGGAACACAGTGAGGAGGAGCAAAGTGAACAGGAGCACAGTGAACAGGAGCAGAATGAACAGGCGCACAGCGAACAGGTGCACAGTGAAGAGGAACACAGTGAAGAGGAGCAAAGTGAACAGGTGCACATTGAACAGGAATACAAGGAACAGGAGCACAGTGAACAGGAACACAGTGACCAGCACCACAGTGAACAGGTGCACAATGAACAGGAGCACAGTGAAAAGGTGCACAGTGAAAAGGAGCACAGTGAACAGGAACTCAGTGAACAGGTGCACAATGAACAGGAGCACAGTGAAAAGGTGCACAGTGAACAGGAACACAGTGAACAGGTGCGCAATGAATAGGTGCACAATGAACAGGGCCACAGTGAACAGGAGCACAGAGAACAGGAGCACAGTGAACAGATGCACAATGAACAGGTGCACAGTGAACAGGAGCACAGTGCACAGGAGCACAAAGAGCAGTTGCACAGTGAACAGGTGCACAGTGAAGAGGTGCACAGTGAAAAGGAGCACAGTGAACAGGATCACAGTGAACAGGTGCACAATGAACAGGAGCACAGTGAACAGGAGCGCAGTGAACAGGTTCGCAATGAATAGGTGCACAGCGAACAGGAGCACAGTGAACAGGAACAGAGTGAACAGGTGCACAGTGAACAGGAGCACAGAAAACAGGAACACAGTGAACAGGTGCACAACAAACAGGTGCACAGTGAACAGGTGCAAAAAGAACAGGAGCGCAGTGAACAGGAGCAGAATGAACAGGTGCACAGTGAACAGGTGCACAGTGAACAGGTGCACAGTGAAAAGGTGCACAGTGAACGGGTGCACAATGAACAGGTGCACAGTGAAGAGGAGCACAGTGAACAGGAAGAGAGTGAACAGGTGCACAATGAACAGGGCCACAGTGAACAGGAGCACAGTGAACAGGTGCATAGTGAACAGGTGCACAATGAACAGGTGCACAGTGAACAGGAGCACAGTGAACAGGTGCACAGTGAACAGGGGCACAGTGAACAGGGGCACAGTGAACAGGTGCACAGTGAACAGGTGCACAATGAGCAGAAGCAGAATAAATAGGTGCACAGTGAACAGGGGCACAGTGAACAGGAGCACAGTGAACAGGTGCACAGTGAACAGGAGCACAGTGAACAGGGGCACAGTGAACAGGGGCACAGTGAACAGGTGCACAGTGAACAGGAGCCCAGTGAACAGGGGCACAGTGAACAGGTGCACATTGAACAGGAGCACAGTGAACAGGTGCACAGTGAACAGGAGCAGAATAAACAGGTGCACAGTTAACAGGAGCACAGTGAACAGGAGGACAGTGAACAGGGCCACAGTGAACAGGAGCAGAATGACCAGGTGCATAGTGAACAGGAGCACAGTGAACAAGTGCACAGTGAACAGGTGAACAGTGAACAGGTGCACAATGAGCAGGAGCAGAATAAACAGGTGCACAGTGAACAGGGGCACAGTGAACAGGGGCACAGTGAACAGGTGCACAGTGAACAGGTGCACAATGAGCAGGAGCAGAATAAACAGGTACACAGTGAACAGGGGCACAGTGAACAGGAGCACAGTGAACAGGAGCACAGTGAACAAGTGCACAGTGAACAGGTGAACAGTGAACAGGTGCACAATGAGCAGGATCAGAATAAACAGGTGCCCAGTGAACAGGGGCACAGTGAACAGGAGCACAGTGAACAGGTGCACAGTGAACAAGAACACACTGAACAGGTTCGCAATGAATAGGTGCACAGTGAACAGGAGCACAGTGAACAGGAACAGAGTCAACAGGTGCACAATGAACAGGGGCACAGTGAACAGGAGCACAGTGAACAGGTGCACAATGAATAGGTGCACAGTGAACAGGTGCACAGTGAACAGGAACACATTGAACAGGTGCACAAAGAACAGGTGCACAGCGGACAGTTGCACAGTGAACAGGTGCACAGTGAAGAGGTGCACAGTGAAAAGGAGCACAGTGATCAGGAACACAGTGAGCAGGTGCACAATGAACAGGAGCACAGTGAACAAGAACACACTGAACAGGTTCGCAATGAATAGGTGCACAGTGAACAGGAGCACAGTGAACAGGAACAGAGTGAACAGGTGCACAATGAACAGGGGCACAGTGAACAGGAGCACAGAGAACAGGAACACAGTGACCAGGTGCACAACAAACAGGTGCACAGTGAACAAGAGCACAGTGAACAGGAACAGAGTGAACAGGTGCAAAAAGAACAGGTGCGCAGTGAACAGAAGCAGAATGAACAGGTGCACAGTGAACAGGTGCACAGTGAACAGGAGCACACTGAACAGGAACAGAGTGAACATGTGCACAATGAACAGGGGCACAGTGAACAGGAGCACAGTGAACAGGAACACAGTGAACAGGTGCACAATGAACAGGTGCACAGTGAACAGGTGCACAGTGAACAGGTGCACAGTGAACAGAAACAGAGTGAACAGGCGCAAAATGAACAGGTGCGCAGTGGACAGGAGCAGAATGAACAGGCGCACAGCGAACAGGTGCACAGTGAAGAGGAACACAGTGAGGAGGAGCAAAGTGAACAGGAGCACAGTGAACAGGAGCAGAATGAACAGGCGCACAGCGAACAGGTGCACAGTGAAGAGGAACACAGTGAAGAGGAGCAAAGTGAACAGGTGCACATTGAACAGGAATACAAGGAACAGGAGCACAGTGAACAGGAACACAGTGACCAGCACCACAGTGAACAGGTGCACAATGAACAGGAGCACAGTGAAAAGGTGCACAGTGAAAAGGAGCACAGTGAACAGGAACTCAGTGAACAGGTGCACAATGAACAGGAGCACAGTGAAAAGGTGCACAGTGAACAGGAACACAGTGAACAGGTGCGCAATGAATAGGTGCACAATGAACAGGGCCACAGTGAACAGGAGCACAGAGAACAGGAGCACAGTGAACAGATGCACAATGAACAGGTGCACAGTGAACAGGAGCGCAGTGCACAGGAGCACAAAGAGCAGTTGCACAGTGAACAGGTGCACAGTGAAGAGGTGCACAGTGAAAACGAGCACAGTGAATAGGATCACAGTGAACAGGTGCACAATGAACAGGAGCACAGTGAACAGGAGCGCAGTGAACAGGTTCGCAATGAATAGGTGCACAGTGAACAGGAGCACAGTGAACAGGAACAGAGTGAACAGGTGCACAGTGAACAGGAGCACAGAGAACAGGAACACAGTGAACAGGTGCACAACAAACAGGTGCACAGTGAACAGGTGCAAAAAGAACAGGAGCGCAGTGAACAGGAGCAGAATGAACAGGTGCACAGTGAACAGGTGCACAGTGAACAGGTGCACAGTGAAAAGGTGCACAGTGAACGGGTGCACAATGAACAGGTGCACAGTGAAGAGGAGCACAGTGAACAGGAACAGAGTGAACAGGTGCACAATGAACAGGGCCACAGTGAACAGGAGCACAGTGAACAGGTGCATAGTGAACAGGTGCACAATGAACAGGTGCACAGTGAACAGGAGCACAGTGAACAGGAACACAGTGAACAGGTGCATAATGAACAGGTGCACAGTGAACAGGTACACAGTGAACAGGTGCACAGTGAACAGGAGCAGAATGAACAGGTGCACAGCGAACAGCTGCAAAGTGAAGAGGAACACAGTGAACAGGTGCACAATGAACAGGAGCACAGTTAACAGAAACACAGGGAACAGGAGCACAGTGAACAGGAGCAGAATGAACAGGTGCACAGTGATCGGGTGCACAATGAACAGGTGCACAGTGAACAGGTGCACAGTGAACGGGTGCACAATGAACAGTTGCACAGCAAACAGGTGCACAGTGAACGGGTGCACAGTGAACAGCGGCACAGTGAACAGGAGCACAATGAACAGCTGCACAGTGAAGAGGAGCACAGTGAACAGGGGTACAATGAACAGGTGCGCAGTGAACAGGTGCACAGTGAACAGGTGCACAGTGAACAGGTGCACAGTGAACAGGAACAGAGTGAACAAGTGCAAAAAGAACAGGTGCGCAGTGAACAGGAGCAGAATGAACAGGTGCACAGCGAACAGGTGCACAGTGAAGAGGAACACAGCGAACAGGTGCACAATGAACAGGAACACAGTTAACAGGTGCACAATGAACAGCAGCACAGTGAACAGGAGCGCAGTGAACAGGTTCGCAATGAATAGGTGCACAGCGAACAGGAGCACAGTGAACAGGAACAGAGTGAACAGGTGCACAGTGAACAGGAGCACAGAAAACAGGAACACAGTGAACAGGTGCACAACAAACAGGTGCACAGTGAACAGGTGCAAAAAGAACAGGAGCGCAGTGAACAGGAGCAGAATGAACAGGTGCACAGTGAACAGGTGCACAGTGAACAGGTGCACAGTGAAAAGGTGCACAGTGAACGGGTGCACAATGAACAGGTGCACAGTGAAGAGGAGCACAGTGAACAGGAACAGAGTGAACAGGTGCACAATGAACAGGGCCACAGTGAACAGGAGCACAGTGAACAGGTGCATAGTGAACAGGTGCACAATGAACAGGTGCACAGTGAACAGGAGCACAGTGAACAGGTGCACAGTGAACAGGGGCACAGTGAACAGGGGCACAGTGAACAGGTGCACAGTGAACAGGTGCACAATGAGCAGAAGCAGAATAAATAGGTGCACAGTGAACAGGGGCACAGTGAACAGGAGCACAGTGAACAGGTGCACAGTGAACAGGAGCACAGTGAACAGGGGCACAGTGAACAGGGGCACAGTGAACAGGTGCACAGTGAACAGGAGCCCAGTGAACAGGGGCACAGTGAACAGGTGCACATTGAACAGGAGCACAGTGAACAGGTGCACAGTGAACAGGAGCAGAATAAACAGGTGCACAGTTAACAGGAGCACAGTGAACAGGAGGACAGTGAACAGGGCCACAGTGAACAGGAGCAGAATGACCAGGTGCATAGTGAACAGGAGCACAGTGAACAAGTGCACAGTGAACAGGTGAACAGTGAACAGGTGCACAATGAGCAGGAGCAGAATAAACAGGTGCACAGTGAACAGGGGCACAGTGAACAGGGGCACAGTGAACAGGTGCACAGTGAACAGGTGCACAATGAGCAGGAGCAGAATAAACAGGTACACAGTGAACAGGGGCACAGTGAACAGGAGCACAGTGAACAGGAGCACAGTGAACAAGTGCACAGTGAACAGGTGAACAGTGAACAGGTGCACAATGAGCAGGATCAGAATAAACAGGTGCCCAGTGAACAGGGGCACAGTGAACAGGAGCACAGTGAACAGGTGCACAGTGAACAAGAACACACTGAACAGGTTCGCAATGAATAGGTGCACAGTGAACAGGAGCACAGTGAACAGGAACAGAGTCAACAGGTGCACAATGAACAGGGGCACAGTGAACAGGAGCACAGTGAACAGGTGCACAATGAATAGGTGCACAGTGAACAGGTGCACAGTGAACAGGAACACATTGAACAGGTGCACAAAGAACAGGTGCACAGCGGACAGTTGCACAGTGAACAGGTGCACAGTGAAGAGGTGCACAGTGAAAAGGAGCACAGTGATCAGGAACACAGTGAGCAGGTGCACAATGAACAGGAGCACAGTGAACAAGAACACACTGAACAGGTTCGCAATGAATAGGTGCACAGTGAACAGGAGCACAGTGAACAGGAACAGAGTGAACAGGTGCACAATGAACAGGGGCACAGTGAACAGGAGCACAGAGAACAGGAACACAGTGACCAGGTGCACAACAAACAGGTGCACAGTGAACAAGAGCACAGTGAACAGGAACAGAGTGAACAGGTGCAAAAAGAACAGGTGCGCAGTGAACAGAAGCAGAATGAACAGGTGCACAGTGAACAGGTGCACAGTGAACAGGAGCACACTGAACAGGAACAGAGTGAACATGTGCACAATGAACAGGGGCACAGTGAACAGGAGCACAGTGAACAGGAACACAGTGAACAGGTGCACAATGAACAGGTGCACAGTGAACAGGTGCACAGTGAACAGGTGCACAGTGAACAGAAACAGAGTGAACAGGCGCAAAATGAACAGGTGCGCAGTGGACAGGAGCAGAATGAACAGGTGCACAGTGAACAGGTGCACAATGAACAGGAGCACAGTGAAAAGGTGCACAGTGAAAAGGAGCACAGTGAACAGGAACTCAGTGAACAGGTGCACAATGAACAGGAGCACAGTGAAAAGGTGCACAGTGAACAGGAACACAGTGAACAGGTGCGCAATGAATAGGTGCACAATGAACAGGGCCACAGTGAACAGGAGCACAGAGAACAGGAGCACAGTGAACAGATGCACAATGAACAGGTGCACAGTGAACAGGAGCGCAGTGCACAGGAGCACAAAGAGCAGTTGCACAGTGAACAGGTGCACAGTGAAGAGGTGCACAGTGAAAAGGAGCACAGTGAATAGGATCACAGTGAACAGGTGCACAATGAACAGGAGCACAGTGAACAGGAGCGCAGTGAACAGGTTCGCAATGAATAGGTGCACAGTGAACAGGAGCACAGTGAACAGGAACAGAGTGAACAGGTGCACAGTGAACAGGAGCACAGAGAACAGGAACACAGTGAACAGGTGCACAACAAACAGGTGCACAGTGAACAGGTGCAAAAAGAACAGGAGCGCAGTGAACAGGAGCAAAATGAACAGGTGCACAGTGAACAGGTGCACAGTGAACAGGTGCACAGTGAAAAGGTGCACAGTGAACGGGTGCACAATGAACATGTGCACAGTGAAGAGGAGCACAGTGAACAGGAACAGAGTGAACAGGTGCACAATGAACAGGGCCACAGTGAACAGGAGCACAGTGAACAGGTGCATAGTGAACAGGTGCACAATGAACAGGTGCACAGTGAACAGGAGCACAGTGAACAGGAACACAGTGAACAGGTGCATAATGAACAGGTGCACAGTGAACAGGTACACAGTGAACAGGTGCACAGTGAACAGGAGCAGAATGAACAGGTGCACAGCGAACAGCTGCAAAGTGAAGAGGAACACAGTGAACAGGTGCACAATGAACAGGAGCACAGTTAACAGAAACACAGGGAACAGGAGCACAGTGAACAGGAGCAGGATGAACAGGTGCACAGTGATCGGGTGCACAATGAACAGGTGCACAGTGAACAGGTGCACAGTGAACGGGTGCACAATGAACAGTTGCACAGCAAACAGGTGCACAGTGAACGGGTGCACAGTGAACAGCGGCACAGTGAACAGGAGCACAATGAACAGCTGCACAGTGAAGAGGAGCACAGTGAACAGGGGTACAATGAACAGGTGCGCAGTGAACAGGTGCACAGTGAACAGGTGCACAGTGAACAGGTGCACAGTGAACAGGAACAGAGTGAACAAGTGCAAAAAGAACAGGTGCGCAGTGAACAGGAGCAGAATGAACAGGTGCACAGCGAACAGGTGCACAGTGAAGAGGAACACAGCGAACAGGTGCACAATGAACAGGAACACAGTTAACAGGAACACAGGGAACAGGAGCACAGTGAACAGGAGCACAGTGAACAGGAACACAGTGAACAGGAGCACAGGGAACAGGAGCACAGGGAACAGGAACACATTGAAGAGGAGCAAAGTGAACAGGTGCACATTGAACAGGTGCACAGTGAACAGGTGCACAGTGAACGGGTGCACAATGAACAGGTGCACAGTGAACAGGTGCACAGTGAACGGGTGCACAGTGAACAGCGGCCCAGTGAACAGGAGCAGAATGACCAGGTGCATAGTGAACAGGAGCACAGTGAACAGGTGCACAATGAGCAGGTGCAGAATAAACAGGTGCACAGTGAACAGGAGCACAGTGAACAGGAGGACAGTGAACAGGGGCACAGTGAACAGGAGCAGAATGACCAGGTGCATAGTGAACAGGAGCACAGTGAACAGGTGCACAGTGAACAGGTGCACAATGAACAGGTGCACAGTGAACAGGTGCACAGTGAACGGGTGCACAGTGAACAGCGGCACAGTGAACAGGAGCAGAATGACCAGGTGCATAGTGAACAGGAGCACAGTGAACAGGTGCACAATGAGCAGGTGCACAATAAACAGGTGCACAGTGAACAGGAGCACAGTGAACAGGTGCACAGTGAACAGGGGCACAGTGAACAGGGGCACAGTGAACAGGTGCACAGTGAACAGGTGCACAATGAGCAGGAGCAGAATAAATAGGTGCACAGTGAACAGGGGCACAGTGAACAGGAGCACAGTGAACAGGTGCACAGTGAACAGGAGCACAGTGAACAGGGGCACAGTGAACAGGGGCACAGTGAACAGGTGCACAGTGAACAGGAGCACAGTGAACAGGGGCACAGTGAACAGGTGCACATTGAACAGGAGCACAGTGAACAGGTGCACAGTGAACAGGAGCAGAATAAACAGGTGCACAGTTAACAGGAGCACAGTGAACAGGAGGACAGTGAACAGGGGCACAGTGAACAGGAGCAGAATGACCAGGTGCATAGTGAACAGGAGCACAGTGAACAAGTGCACAGTGAACAGGTGAACAGTGAACAGGTGCACAATGAGCAGGAGCAGAATAAACAGGTGCACAGTGAACAGGGGCACAGTGAACAGGGGCACAGTGAACAGGTGCACAATGAGCAGGAGCAGAATAAACAGGTACACAGTGAACAGGGGCACAGTGAACAGGAGCACAGTGAACAGGAGCACAGTGAACAAGTGCACAGTGAACAGGTGAACAGTGAACAGGTGCACAATGAGCAGGATCAGAATAAACAGGTGCCCAGTGAACAGGGGCACAGTGAACAGGAGCACAGTGAACAGGTGCACAGTGAACAAGAACACACTGAACAGGTTCGCAATGAATAGGTGCACAGTGAACAGGAGCACAGTGAACAGGAACAGAGTCAACAGGTGCACAATGAACAGGGGCACAGTGAACAGGAGCACAGTGAACAGGTGCACAATGAATAGGTGCACAGTGAACAGGTGCACAGTGAACAGGAACACATTGAACAGGTGCACAAAGAACAGGTGCACAGCGAACAGTTGCACAGTGAACAGGTGCACAGTGAAGAGGTGCACAGTGAAAAGGAGCACAGTGATCAGGAACACAGTGAGCAGGTGCACAATGAACAGGAGCACAGTGAACAAGAACACACTGAACAGGTTCGCAATGAAAAGGTGCACAGTGACCAGGAGCACAGTGAACAGGAACAGAGTGAACAGGTGCACAATGAACAGGGGCACAGTGAACAGGGGCACAGAGAACAGGAACACAGTGACCAGGTGCACAACAAACAGGTGCACAGTGAACAGGAGCACAGTGAACAGGAACAGAGTGAACAGGTGCAAAAAGAACAGGTGCGCAGTGAACAGGAGCAGAATGAATAGGTGCACAGTGAACAGGTGCACAGTGAACAGGAGCACTCTGAACAGGAACAGAGTGAACATGTGCACAATGAACAGGGGCACAGTGAACAGGAGCACAGTGAACAGGAACACAGTGAACAGGTGCACAATGAACAGGTGCACAGTGAACAGGTGCACAGTGAACAGGTGCACAGTGAACAGAAACAGAGTGAACAGGCGCAAAATGAACAGGTGCGCAGTGGACAGGAGCAGAATGAACAGGCGCACAGCGAACAGGTGCACAGTGAAGAGGAACACAGTGAGGAGGAGCAAAGTGAACAGGAGCACAGTGAACAGGAGCAGAATGAACAGGCGCACAGCGAACAGGTGCACAGTGAAGAGGAACACAGTGAAGAGGAGCAAAGTGAACAGGTGCACATTGAACAGGAATACAAGGAACAGGAGCACAGTGAACAGGAACACAGTGACCAGCACCACAGTGAACAGGTGCACAATGAACAGGAGCACAGTGAAAAGGTGCACAGTGAAAAGGAGCACAGTGAACAGGAACTCAGTGAACAGGTGCACAATGAACAGGAGCACAGTGAAAAGGTGCACAGTGAACAGGAACACAGTGAACAGGTGCGCAATGAATAGGTGCACAATGAACAGGGCCACAGTGAATACGGAGCACAGAGAACAGGAGCACAGTGAACAGATGCACAATGAACAGGTGCACAGTGAACAGGAGCACAGTGCACAGGAGCACAAAGAGCAGTTGCACAGTGAACAGGTGCACAGTGAAGAGGTGCACAGTGAAAAGGAGCACAGTGAACAGGATCACAGTGAACAGGTGCACAATGAACAGGAGCACAGTGAACAGGAGCGCAGTGAACAGGTTCGCAATGAATAGGTGCACAGTGAACAGGAGCACAGTGAACAGGAACAGAGTGAACAGGTGCACAATGAACAGGGCCACAGTGAACAGGAGCACAGTGAACAGGTGCATAGTGAACAGGTGCACAATGAACAGGTGCACAGTGAACAGGAGCACAGTGAACAGGTGCACAGTGAACAGGGGCACAGTGAACAGGGGCACAGTGAACAGGTGCACAGTGAACAGGTGCACAATGAGCAGAAGCAGAATAAATAGGTGCACAGTGAACAGGGGCACAGTGAACAGGAGCACAGTGAACAGGTGCACAGTGAACAGGAGCACAGTGAACAGGGGCACAGTGAACAGGGGCACAGTGAACAGGTGCACAGTGAACAGGAGCCCAGTGAACAGGGGCACAGTGAACAGGTGCACATTGAACAGGAGCACAGTGAACAGGTGCACAGTGAACAGGAGCAGAATAAACAGGTGCACAGTTAACAGGAGCACAGTGAACAGGAGGACAGTGAACAGGGCCACAGTGAACAGGAGCAGAATGACCAGGTGCATAGTGAACAGGAGCACAGTGAACAAGTGCACAGTGAACAGGTGAACAGTGAACAGGTGCACAATGAGCAGGAGCAGAATAAACAGGTGCACAGTGAACAGGGGCACAGTGAACAGGGGCACAGTGAACAGGTGCACAGTGAACAGGTGCACAATGAGCAGGAGCAGAATAAACAGGTACACAGTGAACAGGGGCACAGTGAACAGGAGCACAGTGAACAGGAGCACAGTGAACAAGTGCACAGTGAACAGGTGAACAGTGAACAGGTGCACAATGAGCAGGATCAGAATAAACAGGTGCCCAGTGAACAGGGGCACAGTGAACAGGAGCACAGTGAACAGGTGCACAGTGAACAAGAACACACTGAACAGGTTCGCAATGAATAGGTGCACAGTGAACAGGAGCACAGTGAACAGGAACAGAGTCAACAGGTGCACAATGAACAGGGGCACAGTGAACAGGAGCACAGTGAACAGGTGCACAATGAATAGGTGCACAGTGAACAGGTGCACAGTGAACAGGAACACATTGAACAGGTGCACAAAGAACAGGTGCACAGCGGACAGTTGCACAGTGAACAGGTGCACAGTGAAGAGGTGCACAGTGAAAAGGAGCACAGTGATCAGGAACACAGTGAGCAGGTGCACAATGAACAGGAGCACAGTGAACAAGAACACACTGAACAGGTTCGCAATGAATAGGTGCACAGTGAACAGGAGCACAGTGAACAGGAACAGAGTGAACAGGTGCACAATGAACAGGGGCACAGTGAACAGGAGCACAGAGAACAGGAACACAGTGACCAGGTGCACAACAAACAGGTGCACAGTGAACAAGAGCACAGTGAACAGGAACAGAGTGAACAGGTGCAAAAAGAACAGGTGCGCAGTGAACAGAAGCAGAATGAACAGGTGCACAGTGAACAGGTGCACAGTGAACAGGAGCACACTGAACAGGAACAGAGTGAACATGTGCACAATGAACAGGGGCACAGTGAACAGGAGCACAGTGAACAGGAACACAGTGAACAGGTGCACAATGAACAGGTGCACAGTGAACAGGTGCACAGTGAACAGGTGCACAGTGAACAGAAACAGAGTGAACAGGCGCAAAATGAACAGGTGCGCAGTGGACAGGAGCAGAATGAACAGGCGCACAGCGAACAGGTGCACAGTGAAGAGGAACACAGTGAGGAGGAGCAAAGTGAACAGGAGCACAGTGAACAGGAGCAGAATGAACAGGCGCACAGCGAACAGGTGCACAGTCAAGAGGAACACAGTGAAGAGGAGCAAAGTGAACAGGTGCACATTGAACAGGAATACAAGGAACAGGAGCACAGTGAACAGGAACACAGTGACCAGCACCACAGTGAACAGGTGCACAATGAACAGGAGCACAGTGAAAAGGTGCACAGTGAAAAGGAGCACAGTGAACAGGAACTCAGTGAACAGGTGCACAATGAACAGGAGCACAGTGAAAAGGTGCACAGTGAACAGGAACACAGTGAACAGGTGCGCAATGAATAGGTGCACAATGAACAGGGCCACAGTGAACAGGAGCACAGAGAACAGGAGCACAGAGAACAGGAACACAGTGAACAGGTGCACAACAAACAGGTGCACAGTGAACAGGTGCAAAAAGAACAGGAGCGCAGTGAACAGGAGCAAAATGAACAGGTGCACAGTGAACAGGTGCACAGTGAACAGGTGCACAGTGAAAAGGTGCACAGTGAACGGGTGCACAATGAACATGTGCACAGTGAAGAGGAGCACAGTGAACAGGAACAGAGTGAACAGGTGCACAATGAACAGGGCCACAGTGAACAGGAGCACAGTGAACAGGTGCATAGTGAACAGGTGCACAATGAACAGGTGCACAGTGAACAGGAGCACAGTGAACAGGAACACAGTGAACAGGTGCATAATGAACAGGTGCACAGTGAACAGGTACACAGTGAACAGGTGCACAGTGAACAGGAGCAGAATGAACAGGTGCACAGCGAACAGCTGCAAAGTGAAGAGGAACACAGTGAACAGGTGCACAATGAACAGGAGCACAGTTAACAGAAACACAGGGAACAGGAGCACAGTGAACAGGAGCAGGATGAACAGGTGCACAGTGATCGGGTGCACAATGAACAGGTGCACAGTGAACAGGTGCACAGTGAACGGGTGCACAATGAACAGTTGCACAGCAAACAGGTGCACAGTGAACGGGTGCACAGTGAACAGCGGCACAGTGAACAGGAGCACAATGAACAGCTGCACAGTGAAGAGGAGCACAGTGAACAGGGGTACAATGAACAGGTGCGCAGTGAACAGGTGCACAGTGAACAGGTGCACAGTGAACAGGTGCACAGTGAACAGGAACAGAGTGAACAAGTGCAAAAAGAACAGGTGCGCAGTGAACAGGAGCAGAATGAACAGGTGCACAGCGAACAGGTGCACAGTGAAGAGGAACACAGCGAACAGGTGCACAATGAACAGGAACACAGTTAACAGGAACACAGGGAACAGGAGCACAGTGAACAGGAGCACAGTGAACAGGAACACAGTGAACAGGAGCACAGGGAACAGGAGCACAGGGAACAGGAACACATTGAAGAGGAGCAAAGTGAACAGGTGCACATTGAACAGGTGCACAGTGAACAGGTGCACAGTGAACGGGTGCACAATGAACAGGTGCACAGTGAACAGGTGCACAGTGAACGGGTGCACAGTGAACAGCGGCCCAGTGAACAGGAGCAGAATGACCAGGTGCATAGTGAACAGGAGCACAGTGAACAGGTGCACAATGAGCAGGTGCAGAATAAACAGGTGCACAGTGAACAGGAGCACAGTGAACAGGAGGACAGTGAACAGGGGCACAGTGAACAGGAGCAGAATGACCAGGTGCATAGTGAACAGGAGCACAGTGAACAGGTGCACAGTGAACAGGTGCACAATGAACAGGTGCACAGTGAACAGGTGCACAGTGAACGGGTGCACAGTGAACAGCGGCACAGTGAACAGGAGCAGAATGACCAGGTGCATAGTGAACAGGAGCACAGTGAACAGGTGCACAATGAGCAGGTGCACAATAAACAGGTGCACAGTGAACAGGAGCACAGTGAACAGGTGCACAGTGAACAGGGGCACAGTGAACAGGGGCACAGTGAACAGGTGCACAGTGAACAGGTGCACAATGAGCAGGAGCAGAATAAATAGGTGCACAGTGAACAGGGGCACAGTGAACAGGAGCACAGTGAACAGGTGCACAGTGAACAGGAGCACAGTGAACAGGGGCACAGTGAACAGGGGCACAGTGAACAGGTGCACAGTGAACAGGAGCACAGTGAACAGGGGCACAGTGAACAGGTGCACATTGAACAGGAGCACAGTGAACAGGTGCACAGTGAACAGGAGCAGAATAAACAGGTGCACAGTTAACAGGAGCACAGTGAACAGGAGGACAGTGAACAGGGGCACAGTGAACAGGAGCAGAATGACCAGGTGCATAGTGAACAGGAGCACAGTGAACAAGTGCACAGTGAACAGGTGAACAGTGAACAGGTGCACAATGAGCAGGAGCAGAATAAACAGGTGCACAGTGAACAGGGGCACAGTGAACAGGGGCACAGTGAACAGGTGCACAATGAGCAGGAGCAGAATAAACAGGTACACAGTGAACAGGGGCACAGTGAACAGGAGCACAGTGAACAGGAGCACAGTGAACAAGTGCACAGTGAACAGGTGAACAGTGAACAGGTGCACAATGAGCAGGATCAGAATAAACAGGTGCCCAGTGAACAGGGGCACAGTGAACAGGAGCACAGTGAACAGGTGCACAGTGAACAAGAACACACTGAACAGGTTCGCAATGAATAGGTGCACAGTGAACAGGAGCACAGTGAACAGGAACAGAGTCAACAGGTGCACAATGAACAGGGGCACAGTGAACAGGAGCACAGTGAACAGGTGCACAATGAATAGGTGCACAGTGAACAGGTGCACAGTGAACAGGAACACATTGAACAGGTGCACAAAGAACAGGTGCACAGCGAACAGTTGCACAGTGAACAGGTGCACAGTGAAGAGGTGCACAGTGAAAAGGAGCACAGTGATCAGGAACACAGTGAGCAGGTGCACAATGAACAGGAGCACAGTGAACAAGAACACACTGAACAGGTTCGCAATGAAAAGGTGCACAGTGACCAGGAGCACAGTGAACAGGAACAGAGTGAACAGGTGCACAATGAACAGGGGCACAGTGAACAGGGGCACAGAGAACAGGAACACAGTGACCAGGTGCACAACAAACAGGTGCACAGTGAACAGGAGCACAGTGAACAGGAACAGAGTGAACAGGTGCAAAAAGAACAGGTGCGCAGTGAACAGGAGCAGAATGAATAGGTGCACAGTGAACAGGTGCACAGTGAACAGGAGCACTCTGAACAGGAACAGAGTGAACATGTGCACAATGAACAGGGGCACAGTGAACAGGAGCACAGTGAACAGGAACACAGTGAACAGGTGCACAATGAACAGGTGCACAGTGAACAGGTGCACAGTGAACAGGTGCACAGTGAACAGAAACAGAGTGAACAGGCGCAAAATGAACAGGTGCGCAGTGGACAGGAGCAGAATGAACAGGCGCACAGCGAACAGGTGCACAGTGAAGAGGAACACAGTGAGGAGGAGCAAAGTGAACAGGAGCACAGTGAACAGGAGCAGAATGAACAGGCGCACAGCGAACAGGTGCACAGTGAAGAGGAACACAGTGAAGAGGAGCAAAGTGAACAGGTGCACATTGAACAGGAATACAAGGAACAGGAGCACAGTGAACAGGAACACAGTGACCAGCACCACAGTGAACAGGTGCACAATGAACAGGAGCACAGTGAAAAGGTGCACAGTGAAAAGGAGCACAGTGAACAGGAACTCAGTGAACAGGTGCACAATGAACAGGAGCACAGTGAAAAGGTGCACAGTGAACAGGAACACAGTGAACAGGTGCGCAATGAATAGGTGCACAATGAACAGGGCCACAGTGAATACGGAGCACAGAGAACAGGAGCACAGTGAACAGATGCACAATGAACAGGTGCACAGTGAACAGGAGCACAGTGCACAGGAGCACAAAGAGCAGTTGCACAGTGAACAGGTGCACAGTGAAGAGGTGCACAGTGAAAAGGAGCACAGTGAACAGGATCACAGTGAACAGGTGCACAATGAACAGGAGCACAGTGAACAGGAGCGCAGTGAACAGGTTCGCAATGAATAGGTGCACAGTGAACAGGAGCACAGTGAACAGGAACAGAGTGAACAGGTGCACAATGAACAGGGCCACAGTGAACAGGAGCACAGTGAACAGGTGCATAGTGAACAGGTGCACAATGAACAGGTGCACAGTGAACAGGAGCACAGTGAACAGGTGCACAGTGAACAGGGGCACAGTGAACAGGGGCACAGTGAACAGGTGCACAGTGAACAGGTGCACAATGAGCAGAAGCAGAATAAATAGGTGCACAGTGAACAGGGGCACAGTGAACAGGAGCACAGTGAACAGGTGCACAGTGAACAGGAGCACAGTGAACAGGGGCACAGTGAACAGGGGCACAGTGAACAGGTGCACAGTGAACAGGAGCCCAGTGAACAGGGGCACAGTGAACAGGTGCACATTGAACAGGAGCACAGTGAACAGGTGCACAGTGAACAGGAGCAGAATAAACAGGTGCACAGTTAACAGGAGCACAGTGAACAGGAGGACAGTGAACAGGGCCACAGTGAACAGGAGCAGAATGACCAGGTGCATAGTGAACAGGAGCACAGTGAACAAGTGCACAGTGAACAGGTGAACAGTGAACAGGTGCACAATGAGCAGGAGCAGAATAAACAGGTGCACAGTGAACAGGGGCACAGTGAACAGGGGCACAGTGAACAGGTGCACAGTGAACAGGTGCACAATGAGCAGGAGCAGAATAAACAGGTACACAGTGAACAGGGGCACAGTGAACAGGAGCACAGTGAACAGGAGCACAGTGAACAAGTGCACAGTGAACAGGTGAACAGTGAACAGGTGCACAATGAGCAGGATCAGAATAAACAGGTGCCCAGTGAACAGGGGCACAGTGAACAGGAGCACAGTGAACAGGTGCACAGTGAACAAGAACACACTGAACAGGTTCGCAATGAATAGGTGCACAGTGAACAGGAGCACAGTGAACAGGAACAGAGTCAACAGGTGCACAATGAACAGGGGCACAGTGAACAGGAGCACAGTGAACAGGTGCACAATGAATAGGTGCACAGTGAACAGGTGCACAGTGAACAGGAACACATTGAACAGGTGCACAAAGAACAGGTGCACAGCGGACAGTTGCACAGTGAACAGGTGCACAGTGAAGAGGTGCACAGTGAAAAGGAGCACAGTGATCAGGAACACAGTGAGCAGGTGCACAATGAACAGGAGCACAGTGAACAAGAACACACTGAACAGGTTCGCAATGAATAGGTGCACAGTGAACAGGAGCACAGTGAACAGGAACAGAGTGAACAGGTGCACAATGAACAGGGGCACAGTGAACAGGAGCACAGAGAACAGGAACACAGTGACCAGGTGCACAACAAACAGGTGCACAGTGAACAAGAGCACAGTGAACAGGAACAGAGTGAACAGGTGCAAAAAGAACAGGTGCGCAGTGAACAGAAGCAGAATGAACAGGTGCACAGTGAACAGGTGCACAGTGAACAGGAGCACACTGAACAGGAACAGAGTGAACATGTGCACAATGAACAGGGGCACAGTGAACAGGAGCACAGTGAACAGGAACACAGTGAACAGGTGCACAATGAACAGGTGCACAGTGAACAGGTGCACAGTGAACAGGTGCACAGTGAACAGAAACAGAGTGAACAGGCGCAAAATGAACAGGTGCGCAGTGGACAGGAGCAGAATGAACAGGCGCACAGCGAACAGGTGCACAGTGAAGAGGAACACAGTGAGGAGGAGCAAAGTGAACAGGAGCACAGTGAACAGGAGCAGAATGAACAGGCGCACAGCGAACAGGTGCACAGTCAAGAGGAACACAGTGAAGAGGAGCAAAGTGAACAGGTGCACATTGAACAGGAATACAAGGAACAGGAGCACAGTGAACAGGAACACAGTGACCAGCACCACAGTGAACAGGTGCACAATGAACAGGAGCACAGTGAAAAGGTGCACAGTGAAAAGGAGCACAGTGAACAGGAACTCAGTGAACAGGTGCACAATGAACAGGAGCACAGTGAAAAGGTGCACAGTGAACAGGAACACAGTGAACAGGTGCGCAATGAATAGGTGCACAATGAACAGGGCCACAGTGAACAGGAGCACAGAGAACAGGAGCACAGTGAACAGATGCACAATGAACAGGTGCACAGTGAACAGGAGCGCAGTGCACAGGAGCACAAAGAGCAGTTGCACAGTGAACAGGTGCACAGTGAAGAGGTGCACAGTGAAAAGGAGCACAGTGAATAGGATCACAGTGAACAGGTGCACAATGAACAGGAGCACAGTGAACAGGAGCGCAGTGAACAGGTTCGCAATGAATAGGTGCACAGTGAACAGGAGCACAGTGAACAGGAACAGAGTGAACAGGTGCACAGTGAACAGGAGCACAGAGAACAGGAACACAGTGAACAGGTGCACAACAAACAGGTGCACAGTGAACAGGTGCAAAAAGAACAGGAGCGCAGTGAACAGGAGCAGAATGAACAGGTGCACAGTGAACAGGTGCACAGTGAACAGGTGCACAGTGAAAAGGTGCACAGTGAACGGGTGCACAATGAACAGGTGCACAGTGAAGAGGAGCACAGTGAACAGGAACAGAGTGAACAGGTGCACAATGAACAGGGCCACAGTGAACAGGAGCACAGTGAACAGGTGCATAGTGAACAGGTGCACAATGAACAGGTGCACAGTGAACAGGAGCACAGTGAACAGGAACACAGTGAACAGGTGCATAATGAACAGGTGCACAGTGAACAGGTACACAGTGAACAGGTGCACAGTGAACAGGAGCAGAATGAACAGGTGCACAGCGAACAGCTGCAAAGTGAAGAGGAACACAGTGAACAGGTGCACAATGAACAGGAGCACAGTTAACAGAAACACAGGGAACAGGAGCACAGTGAACAGGAGCAGAATGAACAGGTGCACAGTGATCGGGTGCACAATGAACAGGTGCACAGTGAACAGGTGCACAGTGAACGGGTGCACAATGAACAGTTGCACAGCAAACAGGTGCACAGTGAACGGGTGCACAGTGAACAGCGGCACAGTGAACAGGAGCACAATGAACAGCTGCACAGTGAAGAGGAGCACAGTGAACAGGGGTACAATGAACAGGTGCGCAGTGAACAGGTGCACAGTGAACAGGTGCACAGTGAACAGGTGCACAGTGAACAGGAACAGAGTGAACAAGTGCAAAAAGAACAGGTGCGCAGTGAACAGGAGCAGAATGAACAGGTGCACAGCGAACAGGTGCACAGTGAAGAGGAACACAGCGAACAGGTGCACAATGAACAGGAACACAGTTAACAGGAACACAGGGAACAGGAGCACAGTGAACAGGAGCACAGTGAACAGGAACACAGTGAACAGGAGCACAGGGAACAGGAGCACAGGGAACAGGAACACATTGAAGAGGAGCAAAGTGAACAGGTGCACATTGAACAGGTGCTCAGTGAACAGGTGCACAGTGAACGGGTGCACAATGAACAGGTGCACAGTGAACAGGTGCACAGTGAACAGGTGCACAATGAGCAGGAGCAGAATAAACAGGTGCACAGTGAACAGGGGCACAGGGAACAGGGGCACAGTGAACAGGTGCACAGTGAACAGGTGCACAATGAGCAGGAGCAGAATAAACAGGTACACAGTGAACAGGGGCACAGTGAACAGGAGCACAGTGAACAGGAGCACAGTGAACAAGTGCACAGTGAACAGGTGAACAGTGAACAGGTGCACAATGAGCAGGATCAGAATAAACAGGTGCCCAGTGAACAGGGGCACAGTGAACAGGAGCACAGTGAACAGGTGCACAGTGAACAAGAACACACTGAACAGGTTCGCAATGAATAGGTGCACAGTGAACAGGAGCACAGTGAACAGGAACAGATTCAACAGGTGCACAATGAACAGGGGCACAGTGAACAGGAGCACAGTGAACAGGTGCACAATGAATAGGTGCACAGTGAACAGGTGCACAGTGAACAGGAACACATTGAACAGGTGCACAAAGAACAGGTGCAAAGCGGACAGTTGCACAGTGAACAGGTGCACAGTGAAGAGGTGCACAGTGAAAAGGAGCACAGTGATCAGGAACACAGTGAGCAGGTGCACAATGAACAGGAGCACAGTGAACAAGAACACACTGAACAGGTTCGCAATGAATAGGTGCACAGTGAACAGGAGCACAGTGAACAGGAACAGAGTGAACAGGTGCACAATGAACAGGGGCACAGTGAACAGGAGCACAGAGAACAGGAACACAGTGACCAGGTGCACAACAAACAGGTGCACAGTGAACAAGAGCACAGTGAACAGGAACAGAGTGAACAGGTGCAAAAAGAACAGGTGCGCAGTGAACAGAAGCAGAATGAACAGGTGCACAGTGAACAGGTGCACAGTGAACAGGAGCACACTGAACAGGAACAGAGTGAACATGTGCACAATGAACAGGGGCACAGTGAACAGGAGCACAGTGAACAGGAACACAGTGAACAGGTGCACAATGAACAGGTGCACAGTGAACAGGTGCACAGTGAACAGGTGCACAGTGAACAGAAACAGAGTGAACAGGCGCAAAATGAACAGGTGCGCAGTGGACAGGAGCAGAATGAACAGGCGCACAGCGAACAGGTGCACAGTGAAGAGGAACACAGTGAGGAGGAGCAAAGTGAACAGGAGCACAGTGAACAGGAGCAGAATGAACAGGCGCACAGCGAACAGGTGCACAGTCAAGAGGAACACAGTGAAGAGGAGCAAAGTGAACAGGTGCACATTGAACAGGAATACAAGGAACAGGAGCACAGTGAACAGGAACACAGTGACCAGCACCACAGTGAACAGGTGCACAATGAACAGGAGCACAGTGAAAAGGTGCACAGTGAAAAGGAGCACAGTGAACAGGAACTCAGTGAACAGGTGCACAATGAACAGGAGCACAGTGAAAAGGTGCACAGTGAACAGGAACACAGTGAACAGGTGCGCAATGAATAGGTGCACAATGAACAGGGCCACAGTGAACAGGAGCACAGAGAACAGGAGCACAGTGAACAGATGCACAATGAACAGGTGCACAGTGAACAGGAGCGCAGTGCACAGGAGCACAAAGAGCAGTTGCACAGTGAACAGGTGCACAGTGAAGAGGTGCACAGTGAAAAGGAGCACAGTGAATAGGATCACAGTGAACAGGTGCACAATGAACAGGAGCACAGTGAACAGGAGCGCAGTGAACAGGTTCGCAATGAATAGGTGCACAGTGAACAGGAGCACAGTGAACAGGAACAGAGTGAACAGGTGCACAGTGAACAGGAGCACAGAGAACAGGAACACAGTGAACAGGTGCACAACAAACAGGTGCACAGTGAACAGGTGCAAAAAGAACAGGAGCGCAGTGAACAGGAGCAGAATGAACAGGTGCACAGTGAACAGGTGCACAGTGAACAGGTGCACAGTGAAAAGGTGCACAGTGAACGGGTGCACAATGAACAGGTGCACAGTGAAGAGGAGCACAGTGAACAGGAACAGAGTGAACAGGTGCACAATGAACAGGGCCACAGTGAACAGGAGCACAGTGAACAGGTGCATAGTGAACAGGTGCACAATGAACAGGTGCACAGTGAACAGGAGCACAGTGAACAGGAACACAGTGAACAGGTGCATAATGAACAGGTGCACAGTGAACAGGTACACAGTGAACAGGTGCACAGTGAACAGGAGCAGAATGAACAGGTGCACAGCGAACAGCTGCAAAGTGAAGAGGAACACAGTGAACAGGTGCACAATGAACAGGAGCACAGTTAACAGAAACACAGGGAACAGGAGCACAGTGAACAGGAGCAGAATGAACAGGTGCACAGTGATCGGGTGCACAATGAACAGGTGCACAGTGAACAGGTGCACAGTGAACGGGTGCACAATGAACAGTTGCACAGCAAACAGGTGCACAGTGAACGGGTGCACAGTGAACAGCGGCACAGTGAACAGGAGCACAATGAACAGCTGCACAGTGAAGAGGAGCACAGTGAACAGGGGTACAATGAACAGGTGCGCAGTGAACAGGTGCACAGTGAACAGGTGCACAGTGAACAGGTGCACAGTGAACAGGAACAGAGTGAACAAGTGCAAAAAGAACAGGTGCGCAGTGAACAGGAGCAGAATGAACAGGTGCACAGCGAACAGGTGCACAGTGAAGAGGAACACAGCGAACAGGTGCACAATGAACAGGAACACAGTTAACAGGAACACAGGGAACAGGAGCACAGTGAACAGGAGCACAGTGAACAGGAACACAGTGAACAGGAGCACAGGGAACAGGAGCACAGGGAACAGGAACACATTGAAGAGGAGCAAAGTGAACAGGTGCACATTGAACAGGTGCACAGTGAACAGGTGCACAGTGAACGGGTGCACAATGAACAGGTGCACAGTGAACAGGTGCACAGTGAACGGGTGCACAGTGAACAGCGGCCCAGTGAACAGGAGCAGAATGACCAGGTGCATAGTGAACAGGAGCACAGTGAACAGGTGCACAATGAGCAGGTGCAGAATAAACAGGTGCACAGTGAACAGGAGCACAGTGAACAGGAGGACAGTGAACAGGGGCACAGTGAACAGGAGCAGAATGACCAGGTGCATAGTGAACAGGAGCACAGTGAACAGGTGCACAGTGAACAGGTGCACAATGAACAGGTGCACAGTGAACAGGTGCACAGTGAACGGGTGCACAGTGAACAGCGGCACAGTGAACAGGAGCAGAATGACCAGGTGCATAGTGAACAGGAGCACAGTGAACAGGTGCACAATGAGCAGGTGCACAATAAACAGGTGCACAGTGAACAGGAGCACAGTGAACAGGTGCACAGTGAACAGGGGCACAGTGAACAGGGGCACAGTGAACAGGTGCACAGTGAACAGGTGCACAATGAGCAGGAGCAGAATAAATAGGTGCACAGTGAACAGGGGCACAGTGAACAGGAGCACAGTGAACAGGTGCACAGTGAACAGGAGCACAGTGAACAGGGGCACAGTGAACAGGGGCACAGTGAACAGGTGCACAGTGAACAGGAGCACAGTGAACAGGGGCACAGTGAACAGGTGCACATTGAACAGGAGCACAGTGAACAGGTGCACAGTGAACAGGAGCAGAATAAACAGGTGCACAGTTAACAGGAGCACAGTGAACAGGAGGACAGTGAACAGGGGCACAGTGAACAGGAGCAGAATGACCAGGTGCATAGTGAACAGGAGCACAGTGAACAAGTGCACAGTGAACAGGTGAACATTGAACAGGTGCACAATGAGCAGGAGCAGAATAAACAGGTGCACAGTGAACAGGGGCACAGTGAACAGGGGCACAGTGAACAGGTGCACAATGAGCAGGAGCAGAATAAACAGGTACACAGTGAACAGGGGCACAGTGAACAGGAGCACAGTGAACAGGAGCACAGTGAATAAGTGCACAGTGAACAGGTGAAGAGTGAACAGGTGCACAATGAGCAGGATCAGAATAAACAGGTGCCCAGTGAACAGGGGCACAGTGAACAGGAGCACAGTTAACAGGTGCACAGTGAACAAGAACACACTGAACAGGTTCGCAATGAATAGGTGCACAGTGAACAGGAGCACAGTGAACAGGAACAGAGTCAACAGGTGCACAATGAACAGGGGCACAGTGAACAGGAGCACAGTGAACAGGTGCACAATGAATAGGTGCACAGTGAACAGGTGCACAGTGAACAGGAACACATTGAACAGGTGCACAAAGAACAGGTGCACAGCGAACAGTTGCACAGTGAACAGGTGCACAGTGAAGAGGTGCACAGTGAAAAGGAGCACAGTGATCAGGAACACAGTGAGCAGGTGCACAATGAACAGGAGCACAGTGAACAAGAACACACTGAACAGGTTCGCAATGAAAAGGTGCACAGTGACCAGGAGCACAGTGAACAGGAACAGAGTGAACAGGTGCACAATGAACAGGGGCACAGTGAACAGGGGCACAGAGAACAGGAACACAGTGACCAGGTGCACAACAAACAGGTGCACAGTGAACAGGAGCACAGTGAACAGGAACAGAGTGAACAGGTGCAAAAAGAACAGGTGCGCAGTGAACAGGAGCAGAATGAACAGGTGCACAGTGAACAGGTGCACAGTGAACAGGAGCACACTGAACAGGAACAGAGTGAACATGTGCACAATGAACAGGGGCACAGTGAACAGGAGCACAGTGAACAGGAACACAGTGAACAGGTGCACAATGAACAGGTGCACAGTGAACAGGTGCACAGTGAACAGGTGCACAGTGAACAGAAACAGAGTGAACAGGCGCAAAATGAACAGGTGCGCAGTGGACAGGAGCAGAATGAACAGGCGCACAGCGAACAGGTGCACAGTGAAGAGGAACACAGTGAGGAGGAGCAAAGTGAACAGGAGCACAGTGAACAGGAGCAGAATGAACAGGCGCACAGCGAACAGGTGCACAGTGAAGAGGAACACAGTGAAGAGGAGCAAAGTGAACAGGTGCACATTGAACAGGAATACAAGGAACAGGAGCACAGTGAACAGGAACACAGTGACCAGCACCACAGTGAACAGGTGCACAATGAACAGGAGCACAGTGAAAAGGTGCACAGTGAAAAGGAGCACAGTGAACAGGAACTCAGTGAACAGGTGCACAATGAACAGGAGCACAGTGAAAAGGTGCACAGTGAACAGGAACACAGTGAACAGGTGCGCAATGAATAGGTGCACAATGAACAGGGCCACAGTGAACACGGAGCACAGAGAACAGGAGCACAGTGAACAGATGCACAATGAACAGGTGCACAGTGAACAGGAGCACAGTGCACAGGAGCACAAAGAGCAGTTGCACAGTGAACAGGTGCACAGTGAAGAGGTGCACAGTGAAAAGGAGCACAGTGAACAGGATCACAGTGAACAGGTGCACAATGAACAGGAGCACAGTGAACAGGAGCGCAGTGAACAGGTTCGCAATGAATAGGTGCACAGTGAACAGGAGCACAGTGAACAGGAACAGAGTGAACAGGTGCACAGTGAACAGGAGCACAGAAAACAGGAACACAGTGAACAGGTGCACAACAAACAGGTGCACAGTGAACAGGTGCAAAAAGAACAGGAGCGCAGTGAACAGGAGCAGAATGAACAGGTGCATAGTGAACAGGTGCACAGTGAACAGGTGCACAGTGAACAGGTGCACAGTGAACGGGTGCACAATGAACAGGTGCACAGTGAAGAGGAGCACAGTGAACAGGAACAGAGTGAACAGGTGCACAATGAACAGGGCCACAGTGAACAGGAGCACAGTGAGCAGGTGCATAGTGAACAGATGCACAATGAACAGGTGCGCAGTGAACAGGAGCACAGTGAACAGGAACACAGTGAACAGGTGCATAATGAACAGGTGCACAGTGAACAGGTACACAGTGAACAGGTGCACAGTGAACAGGAACAGAGTGAACAGGTGCAAAAAGAACAGGTGCGCAGTGAACAGGAGCAGAATGAACAGGTGCACAGCGAACAGCTGCAAAGTGAAGAGGAACACAGTGAACAGGTGCACAATGAACAGGAGCACAGTTAACAGAAACACAGGGAACAGGAGCACAGTGAACAGGAGCAGAATGAACAGGTGCACAGTGATCGGGTGCACAATGAACAGGTGCACAGTGAACAGGTGCACAGTGAACGGGTGCACAATGAACAGTTGCACAGTAAACAGGTGCACAGTGAACGGGTGCACAGTGAACAGCGGCACAGTGAACAGGAGCAGATTGACCAGGTGCATAGTGAACAGGAGCACAGTGAACAGGTGCACAATGAGCAGGTGCAGAATAAACAGGTGCACAGTGAACAGGAGCACAGTGAACAGGAGGACAGTGAACAGGGGCACAGTGAACAGGTGCAGAATGACCAGGTGCATAGTGAACTGGAGCACAGTGAACAGGTGCACAGTGAACAGGTGCACAGTGAACAGATGCACAATGAGCAGGAGCAGAATAAACAGGTGCACAGTGAACAGGGGCACAGTGAACAGGGGCACAGTGAACAGGTGCACAGTGAACAGGTGCACAATGAGCAGGAGCAGAATAAATAGGTGCACAGTGAACAGGTGCACAGTGAACAGGAGCAGAATAAACAGGTGCACAGTGAACAGGAGCACAGTGAACAGGAGGACAGTGAACAGGGGCACAGTGAACAGGAGCAGAATGACCAGGTGCATAGTGAACAGGAGCACAGTGAACAGGTGCACAGTGAACAGGTGCACAGTGTGCAGGTGCACAATGAGCAGGAGCAGAATAATCGGTGCACAGTGAACAGGGGCACAGTGAACAGGGGCACAGTGAACAGGTGCACAGTGAACAGGTGCACAATGAGCAGGAGCAGAATAAACAGGTACACAGTGAACAGGGGCACAGTGAACAGGAGCACAGTGAACATGAGCACAGTGAACAGGGGCACAGTGAACAGGGGCACAGTGAACAGGAGCACAGTGAACAGGTGCACAGTGAACAGGTGCACAGTGAACAGGAGCACAGGGAACAGGAGCACAGTGAACAGGGGCACAGTGAACAGGGGCACAGTAAACAGGGGCACAGTGAACAGGTGCACAGTGAACAGGGACACAGTGAACAGGAGCACAGTGAACAGGGGCACAGTGAACAGGAGCACAGTGAACAGGGGCACAGTGAACAGGGGCACAGTGAACAGGAGCCCAGTGAACAGGTGCACAGTAAATAGGAGCACAGTGAACAGGAGCACAGTGAACAGGAGCACAATGAACAGGTGCACGGTGAACAGGGGCACAGTGATCAGGAGCACAGTGAACAGGGGCACAGTGAACAGGTGCACAGTGAACAGGTGCACAGTGAATAGGAACACACAAACACACCTCGAAGAAAGTGGTCCAGAACCTTCTCAGCTTTGGACAGAGCCAAACATTCGGGCGTGGTTGGACCGACCCCCCCCCCCCCCCCCCCCCCCGCCGACACCGCTCGTTCTTATCCTCCACCTCCTCGAAAAAGCTGCTCATTCGTGTCCTGGTCAGGTGTGCACCACCTTTAGCTGTGTTGGGCTCAGCCCTGTGCGTGTGGAGGTGGAGATTATCTGAGCAGAGCTTCGATCCAGAGTCCGCCCCCTATTTCCACACCCAGTTGCTTCCCCCCATCCCGCTCCTCTGCCTCATCTCGTGGGATCCGAACGTCTTCTTACAGTCGTCGGTAAATGTCACCACATTTACCGTCCCCTCGTAAGTCCGGCACTGGCATTTCCCTTTCATAAATCCATGCTGACTTTGTCTGCTTTCCAAATGCTGCACTATCCTTGATAATGGACTCGACCAACTTCCCTTCTACCGACATTAGCCTCACTGGTCTATAGTTCCGTTTTCTCTCTACCTCTCTTTTTCAATCCAGAGTCCAAAGAATTTTGGAGAATGGACACCAATGGATCTACTATTTCTAGGGCTACTTGCTCAAGCACTCTGCGGTGAAGATTATCAGGCCCTGGAGATTTGTCTGCCTTCAAACCCATTCATTTCCCCAAACCTTGGGCGGAATTCTCCCCCCCCCGCCCCCCACGCCGAGTGGGAGAATCGCCTGGGCGCCGCGCGAGTCCCGCCACGCTGCCCCGACGCCCGCACGCGATTCTCCCCCCCCCCCCCAAACCGGCGCGGCGCGAATCACGGCTGGCCACTGGGAGAATCGCCGCTTGCCGTTGGTAATGGGCGCGCGCCGATTCTTCGGCCCGGATGGGCCAAGCGGGCTGCCCAACACGACAGGTTCCCGCCAGCCCCATTCACATCTGGTCGCTGCCGGCGGGAACAGCGCGGGAACGCTGGGGGTGCAGCCTGTGGCGGGGGGAGGGGGGGCACTTGCACTGGGGGGGGAGCTCAAAAGGGGTCTGGCCCGCGATCGGTGCCCACCGATCGGCGGGCCGGCCTCTCTGAAGGAGGACATCCTTTCCTCCGCTGCCCCGCAAGATCCATTGGACATCTTCTTGCGGGGCGGCCTTGGGAAGGACGGCAACCACGCATGCGCGGGGGACGTCATTTACTCGGCGGCGGTCGCGTCATTTACGCGACGCCGCATAAATGGCGCGCCGCCGCTCCTAGCCCCCTGGGCGCGGGAGAATAGGGGGCTGGGAACGGCCTCCGACGCCGGAGTGAAACTCTCCGCTTTTCACTCCGGTGTCGGGACTTAGTCTCCCGATGGGAGAATTGTGCCTCCCAAACCATGGGCGAAATTCTCCGTTATCGGCGGAAAGTCCGCCGATCGGCGCAAAGAATGGCGCAAATCCCACTTGCGTCACGTCATAAAAATGGGCCGTTAGTCTCCGGCCCGAAATGGGCTAGCAGCGACGTAACGGGATCCGCGCTTGCGCAGTGGTTCATGCCGTGCAGCGTCATACGCGCTGCACGGCGTGACGGCTCATAAGGCCGCGCAGCTCCCCCCCACCCGACCGGAACACCCGACCGCAACACCCGACTTGATGGCTGGCCGTCGCTCAGCCCCGAGGTTCGAGTCACGCGATGTGGAGGCGCTCCTGGACACGGTGGAGCAGAGGAGGGACGCCCTGTATCCCGGGCACGGCCGCAGAGTTGCCCCACGCCACAGCCGGCGTCTGTGGAGGGAAGTGGCAGAGGCCGTCACCGCTGTGGCCCTGACACCACGGACAGGCACCCAGTGCCACAAGAAGGTGAACGACCTCGTCAGAGCAGGCAGGGTGAGCCTCCCCATATCCCCCCTCCCCCATATCCCCCCCCAAATCCCCCCTCCCCCATATCCCCCCTCCCCCATATCCCCCCCATAACCCCCCCTCCCCCATATCCCCCCTCGCCCATATCCCCCCTCCCCCATATCCCCCCTCCCCCATATCCCCCATATCCCCCCTCCCCCATATCCCCCCTCCCCCATATCCCCCATATACCACCCTCCCCCATATCCCCCCCTCCCCCATATCCCCCATATCCCCCCTCCCCCATATCCCCCCTCCCCCATATCCCCCATATCCCCCCCTCCCCCATATCCCCCATATACCCCCCTCCCCCATATCCCCCCTCCCCCATATCCCCCCTCCCCCATATCCCCCATATCCCCCCTCCCCCATATCCCCCCTCCCCATATCCCCCCTCCCCCATATCCCCCCTCCCCATATCCCCCCTCCCCATATCCCCCCTCCCCATATCCCCCCTCCCCCATATCCCCCATATCCCCCCCTCCCCATATCCCCCCTCTCCCATATCCCCCCTTCCCCATATCCCCCCCATATTCCCCCCTCCCCCATATCCACCCTCCCCATATCCCCCCTCCCCCATATCCCCCCCTCCCCCATATCCCCCATATCCCCCCTCCCCCATATCCCCCCTCCCCCATATCCCCCATATCCCCAAGTGAATCCAGCCCTAACCTTAACCTCTGCAATGCACGCGCAACCGATGGCGTGCATTCATATACCTGCCTAACACTGTTGCCTTTTACCCCTGCCACCACCCCCCCCCCCCACAGGAGAAGCGCGCACACAACAATAGGGAGCATGTGAGGACTGGAGGAGGGCCCGCTGATGAGAGGCCACTGACCGTACACGAGGAAAGGGCCCTGTAACTGGCTGGCGGACCTGAGGACCGGGAGGTTGCTGATGCAGAGGTCGGGGGCCCACGAGCAAGTGAGCCACCAACAGCCCGTCCCCATATCCCCCCTCCCCTATATCCCCCTCCCCCGTATCACCTGAGCACTGCCTGATGTCTAACCATGCATGCTTCATTGTGTATCGCAGGACCAAACGTCCAGGCACCCATCCCCGCAGATGCACACCGCCCGCAGGATGCCCCTCGGAGACCACAGGAGACGGAGAGACCCGCACCCTCCAGCATGCGACGCCCGCAGGATGCCCCTCGGACACCACGGGAGACGGAGAGACCCGGACCCTCCAGCATGCGACGCCCGCAGGATGCCCCTCGCACACCACGGGAGACGGAGAGACCTGGAGCAACAGGGAGACGACACCCCCGTCACGTGCGGGAGCGACCACCCAGCGATGAGGGGGGCAGCCACAGGCCCCCGTCACATCCGAGCCAGGACACCACTTCCCAGGACACCACTACCCAGGACAGCACTACCCGGGACACCACTACCCAGGACACCCCTACCCGGGACAGCACTACCCGGGACAGCACTACCCAGGACACCCCTACCCGGGAAGACGAAATACCGGACAGTGACTCAGAGTGGATGGGTGGAGACGAACCCCCACCCCAAAGTGCCATGGAGTCAGAGTGGGACGAAGAGCACGACACAACGCCACTGCTGTCACCAACACCCTCCACCATCGCAGAAACACTCACCACGGTTGGGCACTTTAGTGATGAGGCGTCTGGTACACTCACTGGTGCGCACAACACAGCCGTCCCGGTACAGCAGGTGGAGGTAGGAGCAGCAGAGGGACCAGGCGGTCGGAGGGCAGCCCAGGCCAAGCGAACATCTGCCGCCCAGATGGATCCCGGGTTCCTGCAGTTACCACACCCACACATAGATCCGATGCAACCACCGACACGGAGACGAGCGAATAGGGTGACGGGTGGCTTGCGGCGGCTGCGGTCGCAGGAAGAGGAGTCCACCCGCGTCCAGGAGCTGGGGGTGGTCCCGGTCATGCGTGCCACCCAGGCTGACACCGCACGGGTGGCGTCCGCGGTGGAGGCAATGGGTGCGACGGTGTCAGACATGAGGAACGGTTTGTGAGGCCTGGGGCCTTCCGTGCAGGCGGCGTCTGTGGCCCAGGAAATGGCTGCCCTCTCACAGGAGGCCATGAGCCAGTGCCAGCGCCAGATGGCAGAGGCGCTCAACGCCATAGCCCAGTCTCAGCAGGCCATGGCCCAGTCTCAGCAGGCCATAGCCCAGTCTCTGCAGGCCATGGCCCAGTCTCAGCAGGCCATCGCTGAGGGCATCGGCGCCAGTGGCCATGTGCGAGCCGGCGTCGCACTGTCACAGACAGGGTTTGACAACCCCCTGGGCTCCATGGCTGCAAACCTGCAGACCCCTGTCGATACCAGCACGGGCCTCCAGGACTGGCAGCGCCAGATGTCGGGGGCGCGTCGGATGGCCAGTCCGTTCACATCCCCCACCCATGTAGAGGCCTGGGGGCCATCGGGCACCCCGAGGGAGGAGGAGGTGGTGTGGTCCGTCCCGGCTCCCTCTGTAGGGGAGGTCCCGGTACACCGCGACACCTCGGACTCCCCCCCTTCCGTCCCAGGTGCATCGGGTGGGCAACGGGCAGGACAGGCTGGCAGCTCGCCATCCCAGTCGCCCGGGCCGCAGCCTGGCCCATCTAGGCTAGGACGCCCCAGGAAACGGCCGCCAAAGGGATCCAGTGTCAGAGGGCAGGAATCACAGGAGTCCACCTCCAGTTCTGCTGTACCGTCTGGGGAACCACGTAGACGTAGTCAAAGGGCCCGTAAGGCCAAACAATTAGACACTGAGTAAGTTGGCACGGGTGCAGGGCACAGATGAGTTTTAGGGGCTAGGGCACGTGCATGAACTCCTTTGGTTATTAAAGTCAATGTTACACCTACCGAAGCTGCCTTTGTGCTCTGTCCAAAGTGTGCGGGCGTGTCATGTACGTTGAGCGCAAGTGTGTGTGTGACGGGTGAGTCTGCCCCCTTCCCCCTGGGCCGCCATCAACATCCCCCGGGCAGAGGACGGGACCGTGCGCTGCAGTGTCACAGCCGCATGCAGGGATGGTCCGGGTGGATGGTGGTACTGTGGCCATGGGTCAGACATAGTCCAACAATGTAGAGCCAGGAGCTCATCGGAGGGCGGGTTGTCATCATCCTCCATGGCCTGCGATAGACACGCGTCCACCCGCAACTGGGTGAGCCCGGCCCGTTGTGCCGCCGGTGGATCGGCAATTGGGGGGGGGGGTGGTGTGCATGCGGGTGGGGTGTGTGGGGTTGGGGAGGGGGGTGAGGGTGCTGGGTGGGTGGATGGGTGGGGGGTGTGGGTGGTCGGCTGTTGCCATGGTGTGCGGTCTGTGGCCATACTACCCGATTCCCACGCCCATCTAGTCAGTGAAGCGGGCGTCTATCAGTCTGTCCCGTGCCCGCTGGGCCAGCCGGTAACGGTGGACAGCCACCCGCCTGTGTCTACCCCGTCTGCCCTGACCATTGCCCACATCCCCCTCATCTGGGGAAGACTGCGCCTCTTCCTGCTGCTCCTCCACTCCGCCCTCCTCTGCCTGCGGCACATCGCCCCTCTGCTGGGCTATGTTGTGCAGGACGCAGCACACCACAATGATGCGGCCGACCCTATCTGACCGATACTGGAGGGCGCCCCCAGAGAGGTCCAGGCACCTGAAACGCATCTTCAGCACGCCAAAGCACCTCTCGATCACTCCCCTTGTCGCTACATGGGCATCATTGTAGCGGTTCTCCGCCTCATTGCGTGGCCTCCGTATAGGCGTCATCAGCCACGATCGCAATGGGTAGCCCCTGTCGCCCAGCAACCAGCCCCTCAGCCGGGGATGGCGTCCCTCGTACATGCCGGGGATGGATGACCGCGACAACACGAATGAGTCGTGTACACTGCCTGGGTGACGGGCGCAGACGTGCAGGATCATCATGCGGTGGTCGCAGACCACCTGTACGTTCATCGAATAGGTCCCCTTCCTATTAGTGAACACGGCCCTGTTATTTGTAGGTGGCCGCACGGCGACGTGCACCCCATCGATCGTGCCCTGGACCATGGGGAACCCGGCAACGGCAGAGAAGCCCACGGCCCGGGCATCTTGGCTGGCCCGGTCCACGGGGAAGCGGATGTAGCGGTGCGCCATGGCATAAAGGGCATCTGTCACTGCCCGGATGCACCGATGCACCGATGTCTGCGATATGCCGGACAGGTCCCCACTCGGTGCCTGGAATGACCCCGTTGCATAAAAGTTCAGGGCCACCGTAACCTTGACGGACACGGGGAGAGGGTGTCCCCCGCCAGTGCCACGCGGTGACAGGTGTGCCAGCAGGTGGCAGATGTGTGCCACGGTTTCCCGGCTCATCCGGAGTCTCCTCCTGCATTCCCGGTCCGTGAGGTCCTGGTATGACTGCCGGGGCCGGTACACACGGGGCGCCCTCGGGTGCCTCCGTTGCCGTGGGGCCGCGACGTCCTCCTCCCCCTCCTCGTCCTGTCGGTCAGGTGTCCCTCCAGCCTGGGCGGCTGCCGCCTGCCCCTCTGCGGCAGCCTGCGCCGCCTCTCTGGCACGCTCCTCCTCCTCCTCCTCCTCATCCAGGGCAACATAGACATGAGCGGCTGCCACCACGGCGGCCAACATCGCTGGATGGTCTGAAAACATGACGGCCTGGTGGGGGGGAGGGGAACGACGACATGTCATCATTGCCCATATCCCCTCCTCCCCCCAGCCAGGTGGCATGGACCGCATGGGTCCAACTGTTGGAGGCTGGCACCTGGCCAGGTGGACCAACTCATTTGCCCTCCCATCACCCACCCCGGCACGGACCCCCCCCCAACCTCCACCCCGGCACGGACCCCCTCCCCAACCCCCAACCACCACCCCAGCACAGACCTCCCCCAACCCCCAACCTCCACCCCGGCACGGACCCCCTCCCCAACCTCCACCCCAGCACGGACCCCCCCAAACCCCCAACCTCCACCCCGGCACGGACCCCCTCCCCAACCTCCACCCCAGCACGGACCCCCCCCAACCCCCAACCTCCACCCCGGCACGGACCCCCTCCCCAACCTCCACCCCAGCACGGACCCCCCCCAACCCCCAACCTCCACCCCAGCACGGACCCCCTCCCCAACCTCCACCCCAGCACGGACCCCCCCCAACCCCCAACCTCCACCCCGGCACGGACCCCCTCCCCAACCACCACCCCAGCACGGACCCCCCCAACCCCCAACCTCCACCCCAGCACGGACCCCCCCCCCAACCTCCACCCCGGCACGGACCCCCTCCCCAACCCCCAACCTCCACCCCAGCACGGACCCCCTCCCGGCACTCCCCCGGAGCCCAGCCTACTCTAACCACCCCCCCCCCCTCCGCCGCACACACACACACACAAGCCGAGACACACCTCTCCTCACGCAATCAGTCTGCGGCCACGCCATTTCCTGCCCAGAGCCAACCCCCCAGGCCGTCACTCACCTCCTCGCTGGTCGGCGTGAGCCTGGAGCACCGGGTCACGCCGATGAAAAGGAGGTTTGATTCACGTCGACGTGAACGGTCATCACGTCGACGGGACTTCGGCCCATCCGGAAGGGAGAATATCGGCAGGCCGAAAATCGGCTGCCTTGCGCAGACCCGTGACATTCTCCGCGGCAGCGGCGCCATTAACGCCCCGCCGACTTTTCTCCCTTCGGAGACTTCGGCGGGGGCGGGGGCGGGATTCACGGCGGCCAACGGCCATTCTCCGACCCGGCGGGGGGTCGGAGAATGACCCCCCATTTCTTTACTAGTACTAATTTCCTTCTGCTCCTCACTAAAACTTGTGCCTCTCAGAGCTTCTGGCGCATTATTCATGTCTTCCTTTGTAAAGACAGAGCAAAGTACGGATTTAATTCCTCAGCCATTACTTTGTTCCCTGTTATGAATTCCCATGTTTCTGACTGTAAGGGGCCTACATTTGTTTTTATCAATCTTTTGCTCTTTAGATATCTATGGGAACCTTTACAGTCAGTTTTTATGTTCCCCACTAGTTTACTTTCAAATTGTAGCGAGGTGCTGTGTAAATATTAGTGTAAATAAAGTTACATTTTGTTTGACTCACTAACTCGCGTTGGACTCTTCGTGGCTCTCACAGAACATGCCTGATAGGTCTGTCCTGTCCAAACCTTCCTTACCCTCAGTCTGCCCTTCTCTCTTCGATGTGTCTGCTGTAAATAGACTATGTCGACCCTCAGGCTCTTAAGAAGACTCTGGATCTTTTCACTAGTGGATATTGCGCACAATTCTGGTCGCCACACTACCAGAAGGATGTGGAGGCTATGGCGAGGGTGGAGGAGGTTTACCAGGATGTTTCCTGGTCTGGAGGGTGTTAACTCTGGAGAGAGGCTGAATAGACTCGGACTGTTTTATTAGAAAGACGGAGGTTGAGGGGTGACCTGATAGAGGTCTACAAGATTATGAGGGGCATGGATAGAGTGGATGGGCAGGCACTCAGGGGGAATAGGTTTAAGGTCTGTGGGGCAAAGTTGAGAGGAGATGTGCGAGGCAGGTTTTTTGCGCAGAGGGTGGCGAGTGCCTGGAACGCGTTGCCAGGGGAGGTTGTGGAAGCAGATACATTAACGGCGTTCAAAAGGCATCTCGACAAAGCCATGGATCGGATGGGTATAGAGGGATACGGCACAAGGAAGTGCTGAGGGTTTTGGCAAAGGTTGGTATCATGACCGGTACGGGCTTGGAGGGCCGAAGGGCCTGTTCCTGTGCTGTATTGTTCTTTGTTCTCCTGTTCTTTGTTACAAGGGAGAGAGCTGATTGGTAGGCAGTGTTTAGGTTGTTTTTCTCAAAATTAAAGCAGCATTAAAGAAAGTTAAGAGTTTCCTCTTTTTAAAAAGTAACTTAAATAATTTTCTACTTGGAATAAATTTCACGTTAGGGCCTTTTAACTAAAAATATGACTGGGAGCTCTGTCGCGTGTTCTACAGAGCCTGCAGCGTGTGGGAATTCCTTGTGTAAAGGCCCTTCATGTTAGGAGATAGATTGCAAGGGTTCTGACACTAATTGTGTCTGGACACAGGAGACATGCCAGAGGACTGGGGGACAGTTAAAGTGGTACCATTATTCAAGAAGGGAAAAGACAGGTAATTACAGGCCAGTGAGTCTAACATCGCTAAGGGGAAACAATTCTGAGGGACAGTGCTAACCATTGTGTCACCGTGTTGTCCCAATTTGACAAATTAGAACCAAAATTGGCTTCTTGGCAGGAGGCAGGGGATAGTAGTCAAAGATTGTTCTTGTGACTGGACGTTCCTGTCCAGTGGTGTACTGCAGGGATCGGTGCTGGGTCCCTTGCGGTTTCTCGTGTACATTCATGATCGAGACGCGAAAGTAGGAGGTAGCATCAGTTAAGATCACAGATGACACAAAGCCTGGTGATGTTGTTCAGGACACTTGCTCCGGGTTGGAGAGGAACTTGCGATGGTTGGGGGAGGATTCCATTGTCATGGTCCATGTCAGTGTCAAAGACAGAGGTAGAATGAGTAGAGGAGTATAGTAAACTTGAGCAATGTATACAGGAGCCCAGTGATCTTAAAGCCAATAAACTGATAGAAACATAGAAAATAGGAGCCGGAGGAGGCCTTTCAGCCCTTTGATCCTGTTCAGTCATTACTTATGATCATGGCTGATCATCCAACTCAATAAACTGATCCCACCTTCCCTCCAGCATACAGGTCCTTTGGCCTCAATATATCCAACTCCTTCTTGAAAGGATTCAATGTTTTGGCCTCAATTGCTTTCTCAGGTCATGAATGCCACAGCCTCACCACTCTGGGTGGAAAAAGTCTCCTTATCACAGGAGTACAGTGAACCATAGACGAGTAAACAGGAGGACAGTAAACAGAAGCAGGTTACACAAAAGCACAGCTATCATCTATCAGAGAATCCATCCCTGCTGGTGGAACGTCACGTAAGTGTTTGTGCGGGCATTCTATCGCCACCTTAGATTGTATGAGAAGCATCTAATAAAACCTCCCATCATGTTTGTAAGAATCCAAGAGTGTGACACCTTTTCTCTTTGCGGCAAACTCAGAGGTATAAAAAACTAGAAAACTGCCGATGAGGATTGAGGCAGGAAATCAAAATAGCTAAAAAAACTAGTCAACAGAAAGAGTGGAGACGGCATCGGGAGGAGAGAAAGGTTCCTCTGGACCGACTCACACACGTCGGGTGAAGCAAGCTGCCGATGTTGAAGGTTTAAAAAGAAAAATAGCGGAACACAACTGTGAGTAAGGAGAACTACATTTCGAGAACTTGCTTGCCGTTGAAGTGGGTAGAGTCTAGGCTACAGGAGCCGTACATGCGATGAAGCGAAACGGATTGCGGGAACAGGGTTTCAGAAGTCTTCCGATTCTGTACAGGCCACTACTCGGGGGAAAGTCAAACCACAGTCAGGCAGAAGGGGAAAGTCTAAGATGCATTGTGGATAAGGGGATTGTTTGCGCCATACAGCCAGAATATTTGGAAGGGAGGAAGTTGGTTGAAGTATAAACCCTGGGAGTGGGTATCCAGAATGGCAGCAAAAACAGGAGCCATGGATGCCCTTGGTGAAGACTATGCTTGTTGAATGTAGGAATTTCAGATATCTGTTTATGTCCTGTAAACGTCCTGTCCAATCCCGGACTTAAGTCGATTGTCCGCCGCACATACACGGCGTGACGAGCTGGAAGTGCGAAAGCACTGACCTGCGCGCTGGAAGCGAGCCGCGTTTAAATTCCCTCTCTTTTTTTTAACCCGCTTCCCTTCCACCGCTGTGCTGGACCCTCCGTGTTGAAAATGCTGGGACAGCTCTAACCTGGCCCGCTTTCCCCGATGTTTTACATTTTTTATTTGTGCTATTTTTTCTCCGTCCAGGATCATCGAGCGGAGGCAGGAGACATTGGAGAGATGTTTTATTGGTGGGTTAATGTTTTATATTATTAGTGTTTAGCATTTATAGACATGGTTAAAATGCAAATGAAGTGTAAGGAAGATATATTTTTTTTGATGCTGTTAATTCTATTAAAATGTTCTTTACTGTGTAAAATGAGTTTGCAGTCACAGGAAGTGAAAGAACGATTTTATTAACTTCGGTTTTTCATGAGGACGTTCATTCCATTATCGGACTATAAGGGATAGAATGCGGTGATCACTCGCTAACGAGTATGATTGTCCACTTAAGAAACTCCGTGTTACTGGTCACGGGTTCTGTGAGTCCTTGCGTGGCTGATGAGCCCCTAGAGCCACATTTTCAATCACTCACTTGGCAGGAGTTTCCAAAAGGTGACATTGGTCCTTGGATGCTAGACCGTGGTATTCCTTTCTCAGGCTCCTTTTCCGGGACTGTGCCCTTCAATCAGGAAGTTCCTCCAAGTAAGTCTCTTCTGAGCAAGGGTCTCCCAGGATTGACGTCTATGTTCCATTTCTTGAGGTAAGCCTACAAGGTGTCTTTGAAGAGCTTCCTTTGTCCTCCTCTCGTTCGGATCCTTCCTTGAGCTGGGCGAAGATTTGCTCTGGCAGCCGGGACTCTGACATCCTCAGCATGTGGGCAGCCCAGCGGAGTTGGTTTTGGATGATCATGTATCCTCGATTCTGGTGTTAATGAATCCTTCAAGGGCACGAATGTTAGCACACCAGTCCTCCCAGCTGATTCAGAGCTAAAGTACATTTGGATTTTGCAATATATTTTAAGCTGTGTTGTTAAAGAGTGTCTCTGATGTAATGTTCATTCTTAAAAGTCTCAGTGATTACTTCAAATACCTTAACAAAATTTAATGCCTTAATTGACATATGCAAGCCTCCTGTAAGCTAATGTGAACTATCTCTCTGACAGGTATTGCAGAATCCAGTGCAGATTCAAAATCTGTAGTCATGCTTCACCGCCGCTGGGCCATCACACTATTAACTTGACTTCTTAAAATCCTTGAACTTCTTTGGAGGGATCTAGGCACTAGGATCATGACAGAAGAGTCAGGCTACATCTCCGCCTGGTGAGGAAGTGAATCAATTACCCACCCCTCAGAGTTTACAGGCAAAGGACATCCCAAAATTATGTTAGAGGAGATGTGAGCCAGGACACTGCCGCTGCTGCTTTCGGACTTTGAGCTTGTAAAATTAACAATTGATATGTCTAAACCCTCTCTCCCTCCTCAACTGACTCCCTACCTCTCTCCCCTTTCCCCTCTCTCTCCTTCCCCCTCTTTCCTCCCTCCCTTCCTCCTCTTACTCTAACAGATAGACAAAATCTTTGTGTTCATGTAAAAAAATATATTTTATTGAACGTTGTGCTTAAGTGTGAAAATACATTTTATTGCAAGAAATTTGTAAAAGTTGAAGTTATTATTACACAAAATGTATTTGTTCAGCTGATAACTTCAACTGGTTTCAAAGTTTGGTATTTAGAAAATTGCTTTTGTTAATAAATGTTTTCTATTTAACTTTACAAACTTCTGCAAACATCTTGCTGAAACATCAAAACACATTTAATTATGAGATAATTATAAATGAATAAGATAATTGCAGTAAACAAGACAGAAGCAGAATCACATGGGTAACACAGTGGCAGACTGGTTCGCATTGCTTCCTCACAGCACCAGGGACCCGGGCTCAATTCAGACCTTGGGTGACCGTGTGGTGTCTGCACTTTCTCCCTGTGTCTGCGTGGGTTTCCTTTGGTACTTCGGTTTCCTCTCACAGGCCAAACATGCGCGGGTTAGCTGGATTGGCTTTACTAAATTGCCACTCCATGTTGAAAGGTTAGGTGGGATTACGGGGATAGGGCAGGGTAAGGTGCTCTTTTGGAGTGTTGGTGCAGACTCGATGGGCCGAATGGCTTTCTCCTGCACTGCTGTGATTCTGTAAACACAAATCAAAAAAATATCAGATGTTACAAAGACAGTGACAGCAAAAATCCCTGGTGCGCTTTTAAAATCTTGTGACCATAATCTAAATTAAAACATACAAACACTTTTAAGCATACTACACGTAAAGTTATATCACAATATAGTGTAGAGTTAAGTATTTTCACAGAATTAAAACAAATAACAAAACTTATGCTCACTTATAAATAATAATCACCTATAATCATAAAAATGTAAAATTATTTGACAAGAACCGATAAGAACAGCAATGTCTGTGTAAAAGGAAGAGCAAAAAAAACCCGTTAAAATAACTTCCACATACCGTTAAAACATTTGTTCAATGTGTTGCCTGTTGTCTTCAATATAAATCTGCAGTTTAAATGCCCGCCCTCAGTGGCCATTCCCGTAGCTGCTGCATCACAAGATGGCATGGCCACATTGAAATTCCGCTGTGCTGGACCCTGCGCAGGAACGCCCAAGACTGCTCCTGGAGCAGGAAGATTCGCCGCACTTTCTGAGGGCAGATAATCGTGCAGTTTTCTCGCTCAGTATCGGCGGCCTGTGGCTTTCCCCCGATAATCAGAAGTTACAGGCTGTAGTATTATATGTATCTGGTGCAGTGATGGTTAAGAGCCTGGGTTAATATGTGCATATATCTGCTGCAATAATGTTTTTAAAAATCCTGGTTTAAAAGACAGGCAGACACTGTGGCTACAGAATGGGTAATTAAGGCATTGTAAAAATTAGATAAACCTTATTTCAGTGCAGAAGGAGGCCACTCCCCCGCCTATCTTCATAACCCAACCTTACCTGCACACTAAGGGGCAATTTAGCTTGGCCAATCCACCTAACCTGCAAATCTTTGGACTGTGGGAGGAAACCGGAGCACCCGGAGGAAACCCACGCAGCCACGAGGAGAACGTACAGACTCCACACAGACAATCGCTTGAGGTCGGAATCGAACCCGGGTCCTTGGCAGTGTGAGACAGAAGTGCTAACCACTGTGCCACTGTGCCACATATGCTTTCAAACCATGCTTATGTTTAAAAGGACAAGTTGAATGGATTTTTGTTATGATTTCTAGGGAGTAGATAATTAGAGACATTTGCTTAAACTTAAGTAATCATGTCATAGGATTGGGGGGGGGGGGTAAGGACAATGCAACTAATGGAGGAGCCAGGTCTGTACCAGATCTCTAGTGGTAGGTCAGTCAGTTTAGATTTTGCGGTAAACTGAAGAGCAGCTTCTGGAAAAAGTTAAGGTTTGACACAGGCAAGTATCTGCAGGTTGTTTCCTGAAGGATCTCTCTTTCTCCAAGACATATTTGCACAGCAAGTATTCCTGTGCTTGCTAACGGTATTTAAAATTGGGGTTTGACCCACGATTGGCTTTCCTTGATTGGAGAGAAAGAAATTTAATTAGGAGTTTAAATGTTTCATTTTATTTTTAAGAATCATTTAACTGGTAATTGTAAGCTATATTTTCTGTGCTGTTGAAGCTAATTTAATGCTGTGTTAATAATAATAATCGCTTATTGTCACAAGTAGGCTTCAATGCAGTTACTGTGAAAAGCCCCTAGTCGCCACATTCCGGCGCCTGTTCGGGGAGGCCGGTACGGGAATTAAACCTGCACTGCTGGCCTTGTTCTGCATTGCAAGCCAGCTGTTTAGCCCACTGTGCTAAACCAGCCCCTAATAATAAAACTAGTTTTCAAAAAACCTCTATTTGTGTGTGGAATCACTCCGAGAACAAAGTATTATTTCCTCACAGGATTACAAATTAAAACAATATTTGTGTTTCTGTCCAGCATGCTAGCAAAGATTAGGGTCTGGTCCGGGATAGTAATATGTGAGACTTAAAAGTCAGATGAGTAAGATGAAAATTGCATCACGTAGCAAATTGAACACTGGAGGACTTAAAAGTCGCAACATTTCTCAGTTTGGTTGGCCATCAAACCTTTATGCTGTGTTACGCCAGCCTGGGCTAGTGCACAGTCAATTCCAGCCCGCAGGCCCCGGAGTCACAACACAAGTGATAACCAATAATTTGTGTAAAATTCCCCCAAATTGTTGGCCCCTGGTTGCCCAGTAGTTTATAATCACCAGTTTTGCAAGTTGAAACATAATTAATGTTTATTTATAACTATCCCACCCTCCATCCACACACACACACACAAGACAGACACACACAAGACAGACGCACACACACACATACATACAAGACAGACACACACACACACACACAAGACAGACACACACAGAGGGGTGGAAAGGGATGAAAAAAGTTAGGGTTAAGGGCAAAAGATAATGGTCCTTGCTTCAATTGATGATTTCTTCAGTGCACCTTCTTCCCAGTATGAGTGAGGTTCTAAAAAAGTCTCTCATTTTGCAGCCGGCACTGAATTCACGCCTTCCCTGGAGAGACAGAGACATTGGGGGGGGATTCTCTAAACTGAATTTTGGGGATAGATAGAAAAATACATAGAAAATAGAAGCAGGATTCATTATGATCGTGATGTGGCGATGCCGGCATTGGACTGTGGTGGACACAGTAAGAAGTCTTACAACACCAGGTTAAAGTCCAACAGGTTTGTTTTGAATCACCAGCTTTTGGAGCACTGCTCCTTCCTCAGGTGAATGATGATCATTATGATCATGGCCGATCATGAAGTTCAATACCTTGATCCCGCCTCCCCCCCCCCCCCCCCATATCCCTTTGTCCCTTTAGCCCTGAGAGCTACATCTAATTCCTTCTTGAAATTACACAATGTTTTGGCCTCAACTACTTTTTGTGGTTGCGAATTCCGCACATTCACCGCTCTCTGGGTGGAGAAATTTCTCCTCACCTCAGCCCTAAAAGGTTTGTCCCTTATCCTCAAACTATGACCCCTAGTTCTGGACTCCCCCACTATCAGGAACGTTCTTTCTGAATCTACCCTGTCGAATCATGTTTGAATTTAAACGTTTTGTATGCGATTTCCCCTCTTCACTCTTTTAAACTCCAATGAATATAATCCTAACCGATTTAGTCTCTCCTCATATGACAGTCCCGCCATCTCAGGAATCAGTCTGGTACACCTTCGCTGCTCTCCCTCCATAGCCAGACCATCCTTCCTCAGAGAAGGAGACCAAATCTACACACAATACCCCAGGTGTGGCCTCACCAATGCCCTATACAATTGTAGTAAAACATCTCTATTCCTATACTCAAATCCTCTCACTGTGAAGGCCAACATACCATTTGCCTTCTTTACTGCCTGATGTACCTGCCGCTTACTTTCAGTGACTGATGCACGAGGACATCAAGGTCTCACTGAGTATCCACCGCTCAATTTACATCCACTCAAATAATAATCTGCCTTCCTAGTTTTGCTGCTGAAGTGGATAACCTCACATTTACCCACATTATACTGCACCTGCCATACATGTGTCCACTCACTCAGCCTGTCCCAATCCCGCTGAAGCATCTCTGCAACTTCCTCACAGTTCACCTCACACCCAACTTTGGATCATCTGCAATTTGGAGATAATGCATTTAGTTCCCTCGTCAGAATCATTAATATATAATGTGAACAGTTGGGGTCCTGGCACAGATCCCTGCGGTATCCCACTAGTCACTGCCTGCCAATCAGAAAAAGACCCATTTATTCCACCTTTTTGCTTCTTGTCTGCTAACCAGCTTTTTATCCATCTCAAGACTCTACCCGGGATCACAAACTTTACAAAGTAATCTGCCATGTGAGAGCTTGTCAAAAGCCTTTTGAAAGTCTAAATAAACCACACCCACCGGTTCTCCCTGGTCAATTCGACTTGTTACAACTTCAAAGAATTCTAGTAGATTTATCTAGCATGATTTCGCTTTCATAAATCCATGCTGACTTTGTCTGATTACACCACTGCTTTCCAAATGCTGTGCTATGAAATCCTTGATAATGGACTCCAGCAACTTCCCTACTTCCGACCTTAGGCTCACTGGTCTATAGTTCCCTGTTTTTTCTCTACCTCCCTTTTTGAATAGCGGAGTTATATTAGTTATCCTCCAATCTGTAGGAACCATTCCAGAATCCAAAGGATTTTGGAAAGTGACCGCTAATGGTTCTACTATTTCTAGGGCTGCTTCCTTAAGTCATTTGGGATGCAGATCAACAAACCCTGGAGATTTATCCACCTTCAATCCCATTAATTTCCCGAAAACCATAGGGGTGATTCTCTGTCCCGCTACACCCATTTTCTGGTGCGTCACCCTCTGCAGTCTTGGAATCAACTATCCCACTATCCATCATGATAAAGAATTCTACCATATTATGGTCACTCATCCCCAAGGGTTCTCTCACAACTGGGTTGCCAACTAATCCTTTCTCGTTACACAACACCCAGTTCAAGATGACCTGTTCCCTTGTTGGTTCCTCAACGTATTGGTCCAGAAACACATCCCGTCTACACTCCAGAAATTCCTCCTCTATTGTACTGTGACTAATTTGACTCACCCAATCTGTATGTAGATTAACGTTTCCCATAAAACCATGAGACCATAAGACATAGGAGCAGAATTAGGCCACTCGGCCCATCGAGTCTGCTCCACCATTCAACCATGGCTGATATTTTTCTCCCATAATCGCATCTGTTTCTTTAACACGTTCATCACTGATTTCCTGTCTAATGCTATTCCCAACATTACTACTGCAGTTTGGTGGTCTGCATACACCCCTACAATTTTTTTTGCCCTGTGGTGTTTCTTAACCCATGCACATTCCACATCATCTGTGTTGATAGCTTTCCTCAATATTGTATCAATGGCCCATAACTTCCTACTTGAAGGGGAAATCTGCACACCAACCTTCCTTTCTTTTCAGCAGCCTGCGGCCTCAAGCGCCCTGGTCTGTACAGGCTCCAGCGCCCTGGTCTGCGCGGGCTCCAGCACCTTGGTCTGCCTGGGCGCTCCAGTGCCCTGATCTGCGCAGGCTCCAGCGCCCTGGTCTGCGCAGGCTCCAGCGCCCTGATCTGCGCAGGCTCCAGCGCCCTGGTCTGCACGGGCTCCAGCGCCCTGGTCTGCCCAGGCTCCAGCGCCCTGGTCTGTGTGGGCTCCAGCTCCCTGGTCTGCCTGGGCGCTCCAGCGCCCTGGTCTGCACGGGCTCCAGCGCCCTGGTCTGCGTGGGCTCCAGTGCCCTGGTCTGTACAGGCTCCAGCGCCCTGGTCTGCGTGGGCTCCAGCGCCCTGGTCTGCGTGGGCTCCAGCGCCCTGGTCTGCACAGGCTCCAGCTCCCTGGTCTGCCCAGGCTCCAGTGCCCTGGTCTGCGTGGGCTCCAGCGCCCTGGTCTGCGTGGGCTCCAGTGCCCTGGTCTGTGTGGGCTCCAGCGCCCTGGTCTGCGTGGGCTCCAGCGCCCAGGTCTGCGTGGGCTCCAGCGCCCTGGTCTGCGTGGGCTCCAGCGCCCTGGTCTGCGTGGGCTCCATCGCCCTGGTCTGCGTGGGCTCCAGCGCGCTGGTCTGCGCGGGCTCCAACGCGGTGCAGGAGAAGTGCAGCCCTGTACCCTTATGATGCAGACAGCCTGGGAATGCCCATTGAGGACAGGCATTTAAACAGCAGATTTTGATAGTAAACAGCAGGCAACTATTTTAACATGTGTTTTAAAGGTACGTAGATTTTTTAAAACATTATTTTTGCTCTTTCTTTTAAGCAGGCATTACTATTGTTGATTTGTTTAAAGTATATTTTTATTTATAAGTGAACATAGGTTTGGTTATTTGTTTTCAATCTGTGAAATTATTTAAATCTGTCCTATATTATTATATAATTTTACATGGGATATGCTTAAAAATGTTTGTACGTTTTAATTTAGATTATGGTCGCAAGATTTCAAAAACGCCCCAGAGCTTTTTGATATTTATTTGATTTGTTTACAGAATCACTGCAGTGCAGGAGAAAGCCATTCGGCCCATCGAGTCTGCATTGACACTCTGAAAGAGCACCCTACCCAGGCCCACACTCCCGCCCTATCCCCATAATCCCACCAAACCTTTGGACACTAAGGGACAATTTAGCAAGGCCAATCCACCTAACCTGTTCATCTTTGGACTGTGGGAGGAAACCAAAGCACCCGGGGGAAATGGCAGTGGCAGGGTGGCACAGTGGCTAGCACTGCTGTCTCACAGTACTGGGTTCAATTCCAGCCTTGGATAACTGTCTGTGTGGGGTTTGCACTCTCTCCGCGTGTCTGCGTGGGTTTCCTCCGGGTGCTCTGGTTTCCTCCCACAGTCCAAAGATGTGCAGGTTAGGTGGATTGGTCATGCTAAGTTGCCCCTTAGTGTCCAGGGCTGTACAGGTTAGGTTTCGAGGATAAGACGGGGAGGGTGGACCCAGGTAGGGTGCTCTTTCAGAGGTGCAGGCGTGATGGGCTGAATGGCCTCCTTCTGCACTGTAGGAACTCTACGGTTCTATCCCCTGGTTCTAGGAAACCGCAGACACGGGAGAATGTACAAACACCACACAGTCACCCAAGGTCTGAATTGAACACGGGTCTCTGGAGGCAGCACTGCTAACTAGTGTGCTCCCATGTTAGCCGTGTTAAATATGTTTCTGCCTTGTTTACTGCAATTATCTTATTCATTTATAATTATTTCAATTAAATGTTGTGTTCTGATGTTGCAGTGAGACATTTGTAGAAGCTTGTAAAGTTTAATGTAAAACATTTATTAACAAAAATAATTTTATAAATACAGAGCTGTGAAACCAGTTAACATTTAACTTAATGTTTAACTTCATCAGCTGAACAATGACATAATGTGGCCTCACCTTTTACACACTTCTTGCAATAAAATCTATCTTCTCACTTAAACACAACAATCCCACCTATTTGTAAAGGGGAGGGAAGAGGAAGGGGAGGGAAGAAGGGGAGGGGATGGGAGGGTTTTGATAATTGTTAATTGACAAGTTCAACAGCCAAAAGCAGCAGCTGCTGAAGTGCAATGTCCTGGCACACGTCTCCTCTGACATCATTTTGGAAAGTCCTTTGGCAGTACACGCTTAAGGGTGGGTGATTGATTTGCTGCAATACCTGTCAGACAGATAGTTCACATTAGCTTGCAGGAGGCTTGGATATATCAACTAAGGCATTAAACTTTGTCAAACCATTTGAAGTAATCACTGAGGCTTCTAAGGATGAATGTTACATCAGGGGGACTAGTAAACAACTCAGCTTAAAATACATTGCAAAATCCAAATGTACTTTATCTCTGAATCAGCTAGGACCGGGGTGCTAACATTAGTGTCCTTCAAGGAGTCAATAGTACTAGTATCGAGGCCATGATCATCCAAAACCAACTATGCTGGGCCGCCCATATGTTTAGGGTGTCAGAGTCCCGACTGCCAAAGCAAATCTTCTTCACTCAATCAAGGAAGGATCCCGAACAAGAGGAGGATAAAGAAACTCTTCAAAGACACCTTGTAGGCTTACCTCAAGAAATGAAACATAGACGTCAATGCCTGGGAGACCTTTGCTGAGAAGAGACCTACTTGGAGGAACCACCAGATTGAAGGGTCACAATTCTTCGAGAACACCCGACGGCAAGAGGGAGGCCCGGAAAAGGAGCCTGAGAAAGGAATACCACGGTCTAGAGTCCAAGGACCAATCCCACCTTTTGGAATTCCGCCAAGTGAGTGATTGAAGATTCAGCTCTAGGCTCGGGCTCATCAGCCAGACAAGGACCAACAGAACCCATGACCAGTAACACGGAGTTTCGTAGGTGGACAATCATACCCGTCAGCGAGTGATCACCGCATTCTGTCCATTGTGGTTCCTTTAATGGAATTAACATTGACAAACCAATGCTTAATCATTCTTCGCCTTCTGTGACTTCAAACTCACGTTGTACTGTAAAGTGCCCTTTTAATGGAATTAACAGCCTCATGACAAATCAAAGAGTAAAAAAAGTAAAAATATATCTTCTTTTCATTGTATTACATATTTATAAAGGCTAAGCACTAATAATATAGAACTTTAACCTACCAAAGAAATGTCTCCCGCTGTCTCTTGCCTCTGCTGGACTGAAAACGTTCCGTGTCAATAAAAAGATGTAAAAACTCACCAAATGTCCGGGAAAGTGGCCCAAGTTAGCGCTGCAGCTAGACTTTTCCTTCAGCAGCGCAGAGCTCCAAACAGACTAAACAAAACTGACCAGGAATTTAAACACCGCATGCTTTCAGCACACATGCCTGAACTCCCGCATTTCCAGGGTGTCACGCCGCGCATGCGCAAACCCTCCAGGAAGTTCCGGGCCATTGAATATTTTCTTCAATCAACAGTGCAACTCAACTTTTCCTTTCTGTCTGTCCTTCCTAAAAACTGAATAGCCTCAATGTTTAGTTCCGATCCTTGGTCACCTTGGAGCCATGTCTCCGTAATCCCAACTCTATCACACCCCTTTATATCTATCTAGGCAACTAATTCATCCATTTTATTTCAAATGCTCCGCGCGTTCAGGTACAAAACATTAACGCAAGTCCTTTTAATGTTCCTTGTCCCACCCCTACTATTTTTTTACAGTGTCAGTATCTGATACAGGACCTTGATCTATGTCTATCACTTTTCTTATTCTCCTTGATGTATTTTTCTCTTGTTCATGATTCCACCTGTTCTGAATCCTTACATAGATTCCCAAACCCCTGCCATATTAGTTTAAATCATCCCCAACAACTCTAGCAAGCATCCCGCCCCCCCCCCCCCCCCACCAAGGATCTGGTCAAGGCTGTGAAGGCTGACCTGGGAAGGTGGGAAAACCTCCCGCTGACCTCAGGTAGGGTTCAATCGGTAAAATGAAAATCCTCCTAAGTTTCCTGTTTTTGTTTCAATTTTCCTCCCCAAATCTTTCTCAGTGAAAGTCAGTAAAATGTTATATTCTTTTATTTGGCTGGGTTTGCCCAATCTGTTATTTTATTACTCTTTTTCCTTATCCCTTTCTTGCTTTGTTAATCTTTCCATTTTATTTCGTCACTTCTACTTCTTTCTGCTTATCTGTTTCCTGCTTTTCTAATTGTTTCATTTGTAATTTAATTCTAGCTAATTCCAATGATTCAGGCTGTGTCTTTGGTAAATTTAAACACTCAGCAATTGCTTGTATTAATTCTACCTCCCTCACCCCTGCTGATAAAGCTAACTGCAGCTTGTCCATCAAACCCAAATGTTTTGGCTCAATCACCGTTTGTAAATGATCCTGAGTGACCTCTTCCACACCCAGGAAAATCTTTGCAACTGAAAGAGTCATTTCCAGTCAGTCCCTATTTTAAACTTCAAAACATGAAAGAAAGCAACCTATTCCTTCCATTCTAATTAATTGTGGGAACAGTTATATGAACAAACTCTTACTTGGGGAACATGCTGGTGTGAATATGTTAACCGATCCGTGCCAAATTCACCAAAGAAGGACTAGGCAAATAATAATAATCTTTATTAGTGCCACAAGTAGGCTTACATTAACACTGCAATGAAGTTACTGTGAAAAGCCCCTCGTCGCCACATTCTGGCGCCTGTTCGGGTACACGGAGGGAGAATTCAGAATGTCCAAATTACCCAACAGCACTTGTTTCGGGACTTGTGGGAGGAAACTGGAGCACCCGAAGGACACCCATGTAGACACGGGGACAACGTGCAGACTCCGCACAGACAGTGATCCAAGCTGGGAATCGAAGCCGGGTCACTGACGCAGTGAAGCAATAGTGCTAACCACTGTGCTACCGTGCCGCACATTTATTGTAACTCAGACAGAAGAGATAAATCCAGATGATTCTGAATTTGACATTCCTCAAATTAGATTGGACAATGAGGAAAATTGGAATAAATTACTGAATTACCTTCCAGAGGAAAATCATTATTGGTCTTAGGGTGGTCACATAACTATCGGGCCCAGTTTCTGCACCACAAGGCCACAGAAAACAGGTACACAGCAAACAGGTACACAACGACAGGAGTACACTGTAACAGGTACATGATAAACAGGTGTACAAAAAAGGAACGTTCTATTTGGATTCAGTGTACAGGTGTGGGTTATTCCGTTTCACAGCAAACCGTTAAACTTTATGTTTTGTGATGAGATTTAAAGTCAATCGGTCAGTGACAAATTTTTCAAAATGAAGTTTAAATAATGGCAGTTAAGGAAGGATAAAGGAATGGACTGGCATCCCCAGATTAGTTGGTAAAAGAGCAGCTTAACAAGAGAATGAATATAGGGCTGTTAAACTTGTTCAGATTCTAAACTTGTTCAGAATCGAATGGTACACTGGGCTACTGTTAAACTCAATGAAATGCAAATGTATTTCTTACCACTTCCGATTGTTGAAGAGAGAAAGCATTATTACTAGCTCCTGTGTTCAGGATTTGCCCTAATTTCCATCATGAAACCAGAGATGAGAGCTACCAACAAGGTGTTTAACATTGGACAGGCAAAATTATGAGCATTCAGTACAAAGCCTATTCCTCCTGCTCGATTCAATGAGGAACTTTTCCTACAGCCTTGCCCAAAGGGCAAGGTTGGTTTTGCCCTTTTACAGGCGTGCTCAATCACTGAGGTTCATAAGGAGGAGGTGTTAGCAATTCTGGAAAGTGTGAAAATAGATAAGTCCCCTGGGCCGGATGGGATTTATCCTAGGATTCTCTGGGAAGCTAGGGAGGAGATTGCTGAGCCTTTGGCTTTGATCTTTAAGTCATTTTTGTCTACAGGAATAGTGCCAGTGTTCAAGAAGGGGAGTAGAGACAACCCCGGTAACTATAGACCAGTGAGCCTTACTTCTGTTGTGGGCAAAATCTTGGAAATGTTTATAAGAGATAAGATGTATAATCATCTGGAAAGGAATAATTTGATTAGAGATAGTCAACACGGTTTTGTGAAGGGTAGGTCGTGCCTCACAAACCTTATTGAGTTCTTTGAGAAGGTGACCAAACAGGTGGAAGAGGGTAAAGCAGTTGATGTGGTGTATATGGATTTCAGTAAAGCGTTTGATAAGGTTCCCCACGGTAGGCTACTGCAGAAAATACGGAGGCATGGGATTCAGGGTGATTTAGCAGTTTGGATCAGAAATTGGCTAGCTGGAAGACGACAAAGGGTGGTGGTGGATGGGAAATGTTCAGACTGGAGTCCAGTTACTAGTGGTGTACCAGAAGGATCTGTTTTGGGGCCACTGCTGTTTGTCATTTTTATAAATGACCTGGAGGAGGGCGTAGAAGGATGGGTGAGTAAATTTGCAGATGACACTAAAGTCGGTGGAGTTGTGGACAGTGCGGACGGATGTTACAAGTTACAGAGGGACCTAGATAAGCTGTAGCACTGGGCTGAGAGGTGGCAAATGGAGTTTAATGCAGAAAAGTGTGAGGTGATTCATTTTGGAAGGAATAACAGGTAGACAGAGTACTGGGCTAATGGTAAGATTCTTGGCAATGTGGATGAGCAGAGAGATCTCGGTGTCCGTGTACATAGATCCCTGAAAGTTGCCACTCAGGTTGAGAGGGTTGTTAAGAAGGCGTACGGTGTGTTAGCTTTTATTGGTAGAGGGATTGAGTTTCGGAGCCATGAGGTCATGTTGCAGCTGTACAAAACTCTGGTGCGGCCGCATTTGGAGTATTGCGTGCAATCTGGTCGCCGCATTATGGGAAGGATGTGGAAGCATTGGAAAGGATGCAGAGGAGATTTACCAGAATGTTGCCTGGAGGGAAGATCTTATGAGGAAAGGCTGAGGGACTTGAGGCTGTTTTCGTTAGAGGGAAGGTTAAGAGGTGACTTAATTGAGGCATACAAGATGATCAGAGGATTGGATAGGGTGGACAGTGAGAGCCTTTTTCCTCGGATGGTGATGTCTAGCACGAGGGGACACAGCTTTAAATTGAGGGGAGATAGATATAGGACAGCTGTCAGAGGTAGGTTCTTTACTCAGAGAGTAGTAAGGGTGTGGAATGCCCTGCCTGCAACAGTAGTGGACTCACCAACACTAAGGGCATTCAAATGGTCATTGGATAGACATATGGATGATTCGGGAATAGTGTAGATGGGCTTTAGAGTGGTTTCACAGGTCGACGCAACATCGAGGGCCGAAGGGCCTGTACTGCTCTGTAATGTTCTATGTATCAGACTGCTCCTTGATCACCCAGGATCAGTCTGGCTTCCCTCCTGTATGGACAGGATGATGTCTACACAGAGGCACTCCGAGTTAAGGCCTGCTTTAGTTGGTAGATTCCAGAAGCCTTCACATGAGTGGTCAGGTCCAGCCCTCTGCTCCCCAAGTTAGCTGCCCAACTTATCCATCCTCTTTGAGCATCACGTTCTCACAGCTTTTCAATTGCCCAATTGGATTTACAATATTTTCATAATTAGTAAAGAGGAACATTATTTTAAGAAGATCCCGATCAGGTTTCTGCCCAAGTTGATGGCAAGTTACGCTGAGAATAAGCTTTAATTCATTGTGTTGTAAACAATTTAATCACAGAAAATGGTTCATCTTCAAGGGCGAAAGACATCCTGTTTTATTTAAATGGTACTGACCCTAAAAGGGTTACTGCAAGGATTCTGGTTTCGGCTGTTGCTGGAATCTACAACATTTTACAAGTAAAGGTAATTCAGCAGTTTTAAAGCTGCCCCAGAGAAGAGTTTGCAAAAAGGCCATGTGCTGGGTTCTGGGCTTTGGGGGGGGGGGGGGGGGAAACCTGCCTGGAAAACTGTGTTTAAAAGCTGGTAGACTGGTTTCTCTGTTGGGGATAAAACAAGAAGAATCAACTGCTTGGGTAAAGAAGACCACAGTTCCCGAGGCTCCAGATCCAGTCCAAAGTAAAATGTGATGGGAACTTGCTCCAAAGACACTCTACTTTCTGAAATTAACCGACAGCAGGTTTCCCTTGAGGTCTGCCTGAAAAGTAGCACAAGACACATTGATTGTTTCGCAGACCAATGCCGAGAGGGCAACCGCACAACCCAGATACTATTTCAAGGACTCATCAGCCATCCTTTTCCCTTGAACCGACTTTAAATCTTCTGGTAAAATTCCTCTGTTTCACCTTTTTGGGTGTGTGTCAATTAGGGTATTTAGAGTAATTATTATATTTTAATGTTTTATACTATATGTCAATATTTGCCTTCTATGTGATAGAGTGAATGGGCAGACACTCTTTCCCAGGGTGGAGGGGTCAGTCACAAGGGGGCATAGGTTTAAGGTCCATGGGGTAAAGTTCAGAGGAGATGTGGGAGGCAGGTTTTTTACACAGAGGGTGGTGAGTGCATGGAGCACGTTGCCAGGGGAGGTTGTGGAAGCAGATACATTAACGGTATTCAAAATGCATCTCGACAAACACATGGATAGGATGGGTATAGAGGGACACGGCACAAGTGCTGAGGGTTTTGGCCAAGGTTGGTATCATGACCGGTGCAGGCCTGGAGGGCCGAAGGGCCTGTTCCTGTGCTGTATTGTTCTTTGTTCATTGTATGAATTAGGAGCAAGAGGCCATTCAGCCCCTCGAGTCTGCTCCACCATTCAATAGGGTCAAGGCTGATTCGATTGTAACTTCAACTCCACATTCTGCCGATGCCTGATAACCTTTCACCCCCTTGCTTACCAAAACTCTATCCAGCTCCGCCTTAAAAAACATTCAAAGATTCTACTTGCATTGCCTTATGAGGAAGAGAATTCCAAAGAGTCACCACCCTCTGAGAGAAAACAATTCTCCTCATCTCTGTCGTAAACGGACAACTTCTTAATTTTTGAACAGTGATCCTGAGTTCAAGATTCTCCCACAAGAGGAAACATCCTCCCACATCCACCCTGTCAACACCCCCCAGGATTTTAAAGGTTTCAATCAAGTCACCTGTTACTCTGCTAAACTCCAGCAGATACAAGCCTGGTCTGTCCAACCTCTCCACAGAAGACAATCCACCCATTTCAGGTATTATTCTGGTAAACCTACCAAGTTTCCAATGCATTTACATCCTTCCTTAAATAGTGGGATCAAAGGAGATGGTGGCCGAGTGGATTTGTCACTGGGCTAGCAATCCAGCGACCCAGGGCAACTCTCTGAGGATCCCATTGGGCTGTTAGTGAAATCTGATTTGTATAGAAAATCTGGAATTAAAAGTCCAATGATGATCATGTAACCATTGTTGATTGTTGCAAAAACTCACCTGGTTCACTGATCCCCTTTAGGGAAGGAAATCTGTCACTTCTACCTGGTCTGGCCTACATGTGACTCCAGAACCCCAGCTTTAAAAAATGCCCTCTGAAATGGAGGGCAGTTAGGGATGGGCAATGAATGCTGACCCAGCTAGCGACGCCCACGTCCCATAAAATAATTGTTAAAATACCATGAATAGTAATCCGGATGCCGTCTCATCAGTGCCCTGTACAACTGAAGCATAACCTTCCTATATTCAAGTCCCCCCCTATCAACAATAACAATCTATTAGCTTTCCGAATTACTCGCTGGACCGGCAATTTGCGAACCATGCATTAGGACACCTCAGTCCCTGTGAGCACTGAAATCTCTCACCATTTAGATAATATGCTGCTTTTTATTCTTTTTACCAAAATGGACAATTTCACATTTTCCAACAAGACATTCCATTTGCCGGATCGTTCACCACTTACTTAACTTTAAAAAACTTTTTTATCACATCCTCATGCCCTCTTCACATTTTGCTTCTTTGTGCTGACAGCAAATTCAACAACAGTACCTTTGCTCCCATCATCAAAGTCATTTAGATAAATTGTAGATATTTGAGCCCCCTGTGGCACATTACTCGTTACATCTTGCAAATCAGAAAATTACTCATTTTTGACCAATCTGTTCCTTGTTAGTGCGGTGAATATAGGGATCTCAGATGGATTGTATTCCAGGTGTTTGGTGCAGTAAGGGTTAAAAGCCTGTGTGTGTGTGAGTGTGTTCTGACTACTGCAGTCATGTTTTATAATAAATCCTAGTTTGAAAGACATCAAAGGTTTTGGGAGCCAGAGGTTCAATTTAGCCCTTGCAAAAGATTTGGGCCAACGCAGTGTTGTTTGGAGTAAGGGGGATTCCCTGTAGAGTTAATTAGATTTCAGCTAGGTAGGATGATGTCATTGCTGGGTGGAGGAAAGCAGGGCAGGTCAGTAGGGTTCCAGATGAAGCTGTGAACAGAAGTCAAGTAGTTTGCTGTCACTGCCGTTCAGTTAAAAGAGATTTACAGTCTTTCCACGCAGTTCAGACTAGTCTGAGAACAAGCTGAGAAACATCTTCTGGAGTTCCTGCATTGTTCTGACAGGGTTCAATTTTTTAATTAAAGTAGTGTAACATGATCTCTCTCAAAGAACATCTCTGTACAGCAGGTATTCCTATGTGCTATTGTACTTAAAGTGGATTGAGAGCTGAGATGGTTTTCTTGCTGTTTGAGTGGGAATAAGGATAGCAATTAATGGTCTTGTATTCACTGTATTCAGCATGCAATGAACCTCTTTTAAATCCTTTTCTGATCCTGGTTTCCTTTTAATGTCTGTCCTGCTGGCTGTTTATAAAACTACAAACTTTTGAACCCCCCTTCTCCCACTGTGAGCTGCTATTTGAACTGGCCCGGGCACACCACTTGATGCAGTGTGCTCTGTGGCATTTTCATGGACTTGGCTAGCAGCCAATCCCCTCTTCTGAAAATCCTGGGCATTTTCTATTTTCGATCGGGATTGGTGGAGCCTTTCAGAGATTTCTGGAGCAGAAGGCAGGTTCCATTTTTTGCATTCAATTTCATTCTGATATGGAGCTGGGCAGGAGCCTCTTAAATGTCTCTCCCAGAAAGGCTGGAGCTTCTTCTCTCTCTGCTTTCTCGGCCGGAGTGAGTAAGTTTGGACACTCTTATCAGTCCTGTGAAGATTTAAATGCTGTAAGCATTCTTTTCAGCCAGGCCTGTGCAAGTTAAACCTCTGTGAGAAAACCTGGGAAAATCCCAGGCTGATATATCTCCTGAGAATCCAAAAAGGGTCCTGAGGTCTAGGCCCTTTTCTCTCTCTCAATATACCACAGCCGGAAACCCTGCACAAAGACCTGATACGCAGCTGTGGATGGAAAACTCCTCCTTTAAACTCTCAGGTAGAGAATTCTAGTACCATCTCAGTGACGCTGAGAGTCAATCTGGTGGAGGCCTGTAAAAGTGAAGGTGATTCTCCAGGGGAACTCCTGCAGCCTGCAAAGCCTAATTGAAGGCATGTTCTAAAAGATCCATACCAACCAATGACTTAAAGATCGGCGAGTAAAAACACTACCACCTCAGCAGCAAAGATCATAACAGGCCTTTTAATCCCTATTATTTTTGAACTTTTCCTTCCCGCCCACGGTGTATCTGTTTTATTTACAAATCTGGGGCTGGATTCTCCCCTACCCGGCGGGGCAGGGGGTTCCGGCGTAATGGAGTGGCGGGAACCACTCCGGCGTCGGGCCGCCCCAAAGGTGCGGAAGTCTCCGCACCTTTAGGGGCCAAGCCCTCACCTTGAGGGGCTAGGCCCGCGCCGGAGTGGTTTGCGCTCCACCGGCTGGCGGGAAAGGCCTTTGGCGTCACGCCAGCCAGGGCTGAAAAGTCTATGCCAGGCGACACGGGTCGGCGCATGCGCGTGAGCGTCAGCGGCTGCTGACGTCATCCCTGCGCATGCGCAGGGGAGGGGGTCTCTTCCACCTCTGCCATAGTGAAGACCATGGCGAAGGCGTAAGATAAAGAGTGCCCCCACGGCACAGGCCCGCCCGCGGATCGGTGGGCCCCGATCGCGGGCCAGGCCACTGTGGGGGCCACCCCCGGGGCCAGATCGCCCCGCGCCATCCCCCCGCCCCCCCCCCCCGGGACCCTGGAGCCTGCCCGCGCCGCCTGTCCCACCGTTCAAAAGGTGGTTTAATCCACACTGGCGGGACAGGCACATCGCGGGCCGGAGAATCGGCGGAGGTGGGCCCACCGACCGGCGCGGTGCGATTCCCGTCCCCGCTGACCGGCGCGGCGCGATTCCCGCCCCTGCCGAATCTCTGGTGGAGGAGACTTCGGGACACGGCGGGGGCGGGATTCACGCCAGCCCCCGCCGATTCTCCGACCCGGCGTGGGGTCGGAGAATCCCGCCCTGGTGTCTGTAAGTCACTGGGTCAAAGATCTCAGGAAAATATATAAACTATTGGCTAATTCACGTATGTTGGGGCTCTGGGGTCTGTGGAGCTGGATTTGACTGTGCACTTGCCCAGGGTGTCATAACAAGTAGCATTGTTTAAGGGGTAATTGTGAGCTTGTGTCTGGTGTGATGTTAAAGAGATTTCACTACTGCGTTAGTGAAAAAGCTTGTTTTAAAACATTAAATCCCTATGTTTTCGTCAAATCACTTCTTTTAAAAAATATATATTTTTAAATAAATTCAGAGTACCCAATTATATCTTTTCCAATCAAGGGGCAATTTAGCATGGACAATTCATCTAACCTGCACATCTTTGGGTTGTGGGGGTGAAACCCACGCAGACAAGGGGAGAATTTGCAAACTCCACACGAACAGTGACCCAGGGCCGGGATTCGAACCCGGGTCCTCATCGCCATAGTCCCAATGCTAACCACTGCGCCACATGCCACCCTCTCAAATCACTTCTGAAGCAAGGTATCCTTTCCTCACAGTGATGCAAGATTAAATTAAAATATTGGGGTTTCTGTCCAATATCCTAGCCACTGTTGAGGTCTGGTCTTGGATCATATTAGCCAGCCAATCTTCTACCCATGCTGATACGTTACTCCCTTCACCATGAGTTTTTATTTTCTACAATAACCTCACGTGGCACCTTGTCAAATGCCCTCTGGAAATCTAAGTACACTATATCCATCAATTTTCCCGCTTCTCCTTTATCCATAGCATGTTAGACCTTCAAAAGAACTCCAACCAATTGGTTAAACATGATTTTCCTTTCACAAAGCCATGTTGACTCTGCCTAATTAACTTGGATTTTTCCAAGTGCACTGCTATAACATCTTTAATAATAGTTTCTGTGATGAATTTCAAGTATATTGTATTATATGCAGCAGGTGCAGTAAGAGTTAAAAGCCTGAGTTAATGTGCATATGACTGCTGAGTTTTGTTTTAAAAACTCCTGGTCTGAAAGACAGCTTGGGTTTCTGGAGACAGAGGTGCAATTAAAGCATCGTAAATGTTGGGTTAATGGAGTTTCATTTATAGAAAGAGGATTCCATGGGAAACAGATATTTGGCCTTAGTAAGATGATATAGTTAATGGGAGGAGGCTGGGGCTGGAGAAGTCAGGTGTTGAGCTTTAGGGATCCAGTTCAGTTGTGATTTGTCTGTGATCAGACTAGCAGTTTTGGAAGAAATGGTGACTTTTGATCTGTCTGTGCACAACGCTTCTCTCAAAACAGTTTAGTTTTAAAATGTTTTGCCTGTGAACAGGACAGGAGCAGTTTCTCAAAGGCTGGCTGGGTCATAGAATCATAGAATGTACAGTGCAGAAGGAGGCCATTCGGCTCTTCGAGTCTGCACCGGCACTTGTTTTGAAAGAGCACCCTACCCAAGCCCACACATCCACCCTATCCCCATAACCTAGTAACCCCACCCAACACTAAGGACAATTTTAGACACTAAGGGCAATTTAGCATGGCCAGTCCACCTAACCTGCACATCTTAGGACTGTGGGAGGAAACTGGAACATTCAGAAGAAACCCACGCACACACGGGGAGAACGTGCAGACTCCTCACAGACAGTGACCCAAGCCAGGAATTGAACCTGGGACCCTGGAGCTGTGAAGCAATTGTGCTAACCACCATTCTACGTGCTGCCCATGGGTCTGAGATAGACAAGATTCTATAGGCTGTTTCCTGACGGGATTTCTCTTTTTCTCTCTCCAATCGGTCTTTTAAAAGGAGCTTTTTTCAAGTTTACAGCAAGAATTCTTGGGTTTAATAACTGTGTTTAAAAAGGGATTTTGACCTGAGATGTTAAAAAAAATTTTTTTAAGAGTACCCAATTAATTTATTTTCCAATTAAGGGGCAATTTAGCATGGCCAATCCACCTAGTCTGCACTTCTTTGGGGGGGTAAAACCCACGCAAATATGGAGAGATTGTGCAAACTCCACACGGACAGTGACCCAGAGCCGGGATTCGAACCTGGGACCTTGGCGCCGTGAGGCAGCAAGAGGTGGGTTTTTCTTGAGTGGAGATAAGAAGCAGCAGTTAGGAATTAATGATTCATTGTCACTGTTAAGCATTGTTTAACTGGTAATTGTAAGTTATTTTCTTTATGATGTTGAAGTTGGTAATAAAGTTTGTTTTAATAAACCATTTCCCTATTTGTGTGTGGAATCAGTCCTGGAATGATGTGTCCTTTCCTCACACAAATAAAATAAAATATTGGGGTATATCCTAGCAACCGTTGGGGTCTGGTCTGGGATCCTAATACTTCTAACATTTTTCCAATGACAAAGGACTCTCAGTTGGGCAACATTCCCAGTTGGGGTTGATTGGGCGGTGGGGATACAAGCCTATGTCTACGGAACAGGCCCCTATTGGGGGAAGTCAATTATTGGAGACAGAAGTGCAAGAGAGGGTGGGATAAAGGAAGGCCCGAGATTGAGGTATCTGTCAGGAAACAGAGGTAGGTCAAAGTGATCTATATTTGTATTGTCCACTCCTTGGATTGCCAGCTTGCTGTGGTGGAGAGGCTTGAATGCTCCGTCGAACCTGAGAGCAATGCAGCCGGGAGCCTTATGCTCCTGCCAGTGTCACCCAGCAGAGGGGAGGAACCAGACAAAGTGCAATCCAGAACAAGTCCTGAACAGTTTATCAAGCAGAGGATACTCGTATGGTATCGATTGGATTGGATTGGATTTGTTTATTGCCACCTGTACCGAGGTACAGTGAAAAATATTTTTCTGTGAGCAGCTCAAACAGATCAATTAGTACATGATGTCATGTGAGAGTACCTTTAAGACATGGATGTTTAAGCAATGTACCTTTAAGAAAATAGTGATGTCAGAGAGTGGGTGGGGCTGAGCTCAGGTCAGCCATTTTGCAGTTTAGTTTTGCAGTTTCAAAAGAGCTTGGGAGTGCCTGTGTTTGCAGTGAGCTGGATCTCTGCCATGAAAGACTACCTTTGGATCATTTGGGTGATTTAAACTCATAATTGTAAAGCCTTTAACCTGATGTGATTCTGTTTAAAGGTGTTAAGTCTCTTGGAAGTTTGAAGGAACATTTTGAGGAATTATTTACTGTTCAATATTTTCTGAGTTATCTTTGAAGTAAGAGGTGTTAAGAGATCCAATGTTTATTTAAGATGTTAAGTTGAGTTCATGGAATAAACATTGTTTTGTGCTTAAAAACCCACATGTCCATAATTGTAATCCCACACCTAGAGAACAAGCCATGTGCTAGGAAAAGCAACAAATACAATAAAGGGAGAGGTTGGTTGAACTCCATGATACATTTTGGGGTTCTGAAAACGCCTGGCCCACAACAATGAAAAGAAAGAAAATTCATAATAGGGCAACACAAGGTACACAGAGACGTGGATGAAGGCTGCAGCAGTAGGGAGATCCCCAGTTGTCTAGGTTCCCTTGCCACAAGAACTGGACCTGCCCTCTGCCAAGGGCTGTGTGTGTCTGCTGACGTGCAACAGTTTACCCAGGCATCTACCTAGAGGAAAACAACACACCTCCCACACAGACACATAGTTGCTTAGGTGGATCATCATACTCATTAACAACTGATTGCCGGAAAAGATTTGTATTGTTAAATAATAGAAATGAGGTATGGACTTAAGTGGGTTTAATTTACTGCTTTTACAAAAGAAAGGATACAACTCTAATTACATTCATGTTAAACAAAAGCGTTTGTTTGGATGGGAATGGTGGTTTCAGTTCAAACTTGCGTCTCTATTGTGCTGTGAGAGAGTTTACAACAGGAAAAGTACACACCAGCTTGGGGAAAGGATGAGTTGTGACTTAGCAACCAGAGCCTACTTTTAGGGCGAAGACCTTTTGAGTTTCAGTATTTAACTGGATCCAGGCAATTGGTGACAGGAAGTTAGAAGGGGATCAGAGCTCTCAGCTCTTCTAGAAGCAGGAAAGCTACACAGTGAAGTAATGGCCACAAAAACAAGCTCCAGTGAAGCTAATGAACAATTCGAACTAGGGAATGAAAAAGAGGGAGCAGGAATATTGAAGAAAAAAGGAAAAAGAGGAACTGCCATTGGAACGGATGTTAAAGTCAGACATGGGAAGAGAAGAACTGATGAGTTTGGCTATAGAAAAGCCACATGTCTAAATCAATCATACGTTTGGGTCCCTATTTCCAGCCTTTGGAAAAAATAGTATTCTGTTGAGGACTGATTATTTCAGTTTTCATGAAGAAGTCTCGAGGCATGTTGCAGTTCAAGGCAAAGGAATAATGAAAGAAGAGTTGGAAAACCTGAAGGCGGATCTTTGCTGAAATAGCTGAGTGAAAACCTTGTTTGAAAGGAGAGTTGGAAGCCCTGGAGGTGGACCCTTGATGAAAACAGCTGGAAAGCATTGGTTGAAAGAAGATTTTAAAGCATGTCTTTTTGAGAGTGGAATTTGGAAACACTCACGTGACAATAATCTGGGCTGAATTTGAGGGGAAATCACAGGTTTATTGAGCAACATCTGCCACTTGGTTTCAGAGTGGGGTGCTGTCTGACCACAGCTAGTCTGGAAGGTTGCATGGACTGTGTGTTTATTGGGAACATTATAGCATATTTTGTAACCTGTGGTACTCTCAAAATCTGTGAAAATTTGGGAAGATAAGTAGGAGTAAAGGAATATTGTATTATTATCAAACTTTTCATGTTAAATAAATGTTTTTTTTGTTGTTGAAAGCTATATGTGAGACCTGTGTCTCTGTACCTCCACGTTTCCTAAACAAAAGTCAAAGTTACGGTCTTTTGAGCCAGGATTCAATTCTGGGAACATCCTGTCCATTTATAATATCAACTGGGATTGTAACAATATATTAATAAGCAATGATTCTCAGTGTTGAAGACTGAAGACCCGATCGAGCCAAATTGGCTCCTATTTCAGGACCAGTGACGGAAGTCCCCAGCTCATCACCAAAATTGTCCACGGAATCTTTTTGGTCCACCAGAGAAGGAAAAGGGGGCCTTGGCTTATTGTCTTATCAAAAAGTGAATTCCAGTCATTGATAACGATAAGCCTGAGCTGTTACTGAATTGTAACTCCAAGGATTTCCGATGTAAATCTAACTTTGGAATGCCAGCTTCAATCAGGAGAAGTATTTCTGATAAAAGTTACAATGGTTTGTAAATGCAGATCTTAAACTGCTGAGGTTCTCTCCCAGACAACTGCAACAATCTCAAGCTTTGTTACATTGCTTTGGTGTACGATCTGCTCAATCACACATATGAGTAATAACTAATGATGTCAACGGGCCAATCCAAAACCAACATTGTCTTTTCAATTCAAATCTTAGAAAATTCACTTCCAATAACATAAGTATAACACTAAATATTTATTTGTTGCATTAGTTCAATAATATTCATGATATAGTTTTAGTGTCAAAAATGAAGGTTCGCTCCTCTTGAAATCTGGTCCATTTTGTCCCTATTACCAACCATCCCGATTCACATTACTCTTCTTGAGGGGATTTGGTAGAGTGGATACTGGGAGGATGCTTCCTCTTCTGGGGGAGACTAGATCTAGGGGACACAGTCATTAGTCTGTTGAATACCCTTCCCCAGAGAGCAGTGGAGGTTGGGTTATTGAATTTACTCAAGGCTGAGTTAATCAGAGTTTTGATAGACAGGGGAGTCAAAGGTTACGGCTGCAGACAGGGAGTGGAGTTGAGATCACAACCATGATCTTATTGAATGGCAGAACAGGCTCAAAGGGACAAATGGCCTACTCCTACTCCTACTCCTACATCCTATGCTCCTATGTACATATACGATTACCAAAGACCAGTCTCTTACTCTACAGTAGCTTCTGCATCTCTGGTTTGTCTTATGGTCTCTCGCCTGGACAAGTCTGGCCAATGCTGCACATGCAAAGCTTGGAGAGGTGCAGTAGGTACTCCATTCACCCTCTCAGTATCTGGGAAGCCAGGCAATTCTGGAAGTAGGAAGTCTACCTAACCACACTTTACAACAATGGCTGGGCTCCAAAGAGAGACTTCATCAATGACCTGGGTGATTGCATAAAACAGCTTATTTTGAGGGTCTTATTTTTGTGACCAAGGTGGGCTGTGCAGACTCACCTCAGTTTAAAGGTCCTGTGATACCCAATTTTTATACTGGGGGTGTGGGATATGATTGAGTCGGGGTGACCGTGGAGGTGGGTGAGAGCTGAGGCAGGTTGGTTAGAAGGCCCGCTCAGACCTCTGGGACTTTGTTCCAGTTCTTTCTGGAAGCTTTTATACCCTCTTGCCCTCACCCTCCCAGCCCCCTCACCCACCCTATGCTAACTCATAACTCCCACCGACCCCATGCCCCTTATATCCCATGCCAGCTCCATAGTCATTCATTCAGTATATACTATGAGGAGCTATAGGGATGGAAAGAAAACTGTTAACAATCTCATAAAGCTCTGACTAATACATATCTGACAATGAATAAACTCCCATTCATTAAATCCATTCAAAACTTTTAATTATTCTCAAACATTCACTCTCTTATGACCCAACAGCAAGTACAGCTAATCCTTTTGAGTGTTAACCAAACTGTGGACTCAGAAACCCCTTATGGGATAGCTGTAGGTTTTGAAATTCACATGTTCATAAAGGCATAATAATAGCTCTTAGGAGAATGTCAACAAAGAACTCTGTTTAAGCCACATGAGCAGATGGGCTTTTCCTAACCAAAACCAGATGACCTGTCAATCAAAGCAGTCCAGCACAGGGTATTTTTAAACTCTCACTGACAGCATCAGTCTGTTTATTTCATGTTTAAAGAGCATTGGATTCATTGAACCTCAGATCATGATGCTCAAATAGACCTAATCCATTTGCGGAGTAGGAAAGATGGCTAACATTGTACTGTGAGGTATGATGGTAAAAGAGGACAATGGCTAACATTAAAGAGGCTAACAGAGAAAACTGCAGCTCTCTGCAAAATGAATTTCATGGGAGCAGACAGAATGACTACCTGCAACTGGACATTTTGCTGGTATCACTTTGTTTTGGAATAGCAGGAACAAGGCTCTCTCAAGGATGAACTGTTTATATGAATGAACTATAAACAAATAACTGAAACCTTATAAAGAAGCCGCTTCCGAGATGTCAGCAGTGATCAATATTCACAAAACAAGAAGAGAGTTTGAAAACTCACAGTACGCACCCTCCAGAGCGACCCTGGCCAAGTTCTCTCTACACGGTAGTAGTTTTTAGTTCAGACTATGAGTCTTCAAACTCATGTAACTGTTTAAATAAACACATAGCTAAAGTCTTATTTAAATAAATAAAGGCTGTATTAATTCAACTCTTGTTGTGATGACTGATTTGTCTATTTCGCAGGTTGCCGTCAGCAACGGGCAGCAACACATTCTTGAAGTGCATTTGCAGATACTCCATAAATTTGTAGCAGGAGGATAGATTCTTGATTAACAAGGGAGTGAAAGGTTATCAGGGAATGTGGATAAGAGGCCACAATTAGTCAGAATCTTATTGAATGGCAGAGCAGGCTTGAGGGGCTGAATGGTCTATTCCTGCTCCTAATTCATATGTTTGTATGTATTTACCCTATTAATCCCAGTCCTAAATAGCTGATCCCTTATGCTGTGACTTTGTCCCTTAAATCTCCAAACAGAGGAAACAGCCCCTCACCATCTATTAAGTCCTCAAAGAAGTTTATACATTTCAAATAGATCACCTCTTATCCATTGAAGCTTCAGAAAACAGAGGCCCAATCCACTCAATCTCTCCTTATTGGACAGCACGCTGAACTCGGATTAAGTTGGGTTAGTTAGTAAATTCAATTGAACCCAATTTTAGGCATCTAATAGGCTCTAGAGAAAGGTAGTCAGCCTCAATTATTTGATTAAGATTAAAGCTGAAAATTTCAAAGAATTGTCTAATGGCGTCTGATGAATATTCTTTATGAGGCTTATGGGTTTTCTTAATGTGCCAACTACCGCTTGGCTATCAGTCATTAATTTGCTGTCTGTGTCACCTTGGGATTCTAAAACTATTTCAAGATGGGAAACTTTTTTAGCGCAAAATAATGATAGAAATTCGCAGCTTCTAAGTACATCTCAGCAAGCATCTGTTCATGTCCCCTCAGAGATGGTACATACTTATTACAGAACCAACTTTCTAGCAATAAGAAGTCCAAGTGTTTATTTAAAGCCTCTCTGGGTTGGTGAGTAAACGTAACCATATATTCAATCTTCAGTTATAACCTTTTTCTGCAAACATCCCAGTCATTGTCCAGGCCTGATGTTAGAGTAAGCGGCATTATTAAAAGGGATAAGGATGCCTCTGATCACTGTGTATACCCTCATAGTGAATCTATTTGTAATTATTTCATTCCAACATATATAACTAACATAGAAATTAGAAGCAGGAGTGGGCCACCCAGCTTTCAAGCCTGCTAGCTCATGGCTGATTTGATCGCAACTTCAACCCCACATTCCTGCTTATCTCCAATAACCGACTAACCTGGGGCGGGATTCTCCCGTACCGAAAAAACAGTCAGTGCAGGGATCCCCTGCGGTCGTACCCCTGAGAAACAAGTATACCGCTTTGGATACTTGTGGGGGGGACGACTTACCAGGGGTAAGCCATGGGGTACGGGCCTCTGGCACGGAGTCTGTCCCTGTTGCTCAGAAGGGAAGGGGGGAGAGGAGCAGAGCATCAGTAATTGGGGACTCGATAGTCAGGGGCACAGATAGGAGATTTTGTGGGAGCGTGAGAGACTCACGTTTGGTATGTTGCCTCCCAGGTGCAAGGGTACGTGATGTCTCGGATCGTGTTTTCCGGGTCCTTAGGGGGGAGGGGGAGCAGCCCCAAGTCGTGGTCCACATTGGCACCAACGACATAGGTAGGAAAGGGGACAAGGATGTCAGGCAGGCTTTCAGGGAGCTAGGATGGAAGCTCAGAACTAGAACAAACAGAGTTGTTATCTCTGGGTTGTTGCCCGTGCCACGTGATAGTGAGATGAGGAATAAGGAGAGAGAGCATTTAAACACGTGGCTACAGGGATGGTGCAGGCGGGAGGGATTCAGATTTTTGGATAACTGGGGCTCTTTCTGGGGAAGGTGGGACCTCTACAGACAGGATGGTCTACATCTGAACCTGAGGGGCACAAATATCCTGGGGGGGAGATTTGTTAGTGCTCTTTGGGGGGGTTTAAACTAATGCAGCAGGGGCATGGGAACCTGGATTGTAGTTTTAGGGTAAGGGAGAATGAGAGTATAGAGGTCAGGAGCACAGATTTGACATCGCAGGAGGGGGCCAGTGTTCAGGTAGGTGGTTTGAAGTGTGTCTACTTCAATGCCAGGAGTATACGAAACAAGGTAGGGGAACTGGCAGCGTGGGTTGGTACCTGGGACTTCGATGTTGTGGCCATTTCGGAGGCATGGATAGAGCAGGGACAGGAATGGATGTTGCAGGTTCCGGGGTTTAGGTGTTTTAGTAAGCTCAGAGAAGGAGGCAAAAGAGGGGGAGGTGTGGCGCTGCTAGTCAAGAGCAGTATTACGGTGGCGGAGAGGATGCTAGATGGGGACTCTTCTTCCGAGGTAGTATGGGCTGAAGTTAGAAACAGGAAAGGAGAGGTCACCCTGTTGGGAGTTTTTTATAGGCCTCCTAATAGTTCTAGGGATGTAGAGGAAAGGATGGCGAAGATGATTCTGGATATGAGCGAAAGTAACAGGGTAGTTATTATGGGAGACTTTAACTTTCCAAATATTGACTGGAAAAGATATAGTTCGAGTACAATAGATGGGTCGTTTTTTGTACAGTGTGTGCAGGAGGGTTTCCTGAAACAGTATGTTGACAGGCCAACAAGAGGCGAGGCCACGTTGGATTTGGTTTTGGGTAATGAACCAGGCCAGGTGTTGGATTTGGAGGTAGGAGAGCACTTTGGGGACAGTGACCACAATTCGGTGACGTTTACGTTAATGATGGAAAGGGATAAGTATACACCGCAGGGCAAGAGTTATAGCTGGGGGAAGGGCAATTATGATGCCATTAGACGTGACTTGGGGGGGATAAGGTGGAGAAGTAGGCTGCAAGTGTTGGGCACACTGGATAAGTGGGGCTTGTTCAAGGATCAGCTACTGCGTGTTCTTGATAAGTATGTACCGGTCAGACAGGGAGGAAGGCGTCGAGCGAGGGAACCGTGGTTTACCAAGGAAGTGGAATCTCTTGTTAAGAGGAAGAAGGAGGCCTATGTGAAGATGAAGTGTGAAGTTTCGGTTGGGGCGATGGATAGTTACAAGGTAGCGAGGAAGGATCTAAAGAGAGAGCTAAGACGAGCAAGGAGGGGACATGAGAAGTATTTGGCAGGAAGGATCAAGGAAAACCCAAAAGCTTTCTATAGGTATGTCAGGAATAAGCGAATGACTAGGGAAAGAGTAGGACCAGTCAAGGACAGGGATGGGAAATTGTGTGTGGAGTCTGAAGTGATAGGCGAGATACTAAATGAATATTTTTCGTCAGTATTCACTCAGGAAAAAGATAATGTTGTGGATGAGAATGCTGAGCCCCAGGCTAATAGAATAGATGGCATTGAGGTACGTAGGGAAGAGGTGTTGGCAATTCTGGACAGGCTGAAAATAGATAAGTCCCCGGGACCTGATGGGATTTATCCTAGGATTCTATGGGAGGCCAGGGAAGAGATTGCTGGACCTTTGGCTTTGATTTTTATGTCATCATTGGCTACAGGAATAGTGCCAGAGGACTGGAGGACAGCAAATGTGGTCCCTTTGTTCAAAAAGGGGAGCAGAGACAACCCCGGCAACTATAGGCCGGTGAGCCTCACGTCTGTAGTGGGTAAAGTCTTGGAGGGGATTATAAGAGACAAGATTTATAATCATCTAGATAGGAATAATATGATCAGGGATAGTCAGCATGGCTTTGTGAAGGGTAGGTCATGCCTCACAAACCTTATTGAGTTCTTTGAGAAGGTGACTGAACAGGTAGACGAGGGTAGAGCAGTTGATGTGGTGTATATGGATTTCAGCAAAGCGTTTGATAAGGTTCCCCACGGTAGGCTATTGCAAAAAATACGGAGGCTGGGGATTGAGGGTGATTTAGAGATGTGGATCAGAAATTGGCTAGCTGAAAGAAGACAGAGGGTGGTGGTTGATGGGTAATGTTCAGAATGGAGTACAGTCACAAGTGGAGTACCACAAGGATCTGTTCTGGGGCCGTTGCTGTTTGTCATTTTTATCAATGACCTAGAGGAAGGCGCAGAAGGGTGGGTGAGTAAATTTGCAGACGATACTAAAGTCGGTGGTGTTGTCGATAGTGTGGAAGGATGTAGCAGATTACAGAGGGATATAGATAAGCTGCAGAGCTGGGCCGAGAGGTGGCAAATGGAGTTTAATGTAGAGAAGTGTGAGGTGATTCACTTTGGAAGGAATAACAGGAATGCGGAATATTTGGCTAATGGTAAAGTTCTTGAAAGTGTGGATGAGCAGAGGGATCTAGGTGTCCATGTACATAGATCCCTGAAAGTTGCCACCCAGGTTGATAGGGTTGTGAAGAAGGCCTATGGAGTGTTGGCCTTTATTGGTAGAGGGATTGAGTTCCGGAGTCGGGGGGTCATGTTGCAGCTGTACAGAACTCTGGTACGGCCGCATTTGGAGTATTGCGTACAGTTCTGGTCACCGCATTATAGGAAGGACGTGGAGGCTTTGGAGCGGGTGCAGAGGAGATTTACCAGGATGTTGCCTGGTATGGAGGGAAAATCTTACGAGGAAAGGCTGATGGACTTGAGGTTGTTTTCGTTGGAGAGAAGAAGGTTAAGAGGAGACTTAATAGAGGCATACAAAATGATCAGGGGGTTGGATAGGGTGGACAGTGAGAGCCTTCTCCCGCGGATGGATATGGCTGGCACGAGGGGACATAACTTTAAACTGAGGGGTAATAGATATAGGACAGAGGTCAGAGGTAGGTTCTTTACGCAAAGAGTAGTGAGGCCGTGGAATGCCCTACCGGCAACAGTAGTGAACTCGCCAACATTGAGGGCATTTAAAAGTTTATTGGATAAACATATGGATGATAATGGCATAGTGTAGGTTAGATGGCTTTTGTTTCGGTGCAACATCGTGGGCCGAAGGGCCTGTACTGCGCTGTATTGTTCTATGTTCTATGTACCTGACAGGGCGGGGGTCCCGGCGGGACGGAGTGGCGTGAACCACTCCGGCGTCGGGCCGCCCCAAAGGTGCCGGCGGGATAGGGGCTTGGCGCCATGCCAACCAGCGCCGAAGGGCCTCCGCCGGCCGGCGCAAGTCAGCACATGCGCGGGAGCGCCAGCGCGTGCTGGCGTCATCCCTGCGCATGCGCAGGAGGATTCGTCTCGGCATCGGCCATCACGGAGGACTACAGCGGCCGATGCGGAGGAATAGAGTGTCCCCACGGCACAGGTCCGCCTGTGGGTCGGTGGGCCCCGACCGCGGGCCAGGCCACCGTAGGGGCACCTCCAGAGGCCAGATCCCCCCGCGGCCCTCCAGGAACCCCGGAGCCCGCCCGCGCCGCCAGGTCCCGCCGGTAAGGGACCTACTCTAATTTACGCCGGCGGGACTGGCTATAGACGGGCGGGACTTCGGCCCATCGCGGGCCGGAGAATTCGGGCAGCCCCGGCGCCCATTGAGTCGCGCCGGACCCCACCATTCTCCGAGGAGGGCGGCGCGACTCACACCGGTCCGGTTTTTGGGGGGGCGGGAGAATTGGGAGGACGGCGGGGGCGGGATTCACGCCAACCCCCGGCGATTCTCCCACCCGGCGGGGGGTCGGAGAATCCCGCCCCTGATTTCTTCCAATCTTCACTCTATTTATTCTTCACTTGTCCAGACTTTACTGACCTATATCTTGGATTCCTCTGAATCCCTCCATCACTGTAGCAGTTTCTAGTTTCCTGATGCTAACCGTCTCCTTTTCAGCATAAGAACATAAGAACTAGGAGCAGGAGTAGGCCATCTGGCCCCTCGAGCCTGCTCCACCATTCAATGAGATCATGGCTGATCTTTTGTGGACTCAGCTCCACTTTCCGGCCCGAACACCATAACCCTTAATCCCTTTATTCTTCAAAAAACTATCTATTTTTATCTTAAAAACAGTTAATGAAGGAGCCTCTACTGCTTCACTGGGCAAGGGATTCCGTAGATTCACAACACTTTGGGTGAAGAAGTTCCTCCTAAACTCAGTCCTAAATCTACTTCCCCTTATTTTGAGGCTATGCCCCCTAGTTCTGCTTTCACCCGCCAGTGGAAACAACCTGCCCGCATCTATCCTATCTATTCCCTTCATAATTTTATATGTTTCTATAAGATCCTCCCTCATCCTTCTAAATTCCAACGAGTACAGTCCCAGTCTACTCAACCTCTCCTCGTAATCCAACCCCTTCAGCTCTGGGATTAACCTAGTGAATCTCCTCTGCACACCCTCCAGTGCCAGTACGTCCTTTCTCAAGAAAGGAGAGCAAAACTGAACACAATACTCCAGGTGTGGCCTCACTAACACCTTATACAATTGCAGCATAATCTCCTTAGTCTTAAACTCCATCCCTCTAGCAATGAAGGACAAAATTCCATTTGCCTTCTTAATCACCTGTTGCAACTGTAAACCAACTTTTTGCGACTCATGCACTAGCACACCCAGGTCTCTCTGCACAGCAGCATGTTTTAATATTTTATCATTTAAATAATAATCCCTTTTGCTGTTATTCCTACCAAAATGGATAACCTCACATTTGTCAACATTGTATTTCATCTGCCAGACCCTAGCCCATTCACTTAGCCTATCCAAATCCCTCTGCAGACTTCCAGTATCCTCTGCACTTTTTGCTTTACCACTTATCTTAGTGTCATCTGCAAACTTGGACACATTGCCCTTGGTCCCCAACTCCAAATCATCGATGTAAATTGTGAACAGTTGTGGGCCCAACACTGATCCCTGAGGGACACCACTAGCTACTGATTGCCAACCAGAGAAACACCCTTTAATCCCCACTCTTTGCTTTCTATTAATTAACTAATCCTCTATCCATGCTACTACTTTCCCCTTAATGCCATGCATCTTTATCTTATGCAGCAACCTTTTGTGTGGCACCTTGTCAAAGGCTTTCTGGAAAACCAGATATACCACATCCATTGGCTCCCTGTTATCTACCGCACTGTTAATGTCCTCAAAAAATTCCACTAAATTAGTTAGGCATGACCTGCCCTTTATGAACCCATGCTGTGTCTGCCCAATGGGACAATTTCCATCCAGACGCCTCGCTATTTCTTCCTTGATGATAGATTCCAGCATCTTCCCTACGACCGAAGTTAAGCTCACTGGCCTATAATTACCCGCTTTCTGCCTACCTCCTTTTTTAAACAGTGGTGTCACGTTTGCTAATTTCCAATCCGCCGGGACCACCCCAGAGTCTAGTGAATTTTGGTAAATTATCACTAGTGCATTTGCAATTTCCCTAGCCATCTCTTTTAGCACTCTGGGATGCATTCCATCAGGTCCAGGAGACTTGTCTACCTTTAGCCCCATTAGCTTGCCCATCACTACCTCCTTGGTGATAACAATCCTCTCAAGGTCCTCACCTGTCATAGCCTCATTTCCATCAGTCACTGGCATGTTATTTGTGTCTTCCACTGTGAAGACCGACCCAAAAACTGTTCAGTTCCTCAGCCATTTCCTCATCTTCCATTATTAAATCTCCCTTCTCATCCTCTAAAGGACCAATATTTACCTTAGCCACTCTTTTTTGTTTTATGTATTTGTAGAAACTTTTACTATCGGTTTTTATATTCTGAGCAAGTTTACTCTCATAATCTGTCTTACTCTTCTTTATAGCTTTTTTAGTAGCTTTCTGTTGCCCCCTAAAGATTTCCCAGTCCTCTAGTCTCCCAGTGATCTTTGCTACTTTGTATGTTTTATCCTTCAATTTGATACTCTCCCTTATTTCCTTAGATATCCACGGTCGATTTTCTCTCTTTCTACCGCCCTTCCTTTTTGTTGGTATAAACCTTTGCTGAGCACTGTGAAAAATCACTTGGAAGGCTCTCCACTGTTCCTCAACTGTTTCACCATAAAGTCTTTGCTCCCAGTCATCCCATTGTAATCTCCTTTGTTTAAGCACAAAACACTAGTGCTTGATTTTACCTTCTCACCCTCCATCTGTATTTTAAATTCCACCATATTGTCCAATGTCCCTACACCGTGATCCTCCGAACGGCCTGAGAGCTTTCATTTCTTCCTTGAATGGAGGCCATTCAAATAATTACATAAAGTTGCTCAAGTGAAATGAGCGACTCTGTTGACTATTCTCATTGAGAGCACATTACCCAAAGTTTGTCATGAACATAAGAACATACGATCTAGGAGCAGGAATAGGCCATCTGACCCCTCGAGCCTGCTCTGCCATTCAATGAGATCATGGCTGATCCTTTTGTGGACTCAGCTCCACTTTCCGGCCCGAACACCATAACCCTTAATTCTTTTACTGTTCAAAGATCTATCTGTCGTTGCCTTCAAAATATTTAATGAGGCAACCTCAACTGCTTCACTGGGCAGTGAATTCCACAGATTCACAACCCTTTGGGTGAAGAAGTTCCTCCTCAACTCAGTCCTAAATCTGCTCCCCCTTATTTTGAGGCTATGCCCCCTAATTCTAGTTTCACCTGCCAGTCGAAACAACCTGCCCGCATCTATCCTATCTATTCCCTTCATAATCTTATATGTTTCTGTAACATCCCCCCTTATTCTTCTAAATTCCAATGAATACAGACCCAGTCTACTCAAAGTCTCCTCATGAGCCAATCCTCTCAACTCCGGAATCAACCTAGTGAATATCCTCTGCCCCCTACAGTGCCAGTACATCCTTTCTCAAGTAAGGAGACCAAAACTGTACACAGTACTCCAGGTGTGGCCTCACCAGCACCCTATGCAGCTGCAACGTAACCTCCCTGCTTTCAAACTCCGTCAACTCTAGCAATGAAGGACAACATTCCTTTTGCCTTATGTTTTATCCAAGAATTGAAGTAACATTTACTGGACTATAATTGCCCAGATTCTGTCTGTTATTTATCAGCCCCCACCGTACATTCACAGAATATTCCAGTATTATAGTCATATCCTGTTATTCCGTCCTTGCTTTCCCTCAGATGAGGAGGACTTATGTGGGACAACGACAGCAACATTTTAAAAATATAGTTCCTATTTCTTATTCCATGCTGAAGTTTCTGCTATTATTCTTGAACCCCAGATCTTTTGACTCAAATGCAAGAATGCTACTGGCCAAACCAGGACTGACACCTGGTGAGAATTCGGGGACTGTATGTTGTAAGGGTCCTTCCTGTTGGTTCCATTATTTCCACTTTCTGATTTGAGTTGATTTATTATTGTCACATGTATTAGTATGCAGTGAAAAGTGTTGTTTCTTGCCTGCTGTACAAACAACGCATACCGTACATAGGGAAGGAAGGAGAGACTACAGAATATAATGTTACAGTCACAACTGGGATGTAGGGAAAAGATCAACTTAATACGAGGTAGGTCCATTCAAAAGTCTGATGGTAGCAGGGAAGAAGCTATTCCTGAGTCGGTTGTTACGTGACCTCAAACTTTTGTATCTTTTTCCTGATGGAAGAAGGTGGAAGAGAGTATAACCGGGGTGAGTGGGGTCCTTAACTATGCTGGCTGCCTTTCTGAGGCAGCGGGAATTATAGACAGAGTCAATGGATGGGAGGCTGGTTTGCGTGATGGACTGGGCTACATTCACAACCTTTTGTAGTTTCCTGTGGTCTTGGGCAGAGTAGGCTCCATACCAAGCTGTGATACACCCAGAAGGAATGCTTTCAATGGTGCATCTGTAAAAGTTGGTGAGAGTCGTAGCTGACATGCCAAATTTCCTTAGTTCTTTTATTTTGTCGTTATCATTTTTGATCCATGCATGATTAATGGACTTGAATCTTTATGTCAAGCTGCAGAGAGGAGTGAGGGATTCAGAAGTTACAGGAAAGAACACTCTGCTGGTCTCTGCTGGTTTGAATGGGAGGTCCAGACCTTTCAACACTAGACAGAGAGATGGGGTGTGAATTGATTTGATTGATTGGTGGCGAATGAAATTACCAAAAGGCCATACTCTGCCCGGTAACAAGTGGTGATTGGATCCTATCCCAGTGGGATGATTCTCAGGGAGCAATTGAGTTCTAAACAGACAGACAACATGTCCTGCTTACTCTCTCACCTCTGTGTTTTCTCCAGCAAGGCTGTGAATACAGTAGTTCTGAAGCTGCAGAGAATCTGAATGAATCAACCTGCAGGAAAACCATTACAGACTGCAAACAAAGACCAGGACCTGCTCTCCCTCTAACCAGAAAGGCTGCGGGTGCTGAATTTCTGAAACTACAGACACCTGATTGAATCTACAGTAAAAAAAACCTCAAACTGATAGCAAGGTTTGAAGAGGAGCAAAGTGCTGGAACAACCACCTGAAGCAAAGATTCTTTTCCCCTTTTACTTATGATTTGCACCCCTCTCCTCCCCTCTGTGTTTCTCTGTCCTGTGTGTGTGCAGAGAGTGGGGGTGGGGGAGTTAAAATGGGGAATTAGGAACTCGATAATAGTTTACCAGTTGTATTTGCTGAATTTTTCATTATAGTTCTTGTTATAAATAAAAGCAATTTTGTTTAAATTTACAAACCTGGTGGCTGTAATTATTTATCAACCAACGGCCAAAGATTTTGGGTATTTTCTCAGATTGATTGGCTAATTCACTTGTGTTGTGACTCCAGTGGGGCTGGAAGTGACCGTGCACAAGCCCAGGGTGTCGTAACAATGCCGAGTGGAAACAGCTGAGGGTGTCCTCCCGCATCTCTCACAGGGAGGCACATCGAGTTTTCACTTTGCACTCTCGCCAATATTGTTGAACAAAAGGCGGGTTCAGAACTCCTGGCTGAGTCTATCAGCTGGCAGCTGTTTGCAGACATTGACAGTTAGAACGCGGAGAAACTGAAACAATTGTACGTGGATTTTAAAAATGAGGTGAAAGTTGGGAGAAGTTTAGAAGCTTCCACATCCCAGTTGAACATGGCAGCCGAGCGACTACAAAGAAAGAATGCTGAAAATATTCACACTCACACAGACACACAGGAAGTGACAAGAGAGTGTAACCCTCAAACAGCAGTGCTCATGAGCAGCGCAGACAGACAGAGACACACATAGAAAGGGACAGAGAGAGACACAGACAGTGACACCCACAGACCGGACAGACACACCGAGCGGCAGGGACAGCGAGAGACAGACACACCGACAGACAGACACACCGACAGACAGACACACCGAGAGACAGGGACACTCACAGACAGGGACACCCACACAGCCACAGACAGGGACAACCACAGACAGGGACACTCACAGACAGGAACACTCACAGACAGGGACACTCACAGACAGGGACACCCAAAGTCCGGGTCACCCACAGACAGGGACACCCACAGACAGGGACGGCGAGACACAGACACACCGAGAGAGACACACCGATAGACAGGGCCACACACAGTCAGGGCCACCCACAGACAGGGACACTCACAGACAGCGAGACACACAGACAGCGAGACACACAGACAGCGAGACACACAGACAGGGACACCCACAGACAGGGACACTCACAGACAGGGACACTCACAGACAGGGACACCCACAGACAGGGACACCCACAGACAGGGACACACGCAGACAGGGACACACACACACAGGGAAAAACACAGGCAGTGGCACTCACAGGCAGGGACACCCACAGACAGGGACACCCACAGACAGGGACACACACAGACAGGGACACACACACACAGGGACACACATACACAGAGAAAAACACAGGCAGTGGCACTCACAGGCAGGGACACCCACAGACAGGGACACCCACAGACAGCGACACTCACAGACAACGATACCCACACACACACAGACAGGGACACCCACAGACAGCGACACCCACTGACAGCGACACCCACAGACAGCGACACCCACAGACAGCGACACCCACAGACAGCGACACCCACAGACAGCGACACCCACAGACAGCGACACCCACAGACAGCGACACCCACAGACAGCGACACCCACACACCCACAGACAGGTTCACCCACAGACAGCGACACGCACAGACAGCGACACCCACAGACAGCGACACCCACAGACTGCGACACCCACAGACAGGGACACCCACAGACAGGGACACCCACAGACAGGGACACCCACACACCCACAGACAGGTTCACCCACAGACAGCGACACCCACAGACAGCGACACCCACAGACAGCGACACCCACAGACTGCGACACCCACAGACAGGGACACCCACAGACAGGGACACCCACAGACAGGGACACCCACACACCCACAGACAACGACACCCACAGACAGCGACAGCCACAGACAGAGACACCCACACACACACAGACAGGGACACCCACAGACAGCGACACCCACAGACAGCGACACCCACAGACAGCGACACCCACAGACAGCGACACCCACAGACAGCGACACCCACAGAGAGGGACACTCACAGACAGCGACACGCACAGACAGCGACACCCACAGACAGCGACACCCACAGACAGCGACACCCACAGACAGCGACACCCACAGACAGCGACACCCACAGAGAGGGACACTCACAGACAGCGACACCCACAGACAGCGACACCCACAGACAGCGACACCCACAGACAGCGACACCCACAGACAGCGACACCCACACACAGGTTCACCCACAGACAGCGACACCCACAGACAGCGACACCCACAGACAGCGACAGCCACAGACAGAGACACCCACACACACACAGACAGGGACACTCACAGACAGGGACACCCACAGACAGCGACACCCACAGACAGCGACACCCACAGACAGCGACACCCACAGACAGCGACACCCACAGACAGCGACACCCACACACCCACAGACAGCGACACCCACAGACAGCGACACCCACAGACAGCGACACCCACAGACAGCGACACCCACACACCCACAGACAGCGACACCCACAGACAGGGACACCCACAGACAGGGACACCCACAGACAGCGACACCCACAGACAGGGACACCCACACACACACAGACAGGGACACCCACAGACAGCGACACCCACAGACAGCGAGACTCACAGACAGCGAGACTCACAGACAGCGAGACCCACAGACAGGGACACCCACGGACTGGGACACCCACAGACAGGGACACCCACACACCCACAGACAGGGACGCTCACGGACTGGGACACCCACGGACAGTGACACCCACGGACAGTGACACCCACAGACAGGGCCACTCACAGACAGGGCCACTCACAGACAGGGCCACTCACAGACAGGGACGCTCACAGACAGGGCCACTCACAGACAGGGCCACTCACAGACAGGGCCACTCACAGACAGGGACACCCACAGACAGGGACACTCACAGACAGGGACACCCACAGACAGGGACACCCACAGACAGGGACACCCACAGACAGCGACACCCACAGACAGCGACACCCACACACCCACAGACAGCGACACCCACAGACAGGGACACCCACAGACAGGGACACCCACAGACAGCGACACCCACACACACACAGACAGGGACACCCACAGACAGCGACACCCACAGACAGCGAGACTCACAGACAGCGAGACTCACAGACAGCGAGACCCACAGACAGGGACACCCACGGACTGGGACACCCACAGACAGGGACACCCACACACCCACAGACAGGGACGCTCACGGACTGGGACACCCACGGACAGTGACACCCACGGACAGTGACACCCACGGACTGCGAGACCCACGGACAGCGAGACCCACAGACAGGGCCACTCACAGACAGGGCCACTCACAGACAGGGACGCTCACAGACAGGGCCACTCACAGACAGGGACACTCACAGACAGGGACACCCACAGACAGGGACACCCACAGACAGGGACGCTCACAGTCAGGGACACCCACAGACAGGGACGCTCACAGTCAGGGACACCCACAGACTGGGACACCCACAGACAGGGACACCCACAGACATACAGACAGGGAGACTCACAGACAGGGACACCCACAGGCAGAGACACCCACACACACACAGACAGGGACACCCACAGATAGGGACACTTACAGACAGAGACACCCACAGACAGGGACACCCACAGGCAGAGACACCCACACACACACAGACAGGGACACACACAGACAGGGACACACACAGACAGGGACACCCACAGACAGGGACACTTACAGACAGAGACACCCACAGACAGGGACACCCACAGGCAGAGATACCCACACACACACAGACAGGGACACTCACAGACAGAGACATCCACAGACAGGGACACCCACAGACAGGGACACCCACAGACAGGGACACCCACTGTCATGTGAGAGCACCTTTAAGAAATGGATGTTTAAACAATGTACCTTTAAGGAATGGAGCTGCTCATATTACTGAAATGATGTCAGAGGGTGGGGGTAGCTGAGCTGAGCTCACTTCTGCTTTTGGTTTCAGTTTGAAAAAGCAGCTTGTGTGTGTCTGTGTGTTTCCAGAGAGCTGCAGGAAGGAAAACAAGGTGCTGGAGCTGAAGTCAACCAAGCTGATATATCTCTGCCATCAAACAGAAAATATATATATTCTGTGACCTGGTGTGTTACTGTTTTGAAGGTTTGAAGCCTTTTGGCTGTTTGATGGAACATTTTCCATAATTGTAATATCACACCTGGGGAACAAACCATGTGCTTCAAAAGCAACAATCCATTAAAGGGAGAGGTTGGTTGAACTCCATGATACATTTTGGGGTTCTGAAAACAGCTCACCCATAACAATTGGGTGCTCGTCCAGGATAAAAGTCTATCTATTGGATTGGCTTTTGTGAACTTAAAGGCAGTGAAAGTTTGTTGCCTTTCCGGTGTGGTATTTTAGTTTAAGTGGGGAGTGTGTTGTGAACAATGCCTCTTTCGGAGGCTCAGAAGTTTTTAGGGTTGGACACGTGACACAGTAACACGTGATACCTTACGGATAGAGAGTAAAAACAGACTGTTAGGTTTGGCAAAAGCATTGCAGTTAACACTGCCTAGCAAAATACGAAAAGATGAGGTAGTTAACACGGTATCTGCGCATTTACGTTTGCCTGTGATACTTTCTGACTCATTAGATATGGCAAAGCTCCAGTTGCAGATTAAGCAATTTGAACATGAAAAAGAATTAAAGCAACTTGAACATGAAAAATAATTAAAGCGGCTTGAATACGCAATGAAAGAAAAAGAAAGAGATAGAGGTAGAGAGGAAAAAGAAAATGAGAGAGAAGAAAGAAACAACGAAAGAGAGAGAGAGGAAAGGGAAAAAGGGAGAGAGTTTGAACTTCGGAAAATGGCTCTGAAACATGAAAATCAGTTAAAATTCGCAGACGCAAAGGGACACGTACAGTTGGAGGAGATGGATGAGGATAATGAGAAAGAGCGCCATAGTCGAAGACGTGGTGGGGATCTATTTAAATATGTCCAAGCATTGCCGAGGTTTTGACAAGAAGGAGGTAGAAGCCTTTTTCATGTCATTTGAGAAGATAGCTAAACAGATGCAATGGCCACAGGACATGTGGGTATTACTGATTCAAACAAAGTTGGTAGGTAGGGCTAGTGAAGTGTTTGCATCACTACCGGAGGAGATATCTGGAATGTATGAGGAGGTGAAGAAATCCATCTTAAGTGCATATGAGCTAGTGCCTGAAGATTACAGACAAAGGTTTCGAAATTTAAGGAAAGAATTTGGTCAAACATACATGGAGTTTGAAAGGCTCAAACAGAATAATTTTGATAGGTGGATAAGGGCTTTGAAAATAGACCAAGCGTATGAAGCTCTCAGAGAAATTATACTTTTGGAGGAGTTTAAAAATTCAATTCCTGGTGTAGTGAGACCTCATGTGGAAGAACAAAGGGTTAAAACTGCGAGATTAGCAGCGGAAATGGCAGATGATTATGAATTAGTTCATAAATCAAAGATTGGTTTCCAACATCAGTTTCAGCCGGTGAGGGGTAGAAACTGGGGACATGAGAAATATTCAAGTGGTAAAGGTAAAGGTGATCTGATGGGAGACAATAAAAAGAGTGTACCTCAGATTAAAAATGAAATCCAGGAGGGTGGAAAAGAAATGAAAAGTTTTAAATGATTTCACTGTGATAAACTAGGCCATGTAAAGTCACAGTGTTGGTGGTTGAAGAAAAGCACTGGGAAGGCTGATGTGGTAAAACAGGATAAGACAATGGGGTTTGTTAGAGTGGTAAAGGAAAGCCCAAGAGAAGCAAAGGAGGTGCAAAAGATTGTACAGACTGTTCAAGAGGTGATTGATAAGAAGGTGCCAGATGTCTTTAAAGAATCTACTTGTGTGGGTAAAGTTTACTCATGTGTATCAGGAGAAGCAGGTAAAGAAGTCACAATTTCAAGAGATACGGGAGCTAGTCAATCTCTAATGGTAAGAGATGAGGTGTTATGTAGTTTGGGAAGAATGTTACCAGAAAAGGTGGTAATATGTGGAATTCAGGGTGAGAGGAGTAGTGTTCCATTATATAAGGTAAGGTTGGAAAGTCCAGTGAAGAGTGGTGAAGTGGTAGTAGGAGTAATAGAGAGACTATCTTGTCCAGGAATACAGTTTATCTTGGGTAATGATATAGCTGGATCGCAGGTGGGAGTGATGCCTACTGTGGTTGATAAGCCAGTGGAAAATCAGACAACTGAAGGGTTGAAGGACGAATATCCTGGGATTTTTCCGGATTGTGTAGTAACAAGGTCGCAAAGTCACATGTTAAGACAAGAGGAGAAATCAAAGAGTGAAGATGAAGTTGAAGTGCAATTATCAGAAACGATTTTTGATCAGATGGTTGAAAAAGAACAAGAACAGGTGGAGGATGAGGCGGATATTTTTAGTTCAGGAAAATTGGCGGAGTTACAACAGAAAGATGTAGAAATAAAACGGATATATCAGAAAGCATATACGGAAGAAGAATCTGAGAGTATACCAAAGTGTTATTACCGTAAAAGTGATGTCTTGATGAGAAAATGGAGACTTGTACATATGCAGGCGGATGAAAAGTGGGCAGAAGTTCACCAAGTAATATTGCCAGTAGGGTATAGAAAGGAGGTGTTGCGGGTTGCACATGAGGTACCAGTGGGAGGTCATTTGGGAATAAGGAAAACTCAAGCTAGAATCCAGAAACATTTTTATTGGCCTGGACTACATAAAGGTGTAGTTAAATTTGGTCAATCATGTCACACATGTCAAGTGATAGGGAACCCTCAAGCAGTGATAAAACCAGTGCCCTTAATACCCATTCCAGCATTTGAGGAACCTTTTACAAGGGTCTTAATTGATTGTGTAGGACCGCTTCCTAAAACAAAAAGTGGGAATCAATATCTTTTGACTAGAATGGATGTGTCTACTAGGTTTCCAGAGGCCATTCCAGTACGCAATATTACAGCTAAAAGGATTGTGGAGGAGTTAGTTAAATTCTTTACTAGATATGGACTACCCACAGAAATTCAATCGGATCAAGGATCAAATTTTACTTCAAAGTTATTCAAAGAAGTTATGGATAGCTTAGGAATAAAACAATTTAAATCAACTGCGCACCATCCAGAATCGCAGGGAGTGTTGGAAAGGTGGCATCAGACATTAAAGACAATGTTGAGGGTGTATTGTCAAGATTATCCAGAGGATTGGGATAAAGGAATCCCATTCGTATTGTTTGCAAATAGGGGTGCACCTAATGAGTCTACCAAATGTAGTCCTTTTGAACTAAGTATTAGTCCTGAGGTAAGAGGACCACTTAAATTGATTAAGGAAAAATTGGTGGGTGAGAAATCAGAAATTACACTATTGGATTACGTGTCAAATTTTAGGGAACGATTAAATAGAGCAGGTGAATTGGCGAGACAACATTTGAAAGTTGCACAAAATGTGATGAAACGGGTAGCGGACAAGAAATCCAAAGTTCGTACTTTCGCCAGTGGGGATAAAGTTTTAGTGTTGTTACCAGTGGTAGGGGAGCCGTATCAGATTGAAAGGAAATTAAGTGAGGTAGGTGAATTATGTGGTAAAAACACCAGATAGAAGGAAGACTCACCGAGTGTGTCATGTGAATATGCTTAAAAGGTACTTTGAAAGGGAAGGAGAGAAAAAGGAGGTTTTAATGATTCTAACTCAAAGTGATGAACCAAATCCAGATGACTGTGAATTTGACATACCTCAAATTAAATTGGAAAATGAGGATGTTCTTAAAAATTGGGATGAATGGTTAAGTTACCTTCCAGAGGAAAAACAAACTGACCTGAAAGAGTTATTGGTATCACATGGGCAAGTTTGTAGAGATAAACTGGGAAGTACTAAAACGGCTATACATGATGTAGATGTGGGAAATGCTGTTCCTATCAAACAACATCCATATAAACTTAACCCTTTAAAATTGGCACAGGTTAACAGAGAGATTGAGAGTATGCTTAAAAATGGCATAATTGAAGTGGGTTGCAGCCAATGGAGCTCACCCATAGTGATGGTACCTAAACCAGACGGTACCCAACGGTTGTGTGTGGACTATCAAAAGGTGAATACAGTTACAAGAACGGACTCTTATCCTATCCCACGTTTGAAGGATTGTCTTGAGAAAGTGGGACAATCTGCTTTTATTTTCAACTTCCAGACATGGAAAGAACATTTACAGCATCGTATGGAGTTATTCGATCGACTTCAGGAGGAAGGTTTGGTGATGAACCTAGCCGAAAGTGAATTTGGAAAAGCCCGAATCACTTTCCTTGAGGAGTTTCCGATACCCTCAAGACGAAGGGATATAATGCGATTTGTTAGCACGAGTGGATTTGATCGAACATTTGTGCAAAGGTTTTTTGGCGTGATAACTCCATTGTTGGACTTGCTAAAGAAACGTCAAAAAGTTCAATGGACAGCGGACTATCAACAGGCATTTGACTGCCTGAAAGCTGTGATCACCAAAGCTCCTGTATTGGAGAATTGCAAGGGACTCTGTGGTCAGATTGAACTAAAGTATCTGGGGCGGGATTCTCCGCAATCAAAAATGGCGCGAATCAGACCGGCATCGCGCCGCCCCAAAGGTGCGGAATCCTCTGCCCCTTGAGCGGCAAAACCCTAACCTTGAGGGGCTAGGTCCACGCCGGACTGATTTCCGCCCCGCCAGCTGGCGGGAAAGGCCTTTGGTGCCCCGCCAGCTGGCGCGGAAATGACATTGCCGGGCGGCACATGCGCAGGAGCATCAGAGGCCGCTCACGGCATCCCCGCACATGCGCAGTGGAGGGAGTCTCTTCCGCCTCCGCCATGGTGGAGACTGTGGCGAAGGCGGAAGGAAAAGAGTGCCCCCACGGCACAGGCCCGCCCGCGGATCGGTGGGCCCCGATCGCGGGCCAGGCCACCGTGGGGCCACCTCCCTGGCCAGATCACCGCGCACCCCCCCAGGACCCCAGAGCCCGCCGGCACCACATTGTCCCGCTGGTAAGAGAGGTGGTTTAATCCACGCCGGACAGGCATTTTAGCGGCGGGACTTCGGCCCATCCGGGCCGGAGAATCGCCGGGGGTGGGGGGGGGGGGGGGCACCAACCGGCGAAGCTCGATTCCCGCCCCCGCCGAATATCCGGTGACGGAGAATTCGGCAAACGGCGGGGGCGGGATTCACGCCAGCCCCCGGCGATTCTCCGACCCGGTGGGGGGTCGGAGAATCGCGCCCCAGATTCTAAAGAGAAATGCTGAGGAGTAGAGGAATGGATGGATCGTGCAGAGATTTTCTTGTTCAAAGAGACTGTCAATCGAGAAGGATTTCGGTTGGAGGAAGAACAAAGAAAAATGGACTATTATTATGCCCTTTGCGTGTTTTTTTTTGTGAAACGAAAATGTATTTTTACTGTGTACATTTCTGAATTGATGGTGCAAGGTTAAAAATGAAACCATCTTGTAGTTGATGGTTTATTTTATTTTTTCTTGGGGGAGGTGTCATGTGAGAGTACCTTTAAGAAATGGATGTTTAAACAATGTACCTTTAAGGACTGGAGCTGCTCATATTACTGAAGTGATGTCAGAGGGTGGGGGAGCTGAGCTGAGCTCACTTCTGCTTTTGGTTTCAGTTTGAAAACGCAGCTTGTGTGTGCCTGTGTGTTTCCAGAGAGCTGCAGGAAGAAAAGCAAGGTGCTGGAGCTGAAGTCAAACAAGCTGATATATCTCTGCCATCCAACAGAAAATATATATTAACTGTGACCTGGTGTGTTACTGTTTTGAAGGTTTGAAGCCTTTTGGGTGTTTGAAGGAACATTTTGAGGGATTATTTAGTGTTGTATTATTTTCAATGTACATTTAATAGGTTAATTTGAGTTCATGGAATAAACATTGTTTTGTTTAAAAAACCACGTGCCCATAATTGTAATATCACACCTGGGGAACAAGCCGTGTGCTTCAAAAGCAACAATCCATTAAAGGGAGAGGTTGGTTGAACTCCATGATACACTTTGGGGTTCTGAAAACACCTCTCCCATAACACCACAGTCAGGAACATCAACTGGCAGCGACACCCACAGACAGGGACACTCACAGACAGGGACACCCACAGACAGGGACACCCACAGACAGGGACACTCACAGACAGGGACACCCACAGGCAGGGACACCCACAGACAGGGACACTCACAGACAGGGACACCCACAGACAGAGACACCCACAGACAGGGACATTCACAGACAGGGACACCCACAGGCAGGGACACCCACAGACAGGGACACTCACAGACAGGGACACCCACAGACAGGAACACCCGCACACCCACAGACAGGGACACTCACAGACAGGGACACTCATGGACAGGGACACACACAGACAGCGACACCCACAGACAGCGACACCCACAGACAGGGTCACTCACAAACAGGGACACCCACAGACAGGGTCACTCACAGAGAGGGACACTCAAAGACAGGGACACCCACAGACAGCGCGATCCACAGACAGCGCGACCCACAGACAGCGACACCCACAGACAGCGACACCCACAGACAGCGACACCCACAGACAGGGACACCCACAGACAGAGACACTCACAGACAGGGGCACTCACAGACAGGGACACTCACAGACAGGGACACTCACAGACAGGGACACTCACACACCCACAGACAGGGACACCCACACACCCACAGACAGGAACACCCACAGACAGGGACACCCACAGACAGAGACACCCACAGACAGAGACACCCACAGACAGGGTCACTCACAGACAGGGACACCCACAGACAGGGACACACACAGACAGGAACACACACACAGACAGGGACACACACACAGACAGGGACACACACACAGACAGGGACACACACAAACCCACAGACAGGGACACGCACAGACAGGGACGCCGACAGACAGAGAAACCCACAGACAGGGACACCCACAGACAGGGACACCCACAGACAGGGACACCCACACACCCACAGACAGGGACCCCCACAGACAGGGACACCCACAGACAGGGACACCCACACACACACAGACAGGGACGCTCACAGACAGGGACACCCACAGACAGGGACACCCACAGACAGGGACACCCACACACACACAGAGACAGGGACGCTCACAGACAGGGACACTCACAGACCAGAGACACTCACGGACAGGGTCACCCACAGACAGAGACACTCACAGACAGGGACACTCACAGACAGGGACACTCACGGGCAGGGACAATCACGGGCAGGGACACTCACGGGCAGGGACACACACAGACAGGGACACCCACAGACAGGGACACTCACACACCCACAGACAGGGACACCCACACACCCACAGACAGGAACACCCACAGACAGGGATACCCACAGACTGGGTCACTCACAGACAGGGATGCCCACAGACAGGGACACCCACAGACAGGGACACACACAGACAGGGACACCCACAGACAGGGACACACACAGACAGGGACGCCCACAGACAGGGACACCCACAGACAGGGACACCCACACACACACAGACAGGGACGCTCACAGACAGGGACACCCACAGACAGGGACACCCACAGACAGGGACACCCACACACACACAGAGACAGGGACGCTCACAGACAGGGACACTCACAGACCAGAGACACTCACGGACAGGGTCACCCACAGACAGAGACACTCACAGACAGGGACACTCACAGACAGGGACACTCACGGGCAGGGACACTCACGGGCAGGGACACCCACAGACAGGGACACCCACAGACAGGGACACTCACACACCCACAGACAGGGACACCCACACACCCACAGACAGGAACACCCACAGACAGGGACACCCACAGACTGGGTCACTCACAGACAGGGATGCCCACAGACAGGGACACACACAGACAGGGACACACACAGACAGGGACACACATAGACAGGGACACACACAGACAGGGACACACACAGACAGGGACACACACAGACAGGGACACCCACACAGCCACAGACAGGGGCACGCACAGACAGGGACGCCCACAGACAGAGAAACCCACAGACAGGGACACCCACAGACAGGGACACCCACAGACAGGGACACCCACAGACAGAGACACCCACAGACAGGGTCTCCCACAGACAGGGACACCCACAGACAGAGACACCCTCAGACAGAGACACCCACAGCCAGAGACACCCACAGACAGGGACGCCCACAGACAGGGACGCCCACAGACAGGGACGCTCACAGACAGCGACGCTCACAGACAGGGACGCTCACAGACAGGGACACCCACAGCCAGAGACACCCACAGACAGGGACGCCCACAGACAGGGACGCCCACAGACAGGGACGCTCACAGACAGGGACACCCACAGACAGGGACGCTCACAGACAGAGACGCCCACAGACAGCGAGACCCACAGACAGCGACAGACACAGACAGGGACACCCACAGACAGGGACACTCACAGACAGGCACACCCACAGACAGGGACACCCACAGACAGCGACAGCCACAGAAAGGGAGGCCCACAGACAGGGAGGCCCACAGATAGCGACAGCCACAGACAGGGACACCCACAGACAGGGACACCCACAGACAGGGACACCCACAGAGAGGGACACCCACAGACAGCGACGCCCACAGACAGCGACGCCCACAGACAGCGACGCCCAGAGACAGCGACACCCACAGACAGGGACACCCACAGACAGCGACGCCCACAGACAGCGACGCCCACAGACAGGGACAGCCACAGACAGGGACGCTCACAGACAGGGACGCTCACAGACAGGGACGCTCACAGACAGGGACAGCCACAGACAGGGACGCTCACAGACAGGGACGCTCACAGACAGGAACACCCACAGACAGGGACGCTCACGGACAGCGACAGCTACAGACAGGGACACCTACACACCCACAGACGGGGACAGCCACAGACAGGGACACCCACAGACAGGGACACTCACAGACAGGGACACCCACAGACAGGGTCACTCACAGACAGCGACACCCACAGACAGCGACACCCACAGACAGGGTCACTCACAAACAGGGACACCCACAGACAGGGTCACTCACAGAGAGGGACACTCAAAGACAGGGACACTCACAGACAGCGCGACCCACAGACAGCGACACCCAAAGACAGGGACACCCACAGACAGAGACACCCACACACAGAGACACCCACAGACAGAGACACCCACACACAGGGTCACTCACGGACAGGGACACCCACTGACAGGGACACCCACAGACAGGGACCCACACACAGACAGGGACACACACACACCCACAGACAGGGGCACGCACACACCCACAGACAGGGGCACGCACAGACAGGGACGCCGACAGACAGAGAAACCCACAGACAGGGACACCCACAGACAGGGACACCCACAGACAGGGACACCCACAGACAGGGACACCCACACACACACAGACAGGGACGCTCACAGACAGGGACATCCACAGACAGGGACACCCACAGACAGGGACACCCACACACACACAGAGACAGGGACGCTCACAGACAGGGACACTCACAGACAGGAACACTCACAGACTGAGACACTCACGGACAGGGTCACCCACAGACAGGGACACTCACAGACAGAGACCCTCACAGACAGGGACACTCACAGACAGGGACACTCATAGACAGGGACACTCACGGGCAGGGACACTCACGGGCAGGGACACCCACAGACAGGGACACCCACAGACAGGGACACCCACAGACAGGGACACTCACACACCCACAGACAGGGACACCCACACACCCACAGACAGGAACACCCACAGACAGGGACACTCACAGACTGGGTCACTCACAGACAGGGATGCCCACAGACAGGGACACCCACAGACAGGGACACTCACACACCCACAGACAGGGACACCCACAGACAGGAACACCCACAGACAGGGACACTCACAGACTGGGTCACTCACAGACAGGGACACACACAGACAGGGACACACATAGAAAGGGACACACACAGACAGGGACACCCACACACCCACAGACAGGGGCACACACAGACAGGGACGCCCACAGACAGAGAAACCCACAGACAGGGACACCCACAGACAGGGTCTCCCACAGACAGGGACACCCACAGACAGAGACATCCACAGACAGAGACACCCTCAGACAGAGACACCCACAGCCAGAGACACCCACAGACAGGGACACCCACAGACAGGGACACCCACAGACAGGGACACCCACAGACAGGGACGCTCACAGACAGGGACGCTCACAGACAGGGACACCCACAGACAGGGACGCTCACAGACAGGGACGCTCACAGACAGAGACGCCCACAGACAGCGAGACCCACAGACAGCGACAGCCACTGACAGGGACGCTCACAGACAGGGACACCCACAGACAGGGACACCCACAGACAGGGACACCCACAGACAGCGACGCCCACAGACAGGGACACCCACAGACAGGGACACCCACAGACAGGTTCACTCACAGACAGGGACACCCACAGACAGGGACACCCACAGACAGGGACACCCACACACCCACAGACAGGGGCTCGCACAGACAGAGACACCCACAGACAGAGACACCCACAGACAGGGACGCCCACAGACAGAGAAACCCACAGACAGAGACACCCACAGACAGGGACACCCACACACCCACAGACAGGGGCTCGCACAGACAGAGACACCCACAGACAGAGACACCCACAGACAGGGACACCCACAGACAGAGACACCCACAGCCAGGGACACTCACAGACAGGGACACCCACAGACAGGGACACCCACAGACAGGGACACTCACAGACCCACAGACAGGGACACCCACACACCCACAGACAGGAACAACCACAGACAGGGACACCCACAGACTGGGTCACTCACAGACAGGGATGCCCACAGACAGGGACACCCACAGACAGGGACACACACAGACAGGGACACACATAGACAGGGACACACACAGACAGGGACACCCACACACCCACAGACAGGGGCACGCACAGACAGGGACGCCCACAGACAGAGAAACCCACAGACAGGGACACCCACAGACAGGGACACCCACAGACAGGGACACTCACAGACCCACAGACAGGGACACCCACACACCCACAGACAGGAACAACCACAGACAGGGACACCCACAGACTGGGTCACTCACAGACAGGGATGCCCACAGACAGGGACACCCACAGACAGGGACACACACAGACAGGGACACACATAGACAGGGACACACACAGACAGGGACACCCACACACCCACAGACAGGGGCACGCACAGACAGGGACGCCCACAGACAGAGAAACCCACAGACAGGGACACCCACAGACAGGGACACCCACAGACAGGGACACCCACACACCCACAGTCAGGGTCTCCCACAGACAGGGACACCCACAGACAGAGACACCCACAGACAGAGACACCCACAGACAGAGACACCCTCAGACAGAGACACCCACAGCCAGAGACACCCACAGACAGGGACGCTCACAGACAGGGACGCCCACAGACAGGGTCTCCCACAGACAGGGACACCCACAGACAGAGACACCCACAGACAGAGACACCCACAGACAGAGACACCCTCAGACAGAGACACCCACAGCCAGAGACACCCACAGACAGGGACGCTCACAGACAGGGACGCCCACAGACAGGGACGCTCACAGACAGGGACACCCACAGACAGGGACGCTCACAGACAGGGACGCCCACAGACAGGGACACCCACAGACCGGGACGCTCACAGACAGGGACACCCACAGAGAGGGACACCCACAGACAGGGACACCCACAGACAGGGACACCCACAGAGAGGGACACCCACAGACCGGGACGCTCACAGACAGGGACACTCACAGACAGCGACAGCCACAGACAGGGACACCCACAGACAGGGACACCCACAGACAGGGACACCCACAGAGAGGGACACCCACAGACAGCGACGCCCACAGACTGCGACGCCCAGAGACAGCGACGCCCAGAGACAGGGACACCCACAGACAGGGACACCCACAGACAGCGACGCCCACAGACAGGGACAGCCACAGACAGGGACAGCCACAGACAGGGACGCTCACAGACAGGGACGCTCACAGACAGGGACACCCACAGACAGGGACAGCCACAGACAGGGACGCTCACAGACAGGGACGCTCACAGACAGGGACGCTCACGGACAGCGACAGCTACAGACAGGGACACCTACACACCCACAGACGGGGACAGCCACAGACAGGGACACCCACAGACAGGGACACTCACAGACAGGGACACCCACAGACAGGGTCACTCACAGACAGCGACACCCACAGACAGCGACACCCACAGACAGGGTCACTCACAAACAGGGACACCCACAGACAGGGTCACTCACAGAGAGGGACACTCAAAGACAGGGACACTCACAGACAGCGCGACCCACAGACAGCGACACCCAAAGACAGGGACACCCACAGACAGAGACACCCACACACAGAGACACCCACAGACAGAGACACCCACACACAGGGTCACTCACGGACAGGGACACCCACAGACAGGGACACCCACAGACAGGGACCCACACACAGACAGGGACACACACACAGACAGGGACACACACACACCCACAGACAGGGGCACGCACACACCCACAGACAGGGGCACGCACAGACAGGGACGCCGACAGACAGAGAAACCCACAGACAGGGACACCCACAGACAGGGACACCCACAGACAGGGACACCCACACACACACAGACAGGGACGCTCACAGACAGGGACACCCACAGACAGGGACACCCACAGACAGGGACACCCACAGACAGGGACACCCACACACACACAGAGACAGGGACGCTCACAGACAGGGACACTCACAGACAGGAACACTCACAGACTGAGACACTCACGGACAGGGTCACCCACAGACAGGGACACTCACAGACAGAGACCCTCACAGACAGGGACACTCACAGACAGGGACACTCACAGACAGGGACACTCACAGACAGGGACACTCACGGGCAGGGACACCCACAGACAGGGACACCCACAGACAGGGACACCCACAGACAGGGACACTCACACACCCACAGGCAGGGACACCCACACACCCACAGACAGGAACACCCACAGACAGGGACACCCACAGACAGGGACACCCACACACACACAGACAGGGACGCTCACAGACAGGGACATCCACAGACAGGGACACCCACAGACAGGGACACCCACAGACAGGGACACCCACACACACACAGAGACAGGGACGCTCACAGACAGGGACACTCACAGACAGGAACACTCACAGACTGAGACACTCACGGACAGGGTCACCCACAGACAGGGACACTCACAGACAGAGACCCTCACAGACAGGGACACTCACAGACAGGGACACTCATAGACAGGGACACTCACGGGCAGGGACACTCACGGGCAGGGACACCCACAGACAGGGACACCCACAGACAGGGACACCCACAGACAGGGACACTCACACACCCACAGACAGGGACACCCACACACCCACAGACAGGAACACCCACAGACAGGGACACTCACAGACTGGGTCACTCACAGACAGGGATGCCCACAGACAGGGACACCCACAGACAGGGACACTCACACACCCACAGACAGGGACACCCACAGACAGGAACACCCACAGACAGGGACACTCACAGACTGGGTCACTCACAGACAGGGACACACACAGACAGGGACACACATAGAAAGGGACACACACAGACAGGGACACCCACACACCCACAGACAGGGGCACACACAGACAGGGACGCCCACAGACAGAGAAACCCACAGACAGGGACACCCACAGACAGGGTCTCCCACAGACAGGGACACCCACAGACAGAGACATCCACAGACAGAGACACCCTCAGACAGAGACACCCACAGCCAGAGACACCCACAGACAGGGACACCCACAGACAGGGACACCCACAGACAGGGACATCCACAGACAGGGACGCTCACAGACAGGGACGCTCACAGACAGGGACACCCACAGACAGGGACGCTCACAGACAGGGACGCTCACAGACAGAGACGCCCACAGACAGCGAGACCCACAGACAGCGACAGCCACTGACAGGGACGCTCACAGACAGGGACACCCACAGACAGGGACACCCACAGACAGGGACACCCACAGACAGCGACGCCCACAGACAGGGACACCCACAGACAGGGACACCCACAGACAGGTTCACTCACAGACAGGGACACCCACAGACAGGGACACCCACAGACAGGGACACCCACACACCCACAGACAGGGGCTCGCACAGACAGAGACACCCACAGACAGAGACACCCACAGACAGGGACGCCCACAGACAGGGACGCCCACAGACAGAGAAACCCACAGACAGAGACACCCACAGACAGGGACACCCACACACCCACAGACAGGGGCTCGCACAGACAGAGACACCCACAGACAGAGACACCCACAGACAGGGACACCCACAGACAGAGACACCCACAGCCAGGGACACTCACAGACAGGGACACCCACAGACAGGGACACCCACAGACAGGGACACTCACAGACCCACAGACAGGGACACCCACACACCCACAGACAGGAACAACCACAGACAGGGACACCCACAGACTGGGTCACTCACAGACAGGGATGCCCACAGACAGGGACACCCACAGACAGGGACACACACAGACAGGGACACACATAGACAGGGACACACACAGACAGGGACACCCACACACCCACAGACAGGGGCACGCACAGACAGGGACGCCCACAGACAGAGAAACCCACAGACAGGGACACCCACAGACAGGGACACCCACAGACAGGGACACTCACAGACCCACAGACAGGGACACCCACACACCCACAGACAGGAACAACCACAGACAGGGACACCCACAGACTGGGTCACTCACAGACAGGGATGCCCACAGACAGGGACACCCACAGACAGGGACACACACAGACAGGGACACACATAGACAGGGACACACACAGACAGGGACACCCACACACCCACAGACAGGGGCACGCACAGACAGGGACGCCCACAGACAGAGAAACCCACAGACAGGGACACCCACAGACAGGGACACCCACAGACAGGGACACCCACACACCCACAGTCAGGGTCTCCCACAGACAGGGACACCCACAGACAGAGACACCCACAGACAGAGACACCCTCAGACAGAGACACCCACAGCCAGAGACACCCACAGACAGGGACGCTCACAGACAGGGACGCCCACAGACAGGGTCTCCCACAGACAGGGACACCCACAGACAGAGACACCCACAGACAGAGACACCCACAGACAGAGACACCCTCAGACAGAGACACCCACAGCCAGAGACACCCACAGACAGGGACGCTCACAGACAGGGACGCCCACAGACAGGGACGCTCACAGACAGGGACACCCACAGACAGGGACGCTCACAGACAGGGACGCCCACAGACAGGGACACCCACAGACCGGGACGCTCACAGACAGGGACACCCACAGAGAGGGACACCCACAGACAGGGACACCCACAGACAGGGACACCCACAGAGAGGGACACCCACAGACCGGGACGCTCACAGACAGGGACACTCACAGACAGCGACAGCCACAGACAGGGACACCCACAGACAGGGACACCCACAGACAGGGACACCCACAGAGAGGGACACCCACAGACAGCGACGCCCACAGACTGCGACGCCCAGAGACAGCGACGCCCAGAGACAGGGACACCCACAGACAGGGACACCCACAGACAGCGACGCCCACAGACAGGGACAGCCACAGACAGGGACAGCCACAGACAGGGACGCTCACAGACAGGGACGCTCACAGACAGGGACACCCACAGACAGGGACAGCCACAGACAGGGACGCTCACAGACAGGGACGCTCACAGACAGGGACGCTCACGGACAGCGACAGCTACAGACAGGGACACCTACACACCCACAGACGGGGACAGCCACAGACAGGGACACCCACAGACAGGGACACTCACAGACAGGGACACCCACAGACAGGGTCACTCACAGACAGCGACACCCACAGACAGCGACACCCACAGACAGGGTCACTCACAAACAGGGACACCCACAGACAGGGTCACTCACAGAGAGGGACACTCAAAGACAGGGACACTCACAGACAGCGCGACCCACAGACAGCGACACCCAAAGACAGGGACACCCACAGACAGAGACACCCACACACAGAGACACCCACAGACAGAGACACCCACACACAGGGTCACTCACGGACAGGGACACCCACAGACAGGGACACCCACAGACAGGGACCCACACACAGACAGGGACACACACACAGACAGGGACACACACACACCCACAGACAGGGGCACGCACACACCCACAGACAGGGGCACGCACAGACAGGGACGCCGACAGACAGAGAAACCCACAGACAGGGACACCCACAGACAGGGACACCCACAGACAGGGACACCCACAGACAGGGACACCCACACACACACAGACAGGGACGCTCACAGACAGGGACACCCACAGACAGGGACACCCACAGACAGGGACACCCACAGACAGGGACACCCACACACACACAGAGACAGGGACGCTCACAGACAGGGACACTCACAGACAGGAACACTCACAGACTGAGACACTCACGGACAGGGTCACCCACAGACAGGGACACTCACAGACAGAGACCCTCACAGACAGGGACACTCACAGACAGGGACACTCACAGACAGGGACACTCACAGACAGGGACACTCACGGGCAGGGACACCCACAGACAGGGACACCCACAGACAGGGACACCCACAGACAGGGACACTCACACACCCACAGGCAGGGACACCCACACACCCACAGACAGGAACACCCACAGACAGGGACACTCACAGACTGGGTCACTCACAGACAGGGATGCCCACAGACAGGGACACCCACAGACAGGGACACTCACACACCCACAGACAGGGACACCCACAGACAGGAACACCCACAGCCAGGGACACTCACAGATTGGGTCACTCACAGACAGGGACACACACAGACAGGGACACACACAGACAGGGACACACATAGAAAGGGACACACACAGACAGGGACACCCACACACCCACAGACAGGGGCACACACAGACAGGGACGCCCACAGACAGAGAAACCCACAGACAGGGACACCCACAGACAGGGACACCCACACACCCACAGACAGGGTCTCCCACAGACAGGGACACCCACAGACAGAGACATCCACAGACAGAGACACCCTCAGACAGAGACACCCACAGCCAGAGACACCCACAGACAGGGACACCCACAGACAGGGACACCCACAGACAGGGACGCTCACAGACAGGGACGCTCACAGACAGGGACACCCACAGACAGGGACGCTCACAGACAGAGACGCCCACAGACAGCGAGACCCACAGACAGCGACAGCCACTGACAGGGACGCTCACAGACAGGGACACCCACAGACAGGGACACCCACAGACAGGGACACCCACATACAGGGAGGCCCACAGACAGGGACACCCACAGACAGCGACGCCCACAGACAGGGACACCCACAGACAGGGACACCCACAGACAGGTTCACTCACAGACAGGGACACCCACAGACAGGGACACCCACAGACAGGGACACCCACACACCCACAGACAGGGGCTCGCACAGACAGAGACACCCACAGACAGAGACACCCACAGACAGGGACGCCCACAGACAGAGAAACCCACAGACAGAGACACCCACAGACAGGGACACCCACACACCCACAGATAGGGGCTCGCACAGACAGAGACACCCACAGACAGAGACACCCACAGACAGGGACACCCACAGACAGGGACACCCACAGACAGAGACACTCACAGACAGGGACACCCACAGACAAGGACACCCACAGACAGGGACACTCACAGACCCACAGACAGGGACACCCACACACCCACAGACAGGAACAACCACAGACAGGGACACCCACAGACTGGGTCACTCACAGACAGGGATGCCCACAGACAGGGACACCCACAGACAGGGACACACACAGACAGGGACACACATAGACAGGGACACACACAGACAGGGACACCCACACACCCACAGACAGGGGCACGCACAGACAGGGACGCCCACAGACAGAGAAACCCACAGACAGGGACACCCACAGACAGGGACACCCACAGACAGGGACACTCACAGACCCACAGACAGGGACACCCACACACCCACAGACAGGAACAACCACAGACAGGGACACCCACAGACTGGGTCACTCACAGACAGGGATGCCCACAGACAGGGACACCCACAGACAGGGACACACACAGACAGGGACACACATAGACAGGGACACCCACAGACAGGTTCACTCACAGACAGGGACACCCACAGACAGGGACACCCACAGACAGGGACACCCACAGACAGCGACGCCCACAGACAGGGACACCCACAGACAGGGACACCCACAGACAGGTTCACTCACAGACAGGGACACCCACAGACAGGGACACCCACAGACAGGGACACCCACACACCCACAGACAGGGGCTCGCACAGACAGAGACACCCACAGACAGAGACACCCACAGACAGGGACGCCCACAGACAGAGAAACCCACAGACAGAGACACCCACAGACAGGGACACCCACACACCCACAGACAGGGGCTCGCACAGACAGAGACACCCACAGACAGAGACACCCACAGACAGGGACACCCACAGACAGAGACACCCACAGCCAGGGACACCCACAGACAGGGACACCCACAGACAGGGACACTCACAGACCCACAGACAGGGACACCCACACACCCACAGACAGGAACAACCACAGACAGGGACACCCACAGACTGGGTCACTCACAGACAGGGATGCCCACAGACAGGGACACCCACAGACAGGGACACACACAGACAGGGACACACATAGACAGGGACACACACAGACAGGGACACCCACACACCCACAGACAGGGGCACGCACAGACAGGGACGCCCACAGACAGAGAAACCCACAGACAGGGACACCCACAGACAGGGACACCCACAGACAGGGACACTCACAGACCCACAGACAGGGACACCCACACACCCACAGACAGGAACAACCACAGACAGGGACACCCACAGACTGGGTCACTCACAGACAGGGATGCCCACAGACAGGGACACCCACAGACAGGGACACACACAGACAGGGACACACATAGACAGGGACACACACAGACAGGGACACCCACACACCCACAGACAGGGGCACGCACAGACAGGGACGCCCACAGACAGAGAAACCCACAGACAGGGACACCCACAGACAGGGACACCCACAGACAGGGACACCCACAGACAGGGACACCCATACACCCACAGTCAGGGTCTCCCACAGACAGGGACACCCACAGACAGAGACACCCACAGACAGAGACACCCTCAGACAGAGACACCCACAGCCAGAGACACCCACAGACAGGGACGCTCACAGACAGGGACGCCCACAGACAGGGTCTCCCACAGACAGGGACACCCACAGACAGAGACACCCACAGACAGAGACACCCACAGACAGAGACACCCTCAGACAGAGACACCCACAGCCAGAGACACCCACAGACAGGGACGCTCACAGACAGGGACGCCCACAGACAGGGACGCTCACAGACAGGGACACCCACAGACAGGGACGCTCACAGACAGGGACGCCCACAGACAGGGACACCCACAGACCGGGACGCTCACAGACAGGGACACCCACAGAGAGGGACACCCACAGACAGGGACACCCACAGACAGGGACACCCACAGAGAGGGACACCCACAGACCGGGACGCTCACAGACAGGGACACTCACAGACAGCGACAGCCACAGACAGGGACACCCACAGACAGGGACACCCACAGACAGGGACACCCACAGAGAGGGACACCCACAGACAGCGACGCCCACAGACTGCGACGCCCAGAGACAGCGACGCCCAGAGACAGGGACACCCACAGACAGGGACACCCACAGACAGCGACGCCCACAGACAGGGACAGCCACAGACAGGGACAGCCACAGACAGGGACGCTCACAGACAGGGACGCTCACAGACAGGGACACCCACAGACAGGGACAGCCACAGACAGGGACGCTCACAGACAGGGACGCTCACAGACAGGGACGCTCACGGACAGCGACAGCTACAGACAGGGACACCTACACACCCACAGACGGGGACAGCCACAGACAGGGACACCCACAGACAGGGACACTCACAGACAGGGACACCCACAGACAGGGTCACTCACAGACAGCGACACCCACAGACAGCGACACCCACAGACAGGGTCACTCACAAACAGGGACACCCACAGACAGGGTCACTCACAGAGAGGGACACTCAAAGACAGGGACACTCACAGACAGCGCGACCCACAGACAGCGACACCCAAAGACAGGGACACCCACAGACAGAGACACCCACACACAGAGACACCCACAGACAGAGACACCCACACACAGGGTCACTCACGGACAGGGACACCCACAGACAGGGACACCCACAGACAGGGACCCACACACAGACAGGGACACACACACAGACAGGGACACACACACACCCACAGACAGGGGCACGCACACACCCACAGACAGGGGCACGCACAGACAGGGACGCCGACAGACAGAGAAACCCACAGACAGGGACACCCACAGACAGGGACACCCACAGACAGGGACACCCACAGACAGGGACACCCACACACACACAGACAGGGACGCTCACAGACAGGGACACCCACAGACAGGGACACCCACAGACAGGGACACCCACACACACACAGAGACAGGGACGCTCACAGACAGGGACACTCACAGACAGGAACACTCACAGACTGAGACACTCACGGACAGGGTCACCCACAGACAGGGACACTCACAGACAGAGACCCTCACAGACAGGGACACTCACAGACAGGGACACTCACAGACAGGGACACTCACAGACAGGGACACTCACAGACAGGGACACTCACGGGCAGGGACACTCACGGGCAGGGACACCCACAGACAGGGACACCCACAGACAGGGACACCCACAGACAGGGACACTCACACACCCACAGGCAGGGACACCCACACACCCACAGACAGGAACACCCACAGACAGGGACACTCACAGACTGGGTCACTCACAGACAGGGATGCCCACAGACAGGGACACCCACAGACAGGGACACTCACACACCCACAGACAGGGACACCCACAGACAGGAACACCCACAGCCAGGGACACTCACAGACTGGGTCACTCACAGACAGGGACACACACAGACAGGGACACACACAGACAGGGACACACATAGAAAGGGACACACACAGACAGGGACACCCACACACCCACAGACAGGGGCACACACAGACAGGGACGCCCACAGACAGAGAAACCCACAGACAGGGACACCCACAGACAGGGACACCCACACACCCACAGACAGGGTCTCCCACAGACAGGGACACCCACAGACAGAGACATCCACAGACAGAGACACCCTCAGACAGAGACACCCACAGCCAGAGACACCCACAGACAGGGACACCCACAGACAGGGACACCCACAGACAGGGACACCCACAGACAGGGACGCTCACAGACAGGGACGCTCACAGACAGGGACACCCACAGACAGGGACGCTCACAGACAGAGACGCCCACAGACAGCGAGACCCACAGACAGCGACAGCCACTGACAGGGACGCTCACAGACAGGGACACCCACAGACAGGGACACCCACAGACAGGGACACCCACATACAGGGAGGCCCACAGACAGGGACACCCACAGACAGCGACGCCCACAGACAGGGACACCCACAGACAGGGACACCCACAGACAGGTTCACTCACAGACAGGGACACCCACAGACAGGGACACCCACAGACAGGGACACCCACAGACAGGGACACCCACACACCCACAGACAGGGGCTCGCACAGACAGAGACACCCACAGACAGAGACACCCACAGACAGGGACGCCCACAGACAGAGAAACCCACAGACAGAGACACCCACAGACAGGGACACCCACACACTCACAGACAGGGGCTCGCACAGACAGAGACACCCACAGACAGAGACACCCACAGACAGGGACACCCACAGACAGGGACACCCACAGACAGAGACACTCACAGACAGGGACACCCACAGACAAGGACACCCACAGACAGGGACACTCACAGACCCACAGACAGGGACACCCACACACCCACAGACAGGAACAACCACAGACAGGGACACCCACAGACTGGGTCACTCACAGACAGGGATGCCCACAGACAGGGACACCCACAGACAGGGACACACACAGACAGGGACACACATAGACAGGGACACACACAGACAGGGACACCCACACACCCACAGACAGGGGCACGCACAGACAGGGACGCCCACAGACAGAGAAACCCACAGACAGGGACACCCACAGACAGGGACACCCACAGACAGGGACACTCACAGACCCACAGACAGGGACACCCACACACCCACAGACAGGAACAACCACAGACAGGGACACCCACAGACTGGGTCACTCACAGACAGGGATGCCCACAGACAGGGACACCCACAGACAGGGACACACACAGACAGGGACACACATAGACAGGGACACACACAGACAGGGATACCCACACACCCACAGACAGGGGCACGCACAGACACGGACGCCCACAGACAGAGAAACCCACAGACAGGGACACCCACAGACAGGGACACCCACAGACAGGGACACTCACAGACCCACAGACAGGGACACCCACACACCCACAGACAGGAACAACCACAGACAGGGACACCCACAGACTGGGTCACTCACAGACAGGGATGCCCACAGACAGGGACACCCACAGACAGGGACACCCACAGACAGGGACACCCACACACCCACAGACAGGGTCTCCCACAGACAGGGACACCCACAGATAGAGACACCCACAGACAGAGACACCCACAGACAGAGACACCCTCAGACAGAGACACCCACAGCCAGAGACACCCACAGACAGGGACGCTCACAGACAGGGACGCCCACAGACAGGGACGCTCACAGACAGGGACACCCACAGACAGGGACGCTCACAGACAGAAACGCCCACGGACAGCGAGACCCACAGACAGCGACAGACACAGACAGGGACACCCACAGTCAGGGACACCCACAGGCAGGGACACTCACAGACAGGGACACCCACAGACAGGGACACCCACAGACAGGGACACCCACAGACAGGGACACCCACAGACAGCGACAGCCACAGACAGGGAGGCCCACAGACAGGGAGGCCCACAGATAGCGACAGCCACAGACAGGGACACCCACAGACAGGGACACCCACAGACAGGGACACCCACAGACTGCGACGCCCACAGACAGCGACGCCCACAGACAGCGACGCCCACAGACAGGGACACCCACAGACAGCGACGCCCACAGACAGGGACAGCCACAGACAGGGACGCTCACAGACAGGGACGCTCACAGACAGGGACACCCACAGACAGGGACAGCCACAGACAGGGACGCTCACAGACAGGGACGCTCACAGACAGGAACACCCACAGACAGGGACAGCCACAGACAGGGACGCTCACAGACAGGGACACCCACAGACAGGGACAGCCACAGACAGGGACGCTCACAGACAGGGACGCTCACAGACAGCGACAGCTACAGACAGGGACACCTACTCACCCACAGACGGGGCACCCACAGACAGGGACACCCACAGACAGGGACACTCACAGACAGGGACACCCACAGACAGGGTCACTCACAGACAGCGACACCCACAGACAGCGACACCCACAGACAGTGTCACTCACAAACTGGGACACTCACAGACAGGGGCACTCACAGACAGGGACACTCACAGACAGGGACACTCACAGACAGAGACAGTCACAGACAGGGGCACTCACAGACAGGGGCACTCACAGACAGGGACACTCACAGACAGGGACACTCACACACCCACAGACAGGGACACCCACATACCCACAGACAGGAACTCCCACAGACAGAGACACCCACAGACAGAGACACCCACAGACAGAGACACCCACACACAGGGTCACTCACGGACAGGGACACCCACAGACAGGGACACCCACAGACAGGGACCCACACACAGACAGGGACACCCACACACCCACAGACAGGGGCACGCACACACCCACAGACAGGGGCACGCACAGACAGGGACGCCGACAGACAGAGAAACCCACAGACAGGGACACCGACAGACAGGGACACCCACAGACACACAGACAGCGACGCTCACAGACAGGGACACCCACAGACAGGGACACCCACAGACAGGGACACCCACAGACACACACAGAGACAGGGACGCTCACAGACAGGGACACTCACAGACAGGGACACTCACAGACTGAGACACTCACGGACAGGGTCACCCACAGACAGGGACACTCACAGACCGAAACCCTCACAGACAGGGACACTCACAGACAGGGACACTCACAGACAGGGACACTCACGGGCAGGGACACTCACGGGCAGGGACACCCACAGACAGGGACACCCACAGACAGGGACACCCACAGACAGGGACACTCACACACCCACAGACAGGGACACCCACACACCCACAGACAGGAACACCCACACACCCACAGACAGGAACACCCACAGACAGGGACACTCACAGACTGGGTCACTCACAGACAGGGATGCCCACAGACAGGGACACCCACAGACAGGGACACTCACACACCCACAGACAGGGACACCCACACACCCACAGATAGGAACACCCACAGACAGGGACACTCACAGACTGGGTCACTCACAGACAGGGACACACACAGACAGGGACACACACAGACAGGGACACCCACACACCCACAGACAGGGGCACGCACAGACAGGGACGCCCACAGACAGAGAAACCCACAGACAGGGACACCCACAGACAGGGACACCCACACACCCACAGACAGGGTCTCCCACAGACAGGGACACCCACAGACAGAGACATCCACAGACAGAGACACCCTCAGACAGAGACACCCACAGCCAGAGACACCCACAGACAGGGACACCCACAGACAGCGACGCTCACAGACAGGGACGCTCACAGACAGGGACACCCACAGACAGGGACGCTCACAGACAGAGACGCCCACAGACAGCGAGACCCACAGACAGCGACAGCCACTGACAGGGACGCTCACAGACAGGGACACCCATAGACAGGGACACCCACAGGCAGGGACACCCACAGACAGGGAGGCCCACAGACAGGGACACCCACAGACAGCGACGCCCACAGACAGGGACACCCACAGACAGGGACACCCACAGACAGGTTCACTCACAGACAGGGACACCCACAGACAGGGACACCCACAGACAGGGACACCCACAGACAGGGACACCCACACACCCACAGACAGGGGCTCGCACAGACAGAGACACCCACAGACAGAGACACCCACAGACAGGGACGCCCACAGACAGAGAAACCCACAGACAGAGACACCCACAGACAGGTTCACTCACAGACAGGTTCACTCACAGACAGGGACACCCACAGACAGGGACACCCACAGACAGGGACACCCACACACCCACAGACAGGGGCTCGCACAGACAGAGACACCCACAGACAGAGACACCCACAGACAGGGACGCCCACAGACAGAGAAACCCACAGACAGAGACACCCACAGACAGGGACACCCACACACCCACAGACAGGGGCTCGCACAGACAGAGACACCCACAGACAGAGACACCCACAGACAGGGACACCCACAGACAGGGACACCCTCAGACAGAGACACCCACAGCCAGGGACACTCACAGACAGGGACACCCACAGACAAGGACACCCACAGACAGGGACACTCACAGACAGGGACACCCACAGACAGGGACACCCACAGACAGCGACAGCCACAGACAGGGAGGCCCACAGACAGGGAGGCCCACAGATAGCGACAGCCACAGACAGGGACACCCACAGACAGGGACACCCACAGACAGGGACACCCACAGACAGCGACGCCCACAGACAGCGACGCCCACAGACAGCGACGCCCACAGACAGGGACACCCACAGACAGCGATGCCCACAGACAGGGACAGCCACAGACATGGACGCTCACAGACAGGGACGCTCACAGACAGGGACACCCACAGACAGGGACAGCCACAGACAGGGACGCTCACAGACAGGGACACCCACAGACAGGGACAGCCACAGACAGGGACGCTCACAGACAGGGACGCTCACAGACAGGGACGCTCACAGACAGCGACAGCTACAGACAGGGACACCTACTCACCCACAGACGGGGACACCCACAGACAGGGACACCCACAGACAGGGTCACTCACAGACAGGGACACCCACAGACAGCGACACCCACAGACAGGGTCACTCACAAACTGGGACACCCACAGACAGGGTCACTCACAGAGAGGGACACTCAAAGACAGGGACACCCACAGACAGCGCGACCCACAGACAGCGACACCCACAGACAGAGACACTCACAGACAGGGGCACTCACAGACAGGGACACTCACAGACAGGGACACCCACAGACAGAGACACTCACAGACAGGGGCACTCACAGACAGGGACACTCACAGACAGGGACACTCACACACCCACAGACAGGGACACCCACAGACAGGAACACCCACAGACAGAGACACCCACAGACAGAGACACCCACACACAGGGTCACTCACGGACAGGGACACCCACAGACAGGGACACCCACAGACAGGGACACCCACAGACAGGGACCCACACACAGACAGGGACACACACACACCCACAGACAGGGGCACGCACACACCCACAGACAGGGGCACGCACAGACAGGGACGCCGACAGACAGAGAAACCCACAGACAGGGACACCGACAGACAGGGACACCCACAGACAGGGACGCTCACAGACAGAGACGCCCACAGACAGCGAGACCCACAGACAGCGACAGACACAGACAGGGACACCCACAGACAGGGACACTCACAGACAGGGACACCCACAGACAGGGACACCCACAGACAGCGACAGCCACAGAAAGGGAGGCCCACAGACAGGGAGGCCCACAGATAGCGACAGCCACAGACAGGGACACCCACAGACAGGGACACCGACAGACAGGGACACCCACAGAGAGGGACACCCACAGACAGCGACGCCCACAGACAGCGACGCCCAGAGACAGCGACGCCCAGAGACAGGGACACCCACAGACAGGGACACCCACAGACAGCGACGCCCACAGACAGGGACAGCCACAGACAGGGACGCTCACAGACAGGGACGCTCACAGACAGGGACACCCACAGACAGGGACAGCCACAGACAGGGACGCTCACAGACAGGAACACCCACAGACAGGGACGCTCACGGACAGCGACAGCTACAGACAGGGACACCTACACACCCACAGACGGGGACAGCCACAGACAGGGACACCCACAGACAGGGACACTCACAGACAGGGACACCCACAGACAGGGTCACTCACAGACAGCGACACCCACAGACAGCGACACCCACAGACAGGGTCACTCACAAACAGGGACACCCACAGACAGGGTCACTCACAGAGAGGGACACTCAAAGACAGGGACACTCACAGACAGCGCGACCCACAGACAGCGACACCCAAAGACAGGGACACCCACAGACAGAGACACCCACACACAGAGACACCCACAGACAGAGACACCCACACACAGGGTCACTCACGGACAGGGACACCCACAGACAGGGACACCCACAGACAGGGACCCACACACAGACAGGGACACACACACAGACAGGGACACACACACACCCACAGACAGGGGCACGCACACACCCACAGACAGGGGCACGCACAGACAGGGACGCCGACAGACAGAGAAACCCACAGACAGGGACACCCACAGACAGGGACACCCACAGACAGGGACACCCACACACACACAGACAGGGACGCTCACAGACAGGGACACCCACAGACAGGGACACCCACAGACAGGGACACCCACAGACAGGGACACCCACACACACACAGAGACAGGGACGCTCACAGACAGGGACACTCACAGACAGGAACACTCACAGACTGAGACACTCACGGACAGGGTCACCCACAGACAGGGACACTCACAGACAGGGACACTCACAGACAGGGACACTCACGGGCAGGGACACTCACGGGCAGGGACACCCACAGACAGGGACACCCACAGACAGGGACACCCACAGACAGGGACACTCACACACCCACAGACAGGGACACCCACACACCCACAGACAGGAACACCCACAGACAGGGACACTCACAGGCTGGGTCACTCACAGACAGGGATGCCCACAGACAGGGACACCCACAGACAGGGACACTCACACACCCACAGACAGGGACACCCACAGACAGGAACACCCACAGACAGGGACACTCACAGACTGGGTCACTCACAGACAGGGACACACACAGACAGGGACACACACAGACAGGGACACACATAGAAAGGGACACACACAGACAGGGACACCCACACACCCACAGACAGGGGCACACACAGACAGGGACGCCCACAGACAGAGAAACCCACAGACAGGGACACCCACAGACAGGGACACCCACACACCCACAGACAGGGTCTCCCACAGACAGGGACACCCACAGACAGAGACATCCACAGACAGAGACACCCTCAGACAGAGACACCCACAGCCAGAGACACCCACAGACAGGGACACCCACAGACAGGGACGCTCACAGACAGGGACGCTCACAGACAGGGACACCCACAGACAGGGACACCCACAGACAGGGACACCCACAGACAGGGAGGCCCACAGACAGGGACACCCACAGACAGCGACGCCCACAGACAGGGACACCCACAGACAGGGACACCCACAGACAGGTTCACTCACAGACAGGGACACCCACAGACAGGGACACCCACAGACAGGGACACCCACAGACAGGGACACCCACACACCCACAGACAGGGGCTCGCACAGACAGAGACACCCACAGACAGAGACACCCACAGACAGGGACGCCCACAGACAGAGAAACCCACAGACAGACACCCACAGACAGGGACACCCACACACCCACAGACAGGGGCTCGCACAGACAGAGACACCCACAGACAGAGACACCCACAGACAGGGACACCCACAGACAGAGACACCCACAGCCAGGGACACTCACAGACAGGGACACCCACAGACAGGGACACCCACAGACAGGGACACTCACAGACCCACAGACAGGGACACCCACACACCCACAGACAGGAACAACCACAGACAGGGACACCCACAGACTGGGTCACTCACAGACAGGGATGCCCACAGACAGGGACACCCACAGACAGGGACACACACAGACAGGGACACACATAGACAGGGACACACACAGACAGGGACACCCACACACCCACAGACAGGGGCACGCACAGACAGGGACGCCCACAGACAGAGAAACCCACAGACAGGGACACCCACAGACAGGGACACCCACAGACAGGGACACTCACAGACCCACAGACAGGGACACCCACACACCCACAGACAGGAACAACCACAGACAGGGACACCCACAGACTGGGTCACTCACAGACAGGGATGCCCACAGACAGGGACACCCACAGACAGGGACACACACAGACAGGGACACACATAGACAGGGACACACACAGACAGGGACACCCACACACCCACAGACAGGGGCACGCACAGACAGGGACGCCCACAGACAGAGAAACCCACAGACAGGGACACCCACAGACAGGGACACCCACAGACAGGGACACCCACACACCCACAGACAGGGTCTCCCACAGACAGGGACACCCACAGACAGAGACACCCACAGACAGAGACACCCTCAGACAGAGACACCCACAGCCAGAGACACCCACAGACAGGGACGCTCACAGACAGGGACGCCCACAGACAGGGACGCTCACAGACAGGGACACCCACAGACAGGGACGCTCACAGACAGAAACGCCCACGGACAGCGAGACCCACAGACAGCGACAGACACAGACAGGGACACCCACAGTCAGGGACACCCACAGGCAGGGACACTCACAGACAGGGACACCCACAGACAGGGACACTCACAGACAGGGACACCCACAGACAGGGACACCCACAGACAGCGACAGCCACAGACAGGGAGGCCCACAGACAGGGAGGCCCACAGATAGCGACAGCCACAGACAGGGACACCCACAGACAGGGACACCCACAGACAGGGACACCCACAGACAGCGACGCCCACAGACAGCGACGCCCACAGACAGCGACGCCCACAGACAGGGACACCCACAGACAGCGACGCCCACAGACAGGGACAGCCACAGACAGGGACGCTCACAGACAGGGACGCTCACAGACAGGGACACCCACAGACAGGGACAGCCACAGACAGGGACGCTCACAGACAGCGAGACCCACAGACAGCGACAGACACAGACAGGGACACCCACAGACAGGGACACTCACAGACAGGGACACCCACAGACAGGGACACCCACAGATAGCGACAGCCACAGACAGGGACACCCACAGACAGGGACACTCACACACCCACAGACAGGAACACCCACAGACAGGGACACTCACAGACTGGGTCACTCACAGACAGGGACACACACAGACAGGGACACACACAGACAGGGACACACATAGAAAGGGACACACACAGACAGGGACACCCACACACCCACAGACAGGGGCACACACAGACAGGGACGCCCACAGACAGAGAAACCCACAGACAGGGACACCCACAGACAGGGACACCCACACACCCACAGACAGGGTCTCCCACAGACAGGGACACCCACAGACAGAGACATCCACAGACAGAGACACCCTCAGACAGAGACACCCACAGCCAGAGAAACCCACAGACAGGGACACCCACAGACAGGGACACCCACAGACAGGGACAGCCACAGACAGGGACGCTCACAGACAGGGACACCCACAGACAGGGACAGCCACAGACAGGGACGCTCACAGACAGGGACGCTCACAGACAGGGACGCTCACAGACAGGAACACCCACAGACAGGGACGCTCACGGACAGCGACAGCTACAGACAGGGACACCTACACACCCACAGACGGGGACAGCCACAGACAGGGACACCCACAGACAGGGACACTCACAGACAGGGACACCCACAGACAGGGTCACTCACAGACAGCGACACCCACAGACAGCGACACCCACAGACAGGGTCACTCACAAACAGGGACACCCACAGACAGGGTCACTCACAGAGAGGGACACTCAAAGACAGGGACACTCACAGACAGCGCGACCCACAGACAGCGACACCCAAAGACAGGGACACCCACAGAGAGAGACACCCACACACAGAGACACCCACAGACAGAGACACCCACACACAGGGTCACTCACGGACAGGGACACCCACAGACAGGGACACCCACAGACAGGGACCCACACACAGACAGGGACACACACACACCCACAGACAGGGGCACGCACACACCCACAGACAGGGGCACGCACAGGCAGGGACGCCGACAGACAGAGAAACCCACAGACAGGGACACCCACAGACAGGGACACCCACAGACAGGGACACCCACACACACACAGACAGGGACGCTCACAGACAGGGACACCCACAGACAGGGACACCCACAGACAGGGACACCCACACACACACAGAGACAGGGACGCTCACAGACAGGGACACTCACAGACAGGAACACTCACAGACTGAGACACTCACGGACAGGGTCACCCACAGACAGGGACACTCACAGACAGGGACACTCACAGACAGGGACACTCACAGACAGGGACACTCACGGGCAGGGACACCCACAGACAGGGACACCCACAGACAGGGACACCCACAGACAGGGACACTCACACACCCACAGACAGGGACACCCACACACCCACAGACAGGAACACCCACAGACAGGGACACTCACAGACTGGGTCACTCACAGACAGGGATGCCCACAGACAGGGACACCCACAGACAGGGACACTCACACACCCACAGACAGGGACACCCACAGACAGGAACACCCACAGACAGGGACACTCACAGACTGGGTCACTCACAGACAGGGACACACACAGACAGGGACACACACAGACAGGGACACACATAGAAAGGGACACACACAGACAGGGACACCCACACACCCACAGACAGGGGCACACACAGACAGGGCGCCCACAGACAGAGAAACCCACAGACAGGGACACCCACAGACAGGGACACCCACACACCCACAGACAGGGTCTCCCACAGACAGGGACACCCACAGACAGAGAAATCCACAGACAGAGACACCCTCAGACAGAGACACCCACAGCCAGAGACACCCACAGACAGGGACACCCACAGACAGGGACACCCACAGACAGGGACACCCACAGACAGGGACGCTCACAGACAGGGACGCTCACAGACAGAGACGCCCACAGACAGGGACACCCACAGACAGGGACGCTCACAGACAGAGACGCCCACAGACAGCGAGACCCACAGACAGCGACAGCCACTGACAGGGACGCTCACAGACAGGGACACCCACAGACAGGGACACCCACAGACAGGGACACCCACAGACAGGGAGGCCCACAGACAGGGACACCCACAGACAGCGACGCCCACAGACAGGGACACCCACAGACAGGTTCACTCACAGACAGGGACACCCACAGACAGGGACACCCACAGACAGGGACACCCACACACCCACAGACAGGGGCTCGCACAGACAGAGACACCCACAGACAGAGACACCCACAGACAGGGACGCCCACAGACAGAGAAACCCACAGACACAGACACCCACAGACAGGGACACCCACACACCCACAGACAGGGGCTCGCACAGACAGAGACACCCACAGACAGAGACACCCACAGACAGGGACACCCACAGACAGAGACACCCACAGCCAGGGACACTCACAGACAGGGACACCCACAGACAGGGACACCCACAGACAGGGACACCCACAGACCCACAGACAGGGACACCCACACACCCACAGACAGGAACAACCACAGACAGGGACACCCACAGACTGGGTCACTCACAGACAGGGATGCCCACAGACAGGGACACCCACAGACAGGGACACACACAGACAGGGACACACATAGACAGGGACACACACAGACAGGGACACCCACACACCCACAGACAGGGGCACGCACAGACAGGGACGCCCACAGACAGAGAAACCCACAGACAGGGACACCCACAGACAGGGACACCCACAGACAGGGACACTCACAGACCCACAGACAGGGACACCCACACACCCACAGACAGGAACAACCACAGACAGGGACACCCACAGACTGGGTCACTCACAGACAGGGATGCCCACAGACAGGGACACCCACAGACAGGGACACACACAGACAGGGACACACATAGACAGGGACACACACAGACAGGGACACCCACACACCCACAGACAGGGGCACGCACAGACAGGGACGCCCACAGACAGAGAAACCCACAGACAGGGACACCCACAGACAGGGACACCCACAGACAGGGACACCCACACACCCACAGACAGGGACACCCACAGACAGGGACACCCACACACCCACAGACAGGGACACACACAGACAGGGACACACATAGACAGGGACACACACAGACAGGGACACCCACACACCCACAGACAGGGGCACGCACAGACAGAGACACCCACAGACAGAGACACCCTCAGACAGAGACACCCACAGCCAGAGACACCCACAGACAGGGACGCTCACAGACAGGGACGCCCACAGACAGGGACACCCACAGACAGGGACGCTCACAGACAGAAACGCCCACGGACAGCGAGACCCACAGACAGCGACAGACACAGACAGGGACACCCACAGTCAGGGACACCCACAGGCAGGGACACTCACAGACAGGGACACCCACAGACAGGGACACTCACAGACAGGGACACCCACAGACAGGGACACCCACAGACAGCGACAGCCACAGACAGGGAGGCCCACAGACAGGGAGGCCCACAGACAGGGAGGCCCACAGATAGCGACAGCCACAGACAGGGACACCCACAGACAGGGACACCCACAGACAGGGACACCCACAGACAGCGACGCCCACAGACAGCGACGCCCACAGACAGCGACGCCCACAGACAGGGACAGCCACAGACAGGGACGCTCACAGACAGGGACGCTCACAGACAGGGACACCCACAGACAGGGACAGCCACAGACAGGGACGCTCACAGACAGGGACGCTCACAGACAGCGAGACCCACAGACAGCGACAGACACAGACAGGGACACCCACAGACAGGGACACTCACAGACAGGGACACCCACAGACAGGGACACCCACAGACAGCGACAGCCACAGAAAGGGAGGCCCACAGACAGGGAGGCCCACAGATAGCGACAGCCACAGACAGGGACACCCACAGACAGGGACACCCACAGACAGGGACACCCACAGAGAGGGACACCCACAGACAGCGACGCCCACAGACAGCGACGCCCAGAGACAGCGACGCCCAGAGACAGGGACACCCACAGACAGGGACACCCACAGACAGCGACGCCCACAGACAGGGACAGCCACAGACAGGGACGCTCACAGACAGGGACGCTCACAGACAGGGACACCCACAGACAGGGACAGCCACAGACAGGGACACCCACAGACAGGGACGCTCACGGACAGCGACAGCTACAGACAGGGACACCTACACACCCACAGACGGGGACAGCCACAGACAGGGACACCCACAGACAGGGACACTCACAGACAGGGACGCTCACAGACAGGGACGCTCACGGACAGCGACAGCTACAGACAGGGACACCTACACACCCACAGACGGGGACAGCCACAGACAGGGACACCCACAGACAGGGACACTCACAGACAGGGACACCCACAGACAGGGACACCCACAGACAGGGACGCTCACGGACAGCGACAGCTACAGACAGGGACACCTACACACCCACAGACGGGGACAGCCACAGACAGGGACACCCACAGACAGGGACACTCACAGACAGGGACACCCACAGACAGGGTCACTCACAGACAGCGACACCCACAGACAGCGACACCCACAGACAGGGTCACTCACAAACAGGGACACCCACAGACAGGGTCACTCACAGAGAGGGACACTCAAAGACAGGGACACTCACAGACAGCGCGACCCACAGACAGCGACACCCAAAGACAGGGACACCCACAGACAGAGACACCCACACACAGAGACACCCACAGACAGAGACACCCACACACAGGGTCACTCACGGACAGGGACACCCACAGACAGGGACACCCACAGACAGGGACCCACACACAGACAGGGACACACACACACCCACAGACAGGGGCACGCACACACCCACAGACAGGGGCACGCACAGACAGGGACGCCGACAGACAGAGAAACCCACAGACAGGGACACCCACAGACAGGGACACCCACAGACAGGGACACCCACAGACAGGGACACCCACACACACACAGACAGGGACGCTCACAGACAGGGACACCCACAGACAGGGACACCCACAGACAGGGACACCCACACACACACAGAGACAGGGACGCTCACAGACAGGGACACTCACAGACAGGAACACTCACAGACTGAGACACTCACGGACAGGGTCACCCACAGACAGGGACACTCACAGACAGGGACACTCACAGACAGGGACACTCACAGACAGGGACACTCACGGGCAGGGACACCCACAGACAGGGACACCCACAGACAGGGACACCCACAGACAGGGACACTCACACACCCACAGACAGGGACACCCACACACCCACAGACAGGAACACCCACAGACAGGGACACTCACAGACTGGGTCACTCACAGACAGGGATGCCCACAGACAGGGACACCCACAGACAGGGACACTCACACACCCACAGACAGGGACACCCACAGACAGGAACACCCACAGACAGGGACACTCACAGACTGGGTCACTCACAGACAGGGACACACACAGACAGGGACACACACAGACAGGGACACACATAGAAAGGGACACACACAGACAGGGACACCCACACACCCACAGACAGGGGCACACACAGACAGGGACGCCCACAGACAGAGAAACCCACAGACAGGGACACCCACAGACAGGGACACCCACACACCCACAGACAGGGTCTCCCACAGACAGGGACACCCACAGACAGAGACATCCACAGACAGAGACACCCTCAGACAGAGACACCCACAGCCAGAGACACCCACAGACAGGGACACCCACAGACAGGGACACCCACAGACAGGGACACCCACAGACAGGGAGACCCACAGACAGCGACAGCCACTGACAGGGACGCTCACAGACAGGGACACCCACAGACAGGGACACCCACAGACAGGGACACCCACAGACAGGGACACCCACAGACAGGGAGGCCCACAGACAGGGAGGCCCACAGACAGGGACACCCACAGACAGCGACGCCCACAGACAGGGACACCCACAGACAGGGACACCCACAGACAGGTTCACTCACAGACAGGGACACCCACAGACAGGGACACCCACAGACAGGGACACCCACACACCCACAGACAGGGGCTCGCACAGACAGAGACACCCACAGACAGAGACACCCACAGACAGGGACGCCCACAGACAGAGAAACCCACAGACAGAGACACCCACAGACAGGGACACCCACACACCCACAGACAGGGGCTCGCACAGACAGAGACACCCACAGACAGAGACACCCACAGACAGGGACACCCACAGACAGAGACACCCACAGCCAGGGACACTCACAGACAGGGACACCCACAGACAGGGACACCCACAGACAGGGACACTCACAGACCCACAGACAGGGACACCCACACACCCACAGACAGGAACAACCACAGACAGGGACACCCACAGACTGGGTCACTCACATACAGGGATGCCCACAGACAGGGACACCCACAGACAGGGACACACACAGACAGGGACACACATAGACAGGGACACACACAGACAGGGACACCCACACACCCACAGACAGGGGCACGCACAGACAGGGACGCCCACAGACAGAGAAACCCACAGACAGGGACACCCACAGACAGGGACACCCACAGACAGGGACACTCACAGACCCACAGACAGGGACACCCACACACCCACAGACAGGAACAACCACAGACAGGGACACCCACAGACTGGGTCACTCACAGACAGGGATGCCCACAGACAGGGACACCCACAGACAGGGACACACACAGACAGGGACACACATAGACAGGGACACACACAGACAGGGACACCCACACACCCACAGACAGGGGCACGCACAGACAGGGACGCCCACAGACAGAGAAACCCACAGACAGGGACACCCACAGACAGGGACACCCACAGACAGGGACACCCACACACCCACAGACAGGGTCTCCCACAGACAGGGACACCCACAGACAGAGACACCCACAGACAGAGACACCCACAGACAGAGACACCCTCAGACAGAGACACCCACAGCCAGAGACACCCACAGACAGGGACGCTCACAGACAGGGACGCCCACAGACAGGGACGCTCACAGACAGGGACACCCACAGACAGGGACGCTCACAGACAGAAACGCCCACGGACAGCGAGACCCACAGACAGCGACAGACACAGACAGGGACACCCACAGTCAGGGACACCCACAGGCAGGGACACTCACAGACAGGGACACCCACAGACAGGGACACCCACAGACAGGGACACCCACAGACAGGGACACCCACAGACAGCGACGCCCACAGACAGCGACGCCCACAGACAGCGACGCCCACAGACAGCGACGCCCACAGACAGGGACAGCCACAGACAGGGACGCTCACAGACAGGGACGCTCACAGACAGGGACACCCACAGACAGGGACAGCCACAGACAGGGACGCTCACAGACAGGGACGCTCACAGACAGGAACACCCACAGACAGGGACAGCCACAGACAGGGACGCTCACAGACAGGGACACCCACAGACAGGGACAGCCACAGACAGGGACGCTCACAGACAGGGACGCTCACAGACAGCGACAGCTACAGACAGCGACACCTACTCACCCACAGACGGGGCACCCACAGACAGGGACACCCACAGACAGGGACACTCACAGACAGGGACACCCACAGACAGGGACACTCACAGACAGGGACACCCACAGACAGGGACACTCACAGACAGGGACACCCACAGACAGGGTCACTCACAAACTGGGACACTCACAGACAGGGGCACTCACAGACAGGGGCACTCACAGACAGGGACACTCACAGACCCACAGACAGGGACACCCACATACCCACAGACAGGAACTCCCACAGACAGAGACACCCACAGACAGAGACACCCACAGACAGAGACACCCACACACAGGGTCACTCACGGACAGGGACACCCACAGACAGGGACACCCACAGACAGGGACCCACACACAGACAGGGACACACACACACCCACAGACAGGGGCACGCACAGACAGGGACGCCGACAGACAGAGAAACCCACAGACAGGGACACCGACAGACAGGGACACCCACAGACAGGGACACCCACAGACAGGGACACCCACACACACACAGACAGCGACGCTCACAGACAGGGACACCCACAGACAGGGACACCCACAGACAGGGACACCCACAGACAGGGACACCCACACACACACACAGAGACAGGGACGCTCACAGACAGGGACACTCACAGACAGGGACACTCACAGACTGAGACACTCACGGACAGGGTCACCCACAGACAGGGACACTCACAGACCGAAACCATCACAGACAGGGACACTCACAGACAGGGACACTCACAGACAGGGACACTCACGGGCAGGGACACTCACGGGCAGGGACACCCACAGACAGGGACACCCACAGACAGGGACACTCACACACCCACAGACAGGGACACCCACACACCCACAGACAGGAACACCCACAGACAGGGACACTCACAGACTGGGTCACTCACAGACAGGGATGCCCACAGACAGGGACACCCACAGACAGGGACACTAACACACCCACAGACAGGGACACCCACACACCCACAGACAGGAACACCCACAGACAGGGACACTCACAGACTGGGTCACTCACAGACAGGGACACACACAGACAGGGACACACACAGACAGGGACACACATAGAAAGGGACACACAGACAGGGACACCCACACACCCACAGACAGGGGCACGCACAGACAGGGACGCCCACAGACAGAGAAACCCACAGACAGGGACACCCACAGACAGGGACACCCACACACCCACAGACAGGGTCTCCCACAGACAGGGACACCCACAGACAGAGACATCCACAGACAGAGACACCCTCAGACAGAGACACCCACAGCCAGAGACACCCACAGACAGGGACACCCACAGACAGGGACGCCCACAGACAGGGACGCCCACAGACAGGGACGCTCACAGACAGAGACGCCCACAGACAGCGAGACCCACAGACAGCGACAGCCACTGACAGGGACGCTCACAGACAGGGACACCCACAGACAGAGACACCCACAGACAGGGTCTCCCACAGACAGGGACACCCACAGACAGAGACATCCACAGACAGAGACACCCTCAGACAGAGACACCCACAGCCAGAGACACCCACAGACAGGGACACCCACAGACAGGGACGCTCACAGACAGGGACACCCACAGACAGGGACGCTCACAGACAGAGACGCCCACAGACAGCGAGACCCACAGACAGCGACGCTCACAGACAGGGACACCCACAGACAGGGACACCCACAGACAGGGACACCCACAGACAGGGAGGCCCACAGACAGGGACACCCACAGACAGCGACGCCCACAGACAGGGACACCCACAGACAGGGACACCCACAGACAGGTTCACTCACAGACAGGTTCACTCACAGACAGGGACACCCACAGACAGGGACACCCACAGACAGGGACACCCACACACCCACAGACAGGGGCTCGCACAGACAGAGACACCCACAGACAGAGACACCCACAGACAGGGACGCCCACAGACAGAGAAACCCACAGACAGAGACACCCACAGACAGGTTCACTCACAGACAGGTTCACTCACAGACAGGGACACCCACAGACAGGGACACCCACAGACAGGGACACCCACACACCCACAGACAGGGGCTCGCACAGACAGAGACACCCACAGACAGAGACACCCACAGACAGGGACGCCCACAGACAGAGAAACCCACAGACAGAGACACCCACAGACAGGGACACCCACACACCCACAGACAGGGGCTCGCACAGACAGAGACACCCACAGACAGAGACACCCACAGACAGGGACACCCACAGACAGTGACACCCTCAGACAGAGACACCCACAGCCAGGGACACTCACAGACAGGGACACCCACAGACAGGGACACCCACAGACAGGGACACTCACAGACAGGGACACCCACAGACAGGGACACCCACAGACAGCGACAGCCACAGACAGGGAGGCCCACAGACAGGGAGGCCCACAGATAGCGACAGCCACAGACAGAGACACCCACAGACAGGGACACCCACACACCCACAGACAGGGGCTCGCACAGACAGAGACACCCACAGACAGAGACACCCACAGACAGAGACACCCACAGCCAGGGACACTCACAGACAGGGACACCCACAGACAGGGACACCCACAGACAGGGACACTCACAGACACACAGACAGGGACACCCACACACCCACAGACAGGAACAACCACAGACAGGGACACCCACAGACTGGGTCACTCACAGACAGGGATGCCCACAGACAGGGACACCCACAGACAGGGACACCCACAGACAGGGACACACACAGACAGGGACACACATAGACAGGGACACACACAGACAGGGACACCCACACACCCACAGACAGGGGCACGCACAGACAGGGACGCCCACAGACAGAGAAACCCACAGACAGGGACACCCACAGACAGGGACACCCACAGACAGGGACACTCACAGACCCACAGACAGGGACACCCACACACCCACAGACAGGAACAACCACAGACAGGGACACCCACAGACTGGGTCACTCACAGACAGGGATGCCCACAGACAGGGACACCCACAGACAGGGACACACACAGACAGGGACACACATAGACAGGGACACACACAGACAGGGACACCCACACACCCACAGACAGGGGCACGCACAGACAGGGACGCCCACAGACAGAGAAACCCACAGACAGGGACACCCACAGACAGGGACACCCACACACCCACAGACAGGGTCTCCCACAGACAGGGACACCCACAGACAGAGACACCCACAGACAGAGACACCCACAGACAGAGACACCCTCAGACAGAGACACCCACAGACAGGGACACTCACAGACAGGGACACCCACAGGCAGGGACACTCACAGACAGGGACACCCACAGACAGGGACACCCACAGACAGCGACAGCCACAGACAGGGAGGCCCACAGACAGGGAGGCCCACAGATAGCGACAGCCACAGACAGGGACATCCACAGACAGGGACACCCACAGACAGGGACACCCACAGACAGCGACGCCCACAGACAGCGACGCCCACAGACAGCGACGCCCACAGACAGGGACACCCACAGACAGCGACGCCCACAGACAGGGACAGCCACAGACAGGGACGCTCACAGACAGGGACACCCACAGACAGGGACAGCCACAGACAGGGACGCTCACAGACAGGGACGCTCACAGACAGGAACACCCACAGACAGGGACAGCCACAGACAGGGACGCTCACAGACAGGGACACCCACAGACAGGGACAGCCACAGACAGGGACGCTCACAGACAGGGACGCTCACAGACAGCGACAGCTACAGACAGCGACACCTACTCACCCACAGACGGGGCACCCACAGACAGGGACACCCACAGACAGGGACACTCACAGACAGGGACACCCACAGACAGGGTCACTCACAGACAGCGACACCCACAGACAGCGACACCCACAGACAGGGTCACTCACAAACTGGGACACTCACAGACAGGGGCACTCACAGACAGGGACACTCACAGACAGGGACACTCACAGACAGAGACAGTCACAGACAGGGGCACTCACAGACAGGGGCACTCACAGACAGGGACACTCACAGACAGGGACACTCACAGACAGGGACACTCACACACCCACAGACAGGGACACCCACATACCCACAGACAGGAACTCCCACAGACAGAGACACCCACAGACAGAGACACCCACAGACAGAGACACCCACACACAGGGTCACTCACGGACAGGGACACCCACAGACAGGGACACCCACAGACAGGGACCCACACACAGACAGGGACACACACACACCCACAGACAGGGGCACGCACACACCCACAGACAGGGGCACGCACAGACAGGGACGCCGACAGACAGAGAAACCCACAGACAGGGACACCGACAGACAGGGACACCCACAGACAGGGACACCCACAGACAGGGACACCCACACACACACAGACAGCGACGCTCACAGACAGGGACACCCACAGACAGGGATACCCACAGACAGGGACACCCACAGACAGGGACACCCACACACACACACAGAGACAGGGACGCTCACAGACAGGGACACTCACAGACAGGGACACTCACAGACTGAGACACTCACGGACAGGGTCACCCACAGACAGGGACACTCACAGACCGAAACCCTCACAGACAGGGACACTCACAGACAGGGACACTCACAGACAGGGACACTCACGGGCAGGGACACTCACGGGCAGGGACACCCACAGACAGGGACACCCACAGACAGGGACACTCACACACCCACAGACAGGGACACCCACACACCCACAGACAGGAACACCCACAGACAGGGACACTCACAGGCTGGGTCACTCACAGACAGGGATGCCCACAGACAGGGACACCCACAGACAGGGACACTCACACACCCACAGACAGGGACACCCACACACCCACAGACAGGAACACCCACAGACAGGGACACTCACAGACTGGGTCACTCACAGACAGGGACACACACAGACAGGGACACACACAGACAGGGACACACATAGAAAGGGACACACACAGACAGGGACACCCACACACCCACAGACAGGGGCACGCACAGACAGGGACGCCCACAGACAGAGAAACCCACAGACAGGGACACCCACAGACAGGGACACCCACACACCCACAGACAGGGTCTCCCACAGACAGGGACACCCACAGACAGAGACATCCACAGACAGAGACACCCTCAGACAGAGACACCCACAGCCAGAGACACCCACAGACAGGGACGCCCACAGACAGGGACGCCCACAGACAGGGACGCTCACAGACAGGGACGCTCACAGACAGGGACACCCACAGACAGGGACGCTCACAGACAGAGACGCCCACAGACAGCGAGACCCACAGACAGCGACAGCCACTGACAGGGACGCTCACAGACAGGGACACCCACAGACAGGGACACCCACAGACAGGGACACCCACAGACAGGGACACCCACACACCCACAGACAGGGGCTCGCACAGACAGAGACACCCACAGACAGAGACACCCACAGACAGGGACGCCCACAGACAGAGAAACCCACAGACAGAGACACCCACAGACAGGGACACTCACAGACAGGGACACTCACAGACAGGGACACCCACAGACAGGTTCACTCACAGACAGGTTCACTCACAGACAGGGACACCCACAGACAGGGACACCCACAGACAGGGACACCCACACACCCACAGACAGGGGCTCGCACAGACAGAGACACCCACAGACAGAGACACCCACAGACAGGGACGCCCACAGACAGAGAAACCCACAGACAGAGACACCCACAGACAGGTTCACTCACAGACAGGTTCACTCACAGACAGGGACACCCACAGACAGGGACACCCACAGACAGGGACACCCACACACCCACAGACAGGGGCTCGCACAGACAGAGACACCCACAGACAGAGACACCCACAGACAGGGACGCCCACAGACAGAGAAACCCACAGACAGAGACACCCACAGACAGGGACACCCACACACCCACAGACAGGGGCTCGCACAGACAGAGACACCCACAGACAGAGACACCCACAGACAGGGACACCCACAGACAGGGACACCCACAGACAGAGACACCCACAGCCAGGGACACTCACAGACAGGGACACCCACAGACACGGACACCCACAGACAGGGACACTCACAGACAGGGACACCCACAGACAGCGACAGCCACAGACAGGGAGGCCCACAGACAGGGAGGCCCACAGATAGCGACAGCCACAGACAGGGACACCCACAGACAGGGACACCCACAGACAGGGACACCCACAGACAGCGACGCCCACAGACAGCGACGCCCACAGACAGCGACGCCCACAGACAGGGACACCCACAGACAGCGATGCCCACAGACAGGGACAGCCACAGACATGGACGCTCACAGACAGGGACGCTCACAGACAGGGACACCCACAGACAGGGACAGCCACAGACAGGGACGCTCACAGACAGGGACGCTCACAGACAGGAACACCCAGAGACAGGGACAGCCACAGACAGGGACGCTCACAGACAGGGACACCCACAGACAGGGACAGCCACAGACAGGGACGCTCACAGACAGGGACGCTCACAGACAGCGACAGCTACAGACAGGGACACCTACTCACCCACAGACGGGGACACCCACAGACAGGGACACCCACAGACAGGTCACTCACAGACAGGGACACCCACAGACAGCGACACCCACAGACAGGGTCACTCACAAACTGGGACACCCACAGACAGGGTCACTCACAGAGAGGGACACTCAAAGACAGGGACACCCACAGACAGCGCGACCCACAGACAGCGACACCCACAGACAGAGACACTCACAGACAGGGGCACTCACAGACAGGGACACTCACAGACAGGGACACCCACAGACAGAGACACTCACAGACAGGGGCACTCACAGACAGGGACACTCACAGACAGGGACACTCACACACCCACAGACAGGGACACCCACACACCCACAGACAGGAACACCCACAGACAGAGACACCCACAGACAGAGACACCCACACACAGGGTCACTCACGGACAGGGACACCCACAGACAGGGACACCCACAGACAGGGACACCCACAGACAGGGACCCACACATAGACAGGGACACACACACACCCACAGACAGGGGCACGCACACACCCACAGACAGGGGCACGCACAGACAGGGACGCCGACAGACAGAGAAACCCACAGACAGGGACACCGACAGACAGGGACACCCACAGACAGGGACACCCACAGACAGGGACACCCACACACACACAGACAGCGACGCTCACAGACAGGGACACCCACAGACAGGGACACCCACAGACAGGGACACCCACACACACACAGAGACAGGGACGCTCACAGACAGGGACACTCACAGACAGGGACACTCACAGACTGAGACACTCACGGACAGGGTCACCCACAGACAGGGACACTCACAGACCGAAACCCTCACAGACAGGGACACTCACAGACAGGGACACTCACAGACAGGGACACTCACGGGCAGGGACACCCACAGACAGGGACACCCACAGACAGGGACACCCACAGACAGGGACACTCACACACCCACAGACAGGGACACCCACACACCCACAGACAGGAACACCCACAGACAGGGACACTCACAGACTGGGTCACTCACAGACAGGGATGCCCACAGACAGGGACACCCACAGACAGGGACACTCACACACCCACAGACAGGGACACCCACACACCCACAGACAGGAACACCCACAGACAGGGACACTCACAGACTGGGTCACTCACAGACAGGGACACACACAGACAGGGACACACACAGACAGGGACACACATAGAAAGGGACACACACAGACAGGGACACCCACACACCCACAGACAGGGGCACGCACAGACAGGGACGCCCACAGACAGAGAAACCCACAGACAGGGACACCCACAGACAGGGACACCCACACACCCACAGACAGGGTCTCCCACAGACAGGGACACCCACAGACAGAGACATCCACAGACAGAGACACCCTCAGACAGAGACACCCACAGCCAGAGACACCCACAGACAGGGACACCCACAGACAGGGACACCCACAGACAGGGACGCCCACAGACAGGGACGCCCACAGACAGGGACGCTCTCAGACAGGGACGCTCACAGACAGGGACACCCACAGACAGGGACGCTCACAGACAGAGACGCCCACAGACAGCGAGACCCACAGACAGCGACAGCCACTGACAGGGACGCTCACAGACAGGGACGCTCACAGACAGGGACACCCACAGACAGGGACACCCACAGACAGGGACACCCACAGACAGGTTCACTCACAGACAGGGACACCCACAGACAGGGACACCCACAGACAGGGACACCCACAGACCCACAGACAGGGGCTCGCACAGACAGAGACACCCACAGACAGAGACACCCACAGACAGGTTCACTCACAGACAGGGACACCCACAGACAGGGACACCCACAGACAGGGACACCCACACACCCACAGACAGGGGCTCGCACAGACAGAGACACCCACAGACAGAGACACCCACAGACAGGGACGCCCACAGACAGAGAAACCCACAGACAGAGACACCCACAGACAGGGACACCCACACACCCACAGACAGGGGCTCGCACAGACAGAGACACCCACAGACAGAGACACCCACAGACAGGGACACCCACAGACAGGGACACCCTCAGACAGAGACACCCACAGCCAGGGACACTCACAGACAGGGACACCCACAGACAGGGACACCCACAGACAGGGACACTCACAGACAGAGACACCCACAGACAGAGACACCCACAGACAGGGACACCCACAGATAGGGACACCCTCAGACAGAGACACCCACAGACAGGGACACCCACAGACAGGGACACCCTCAGACAGAGACACCCACAGACAGGGACACTCACAGACAGGGACAGCCACAGACAGGTACACTCACGCACCCACAGACAGGGACACCCACAGACAGGGACACTCACAGACAGGCACACCCACAGACAGAGACACCCACAGACAGCGTAAGCCACAGACAGGGACACTCACAGACAGGGACACCCACAGACAGTGACAGCCACAGACAGGGACAGCCACAGACAGGGACAGCCACAGACAGGGACAGCCACACACACACAGAGACAGGGTCGCTCACAGACAGGGGCACCCACCGACAGGGACACTCACGGGCAGGGACACCCACAGACAGGGACACCCACAGACAGGGACACCCACAGACAGGGACACTCACACACCCACAGACAGGGACACCCACAGACAGGGACACTCACACACCCACAGACAGGGACACCCACAGACAGGGACACCCACAGACAGGGACACCCACAGACAGGGACACTCACAGACAGAGACACCCACAGACAGCGTAAGCCACAGACAGGGACACTCACAGACAGCGACACCCACAGACAGTGACAGCCACAGACAGGGACAGCCACAGACAGGGACAGCCACAGACAGGGACAGCCACACACACACAGAGACAGGGTCGCTCACAGACAGGGGCACCCACCGACAGGGACACTCACGGGCAGGGACACCCACAGACAGGGACACCCACAGACAGGGACACCCACAGACAGGGACACTCACACACCCACAGACAGGGACACCCACAGACAGGGACACCCACAGACTGGCTCACTCACAGACAGGGATGCCCACAGACAGGAACACCCACAGACAGGGACACCCACAGACAGGGACACCCACAGGCTGGGTCACTCACAGACAGGGATGCCCACAGACAGCGACACCCACAGACAGCGACACCCACAGACATCGACACCCACAGACAGGGACACCCACACACCCACAGACAGGGGCACGCACAGACAGCGACACCCACAGACAGGGACACCCACAGACAGCGACACCCACAGACAGGGACACTCACACACCCACAGACAGGGACACCCACAGACAGGGACACCCACTGACAGGGACTCCCACAGACAGGGACACCCACAGACAGGGACATTCACACACCCACAGACAGGGACACCCACAGACAGGGACACCCACACACCCCCAGACAGGGGCACGCACAGACAGGGACTCCCACAGACAGAGAATCCCACAGACAGGGACACCCACAGACAGGGACACCCACAGACTGGGACACCCACACACCCACAGACAGGGGCACGCACAGACAGAGACACCCACAGACAGAGACACCCACAGACAGGGGCACTCACAGACAGGGACACTCACAGACAGGGACACTCACAGACAGGGACACTCACAGACAGGGACAGCCACAGACAGGGGCACGCACAGACAGAGACACCCACAGACAGGGACACCCACAGACAGGGACACCCACAGACAGGGACGCTCACAGACAGGGACGCTCACAGACAGGGACACCCACAGACAGGGACGCTCACAGACAGCGACAGCCACAGACAGGGAGACCTACACACACACAGACAGGGACGCTCACAGACAGGGACACCCACAGACAGGGACACCCACAGACAGGGACACCCACAGACAGGGACACTCACGGGCAGGGACACTCACGGGCAGGGACACTCACGGGCAGGGACACTCACAGACAGGGACACTCACGGGCAGGGACACCCACAGACTGGGACACTCACACACCCACAGACAGGGACACCCACACACCCACAGACAGGAACACCCACAGACAGGGACACCCACAGACAGGTTCACTCACAGACAGGGACACCCACAGACAGGGACCCACACATAGACAGGGACACACACACACCCACAGACAGGGGCACGCACACACCCACAGACAGGGGCACGCACAGACAGGGACGCCGACAGACAGAGAAACCCACAGACAGGGACACCGACAGACAGGGACACCCACAGACAGGGACACCCACAGACAGGGACACCCACACACACACAGACAGCGACGCTCACAGACAGGGACACCCACAGACAGGGACACCCACAGACAGGGACACCCACACACACACAGAGACAGGGACGCTCACAGACAGGGACACTCACAGACAGGGACACTCACAGACTGAGACACTCACGGACAGGGTCACCCACAGACAGGGACACTCACAGACCGAAACCCTCACAGACAGGGACACTCACAGACAGGGACACTCACAGACAGGGACACTCACGGGCAGGGACACCCACAGACAGGGACACCCACAGACAGGGACACCCACAGACAGGGACACTCACACACCCACAGACAGGGACACCCACACACCCACAGACAGGAACACCCACAGACAGGGACACTCACAGACTGGGTCACTCACAGACAGGGATGCCCACAGACAGGGACACCCACAGACAGGGACACTCACACACCCACAGACAGGGACACCCACACACCCACAGACAGGAACACCCACAGACAGGGACACTCACAGACTGGGTCACTCACAGACAGGGACACACACAGACAGGGACACACACAGACAGGGACACACATAGAAAGGGACACACACAGACAGGGACACCCACACACCCACAGACAGGGGCACGCACAGACAGGGACGCCCACAGACAGAGAAACCCACAGACAGGGACACCCACAGACAGGGACACCCACACACCCACAGACAGGGTCTCCCACAGACAGGGACACCCACAGACAGAGACATCCACAGACAGAGACACCCTCAGACAGAGACACCCACAGCCAGAGACACCCACAGACAGGGACACCCACAGACAGGGACACCCACAGACAGGGACGCCCACAGACAAGGACGCCCACAGACAGGGACGCTCACAGACAGGGACGCTCACAGACAGGGACACCCACAGACAGGGACGCTCACAGACAGAGACGCCCACAGACAGCGAGACCCACAGACAGCGACAGCCACTGACAGGGACGCTCACAGACAGGGACGCTCACAGACAGGGACACCCACAGACAGGGACACCCACAGACAGGGACACCCACAGACAGGTTCACTCACAGACAGGGACACCCACAGACAGGGACACCCACAGACAGGGACACCCACAGACCCACAGACAGGGGCTCGCACAGACAGAGACACCCACAGACAGAGACACCCACAGACAGGTTCACTCACAGACAGGGACACCCACAGACAGGGACACCCACAGACAGGGACACCCACACACCCACAGACAGGGGCTCGCACAGACAGAGACACCCACAGACAGAGACACCCACAGACAGGGACGCCCACAGACAGAGAAACCCACAGACAGAGACACCCACAGACAGGGACACCCACACACCCACAGACAGGGGCTCGCACAGACAGAGACACCCACAGACAGAGACACCCACAGACAGGGACACCCACAGACAGGGACACCCTCAGACAGAGACACCCACAGCCAGGGACACTCACAGACAGGGACACCCACAGACAGGGACACCCACAGACAGGGACACTCACAGACAGAGACACCCACAGACAGAGACACCCACAGACAGGGACACCCACAGATAGGGACACCCTCAGACAGAGACACCCACAGACAGGGACACCCACAGACAGGGACACCCTCAGACAGAGACACCCACAGACAGGGACACTCACAGACAGGGACAGCCACAGACAGGTACACTCACGCACCCACAGACAGGGACACCCACAGACAGGGACACTCACAGACAGGCACACCCACAGACAGAGACACCCACAGACAGCGTAAGCCACAGACAGGGACACTCACAGACAGGGACACCCACAGACAGTGACAGCCACAGACAGGGACAGCCACAGACAGGGACAGCCACAGACAGGGACAGCCACACACACACAGAGACAGGGTCGCTCACAGACAGGGGCACCCACCGACAGGGACACTCACGGGCAGGGACACCCACAGACAGGGACACCCACAGACAGGGACACCCACAGACAGGGACACTCACACACCCACAGACAGGGACACCCACAGACAGGGACACTCACACACCCACAGACAGGGACACCCACAGACAGGGACACCCACAGACAGGGACACCCACAGACAGGGACACTCACAGACAGAGACACCCACAGACAGCGTAAGCCACAGACAGGGACACTCACAGACAGGGACACCCACAGACAGTGACAGCCACAGACAGGGACAGCCACAGACAGGGACAGCCACAGACAGGGACAGCCACACACACACAGAGACAGGGTCGCTCACAGACAGGGGCACCCACCGACAGGGACACTCACGGGCAGGGACACCCACAGACAGGGACACCCACAGACAGGGACACCCACAGACAGGGACACTCACACACCCACAGACAGGGACACCCACAGACAGGGACACCCACAGACTGGCTCACTCACAGACAGGGATGCCCACAGACAGGAACACCCACAGACAGGGACACCCACAGACAGGGACACCCACAGGCTGGGTCACTCACAGACAGGGATGCCCACAGACAGCGACACCCACAGACAGCGACACCCACAGACATCGACACCCACAGACAGGGACACCCACACACCCACAGACAGGGGCACGCACAGACAGCGACACCCACAGACAGGGACACCCACAGACAGCGACACCCACAGACAGGGACACTCACACACCCACAGACAGGGACACCCACAGACAGGGACACCCACTGACAGGGACTCCCACAGACAGGGACACCCACAGACAGGGACATTCACACACCCACAGACAGGGACACCCACAGACAGGGACACCCACACACCCCCAGACAGGGGCACGCACAGACAGGGACTCCCACAGACAGAGAATCCCACAGACAGGGACACCCACAGACAGGGACACCCACAGACTGGGACACCCACACACCCACAGACAGGGGCACGCACAGACAGAGACACCCACAGACAGAGACACCCACAGACAGAGACACCCACAGACAGGGGCACTCACAGACAGGGACACTCACAGACAGGGACACTCACAGACAGGGACACTCACAGACAGGGACACTCACAGACAGGGACAGCCACAGACAGGGGCACGCACAGACAGAGACACCCACAGACAGGGACACCCACAGACAGGGACACCCACAGACAGGGACGCTCACAGACAGGGACGCTCACAGACAGGGACACCCACAGACAGGGACGCTCACAGACAGCGACAGCCACAGACAGGGAGACCTACACACACACAGACAGGGACGCTCACAGACAGGGACACCCACAGACAGGGACACCCACAGACAGGGACACCCACAAACAGGGACACTCACGGGCAGGGACACTCACGGGCAGGGACACTCACGGGCAGGGACACTCACAGACAGGGACACTCACGGGCAGGGACACCCACAGACTGGGACACTCACACACCCACAGACAGGGACACCCACACACCCACAGACAGGAACACCCACAGACAGGGACACCCACAGACAGGTTCACTCACAGACAGGGACACCCACAGACAGGGACACTCACACACCCACAGACATGGACACCCACACACCCACAGACAGGGACACCCACAGACAGGGACACCCACAGACAGGTTCACTCACAGACAGGGACACCCACAGACAGGGACACCCACAGACAGGGACACCCACACACCCACAGACAGGGGCACGCACAGACAGGGACGCCCACAGACAGAGAAACCCACAGACAGAGAAACCCACAGACAGGGACACCCACACACCCACAGACAGGGTCTCCCACAGACAGGGACACCCACAGACAGAGACATCCACAGACAGAGACACCCTCAGACAGAGACACCCACAGCCAGAGACACCCACAGCCAGAGACACCCACAGACAGGGACGCCCACAGACAGGGACAGCCACAGACAGGGACACCCACAGACAGGGACAGCCACAGACAGGTACACTCACACACCCACAGACAGGGACACCCACAGGCAGGGACACCCACAGCCAGAGACACCCACAGACAGGGACACCCACAGACAGGCACAGCCACAGACAGGTACACTCACACACCCACAGACAGGGACACTCACAGACAGAGACACCCACAGACAGCGTAAGCCACAGACAGTGACACCCACAGACAGGGACACTCACAGACAGGGACACCCACAGACAGTGACAGCCACAGACAAGGGCACCCACCGACAGGGACACTCACGGGCAGGGACACCCACAGACAGGGACACCCACAGACAGGGACACCCACAGACAGGGATGCCCACAGACAGGGACACCCACAGACAGGGACACTCACACACCCACAGACAGGGACACCCACACACCCACAGACAGGAACACCCACAGACAGGGACACCCACAGACTGGCTCACTCACAGACAGGGATGCCCACAGACAGCGAGACCCACAGACAGCGACACCCACAGACATCGACACCCACAGACAGGGACACCCACACACCCACAGACAGGGGCACGCACAGACAGCGACACCCATAGACAGGGACACCCACAGACAGCGACACCCACAGACAGGGACACTCACACACCCACAGACAGGGACACCCACAGACAGGGACACCCACAGACAGGGACACCCACAGACAGGGACATTCACACACCCACAGACAGGGACACCCACAGACAGGGACACCCACAGACAGGGACACACACAGACAGGGACACCCACACACCCACAGACAGGGGCACGCACAGACAGAGACACCCACAGACAGGGACACCCACAGACAGAGACACTCACAGACAGAGACACCCACAGACAGGGACACTCACAGACAGGGACAGCCACAGACAGGGACAGCCACAGACAGGGACACCCACAGACAGGGACACTCACAAAGAACAAAGGACAAAGAAATGTACAGCACAGGAACGGGCCCTTCGGCCCTCCAAGCCCGTGCCGACCATGCTGCCCGACTAAACTACAATCTTCTACACTTCCTGGGTCCATATCCTTCTATTCCCATCCTATTCATATATTTGTCCAGATGCCCCTTAAATGTCACTATCGTCCCTGCTTCCACTACCTCCTCCGGTAGCGAGTTCCAGGCACCCACTACCCTCTGCGTAAAAAACTTGCCTCGTACATCTACTCTATACCTTGCCCCTCTCACCTTAAAGCTATGCCCCCTAGTAATTGACCCCTCTACCCTGGGGAAAAGCCTCTGACTATCCACTCTGTCTATGCCCCTCATAATTTTGTATACCTCTATCAGGTCGCCCCTCAACCTCCTTCGTTCCAGTGAGAACAAACCGAGTTTATTCAACCGCTCCTCATAGCTAATGCCCTCCATACCAGGCAACATTCTGGTAAATCTCTTCTGCACCCTCTCTAAAGCCTCCACATCCTTCTGGTAGTGTGGCAACCAGAATTGAACACTATACTCCAAGTGTGGCCTAACTAAGGTTCTATACAGCTGCAACATGACTTGCCAATTCTTATACTCAATGCCCCGGCCAATGAAGGCAAGCATGCCGTATGCCTTCTTGACTACCTTCTCCACCTGTCTTGCCCCTTTCAATGACCTGTGGACCTGTACTCCTAGATCTCTTTGACTTTCAATACTCTTGAGGGTTCTACCATTCACTGTATATTCCCTACCTGCATTAGACCTTCCAAAATGCATTACCTCACATTTGTCCGGATTAAACTCCATCTGCCATCTCTCCGCCCAAGTCTCCAGACAATCTAAATCCTGCTGTATCCTCCGACAGTCCTCATCGCTATCCGCAATTCCACCAACCTTTGTGTCGTCTGCAAACTTACTAATCAGGCCAGTTACATTTTCCTCCAAATCATTTATATATACTACAAAGAGCAAAGGTCCCAGCACTGATCCCTGTGGAACACCACTGGTCACAGCCCTCCAATTAGAAAAGCATCCCTCCATTGCTACTCTCTGCCTTCTATGGCCTAGCCAGTTCTGTATCCTCCTTGCCAGCTCACCCCTGATCCCGTGTGACTTCACCTTTTGTACTAGTCTACCATGAGGGACCTTGTCAAAGGCCTTACTGAAGTCCATATAGACAACATCTACTGCCCTACCTGCATCAATCATCTTAGTGACCTCCTCGAAAAACTCTATCAAGTTAGTGAGACACGACCTCCCCTTCACAAAACTGTGCTGCCTCTCACTAATACGTCCATTTGCTTCCAAATGGGAGTAGATCCTGTCTCGAAGAATTCTCTCCAGTAATTTCCCTACCACTGAAGTAAGGCTCACCGGCCTGTTGTTCCCGGGATTATCCTTGCTACCCTTCTTAAACAGAGGAACAACATTGGCTATTCTCCAGTCCTCCGGGACATCCCCTGAAGACAGCGAGGATCCAAAGATTTCTGTCAAGGCCTCAGCAATTTCCTCTCCAGCCTCCTTCAGTATTCTGGGGTAGGTCCCATCAGGCCCTGGGGACTTATCTACCTTAATATTTTTTAAGACACCCAACACCTCGTCTTTTTGGATCACAATGTGACCCAGGCTATCTACACCCCCTTCTCCAGACTCAACATCTACCAATTCCTTCTCTTTGGTGAATACTGATGCAAAGTATTCATTTAGTACCTCACCCATTTCCTCTGGCTCCACACATAGATTCCCTTGCCTATCCTTCAGTGGGCCAACCTCACACACCCACAGACAGGGACACTCACAGACAGAGACACCCACAGACAGCGACACCCACAGACAGGGACACTCACAGACAGGGACACCCACAGACAGGGACACCCACAGACAGGGACACCCACACACCCACAGACAGGGACAGCCACAGACAGGGACAGCCACAGACAGGGACGCTCACAGGCAGGGACTCTCACAGACAGGGACTCTCACAGACAGGGACACCCACAGACAGGTACACTCACACACCCACAGACAGGGACACCCACAGACAGGGACAGCCACAGACCGGGACACCCACAGACAGCGACACCCACACACCCACAGACAGCGACACCCACACACCCACAGACAGGGACACCCACAGACAGAGACACCCACAGACAGGGACACCCACAGACAGGGACACCCACAGACCGGGACGCCCACAGACAGGGACACCCACAGACAGGGACACCCACACACCCACAGACAGGGACACCCACAGACAGAGACACCCACAGACAGGGACACCCACAGACAGGGACACCCACAGACAGGGACACCCACAGACAGAGACACCCACAGACAGGGACGCTCACAGACAGGGACGCTCACCGACAGGGACACCCACAGACAGGGACGCTCACAGACAGGGACGCTCACCGACAGGGACACCCACAGACAGGTACACCCACAGAAAAGGACACCCACAGACCGGGACGCCTCACGAAGGAACTAGGCAGATCTGGTGCGGCTGTAGGTGGTTCTTATTGATATTATACTTCCAACGAGTTTATTCCCTGTTCTTGCACCAATTTGGTTTGTTGTTTCATCCGAATGGGTTGCCTTTATTAACCTCAGTCCCACTTATGGCCCGAGTCCTGTCTAAAACCATTCATCAATCACAATCAGGTTCAACTCTCGTCTGATTTTAATACAATCCTATTCCCATTTCGGATCCTGTTCAAACTGATCGCACTCCCTTCTTGACTCTTGTCCTGTGTTCGTCCCGAATGAGGAGCCACACTGGGAGCGTGACCCTCCAGCCCCACTCTCCTGGGTTGGACTCACTATTACGGGACTGCGTGAACCGGAGACAGATCCGTGCCTCCTGCTCTGGATCAGCTCCCTCCTCAAACTAACCGAGAACCGAGCAGGAGTGGGTGAGACATCTGGTTCACCCGATGACCGAGAACAGTTTTCCGGCCTCAATCCGGATCGAGAGGGAGAAACGGAAGGATGATAGTGTGATAGTGGAAGGGATGGATGGGGGAGGAGGGATGAGTGCAGAGGAATGGATGGAGGGGTAGTTAGAGTCATTAAAGGAGGGATGCAAGAGGGAGGAATAGAGGGATAAATAGAACAGAGAAAGGGAAAAGAGAAAATAGCAATCCTTTGATAAATGTACAAAATGAACTTGCATTTATTTAGCACTTTTCACAATTGTGATGTGGGCGGGGCCAACAGTGCACATATTGGCAGGTGGAGAGCGAGATTGTGACAGAGGAAGAGAGACAGACAGGTGTGGAGAGAAACAGATTGAGAGCTAAGTGTTTGATTACATTGTTGAATGTAACGACTGATAGAGAAAGCTGGAGTCTCGACACAGACATCGCTAAAGGGTAACTATGGAGAGACAGAAATACAGACAGAAGTAGACAGACCAGTACAGAGAGACAGACAGAAGTACAGACAAACAGAGACAGGCAGACAGCTGAACAGATAGGCAGAGATAAATTTACAGACGTAGATAGAAAAAGAGAGATCGAGATAGAAAGTTTTTAATCTGTTCGTGGGACATGGGTGTCACAGGCTGGAACAGCATCTATTACCCATCCCGAATTCCCCTTCACCTTGACGGGGCAGTCAACCACATTGCTGTGGGTCTGGAGTCACATGGAGGCCAGACCGGGTAAGGACGGCAGATTTCCTTCCCTAAAGGACAGTCGTGAACCAGATGGGTTTTTACAACAATCGGCAATGGTTTCATGGATAACGTCAGACTTTTAATTCCAGACATTTTTATTGAATTTCAATTCAGGGATTTGACCCTGGATCTCTGGTTCTGTAATCCAGTGACAATACCACTGTGTCTCTGCCTCCAAGGGAGATAGCTAGATATGCAGATAAATAGACACATTTTTAGACAGGCGTTCAGACAGATAAGCAGATGTGAGAATGAGATTTAGCTTATTTCACACAATCATGTTCTGCCCAGGGCAGCAGTGTGAGCTCCACATGTGTGGTTCTCACTAGCTGCCTGATCCTCGCACTCAATCCCCCTGAACCTCTCACTGGAGTCTGGTTTAGCTACACAGTGACCTCCCAGGCTGCAGAACCACACTCCACTCAACTTCACAACAAACATCTACACGCAGCAAGACACAAACCCCGTCCAACAGTAACGGCAAGCGCTGGGAACACAAGGAGCGAACAGGCGACATCTGTAAAGACAAATAGACACGTTCTGATGTCAGAGCCAGCATTCCTGACACCTTCCAGTGCAGATGTTGGGAGAGCTGGTCATTTTGCAGTTTCCTAATCCGGATATGTTCCAGCAAGTATATATGTAATTCCAAACTCACTCAATCCAAATGAATGCAGACACACTGACAACGAGGAGCAGCTGCACCGGTACAAAGTTCACCCAAGTGAGCAGTGACCGAGCCACACTCTGTATAAAGACAACAATCTGAAAGACAGCGTGAGATTGGAGGCGACTATCATGGTCAGAGACACAGAACTGTGACACCGCGCCTCACCTACTGCTATTTACCTCTGTCTTCTCCACTCTGGGATCCACTGGATCTCTCCCAGCAGAACAGGATGAGGAATCCCGCTCTCAGTGTCCTGCTCACATCCATCTGTGCAGCTGTTCACGGGGAAGCCACCTCTGGTCAGTATCTTCAGCACTGCTGCTGCGGGCTGACCCGGGACAAGCTGGAGCCGGAGCTGGAGAGGGAGCTGGGCGGCGGCACCTCCGTCCGGGCGGTGTCTCCAGTCTGAGGGACAGACCCCTTTTGGTGTCAGACTCGCACATGATGCGCCCCACCCCGTCAATAACAAACACTCTCACCAAACCCTCCGGCAGAGCTTCCCAGGAGGAGCACGGGGGGCTGGCTTAACCCTTTTGGAGCCGGGCAGACTGGATTCACCCTCACTGCCCGTCCCAACCCTCACTCACTCCCACTGCCCGTCCCTGCGGCCTCCTGCCCAAAGACAGGGCGAACCCTCTGGACATTTCACCAACGCTGAGGTGGCAATTTCCAGCAGTGGTCCCTGGATGAGCAGACTGTGTCCACAAACACCCAGGGCGGCTCTCCCCCCAGCCCACTGAGGATTCAGCATTCCCACACAGGGAATACTCCGGGAGTGAGACCTCAGTTATCCCCATCCACAATGACTGGCTCCAGAACAGGTACAACCCAGTCCGGAGCGGGATCAACCCAATCCGGAGCGGGATCAACCCAATCCGGAGCGGGATCAACCCAGTCCCGAGGCGGGATCAACCCAATCCGGAGCGGGATCAACCCAGTCCCAAGGCGGGATCAACCCAGTCCGGAGTGGAATCAACCCAGTCCGGAGCAGGATCAACCCAATCCGGAGCGGGATCGACCCAGTCCGGAGCGGGATCAAGTCAATCCAGAGTGGGATCAACCCAGTCTGGAGTGGGATCAACCCAGTCCAGAGCGAAATCAACCCACTCCGGAACGGGATCAACCCAGTCCGGAGGGAATCAACCCAGTCCGGAGCGGGATCAACCCAATCCAGGACGTGATCAACCCAGTCCGGAGTGGAATCAACCCAGTCCGGAGTGGAATCAACCCAATCCAGAACATGATCAACCCAGTCCGGAGCGGGATCAACCCAGTCCGGAGCGGGATCAACCCAATTCAGAGCGTAAATCAACCCACTCCGGAACGGGATCAACCCAGTCCCGAGGCGGGATCAACCCAGTCCGGAGCGGGATCAACCCAGTCCGGAGCGGGATCAACCCAATCCGGAGCGAGATCAACCCAATCCGGAGCGGGATCGACCCAGTCCGGAGCGGGATCAAGTCAATCCAGAGCGGGATCAACCCAGTCTGGAGTGGGATCAACCCAGTCCAGAGCGAAATCAACCCACTCCGGAACAGGATCAACCCAGTCCAGAGCGGGATCAACCCAAACCGGAGCGGGATCAACCCAGTCCATTGCGGCATCAACCCAATCCAGAGCGGGATCAACCCAATCCGGAGCGGGATCAACCCAATCCAGAGCGGGATCAAGTCAATCCAGAGTGGGATCAACCCAGTCCGGAGCGGGATCAACCCAGTCTGGAGCGGGATCAACCCAGTCCGGAGCGGGATCAACCCAAACCGGAGCGGGATCAACCCAGTCCATTGCGGCATCAACCCAATCCGGAGCGGGATCAACCCAATCCGGAGCGGGATCAACCCAATCCAGAGCGGGATCAACCCAATCCGGAGCGGGATCAAGTCAATCCAGAGTGGGATCAACCCAGTCCGGAGCGGGATCAACCCAGTCTGGAGCGGGATCAACCCAGTCCGGAGCGGGATCAACCCAAAACCGAGCAGGATCAACCCAGTCCGGAGCAGGTTCAAGGCAGTCCAGAGCGGGATCAACACAGTCCGGAATGAGTTCACCACAGTCCAGAACAGATCCAACACAGTCCGAAACAGGTTCACCCCAGTCCGGAACGGGTTCAACCCAGACTGCAGTGGGTGCAGTTCAGTCTAGAACGGGTTCAGCTCAATCAGTGACTGGGTCAGTTTAGTCTGGAATGGGTTCAGCTCAGTCCCAAATTGATTGAGCTCCATCCGGAACGAGTTGTGCTCAGTCCGGATGGGTTCAGCTCAGTCCAGAACTGGTTCAGCCCAGTCCGGAACGGGTTGTGCTCAGTCTGGAATGGGTCCAGCTCAATCTGGAACAGCTTCAGCTCGGTCTAGAATGGGTTGAGCTCAGTATGGAACGGGTTCAGCTCAGTCTGGAACTGGTCCAGCTGAATCTGGAACGGCTTCAGCATAGCCTAGAACGTGTTGAGCTCAGTATGGAATGGGTTCAGCTCCACCTGTAATGTGTCAGCTGAATCTGGAATGGCTTTAGCATAGTCTAGAATGGGTTCAGCTCAGTCTGGAACGGGTTCAGCTCAGTCTGGAACGGGTCCAGCTGAATCTGGAACGGATTCAGCATAGTCTAGAATGGTTTGAGCTCGGTATGGGACAGGTTCAGCCCAGCCGGTAATCTGTCAGCTGAATCTGGAACGGCTTCAGTTCTGCCTAGAATGGATTCAGCTCAGTCTGGAATGGGTTCATCTCAGTCCAGAATGGCTGAAGCTCAGTCCGGAATGAGTTCAGCTCAGTCTAGAATGGGTTCAGGTCTGTCTGGAATGGGTTCAGGTCTGTCTGGAATGGATACAGCTCTGTCTGGAATGGACCAACCCAGTCCAGAACAGGCTCAGCTCAGTCAGGAACCGGTTTAGCTCAGTCCGGAAAGGGGTCCACTCAATTAGGAACAGGTTGCGCTCAGTCTGGAATCGGTTCAGCTCAGTCCAGAAAGTGTTCAGCTCAGTCCAGAACGTGTTCAGCTCAGACAAGAATGGGTTTCAGCTCAGTCCAGAACAGGTTCAACTCGATCCGGACTGTGTTCTGCTCAGTCTGGGATGGCTCTAACTCAGTCTAAAATTGGTTCAGCCCAATCCAGAACTGGTTGTGCTCAGTCTATATTGTGTTCAGCTCAGTCCAAAGTGGGTTCAGCCCAGTCCAGAATGGGTTGTGCTCAGTTCGGACTGGGGTCCATGCAGTCCGGAATGAGTTCAGCTCAGTCTGGAACAAGTTCCAGCCGGAATGAGTTCAGCTCAGTCCCGAATGGGTCCAGGTGAGTCCGCAACGTATCAGATCAGTGCCGAACGTGATCAGCTCAGTCCAGAACAGGGGCAAAATTCTCCGGTATCGGCGCGATGTCCGCCGACCGGCGCCGAAAACGGCGCAAATCAGTCCGGCATCGCGCCGCCCCAAAGGTGCGGAATCCTCCGCATCTTGGGGGGCCGAGCCCTAACCTTGAGGGGCTAGGCCTGTGCTGGACTGATTTCCGCCCCGCCAGCTGGCGGAAAAGGCATTTGGTGCCCCACCAGCTGGCGCGGAAATGACATTGCTGGGCGGCGCATGCGCGGGAGCGTCAGCGGCCACTCACGGCATCCCCGCGCATGCGCTGTGGAGGGAGTCTCTTCCGCCTCCGCCATGGTGGAGACCGTGGCGAAGGCGGAAGGAAAAGAGTGCCCCCACGGCACAGGCCCACCCGCGGATTGGTGGGCCCCGATCATGGGGACACCCCCCCGGGACCAGATCGCCCCGCCCCCCCCCAGGACCCCGGAGCCCGCCTGCGCCGCCTTGTCCCGCCGGTAAGGGAGGTAGTTTAATCCACGCCGGCGGGACAGGTATTCTAGCAGCGGGACTTCGGCCAATCCGGGCTGGAGAATTGCGGGGGGGCCCGCCAACAGGCGTGGCGCAATTCCCGCCCCCCCCCGAATCGCCAGTGCCGGAGAATTCGGCAACCGGCGTGGGCGGGATTCACGCCAGCCCCCGGCGATTCTCCGACCCAGCGGGGTGGTCGGAGAATCTCGCCCCGGGTTCTGATCAGTCCAGAACGGGTTCAGCTCAGTCCAGAACGGGTTCAGCTCAGACCAGAACGGGTTCTGATCAGTCCAGAACTGGTTCTGATCAGTCCAGAACGGGTTCAGCTCAGACCAGAACGGGTTCTGATCAGTCGAGAACATGTTCAGCTCAGACCAGAATGGGTTCAATTCAGACCAGAATGGGCTCAATTCAGACCAGAATGAGTTCAGCTCACTCCAAAATTGGTTCAGCTCAGTCCAAACCTGGTGCAGCTCAGTCCAGAACAGGTTCATCTTGATCCAGACTAGGTTCCGTTCAGTCTGGAACGGCTGCACTCAATCCAAAATGGCTTCAGCTCAGCCCAGAATGGGTGGTGCACTGCTCAATCTGGAACGGGTTCCATGCAGTCTGGAATTAGTTCAGCTCAGTCCGGAATGGGTGGTTCAGCTCAGTCCAGAATGTGTTCAGCTCAGTCCGGAATGGGTTCAGCTCATAGAATCATAGAATTTACAGTGCAGAAGGAGGCCATTGGGCCCATCGAGTCTGCACCGGCTCTTGGAAAGAGCACCCTACCCAAGGTCCACACCTCCACCCTATCCCCATAACCCAGTAACCCCACCCAACACTAAGGGCAATTTTGGCCACTATGGGCAAGTTAGCATTGCCAATCCACCTAACCCGCACATCTTTGGACTGTGGGAGGAAACCGGAGCACCCGGAGGAAACCCACGCACACACGGGGAGGAGGTGCAGACTCCGCACAGACAGTGACCCAAGCCGGAATCGAACCTGGGACCCTGGAGCTGCGAAGCATTTGTGCTACCGTGCTGCCCCAGCTCAGTCCAGAATGGGTTCAGCTCAGTCCAGAATGTGTTCAGCTCAGTCTGGAATGGCATCAGCTCAGTCCAGAATGAGTTGAGCTCAGTCCAGAATGGGTTCAGCTCAGTCCAGAATGGATCCAGCTCAGTCCAGAATGGGTTCAGCTCAGTCCAGAATGGGTTCAGATCAGTCCTGAATTGGTTCAGTTCAATCAGGAACAGGTTTAGTTTCATATACAATGGGTTCAACCTAGTCTGGAATGGGTTCAGCTCTGTCTGGAATGGGTTCAGTTCAGTCCAGAACAGACTAGGGGCCAGGCCAAGTGTACAAATTATAATAATTATATTATAATAAGCTTTATTGTCACAAGTAGGCTTACATTAACACTGCAATGAAGTTACTGTGAGTGGAATTGAACCCGGGTCCCTAGAGCTATGAGGCAGCAGTGCTAACCACTGTGCCATGATGCTGGGACCCTGGAGCTGTGAAGCAATTGTGCTATCCACAATGCTACCGTGCTGCCCCTTCAACAACACCTTCCAAACCTGAGACCTCTACTATAGAATCATAGAATTTACAATGCAGAAGGCAGCCATTCAGTCCATCAAGTCTTTGGACTGTGGGAGGAAATCGGAGCACCCGGAGGAAACTCATGCAGACACAGGGAAGAAGTGCAAACCCCACACAGACCCGAGAGTGGAATTGAACGCGGGTCCCTAGAGCTATGAGGCAGCAATGCTAACCACTGTGCCCCCGTGCTGCCCAGGACTAGAGCAGAAAACAAATGGAAACACCACCAAGCTCCCCTCCAAGTCACTCACCAGCCTGACTTGGAAATATATCGCTGTTCCTTCACTGTTGCTGGGTCAAAACCCTGGGACACCCTCCCTAACATCACTGTGGGTGTACCTACATGGCATGGACCACAACAGTTCAAGAAGGTGGCTCACCACCACCTTCTCGAGGGAACTGGGGTGGACAATGAATGCCAGCCTAGCCAGTGATATCCCATGAATAAATTAAAATGTTGGCACAACCAGCAACACCCGCATCCCCTGATCGAATTATTAAAAATTAGTTTAATGTCACTCTGAATGAATTAAAGGACAGTTGGCAGAGGAGACTCAGCAATGTTCAGTACTGCAGGAGGAAGCCAAGAGATACCAGAAAAAGATTGAAGCTGTGAGTATCACAATTACAGAACTGCAGCACATTAAGACTTTGTTGGAGACAGATTTGGGCAACAGGAAAACCTAAGTTGAAGGACAAGGGCAAAGATCTGCCCCAGACAGAGAAAGAAAAGACAGAAGTAAGATCAGAAAATGTAAATCCGATGTTGAACTTCAAGGAACTGGAAGAAAAAGCGCTCGCTTCAAAGGTACTGAGAACCATTGAATTGTTGAAACATGACATGGTTGAAATGAAAATCATGAACAGAGAATGTCCGAAACAAATAGCAGCTGGAAAGTTACAGAACATGAGACTGAAAGACAGCACAGAGGAATCATGCTCTGCTGAGGAAAGCTATTCAGTGTAGAGAATGAACTTTCATGGACAAAAGATGAGTGAGCTACTCAAAAAGAGGAGATCACTGGAGTGTCTTATTAGTGAGACATTAAACAACCTTACAATAGTCATCATCTTGCAGTAGTGATTGCTTAACCTCCTGTAATTTATTTTCCAAGGCCACGAAGTAATGGCTGTAGTATATGCTCCACTTCCTCAATAAAATGTAAACTCCTAGCTTGACTTCTTCCAATGGTATTCTTCATAATGCAGCTACTGTTGTCTGGTACTTCTCTTGAACATGCTCAGTTACTGAATTGTATCTCAGAAGTCTTTATCTTCAATACACCCCCCGGGGCCAGATAGCCCCCCCCCCCCCCCCAGGACCCCGGAGCCCGCCCGCACTGCCTGCTCCCGCCGGTAACGTTGAGATTTAATCCACGCCGGCTGGATTTCAACGATTTAATCCACGCCGGCTGGAGAGGGTTAACAGCAGCGGGACTTCGGCCCATCGCGGGCCGGAGAATCGCTGGGGCTGGGCCCGCCGACCAGCGCGATTCCCGCAGACCGGTGCGGCGTGATTCCCGCCCCCGCCGAATCTCTGGTTGCGGAGAATTCCGGACACAGCGAGGGCGGGATTCCCGCCAGCCCCCGACGATTCCCCGACCCGGTGGGGGGTCACAGAATCGCACCCATGATTTCTGTATTTGCTAGTCTTTGCCTGTGTTGGCTGAATTTCCCTTCAGGCTTTGCAGTTCTCCATTTTAAGTCAGGAAGTGGCCAACTCAGGTGGCTATACTCCCTCCTTGTGATCCTAACGCGAAGCGTGAAGGATCACATAACTGCGTTGTCTTCATTCCCTGACCCGGCAAGCACTCTTCTATGGCCTCTACACTGATATTAACTATGCAAGAAAAATTTTAACTAACCTTCTAAGTGGCGCTATGTCAAAACAGGGACATGCATTACAAAATTTAAAAAACGGTACCTCTAACTGTCCTCAATAAACTACACTCACTCAAACATTCAGTCATACTAACTTTCTAAACAATACAAAATGAAAGCAGCATTTATATTTTTCCTGGCTTGGCATCAAACACAGGGCTGTACAATCTTTCCATTTCTTTATTTACAGAAGAACGCAAACGATGTCCTTTATTATAGATCGAGGGGTTCGGGGTCCTGGGGATAACTGAACATAGGGGATCTTATTCTGTATACCGGGGTGCGAGCGCGGTAGGCTCTCCTTCTCCATTTCCTCATGCGGATAGTCTGCACAATGCTGCAGAGTATCGCCAATACTACCAGGGATTCGACTACGAAGGAAAGGGAGTACCACGTAATGAGCTTATCACACCATGATGGTGTGGTGTTGCCTGTTACTGGGCTCTGGGTGCTATGGGGAAGTGAATCATTAACAGTTGGGGGGGGTTGGGGTCAGGGTGTTCGCGTTCACGCGCAACCGAGTACACATTATGACGAAAAACACGTATGCCGTCTTCATTGTTGTCTTCTTCTTTCTCTTCTCTTCCTTTCCGTTTCGTCTCTTTTCCTGGAGCTTCTGGGGTTCTGTGGGATCAAGCATAGTTTCTTTACTATCTTGGTTAATATCTCGTGTGTTAGCATGTCTGTTCTTTAGTGCCAATTCTCCCTTTACAATTTGTCACCATTTGTGACTCCCTCATTTTTTTTGTTTTTAAACCGAATATTCAGGACAAGACACACTTAAAAATACTGAAACAGTGCGAGCCGTCTCGCAGGCTGTGCGATTTACCATCCAAATGTTTGAGGATGTATATAGCATAGGGATGGCAACCTAAGGGTTGCCCTAAAACAAACAAAACTTTTTGAACCAAAAGTGCCGAAATGAGGTGCGTATGGGCTGCGACAGGTAAGAATTGGATGGAATCCACGGGTAGGACGGTGACCAATGCTGTGTGTGCTCTACCCGAGCATAGCTGACCAGAGGGGGGGGTCCTCAGGCAGGGCGGAGACCAATGCCGTTTCTCCACTACCTGAGAAACCGACAAGAACGGGCAAGAAATGTAGTCATCATGGTGGGGTTGCCGTATTGGTTCTACCTTCGAACCAGAAGAGCAGTTATGAACGGGGGTTTGGCAAGCTCTCAGCGGTTTCTGCCGATGAGCGTGCGGGCAAGTTCTCAAAGGTTTCGGCCGAAAAATAAGGTGTGGGGCTGTGGAAAAAAATGTTCCGATCTTACAAACAACATTTAACAATAACAGTAACAAACAACATTAAACAACATGCTGCAGGTTCCATCAGAAAGGACACCGTTTTCTCCCAAGCGGTTCCTTTTTAAAACACCATCTGGACACCTCAGTTATCAGTTGTGAACAGGGTCGCAAAGGGGTTCTCGCTTTGGGAGTCAGACTCAAAGTCGTCATCTTCTCCCGGATGCCATACTCTCGAGTGTATAAGGGCTGATAGGGCTGCATGGTGCGATTTGGGGTCCATCTCGTCGTTCCGGATGAGCCTGAATGAATTATCGCGGTGCCAAAAGGTGATGTCTAGTTCTGTGGGGACGGAATCGTCATCGTAGGGCAGTGGTGTTTGGTGGGGTTTGTTGAGGAATGTGATGAAGAAGGGATCACTCGAATCGTGGTCAGATTCGCTGGGTGTGGGGCCTGTTGCCTGGGGATAGTAGGGAGGCGTGCTGTGGCTATTGTCTGAGTCACAGTCGCTGTCGCTGCTGTTGCTGTCTGTGGGCGTTCCGGGGCAGAGTCTAGAGGTCGGGGGTGGAGTCGAGGGCGAGTCTGTGGATGTGGTGGGCGTGTTGGGGGAGGGGAGGGATACGTTGGCTGTGGGCGGGGTGTGGTCTGCTGCGTCGAGCATGACGTGATGAGCGTGGTTGGACTGTGGGCCATATGCCTTAAGCTGGTTAATATGGAACCACGCAGTCTTCCCGTTGGGGTACTTAATTTTATACATGGAGGGGCTGACTTTGTCCGCAATGGAGTACGGACCCGAATACTTCGGTGACAGGAATGTGCTGGGGTTACAGATGGAGAGCATGACCTGCTGTCCTACCTCAAACTCAGTCGCATGCACTGTCTTGTCGAAACAGGCCTTGCTCTGTTTCTTCCGTGTGTCTAATCTTACTGCGGCTGCTAGCTGAGCCGTTTTTACATTCTCCACTAACTGCTTTACTGCGTTCTCGTGTGTGAGGGCCGCCACTTCGGGGCTGGTCAAGTCCAATCCTAATAAAAATTCTGTGCCTTTCATGGGGCGTCCGGTCATGAGAGTGTGTGGGGTGTAACCTGTGGATGTTGAGACAGTATTTCTCAAAAACATCAGCGCAAAAGGGAGGACTGAATCTCAAGTGGTGTTGTTTTGTTGGACCATTTTTCTGAGGGTTGATTTTAGGGTCCGATTCATGCGCTCCACGATACCACTTGATTGGGGGTGGTATGCGATGTGGAATTTTTGGGTAATGCCAAATATCGTGAGGACGTTCTTCATGACACGTCCCATAAAATGGGAACCTTGGTCGGATTCAATGCTGCGGGAGAGTCCCCATCTCGTAAAGATGTGGTGGGTTAAGATCTTTGCGGTGGTCTTTGCCGTGTTTGTTCTGGATGGATCGTAAAAGTGTCTATGATGACTAATACGTATTTATAACCATTCCTGCAAGTGGGTAATGGTCCTATAAAATCAATCTGGAGGTTAGTCCAGGGGCCGTTAACGGGGCAGGTGTGACTAAGTTGAGCTTTCTTGGCGTATCTGTCCGGATTGTTCTGGGCACAGATAAGGCAATTCTCAACGTAGTGTGTTACGTCTTCTTTTAAACTTGGCCACCAACAGAGCTGCCTGAGGTGGGGTGTAGTGGGATCAATTCGCTGATGTCCATGACTGTCATGGAACAAACAAATGAGCTGATTCCTGTCCTGTTCAGGAACCACATAAAGGGTGTCTTTTAACACCACACCGTCATGTGTGGTCAGTGCATTTTTAAACCTATCGTAAGGTGCCATAAATTTTCCTTTCAAAATCTCCCTGAGATTGCTATCCTGCTTCTGGGCCTGCACTAAATCCTCGATATTAGTCTGCGAGACCTGAACTGCATTCACTGGTGCGCTTTCGGGGGGTGTCCAAAAATATCCATGCCTGGAACCTGCTTTGGCCAGTGCGTCGGCTTTTACATTTCCAGGGGGGGAGGAACGGTGGTGACTTCGAACTTTAACTATTCCGAATGTCCTGTTCTGTGCTTTTTCTAAAATGTGGCGGAGCAATGGGGCTGAAGGGAGGGGTTTTCCATCTGCGGAAACAAATCCTCTTGCTTTCCACAGGGGTAGGAATTCTGTGAGGCTGTTACAGACATAGAGGCTGTCCGAGTATATGTCTGCTGGGCTGGGGAAGGAATCTGGGTGATCCACAATGTATGCAACGGCTGCTAGTTCTGCCGCCTGCGCGCCTGAGTGGCCATAAGACCATAAGGTCATAAGACATAGGAGCGGAAGTAAGGCCATTCGGCCCATCGAGTCCACTCCACCATTCAATCATGGCTGATTTCAACTCCATTTACCGGCTCGCTCTAAATCTGGTAGCTTTAGTGATATTTCTTCTGGGGCATGTCCCTGCGCATCCTCGACATATATGCCGCATCCTGTAATGCGCTTCCCTTCTAATATAGTGGAAGAATCCACATATATTCTTAAAGGTTCGCATGTGTCTGTGTGCTGGGGGCTTTGGGGTGAACTACCTATCTTTCTGGGGGGGGGTTTCACAATAAAGGGGCCTGTGTTGTGGTGCGGTGAGATGATTTCACATTCATGGGGAGTGCCTGGGTACTGAAGGTTATCGGCTAGGAAAGTGTGGGTCTTGGTCCTTTTAACAGTGATGTCCCGTCCCTGCAAAAGAAGGGTCCATCTAGCTGCTCTAATCTGACTAACTGTACCGTCTTTGAGTCGTCCGTGAAGTAAAAGTTGGGTGGGGGTGTGTTCTGTGAGGATTGTGATGGGGTTTAGTCCGGTTATGTAGGAAAAATACTGAACTGCCCAGAAAACTGCGAGCAGGTGCCTTTCACAGGCCGAAAATCCCTGTGCCACAGGATCCAAAAGTCTGGAGGCGTAGGCTACGGGTCTTAATTATTCGTGCCGTTCCTGGAGGAGCACGGCCGAAAGGGTGCGGTCGGTGCTAGCTATCTCTATAGCATAGGGGGAAAGCGGGTCTGGAACTTGTAGTGCAATGAGGGCTCTTTTCAAAGCATCCACAGCATTCGGCTGCGGAAGCCATTCCCAAGGGGCTCCTTTCTTTAGGAGTTCCGAGAGGGGTGCTGCCTTGCTGGTGAAACTGTCAATGTGGTTTCGGCAGTAGCCAACCAGTCCTAAAAATGGCCGGAGGGCTGAAACATTCTGGGGAAGGGCAATTTGGCAATCGAGTCAATTCTTTTGTGCTCGATCTCGCGTTTACCGTGCGTGATAATTGTACCCAAATATATCACTTTGTTTTCCAAAATCTGGGCCTTTTTGGCGTTTACTTTGCAACCAATTTGCTGTAGGAGTTCGGACAGAAGCTCGATGTGCTCTGTTTGGTGTCTGTCTGCAGTAATAGGTCGTCCACATACTGGACCAGACATTCGGGGCGAGAAAATTTTGACAATCCATTTGCCAGCTGTCGGTGGAAAATGGAGGGGGAGTTGTGGAATCCTTGTGGAAGGCATGTCCACGTGTACTGCTGACCTTTAAAAGTGAAGGCAAATTTGTATTGGCACGCTTTTGTCAGTGGAATGGACCAGAATCCGTTACTGACGTCCAAAACCGTAAAATATCGTGAGTTGAGTCCCTGTTTGAGCATGGTCTCGGGACTTGTGGCTACCATGGGGGCTGCTGCGGGGGTGACTTTGTTGAGTTCCCGGTAATCGATGGTCAGTCGCCATGATCCATCGGGCTTTCTCACTAGCCAAATCGGGGCATTATTAGTGGAGGCTACTGATCTGAGTACGCCCTGCTCTAATAAGCTGTCGATAACTTTTGCGATGACTCCCTCTGCCTCTTGGGGAAATCCGTATTGCTTTTGGGGTCTAAGGTCAGGTCCTGTGATTTGAACGGAACCAGTCATCCAGCCACAGTCGTGTTTGTGGGTCGCGAATGCTGTCCTGTGCTTCTGCAGAACTGCCCTAACCTGCTTGTCTGTGCTAATCGGGGTTGGGTCAAACCAGAATTTGCCGACTGCGCTAATCTTGTTGACTGGATCAAAGGGCAGGTTGTGAGAATTCATAAAATCGATGCCCAAAATGTGTTCTGCTGTGTGGGGCAGGTCGACTAAAACTATGGGGTGCTTGGTGGTGATGTTGCCGATTTGAATGGGTACAGGGGCTGTGATGTGTCCCTGCTGTGAGTGGCCTGTAAGGCCGCTGAGGTTGATGGTGGCTGTAGTGGGTCACGTGTCTTTCTGGAATATGGTGGAGGAATTAATTGTGGTGCGGGACCCTCCTGTGTCCCAGAGAAATTCAATGGGCTGTCCCCGTATTTTTGCTGCAACTACTGGTCGGCCGGACCTATCCCAAAGGGTGTCGCAAACCCAACTGGGGGAGCCCGAACACCATCAGCCCGTTCCGTTCAGGTCCGTCTGGTCTGAACGGGTGCTCACACTATGTATGGGCTCTGTCCTATTCTTATTCAGAGTGCCTGCCTGCTGGGCTCTCTGTGGCTTTCGTGGGGCATTGCACTCTCGTGCAAAGTGTCCTAATTGTCCACAGTTGTAACACTCCTGTAGCTTTTGTGGGGGGGCTGTTCCTGCCTTCGTTCACCCATGCGGGGTTCTGGTGCGTTTTCACTGTGTGGACGTCTGCTTCTGCCCGCTGTTCCTTGGGTTTCCTAACTGCGGGTTTGTTTTGGACAGACTGCTCCCAGGTGTGGGACAATCTTTTTAAAACCCATTTCTCATTATGGGCTTCCTCTGAGGGGGTCATGATTCGTACACACTTTTTGTCCTGCCTCTGTGGCATGGGAGATAAGGGTGCGGGTCCATTTGGCCATACCGTCTTGGGACAAATGGGTGCATTCTAAATTTCCAAAAACTGCTGTGAAATGAATCCACAGGCGTCCAGCAAACGCTGTGGGGTGTTCTGTCTTTTTCTGCCTGCACTTATTCAGGCCTTCTACGGGGTCACCTCTGTTGTAGCCGATCGCATCTAGGATCGCTGCATGCATTTCCTCAAGGGTGCCGCCTCCTATATTCTGTGGGTCGGGAAGGGCAGCTATGGCCGAAGGGTCTAAACTCAAAACTGTGAGCTTCACGTGCTCACGCTCGTCCAGGCCGAACATGGTCGCCTGCTGCTTTACTCTGGCAAAGAATTGGTGGGGATCTGAGGTGGGGAGGAACGGTGTGATTTTCTCGCACGCATCCCGTAATTGGGTCACGGTTAAGGGGGTTGTGTACAGGAATCCCGTGTCTCCTTCCGATGTGACTGTGCGGTGGGTGCCTTCTGATTTCTTCTTCCCAACCGGGACACTGTCCTACTCTACTGCTGGTCGCTGCGTCCACAAATTCTTCGGGGTTCATGAGGCGTTGCATTGCCTGCATTGCCATCTTTCCTTTCTGAATACTTCTCTTAAAATTTGGAACAAGGGGTATTAAAGCGGTGCTGTAATTATAGCTTTCGCTATTTTACGGAATACAAACTCCCGAGAGTTTTGTCGCAACAAAAATCTATCAGTTTACCTTATAGCTCTGTTAGTTACGCATGCATTAACACATTTCCGAATTATGAGGATTGATCAGAACTGCTTGAACACTTGTGGTTTTCCTGTTGCCAATTGGATTTCTAATTCAAATTTTGGGTTCTCCCGGAGTGGTTAAGCCACTTCTAGATTGGGTCCCATCAGGATGTTGCCAGTAATATGTTGCTAACTTTTGGTTGGCTCTTAAATCGTAATTTGCTCTGTTTGTTTAACCTTTGCTCTAGAGTCGCCAGGTATCTTTATGATACCGCCACGAGGTTCAAGTTCAAGTAATGATCAATAACTCAACACACCAATTTGTATGATTCAAATCAAAGCACATTTATTATACACAGTAAATCACGACTCATGCATAAACTCTACTTTCTAGGCTATTCCTATCACTAAAAGGCCTATACTTAGCTTCGGACTGGCCCACCAGGTCAGGGGAACAAATGGCCTTTCGTTCAGGTCCTGAGTCTGCAGGATTTAAAGCTGGTATGGACTGGTAGCTAGGAGCGCCTATCTCGTAGCGTGCGTTGACTCGAGACATACTTGGTTGGAGGCAGCGAGGTACGTCACTGTCAAGGGTTGGTTCAAGTTGCTGAGTGACCCTGCCAAAGAAGGACGATTTGAACTTGGGGGCTTTACTTTATAGTCCCCAGGGGCTTCCCGCCCTTCGGGGCAGACCCCTACCTGGTTCCAAGTGATTGGACTGCGTCCTGATCACTTGGATCGATTTCTCCAATACTGGAGTTGTTCCCTGATCATTGGGCGGTCCCTAAATGTCCGTTGGCCTTCCTTTGTCTTGGCTCCTGCTGGCGCCGAGGAGTCTGGCTTGGCTTTATTTACGATTGGAATCGCTAATTACTATGCAGATGGCTGCTGCATTACTATGCAGATGGCTGCTGGTTTCAGTGCTGTCTGATTCCTTACAGGTTTCAATATACATGATTTCTGTATTTGCTAGTCTTTGCCTGTGTTGGCTGAATTTCCCCTCAGCCTTTGCTGTTCTCCATTTTAAGTCGGAAAGTGGCCAACCCAGGTGGCTACACCACTTCTATAATTGTTGGCGACTCTGAATCATAATATGCTGAAATGTCTGGTGAAATTAGGAGATTATTGATCTTGACAAAAGCATTTTGCTGGTCCATGTTCCTGCACTAATGTTGACTTTGTCTCAACAGCTGTTGTAATGGCTCATTGATTTCCACCAAGTTTGGTAGGACCTTGTGTACTTGATTGGTTATCCCCAGGGATTTTTGTAATTCTGTGATGTTTATTAACTTTGGGAACTCGCCAATAACCCTGATTTTCTTCAGATTGGTTTTAATTCCTGAAACTTGCAGAATGTGGCCTAAGAATTTAGGCTTTGCAAATTCACATTTGTCGTTTGATGACAAACCTGCTCCTTCTCGGACTTTGAGGACTGCTCTCACTTGACAGGTGTACTCTTCCCTCGTTGAACCATGTACAAGAATGTTATTCATATGGCATATGACACCTTCCAAGCGTTCTGAGGTCTGAGACGTCGTTCTTTGTAATATCTCACATGCATAAGCAATTCTGAATGGTAACCTGTCAGAACAATAATGGCCAAATGGGGTGATAATACTGGTTAGCAATCTGGATTCTTTGACCAAAAGCTACTTTCAAAATCCACTGTTAGCATCCAATTTTGTAAAGACGGTTCCTTTCTGTGGATATGTTGAGACTTTCATCGACTGATGCCATCAGGTGGATCTCAGGCTCCAGGGATTTGTTTCATTAAGTCAAGTCCACACTGATTCTAATTGAAATATTAGGCTTTGATACTGGGACCATTCCAGAATACACTTTCGGTATGATTACTGGGCAGACGATCCCTTGTTGTAACAAGTGTTCAATCTAACTCTTGACTGAGTTTCAGAGCGGGAGAGGGTGGCTATCCTGTGAGGGCCGGGTGGTGCCACTGCCAGGGTGCCAGGCTGACAATGCCAAGGCACCCAGGTGCCAGTTTGCCTGTACCAGAGATGGGGCCTGGGGGTGTCCTGCCCTTATGTGGTGGGATGAGGGTGGCTTGAGGCCCCCCCTGACGGGTAGGTTGGGGCATGGGGAGGCCGTGGTAGGGGGCTGAGAGATCGGGGCGGAATTTAGAAACGGAGCCCCGATCTCTTCCTGCACTAACAAGCTCAGCTCGTCGGTGCAGGAAATGAAGTAAATGCAGCCTTGGCAGGGAGTTCCCTTGCAAAGGCCTGAAAAAGAAACAGAGTCCCGTTTAATATGGAGCCTGCAGCGCCGAGAAAGACCCACTAAATGTACCAGTGACAGTCTCTTTCTTTTTAAAAATTACACCTATACGTTTAGCATCAGTCCTTAGGGTTATTTGATATTCCCCAAGCCTGAAAATATTGATGGAAATTAATTTTGATTACACTGCTGATTGCTTGTCAGCAATTTCAACTACCTTGTAAATCAGCCTCAACAGCAAGCATGCTTTCAGTTCAATAATGATGACTCCTAGTTCTGTATATTCATGGTTCACTAATTTTTTTTATCCTTGGTAAGTGTTGACCTATTACCTTTAACATAGTTCCTTCTGAACCTTGTAACTTGACGGAGGGACGCTGTAATATGTTATTTCCCAGCATTTTATTTCATCAGATAATGCTGAAACCCCTGCCTCAGTATCTAGCTTGAATTCTTTGGGGTGGCCATAAATTTCAATTTAATGCTCCGACCATTATTTTCTGCTTCGTTGACTTTTCCTGAGGCGGTTATTTATTTTTTCTCTGGCTTTTATGCTTCTTGTTTTCTCTTTCTTCCAATGAACCACAAGAACTTTGGATCTGAAGACTATTTTAAAATGTCCTAGCCTCCCACAGTTGAGGCACTCAGCTTCCGCCCTGGACATTCTTCCTCTAGTGCAACTTAAAATCTTCTGAAAGTGCTTTACAATGAAAGAGGCACTTTTGAAGTTGGTCGCTATCATTAATGCAGGAAACAAAGCAACCAATTTACACACAGCAAGCTCTCACAAAGAGATAATGGTTAAATAATCTTTTTTAGTGATTGAGGGATAAATATTGTCCAGGACATCACAAAAACGCCACTGTTCTTTGATAAAGTAGTCCACCCAAGAGAGTAGGCAGGATTGCACGTCTGAATGATGGCAACTTCAACAGCGCAACACTCCATCAGAGCTACACTGGGTACGTCAGCCTAAATCTTTTGCTCAAATCTCTGGAGTGGGGCTGGAACCCACAATCTTCAGGCTCAGAGGTGAAAATTGTTCCCAACCGAATCAAGGCTGAATGAGTTAGAACAGTGATCGGCAACCTAGACTGGGCTGCCTGAGTGACCCTCCTTCATCGCAGTAAGCCGCAAGATTGAAATAGGACATGTTCACTAACCATGACCCCGTGAATGGCAGCATGGTAGCACAACTGGATAGCACTGTGGCTTCACAGCGCCAGGGTCCCAGGTTCGATTCCCCGCTGGGTCACCGTCTGTGCGGAATCTGCACGTTCTCCCCATATCTACGTGGGTTTCCTCCGGGTGCTCCGGTTTCCTCCCACAGTCCAAAGACGTGCAGGTTAGGTGGATTGGCCATGATAAATTGCACTTAGTGTCCAAAAAGGTTAGGAGGGGTTATTGGGTTATGGGGATAGGATGGAAGTGAAGGCTTAAGTGGGTCGGTGCCGACTCGATGGGCCGAATGGCCTCCTTCTGCACTGTACATTCTATGCTCTATGAATAAGATTGAATACATTGAATACAGGCCGAATATTTCATAACGAGTTATAGAAAATGCTGAATCATTTGTATATTAATAGATCTATCAACTTCGAATGGTAAATACAATGTAAATATTCACGCTTTGATTGGAAGCAGAGGGAGCGCAAGGCTCTCACAGTCAATGTTGCAAACAATCAGCACGCACCTCATTTCATTTGCCCTTACTTTACATGCGACTGACTTCAGTCATGTCGGTAGGAAAAACTACGCGGATGGAAACCAGGGATACAATTATGCACTTGGGCAATGGTCAACAAGGTATCTCATGGGCTGCACTCAGATACCCAATGGGCCACATGTGGCCCACCACTGAGATAGAGAGTGTTTGGTGTTGAAGAAAGTAAGAAGTCTTACAACACCAGGATAAAGTCCAACAGGTTTCTTTCAAATCACTAGCTTTCGGAGCTAGTGTTTGAAACAAACCTGTTGCACTTTAACCTGGTGTGACAAGACTTCTTACTGTGCTCACCCTAGTCCAACGCTGGCATCTCCACATCATGGTGTTGAAGAAAGACCTTGAAGGGCAAGTGTACATTTTAATTTATTCATGGGATATCACTGGCTAGGCTGACATTCATTGTCCACCCCAGTTCCCTCGAGAAGGTGGTGGTGAGCCACCTTCTTGAACTGTTGTGGTCCATGTCATGTAGGTACACCCACAGTGATGTTAGGGAGGGCGTCCCACCCAGCAACAGTGAAGGAACAGCGATATATTTCCAAGTCAGGCTGGTGAGTGACTTGGAGGGGAGCTTGGTGGTGTTTCCATTTGTTTTCTGCTCTTGTCCTGGGCAGCACGGGGGCACAGTGGTTAGCACTGCTGCCTCATAGCTCTAGGGACCCATGTTCAATTCCACTCTCGGGTTTGTGTGGGGTTTGCACTTCTTCCCTGTGTCTGCGTGAGTTTCCTCCGGGTGCTCCGATTTCCTCCCACACTCCAAAGACTTGATGGACTGAATGGCTGCCTTCTGCATTGTAAATTCTATGATTCTATAGTAGAGGTCTCAGGCTTGGAAGGTGTTGTTGAAGGGGTAGCACGGTAGCATTGTGGATAGCACAATTGCTTCACAGCTCCAGGGTCCCAGGTTCGATTCCGGCTTGGGTCACTGTCTGTGCGGAGTCTGCACGTTCTCCCCGTGTGTGTGTGGGTTTCCTCCGGGTGCTCCGGTTTCCTCCCACAGTCCAAAGATGTGCAGGTTAGGTGGATTGGCCGTGATAAATTGCCCTTAGTGTCCAAAATTGCCCTTAGTGTTGGGTGGGGTTGCTGGGTTGTGGGGATAGGGTGGAGGTGTTGACCTTGGGTAGGGTGCTCTTTCCAAGAGCCGGTGCAGACTCGATGGGCCGAATGGCCTCCTCCTGCACTGTAAATTCTATGATCAGGAGGCTTGGAAAGTTGGTGCAGTGCATCATGTGCACAATGTACATTGCTGCCACTGTGTACAGGTGGTGGAGGGAATAAATGTTTAAGGTGTGGGAGGTGAGCTGTTGAATATGGAGAGAGACCAGAGAGATACTGGGAGAGGCAAAGGTGGGAGTTGCAAGGAGGAAACCATGTTGCCGCGATGGAGGATTGATCAATTCAGTTCTGGTGGGATAGTAATTGGGTAATTTCTGTGAGGCAGAAGGGATTACCATTAATGAATTCGGTTTCACTCCGACTTTTTGCGAGATGAAATCACAGGGACAGCGTCTGATGGAAAAGAGTGAATATTTGAGCGAGGAGTGCAAAAGAGGAGGCGGAGAACAGATCATCACTACAACGGTGTACTTGCAAAAATGTGCAGTTCATTTGCACAATGTAAAGGGTTAACATCAGGACCGCCTGATACTGATCTAACCTTGGTGCAACATCACATGACAAAGAGACTGAGATCTGCTAGGAAGCAGGACCACAACCTCATGTTGACTACTGAGGTGTAGGTAGATCTATAAATTAACATAGAAATAGGAGGCCATTCAGCCCTTTGATCCTGCTCCACCATTCATTCTGATCCCAGTAGATCATCTACTCAGTAGTCTGTTCCTGTTTTCCCCCTATATCCTTTGATTCTTTCACCCCCAAAGCTATATCTTTTTTTTTGAAAATCTTTTTATTGGCTTTTCTCATATTTATAAACAGTTGCTTATATACATTACATTTTTCGTGCCCGCGCTAATTTGCTTTATTTTACAGAGAGGTTTGTTCTGTCCTTCATTTGACTAACTTTATGTAAATTCTGATGCCTTCTGGATCGGTCTATGATATCCCCCTTCCTCCCCCCCCACACCCCTCATTGGTTTCAGCACCCTTCCTCTTCTCTTGTGGTTTCCCCATTCCCCTCCCCCTCCCCCCCCCCCCCACCCCCCCGCCCCGGGTTGCGCAGTCCTTTGGTTCTTCAGCTTTTTTTTTTTCCCTGGCTTACCCCTCATTGATGGCCTCGAACAGGTTTTGGAACAGGCCGAAGAACTGCCCCCAAGTATCCAGGAAGCCTTCCTCTGACCCTCGCATGGCGGACTTAATCCTCTCCGGGTGGAGAAATTCCGAGAGGTCAGCGAGCCAGTCTGCAGCTTTGGGTGGTGCTGCCGATCGCCAGCCGAGCAGGATTCTCTGGCGTGCGATTAGGGAAGCGAAAGCAAGGATGTTGGCCCCCTTCCCCATGTGTAACTCTGGCTGCTCCGATACCCCAAAGATTGCCACTATTGGGCATGGCTTCACCCTCACCCCCACAACCTTGGGCATTGCCTCGGAGAAGGCTGCCCAGAACCCAGCAAGCTTGGGAAAAGCCCAGAACATGTGGGTGTGGTTGGCCGGGCCCCTCTGGCACCGCTCACATTTGTCCTCCACCTCTGGGAAGAATTTGCTCATTCGGGTTCTGGCCAGGTGCGCTCTGTGCTCCACTTTGAGCTGCATTAGGCTTAGCCTTGCACAGGAGGTAGTGGAGCTCACCCTGCTCAGTGCTTCGTTCCAGAGTCCCCATCCTACCTCTGTCCCCAGTTCATCCTCCCATTTTTGTCTGGTTCCGTCTAGTGGTGTTCGGGCTCTGTCCAGTAGCTGTCCGCATATTTTCCCACATAGCCCACCCCTCCCACTGCTTGTACCTATCAGGTCCTCTAGCAGTGCGCTTTCTGGGGCCCCAAGGTACCCTATTGTCTCTTTGCGAGGGAAGTGTATTATTTGGAGGTGTCTCAATTCCTGTCCTTTTGCTAGTTTCCACTTCCTCGTCAGTTCGTCCAGTGTCGCTAGTCTGCGCCCTACGCAGAAGTCCCCAATGGTCAGTGTGCCCCCGTCCCGCCTCCATCTTCTGAAGGTGTTATCCAGCATGGCTGGGGGGAATCTGTGATTGCCACAGATGGGACCATAGGGGACATTTTAGTTATCCCGAAGTGTTGTCTCAGCTGGGTCTACGTTCCCAGCGTAGCCGCTACCACTGGGCTCGTTGTGTATCTTGTTGAGGACGATGGGAGTGCTGCTGTGGCCAGGGCCTGGAGGGTCGTTCCTTTACAGGATGCCTCCTCCATTTGTACCCAATCTGTGTCGGGTTCTTGTACCCATCCCCTCACTCTTTCTGCCATTGCTGCCCAGTGGTAGTATTGTAGGTTTGGTAAAGCCCCTTCTAACTTTCCCTCTTTGCAGTGTCGGTTTGGGAATTCTTGGGTTCTTACAGCTCCACACAAACACCATGATTAGACTGCCTACGTTTTGGAAAAAGACCTAGGGGATGAAGATTGGGTTGGATCTAAACAGGATGAGGAATCTCGGCAGTACGTTCATCTTGATCGTCTGCACTCTCCCTGCCAGGGAGAGTGGGAGTGAGCCCCCCTCCCCTTCTTGTGCCAGGTGTTCCCTCTCCCCTGAGAGGGGCGTCACGGCCCTCCTTCCTTCCTGCCCTCCCGTGCTGGCCCTCCTCGCTAGCACAGTGACCCTCCTCCCAGTATTCGCCCAGCTCTGGCCCTGTTTAAGTTAAGCCTTCTTACTGGCCCTTGTCTCGCCCTCCTGTTTGCTTTTCTCACCCTCATTTCCCTCGCTCCACTCCCCCCCCATTGCATTGGGAGAGGAGACAAGCTCTGAAATGAGACAGCACAGTCCCGCACAAGACATAAAACACATGTGCACAGTTCATGATCCCATTGTCCTTGTTTGCGGTCTGCCTTCCGCTCTTTGTTCCGGATTTCCCTTCCTTTTGTGTCCCCATGTCTTTCATTATGGCTGCGTCTGCTCCTCCACCAGTTTGTTCGCTCCAACAAACTCATCAGTCACTGCTGGGGTGTTAAAATACAGCTCTTTCCCCTCAAATGTTACCCAGAGTTTGGCCGGGAATAACACCCCAAATTTTACCTTGCTTTTATGCAGTGCTGATTTTGCCTTGTTGAACTCAGCCCTTTTTTTGGCCTCCTCAATGTCCTGATACACCCTTATGGTCTTCCCTTCCCATGTGCTCTGTTTTATTTGCTGGGCCCACTTTAGGATTTTCTCCCGGTCTTGGAACCTATGCAGCCTTGCAATAATCGCTCTGGGCTGGTCGCCGGTTTTGGGCTTGGGTCGGAGTGACCTGTGCCCTGTCTATTTCCGGTGGGTTTGGGGATACCTCCTTTCCCACTAGCTTGCCCATCATTTGGGTGATGTAGCCTGTTGGGTCTCTGCCCTCTATCCCCTCTGGCAGACCCACTATTCTAATGTTCGGCCATCTGGACCTATTTTCCTGGTCCTCCACTTTCCCTCTTAGGCTCCCCTGGGCCGTTACTAACATAGAACATAGAAAATACAGCACAGAACAGGCCCTTCGGCCCACGATGTTGTGCCGAACCTTTGTCCTAGATTAATCATAGATTATCATTGAATTTACAGTGCAGAAGGAGGCCATTCGGCCCCCCGAGTCTGCACCAGCTCTTGGAAAGAGCACCCTACCCAAACTCAACACCTCCACCCAACACCAAGGGCAATTTGGACATTAAGGGCAATTTATCATTGGCCAATTCACCTAACCCGCACATCTTTGGACTGTGGGAGGAAACCGGAGCACCCGGAGGAAACCCACGCAGACACGGGGAGGACGTGCAGACTCCGCACAGACAATGACCCAAGCCGGAATCGAACCTGGGACCATGGATCTGTGAAGCAATTGTGCTATCCACAATGCTACCGTGCTGCCCTTAAGAACAAATAAATCTACACTATATCATTTTCCCGTAATCCATGTACCTATCCAACAGCTGCTTGAAGGTCCCTAATGTTTCCGACTCAACTACTTCCACAGGCAGTGCATTCCATGCCCCCACTACTCTCTGGGTAAAGAACCTACCTCTGATATCCCTCCTATATCTTCCACCTTTCACCTTAAATTTATGTCCCCTTGTAATGGTGTGTTCCACCTGGGGAAAAAGTCTCTGACTGTCTACTCTATCTATTCCCCTGATCATCTTATAAACCTCTATCAAGTCGCCCCTCATCCTTCTCCGCTCTAATGAGAAAAGGCCTAGCACCCTCAACCTTTCCTCGTAAGACCTACTCTCCATTCCAGGCAACATCCTGGTAAATCTTCTTTGCACCTTTTCCAGAGCTTCCACATCCTTCCTAAAATGAGGCGACCAGAACTGTACACAGTACTCCAAATGTGGCCTTACCAAAGTTTTGTACAGCTGCATCATCACCTCACGGCTCTTAAATTCAATCCCTCTGTTAATGAACGCGAGCACACCATAGGCCTTCTTCACAGCTCTATCCACTTGAGTGGCAACTTTCAAAGATGTATGAACATAGACCCCAAGGTCTCTCTGCTCCTCCACAATGCCAAGAACTCTACCGTTAACCCTGTATTCCGCATTCATATTTGTCCTTCCAAAATGGACAACCTCACACTTTTCAGGGTTAAACTCCATCTGCCACTTCTCAGCCCAGCTCTGCATCCTATCTATGTCTCTTTGCAGCCGACAACAGCCCTCCTTACTATCCACAACTCCACCAATCTTCGTATCGTCTGCAAATTTACTGACCCTTTTGACCTCGGCTTCTAGGGTTATCACCCTGTCGCTCTGGTCCGAGGCGGCCCTCTCCAACTCCAGAATCGTTTTTTTCTGCGCCTTCACTTCCCTTTCCAGGCCTTTGATGGTCTGCTGCATTTTGTGTGTCGTCGCCTTCATCATTGCCCAAAGTTATATCTAACTGCTTCTGGGAAACATACAATGGCCGAAATTCTCTGGTTCTGGAATTCACTTTTCCCGCCAGTAGTGCACCGCAGCGGCGTGAGGTGTTTACAATGGGACATTCCATTGACTTGCGGGTGGGAAGTTAGAATCCAGCCGCCAGCGAATGGTGCGCGGCCGAGAAATACGTGGCTAGGGGACCGGAGAATCTAGCCCAATGTTTGAGCTTTTGCTGGTGGCTAATTCCACTGGCTCACCCCTCTGAGAGTGAATAAATTTCTCCTCATCTCAGTCCTACATGGTCTACCCCGTATCCTCAAACTAGGAACCCTGTTTCTGGGCACCCCCACCGTTGGGAACTTCCTTCCTACATCTACCCTGTCTGGTCCTGTTAGAATTTTCTAGGTTTCTATGAGGTACCCCTTCATTCTGAACTCCAGCTAATACCATCCTAACAGGCTCAATCATTCCTCATATGTCCATCCTGCCATCCCAGGAATCAGTCTGGTAAACCTTCGCTGCACTCCCTCGATCCCAGACCAGACCCCAACAGTAACCAGGAAAGGTAAGTGGTTAATCTAATTGTGCTGTTTTTCAGTTAAAAGTGCAGTGTAGATTAGTGTCTGATTGGCTGAAGCTGCCCCCACCCTAATTGCTGAGAGGCAGTTATCTGGCAGTCACTTGAGGCCTGTTAAGGGGCACAAAGGTACACATTGTATTCTTCTCTTTGAAGTTTTAGTGTGAGTCATCCTAAAGTCTGTATAAAAGACAGACAGAAAGCGTACTTAGTAAGCATTGCGCTGGTCAAGGAGACACAGCCTGAGTGAGTGAGACACAGACAGAGTGAGAATTTGGTAATTTGGTGCAGTGAGGTAATTCGGTGAAGAGTGGGAGAAGGTGCTTTTTCCCGACTGTTTTGTTCTCTCTCTTTCTCCGGGCCTAATTTCGGGAGCCGTTCGAAGGAGGAGCAGTCTCTGTGAGTATAAAAACCTAACGGTAACTTCGTTTTCCAGTTTTGTCCCCCAAAAGTGACGTCAGAGGGAAGCTGTGATCTGATTGGTTGATAGCAAATCTGCCTCAAATTTTAAAAAACACAGCTAAACTCGTAAACTTAAATTAAACTAATTAATTAATTAGTGATGGCTGGTCATGTGATGTGCTTGAGCTGCTTGATGTGGGAGCTGGCAGATCCCATTGCGAGCGGCAGCGACCACATCTGCAGTAAGTGTTGGCTGCTCGAAGAGCTCCAGCTCAGAGTTGATGAGCTGGAGTCTGAGCTTCAAACACTGAGGCACATCCAGGAGGGGGAGACTTACCTGGACACTGTGTTTCAGGAGGCAGTCACACCTGTCAGAGTAAGTAGTTTAAATCCTGCCAGTGGCCAGGGACAGCAGGGTGTGACTGCAAGTCAGGCAGGTAAAGGGAACCAGCAGTCAGGAACTCAGGAGCCTTAGCCCTTGACCCTGTCCAAAAGGTATGAGGTACTTGCTCCCTGTGTGGATGGCGAACAGGGCTGCAGGAAGGCTGAGTCAGCTGACCAAGGCACCATGGTTCAGCAGGCCATTCAAGGGGAGGGAGTAAATAGGCAAGTTGTAGTTGTAGGGGATTCTATTATCAGGGGGATAGATAGTATCCTTTGTGAGCAGGATAAAGAGTCCCGCATGGTATGTTGCCTGCCCGGTGCTAGGATGCGGGACATCTCTGACCGGCTTGAAAGGATACTGGAGAGGGAGGGGGAGGATCCAGTTGTTGTGGTCCATGTCGGTACCAACAACTAGGCAAGTCTAGGAAAGAGGACCTGTTTAGAGATTATAAAGAGCTAGGATTCAAATTAAAAAACCGGTCCTCAAGGGTCATAATCTCCGGATTACTGCTCAAGCCACGTGCAAATTGGCATAGGGAGGCAAGAATAAGGGAAGTTAACACGTGTCTGAAGGAGTGGTGTGGGAAAGAGGGGTTCCTTTTCATGGGACACTGGCATCAGTTTTGGGACAGGGGGGACCTATACCGTTGGGATGGTCTCCACCTGAACCGAGCTGGGACCAGTGTTCTGGCGAAAAGAGTAAATAGGGTGGTCAATAGGACTTTAAACTAGAGATTGGGGGGGAAGGGAAAGTCAGGGAACCAAGAGGTGAAGTAATCAGTGGGAAGCGTAGCTGCTTAGGAATACAAAAAAGCACGAAAAGACAAAACTCAGGCGAGGTTACGATAGTCCCAATCCCACAAAATATGACACAGTGTATGGAAAGGCTCAGTAAACCAAGGTCCACCACACTAAGAAAACAAAAAGGGACGGTCAATAGAGAATTAAAGGTGCTATATTTAAATGCGCACAGTGTACGGAACAAGGTAGATGAGCTTGTGGCCCAGATTGTGACTGGCAGGTATGATGTGGTAGGCATCACAGAGACGTGGTTGCAGGGGGTTCAGGACTGGCATTTAAACATCCAGGGATTCACAACCTATCAAAAAGACAGAGAGGTGGGCAGAGGGGGCGGGGTTGCCTTGTTAATTAGGAATGAAATTAAATCAATAGCACTAAACGACATAGGGTCAGATGATGTGGAGTCTGTGTGGGTAGAGTTGAGGAACCACAAAGGCAAAAAACCATAATGGAAGTTATGTACAGGCCTCCTAACAGTGGTCAGGACCGGGGGCACAAAATGCATCATGAAATAGAAAGTGCATGTCAGAAAGGCAAGGTCACAGTGATCACGGGGGACTTCAATATGCAGGTGGACTGGGTAAATAATGCTGCCAGTGGACCCAAGGAAAGGGAATTCATTGAATGTTTACAGGAGGGCTTTTTGGAACAGCTGGTGATGGAGCCCACGAGGGAACAGGCCATTCTGGACTTAGTGTTATGTAATGAGCCAGACTTGATTAAAGAACTTAAAGTAAGGGAACACTTAGGAGGCAGTGATATGGTAGAATTCAATCTCCAATTTGAAAGAAAGAAGGTAGAATCAGATGTAAAGGTGTTACAGTTAAATAAAGGTAACTACAGGGGCATGAGGGAGGAACTGACGAAAATCGACTGGGAGCAGAGCCTAGTGGGAAAGACAGTAGAACAGCAATGGCAGGAGTTTCTGGGAGTAATTGAGGACACAGTACAGAGATTCATCCCAAAGAAAAGAAAGGTTATCAGAGGGGGGATTAGGCAGCCATAGCTGACAAAGGAAGTTAGGGAATGCATCAAAGCAAAAGAGAAAGCCTATAATGTGGCAAAGAGTAGTGGGAAGTCAGAAGATTGGGAAGGCTACAAAAACAAACAGAGGATAACAAAGAGAGAAATAAGGAAAGAGAGGATCAAATATGAAGGTAGGCTAGCCAGTAACATTAGGAATGATAGTAAAAGTTTCTTGAAATACATTAAAAACAAACGGGAGGCAAAAGTAGACATTGGGCCGCTCCAAAATGACACTGGTAATCTAGTGATGGGAGACAAGGAAATAGCTGAGGAACTAAATAAGTACTTTGCGTCAGTCTTCACAGTGGAACACATGAGTAATATCCCAACAATTCAGGAGAGTCAGGGGGCAGAGTTGAATATGGTAGCCATCACAAAGGAGAAAGTGCTAGAGAAACTAAGGGGTCTAAAAATTGATAAATCTCCAGGCCCAGATGGGCTACATCCTAGAGTTCTAAAGGAGATAGCTGAAGAAATAGTGGTGGCGTTAGTTATGATCTTTCAAAAGTCACTGGAGTCAGGGAAAGTCCCAGAGGATTGGAAAATCGCTGTTGTAACCCGCCTGTTCAAGAAGGGAACAAGGAAAAAGATGGAAAATTATAGGCCAATTAGCCTAACCTCGGTTGTTGGCAAGATTCTAGAATCCATTGTTAAGGATGAGATTTCTAAATTCTTGGAAGTGCGGGGTCGGATTAGGACAAGTCAGCATGGATTTAGTAAGGGGAGGTCGTGCCTGACAAACCTGTTAGAGTTCTTTGAAGAGATAACAAATAGGTTAGACCAAGGAGAGCCAATGGATGTTATCTATCTTGACTTCCAAAAGGCCTTTGATAAGGTGCCTCACGGGAGACTGCTGAGTAAATTAAGGGCCCATGGTATTCGAGGCAAGGTAGTAACATGGATTGATGATTGGCTGTCAGGCAGAAGGCAGAGAGTTGGGATAAAAGGTTCTTTTTCGGAATGGCAACCGGTGACGAGTGGCGTCCCGCAGGGTTCAGTGTTGGGGCCACAGCTGTTCTCTTTATATATTAACGATCTAGATGACGGGACTGGGGGCATTCTGGCTAAGTTTGCCGATGATACAAAGATAGGTGGAGGGACAGGTAGTATGGAGGAGGTGGGGAGGCTGCAGAAAGATTTAGGCAGTTTAGGGGAGTGGTCCAAGAAATGGCTGATGAAATTCAACGTGGGCAAGTGCGACATCTTGCACTTTGGAAAAATGAATAGAGGCATGGACTATTTTCTAAATGGTGACAAAATTCATAATGCTGAAGTGCAAAGGGACTTGGGAGTCCTAGTCCAGGATTCTCTAAAGGTAAACTTGCAGGTTGAGTCCGTAATTAAGAAAGCAAATGCAATGTTGTCATTTATCTCAAGAGGCTTGGAATATAAAAGCAGGGATGTACTTCTGAAGCTTTATAAAGCATTAGTTAGGCCCCATTTAGAATACTGTGAGCAATTTTGGGCCCCACACCTCAGGAAGGACATACTGGCACTGGAGCGGGTCCAGCGGAGATTCACACGGATGATCCCAGGAATGGTAGGCCTAACATACGATGAACGTCTGAGGATCCTGGGATTATATTCATTGGAGTTTAGGAGGTTGAGGGGAGATCTAATAGAAACTTACAAGATAATGAATGGCTTAGATAGGGTGGACGTAGGGAAGTTGTTTCCATTAGCAGGGGAGACTAGGACCCGGGGGCACAGCCTTAGAATAAAAGGGAGTCACTTTAGAACAGAGATGAGGAGAAATTTCTTTAGCCAGAGAGTGGTGGGTCTGTGGAATTCATTGCCACAGAGGGCGGTGGAGGCCGGGACGTTGAGTGTCTTTAAGACAGGAGTTGATAAATTCTTGATTTCTTGAGGAATTAAGGCTATGGAGAGAGAGCGGGTAAATGGAGTTGAAATCAGCCATGATTGAATGGTGGAGTGGACTCGATGGGCCGAATGGCCTTACTTCCGCTCCTATGTCTTATGGTCTTATAGTTGCTAGGATACCAGTCAGAAACCCCAATAAATGAAATGAAATGAAAATCGCTTATTGTCACAAGTAGGCTTCAAATGAAGTTACTGTGAAAAGCCCCTAGTCGCCACATTCCAGCACATCTTCAGGGAGGCTGATACGGGAATTGAACCGTGCTGCGAGCCTGCCTTGGTCTGCTTTCAAAGCCAGCAATTTAACCCTGTGCTAAACAGCCCAATATTTTATTTTCATTTTGTAAGACTGTGAGGAAAGGACACTTTGCTCCAGCAGTGATTGCAAAGACAAACAGGGACGTGGTATATGGAACCAACATTTATTACTGACACAGTATTACTAACTTTAACATCATAAAGTCAATTGCTTTCAATTATCAGTTAAACAATACTTAATAATACAATGAAACAATCGTAACTGCTATATTTGTCACGGGTTTAAGGGCTGATAAGTTCCCAATGTAGAGGCTGGAGAGGGAACTTGTACACTAGGGTTGGATATGTGTTTGTGAGTTATGTTTTGCACACCACATAATGAAATTCCCGTGCCCTGAAGTCTCATTCTTTTTGAGGGGGGAGGTATCTAAGCAACCTTATTTTTTATTCCCTGTATATTCCTTTATTTCCCCTTTCTGTTGTTTTTGCTGTTACATTTTTGATCAATCGATGATGTATGGACATGTGTCATTAAGGCATCCTGCATCTTTAACTCAAACAGAGGAACCCGGAGGGCTGTGCTCATTTAGACTGGTGACTGCAGACTGGCTGGCATCAGTGGTCTCTCGGTTAGATTGATTCGGCTGGTGGCCAATAAGTTAGCTCAAAAGGCTGTGCTCTGCCTGGGTAATTTCTTCTTGAAACAGCAATGTAAGTTCGCCACCTTTTCCTCTTTGTCTGTCCTTCCTAAAAATTGAATACCCCCGAATGTTCAATTCCCATCCCGGGCCACCCTGCAGCTCTATCTCTATAATCCCAACTATATCTTACCCATTCGCATCTATTTACGCAATTAATCCATTCATTTTATTGCAAATGCTCCGAACATTAAGGCACAAAGCCTAAAGTTTGTCTTTTTAACAACACTTGTTCTGTTCCCACTATTTTCCACTGTTAGAATCTGCCTTGATTCCTCTGCCTGTCACTTTTCTTATTCCCCTCACTGTCTTTTGTTCTTGTTGTTGATTTCTTTCCACTGATTCCGTATATAGGTTCCGATCCCCCTAGATGGAAGCAACAGACAGTTGATTCAATATTTAGAAGGAAAACAAATGCATCAGCCTAGATTATAAACTCAAATCCTGCAGTGAGGCTTGAACTGCTAAGTGCCTGACTCTGGGAGTGCTGTGGAGCTGAACCTTCTTGCATCCTGTGGGATGAACATTCCTGATTTTGATGCAACACATTTCGAAGGATCCCATAGAGAGTCCTGATCTGATCTACTTCGCCTCAAACCTGTCATATTCATACTCAACCAAAAGTTAAACTGCTTAATTTAAACAAGGTTAACCTTAACATCCCAATAAAGCACATTGTGGGGGACGGTTAGCATCCAGATTATTCCCGTCAGGACCTAAATTCCCCCACAATGACAACTTGTATTTATGTCTCACCCTAATCTCGGAAATAGCCCAAGACACTGTGCAGAAAGTAATGTGGCAAAAAATTGACAATGTGCCAAGTGAACAGATGTTCCAGGTAAGTAAAAACGTGATGAAAGAGGTTGATTTGAAGGAGCATCTTAAAGGAGGAAATCGGGATGGAGAGGTTCAGGAAGAAAGGGATGAGGGACCTGAGAATAAATATTCCTTGATTTGTTTTGTTCCATGTTTCCGACTTGACCATCCCACTTCAAGTCGGTTTGGATACTTATAGTCGGGATTTTCAAGCTTTTCCCCTCTCTCGGGTGTAATTGGTTAATATTGTATCAAGGGGCATGCTCTCGTTTCTACAGACGCCGACTCACATGCGTGTACATTCAGTAACATTTAACCGCATACCGTTTACCCCACACCCCTTATTGAGAGCATCAAGAGTTTCCACAACCTCACTGACAACACCCTGTAGCCAGGACTCCACAATTCTCAAATCGTCCATGTATTTCCAGTGTTTGATGCCAGAAGGAGGGAGAGTATCATTAATGAGGATTAGGGGAAGGAACTGGCACCAGCTGAGTGCCCAGAAGCATATAGGCTAGAATGAATCAGTTGGGCCGAATGGCATGTTTCCATGCTGCAAATCCTTTGAACTCAACACAGACCAGGGGCGGGAATCCTTGGGGGTGGCGTGAATCCTGCCCCGCTGCCGGCTACGTAATTCTCTGGTGCAGGGGTTTTGGCGGGGGCGGGAATCGCGCCGTGCCGCGCCGGTCGGCGGTGGCTGGCAGCGGCCCCCCCCGGCGATTCTCCGGCCCGCGATGGGCCGAGCGGCCGCCCATTTTCGGCCAGTCCTGCCGGCGTAAATCACACCAGGTCCGTACTGGCGGGACCTGGCTCTACCGGCGGCCTGCGGAGTCCTCGGAGGGCTGCGCGGGGATCTGGCCACGGGGCCCCCCACGGTGGCCTGGCCCGCGATTGGGGCCCACCGATCCGCGGGCGGGCCTGTGCCGGGGGGGCACTCTTTCCCTCCGCGCCGGCTGCTGTCAACCTCCGCCATGACCGGCGTGGAGAAGACCCTCCCCTGCGCATGCGCTGAGATGATGCCAACACACGCTGGCACTTGCGCGCATATGCCAACTCACACCGGCCGGCGGAGGCCCTGCGACGCTGGTTGTCATGGCGCCAAGCCCTTCCGCACCGGCTGGCACAGCGCCAACCCCGCCGGAGCCGGCCTAGCCCCTAAAGGTGCGGAGGATTCCGTACCTTCCGGCAGCCCGACGGGTAGGGGAGAATCCCGGCCCTGATACATGCCTGTCCATGTGCCTTAACACTTAACCAGGCAAATTAATTCACCCACTTCATCACTGAAGGGTACTGAAATAATCTGCTCTTAATGTTGCAACAGTTTATTGACGTTCTGGAATCAGAGACTGTGGCATTATACAGCACAGAAGGAGGCCATCCTCCCCATCATCTTTGCCCTGGCTCTTTGAGAAATCCATAATAATAATAATAATCTTTATTGTCACGAGGAGGCTTACATTAACACTGCAATTAAGTTACTGCGAAAAGCCCCTAGTCGCCACATTCCGGCACCTGTTCGGGTACAGAGGGAGAATTCAGAATGTCCAATTCACCTCACAGCACGTCTTTCGGGGCTTGTGGGAGGAAACCGGAGCGCACGGAGGAAACCCACGCAGACACGGGGAGGACGTGCAGACTCCACACAGACAGTGACCCAAGCCGGGAATCGAACCTGGGACCCTGGAACTGTGAAGCCATCGTGCTAATCACTATGCTACCGTCTACTCCCATGCACAATTCTGTACCTTATTCTGATTAATCTGAGAGAGGTGGTGAACAGATGCAGAAAACCAATATTATAAAGGCTGCTTTAATCTTTCATTGGAGCAATGGAAAACCTGCGGCAAGTAAATTTAGGGGCACAAACAAAAGGTCGTAATACGATCAGCATACCTGGTTGAGCCAGCTGGTAATACAAGCTGGAAACAATTGACAGTAGATTTGATATTTTGAAGAAAAACAAATGCATCATTTTTGTTTCGTGTGTTTAAGCTATTAAATCCACGCTTTTCATCTTAAAAATGCATTTGGAACCCTCGTGAAGTCTCCAAAATATTCATCTCATGTCTGGTTTTCAGTAATGAGTAAGTCAGCAGAAACAAGGCCAGTGGAAATCTGGAACTCTCTCTGCCAAAAGGCTGTGGATGCTTGAGGGGTTCAATTAGAGCTTCGAGGACTGAGACTCATAAATTTCTGTTAGGCAAGGGTACCAAGAGGTTACGGAGCAAAACAGAGTTGAGGTACGGATTGGGGGTGCAGGAGTCAAGAGAGGGGCCTGAAGGTGGCAAGGTGGGTTGAGAAAGCTGTTAACTGCGCGAGATCCTCGGCTTTGTTGCTCGAGCGAAAACGTTATGCTAAACCTGTACGCCAGGTGGTCACGTGGACATTGGGACGGTGCGGCTACAAAAGGGTCACATGTCGGGAGCGTGGGAGGTCTCTCCTATTACTGATAAATGTCTATTGTTGTCGTTCGTCCCTGGTCACCAGTTATTGCAACCCAACAAATAATAATAATCACTAATTGTACTTTTACTGGATGTCAGGAGTTGGCAGACTGGCACAGGGACTTTGCCACATCAACCCACCCATGTTCGATGAAAACGTTCCAGACAACGGGACAAAATTAGAAAAAGAGTGACGTTTCTACTGTGGTGCCGGCCTATCAGAAAAATCATCGAGGCACAGGTGTAAACTCTCAAGTTTAGCGGGGCCTGCAGCAGTCGGGAAACTTCAGGCGGGATTCTCCGATCCCCCGCCGGGTCGGAGAATCGCCGGGGGGCGCCATGAATCCCGCCCCCGCCGAATTCTCTGGCGCCGGGGATTTGGCGGGGACGGGAATCGCGCCATCGGTGGCCGCTAGCAGCGGCCCCCCCCAGCCGATTCTCCGGCCCGCGATGGGCCAAGTGGCCGTCCATTTTCGGCCAGTCCCGCCGGCGTATATTACATCAGGTATTTGCCGGTGGGACCTGGCTGCGCGGGCGACCTCCGGGGTCCTCGGGGGGGACGCGGGGTGATCTGGCCCCGGGAGGTGCCCCCACGGTGGCCTGGCCCGTGACCGGGGCCCACCGATCCGCAGGCGGGCCTGTGCCCTGGGGGCACTCTATTCCTCCACGTCGGCCGCTGTAGTCCTCCGTGATGGCCGATGCGGAGCTGAGCCCCCCCTGCGCATGCGCTGGGATGACGCCAGCACATGCCGGCGCTCCCACGCATGTGCCAACTCGCGCCAACCGGCGGAGGCCCTTCGGCACCGGTTGGCGTGGCGCCAAGCCCCTTCCCTGCCGGCCGGCGCGGTGCAAACCACTCCGACGCTGGCCTAGCCCCTGAAGGTGCGGAGGATTCCGCACCTTTGGGGCGGCCCGACGCCGGAGTGGTTCCCACCACTCCGTCCCGCCGGGACCCCTCGCCCCGCCGATTCCAGCAGAATCCCGCCCCCAGATCTTTGTTTTTCAAACGGAGCAAGAGAAGGCGAACCCTGAGGTATTGCTATAAACGTTCAAGCACATCTGCATGCCAGTAAAGAACATTATATTGGATAAACATGTGTTCAATATTACAGTCATACACCATGACCCTGAAAATCTTAGCAAAGAAATGTGTGTTTGGCATCCTCACTGAGAGCTTGCATTGTTTGTGGGGCCCACACTGATTTTGTCCACAAACAGCTTCTTCACGAGAAATTTAAGACCGAGATCAGGAGGGATTTCTTCGCTCAGCGGGGAGTGAATCTGTGGAATTCTTTAACGCAGAGAGGTGTAGAGGCTGGGTCGTTACTGACAGAACAGGTAGTACACCTTGCCAAGCACCTCATTGTTAAATGTTTCCGAGACCAGACAGATTACTTATGCCGCACTCCTTAGCCTGCGAAATATGCAAAGGCAGTGAATGTTCTCCAGGCGCACCAGGACCACAATCCCGACTGCCAAGGCCCTCTTGCAACCAAAGATCGATCAGAATGCTCGCACACTCTGCTCTTTAGAACCTGGTCAAATGGCCAGGAACCAGGCCACACGGGGCCTTGACAAACTGGCAGTGGTACACAGCTATGCCCTGCAGCCAAACAGCTATGTGGTTGCCTCAGATGGTGCCCATTATGTACGGAACCACCATCACCACATGCACCAACATCCTCAACCACCGCCATACCCCATGCATCCAGCCTGTAATCCAGACCTCCAACACCAATGGAAATGGAGGTTCTTCCAGAGGCCAAATCAGCCACCCCTGCAGCCACTGGGTACACCACAAGGACCCTGATGCCATCCGCACTGAGCAGTCCAACCTGAGGGCATGTCAAGCACAGCCAACTGGTGCAATCACACACTCAGGGCACCTGAGTAAACCAAACATAAGGGCCCCTACCCAGCGGGGCGGGCCGTACCGGTGCCGAGGAGCGGCGTGAACCACTCCGGCGTCGGGCCGCCCGGAAGGTGCGAAATCCTCCAGGGGCTAGGCCAGCGCTGGTGGGATTGGCGCCGCGCTAGCCGGCGCGAGTTGGCGCATGCGCGGGAGCGCCAGCGAGTGCTGGCCTCATCCCAGCACATGCGCAGGGGGGTTCTTCTTCGCGCCAGCCATGGCGGAGGTTGACAGCAGCCGGCGCGGAGGGAAAGAGTGCCCCCACGGCACAGGCGCGCATGCGCATCGGTGGGCCCCGATCGCGGGCCAGGCCACCGTTGGGGCCCCCCCGGGGCAGATCCCCCCGCGCCCCCCCCCCCCGAGGACTCTGCAGGCTGCCCATAGAGCCAGGTCTCGCCAGTACGGGCCTGGTTTTATTTACATCGGCGGAACCGGCCGAAAGTGGGCGTCCGCTCGGCCCATCGCGGGGCAGAGAAACGCGGGGTGGCAGCTGCCAGCGGCCGCCGACCAGCGCGGCACAATTCCCGACCCCGCCAAAAAAGGTTTAAGGATGATGTAATAAACTCATCTACAAGTGGACATTGTTATTAAAAGTGGGGATGGAAAGGAGACCATGATGTGTTATGTGCCAGTTTCAGTGGATCAATCTGTTATTGCACAATGCAAATAGTATTGTTCAACTTGGATGTTGCAAATAGTTTACATTTGTGACTGTCCTCTTACACTGTTCCACCTCAGTACTACCAACTTTCCCAACTTAAACGGGAAAGATGTAGACTGGTTGATCATGTGAACGCTGGGAAGACACCGGTCTGAAAGGGGTCAAGTGTCAGGAGTTCTCCCTTTGGCGCAGGAAGACACACAGCGTGTGAGGGTTGCCCGGTATTATCAATAAACCTCTATTGTTGTTACTCTCTGGTTGCCAGTTATTATAACCCAATACTGCTACAAATCCTTCATAAAATACTGATTGGGCCTCAACTGAAGTATTTGTGTTCCATTCGGAGCACTGCGCTTTAGAAAGGATGTCAAGGACATGGAGAGGGTGGAGAGGAAATGTATCAGAATGGTTCCATTGATGTGGGACACCTGCTACCTATTACTTGAGAAGCTGTGATTGATTTCCTTAGAGCAAAGGAGATTTGGTAGAGATATTCATAATTATGATCAAATTGTCAACTTGAAATATGGGTGAATTTCAACCCCAGAAATGGGAGGGTTAGGGTGATGGGGGGTGGGTTGGATCATTTGGTTGGGAGGAGGGGAGGAGGGTTTAAAGTGTTCATCCCAGCCCCAACGTGCCTCCAACCCGCTCTCATTTCCAGGTCCCCTGTGCTCCACTGTTCCCTCCACTTGCAGCGGCTGAGTTCTGGGGCGAGATTCTCCGACCCCCCCGCCGGGTCGGAGAATCGCCAGGGGCTGGCGTGAATCCCGCCCCCGCCGGTTGCCGAATTCTCCGGCACCGGAGATTCGGCGGGGGCGGGAATCGCGCCGCGCCGGTTGGCGGGCCTCCCCCCCCCGATTCTCCGGCCCGAATGGGCCGAAGTCCCGCTGTTAGAATGCCTGTCCCGCCGGCGTGGATTAAACCACCTCTCTTACCGGCGGGACAAGGCGGCGTGGGCGGGCTCCGGGGTCCTGGGGGGGGGGGCGCGGGGCGATCTGGCCCCGGGGGTTGCCCCCACGGTGGCCTGGCCTGCGATTGGGGCCCAACGATCCGCGAGCGGGCCTGTGCCGTGGGGGCACTCTTTTCCTTCTGCCTTCGCCACGGTCTCCACCATGGCGGAGGCGGAAGAGACTCCCTCCACAGCACATGCACGGGGTGCCGTGAGCGGCCGCTAACGCTCCCGCGCATGCGCCGCCCAGCAATGTCATTTCCGCGCCAGCTGGCCGGGCACTTCCGCCAGCTGGCGGGGCGGAAATAAGTACGGCGCGGGCCTAGCCCCTCAAGGTTAGGGCTGGGCCCCCCAAGATGCGGAGGATTCCGCACCTTTGGGGCGGCGCGATGCCCGACTGATTTGCGCCGTTTTGGCGCCGGTCGGCGGACATCGCGCCGATACCGAAGAATTTCGCCCCTGATTCCCCCGTACCTCAGATCCACCTGAACTGAGTATTACAAGCACCTACTGTTTTAATTTCAAAATCATGAGGGAATTTGTTGGAGTAAATAAGGTGAAAGTGTTTTCAGTAACAGAAAAATCAATAACCACAGGACAGAGATTTAAGGTAATTGACAAAAAAGTCAGAGGCAGCAGGAGGAAATATTTTATATTGAAGGAAATACAGTTGTTTGGAGCCCTCACCAGCTCTTTGTGTTCCTTCGTGTTTAATGTTTACACTCGGAGAATCGCCGGGGGGCGGCATGAATCCCGCCCCGTCGCTCCGACGGCAGCTGCCGAATTCTCTGGTGCCGGTTTTTCGGTGGGGGCGGGGATCGCGGCGCATCGGTCGGGGGCCGTTGGCAGTGTGCCCCCCCCCCGGCGATTCTCCGGTTCCCGATGGGCCGAGCGGCCGCCCGTTTTCAGCCAATCCCGCCGGCGTGGATTAGACCAGGTCCGTACCGGCGGGACCTGGCTCCGAGCGCCCATGTTTGCTGCCTTCAGTTTAATTGAATGCATTTGTTTCATTATATTTCTAAGAATACAGATTTTTATTTTTTAAAATAAATTTAGAATACCCAATTCATGTTTTCCAATTCAGGGGCAATTTAGCGTGGCCAGTCCACCTACCCTGCACATCTTTTGTGTTCTGTGGGCGAAACCATGCAAACACGGGGAGAATGTGCAACCTCCACACGGACAGTGACCCAGAGCCGGGCCGTTTTGTGCGCCAGTCCGCGGACATCGCGCCGTTTGGGGAGAATTTCGCCCCAGGTCAGTCCATAAGAGGGTCATTTAGGAGTCTGGTAACAGCGGGGAAGAAGCTGTTTTTGAATCTGTTAATGCATGTTCTCAGACTTTTGTATCTCCTGCCCGATGGAAGAAGTTGGAAGAGTGAGTAAGCCGGGTGGGAGGGGTTTTGATTATGCTGCCCGCTTTCCCCAGGCAGCGGGAGGTGTAGACAGAGTCAATGGATGGGAGGCAGGTTCGTGTGATGGACTGGGCGGTGTTCACGACTCTCTGAAGTTTCTTGCGGTCCTGGGCCGAGCAGTTGCCATACCAGGCTGTGATGCAGCCCGATAGGATGCTTTCTATGGTGCATCTGTAAAAGCTGGTAAGGGTTAATGTGGACATGCCAAATTTCCTTAGTTCCTTGAGGAAGTATAGGCACTATTGTGCTTTCTTGGTGGTAGCGTCAATGTGGGTGGACCAGGACAGATTTTTGGTGATGTGCAGCCCTAGGAATCTGAAGCTGTCAACCATCTCCACCTCGGCCCCATTGATGCAGACAGGGGTGTGTACAGGCTTTGCTTCCTGGGGCGAAATTCTCCCCAAACGGCGCGATGTCCGCCGACTGGCGCCCAAAACGGCGCCAATCAGACGGGCATCGCGCTGCCCCAAAGGTGCGGAATGCTCCGCATCTTTGGGGGCCGAGCCCCAACATTGAGGGGCTAGGCCGACGCCAGAGGGATTTCCGCCCCGCCAGCTGGGGCGGGCCTTTGTTGCCCCGCCAGCTGGCGCGGAAATGACATATCGGGGCGGCACACGCGCGAGAGCGTCAGCGGCCGCTGACAGTTTCCCGCCCATGCGCAGTGGAGGGAGTCTCTTCCGCCTCCGCCATGGTGGAGACCGTGGCGGAGGCGGAAGGGAAAGAGTGCCCCCATGGCACAGGCCCGCCCGCGGATCGGTGGGCCCCGATCGCGGGCCAGGCCACTGTGGGGGCACCCCTCGGGGTCAGAACGCCCCGCCCCCCCCCCCCCCCCAGGACCCCGGAGCCCGCCCACGCCACCTTGTCCCGCCGTTCAAAAGGTGGTTTAATCCACGCCGGCGGGACAGGCAATTTATCGGCGGGACTTCGGCCCATCCGGGCCGGAGAATCCAGCGGGGGGGCCCGCCAACCGGCGCGGCCCGATTCCCGCCCCCGCCGAATATCCGGTACCGGAGACTTAGGCAACCGGCGGGGGCGGGATTCACGGCAGCCCCCGGCGATTCTCCAACCCGGCGGGGGGTCAGAGAATGACGCCCCTGAAGTCAATGACCACCTCTTTGAGTTTTGTTGACATTGAGGAAGAGATTGTTGTCACTGCACCACTCCACTTGGTTCTCTATCTCCCTCCTGTATTCATGATTGATGTGGACTTCACCTTCATTTACCTGCATTTGCTCCAAATTCCCTTACCCAACAAAAAAAGTATTGAACCCACTCTTGAAAAATTGAAATGACCTCCAGAATCCACAATCTTTGGGGGAAGAGGGCTCCAGATTTCTGTCCCCCTTTACTCCTGAGGTTGTCATAGAATTTACAGTGCAGAAGGAGGCCATTTGGCCCATCAAGTCTGCACCGGCTCTTGGAAAGAGCACCCTACCCAAGGTCAACACCTCCACCCTATCCCCATAACCCAGTAACCCCACCCAACACTAAGGGCAATTTTGGACACGAAGGGCAATTTATCATGACCAATCCACCTAACCTGCACATCTTTGGACTGTGGGAGGAAACCAGAGCACCCGGAGGAAACCCACGCACACACGGGGAGGATGTGCAGACTCCGCACTGACAGTGACTCAAGCCGGAATCGAACCTGGGACCCTGGCGCTGTGAAGCAATTGTGCTATCCACAATGCTACCGTGCTGTCCTTTACCAAGGTGACCAACTTGTCACCAAGTTCCCCAACTGCAATGTGTCTTGCTGCCGACTCACGTTAGACTGATGCTGTTTGTACAAATTTAATACTTTAACAAAATAAATTATCCTAAAGCCAGGCTGTAAAAAGAGGAGAACCAGGCCAGAGGAAGGAATGATAGACAGAGCTGCAGATGTTCATCTTTAAATTGCATTGACTACTTGGTAATTGCATTTTTTGGAATTGCCAAGTTTTGAAATGAATGGAGGACATTTCCAACTGTTGATTAACAAAACGTGCTGCCCTGACAAACATTGTCAAAAATGTGTTTCTGAGGTCCGGAGATTTGGAAGATCATGCAGCAATAAAAATTGGATTCCAAATGGAACAGAGCTAGGGTCCCTTCGATTGCAAGACATTGAACATTGTGTTCTGTGGAGGTGAAAGGGGAGTTGTGGGCTTGGGAAAAAACAGCGCATTTTGGCACCTTCTGAAATGCATCGGTGTCCAACGTGTCACTTTGCCCAGGATTGTGTTCTCACACAGGTTTTGGCTCCCTGTACATTTTGCAAGCCACAATGGACTGAGTGAGGACTCTTGGTGTGGGAGCAGAGTGATTAGAAGCCCCATTTCAGTTCTCCTGCTCCCAACATAATTTAAAAGCCTTCTAAACCTCACCCCTCTTGCCTGAACCACTCCCTATGCCACCTCCATTCCCCCCACAGCCACTCACCCAGTATCCACCATGTGCATTCCTCATGCAATAGTAATTATTTTGAAATTATTTGGAAAAATAATAAACCTCTAACAATCTAATAAAACCTAATTCAAACACACTATCATTGATACATGCAAGAAAGCAAAAACTTACTCCAACGTGACAAAACCTTTAAGTTTCTAAACAAACAAGAAGCTACATCAAAGTTATATTCTGTTATTGAAACCTTGTAAAACAGTCAAACATTCTTGGTTAAATACTAATAGCTTTTCAAAACCTGCCAAGCATTCATGATAGCTATAGCTGCCATATCAAAAGCTTCCAATGATCGTGTTTTCGGGATCCTTAAGGCGGAGGCGGAGGTCATGAGTAAGGTTTCAAAGTTGCAGGACTGTACCAGCAGGCAGGAAGGTGGTTTAAAGTGTGTCTTATTCAATGCCAGGAGCATCCGGAATAAGGTGGGTGAACTTGCGGCATGGGTTGGTACCTGGGACTTCGATGTTGTGGCTATTTCGGAGACATGGGGCATCATTCTCCGACCCCCCAGCGGGTCGGAGAATAGCCGTTGGCCGCCGTGAATCCCGCCCCCGCCGGTTGCCGAAGTCTCCGGTACCGGAGATTGGGCGGGGGCGGGAATCGCGCCACGCCGGTTGGCGGGCCCCCCCGCTCAATTCTCCGGCCCGGATGGGCCGAAGTCCCGCCGAGAAATTGCCTGTCCCGCTGGCGTAAATTAAAGTAGGTATTTACCGGCGGGACAAGGCGGCGTGGGCGGGCTCCGGGGTCCTGGGGGGGGCGCGGGGCGATCTGACCCCGGGGGTGCCCCCACGGTGGCCTGGCCCGCGATCGGGGCCCACTGCTACGCGGGCGGACTAGTGCCGTGGGGGCACTCTTTCCCTTCCGCCTCCGCAACGGCCTCCACCATGGCGGAGGCGGAAGAGGCTCTCCCTACTGCGCCTGCGCGGGAAACTGTCAGCGGCTGCTGACACACCCGCGCATGCGCCGCCCGGGGATGTCATTTCCGCGCCAGCTGGCGGGGCAACAAACGCCGTTTCCGCCAGCTGGCGGGGCGGAAATCCCTCCGGCGTCGGCCTAGCCCCTCAATGTTAGGGCTCGGCCCCCAAAGATGCGGAACATTCCGCACCTTTGGGGCGGCGCGATGCCCGTCTGATTGGCGCCGTTTTGGGCGCCAGTCGGCGGACATCGCACCGTTGGGGGAGAATTTCGCCCCTGGATAGAGTAGGGACAGGAATGGTTGTTGCAGGTGCCGGGGTTTAGTTATTTCAGTAAGCTCAGGGAAGGTGGTAAAAGAGGGGGAGGGGTGGCATTGTTAGTCAAGGACAGTATTACGGTGGCAGAAAGGACGTTTGATGAGGACTCGTCTACTGAGGTAGTATGGGCTGAGGTTAGAAACAGGAAAGGCGAGGTCACCCTGTTAGTGGGTTTCTATAAGTCTCCGAAAAGTTCCCGAGATGTAGAGGAAAGGATTGCAAAGATGATTCTGGATAGGAGCGAAAGCAACCTATAGTAGTAGGGTAGTTGTTATGGGGGACTTTAACTTGCCAAATATTGACTGGAAACGCTATAGTTTGAGTACTTTAGATGGGTCCGTTTTTGTCCACTGTGTGCAGGAGGGTTTCCTGACACAGTATGTCGATAGGCCAACGAGAGGCAAGGCCATATTGGAATTGGTACTGGGTAATGAACCAGGACAGGTGTTAGATTTGGAGGTAGGTGAGCACTTTGGTGATAGTGACCACAATTCAATTACGTTTCCTTCGTGATGGAAAGGGATAGGTATATACCGCAGAGCAAGAGTCATATCTGGGGGAAAGGCAATGGCGTGAATCCCGCCGCCGCCGGTTGCCGAATTCCCCACCACCGGATATTCGGCGGGGGCCGGAATCGCGCCGTGCCGGTTGGCGCCCCCCCCCCCGCGATTCTCCGGCACGGATGGGCCGAAGTCCCGCCGCTAAAATGCCTGTCCCGCTAGCGTAGATTAAACCACCTACCTTACCGGCGGGACAAGGCGGCGCGGGCGGGCTCCGGGGTCCTGGGGGGGGCGCGGGGCGATCTGGCCCCGGGGGGTTCCCCCACGGTGGCCTGGCCCGCGATCGGGGACCACCGATCCACGGGTGGGCCTGTGTCGTGGGGGCACTCTTTCCCTTCCGCCTTCGCCACGGTCTCCACCATGGCGGAGGCGGAACAGACCCCCTTCACTGCGCATGCGCGGGGATGCCGTGAGCGGCCGCTAACACTCCCGCGCATGCGCCGCCCGGAGATATCATTTTCGCGCCAGCTGGCGGGGCACCAAAGGCCTTTCCCGCCAGCTGGCAGGGGGGGAATCAGTCCGGCGCGGGCCAAGCCCCTCAAGGGTAGGGCTCAGCTGCTCGAGATGCGGAGGATTCTGCACCTGGGGGCGGCGCGATGCCGGACTGATTCGCGCCGTCTTTGCCGCCGGTCGGCGGACATCGTGCCGATTGCGGAGAATTCCGCCCCTTATGAGGAAAGGCTGAGGGACTTGAGGCTGTTTTCGTTAGAGAGAAGAAGGTTAAGAGGTGACTTAATTGAGGCATACAAGATGATCAGAGGATTGGATAGGGTGGACAGTGAGAGCCTTTTTCCTCAGATGGTGATGTCTTGCACGAGGGGACATAGCTTTAAATTGAGGGGAGATAGATATAGGACAGATGTCAGGGGCGTCATTCTCCGACCCCCCGCCGGGTCGGAGAATGGCCGTTGGCCGCCGTGAATCCCGCCCCTGCCCCCGCCGAAGTCTCCGAAGGGAGAAAAGTCGGCGGGGCATTAATGGCGCCGCTGCCGCGGAGAATGTCACGGGTCTGCGCAAGGCAGCCGATTTTCGGCCTTCCGATATTCTCCCTTCCGGATGGGCCGAAGTCCCGTCGACGTGATGACCGTTCACGTCGACGTCAATCAAACCTCCTTTTCATCGGCGTGACCCGGTGCTCCAGGCTCACGCCGACCAGCGAGGAGGTGAGTGACGGCCTGGGGGGTTGGCTCTGGGCAGGAAATGGCGTGGCCGCAGACTGATTGCGTGAGGAGAGGTGTGTCTCGGCTTGTGTGTGTGTGCGGCGGGGGGGGGGGGGGGGGGGGTGGTTAGAGTAGGCTGGGCTCCGGGGGAGTGCCGGGAGGGGGTCCGTGCCGGGGTGGAGGTTGGGGGTTGTGGAGGGGGTCCGTGCCGGGGTGGAGGTTGGGGGGGGTCCGTGCTGGGGTGGAGGTTGGGGAGGGGGTCCGTGCCGGGGTGGAGGTTGGGGGGGGGGGGTCCGTGCTGGGGTGGAGGTTGGGGGTTGGGGAGGGGGTCCGTGCCGGGGTGGAGGTTGGGGGGGGGTCCGTGCTGGGGTGGAGGTTGGGGGTTGGGGAGGGGGTCCGTGCCGGGGTGGAGGTTGGGGGGGGGGGTCCGAGCTGGGGTGGAGGTTGGGGGGGGGATCCGTGCTGGGGTGGAGGTTGGGGGTTGGGGAGGGGGTCCGTGCCGGGGTGGAGGTTGGGGGGGGGGTCCGTGCTGGGGTGGAGGTTGGGGGTTGGGGAGGGGGTCCGTGCCGGTTGTGGAGGTTGGGGGGGGGTCCGTGCTGGGGTGGAGGTTGGGGGTTGGGGAGGGGGTCCGTGCCGGGGTGGAGGTTGGGGGGGGTCCATGCTGGGGTGGAGGTTGGGGGGGGGGTCCGTGCTGGGGTGGAGGTTGGGGGTTGGGGAGGGGGTCCGTGCCGGGGTGGAGGTTGGGGGGGGTCCGTGCTGGGGTGGAGGTTGGGGGTTGGGGAGGGGGTCCATGCCGGGGTGGAGGTTGGGGGGGGGTCCGTGCTGGGGTGGAGGTTGGGGGTTGGGGAGGGGGTCCGTGCCGGGGTGGAGGTTGGGGGGGGGGTCCGTGCTGGGGTGGAGGTTGGGGGGGGTCCGTGCTGGGGTGGAGGTTGGGGGGGGGGTCCGTGCTGGGGTGGAGGTTGGGGAGGGGGTCCATGCCGGGGTGGAGGTTGGGGAGGGGGTCCATGCCGGGGTGGGTGATGGGAGGGCAAATGAGTTGGTCCACCTGGCCAGGTGCCAGCCTCCAACAGTTGGACCCATGCGGTCCATGCCACCTGGCTGGGGGGAGGAGGGGATATGGGCAATGATGACATGTCGTCGTTCCCCTCCCCCCCACCAGGCCGTCATGTTTTCAGACCATCCAGCGATGTTGGCCGCCGTGGTGGCAGCCGCTCATGTCTATGTTGCCCTGGATGAGGAGGAGGAGGAGGAGGAGCGTGCCAGAGAGGCAGCGCAGGCTGCCGCAGAGGGGCAGGCGGCAGCCGCCCAGGCTGGAGGGACACCTGACCGACAGGACGAGGAGGGGGAGGAGGACGTCGTGGCCCCACGGCAACGGAGGCACCCGAGGGCGCCCCGTGTGTACCGGCCCCGGCAGTCATACCAGGACCTCACGGACCGGGAATGCAGGAGGAGACTCCGGATGAGCCGGGAAACCGTGGCACACATCTGCCACCTGCTGGCACACCTGTCACCGCGTGGCACTGGCGGGGGACACCCTCTCCCCGTGTCCGTCAAGGTTACGGTGGCCCTGAAATTTTATGCAACGGGGTCATTCCAGGCACCGAGTGGGGACCTGTCCGGCATATCGCAGACATCGGTGCATCGGTGCATCCGGGCAGTGACAGATGCCCTTTATGCCATGGCGCACCGCTACATCCGCTTCCCCGTGGACCGGGCCAGCCAAGATGCCCGGGCCGTGGGCTTCTCTGCCGTTGCCGGGTTCCCCATGGTCCAGGGCGCGATCGATGGGATGCACGTCGCCGTGCGGCCACCTGCAGAGAACAGGGCCGTGTTCACTAATAGGAAGGGGACCTATTCAATGAACGTACAGGTGGTCTGCGACCACCGCATGATGATCCTGCACGTCTGCGCCCGTCACCCAGGCAGTGTACACGACTCATTCGTGTTGTCGCGGTCATCCATCCCCGGCATGTACGAGGGACGCCATCCCCGGCTGAGGGGCTGGTTGCTGGGCGACAGGGGCTACCCATTGCGATCGTGGCTGATGACGCCTATACGGAGGCCACGCAATGAGGCGGAGAACCGCTACAATGATGCCCATGTAGCGACAAGGGGAGTGATCGAGAGGTGCTTTGGCGTGCTGAAGATGCGTTTCAGGTGCCTGGACCTCTCTGGGGGCGCCCTCCAGTATCGGTCAGATAGGGTCGGCCGCATCATTGTGGTGTGCTGTGTCCTGCACAACATAGCCCAGCAGAGGGGCGATGTGCCGCAGGCAGAGGAGGGCGGAGTGGAGGAGCAGCAGGAAGAGGCCCAGTCCTCCCCAGATGAGGGGGATGGGGGCAATGGTCAGGGCAGACGGGGTAGACACAGGCGGGTGGCTGTCCACCGTTACCGGCTGGCCCAGCGGGCACGGGACAGACTGATAGACGCCCGCATCACTGACTAGATGGGCATGGGAATCGGGTAGTATGGCCACAGACCGCACACCATGACAACAGCCGACCACCCACACCCCCCACCCATCCACCCACCCAGCACCCTCACCCCCCTCCCCAACCCCACACACCCCACCCGCATGCACACCACCCCCCCACCCCTAATTGCCGATCCACCGGCGGCACAACGGGCCGGGCTCACCCAGTTGCGGGTGGACGCGTGTCTATCGCAGGCCATGGAGGATGATGACAACCCGCCTCCGATGAGCTCCTGGCTCTACATCGTTGGACTATGTCTGACCCATGGCCACAGTACCACCATCCACCCGGACCATCCCTGCATGCGGCTGTGATACTGCAGCGCACGGTCCCGTCCTCTGCCCGGGGGATGTTGATGGCGGCCCAGGGGGAAGGGGGCAGACTCACCTGGGGCTGAGGTAAGACCACCCGTCACACACACACTTGCGCTCAACGTACATGACACGCCCGCACACTTTGGACAGAGCACAAAGGCAGCTTCGGTAGGTGTAACATTGACTTTAATAACCAAAGGAGTTCATGCACGTGCCCGAGCCCCTAAAACTCATCTGTGCCCTGCACCCGTGCCAACTTACTCAGTGTCTAATTGTTTGGCCTTACGGGCCCTTTGTCTACGTCTACGTGGTTCCCCAGACGGTACAGCAGAACTGGAGGTGGACTCCTGTGATTCCTGCCCTCTGACACCGGATCCCTTTGGCGGCCGTTTCCTGAGGCGTCCTGGCCTAGATGGGCCAGGCTGCGGCCCGGGCAACTGGGATGGCGAGCTGCCAGCCTGTCCTGCCCGTTGCCCACCCGATGCACCTGGGACGGAAGGGGGGGAGTCCGAGGTGTCGCGGTGTACCGGGACCTCCCCTACAGAGGGAGCCGGGACGGACCACACCACCTCCTCCTCCCTCGGGGTGCCCGATGGCCCCCAGGCCTCTACATGGGTGGGGGATGCGAACGGACTGGCCATCCGACGAGCCCCCGACATCTGGCGCTGCCAGTCCTGGAGGCCCGTGCTGGTATCGACAGGGGTCTGCAGGTTTGCAGCCATGAAGCCCAGGGGGTTGTCGAACCCTGTCTGCGACAGTGCGACGCCAGCTCGCACATGGCCACTGGCGCCGATGCCCTCAGCGATGGCCTGCAGAGACTGGGCCATGGCCTGCTGAGACTGGGCCATGGCCTGCAGAGACTGGGCCATGGCCTGCAGAGACTGGGCTATGGCCTGCTGAGACTGGGCCATGGCCTGCTGAGACTGGGCCATGGCCTGCTGAGACTGGGCTATGGCGTTGAGCGCCTCTGCCATCTGGCGCTCGCACTGGCTCATGGCCTCCTGTGAGAGGGCAGCCATTTCCTGGGCCACAGACGCCGCCTGCACGGAAGGCCCCAGGCCTCGCAAACCGTTCCCCATGTCTGACACCGTCGCACCCATTGCCTCCACCGCGGACGCCACCCGTGCGGTGTCAGCCTGGGTGGCACGCATGACCGGGACCACTCCCAGCTCCTGGACGCGGGTGGACTCCTCCACCTGCGACCGCAGCCGCCGCAAGCCACCCGTCACCCTATTCGCTCGTCTCCGTGTCGGGGTTGCATCGGATCTATGTGTGGGTGTGGTAACTGCAGGAACCCGGGATCCATCTGGGCGGCAGATGTTCGCTTGGCCTGGGCTGCCCTCCGACCGCCCGGTCCCTCTGCTGCTCCTACCTCCACCTGCTGTACCGGGACGGCTGTGTTGTGCGCACCAGTGAGTGTACCAGACGCCTCATCACTAAAGTGCCCAACCGTGGTGAGTGTTTCTGCGATGGTGGAGGGTGTTGGTGACAGCAGTGGCGTTGTGTCGTGCTCTTTGTCCCACTCTGAGTCCATGGCACTTTGGGGTGGGGGTTCGTCTCCACCCATCCACTCTGAGTCACTGTCCGGTATTTCGTCTTCCCGGGTAGGGGTGTCCTGGGTAGTGCTGTCCCGGGTAGTGCTGTCCCGGGTAGTGCTGTCCCGGGTAGGGGTGTCCTGGGTAGTGGTGTCCCGGGTAGGGGTGTCCTGGATAGTGGTGTCCTGGGTAGTGGTGTCCTGGCTCGGATGTGACGGGGGCCTGTGGCTGCCCCCCTCATCGCTGGGTGGTCGCTCCCGCACGTGACGGGGGTGTCGTCTCCCTGTTGCTCCAGGTCTCTCCGTCTCCCGTGGTGTGCGAGGGGCATCCTGCGGGCGTCGCATGCTGGAGGGTCCGGGTCTCTCCGTCTCCCGTGGTCTCCGAGGGGCATCCTGCGGGCGTCGCATGCTGGAGAGTGCGGGTCTCTCCGTCTCCCGTGGTCTCCGAGGGGCATCCTGCGGGCGTCGCATGCTGGAGGGTGCGGGTCTCTCCGTCTCCTGTGGTCTCCGAGGGGCATCCTGCGGGCGGTCTGCATCTGCGGGGATGGGTGCCTGGACGTTTGGTCCTGCGATACACAATGAAGCATGCATGGTTAGACATCAGGCAGTGATCAGGTGATACGGGGGAGGGGGATATAGGGGAGGGGGGATATGGAGACGGGCTGTTGGTGGCTCACTTGCTCGTGGGGCCCCGACCTCTGCATCAGCAACCTCCCGGTCCTCAAGTCCGCCAGCCAGTTCCAGGGCCCTTTCCTCGTCTACGGTCAGTGGCCTCTCATCAGCGGGCCCTCCTCCAGTCCTCACATGCTCCCTATTGTTGTGTGCGCGCTTCTCCTGTGGGGGGGGGGGGGTGGTGGCAGGGGTAAAAGGCAACAGTGTTAGGCAGGTATATGAATGCACGCCATCGGTTGCGCGTGCATTGCAGAGGTTAAGGTTAGGGCTGGATTCACTTGGGGATATGGGGGAGGGGGGATATGGGGGAGGGGGGATATGGGGGAGGGGGGGATATGGGGGAGGGGGGATATGGGGGAGGGGGGATATGGGGGAGGGGGGATATGGGGGAGGGGGGATATGGGGGATATGGGGAAGGGGGGATATGGGGAGGGGGGATATGGGGGAGGGGGATATGGGGGAGGGGGGGATATGGGGGAGGGGGGATATGGGGGAGGGGGGAATATGGGGGAGGGGGGATATGGGGAGGGGGGGATATGGGGAGGGGGGATATGGGGAGGGGGGATATGGGAGAGGGGGGATATGGGGGAGGGGGGATATGGGGGATATGGGGGAGGGGGGATATGGGGAGGGGGGGATATGGGGGATATGGGGAGGCTCACCCTGCCTGCTCTGACGAGGTCGTTCACCTTCTTGTGGCACTGGGTGCCTGTCCGTGGTGTTAGGGCCACAGCGGTGACGGCCTCTGCCACCTCCCTCCACAGGCGCCGGCTGTGGCGTGGGGCAACTCTGCGGCCGTGCCCGGGATACAGGGCGTCCCTCCTCTGCTCCACCGCGTCCAGGAGCGCCTCCACATCGCGTGACTCGAACCTCGGGGCTGAGCGACGGCCAGCCATCAAGTCGGGTGTTGCGGTCGGGTGTTCCGGTCGGGTGGGGGGGAGCTGCGTGGCCTTATGAGCCGTCACGCCGTGCAGCGCGTATGACGCTGCACGGCGTGAACCACTGCGCAAGCGCGGATCCCGTTACGTCGCTGCTAGCCCATTTCGGGCCGCAGACTATCGGCCCATTTTTATGACGTGACGCAAGTGGGATTTGCGCCGTTTTTTGCGCCGATCGGCGGAGTTTCCGCCGATAACGGAGAATTTCGCCCCAGAGGTCAGGGGCGGGATTCTCCGAACCCCCGCCGGGTCGGAGAATCGCCTGGGGCTGGCGTGAATCTCACCCCCGCCGGTTGCCGAATTCTCCGGCACCGGATATTCGGGGGGGGGCGGGAATCCCGCCGGTTGGCGGGCCCCCCCGGCGATTCTCCGGCCCGCAATGGGCCGAAGTCCCGCCGCTGTCAACCCACGCCAGCCGGCGTGGATTGAACCACCTTTGGGACGCCGGGACAAGGCGGCGCGGGCGGGCTCCTGGGTCCCGGGGTGGGGGGGGGCGCGGGGCGAACTGGCCCTGGGGGCTGCCCCCACGGTGGCCTGGCCCGCGATCGGGGCCCACCGATCCGCGGGCGGGCCTGTGCCGTGGGGGCACTCTTTGGACACCAAGGGGACACCGTGGGGACACCAAGCAGCTATGGATGCCTTCGCCATGGTCTCCACTATGGTGGAGGCGGAAGAGACCCCCTCCACTGTGCATGCGCGGGGATGCCGTGAGCTGCCGCTGCCGCTCCCGCGCATGCGCCGCCCGGCAAAGTCAGTTTCGCGCCAGCTGGTGGGGCACCAAAGGCCTTTCCCGCCAGCTGGCGGGGCGGAAATCAGTCCGGCGCGGGCCTAGCCCCTCAAGGTGAGGGCTCGGCCGCTCAAGATGCGGAGACTTCCGCAGCTTTGGGGCGACACGATGCCGGACTGATTCGCGCCGTTTTTATCGCCGGTCGGCGGACATCGCGCCGATTGCGGAGAATTCCGCCCAGGTTCTTTACTCAGAGAGTAGTAAGGGGGTGGAATGCCCTGCCTGCAACAGTAGTGGACTCGCCAACACTAAGGGTATTCAAATGGTCATTGGATAGACATATGGACGATAAGGGAATAGTGTAGATGGGCTTTAGAGTGGTTTCATAAGAGGTCGGTGCAACATTGAGGGCCGGAGGGCCTGTACTGCGCTGGAATGTTCTATGTTCTATGTTCCATTACTTCCATCCAAAAGCTACATTGCCTGAACCTGAATGAACAGACGGTACATCGTTTCCATTTATAAGCAGAGTGCCTGTCAATCAATGGAGGGGAGAAGGTCCAGAGATATATTTCAACTTTCAAAAGTAAAGTATTTTGTTAACAGCAGGGCTGTCAGTGGATTTAAATTACCATACGAAACATGGCAGCAGTAACTGACAGGACATTTTTTTTCATTTATCACTTCTGACAATTAGAAAAATACCGTTCTGCCTGAAAACAATACCTGATGCTGGTTAATCTAAGGAACAACTTACCTTTTCAGGGCAGATCCTTATGCTGGTCTGCACCATCATGTCGACACCCTCGGTGATTCTCCTCAGTGGCTGGGACATGACCCACAGAACCTCATCAAGGTCAGCCTGGTACTGGGTGGCATTCCCCAGCATGCCGGCCATTCTGCCGAGACCCTCAGCCATGGTCGTCACTGACTGCGCGGCGCCTTGGGAAAGTTCAGTCATGATGCTGATCTCGTGCACCAGGCTCTCCACTGCGGTCGCCGCCCTGGCAGTGTTGGCCTCGGTGCCGCGCATTGCCGACGCCATCTCCTGCACCCCTAGCCTCTGGGACTTCTCCAAGCAGCTATGGATGCACTGGACTGACGCTGGCATCTCCCTCTGAACGCCCAGGTTATTCCCTATCATCTCCATCAGAGGTGAGGATTCCCTCCGTCAGTCTGGGCCATCTCCTGGCGATTATAGGAGAGCTTTTCTGAGGAGACAGAAAGGGCTTCATAAGTCACATGCATGGCTCACAGTGGTGAGAGGGGGGGTGTTAAGGTAAAATTGGGGAGAGGGGTGAAGGAGTGCTGGGGTTCGCATGGGGAGTTGGGGGGTGGGTGTTCCCTTTGCAGGGAGGGGTGGCGTTTGTGTCTACTCACTTGTACTACTCAGTGTAGGTCGTAGACCTTCTTGCACTGGAGGTCAGTTCTCCTGGTCATACTCCCTGAGCTGACAGCTGCCGCCACCTCGTCCCAGGTGACACTGGCTGCCCTGTGGCTCACCTTCCGGGACCATTGGGGGAACAGGACATTCCTCCTGGCCTCCATCACATCTAGGAGCCTCCCCAGGTCAGTGTCCCCGAATCTTGGGGCCAGTCTCCTGGGCACCATTGTTGCGAGCTGGCTGGGGTTGGCTGAGCAAGTGCAGCTTAAGTGCTGCTCGACCTTGTTAGCGGGGAGCTGGAGAACGGTGAATCAGCTGGCGAGCCTTCCTTTGCGGCAAAGAGCCCATGAGGCTTTGTTAAGTGGACCGATTAACATTGAATTGCGTTGTCGGCTTGGCCAGGCCGAGCACGGGAATCTCGCAGCAATTCCCGCTTGCTACCACACTTAGAAACCTTTCCGGAGAATTGCATCCTGGAACTTTCAATCATCCAAAAGAAAAGATGTAAATGATTAAAAACTAAATAATTATCAGGCTTTAATTCTGGCAAGAAATCTGATCATTCCAGATGACATGGGATGTGTATTGTTCATACATAGCCATGTATTTGAAAGCAAAACCAAAGTCCAACATTGAGTTTAACAATTTGAAATCCTAACCTCTGCCCATCTTTTCCGATGGTATAGTCATAATTCTGCTATTTACATCTCCTTTGGATCCAAGTTTTGAGTCTTTCCTTGTCCCATTTCCATCCCATTTATCTTGCACCATTATCTGATTGTCAATTCACCGCTCTTGCCTTCCACCCTATCACAGGCCTTGGGCTGGATTCTTCCGCCCCTCCCCCGCAACGGAAAAATCCATTGGCCTAAGGCGGGACTTTCCGGTCGGCGGGCGAACGCGGCCGGAGAATCCCGCCCCTTCTGTTTTGTCCATTCCTCCCTCGTCACTTTGGCTGTCTCTGACCCTCCTTCAACCTGTTACACCTCTGACAAACGACAGAGACCTGGGGCGTCATTCTCCGACCCCCCGCCGGGTCGGAGAATGGCCGTTGGCCGCCGTGAATCCCGCCCCCGCCCCCGCCGAAGTCTCCGGTACCGGAGATTGGGCGGGGGCGGGAATCGGGCCGCGCCGGTTGGCGGGACCCCCCGCTCAATTCTCCGGCCCGTATGGGCCGAAGTCCCGCCCAGAAATTGCCTGTCCCGCCGGCGTAAATTAAACCTGGTATTTACCGGCGGGACCAGGCGGCGTGGGCGGGCTCCGGGGTCCTGGGGGGGGCGCGGGGCGATCTGACCCCGGGGGGTGCCCCCACGGTGGCCTGGCCCGCGATCGGGGCCCACCGATCCGCGAGCGGGCCTGTGCCGTGGGGGCACTCTTTCCCTTCCACCTCCGCCACGGCCTCCACCATGGCGGAGGCGGAAGAGACTCTCCCCACTGCGCATGCGCAGGAAACTGTCAGCGGCCGCTGACGCTCCCGCGCATGCGCCGCATTTCCGCGCCAGCTGGCGGGGCAACAAACGCCATTTCCGCCAGCTGGCGGGGCGGAAATCCCTCCGGCGTCGGCCTAGCCCCTGAATGCTGGGGCTCGGCCCCCAAAGATGCGGAGCATTCCGCACCTTTGGGCCTGCGCGATGCCCGTCTGATTGGCGCCGTTTTTGGCGCCAGTCGGCGGACATCGTGCCGTTGGGGGAGAATTTCGCCCCTGAAATAACTCTGTTTCTGCCTCCTCAGGTGCAGCCTGAGCTGATGGCAATTTCCAGCATTTTCTGTTTTACTATGAAAGGCTCCCCAACCTGACTGTTTCATCCAAAGGCCCCAACAGTTATATGCTCACGTTTCCCAAACGTTCCCTATCCTGACTATCTTTGTGGTTAATCAACCTGCTCGGCTCCGACATGAGGCTCATCGCCCATCACAACACTGGAATTTTCTTGAAGTGGTTGCCTCACTCCGGCGCCTGTTTGGGTACACGGAGGGAGAATTCAGAATGTCCAATTCACCTAACAGCACGTCTTTCGGGACTTGTGGGAGGAAACCGGGGCACCCGGAGGAAACCCACGCAGACACGGGGAGAACGTGCAGACTCCGCACAGACAGTGACCCAAGCCGGAAATCGAACCCGGGACCCTGGCACTGTGAAGCAACAGTGCTAACCACTGTGCTACCGGGCCGCCCACTTATACACAGATTTCCATTTTTATTGGTGCAGTGATGTAAAACCAGTGTAAAACCAGTGTAAACAGGTGAGCTATCTGGAAATGACCGTAATCTTTAGGAACACAGTTCAGTCTTCACCCTGCAGCTACAGACTGAGGAATACGCATGTTAGAGGGAACAAAGCTTATTTTTTAACTCCACTTTCTAATAAATGAGACGTGGAGACGCCAGGTTAAAGTCCAACAGGTTTGTTTCGAATCACTAGCTTTCGGAGCACTGCTCCTTCCCCAGGTGAGGAAGGAGCCAGTGCTCCGAAAGCTAGTGTTTGAAAAAACCTGTTGGACTTTAACCTGGTGTTGTAAGACTTCTTACTGTAATAAAAGACAGGCATGCACTTATAAAACACCTCTCATACCCTCGGGGTTTTCAAAGTGCTTCTCAGCCAAGGGGATAGTTTTGAATTGAAGTAATTGATGCAATTTGGAGACACAATAGCACAATTTGTCACAGCACGTTCACACTAAAAGATATCTGACAATAACCAGTTTATCTATTTTCTATGATGTTGGCTGAGGGTTTCATATTGGGCAGGACATCGGGTAGAACGCTCCGATGCGGAAGAGACGCTGGCGTGTTTGATTTGTGGTATTTAATAGCGCGAATCGGGTGCCGTGGCTGCTGAGGGGGACAGAGGAGCTGAGACATGTTTTCAAAGGCAACAACGGTGGCTGCCAGTTAAGCCGCTGGCTGTGGGGGGGGGGGGGGGCAACAACCAGGGCTGGGGTAGTAGTGAAGGGCAACCAGGTGATGGGCCGTGGGACAGGGGCACCCCTGGGTCCGGGGTGTCCGGGCACGGACTGCCATTTCCATGGTCGGCAAGGCCGACACCTGGTTGCGCACTCACAGACTGCCGACCGTGACCCATAAATGTGCAGAGCACAACAGGCCGTATGGGTGTCCCCCCAGAAACTCCCACATCCCAGCTCTGGTCCAATGCAACCAGTGTCCCATCGGGTGTTGGCACTCACCGGTGCAGCCATCCGGGAGGCTGACCCACTACATGGAGCAGGTAGAGCGATGCAGAGCGCAGCCTGAACAATGGACACGTGCACCATGACATTGCCCCCCCCCCCCTCCGGCACACTGCCACCCCCAGGCAGAAGCCTCAACAGCGGCACCGCCAGCCCCTTCAGGTGTTCCTACCTCCACCTGCTGTATTAGATCAACTGTGTGGTGCACACCAGATAGTATCCCAGGAGCCTCTTCGCTACGGTGTCCAAGCGAGGTGAGTGTCTCTGGGATGGTGGAGACAGCTGTGACGGACTGGGGTTCCGGGGATGTCTTGGATCCCAGGTCTATGGCCCGCGGCAGTGCAGCTGTCCTCATCGCTGCTCAGCACCCGGGGCTCTGGCTGTGGCACTGGCTGGGGGCGGGGACACCAGATGGACCTGGACTCATCTCCAGCTGCTCATGCAAGACACATTAGACTGCGAGCCGGGGGGAGCTGCGTGGTGACGTGAGGGTGGGTGGGGGTGAGGGAGGGGGTGAAGGTGGAGGTGAGGGTGGTACGGAGATGAGGGTGGGGTGAGGGTAGTGTGGGGGTGAAGGTGAGGGTGGTAGTGAGGGTGGTGTGCGGGTGGTGGTGGGTGAGGGGGCGGTGGAGGGGAGGGGGGAGTGCGGGGGGGGGGGGGGGTGCCACACCTGTCACGGGGAATCGCAACTCAGCAGGCTCCCACTTTCTCGCCTGCGGTCGATCTCCATCCCGTCGACTTTCCTTTCCTCCGGGCTGCCAATCACGTCCAGGACCCTCTGCTCTGCCACGGGGTGGGATTCTCCCCTACCCAGCGGGGCTGGGGGTCCCAGCGTGATGGAGTGGCGGGAACCACTCCGGCGTCGGGCCGGCCCAAAGGTGCTGATTTTTCCGCATCTTTCGGGGCCAAGCCCTCACCATGAGGGGCTAGGCCCGCGCCGGAGCGGTTTCCGCTCCACCGGCTGGCGGGAAAGGCTTTTGGCGCCACGCCAGCTGGGCCCGAAAGTCTTCGCCGGGCGTCGCGGCTCCGCGCATGCGCGGGAGCATCAACGGCTGCTGACGTCATCCCTGCGCATGCGCAGGGAAGGAGGTCTCTTCCGCCTCCGCCATAGTGTGCCTCCACGGCGCAGGCCTGCCCGCCGATCGGTGGGCCCAAATCGTGGGCCAGGCCATGGTGGGGGCACCCCCCGGGGCCAGATCGCCCCGCGCCTACCCCAGGACCCCGCCCGCGCCGCCTTGTCCCGCCATTCAAAAGGTGGTTTAATCCACGCTGGCGGGAGAGGCATTCCAGCAGCGGGACTTCGGCCCATCGCGGGCCGGAGAATCGGCGGCTGGGGGGCGGGGGGGCGCCGACCGGCGCGGCGCGATTCCCGCCCCCGATGAATCTCTGGTGGCAGAGACTTCGGGACATGGCGGGGGCGGGATTCACACCAGCCCCCGCCGATTCTCCAACCCGGCGGGGGGTCGGAGAATCCCGCCCACGGTGAGAGTTCGCAGGAGAATCCCGACAGCGGAGAATCCCGATAGCGGAGAATCCCGACAGCGGAGAATCCCGATAGCGGAGAATCCCGACAGCGGAGAATCCCGACAGGGGATAATGGGATTTTTACCGCTCTCAATGCTTTCTCAAGTTCTCAAGTGTGGGCTGAGAACAATTCCTGTCAGTCTGTCTTCTTAATTTGAAGAGTTGAGCTAATTGATGCTAATTGGCTGGGTTTTATTGAAGGATATTCACGTACCTGAGGGTGTTAGGCTAATATATTACCTCCTGCATTCTGTGATTATTCTATCACTCGTAAACAGCCGGCGGGGTTCAATACACGAATTGGGGAGCTGCAGTGATCGTTTGCAACACTGCAGGTGCCAATTTCCTCCTCCATGAACATTATCTTTCATTGGAAGCATGGAAAAAAATAGCTTGCAACAAACTGCTGGAGGGGATTTTGGAGTTGATTCATGTTGAATCTAAAATTTAAATTACAATGAGTTAGCTAATTAAAATCTTTGCGCATAATCAGCTCCAAAAACCTCCTCATGCCTTGGGTAATTCTAAATTTCTCCCTCTCCACTCAACCCGCCGCCCCGCTTCTATCCTCTGCATCTCTCCATTAAGAGACCAATTATTTCCCCCTGTATCGACATTGCCTGCGGTGGAGGAGGGCCCCAGAGTTTCAGCATGTAATGGACAAGGGTGTGGCTGGGGCTGACTGTAATAAGGTAGCTCCGGAGGTGAGAGAAGATGGAATTGTTCTCCTGAGAGCAGGGAAGGTCAGGAAGAGATTTTTAGAAAGAACATTCACAATTCTGGGTGGTTTTGGTGAATAAATAAGAACCAACTGTTTCCATTGGCAGTATCCAAGAGGACAGATTTAAAATAAAGGCAACAGAACGGAGATGATGGGGTTTCATTTATTTGGAGAATTGTTCTAATCAGAGAAAATTTGAGGTGGGTGGCGCGGTAGCACGGTGGTTAGCACTGCTGCTTCACAGCTCCAGGGTCCCAGGTTCGATTCCCGGCTTGAGCCACTGTCTGTGTGGAGTCTGCATGTTCTCCCCGTGTCTGCGTGAGTTTCCTCCGGGTGCTCCGGTTTCCTCCCACAAGTCCCGAAAGACGTGCTGTTGGGTAATTTGGACATTCTGAATTCTCCCTCAGTGTATCCGAACAGGCGCCGGAATGTGGCGACTGGGGGATTTTCACAATAACTTCATTGCAATGTTAATGTAAGCCTACTTGTGACACTAATAAAGATTATTATTATCGTGGCATTGAAAAGCGGGGACCGGGTGCTGTGGTTGCTGAGGGTGAGAGAGGGGGTAAGAAGAGTGTCCAAAATCACAACAGTGGGCTGACAGTTATGCCACTGGCTGGGGGGGCGTCTGCCAGGGCCGGGGAAGAAGCGGGGAGTGACCAGGAGATGGGCCATGGTGCCAGGGTGTCCGGGCATGGACCGCCATTGCCGCAGTCCACAAGGCTGCCATCTGACTGCACACTCTGCTGATTGCCCACTGTGTGCCCACATGCATGCCACAAAGCATGGAGCCAGTCGGTGGCACACAATGACCAATGCCCACCCCCCACAATAATGCATCTCGGAAAACAGCCAGGAATGGTTGGCATCTGCCAGGCCCCGTTGGTCCTTGCGGACATACTCGGGCTGCTTGAACAGTTGTTATCCGCTCCGGTAACTAATGACCCCGCACTGAGGCCCCAGGCTGACATGGAGAAGTGTTACAACGGTCTGACGGGGAGAAAGCAGAGGAGGAAAGGGCATGGGGCCAGGGCAGGCATGACGTGTGCGCCAGAGTCACCGCACACAGGGCAACCTAACCGCCGACTAGGCAGCCTGGCCACTGGCAGCTCATCCGTCTCTTCCCACCCCCACCTGCTGGAAAGTCGCACACACTGATGACACCCCGAATGGGGGCTGGGTGTTTTCGTACAATCCTCGGTGGGTGTTGATGGTGGCATAAAACCGCAATGCTGCATCTAACTCCAACTGGAGATACGTATGGCTCATGTTGAACTTTGTTGATGAAGACCTCAGCTTTGCCTGCAGATATTCTGCACTTAGCACTGGTCCGATGCGCAATCAATTGCACAAAGACGCAGATTGGGTACAACTGTGGCTTTATTACAGTCAGATGCGTGGCCTCCTGCTGCAATTGGCAAAATGGCAGGGCACTGGAGGTCATGCATATTTATACAGTTCTCCGTGGGCGGAGCCAGCCAGCAGGAGCTACCGGCGAACCTGTAGTGCAGGTCCTACCTTACATCCCCTAATACAGTGGTTCACCACATTCACCCCCTGTTAAAAATGAGTCCGGCGGGGGTTACATGAAACTATATACAAATAGTGCAATTATGTACAGTGGTGAGAAAAAAACAAAAAGTCCATGTTGACGGTCTGGAGTCCGTCAAAGGTTCAGCCGGTCCGGTGCTTTGGTGCTTCGTTGGGAGTGGCGTAATGGTGGCGGCGAAGTCGGTGCTGGCGGTGGTGGAGGTGGCACCGATGGCGGTGGTGGCGGTGCTGATGCTAGACAGTCATCGGGGAACTCCGGGAGCGTGCAGAAGTCCTCTTCGTCCTCTTGTGCGGAAAGGAGGGGGGGGGGTGGTCTGGTGGGGTCAATGTTGGCGGCGCGGTGGGGGGGGGGGGGCGGTGCATGGGTGGGGGGGTGTGTTGGGGTGGAACCTGACAGTGCCAGGTCCCTGAGTGAGACAATATCTTGGCGGCCGTCGGGGAACTCAACGTAGGCATATTGAGGGTTGGCGTGGAGCAGGTGAACCCTGTCCACCAAGGGGTCCGCCTTGTGGAGTCGGACGTGCCTACAGAGAAGGACCGGTCCTGGAACTGCGAGCCAAGTCGGGAGTGACACTTCGGGTGTGGATTTCCTGGGGAAGGTAAAAACACACTCATGGGATGTGTTATTAGTGGCGGTGTACAATAGTGACCAAATGGAGTGCAGAGCGTCAGGGAGGACCTCCTGCCAGCGAGAGGCTGGGAGGTTCCTGGACCGTAGGGCCAGCTGGACGACCCTCCAAATCGTCCCATTCTCCCGTTCTACTTGCCCGTTTCCCCGGGGGTTGTAGCTGGTCGTCCTGCTGGAGGCTATACCCCTGCTGAGCAGGAACTGACGCAGCTCATCGCTCATGAATGAGGAACCCCTGTCACTGTGGATGTAGGCGGGGAAACCGAACAGAGCGAAGATCGTGTTGAGGGCCTTGATGACGGTGGCAGACGTCATATCGGGGCATGGGATGGCGAAGGGGAATCTGGAGTACTCATCGACCACACTGAGAATGTACGTGTTACGGTCGGTGGAGGGGAGGGGCCCTTTGAAATCCAAGCTGAGGCATTCAAAGGGGCGGAAAGACTTCACCAGGCGCAAACGGTCTGGCTAATAGAAGTGCGGCTTGCACTCCGCACAGACCTGGCAGTCCCTGGTGACTGTCCTTACTTCCTCGACGGAGTAGGGCAGTTTGCGAGCTTTGACCAGATGGTACAATCGAGTGACCCCTGGGTGACAAAGGCTGTCGTGTAGGGTCCGGAGTTGGTCCACTTGTGCGCTGGCACATGTACCTCAGGAGAGGGCACCTGGGGGCTCGTTGAGTTTACCGGGGCAATACAAAACCTCGTAATTATAGGTGGAGAGCTCAATTCTCCACCGCAAGATTTTATCAATTTTGATCTTGCCCCGCTGTGTGTTATTGAACATGAAGGCAACCGACCGTTGGTCTGTAAGGAGAATGAATCTCTTACCGTCACAGCTTCAACGATAGCTTGGGCCTCCTTTGCGACGGATGAGTGTCGAATTTCAGAGGCATGAAGGGTGCGGGAAAAGAATGCCACGAGTCTGCCTGCCTGGTTTAGGGTGGCGGCAAGGGCGACGTCTGAAGCGTCGCTTTCTACTTGGAAGGGCAGTGACTCGTCCACTGCGCGCATCCCGGCCTTGGCGATGTCTGCTCTGATGCGGGTGAAAGCGTGTTGTGCCTCGGCCGCGAGGGGGAATAGGGTGGACTGAATGAGTGGGCGGGCCTTGTCCACATAGATTGGGAGCCACTGGGCATAGTAGGAAAAGAACCCCAGGCAGCGTTTGAGGGCCTTGGGACAGTGGGGGAGGGAAGCTCCATGAGAGGGCGCATGCGGTCAGGGTCGGGACCGAGAAGTCCGTTTTGGATTACATAGCCGAGAATGGCTAACCGGATCGTGCTGAACACACACTTCTCTTTGTTATAGGTCAGGTTGAGAAGAGTGGCAGTGCGGAGGAATTTATCGAGGTTGGCATCGTGGTCCTGCTGGTCATGGCTGCAGATGGGGACATTATCTAAGTACGGAAAGGTGACCCGCAAACTGTACTGGTCGACCATTCGGTACTTCTCCCTTTGGAAGACCGAGACCCCATTTGTGACACCGAGAGGGACCCTAAGGAAGTGGTAGAGGTGACCATCCGCCTCGAAGGCTGTGTATGGCCGGTCCGACTTCCAGATGGGGAGCTGGTGGTAGGCGGATTTCAGGTCAATTGTTGAGAAGACCCGATACTGCGCAATCTGATTGACCATATCAGATATGCGTGTGAGGGGGTACGCGTCGAGCTGCGTGTACCGATTGATGGTCTGGCTATAGTCCACGACCATCCAGTGTTTCTCCCCAGTTTTAACCACTACCACTTGGGCTCTCCAGGGGCTGTTGCTGGCCTCGATAATACCCTCCTTAAGCAGCCGCTGGACTTCAGACCTGATGAAGGTCTTGTCCTGGGTGCTGCACCATCTGCTCCTGGTGGCAACGGGCTTGCAATCCGCAGTTAGATTGGCAAAAAGGGAGGGGGGATCGACCTTGAGGGTCGCGAGGCCGCAAACGGTAAGGGGGGGGTAAGGGCCCACTGAATTTGAGGGTGAGGTACTGGAGATTGCACTGGAAGTCCAGGCCCAACAGGAGTGCAGCGCAGAGATTAGGAAGGACATAGAGGCGGAAGTTACTAAATTCTACGCCCTGGACAGTGAGGGTGACTGTACAGAAGCCTCGGATCGGGACGGAGTGGGATCCGGAGGTTAGGGAGATCCTTTGATTGGCAGGATAGACCGCGAGGGAGCAGCGCCTTACCGTATCTGGGTGTACGAAGCTTTCGGTGCTCCCGGAGTCCAGCAGGCACGAGGTCGCGTGGCCGTTGATTTTCACCATCGTCGACGCGGTGGCCAGGTTGTGCGGGCGAGATTGGTCCGGCGTCATCGAAGCGAGCTGCCGGTAGCCTTCGGGTGGCGAGCGTGTGCGGTTCCGATCTCGGGATATCCGGACACCCTGTGGGGGACAAGATGGCGGCATCCATGGTGCGCACATTGCGGGGTCGGGACAAGATGGGGGCGCCCATGGTGCGCACATTGCGGGGACGGGACAAGATGGCGGTGCCCATGGGGCGCATGTGGTCGAAGGGGGACAGGATGGCGGCGCCCATTGGACGCACATGGCTCCGGGAGGAGAAGATGGCGGCTCCCATTGTGCGTCTGGTGTGGGGGAGGGGGCAATAGCGGGCGCGAAGTGGCCCTTTTTACTGAAGGATTTACAGACGGCAGTGCGGGCCAGGCAGTTTTGGCGGGGGTGCTTCTGCTGACCGCAAAAGTAGCAGCAGGGACCCTCGGGGTGTGCAGATCGGCGTGCAGCGAAGGCGTATTGGGAAAGCAGGGCCCCGGCTGAGGAGGTCGTCGGCGGGGTCCAGGATGGGTAGGAAGGGGTAGAAGGGTGGGCAGCATGGCGGGAGGGGTAAGATTGCACATTACGGGATGTGACCGTCATGGAGAGCGCCAAGGTTTTCGTCTCCGCCAGTTCGAGCGTGGCTCCTTCCAGTAATCGTTCTCGGATGCGGTCCGACGCAATCCCTGTCACGAAAGCATCGCACGTGAGGAGGTTTGCGTGTTCGGCGGCCGTAACGGCCTGACAGTTACAGTCCCGGACGAGTGGAATCAGGGCCCGCCAGAAGTCTTTGATGGGCTCACCAGGTAGTTGCGCGTGGGTGGTGAGTACATGCCTGGCGAAGAGCGTGTTCGCCTTCTGCGCGTAGTGTTCTTTGAGGAGTTCCATTGCTTTTGTGTAATTCGTGGCGTCTTGGATCAACGGGAACACGCTGGAGCTCAGTCTGGAGTACAGGACGTTTAACTTCTGAGCCTCCGTTGGCGCGAGGTCCGCAGCGTTGATGTAGGCCTCAAAACATGCTCGCCAGTGAGTAAAGTCTTTTCTGGCGTCGGGCGAGTGCGGATCCAGCTGCAGGCAATCGGGTTTGATTCTGATATCCATTCTGTGGAAAAATCTGACTGTAATAAATTGATGCGCAATCAATTGCACAAAGACGCAGATTAGGTACAACTGTGGCTTTATTACAGTCAGATTTGTGACCTCCTGCTGCAGCTGGCGAAATGGCAGGGCACTGGAGGTCATGCATATTGACACAGTTCTCCGTGGGCGGAGCCAGCCGGTAGGGGCTACCGGCGAACCTGTAGTGCAGGTCCTACCTTACATCCCATAATACAGTGGTTCACCACATGGTCGAAGCAGGAGGCCCTGTTTACTGTCATCTTATGATCACAAAGTGCATCAAGTTGCTGTCTGAACCGCTCTTGCGGGGCACTACAATATAACCCCCAAGGGGTCTCACACATCGTGGTGACCTACTGCGTTCTGCACAACTTGGCACAGCAGCAGAGCGACATGTTGGAGAAGTACGAGGAGGAACATCAGGTCTCATTAGATTAGAAGGACTATGGGGGTGCCGAGGAGGAGCCCATGGAGGACCCTGAGCTGGCTTGAAAGGCTACAGTCAGGGTCTAGTGAGCGGTCAAACCAGGGATAATTTCCTCCAGTCACAATTCACCAACTAGGAGGCCAACAGTCTGGCAGCTACATCATCATCAAATCCCCCTTGTCCCCAAGCCCTTCAGTCCCATTACCCGTCTCCCCCACCTCTTCATCTTACCCTTTCACTCCCCTGACTCATTAACCCCCCTTTCCCTTTACCCTTCCATCACCCTTAACCCTTACCCTTTTACCCCACACCTTCCTGTCACCCTTTAGTCCCACCGCTGTCACCCCCCTCTTCTGTCTAACCTTGTTCCCTCCTCTCAACCCCTGCCCTTCAATCTTTTCCTCCTTTCACGATTAGGTGAACGCAATGTTAGCAACATCTCCTGCGCCTGAAGGCGACTGGGCTCCTCCAGTTGGATTTCCAGGACGGGATTCTGCGGGAATCGGTGGGGCGGGCAACTCCGGCGGGAAGGAGTGACGTGAACCACTCCGGCGTCGGCAGCCCCGAAGGTACGGACTCCTCCACACCTTCAGGGACTAGGCCGGCGCCGGAACGGGTGACCACTTGGCCCATCGCGGGCCGCAGAATCGCCGGGGGGGGCTGCTGTCAGCGGCCGCCGACCGGCGCGCTGCAATTCCTGCCCCCACCACATCCACAGCGCCGGAGAATTCGGCAGCCGGCAGGGGCAGGATTCACGCCCTCCCCCCGCCCCACCCCCGGCGATTCTCCGACCAGGCGGGGGTCGTAAAATCCCGCCCCCAGTGTCTGGAATGTTGCCTTTTGCCCTTTTTGTAAAGTCTGCCTCTAAATCTGGACCAGTGATGGGATAACCTTTTCCAGAGGCGTCACATCTGTCTGGGAGGGCAATTGTTCCCTGGGATTGGACAGCCCGCCAACTGGCCGCTCCCTCAGGAGTTCGTGCCTCCATCTGATGTGCTTCAGCAGGTGTGTGGAGCTGACGGAGGGTGTCGCAGGAGTCTGTCTGTCTGAGACCCAGGTGAGTGTCTCTGGGCTAGGGGATTGTGCAGGTGAAGGAAATGCTGAGAATTTGGTGTCTATCCCAGAGGTCTACTCTAGGGTGCTGTAAGTGATTGGGTGGGTGGGTCATCGATCCCAGGTGGCCCTCCACATCTGGTGGGACCCTGGAATACAAAGGGCTTGGGGGTCGGCTCTTGGGTAGGAAAAAGACTGGGGGTGATGAAAGATTAACTTGATAAAGGACATCTGGATTAACTTGCTTTGGACTCTCACTTCGGCACATGCCGATCTCAATGTCAGCCACTGCTCTCTCCTCAGCCTCCCCCGTGAATCCCATGACCCTGTATTCATTCAGAGGGGGTGAGGATGAGTAACTTGGGATTCTGCGACACCCTCCCGAGCTTGGTTCAAGGCATTGGGCTGTTATCCTCGGTCCACCCTGGGAGATGTCCCTCCACTCCTCAACAGCGTTCCTTTCTCTGGCAGCATCCTGAAACCTTGGGGCTGGTCACCTTGCAGCCATCTTCCGTGCTGGAATGAAAGACCTTGCAGAGTGAAGTTTATAAAAACCCGTCCAGCTTGTCAGGCTAACAGGGAGCTTCCTGACTGCAACGAATCACTCAACCGGGAAATCGGGTATCAGGCGAGATTCACGTAGGCAGAGTGAATTGCATACTTGGAATCCCACCTTTTGAGTGATCCTAGCCCCAGCAGGGAGCTCTCCGGTTTTTCCACTGGCGGGAGCTTTAGTCACAGTTCAGGAGAATCGCGCCCAAGGTGCTGTATTGGATGAATTACAGCAAGTCAAATGAGGCATCTAAACTTTGTAGTTTGACCTGCTGTGTAACTCCAGCACGTTTCATCAGAACCTCCCATCGGTTACAGACCTGTGCCGCTCTGGTATCCTGCGAGAAAAACAGTGACTATGCAAAAATTCACAATCTTGATGCAATTTGGTCTCAATAAAATCCTGCGTCACTTAGTTTTGTTCCTGACCTACACTGCTGCTGCAAGTCAGCCGATACAGGCCTGCCATAAAATGACTTCAACGCGTTTCGGTGTTTTCAATCTGCTTCTTACAGTTTGCACATCTTTCACACATTGGAACATGAAACCTGCGAGGTGCAGTAGTCCACTCGTATCTGAGGGCCTGCTCTGCCATTTGATAAGATCATGGTTGATCTGATTATGGACTCAACTCCACTTTCCCCTGTCTGCCTCCCACCCTGACTCCCCTGTCTGTCAAAAATCTATCTCGTTCAGCCTTGAATAAATTCAATGAACCACTGCTCTCTGGGGCAGGATACCGTCAGCAGTATCAACAGTCAGGAGCCTGTAAGTTGCAGCTGGGGGTGGGTTTAAATTGTAACGGGGATCTCAGCCAGAGCAACCCGCTCCCGAGTCCACACCCTTGCTACCAAGTAATTCCGTAATACTCCCAGATGTCCAGGCATACACACCCCAGCAAACCCAAAAAGTTTGAAAAGTTTTCTTACCTCCTTAATCCCCCTCAGTGGCCATGGTGTCTGGGTCCCGCTCGCAAAGACTTGCACCAATTCACGTCTGTGTGACTCCTGGCTGAGTGGCTGGAGCATCGCCGAGCTGTGGAGCATCGGGCTTCCAGCCCACTAAAGGATTCAAATCCATGCAAATTGTGGTTTTCCATGTTGCCGCTGGAGCGGAGCGTGTAGCTCGCTTCTGCCATTGGCGAGGGATTGGAGCATTGGAATGGGATTTGCACCCGGTGTCGATCCTGTCTTTTGGCCAACGTTCCATTTTACGCCGGAGCAGGAAACCTACTATAGGCGGCGGGCGGGCAATGGCGAATCCACCACTACATCTGTGCCAGAATATGTATAAATGTTCCCTTACTGTTTCGAAAACATCATTTCACCATCAAATAATCCATTTGGTTTCAATACATATTGCTTTGACATTACAGGCACATCGTGCTGTATGTGGGAGCAAATTAGGAAATGCAAAAGTAATTATACATGATGTAGATGTAGGAAACTCTATTCCAATTAAGGAACATCCACATAGGATCAATCCACTTAAATTAGCACAGTACAAAAGGAGACTGAAAGCATGCTTAAAAATGATATAATTGAAGTGAGTTGTAGCAATTGGAGCTCACCTATTGTGATGGTACCAAAGCAGGTGCTACTCAATGATTGTGCGTGGACCATAAAAAAAGTCAATACAATTACAAAATCAGATTCATATTCTATTCCTAGTTTGGAAGACTGCGCTGAAAAGGTGGAACAAGCAAAGTTTATTACCAAACCTGGCTTACCTAAAGGATACTGGCAAGTACCTTTATCAGACAGGGAAAAGGAAGGTTTGTCTTTTGTAATGCCAAATGGTCTGTATCAGTTTAAAGTTTTGCTGTTTGAAATAAAGAATGTGCCAGCAACATTCCAAAAAGTAACCAACAAGCTCATTTCTGGACTACACAATTGTGTAGTGTACTGTGATGGTCTGGTGGTGTCCAGTCAAATGTGGAAGGAGCAATTTGAACATTTAAATAAATTGTTTGATCGACTACAGGAGGTTGGCTTGGCGGTAAACTTGACTCAAAGTGAATTTGCGAAAGACCAGGTCACATTCTTAGGCCACGCAGTTGGACATGGTCAGATGGTCTCACAGAATGCGAAAACATGGAGTTCCCAATATCATCAATGAGAAGAGAAGTTCTGAGGTTTCCAGCCATAAGTGGTTTCAACACAAAATTAATGCCAAGTTTTAGCAGGGTGGTAGCTCAACTGACTGAACTTCCAAAATAAACACAGGAAATTTCATTGGACTTTTCTGATTGAATTCTTTGAGGAAGTGACAAGGAGGATCAATAAGGGTAGTGCAGTGGATGTTGTCTACATGGATTTTAGTGAGGTATTTGACAAGGTTCGACATGGCAAGCTGGTCGCAAAAGTAAAACCTCGTGAGATACTGGGTAATGTGGTGAATTAGATCCAAAGTCGGCTTAGTAATAAGAAACAAAGGGTAATGGTCGCTCGCTGCCCTTACGAATGGAATGCTGTTTCAAGTGGTAGTCCACGGGTTTTGGTGTTGGGACCCCTGCTGTGTGTCTTATAATGTGGAGATGCCAGCGTTGGACTGGGGTGGGCACAGTAAGAAGTCTTTCAACACCAGGTTAAAGTGCAACAGGTTTGTTTCGAATCACTAGCTTTCAGAGTGTAGTTCCTTCAACAGTTGAGTGAAGAGGTGGGTTCCACAAACACATTTTTAGACAATGTCAATCATGCAAGATGATACTTTGAATGCGACTCTTTGCAGGTAATTAAGTCTTTACAGGTCCAGACAAGTGACTGGAGAGAGGGTCATAGGTTAAAGAAGCGTGAATTGTCTCAAGCCAGGACAGTTAATAGGATTTTGCAAGTCCAGGCTAGATGGTGGGGGGTGAATGTAGTGAGATATGAATCCAAGGTCCGTACTCATATGTGCAGAACTTGGCTATCAGTTTCTGCTTGGCGATTCTGCGTTGTCGCGTGTCCTGAAGGCCGCCTTGGAGAACGCTAACCCAAAGATCAGAGGCTGAATGCCCTTGACTGCTGAAGTGTTCCCCGACTGAAAGGGGACATTACTGCCTGGTGATTGTCGCGTGATATCCGTTCATCCGTTATCACAGCGTCTGCATGGTCTCACCAATGTACGCTTTGGGACATCCTTTCCTGCAGAGTAAGAGGTAGACAACGTTAACCGAGTCACATGAGTATGTACCGCGTACCTGGTGGGTGGCGTTCTCACGTGTAATGGAGGTACCCATGTCTGATCTTCGGGTAAGCGTTCTCCAGGGCGCCCTTCAGGACCTGTATTGGGTTTTGCTTGAGTGGAAATAGAGAAGATATCAGTTAGAAGTTAAAGTATTTCCTTTATGTTAAAAATTATTTAACTCTTAATTGTAAGCTATTTTCCGTGATGGTAATGTCGTCTAATCCTGTAAAGGGTGCCTCTTCCACCCTTTATGGAGTTTGTGCACATTAGAAGGAGTGACATTCCCAGATCACACCAGTTGAAGTTGACTTAGTTTTCGATGAATGCTGAGTTGGGATCCCAGGCTACAATCGTTGATGTGCACAACCAGTTACAATGAGAACCTTGTTCCCCTACCAGCCCTGGAAAATGTGGTTGGGGTGGGTGGGAAGGACAGCTGGGGAATTTTAATGGCACCGCCACAGCCTGAAAACCGGCCAATGGGGGACTGTAAAATTCTGCCCAGAGAGTGTGCTGTTGTTTCTCCATCTGAAGGAAACTACACTGGGGTGTTCCCCAAGGGTGAATACCTCTGCAATTATTGACACATATTAACATCCTGGGATTGTCTGTAAAAGGTGCAACTTCAAAATTTATAATTGGCACAACACCTGAAAGTATTGTAAAATGTGAGAAGAATAATGATGGACTTCACGGAGATAAAGGCAGGTTGGTGGATGTGTGGCATTTCAAATCGAATGTAGAGAAGTGTGAAGTGATATATTATAAGAAGAAAAGGAGAGGCAATATAAAATAAAAGGTACAATTCTAAATGGAGTGCAGGAGCAGAGAGATCTGGGGTATAATACATGTATAAAATTTGAAGGTGGCGACCTGATAGACGTTTATACAATTATGAGGGGTATAGATAGGGTGAACAGTTGGAGGCTTTTTCCCAGGCCGGAAATGACAATTACAAAAGTGCACAAGTTCAAGGTGAGGGGGGAAAGGTTCAGTGGAGATGTGCGGGGAAAGTTTTTTACACAGAGGGTGGTGGTGGCCTGCAATGCACTGCCAAGTGGGGTGGTTGAGGCAGATACATTAGCGACCTTTAAGACTTATCTGGATAGGCACATGAACAGATGGGGTATAGAAGTCAAGAGATCTACCATGTGGAATTAGTGAAGTCTTGCGACACTAAAACTCAGTAGAAATTTGAGTTCAACTTCTCAGATGCAAACAAGAATCTTTATTGTCTCTATTTGATTACAATTAGGAGAAACTTAAATCTATTCTCAATAAAGTCCGGCTAGCAAAAGGACTTAAAGAGAAGTAACTTGTACACAATTCAACTTTCAAAATAATACAGAAATGGTTGCTTGCTTACGGCAAAACAGCTTGCATTTACTTCAAGAGTTAGAGTGGAAAAGTGAAAATATGAAAAATAAAGATAGCGAATAGTTAGATCAAAGTATAGGGTGATCCCGGAATAAAGATGGCCGTACGGACCATCATGTTTAAAGGAAATCTTATCAGTCTTGAGCCATCTATCTACACCTCTATGTCGTCCTAATTGGTTTGGGTTAGAATCAAATACATTTGATTTGATGGTTAACTGTCAATCCTTAATGTGCAACAGAATGTTTCATGTTTGAATATTTGTGTATGTTATGGAATGCGATTCTGTGTGTTGCTCTCTTTGGTTGTTTCTAATTATGGCGGTCAATATGGTCGACTTCCTTAATTCTAATTCCATTTGCTTTAGAGTCGCCAGGTATCTTTCGATACCGCCACAAGGTTCAAACCCGAATACTGATCAAAGAGTCGGTACACCAGTTAGTTAGTTCAAAGTCAATACTATTTATTTACACACACAGCAATATCTACTCATGCACAAAATACTACAGGCTAAACTATCACTACTGCTAAAGCCTATACTTAGCTTCGGGCGCCCACTCAGTCAGAGGAACAATGGCCGTTGTTCAGTTCTGAGGCTGCTGCGGTTGAAGTGGTAGAGGGGAGCAGCTAAGGCCGTCCATCTGGTAGCGAGCATTGACCTTGGACTTGGACTTATTTACTTCTGGTGCAGCTGGTGGACGGGTCTCTCCGCTGTGACAGCCAAGTCCAAGAGAGCGATTCTCTCTTGGGGCCTTCTTCTTATACCCGAAGGGGGCTTTGCGTACTTTTGGGCGGGCCTTGAACTTGGCCCCAATCAATTGGGCCATTTCTTGATCATTCGCATTGATCCTGACCAATAAAGGGGTCGGTGCCCTGATGGCTGGGCGTGTCCTAGGTGGCCGTTGGCCTTGCTTTGTTTCTGCTTTTGGTTTGGGGAACTGGCGCCGCGAGGTCTGGGGCCAGATCAGTTACTTAAGTATCTTCCTTTGTTCCCGGAGATGGGCCATCCATATGTTAATGGCCCTACAGTTTCAGTCTCGTCTGGGAGCTGTTTCTCCAATATGCAGACAGGCTCTGTGCCTGCTGGCTTTCTTAACATTGTCCATTTTTCCCTGCAATCTTTGCAAATGTCCATTTTGTATTCTGAAAGTGGCCATCCCAGATGGCTACATGTGCTTTTATCATGACTGGTTTCTACTTGTTCTCTGCTGACTTTGCTTTTACCCACATTCTGGACAATGGTGCCTTCATATTGCTATGGTGCTTACTTGGCCTTGATCTGATTACTGGTACAGCTCATTTCTTAATGTCAAACTGTCTTTGAAAATATGTTTATGAGAACAATAGCTTTTTCATCTTGCTTAGTGAAAATGTTTTTATCTCCAATTAGTTTATGCATGTGTCAGGCTTTTTGTGTCTCTGTTGAATCTATGTGTTTTGTCACGGCCTGAGGTTATGAGTACTGAAATCCTCATTTTAAAATGGGTATTAAAACTGGGTCTTAATATTTACACTAAATAGCCTTCTTTTACCTATCAGATCTATCTGGAAATAGTCGATTACTATCAGTCCGCCCTTTGATAAATCGAAAGATCAAGTGAGATATATCACAATAAGATAAAACGATATAATAAATGCGATAGGATAGATAAAAGCGCGAAGAAGAACTCATTCATATCGTCATTGCAGTTTTAAACAATAGAGTGGGCAAGCATTGCATTACAAGCATTTCAGATAAAATTATTATAATTCTTAAAGAATCATTATTATAAAATAACAATCAATCAATTAATCAAATTTGATTCTACTGATTCAGTATTAATCTATTAGCAATATGTTAACAATACAGTCAAATAATTGATTGATCAGTAACATTTCAACAATAATACTTCATTTCTATTTCATCTAATGGTGGTGCAGTGGGGTTAATGTGAATCATTCTGACTGTTGGGCCCTTGCGTTTAGTGAATAGTTGTTTAATGTACACGATACACTGGTATGTTATGTAAATGATGAATCCTTCTACACAGGAGAAAAAGATTATTCTTACTGTGGACATTCCAGTGTGCCCCAACCACCCGCAAAGTTTCTCCCAGATAGTGGTATCTGAGGGTGAGTCAAGTAAGTTTCTTGAATTCCTTTTGAATGTGTGCTGCCAGATCTTTAACTTCCTTTGAGTTATCTGGAATAAAAGTGCAACACTCCGCACCAATCAGGGCGCAGGTGCCACCTTTTTCGGCTAACACATAGTCAAGTGCCATTCGATTTTGTAATGCCATGGTTCGAATTGCTCGCATTTCGTCAGAAATTTTATCTAGGGCAGTGGTGGTGTAATCGGCTACGTTTTGTATGATGGTTGTTATTTTATTCAATTCATTGGCCACCCTTACTTCCCAATAGAAAGGAATAACTTTAGCATAAATTGCGTCTCATAAGGTTATGGCACGTTTATTTCTTCGAGTGGTTGGTTCTGAAACATAAGGGATATGAGGAAGATGACGGATGGCAGGTACTATGTATCCTAAATAGCAAGATCCTGACCAATATTTTGGGAGCCAGGAATATGCTTTGTCATCACGAATAAAATAAGTTCCATTATAAGCAGAGTATAAGTAAATATCTTCAAAGTACCAATGATATGAGAATGTTTTATTATTTGTGATGTTGTGTATGCCTGTTAGTATTGAGGACCTTTCAGTTCTTTGTAATGAATTTCGGGTACATTTATAAGCTGTGTTAACATTCAAATAATTAGTACAAACACTATTGCCCATTTCATCCCTTTAGAGTGATTACTAGTGAGGCATAGTGATCCTTTTTGTTTAATATTAGTTGGAAGGCTAATATATTTAGGAGTTTGTTAGGATTATATTTAAGTTGATGCCATCCTGAAAAGGTGTTTAGTGGATTGCCTGCAGATTTCTATAAGTTAATAAATTTCTTTAGATAAATCTTGTACCTTCCTTTTTCACACGCATATGCTCCAGAACGGATCACTACAGAGCGAGGGACACTCTGATAGATGTATCATTCTGCTGTTTCTGAAGCATTAAAGGGGATAGTTAAGAAGGGAATACCTTCTCCTGAGTTAGTAAGGGTTGCAATGCATACCCAACAATTGGAAATGTTGAAATTGTTAGCATATATCTTCGATGTGTAAAGGAATGTGTTCTCATTCAGTTCTAGTACAACATTTACAAAGCCAATCAAATAACTGAAAATGAACATTACGGTAAACATTTTTACAGATCTTAATACTTATACGCGGGCTTCACATCTGATGCGTGGATCCAACTTTTCTTTCCTTAGTATTACTTAAAACATTGATATACTGATTAAAAATTGATATCATGAATACATAATTTAGTAATAAACAATTAATAATAATAATTTCATGTATACAACTAAAATGATTATACAGTAAAATAACTGAAGTTGAGTATATTATTTAGTAATAAATGGTAAAAATATTATCAAAATTGGTTATGTAATTTAGTAATAAATTATTAATAATAATTCAAGTTATTGGTTAGTGGTGCATATGAATTAATATGAACCATGTGGATTGGTGGGGCACTAAGGGTAGGCATGCATTAGCCAAAGTACCTGATCAGCAACATTAGTACGTAAATGATAAGTCCAAATATGCAAAATAGGAAAAGATCCCTGAATGATGTTAATTCCTGTGCCACCTAACCAATTGGAAAGCCAACCCCAAAGAGTGTAATCAAAGAGTTGGTCAAGTTTATTTTTAACTTTGTATTGGATGTGAATTCCCAAGTCTTTGACATCTTCTGGATTATACTCAAAAGCTTTTGAAAGGGTTAATTTTCCTGCAGAAACAAAAGGTGGGGTATAGCTTGGGAATGATGCCATTCGCATCTTTCTCAAGTGTTTTTTGTTTATATATATGTCACTCAAATGGCCTGGGAGTAAAAGTCGGATTGCTGCCAAATTACTGCTTATCAATTATCTGAGAACAATGTGCTCTTGAAACATAGATTTGCTTTTAATCAGAGTTGTGCTTTTTAAAAAAAAACTGCTTCCACATTGTCTGAAGTTTTAATTTCCACGCTAATTTTAAACATTTATTTTAAAATATCAAACCCAATAACTTATTGAATATATGACAACCAATCTTGCGCTGAATGAACTTGGTTTTCTGTAGATGAATTCATCGACTCTGTTAAAGAAAGCACAGCTAACAAGATTTGTTAATAAAGCAACATTCAAAATAATGACAGTTTTCTCAAGTTAACAGTTCTTGGCAACTTTTAGCGATACGTGACTTGGGGCGTATCCCTGTAGCCAGGAGGCGGGCCTTCATCGTAGGAGTCCAGTTTGTAATAATGAAATCTGAAACTCGCAAAATGGCCTTCAACACGAGAAAGGAATTTCATACCTCTTCTGGAATTCTTTTTCGAAGTGAGTACAGGGGTTGGATTTATCGTTAACGGAGGAGGAGAGGCAACGATTGACGTGCTTTTTTTAGCAGTTGCGGTTTCGGACTGGGACTGAGGTCTGGGTAGGATCAAGTTTAAAGCAGGGACAAAATGGGTTTTTGATGATAAATCTTTTAAATGGTTTAGAACCCAGGCTGTCTTTATCACATCAGCTCCAAGCTGTTTGGTGCTTAATGAGTTAAGTTGGATTACACTTTGTTTGCCACTAGGCTCGTTGCTCAACCGAATAGGCTTTTCTTGTTTAAAAATCTCACAGTCTATTAAAGCTGCCATGAGAGGCTTTTGGATCGGGGTCAACAGCATGTCGTGGTCAGTCTCAGAGTCAGATAATGGTTTGTTCTGGGGTAAAAGTGTCCTTGATCCCGGAATGGACAGATAGTTCATTTAGCCAGACTCCCCCTGTGGAACTTCGATCAGTGTGTTCATTGTTTTCATGCCAGTAGCAGCTTGCAATAATGCAGGATCTGATCTAGTTACCGCTGGTACATCTTGGGCCTTAGTTAAAATCATTTCAACTCTTCCCATTGGTGGCGCTGTTAATTTATCTGTCAGTAATTTGCTATGACATTTCATGGTGTCCATGTCACTTTCCAAAATACATTTTTCCTCAAGTAACTGGCAATTTTGACTTTTAAGACCACCATTTTCTGATATTAACTGTTGAAGTTTGGATTCTGAGTCAGTATTTTTCCTTTGGAGTTCATCAATTTATAATAGTAATAGCTGAGTTCTGCATTTTGAGTCTGACAACAGCGTTTCAGTTTGATCAGATTTCTCGAGCTTCGATTTTCCAGCTCGCAATTGGTCAATGACTGCCACTAGTTTTTCTTTGGCAGTTTTAAGTTCGCAATTGTGTTTTGTGTTTGTGACTGTTTCTTGCTGCTTATGGAGCTGTGCCATTACTGCACCATTTCATAGGTTTCTTTTTGGTCAATCATGTGGTTTTTTCCAAAACTGTTTTGATGTTGTCAAGGGACCACTGTCCTTTAGGGGTGTCATATTTTGATTCAATTTTTGTGGATACTTTAGACTGTCCAAATTGTATATAAATCAAAGATCTAAGATCACCCAATATATCGTCAACAGAGACATCCGGTTCAGCGCGACCTCCCTTGGACGTTGTGGGAAGTAGTTCTCTACCAGTTGAAGGTTCTGAATCTATTTTCGGAGTCATGTCCGCCATAAACTCAGCCTTACACCCAATTTTTTGGTCGTCAACTATGCTTTTGTGCAATCTTTGTACACTACCGCGACCATTCACTATTCAGTCCTGTTTTATTTTAGTTTCTACGACCGGCTCCCGATTGAATAACACAGTCTGAAAAAGGTCCTTTCTAAGGGGTTGAAGCACTGCTTGATGTGGCTTTAAGACTTTTAATGGGTGAAAAAGATGTTTCTTACCCCAGTCTAGCCGTTTTTCTTTGGGTCTTCCGTCCTTCTGGTCTTTCTTCGGTCTTCTGATTTCCTCCGGCGCTCCTCCCCTCTTGCCGAACTACGCCAAATTGAAGAGATCTACCATGCGGAATTAGTGAAGTCTTGCAACACTAAAACTCAGTAGAAATTTGAGTTAAACTTCTCGGATGCAAACAAGATTCTTTATTGCCTCTATTTGACTACAATTAGGAGAAACTTAAATCTATTCTCAATAAAGTCCACCAAGCATTCAGAAAACTCAGAAACTCAGCCAAGCATTCAGAAAAACACAATGACTGCCCCATGAGAAAGCAAACAAAGAGCTCTATTGAAAATGCATGACCTTTTTCTAACATATACCTGCCAATCATAAGCAGTCTAGCAGATAGTTTTTTTCCCTTAACTCTCACTGACAGTTTCAACCTGTTTTTTAAGCTGAGTTAAGTTCAGGTTCCTCTGTTATGTGAATCACGTCCCACCCCATTCTCCTACTGGTAGAAATTGGATCTGTCAAGAGTTAGGGTGAGATTTCCGCATCCGTGGCCCACCTACCATTTGTAAGGATGCATGGGGCGAAATTCTCCGTAATCGGCGTGATGTCTGCCGACCGGCACCAAAAACGGTGCAAATCAGTCCGGCATCGCACCGCGCTAAAGGTGCGGAATCCTCCGCATCTTGGGGGGCCGGCCCCTAACCTTCAGAGGCTAGGCCCGCGCCAGACTGATTTCCGCCGCGCCAGCTGGCGGGAAAGGCCTTTGGTGCCCCGCCAGCTGGCACGGAAATGACATTGCCGGGCAGCGCATGCGCGGGAGCGTTAGCGGCCGCTCACGGCATCCCCGCGCATGCGCAGTGGAGGGGGTCTCTTCCGTTTCCGCCATGGTGCAGACCATGGCGAAGGCGGAAGGAAAAGAGTGCCCCCACGGCACAGGCCCGCCCGCGGATCGGTGGGCCCCGATCGCGGGCCAGGCCACCGTGGGGGCCCCCCCCCGGGGCCAGATCACCCCACGCCCCCCCCCCAGGACCCCGGAGCCCGCCCGCGCCGCCTGGTCCCGCCGGTAAGAGAGGTGGTTTAATCCACGCCGGCGGGACAGGCATTCCAGCAGTGGGACTTCAGCCCATCCGGGCCGGAGAATCGCTGGGGGGGGGCCGCCAACCGGCACGGCACGATTCCCGCCCCCGCCGAATCTCCAGTGCTGGAGAATTCGGCAACCGGTAGGGGCGGGATTCACGCCAGCCCCCGGCGATTCTCTGACCCGGCGGGGGGTCGGAGAATCTCGCCCCTGGAGTCTGCTCGATTCTGCAAACATCCAGTCCTTAGTGCTTGTCCGTAAAATAGTTGCTACTTTTGTCGAGCTCCTCTCCCCATCTGTTTCTCTTATCCTAAACACTTAACGATGCTTATGCAGCAACACCTACTGTTAACATGATTCTGCCATTGGGCAGCACTTGCTTCACAATCCTGAGAGTGTTCATAGTTAAGCAAACATCCAGTTTATGATAATCAATTGAGCTTGTAACAAAGCTCACTTCTGACTTCTAGAAATGACATACATTCATATGCAGGGACCGCTCTGCAAACAAAAGGAATATGTTCAAGTTTTACACTGTATTTGCATTACCCAGGAGCTTGGGAAGCATATAGATCCCCATTACTTTCTCCACTGTAATGCCTCAGCTAATCAGAGTCAACTTCCCAATGAATCAACAGCCTTTTCTCTTGTTGTATAAATTGTGGAGACCACTTGAAATTTGGCATTTTTGCATTTGTCCTATGAGTGCAAGACAATAAGCTTTAGAAACATGTCTCTCTTTTCAGCAATATAATTTTGATGATAGAGTCCTATTACAGTTATATGGAAGCGTTGCCCCTTTAAGAGAGCGGGCTCCACGCACTCTGTGACCAGATCGGGGCCAATCACGTGGAGCGCCCGAATCCCTGCCAACATGGAGTTCCATGGGGCCCTGGGAGCAGGACCCTGGGCAGTGTGGACCATGGAGCTGAAGTGTAAAGACCTGGGGCGCGATTCTCCACTCCCGTGCCGGTTTGGAGAATCGCCTGGGTCGCCAAATTTTCCCGCGACGCCAGTCTGATGCCCTCCCACGATTCACGGAAGTGGCCAGATCGGCACAATCGCGTTTTGCGCGGCGCAGTGCAGTGAATCGCCCGAGACAGCCAAAATGGCGATTCACCGGTACACCCGCGATTCTCAGTGCCGGATGGGCCGAGCGGTCTGCCCAAAACGGCGGGTTCCCCCCGGCGCCATCCACACCAGGTCGCTGCCGGCGGGAACAGCGCGGGAACGTTGGGGGGGGCGGCCCGCGGGGGGGCGAGGGGGGATCTTGCACGGGGGGGGGGGGGCGCCTCAAATGGGGTCTGGCCCACGATCGGTGCCCACCGATCGTCGGGCCGTCCTCTCTGAAGGAGGACCTCCTTTCTTCCGCAGCCCCGCAAAATCCGTCTGTTATCTTCTTGCGGGGTGGACTCAGAGAGGACGGCAACCACGTATGCGCGGGTTGGCGCCGCCAGTTATGCGGTGCCAGCCGCGTCATGTATGCGGCGCCGCCTTTACGCGGCGCCAAGGCCTGGCGTGCCTAAATGATGCGGCGCCGCTCCTAGCCCATTTTCGGGCCCTGAATCGGTGGGGATAGGGGCCGTTTCGCGCCGTCGTGAACCTCAACGGCGTTCACGACGGCGCGAACACTCTGTCTCCATTTCAGAGAATTGCGCCCCGGTTGTATCGAGTTCTGTGCCTGTTATCTAACAGCCTTTGGCTTTCATCTATAAACTCCTTTGTTGACGACTGTAAGCCTCCAGTGTGTCTTCAGCCACCACAAGTTACCATGGCTACGTTGCTGACTGAATGGCATGACATAGAACACATACAATTTGAGATTCAGTGTAAAGTGAAAATGGCGTTGCCAAAAAAGCCTAAATTTCTGTTTAAGCATAAAGTCAAGAATATTTTCCTCATTTGTGACCAAGCAGAAAAAAAACATCTATATTATGTTCAATATGTCAGTCATTATTTTACGTCAGGCACGGGGAGTCCACAGTGAGTAAAAGACATTTATTTAAGCAACAAGTATATACTTCAGGCCCGGTTAAACCTCGTTGAGTTCTCTCTCTCTCTCTCTCTCCGGTCATTTCTACACTGACTGACCTTTCATACAAGCACAGGAAAGCTACCCCGCCCCTAGCAGGGGAGCTCATTCTCCTCAAAGTGAAATGAAAATCGCTTATTGTCACAAGTAGGCTTCAAGTGAAGTTACCGTGAAAAGCCCCTCGTCGCCACATTCCGGTGCCTGTTCGGGAGGCTGGTACGGGAATTGAACCGTGCTGCTGGCCTGCCTTGGTCTGCTTTAAAACCCAGCGATTTAGCCCTGTGCTAAACCAGCCAAGGAGCACGGGGAAAACAATCATCCCCACATCGTGGCCGGGATTCTCCCCTAACCGGTACAAACTAGTACAAACTGGACGGTCTGCACCTGGGCAGGACTGGAACCGATGTCCTAGGGGGGGTGTTTGCTAGAGCTGTTGGGGAGAGTTTAAACTAATGTGGCAGGGGGATGGGAACCGATGCAGGAAGTTGGAAGGTAGTAAAACAGGGACAGAAATAAAAGGCAGTAAGGGGGAAAGTGTAAGGCAGGGAAGACATAGTCAAAAATCAAAAAGGGCGACAGTACAAGGTACAGTGACTGAGGGGAGCTCAGTGAATAGGACCAGGAATACGAAAAGAAATAAAACAGGAAGTGAAAACATTAATGGTAAGCGACGCGGCAGGTTGTTACATGAAGATATGGGTTCAACGACAAGGAAAATTAGGAGAAAGGTTAAGAGGAAATATAACTTAGGCGAGGTTACTGATCGAGGTGTTAAGATTCAGAACAGAGGTAAAAAAAGCCAACATAAGTGTACTTTACCTGAATGCTCGTAGTATTCGGAATAAGGTAAATAAGTTGATGGCGCAAATCATCGTGAATGACTATGATTCAGTGGCCATTACTGAAACATGGTTAAAGGATGGTCACGACTGGGAGTTAAATATCTGAGGGTATCAAACTTTTCGGAAGGACAGAGTGATGTAAGGGAGGTGGTGTAGCTCTGTTATTTAAGGATGACATCCGGGCAACAGTAAGGGATTACATCGGTGTTATGGAGGATAAGGTTGAATCCATTTGGGTGGAAATCAGGAATAGTGAGGCGAAAAAGTCACTGATAGGAGTAATCTATAGGCCACCAAATAGTAACATTATGGTGGGGCAGGCAATAAACAAAGAAATAACTGATGCATGTAGAAATGGTACAGCAGTTATCATGGAGGATTTTAATCTACATGTCGATTGGTTTAACCAGGTCGGTCAAGGCAGCCTTGAGGAGCAGTTCATAGAATGTATCCGCGATAGTTTCCTAGAACAGTATGTAATGGAACCTACAAGGGAACAAACGGTCCTAGATCTGGTCCTGTGTAATGAGACAGGATTGATTCAGGATCTCATAGTTAGGGATCCTCTCGGAAGGAGCGATCACAATATTGTGGAATTTAAAATACAGATGGAGGGTGAGAAGGTAAAATCAAGCACTATTGTTTTGTGCTTAAACAAAGGAGATTACAATGGGATGAGAGAAGAACTAGCTAAGGTAGATGGGGAGCAAAGACTTTATGGTGAAACAGTTGAGGAACAGTGGAGAACCTTCCAAGTGATTTTTCACAGTGCTCAGCAAAGGTTTATACCAACAAAAAGGAAGGACGGTAAAAAGAGGGAAAATCGACCGTGGATATCTAAGGAAATAAGGGAGAGTATCAAACTGAAGGAACAAACATACAAAGTATCAAAGGTCAGTGGGAGACTAGAGGACTGGGAAATCTTTAGGGGGCAACAGAAAGCTACTAAAAAAGCTATAAAGAAGAGTAAGATAGATTATGAGAGTAAATCTGCTCAGAATATAAAAACAGATAGTAAAAGTTTCTACAAATATATAAATCAAAAAAGAGTGGCTAAGGTAAATATTGGTCCTTTAGAGGATGAGAGGGGAGATTTAATAATGGGAGATGAGGAAATGGCTGAGGAACTGAACAGGTTTTTTGGATCGGTCTTCACAGTGGAAGACACAAATAACATGCCAGTGACTGATGGAAATGAGGCTATGACAGGTGAGGATCTTTAGAGGATTGTTATCACCAAGGAGGTAGTGATGGGCAAGCTAATGGGCCTAAAGGTAGACAAGTCTCCTGGACCTGATGGAATGCATCCCAGAGAGCTAAAAGAGATGGCTAGGGAAATTGCAAATGCACTAGTGATAATTTACCAAAATTCACTAGATTCTGGGGTGGTCCCGGTGGATTGGAAATGAGCAAATGTGACACCACTGTTTAAAAAAGGAGGTAGGCAGAAAGCGGGTAATGATAGGCCAGTGAGCTTAACTTCGGTAGTAGGGAAGATGCTGGAATCTATCATTAAGGAAGAAATAGCGAGGCATCTGGATGGAAATTGTCCCATTGGGCAGACGCAGCATGGGTTCATAAAGGGCAGGTCATGCCTAACTAATTTAGTGGAATTTTTTGAGGACAATAACAGTGCGGTAGATAACGGGTGGCAATGGATGTGGTATATCTGGATTTCCAGAAAGCCTTTGACAAGGTGCCACACAAAAGGTTGCTGCATGAGATAAAGATGCATGGCATTAAGGGGAAAATAGTAGCATGGATAGAGGATTGGTTAATTAATAGAAAGCAAAGAGTGGGGATTAATGGGTGTTTCTCTGGTTGGCAATCAGTAGCCAGTGGTGTCCCTCAGGGATCAGTGTTGGGCCCACAACTGTTCACAATTTACATAGATGATTTGGAGTGGGGACCAAGGGCAATGTGTCCAAGTTTGCAGACGACACTAAGATAAGTGGTAAAGCAAAAAGTGCAGAGGATACTGGAAGTCTGCAGAGGGATTTGGATAGGCTAAGTGAATGGGCTAGGGTCTGGCAGATGGAATACAATGTTGACAAATGTGAGGTTATCCATTTTGGTAGGAATAACAGCAAAAGGGATTATTATTTAAATGATAAAATATTAAAACATGCTGCTGTGCAGAGAGACCTGGGTGTTCTAGTGCATGAGTCGCAAAAAGTTGGTTTACAGTTGCAACAGGTGATTAAGAAGGCAAATGGAATTTTGTCCTTCATTGCTAGAGGGATGGAGTTTAAGACTAGGGAGGTTCTGCTGCAATTGTATAAGGTATTAGTGAGGCCACACCTGGAGTATTGTGTTCAGTTTTGGTCTCCTTACTTGAGAAAGGACGTACTGGCACTGGAGGGTGTGCAGAGGAGATTCACTAGGTTAATCCCAGAGCTGAAGGGGTTGGATTACGAGGAGAGGTTGAGTAGACTGGGACTGTACGCGTTGGAATTTAGAAGGATGAGGAGGGATCTTATAGAAACATATAAGATTATGAAGGCAATAGACAGGATAGATGCGGGCAGGTTGTTTCCACTGGCGGATGAAAGCAGAACTAGGGGGCATAGCCTCAAAATAAGGGGAAGTAGATTTAGGACTGAGTTTAGGAGAAACTTCTTCACCCAAAGGGTTGTGAATCTATGGAATTCCTTGCCCAGTGAAGCAGTAGAGGCTCCTTCATTAAATGTTTTTAAGATAAAGAAAGATAGTTTTTTGAAGAATAAAGGGATTAAGGGTTATGGTGTTCGGGCCGGAAAGTGGAGCTGAGTCCACAAAAGATCAGCCATGATCTCATTGAATGGTGGAGCAGGCTCGAGGGGCCAGATGGCCTATTCCTGCTCCTAGTTCTTATGTTCTTATGTTCTAACCGGCGGGGCGGGGGTCCCGGCGGGTTGGAGTGGCGAGAACCACTCCGGCGTTGGGCCGCCCGAAACATGCACCTTTTGGGGCCAAGCCCTCACCTTTAGGGGCTAGGCCCGCGCCGGAGTGGTTGCCACCCCGCCGGCTGGCGTGGAAGGCATTTGGCGCCACGCCCGCCGGGGCCGACGGGACTCTGCCGGCCGACCGAAGTCTGTGCATGCGCGGGAGCGTCAGTGGCTGCTGACGTCATCCCCGCGCATGCGCAGGGGGGGTCACCTCCGCGTCGGCCATCGCGGAGGCTAAGGCCAAGGTGGAAGGAAAAGAGAGCCCCCACGGCACAGGCCCGCCTGCGGATCGGTGGGCCCCGATCACGGGCCAGGCCACCGTGGGGGCACCCCCCGGGGCTAGATCGCCCCGCGCCCCCCCAGGAGCCCGGAGCGCGCTCACGCCGCCTGGTCCCGCTGGTAAGGGAGGTGGTTTGATTCACGGCGGCGGGACTAGCATTCCAGCAGCGGGACTTCGTCCCATCGCAGGTCGGAGAATCGTCGGGGGGGGCGCCGACTGGCACAGCGCGATTCCCGCCCCCGCCGAATCTCTGGTGCCGGAGAATTCGGCGGCCGGCGGAGGCGGGATTCACGCCGCCCCCCCCGCGATTCTCCGACTTGGCGGGGGATCGGAGAATCCCGCCCCGAGTGTCCCATGCTGGTTATTACAATTATTTTCCATTTTGAGTGGAGGCAGACATCTATAAAACAATATGAAAGTACCATTGAACATAGAGGTGGTTTAACAAAAAATTCTAGTTCACCTGTGTTGGCTATTTTTTTCAACAAGTCAACATAGAGTTAAGTCAACATACAAGACTGTATGGACAGCAGGTATAACCCCGAAACCTGACCCCTGGAACACTGTTATTGTATGATTTATAAATAGTGTCTGACTCTTCAGTAGTGTGACATCACATCTTTGGTAATTATATGTTTGGCATTTGTAATGTATTTGTGCAAAGGTTAAAATATAGACAGCTATATAGCTTTGCTGCAATGCACAGCCTATATTTCCAATCCTGGCTACTTTGCTCTGCTCCCACCCTGCCCACTCAATTTTCAGGGTGGCGGGGGCTCGGCCCTTGCCATACAAAGAGTCAGCGGGTAACCACCGCCGGTGACTCCAGCATCCCCAACACCATTTCACACCCTAGCGAGCGTTGATTGGCATAAGGTAAGACGTCATCCCTCAGCCGGGAGTCAGCTTGGAGAGCTGCTGACCAATGGAATGGCCAGCAGCTCTCCAGTCCCTCCAGACACAGCGCTGCAATGGCTGGAAGAGGGACTGCAGAGAGCTGCCTGGAACTAAGTGCCAGGAACCAGGACAGTTAAGTGGCTACGGTCCCAGGGCAGGGAGGGTAGGGATTCCTCGGATGATCGGGGGTTTGGTGGATAGGCCTTAAGGGGAGGGAGGTCCGGAGGTCACCAGGTCCTGAGGGGAGGGCACCTCCAGTCAGAAGGGGGATCCTGATGGGGGTTCCATCTGAGCTGCCTCCATCTTTCGGGGCAGCATGGTAGCATGGTGGTTAGCACAAATGCTTCACAGCTCCAGGGTCCCAGGTTCGATTCCGGCTTGGGTCACTGTCTGTGCGGAGTCTGCACATCCTCCCCGTGTGTGCGTGGGTTTCCTCCGGGTGCTCCGGTTTCCTCCCACAGTCCAAAGATGTGCGGGTTAGGTGGATTGGCCATGCTAAATTGCCCATAGTGTCCAAAATTGCCCTTAGTGTCCAAAATTGCCCTTAGTGTTGGGAGGGGTTACTGGGTTATGGGGATGGGGTGGAGGTGTTGGCCTTGGGTGGGGTGCTCTTTCCAAGAGCCGGTGCAGACTCGATGGGCCGAATGGCCTCCTTCTGCACTGTAAATTCTATGACAATCTATGATAATCTATGATAATCTGCCATCCTAAAAATTGAAGCTGGGCAGGAAAAGGCTACGAAGTAGCCCCAAGGGCCATGATTGGGGTAAGAGTGGCTTCCTCTCTGTGGCCCTGGCTGCCCCACAATAAAATTACTCCAAGGTCTGGATGTGAGGATTCCAGGAGGGAATACCTTCCATGCAATTTTGTGCTCACCTCTCGCCTCAGAACCTGCCCGGGGAAGGGGTTTGGGGGCACACGAGGGGTGGGATTCTCCCAAGCCACGGCGTATGGGAGAATTGCCGTCCACGCCATTTTTTCCCGCGGCGCCGGTCCAACACCAGCAGGCGATTCTCGGAGGAGCGGAGAATCGGGGCGATTTGCGCTGCCGTGCTTGGCGCGGCGGCGGTCGCGGGCCGCGGTCCGCGGCCGGGCCACCGATTCTCCGGCGTGGATGGGCTGTGTGGCCGCGCGGAAATGGCAGAGTCCCGCCGCCGCCGTTCACCCTTGCTCGCAGCCGGCGGGAACTCTGCGCGCAGGGTCGGGTGGCGGCCTGTGGGGCGGGGAAAGGCGCTTCCTCACCGGGGGGTCCTCCGATGGGGTCTGGCCCGCGATCGGGGCCCACCGATCGGCGGGCCGGCCTCTCCAGCCCCTGCCCTATTTCATTACGCGGCCGGCCCCTGAACCGCCGATGCCATGTTGCGTCGGGGCCGGCACGTAGAGGAAGTCCCCCGCACATGCGCGGGTTGGCGCGGCGCCCAGTTGGCACCGAGAAGGGAGGCTGGAGCGACCTGAACCGCTCCAGCGCCGTGCTGGCCCCCTGTGGGGGCCGGAATCGGTAGTGCCCGTGCCCGTTTCACGCCGTTGGGAAACGCGACGGCGTTCATGACGGCGCGAACACTCGGGCTCCATTTCGGAGAATCCCGCCCCAGATTTTGGCCTGTGTGTCCTCAGATTCAGTTTAGAAAATATGGCCACCCAAATGTGTCTGAATGTGTAAACATGTGCATAGGCACGCTGGCACAGTGTTTAGCACTGCTGCCTCACAACGCCAGAGAAACAAACGGGTTTGATTCCCACCTTGGGTGACTGTGCGGAGTCTGCATGTTCTCCCCATGTGTGCGTGGGTTTCCTCCGGGTGCTTCGCTTTCCTCCCACACTCCAAAGATGTGCAGTCTGGGTGGATTGGCCATGGTCAGTGCGCAGGGTTGCAGAGGTAGGGCGGGGGAGTGGGCCTAGGTAGAGTACTGTTTTGGAGGCCTCTTTCTGCACTGTAGGGATTATGGATTCTATGAGTAAGTGTGTATGTGATCTTGAGTGTGCGTCTGTGTTTGACTGAATATGTATTTGAATTTGATGAGGGACCACATGGCAGGCTCATGACGTAGATTAGAGAGCAATAGTTGATTTTTTAAAATTTTATACCTCATTTGGACCCATTTTAGGGGTTATAATTTACTCCAGAGTTTTTAAGACAAACCTTAATTCTCCTCCTCCACTTCTACTCTTTCATAGAATTTACAGTGCAGAAGGAGGCCATTCGGCCCAGCGAGTCTGCACCGGCTCTTGGAAAGAGCACCCTACCCAAGGTCAACACCTCCACCCTATCCCCATAACCCAGTAACCCCACCCAACACTAAGGGCAATTTTGGACACTAAGGGCAATTTATCATGGCCAATCCACCTAACCTGCACATCTTTGGACTGTGGGAGGAAACCGGAGCACCCGGAGGAAACCCACGCGCACACGGGGAGGATGTACAGACTCCGCACAGACAGTGACCCAAGTCGGAATCGAACCTGGGACCCTGGAGCTGTGAAGCAATTGTGCTAACCACAATGCTACCGTGCTGCCCCTTTCATTGGCCTCCTGTCCCAATGAAGCTCAAAGCTGAAGAAACAGCAGCTCATCTTATCCTTAGACACTTTACAACCTACCAGACTAAACAATTTCACCTAATTGCCTTTGCCTAATTGCACTATTGTCTCTTTTCTAATTTACTCGTGCCAGCCCTCTGCCCTATCGCAGCTCTCCACCTTAGTTCCTTTCTCTTCCTCCTCTTCTCCTTAGCTCAGAATTTGGTTTTAAACTGTTAACTTACTGATTTTTCCAGTTTTGATGAAAGGTCATTGATCGGGAATGTTCACTCTGCTCCCGCCTGCGGAGGCGCTGCCTGACCTGCTGAGTATTTCCAGCCTTTTTTTAATTTTAGAGCTGACCTTTATTTCATTTGCGCAGTGGAGTGGGTTGTGCGTTGTTAACAGTGGCAGAAATTACTTTGGTGTGACTCCCACGTCGCACAGGATGAGGCAAGAATTCCTTTAAGTGCTTTTGCCGGAGAGATCAAAGGGAGCAGTAAGCCAGGCAGATCGTTTTCTTTGGCTTTCTGCGTTGCTTCCATCATAGGCTGCATTCTTAGTGAGACAGGAACAAGAAGGGGCCGAAAGGCTGCATGAGCCCCACCTTTAGATATAATTAAGAAGTAGTGTTATGGGCGAGGTGTTTTCAGAACCCCAAAATGTATCATGGAGTTCAACCAACCTCTCCCTTTAATGGATTGTTGCTTTTGAAGCATGCGGCTTGTTCTCTAGGTGTGATATTACAGTTATGGACACTTGGGTTTTTAAACACAAAACAATGTTTATTCTATGAACTCAACTTAATCTTTTAAATAAACATTGGATCAATTAACACCCCTTGCTTCAAAGATAACCCCGAAAATAACACAACACTAAATACTCCTTCAGTTATTCCTTTCAACATCCCAGAGACTTAACACCTTTAAACAGAAACACCTCAGGTTATAGGCATTACTTTCATTAGTTTAAATCACCCAAATGATCCAGAGATAGTCTTTCATGGCAGAGATCACAGCAGATCCAGCTCACTGCAAAACACAGACACACACCCAACTCTTTTCCTCAAAACTGAAACTTCAAAATGGCTGAACTGAGCTCAGCTCCACCCACTCTCTGACATCACTGTTTTCTTAAAGGTACATTGCTTAAACATCCATTTCTTAAAGGTACTCTCACATGACAGTAGTTACCCTCAAATGAGGCTGAAAGAAATTGTGGGGCTTCATTAAAGCAATAGATCAGGGGGATTTAGCAAACACTTGGAAATTAAAAAGACACAAACAACATTGTTGAACTATTTTGGGCATGCCTCGTTAACTCCAAATGCGAAGGGAGCAATGTTCAACCCTATCCAATTGTTGCCGCTGATTGGTCTCATTCCTGGAAATGTTATTATGTGGCCTCTCGCCTCCAAGCACTTAGCTCCGTCCCACCCAATTAAATACTTAGGGTCCCCAGTAGCCCTTTGGCTTCTTTACTGTTGTAATTATGGAGAAAAACTAATGCAACTTCAATATTCCTCATTTTATGGCCTAGGATAATGGTACTCCAATAAAAAAAAGAGTTGGATTAATTACAGAATCATAGAATAAAAAGCACAAAGGAGGCCACTTGGCCTTTGGGCCCAGTGTCTCTTTGAAAGACCTCCCCAATTATTCCCAAACCCACTCTCTCGTTCCCTGTATCTCCGCAAATATTTTGTTTTTATGTATTTATATTCCCTTTCAAAAGTTACTGTTAATTCACGGAGGGGATGGACACTGGATAACTATCTGGGGTTAAAGCTGTAAGCTTACATCGGAAAGGCTTGGACATTGGCTGGGATTCCTGCGGTGAAAGTGGCGCCACCCAAGGAGTCACCATCAGGAAAACCCTATGCTTTGAGAGTCTAAGGATTACATTTCTGCTATTTATGAATCATGCAAGGCTCATAATAAAACATGTTTTTGTCCAATTATGTAGTCTATACCTCAGGAGACTGGCAAGGGATTCAACAGAGCAAAATTGTCTAGGTTCCACGTTTTAATTGAACGGGATAGGACAGGAGCCTACAATTTACAACAGATGCTTCCTTTGGAAATGAGGATTGCGTCTTTACCCATGAAATAACAGTTCAGGTATATGGATTGTGTTTCTCAGATAATTATACATGATCCCAACAGCTGGGATCCACACTCCAGGGTTGAAGCATCTTCTGTACTTAATAACTAACTCTGACTTGATGACACTGGGCAATCTGCTAACAGTTTAGGCTTCACTCCTTCTTCCTCAAGGCCAGATTATTGGGGAATGAAGGCCAGATGACAGGATCATAAATCGGTGGCTTTATTGAAAGAGGAATACACAGGGGTTGACGCCTGTCATTTATTTAACCATGCTGGGTTGACCTGAGCTGTCCTTTTATACTTGAAGATCGCACAAATTATTTACATGCAAGGGACTATTTAACTGTTAGAGTGCTGGATGGTAGAGGAGAATCATGTTTAAATTATAACTGGATAGCTTGGGACAATGCAGATGACAGGATAGCACAAGATCAGCTAACAAACATTTCAAATTTCAGAAGTGCTACATTCTCAATGCTTCCATGATCTTTGTAAAAGCCCATCAGTGTGAAAGAAGCTCTCATTTTGATGGTGGGCGGGATTCTCCGGGCGCCGACGCTGAAATCGGGGCGTGCGGTCGGGCGGAGAATAGCCCCGTGGCAGGCGCCGATTGGATGCCGAATCGCGATGCTTCGCCTCCCGAAAATGGCGCCGCACGTAGCTGAAACACCATTAGTGGACCCACCCGCGATTCTCCATCTTTGATGGGCCGGATTCCCGCCGGCGCGGTCCACGTGTGCTCTCAGAAATCGTGAACCTGGCGTGGTGGCTGCTGAGAGAGAGAGAGGGCGTACGGACAGTGTCCGGCATCGCCAGCCTTCGCCGGCAGCCTGTGCCGCTGGCCGGTGGGTTTCTGCTCGGGCTGGGGGGGAGTAGTGGGGGGTGGCCAGGAGGTGGGCTGTGGGGTCAGGGTGGACGGGTACAAAACACCATTTCCGCAGCCGGCAAGACAGCCATGCAGCAGCACATGCCGCTGACAGCTCACTTTAAACCTGGTGAACTGGGTCGTATAGGTGATCTCCCCTGGGCAGCCCCAAGGGTGCCTTCTGGCCCCAGATGACGCATCAGCTGTATGGGCGCTCCAGCACAAACTGTCCCATCTTTTCGGACCTGATCAGTGTGTGTGTGTGGGGGGTGTATGTTTAAATGCGGCTGCAGCTTGTCAGCCCTGCAAATGTCCATCACGGCCCCGCCGCTTCCTGCATCATTTTGCGTGGGTTTTGATGGTGTTCCACACGACGCTGCTGCTAGCCCCTCACCAGGAACAGAATCGGTGCGGGCTTGGCGCCGATGTTTCTGACATGAAAGTCCACGGATTCTCCGTTGGCGTCAACACTTAGACTCAGAAACTGAGAATCTGGCCCAGTGTCTTTCATCATTCTCAGGGGCAGCACGGTAGCACAGTGGTTAGCACAATTGCTTCACAGCTCCAGGGTTCCAGGTTCGATTCTGGCTTGGGTCACTGTTTGTGCGGAGTCTGCACATCCCCCCTGTGTGTGCGTGGGTTTCCTCCGGGTGCTCCGGTTTCCTCCCACAGTCCAAAGATGTGCAGGTTAGGTGGATTGACCATGATAAATTGCCCTTAGTGTCCAAAATTGCCCTTAGTGTTGAGTGGGGTTACTGGGTTATGGGGATAGGGTGGAGGTGTTGACCTTGGGTAGGGTGCTCTTTCCAAGAGCCGATGCAGACTCGATGGGCCGAATGACCTCCTTCTGCACTGTAAATTCTATGATAATTCTGGGATATCCTGACAGCAACAAAACTCTTTTGATAGGTAGTAACTGTTAGGATCAAGGGAACATATCAGCCAATTATCAATGTGATTAAAACGAGCAGACCATCTGTTTTAGGATATTGATTGAAGCATAGATATTGGCTAGAACATGGGGGACAACTCTTCAAAATAGTGATGTTGGAGCTTTTACGCCCATGAGACGGCTGAAACGGCCTGGGTTTCACAGCTCACCCAAGGACCATTGATTTTATATTTAAATAATGGAAAGTTTAGTTGAAGAACATTTGCTAATGAAATGTGAATGATGACTGATCAATGATTGATTTGGAATTAGCCCTGTGGCTAGTTAGGCTGGTTTGTGTGGTCTCTGTATATACCTTACCTGAGAGATGATATAGTTAACAGCAAGTTAGTTTGGTATAGAATTTCTACACTTCACCCCCACTTTAAGAGGCCCCTTCGTACCCCCCTCATCTCCCCTTTCATGGGCATGGCACCCCCTCAGGCCCCAGCCCTTGGCAGTGCCATTCTAGCACCTGGCCACCCTGGCAGTGCTCTTGCCAGCCTGGTGATGCATCCTGGCAGTGCCAGCCTGGCAGTTCCAACTGGGCATCTGGGCAGTGCCATGGTGGCAGTGCCGGGGTTCCAGCCTGGTAGTGCCAAGGTACCCGAGTGCCAGAGAGAGAGCCAGGGTACCAACCTGCCCTGTCCCTGACCACTCAGGAGTCTCCAAGGGCCTGGGAACCCCCCCCCCCCCTCAAGTGCCATTACCCCTGGTCCACGTTTGTGTGAACCAGTGCTAAATGGCGCCATGGCGGGGTGCTCCATGCCTGGGCGTTAGTTCCTGGGCACTGGGCTGATCTGGCGCAGATATAAGTAAGTGAGCCTAATGGTTTATTTAAATATGTATATCTGGATCTCGCCTCGAGAGGTCGCGATCCAGATTGTGACATCTCGGGAGATCCCATTTGATCTCGCGAGAGGTTCTAAGCATTATAAATCGCGTGGCAGGCAGTGGCCTCATAGCATAAGGGAGTTGGGCGTGACAAGGCCATTCGATCGCACCCTTTGAATTTATTTCAAGCTGACTAGGTACATTATAACTACCTTAAATCAGGTTACTCGCAGATGGTGGACTGATATTGTGATTAAAAATGCTTATTTATCGTGATAAAACCATTTATAGCTGCATTAATCAAACTGCTGAAGAACATCAAGCAATATATTTGAAAGCAAATTAGCAAATCAAATTAAAATGTTGCCCAATTGTCCTGGTTCATGGTCGATTTCACATTTGCCTATGCACGAATCAACTTGAGCAAAGACATAAGAAAGAATTTGTCAAAAACAGGTGCAACATTAGGTGTAATTCACTGATTGCACTGAAAGTGGAAACTCTACAACTTTGTTATTAGATTAAGCCGATAGCAACATTGGCCTTAAATCAGAATAACAAGGAAGAAAATGAAAAATCCAATGACCGATATCTCAGCAATACCGGCTGAACAAAGAGCGCTGACTTTTTAAAATTCTTTCATGAATGCGAGCACAGCTGGCAAGGTCAGTATTTGTTGCCCATTGCAAATTGCCCTTGAGACTCTACCATCAATGGACATGGCCATTAACTGGACTGTTCATCATTAAGGTTGAAAGAGGGATGTCATGGTAAGGAGCCACAATGTTATTCATTTAAAAAAATGATTGTTCCATATTTGCTTGTTGTGCGGAAATTTCCAAATATGCAGGAACTCCGAAAAAGTCAGATGACCTACCACTGTGATGTAGACCTACAGGATGGGTAATCTGAACTGCTACAACCTGGAAATCTTCACAACCACCGGAAAGCCACGTTATTGCTAATTTAGGAGGAACCCCTGGGCGGGCTTCTCCGACCCCCTGCCGGCTTCCGAATTCTCCGACCCCGGGGATTTGGCGGGGGCGGGAATCGTGCCGCGCAGGTCGGCGGCCTCTGGCAGCGGCAACCCCGGCGATTCTCCGGCCCGCGATGGGCCGAGTGGCCGCCCGTTTTTTTTTGCCGGTCCCGCCGGTGTAAATTAGAGTAGGTCCTTACCGGCGGGACCTGGCGGTGCGGGTGGCCTCCGGGGTCCTCGGGGGGGGCGCGGGGGGATCTGGCCCCAGGAGGTGCCCGCACGGTGGCCTGGCCCGCGATCGGGGCCCACCTATCCGCGTGCGGGCCTGTGCCGTGGGGGCACTCTATCGTTCTGCGTCGGCCGCTACGGTCCTCCGCGATGGCCAACGCAGAGATTAACTCCCCCTGCCATGCGCAGGGATGACGCCAACACACGCTGGCGCTCCCGCACATGCGCTACCAACTGGGTCTCAGCTGACACCACCCTGTGCCAGTGCCAAGGCTTATCTTGACTTTTTGAACAAATGACAAATGTTTTGGTTAAAGTGCATTTTAAATAAGGAGAGTGAGAGAGAGGCAGAGCAAAGAATTCTAGAGCTTAGGACCCATGGGGGCGAGGAGCAGAGAAAATTGAAGATGTGTAACACGCCATAACTGGAGGACCACAGACAGCTCAAAGGGCTGGAAGAGGTTATAGAGATGCGGTGAGGTCTTGGAAGGATTATAAAACAATAATGAGAAGTCTAAAATTGAGGCTCGCCAAACAAGAAGTTAGGGCAGGTCAGTGAGTACAGGGGTGACGGATGAAAGAGATTTGGTATGATTTAAGATGTGGGCAGTAAATGTTTAGTTGATCTAAAGTTTATGGCAGGTTGAAGTTGGGAATTCACCCAGTATAACATTGGAATAGTCAGGTCCAAAGGTACCACAGGCATGGATGAAGGTTTCAGCAGTAGATGGGTTCAGCAAGGACAGGAATGGGTGATGTTACTGAGATGGAAGTAAGCAGTTTTGGTAATGGAGAGGATATAGGGTCACAAGCTCAGCTCAGCTCAGGGTCAGAGAGGATGCCAAGGTTGGGATCAACCTGGTTTTCCTTCAGACATTGATCAGACAGAGGGATGAGTAAGGGCCTGGGAAATGCAATGGGTGGTGGGGAATGAAGAAAGATGAGATCGCGGAGTACTTGGAAGTGCATGGTAAAATAGGACTGAGTCAGCACGGCTTTGTCAAAGGGAGGTCATGTTTGACAAATCTGTTAGAGTTCTGGGCAGCACATGGGCAGCGCGGTAGCACAAGTGGATAGTACTGTGGCTTCACAGCACCAGGGTGCCAGGTTCGATTCCCCGCTGGGTCACTGTCTGTGCGGAGTCTGCACGTTCTCCCCGTGTCTACGTGGGTTTCTTCCGGGTGCTCCGGTTTCCTCCCGCAGTCCAAACAAAGACGTGCTGGTTAGATGGATTGGCCACGCTAAATAGCCCTTAGAGCCCAAAAGGTTTAGGAGGGGTTATTGGGTTATGGGAATGGGGTGGAAGTGAGGGCTTAAGTGGGTCAGTGCAGACTCGATGGGCCGAATGGCCTCCTTCTGCACTGTATGTTCTATGTTCTATGTTCTTTGAGGCGGTAACAAGGATGTTAGTCAAAGGAGAACCAGTGGACATGATTTGTTTAGATTTCCAGAAGGCCTTTGACAAGGTGCTGCATAGGAGATTGTTAAATATGTTAAGAGCCCATGGTGTTGAGGATAAGATGCTGGCATGGATAGAGGATTGGCTAACTGGCAAAATGCAGAGAATGCAGATATAGAGGTCTTTTTCAGGATGGCAGCCGGTGACTAGTGGTGTGCCTCAGGGGTCTGTGCTGGGCCCGCAACCTTTCATAATATATATTAATGATCTGGAAGAAGGAACTGAAGGCACTGTTGCTAAGTTTGCAGATGATACAAAGATCTGTAGAGAGACAGGTAGTATTGTGGAAGGAAGAGGGTTGCAGAAGGATTTGGACAAGCTAGGAGAGTGGGCAATGAAGTGGCAAATGAAATACAATGTGGAAAAGTGTGAGGTTATGCACTTTGGAAGGAGGAATTTAGGCGCAGACTAAATGGGGAAATGCTTAGGAAATCAGAAGCACAAAGGGACTTGGGAGTCCTTGTGTTATGGGCCAGGGTTCAGAGAACCCCAAAGTGTATCATGGAGGTCACCTGACCCACAACTTTTAATAGATTGTGGTATGGGGAGCACACGGCCCACTCTACAGGTGTAGTACAGCAGAAATGGAAAGTATTTTTTAAAGCAAAACAATGTTTATTCTACGAACTCAAGTTAACTTTTCTAAAACAAACAGTGAACATCTCAGCAACCATTAATTCAAATACACTCCCCAAAGAATACAACACTAAGTAACCTGTATGCTGTCCTTTTCACCCAGAAGACTTAACAAACCTTTAAACAGAAGCACATCAGGGTTTACATTCAATACTGACAACATTTATAATTCTGAATTCACCAAATGATTAAGAGATAGCCCTTCATGGCAGAGAGCTCAGCAATACAGCTGCTTTGGTTGACTTCAGCTGCAACACACTGAAAAACGAAACCAAAAAGACAGAGATATACCCAAGCTTTTCTCAAAGTGAAATTAAAAAGCAGAACCAGAGCTCAGCTCCACCCACACTCTGACATCACTGCAGTAACATGAGCAGCCAAACAGTTCTTAAAGCGACATTCTCATGACACCTCCCCCCAAGACAAAAGACCCCATCAACTTCAAGATGGTTTCATTTTTCACCTTTTCACCATCCTTTAAGAAATGCACACAGAAAATATACTTTATCGTTGCAAAGAACAACACACGCAAAAGGGATAATAATAGTCCATTTTTTTTCGTTATTCTTCCTCCAACTGAAATTCTTCATGATTGACAGTCTCTTTGAACAAAAAGGTCTCTGCACGATCCGTCCATTTCTCTATGCCTCGGCATTTCTCTTTAAAGTCAGATGCTTTAGTTCAATCTGATCACAGAGTCCCTTGCAATTTTCAACACATGCGCATTGGTTATCACAGCTTTCAGGCAGTCAAATGCTTGTTGAAACTTCGCTGTCCATTGAAATTTTCGACGTTTCTTCAGCAAGTCCATCAGTGGAGCAATCATGCGACAAAACCTTTGCACAAATGTTCGATCAAATCTACTCATGCCAAGAAATCGCATTATTTCCCTTTGTCTCGAGGGTATTGAAAACTCCTCAAGGAAAGTGACTTAGGCTTTTCCAAATTCACTTTTGGCTAGGTTTATCACCAAACCAGCCTCCTGAAGTCGATTGAATAACTCCATCAGATGTTTCAAATGTCCTGTCCATGTTTGGCTGAAAATTAACAGATAGTCGATGTATACCGCACAATTGGGTAATCCTGAAACAACTTTATAAGGTCATCGCTGAAATGTGGCTGGGGCATTTTTCATGCCAAATGGCACAACTTTGAATTGGTATATACCATCTGGAATCACAAAAGCTGAAATTTCCTTCGCCCTTTCGGATAAAGGTACCTGCCAGTAACCTTTAAGTAAATCCAATTTGCAAATAAAAGCGGACTGTCCCAGTTTCTCAATGCAATCCTCTAAATGTGGGATAGGATAAGAGTCCATTCTTGTAACTGCATTCACCTTTCTATTGTCCACACACAACCATTGAATACCATCTGGTTCAGGTACCATCACTATGGGTGAGCTCCATTGGCTGCAACCCACTTCAATTATCCTATTTTTAAGCATACTCTCAATCTCTTTGTTAACCTGTGCCAATTTTAAAGGATTAAGTCTGTATGGATGTTGTTTGATCGGAACAGCATTTCCCACATCTACATCATGTATAGCCATTTTAGTACTTCCCAATTTATCTCCACAAACCTGCCCATGTGATATCAATAACTCTTTCAGATCAGTTCGTTTTTCCTCTGGAAGTTAACTCAACAATTTATCCCAATTTTTAAGAACATCCTCATTTTCCAATTTAATTTGAGGTATGTCAAATTCACAGTCATCTGGATTTGGTTTGTCACTTTGAGTTAGAATCATTAAAACCTCCTCCTTTTTCTCTCCTTCCCTTTCAAAGTACCTTTTAAGCATATTCACATGACACACTCGGTGGGTCTTCCTTCTATCTGGTGTTTTTACCACATAATTCACCTCACTTAATTTCCTTTCAATCTGATAAGGTCCACAAAACCAAGCTTTTAAAGGTTCATCTACCACTGGTAACAACACTAAAACTTTATCTCCAATGGCAAAACTATGAACTTTGGATTTCTTGTCCGCTACCCGTTTCATCACATTTTGTGCAACTTTCAAATGTTGTCTAGCCAATTGACATGCTCTATTTAATCGTTCCCTAAACTTTGACACGTAATCCAATAGTGTAATTTCCGATTTCTCACCCACCAATTTTTTCTGAATCAATTTAAGTGGTCCTCTTACCTCATGACCAAAAATTAGTTCAAAAGGTCTAAATTTGGTTGACTCATGAGGTGCATCCCTAATTGCAAACAGTACGAATGGAATTCCTTTATCCCAATCCTCTGGGTAATCTTGAAAATAAGCCCTCAACATTGTCTTTAATGTCTAATGCCACCTTTCTAACGCTCCCTGCGATTCTGGATGGTACGCAGTTAATTTAAATTGTTTTATTCCTAAGGTATCCATAACTTCTTTGAATAACTTTGAGGTAAAATTTGATCCTTGATCCGATTGTATTTCTGTGGGTAGTCCATATCTAGTAAAGAATTTAAGTAACTCCTCCACAATCTTTTTAGCTGTAATATTATGTACTGGAATCGGCCGCTCCAAAATGACGCTGGTAATTTTGTGATGGGAGACAAGGAAATAGCTGAGGAACTGAATAAGTATTTGCATCAGTCTTCACAGTAGAAGACATGAGTAATATCCCAACAATTCCGGAGAGTCAGGGGACAAAGTTGAATATGGTAGCCATCACAAAGGAGAAAGTGCTAGAGAAACTAAGAGGTCTAAGAATTGATAAATCTCCGGGCCCAGATGGACTACATCCTAGAGTTCTAAAGGAGATAGCTGAAGAAATAGTGGAGGCGTTGGTTGTGATCTTTCAAAAGTCACTGGAGTCAGGGAAAGTACCAGAGGATTGGAAAATCGCTGTTGTAACCCCCCTGTTCAAGAAGGGAACAAGGAAAAAGATGGAAAATTATAGGCCAATTAGCCTAACCTCAGTTGTTGGCAAGATTCTAGAATCCATTGTTAAGGATGAGATTTCTAAATTCTTGGAAGTGCAGGGTCGGATTAGGACAAGTCAGCATGGATTTAGTAAGGGGAGGTCGTGCCTGACAAACCTGTTAGAGTTCTTTGAAGAGATAACAAATAGGTTAGACCAAGGAGAGCCAACGGATGTTACCTATCTTGACTTCCAAAAGGCCTTTGATAAGGTGCCTCACGGTAGACTGCTGAGTAAAATAAGGGCCCATGGTATTCGAGGCAAGGTACTAACATGGATTGACGATTGGCTGTCAGGCAGAAGGCAGAGAGTTGGGATAAAAGGTTCTTTTTCGGAATGGCAACCAGTGACGAGTGGTGTCCCGCAGGGTTCAGTGTTGGGGCCACAGCTGTTCTCTTTATATATTAACGATCTAGATGACGGGACTGAGGGCATTCTGGCTAAGTTTGCCGATGATACAAAGATAGGTGGAGGGGCAGGTAGTATGGAGGAGGTGGGGAGGCTGCAGAAAGATTTAGACAGTTTAGGAGAGTGGTCCAAGAAATGGCTGATGAAATTCAACGTGGGCAAGTGCGAGGTCTTGCACTTTGGAAAAAAGAATAGAGGCGTGGACTATTTTCTAAACGGTGACAAAATTCATAATGCTGAAGTGCAAAGGGACTTGGGAGTCCTAGTCCAGGATTCTCTAAAGGTAAACTTGCAGGTTGAGTCCGTAATTAAGAAAGCAAATGCAATGTTGTCATTCATCTCAAGAGGCTTGGAATATAAAAGCAGGGATGTACTTCTGAAGCTTTATAAAGCATTAGTTAGGCCCCATTTAGAATACTGTGAGCAATTTTGGGCCCCACAACTCAGGAAGGACATACTGGCACTGGAGCGGGTCCAGCGGAGATTCACACGGATGATCCCAGGAATGGTAGGCCTAACATACGATGAACGTCTGAGGATCCTGGGATTATATTCATTGGAGTTTAGGAGGTTGAGGGGAGATCTAATAGAAACTTATAAGATAATGAATAGCTTAGATAGGGTGTATGTAGGGAAGTTGTTTAAATTAGCAGGGGAGACTAGGACCCGGGGGCACTGCCTTAGAATAAAAGGGAGTCACTTTAGAACAGAGATGAGGAGAAATTTCTTCAGCCAGAGAGTGGTGGGTCTGTGGAATTCATTGCCACAGAGGGCGGTGGAGGCCGGGACGTTGAGTGTCTTTAAGACAGAAGTTGATAAATTCTTGATTTCTTGAGGAATTAAGGGCTATGGAGAGAGAGCGGGTAAATGGAGTTGAAATCAGCCATGATTGAATGGTGGAGTGGACTCGATGGGCCGAATGGCCTTACTTCCGCTCCTATGTCTTATGGTCTTATGGTCTATAATGACCTCTGGAAACCTAGTAGACACATCCATTATAATCAAAAGATATTTATTCCCACTTTTTGTTTCAGGAAGCGGTCCTATGCAATCAATTAGCACCCTTGTAAAAGGTTCCTCAAATGCTGGAATGGGTATTAAGGGTGCATGCTTTATCTCTGCTTGAGGTTTCCCTATCACTTGACATGTGTGACATGATTGACAAAATTTAACTACATTTGTCTGTAGTCCAGGCCAATAAAAATGTTTCTGGATTTTAGCTTGAGTTTTCCTTACCCCCAAATGACCTCCCACTGGTGCAACACCTCCTTTCTATACCCTACCGGCAATACTACTTGATGAACTTCTGCCCACTTTTCATCCGCCTGCATATGTAAAGGTTTCCATTTTCTCATCAAGGCATCACTTTTACGGTAATAACACTCAGATTCCTCTTCCCTGTATGCTTTCTGATACATCTATTTTATTTCTTAGTCTTTTATTGTAACTCCGCTAATTTTCCTGAACTAAAAATATCTGCCTCATCCTCCACCTGTTCTTGTTCTTTTTCAACCATCTGATCAAAAATCGTTTCTGATAATTGCACTTCAACTTCATCTTCACTCTTTGATTTCTCCTCTTGTCTTAACCTGTGACTTTGCGACCTTGTTACTACACAATCCGGAAAAATCCCAGGATATTCGTCCTTCAACACTTCAGTTGTCTGATTTTCCACTGGCTTATCAACCACAGTAGGCATCACTCCCACTTGCGATCCAGCTATATCATTACCCAAGATAAACTGTATTCCTGGACAAGATAGTTTCTCTATTACTCCTACTACCACTTCACCACTCTTCACTGGACTTTCCAACCTTACCTTATATAATGGAACACTACTCCTCTCACCCTGAATTCCACATATTACCACCTTTTCTGGCAACATTCTTCCCAAACTACATAACACCTCATCTCTTACCATTAAAGATTGACTAGCTCCCATATCTCTTGAAATTGTGACTTCTTTACCTGCTCCTCCTGATACACATGAGTAAACTTTACCCACACAAGTAGATTCTTTAAAGACATCTGGCACTTTCTTATCAATCACCTCTTGAACAGTCTGTACAATCTTTTGCACCTCCTTTGCTTCCCTTGTGCTTTCCTTTACCACTCTAATAAACCCCACTGTTTTATCCTGTTTTACCACATCAGCCTTCCCAGTGCTTTTCTTCAAACACCAACACTGTGACTTTACATGGCCTAGTTTATCACAGTGAAATCATTTGAAACTTTTCATTTCTTTTCCACCCTCCTGGATTTCTTCTTTAATCTGAGGTACACTCTCTTTATTATCTCCCATCAGATCACCTTTACCTTTACCACTTGAGTATTTCTCATATCCCCAGTTTCTATCCCTCACAGGCTGGATCTGATGTCGGACACCAAGCTTTGATTTATGAACTAATTCATAATCATCTGCCATTTCTGCTGCTAATCTCGCAGTTTTAACCCTCTGCTCTTCCACATGAGTTCTTTAATGCTAGCTTTAAACATTCAGTAGTATTTCCACAAGGCTGTAGGGAAGGTTTGTCACAGCGCTTCTCACTCACTCTCACAACCTTGCTTTCCAAAAAACAGGCACTTTTCTGGGTTGGTTCAGAAGCTGCCTCCCTTTGCCTCTTCATTGTTCTTTTCCCAGCGCAGAGCAGCACTCCAGGAGGTCCTATATGGCCAGTCCCAACACAGCTCTCACATCTCTCCTCAAGGTGTTTTTATTCTCTTTCAATTTTATTCCATTGTCCTTAGCCCTCCTTTGAAATGGAACTTCCCCAGAATATAAAAATCTTTCATGTTCTCTCTATTTTACCCACTTTCAGCTAAAATGAAATTCAATAACAGTGCCTTATTTATTGATGATCTTTTCAAAGTTGTAAACCCCTTTTTACTTTCCTTTAAAATTTAGCAACTGAACATAATAAACCTTCTTCATCTCCGAATGCAAATTTCTACCCACGACTTATTTATTTCTAGAAAATTCAACTTGGTCATATTTATTTCAAGTGCCTGCCTTTCACATTTTGACTTCTTTGATTGGTGACCTCAACCTTCCTGACACACTACCTTCAGTTGAATTAAATTATGTTCACACACAGATACACACAGCCAAACAAACACACCTGCTTCATAGAATAACACAATAAATTTCCAAAATATTAAACATAATACCATCTTTCTTCTCGTCTCCGGCCCCATGGAGAAATGAATCATCATAATTGCAAAAAGACAGTTTCAATTTCTCAACCCATTTAGCATTACTTACTATATTTACCTATGCACACAAAATTATTACACCACAGGGTACATGCACCAATCAGGAAAATATACACAATTATTCCATTCTCCATTTTTCAAATGTCCAAGTTCTTTTGAATTTAAACTCTTGACAACACACCTGCAATCAAATTTTCTCATCCAGTCACATGTATAATTTGTAAATTAAATGGTTGTCGCAATAAGCTCCACCTGAACAGTCTGACATTCTGGTTTTGAAACGTTTCCAGAAATTTCAAAGGTAATTCTGTGATTGCGGCCAGTCTATATAATTGTCTCTGAAGATTGCTTGCAAAATGCAGCAAGACCAACACCAAACTTAAAGTCTCTTTATCGATGGGTGAATATTTCTTCTGATGTACATTCAACTTCCATGAAAAATATCCGACCGACTGTCCAATTCCTGGTTCATCTTTTTGCAATACCACAGCACCAGCACCCACATCACTGGCATCAGCAGCCAACTTAAATTGCTTGGTGTAATTAGATGCTGTCTGAGCAGGTGTAGTAGTTATACAGCTTTCAAGCTGTTGAATGCATTCTGACACTCCTGTGTCCATTAGAATTTTCTGTTCTTTTGTCTTATCACATAGCTTCAGTGATGTCATTGTGTGGGTGGAACTGGGCTGTGGCTCTGTGAGTTTTACTTTCGCTTTGAGTTTTGGACTGGTTTTGAACTGCACAGGATGAAAGAAGTGTCTTTCTCTATCTTCCTTTTAAAAGCTGTTCCAGACTGCTTGTAACTTAAAAGAGATAATTTCGTTCTGGAAGGAATTCAAATCTGCAGTTTGAAAAGTGGAATAGAAAATCATTAACAACAGTCTTATTCAAGTGAGAATGCTGTGTGCAGGGCCATGCCTTTGAAAAGGGGTTTCTGGTTTTAATTGGATTTTGTTATTGAATTGGAACAGTTAAGGGGGAATTCATTAAGGGTTATACATAGATTACTGTGTGGTCTGTATGTTTGTAGTTGATAAAAATTCTTGCTGTGTGTGTTTATACAAATGTTAACTAAGTTCTTAGGATAAAGCTTGTTTTTCTGATTAAAAGCTCCTAAGAAGTCCGTTGAATAACACCTGAAAGGAGGGCTCTTGTGCTCATCCCAGCCAAATTCAACAAACACTTCTAGGTCAGGTGAACTCCATAATATACTTTGAAGTTTTCTAAACCCTGGCCCATAACACTAGACATCTCACAATTTCCCATTTTGTTGTTGGCACTGAGAATTTTACAATGGCTTTTACTTTTGCACCTCATGGCCATGCCCAACAGTGTGGTCTATGTGTGTAACTTGTGCGTTTGTAAGTTCACTTTTTGCCAAGGTAACAACCAAATTTGCTTCCTGAAGTCGATCAAACAGTTCCTTTAAATGTACGAATGCTCTTTCTTAGTAATATTTGTTTGATTGAACACTCCTAAGTCATCAATATAAACAGCACAATTATTTGGGTAGGTTCGTCTTTGAAATGTTGCTGTTGCATTCTTCATGCCAAATGGACATAGACCATCTAGTGCCAAAATTATGTCCTTTCCATCAATTTTTGTGATAAATGCCGGCTGCCTCAATACAATCCCAATACTTTCTCAATACAGTCTTTCAATTGTGGAGTAGGATATGAATCCGCTTTTGTTACTGCATTAACTTTGCAGTAATCAATGTACAGTCTTTGTGATCCACCGGTTCCAGCATCATCACGATGGATGAACCCCGACAGTGATTAGGCTCTTGATGTCATTTTGAAGCATAGGTTCAATTTATTTTTGCACTTGAGCTAATTTTACAGGATTTAATCTATAAGGGTTGTTGCCTTATTGAATGTGAATTCCCCAGATCCACATCATGTATTGCTAAATTTGTTTTCTCCAGCTTATTTCCAATAGCTCTTAGAAATAACTGACATTTTTCTGGAAGATAACACAGTATCACAGTTAGATTCCTCACCACTTCCTAATTGTTCAATTTAATTGGGGGAGAATCAATTTCAGAATGCTTCATTTTGACCCCATTTTCCTTATTTATCACTACAAGTACCTCATTCTGGTTACCTTCCCTGTCAACGTATTTTTAAGCATGTTTACATGACACACCCGCCGATCTTTCTTCTTTCTGGGGTATTTACCAAGTAGTTACCTCACTCAGTCTCTTTACAATCTGGTAAGGTCCATTAAACGTTGCCTTCAACAATTCACCTGACAATGACAATAATACCAACACCTTTTCCCCAACCACAAAACTGCCCTTTTATCCGCATTTGACTTCACCACTTGCTGTGAAGTCTTTCATTGCTCCCTGGCTGACCCACTTAATATCCTACTTAATCTTTCTGTGAATGTTGTCACATAATCATGGGGACTAGTTTCAGCATTTTGACTCACGAATTTCTTCTGAAATAACTTGAGGCTACTGAGTTGGATGATGGGCCCTGATCATAATGAATGGCGGAGCAGGCTCGAAGGGCCGAATGGCCTCCTCCTGCTCCTATTTTCTATGTCTATGTTTCTATGAAACTTACTTCATGGCCATAAGCAAATTCAAAAGGACTGAACTCTATTGATTCATTAGAGGCATCCCTAATAGCAAACAACAAGAATAGAATCTCTCTATTCCAATCGTGTGGGTGGTCTTGACCATAGTCTTTAAAGTCTGATGCCACCTCTCTAAGGCACATTGTGATTCAGGGTGATAGGCTGATGAAGGGGCGGCACGGTGGCACAGTGGTTAGCATTGCTATCTCACAGCTCCAGGGACACGGGTTCAATTCCGGCCTCGGGTGACTCTGTGTGGAGTTTGCACTTTCTCCCCATATCTGCGTGGGTTTCCTCCGGGTGCTCCGGTTTCCTCTCACAGTCCAAAGATGTGCAGGTCATGTGGATTGGCCATGCTAAATTGCCCCTTTAGTGTCCCAAAGGTTATGTGGGGTTACTGGGGTAGGGTGGAGGCGTGGGCTTAAGTACTGTTGGTGCAGACCCGACGGGCCGAATGGCCTCCTTCTGCACTGTAAATTCTATAACCTAAACTTCACATCCATGATTTGGAGCAAATATTGATTTCCACTTTTAGTCTTAGGAGGGGGCCCAATGCAATCCATTAGGACCCTGTCACCCTGTCAAAAGGTTCCTCAAGGATGGGAATTGGAGTTAAAGGTGCAGATTTAACTGGTGCTTGATGTTTTCCTAAACGCTGACATGTGTGACATTGTTGACAACATTTGACTACATCTTTACGTCGTCCAAGCCAATTGAAATGTTTATGTATCTTAGCTTGAGTTTTCTAATTCCTGAATGCCCAATCATTGGAACTTCACAGCCACTCTCAATGTTTCATTCCAGTATCCAGATGTTGGAGGCTTTGTAGTCGGCTGTCTTCTCAGGACACAGAGTGTTGACAACCACCAGTCGGATTGAATCTTCTGGTATGCGCACTCAGTCAGAACACACAATTATCAGCCTCACTGAGGTAAGATTAGAGTTCTTCAATGATCAAATTTTAAGGAGATTTTCAATTAACCCAGCCTGCCTGCAGCTGGTGTTGGTCTGAATCTTCCTGCAGGTTTAACTGGCTGTGGAGAGAGGGAGAAAGGCCTTTCTCCAGGATCGGGGAGATCATCAGGAGAGAGAGAGATGAGAACTGCAGGTCTCCAAGCCTCTTCATCAAAAAGTGAACTTGACTCTACAAAATAGAGCCTGTCTGAGTTTGAAAGAACATTCCGGAACACCAGCACCAATTATCACTGAGAGCCAGTTAAGTCTTGGGAAATCAAAGTAGCCGACTGGCTAACAGCCAAGTCCATCACAATATATCATCACTGGGTCAGACCAAATAGCACATCTGCCGCTGGTTTCAGTAGTATCCAGATGCAAAAGTTATCACAGCCAAGATAACAAAAAAGTAAAGGAATACACAAGGGAAGTCAGGTTTAAATAGGAGAATTCTTACACTGAGGCCCCATAAAAGACACCCTGAATGAACTGACAGCTCCATTCTACTGGAGTAGTAGAGTTTAAGGCTAGGTGTTAGTCCTGAAGTCTTTCCTTGTAAAGCCATGTCCATCGCTTCTGAGAGCACAGGGTCATTCCGAGTGCGTTTTCTCACTTGCATAGAAGTGACTGGTGTGTTATCTACTTGTTTGAAGTAGAAAATGTTCCCTTTTGAACACTCTGAACAGCTGACAGATAATGGCAATCCTGAAAGTCCTTCTGCGTTACCATGTAAACTAGACTGTATTTAATGGTGCAAATGACAAGAGCAGAAGATACCTAGGAACCCCACCTCCTGGAGGTTCCCCTCCAAGTCACTCACCACCCCGACGTGGAAATATATCGCCGTTCCTTCACTGTCGCTGGGGCAAAATCCTGGAACTCTCTCCCTAACAGCATAGTGGGTGTACCTACACCTGAAGGACGGCAGCGGTTCAAGAATGCAACTCACCACCACCTTCTGAGGGGCAACTAGGGATGGGCAATAAATGCTGGCCTAACCAGCGTCGCCCCGCAACCTATAAATGAATTTTAAAAAGTATGTGTAGACAGGTCCCAAGTACTCAAAGGAGGATTGGAAGAACTCATATTTGTGCTTACAGGCTCTCAGACCACAGTCTTCCAATCTCCGGAGAATGGCATCCAAATATCGAAGATGCTCATTCTTCATCTCTGCCAGTGAAGAGGATGTTGTCTCGTTAGCCCTGGACACCGCACAGTCCATAAGACCATAAGACATAGGAGCGGAAGTAAGGCCATTCGGCCCATCGAGTCCACTCCACCATTCAATCATGGCTGATTTCAACTCCATTTACCCGCTCTCTCTCCATAGCCCTTAATTCCTCGAGAAATCAAGAATTTATCAACTTCTGTCTTAAAGACACTCAATGTCCCGGCCTCCACCGCCCTCTGTGGCAATGAATTCCACAGACCCACCACTCTCTGGCTGAAGAAATTTCTCCTCATCTCTGTTCTAAAATGACTCCCTTTTATTCTAAGGCTGTGCCCCCGGGTCCTAGTCTCCCCTGCTAATGGAAACAACTTCCCTACAGCCACCCTATCTAAGCCATTCATTATCTTATAAGTTTCTATTAGATCTCCCCTCAACCTCCTAAACTCCAATGAATATAATCCCAGGATCCTCAGACGTTCACCGTATGTTAGGCCTACCATTCCTGGGATCATCCGTGTGAATCTCCGCTGGACTCCACTGCCAGTATGTCCTTCCTGAGGTGTGGGGCCCAAAATTGCTCACAGTATTCTAAATGGGGCCTAACTAATGCTTTATAAAGCTTCAGAAGTACATCCCTGCTTTTATATTCCAAGACTCTTGAGATGAATGAGAACATTGCATTTGCTTTCTTAATTACGGACTCAACCTGCAAGTTTACCTTTAGAGAATCCTGGACTAGGACTCCCAAGTCCCTTTGCACTTCAGCATTATGAATTTTGTCACCGTTTAGAAAATAGTCCATGCCTCTATTCTTTTTTCCAAAGTGCAAGACCTCGTACTTGCCCACTTTGAATTTCATCAGCCATTTCTTGGACCACTCTCCTAAACTGTCTAAATCTTTCTGCAGCCTCCCCACCTCCTCCATACTACCTGCCCCTCCACCTATCTTTGTATCATCGGCAAACTTAGCCAGAATGCCCCCAGTCCCGTCATCTAGATCGTTAATATATAAAGAGAACAGTTGTGGCCCCAACACTGAACCCTGCGGGACACCACTCGTCACCGGTTGCCATTCCGAAAAAGAACCTTTTATCCCAACTCTCTGCCTTCTGCCTGACAGCCAATCGTCAATCCATGTTAGTACCTTGCCTCGAATACCATGGGCCCTTATTTTACTCAGCAGTCTCCCGTGAGGCACCTTATCAAAGGCCTTTTGGAAGTCAAGATAGATAACATCCATTGGCTCTCCTTGGTCTAACCTATTTGTTATCTCTTCAAAGAACTCTAACAGGTTTGTCAGGCATGACCTCCCCTTACTAAATCCATGCTGACTTGTCCTGATCCGACCCTGCACTTCCAAGAATTTCGAAATCTCATCCTTAACAATGGATTCTAGAATCTTGCCAACAACCGAGGTTAGGTTAATTGGCCTATAATTTTCCATCTTTTTCCTTGTTCCCATCTTGAATAGGGGGGTTACAACAGCGATTTTCCAATCCTCTGGGACTTTCCCTGACTCCAGTGACTTTTGAAAGATCATAACTAACGCCTCCACTATTTCTTCAGCTATCTCCTTTAGAACTCTAGGATGTAGCCCATCTGGGGTTAAACAGTCACAGAAGTAACTGCCCCTCATTAACAATATCCCAAAGTTTCTGTGAACTCGCCCCTCTTTTCGTAAAATAGTCTGACAGTTGTTAGCTACTGTCGACCCATTTAATTTTTATTATTTCCCCTTTATCCAACAGATGTCTATCTGTAACTTCTTTTCATTGACACTTTTTGTAGAGTGCATATTTTCCCACAGGGATTTATTGTCAATGTGACAGTCAATAGGTATATTACCCAAATCCCCTAGTCCCAAAATTTCTGTCAATATCTGACTTATATAAAAGGCCATATCCACCACCTCTACAAGGCTTAACGCCTCAGCAGCCAAAGTGCTTTTTACCACTCTCCTTATTTTCTTTGTTTCCCACACAAGCGGGCAACATTTACCATTGTTTCCCAAAAGGAAAATTATAAAACCTCCTGCGCTTGAAACCCTATCACATAAATTTGCATAGGACGCATCACTATAAACTATGAGTTTCAAGTGCCTAAGGTCACCTAAAACCGGGAACTTCAAAACACGCACCTGCATTTTTAGTTTGGCCAAACGCTTTATTTGCTCTTATTATGTCTTCCACTTTGGGATCATTCATTTTTGTACTCAACTCTAAGACATCAAAACTCACGTCCGATCTAGTCTGTCTACCTAACCAGTTCAGAGGCCCAATTAAACTTCGCAGTTGCTCTTTTTCTATCTTTGAAACCATTGCGTCTTTTTGTGAAACCCGGCCACGACTAATTGCTATTGGGCTGATGCTTTCCAAATAAGATTGTTGACGTAAAGTTGCCCCTAACTTAGTCTGTCCGATTTCCAGTCCAATATATTTAAATGCACCGGAAGCCTGACTTCCAACCCTGAATTCTTTCCTCAAACCAGAGATGATAATAGCTTCAAAATCACTAGTCCCACCCCACAAAAAATCATCAATATGCATCATAAAGATGTCAGAAAGATTTCCTTTATAGTGCCAGTAAACTGACCCTCCCAAAAAATACCAGACTCTAGTTGCATCATTTAATCCATGTACACATTTGTTCAACTTCCAGAGTACCCCTTCTGTGTTTGCTGCTTCTTTAGGAGGACGGAAAAAAATGTCTCTCTGGAGCTGATGCCCCTGCAAAAAGGCAGCTTTTATATCTATAGATTTGCATTCCCATGCCTTTGTGGCTAATAGAGCCAAGAAGATCTTTAAAATAACCTTTCCTGCTGTTGGTGAATCTACCCTTGAATCCTGATCTGTTATGTTTTCTTCAAATCCCCTTGCCATAAGCCTGGCCTTTGCCTTACAAGTTCCATCCGGAAGAACCTTTTCCGTGCAAATCCATCTGTGGGATAGAGCTCTTTGTCCTCTATCCGGTACTTCCGTGTATACCCCAAATTCACTCCAACTATGCAATTCTTGCTGTTTAGTATCTTTGATAACTTTTTCATCTAATTTATTTGAAGCCACCAAAATCTCACGTGCAAGTGGGCTTCTACTCCTATTAGTATTCGTAGTCTTACTGTCTGTCTGCTCTGTCTAAATTTGAAAATTTGTAATCTGTACCCATTATCCTTGATGAATGTACCCTAACAATTTGATTACCATGTTGCAAAATAATTGTTTTGCCATCTATGCCTATGATCTTCCCTGGGCCTTTCCATTCATTAGAATTGTCTCTCTTATAGTATACCATGTCTCCTTGCTGAAAATCGGCATCTGATGGCTGTACGTTATGTCTTAAAGCTCTGCGAATTCTTTCACAGACTTCTGCTTCCAAAAAAGCTTTTCTACTGCTCAGTAATGCATTTAAATGTTCAGCAAAACCAGATCTAATTGTAGTCCCCTCCCAAGCTGGAGACTGGTCATCCAAAATGGATGGAATTTTAGGATTTCTACCAAACACTAATTGATAAGGACTACAGCCCCCAACTATCTGCAATGAATTCTTTGCATGTACCGCCCATGCTAAAGCTGAATTTAGCCTGCAATTTGGTCGATCTGCCAAAATTTTCCGAAGCATGTCATCGATGACAGCATGGTTTCTTTCACAGACACCATTACTAAATGGGCTTTCTGCAGCCGCATTCATAACTCTGATATTCACGTTTTCACACATATCCCTAACTCATCATTAGCAAATTCACCCCCATTGTCAGTAAGAAATTTTGCCGGTGGACCCATTCTTGTCCCTATCCATTTTTCCACGATTTGATCCAGAATTACTCTCTTTCCTTTACTTCGTACAATCGTTGATTGACTAAATCTGGTTGCTAAATCTACAAAATGCTTAATAAATATATTATTTGCTTTATCCCAGATCTTAAGGTCCATGGCCACAATGTTGTTAAAATCCCTGTCCAAAGGTAGGGTTGCTATCGGTCGTGCTGGTGTCCTTCTGTACTTCCTACAAACTTCACAGCGGTCACTAACCTGTTCTATCAGTTTAGTATAGTCGTCATCCCTTACCTCTGCATCCTTTAATAAACTTTTCAGCCTCCGAGGAGACGGATGTGCAAATTGCCTATGCAGTTTTAATACCACAAGCTTTTTATCAGCTAAAGTCCCATTTTCAACTGCCATTAACATATCCTTGACCACTCTACTTGAAATATTATTTGTCAGTAATGGAATACAATAGTGTCCCGACTGTGTAAATTGTAAGTCCACCGTCTTTCCAAAACCTGTTGCCTTATCCTGTTCCATATCCAATTTCATGTGTGCTTTCTTCATCGACAGTCTGCTCAGGAGCAAAGGTATCTCACTTGATACAACATCCGTGTTAATGAAATGATTCACTCCGGCAATATTGCAAGGGATCACCTCTCTTTTCAGCGACTTCAGAGTATTATCATCCCCAAACCTGAAACTTGTGGAACTTTCAAATTCCTTCACCTTGTTACGATTTTCAGCATTCAAAGAGTCCAGATAACATTTTAACCAGTCAATTCCACACACAGTAGATGTGCAGCCACTGTCCAATACAGCACAGTTGAAGGATTCTGCAACCAACACCTTCATTACCGGCGTAAAACTGCTTGTCAACAGGACAATGCATTCTTTTTGGTTACTATCTTTTTCCTCTTCTGACTCTTCTGTGTCATGTGTCGCTTCAAACACTCTATCATAACGAGTTGGACAGTTGAAAGCCTAATGGTATTGAGAGTCACATCAAAAACATCGATTTATCATACCCCGTGCATTTCTGGGGTTCATCTTCTTATTGTAGGTTCTAACTGGGTTTCTGTCTTCATAATTTCCTTGTCTCGGTCCCCTTCTATAGTCTTGAGCCCTGTTCGTAGCCATACGATTTTGCCATCCTGTTAGTAGTGTATATTCCATATTCTGCCTTATTGCAGGCTGACCTATTTGGGTCATTAGAGCCATCGGAATCGAATGTTTCCCCAGAAACCTTTGTAAAGCTTTTGTCATCTGTTCGAATAAGGTATCCTTATCAGTAAACTGAACTCCTGTCAAAACCAGGAGCCTATCCATGTTGCTCACTCGAGCACAGTCAAGTAATTTAAAGGCCAACACAGACTGTGGAAATTCCAGGTTGTGTTTCTGCAGCCTTTTATATAGTCTGCCAAATTCCATTATATAGTCTTCCATGGAGATATCCTCCATTTTCCGTAACTTATCAAAATCCGACCATGCTTCACACGCACTTAACAAGTCATCTTTCTTATAAGTCTTATCCATATAATGTAATAAAGTCTACAGACCTTCTTCTGAGTCAAACTCTTCCAATTCCAGCTCAGAAAGCACTTTATTTTGGATTTTACTGCCATATGGTAGAGAAAGAGCCAATGCCATACCTTGTTTTCTCTTTCCCAAAACAGTTACCTTAGTCCACATAACAACTGCACTTCTCAATTGGTCGTACGACTCCCTTTCAGAAAATAAGGGGATAGTCATATCCAGCCATCTTTATCCTCGGTTCAGTCACATATCCCTTTTTTTTTCTCACTCACTCCTTGGTTTGATCTGGAAAAGTTGTATCTTTCAACCCTTCACATTTACACAGTAACCATCCTCTGCTACCAATTGTGAGACGTTTAAGTTGCTGTGATATGAAGAGTCAAAAGTTCTGTTCCTTTTTCGCCAACACGCATTTATTTCATTCCAACAGACTTTGCACAAAACTCTAACTATACATCACCTGACAGAGCCCACCTGAAGCCCCTTTACATATCAGTGCCAATTAATGGATACTTAACATAAATGAGACAACTAATTGCAATGTCTCTTAACCCATTTCTTAACAGTGCACACCTACTCGTGGGTTTCCTGGTGGGGGAGGGGTTGGGGGAGTGGCTTCAATGGGAAAGTGGCAGAGCAGAGAATCCTGCTGCCAGTGAACGGCGCACCGTTGAGAAACACGTGGCTGGGAGATCGGAGGGTCCAGCCCAATATTTCCTGATTGGGATGAACTTTCTTTCCACTTCTGATTAGAAACTGATTTCTAGAGTTCTTCAGCAACACAAACAACAACTATGTACCCTGTGGCTTTGTTTGCACCTTCACACATTTACATTGTTCTTAATGTTATAATCTTTAGAGATCCCTGTTCCTGGACCCAATCCCAAACTAAACTGCCACTCGTAGGTTTCTGGAACATGACAAATCTGGGATCTATCTGTGACTTGATACACATCAGCATATATTGAGGAACAAAAAATTGCTAAACGTTTTAATTTTGGTGCAAACCAGTTGCATTCTCTTGTGGTTGAAAACTTTGTGTCATGTTTGTGTAGGGGTCAATTGTTTTGCTTAATTACCCTATCAGCCCCATGTCCGCTGATCTAGATTGGTTCCCAGTCAAGCGATGTTTTAATTTTTAAACTCTCATCCTTGTTAATTTTAGTCACAATTCGAACACAGTGCTGAATACAGTCGCCAGATATTCATAATCACTGGATATTATTCTACAGATGTAAAAGACTGTCATCCATAATAACCACTATAACTTCCAATCTCTTGGAGGGTTTTGTCTTATTACACTGAAATATTTCTGCCGCTGTTGCAATTCAAAGTGAATTCAAGGGAACAAAAGAAAGCTTTGAACTTTCAACAGTAGCTAACCAACTATCAAAACCCACATCAAAAACATCCAATGGTGAAAATCCAAATGCTCCTTCCAGTTTGTGGGCAATATCATTCAGGATCAAACAGTGAGTCCTCCCTGGTTCCTGGTTTCATTCAATCTTCTCGAATTTAAAGGACTACTGGATGAACCTCAGTCCATCGCCTCGTTCTTCATCATTATCCTCCTTGACTTCTTCTTATCCTCATAACAACAGGTCATTATCGTCTTCCTGCTATCTGCTTTATTTTACAATTGTGGGAGAGAAGATGAAAATAAAGGACAGACTGAAACTTCTACAGCACCGTTCACAACCTCAGGACATCCTAAAGCCCTTTACAGCCAATGAAAGCAGTCACTGTTGTAAGGCACAGAGCAAGCAGTTTACCCACAGTAAGCTCCCACAAACAGCAGTGCGATAATGACCAGATCATCAATTTTACTGATACCAGGAAGAACGTCCCAGCTCTTCTTTGAATCGTACAACCTTTCATGTTTGCTGGCAGGAGATTCGGGGACCGTGTTCAATGCCTTATCTGAAAGGTAGCATCTCTGACAGTGCAGCCCTGCACAGCCCCTCCATCCGTACTGCACCAGGAGTGTGAGCCTCGATTATATACTCACGTTTCTGGAGTGCGCCTTGAACTCACAACATTCTTGGCTCCAAGGTGAGATTGCTACCCACTGACCCACAGCTGACACACCCTTTTGAGGGATTGAGGAAACAGAGAAGCGTGTGTCCAGGTGGAGTTCTCAAGATGCTAGGTTAACAGTCGAGGCATTAAGTTAATAACCGCCAATTGAAGTTTGCGGAAAATCTTAGTTTCCCAGTACACGTGAAAACTCCTTCCAGTCAAAGTGCAGTTTGAAAATTACTCATTATAACCAACCTGTTGGGAAAATATGGAGTGAAAATTGTCAAGTTCATCCTTGATAGTTTCTAAGTAGGATGATCTCGGCCAAGGTACCATGGGATGGGTGCTAGAATCAGGCTCAGTTTGATATGGTGAGGAAAATCAGTTTGACTTTCTTTTTCTCATTGCTCGTCCATGTGCCCTGTTTGACAGCGTGTGCCTGCAGGCTACTGAACTACTAAAATATACTGAACATTGGCAGGTCCCAAGGCACGATTTGTTACAAAATCGCAATATAAGAAGAAACACGGCTCAAATTGTTTTGGCACGTACATGATGTCTAGCATAGACATGCGGTTGCATTCCATGTGTCTTAAGTGAAAATTGGGGTGAGATGTTAGGCAGTTGATGTGCGAGGTCTGCTGACACTTTACAGTTCTCAATAGACTTCCATGTGTTTGGCATTATACGACAACTGCCAAATTCTTGTATACTTACAGCCCCGAATGCAACAAGTTAGAGTTACGAGAAACCTAAGGAGACATATTTCAGTGCCAATATTAAGGAAATGTAGCACTGAATGAAATGCCATTTGTCAGAAAACACATTAAGTTCTATCTACTCCATCAGGAGAGAGAGGGGATTGGCAGGAACCAAGGCATCTGGTCAAATTCAGTTCATAATCACATTCCTATCTGTGAAAGCTTGCTGTGTGCAAATTGGCTTTTACTTTAAAAATTGATTAATGGGATGTGGGCATTGCTGACTAGGCCAGCATTCATTGCCCATCTCTAGTTGGACTTCAGAAGGTGGTAGTGAGCTGCCTGAGCTGCAGGTACTCCAACAGTGTTATTAGGGAGAGGGTTCCAGGATTTTGACCAAGCAACAAGGAATGGCGATATATTTCCAGGTCAGGATGGTGAATGACTTGGAAGGGAAGCTCCAGGTGGTGGGGTGCCCAGGTATCTGCTGTCCTTGCCATTCGGGATGGTAGTGGTCGTGGATTTGGAAGGTGCTGTCTAAGGAACCTTGGTGAGTTCCTGCAGTGCATCTTGTGGATGGTACACACGGCTGCCACTGTTAGTCGGTGGTGGAGGGAGCTGCCTCATCCCTTGCATTACAACAGTGACTATAATTCAAAAACAACTTAATTAACTTTAAAACGCTTTGGAACATCCTGAAGTCGTGAAAGACACTTTCGAGCTGCAATTTTTAAATTTAACATGTGAAAGCAAAATTTGTCTTTGCCAATAATGAATTGTTATGCCCAATAAAGGCATGTCTTTTCTTAATTTTTAAGATACAAATATTCAATGTGGACCCTTTGAAATTGACTTGTCCTTTAAAAAGTGGACAAGGTGTTGCAGAAATGGCTGCCATAAGTCAGATGACCTGACCTGTGTATTTAAAAACTGATTCACAATCTAACAGGGAAAAAGGTCACATCCCAGATGAAAAACTATCAATACACACGCCATGAGACCATCAAAACACATTCCCTAATCACTGAATCTTTTTGAAACAATTTTGATGATTCTCCTAATGTTTAATGTTTGTTGCTGGTCTATAAAATCTATGTATTTTATTGGTAGTCGCATTTAAAATTAACTGGTTCAGGTTGGATTTCTGCTGGTGAGACAGTGGGCAGTAGAGGCACTTGGGGATACTTTCCAGCAAAGCTGTTGTTTGTGAGAAACTACATTTACTTGTTTTATGAATTTAAGTTGCCGGGAGTCTTGTCCACAATACAATTAGATGTATTTGTGTATCAACTTTGAAGGAATGGTCAAAAGTAGTTTGAACTTTGGATGATTTTATCTTTAAACAAAACCCATGTGTTGATTTAATTGATTAGCTATATTTGTAGAGCAGAACATCATAGAAGGAAGTCCCTTTAAACAGACAGACTGGCTCTGGGCTCCATTCTCAGCCCAAGTGAATGTCTGTGGATTTTTCCTCAGATGGTTATAACATGAGAGTTTCCAAACTCCACTCCCCAAAAAAACATGCTTTAAAATCTTCTTTCACAACAATCCTTCCATCGATGGTTTGCATTCTCAATCCAGTCCAGGTTTTCCATATTATTCTTTCAGACAAAGCTTCCACTTCACTTTTAAAAATCCAGCAGACCAGTTTTACAACTCTCCCTTCAGGGCTTATTTGCCTTCATTGCTGTACAAACTGTTCACAATTGTTTTAACTATCAATTCCTAGATTCTATTAAGATGGCATCACACCTTTGATTTACCTCTGAAGTCTGCGTTGCCACTTTAACTCTGCTAACTGCAACTGTCGTTTTAACTAAGAACACTTTGGGGTTTTCCCTTGAATTCTCCTGAACAATACCTTGGTCTCTGTTATGTTAACTTCAGTATTTCTAAGACATTCTTTCTGTCCCAAGTTCCTGGTTATCTGGACTGTATCTGGTTCTTTGGGAAGTCTGCCTCTTTGCAGATCCCTTGTCCTATCTAGCTTGTTTTTTGCTGGCACAGTTCACACCCTAGTGCTCTATCTCCAACTGCAAACAAATTCAGGTAAAACTATATTCAAAAAGCCTTCCTACCTTTAAAAGGCTCTCAGTTGCTAAGCGATGACCACATATTTCTGTTAGCTTATTTGATTTTCATGCCACCACCCTCTCCAAGCAGAATAGAAGCACAGCGTCATTTGAAACCAACGCCTACACATACAAGCACCTTTGTTGGGCATGAATCGAACTATAGGTTTACCCTTCCTTTCACTTCAGCTAGAGGTGATGTGCTGAAGGCAAAAAGCCAGTTTGTGCAAAATATTGTTTATTTATGGTTGTTGTTTGGGAAACGAAGGGGTCTCAGTAGATCTTAGGATTGCAGTGGAAATAGATGCTTTTTGGTTTCCAGTCTTTGAGGGACTAAGTGCTCAATGTTACTGTGCTGAAGTATAAGATTGTTCTTTGGAGTGTTTTGTTATTATTCTTCTACTTTAATAAATACTTTTATTATCGTTTAATAAGAGAGGTTTGAGTTCTCACTGTTTCTATAAACGGGGAAGGCGGGATCAGGGTATTGAACTTGATGATCAGCCATGATCATAATGAATGGGGGAGCAGGCTCAAAGGGCCGAATAGCCTCCTGCTGTTTCTATTTTCTATGTATGTTTCTATGTATCTCCAAAAAACAATACACCATGCAAAACCAGTGTTTTGAGTTGGAACACTCTTGCACATAACATCCGCGGGGTTTTGTAACAAGGTATGAATCCATTAAAACTAACTTTGTTTTCCTGACAGTACAATTTTGTTTAATAAATTCTGCTTAATTTATGCTAGTTATTTGTGCTTTGTTAGGTAAAGCACAACTGAGGAATTTGGAATGTAATTTTAATTAGAAGGATTTTAAACCTAGAAGCCCTAAAATCTTACAGAAGATGATCACTTAAGCCCCCTTAAGATGAATGCCTCAAAACAATAAACCAGGATGTGGCTAATCAACCCAAGACCACCACCACACTTAGAAAAGGAACTGCAATTGTGAGTAATTACACTGTGAGGCAGCCATGTTTGTCCCTTTGTAATCTTCAACTGCTGACCGAAGGAAGTAGGATATAGCAGATGTGGAAAGGACAATAATATCTATGCCTTTAAAAAGGCATCGCAAGGTTTCCAAGCCTGCCCTTTACAAATCCACCAATACAGCGAACTGACCTCCTAGTAATAAGACTATAAGCAGCTACTCTTTGACTTGCAGAACATCCATCCTTTCGAGAGCATCTTGAAATAACTTTGGTATATAACAACTGTTGAATTCACTGAAGCCACTCAGCAGGAGTGAAGATGTCTTCTTCATAAGGCCAGCAATGTGCGTCTTCCAGAACAAGACAATGACGTGAATTATGAATGATCCTTTTGCTTATAACCTGCAAAAGTTAACAATTCTCTTCAACTGTACGTTCCTTGAGTGTGATTTTTTGTATGACTCTGAGTGAATGCCGGGCGGTAGACATTGGGTGAGTGAGTAAATCAACTTTTTATCAATTGTTTTATAGAAACAATCATCTTTCTTTCTTTAATCCCACAAAAATCTTGCTGCTGGTTAGTCAAATTGTCAACAAACTCAAGGGTTAAAAACATGCACACATCTTCCTCTCAAAAGCTTGCTGATACTGCCAGTTGGTTAGGAAACAGATTTCAGTATTTCTCTTTCTCATCCCGTCTATAACATAATCAACAACGCATTTACTTTCAATGGAATTCAATGTTCTGGTACCACACACAGTGCTCTACATGGGAAATGCCAGGATTTTCACCTAGTGTTGATGAAGGACTGGTGATATGTCACCAAGATGTGTAACTTGGAAGGGGAACTGGGGTTGTTGGGTATTGCTGCTTCTGTCCTTCTGGGTGGTGCAAAACTGGAAGGATTGTTCAGAAATAGGCTCAGTAAATTGCCACATGCATGTAATGGTAGAGTGAGGGATATGCCAGGTTATGAGGTTACAGACTCCGGTTGAGTACAAGAGTGGCACGGTGGTTAGCACTGCTGCCTCACAGCACCAAGGACCCAGGTTCAATTCTGACTTTGGCTGATTGCCTGTGTGGAGTTTGAACGTTTTCCCTGTGCCTGTGGGTTTCCTCTGGCTGCTCCGGTTGCCTCCCACAGTCCAAAGATGTGCAGGTTGGGTGGATTGGCCATGCTAAATTGCCGCTTAGAGTCCAAAAGCTAGGTGGAGTTACGGGGTTCCAGGGATAGGGGAGTGGACCTGGATGTGGTGCTCTTTCGGAGGGTCGGTGCCGACTCGATGGGCCAAACGGCCTCCTTCTGCACTGTAGACATTCTATGATTTATGACTATGAGGGGACATTTTGTGAAATAGGAGCAGTACACCATTCAGCTCTCGAGCCTGGTCCTCCGTACTTCAAACCTTGGCTAAGCTGTATCTCAACTCCAATTGACTGCCCTCATTCCATAACTTTACACACCCTCACCCAACAAAGAACCACTGATCTCAGTCTTACCCAGTCGAGACATGTACTTGGTACACCATCCAATTTCTATTTTAGCCATATCTTAGTTGATTTCCTAAAATCTGACATCTCCTCAGCTTTAAACAGTTTAGTCCACTTCTGTGGGGTTCCCACATATCTTCCTCCATGCAATTTTGACCGAGACAATTTGTTCTAGTCCTGTTGGTTGAGGAATAGACATTGGCCCAGATTATGGGGATAACGCCCCTGCTCTTCTTTGAAATGGTGTCATGGAATCTTTTCTACTCACCTGACATAGTACCTCACTCTAACGTTTCATTAGAAAGATGACACCTGAGTGAAGTTATTCACTTCGGTAGGAGACACAGAATGGCAGAGCATTAGTTACATAGGGCGAGATTCTCCGACCCCGCCGGTTGCCGAATTCTCCACCACCGGATATTCGTCGGGGGCGGGAATCGCGCCGCGCCAGTTGGCAGGACCACCCGCGCGATTCTCCGGCCCGGATGGGCCGAAGTCCCGCCGCTAAAATGCCTGTCCCGCCGGTGTAAATTAAACCACCTACCTTACCGGCGGGACAAGGCGGCGCGGGCGGGCTCCGGGGTCCTGGGGGGGGGCGCAGGGCGATCTGGCCCCGGGGGGTGCCCCCACGGTGGCCTGGCCCGCGATCGGGGCCCACCGATCCACAGGCGGGCCTGTGCCGTGGGGGCACTCTTTCCCTTCCGCCTTCGCCACAGTCTCCACCATGGCGGAGGCGGAAGAGACTCCCTCCACTGCGCATGCGCGGGAATGCCGTGAGCGGCCTCTGACGCTCCTGCGCATGCACCGCCCGGAGGTGTCATTTCCGCGCCAGCTGGCGGGGTACCAAAGGCCTTTTCCGCCAGCTGGCCGGGTGGAAATTCACCCGGCGCCGGCCTAGCCCCTCAAGGTTGGGGCTCGGCCCCCAAAGATGCGGAGCATTCCGCACCTTTGGGGCGACGCGATGCACGACTGATTTGCATCATTTTGTGCGCCAGTCGGCAGACATCGCGCCGATACCGGAGAATTTCGCCCATGGTTCTGGATTGGGAAATTTTGATGTACACAGGGACTTGGATGTCCTTGTACACCAGTCACTGAAAGCAAGCATACAGGTGCAGCACGCAGTTAGATAAGTGGTATGATGACCTACATTGCAAGAGGACTTGAGTACAGGAGCAACAATGTCTTACTGAAACTGTACAGAGCCTCAAGACCACAGCTGGGGCACAGCGTCCAGTTTTGATCTCCTTACCGAAAAAGGACATATTTGCTCTAAAGGGAATGCAGCGAAGGTTAATCAGACATGATTCCTGGGATGACAAGATTGTCGTATGAGGAGAAAGTGGGTAACTAGGCCCGTATTAACTGGAGTTTAGAAGAATGAGAAGGGATCTGATTGAAATGTATAAAATTCTGACAGGGCTGGTTAGACTGGATGCAGGGATGATATTTCCTTGTTTGGGGGCATCTAAAACAAGGGGTCACATTCTGAGGATACGGAGTAGACCATTAAGGACTGAGATGAGGAAAAAGATTTTGCAATGACAGGGTGGTGAATCTGTGGAATTCGCTACCACAGGAGGCTGTGGAGACTAGGGCTGGGATTCTCCCCTACCCGGTGGGGCGGGGAAATCCGGCGTAATGGAGTGGCGTCGCGCCGCCCCAAAGGTGCGGAATTCTCCGCACCTTTAGGGGCCAAGCCCTAACCTTGAGGGGCTAGGCCCGCGCCGGAGTGATTTCTGTCACGCCAGCCGGCGGCGAAAGGACTTCGCCGGGCGACGCATGCGTGGGAGCGTCAGTGGACGTTCACGGCATCCCCGCGCATGCGCAGTGGAGGGGGTCTCTTCGCCGCCACCATAGTGAAGACCATGGCGAAGGCGGAAGAAAAAGTGTGCCCCCACGGCACAGGCCCACCGACCGATTGGTGGGCCCCGATCGCGGGCCAGGCCACCGGGGGGCACTCCCCGGGGCCAGATCGCCCCGCGCCCCCCCAGGACCCCGGAGCCCATCTGCTCCCACCGGTACGGTAGGTGGTTCAATCCACACCGGCTGGCGAGGGTTGGCAGCGGCGGGACTTCGGCCCATCGCGGGCTGGAGAATTGCCGGGGGGAGCCCGCCGACTGGCGCGGCGCGATTCCCGCCCCCGTCGATTCATTGGTGGCAGAGAATTCGGGACACGGCGGGGGCGGGATTCACGCCAGCCCCCGGCAATTCTCCGACCCGGCGGGGGTCAGAGAATCGCGCCCTAGGTCACTGAATATACTTAAGAAGTAAATGGATTTCTTGACACTGAAGGTGTCATAGAATTTACAGTGCAGAAGGAGGCCATTCGGCCCATCGAGTCTCCACCAACCCGTGAAAGAGCACCCTACTTAAGCCCACGCCTCCACCCTATCCCCATTACCCAGTAACGCCACCGAACCTTTGGACACTAAGGGCAATTTAGCAGGGCTAACCTGCATATCTTTGGGCTGTGGGAGGAAACCAGGGAACCTGGAGGAAACCCACGCAGACACGGGGAGAAAGTCCACACAGACAGTAACCTGAGGCTGGAGTTGAACCCGGTTCCCTGGAGCTGTGAGGCTGCAGTGTTGACCACTGTCAAGGGGTGTGGGGAGAAAGTGGGAGTACGGCATTGAGACAGAGGATCAGCCATGATCAGATTGAATGGCAGAGCAGGTTCGAAGGGCCGAATGGCCTACTCCTGCACCTATTTTCTATGTTTCATTGGCACCTTCATCAGTATAGCACTACCCCAGTACTGCACTGAAATGTTAGCTTATACTATGGACTGAAGTCCCTGAAGTTGGGTTTGAAATTACAACCTTCTGACTCAGAGATGCAATGCATTTCCATTTTTATAGCTTCCATAAATTTTGCACCAAAGCATTTTCACTGCTCCATTCACCTTAGATCACAGATTACTCATTCATTGGCCGCAGCATATATTGCAACTGCTTCTTCACTGACCTCACTGGGAATCACTCAAGTCCCTGTGGCCATTTTCAATTCCATTGTTGCTTCTCAGTAAATAGTCCAAGTTTCCTTCCTCAGGAACTTCAGTATTTTCCCCTCTGAGGTCCGGAACACGTTAAACACAGTTCCCTTTTGTCTTTTCAAGGTCCAAGTGCCAGGAAGAATGGACCACAAACATGGAATTGCATTGTAATTATCAGACATGTGCTGCAGATGCCAAAGCATTTACTTCCCATCGGTTAGCACAGGGCGGCTTACCACATCCAACCAGCTGGTTGTGAATGAGGTTCATGGTCGATGCTGAGTTCCAGTTAGCAGTGCATAGAGCCACCAACCTACATTTAGATAGCGCCTTTAACATAGTGAAACCTCCGAAGGTGCTTCAACGTCATCAAACAAAATGGTAAATTGAGCCACATAAGTTATTAAGATAGGTGGCCAAACATGTGGCCAATGGCAGGTTTTAAGGAATGAGTTTAAGGTAAGAGAGGCAGCGAAGTAGAGAGATTTAGGGAGGGAATTCCCGTGCTTAGAACTCAGGCAGCTGAAATCATGGCCGCCGGTGGAGGGGCAAAGAAATTCTGGGTTGGAGCAGATCAGAGATGTAGGGGCACAGGCATCTCAGAAGGTTGTAGGACTGAGGAGATTACACAGATAGGGGAGGATGGATATGGAGCAATTTGGACATATGGATGAGAATTTTAAAATGGAAGAGTTGCTGGACTGGGAACCAAGTGTAGATCAGCGAGCACAGGATACGTCGAGCAATGTTTCCAATGGCAGGAGGGTCGAGTAACTAGACGGCACAGATTTAAGGTGATTAGTAAAAGAACCAGAGGAAAATTAGGTTTATTTTTTACATAGCGAGTTGTTATATCTGGAATGCACTGTGTAAAAAGGGACTGGAATAAAATTCAATAGTAACCTTCAAAAGGGAATTGGGTAAATATTTGAAAAGGTGAAATTTGCAGGGCTATGGGGAGAGAGCAGTGGGTGAGGAGTGAGATTCATTGGATAGTTCTTCCCAAGGGCTAGCACAGGCACGATAGGCTGAATGGTCTCTTTCTGCGTTGTAATATTCCATGATACCATTGATGTTGGTTAGACATAGGGGGCGGGATTCTCCAACCCCCCGCCGGGTCGGAGAATCACCGGGGGCTGGCGTGAATCCCGCCGGCGCCGGTTGCCGAATTCTCCGGCACCGGATATTCAGCGGGGGCGGGAATCACGCCGCGCCGGTTGGCGGGCAGCCCCCGGCGATTCTCCGGCCCGCGATGGGCCGAAGTCTCGCCGCTGTCAACCCACACCAGCCGGCGTGGATTGAACCACCTTTGGGACGGCGGGACACGGCGGTGCGGGCGGGCTCCGGGGTCCTGGGGGGGGCGCGGGACGATCTGGCCCTGGGTGGTGCCCCCACGGTGGCCTGGCCCGCGATCGGGGCCCACCGATCGGCGGGCGGGCCTGTGCCGTGGGGGCACTGTTTTCCTTCCGCCTTCGCCATGGTCTCCACCATGGCGGAGGCGGAAGAGACCCCCTCCACTGCGCATGTGCGGGGATGCCGTGAGCGGCCGCTGACGCTCCCGCGCATGCGCTGCCCGGCAAAGTCAGTTTCACGCCAGCTGGCGGGGCACCAAAGGCCTTTCCCGCCAGCTGGCAGGGTGGAAATCAGTCCGGCGCGGGCCTAGCCCCTCAAGGTGAGGGCTCGGCCCCTCAAGATGCGGAGACTTCCGCACCTTTGGGGCGGCGCGATGCTGGACTGATTCGCGCCGTTTTTGGCGCCGGTCGGCGGACATCACGCCGATATCGGAGAATCCCGCCCAGGCAGCTCAATGCTTGGTCAACCCATTAACCAGAAACTTTAACCAGGTATCTTGACCAAGGCATGCTAACCTTTGCTTCATTACCACATTTGGTAATGTGGTTACCACATTACCAAAAGGATGTGGATGCTTTGGAGAGGGTGCAGAGGAGGTTCACCAGGATGTTGCCTGGTATGGAGGGTGCTAGCTATGAAGAGAGGTTGAGTAGATTAGGATTATTTTCATTAGAAAGACGGAGGTTGAGGGGGGACCTCATTGAGGTCTACAAAATCATGAGAGGTATAGACAGGGTGGATAGCAAGAAGCTTGTTCCCAGAGTGGGGGACTCAATTACTCGGGGTCACGAGTTCAAGGTGAGAGGGGAAAGGTTTAAGGGAGATATGCATGGACAGTTCTTTATGGTGGGTGCCTGGAATGCATTGCCAGCGGAGGTGGTAGAGGTGGGCATGATAGCGTCATTTAAGATGTATCTAGGCAGATACATGAATGGGCAGGGAGCAGAGGGATATAGATCCTTAGAAAGTAGGCGACAATTTTAGATAGAGGATCTGGATCAGCGCAGGCTTGGAGGGCCGAAGGGCCTGTTCCTGTGCTGTAATTTTTCTTTGTTCTTCTTTGTTCTTTGTTCAAGTTGGAGTTCAAAACCTTGGGCATTAGTAAGATTGCATAGAACAAGAAGCAGAGGTAATATAAACACAACTGCGAACGTATGGGATCAGTCACTGATCACCTGGGAGGAGTGAGAGAATTGAAATAGGGGGAGGGGAAATCTCTGGCTGTGATTCTGGCAGGAGAGGTCAATGACTGATTTAGACAGAAGAGGGAATTTGCTGTGATGGGGAGGAGAGGGGAATTTCTGGCACTGGTTGTTGAGCAAGAGGGGACTGGATGTGATTGGAGATGGGGAGCTACGTAGTTGTGAATGGGAGTTATCAGGGGGCCCTAAATCTTCCTTGAGACCGGGAAGCACTGCAGGGGGGTAGAGGGAGTGGGGGCAAAAAAAATCAAAGGTCAATTAGGGGCAGTACGGTAGTACAAGTGGTTAGCACTGTGGCTTCACAGCACCAGAGTCCCAGGTTCGATTCCCGGCTTGGGTAATTTCTGTGCGTAGTCTGCACATTCTCCCCGTGTCTGCGTGGGTTTCCTCCAGGTGCTCTGGTTTCCTCCCAAAGTCCAAAGACGTGCAAAGTTAGGTGGATTGGCCATGCTAAATTGCCCTGAGTGACCAAAAAAGGTTAGGAGAGGTTATTGGGTTACGAGGATAGGGTGGGAGTGAGGGCTTAAGTGGGTCGGTGCAGACTCGATGGGCTGAATGGCCTCCTTCTGCACTGTATGTTCTATGAGCAACGCCACAGCCCTTCATTGTTTTATGATAGCTAATGAGAAAAAGATTGGCTAAATGATTGTTATGCTTCTTTTATGAATATCCATCCTGTTTGTATTTCACTCTGTTCAAAAGGTAATTGAATTCTTCTGTTGAAATTGATGTTCACAAACATATTGTTATTGAGTTAAAGAAAATGCTCTCTAATGATATAAACCCTCACACAAGAACTGAAAGTTGGATAGTTCATGCAAGGGAACTATTCTGGATTTAACAGCAGTTAAGTGTTGCAATGCCGTGTAACCAGTAAGAGGATGAATAATTGCTGAATTACATAAATTCTTTGGCTACATTGTGTTATAGTTTTGTTTTCAGATATTTGAGAAACAAGAACCAGCCATGATTAGACCACTGGGAACATCTGCATGCTTAAAAAGTGCTCCACTTGCACATTTTAGTTTAGGAGTGGCAGGGGTGGGTTAAGTGTTCTAGTTAAGATCACTTGCCATGTAAAAAAGGTTTCCTTTACTCCACAACAGACTGGTACTGGGTGTCACAGATATCTGCGGGTGTCTCTCCCCTGCAGGTGTTGAAATCACAACCTGGAAGTGTCGCACTGGGACAGCTTCGCAAGGGAGAGGGAACAAATCTCACTGTTTATGCCTAACCAGTGAGGTTGTCCTTATGCTACACCAGTTACCTTGACTGCCACCTCCGCCTGTGTGAGTCTCTCTCTTGTTGATGGCGAAATGTCACCCGCAAGCGCCCCACCAGTGCAACTTCACAAGAGAGAGAGAAAGAGGGACCGCTGTTTATCCCGAACCAGTAGCCTCTCTTGAGGTCGTCGACTTCAGAATTATGTTTTGCCAATTATTGTGACTCAACCAGAGCAGACAGTGAAAGAAAGGTGAGATCACAACAATGGTGAATTTACAAAGAAATAATTTATTCAAGAAAATTAGGCCTTCCACAACTCAGACTATAACACACAAACAGCGGTTATAAAAATACTATGGGAAGCAAGAAACTAAACGGCATATCGAAAAATCTTACTTTTACACAAGTTTACTTAAGCACACACGAACACATGTATATATCCACTCACCCACCCCAACCTCAACATCTAACCTAATTGGGAGTTTCTATGGGCTGAGAGAAATGTTCATGACCTTCTGTCTTGTAGTCTGGTAGAAGCCCTGTAACAAGAGAAGAGACAGCGAGAGAAGAGAGCGCCTCTGCCCTGAGTCCCGTATTCTTATGGGCAAAAACCTGAATGGAGCTGAATGGCCCCTCCCACAGGTGAGTTCCAGGACTGCTAATTGCTGGCAGAATGGCTCAAGTGGACGTTGGGGACAACTTTAATCATTTTCCCATTAGTATAGAGCGATTTCGCCTGGCATGGGCAAAACTCATTTCCATACCATTGTTTCTTCTTGAGTTAATTCGGGACATGCAGATCCTCCCGCATATTTCCATTGGCCCTGACTCATAACTCCTGGCCCTGCTTTGTTCCTATCTGAGATGAGTTTGGAGAGGTGTATATTCTGCTGTCTGCCTGCAGACATTTGGGGCGGAATTCTCCAGCCCCCCCGCCGGGTCGGAGAATCCCCGGGGGGCAGGGTTTACGCCACGCCGGTCGGGGGCCGTTGGCAGCAGCTCCCCCGGCAATTCTCCGGGCCCCGATGGGCAGACCGGCCATCAGTTCCTGGCCAGTCCCACCGGTGTGAAATGGACATGGTCCCACATGGCGTGAAATGGACATGGTCCCACATGCCGGGACCTGGCTGGTAGGCTGTCTAGTGGAGTCCTCGGGGGGGCGTGGGGAGGACCGCCACAGTGGCCTGGCCTGCCAACGGGGCCCACCGATCTGCGGTGTACCATTGGGGCACTCCTTCCTTCCGGGCCGGCCTCTGCCATGGCTGGTGCAGAGAAGAACCTCCCTACCCATGCGCAGGAAACACGCTGGCGGTTCTGCGCATGCACCAACTCGCGCCGGCCCTTCGCCGCCGTTTGGCGCGGCGCCAACTCCTCCACGCCGGCCTAGCCCCCGGAAGTGCAGATGATTCCGCAACTTCTGGTTGGCCCGACGCCGGAGTGGTTCGCGCCGTTTTTGGCGCCTCCGTCTGGCCATCCCGCCTATTGCGGGAGAATCCCGCTTTTGGTTTCTGTTTTCTGTCCAGCATTTGTCCTTTGAAAATGGACTATATCCTTTCCAATTCTTGTCCAGTTTTCTTTGTTCAGCTGATGAGTTGCAATAACTTACAGCCATGACCCACCATGATGTTGTCTGTCTACAGCCCAGCCTTCTCAGCTGCTGTTGAGATTCTGATCCTCAATTTTGTTATCTCTGGACCAGTCTGCTTCATTGCTCGCCTGGCAAGCTGTACACCTTTCATCCTGCAAACTTGTGCTCATCCAAAACTATGTTGCTTGTCTCCTATATTTGCACCAAGTCACATCCATCCATCATTAACCTACTTTGGACACCATTCCGACAACATCACAATTTAAAAATTCTCATCCACATTTCCAAATCCCTCCATGGCCGTGTTCCTCCCAACCTCTGTAACCTCCTCCAACTCTATGGCCCTCGGAGATATCTGTGCTCCTCCAACCTCTTCAGCCTTCCCGGTTTAAATAACTCCATAATTGGCAGTGTCCCTTCAGCTGCTGGAATTCCCTCCCTACCCTGTCTCTCCTTTAAAATACTCCGTAAACCTCTCCTTTTGATCAAGCTTTTGGCCATTCTTCCAAATAGCTTCCTCAAATTCAGTTTGATAGTTGTGCCTGTGAAGCACCTTAAACATGTGAAGACACTATATAAAGTTGCTGCTGTTGATGTGTACGATTGAGACAGGGAACAATTACTCGACACACCCACATGTGCACTCACAAGCACTCGCGCAATGCACACGGACCCACCCACACACTTGCACTCAAACACAAAAGTCTTCAAAAGCAACTACCAGCTGCACGTCCGCCCACACCCAGGATAACAAATGTGTTGTCTCTTTGAAAGCAGCACATTGGACTGAAGCACAGGCCAAACCCACACAGGAAGAGCCTTTCCCAGTCACCAGAGGAGCAGTAAATGGCACAGTTGGAAACAGTGAATTGGCACTGGGATACCGCGGGTGAAATGAGGCAATTTGAACCAGGCTGGAAAGAGTAGTTGCAGGAAGAATGGAATTCCACAGGAGTTTCTGTTGTGGTTACAGCCAGAGACCAGGGAGAAGGTATCATGGACATTACTAACACAGTATCGACTAAATTCATGAGTCCAACATTCTAATCTACTGCCCTCTGAGTGCGGTTCCCGATAATTATCCTTGATTACTATATTGCATCTGCTCTGCATAAAATGGTAAGAGATTGTATTTGAAGAATTGATGGTGGAAATGAAGGACCACGTGATTTGTGCACTATGTTTGGTAGATTTCATCCACACACTTTGTGGGACTTTGATTTATAATCCAGGCTGACATTCCCATTGTTGAAGGTGCCACCCCGATGTCAATTTGCTCAAGAGTCTCCCAGTCTCTCTCCGAGTTCCATATCTGCATCCTCATTCCCTTGGGTGAAGGTGAACGTGAAGTATTTCTTCAACACCCTCTGTCCTCTGGCTCCACCCACAGATTGCTCTCTTGGTCCCTAATGGGCCCTACTCTTTCCCTGGTTATCACCTTGCCATTGATATACTTATAGAATATCTTGGGATTTTCCCTACTTTTACCAGCCAGAGCTTTCTCATGTACCCTCTTTGCTCTCCTAATTGATTTCTTAAACTTTACCCTGCACTTTCTGCATTCGTTGCAGTGCCGTCCTGCTCTCACAAGGAAGATTTAGCCTCCGCTGATTTGCTCCCCTAGTACGATAGTACTAGGTAGGGTAGTAGTCCCTAGGACGATAGGGACATTTAAGGGGCATCTTGACAAATATATGAATAGGATGGGAATAGAAGGATACGGACCCAGGAAGTGTAGAAGATTGTAGTTTAGTCGGGCAGTATGGTCGGCACGGGCTTGGAGGGCCGAAGGGCCTGTTCCTGTGCTGTACATTTCTTTGTTCTTTGTTCTTTGTACCTGCTAAAAGCCTCTTTTTTCCTTCTCATTGTATCCTGAATATCTCTGGTCATCCATGGTTCTCTTTTGTTAATCCTTCCTATCACCCTGGAGGGTACACGTTGGCCATGTACCCTCCCCATTTCATTTTAGAATAATCTTTATTAGTGTCACAAGTAGGCATGAGGACAGATTTGGCCTGAGTAGAGGGGGCAGGAAGGCTAAAAGGTAGGACAGCTGATAAGCAGTCGCAGTTGTTAAAGGGGATACTCAATTCTTCACAACTAAAATATATCCCAGTGAGGAAGAAAGATAGTAAGAGGGGTAAAAAAACATCCATGGCTCAAGAAGTAGATCATTCTTGTGAACCTCCTCTGGACCCTTTCCAAGGCCAGCACATCCTTCCTTAGATACGGGGCCCAAAACTGCTCACAAGAAAGGAAAGGATTACCCGTCTCCCTCCTCACCAAACATCCTCAGTCACCAAAGGCACACTCCAGTGCAAAGGCATCACTTTAAAATAGCCTACTTTTATTCTCAAATAAATCTAGCCTCTGGAAACCTGTTTAATCCAGCTATCTAATGAACGAGTTGCAGCTGTCAGCAGTGTCCGTATCAGCACGATCATTTTGCAAAGTGTTTTGGTCGGGAAAGCTATGGATACACATTCTGACCTTTTGGAAGAACGATCCTCCGATAATGAGGTCGTTAAAACTGCTGTACTTAAAGCTGACAAGCTTGTTCCTGAAGCCTATCAGTTGAAGTGTTCGACTTGAAAGAAAAGACTGAATGAAAGATTTGCTGGGGAGAAAGAAATGTTGTGTGACAGATGGTTTTGACCACTGAAGTTAGAACAAACATTTCAGAATGCGAGAGAGCTAATACTGTATGAATTTTGAAACAGAATCCCAATTGCTATTAGGATACATCTGGAAGTGAATAGGATTTCTCAGTTAACTGAAGCACGGGTTATGGCAAATGGGTTTTGGGGCATCACATAGTCAGTTACAGGGCAGTAGACCTCCATTTGTAAACCCGCAGGAAACCTGGAAGAAACAACAGTCCAGCTTTAGAGAAAAAGCAGAGGCTGTTCCAGTCAATAAAAGTGATAAAAATGATAGGGTCTGGTTTAGCACACTGGGCTAAATAGCTGGCTTGTAATGCAGAACAAGGCAGCAGCGCGGGTTCAATTCCCGTACCGGCCTCCCCGAACAAGCGCCGGAATGTGGCGGCTAGGGGCTTTTCACAGTTACTTCATTGAAGCCTACTTGTGACAATAAGCGATTATTATTATTAGTTTAGAGGGTAGAAGTGATGTAAATAAGCCAGTATGCTTTTATTGCCATCTCAAAGCCAATTGTTGGAAGCTGAATGGTAAACTTGTGGCAGTCCTTAAGGAGTCTTCAGAAAAGGCTGCACCAGAAAAGGAAATAGTCGTTAACACAATGACAATGGTAGAAGTGAAACATGGAAACATGTTTCCCAGTAGACTGGGGAATGCTGTTCAGGAAAGTCAAGGGGCTCTTCCTTGAATACTGCTGAAGGTTGCTGGAGATTATAGGGTTTTATCTCAAATGAAGAAATGTTCCCTTACTCCGCCAACAAAACAAGAAATTAATATTTTGAGAGTCACGGGGTGGGAGGATCAATCATTGATTGAAGCTAATAATATAATTTGTGTACCAGATGGTTTGATGAAGGAAAAAAGTATTCATGGGGTTATTCATGGGACCTGTTGCCTTGTATAAAGTCAATTTATTAAGTGACTTAGTAAATTGTTACTATGGCAATTGTTCCTAGTTTACCTCTTGAAGGAATAGTTTTTATATTGGGGAATGATTTGGTCAGTGTAGATAGTAACATGGCAATGACTATGTTGCAGCAGGTGATGATCATGCTGATCTTGCCAAACACCTTAAATTACTGTGGCCAAATACCTGAAGCGTATTGCTGAGAACGAACAATTGAAGGAAAGGTTGGTCAATGTAGAGAACCAATTTTCACACACGAAAGATGAGGTTGCTAATGAAGTCACAGGAAGTAGAACACTTGGATGAGGACTTGAAACATCTAAATGATAAATCTGTAGAACAAAATTCAACAAGGATACATTTTCAAGTAAAACGCGATGACTTCAAATATCAGAACTCGTAAACAATGCCTCAAACAGGAAAAGGACGTTGACTGCAGGATTGAAAACCAAGACAGATGAACTGTTTGAATTTTGTCATGGAAAAAGCAAGGAAATTCTTGAACTTTAATGCAATCTGCAGACTTAAAAAGGATGACGTGTGCAGCATGGAAGAGCAAATCCAGACTTTAAAAGCATATAGGGAAATTTTTAAGAAACAGGTGAATTGGAAAAGTCTGAGGAACAGTCGGCAACCGTGGAGAAAGGATGCCATAATGGATGGTATGCCAGGTGAAGTTGTTGAAGTTGCTTAAGGTTTTCACACATGACTCTGAAGCAAAGACAACTAAAATCACCAGAGCAATTGCTGAGGTGAATGGAAAGATTAATAGGCTTGAAAAGAATTGGAAAATAAAAGAATACACAAGTATTTGGATAAAGTAGTGAAAGAAATGGAGATGAAAGTTCAGTTTTCCAAGCATAAGTGAGAAGATATGAACCTGTCCAGATGGCTGCGGCGCATCTCTTGAGAAAATGACTTTAATAAAAAGAGGGCCGTTCCCTTGGTACAGGTTTGTTTATCTAGTGTGGATCAAAATAATTAAACCGAACATCTGTTGTGAAGGAAGTGAGTGAACGAAGATCATTATGAAGCTGGTAGTCAATCAGGCGTACATGACTTCCATAGCAAACACAAAGGACCTATTGAAGGCATGTTTCTATTAAAAAGGAGTAAGAAAAACGTATCTACTGAAGTTGAGACACCTATGCAAAGGTTAGTTGTATCATTTGTATGGCGAATATGCATCAATATGTGAACAGGGGAAGGTTGCCAGAGTATTACACCAGAAAGATTGAAAACAAATGGTACAATACAAGCTAGTCAAGATATTTCAAAAGAAAACTTTGATGTATCTTCACTACCTTTGGTGACTATGAAAAGATTATGGGAAAACAATCTTGTACTTGTTAATATTCTGTTCAGAGTTAAAGAAAAGGTGTAGGAGAAAAGGCAGAATCTGAGTTATGGTAATTCTATGATGTTTAAATCCTGTTCATCGTACTTGTTACATGTACTGGCTTTTGTTTGATTAAAGCCTTTATAATATGTCATGTATAACTGTGAAACAAAATAAAAAGTTTATCAGTAAAGTATATGAAATTTGTTAGACATATATAATGTTAAGTGCTTCTTGTAAAGAAACTATAAAGTCATTGCAAAGAAACCTTCATTATGGTGAAGCTTTATTTTTTCTAAGGATAATACGAAAGCCATACATCTCAGAGAGCGAGATACCAGGAATACCGGGCAGGATTCTCCCTTTTGATGGCAGAGTGTTGACGCCGTTGTAAAAAATGGAGTTTTACGACGGCGTCATCAGACCGCTAAGTGCTGCGATCCTCTGCCGCACAAGAGGCCAGCACGGCACTGGAGCGACTCCTGCCGCTCCAGCTGCCGATACCGGCGTCAAACAGGCGACGGGGGTCTGCGCATGCGCGATGCAGCCGGCACGAACTCGTGCATGCGCGGTAGCTTCCTTCTCTGCGCCTGCCCCAACGCAACATGGTGTAGGGCTACAGGGGCCGGCGTGGAGTAAAAGAGGCTCCCACCAGGAGAGGCCGGCCCGCCGATCGGTAGGCCCGGATCGCGGGCCAGGCCACGGTGAAGGTCCCCCACCAGGGTCGGATCCCCCCACCAGGCCGCCCCCTGCAGGATGGACGCCGAGGTCCTGGCGAGTAAGAACACATGCGAACACCCAGTGAGGGTGAGGCCCAGATTGTGATGTCTCACGAGACTCCGTTAAGTCTGGTGAAGCGTTTTCAATGTCACAAATAGCACAAGAGGTCAAGAAGTCTTGGAGATCAAAGAAGAATGTTGGTGATTCCCTGCTGCGGGTTTGGAGCAGGAGCATCTGCTTTGGGGTGGCCAGAGACCAGAAGTTATGCTTGTCAGCTTGAATCCATATTCGGGAATCCAGGGCAATAGAATCTTGCGAGGCGGGATTTAAGCCCTGCCAGGTGAGCTGTCGTTGATGCCAAACACAACGTTTGGAGTGAATTCCAAGGTTATATCTTCGAAGGTGAAGACGAGAGTCCCTTATGAGAGAGACAGAGTTTCAACAAGATTGGTTGACTCACAGGGTGAGATTCTCCGGCCTCCCGGCTGCGTGTTTCCCGACATCGGGAGGCAGCGGGATTCTCTGCTCCTGCCGCTGCCAATAGAAATTCCTCCTGAAGCTACCCCACACCGCAGGGAAACCTGTGGGCAGGGGTGCACTGCCGGTGGGGCCAGAGAATCCCGCAGCCAGCGAACAGCCGGAATGTCAACTGTGTGAAGTGATGCCAAATGCTGTAGAATGTGTCTTGGTAATTTCTGTCATTTATGGTTCAGTCTGGAGCATCTGATCAGAGTTTGCCTGTTAATTCACGCGTATCTTATTTTAATCCTGAATGTTGGATTATAAGATATATATTGTATCGATCTTTCTTCCCTCGAACAGTAAAGTTTGCTTGTTCATTCTCCGAGTCTCCGCGCTGCAATCGCGCCGGGCGCGGGGTCGGAGAATGGGGCGTCAGACCCGCGATCGGGCCGATGCCTTCCCGCGGTTCGCCGCAGATCGGAGAATCGCCGGCAACCACGCGTGCGCGGTCAACACGCCGCCGGTTGGGGGCCATTGAAAGAGGCCCCCACAGTGATTCTTAGCCGTCAGCTGGCCGAGTTCCCGCCAGCGTGGTTCCCTCATGGTTCCACCCGGCGGCACTCAGAGTGGCGGCTGCGGACATAGTACGTGGCTGCCTGGTGGGAGCGGTCACTGGAGAGCCGGGGGATCCGATCGGGCGCCACTGATTGGCGGGCGCGTGCGATCTGAGGGGGGTGGGGGGGGCTATATTGTTGGGGCCGGCCTGCATGCGCGGACCCACAGCCGGAAGTGCAGGGCCCAGTATCGGCAGCCGGAGCTGCGAGGACTACTGCTGGCCCCCTGCAAAACAGGGAATCACTCTGGACTTTCTCCAGGAAAGTCCAGAGTGATTCGCGCCCGTTTTTCCGCGGGCGTGGGGACATAGCCCCATTATCCGAGAATTCCGCCCGCGCAATCTGGTGACTTTATCCTCTTAGCAAGTATTTTGAATGTCAAGCTTTGTCTACTTTAAACAAAATGTCCCTTACCGGATCTGACCCAAACTTTGGGAGTATGGTCTTGGGTCAAAACAGTATGTATGTGTCTATGAAAGGTAGTGCCTCCTACAAGGCATCGTATTTATGTTACTGGAAAGGTAACCTAGAGCCTGGGACCAATGATTTGGCAAATCTGGGTTCAAATCCCAGCAGTTTAACCCAGCAGGAATTTAAACTCAACAAATTTTTAAAACTGGAAGAAAAAGCTAGTGATGGGGGCTGTGAAATTGCTAGATTGTTGTGATACATCATCTGTTTATTCATATTCTTTAGGAAATCTGCTGTCCTTACCCAGTGCGACCTGTACCTAGCTCACAGCAACGTATTTGACTTTTAACTGTCCTCTGAAATGTAAGCCATTCATAGCATCACTGCAGTTGTATTCAAGCTGAAGGCACTCCAGCACCTTCCCAAGGACAATTAGAGATGAGTGCTTTATACCAGAAACTAATAAATGAATCAAAAAATCTGTGTGTTTGTCTGTATTTAAGTGAATGTGTGAGTCTCCAATTGTGTGCTTGTTGCCCCAGTGTGTCTGTATGTTTGAGAAACAGAAAGTTGAGAGCTCATCATTACCCTCCTGTGGAGAATACGCTCTACAGCTTTCAGTGACATCACAGAATAATGCAGTGTAGAAGAGGCCCTTCGGCCCATCAAGTCTGTACCGACGCATGAAAAACATCTGACCTGCCTACCTAATCCCATTTGCCAGACTTGGCCCAGAGCCCTGAATGTTAAGACGTGCCAAGTGCTCATCCAGGTACTTTTCAAAGGATGTGAGGCAACTCGCTTCTACCTCCCAGGCAGTGCACCCCAGACCATCACCACCCTCTGGGTAAAAGCATTTTTCCTCAAATCTGCCTAAACCTCCTGCCCCTCACCTTGACCTTGTGTCCTCTTGTAACTGACCCTTCAAATAAGGGGAACAGCTGTTCCCTACCCGCCCTCTCCATGACCCTCTTAATCTTGTCCACCTCGATCAGGTCGTCCCTCAGTCTTCTCTGCTTCAGAGAAAACAACCCAAGCCTATCCAACCTCTCTTCATAACTTAAATGTCCCATCCCAGGCAACATCCTGGTGAATCGCCTCTGCACCCCCTCCAGTGCAATCACATCCTTCCAATAATGTGGTGACCAGAATTGCACACAGTGCTCCAGCTGTAGACTCATCAATGTTCTATACAACTCCAACATGACCTTCCTGCTTTTGTAATCTATGCCACCATTGACAAAGGCAAGTGTCCCATATGCCTTTTTCACCACCCTATTAACCTGTCCTCTCTTCAGAAATCTATGGGCAAACATGCCAAGGTCCCTTTGATCCCCGGAACTTCCCAGTGTCATGTCATACATTGAATACTGCCTTGTCACACTACCCCTTCCAAAGTATATTACCTCACATTTTTCAGGGTTAAATTCCATCTGCCACCTTTCTGCGCATTTACTCACCCAGCCCATCACGAACATCACTGAAGATACTTTATTTGGGATTGGATACAGGAAGCATAGTCAATTTAGCCAACTCAATTAAATAAGCAAATACTCAATCCAACATCTTAACATAGTTCCCAGAGGGTCACGTTGCGTGTGTAAGTGGATAGGTAGGTGTGTGTGTGAGTGTGTGTGTAAGTGGATATGTAAGTGTGTATGCACATGTATTTATGTGTTTAATTTATGATATTTAGAGATGAGATTTAATCAACATCATTCCAGAACTAATTATAACATCCGCATTGCCAAATTACAAAGGTTGAGGGAGAAATACAGGGCACAGTGGTTAGCACAATTGCTTCACAGCTCCAGGGTCTCAGGTTCGATTCCCGGCTTCGGTCACTGTCTGTGTGCTGTCTGCACATCCTCCCCGTGTGTGCGTGGGTTTCCTCCGGGTGCTCGGGTTTCCTCCCACAAGTCCCGAAAGACGTGCTGTTAGGTAATTTGGACATTCTGAATTCTCCCTCAGTGTACCCGAACAGGCGCCGGAGTGTGTCGACTAGGGGTTTTTCACAGTAACTTCATTGCAGTGTAATGTAAGCCTACTTGTAAGCCTACAAAGATTATTATTATTATATGGCATTGCTGTTATTGGATAAATTCTCCAAATATGAGATGCTTTAGAAACCAAGACAGAGGGGTAGATCGTGACCTTATGCGATAATATAAAAGTGGTGATAACAAATCAGCAGATAGTTTCACATAATACCAGAGAGTGGTACAGTATAGAAGGAAACCTTTTCGCTCAGTAAGTCCATTACTACCTTTTGGAAGATTATCCAATTAGTCCCATTCCTTTATTGCTTTTCTCAGAGCCCTGTAAATTATTTATCTTTTCAAGTAATTATCTCATTCTCTTTTGTAAGTTACATCTGCTTCCATCAGCACCTCAAATTCCAAACCTTCAATGAAAATAAAATGAGAAGAGATGTGGAACCAACTATTAATTCACCATCTCCTCCTCAATAATAGCTGGGAAGGTGCCAACATTGAGAGACCTGCCCTAGAGAGAGTGCTGGAGATAGAGATGATTTTAAAAGGAAACTGGATGGACAGTTTAAGGAAATACATTTGCAGGGCTATGAGATATAGTGAGGGAACGGATTGCTCTATGGAGAGCTAGCATAGATTTGATGGACTGAATGGCCTCCTTCAATGCCATATTGACTCCATGGACTGGATTTTATGGATAAACACTGATGACAACAGGGGCAGGCTAAACAGGCCCAGGATCAGACTTACACCCTCTTAATGAACAGGAAGGTTCCCCCCTTGAGGGCTGCTGGCCTATCTGATTCGCTAACAGCTCTAGTAATGCCAGCAGAAGGGCAGCACGGTGGCGCAGTGGTTAGCACTGATGCCTCACGGCGCCAAAGTCTCAGGTTCGATCCTGGCTCTGGGTCACTGTCTGCGAGGAGTTTGCACATTCTCCCCGTGGGTTTTGCCCTCTCAACCCAAAGATGTGCAGGCTAGGTGGATTGGCCGCCCTAAATTTCCCCTTAATTGGAAAAAAATGAATTGGGTACTCTAAATTTATTTTTAAAAAAGTAATGGCAGCAGCATCAGAATTCAGTCGTGGGGGCTCCTGGGTCTACAAGAAGGCACAGGAAGAAAAGTGATAGCCACGTGAGTGAGGTAGGTCCCAGGGAGGGAGGTAAGGGGGGAGTGGGGGAATGGGTTTTGGACGGCAGGCGGGGAGGAATGAAGGGGAGGGTGACATCTTGAGAGGGAGGGGAGCTGTTCCAATGCGTAAGAGCACCCTCCCTCCCGTCCCATGTTTACAAAGAAGTCCTTTCAAAAACAGCCTTAGCAATCCCCTCCTCCTGTCGCTGCCGAGCATTTTCTGGCAATGGAGATGGATTGAGGCCCTTAATTGCCATTTAAATGGGTAGTTAAGGGCCAATGGCAGGCAGCAGAATAGGCGATTTCCTCACCCACCCCCATAGTATAGGGAACAGGCCGGGGGCAGGCAGAAAGGTGTTGGTTGGGCACTCGACATATTTTATGTGTCCCAACCCCTGCCGAACGTATCGCTGGGTGATAATTATCCCTAAATTAACATCACTAAAATAGATTATCTGAGTATTGTTTGATTGCCCTCTCGCCCTCTAATCTACCAATCCCCCGATTTCCCTCCCTTCCCCCAATCCCTCCTCCCCTATTTCCTCCCTCCCACCAATCACTTCTCCTCCCATTTCCCTCCCCCCTCAATTCTCCTGCCCTGCTCCCCAGTTCCCCACCCTTCCCCCTCCCCCCTTTTACCTCCCTCTGCCACATTCCCCACCACCCCAATCCCCCTCCCCCCCACCCATTTCCCACCCTCCCTCACACCGCCCCCCTCCCCGACCATCCTGTTCCCTCTCCAAGGGTCTGTGTAACACCATCCCAGAGTGACGGGCCTGTGTCGGCACTGTCAGTGGGAGAGGCAGGAGAGTGATGATCACTCGCTGTGAGGCCAACTCTGCTGCTCCTCAGATTCTGATAAAGTCTGACTCTGTCTTTCTGCTGACAGCGTGTTCACACCCATCCTATGAATGGGGTCTGCATCAATAGCTTTTGTTCCTGGACTACTGTGCCTGGCAGGGGGGACAGGGGATGGGAGTGTGTGCTGGCCCGTTATGAAGATTAATAGTCTTCACATGTATCAGGTGTGATATGTTTTAATAGTGAACATTTTACTGTGAAAGATTTCCTTTCCCCCTCGTTACAGGTAGTAACCTCACCAGTGACCATTCAGTGCTCCTCACTCTTCTTGGTCTTTCGTGGTCTAGAGTTATGTCTAGATACATCCCCAGGATGCACATCAGAGGTGGAGGCAGCCTGGTGCGCTCCGCGCCCTGTGATCTTTGGTGCCCATGGCGGGAGTCCTCCGGAGGACCTGGAACCGGGACCACTGGCTGACATATCAGTCTCACTGGCGTCGTCATGCCATCCTGATCTGCCTGCTGTCCTTGAGTTGCGGTGGTGTCAGGAAGGGGAGATACAGAAGAACTGGAGACCGCTGTAGTCCCCTTGGAGGTAGGCCCTGGGTTGGCTTTCAGAGTGTCCTACTTCCAGATGGTACCTGTGGGGTCCTACTGCACTCCATGGAATAGAAGGGTAACTGGGGTGAACTCCAGAGACCTCTGAGTCCTCTGGCGCTGCCAGTTCTGGAGGCCCACAATTGTCTGCAGCCTGATGTCGATGCCCTTAGCGATGGTCCTCTGGGATATGCCCTGCAATGCCTCGGCAATGCCCATCTGTATCTGCGACATACCCCTCAGCAACTGGGACAGGATGTCAAGGTCCTCAGCCATAGTCGTCGCAGATTGAGCCATGCCTTGGGCATCACCACTCAAGACGTGGATGTCGTGCTCCAGGATTTCCACTGTGGTCGCCACCCAGCAGTGTTGGCCTCGGTGCCATGCAGTGGCGGCACCATCTCCTGGCCTGCTGTCTTTGGGACTTCTCCAATCGGCCTTGTGGTCACTGGAGTGTTGCTGACACCCCCTCCTGAATCACGGCTGTGCCCTATCATCTGCATCAGCTCTGGGAGAATCTTGTCCAGAGACTCGGCAGGTGGTTGGGACCCAGCTGAGTCCTGGGATCCAGCAGACCTTCGACTGCTGACTCCCGTGGATGTTCCTGTCTCCACCCGATGTACATCAGCAACTGTTTGGTGCTCACCAGATTGTGCCCCAAAAGCCTGTCCACTAATGTCACCCACCGAGGTGTGTGTCTTTGCGTTGATGGAAGGTGCGGGTGATAAGCTGTGACTCCTCGCCGGTGGTCCATCCCTATTTGCCCTTCAGAAGGTAGCTTGAAAGACTACTGTCCATGTAATCAAGGTACATGCACAGTGCTGGTCACGAGGGAGTTCAGGATTTTGATTCAATGACATTGAAGGAACGGTGATACAGTTTCAAATAGGAGGGGAGCCTGCAGATGATGGTGTTACCCTTCTCCTTCTAGGCGGTAGAGGTTAGAGATTTGGAAGGTGCTGCAATGGAGGTTTGATGAGTTGCTGCGGTGCATTTTGCTTTTGGTACACATTTGTGCAAGGCATGAAGGGAGGAAAGGTTTAAGGTTGTGGATGGGGGTACTGATCAAGCTGACTGCTTTGTAGTGGATGATGTCAAGCTTCTTGAGTGCTGTTGGAGCGTGAGTTACTTGTTGCAGAGTCCTATCCTTTGACCTATTCTCGTGGGAACTGTATTTCTATGGATGGTCCAGTTAAGATTCATGTCAATGGTAACTCCCAGGAGACTGATGGCAGGAGATTCAGTGATTTTAATGCCATTGAACATCAAGGGAAAATGGTTAGATTCTCTGTTGTTCTGGAGATGATCATTGTCTGGCACATGTGTGGCGTAAATGTTACATGCCACTTATCAGCCCTAGCTTGTCCAGATCGTGCTGCATGTTCGTCACTGTTTTGTGTGAAGGGCTGTCCACAATCAACGACTGCAGGCCAGCACATTTAAACGTCTAGCGCTATGTGCTAAGGGATGGTCTGAAGTTTGGGGGAGCTGCTGGAAAGGTTCAGTGGGGAGCAGGCCACAGTTTAGGATCATATTAGACTGATGGGCTGGAACTGGAGTAAAAACCACAGAATGTTTGTTTAAATGTCAATGCAATCTGCACTGTAAGTGGAGTGAGGCATCTTAGAGCACCGTTTACTGCATTGACCCAAATCGATCTATAATTCATGATGTGAAGTGGCACAGTTGAATTATATTGTAACGTACCTTTACACATTTTCTGAATAAAGTAAATGTTGAGGAAAAATTGGAAAGAATAAGCAGAAACCTCACTCTTGTTCCATGTGTTTGGCAGTGGTGGAATATGCCAGTTCTTTATTTAAATAGATATGGACGGGCAATTTGAACGGCAGCAGAACAAATTGCATTAGGTGGTTAGTCAAGTGCCATTGGGATGAACACTCAAAGACGATCATGCAGATGTCCAAGATGGAAACCACAAGCAGAGGAAAGTCTCAATTTATCCCTGTGGGAACTTCAAAGATTAAACCCACACAACCGTCTATCTCTTACCCTCCACCTTTCAATAAAGTCGATGAGTCACTAACATTTTAAGATTTAATTTGTTTTGCTCTGAAACAACATCTAATATACTCCCCCGGTTTTCAAAAAAAGATTTACTATCAACTGAATTACCATGCAGCCAGAGGGGGGCTGTGCTAATGACAGAGTCTTTTCCACCACAAGCGGAATACTTTAATTATAAGTCTCACATGACTTAATTTCTTTAGAATGTCAAAATGTTATTCAAATTAAGAAACCAAAGCATTTTGAACACTAAATGCTTGTTCTGTTTCCTCACGAACTGAGAGGTGATCTTCAAAATGCAGAAAATCACTTCAGAAACTCCACGGATGAAGCACCCCTTATAAGCAAACTCTCTGAGCCACCTTCCAATGAAGCACTACATAAAGGGATAGTTGCATAATTAGCAAGTAGTGTAACTGGAACCTCTTTGCAGTCAGAACATTAACCACAGCGTCCCGTTAATGGTTCCTCTTTGGTGGTTTATTGTAGGTCACTCAACGATCGGGGGGTGACCTGGCAATCTGCTTCCTAACAGCTGAGTCTCCACCTCCACCCCTCACCAGATGTGACACACGTCCTCTGTGCATATTGGAACATCCCCTTGTGTTATTCATCTCCAAACATTGGATTTCCTCCTATCCTCCACCATCTCTGGTTTAGCACATGGCTAAATCGCTGGCTTTGAATGCAGACCAAGGCAGGCCAGCAACACGGTTCAATTCCCGTACCTGCCTCCCCGAACAGGTGACTCCCAGAATGTGGCGACTAGGGGCTTTTCACAGTAACTTCATTTGAAGCCTACTTGGCGATTTTCATTCATTCATTTCGTTTCATGCTCCTTAACTGCTGATACTTCCCAACTGATCCCAGAGTGAACTATCCAATCCCAAGTTTTGACAGTCCTAATTAATTAATCCACCCATCAGCCCCTGTAATGACAGGAAAATGCTTATACTGCCTCAGCTGCTAAAGATCAGTGGTGGGAAAAATGCCTGTTGGGGGCTGATCCAGCCTGCCACTCAGACTAGCACAGGGGGTTGAAACTGGGGTTGATGCACCCCTGTGTGAACATAGAGACTTTCCAGGGTCTCTGCAAAATATTCTGAATCTTACTCCAGCGTCGTTGGTCGGAGAGGACTTTTCACAGTAACTGGGGCAGGGCCGGTGTTTCAGGGAAATCATTTTATCATAGTACGCCTGTCCTTCCAGCTGATGTGGAGAATCCATCTCAGACAGCGTTGATGGTGCCTCACCAAGTCCTTGAGGTGGCGCCTGTACGTAGTCCAAGTTTCTGAGCCGTATATAAGTGTTGGGAGGACAACTACCTCGTATAAGAGGATCTTATTATCAGCACGAATGTCGTGGTCAGCAATTGATCATGGCCAATCCACCTAACCTGCTCATCTTTGGACTGTGGGAGGAAACCGGAGCACCCGGAGGAAACCCACGCAGACAAGGGGAGAACGTGCAGACTCCGCACAGACAATCACCCGTGGCTGGAATTGAACCCGCGTCCCTGGCTCTGTGAGGCAGCAGTGCTAACCACTGTGCCACCTTAAGCCCTTGGCTGTAGTTGGTTTTACTTTGGTGAAAGCTTTGGGAATGCGAGAATTGAGAGTGGAGATTGGTTTGTTTTTGAAAATTTAAATAAAAGGTTTGGATTTTCCGCAGTTGAACGAAATGGATTGGCTAAAGTTACTGTTAATATCATGGGCGGGTGAACAAACAGTGAGGTAAGGGGTGTTTTTGCAAATGATTTACACTTCAGCGCCATTAATCACAAATTTACTCTTCTTCAGTCAAATAGAAATCTGTCCTATTTTGTGACAGATTACTATTTATGTTCATAAACTGAAAAGGTACTGTACATGTTATCTCTACTTGATTTGCACGCTGAAGTTCACATGGAAACATAGAAAATAGAAACAGGAGAAGGCCATTCGAGCCTGCTGTGCCATTCATTGTGATCATGGCTGATCATCAAATTCAATGCCCTGATTCCGCCTTCCCCCCATGTCCCTTTAGCCCCAAGAACTATATCTAATTCCTTCTTGAAATTACACAATGTTTTCACCTCAACTACTTTCTGTGGGAGCGAATTGCACAGATTCACCACTCTCTGGGTGAAGACATTTCTCCTCACCTGAATCCTAAAAGGTTTACCCTTTCTCCTCAAACTATGAGCTCTAGTTCTGGACTCCCTCAACATCGGGAACATTGGGTGGGATTCCCTGATCCTGAGGCTAAGTGTTGACGGCGTCGTAAATGGCGTCGCATTTCCCGGCGGCGTCAATATGGCCCCAGGATCAGCAATTCTAGCCCCTACAGGGGGCCAGAATGGCACTGGAGCGACACACGCCGCTCCTGCTGCTGATCCCGGCGTCAACTGGGCGCCGCAGGGTCTGCGCATGCGCAGTGGCACCGACACCAACGCGAGCATGTGCAGTGGCTCCCTTCTCCGCGCCGGCCCTGACGCAACATGGCATAGGGCTACAGGGTCCGGCGCGGAAGAAAGGAGGCCCCAAGCCCGAGAGGCCGGCCTGCCGTTAGGTGGGACCCCATCGTGGGCCAGGCCACAGCAGAGGCCCCCCCCACCGGGGTCAGACCCTTCCCCCCCAAAGACCCTCCCCCCCACAGGCCCTTCCACGCCGAGGTCCCGCCGGCCAAGAGCAGGTTAGAATAGTGCCGACGGGACTCGGGTTTTTCGGTACGGCCGTTTGGCCCATCCCGGGCAGAGAATCGCCATGGGGGTGCCTCATAGAGCAGCCCCCGGCCGGTGCAGCGCCGACCGGCATCGGGGCAGCGTGGCGTGATTCGCGCCAGTCGCGGCGATTCTCCGGCCCGGTCCCGGGCTGAGAGAATCCCGCCCATTCTTTCTGAATCTATCCTGTTAGAAATTAGTAAGTTTCTATGGGATCCCCTCTCACTCTTTTAAACTCCAATGAATATAATCCTAACCGACTTAGTCTCTCCTCATATGACAGTCCCGTCATCGCAGGAATCAATCTGGTAAACCTTCGCTGCACTACCTCCATAGCCAGACCATCCTTCCTCAGATAAGGTCACCAAAATTGCACACAATACTCCAGGTTTGGCCTCACCAATGCCCTATCAATTGCAGTAAAATATCCCTATTCCTATAGTCAAATCCTCTCGCTATGAAGGCCAACATACCATTTGCCTTCTTTACTGCTTGCTGTACCTGTGTGCTTGCTTTCAGTGACTGATGCACGAGGACACTAAGGTCTTGCTGAGTATCCACCTCTCTCAATTTACACCCATTCTAATAATAATCTGCCTTCCTATTTTTACCACTGAAGCAGATAATAATAATCTTTATTAGTGTCACAAGTAGGCTTACATTAACACTGAAATTAAGTGACTGTGAAATCCCCTAGTCGCCACACTCCGGCGCCTGTTCGAGTACACTGAGGGAGAATTCAGAATGTCCAATTCACCTAACAGCACATCTTTCGGGACTTGTGGGAGGAAACCGGAACACCCGGAGGAAACCCACGTAGACACGGGGAGAACGTGCAGACTCCGCATAGATAGTGACCCATGCCAGGATTCGAACCTGGGACCCTGCTACTGTGAAGCAACAGTGTTAACCACTGTGCTACCATGCCGCCTTAATACAGGTTAGATGGGGTTACTGGGTTATGGGGATAGGGTAGAGGTGTGGGCTAAGGTAGAGTGCTCTTTCCAAGGGCCGGTGCAGAACCAATGGGCTAAATGGCCTCCTTCTGCACTGAAAATTCTACGATTCTCTATGATTCTGTGATTTATCCACATCACACTGCATCTGCCATGCATATGCCCACTCACTCAGCCTGTCCAAATCCTGCTGAAGCATCTCTGAATCCTCCTCACAGCTCACCCTCCCACCCAACTTTGTATCATCTACAAATTTGGAAATAATACATTTAGTTCCCTCATCCAAATCATCAATATATAATGTGAACAGTTGGGGTCCTAGCACAGATCCCTGCGGTACCCCAATTCATTGGCCACTAGTCAACCAACCGAACCGAGTCCCACCCCATCTCTTGGGTGCCACAAAGTCTGAGTTCTGTCGTCCAAAGCTAGCAGAGTGTACAATGATGTAACTTTTGAATTCTACATACTCTCTGCTGCTTGACTTAAAGATACATGTCCGTTAAATATCTATGGATCAAAAATGATAACGGCTAAAATAAAGAAAGAGGAAATAAGGGAATCAACAGGAAGAAACCTTACATAGTCACAAAGTTTGTTTTAATATATCATATCACTATTTCTTTGTGCAATTACTCCTGAAGCAAAATCCTTTCCTCACAATCTTAAGAATTAAAATAAAATATTGGGGTTTCTGTCCAGTTGTGGTCTGGTTCTGGGATCATAATACAGCCCCACTGTTAAGGGTTAAGGGTTCTGCTGCACAGAGAAAGAGATGCTGCAAAACGTGTAGGCTGCAATATTGATGATGGCACCAGCAGCAAATCCCTCATGCCCAGCACTACCCATCGGATTAGGCGGCAGGTGAAACTCTTGGATTTGCAAGTCTTTGCAGACAGATGATCAGAGAGTTGGTGAGCTGCAAACAAAGCCAGAGTCCCTTGCATCACCAACAAAATCCAAATCCCTTCTCCATGGTCGCTAATTGAGGCAATTATTACACACATTGACTTCCCACCAATCCGGGGTGGGTAGCCATTATCTCCACGAAGCTACCTCCGGAAAAGTAGTGAAGAGGCGGGAGCATGTCAGGGAGTCTTCCTGACATTTCTTTCTACAATTTCCCTGTTCTCCTCCTTCAAAGCCAATTCCATACAGCTGGAAAATTTCCATTTCAGGTCACTGACCTTTCATCAGAATTTCTGACTCGTGTCATTGATCTGAATATTGACTGAGACTGAGACTTCATTCAGGGAAGCCTCAATGATGAAAAAGTGATGAATGTACATACAGACATTAAAACTTCTCAAATCCACATTGCCAACTGTGATGAATGTAGAAATAGTTATATACTATATTTTAAATCAATTGCAGTAATGTTTTTAAAAATCTGGATTAAGGTATATATTTGTTGCAGTAATCTCATTAAATAACCTAGGTTAGGGTACCCAGACTGTGTGTCTGCTAAAGTTGTAATTAAGGAGTCGTAAAAGAGTGAGCTAATTGCTAATTTTAATCATTCACTTGGTTACAGATAAAGAGCTAATGGAATTGTGTTTTGCTTGCTGGAGATTCCCTTGAGTGTACTCAATTTATGGGGGGAGTGGTGTTTAGTCCTAGCTAAACAGGTCACAGAAGTTAGTGGGATACAGATGATGCAATTAATGGGAGGAGCCAGGTATGTCTGACATTTTGCAGTCTGTTATATGATGGCCAAATCCTGTTAGGTTCAGCAGAAGTGCACTGGATCTGCTCTTGAAAAGAACTCTCTCCAAAAGTCTCTACACAGCTAAGAAAGCAAACTTGTTTTGTTAACTTTATTTATAAGTGGCATTTGAACTGTATCAGATTGCTTAATTGGAGTTAGTAGTAGGTGTAGATAGTACATTCAAGTTTTTTCCTTTTATTTAAGAACTGTTTAACGCGGGTGTTTCCAAACTCAGGGTCGAGACCCGCGGGTGGGTCATGGAGCGTTCGGACACGGCGTTCCTGATCACGGGAGAAGTGCCCAATGGCCACGACCGGCTTTTTAGAATGCCGACCCTAACTGGTTTCAAGTTGAGAATGCCAGCCACGACCAGCATTTAAATGGTGTCTTTCAGCCAGAAGCGGCGGCAGAGAGGAGGTCACCTACCCTGCACGTACACTGATGCCACGCGCCATGTAGGTCTACACTTTAGACGTGAAATCCATTTAAAAATGGATTTAAGAATTAAAATAAAATATTGGGGTTTCTGTCCAGTTGTGGTCTGCTTCTGGGATCATAATACAGCCCCACTGTTAAGGGTTAAGGGTTCTGCTGCACAGAGAAAGAGATGCTGCAAAAAGTGTAGGCTGCAATATTGATGATGACACCAGCAGCAAATCCCTCATTTTGTAGCTGCCAGCAAGCAAGCAGCAGCAGGACTGTGTGAAGAACTGATGATGTAATATGGAAGAGCGGGTCAGAGACACAAACAGGCCAGGATGTCACAATTGAATCTGCTGGAGAGAGCTTCCCAGGAGAGTCCAGAGCAGGACAAAGCAGTGCTGGTGTGAGCTGTACCCAGAGTTCCAGGGCCTCTGGTGAACAACTCATTATGAAGAAACTGAAATCAGGAACAAAGCAGTATAAAGATGATTTATTGTTAATTTTGCACATCAGGATGCAAAGCGCCATGTGTGCTATATGCAGGGAAGTACTGGCAAATAAAAGTTTAAAACCCTCAAAGCTTGAGCGGCATTCAAAGACAAAGCATGGGTCGTGAAGGGCGGCCGGCGTGAGTCCTGAAGGTTGGCTGGTTTGTTATAGTGAATCCCAGGAATGAAAATTTGAATAACACCGGTTTAACTGATAATTGTAAAGCTATTTCTTTGATGTTAATGTGGTTAATTGTGTGTTTAAATTAAAGTTTGTTTTCACATTAAAGATACTTATTGGTCAGAGTCATCACTCCTGGGGTATTCATTCCTAAGTTTTGCAAATGTAACCAAATTGTCCTCCTTCAGTGTCCATCTCGGATGTCCACATTATTTGATGGCACACTAGCCTAAAGATTAAACTGAAGCTTGTGGCGATGATTTCAGTGGAAATGTCTGGTTTCACGGAGTTCCTGGAGGCTGTGGACACCAACAAGGACAAAACGATCTTTGTGTATTTCGCCGGCTCATTGACAGGATACGCATCGCCAGCAATGCTAATCTGCCCCAAATTGCCTTTGATAAGGTGGTGGTGAGCTGGCTTCTTGAACTGAAGTCCATGGACTGAGCAGCTTGTTCGGCAATGTAAGGGTCAACTACAGGGGAGTCACATGTAGAGCAAGCTTGGTAAAGGTGGCAGGTTTCCTTCCCAAAAGGATGAGTGAACCAAATGGGCTTTTACAACAATCCAGGAGTTGCTCGGTCACTTTTACTGACATGAGCTTTCTATTCTAGATTTATTTAATTGACTGAATGTAAATTTTCCAGCTGCTGTAATGGAATTCAAACCCGTGTGTCTGGATCAGTAGTCCAGTAACATCAAAAATATATGATCATAGCAATTGGTAGGCTGCAATCTGATGGCACTGGTCCAAGATAGAGACTTAAGGATTAACCAGCCAGTGTCTCCCTGAAAACGATCCTTATCTCATTGTGTCAGTTGTGTGCTTCCAATCTGCAGTTTGCTATAAACTGACAGCCATGCCATGTGGATTAAAAGAGAAACAGACTAAGTATGTTCGAACACACAACTGCTACTGCAAAGGCAGACCAATGTGGGGGCTGGTTTAGCACAGTGGGCTAAACAGCTGGCTTGCAAAGCAGACCAAGGCAGGCCAGTAGCACGGGTTCATTTCCCGTACCAGCCTCCTCGAACAGGCGCCAGAATGTGGCGACTAGGGGCTTTTCACAGTAACTTCATTTGAAGCCTGCTTGTGACAATAAGCGATTTTGGGTAGCGTGGCAGCATCGTGGTTAGCACAATTGCTTCACAGCTCCAGGGTCCCAGGTTTGATTCCCGGCTTGGGTCACTGTTTGTGCGGAGTCTGCACATTCTCCCCGTGTGTGCGTGGGTTTCCTCCGAGTGCTCCGGTTTCTTCCCACAGTCCAAAGATGTGCAGGTTAGGTGGATTGGCCATGCTAAATTGCCCTTAGTGTTGGGTGGGGTTACTGGGTTATGGGGATAGGGTGGAGGTGTGGGCTTGGGTGGGGTGCTCTTTCCAAGAGCCTGTGCAGACTCGATGGGCCAAATGGCCTCCTTCTGCACTGTAAATTCTATGATTCTATGAAAGGTGCTACATAAATGTAATTATTGTTGTGAGCCTTTGTAGTTGAAAGAAAGCCTATAAATCATCATGTGCAGCGAGCTTGCTTCCTATAATTACACAACCACTTTTGGCAGACCATATGGAGTTCTGTCAAAGTCACAGTAGAACAGTCTTTGGGGATTGATGAAGCAGTAAGAGTATTTTTAGGTACTTACCGCTTCCTCCACCATTAACTCTGATTCTCCATTGAGAGAAAATTGGTCTCTGTGTTTGTATTGTTATGGGGACCCCAATTTTGCTTAAGATCCTGGATTAGAACCCAACTATTTGCATTTGGTAAAACTGTGACTGCACTGACCTTCGGAGGAACACTTATCCTAGGCACACCTCTCTGCCCCATGCCCATAACCCCGCAACCCCACCTAACCTGCATAGCTCTGGATACTTGGGAGCATTCTTTTAGCATGGCCAATCCACCTAACCTGCACATCTTTGGACTGTGGGAGGAAACCGTGCACCCGGAGGAAACCCACGCACACACCAACCATCTTCAGCTGCATCATCAATGATCTACCTTCCGTCATAAGGTCAGAGGTGGGGATGTTCATTGATAATTTCACAACATTCAGTACCATTCGCAACTCCTCAGATACGAAAGCACTCCACAAATAACCTCAATGTCTTTAGGCCAAAGAGGAGGAAATCAGTCATGGATTGCTCCTCTTGATTGCCATCCAGTGAAGCCTATTGCAAATAGTGTGTGAAATCTTAAAAATAGACAGTTATTAGGAATTTTAACGGGTTCACAAACTAGGGGCAGGATTCTCCACTCCCACGCCGAAGTGGCCGCGCCATCGTGAACGCCGTCAAGGTTCACGACGGCGCGAAATGGCCCCGATCCCGACCGATTCAGGCCGACAATGGGCTAGGATCGGGGCCGCGTCATCGACACGCGCCAGGCCTTGTCGCCCGCGTAAAGGCGCGCATTGGCCGGCACCAACCCGCGCATGCATGGTTGCCGTCCTCTCTAAGTCCGCCCCGCAAGATGTCAGACGGATCTTGCGGGGGAAGGAGGTCCTCCTTCAGAGGGGACGGCCCGATGATCGGTGGGCACCGATCGTGGGCCATGCCACATTTGAGGTACCCCCCGGTGCAGGTTCCCCCCCACCCGGCAGGCCGCCCCCCCAGTGTTCACGCACCGTTCACGACGGCAGCGACCAGGTGTGGACGGCGCCAGGGGGAACCCGCCGTTTTGGCCTGGCCGCTCGGCCCATCCGGGCCTGAGAATAGCGGGGGTGCCGGAGAATCGTCATTTTGGGTGTCTCCGGCGATTCTCCGGCATGCGGCCCGCGGAACTTGACGGGGCCGTTCCCGCCGCTTGGAAGAATCCGGGAAATTTTGGCGGCCCAGGAGATTCTCCCAACCGGCACGGGAGTGGAGAATCTCGCCCTAGGTTCCGTGGACTCCTCCAGGGATTCCGCAGTCTGTCTGGATGGGGAGGCGCAGGGGCAGTCCGATAGCAACCGTGGCTTCGCGGGGAAGGGGGGGGGGGCCAGATAAGATCCGAGTTTGCAGGGAGCGAGTAAGGGCTGTGATGTGTTGGGTGTTCTGGATCACACAGGTCGCCAACACTTGAAGTAGTGCAACACTATTTTATTAAAAGGTTAACTATTTAAACATACTTGAACTGTGGGTAAATATGATACCAGCTTTAACTAAAGAACTTTGCCTTCTCCTAACCAGTTGATGCACTCAGCACATGGTGAATGTCTGTGTTGCAGGCTGTGAGCTCTGTGCTCCTAGATAGCTGCTACTTGAATGAGCGGGAACTCTGATGTCCCCTGTCTTTATAGTGCGTGTGCTCTCACTGGTGATTGGCTGCGGTGTTGTGTATGTTGATTGATCCCACTGTGTGTCCATCAGTGTGTGTCTGCACCATGATATACTGGTGTATATTATGACATCACCCCTTTTATATAAAAAATTGTGCCTGCGTGACAATAAATATCGTGTAGTGAATGTTCCTGACTACATGTGTGTATATTATGACAGGCTGGTACCGTGGGGACTTGAGAGGAGGGTGAGTGGGTGAGGGTGAGAATGGGTAAAGGTAGATGAGGGTGAGGGTGAGTGATGGTAAGGGTGGGGGAGAGTGGATGAGGGTGAGAGTGGGAGGGAGTCGGTGAGTGTGAGAGTTGGCAAGGTTGGGTCAGGGTGAGACTGGGATTGAGAGTGGGTGAGGACACTGTTGGGTGAAGGTGAGAGCTGCTGAGGGTGAGAGAGGGTGAGAGTAGGTGAGGGCAAGAGTGGGTGAGGGCCAGAGTGGGTAAGGGCGAGAGTGGGTGAGAGAGGGAAGGATGAGAGAAGGTGAGGGTGAGTGAGAGTGGGTGAGAGTAAGAGTGGGTGAGCGTTAGCGTGAGGGTGGGTGACAGTGAGAGTCAGTGAAGGTGTGATTGGGTAAGGGTGAGTGTTGGTGAGGGTGAGGATAAGGGCGGGTGAGGGTAAGGGACAATGATGGGTGAGGGTGAGAGTGGATGAGGATGAGCGTGGGTGACAGTTGGTGAGGGCTTGTGAGAGTGAGAGTGGGTGAGGTTCAGAGAGAGAGTGCATGAGGCCGAGAGTTGGTGAGGGTGAGAGTGAGGGTAAGAGTGGAGAGTGTGTGAGGGTGAGAGTGGGTGAGGGTGAGAGTGGGTGAGGGTGAGAGTGGGTGAACGTGGATGAGACTGGGTCAGGGTGGGTGATGGTTAGAGTGAATGAGGTTGAGAGTGAGTGAGGGCAATGGTGAGTTGGTGAGGATGAGAGTGGCTGAGGATGTGTATTGAGGCTGCGAGTGAGTGTGGGTAAGAGTGGGTGAGGGTGAGAGTGTGTGAGGGTGCGAGTGAGAATAGTCACTCGTGGCTTCAGCTATTAAAATATGATATTCAGCCTAGAAAACAGCTTCCCTCTTTGAAAAACTCATCCACCCAACTTCTTAAAACATGCTTGAAGCAGCTCTCCCCAGAAATGTCTCCTATTTATTCCTTGAATCCATTTGCAGTTTTAGCTTCAATGTACCTCTTTGCCATTCTCCTCCACAACCACCCAATTTCTGTTTCCGGCTGAGGGTCCCATCTCCCACTTTCCATAATTGTGATCGCGCCCAAAACACTGCACTCATAAACCGAATGTGTGTAGTCCCATTCAACCATCTCCCCATGTTCACTCACCTACATGGGCTCCTGTCCGGCTAAGCCTCAACTTTCAGATCCTCATCCTTGTTATCCAATCACTCCATAGCCTCACTTCTCTCTATCTCTGTAATCTCCTCCAGCCCTACAACGCACCAAGATATCTGCCCTTCTCCAATGCATGAATCTCAGCATTGGCTGAGTGTGCACTCTCACATCTGAGTCACAAGGTTCTGGACTTAAATCTTACTCCAAGACTTGAGTCTCAAAAGGACAAAGCTGACACTCCAATCCTACCACTCACTCCACTCCTGAGGGGGTGCTGCAGTCAAAGGTGATGTCTTTTATATAAGTTAAACTAAGGGATGACTGTCTTATCAGGGGAATTGAAAACACCCCATGACACTTTTTGAAGTGGTGTCCAAGCCAAAATGTACCCCTCAATCAACAACACAGAAAACACATCATGGTAGTTGGCCATTCAGCCCATCGAGCCTTCTCCGCCATTCAGTATGGTCATGGCTGATCATCCATCTCCATTCCTTTTCCCATGCTATCCACATTCCCTTTTACTTCCCTTCGGAAATCTGTCCATCTCTAGTTTAGAGATACTCAATGACTGGGTTCCACAACCCTCTGGGGTAGAGGATTTCAAAGATTCACAACTCTCTTACTATTTCTTTCCTCACCTGGGTGCCTTGGGATGTTTTACTTGTTGAAGGTGCGATATAAATGCAAGTTATAGTTATCATAGATTATCATAGAATTTACAGTGCAGAAGGAGGCCATTCGGCCCATCGAGTCTGCACCGGCTCTTGGAAAGAGCACCCTACCCAAGGTCAATACCTCCACCCTATCCCCATAACCCAGTAACCCCACCCAACACTAAGGGCAATTTTGGACACTAAGGGCAATTTAGCATGGCCAATCAACCTAACCTGCACATCTTTGGACTGTGGGAGGAAACCGGAGCACCCGGAGGAAACCCACGCACACACGGGGAGGATGTGCAGACTCCGCACAGACAGTGACCCAAGCCGGAATCGAACCTGGGACCCTGGAGCTGTGAAGCAATTGTGCTATCCACAATGCTACCGTACTGCCTTGTATATTATACCAATATAAGTTATTGGTATAAATGCAAGTTATAGAACATAGACAGTACAGCACAGAACAGGCCCTTCGGCCCTCGATGTTGTGCCAAGCTTTGTCCGAAACCAAGATCATGCTATCCCACTCCCTGTCATTCTCGTGTGCTCCATGTGCCTATCCAATAACCGCTTGAAAGTTCCTAAAGTGTCCGACTCCACTATCACAGCAGGCAGTCCATTCCACACGCTAACCACTCTCTAAGTAAAGAACCTACCTCGGACATCCCTCCTATAACTCCCACCCCGAACCTTATAGTTATGCCCCCTTGTAACAGTTACATCCACCTGAGGAAATAGTCTCTGAACGATCACTCTATCTATCCCCCTCATCATCTTATAAACCTCTATTAAGTCGCCTCTCATCCTCCTCCTCCTCCTCTCCAAAGAGAAAAGGCTTAGCTCCCTCAACCTTTCCTCATAAGACCTATCCTGCAAACCAGGCAGCATCCTGGTAAATCTCCTTTGCACCCTTTCCAATCCTTCCACATCCAGACCAGAACTGCACACAATACTCCAAATGTGATCTCACCAGGGTCCTGTACAGTTGCAGCATAACCCCTCGGCTCTTAAACTCAAGCCCCCTGTTAATAAATGCTAACAAACTACAATCCTTCTTCACGGCTCTATCCACTTGAGTGGCAACCTTCAGAGATCTGTGGACATGAACCCCAAGATCTCTGTTTCTTCACATTCCTCAGAACCCTGCCGTTGACCCTATAATCCGCATTCAAATGTGTCCTACAAAAATGAATCACCTCGCACTTATCAGGGTTAAACTCCATCTGCCATTTTTCGGCCCAGCCCTGCATCCTATCAATGTCTCTTTGCAGCCTACAACAGCCCTCCACCTCATCCACTACTCCACCAATCATGGTGTCATCAGCAAATTTACTGACCCACCCTTCAGCCCCCTCCTCCAAGTCATTTATAAAAATCACAAATAGCAGAGGAACCAGCACTGATCCCTGCGGTACACCGCTGGTAACTGGTCTCCAGTCTGAAAGTTTTCCATCCACCCCCACCCTCTGTCCTCTATGTGATAGCCAGTTACTTATCCAATTGGCTAAATTTCCCTCTATCCCACACCTCCTTAGTTTCTTCATGAGCCGACCATGGGGAACCTTATCAAATGCCTTATTGAAATCCATGTATACAATATCAACTGCTCTACCTTCATCTACGCTCTTAGTTACGTCCTCAAATAATTCAATCAAATTCAATCGAATCCGTGTTGACTATCCCGGATTAAGCTGCATCTTTCCAAATGGTCATTAATCCTATCCCTCAGGACCTTTTTCATTAACTTACCGACCACCAAAGTAAGACTAACTGGCCTATAATTACCAGGGTCATTCCTATTCCCTTTCTTGAACAGAGGAACAACATTCGCCACTCTCCAGTCCTCTGGCACTATCCCCGTGGACAGTGAGAACCCAAAGATCAAAGCCAAAGGCTCTGCAATCTCACCCCTTAGAACATAGAACATTACAGCGCAGTACAGGCCCTTCGGCCCTCGATGTTGCGTCGACCTGTGAAACCACTCTAAAGCCCATCTACACTATTCCCTTATTTCCCATATGTCTATCCAATGACCATTTGAATGTCCTTAGTGTTGGTGAGTCCACTACTGTTGCAGGCAGGGCATTCCATGCCCTTACTACTCTCTTGCCTCCCAAAGAATCCTAGGATATATCCCATCTGGCCCAGGGGTCTTGTCGACCCTCAGGTTTTTCAAAATTGTGAATACATCTTCCCTCAGAACATCTACCTCCTCCAGCCTACCCGCCTGTATCACACTCTAATCCTCAAAAACATAGCCCCTCTCCTTGGTGAACACTGAAGAAACGTATTAATTCAACGCTTCTCCTATCTCTTCTGACTCCATGCACAAGTTCCCACTACTGTCCTTGACCGGCCCTAACCTCACCCTGGTCATTCTTTTATTTTTCACATAAGAGTAAAAAGCCTTGGGGTTTTCCTTGATCCGACCCGCCAAGGATTTCTCATGCCCCCTCCTAGCTCTTCTAAGCCCTTTTTTTCAGCTCATTCCTTGCCACCTTGGAAACCTCAAGCGACCCAACTGAACCGAATTTTCTCATCCTTACATGCTCTTCCTTTTTCCTCTTGACAAATCATTCAACCTCTTTTGTGAACCATGGTTCCCTCACACGGCATTTCCTCCCTGCCTGACAGGGACATACCTATCAAGGACACGCAGTATTTGTTCCTTGAACAAGCTCCACTTTTCATTTGTGCCTTTCCCTGACAGGTTCTGTTCCCATCTTATGCTCCCTAATTCTTGCCTAATCGCATCATAATTACCCCTCCCCCAATTATAAACCTTGCCCTGCCATATGGCCCTATCCCTCTCCATTGCAATAGTGAAAGTCACCAAATTGTGGTCACCATCTCCAAAGTCCTCTCCCACAAACAAATCTAACACTTGGCCCGATTCATTACCCAGTACCAAATCCAATGTGGCCCCGCCTCTTGTCGGCCTATCCAAATATTGTGTCAGGAAACCCTCCTGCACACACTGTACAAAAACTGCCCCATCCGAACTGTTCGACCTATAGAGGTTCCAATCAATATTTGGAAAGTTAAAGTCACCCATGACAACTACCCTGAGACCTCCACACCTATCCATAATCTGCTTTGCAATTTCTTTCTCAACATCTCTATTACTATTTGGGGCCTATAGAAAACTCCTTTCCTATTTCTAACTACAGCCCATATTACCGCAGTAGGCAGATCCCCCTCAAACTGCCTTTCTGCAGCCGTTAAACTATCCTTGATTAACAATGCTACTTCTCCACCTCTTTTACCACCTTCCCTACTCTTACTGAAACATCTATACCCCGGAACTTCCAACAACCATTCCTGACCATGTTCTAACCATGTCTCCGTAATGGCCACAACATCGTAGTCCCAAGTACCAATCCACGCTCCAAGTTCACCTACCTTATTCCGGATGCTCCTTGCATTAAAGTAGACACACTTCAACCCACCTTCCTGTCTGCCGGTACACTCCTGCGACCTTGATACCCTCCTCAGTACCTCACTACTCTCAACACTGGCTTCTGGACTACAGCTCGTTTTCCCATCCCCCTGACAAATTAGTTTAAACCCCCCCCCCCCCCCCCCCCCAAGAGCTGTAGGAAATTTCCCTCCCAGGATATTGGTGCCCCTCTGGTTCAGGTGCAAACCGTCCTGTTTGTACAGGTCCTACCTTCCCCAGAATGTGCTCCAATTATCCACGAAACTGAAACCCTCTCTCCTACACCATCCCTGCAGCCACGTGTTTATCTGCACTCTCTCCCTGTTCCTCAACTCGCTAGCACGTGGCACCGGCAAACAACCAGAGATGACAACATGATTTGTCCTGGCTCTCAGCTTCCACCCTAGCTCCCTAAATTCCTGTTTTAAATCCCCTTCTCTATTCTTACCTATGTCATTGGTACCGATGTGTATCACGACTTGTGACTGTTCCCCCTCCCCCTTAAGGATTCTGAAAAACACGGTCTGAGATGTCACGGACCCTGGCACCCGGGAGGCAACATACCATCCGCGAGTCTCTTTCGTTGCCACAGAACCGTCCATCTCATAGAGATGTCCCTCTAACTATCGAGTCCCCAATAACTATTGCTCTCCTGCTCTCCCCCCTTCCCTTCTGACCACAGGGACGGACTCAGTGCTGGATATCCAGTCACTGTGGCTTACCCCTGGTAAGTCCCCCCCCCCACCAGTATCCAAAGCGGTATACTTGTTACTAAGGGGAACGACCACAGGGGACCCCTGTACTGACTGTTTCCTCCCAGCCCCTCTCACCGTCACCCAATAACATAGTTATTGGTTCTGTTCACCAACATGCAATCATCTTATAGGAAGCTGGAGAAATGATGAAACACTGAAAGAATTTGCAGTTCTTTAGCCTACTGTTTCATCAATGTTCCACATTTCCCAGTACAGATTTCTGTTAGCAATTTTTGTTGGACCAGGTAGCTTGATGATTTATTTAGCCTATTATTTCTTTAATTTTCCACATTTCCCAGTAAATGTTTAGTACAGACTTCTGTTAATAATTTTTGTTGGTAGTTTGATGATTTATTTCATCTCTGAAATTTTGGATGCTCTTTTTCTTTCCTCAAAAAGTTCTTTATTTGGAACCTCAGCTGGCCAACAATGATCTATTAATCCATTGAAAAGCCAACGGCAGCTACTCAATACAAGATGTGGCTTTTCTGCAAAATAATTCTCAGAGATTCTGTTACTTATTGTCTTACGTGTATAGTGCAATGCTTTACTGATGTGCAGAACATTGTGATCCAGCTGATGTTACTATTTGGCTAGTTAGATCCCAGGGTGAAGCCTGGCTTCATAGATCCTAACTTTTATTTTTGTTTAGATACATGGAAGGCAGCCACTGAGCAGAGTCACAGGTGTCAGCTGATGAACTTTTGACAAAAGAATAAAATGTTTATTAAACAAGAGATGAACTGTAATAAATTACCCCTTCACTTCAGTTATACCTTTACAGATATATTTTAATGTTCACAGTAAGTACACAGTCCATGTAAACCAACAGACAAATTGTGGTCAGACACCCCACACTCTGAAACATCTGACAAAGGACAAAGTGGGCTCCTGGTAGAAGAACGGAGGATTGTACTCAGGGGCCGGGGGGGGGGTTAGTAGCAAAGGGAACCGGCACCTTAAGGGGCCAATATACAGGGCCTGAATGCTGAAGGCATAGGTGGCACTGTGGTTAGCACTGCTGCCTCACAGCACCAGTGGCCCGGGTTCAATTCCGGCCTTTGGTGACTGTCTATGGAGTTTGCACGTTTTCCCAGTATCTGCGTGGGTTTTCTCCGGGTGCTCCGGTTTCCTCCCAGTCTAAAGATGTACAGGTTAGGTGGGTTAAGAATAAGGAACAAAGAATAAAGAAAAGTAGAGCCCATCGGCCCTCCAAGCCCGTGCCGACCATGCTGCCCGACTAAACTACAATCTTCTACACTTCCTGGGTCCGTATCCCTCTATTCCCATCCTATTCATGTATTTGTCAAGATGCCCCTTAAATGTCACTATCGTCCCTGCTTCCACCACCTCCTCCGGTAGCAAGTTCCAGGCACCCACTACCCTCTGTGTAAAAAACTTGCCTCATACATCTACTCTAAACCTTGCCCCTCGCACCTTAAACCTATGCCCTCTAGTAATTGACCCCTCTACCCTGGGGAAAAGCCTCTGACTATCCACTCTGTCTATGCCCCTCATAATTTTGTAGACCTCTATCAGGTCGCCCCTCAACCTCCTTCGTTCCAGTGAGAACAAACCGAGTTTATTCAACCGCTCCTCATAGCTAATGCCCTCCATTACCAAGCAACATCCTGGTGAATCTCTTCTGCACCCTCTCTAAAGCCCCCACATCCTTCTGGTAGCGTGGCAACCAGAATTGAACACTATACTCCAAGTGTGGCCTAACTAAGGTTCTATACAGCTGCAACATGACTTGCCAATTCTTATACTCCTTGTCCCGGCCAATGAAGGCAAGCATGCCGTATGCCTTCTTGACTACCTTCTCCACCTGTGTTGCCCCTTTCAGTGACCTGTGGACCTGTACATCTAGATCTCTCTGACTTTCAATACTCTTGAGGGTTCTACCATTCACTGTATATTCCCTACCTGCATTAGACCTTCCAAAATGCATTACCTCACATTTGTCCGGATTAAACTCCATCTGCCATCTCTCCGCCCAAGTCTCCAAACAATCTAAATCCTGCCGTATCCTCTGACAGTCCTCATCGCTTACCCGCAATTCCACCAACCTTTGTGTCGTCTGCAAACTTACTAATCAGACCAGTTACATTTTCCTCCAAATCATTTATGTATACTACAAACAGCAAAGGTCCCAGCACTGATCCCTGCGGAACACCACTAGTCACAGCCCTCCAATTAGAAAAGCATCCTTCCATTGCTCTGCCTTCTATGACCTAGCCAGTTCTGTATCCACCTTGCCAGCTCACCCCTGATCCCGTGTGACTTCACCTTTTGTACTAGTCTACCATGAGGGACCTTGTCAAAGGCCTTACTGAAGTCCATATAGACAACATCCACTGCCCTACCTGCATCAATAATCTTTGTGACCTCTTCGAAAAACTCTATCCAGTTAGTGAGACACAACCTCCCCTTCACAAAACCATGCTGCCAAGGTCAATGCATGAGGTTACGAGGATAGGGCGGGGAAGTGGGCCCAGGTACATTGCTGTTTTAGGGGGTCAGTGCAGACTCGATGGGTCGAAGGCATCCTTCTGCACTGTATGGATTCTAACGAAGGAGGTCATTTAGTCTAGTCCAGCACTGGATACCTTTCCTTCTGTGCAGGCAGTTGGTGCTGACCAGTGCTGCCACAAATTTCCATGCTGGGCTGGTGTCTCTGCTAGCTGGTCTCCGTGTGGGCATCACGATGCACCTCCAGGAATAGAGCATTCTGGTGAGTGAGACCTCTGAGACTCTGGATGCTGACTTCCTTGCTGCCATCCTTTGCCTTGGAACGACAAGACGTGGCTGGCGATCACTGGGATGGCCTTTAAATGGAGTGCGCCACTCATTAAAGCGCTCAACTGATGGCGGGGTGGGTAACAGATGTTGCGGAAATCCACCTTCACTGCCAGTGGGCTAAACACTGCTTTTTCCACCTGCCATCCCACTCTGCCAAATGTTGGGAAAAATTCACCCTTGGAATCCCAATTGACACTTTCTCTCAGATGTCTTCACTGAGGATCCACCTCCAGGGTTTCAACCTCTCCGTCCAATGTTCCTGTGGGTTGGCTTGAAGCTTACATTCAAGCTTCGCTTTCAACACAATCTCTCAGAATATCAGCCGTGCTGTTTTTATAAATTTAGAGTACCCAATTCATTTTTTCCAATTAAGGGGCAATTTAGCATGTTCAATCCACCTACCTTGCACATCTTTGGGTTGTGTGGGCGAAACCCACGCAAACACGGGGAGAATGTGCAAACTCCACACGGACAGTGACCCAGAGCCGGGATCGAACCTGGGACCTCGGAGCCGTGAGACTGCAGTGCTACCACTGCGCCACCGTGCTGCCCTTTTTCGTTGCAGGTATGCTGTCCTCCCAAATCCGCCAGCGATTGCTGGAGAAAGAGACACTAGGCCTCAAGGAGGCACGGGCCCTTGCCGGCTCCCTGGATGTGGCCTCCCGAAACGCCCGCGCTTATGTCCCCGACCGCGTGGAACCCTGAGGCATCTCCCATCCCTCCACAAGCTAGTGCTGCGAGGCGGCCTAGCAACCCCGGGGGGCCCCCGCTGCTATTTTTGCGGGCAAGCCAAGCACCCCCGACAGCGCTGCCCGGCCCGATCATCCACCTGCAAGGGATGCGGAAAAAAGGGCCACTTCATGGTGGTATGCCAGGCCCGGGCGGTCGCTGCGGTTTCCGGAGGCGAATACAGACCGCCACCATAACCCTCTCCACGGTCCTCGTGCGGCCATCGGGCGCCGCCATCTTCCTCCTCCAGGGCCACATGCGGCCTCCGGGCTCCGCCATCTTGTCCCGCGGACGCCACGTGCGATGGATGGGTGCTGCCATTTTGTGCACCCCCAGCCATGTGCGACCAATGGGCGTCGCCATCTTGGATGGACTTCCAGGACCCCAGTTCGGCTGACCACACACTGCCCGAAGAAACCATTCAACTGCTGCCCCGAGTAGCCTCGGTGACCCTGGACCAGTCTCGGCTCCGAACACTCTCGACTGCTACAACGACGGTGCTTATCAATGGGCATGAAACATCCTGCTTAATTGACTCTGGGAGCACGGAGAGCTTCATACACCCCAACACGGTAAGACGCTGTTCTCTCCCCGTTAATCAAAAAATCTCCCAGGCCTCCGGATCTCACTCAGTAGAGATCAAGGGGTTTTGTGTAGCTAACCTCACGGTCCAGGGAAGGGAGTTCAAAAACTACCGAATCTACGTCCTTCCCCACCTCTGCGCGGCCACACTCCTCGGGTTGGATTTTCAGTGCAACCTCCAAAGTCTAACTTTCAAATTCGGCGACCCTATACCCCCCCTCACTGTCTGCAGCCTCGCGACCCTCAAGGTTGATCCGCCTTCCCTGTTTGCGAACCTCAACCCAGATTGCAAACCAGTTGCCACCAGGAGCAGACGGTACGTTGCCCAGGACCAGATCTTTATTAGGTCAGAGGTCCAATGGTTACTGAGGGAAGGTGTCATTGAGGCTAGCAACAGCCACTGGAGAGCTCAAGTAGTGGTTGTAAAGACCGGGGCGAAGCATAGGATGGTCATCGACGACAGTCAGACCTTCAACAGGTTTACGCAGCTTAATGCACACTCTCTCCCACGCATATCCGACCTGGTCAACAGGATCGCGAAATACAAGGTCTTTTCCATGGTGGATCTTAAATCCGCCTACCACCAGCTCCTCATCCGCACTAGTGACCGCAAATACACTGCTTTCGAAGCAGATGGGCGGCTCCACCACTTCTTCAGGGTTCATTAATGGGGTCTCGGTCTTCCAATGAGAGATGGGCCGAATGGTTGACTGGTACGGTTTACGGGCCACATTCCCGTACCTCGATAATGTCACCATCTGCGGCCATGACCAGCAGGACCACAACACCAACCTCCAAATATTCCTCCAGACCGAAACAATCCTTAACCTCACGTATAACAAGGATAAATGCGTGTTCAGCACCGACCGCCTAGCCATCCTCGGCTACGTTGTGCGTATTGGAGTTATAGGCCCTGAACGCATGTGCCCCCTTATGGAGTTCCCCCTCCCGCACTGCTCCAAGGCCCTGAAGCGCTGCCTATATTTTTTTTCCTACTATGCCCAGTGGGTCCCCAACTATGCGGACAAGGCCCATCCACTGATCCAATCCACAGTTTTTCCCCTGTCGATAGAGGCCCGCCAGGCCTTCAGCCGCATCAAAGCAGACATTGCAAAGGCCACGATGCACGCCATCGACAAGTCCCTCCCCTTCCAGGTCGAGAGCGACACGTCCGATGTAACTCTGGCGGCCACCCTCAACCAAGCGGGCAGACCCGTGGCCTTCTTCTCACGCACCCTCCACGCCTCCGAAATTCGTCATTCCTCAGTCGAAAAATATGCGCGACATTGGAGGCATTGCCTGGCCAGCAGGAGATTCACTCTCCTCACTGACCAATGGTCGGTTGCTTTCATGTTCGATAATGCAGAGCGGGGCAAGATAAAAAACGACAAGATCTTATGGTGGAGGATCGAACTCACCACCTACAACTGTGAGATCTTGTATCGTCCCGGGAAGCTAAATGAGTCTCCTGATGCCCTATCACGCGGCACATGTGCCAACGCACAAGTGGACCGCCTCCGAGCCCTCCATGAGGACTCTGCCACCCGGGGGTCACTCGATTTTTCCATTTCATCAAGACCCGCAATCTGCCCTACTCCATCGAGGTCAGGACAGCCACTAGGAATTGCCAAATCTGCGCGGAGTGCAAGCCGCACTTCTACAGGCCAGAGAAAGCGTACCTGACAAAGGCTTCCCGTCCCTTTGAACGCCTCAGTATGGATTTCAAAGGCCCCCTCCCCTCCACCGACTGCAACACGTACTTCCTGAACGTGATTGACGAGTACTCCCGGTTCCCATTCGCCATCCCCTGCCCCGACATGACCGCAACCACTGTCATAAAAGCCCTCCATAGTATCTTTACGCTGTTCGGTTTCCCCGCCTACATACACAGTGATAGGGGGTCCTCCTTTATGAGCGACGAACTGCGTCAATTCCTGCTCAGCAAGGGCATTGCCTCAAGCAAGACAACCAGTTACAACCCCAGGGAAACGGACAGGTAGAGAGGGAGAATGGAACGGTCTGGAAGACCGTCCTACTGGCCCTGCGGTCCAGGAATCTCCCAGTCCCCCGCTGGCAGGAACACCTCCCGGATGCCCTCCACTCCATCCGGACACTGCTGTGTACCACGACCAACCCAACACCTCACGAACGTCTCCTTGTCTTCCCCAGGAAGTCCTCCTCAGGGACCTCGCTCCCGACCTGGCTGGCAGCTCCCGGACCCGTCCTGCTCCGAAAACATGTGCGGGCGCACAAATTGGACCCATTCGGCGAGAGGGTCCATCTCCTCCACTCTAACCCTCAGTACGCCTACGTGGCGTACCCCGACGGCAGACAGGATACGGTCTCCCTACAAGACCTGGCGCCCGCTGGATCCACCACCCCCCCCCCACCAGTCCCACCCTCCCTCCCACCGGCGCACCCCACAGCCGCCCTTCCCAGGAGGATCGGTTCTTCCACCGGTCCCGTCTAGGCCCTGCCCACCGGCGCACCCAACAGCCGCCCCCTTCCCAGGTCAGTCGGCCCTTCCACCAGCCCCGTCTAGGGGTGATGAAGCTGCCACAGAAGCCGAAACCACGCTCCCGGAGTCACAGACGCCTGAACCTCCACCGGCATCACCACCAAAGCTACGACGATCGCAGAGGACGAACAGGCTAATTGCCAGGATCGACTAATTGCTTCATTTTGAAATGTACATTACTGTTGGAAATAGTTAAGATGTAATGAGACAAAACGCTGTACGGAGGCATTAAGGTACCTTCCTAACTGTAACTTCTACCACATTGTAATACGAAGCCATCACCCCCGCCGGACTCTTTGTTAACAAGGGGTGAATGTGGTCGTCTGTGTTCGGAGGATTACGGTACCTGGTAATGCCGGAATATCATTGGTGGAGAATATACTTGTTCCCATTGGTTAAGCTTGTATGTTAGCTCCGCCCTGCAAGGCGGGGTATAAGAGCCCGTGCCGCCCCAGCAGCTTTCTTCTGTACCTGCGCTGCTGGGGGAAACATCTAGCGTATTAAAGCCTTCAATTGTCTCCAATCTCGTTTCTGGGGTTATTGATCGTGCATCAGGATGTAGCCAGGGGAAGTGCGGGGTTCAATCAGATAAAGTCGACCCTTTTTAAGAAAATGGTTAAGTTTGGACTGCTGTAACCGGCCCGTCTTTGGGTCACGTATGAGGAACAACATTTTTATTTTGAGTCACCCAAGGAAGCGATGGACTGCGCTAGAAGGAAAAGACTGGTGGGGGACTGAGGTCTTTGAATTTTGCTGCAGCGCGCATGTTAAAAAAGTTTCTTGCTTTTCGGACGTTATCTGTAATGCCTTCTGTATTGACTTGGGGCCTGTTGCAGGGCTGAGTGAGTTAAAGTTTACAGTCGCACTGATGGGGGATGGAGGTGTGTTTGTTAGATGTTGGAACTTCCGTCTGATCTTTTCTTTGTTTCTCGCGTTTTATTTTCAGGCAATTGTGTTGGGATTGCTTTTTTTTTTGCGTATGTGTGACCGGGCCCCGGGGGGCGGGGGACGACAATAGGTGGGAGAATGTCTGGCGCCATGGGCGGGCGTCACCAAGCTAGCTGGGCGGGCTAGCTCACAGAAGCGCAGTGGGGGCTGAGCAGATGTTATGATTGTTGAAGGGGTTGGTTTACATAGTGCTGTTACTGGGGGGGGGGAAATATTCTGCTGACGGTGGAGGGACGTTTGCTGTGGGACAAAAAGGAGGTCGGGGGCGGAGGCTGCCCAAGGGCAGGCCGGCGGATACGTGGGGCGCGAGCTGGAGACTGGCCTAAGAAAGGTGATGGCTGATCGGCGAAGGGGAGGGGGGGGGGGGGGGGCGATGAGCCTTCCAGCCAGGCTTATCACGTGGAATGTGAGAGGGCTACTTGGCCAGTTAAGAGGGCATGCATGTTCGCGCATCTGAGGGGACTGTAGGCGGACGTGGTAATGTTACAGGAGACGCACCTTAGAGTAACTGATCAGATTCGATTAAGGAAGGGATGGGTCGGACGGGTTTTCACTCAGGGCTGGACTCGAAGACTAGAGGGGTCGCGATCCTGATTAATAAGCGCGTGTTATTCGAGGCGGGAAGAATAGTTGCAGATGTGGGAGGCCGGTACATTATGGTCAGCTGGAGGGGTTGCCGGTGGTACTAGTGAATGTGTACACACCAAATTGGGATGATGTGGAGTTTATAAAGAGGATGTTGGGGAAGATTCCGGACCTGGATTCGCATAAGTTGGTCATGGGAGGGGACTTTAACACAGTTATCGACCCTAGGTTAGACAAGTCGAGCTCAAGGACAGGCAGGATGCCAGCAATGGCGAAGGAGCTAAAGGGGTTCATGGAGCAAATTGGGGGGGGGGGGGGGGGGGGGGTGGAGATTTGTGCAGCCGAGAGTGAAGGAATTCTCCTTCTACTCACATGTGCATAAAGTGTACTCCCAGTTTGACTTTTTTATTTTGAACAGGGGATAGTGGACACGGGGTATTCGGCGATCACAATCTCAGATCATGCCCCGCACTGGGTTGACCTACAGATTAGCAAGGAGAGTAGCCAGCGCTCGCACTGGAGGCTGGACGTGGGACTTTTAGTTGATGAAGAGGTGTATGGGCAGCTGTGGAAATGTATTCAGAACAACCTGGAAGTCAACGACACGGTGAAGTTTTGGCGGCGGTGGTCTGGGAGGCATTGAAGGCAATGGTTAGAGGGGAGCTCATCTCGATATGGACCCACAGGGAGAAGGCAGACAGAGCAGAGACGGACCGACTGATAAAAGAGATATTGCAGGTCGACACGGGGTGTGCGGAGACCCCAGGGGCAGGGTTTCTAAGGGACTGACGGAGGCTACAGGCGGAGTTCGGCTTGTTAACTACAGGGAAGGCGGTGGAGCAGCTGAGGAAGGCGAGGGGGGCGATTTATGAACATGGGGAGAAGGCCAGCAAAATGCTTGCGCAGCAGCTTAGAAAGAGGGAGGCAGCCAGGGAGATAGGGAAAGTAAAGGACGGGAACGGGAACCAGGTCAGAGAGTTAGCAGGGGTTAATAAGGCGTTCAAGGAGTTTTACAGTAGGTTGAATGAGCCGGAACCCCCAGCTGGGCCGGAGGGGATGAGGCACTTTTTAGGGGGGCTGAAGTTCCCGAAGGTGGACGGGGAACTGGTAGAAGGGCTGGGGGCCCTGATCGGGTTGGAGGAAATAGCAGAGGGACTGAAGGCCATGCAGTCGTGTAAAGCCCCGGGGCCGGACGAGCTATGCGGATCCTATAGGCTGATATCCCTACTAAATGTGGACGCAAACTGCTGGCCAAAATCTTGTCCTCTAGGATTGAAGACTGTGTTCCGGACATGATTGGGGAGGACCAGACGGGATTTGTTAAGGGTAGGCAGTTGTCGGCCAACGTAAAAAGGTTGTTAAATGTGATTGTAATGTCCCCAGAAGGTAGGGACGTGGAGGTAATGGTCGCAATGGACGCAAAGAAGGCATTTGACCTGGTGGAATGGGAATATCTGTGGGAGGTACTGGGGCAGTTTTGGGCGGGGGTTCATTGACTGGGTCAGGCTGCTGTATCAGGCTCCTGTAGCGAGCGTACGGACGAACAATTCAACATCGGACTATTTCAGGCTACATTGGGGGACGAGACAGGGATGCCCCCTCTCCCCACTGCTGTTCGCGTTGGCCATAGAGACGCTGGCAATTGCGCTGAGAGCCTCAAGGGGCTGGTCCGGGGGGGGAGTGGAACACAGAGTCTCGCTATACGCAGATGACCTACTCCTATATGTTTCGGACCCACTAGAGGGAATGGAAGAAATTATGAGGATTCTGGGGGAATTTGGCCGGTTTTCGAGTATAAACTAAAATTGGGGAAAAGTGAGATGTTTGCGGTCCAGGCAAGGGGGCAGGAGAGGCGATTGGGGGTGCTGCCGTTTAGGGTTATATGGGGAAGCTTTCGATACCTAGTCATTCAGGTGGCGCGGGAATGGGAACGGCTACACAAGTTAAATTTGGCCCGATTAGTAGACCAAATGAAGGACAATTTCCGAAGGTGGGACCCGCTTCCGTTGTTACTAGCTGGGAGAGTGCAGACAGTGAAAATGACGGTCCTTCCGAGATTCCTGTTTGTGTTTCAGTGTCTCCCCATCTTCATTCCACGGTCCTTCTTTAAACGGGTCAATAAGGTGATCACTGGCTTTGTATGGGCGGTAAGACCCCGCGAGTAAAAAAGAGGATGCTTGAGCGGAGCCGGGGGGAGGGCGGGCTGGCGCTGCCGAACTTTAGTAATTATTATTGGGCGGCGAATATAGCCATGATCAGGAAGTGGGTGGTGGTGGGAGGGTCGGTATGGGAGCGTGTGGAAGAGGCATCATACAAGGGCACCAGTTTTGGGGCGTTGGTAACAGCGCCTCGGCCGTTCCCGCCGGCACGGTACTCCACCAGCACCATGGTGGTGGCGGCCCTGAAGGTCACGGGGCAATGGAGGAGGCATGTGGGAGCGGAGGGAGCATCTGTGTGGTCTCCAATCTGTAATAATCACCGGTTTACCCGGGAAGGCTGGGTGGAGGGTTCCGGAGATGGCAGAGAGCAGGGATTGAGAGGATGGGGGATATGTTTATGGAGGGCAGCTTTTCTAGCCTGAGGGAGCTGGAGGAGAAATTTGGATTGGCGAGGGGAAATTAGTTTAGGTACCTGCAGGAGCAGGACTTCCTACACAGGCAGGTCTCAATCTTCCCGCTCCTACCACCAAGGGGGATACAGGACAGGGTAGTTTCCAGAGTGTGGGTGAGAGAAGGGAAGGTTTCTGACATTTACAAGGAACTCATACGGTCAGAGGAGACGCAGACCGAGGAGTTGAAATGCAAGTGGGAAGAGGAGTTAGAAAAGATAGAGGATGGTCTCTGGGTGGACACATTGAGTAGAGTCAACGTGTCCACATGTGCCAGGCTTAGCCTGATACAGTTCAAGGTCGTTCATCGGGCTCACATGACAGTGGCCCAGATGAGCAGGTTCTTTGGGGTAGAAGATAGGTGCGCAAGGTGTGCGGGAGGGTCAGCGAGCCATATCCATATGTTCTGGGCATGCCCGAAGCTTAGGGGACTCTGGCAGGGGTTTGCGGATGTCATGTCCAAATTGTTCAAAACAAAGGTGGCACCAAGTCTAGACGTGGCGATTTTCAGAGTGTCGGAAGACCCGGGAATCCAGGAGGAGAAAGAGGCAGACGTTCTGGCCTTTGCTTCCCTGGTAGCCCGGAGACGGATACTATTAGCTTGGAGGGACCCAAAGCCCCCGAAGACGGAGACCTGGCTAACTGACATGGCAAGCTTTCTCTGTTTGGAGAAAATCAAGTTCGCCTTGAGAGGGTCACTGTTAGGGTTCACCCGGAGGTGGCAGCCGTTTGGCGACTTCTTTGCGGAAAATTAACCATCAGCAGGGGGGGGGGGGGGGTTGGGGGTTAGCTTAGTTTAGAGTAGGGGGTTAGGAAAGTGTAAGGGAGGAAGACGGATTTTACACTATGTTTACATTTTCATGTACATTGTTTATTTTGTTGTAAAACCATAAATACCTCAATAAAATGTTTACTAAATAAAAATGTTAATAAAAACACTGTCTTAAAATATATCCAGACAGTGTGTCTACTAAAGCTGTAATTAGGAAGTCTAAAAGTTGAGATAATTATTGATTTTAACCACTTACTTTGTTCCAGATAAAGGGCTAATGGAATGGTATTTTGATTGCTGGAAATTCCCTGGAGTGTAGATAATTTATGAGGGATTGTATTTCGTACTAGCTAAGCAGGTCATCGAACTTAATGGGATACAGATGATGTAATTAATGGGAGGAGCCAGGTATGTCTGTAGCTTTGCAGTCTGTTATAGGATTTTAAATTGAACAGCAGGCTTTGCCAAATGATATTAGGTTGAGCAGAAGGGTCTGACAAGACAGATGTATACTGGGTCTGCTTGTAAAAGCATGTCCCTCTAAAAGTATCTACACAGATAAGCAAGTAACCTGTTTTGGTAACTTTACCTTTAAGTGGCATTTGAACTGTATTGGGTTGCTTAATTGGAATTAGTAACAGGTGTAGTAGATAGTGAGTTAAAGTTTTTACTTTTATTTAAGAACTGTTCAATTGATAATTGTGAAGCTATTTCTTTGCCGTTAATATGGTTAATTCTGTGTTTAAAGTTTGTTTTAACATAGAAGATATCTGTTGGTCAAAGAAGTATCCTTTCCTCACAATATTACAAATTGAAAAATTGCTTGGGGATCTCTCCTAATAAAAGTTGAGGTCAGGTCCTGTATCCTAACAATAGTAATGAAAAGACCCAGGAACTCTGGGGGCCGGGGTTCGAGTCCCACCATGACAGTTCGGGAAATTTGATTTCAATACAAAATCTGGAATTAAAAGTCTAACGATGACCATGAAACCATTGTTGGTTGTTGTAAACAATTACGGGGAGATGGTGGCGCGCAGTGGTATTGTCACTGGACTAGTAATCCAGAGAGCTAGGGTGATGCTCCGGGGGCCCGAGTTTGCATCCCACCACAGCAGATGGTGAGGTCCGAATTCATAAAAATCTGAAATTTAAAGTCTAATTAGCAGTTGTTGTAAAAACCCATCTGGTTCACAAATATCCTTTCGGGAAGGAAACCTGCAGTCCCCACCTGGTCTGTCCTACACGTGACTCCAGATCCACAGCAATGTGGTTGACTCTTAAATCCCCTCTGAAAAATAGCCTGGCAAAACATTCAATTCAAGGGGCAATTTGGGGCACGCAATAAATGCTGGCCCACCCAGCGACACCCACAGCCCATGGGAGAATGAAAATAAGGTTATGCCCAATATACTAAATGCAAATATATCTTACTTAAAACTATCTCTACTTCCTAACAATAATAAAGGAAACTGCAAGTTACCGCTTCCGTTTCAAGACTGCTGCCATATGGCAAGATTATGGGTTGCTTTATGTTGAGGACTCAGTAGTATGTTCCTGGACATTTAAATGAGATGTTAAACCACGTTCCCAATTTCCCTCCCAAGTGGAAGTAAAACATCCTGTGGCACTATTTAAATGTACAGCAGGCTAGTTATCCCTGGGATTCTGATGAAGCATCCAATTATCTAGTCACCATCACTTTGCTATGTGCGGGAGCTTGCTGGAAATACTCAACATGTTGGGCAGCATCAGTGAAGAGAGATCAGTTAATGGGTTTGATTTTGTGGAGGTGAGAGAAGCCCCATTGCAGGCACAAGGAAGTGGGGAGGGGGAGAGGGGGACACCCCTGTTTCAGTGGACAGCAGTACAGGGCAGCTGAGTAGCACCACTGCTAGCTATGTCCATTGATGGGGCTGTAATTGCAGGGTGAACATGCACTGATGACTTGCAGCCTCGCAGAGCAGTTTGGGGGTAAGTGGAAACTGGCAGGCAGGTCCTGACCCCATCCATTTACAAACTGACATTAAATTTTCGTCTTTACCTAGATTAATCAATTTTAAATAGCTCACGTTGCCTGGATCATTAGCCAAGGCTTCAAGATTACGATAAAGACATGTTCTTAATGCCACCTTTCACAGCCTCAGGACATTGCAAATATAGTCACTGTTACTAATGTAGGAAAGGCAACAACCAAATTGTGTACAGAAAGCTCCCACATACAGCAAAGTGATGATGACCAGATAGTTAGTTTCTCTTTCATATTTTTTGTTGAGGGATAACTATTGGTCAGAATTCCAGAGATAACTGCCCTGCTCTTCATTTAAATAGTCAGAAGTCTTACAGCACCAGGTTAAAGTCCAACAGGTTTGTTTCTAATCACTAGCTTTTGGAGCATTGCTCCTTCCTCAGGTGAAGGAGCAGCGCTCCGAAAGCTAGTGATTTGAAACCAACCTGCTGGACTTTAACCTGGTGTTGTAAGACTTCTTACTGTGCTCACCCAGTCAACGTCGGCATCTCCACTTCATTTAAATAGTACCACAGGATCTTTTACGTCCACCTGAGAGAGAAATTAGTTCAACATCTGCTGTTGACAAATTCCTGCAAAGGTGGGAAGTGGCCCTTAATTGGCCACAGGTGGCTCAACTGGGCTCCGGGCAGGCTGTCCGCCACCGTTGCCACCAGTGGTAAATGACAGGGCTGCGTAAGGACGTCAGGCATGCCACCTACTGCCTTCCCAGGTAGGTTTGCCAGCCTTCCCGCCTCTAAACTCCCCTCCAATGTCAAATTCAGTCCAACATTTCAGGTGTGCTTTCATCAGAACTGCCAAAAATAGATATCATCAGTTTGAATTCAGTCTTGAAAGTTACAAGTGACCACAGCATCCAAAGCCTTCTGAGGGAGAGAATTTCACATTTCCACTACCGTTTGTGCAAAAAAAAAAACACTTTCTGATTTCACTTTGAAATCTTAGTTCTAATCCTGCGATTGTGTCAATTCTTCTGGATTTCTCCGCCAGAGATAGGGAAGCTATAACTTCAGGTAGTTTGCCCATCTCCAAAGATACTTCCATATTTTTGCTATTCTGAACAGCCTGTTCAATGCTTGACAACTTTTACGTTTTGGTGTGGCCACACATGATAACTTAAAGATGATGGCTTGTGAGAAGACTGCAATAACAATTGCTGCGCAATCGAGCATTTTAAACAAAACACGGTCAGCCTAGAATTCCGACACTGCAGAAGCCGGCCAAACCACCCATCGAGTCTGCACACACCCTCCAAAAGAGCACCTTACCTAGGTCCAATCCCCTGCCCTTCCCACCATAAAGCTGTAATGTGACGACTACGGGCTTTTCACGGTAACTTCATAAACACCTCTATTGGAACAGGAAGACCTGAGGTGCACAGTTAACAATTAAACCTGTGCAAAGTCTTAAAACTATTTCTTTTTTTGTATGACCTTGGCAGAGTTAGTCACCTCCAGGGTCACTGGGGCCAGTAAGAACAGTGGGTTCATTTCATGCATAAAGACTGCCCCCTGTTGTTGGATTGTGTGTTAAGTCATGGGGATGGACATTACACCCACTAACTACATTCCAATCGTTTTCAAATCCATGCAAAGTGGGACTGCTCAAACAGAAACACACCATCAGGGCGGCACGTGGCACAGTGGTTAGCACTGCAGCCTACGGCGCCAAGAACTTGGGTTCAATTCCCGGCCCTGGGTCACTGTCCGTGTCGAGTTTGCACATTCTTCCCGTGTCTGCTTGGATTTCACCCCCACAACCCACAAGATGTGTAGGTTAGGTGGACTGGCCACGCTAAATTACCCCTTAACTGGAAAAGAAATTAATTGGGTACTCTAAATCTTTTTTTAAAACACTGGTCACACACAAAATCAATAAATTCTGATAGTAATGAACCCTTTTTGCTTCGATATATCATGATTTTGCCTTCTTTCTTTCTAACATAGTGCATAAAGGGTTCAAAACTCCACAAAGGGTGTCATACATTAGTAATGTAATAAACGATGCAGTCATGGTTATGTTAAGGAACTAATAATGATAGTGTAAATTTCACCATGAGAGTTTGAGAATTTGAATATAATTTTAAAGAGATCTGAAAATAAACTGTTGGCATCACTAAAAGTAACAATGAAGCTGTCAGGTTGTCTCATAAAAGCAGTTGGTTCACTAATGTCCATTCGAGAAGGAAACCTGCTATTCTTCCAAATCGGTTTATGTGTCACTCCGGAACCATACCAATACGGCTGACACTTACCTCTCCTCTGAAGTAGCAAGCCAGTCAGTTATATCACAGGTAAAGTAATAAGTGCCGGTGATACCAATAATAATACTCCTGCAGTAAATTTCTTGCCCTATGCAAATGGAATTCTAAATCTCTGTACAATGTAGAATCATAGGGCTGAATTTTCCATTGTCCATCAGCGGACCGATGGTGGAACCATCGGAGAGTCCTGATCCTACACATCTCGGCAGTGCACACTCGCCTTCTAATTGGCTGCCTCCTTGTTCACGGGACCATTGAGGACCTGCAGGATATCTGGGCATGACTCAGGGAGAAGGTGAGCATCAAGGTCTTGCACATCATGGATGGAGGCCTTTTGGCCTGTTCTGTCCGTGCTGCTTCTTTGAAAGAGCTATGTAATTCCGCCCACTGGCCAAGTTTCTCTTCACAACCCTGGAAATTAGTCACTTTCATGTGCAGGTCCAACTGCACATTGAGAGTTACTGCAGAATCTTATTGAGTAGCATTTTTATTTACTTTTTGCCAATCTCGTGCTCAATTCTTTATAACACATTGCCATTCATTTTAATCTAAACAGGAAGAAAACATTGCTACATGCTCCCCGTCTAGCAGAGGGCAGCAGAGCGGAGCCGCTGATTGGCTGTTGCAGGGAAAATTTGCATCAGTGCATTGCGGTCACTGTATCCAGAAGGTGTACCTGAGCAAGACACCCTCCGTGTTCAAGTGAAGGCAAACATCCAGCAGAGGTCAGCAGAGCGGAGCCGCTGATTGGCTGTTGCGGGAAAAATTTGCATCAGTGCATTACAGTCATTGTATCCAGAAGGTGATGTGTGGAGGAGCTGTTGTCAAGTGACAGTTAAACCCGTTTCCCTCCCTACCTCCTCCTCGAACCAAAAAAAACCCAATCACTGTAAGGAACCCAGCCGAGTAAAGATCAAGACAGAGACTCGGGGGCAGGTGGAAGTAGAAAGAAGTTGAACCGTGACGTCACAGCCAGCAGGTAAGTGATTGCCTGGTGACTGGTAAGGCATTTTTCTTTTCCCTGAGGTGTGTTGATAAGGTATGGTTTTTCTATTTCTATTTTTTTTAATCGTGTGATTGGTAACAATTTTTCTTTTTTTTTTTCCTTTTTCATTTATCTATTATTTGATATTATAGTTGGACTAAGTTAAGCTTAAAATTAAAAATGGCAGGAGATCTCAGACCCTTGTTATGCTCCTCTTGCTCAATGTGGGAGCTCAGGGACGTGGCTGATGTCCCTGGCTCCTTCACATGCGGGATGTGTGTCCAGCTGCAGCTCTTGTTAGACCACATGACTGCTCTGGAGCTGCGGATGGACTCACTTTGGAGCATCCGCGATGCTGAGGAGGTCGTGGATAGCACGTTTAGCGAATTGGTCACACCAGATTAGGATTGCTGAGGGAGAAAGGGAATGGGTGACAAAAAAGGCAGAGAAGGCAGTGCAGGTGTCCCCTGCAGTCATCTCCCTCCAAAATCCCTCCAAAATAGGTATACCATTTTGGATACTGTTGGGGAGATGGCTCACCAGGGAAAGGCAGCAGTAGCCAGGTTCATGGCACCGTGGCTGGCTCTGCTGTACAGAAGGGTGGGAAAAAGAGTGGAAGGGCTATAGTCATAGGGGATTCAATTGTAAGGGGATAGGCGGTTCTGTGGTCGAAAACGAGACTCCCGAATGGTATGTTGCCTCCCAGGTGCACGGGTCAGGGATGTCTCAGATCGGCTGCAGAACATTCTGAAGGGGGAGGGTGAACAGCCAGTTGTCATGGTGCATATAGGCACCAATGATATAGGTAAAAAACGGGATGAGCTCCTACAAGCAGAATTTAGGGAGTTAGGAGCCAAGTTAAAAAGTCGGACCTCAGAGGTAGTAATCTCAGGATTGCTACCAGTGCCACGTGGTAGTCAGAGTAGAAATGAAAGAATAGGCAGGATGAATGCGTGGCTTGAGAGATGGTGCAGGAGGGGGGGGTTTAGATTTTTGGGACATCGGAACCGGTTCTGGGGGAGGTGGGACTATTACAAATTGGATGGTCTACACCTGAGCCGGACTGGAACCAATGTCCTTGGGGGTGCTTTTGCGAACGCTGTTGGGGAGGGTTTAAACTAATTTGGCAGGGGGATGGGAACCAAATGAGGAGGTTAGTGGACAGTAAAGAGGTAGGAGCTAAAGCCTGTAAGGAACTAGATCATGAAGTCAGAGTGACTAAGGGGAAGAGTCGGCAGGGAGCAGATGATGAACGCAAAGGGACTGGTGGTCTGAGGTGCATTTGTTTTAATGCAAGAAGTGTAGAAGGCAAGGCAGATGAACATGGATTAGTACCTGGGAGTATGATGTTATTGCTATTACTGAGACTTGGTTGAGGGACGGGCATGATTGGCAACTAAATATCCCAGGATATCGATGCTTCAGGCGGGATAGAGAGGGAGGTAAAAGGGGTGGAGGAGTTGCATTATTGGTCAGAGAGGACATCACAGCTGTGCTGAAGGAGGGCACTATGGAGGACTCGAGCAGTGAGGCGATATAAGCAGAGCTCAGAAATAGGAAGGGTGCGGTAACAATGTTGGGACTGTACTACTGACGTCCCAACTGCGAGCGTGAGACAGAGGGACAAATATGTAAACAGATTATGGAAAGATGGAGGAGCAACAGGGTGGTGGTGATAGATTTTAATTTTCCCAACATTGACTGGGATACACTTAGTGTCAGAGGTCTAAATGGAGCAGAATTTGTAAGGAGCATCCAGGCGGGTTTTCTAGAGCAGTATGTAAATAGTCCAACTCGGGAAGGGGCCATACTGGAATGGGCCCGGCCAGGGGAATGAGCCCGGCCAGGTGGTTGAAGTTTCAGTTGGGGATTACTTTGGGAAGTGATCACAATTCCGCAAGTTTTAGAATACTCATGGACAAAGACGAGCGTGGTCCTAAAGGAAGAGTGCTAAATTGGGGGAAGGCCAACTATACCAAAATTCGGCAGGAGCTGGGGAATGTGGATTGGGAGCAGCTGTTTGAAGGTAAATCCACATTTTATATGTGCAGGACAGACCTGTCCCTGTGAAAATGAAGGATAGAAATGGCAAGATTAGGGAACCATTGGTGACAGGTGAAATTGTAAGACTAGCTAAGAGGAAAAAGGACGCATACATAAGGTCTCGGCGACTGAAGACAGACGAAGCTTTGGAAGAATATCGGGAATGTAGGACCAATCTGAAACGAGGAATCAAGAGGGCTAAAAGGGGTCATGAAATATCTTCAGCAAACAGGGTTAAAGAAAATCCCAAAACCTTTTATTCATATAAGGAGCAAGAGGGTAACTAGAGAAAGGGTTGGCCCACTCAAGGACAAAGGAGGAAAGTTATGCGTGGAGTCAAGAGAAAATGGGTGAGATCCTTAACGAGTACTTTGCATCGGTATTCACCGAGACGGACATGACGGATGTTGAGGTTAGGGATAGATGTTTGATTACTCTAGGTTAAGTCGGCATAAGGCATTAAGGTGGACAAGTCCCCAGGTCCGGATGGGATCTATCCCAGGTTGCTGAGGGAAGTGAGAGAGGAAATAGCTGGGGCCTGAACAGATATCTTTGCAGCATCCTTGAACACGGGTGAGGTACCTGAGGACTGGAGAATTGCTAATGTTGTCCCCTTGTTTAAGGGTAGCAGGGATAATCCAGGTAATTATAGACCGGTGAGACTGACGTCAGTGGTAGGGAAGCTGCTGGAGAAGATACTGAGGGATAGGGATCTATTCCAATTTGGAAGAAAATGGGCTTATCAGTGATAGGCAACATGATTTTGTGCAGGGAAGGTCATGTCTTACCAACTTAATAGAATTCTTTGAGGAAGTGACAAAGTTGATTGATGAGGGAAGGGTTGCAGATGTCATATACATAGACTTCAATAAGGCATTTGATAAGGTTCCCCATGGTAGGCTGATGGATAAAATGAAGTCTCATGGGGTCCAGGGTGTACTAGCTAGATGGATAAAGAACTGGCTGGGCAACAGGAGACAGAGTAGTAGTGGAAGGGAGTTTCTCAAAATGGAGAACTGTGACCAGTGGTGTTCCACAGGGATCCGTGCTGGGACCACTGTTGTTTGTGATATACATAAATGATCTGGAGGAAGGTATAGGTGGTCTGATTAGCAATTTTGCAGATGACACTAAGATAGGTGGAGTAGCAGATAGTGAAGGGAACTGTCAAGAGAATACAGCAGAATATAGATAGATTGGAGAGTTGGGCGGAGAAATGGCAGGTGGAGTTCAATCCGGGCAAATGCATTTTGGAAGATCCAATTCAAGAGCGAACTATACGGTAAATGAAAAAGCCCTGGGGAAAATTGATGTACAGAGAGATCTGGGTGTTCAGGTCCATTGTACCCTGAAGGTGGCTGCGCAGGTCGATAAGAGTGGTCAAAAAGGCATACGGCATGCTTTCCTTCATCGGAAGGGGTATTGAGTACAAGAGTTGGCAGGTCATGTTACAGTTGTATAAGACTTTGGTTCGGCCACATTTGGAATACTGCGTACAGTTCTGGTTGCCACATTACCAAAAGGATGTGGATGCTTTGGAGAAGGTGCAGAGGAGGTTCACCAGAATGTTGCCTGGTATGGAGGGCGCTAGCTATTAAGAGAGGTTGGGTAGATTAGGATTATTTTCAGTAGAAAGACGGAGATTGAGGGGAGGACCTCAAATCATGAGAGGTATAGACAGGGTGGATAGCAAGAAGCTTTTTCCCCAGAGTGGGGGACTCAATTACTAGGGGTCACGAGTTCAAGGTGAGAGGCAAAAAGTTTAAGGGAGATATGCATGGACAGTTCTTTACGCAGAGGGTGGTGGGTGCCTGGAACGCATTGCCGGCGGAGGTGGTAGAGGTGGGCATGATAGCATCATTTAAGATGTATCTAGACAGATACATGAATGGGCAGGGAGCAAAGGGATACAGATCCTTAGAAAATAGGTGACAGTTTTAGCTAGAGGATCTGGATCAGCGTAGGCTTGGAGGGCCGAAGGGCCTGTTCCAGTGCGGTAATTTTTCTTTCTTTCTAATTTACTTTCCACTTCTGGTCTGCCAAAATACTTTTTTAAATTTTATTTATTTATTTATTTTATTCTCCTCCTTTTTCACATTTTCTCCCACATTTACACCCATCAACAATAAACAATAATCAGCAAGATATGTCAATCCCCATAATAACAACGATCCCATCCGCCCACCAACCCCCAAACCTCAGCCCACATGTTTACATAAACAAATGACAAAAAGGAATCAGGGATTACCCGTAGTTACCCTTAATCTACACAGCCCCTTCCCCCCCACCCCACCCCCCCCAACTAATGATCGATGTTATCCAGTTCTTGAAAGTGCATAATAAATAGTGCCCATGACTTGTAGAACCCCTCCGAGCTTCCCCTCAGTTCGAACTTAACCTTCTCAAGGGTCAAGTATTCCAACAGGTCCCCCCGCCACGCCAGGGCACTGGGTGGAGAGGCTGCTCTCCATCCCAGCAGGATCCGCGTTCGGGCGATCAACGAGGCGAAGGCTATGATATCTGCCGCCACTCCCGTTTCCAACCCTGGCTGGTCTGACACCCCGAATATGGCCTCCTGGAGACCCGGGTCCAGTTTCACACGCACCACCTTGGAAATTACCCGAAACACCTCCTTCCAGTACTCCCCTAGCTTTGGACAGGACCAAAACATATGAACGTGATTCGCGGGCCCCCCCCCGTAACGCTCACACACATCCTCTACTCCTTCAAAAAATCGGCTCATCCTCGCCCTCGTGAGGTGCGCTCTATATACCACCTTCAGCTGTATCAGCCCCAACCTCGCACATGAGGTGGAGGCATTCACTCTCTGGAGCACCTCACACCAGACCCCCTCCTCTATAACCTCTCCCACCCCTTCCTCCCACTTTGCTTTGATCCCTTCCAGTGGTGCCTTATCCTCTTACAGAATAGCTCCGTACACCGCTGACACTGCCCCCTTCTCCAGTCCCCTTGTCGTCAACACCTCCTCCAGCAATGTGTAGGCTAGTTCCTCTGGGAAGCTCTGTATCTCCTTCCTGACAAAATCCCGAACCTGCATGTACCTAAACCCTTCTCCCTGCTCTAGCCCATACTTCGCTTCCAGCTCCCTCAATCCTGCAAACCTACCCCGAAGAAACAAATCTTATAGCGTCTTAATCCCCTTCTATTCCCATTTCCGAAAACTTCCATCCCACCTCCCTGGCTCAAATCTGTGGTTCCCCCGAATCGGCATTTTCCTTGACCCTAAACCCAACCTGAAGTGTTGGCGAAACTGCCTCCAGATTTTCAATGAAGCTATTATTACCGGACTCCCTGAATATTTCCCCGGAGATATCGGGAGCGGCGCTGTTGCAAGTGCCTTCAGCCCCGACCCCCTGCACAAACCCGCCTCCATTCTGACCCACTGAGAATCCACCCCTCTGACCCAGCTCCGCACTTTCTCCACATTCGCCGCCCAGTAGTAGTACTACAAGTTCGGGAGACCCAAACCCCCTGCCTGCCTTCCCCTCTGTAGCAGCACCTTTCTCACTCTGGCCACCTTCCCTCCCCATATGAATGAGGTAATCCTTCCCTCAATCTCCCTGAAAAAAGACTTTGGCAGGAAAATCGGTAGGCATTGAAAAATAAACAGGAATCGCGGCATCACATTCATTTTAACCGCCTGTACCCGACCTGCCAGTGACAGAGGAAGGCCGTCCCACCTTGCCAGATCGGCTTTCACTCTCCCCACCAAACTAGTGATGTTGTACCTGCGAAGCCTCCCCCACTCCCGGGCAACCTGCACCCCCAGATACCTAAAATGAGTCCCTGCTCTACGGAATGGCAGCCCCCCCACCCCTGCCCGAGACACCACAAAGTACTCACTCTTGTCCAGATTCAACTTGTACCCCGAGAAAGACCCAAATACCCGCAGTAACTCCAATATTCCTCCTATCGACGCACTCGGCTCCGACACATACATCAGCAAGTCGTCGGCATATAAGGACACCTTATGCTCTATCCACCCCCCCCCCGCACTATTCCTTTCCATGCTCCCGAACTTCTCAATGCGATGGCCAATGGCTCAATCGCAAGTGCAAACAGCAGGGGGGACATAGGACATCCCTGTCTCGTCCGACGGGGGAGAGAGAAATATCTTGAACTGATAGTATTTGTGCGGACACTCGCCTTCGGTTCCTTATATAGCTTTACCCAGTTCACAAACCTTGGTCCAATCCCAAACCGCTCCAGCACTGCCATCAGGTACCCCCATTCTACCCAATCAAATGCCTTCTCGGCATCCAATGCCACAACTACCTCTGTTTCCTTTCTTTCCGCCGGTGCCATAACAATGTTCAAAACCCTCATAATGTTCAAAAACAGCTGCCTCCCTTTCACAAACCCCGTCTGATCCTCCCCTATTACCTTCGGAAGGCAGTCCTCCAGCCTACCCGCCAGTACCTTCGCCAACACTTTTACGACCACATTCAGAAGTGATATGGGCCGATACGACCCACACTCCGTCGGATCCTTATCTATTTTTAGTAACAGGGAAATCGATGCCTGCCCCAAGGTTTGCGGCAACACCCCCTTCCCTATCACCTCCTCAAACATCCCCACCATCAGGGGTGCCAACCTATCCTCAAGTTTTTTAATAATATTCCACCGGAAACCCATCCGGCCCTGCCACCTTCCCCGACTGCATCCTCCCAATCGCATCCTTTATCTCCTGCTCCATTATTGCTCCTTCTAATGTATCCCTGTCCCCCTCCCCTAGCCTCGGGTACTCCAACCCATCGAGAAATTCCTGCATCTTGTACGGTCTCCTCCGAGTGGCTCTGACTTGTACAACCTCTCATAAAACTCCTCAAAAACCTTGTTAATCAGCACTGGGGCCACCACCAACTTCCCTGCCCTATCCTTCACCTGAAGAATTTCCCTTGCTGCTGCCTCCCTCCGGAGCTGACCTGCTAACATACCCCGCCTTATCTCCATGTTCATACACTGCACCCCTTGCTCGTCTCAGTTGGCGCACCGCCTTCCTGGTGGACAGTCGGTCGAAGCTTGCCTGTAGTTCCTTCCTCTTTTCCAGCTTCGCCGGGTTCCCATCCTCTGCATACCTCCTATCTACCTCCAACATCTCATCTATTACCCTCTGCCGCTCCCAACCTCTCCTCCTTATCCACCCTAGCCTTAAACAAAATTACCTTACCTCTCACCACCGCCTTTAGAGCCTCCCAGACGACTGCCTTCGACACCTCACCCGTACAATTGAAACCTACACATTCCTTAATTACCTTTTCAATTTTCTCACAGAATACTTGGTTCCCCAAAAGCCCCACATCCAGTTTCCACCCCGGTCTCTGCGCTGCTCCCTTCTCTAGCACCATATCCACCCGATGTGGAGCGTGATCTGACACTGCAATTACAGAGTATTCCGACCCCTTGACTCCAGCCAGCAAAGCCTTCCCCACCACAAGAAAGTCGATCCACGAGTATACCTTATGGACCGCTGAGAAAAACGAATACTCCCGTTCCCTTGGGTGCAGGAACCTCCAAGGGTCCACCCCTCCCATTTCCACCATTAGCCCAGCCAGCGCCTTCGCACCCCCTGATGGGACCAGCGGGCGCAGCCGTGATCTGTCCAACCTTGGCTCCTGCACCAGGTTCCAATCCCCCCCCACAATCAGCTCATGCATGTCTAAGTCGGGAATAGCCCCAAACACCTTCCTCGCGAATCCCACATCGTCCCAATTGGGACCGTATACACTTAACAGCGCCACTAATCTCCCCTCCAATGCCCCTGTCACAATCACATATCTACCCCCCTGATCTGCCACCACCTTCTCCATCTGGAAGCGTACCCTTTTGCTGACCAGCACCGCTACCCCTCGAGCCCTTCCATCAAATCCGGAGTGAAACACTTGGCTAACCCAGCCCTTTTTAAGTCTCACCTGGTCCTTCACCCTCAAGTGAGTCTCCTGCAGCATTGCTACATCGGCTTTCAAACTTTTAAGATGTGCAAGCACCCTTGACCTCTTGACCGGACCTCCTAGCCCTCTCACGTTCCACGTGATTATCCTTACTGGGGGTCTCTCATCCCCCCCCACCTTTCTTATCCACCATCACCATACCACCGGGCCCTGCCCCATAAGCCTGACCCGCCCCTGTCCATTGTTAACATCGAACCCCTCCCCCCCCTCCCAAGAACCTCCCCCAACAAAAACATCCCCCAACATCCCTCCCTCCACCCCCTCTTGCTCGCCTCGTCGGCCCATTGAAGCCTGCTATCCAGGCTCCAACGTCCGCAGTCCTCCTCTCACCTCACCCCCGTTCACTAACTGACTCTAGTTAGCTAGCGCGGGTGGCTCCCCCCGCCAATACCTCTCGCCCCCTTCTGCCCAGTCCCAGAGAAAGAAACACCCAAACAAACCCAACAATCCAACCCCTACAATTCACTAACATAACATTTAACCGTCGCAACACAGAACGCCATTAACTTGAACTCTGTAACAATGCAAAGAAAAGTAAATTTCAATACAAATCAGTAAAAAGAAAGTTGTAACATTTGTACATTTTCCAGCCGCTCAAACACAGTCCACAGTCTCTCTTCCAGTTCCGCTCTTCAGGTCTGTCCCAAGCCTTCTGCCCTCACGAACGCCTCAGCCGCCTCCGCTGTCTCAAAATAAAAGTCTTTGGCTTTATATGTTACTCTCAATTTCGCCGGGTACACCACACAAAATCGCACCCCCTTCTCGTACAAAGCCGCCTTCTTTCGCCCAAATGCCGCTCGTCGTTTTGCCAACTCCACCGTCCAGTCCTGATAGATCCGAACCGCAGTACCATCCCACAGCACCTCACGCTTCTGCTTTGCCCAGCTTAATACTTTCTCCTTCATGCAAAACTTATGGAAGCAGATAATTACTGTCCTTGGCGGCTCGTTCACTTTGGGCTTCGGCCTTAATGACCGATGAGCTCGGTCTAGCTCGTACGGGGTGGGGTTCTCACCCTCCCCCATCAGCTCCGCCAACTTCTTAGCGAAGTATTGCGTTGGCCTTGGGCCCTCCGTCCCTTCGGGCAAGCCCACAATTCTCAAATTGTGCCGCCTTGAGCGGTTTTCCAAGTCTTCCAGCTTTGCTCGGAGCCCTCTGTTAACCTCCACCACCCTCCGCAGCTCGTCCCCCATCGAGGTGACCTAGTCACTGTGTCGTGTCACGGCCTCCTCTACCTCCTTCACCTTCTCGCCCTGCTCTCTCACCTCGGCCAATGCCTTTGCCACCTCCACCCTGATCGGGCCGATTGCCTCCTCCAACAATGACCTCACCACGACCACCATCTCTTTCCTCAGGATCTCCATGTGCCTCACCAAACGTTTTTCCAGCTCCACCACCATCACCTCGGTCATCTTCTCCACCGTAAGTAGTGAATCATTCGGGTTAAACATCTCTCCTCAGCATGATATTCATGTCTCTCCTACTTTTCTTGTCACTTTCGCTTTGACATCTGGGTGTAACAGATCCAGGTGACACTTTGGTCATCTACCTATCGATAATTTAGCTGGTGAGAGTCCTTTAGTTGTTTGTGGCGTGATACGATATGTAAATAAAAACCTCGAGGGTTTGGTCCCTAAAGTCACCTGCCAGCCTCTTCAATCCTTCCTGCAATGTCTGACAGCTCGCTCTGCCAAGCCATTTGAAGCTGGATGAAAAGGCACAGTGCACACTTGGTGTATTCCATTCCTTTGGGTAAACTCTTGCAACAACTCATTCGTAAATGTTGTACCATTATCAGAAACAAGAGAATCCGGTAACCTAGAGTTCCAAGACTTGGGGTAGCTTTTCTATGGTACTGGCAGCTTTAATGTTGCTCATGACGTATACTTCTAACCACTTAGAATGTGCATCCACGGTGACTAAAAACATGTGATCAATGAAAGGATCTGCAAAATCCACATGAGTTATCCACAAGGACAATCAGGTCACTCCCAAGGATGTAGTGGTGCTAGTGACATCATCTTCTGGTTAGATTGACATGCAAAACTGGATTTTACTTTGTTCTCCAAATCCTGGTCCATATTAAGCCATCAAACATACGACCTGGATGAGCGTCATCCATTACTTGCGGACGATCAGTGGGTGGGTGGAACAACCACTCTCAACCCCCACGGTATGCATCATCCTGCACAGTTAACTCGTCTTTGCGCCTCACATAAGGCATCAACCCACCATCTTCTATGATAGATGGCCATCCTTGCATCAGAAATCTTTTGCGACAGAATAGGATCTCTATCCATCCACTGCTTAATTTGTTGAGCACTCACTGACAAGTTTCTCGAGGAAGAAAATTGTCTCAGGAGTACACAATACCTGAGTTGGCAAATGCGGTAAAGGGAGACGGCTTAACGGATCCGCATTAGCATTGTCTTGCCCGGCCCTGTACACGGTGCTGTACTGATATGCTGATAATGTAAGTGCCTCGTGCTGTATTCATGCTGAAGCCATGGAAGGAATACATTTTGACTCACTGAAAAGGCTCATCAACGACTTGTGGTCAGTGCATATGGTGAACAAAAGACCAGAGATATTGATGGAATCTTTTTACCGAAAAAATGATAGCTAGACTTCCAGTATCCAACTTTGACTACCCCTTTTCAATTTTTGTCAGCGTTCTAGATGCAAAACCAATAAGGTTTTTGTCCCGTCCTCCATTACATTAGAAAGTACTGCCCCCACACAGTAGGGCAAGGCATTGCATAGCAGGATAATTCCCTGCCTGGATCAAAATGGGCTAGCAGATTCGTCGATTGCAGCAGCGGTTTCACATCGTGGAAAGCCTTATTCTGTGCAGACTCCCACTTCCAACTTAGTTTCTTTGAATAGAAGTAGGTAGAGTGGAGCCAACACTGTAGACAGGTCTGGCAAAAACGTTCCATAATAGTTTATTCAGCCCAAAAATAACCTGAGCTCGGCTACATTCCTGGACTCTGGAGCTTCCTTAATTACTTGAACTTTCACTTCCACAGGAGACAAGCCTTGTGCAGTGATTCTGTAGCCTAGATATTCCACGCTCGATGGAGAAAATGCACTTGCTACGCTTCAGATGCAGTCCCGACTCTGAAAACCTTTTTAAAACTCGCTACAGGTTGTTGAAGTGCTCCTCCTCAGTCTTGCTCAAAATTAAAATGACATTGAAGTACATTGAAACTTGAGAAATGCCTTGTAACAGGTTGTCGATCGTCAGTTGGAAAATCGGCAGGCTGGCGGATATGTCAACAACCAAACGGTTATACTTTAAAAAACCTTTATGCGTGTTGATGGTCACGTGCTGCTCTGAATCTTCCCCCAGCAAGTGTTGTTGATAGGCCTGGCTCATGTCCAGTTTTGAAAATGTCTTGCCTCCTGCAAGGGTTAAAAACAGATCTTCTACCCTCGGCAACGGGTTTAACGTCCAGTTTGGAAACCTGATTAATGGTTAGCTTGTAATCTGCACATATGCACTGTACCATCACTTTTAAGAACAGAAATAATTGGACCTGCCCAATGTGAAAACTGAATGATTCCTAGCCTTTGCAGTCCCTCCAACTCCTCCTCCACTTGCCGTTAATGGTGTGGGGCAGTCTTCGGTTTGAAAGAGTGAGGAGCAGCCTGAGGATCTACAAACAATTTAACTGCCTCTTGATATGAAGGCCAACATACCATTTGCCTTCTTTACTGTCTGCTGTACCTGCGCGCTTACTTTCAGCGACTGATGCATGAGGACACCTCTCTCAATTTACACCCATTCAAGTAATAATCTGCCTTCCTATTTTTGCTACCAAAGCAGACAACCTCACATTTATCCACATTATACTGCATCTGTCATGCATGTCCCCATTCACTCAGTCTCAGCTTTCCAAACGATTGTGCCATTGGCTGAGGCTTTCTTACATTTGAAGTTCCCTGTTCAGCCTTCGACTTTCTCTTACCACTCCTGCACCTCTTCAATAAATTCCCCTACTTGTTGCACTGGTGACAAAAAGCGTTGATAAACATACAATGATTGTGTGGTGTGACCCTCCACACCTAAAGCACTCCATAATATTTGGAAGACATACTTCAAGACAGACTAATTTGTGGCATTAACAAGGACAGTATTCAGTGGTGTTTGCTGGGAGAAGCCACACTTACTTTTAAGAAGGCCCTAGAAATTTCTCAGAGCATGGAAATGGCTGCCAATGATGCAAATATTCAGAAGGCCAATGGCGACACGCAGGCAGATAGATGCACTGCCTCAAGTAAAAAAATAAGCTGCAAGTAAAATGGGGGAATATTGTGGAGTGCAGGTCGTGCACTCCAATCGTTGAGGCCGTGCATCTGGCGGAAGAAACACAGCACCAAGACACACCATTGGAAAAGGGGTGTAAAGGTATCACTGCATGATCTGTCTCAAGGAAATTCCCTCTGTGCCTTTCCATTCAGAGCAACTCCTTGCCTTCCTCCATCATCAGGACACGCCTTCGCAACTCCGTTCTACTCCCAGTGGAGGGTTCTCTACATGGGAGTCCTCCCATTTTCCATCGAGGACCTCAAGTGGAGGGTGTTGCATGTGGTTCACAGACGGTATATCTTTTCTGTGGCCAAGGGGAGTCGGTGTTCCATGTTTAAATAGATTGCCCACCGTTGAAGCCCCTCTTCAGCCATTTGAAGGGGCTGCTCCTCCACCCTTGGCTGCACTTCAGCCCCAACGCTCCTCATCTTCGGTCACCCAGTGCGGAGAGGGGCGGGAAGGGAGCAGGCCCTGCTCCTGGGCCGGGCCAAGGTGGCTACTAGGGCTGGTCTAGCTCAGTGGGCTAGACAGCTGGTTTGTGGTGCAGAACAAGGCCAGCAGCGCGGGTTCGACTCCCATACCGGCCTCCGGCCCGATTTATTTGGCACGCGGTGTCCACCCCCACACTTCAGGCCCTCCGCGCCCAGTGGGCACCACCCCCAGCAATGACATTTTAATTCTTGATGAATTGATTCGAGTCCTGTTTTTTTGAAGAGTGTTGTCAACCCACTCACCATTTCAGAATCACTTTACCTGAGTCTTCCTCCACTGGAGTAATCAACCTCTGGGTGATAACTCTCAGCTCTGGCGCCCTCTTTGTGAACGTATTTGGCCCTGTCGCGCTGACTGGAGCCACAACGTGCAGCCATTAACCGCCACCCTGAGGCGCTGGGCCTGCGCTGCCCGCCTGTTGCTGTGGTGACCGGCGCGCCCCCGCCCGCCTGTTGCTGTGGTGACCGGCGCGCCCCCGCCCGCCTGTTGCTGTGGTGACCGGCGCGCCCCCGCCCGCCTGTTGCTGTGGTGACCGGCGCGCCCCCGCCCGCGGCTCGCTCCCGCCCGCGCGGCTCGCTCCCGCCCTGCTCCCGCCCCGCGCGCCCCCGCATCATGGCGGGCCTGGAGCTACTCTACCACTCGGTGGCCCGGGACGTGCTCTCCCCCCAGGACGCTCTGCTCTGCTTCATCCACTGGGAGCTGGTCCGGGCCGGATTCAAGTGCCTGGGGACCGGGGACCAGGTGAGCGCGAGGCCCGAGGCCTGGAGGAGGAGGCCGCGGCTCTCTGCCCCCCCCGGCAGGAGGGAGCGAAAGTGAAAGGGAGGGAGTGAGGGCAGACTGCAGCCCGCACGGGGCAGCGCAGGTCTGTCCCTCGGATGAGAGAGCGGGGCCCATAGTCACCTGCCCCCTGCCCGCACCTCCCCCCTGCCCGCACCTCCCCCCACCCCCCTGCCACCACGGCCCCCCTGCCACCACTGCCCCCTCCCCCCTCCCCCCTGCCACCACTGCCCCATCTCCCCCTGCCACCACTGCCCCCTCCCCCCTGCCACCACTGCCCCTGCCACCACTGCCCCCTCCCCCTGCCACCACTGCCCCCTCCCCCCTGCCACCACTGCCCCCTCCCCCTGCCACCACTGCCCCCGCCACCACTGCCCCCTCCCCCTGCCACCACTGCCCCCTCCCCCTGCCACCACTGCCCCCTGCCACCACTGCCCCCTCCCCCTGCCACCACTGCCCCCTCCCCCCTGCCACCACTGCCCCTGCCACCACTGCCCCCTCCCCCATGCCACCACTGCCCACTGCCCCCTCCCCCCTGCCACCACTGCCCCCGCCCCCCTGCCACCACTGCCCCCGCCCCCCTGCCACCACTGCCCCCGCCCCCCTGCCACCACTGCCCCCTCCCCCCTGCCACCATTGCCCCCTTCCCCCTGCCACCATTGCCCCCTCCCCCTGCCACCATTGCCCCCTGCCACCATTGCCCCCTCCCCCCTGCCACCACTGCCCCCTCCCCCCTGCCACCACTGCCCCCTCCCCCCTGCCACCACTGCCCCCTCCCCCCTGCCACCACTGCCCCCTCCCCCCTGCCACCACTGCCCCCTCCCCCCTGCCCCCTCCCCCTGCCACCACTGCCCCCTCCCCCCTGCCACCACTGCCCCCTGCCACCACTGCCCCCTCCCCCTGCCACCACTGCCCCCTCCCCCCGCCACCACTGCCCCTGCCACCACTGCCCCCCTCCCCCCTGCCACCACTGCCCACTGCCCCCTCCCCCTGCCACCACTGCCCCCTCCCCCCACTGCCCCCTCCCCCCTGCCACCATTGCCCCTGCCACCATTGCCCCCTCCCCCTGCCACCATTGCCCCCTCCCCCCTGCCACCATTGCCCCCTCCCCCCTGCCACCACTGCCCCCTCCCCCCTGCCACCATTGCCCCCTCCCCCCTGCCACCACTCCCCCTGCCACCACTGCCCCCTCCCCCCTGCCACCACTGCCCCCTCCCCCCTGCTACCACTGCCCCCTCCCCCCTGCCACCACTGCCCCCTGCCACCACTGCCCCCTCCCCCCTGCCACCACTGCCCCCTCTCCCCTGCCACCACTGCCCCCTCTCCCCTGCCACCACTGCCCCCTCTCCCCTGCCACCACTGCCCCCTCCCCCCTGCCACCACTGCCCCCTCCACCCTGCCACCACTGCCCCCTCCCCCCTGCCACCACTGCCCCCTCCCCCCTGCCACCACTGCCCCCTCCCCCCTGCCACCACTGCCCCCTCCCCCCTGCCACCACTGCCCCCTCTCCCTGCCACCACTGCCCCCTCCCCTGCCACCACTGCCCCCTCCCCCTGCCACCACTGCCCCCTCCCCCTGCCACCACTGCCCCCTCCCCCTGCTACCACTGGCCCCTCCCCCTGCCACCACTGCCCCCTGCCACCACTGCCCCCTGCCACTACTGCCCCCTCCCCCTGCCAACACTGCCCCCTCCCCCTGCCAACACTGCCCCCTCCCCCTGCCACCACTGCCCCCTCCCCCTGCCACCACTGCCCCCTCCCCCTGCCACCACTGCCCCCTCCCCCTGCCACCACTGCCCCCTCCACCTGCCACCACTGCCCCCTCCCCCTGCCACCACTGCCCCCTCCCCCTGCCACCACTGCCCCTTCCCACTGCCCCCTCCCCCTGCCACCACTGCCCCCTCCCCCTGCCACCACTGCCCCCTCCCCCTGCCACCACTGCCCCCTCCCCCTGCCACCACTGCCCCCTCCCCTGCCACCACTGCCCCCTCCCCTGCCACCACTGCCCCCTCCCCCTGCCACCACTGCCCCCTCCCCCTGCCACCACTGCCCCATCCCCTGCCACCACTGCCCCTCCCCCTGCCACCACTGCCCCCTCCCCCTGCCACCACTGCCCCCTCCCCCTGCCACCACTGCCCCCTCCCCCTGCCACCACGGCCCCCTCCCCCTGCCACCACGGCCCCCTCCCCCTGCCACCACGGCCCCCTCCCCCTGCCACCACGGCCCCCTCCCCCTGCCACCACTGCCCCCTCCCCCTGCCACCACTGCCCCCTCCCCCTGCCACCACTGCCCCCTCCCCCTGCCACCACTTCCCCTCCCCCGACCTGCCCTCTACCCACTCCCCTGCCCTCACCTAGCCCCTCCCCCTTCCACCATCTAGCCCCTCCCCCACCTGCCCACGACCCCTCCCCTGCCCGCTCCCCCTGCCCCCCCGCCTGTTCCCCCGGCCCGCACCCCCCCCTCCTCCTGCCCTACCCCCTCCTCCTGCCCTCTCCCCCTGCCCCACCACCCTCTGCCCCACCACCCTCTCCCCCTGCCCCACCACCCTCTCCCCCTGCCCCACCACCCTCTCCCCTGCCCCACCACCCTCTCCCCCTGCCCCACCACCCTCTCCCCCTGCCCCACCACCCTCTCCCCCTGCCCCACCACCCTCTCCCCCTGCCCCACCACCCTCTCCCCCTGCCCCACCACCCTCTCCCCCTGCCACCACTGCCCCCTCCCCCGCCACCATTGCCCCCTCCCCCTGCCACCATTGCCCCCTCCCCCTGCCACCCCTCCCCCTGCCACCACTGCCCCCTCCTCCCTGCCACCGCTCCCCCCTGCCACCACTGCCCCCTGCCACCACTGCCCCCTCCCCCCAGCCACCACTGCCCCCTCCCCCCTGCCACCACTGCCCCCTACCCCCTGCCACCACTGCCCCCTCCCCTGCCACCACTGCCCCCTCCCCCCTGCCACCACTGCCCCCTGCCACCACTGCCCCCTCTCCCCTGCCACCACTGCCCCCTCCCCCCTGCCACCACTGCCCCCTCCCCCTGCCACCACTGCCCCCTCCCCCCTGCCACCACTGCCCACTCCCCCCTGCCACCACTGCCCCCTCCCCCCTGCCAGCACTGCCCCCTCCCCCTGGCACCACTGCCCCCTCCCCCCTGCCACCACTGCCCCCCTGCCACCACTGCCCCCTCCCCCTGCCACCATTGCCCCCTCCCCCTGCCACCACTGCCCCCTCCCCCTGCCACCACTGCCCCCTCCCCCTGCCACCACTGCCCCCTCCCCCTGCCACCACTGCCCCTTCCCCCTGCCACCACTGCCCCCTCCCCTGCCACCACTGCCCCCTCCCCCTGCCACCACTGCCCCCTCCCCTGCCACCACTGCCCCCTCCCCTGCCACCACTGCCCCCTCCCCTGCCACCACTGCCCCCTCCCCTGCCACCACTGCCCCCTCCCCTGCCACCACTGCCCCCTCCCCCTGCCACCACTGCCCCCTCCCCCTGCCACCACTGCCCCCTCCCCCTGCCACCACGGCCCCTCCCCCTGCCCCCACGGCCCCTCCCCCTGCCCCCACGGCCCCTCCCCCTGCCCCCACGGCCCCCTCCCCCTGCCACCACGGCCCCCTCCCCCTGCCACCACGGCCCCCTGCCACCACGGCCCCCGCCCCCTGCCACCACGGCCCCCTCCCCCTGCCACCACGGCCCCCTCCCCCTGCCACCACGGCCCCCTCCCCCTGCCACCACGGGCCCCTCCACCTGCCACCACTGCCCCCTCCCCCTGCCACCACTGCCCCCTCCCCCTGCCACCACTTCCCCTCCCCCGACCTGCCCTCTACCCACTCCCCTGCCCTCACCTAGCCCCTCACCCTTCCACCATCTAGCCCCTCCCCCTTCCCCCACCTGCCCGCGACCCCTCCCCTGCCCGCTCCCCCTGCCCGCTCCCCCTGCCCCCCGCCTGTTCCCCCGGCCCGCACACCCCCCTCCTCCTGCCCTACCCCCTCCTCCTGCCCTCTCCCCCTGCCCCACCACCCTCTGCCCCACCACCCTCTGCCCCACCACCCTCTCCCCCTGCCCCACCACCCTCTCCCCCTGCCCCACCACCCTCTCCCCCTGCCCCACCACCCTCTCCCCCTGCCCCACCACCCTCTCCCCCTGCCCCACCACCCTCTCCCCCTGCCCCACCACCCTCTCCCCCTGCCCCACCACCCTCTCCCCCTGCCCCACCACCCTCTCCCCCTGCCCCACCACCCTCTCCCCCTGCCCCACCACCCTCTCCCCCTGCCCCACCACCCTCTCCCCCTGCCCCACCACCCTCTCCCCCTGCCCCACCACCCCCTCCCCCTGCCCCCACCTGCCCGTGACCCCTCCCCTGCCCGCTCCCCCTGCCCCCCACCTGTTCCCCCGGCCCGCACCCCCCCTCCTCCTGCCCTCCCCCTCCTCCTGCCCTCCCCCTCCTCCTGCCCTCCCCCTCCTCCTGCCCTCCTGCCCTACCCCTCCTCCTGCCCTACCCCTCCTCCTGCCCTCCCCGCCCTCCCCCTGCCCTCCCGCTGCCCTCCCCGCCCTCTCCCCCTGCCCTCCCCGCCCTCTCCCCCTGCCCTCCCCGCCCTCTCCCCCTGCCCTCCCCGCCCTCTCCCCCTGCCCTCCCCGCCCTCTCCCCCTGCCCTCCCCGCCCTCTCCCCCTGCCCTCCCCGCCCTCTCCCCCTGCCCTCCCCGCCCTCTCCCCCTGCCCTCCCCGCCCTCTCCCCCTGCCCTCCCCGCCCTCTCCCCCTGCCCTCCCCGCCCTCTCCCCCTGCCCTCCCCGCCCTCTCCCCCTGCCCTCCCCGCCCTCTCCCCCTGCCCTCCCCGCCCTCTCCCCCTGCCCTCCCCGCCCTCTCCCCCTGCCCTCCCCGCCCTCTCCCCCTGCCCTCCCCGCCCTCTCCCCCTGCCCTCCCCGCCCTCTCCCCCTGCCCTCCCCGCCCTCTCCCCCTGCCCTCCCCGCCCTCTCCCCCTGCCCTCCCCGCCCTCTCCCCCTGCCCTCCCCGCCCTCTCCCCCTGCCCTCCCCGCCCTCTCCCCCTGCCCTCCCCGCCCTCTCCCCCTGCCCTCCCCGCCCTCTCCCCCTGCCCTCCCCGCCCTCTCCCCCTGCCCTCCCCGCCCTCTCCCCCTGCCCTCCCCGCCCTCTCCCCCTGCCCTCCCCGCCCTCTCCCCCTGCCCTCCCCGCCCTCTCCCCCTGCCCTCCCCGCCCTCTCCCCCTGCCCTCCCCGCCCTCTCCCCCTGCCCTCCCCGCCCTCTCCCCCTGCCCTCCCCGCCCTCTCCCCCTGCCCTCCCCGCCCTCTCCCCCTGCCCTCCCCGCCCTCTCCCCCTGCCCTCCCCGCCCTCTCCCCCTGCCCTCCCCGCCCTCTCCCCCTGCCCTCCCCGCCCTCTCCCCCTGCCCTCCCCGCCCTCTCCCCCTGCCCTCCCCGCCCTCTCCCCCTGCCCTCCCCGCCCTCTCCCCCTGCCCTCCCCGCCCTCTCCCCCTGCCCTCCCCGCCCTCTCCCCCTGCCCTCCCCGCCCTCTCCCCCTGCCCTCCCCGCCCTCTCCCCCTGCCCTCCCCGCCCTCTCCCCCTGCCCTCCCCGCCCTCTCCCCCTGCCCTCCCCGCCCTCTCCCCCTGCCCTCCCCGCCCTCTCCCCCTGCCCTCCCCGCCCTCTCCCCCTGCCCTCCCCGCCCTCTCCCCCTGCCCTCCCCGCCCTCTCCCCCTGCCCTCCCCGCCCTCTCCCCCTGCCCTCCCCGCCCTCTTCCCCTGCCCTCCCCGCCCTCTCCCCCTGCCCTCCCCGCCCTCTCCCCCTGCCCTCCCCGCCCTCTCCCCCTGCCCTCCCCGCCCTCTTCCCCTGCCCTCCCCGCCCTCTTCCCCTGCCCTCCCCGCCCTCTCCCCCTGCCCTCTCCCCCTGCCCTCCCCGCCCTCTCCCCCTGCCCTCCCCGCCCTCTCCCCCTGCCCTCCCCGCCCTCTCCCCCTGCCCTCCCCGCCCTCTCCCCCTGCCCTCCCCGCCCTCTCCCCCTGCCCTCCCCGCCCTCTCCCCCTGCCCTCCCCGCCCTCTCCCCCTGCCCTCCCCGCCCTCTCCCCCTGCCCTCCCCGCCCTCTCCCCCTGCCCTCCCCGCCCTCTCCCACTGCCCTCCCCGCCCTCTCCCCCTGCCCTCCCCGCCCTCTCCCCTGCCCTCCCCGCCCTCTCCCCTGCCCTCCCCGCCCTCTCCCCCTGCCCTCCCCGCCCTCTCCCCCTGCCCTCCCCGCCCTCTCCCCCTGCCCTCCCCGCCCTCTCCCCCTGCCCTCCCCGCCCTCTCCCCCTGCCCTCCCCGCCCTCTCCCCCTGCCCTCCCCGCCCTCTCCCCCTGCCCTCCCCGCCCTCTCCCCCTGCCCTCCCCGCCCTCTCCCCCTGCCCTCCCCGCCCTCTCCCCCTGCCCTCCCCGCCCTCTCCCCCTGCCCTCCCCGCCCTCTCCCCTGCCCTCCCCGCCCTCTCCCCCTGCCCTCCCCGCCCTCTCCCCCTGCCCACCCCGCCCTCTCCCCTGCCCTCCCCGCCCTCTCCCCCTGCCCTCCCCGCCCTCTCCCCCCGCCCTCTCCCCCCGCCCTCCCCGCCCTCTCCCCCCGCCCTCCCCGCCCTCTCCCCCCGCCCTCCCCGCCCTCTCCCCCCGCCCTCCCCGCCCTCTCCCCCCGCCCTCCCCGCCCTCTCCCCCCACCCTCTCCCCCTCCCCGCCATCTCCCCCTGCCCTCCCCGCCCTCTCCCCCGCCTTCCCCGCCCTCTCCCCCTGCCCCACCACCCTCTCCCCCTGCCCCACCACCCTCTCCCCCTGCCCCACCACCCTCTCCCCCTGCCCCACCACCCTCTCCCCCTGCCCCCCCGCCAGCTCCCCCTGCCCCCCGCCTGTTCCCCCGGCCCGCACACCCCCCTCCTCCTGCCCCACCCCCTCCTCCTGCCCTCTCCCCCTGCCCCACCACCCTCTGCCCCACCACCCTCTCCCCCTGCCCCACCACCCTCTCCCCCTGCCCCACCACCCTCTCCCCCTGCCCCACCACCCTCTCCCCCTGCCCCACCACCCTCTCCCCCTGCCCCACCACCCTCTCCCCCTGCCCCACCACCCTCTCCCCCTGCCCCACCACCCTCTCCCCCTGCCCCACCACCCTCTCCCCCTGCCCCACCACCCTCTCCCCCTGCCCCACCACCCTCTCCCCCTGCCCCACCACCCTCTCCCCCTGCCCCACCACCCCCTCCCCCTGCCCCCACCTGCCCGTGACCCCTCCCCTGCCCGCTCCCCCTGCCCCCCACCTGTTCCCCCGGCCCGCACCCCCCCTCCTCCTGCCCTCCTCCTGCCCTCCCCCTCCTCCTGCCCTCCCCCTCCTCCTGCCCTCCCCCTCCTCCTGCCCTCCCCCTCCTCCTGCCCTCCCCCTCCTCCTGCCCTCCCCCTCCTCCTGCCCTCCCCCTCCTCCTGCCCTACCCCTCCTCCTGCCCTACCCCTCCTCCTGCCCTCCCCGCCCTCCCCCTGCCCTCCCCGCCCTCCCGCTGCCCTCCCCGCCCTCTCCCCCTGCCCTCCCCGCCCTCTCCCCCTGCCCTCCCCGCCCTCTCCCCCTGCCCTCCCCCGCCCTCCCCGCCCTCTCCCCCTGCCCACCCCGCCCTCTCCCCTGCCCTCCCCGCCCTCTCCCCCTGCCCTCCCCGCCCTCTCCCCCTGCCCTCCCCGCCCTCTCCCCCTGCCCTCCCCGCCCTCTCCCCCTGCCCTCCCCGCCCTCTCCCCTGCCCCCCCCCGCCCTCTCCCCCCGCCCTCCCCGCCCTCTCCCCCCGCCCTCCCCGCCCTCCCCGCCCTCTCCCCCCGCCCTCCCCGCCCTCTCCCCCCGCCCTCCCCGCCCTCTCCCCCGCCCTCCCCGCCCTCTCCCCCCACCCTCTCCCCCTCCCCGCCCTCTCCCCCTGCCCTCCCCGCCCTCTCCCCCTGCCTTCCCCGCCCTCTCCCCCTGCCTTCCCCGCCCTCTCCCCCTGCCCCACCACCCTCTCCCCCTGCCCCACCACCCTCTCCCCCTGCCCCACCACCCTCTCCCCCTGCCCCACCACCCTCTCCCCCGCCCCACCACCCTCTCCCCCTGCCCCACCACCCTCTCCCCCTGCCCCCCCGCCAGCTCCGCCTGCCCCCCGCCAGTTCCCCCTGCGCCCCCCGCCAGCTCCGCCTGCCCCCCCGCCAGCTCCGCCTGCCCCCCCGCCAGCTCCGCCTGCCCTCTGCCAGCTCCCCCTGCGCCCCCGCCAGCTCCCCCTGCGCCCCGCCAGCTCCCCCTGCGCCCCCGCCACCTCCCCCTGCCCCCCCCGCCAGCTCCCCCTGCCCCCCCACCAGCTCCCCCTGCCCCCCCACCAGCTCCCCCTTGCCCCCCCCCCCCCCCGTCAGCTCCCCCTGCCCCCCCGCCAGCTGCCCCTGCCCTCCCGCCTGATCCCGCTGCCCCGCCGGCTGGCTACGCCTGCATGTCCTGCCTGCCCCCCTGCCCTTTCCTCCTGCCCGCTCCTCCTGCCCGCTCCCGCTTCCCCTGCCCCCCACTCGCTTCCCCTGCCCCCCTCACCCGCTTCTCCTGCCCCCCCACCCGCTTCCCCTGCCCCCCCACCCGCTTCCCCTGCCCCCACTGCCCGCTCTTACGTTTCTCGGTCCCACTCAGTGCATGGTTGGGAAGGATGTAAAATTCTTCCCCCTCTTCAGTGCAAATCACCTCAACCCCACACAAGGCAAGGTTGATCTTCAGCAGGTAACCTTGCCACCCCTCCTCACTGAAGAGTCTTCAAGCCAAGCTATCCAGTTTCTGTTTATAAAGCACCTTTAATATGGTTGAAAAAAATCCACAACAATGCTCAGAATAACAGACAAATTTCATTGCTGTTTGTGTGAACTTTTATGTGCAGATTGGCTGCTGCATTTCCCACATTGTAAAAGGACTTCATTGATTAAAATGCTGAGGGATGTTGTGTAAAGTGTTATAGATATAGCTCTTGGGGCTAAAGAGATAAGTGGGGGTGGCGGGATCAAGGTATTGATGATCAGCCATGATCATATTGAATGGCGGAGCAGGCTCGAAGGACCGAATGGCCTCCTATTTTCTATGTTTGTATATAAAATGCATGTCTTTCAAATGACTAATTTGTAAGGGGAATGGGACACAGCGTAGCTGTACAGTTGGGAGTGAAGTTCAATCAAACATAGTTGGAAAGCTTGGTCAGTCGAGCAGGCAGAGAAGTCATAAGTTCCTAAGATATATGAGCAGAATTAGACCATTTGGCCCATCAATTCTGCTCCGTCATTCGATCATGGCTGATCTCATCCTAGCCTTAACCCCACCATCCTGCCCGTTCTCCATAACCCTTCAACTTATTACCAATTAAAAATCTGTCTTACTCCTCAAATTTACTAACAGTCCCAGCACCCACTGCACTCTGGGGTAGTGAATTCCACAGATACACAACCGTTTGGGAGAAGCAGTGTCTCCTCAACTCCGTTTTAAGTTTGCTACCTCTTCTGCTATGACCTATTGTTCTAAAAAGCCCCACAAGAGGAAGCATCCGCTCCATGTCTACTTTATCCACACCTTTTATCATGTATATCTCAAATAGATCTCTCATTCTTCTAGACTCGACAGTGTAGGCCTAAATTGTTCAATCTCGCTTCATACGACAAACCCCTCATCTCTGGAATCAACCTAGTGAACCTTCTCTGAACTGCCTCCAATACCACAACATCTTTCCTCAAATACGGGGACCAAAACTGTGCACAGTACTCCAGGTGCGGCCTCACTGATGCCTTGTATAGTTACAACAACACTTCCTTACCTTTATACTAAATTCCTTTTGCTATAAATGCCAACTTTTTGCTTTCTTTGTCTGCTGTACTTGCATGCTAGGTTTCTATGACTCATGAACGAGGACACCAAGATCCCCCTGCAACGGATCACCCCAAAGTCTCCCCCCATTTTGATAATAAGTTGCCTTCCCAGTTCTTCTGACCAAAATGGATGACCTCACACTCATCCACGTTAAACTCCATCTGCCAAATTTTGGCCCACTCTCCTGACCTATCTATGTATATCTGTACGGTTCTTACTTCCCCCTTGCAACTTACTCTCCCGCCTATTTTTGTGTTGTCTGCAAATTTGACTATAGAACCTTCTGTAAGTTCATAAGATATAGGAGCAGAATTATGCCATTCGGCCCATAGAATGGCGGAGCAGACTCGATCATGGCTGATATGTTCCTCATCTGCTACCTACAATGTTACAGGCCAAGAGCTGGATTGCGAAATCAGCCAGAGCATCTCCTCCCTCGAACACATGACCTAGGAGTGGGAGTCGGCAATTTAGCCTCCCAGCCTAACACCCTCAATGTGATTGTGGCTGATCCCAACCTGGCCTCAACTCCACGTTCCTGCCCATTCTCCATAACCCTTCAACCCATTACCAATTAAAAATCCGGAGTAATCTGCTCCCTGGTTGGTTGGCCAACATACTGTTCTGTGCTGTATGACGATGACTCCACTGGTCCTGGAGTCTCGGGAATTAAAGATGGATCTCTCTCGACACTGCTGCCAGTGACACCTGAAACCATAGGGAGCACTTAAAAACAAAGTGTTCAATTGAAAAAGCACATTCCATAGATAGTCAGAAAAAATATGCTAAACCACAGCCAATAAAGTACTTCCAAAGCGTAGTTGTTATCATTTGTTATCAGCAAAATCCCGCTAACAGCAATAAGTTAAGTGGTCAAAAATCTGTTTTAGTGATGCTGATTGAAGGATAAGTATTGGTCAGGACATCAGGAGGAATGCTCCTGTTCTTTAAGTAATACCATGGGGCCTTTTATGTCTACCTGAAAGGGGAGGCAGAACTTTGGTTTAACATGCAGGACTCCCTCGGGGAGTGTCAGGCTGGATGACATGCTCAGTTCTCAGGATTGGGGCCTGTAATCGCAGCGTGGATGTGAGTGTTACCAACTGAGTTGCAGCTGACAAATTTAGGTAGATCCTGCTTTCCCCAGTTCAGAAGGTTTAGCAACAGCCAAGGCAGTGGACCACTGAAGTGTGCACAGAGAATGTATTTGGTTATGACCGTACAGCCTAGTGGCACATAGCTCGTAATCAATCTTTCCACCAGAGGTCTTAAATATACAATCATCAGTATCATGTTCAATTAATAATATAGGAGGAATTTCTTCGCACAGAGTGTTGAGAATGTGGAACGCTCCCAAATGAAATGGTTGAAGCAGAGAACAATAATGTATTTAGGGGAAGTTTACAGCATCTATGAGGGCGAAGGGATTAGAGGGATATCAGGGCTGGGTGTGAAGAGACTCATGTGGAGTATCAACACTGGCTTCTCGTTCTGTGCTGTCAGGTTTTGTAATTTTCTAAAAAACTGCTTCGCGTCAACTCCAAACTTAGAATGTTGCAGCTCAGAAACAGGCCCAATTCGTCTATACTGGGGTTTCCCTTTCATCCCACCTAACAACACAACCTGCTACTCCTAACCCCTCCATGGATTAGAACATAGAGCGATACAGCGCAGTACAGGCCCTTCGGCCCACGATGTTGCACCGAAACAAAAGCCCTCTAACCTACACTATGCCATTATCATCCATATGCTTATCCAATAAACTTTTAAATGCCCTCAATGTTGGCGAGTTCACTACTGTAGCAGGTAGGGCATTCCACGGCCTCACCACTCTGCGTAAAGAACCTACCTCTGACCTCTGTCCTCTATCTATTACCCCTCAGTTTAAAGTTATGTCCCCTCGTGCCAGCCATATCCATCCGCGGGAGAAGGCTCTCACTGTCCACCCTATCCAACCCCCTGATTATTTTGTATGCCTCTATTAAGTCTCCTCTTAACCTTCTTCTCTCCAACGAAAACAACCTCAAGTCCATCAGCCTTTCCTCATAAGATTTTCCCTCCATACCAGGCAACATCCTGGTAAATCTCCTCTGCACCCGCTCCAAAGCCTCCACGTCCTTCCTATAATGCGGTGACCAGAACTGTACGCAATACTCCAAATGCGGCCGCACCAGAGTTTTGTACAGCTGCAACATGACCTCCTGACTCCGGAACTCAATCCCTCTACCAATAAAGGCCAACACTCCATCGGCCTTCTTCACAACCCTATCAACCTGGGTGGCAGCTTTCAGGGATCTATGTACATGGACACCTAGATCCCTCTGCTCATCCACACTTCCAAGAACTTTACCATTAGCCAAATATTCCGCATTCCTGTTATTCCTTCCAAAGTGAATCACCTCACACTTCTCTACATTAAACTCCACTTGCCACCTCTCAGCCCAGCTCTGCAGCTTATCTATGTCCCTCTGTAACCTGCTACATCCTTCCACACTGTCGACAACACCACCGACTTTAGTGTCGTCTGCAAATTTACTCACCCACCCTTCTGCGCCTTCCTCTAGGTCATTGATAAAAATGACAAACAGCAACGGTCCCAGAACAGATCCTTGTGGTACGCCACTTGTAACTGAACTCCATTCTGAACATTTCCCATCAACCACCACCCTCTGTCTTCTTTCAGCTAGCCAATTTCTGATCCACATCTCTAAATCACCCTCAATCCCCAGCCTCCGTATTTTCTGCAATAGCCTACCGTGGGGAACCTTAGCAAACGCTTTACTGAAATCCTTATACACCACATCAACTGCTCTACCCTCGTCTACCTGTTCAGTCACCTTCTCAAAGAACTCGATAAGGTTTGTGAGGCATGACCTACCCTTCACAAAGCCATGCCGACTATCCCTGATCGTATTATTCCTATCTAGATGATTATAAATCTTGTCTCTTATAATCCCCTCCAAGACTTTACCCACTACAGACGTGAGGCTCACCGGTCTATAGTTGCCAGGGTTGTCTCTGCTCCCCTTTTTGAACAAAGGGACCACATTTGCTATCCTCCCGTCCTCAGGCACTATTCCTGTAGCCAATGATGACATAAAAATCAAAGCCAAAGGTCGAGCAATCTCTTCCCTGGCCTCCCAGAGAATCCTAGGATAAATCCCATCAGGCCCCAGGGACTTATCTATTTTCAGCCTGTCCAGAATTGCCAACACCTCTTCCCTACGTACCTCAATGCCATCTATTCTAATAGCCTGGGCCTCAGCATTCTCCTCCACAACATTATCTTTTTCCTGAGTGAATACTGACGAAAAATAGTATCTCGCCTATCTCTTCAGACTCCACACACAACTTCCCATCCCTGTCCTTGACTGGTCCTACTCTTACCCTAGTCATTCGCTTATTCCTGACATACCTCTCGAAAGCTTTTGGGTTTTCCTTGATCCTACCTGCCAAATACTTCTCATGTCCCCTCCTTGCTCGTCTTAGCTCTCTCTTTAGATCCTTCCTCGCTACCTTGTAACTATCCATCGCCCCAACTGAAACTTCACACCTCATCTTCACATAGGCCTCCTCCTTCCTCTTAACAAGAGATTCCACTTCCTTGGTAAACCACGGTTCCCTCGCTCTACGCCTTCCTCCCTGCCTGACCGGTACATACTTATCAAGAACACGCAGTAGCTGATCCTTGAACAAGCTCCACTTATCCAGTGTGCCCAACACTTGCAGCCTACTTCTCCAACCTATCCCCCCCAAGTCGCGTCTAATGACATCATAATTGCCCTTCCCCCAGCTATAACTCTTGCCCTGCGGTGTATACTTATCCCTTTCCATCATTAACGTAAACGTCACCGAATTGTGGTCACTGTCCCCAAAGTGCTCTCCTACCTCCAAATCCAACACCTGGCCTGGTTCATTACCCAAAACCAAATCCAACGTGGCCTCGCCTCTTGTTGGCCTGTGAACATATTGTGTCAGGAAACCCTCCTGCACACACTGTACAAAAAACGACCCATCTAATGTACTCGAACTATATCTTTTCCAGTCAATATTTGGAAAGTTAAAGTCTCCCATAATAACTACCCTGTTACTTTCGCTCTTATCCAGGATCATCCTCGCCATCCTTTCCTCTACATCCCTAGAACTATTTGGCAGCCTATAGAAAACTCCCAACAGGGTGACCTCTCCTTTCCTGTTTCTAACCTCAGCCCATACTACCTCGGAAGATGAGTCCCCATCTAGCATCCTCTCCGCCACCGTAATACTGCTCTTGACTAGCAGCGCCACACCTCCCCCTCTTTTGCCTCCTTCTCTGAGCTTACTAAAACACCTAAACCCCGGAACCTGCAACATCCATTCCTGTCCCTGCTCTATCCATGTCTCCGAAATGGCCACATCATCGAAGTCCCAGGTACCAACCCATGCTGCCAGTTCCCCTACCTTATTTCGTATACTCCTGGCATTGAAGTAGACACACTTCAAACCACCTACCTGAACACTGGCCCCCTCCTGCGACGTCAAATCTGTGCTCCTGACCTCTATACTCTCATTCTCCCGTACCCTAAAACTACAATCCAGGTTCCCATGCCCCTGCTGCATTAGTTTAAACCCCCCCCAAAGAGCACTAACAAATCTCCCCCCCAGGATATTTGTGCCCCTCAGGTTCAGATGTAGACCATCCTGTCTGTAGAGGTCCCACCTTCCCCAGAAAGAGCCCCAGTTATCCAGAAATCTGAATCCCTCCCGCCTGCACCATCCCTGTAGCCACGTGTTTAATTGCTCTCTCTCCCTATTCCTCATCTCACTATCACGTGGCACGGGCAACAACCCAGAGATAACAACTCTGTTTGTTCTAGTTCTGAGCTTCAATCCTAGCTCCCTGAAAGCCTGCCTGACATCCTTGTCCCCTTTCCTACCTATGTCGTTAGTGCCAATGTGGACCACGACTTGGGGCTGCTCCCCCTCCCCCTAAGGACCCGGAAAACACGATCCGAGACATCACGTACCCTTGCACCTGGGAGGCAACATACCAAACGTGAGTCTCTCACGCTCCCACAAAATCTCCTATCTGCGCCCCTGACTATCGAGTCCCCAATTACTAATGCTCTGCTCCTCTCCCCCCTTCCCTTCTGAGCAACAGGGACAGATTCATCCGGCTATTCACCAGCTTCCCTCTTCAATGCACCAATGTGGTGCAGGAGAAAGTTACATTTTTATCCTTAATTAATATTTTAAATTGCGATCTTGGCTGTCTGACAGGTTTTATTGATGTGCCTCTGCTTTGCAGGCCTCGTCTGATGAGAAGAAGAAAGAGCTGTTACCCACGGGTTGGAATGCCAATCAGGAGTTGTACACGCTGCGTTATAGCTCAGACCATGATCAGAAAGTACTCCTGTTAAAGGCAATCACCGTTGATTCCAGTCTGATAATTAATGTTATGGTAAGTGTATAATTAATCCAGTATTTCAGTGAGATTTTATTGTCTTCCACAACACTTAGAGGCAGATTTGTAATCCCATTACATTCCCTTGCGCGGAGCCTCACAGAGTCGTAAATGTTTACAGCACGGAAGGAGGCCATTCAGCCCATCATGTCAAAGATTTGACTACACTAATCCCACTTTCTAGCGCTTGGTCCAGAACCCTGGAGGTTATGGCAGCGTAAATCAATATCAAAATACTTCTTAAATGTTCCGAGAGTTTCTGACAGTGATTTCCAGAGTCCCACAACCGTCTGGGTGAAAAGGTTTCTCAACTCCTTCTACCTCTCACCTTAAAGCTACGCCCCCTGGTTATTGACTAATGGAAAAAGTGCGTTCCTATCCACCCTATCTGTGCCCCTCATTATCTTATACACCTCTATCGGGTCCACCCTCAACCTTTGCTGCTCCAAGGGAAGCAGCCCCAGCCTATCCAAACTCTCCTTACAGCTCAGACCCTCCAGTCCAAGCGGCATCCTGACAAACTTCCACTGCACCCTCTCCAGTGCAGTCACATCCTTCCTATAATTTAATGACCATAACTGCACGCGGTGCTCCAGTTGTGCCCTAACCAGCATTTTATGCATTTCCAGCATGACCTCCCTGTTCTTGTATTCTATGCCTCTGCTCATAAAGGCACGTTTTGGGTTTAGAGGGATACGGCACAAGGAAGTGCTGAGGGGTTTGGCAAAGGTTGGTATCATGACCGGTACAGGATTCGCGGTCCGAAGGGCCTGTTCCTGTGCTGTATTCCTTGTTTGTTCTTTGTAATCCATTTGCCTCCTTAACGACCTTATCTACCTGCCCTGCCACCTTCAGGCATCTGTGGATATGCACTCCCAAGGTCCCTCTGATCTTCAGTACTATTGGGAGTACTATTGGGAACCCAGCCTATTGGGAGTCTAGTTTTGATGGCCCATGGAATGTCCTTTGGAGACTCCAAGGGTAACAGTACGATGACAGGAAGAGAAGCGATCGCAGGAGATTTTTTGGCATGCTTTGTGGAACCAAATGAGTGAAGTCCTCCTGAACTGAAGTAATAGTAAAAAATGGCTGTGGAGGACACTGTCATTGGTGACCATGTCAAAGACCGCAGAGAAGTGAAGGCATTGAAGGAGGAATAGTGTGCCACAGTCACGGAGAGGCAGTTCTTTTTTTACATTAATAGTGAATCATAGAATTTACAGTGCAGAAGTGCTTTAAAAATGCAAATTGTTTTTGGTACTAGCACCTCTAATATTCATACACATTACCACCTTGAGTTGAGAATCACACTGCCAATTAGGTCAATGGTTTTCAAAGTGGGGTCGCAACCCTCGGGTGGGTCGGGGGTTGTTAAAAAATTGATTTTGCAAAGATTCTCTGACTTTTTTTCTCTGGGTCAATGAAATACATATTCTCTCTGCAGTACACAGTATGACCACATGAGGCAATATACAGGTCTGTGTGCCTTGTATGTGCAATTGGCACCAATTTTCTTTCACTTTCTAGTAAGTTGATTCACACTCTTTCTATGCTACACATGTAATGACAGGCTGCGAGTGACCCATGGATCATTTTGTCATCCAAAAGAGAGGTCCAGAGACCCCAGTAGCCGATAAACATACTGGCCAGGATCTCACATCCGAATCTGCCAGCGGAAACGTTAGCTACTCCGCCGACTCCACAACACTAATGCTAGCTATGAATAGAGCGCCTGAAATTATTTGGTCGCGTAAGTGAACCATTTCGTTAAAGTGGGTCGCCTGAAAAAAAGTTTGAAAACTACTGAGCTAGATGATAATAAATAAGTGGTGGGTATAAATAGGCAAAGCAAGTGAGCTAAACAGTGGCCAATAAAATTCAGTGAAGACATCGGACAAAGCGAGTCTTAGGAGTACATATTCTGTGAGTGATGTTGAAATAGACAACAGTGAAGTTGAAAGTGATTGTTTTAAAAAAAGCAACTTAATTTTCTTCCATCTTTCATGTCCGAAAGCACTTTCCAGTCAGTGAAGTACTTTTGAAAAATACCCTTTAGTATTGTAGGAAATATAATCGCAGACTTCCCATGCAATGGTTCAGCCATCCCAGAGCAGCAGTCAACAAAGCAAACAGAATTTTGTGATACATAAACCAGGTCCATGGGGGAACCATTATCCATCTCCCCACAGGAGATGGAGTACAAGCTTCCCCGGTCGTGGGCGGAGGCCCACTCAGCTGGGCCTCGTAAAACCCAGCATAAAAGCCGGACCAAGCAGGGAGCAGCATGTTGGTTGTCCCAATGGGGGCTGTGATTGGTATATGGTTACTGTCGTGGGCAGACTTTATATTAAAGGTAAATAAACCTTTATAATTCTTACCTCTCGCTTCCCTGGTCATTAAACTGGCAACAAAGAAAAACAAAACTCCAGACTCTGTCGCAAGAGGTCCCCAGAACATGACTGTGCAGCAGCGTGAGAAATTAAGGTTCAAAAATGCAGGTTTTTGGTAAATTGAAGGCTTTTGTCACAGGCCTGGAAGATTGGGCCCAATATGCAGAATGTATGAGGTACTTTTTTCAGGCCATTGGGCATTTTGGGAGAAGACCGGCAAACGGTGATCCTCTAAACACTTCTGGGGCCCCAACCTTCAGGGTTATAAAGAGCCTTAACTGCTCCTGATTCCAAGTCTTTGATGAGTTAGTTGCACTGGTGTCTGACCATTATGATTCAAAGCCATCCCTTACAGGTTCAAGATGGCTTTGCGAAGTCCAGGAATTGACCCGCTTCAGACGCCTGGCGGAGCACTGCGAGTTTGGGCCATCCCTTTCAGAAATGTTAAGTCATAGGCTTGCGTGTGGAATCAGTAACACAGCTACGCAAAGGAAGCTGTTGGTGGAGCCCACATTAAATTTAAAGCGGGCCATTGAGTTAGCACTGTCCCACGAAAATGCTGAGAAAGGAGTACAGGACGTTAAAGGAAGGCTTGGCGGTGGTATTTGGGGTCAAGAAATTTCATCAGTATGGCTATGGGCGACACTTCGCCTCTGCTGGGCCTCTTTAAAGAGGACAACGGGATTCCCCCTCCATAACGTCGGCCCGGATTCAGCGTTGGCACGCTTGCTAGCAGCATACGAGCATTCTTTTCAACATCGCCCAGGGGCCCAGAAGATAGCCTTTATTGGGCTCCATGGTTCTTATCATTGTGGACGTCCATTTCAAGTGGCTCGGCGTCTATAAGGTGGCCTCGACTACATCAAGGGCCATTGTCGAGAAGTTGAGGTGCAATTTAGCACTCACGGGATCCCTGAGCACTGGTGAGCGAAGGATTTGCCACGTTCACGAAGATGAACGGAATCCGACACATCAGAAACTCTCCACATTATCTGTCATCTGACAGCGTGACTGAACAGGTGGTTCATGCATTTAAAAGAGGAATGAGGAAACAGACCAAAGGCGCCCTGGACACACAGCTGGTAAGATTCCTTTTTAATTACAGGATTACGCCACACGTGACAGCAGGGTTGCACCAAGGGAGCTTCTGATGTGCCGTCGTCTCAGAATGGGTGGGAAAGGAGAATGACAGGAAGATGCACAGAGACGGTTCCATGACCATTGGACGCCAGGGCAGAATTTCCAAACAGGAGGCAAGATGTACATCCGCTTTTTAGAGATGATGCACTTTTGCTCCCAGGGATCATAGTAGGGAAAACAGGACCCTCTCATACAAAGTCAAGTTCCAAGTGAGGGCCCCAAGTAAGCACGTGGACCACATAAAGGAACGAAAGTCCACTCTACAGGATTGCCAACCAGGAACATCGATACCTCTGCCTTGTCAGGAAACGCCCCTCAGCCAGGGAATGCATCCAACTGTGGCCCAAAGACTGTGCCATCAGGATGATGATGACTCTGGCTCAGAAATGGACACAAGAGACGTCTGTGCAGACGGACAGACAATGTTATGTCCAGGGGCGAGATCCGGATGTTGTCCCTCCAGAAGCCGTCCAGGAAAAGTTGGTCAACCAACCGTTACACACCACCCGACCCAGACCCGCCACAGGCTGAAGCTCACCCTTGAATGAAGCGGCACAGAAAGCCTCCTCAGGTGGTGGCAGAGGGGGAACTTTCAGACTGGGGGGCGGAGAGCGGGACAGTGAGATAACCCCCACGGGAAACCATTATCGAGTTCCCCATGGGGCTCGTGGAGTAAGAGCTTCCCCAGTGGTGGACGTTGACTGCTCAGCTGGGGCTTGCAAAACCAGTCCGAACAGGGACCGGCATGTTGGTTGTCCCGATGGGGACTGTGATACATAGATGGTTACTGCCATGGATAGACTTTATGTTAAAGCGAAATAATTCTTTATCATTCCTACTGCTGACTTCCTTGATCATTAAAATAGGCAAAGCAATAAATGGCAAGTTGGAAGACGTCACACCAGAAACTGTACAGTTAAACCTCACCTTGTGTACTGAGTGCAGTTCTGGTCATGGAGACGTCCTGTAAGTTGTCCATTGAACAGCCTGAGATTGAGTGCTAAATTTTAAAATGATCATCCTTCTTTTCAAATCTCTCCTTGGCCTCCTCCCCTCCCCATCTTTGAAATCTCTTCCTGCACTAAAATCTTTTGAGGTCTTTATGCACTTCCAATTCTGGCCCCTTTGTACGTTCCTGATCACTCCACTATCAACAGCCAAACCTTCAGCGGGCTAGCACCTTAGCCATGAAATTCCCTTTGTGAGCTTCTTCACTTCACTTCTCCTTTGAGACGCCTCTTAGAAACCACCTCTTTGAGCAAGGTTTTGGTTGCTTGTCCTAATATCTAATTTTGTGGCTCAGTGTCGATAATAATGCTCCAGGGATTTACAGTGATAAAGACGCAATATAAATCCAGGTTTTGGTGGTGTAGTCTCAAAGGACGGAGTTGTGAGGAAAAACTTGAGTGACTTGAGTTTTCGACCCATGAGGGAAGGGGGCGAGGTGGGACCAATCAGAGGCAAATAAGATTGTCCAGGTAGAGAATGGGTAAATCCAAACAGCATAAATGGGACAGTCGGTCAGGAAAACCCACTGCAACAGCCAAGAGAAAAACTTGGGGCTGGTGTCATGAATATGACAGGAAGATCAGCTCGGGGAAGAAGAGCAGTTTGTGTGAGAGACTGAATGAATGGCCTTTCTTATCTCTGTCTATGTTATCTTGTATCTATTCATTCTGTTGCTTTTGTTTCTTTTCAGAATTGCCAGTCTGAACAGGTTGTAGATTTGACAGTGAATTTAAATGACTATATCAGCTCGGATCACCTGCAGCAATATGACAGGTAAATATGCAAGAAGGGCTGATTTCTTTTTTTTAATTAAATATTTTATTGAACATTTTTGGTCAACCAACACAGTACATTGTGCATCCTTTACACAATATTATAACAACACAAATAACAATGACCTATTTTATAAACAAAAAATGAATAAATAATAAATAACAAAAATGAAAACTAGCCCTAATTGGCAACTGCCTTGTCACAAGTAACACTCTCCAAAAATATAATTTAACAGTCCAATATATAATTATCTGTAGCAACGACCTATACATACTTTCCAGTATATATCAACAACCCTGAGAGTCCTTCTGGTTCCTCCCCCCCCCCCCCCCCCCCCCCCCCGGATCCTGGGCTGCTGCTGCTGCCTTCTTTTTCCCATTCCATCTATCTTTCTGCGAGGTATTCGACGAACGGTTGCCACCGCCTGGTGAACCCTTGAGCCGACCCCCTTAGGACGAACTTAATCCGCTCTAGCTTTATAAACCCCGCCATGTCATTTATCCAGGTCTCCACCCCCGGGGGCTTGGCTTCTTTCCACATTAGCAATATCCTGCGCCGGGCTACTAGGGACGCAAAGGCCAAAACATCGGCCTCTCTCGCCTCCTGCACTCCTGGCTCTTGTGCAACCCCAAATATAACCAACCCCCAGCTTGGTTCGACCCGGACTCCTACTACTTTTGAAAGCACCTTTGTCACCCCCATCCAAAACCCCTGTAGTGCCGGGCATGACCAAAACATATGGGTATGATTCGCTGGGCTTCTCGAGCACCTCGCACACCTATCCTCCACCCCAAAAAATTTACTGAGCCGTGCTCCAGTCATATGTGCCCTGTGTAATACCTTAAACTGAATCAGGCTTAGCCTGGCACACGAGGACGACGAGTTTATCCTGCTTAGGGCATCTGCCCACAGCCCCTCCTCGATCTCCTCCCCCAGCTCTTCTTCCCATTTCCCTTTTAGTTCATCTACCATAGTCTCCCCTTCGTCCCTCATTTCCCTATATATATCTGACACCTTACCATCCCCCACCCATGTCTTTGAGATCACTCTGTCCTGCACCTCTTGTGTCGGGAGCTGCGGGAATTCCCTCACCTGTTGCCTCGCAAAAGCCCTCAGTTGCATATACCTGAATGCATTCCCTTGGGGCAACCCATATTTCTCGGTCAGCGCTCCCAGACTCGCGAACTTCCCATCCACAAACAGATCTTTCAGTTGCGTTATTCCTGCTCTTTGCCACATTCCATATCCCCCATCCATTCCCCCCGGGGCAAACCTATGGTTGTTTCTTATCGGGGACCCCCCCAAGGCTCCAGTCTTTCCCCTATGCCGTCTCCACTGTCCCCAAATCTTCAGTGTAGCCACCACCACCGGGCTTGTGGTGTAGTTCCTCGGTGAGAACGGCAATGGGGCTGTCACCATAGCCTGTAGGCTAGTCCCCCTACAGGACGCCCTCTCTAATCTCTTCCACGCCGCTCCCTCCTCCTCTCCCATCCACTTACTCACCATTGAAATATTAGCGGCCCAATAATACTCACTTAGGCTCGGTAGTGCCAGCCCCCCCCTATCCCTGCTACGCTGTAAGAATCCCTTCCTCACTCTCGGGGTCTTCCCGGCCCACACAAAACCCATGATGCTCTTTTCAATCCTTTTAAAAAAAGCCTTCGTGATCACCACCGGGAGGCACTGAAACACAAAGAGGAATCTCGGGAGGACCACCATCTTAACCGCCTGCACCCTCCCTGCCATTGACAGGGATACCATATCCCATCTCTTGAAATCCTCCTCCATCTGTTCCACCAACCGCGTTAAATTTAACCTATGCAATGTGCCCCAATTCTTAGCTATCTGGATCCCCAGGTAACGAAAGTCCCTTGTTACCTTCCTCAACGGTAGGTCCTCTATTTCTCTACTCTGCTCCCCTGGATGCACCACAAACAACTCACTTTTCCCCATGTTCAATTTATACCCTGAAAAATCCCCAAACTCCCCAAGTATCCGCATTATTTCTGGCATCCCCTCCGCCGGGTCCGCCACGTATAGTAGCAAATCGTCCGCATACAAAGATACCCGGTGCTCTTCTCCTCCCCTAAGTACTCCCCTCCACTTCTTGGAACCCCTCAACGCTATCGCCAGGGGCTCAATCGCCAGTGCAAACAATAATGGGGACAGAGGGCATCCCTGCCTTGTCCCTCTATGGAGCCGAAAATATGCAGATCCCCGTCCATTCGTGACCACGCTCGCCACTGGGGCCCTATACAACAGCTGCACCTATCTAACATACCCCTCTCCAAAACCAAATCTCCTCAACACCTCCCACAAATAATCCCACTCCACTCTATCAAATGCTTTCTCGGCATCCATCGCCACTACTATCTCCGTTTCTCCCTCTGGTGGGGCCATCATCATTACCCCTAACAACCTCCGTATATTCGTGTTCAGCTGTCTCCCCTTCACAAACCCAGTTTGGTCCTCGTGGACCACCCCCGGGACACATTCCTCTATTCTCATTGCCATTACCTTGGCCAGGACCTTGGCATCTACATTTAGGAGGGAAATAGGTCTATAGGACCCGCATTGTAGCAGGTCCTTTTCCTTCTTTAAGAGAAGCGATATCGTTGCTTCAGACATAGTCGGGGGCAGTTGTCCCCTTTCCTTTGCCTCATTAAAGGTCCTCGTCAGTACCGGGGCGAGCAAGTCCACATATTTTCTATAGAATTCGACTGGGAATCCATCCGGTCCCGGGGCCTTTCCCGCCTGCATGCTCCTAATTCCTTTCACCACTTCTTCTACCTCGATCTGTGCTCCCAGTCCCACCCTTTCCTGCTCTTCCACCTTGGGAAATTCCAGCCGATCTAAGAAGCCCATCATTCTCTCCCTCCCATCTGGGGGTTGAGCTTCATATAATTTTTTATAAAATGTCTTGAACACTCCATTCACTCTCTCTGCTCCCCGCTCCATCTCTCCTTCCTCATCCCTCACTCCCCCTATTTCCCTCGCTGCTCCCCTTTTCCTCAGTTGGTGTGCCAGCAACCTGCTCGCCTTCTCCCCATATTCGTACTGTACACCCTGTGCCTTCCTCCATTGTGCCTCTGCAGTGCCTGTAGTCAGCAAGTCAAATTCTACATGTAGCCTTTGCCTTTCCCTGTACAGTCCCTCCTCCGGTGCTTCCGCATGTTGTCTGTCCACCCTCAAAAGTTCTTGCAGCAACCGCTCCCGTTCCTTACTCTCCTGCTTCCCTTTATGTGCCCTTATTGATATCAGCTCCCCTCTAACCACCGCCTTCAACGCCTCCCAGACCACTCCCACCTGGACCTCCCCATTATCATTGAGTTCCAAGTACTTTTCAATGCACCCCCTCACCCTTAGACACACCCCCTCATCTGCCATTAGTCCCATGTCCATTCTCCAGGGTGGGCGCCCTCCTGTTTCCTCCCCTATCTCCAAGTCCACCCAGTGTGGAGCGTGATCCGAAATGGCTATAGCCGTATACTCCGTTCCCCTCACCTTCGGGATCAATGCCCTACCCAGCACAAAAAAGTCTATTCGCGAGTAGACTTTATGGACGTAGGAGAAAAACGAGAACTCCTTACTCCTAGGTCTGCTAAATCTCCACGGGTCTACACCTCCCATCTGCTCCATAAAATCTTTAAGTACCTTGGCTGCTGCCGGCCTCCTTCCAGTCCTGGACTTCGACCTATCCAGCCCTGGTTCCAACACCGTATTAAAATCTCCCCCCATTATCAGCTTTCCCATCTCTAGGTCCGGAATGCGTCCTAGCATCCGCCTCATAAAATTGGCATCATCCCAGTTCGGGGCATATACGTTTACCAAAACCACCGTCTCCCCCTGTAGTTTGCCACTCACCATCACGTATCTGCCCCCGTTATCCGCCACTATAGTCTTTGCCTCGAACATTACCCGCTTCCCCACTAATATAGCCACCCCCCTGTTTTTCGCATCTAGCCCCGAATGGAACACCTGCCCCACCCATCCTTTGCGTAGCCTAACCTGGTCTATCAGTTTCAGGTGCGTTTCCTGTAACATAACCACATCTGCCTTAAGTTTCTTAAGGTGTGCGAGTACCCGTGCCCTCTTTATCGGCCCGTTCAGCCCTCTCACGTTCCACGTGATCAGCCGAGTTGGGGGGCTTCCTACCCCCCCCCCCCCCCCCCCCTTGTCGATTAGCCATCACCTTTTTCCAGCTCCTCACCCGGTTCCCACGCAGCTGTATCTCCCCCAGGCGGTGCCCCCCCGCCCATCCTCTCCCATACCAGCTCCCCCCTCTCCCCAGCAGCAGCAACCCAGTAATTCCCCCCTCCCACCTCCCCCCGCTAGATCCCCCGCTAGCGTAATTACTCCCCCCATGTTGCTCCCAGAAGTCAGCAAACTCTGGCTGACCTCGGCTTCCCCCCGTGACCTCGGCTCGCACCGTGCGACGCCCCCTCCTTCCTGCTTCTCTATTCCCGCCATGATTATCATAGCGCGGGAACCAAGCCCGCGCTTCTCCCTTGGCCCCGCCCCCAATGGCCAACGCCCCATCTCCTCCACCTCCCCTCCTCCCCCCATCACCACCTGTGGGAGAGAGAAAAGTTACCACATCGCAGGATTAGTACATAAAACCCCTCTTTGCCCCCCACATTCGCCCCACCACTTTGTTCAAACGTTCTTTTTAATAACCCGCTCATTCCAGTTTTTCTTCCACAATAAAAGTCCACGCTTCATCCGCCGTCTCAAAGTAGTGGTGCCTCCCTCGATATGTGACCCACAGTCTTGCCGGTTGCAGCATTCCAAATTTTATCTTCTTTTTATGAAGCACCGCCTTGGCCCGATTAAAGCTCGCCCTCCTTCTCGCCATCTCCGCACTCCAGTCTTGATAAACGCGGATCACCGCGTTCTCCCATTTACTGCTCCGAGTTTTCTTCGCCCATCTAAGGACCATTTCTCTATCCTTAAAACGGAGGAATCTCACCACTATGGCTCTGGGAATTTCTCCTGCTCTCGGTCCTCGCGCCATCACTCGGTATGCTCCCTCCACCTCCAACGGACCCGCCGGGGCCTCCGCTCCCATTAACGAGTGCAGCATCGTGCTCACATATGCCCCGACGTCCGCTCCCTCCACACCTTCAGGAAGACCAAGAATCCTCAGGTTGTTCCTCCTTGCGTTGTTTTCCAGTGCCTCCAACCTTTCCACACATCGTTTCTGATGTGCCTCCTGCGTCTCCGTCTTCACCACCAGGCCCTGTATGTCGTCCTCATTCTCGGCTGCCTTTGCCTTCACGACCCGAAGCTCCCGCTCCTGGGTCTTTTGTTCCTCCTTTAGCCCTTCGATCGCCTGTAGTATCGGGGCCAACAGCTCTTTCTTCATTTCCTTTTTGATCTCTTCCACACAGCATTTCAAGAACTCTTGTTGTTCAGGGCCCCATGTTAAACTGCCACCTTCCGACGCCATCTTGGTTTTTGCTTGCCTTCCTTGCCGCTGTTCTAAAGGATCCACTGCAATCTGGCCACTTTCTCCTCCTTTTTCCATCCGTATCCAGGGGGGATTCCCTTCTGGTTTACCGCACAGTGTTTTTAGCCGTCAAAATTGCCGTTGGGGCTCCTATCAAGAGCCCAAAAGTCCGTTTCACAGGGAGCTGCCGAAACGTGCGACTCAGCTGGTCATCGCCGCACCCGGAAGTCCCAAGAAGGGCTGATTTCTGACTGAACCTTACGATGCATCCAGTTTGACAATTAGGATAATGGCGGGTTGCAGTAGCGACGAGTATTGGAGTCTTTATTTATACTATGGATTTGGATTTGTTTATTGTCACGTATACCGAAGTACAGGGAAAAGTATTTTTCTGCGTGCAGCTCATAAGAAGGTGTTCAGTATTATGCTTAACATTGGCCCTTTGCTCTCCTTCTGTACGTCTTTAGCATGTTGAAATTATGACTCATTGCTCTGTTTCCAATTCATTCCTTTTAGGACCTCAAATGAGCTCCTTAACTATTCTCCTCCTCGAGTTTATAGGCTTCTAAAATCCTAACTGGTTCACCAAGCCTGGCCCATCCTTTCTTTATTTATTCACAAGATGTGGATGTCACTGTTCAGGCCAACCTTGTTTTTAACAAATATATATATATATATATTTTGAATTAACTTTTCCAATTAAGAGGCAATTTAGTGTGGCCAATCCACCTACCCTACACATCTGCATTGTGGGGTGAGGCCCACGCAGACACGGGGAAAATGTGTAAACTCCCAACAGTGACCCGGGGCCGGGATCTAACTCAGGCCTTCAGCGAAGTGAGGCACAGTGCTTACCGCTGTGCCACCACGTTGCCTCATTTCGGGCAACCATTATAGTTCATCCATGTTTGCCCTTGAGATTACTTTGATGAGCTTCCTTCTTGAATACCATTAAATGGCTAGAGGGCAATTAATACACAACCACGTTATTGTTGGTCTGGATATACAAATCGGGCGAAGATGGCAGATTTCCTTCCCTAAAACACAATAATAATAATCTTTATTAATGTCAGAAGTAGGCTTATGTTGGCACTGCAATTAAGTTACTGTGAAAAGCCCCTAGTCGCCACATTCCGGCGCCTGTTCAGGTACACACAGGGAGAATTCAGAATGTCCAATTCACCTAACAAGCATGTCTTTCAGGACTTGTGGGAGGAAACCGGAGCACCTGGAGGAAATCCACGCAGGCACGGGTTAGAACGTGCAGCCTCCACACAGACAGTGACCCAAGCCGGGAAATGAACCTGGGTCCCTGGTGCAGTGAAGCCACAGTGCTAACCACTGTGCTGCCCATTAGTGAAGACATTAGTGAACCTGATGAGTTTTTCCAACAATCTGGTAGTTTCATGGTTATTATTCCGAAGGTTATGGGTGGGATTCTGTGACCTGAGGCTAGGTGTTGACGCCGTCGGAAAAGCCGTCGCGATCCTCGACGGCGTCAACACGGCCTCAGGATCAGCAATTCTGGCCCCTACAGGGGCCAGCACGGCACTGGAGCGGTTCACGCTGCTCCAGCTGCTGATCCCGGCATCAAATGGGCGCCGCAGGATCTGCGCATGCGCAGTGGCACCGGCGGCAACGCGCGCATGTGCAGTGGCTTCCTTCAATGCGCCGGCCCCGACGCAACGTGGCGCAGGACTACAGGGGCCAGCGCGGAGGGAAGGAGGTCGCCAACTAGAGAGGCTGGCCCGCCAATTGGTGGGCCCCGATTGCGGGCCAGGCCACATCGGAGGCCCCCCCCCCGGGGTTCGGACGCCCCTCCCGCCCACAGGCCGCCTCCGGACCCTTCAACGCCGCGGTCCCGTCGGCTGAGAGCAGGTGTGTGTGGCGCCGCCGGACTCGGCGTTTTTACGACGGCCGCTCGGCCCATCCCGGGCCGAGAATCGACGAGCCGGCCGCGTAGAGCGGCCCCCCACCGCCACCACGCCGGCGCCAATTCGTTGCTCTGCGGAGAATCGCGTGCCAGCGTCGGAGCAGCGTGGCACGATTCGCGCCGCTCGCGGGGATTCTCCGTCTTGTCCCCGGGCTGAGAGAATCCCGCCCCATGATTTACTCCAGATTTATTGAACTAATTGAAATCAAATTCTCTGGCTGCTATAATGGGACAATATGAACATATGAATTAGGAGGAAGCCATATTCAAAGACTCTGCTGCCACCACCTTGAGAGGAAGAGAGTTCCAAAGTCTCTCAATCGTCAGAGAAAATATCTCTTTGCATCGCTGTCCTAAATGGGTGACTCCTTAATTTGAAACAGTGACCCCTAATTCTAGATTCTTCCAGAAGAGGAAAGAAACATCCTGGCCACATCCACCCTGTCAAGACCCATCAGGATCGTAAAGGTTGCAATCAAGTCGCCTCTTATTGTTCTAATCTGTAGCAGATACAAGCCTAGCCTGCCCAATCTTTCCTCATAAAACAGCCTGCCCTATCCAGGTATTAGCTTTGTGAACTTTCTCTGAACTGCTTCCAACGGATTTACATAATCCTTTAATAAAGAGACCAATGCTGTCTATAGTATCCAAATGTGGCCTCACCAATGCATAACCTCCCTACTTTTGTATTCAATTCCCCTTGCAATAAATGATAACATTGTGTGAGCTTTCCTAATTACTTGCTGTATTTATATATTAGTCTTTTGTGATTCATGCTCTAGGACACTCAGATCCCTCTGCACCTCAGAACTCTGCAATCTCAGCACAGTTTGAACTGATACCCAAACCTCGATACATGCAAACTCCTTTGTTTAACATGAATCTAACTAGAGTTGAATCTAACATGGAGCTCAAACCTTAAAGGTTCTTTTACGACAAGATTATTAATTAGCCCATTTTCATTACATAGCCTGTCCACTAGATGGTTCCTCAACAAACTGCTCGAGAAACCCATCTGGAGCACATTTGAGAAATTAATCTTCCTCCGCATTAGTGCTCACTTGGTTTAACGAATCCACATTCAGATTGCAGTCATCCATGATTACTGTCTTGCCCATTTGTTTTTATTAATTCTTCAGATGTTGGCGGTGCTGGGCTGGACCAGCATTTGTTGCCCATCCCTAGCTGCCCTTGAACTATGGCTTACTAGCCCATTTCAGTGGGGGAGCAGTTAAGGGTTAACCGCATCGCTGTGTCGGTCTGGAGTCACATGTAGGCCAGACCGGGTAAGGATGGCGGATTTCCTTCCCTGAAGGACATTAGTGAACCAGATGGGTTTTTATGACAATCGGCAATGGTTTGATGGTCATCATTAGACTTTTCAGATTTATTTTACTGAATTCAAATTTCACCATCTGCCCTGGTGGGATTCGAACCCAGGGCCTCAGAGCTTTAGTCTGAGTCTCTGCTATATGATTCTCTCACCTGATTAATACCATGCCCCACGTTACCATTACTATTCGGTCACCTCTAAACAACTAACTAATGTCTGCTGCCCTTTGTTGGTACTTAGCTCCATCCAAACAGATTCCACAAGTTGTTCTTCCGATCTGAAATCCTCCTTTACTTGCACTGATCCCATTCCTTATTATCAGCGTAACCCCATCTTCTTCCTCTTCTTGTCTGTCCTTCCTAAACGTCAACTATCCTTGAATATTCAGCTCCCAGTCTTGGTCACCATGCAGCCAAGTTTCTGTAATGGCAATTATATCAGACCCATCTACCTCTATCTGTGCCTTCAGATAGTCTACCTTGTTGCAACTGCTGTACGCATTCAGATAGAGTAACCTTAACTTTATCTTTGTGACATAATTCTGCATTCAAAACCTATAAAATGCTTTGCATTGCTTCTCCCACATTCTAGTCCACCTACTACTTCCTGTTACCAATTTTACCTCCTTCCAACTTGGGCCACTTTTCATGTTCTGTGGGCACATGGGGCAGGATGTCCCACGACATAGTGGGATCTGGTGTTCAGGATTTGCTTCCTTTTCTTTCCTTCGCTGCCGCCACTCCCTCATTCAGCCTTTGGACTCGACGCATGAATGCATCTTTTTGCGGACAGATTGCCGCCATTTTGAACCCTTGGTGGTAAGCTCCTCCCAGTCATTAATGTCAATGCGACCACAATTCAAGAGGACCTCCAGAGTTTCTTTGAAACATTTTCTTTGTCCTCCCGTGAAACATTAGCCTTTTGAGAGTTGAGAAAACCTGGCCTGACGGGTGAGATGCTCTTTGGCCATCTAGACAAGTGTCCGGTCCATTGTTGTGGATGTTTCAGGGCTTTAGCCTGAATGTTTATGAAGCTGGCTTTAAGAAGGACACAGTCGTTTATTCGACAATCCTCCCATTGATCCAGAAGATGCAGCAGAAGCATTAGTAATGGAGTTTCTCTCGCGCTCTTATGTGTCACTGATACGGGCGGCACCGTAGCACAGTGGTTAGCACTGTTGCTTCACAGGGCCAGGGTCCCAGGTTCGATTCCCGCTTGGGTCACTGTCTGTGCGGAGTCTGCACGTTCTCCCCGTGCCTGCGTGGGTTTACTCCGGGTGCTCCGGTTTCCTCCCACAAGTCCTGAAAGACGTGCTGTTTGGTGATTTGGACATTCTGAATTCTCCCTCGGTGTACCCGAACAGGCGCCGGAATGTGGCGACTAGGGGCTTTTCACAGTAACTTCATTGCAATGTTAATGTAAGCCTACTTGTGACACTAATAAAGATTATTATTACATGGTCAATATCTCACTGAGGTACAGGACAATGGTGGAAACATCTTCTCTGTATTCCATTTTCTTTTTTATTTGATAGAGCAAAAGGTAAGAGAAAAAAGCCATTCAGCCCATTGAATATTCTGCGTTTCTCTTTGATCATTCTGCACTGGCCCTTAACTCTGTTTTCTAGATATTCCTTGATAACCGATCTTAATAAAAAAGAGAAGACTGACGTGTGATTTGATAGAGGTATGAAGTGTTTCAATAGGGTAGACTTCGAGATGGTTTCAATTTGGGGCAATTCCAAAGCTAATATAAAATTTTAATAAATATGAGATGGTCACAAATACATCCAATGAGAAATTCAGAAGAAACATCTTTACCCAGAGATTGGTAAGAATGTGGAACTCGCTCCCACATTAAGGTGAATAGTAGAAGGAAAGCTATAGATGTCCACGTGGAGAAAGGAATAGAAGGTTAAGCTGCAATGGTGATCGAGTAAGGTTGGAAATGGCTTGTGTGGAGCATCAGTGCCAGTATAGAGCAGTTGGGCTGAATGGCCTCTTTCTGTCCTGTAAAATTTTAAGTTTTAAAAAAAGCCTGTTGATTTCAGTCTTGACTAATTTTACTTGCCCCCGCCCACCCCCTCCCCCAGCCTCCATTGCCTTCTGGGAGAAGAGTGTTCCGGATTTCCATCCCCCTTTTGTGTGGAAAAAGTGCTTCCTGATTTCCCTCCAAATGGCTTGACTCTAATTTTAAGATAATTTTATTCTGAACACAGGAGTAGCCGTAAACCACGCCCCAGACCAGCTCCTCTTTTTTTAATAGTTCCATGTTCTCTCAGGCTACCTGGGCTAAGTGGCAGTCCTTTTGACCTTTGATGCATTTTAACCAAAGGTTGTAAAGCTTTTAATATGTTCTCTCTGGGTCATGAGGCGTATAACTAAAACACGGGAGGCAGGAAATGTTTTAATGCCTGAGCTGGCAAACTGGGGCTGAAAGGATCCCATCATTTATGAGTGAGACAGATTGGCAGCAGAATCGCTGCTCCCAGCAGCACTGCAGCACCTAATGTGTGTAGCTGTAATTTGCTGTGCTTGTCAGTTAGGAATGGTACTGCTGCATGTCAGAATAATTCCACTCCCAGTGCAGCCAGCTGATTTCTCTGCAACAGTTCCGGCTTTCACATTTTGACAGGTCGAGAAGGCTGCAATCTGCAGGGCTGTTCGATATTAGGCTGGTTCTGGCAGCAATCCAGCAATCGGACAACACGGTTTGACTTTCACTGGATCAAGACCCAAGAACAAGAGCGCATATGTCGTAAACGGCACTAGATGATTGTAAAAAGATACAGGAAATTATTAACAATTTCTACTGCGCCTTTTCATACCTGATGGGTAACAAAGCCACTTGTAAAGCCAGCACAATGACAGTGCAAAAATGGAATGTGAGACCATCTTGGTCAAAACCAAGATCTGTCTTCAATCTTGCTGTATATGTTTTATGTGCCTTTAATCACTCAGTTCTTGTACTGTACATTTCACATTTAATGACATTGTTTTCTAATAACACTGGATGCATTACACACAAAGGAAACATGTTTGTTCATTCACGAGGTAGGGGCATCATGGCAAGACCAGCATTTATTGCCCATCCCTAATTGCCCTTGAAAAGATGGTAAGCTGCTTTCTTGAACCCCTGCAATAGGTGCTGCAAAGATGCTCCCACGGGGTTATTGGGAAGAGAATTGTCAACTCGGTGTGATAAAGGACATAGCCACCCAAATAAGTGGGAAGATCCAGATCTGGCCTGTACTCCATCTCCCACCTCTTTATTCTTTGGTGGTCCTACCTTCAGGCATCTCGGCCTTAACGCCCCCCTCCCCACTTCCGTGCCTCCCCCTCTGTCCGAGGGCCTCTTCTGTTTGTGACATTTCCCCCCCCCCCCACCCATATGGCACTCCGCCTCCATGCTGCATCTCCCCCCCCCCAATACGTGGCCTACCCCCCCCTCAATTTGCGACGCCTCTCCAAGGCTTCCCTTCCTGTTCCCCATAACTGCTCCCCATCCTCTGTCTCCCTTTCACTGTTGTAAAGTGTCTTTGCATCCTTTATTCTGTTAAAAGACACTGGCCGGGATTCTCCGAACCCCCGAGCCTCAAATGCGCTCGGCACGGGGTCGGAGAATGGGCCGTCAGACCCGCAAACGGATCTGACGCCTTCCTGCGATTCTCCAGGGACCAGTCGCACGCGCAGTTGACATGTCACCGGTCGAGGGCCATTGAAAGAGGCCCCCGCGGCGATTCTCCGCCGGCAACTGGCCGAGTATCCGCCGGCGTGGTTCACTCATGGTTCCACCCAGCGGGCACTCGAAGTGGCGGCTGCAGACACAGTCCGCGGACGCCCTGGTGAGGGGGGGGGCGGGGGGGATCCGTCACCGGGAGTGGGGGGTCTCCAGGACGGCCAGGCTTGCGATCGGGGGCCACCGATCAGCGAACGCGCGATCTGGGGGGGGCCTATATTGTCAGGGCCGGCCCGCTGTGTGAGTCCGACATGTTGCGCGGGGCCGCCGCACGCATGCGTGGACCTGCGGCAGGAAGTGCAGGGCCTCGTATTGGCAGCCGGAGCTGCGTGGACTACTTTGGGGCTCTGCTAGCCCCTTTCAAAACGGAGAATCGCTCTGGATCTTCTAGAAAAAAAGTCCAGAATGATTTGCGCCCGTTTTTTCGCGGGCGTGGGGACACAGCCCCATTATGAGAGAATTCCGCCCACTATATAAATGCAGGTTGTCATTGTTTTGTTTTGCATGTGCAGTAGCAGGAAAAATAATCGATGGTTCAATAAATGACCTGGGGCATAAACTGCCGAGGGGGGTGGGGGAGGAAGGAAGATACAAACATTAAAAAAAAGAAGGCTTTTTTTCCAACAGACAAAAAATCGATCCTGTCTCGATGAGCTCAGAAAGAATCCTCCAATCTGAGGAAATAAGTAATTTGAGTACTCCCCAGAGTTCTTCAGATGTATCAGAGACCCTGAGCTGAGCGGATAGTTGTGCACCTTTTACTCTTTTCCTGTTAGTTTTAGAGAACTTGCATTTCAGGATAATGGGCCTGTGGCGGTGGAGAATTTAGGTTTATGATTGAGTTCTGCAGGCCCCAGTATTAGTGCTCTGCTATTCGTGGTTATATATCATTGATTTAGACTTAAATGTAGGAGACATGATTAAGACGTTTGCAGATGGTGCAAAAATCAATCCTTTTGTTGGAAGATGTGAGGTTTTCATAATTACAACAAGGATTACAAACCAGAATCTCTGCAATTGTACTTTATTTCACGGTGGCAGAACAAGTTGAGAAGCCAGTTTAATAAGACAAATAGGATCCTTGGCTTTATTAATGGAGTTCAAAAGCAAGGCGATTATGCTTATCCTTTATAAATCGCTGGTTAGTCCTCAGTTAGGCTATAGTGATCGATTCCGGGAACCACACTTTAGGAAGCTTTGGAGAGGAGGGTGCAGAGGAGATTTATTAGAAAGGTACTGGGGATAAGACACTTCAGCTATGTGAAGAGAGTACCGAAGATGCTGTTAATCTCCTTAGAACCATGAAGAGAAATTTGATAGGGGTGTTCAAAATCATGAATGGTTTTGATTGGAAACATAAGGCTAAACTGCTTTTGGTGCCAAGAGAGTTGGTGATAAGAGGGCACAAATTTTTAATAATTGGAATAAGAACCAAAGAACAGATGTTTAAACAGCAAGTTTGATCAGGAACATAGGAATTGGGAGCGGAAGTCGGCAATTCAGCCCCTCGAACCTGCTTCGCCATTCAATCAGATCATGGTTGATCGCTTCCTGGTGTCAAATCCACCTCCCCATATATGTTTCCCATGTATCTTTAACCTGTTTTTTAAAAATCAGAAGTATATCTCCTTCTTGAAACCATTTAATGACTCTAATTCCACCGCACTATGGGGCAGTGAGATCCACAAATTCACCACCCTCTGCGAGAAGTAGTTCCTCCTCATCTCAGTTCTAAATCTACCCCCTCTCAACCTATATCTGTGACCTCTCGTTCTAGATTGTCCCACAGGGGGAATATTTGGCCTGGGTTTACTTTATCAGTCCCTTTTAATATATTTATATACCTCGATCGGATCACCTCTCATCCTTCTAAACTCCAGCGAGTATAAGCCCAAACTGTTTAATCTCTCCTCGTACATCAACCCCTTCATCCCCGGAATCAATCTGGTGACCCTCCTCTGAACTGCCTCCAATGTCACCACATCCTTCCTCAAATAAGGAGACCAAAACTGGACCCAATACTCCAGATGTGGTCTCACCAACATCCTATTGTCGTCACCTGGAATGCAGATTCATTAATAGCATTCAAAAAGGACATTCCAAGGCTATAGGGAAATAATGTGGGTCGTGGGACCAATTGGATAGCACATCCAAAGAGTCAGCACACGTATGATGGGCCAAATGGCCTCCTTTTATACTGTATCATTCTAAGAAGATATTCAAGTCACTCTCCTCAGTGTTACAAATGCATCCCACAGTTGTTCTTTTCCTCATTTATTAAGTATCTTTTCACGCTCAAATGAGAATTTTTTTCTGCCTCTTCTCCAAAACAGAGTCTTCAAGAAGGAAGAGGAGTTGCGGAGACATATTGAATCAACAATAGTTTCTCCTTTAGTTGGCATGAAACAGAGGGCTGGAGGAGGGCCACAGAAAGGAAAGAAACCAGTTCATCCTACTCCAGGTGCTCAACCTCACAGGGACACCAACCCATTCTCCATTCCACCCAATGCACCACAGAGGCAGAGGCAGCCCCCCTGGTGAGTAGTGAATCTCTTTGCTATTCAAGAAGATCAGTAGATGCACCCACCCTTTCAGCACAAAATAAGGTTGGCCAAGAGAGAAGATGAGGATTCCATAAATTGCAGCATTTTAAAGAATGATTGCGTTTATGCAGCATCCATCATGACACTAAAGCACCTTATAGCCAATGAAGTACTTTGAGGTGTAGCGTTACGACACCCTGGGCTAGTGTGCGGTCAATTCCAGCCCCACTTAACCCAGAGCCACAACACAAGTCAATTAACCAATAATTATTAGGAAAATACCAAAATCTTTGGCCCTTGGCTGCCCAATAATTACAGTCACCAGGTTTGTAAATGTAAACACAATTACTGTTTCTTTATAACTACCATGGAATATGCGGTACATATAACTGGTTAATGACAAACAAATACCTAATACCCACTTTACCCTCAACCCTCTGCGCACGCACCAGACAGACAGACACAGAGGGGTGGAAAGGGGTAAAATATCATAAGTGGAGGGAATCATAGAATCATAGAATTTACAGTGCAGAAGGAGGCCATTCGGCCCATCGAGTCTGCACTGGCTCTTGGAAAGAGCACCCTACCCAAGTCCACACCTCCACCCTATCCCCATAACCCAGTAACCCCACCCAACACTAAGGGCAATTTTGGACACTAAGGGCAATTTAGCATGGCCAGTCCACCGAACCTGCAAGTCTTTGGACTGTGGGAGAACGTGCAGACTCCGCACAGACAGTGATCCAGCAGAGAATCGAACCTGGGACCCTGGCGCTGTGAAGCCACAGTGCTATCCACTTGGGCTACCGTGCTGTCCTGGAACAAAGAGTCTTTGCTCCATATGATGGTTTTAGCACACTTTTCTTCACAACTACCTTGCAGATTAAAGACTTTGGTTTGCAACCTGTAATGGTCTTCTTTATTCTTTAACACTGTTCAAACTTTGCTTTCAATTTGAGGTTTGTCCTTGGGCCTCTGTAGGTTCAAGAATGCAGCATCCGCAGGCTATCTGGAGGGAGACAGCCCGCACAGTAGCATTCTGGAGAAAGGTAGCTGGATCTTTCTTGAGCGAGTGAGTTGGATCTTTCTTTCACCATGCTGCCAGAATCAAAACTCAAACCAAACGCAAACCTTGGACCCTGAAAAGCATTCCAGTGGAATAGGATCCAATCACCACATGTTACCGGGTAGAGCACAGCCTTTTGGGCCAATCAATTTTCCACCAGCTAATCAATCAAACCGAGTCACAACGCATCTCTCTGTCACTGATTCCAACCAGTCTGCAGCTTCTATTTAAACAAGCACAGCCTTCAATTCTTCCTGCTTGAACTAAAGACACAGCTTCTTGCCGAAAAGTGAAATGTCCATCAATCAAACATGGATCAAAAATGTATCAGCAAAAGTAAAAGAAAGAGGAAATAGGCGAATATACAGGAAGGACCCTTAAAGTAGCCGCTGTCATACTATAGGAAAACATAGCCACCAGTTTGCGCACAGCAAGCTCCCACAATGGGAGAACCTCCTCTGCTCTTTGAAAAGTAGCATGAGAACTTTTAAGTTCACATGAGAGTGCAGATTGGACCTTGATTTCACCTCTCCTCTGAAAGGAGACATCTTCAACAATGCAGCACTCCCCCAATATTGCACTATATTGTTAGCCTGAATTATATGCTCATGCTTTTGAAGTGTGGCTCGAACCCACGGCCTTCTGACTCATAGCTGAAAGTTCCATGCGGCAAACAGTGTTAGATAAGGAAGAAACAACCTTTTATTTAGTACCTTCCGCGTCCTGAGGAAGTCTCATTAAATTTTCATGATGGAGATGCTGCTCTCTCTGGCACTCCTACCCCACAGGTTGTCTAATAAAAATAGGACACTGGTGCCAACAGGGTGTTAGCTTTTAACTTTGTTTCTTAAAATCTGTGGCACTTGCTATGGCAATATCTTAGCAGAGGAGGGGAAAGGGTGACAATTTAAATCATAGAATTTAACCGCACAGAAGGAGGCCATTCAGCCTAACGTGCCTTTGCTCGCTCTTTCAAAAGGTAGATCATTCCAGTTTTTCATGTGAGCAGAGAATGCGCTCTTGATTTGAACTCCACGGGGCTGATATTTATTTCCATGCTGCACACGTCCACTCCTGCCAACTAATATTTCATTATTATCTGGTCGGGTTCATCACAAGTCAACAGAAGAGGGAGTTCTGGTCAATATTTTGTGTGCAGTGACACTAATGTGGGACAGTCCTCTGACAGAGGAACCTCAGTGACCACCTCAGGAAGGGTTGAATGCATTAAACTGCAGGAGCGGGAAAGAGCGATGGGAGATACAACACTGTTTCTCTGAACAGCGAAAGGTAAAGATAAGCAAGTGAGTTAGCATAAAAAACCAAGGACATCAATGACAAAACTGGCAAGGCCTCGAGCACAATTCGAAATGAGAAGTGACCAGATAAGAAGGCAGAGCAAATAGAGTGCCGGAACTTACTGCCTCTTCGGGGTGAAATTGATGCCTTTGGAAAGGTACTGAATCAATAGCAGTTGGGGAAGTGGGCTGCAGCTTGTAGAGCTCTGTTTGATTCACACACGAGTTAAGGAAATGAGTGAGAGGTGCGGGGGAGGCTTGTGTTTGACATTGTCAGAGATACTGTTGGAAGGAATGTTTTGATTGGCAAGTGGCCTTTCCTGTTACCATACACAGTGGAATGTTGACAGGGTACAATCAGCAGAGTAAGTCTTCCTTGGCACGGCTCCTGAATATATTACACTGCAGTTATGATGATTCAATAAATTACTGTTACAGAAAGAAAGACGAACATTTAACTTACATTTTCACAGTGTCATGATACCCCAGCCCATAAAATACTTTTAAAGTGATGTCAAGGTTACAATGTAGAAAACGTAGCTGCTAATTTGTGCACAGCAAGCTCCCACAAACAGCAATGTTATAATAATCAGCTAATCTGTTTTAGCGATGCTAGCTGAGGGATAAATATTGGACATTGATGAGGAGAACACCTGGAGTCTTCAAAATGGCGCCACCAGATATTTTATATCAACCTAAGTTGACAGGCAGGGCCTCCGCTTAATGTCAACTTGGATAGTGCAGCATTCTCGCAACCGCGCTAAGTTTCACTGAGGATTTGTGCTCAAGTGTTTGGAGTGAGCTTTAAATCCACAAGCTACTGACTCGAAGGCAACCCACTGAGCCATGGTTTTGCACCTTAAGGTAAATGGAATTGAACATGACTTCAAAGCATCTGTGACAGTAGAGTTATATGGAGTCCGAGGTTGAATTTCATGAAAGACAACCTTGCGACTGATATCAGGGAGGGGAGGTAGTTCCCCAGTGGTATTGTCACTGGACGATTAACCCAGAGATCCACACTAATGCTCTGGGGACCAGAGTTCAAATCCCACCACTGTAGATGATGGAGTTTGAATTCAATAAAAATCTGGAATTAAAAGTCTAAATGATGACCAACGAGCCATTGTCGATTGAAAATGAAATGAAATGAAAATCGCTTATTGTCACAAGTAGGCTTCAAATGAAGTTACTGTGAAAAGCCCCTAGTCGCCACATTCCAGCGCCTGTTCGGAGAGGCTGGTACGGGAATTGAACCGTGCTGCTGGCCTGCCTTGGTCTGCTTTCAAAGCCAGCGATTTAGCCCTGTGCTAAACCAGACCTCTTGTTGTTAAAACCATTTGTTTAACAAATTCCCTTTACCCGGTCTGGCCTACATGTGACTCCAGACCTACAACATTGTGGTTGATTCTTAAATGCCCTCCAGCAGTACCTAGCAAGCAACTCCGTTGTACCGAACAGCTCCAAAGTTTCAACGGAATAAAACTGGATGGACCACCCGACGTCAGCTCAGCAACGGAAATGACATCTGTGAACTCAACCCTGTCGACCCAGCAAAGTGTTCGTCCGAGGGTTTGTGCCAAAATTGGGAGAGCCATCCGTCAGATTAGTCGAGCAACAGCCTGACATTGTCATACTCACATAATCATACCTTACAGACAATATCCAAGGTGCCATCTCTGGATATGTCCAGTTCCACCGGCAGCACAGACCCAGCAGAGGTGGTGGCACAGTGGTATAAAGTTGCCCTGGGAGTCCTCAACATCAACTCCGCGCCATGAAGCCTCATGGCATCGGGACAAACATGGGCAAGCAGCCCCCCCTCAGCTGATTAATCAGTACTACACCATATTGGACACCAGCTGGAGGAAGCACGAAGGGTGGCAAGGGCACAGAATGCACTTTGGGTGGGGGAATTCAGTGTTCATCACCAAGAAATGGCACAGTGGTTAGTGCTGCTGCCTCACAGAACCAGGGATCCGGGTTCAATTCCGACCTTGGGTGACTGTGTGGAGTTTGCACCTTCTCCCCCTGTCTGTGTGGGTTTCCTCCAGGTGCTCCGGTTTCCTCCCATAGTCCAAAGATGTGCAGGTTAGGTGGATTGGCCATGATAAATTGCCCCTTGGTGTTCAAAGATGTGCTGGTTCGATGGGTTTGCGGTGATAGGGTAGGGGTGTGGGCCTTGGTGGGGTGCTTTTTCGGAGGGTCAGTGCAGACTCGATGGGCTGAATGGCCTCCTTCTGCACTGTAGGGATCCTATAATTCTATGAGATGCTCAGCAGCGCCACTTCTGTCCGAGCTGGCTGAGTTCTCAAGGACACAGCTGCTAGGCTGAGCCTGCGGAAAGGTGAGGGAACCAACAAGAAGGAAAAAGATGCTTGATTTCATCCTCACCAATCTTACCTGCTGCAGATGCATCCGTCTATAACAGTATCAGTAGGAGTGACCTCCACACAGACCTTGTGGAGATGAAGTCTTGCCTTGACATTGAGTATACCCGCCATCATGTATGATACTATCAATGTGCTAAATTGGATAGATTTTGAACAGCTACAGCAACCGAAAACTGGATAACCATGAGGTGTTGTGGTCTATCAGCAAGAGCAGAATTGTACTCCACTCAATTGGTAACCTCTTAGTCTGGCATGTCCACCACTCTTATCATTACCAGCAAGCCAGAGGATCAACCCTAGTTCAATGAAGAGTGTAGGAGAGCGTGCCAAGAGCAATACCAGGCACACCTAATAATGGGGTGTCAACCTGGTGAAGCTACAACACAGGACTACGTGCACGAAAAACTGCATAAGCGGCAAGTGATAGACTGAGCTAAGCAATTCCACAACCAACAGACCTAAGCTGCGCAAATCCAGTTGTGAATGATGGTGGACAATTAAATTTAACTCACTGGAGGAGGAGGCTCCACAAGTTTCCCCATCCTCACTGACGGGGGAGCCCAGCACATCTGTACAAAATGTAAGCCAGAAGTGGATGATCCATCTCGGTCTTATCCAAAAGCCCCCAGCATCGCAAATGTCTGTCTTCAGACAATTTGATTCAGCCCATGTGATATCAAGGAGCGCTGAAGACACTGGATACTGCAACGGCTCTGGGCCCTGACTGTATTCCGGCAATAGTACTGAAACCCTGTACTCCAGAACTTACCATGTCCCTAGCCAATCTGTTCCAGTACAGCTGTAACACTGGCATCTACCCGGCAATATGGGATATTGTCCAGGTATGTCCAGTACACACCAAGCAACCCAGACAATTAACCCCCAATCAGTCTAATCGTGATCATTTGTAAAGTGATGGAAGGGGTCATCAACAGTGCTGTCAAGCAGCACTTGCTTAGCAACAACCTGCCAGAGCTAGCTCCTGACCTCTTTATAGCCTTGGTTCAAACATGGACAAAAGAGCTGAATTTAAGTGAGATGAGAGTGACTGCCCTTGACATCAAGACAACATTTGACTGAGTTTGGCATCAAGGAGCCCGAGCAAAACTAGAGTCAATGGGAATCAAGAGCAGCACGGTAGCATTGTGGATAGCACAATTGCTTCACAGCTCCAGGGTCCCAGGTTCGATTCCGGCTTGGGTCACTGTCTGTGCAGAGTCTGCACATCCTCCCCGTGTGTGCGTGGATTTCCTCCGGGTGCTCCGGTTTCCTCCCACAGTCCAAAGATGTGCAGGTTAGGTGGATTGGCCATGATAAATTGCCCTTAGTGTCCAAAATTGCCCTTAGTGTTGGCTGGAGGTGTTGACCTTGGGTAGGGTGCTCTTTCCAAGAGCCGGTGCAGACTCGATGGGCCGAATGGCCTCCTTCTGCACTGTAAATTCTATGAAGAGGAAACCTTTCCGCTGGTTGGACTGATACCTAGCACAAAGGAAGATGATTGTGGTTGTTGGAGGTCAGTCATCTCAGCAGGAGTTCCTCAGGGTAGTGTCCTAGGCCCAACGATCTTCAGCTGCTTAATCAATGACTTTCCTTCCATCATAAGGTCAGAAGTGGGGATGTTTGCGGGTGACTGCACAATGTTCAGCACCATTCGCAACTCCTCAGATACTGAAACAGTCCATGTCCAAATGCAGCAAAACCTGGACAATATCCAGGCTTGGGCCGCCAAGTGGCAAGTTACATTTGTGCCAGGTAACGACCATCTCCAAACCTCTCCACTTCTTTCTCCTTTTAAAATGCTCCTTCAAATATAACACGTTCACCAAGCTTTAGATCACCTGCCCTAATATTTTCCTCTTTGCATCAGCGTTTCATTCCTGTCAATCACCTTGGACCATTTTGCTACATTAAAGGAGCTTTTTAAATGCAAGTTGTGTTGTTAAATGGGAAAATATCAGAAAATGTGACAGTTCCTGGAGGGACATTAATTCAGCAAAAGGATGAAAGACTTTCCTTTGTGCCAAAATTCATGTCATTAAAGTTATATTTCTTCTACCCTTTAAATGGATGAACTGGCCCTTATGTGGCACGTATCCTGAATAGAATTAAGTTTTATACTCCTGACCAGGTGTGAGTTGTATCATTGCAGTAAATGGCAGGTTTTCCCCCAGCTCTCTCTTTTTAAAAAAATAATTTTTATTGAGGTTTTCACAAAATATCAACAACCAAATGAAAAAGGAAACCAATAGAATTTAATACAGAATAAAATTAAACAACCCCCGTGCCCCCATCCCCCCTATACATAAATAATAAATTAATACCCCGAATTAACACAAAGCAAACATAGCAAATATACACACCCCCTCAGATCCCCCAGTGTAGACAAACAAAAATAAAATAGAACCCACCCCCCTCACCGGTTTGCTGCTGCTGCTGACCACTGTCTACCGTTCTGCCAGGAAGTCCAAGAACGGTTGCCACTGCCTGAAGAACCCTTGCACCGATCCCCTTAAGGCAAATTTCACCCTCTCCAATTTCATAAACCCCACCATATCGTTGGTCCAGGATTCCACGCTTGGGGGGACTCGCTTCCTTCCACTGAAGAAGAATCGTTAGCCGGGCTACCAGGGACGCAAATGCCAGGATACCGCCCTCTTTCGCCTCCTGCACTCCCGGCTCCCCTGCAACCCCAAATATTGCGAGCCCCCAGCCCGGTTTGACCCTGGATCCTACCACCCCCGACACCGTCCTCGCTATTCCTCCAGCGCAGGGCATGCCCAGAACATATGTGTGTTTATTTGCTGGGCTCACTGAGCCCCTAACACACCTGTCCTCACCCCCAAAGAACCGGCTCATCCTTGTCCCGGTCATGTGTGCCCTGTGCAGCACCTTAAACTGTATGAGGCTGAGCCTTGCGCACAAAGAGGAAGAGTTCACCCTCCCAAGGGCATCTGCCCACTTCCCCTCCTCGATATCCTCTCCCAACCCCTCCTCCCACTTACCTTTCAACTCCACCACCGAGGCCTCCTCCTCCTCCTGCATCACCTGGTAAGTTACCGAGATCTTCCCCATTCCCACCCATCCCCCCGAGAGCACCCTGTCCTGTACCGTGCATGGCAGCAGCCACGGGAATTCCACCACTTGCCGCCTGGCAAACGCCCTTACCTGTAAATACCTAAAGGTGTTCCCTGGGGGGAGCCCATACTTCTCCTCCAGCTCTCCTAGGCTCGCGAACTTCCCATCCACAAACAGGTCCCCCAACCTTCTTATCCCTGCCCTGTGCCGCCCCGAAAACCCTCCATCTATTCTCCCTGGGACAAACCGGTGGTTCCCCCGTATTGGGGTCCACACCGAGGCCCCCACTTCCCCCCCCTGTGCCGCCTCCACTGCCCCCAGATTTTGAGGGTAGCCGCCACTACCCGGCTCGTGGTATACCTCATTGGAGGGAGCGGCAGCGGCGCCGTTGCCAGCGCCTCCAGACTCGTACCCTCACAAGATGCCATCTCCAGCCTCTTCCATGCAGCCCCCTCCCCTTCCATCACCCACTTGCGCACCATCGCCACATTGGTGGCCCAGTCGTACCCACAGAGGTTGTGCAGTGCCAACCCCCCCATCCCTACTCCGCTCCAGGAACACCCTTCTCACCCTCGGAGTCCCTCGCGCCCACACAAACCCCGTTATGCTCCTGTTGACCCGCCTAAAGAAGGCCTTCGGGATAAGAATGGGGAGACACTGGAACAGGAACAAAAACCTTGGGAGCACCGTCATCTTAACTGACTGCACCCTACCCACCAGGGACAGTGGCAACGCGTCCCACCTCTTGAACTCCTCCTCCATTTGCTCCACTAGCCTCGTTAAATTAGGTCTATGCAGGGCCCCCCAGCTCCTGGCCACCTGGACCCCAAATACCTGAAGCTCCTCTCCGCCCTTTTTAGTGGGAGCTCGCCAATCCCCCTCTCCTGGTCCCCTGGGTGAACCACGAAAAACTCGCTCTTCCCCATGTTGAGCTTGTACCCTGAGAAATCCCCGAACTCCCTGAGGATCCTCATTACCTCCGGCATTCCCCCCACCGGGTCCGCCACAGATAGCAGCAAGTCGTCTGCATAGAGCGACACCCTATGCTCCTCCCCACCCCGCACCAACCCCCTCCAGTTCCTCGACTCACTCAGTGCCATAGCCAGGGGTTCAATCGCCAGTGCGGAGAGCAGGGGGGACAGGGGACACCCCTGCCTCGTCCCTCGATGCAACCGAAAGTACTCTGACCTCCTCTTGTTCGTGGCCACACTCTCCATCGGGACCTCATACAACAGCCGAACCCACATGACAAACCCCTCCCCAAACCCGAACCTCTTCAGCACCTCCCACAAGTACCCCCACTCTACCCTATCGAAGGCCTTCTCAGCGTCCATCGCCACCATTATCTCCGCCTCCCCCTCCCTTGCCGGCATCATAATAACGTTCAGCAGCCTCCGCACATTCGCCGTCTCCCCTTCACGAACCCCATCTGGTCTTCGTGGATCACCTGCGGCACACAATCCTCAATTCTCGTGGCTAAGACCTTCGCCAGCACCTTGGTATCTACGTTTAACAACAAAATCGGCCTGTAAGATCCACACTGCAGGGGATCCTTATCCCGCTTCAGGATCAAGGAGATCAGTGCCCAGGACATCGTTTTGGGCAAAGCCCCCCCCTCCCTTGCCTCGTTGAAGGTCCTAACTAGCAACGGGCCCAACAGGTCCACATATATTTTGTAGAATTCGACCGGGAAACCATCCGGCCCCGGTGCCTTCCCCGCCTGCATGCTCCCTATCCTTTTGGCCAGCTCCTCCAGCCCAATCGGGGCCCCCAATCCCGCCACCAGTCCCGCCTCCACCTTCGGAAACCTCAATTGGTCCAGAAAGCGGCCCATCCCACCCTCCTCCAGTAGGGGCTCGGACCGATACAGTTCCTCATAAATGTCCCTGAAGACCCCATTGATGCCAACCCCACTCCGCACCACACTCCCTCCCCTATCCTTAACTCCCCGATGTCCCTAGCTGCGTCCCGCATCCGAAGCTGATGCGCCAGCATCCGACTTGCCTTTTCTCCATACTCATAAGTCGCCCCCTGGGCCTTCCTCCACTGCACCTCCGCCTTCCTGGTGGTCAACAGGTCAAATTCGGCCTGGAGGCTACGCCTCTCCCTCAACAGTCCCTCCTCAGGCACCTCCGCATACCTCCTGTCTACCCTCACCATCTCCTCCACCAGCCTCTCCCTCTCCCTCTGCTCTCCTCTCCTTGTGGGCCCTAATGGCGATCAGCTCTCCCCTAACCACCGCCTTCAGCGCCTCCCATACCATCCCCACTCGGACCTCCCCGTTATCGTTGGCCTCCATGTATCTCTCTATGCTTCCTCGGACCTGCTCACTCACCTCCTCGTCCGCCAACAGCCCCACCTCCACGCGCCACAAAGGGCGCTGGTCCCTCTCCTCCCCCAGCTCTAGGTCTACCCAATGCGGGGCGTGATCCGAAATGGCTATCGCCGAGTACTCGGTATCCTCTACTCTCGCTATCAGCGCCCTACTCATAATAAAAAAGTCGATCCGGGAATAAGCCTTATGAACATGCGAGAAGAATGAAAATTCCCTAGCCCCCGGCCTTGCAAATCTCCAAGGGTCCATCCCTCCCATCTGGTCCATAAACCCCCTTAGCACTTTAGCCGCCGCCGGCTTCCTACCGTCCTAGACCTGGAGCGATCCAGTGCCGGATCCAACACCATGTTAAAGTCCCCCCCCCCCCCCCATTATCAGGCACCCCACTTCCAAGTCCGGAATCCGACCCAACATGCGAAGCATAAAACCCGCATCGTCCCAGTTCGGGGCGTACACGTTGACCAGCACCACCTGACCAGCACCACCCTCTCCCCTTGCAGCTTACCACTTACCATTACGTACCTGCCGCCATTGTCTGTCACAATGCTCGACGCCTCGAACGACACCCTCTTTCCCACAAGATCGCCACACCCCGATTTTTGGCATCCAGCCCCGAATGAAACACCTGACCTACCCACCCCTTCCTCAATCTTACCTGGTCTGCCACCTTCAGGCGTGTCTCCTGGAGCATGACCACATCCGCATTCAGCCATAAGACCATAAGACATAGGAGCGGAAGTAAGGCCATTCGGCCCATCGAGTCCACTCCACCATTCAATCATGGCTGATTTCAACTCCATTTACCCGCTCTCTCTCCATAGCCCTTAATTCCTCGAGAAATCAAGAATTTATCAACTTCTGTCTTAAAGACACTCAACGACCCGGCCTCCACCACCCTCTGTGGCAATGAATTCCACAGACCCACCACTCTCTGGCTGAAGAAATTTCTCCTCATCTCTGTTCTAAAGTGACTCCCTTTTATTCTAAGGCTGTGCCCCCAGGTCCGAGTCTCCCCTGCTAATGGAAACACCTTCTCTACATCCACCCTATCTAAGCCATTCATTATCTTGTAAGTTTCTATTAGATCTCCCCTCAACCTCCTAAACTCCAATGAATATAATCCCAGGATCCTCAGATGTACATCGTATGTTAGGCCTACCATTCCTGGGATCATCCGTGTGAATCTCTGCTGGACCCGCTCCAGTGCCAGTATGTCCTTCCTGAGGTGTGGGGCCCAAAATTGCTCATAGTATTCAAAATGGGGCCTAACTAATGCTTTATAAAGCTTCAGAAGTACATCCCTGCTTTTATATTCCAAGCCTCTTGAGATGAATGACAACATTGCATTTGCTTTCTTAATTACGGACTCAACCTGCAAGTTTACCTTTAGAGAATCCTGGACTAGGACTCCCAAGTCCCTTTGCACTTCAGCATTATGAATTTTGTCACCGTTTAGAAAATAGTCCACGCCTCTATTCTTTTTTCCAAAGTGCAAGACCTCGCACTTGCCCACGTTGAATTTCATCAGCCATTTCTTGGACCACTCTCCTAAAATGTCTAAATCTTTCTGCAGCCTCCCCACCTCCTCCATACTACCTGCCCCTCCACCTATCTATGTATCATCGGCAAACTTAGCCAGAATGCCCTCAGTCCAAGGTGCCCCTTCAGATGCGCGAACACCCGGGCCCGCTTGACCGGTTCGTTCAGTCCCCTAACATTCCAGATTATCAGCTGGATCAGGGGGCTACCCGCCCCCCTCCCCCGCCGACTAGCCATAACCCCTCCTCAGCCAGCCATGCGCCCGCACCCCACGCCCGGCCCGTTCCCACGACGGCAGACCCCCGTCCCAACCCCCTCTACTCGCTCCAGCTCCCCCTTGACCATAACAGCAGCAACCTGGTTCTTCTCTCTCTCTCTATCCCCCCCCCCCCCCCCGCCCCTCCCAAGCTAGGACCCCTCCTAGCTGCTTTGCTCCCCCCATTGCACTCCCGCAAGTCAGCTGACTCCTGCTGACCCCGGCCAATCCCGCCTCTCCTTCGTCTCCTCCCATTGTGGGACTTCCCCCAACCCTCCATTACCCACCAGCAGGCTCTCCGCCTCCCCCTTCCATCCCAAACGCGGGAAACAACCCTCGCTTCCCCACCCCGGCCCCGCCCCCTCCAGCCTTCAGCGTGGGAAAAATCCCGCGCTTTCCACCTGCCCGGCCCCGCCACCTCTGGCGCAGCTCCTTTTACAGGCCCAGTCCCCTCACCCCTGACTCAGGCCTCCCCCTCCCCCGCGGGGCCCCATCCCCCCTACCGGCCATCCACCCCTACTTCATTTACTTACCCCGCTCCAAGAGCCCACCCGACAGACCCAACCAAAACAGTGCCCAACCCACCCTAACCACCCACCCCGAAACAAAAAGAAACAAGAACAAAGAACCCCCCTCAAAATGTAACACACCAACAGCAATCCCCGACCACCCATCCCGACCCTCAGTTTGTGTCCAGCTTCTCGGCCTGAACAAAGGCCCACGCCTCCTCCGGGGACTCAAAATAATGGTACCGGTCCTTGTAGGTGACCCACAGTCGCGCCGGCTGCAGCATGCCAAACTTCACCCCATTCCTGTGCAGCACCGCCTTCGCCCGGTTGTACCCAGCCCTCTTCTTCGCCACCTCCGCACTCCAATCCTGATATATCCAAACCTCCGCGTTCTCCCACCTGCTGCTCCTCTCTTTCTTGGCCCACCTGAGCACGCACTCCCGATCAGCGAACCGATGAAACCGCACCAGCACCGCCCGCGGCAGCTCGTTAGCCTTGGGCCTCCTCGCCAGCTCTCTATGGGCCTCTACCAGCTCCAGGGGCCCCTGGAAGGACCCCGCTCCCATCAGCGAGTTTAACATGGTGACCACATAGTCCCCCACGTCCGACCCCTCCAGCCCGTCCGGGAGGCCCAGGATCCGCAAATTCTTCCGCCTCAACCGATTCTCCATCTCCTCGAACCGTTCCTGCCATTTCTTGTGGAGCGCCTTGTGTGTCTTCACCTTTACCGCAAGGCCTAATATCTCCTCCTCGTTGTCGGAGATCTTTTGTCGGACCTCGCGGATCACCACCCCACGGGCCGTCTGGGTCTCCAGCAGCTTGTCAATAGAAGCCTTCATCGGCTCCAGCAGGTCCGCTTTGATCCCCCTGAAGCAGCGCTGGATAGCCTCCTGTTGGTCCTGCGCCCACTGCATCCACGCTGCCTGGTCCCCGCCCGCCACCATCTTGCTCTTCTTCCCTCGCACTTTCTTTGGGTTCACCACCACTTTTTTAGTCGCTCCGCTCCTGGTCCAAGCCATACACTGCCGGGGGAATGTTGCAGTCTTCTTCCCACACCGGGAAATGTCGAAAAAATGCCATTGGGGGCCCTGAAAAGAGCCCAAAAGTCCGGTCCAAGCGGGAGCTGCCGAACGTGCGACTTAGCTCTGCATAGCCGCAACCGGAAGTTCCTTTCCCCAGCTCTCTCGATCTACGCCAGCTAGGCTTGCAGTGCTTTTGAGGCTGTCAGCTGCCGTGATTATATAATTCATTCATCCATCTCTTTCTGCAATCTGTCCCTTCTCTGGAGTCAGACCCAAGGCACCTCCAGGCTAGTGCAATTTGTTCTGGCCTGCCTGTTGCAATTACAATCAATGCGGTCGTGTCCCATTTCTACCACAAGGTGAGGCTTTTCACGGTGTTTCTTGAAACTATTGGCTCGTATCTGGGACTACTCTACCTTTTGAGTTTCAGACCTCTTGTTAAGAATTTCTCACAAGAAACGCAGGCTTTGAAACTAAATACTCCCATAAATATTTTGTAATATAAGAAACAGAGCACACAATTTGCGCACAGGAAGACCCCACATACAGCAATCAAATAAATGACCAGATTACCTGTTTTGGGGAGCTGAATTGACATATTGCAATGGGATCTCTTGTGTCCACATGGCGGAAAGGCAAGGCCTTCAGTTTCATGTTTAATCAGTAAGACGGCACCTCCAAAGGTATGTGACTCTCTGCAATGAAATGGCAACCTTGATTTTGTGCTCTTGAATCCACAACCTTGCGGCCTATAGTCAAGAAAGCTACTCACTGAGCCAAGGCTGACGCCTAAATGCAAGAGAGCCCTCACTGCTTGTTATTATGCAATTAATTGACAGTTTTTGTACACTGTGTAACTGTGTGACCATTTGAATGCTGCGTTACTTCTGTCCCCCTGTATGTGTTTCGTTCACATAAAAAACATCCTTTCTGGTGAACATTATAGAATACTAGGTGTGATTGGAAGTGTCCTTAACAGGCGACACGAGGATGAGAGATCTACTCCTGTGCACACACCTTTTGAGAACAAGTTCTTTATTTTAAGGTTTCCATATGTTGATTCTTCCAAACGTCAAGCATTTTTAGAATTTGTTGTCAAAATTGTTTGAGAGGAGCCGAGGAGAATTGTTTTTACGCTGTGAGGTGTTGTGATCTGGAATGCATTGCCTCAGAGGATAGTGGAACCAGATTCAGAAGTAAATTTTAAAAGTGAATCAAATATGGGAATAGAGTAGGGAAGTGGAACTAAGTAGATTGCTGGTTCGGAGAGATACGATGGATTGAATGGTCGTCTTTCGTGTTGTAAAGTGTTGATTCGTGTTAACGCTGTGTTCTTCATGAGGGAACATGGGAAACTTCGATGACTCCTATTATAATTGCCAGCCAAAGTGGAAGCCCGTGACTGAGCGGGAAGAGAGAGAGAGACAGATTGTAATTAGTGGTGTCCTGCAAGGATATGTATGTTGAGGCTTCAAATAATTACCATATTTATTAACAGCTTAGATGATGAAAGAGAAAGGTGCGTATCCAAGTTACCGACAAAGATAGGCAGCACTGTAAGCAGTGTAAATGGAAGCAAGTGCATTTCAATGCAGGTTTAATGTCACATAATGTCACAAGGGGCTGTTTAGCAAAGGGGCTGTTTAGCACAGGGCTAAATCGCTGGCTTTGAAAGCAGACCAAGGCAGGCCAGCAGCACGGTTCAATTCCCATACCAGCCTCCCCGAACAGGCGCCGGAATGTGGCGACTAGGGGCTTTTCACAGTAACTTCATTTGAAGCCTACTTGTGACAATAAGCGATTTTCATTTTATTTCATTTCACATCTGAAAGAGGGTACCTCTAACAGTGCAGCACTCCCTCAGTTTCTACATTGAAGTGTCATCTTGAATTAAAAGGTCAAATCCTGCAGGGAGGGATCGAGGACAATGACCTCCTAGTTCTGAGGCACGATGTGACAATGTTCTTCCCACTGAATCAAGGCGAGTACTCAACTAGGACGGATACTTGGGTTATGTGTCAGAGAACTGCTCGACCCAGTAAAAGTCAAGTTTGAGGAAAAAGTGTTTAAAACTGATAAAACAATCCACCTGTGTGACCTGCAGCCCCCAAAATCTGCCTTCACTCAACTTTATGGCTGTTTAGCAGCAGCCTAATGTCTGATATTTAGTTTTGAGCTCGAGTTAACTTGCTGCTTGTGGTTTAGCGGCACTGTATAACTCTCATGTTTACACAGTATTGTATTGCAGTTTGCTCGCTGTTTAAATCAGTCCTGCAGAGATTAAATGAACCCGTTTTCAGTTTTATCAGGATTGATATCATTTAAATTCCATGGACAGTGCTTCAATAAATTGATTTATTTTTAATGGGCTTCTATAACATTACTATGGCAATGCAGCCTCTGCTGTTTAATAAAGGTAAGTTTATGCACTGTTCTAATTAATTAGATTCATTGAGTAAGCCCAGATGTGTTTAGTGCATGGCCTTTGCTTTGATGGATTGTACACACTGCTGCCCTTGGGCTGTGACTTTAAAATTAACATCAGCATCCCTATTTAAATCTGTTTTTCTGTATGGCATTTAGGAAGCACATCTCTGAAATAGTTGCATGCTGCATTTTTAGTTCAATATTATGATTTATGCACAAAAGATCCTTCTATGCAAACTCCAAGTACCCTCTCCAGATGGAAGTTGAAAGGCAAATAAATGACTGATGAGGTGTCACTTGGGGCTCAGTGGGTAGCACATTGAGATGACGGATTCAGATCCCTCTCCGGAGACTCAGGCACAAAATCCAGGCTAATACTTGCAATGCAATCCTAAGGAAGCGCTGCATTGTCAGAATTCCTGACATTTGGATGCAACGCTAAAACAAAGGTTGTTTCTACACTCTTGCTTGGACATAAAACATCCCATTACAGTGGCCAATATTTACCCCTCGACCACATCAGCTAAAGGGATGACCTGATCATAGTTTAAAAATACATTTACAGGATGTGGCCATCACTGGTTAGGCCAGCATTTATTGCCCTTCCCTAGTTGCCCTTCAGAAGGTGTTGATGGCTGCCTATCTGGAACCGCTGCTGTCCCTGCAGTGTAAGTACACCCACAGTGCTGTTAGGGAGGAGTACCAGGATTTTGCCCCAGTGACAGTGCCGGAACGGCAATATATTTCCAAATCGATGCGCCGAGGACTCAGGTTCAATCCTGGCCCCGGCTCACTGTCCGTGTGAAGTTTGCACGTTGTCGCTGTGTCTGCGTTGGTCTCGCCCCCACAACCCAAAGGCATGCCTGGTAGGTGAATTGGCCACTCCAAATTGGGAAAGAAAAAGAATTGGGTTCTCTAAATATATAATTTTTTTTAAATTCCAAATCGGGGTGGTGAGTGACTTGGAGGGTAACCTCCAGGTGATGGGGTTCCCACGTATCTGCTGCTCCTGTCCTTCGACATGGCAGTGGTCGTGGGTTTTGAAGATGCTGCCGAAGAAACCTTGGTGAGTTACTGCAGGGCATCTTGTAGATGATCACACGGCTGCCATTGTTCGTTGGTGGTTCAGGGATGAACATTTGTGGAAGGGGTGTCAATCAAGAGGGCTACTTTGTCCTGAATGGTGTCGTGCTTCTTGAGTGTTGTTCGAGCTACACTCATCCAGGCAAGGGAAGGGTATTCTGTTACACTCCTGACTTGTGGTTGTAGGTGGTGGACAGACTTTGGGGGGTCAGTAGATGAGTTATCCACCATAGAGCTCCTACCCTTTGACCCTGGTAGCCTCAGTATTAATATGGCTAATCCAGATCAGTTTCTGATCATTGATAACTCAGGATGTTGATTATGTGGGGATTCAGCAATGGTAATGCCATTGAATGTCATGGGGCAATGATTAGATGCTCTCTTGTAGGAGATGATCATTGCCTGGAATTTGTGTGGCACGAATGTAACTTGCCACTTGTCAGACTAAGCCTGGATATTGTCCAGGTCTTGCTACATTTGGGCATGGACTGCTTCAGTGTCTGAGGAGTCGCGAGTGGCCATTGGTTGGAGCTTGCTGTGTGCAAAGCTGTTGCCGCAATTCCTACAGTACAAAAGTGAATGCACTTCAAGAGTATTTCTTTGTCTCTAACCTCACTAGGTTTGCAACCTAGGTCATAGAAGACTTGTAGAAATGTATGTTTATTATTTCTTTCTTACACTGGCTCATGCAAGGATTTTGATGCTTGGTGGACAAGTCACCAGGACCGGATGAAATGAATTTGCGAATACTCCGGGAAGTAAGGGTGGAAATTGTGGAGGCCCTGGCTATAATCTTCCAATCCTCCTTAGATACAAGGGTGGTGCCAGAGGGCTGAGAATTGCAAATGTTGCACTCTTTTTTTCAGAAAGGACGCAAAGACCAGCTCAGAAAATACAGGCTAGTCAGTTTAATCTTGATTGTGGAATACCTTTTTGAAACAATCTGGAACAAACTTTAACACGCACTTGTATAAATGTGGGTTAATTAAGGAAAGCCAGCACAAAGTTTTTAACGATATTTTGTGATGGATGTAGGATTGTATAATATGCAGTGAGGGCTAAAAGCCTGGTTAAAAAGACAGACATTGACTACAAAAGGGATAATTAAAGCTTTGTAAAAGTTGGGCTTATGGGAATTTGTTTATATGAATCAGGTTCCCTGGGGAATAGATACTTATCGACATTGTGTTTGGCCTGAGATGATGTCAGTAATGGGAGGAGCTAGAGGTAGACTGGTAATTGTAAACTATATTTCTGTCATGTTAAAGTTAATAATACTGTGTTAGTAATAAAGTTTGCTTAATATACCACATCCCTATTTGTATGTGGAATCAGTCCTCGAGCAAAGTATCCTTTCCTCGCAATTATACAAAGTAAATAAAATATTGAGGTGTCTCTCCGTTATTCGAGCAATTGTTGGGGTCTGATCCGGGATCATAATTTTGTGTTTAATTAACTTGATTCAGTCTTTGATGATATCATGGAGGTTTGATAAGGATAATGCAGTAGGTGTGGTGCAGTGAGGAGCGGAGGGACACCCTCTTCCCCAGGGTGGCCGCAGCCTCAATTCTGCCATCCTGAACACTGCCTGGGAGGTGGTGGCAGAGGCAGTCAGTGCTGCCAGCCTCACCAGGAGGAGGCAGCTGGTGATCCGGAGGGGTGGGGGTCACTGGTGAGGCCTCTGCCCTGAGAGGGGTGGAGAACCAGGGAGGGGCCCAAAGGCAACAGTGCAGGTGTCGTCTGGTTGGGGTGAGCTCTGCTCATCCACTGCTTCCTCTGCGCTTCTGAGGTGTGACAACACCTGGGTGGGCCCCTGATTGAGCTTGACCACGCCTACCCCCTTGATGATACAGTTGAGGATGAGGTTGTCCAGAGGGGCGGGCTGGGTGGGCTCCCAGATCACCAGAGGCTCTCTGAGCATTCAAAGGACACAGTGTGAGCAGCCTGCAGCATGTTAAATAGCACCAGAGTGATGCATTTGAATAGAGAATGCGGCAATGGCAGTCTGAGCCAGGACACCCTGAACCCGAGGGGGACACCCCCCACCCAGCAAATAACGATCTTTGAGGTCTTTTAAAGCCTCCGGCTCCCCCTCCACAGCCATGGCGCCCAGGTCCCGCTTGTAAATACATGCAATAATTCATGTCCGCGACACCTCTGCCTAAGTGATGTGGAGCATGACATATGTTAATGATATTGAAATCCATGCAAATGACGGTTTTGCATGGGTACAGTGGTGCGGGGCGCAAACCTCGATATCGCAGCCAGCAAGGGGCCGGAGCATGGCGTCAGAATCGGCGGCGGGTGCAAAACGGATTTTTTCCGTTTTGTGCGGTTCTCCACCCGATGGTGATTCAATTTTCCAGTGTTGCGAAGCGGAGAGTCCAGCGCAATATGAAATAGAGGGTGCAATTCTGAGAGGCTGCAGAAGCAGAGAAACCTGGGGGTATGTGTGCACAAATTATTGAAGGTAGCCGGGCAGGAGGCTGAGAATCCTGGGCTTTGTGGATTGCAACCTAAGAGTAACAAATGCGAAAAATTTATGATGAACCTTTGTGAAACATTAGTTGAGCCCCAGCTGGAGTATCCTGTCCAATTCTGGCTTTGCACTTCAGGAAGGCTGTGTAGGTATTAGAGTGTGCACAGAAGAAATTCTGGAGAATGGTTCCAGGGTTGAGGGACTTTGATAAACATGGAGCTGTTCTTCATGAATAAGAGATTGCGAGGAGGTTTGATAGAGCTGTTCAAAATCATGAGGGGTATGGACAAAACAGATTGGTGGAAGGAGCATGAATCAGAAGACATCAATTCAAGGCAAATGACAATAATTCCAAAAGGGTTCACAAGGAAATAATCTTTTTATGTAGCTAGTGGTTAGGATCTGGAATGTACTGCTTGAGAACGTGGTACAGGCAGATTCAATTGCATCTTTCAAAAAGGCATTAGGTAAATATCTGAAGAGGAAAGATTTGCAGGGCCAAAGGGAAAAGGCAAAGCAGTGGGATTTGCTTTTGCAGATAGCTGTCACGGACACAATGGGCTGAATGGCCTCTCTCTGCTCCCTAACCATTTTATGATACCCTACATGCCATTTTGAAACAGGCCTTCGAGCCCTATGCAGTAAATCATTCTGACTTTAGGTATAGGCACTCCAATTACTGGCTTCTGGAGCTAACAAGTTAAGTTGGTTCTATCGCCTCACTAATTTATCACTTTTGAAGAGCTCTCAGCGACAGAATCCATTTTGTACACGATAAGGTCCACAGACAAAGATGAGATAAATAACCAAACAATTGGTCTGAGCAGGAGCACTGGTCAGGAGACCGGGGTGGGGGGAGGGCGGGGGGGGGGGGGTGCACAGTAACGACCAGCTCTTTTTTTGAGTAGTGGCCTGAAATCTTTTATATCCTCATGAGCGTTAATTTAATGATGACACCTCTGACAGTGCGTCACTCCCTCAAAGTTGTGACAAGTGCTGGCTCATCACTAATTGGGTGTGTTACATTACTTTTGTTGTAGGAATGTTGCTTTACTGTGTCCCTTGCCCCCAGCATTATGCCTGAGGCTTTGTTTTGCCAAGAACCATTTATTTCCTTGTCGGAATTCATGTTCTGTAGAAGCTGAATTCAATAACTTGTATAATTAGTTTGGGGTGTCGCAGATAACAGCTGGATTGTTTATCATTTTAATAGTTTGTGTTCTGGAGGTTGCAGCTGTTGTATTTAATGGCTAATGGTATTATTTCAGTACATATAGAACATAGAATTGTACAGCACAGTACAGGCCCTTCGGCCCACGATGTTGTGCCCAACCTGTCTGAAACTAAGATCAGGTTATATATCTGTGTGTGTCTCTGTGTGGACACTCAATTCAGCCCAGTGCTGAGGGAATGCTCTGTACTATCGGAGCTGATGTCTTTCAGATATGACATTAAACGAGCCCTTCTCAGGTAGACATAACATGGCACTATTTCAAAACTTAGAGCAGGTAAGTTCCTTCCAGCGTCCTGGACAACGTTTATTTTTAATCCGATTATCTAAGCTTGATCACATTGCAGTTTGTGAATTCACAAATTGGTTGCACTGTTTCCTAAATTATAACACTCACTATACTTCAAAAAATATGAATTGACAGTAAAGTGCTTTGGGATATGCTGAGTTAATGAAAGGCACTATATCGATGCAAGTTCTTTCTCTTTGATTTTTAAATGAGACATTTCTGCCAAAAAAAAAATCAGAGAAGATTCCAGGGCAGTGTGTGCCCAGGCCATGAGCTCCAGCTGTGAGTATCCTGCCTGCTGACTCCCCAATTAAAATGATGACGAGCAGGAACAAACGCAATCATTTAAAAATTAGAATTATTAACAAACTACTCTGCATACTTTACACTTCTTTTCTTGGTCAGTGAGAATAGGGGTTTCCGCAGACTGGGCAGCTGCAAGGAGTTTGTTAAATGAGGGAATGGGAAGTGAGCGGTAAGTCATCTGAATTGATTGCAGCCTGATTTACCCGTCATATTCTGGAATGATTACTGGAGGAAATATTTGCAAGGTTATGGGGAAAGAGCAGTGGGAGTGGGACTAATTGAATCGTACTGTCAAATAGCTGCCACAGGCACGATGGGCTGAATGGCCTCTGAACGCTGAATCATTCTCTGATTTTGCGACCCCTCCGGTAGTCACGGGGATTTTCCCCACAGTGACCAAGAATTGAAAAGAAAACATAAAACAAGAAAACAAACTTGCATTTCGAGAGCATTTTTCCTGACCCCAGGACACCCCAAAGCATCTTACAACAAGGTCACTGTTGTTATCGGAAACAAGACATCCAATTTGCGCACAGTCAGGTTCCACAAAATGCAGTCTGCTTCCGTGATGATAGTTGGGAGGATAAATATTGTCCAGCCGACCAGGAAGAGCTCACCTGCTCTTCTTCAGACGAGTGCCACAGAATTATTTGCATCCACTCATGAGGAGCGCGGCAGTGATATTTCTGCCAGCTGCTACCTCTGCCAGTGCAGCACTCCCACAGTAGTGCATTGGAGTGTCAGCATGGATTAGATGAAAAGGACACTCCAGCCCTTATCAACAACTGTTTCTTGCCCGAGGGTGATGAATGCCTAGAGACGCAGGGCAAGGCTAGAATACTTGATGAGTTCTTCAGATGGTCGTTTGCTAAGATAGAAGAATCTGACAAAACATCCATAGAAGCAGAGATGGTGTGAATTTTGGAAGGGAGACGGCACTGGACAGGCTGACGATGCTTGAGAGTAGAAAACTCATTTGGTCCAGATGGCTGCATCCCACGTTCACAGAATCACGTAACTCTTACACTGCAGAGGGAGCCCATTCAGCCCATTGTATCTGCACTAGCTCTGCGAATGGACATTATGACTCAAGTGCCATCCCCAGCCTTTTCCCCGTAACCCTGCACAAATCATCAAATACCCTCTTGAATGTCTCAGTTGAACCTGCCTCCACCACACTTCCAGCCCGTGCATTCTTATAATAATCTTTATTGTCACAAGTAGGCTTACATTAACACTGCAATGAAGTTACTGTGAAAAGCCCCTAGTCACCACATTCCGGCACCTGTTCGGGTACACGGAGGGAGAATTCAGAATGCCCAATTCACCTAACAGCACGTCTTTCGGGACTTGTGGGAGGAAACTGGAGCACCCGGAGGAAACCCACGCAGACACGGGGAGAACGTGCAGACTCCACACAGACAGTGACCCAAGCCAGAATCAAACCTGGGACCTTGGAGCTGTGAAGCAACAGTGCTAACCACTGTGCTACCGTGTCCACCCTCTCCAGATCTAAACCACTCGTTGTGTGAAAATGTTTTTTCTTCTTTTGGAAATCACCTTAAATCTGTGCCCCCTCATTCCTGATCCGCTTACAGGTTTCTTCCCTTCCTAGTCTATCCAGTTAAAGGAAGTAGGGGTGGAGATAGCGGAAAGGCTTGCCTTAATCTTTCAATCTTCCCTGGATATGGACGAGGTACTGGAGATTTGGGGAGGGGCAAACACAACATCCTTTGTGAAGAAAGGATGTAAGAACAGTCCTGGCAGCTACAGGCCCGTTAGTTTATCATCAGTGATTTTTAATGTTTTGAAATCGATAAACAGAGAAAAACAATCAAATTTGGAGAAATTTAAGTCAGCACAGATCGTGTTTGAAGAATCTAAATTATTTATTTGATGAAATAACAGAGAAACTTGATGAAGGGAATGCAGTGAATATTGTCAATAGGGATTTTAAAAATATGTTTAACTAAATACCACAGAAAGGCTGGTGAACAAAATTGATGATTATGCATTAGAAAAGTCATTGTCCAGTTGGATAAAAGATTGGCTTCAGGACAGAAAGTAGCTCGGCCTGTGAGATGGTTGTTTTCCATACTGGAGGGTGGTCGACGTTGGTGTTCCCCAAGGGTTAGTGCTAAGACTGCTGCTTTCTTGGTATGTATAAAATACTAGGATCTTGGAATACAGAGTAAAACTTTCAACATTTTCCAATGATACCAAACTTAGAGGCATGGTAAACTGTCAAGATGATTGCAAATTGATTGCCGCAGAATGGGCAAATTAAATTTAATACAGAGAAGTGTGAGATGATGCATTTTTGCAAAAGGGATAGGGGGAGGAAATCTAGACTTAATGGCACAGTTCGAAAGAGTGTGCAGCAACAGAGAGACCTGGGGGTGGATGTGCATTAATGTTTATAGATGGTCGAACCCATTGAAAGAATGGCTAGCAAAGCCAATGGGACCTTGGCATTCATAAATAGTTCCAGGAAGTTACCGGCCAGGAAGTTCCAGGAAGTTAGGCCCCAACTGGAGTATTGCATCTAGTTTTGGTAATGCCACTTTAGAAAAGATGCGACGGTCCTTGAGACAGCGCAGAGAGAGATTTACCAGAATGGTTCCGGGGTGGGGGATTTTGGCGACAAGGTTAAGTTGGAGGATCTGGAGTTGTTCTCCTGGGAGCAAAAGAGATTGAGGGGAGATTTGCTGCAGGTGTACAAGGTATAATGACAGGCTAAGATAAGATAGACTCTTCCCATCAGCTGATGATACAAGATCAGGGAACACGGATTTAAGATTTTGGGGCGAGGGATGTAGAGGGAGTGCGACAGAGAACTTTTTCACACAGTGATTGGTAATGACGTAGAACCAGCTGCCAGTGACGGTGATGGAAGCAGAAAAAAATCAGCAATTTCAAAGGGACTTTGGATGGGTATTTGAAGGAAATAAAGCTGCAGGGTTACGGAGATCGAGCGAGCAAGGGAGGTGGGACTGTGTGGATTACTCCATGGGGAGCTGGAATGGACTGGATGGCTGAGTGGGCACCTTCTGTGCTGTAAATTACTCTGTGGTTAGCCCTTACCCCGATTGTGGAGCTTGAGGGTGGTGATGTTGGTGATCGGTCACATCTGTCTAACCGTGAAAAGCTGAAATTCTGTGGAGATCGCGTGTGTTGTGTATTGCACTGAATATGACTAGCACAACTGTGGGCAGCCATTATTGAACTCACTTTATTTACACCTCCTCAACAGAGGGGGCAGCATAACAAACTGCTCACCTATGTATTACAATTTGCTCGAGGAATGTTAGTTGAAACAATTAGAATTTGGTGCACTCTCAATCTCTTGGATGCATACGTGACCCAAATTTATTTAAAACGTTTGATCATATGTCAACAAAGGAAACCATTCAGCCCATCATGCCAGCACGACCTCTTTCAAAGAGCTGCTCATTTCGTCCCACTACCCAGTTGTTTCCCAACATCCCTGCAAATTTATCCCCACATATTTGTCCATTTTCTTTCAGCAACAAAAACAGAAAATGCTGAAAATACTCAGCAGGTTTGGCAACATCTGTGCAGAGAAAGAGAGTTAAGCTTTCAGGGTTCTGACAAAAGGATCTTGACCTGGAACATTAACTCTGTCTCTCTCCCCAGCTGCTAACAGCGTATTTTCAGCATTTTCTGTGTTTACTTCAGATTTCCAGCAACTCTCTTTTTTAAAATCTAGCTCCTCCCTCAGTGCATTCCAGATCACAACAATTCATCAAACATCTCCTCATCTCTCCTCTTGGGGGAGATATACCGGCTTGGTCGCGACCGGCTTGGTGGCGACCGGCTTGGTGACACGTCAAGGCGATTCGCGATGCTCGAGACGTCTCGCGAGATTCGTCCGACCCTCACGAAACGTCACGACTCAGATCTCCCTCTCACTGGGCGATATCCAGATCCGCATCTTAAATGAATCATTTCAATATGCCTGCGCCATATTCTCCCTGGGTCCGGCAACTAACGTTCTCCCCAGCAAGGCCTCGACTGGGCCACACAAACATGGACCAGGCATAATGGCATCTTAGCCCAGGCCGTTGGAGATCCCTGGGTGGTTGGGGATAGGTAAGGATGGTAACCTGGATTTCCCCCTGGCACCTGGGCACCTTGGCGCTATCAGCCTGGCACTTTGGCACTGCCATCATGCCAATTCCAAGGTGTTGGGTGGCACTGCCAGGTGGCAGTGCCAGGGCACACGGATGCCAGGATGTCACTGCCAAGGGTCAGGGCCTGAGGGGGCCATGCCCATGAAAAAGGAGATAAGGGGGATATGAAGGGTTTCGAGATGAAGGGCGGGTATGAAGGAGCCTCATAAAAGGTTGGGGGGCTAAGGGGCGGGGCCCGAAAGGGGGAGATATAGAGGCCTGAAAAGGGGGGCTCTCAGCGACCCTATGGTGGGGTCCTCATTAGGGGTGGGGGGGAATGGAATAATGCCTATGTGTGTGATGGGTCACATTGCCTGTGGGTGGGGGGGTATGGGGGAACCACCAAGCTCACTTAGAGATCGGAGTACCCTTTCAAAATGGCATTACGATCTCGGAGGAGCCGGTCTCGGCGGCAAGTTCAGCTCCCCAATATTGAGCAAATTTCTAAATGTGGGCTGGGGTAAAACTCCCCTAAAACAATGACTACGTGTGGTTGACTAGCGGTGTGGATCTCACCCCAAAAGCCAGCGAAAAACACCCCACCAAACTCACTCAAAATGACACTTCGGAATTTTGGGGTTGAATCGCGCCCCTTGTCCTTCAACCAGTTACCTTAAATTGTGGTTCCCTCGGCACCACCCGCTTCCCATTGGAAACAGATTCTCCTGGTTTATTCCATCAAAACCCTTCATAATATTTCAGATTTATAGAACATTTTTACTGAAGCTTTCTTTAAAATCTTGATACATTAATTAGAGGTTTTGAAAATATTGTAACACTTTAACATCTATTGAGATTGCCAGTATTAAAGATTGTAATTCATGACTAAAACACATATCAGCTGATCCTTCAGTTGAGCTTCTAAATTGATGTTTTAATTAGTTTCCTTTTTATTATATTGCTTTGAAGCTGCAAGATGTTATTTGCCTTTGAGACTGCAGAAATGTCAGATGTATTTCTGATGAATAACATCTCCCTGTAGATTCCCATCGTGCTGCCACCAAAAATGAAACAGGCAGTTATTATCCTGTATTTGCTGGGGCCATGCTTGAGTGCAGTGGAGCCTGCACCGCGTGCTAGTCCATCTGTTTTATTATCCAACTCTTTTCATTGTGAGTGCCACCTCTAGAAAGCTATTGGCATCTCTGCAACTGATTTTATCAAAAGAAAAACATCAGTTGTCAAAATTGTTTTGACATGATCTTACCCTGCCTGGGCCAAAGGAAAATATTTTACAGGCACAATCATAGAATGATGCAGCATAGAAGGTGGAAGGCCATTTGGCCCATTGTGGCGATGCCAGCTCTCTGACAGAACCATCCAATTAGTCCCACTCACCTCTGTTCTTTCCAACATCCTGAAAATTTTCCCTGTCAAGTATTTATCCAGTTCCCTTTGTGAAAATGGCAATTGAATCTGATTTCACCGCCCTTTCATGGCAGTGCATTTCGGATCATAATCCACTGTGCCATTGGAAACAATTTCTCCTTATTTACACCATTCAAAACCATTCATGATTATGAACACCTCTATTTAATGTCTCTATAACCATCTTTGCTCTAAAGAGAACAATCCCAATTTTTCTGGTGATGGAATATTTATTTTCCCTCCTCCCTCTGGTGCCCAAATTCCTGTTCGATCTACTTGGAATACTGTTCGTTCCTCTCATTAAGAATCAGTTTGCTGATGTGGTTTGAGTATGTGGAAGGAAAAAGGGGCCACTGCTGTCAATTTGAGACACTTTTGAGATCACTGATATACTGGAGTTCAAGTATTAGATGGTTAATGGTCAATCCTTTCAAGAATGCTCATGAAATGCCCTTGACGATAGTGACGTTTAAGGGGCATCTTGACAAATACATTGTTAAGTAATGGGTTAAGAGTTAAGTAATGCATTAAGAGACATTGCAATTAGTTGACTCATTTATGTTAAGTATCCAATGATTGACACTGATACGTAAAGGGAATTCAGGTGGCCCTTGTGTCAGGTGGTGTGTTGTTGGAGTTTTGTGCAGAGGCTGTGGAAGTGAAATAAATGGTTTTTGGTGAAAAGGAACGGGACTTCTGACTCTTCATACAACGGTAACTAAAACTTACAACAATGGTAGCAGAGGATGGTTGCTGTGCAAATGTGAAGGTTTGAAAGATACAACTTTTCCTGATCAAACCAAGGAGTGAGTGAGAAAAAAAAAGATACATGGCTGAACCCAGGATAAAGCTGGCTGGATATGACTACCCCCCCCCCCCCCTTATTTTCTGAAAGGGAATCGTACGAGCAATGGAGAACTGCACTAGTTATGTGGACTAAGGTAACTGCCTTGGGAAAGAGAAAACAAGGTATGGCATTGGCTTTTTCTCTACCTTATGACAGTAAAATCCGAAACAAAGTGCTTTCTGAGCTGGAATTGGAAGAGTTAGACTCAGAAGAAGGTCTGGGGACTCTATTACAATATATGGATAAGATTTACAAGAAAGATGACTTGTCAAGTGCGTATGAAGCATGGTCGGAATTGGATAGGTTCCGGAAAATAGAGGAATTCTCCATTGAAGACTATGTAATGGAATTTGGCAGACTATATAAAAGGCTGCAGAAATAGAACCTGGAATTTCCACAGTCTGTGTTGGCCTTTAAATTACTTGACTGTGCTAGAGTGAGCAACATGGATAGGCTCCTGGTTTTGACAGGAGTTCAGTTTACGGATGAGGATATCTTATTCGATCAGATGACAAAAGCTTTAAAGAAGTTTCTGGGGAAACATTCGATTCTGATCGATCTGATGACTCAAATAGGTCAGCCTGCTATAAAGCAGAATATGGAAGATACACTACTAACAGGATGGCGAAATTGTACGGCTACGAATAGAGCCCAAGACTATAGAAAGAGATCGAGACAAGGAAATTATGAAGACAGAAACCCAGTTAGAACTTACAACAGGAAGATGAACCCCAGAAATGCACGGGGCATGATAAATCGATGTTTTTGATGTGACTCTCAATACCATTATGTCTTCAACTGTCCAAAACGTTATGATAGAGTGTTTGAAGCGACACATGACACGGAAGAGTCAGAAGAGGAAAGAGATAGTGTTCAGAGAGAAGACATTGTCCTATTAACAAGCAGTTTTACGCCGGTAATGAGGGTGTTGGTTGCAGAATCCTTCAATTGTGCTGTATTGGACAGTGGTTGCACATCTACTGTGTGTGGAATTGACTGGTTAAAATGTGACCTGGACTCTTTGAATGCTGAAAGTCAATAACAAGGTTAAGGAATTTGAAAGCTCCACAAGTTTCACGTTTGGGGATGATAATACTCTGAAGTCGCTGAAAAGAGTGATGATCCCTTGCAATATTGCCGGAGTGAATCATTTCATTAGCACGGATGTTGTATCAAATGAGACACCTTTGCTTCTGAGCAGACCGTCGATGAAGAAAGCACACATGAAACTGGATATGGAACAGGATAAGGCAACAGTTTTTGGAAAGATGGTGGACTTACAATTTACACAGTCGGGACACTATTGTATTCCATTACTGACAAATAATATTTCAAGTAGAGTGGTTAAGGATGTGTTAATGGCAGTTGAAAATGGGGCTTTCGCTGATAAAAAGCTTGTTGTATTAAAACTGCATAGGCAGTTTGCACATCCGTCTCCTTGGAGGCTGAAAAATGTATTAAAGGATGCAGGGGTGAGGGATGAAGGCTATACTAAACTGATAGAACAGGTTAGTGACCGCTGTGAAGTTTGTAGGAAGTGCAGAAGACACCAGCATGACCGATAGTAACCCTACCTTTGGCCAGGGATTTTAACGACGTTGTGGCCATGGACCTTAATATCTGGGATGAGGCCATTTTTCCGAAAGGATAACTACCAAAAGTTGGTACAAAGGTGACATACTTGCCTGAAGGGCTTAGTCAATGGAAGGATGCAACTGTTATTAGAGCAGGGAAGGCCACTGGAAAGTATAAACATTGGTTGAATGTACAGCATTCAGGAGAAGGAGTTAAGACAATGGATTGGGAACACGAAGTTCAAAAATGGAGGTCACAGAAACGTAGTGCCAGTTCAGATAGTACATCGGTTAGTGAATAGGTCCACAGGAAAAACTCGAGAATTTTGAAAAGACATCCCACAGCAGATAGGAAAGATCAAGCAGTAGCAGTATAGAACAAGTTACCAGGCGGGAGAGGGGACGTAGTTTATCAAGGTCTCGGAACATGAGTAAAACTACAAATACTAATAGGAGTAGAAGCCCACATGCACATGAGATTTTGGTGGCTTCCAATAAATTATATGAAAAGTTATCAAAGATGCTAAACAGCAAGAATTGCATAGTTGGAGTGAATTTGGAGTATACACGGAAGTACCGGATAGGGGACAAAGAACTCTATCTCACAGATGGATTTGCACGGAAAAGGTTCTTCCGGATGGAACTTATAAGGCAAAGGCCAGGCTTGTGGCAAGGGGATTTGAAGAAAGCTTAGAAGATCAGGATTTAAGGGTAGATTCACCGACAGGAGGAAAGGTTAATTTTCAAGATCTTCTTTTAGCCACAAAGGCATGGGAATGCAAATCTATAGATATGAAAGCTGCCTTCTTGCAGGGTCATCAGCCCCAGAGAGACAATTTTCTCCGACCTCCTAAAGAAGCAGCTGACACTGAAGGGGTATTCTGGAAGTTGAACAAATGTGTATGTGGTTTAAATGTTGCATCGAGAGTCTGGTATTTTTCGGTAAGGTCAGTTTTGTTAAAGTTAGGCTGTTACCAGTTGAAAGTAGATCCGGTAATGTTTTACTGGCACTATAAAGGGAACCTTTCTGGCATCTTTATGATGCATGTCAAATAATTTTTGTGGGGTGGGACTAGTGATTTTGAAGCTTTTGTAATCTCTGGTTTGAGGAAAGAACTCAGGGTCGGAAGTCAGGCTTCCGGTGCATTTAAATATATTGGACTGGAAATCAGACAGACGAAGTTAGGGGCAACTTTACGTCAGCAATCTTATGTGGAAAGCATCAGCCCAGTAGCAATTAGTCGTGGCCGGGTTTTCACAAAAAGATGCAAGGTTTCAAAGATGGAAAAAGAGCAACTGCAAAGTTTAATTGGGCAACTGAATTGGTTAGGTAGACAGACTAGACCAGACGTGAGTTTTGATGTCTTAGAGTTGAGTACAAAAATGAATGATCCCAAAGTGGAAGACATAATAACAGCAAATAAAGCGTTTGGCCAAACTAAAAAAAAAAATGCAGGAGTGTGTTTTGAGGTTCCAGGTGTTAGGTGACAGTAGGCACTTGAAATTCATAGTTTATAGTGATGCGTCCTATGCAAATCAAGCACAAGAGGTTTTATCATTTTCATTGTTAATGAAGGGCGTCTGTTTCTCTGATTTTTTTTTTTCTTCAAAAAAAAAAATTGGGGGAAAAAAGGGGGGAAATTGCGTATGTGTTTTTGAGTTTCTTTAAATTTTGTTTTCACCTAATTATTTTTTTCTCCAAGGAAGGGGAGACTGTTAAGTAATGGGTTAAGAGTTAAGTAATGCATTAAGAGACATTGCAATTAGTTGTCTCATTTATGTTAAGTATCCAATGATTGACACTGATATGTAAAGGGGCTTCAGGTGGCCCTTGTGTCAGGTGGTGTGTTGTTGGAGTTTTGTGCAGAGGCTGTGGAAGTGAAATAAATGGTTTGGTGAAAAGGAACGGGACTTCTGACTCTTCATATAACGGCAACTAAAACGTATAACATACATGAATAGGATGGGAATGGAGGGATACGGACCCAGGAAGTATAGAAGATTTTAGTTTAGACGGGCAGCATGGTCGGCACAGGCTCGGAGGGCCAAAGGGCCTGTTCCTGTGCTGTACGTTTCTTTGTTCTTTGTTCATTGAAATAATGATCAAACATAATTAGGAGATAAAAGAGGACAGGTGGTCAAACGTTTGGTCAAAGAAGGGTATTACGGGACATACTAAAGGAGGAGTGAGAGGTGGAATAAGTTTAGGAGGGGCCATGGGTTAAGTCCAAAGCTTGGGACCCAGGCAGGTGAAAGTGCAGTCAACTCTGTTGCAGTGATAAAAATTGGTGATACACGAGGCCAGAATTGGAGGAGTGCGAAGTTCTCAGAGGCTGGACAGGACACCAGAGTATGGCTGGCAGCTTACAATCCTATCTGGTACTAAAGGTTTGAACAGAAGCCAAGTTTCCATTAGTTACGTTGGCTGGTGATTGATTATAGACTCTGCACACTGAGTGCAGGACCATTTGAGCAGTTAGCTTTAACGTTTGATCAGATGCATTTTCGAGGATGCTAGTCCGTACTTGTTTAATTTTCATGGAATGTTTTTATTTATTCATGGTGAGCAGCTATTGCCATTGCCAAGATGGTGCTGAGTCACTGCAGTCAGGGTGGTGAGGGTGCTCCTGTTGGGGAGGTAATTCCAAGATTTTGGACCAGCGACAGTGAAGAAATGGTGATAGATTTCTAAGTCAGGATGGTGTGTGTGACTTGGAGGGAAACTGGCACACTGAAGTAAGTTCCATGCATCTGCTGCCCTTGTCCATCGGGATGGTAGAGATCGGTGGTTTAGAAGATGATGTCAGTGGCAAGCTGCTCCAATGCATTTTGTAGATGTACACACTGCTCCTGCTGTGCACCAGTGGTGGAGGGAGCGAATGTTTAATGTGGTGGGTGGGGTACCAGTTCAGTGGTCTGTTTTGTCATGGATGAGGTCAAGTTTCTCATAGTCATATATATAGGAGTTTGCCCAGCCAAGTGAAGAGTTTCTTTATTCGTTCATGGGATGTGGGTGCCGCAGGCTGTGCCAGCATTTATTGCCCATCCCTGAGGGAATTTAAGTGTCAACCACATTGCTGTGGGACTGGAGTCACGTGTAGGCCAGACCGGGTAAGGATGACGGATTACCTTCCCTAAACGACATTAGCGAACCAGTTGGGCTTTTACAACAATCAATAATGGTTTCATGGTCACCTTTAGACTTTCCAGATTTTTATTAGATTCAAATTGGATGTTTGAAGTTTTTTAATGGATTAACATATGTATGTTGCTCAGCTAACAGGTGTGTTTTCTTCCCCATGTCCCCCACCCCTGCTCTTTCCAGGTCTGACCCTATGGCACCATTTGTATCAGGAGGAGATGATCTCGACCCATTTGGGTATGAATGCATTTATTTGATAAATATCTTCATGTCTCCGTGTTGTCTCTCTCAAACTTAGTCAAACATAATGATTCTAACTGTGGGAACCTTTGGAGAATGTTTTCAGTGGTGAAGACTGCACATATTCCAAGCCTGGGCTACTGAACGCAAACACAAGATGAAAACTAAAGTCAATCTTTGTTCTTTGAATCGAGAATACAGACTTCAGTTTTGGACTTGTGTCCATTTCAGGTTGATCGGTCTGTAACACTGAGCTATACCGATTAGTGTCGGCTGCTTGCTGTGATGGATGGTTATACAGACATGTTTACATTTTCAAATCCATTCATGCCTCACCCCACCTCCATTAGGCATACAACCCTCCAAGAATTATAAGCCCCTCTATCCTGGCTTCATTCACATCCACAATTTTAATCATTACTCCATTGACATGCCTGCCTTGAGCTGCCAGGTCTCTAAGCTCTGGAGTTACCTCCCTAAACCTCTCTGCCTCTCTTTCTCCTTCAAGACATTCTTTAAAAACTACCACTTTCGCCATGATCTTCTTATGTGGTTCGATATCAGTCTTTGTCCCAGAACACTCCTGTGAAGCACCTTGGAACATTAAAGGTGCTATAGAAATTAAAGTTATTATTGAGAGGTGCTGTGGGTTATACAGAGACCCCAGGAGAATAACGGTTGTTTAATATTGCACCATTTACTTGTTCCTTTGCCTCTCTAAGTAAGGTAGATATCCCACAGATCCCATGTGCACTGCCTTGTGTGGTTTAGGACATCACTTGTTGAAATTGAATTGCTGGGTTGAACAATCCTAGTTTTTGAAGATGAATTGGTGAAAACCATTAAAGGGCATTTAATTTATTTCTCTGTGATCCTGGGTGTGAGTATCATCTCTGCTTTAATCCCCAAGTACAGTTGCGCTTAACCAGCCTGAGTCCTGCTGTCAGAGTAAAATGTCCCATCCTGTTCCTCTGCATCACCTTCATATTTTGATATTCCACACCCAACACAACAGAAAAAACAGTGCATTTAGTACCTATCAAATAAAGTATTTTGTGCATGAAAATCCTAAACCTCATTGCCTCATACAAATTGTTATTATCTGCGCAGGGGTTTGTGTCGGTAAGGTCTTGTTTTGATCTTTGTAATGCTTTTGTGTCCAATTTAGTTTAAATATATTCTGAGTTTCATGGAGGTTAATCTCTGGAGCACTTCCCATCTCCATTTAAAAATGACGCAGCAAAGACGAGGGCAATAATTAACTATACAAACCATTTACTTCTAGGATCAATTTGTGCGTGAATCCTGTCTGAATGAAGGAATAGTATTATACAGAATTATTTTTCTTCTTTTGCGTTCAAAGAAGGCGTTTCCAATGCAACGACATTGCCACCAACTACCTCTTCACTTCGTTTTCATTGCCTCTTATAATGAATATTTATTTCAATCCTTATTCCCACACTTCTTTCATGAGGTGTGGGTATCGCCGGGCAAGGACAGTATTTGTTGTCCGTCACCAATTTTCCTGGAGCTGAATGGCATGCACGGCATTTCAGAGGCCGGTTAAGAGCCAACCACGTTACTTTGGATCTGGAGTAATATGTAGATTTTCTTCCCTAAAGGATATTAGTGAATCTGATGGGTTTTAAGAATTGATGAGTTTCAAGGTCACCACTACTGAGACTAGTTTTCAATTCCAGATTTAATTAATTGAATTTAAATTCCTCCAGCTGCCTTGGTGGGGTTGTGACCCATGTTCCCAGAGCATTAGTCTGGATTACTTGTCCAGCGACAATACCATCTCCCCCGCGAAAGGGACAACTGCTGGACGTTTTGCTTCTTTTAAAACCTCCAGCTTATAAAATCTGTAACTGCTTCTGTATTGAGTACGAGAGATTTACTCCCAAGTTGGTTCACAGGCTTGTTTAGTAAAGGTAAACAGTGAAGGTTATAGAGCAACTTGTTTAGATGATCGGTATTACCAGTGTCCTTAAAAACACGACGGAATCTTCCCTTCCAACTGCGTTTCATTAACTTAACAGAATTTAAAATCACTGCTCACAGCCATGTCCTCTATCCTTGGCATTTCTCCATCCTGTGTCAAATTTTAATTGTGTTCTCCCGTGTTTTACAACGTTCATTTCTGAATGCAAATGTTCCCTGATTAAACTGCAATTAAATATCAGTGTCCAGCTTGTAGTTGAACAGCAGCTTCTAATTGAGTGTGTACTGTATGATGGAAGATCTCAATCTGATTGCCCTTGATCAGTCAGTTTGCTTTGTATTACAGTACGTCCATGTGTAGCCCCGAGTCCCCATTATTATTCTGTAATTTATGAAGGTCAAGGGCAGTAAATCACCTCCCTTTTTAATCAAACCAACAGCGACTGGATTCTTCAAGTGTGATCGGCAGAGCATTTTTTCTCCATTTGGATAAGTAGGTGATTATGTTTCAGTGGACATGGTAATGCGTTTGTAGTCCTTTATTAACTGTATGCCGTTTTTTCCTAAAAGACTATATTACAGTTTGACCTGCCCTCTGCTTGAAATCTCAATTCATGAATTTTATTGCAGTTCAATGTTTCTGCTTTATGCAGTCATCGATTCTTTCTTGACCTCAAGGTTGTATCATGAGAGGAGCATTTGCTGATGAGAGGAATACTTGCATTTATATGGTGCCTTTCACACCCAATCATCTCAAAGCACTACATGTGCGGTAGCACAGCGGGTACCACTGTTACTTCACAGCTCCACGGTCGCAGGTTCGAATCCCGGCTTGGGTCACTCTGTGCGGAGTCCGTACGTTCTCCCTGTGTCGCGTGGGTTTCCTCCGGGTGCTCCGGTTTCCTCCCACAAGTCCCGAAAGATGTGCTTGTTAGGTGAATTGGACATTCTGAATTCTCCCTCTGTGTACCTGAACAGGCACCGGAATGTGGCGACTAGGGGATTTTCACAGTAACTTCATTGCAGTGTTAATGTAAGCCTACTTCATAGATTATCATAGAATTTACAGTGCAGAAGGAGGCCATTCGGCCCATCGAGTCTGCACCGGCTCTTGGAAAGAGCACCCTACCCAAGGTCAACACCTCCACCCTATCCCAGTAACCCCACCCAACACTAAGGGCAATTTTGGACACTAAGGGCAATTTATCATGGCCAATCCACCTAACCTGCACATCTTTGGACTGTGGGAGGAAACCGGAGCACCCAGTGGAAACCCACGCACACGCGGGGAGGATGTGCAGACTCCGCACAGTGGGAATAAAGATTATTATTAAACATGCATGGATTGCTGATCTGAAGTACACTGAAGCTAAGCAATTCACCGTGAACTAGTCCCAGAAACTGGGTCAGAATCGTTCCATACAATCCCGCATTGTCTTCTCACGACAACTTTTAATTAAATGCTTCTGGGTTTAAATATCTTGCTCACTTAAAGGGTAGGAGACAATGCAGAAGGAGACTCCTGGCCCCAAATATTTTGGGGATATAGAAAGAAGAAATCAGTCCGACGAGTGAGAATGTGGGGACAGAGATTGGAGGCAGGTGTGTCTGTCCAACTAGTGCTGGTATGGAGGTGGAGAGAAAGGTGTCTGCCTAATTGGTGACAGCGTTGTTTTGTTCCAATCTAGATATAACCAAGCCCATGTTTTAAAGGGGAGGAATGGGAGTCTCCAGTCCACCATTTTACTGCCATTTGGATATCTGATCCACATTGAGTGGTCAAGTTCATTACTGAACTCGGGTGTCATTATGAAACCCATGCAATATTAGTTGTGGCATTTGCTACTGAAGCTGCCCTTCTCCCCATGGACCTATACTTATGCTAACTTTCTTCCTCTCCCTGGTGTCCTGGCCAATGTTTATTCCTCAAATAATATCACTGAAAATCAAATGATCTTGTTATCTCATTGCTGTTTGTGAGACCTTTTCTTGTGTACCTATGTGTTGCGTCCTCTCAGCATTGCGCTGAAGGTTCAGTCTAGATTATGTGCTCTATTCTGTGGTGAGAGTGTTATCAATGGGACAGCATTGACACAATCATCTTAATGGTGGGTACTTTCTCCAACCTGTCTTTGTCAACGTGGTTGTGTATCCCAGGAATGACTGATTTTCGAGCTTCACTGTCTGTTGGGAAGAACCATGGGATGAAGACTAACTGGTACAACCAGTGGTCACATTGGTGCCACGGCCGTATGCTGTATTGGCCTTAGTTTGACATCACTGCCCCAAACCACATCATTATGCCCACTGGCAAAAAGGCAACTGATTGGGATTGTTGAAAGTGGAAACTAAGGACAGCATGGTAACCTGTAAGGCAGTGGTTAGCACTGCTGCCTCACAGCACCAGGGACCCGGGTTAACACAGCTGTCTCACAGTGTCAGCGACCCGGGTTAGCACTGCTGCCTCACAGCAACAGGGACCCAGGTTAACACTGCTGCCTCACAGCACTAGGGAACCGGGTTAACACTGCTGCCTCACAGCAACAGGGACCCGGATTAACACTGCTACCTCACAGCACCAGGGACCCGGGTTAACACTGCTGCCTCACAGCACCAGGGACCCGGGTTAGCACTGCTGCCTCACAGCAACAGGGACCCGGATTAACACTGCTACCTCACAGCACCAGGGACCCGGGTTAACACTGCTGCCTCACAGCACTTGGGAACCGGGTTAGCACTGCTGCCTCACAGCACCAACAACCCGGGTTAGCACTGCTGCCTCACAGCACCAGGGACCCGGGTTAGCACTGCTGCCTCACAGCACTAGGGAACCGGGATAGCACTGCTGCCTCACAGCACCAGGGACCCGGGTTAGCACTGCTGCCTCACAGCAACAGGGACCCGGATTAACACTGCTACCTCACAGCACCAGGGACCCAGGTTAGCACTGTTGCCTCACAGCACCAGGGACCCAGGTTAGCACTGCTGCCTCACAGCACCAGGGACCCGGGTTAGCACTGTTGCCTCACAGCTCCAGGGACTCTGGTTAGCACTGCTGCCTCACAGCACTAGGGAACCGGGTTAGCATTGCTGCCTCACAGCACCAGGGACCCAGGTTAGCACTGCTGCCTCAGCACTAGGGACCCCCGGGTTCAATTCCGGTCTTGGGTTACTGTCCGTGTGGTGTTTGCACTTTCTCCCCGTGTCTCTGGATTGCCTCCGGATGCTCTGGTTTCCTCCCACAGTCCAAAGATGTGCAGGTTAGGTAGATTGGCCATGCGAAATTGCCCCTTCGTGTCCAAAGGTTCGGTGGGGTTATGGGGGTTACAGAGATTGGGCGGGGAGTGGGCCTAGATAGGGTGCTCTATCAGATGGTGGGTGTAGGCTCAATGGACCAAATGGCCTCCTTCTGCACTGTAGGGATTCTACGATTCCTGTGTGAATGGACAATCACAAGGACATCTGCATAGTGCTGTTCTTTAACATTGTTACAAGAGGTAAGGGCAAGCGTACGCTTTTTTGCTGCTCAAGTCTGCTCTGTCATTCAACTGTAGCATGGCTGATGATCTATCCCTGCTCCATTTTCCTGCGCTATCCCCATATCCCTTTTGGTGTCCAAAAATCTATCAATCTCAGTCTTGCACATATTCAGTGAGTGAGTATCTCAGTCCTCAGTAGCAGAAAATTCTTCTCTCTTTCTCTTTTTTGCCTGAGATTCTGAAAAAAGCTTGACATGCAGTCATCTCACCTTTGCAGTTATAGCAGCAGTTGATTGGTTAATAAGCAGATGAATTAATAATTGCCTCAGGAAGCTTTAATCTGTTTTGTAATTGAAGTGGTGCGATTGAGTCTGTCCGTGCTGTTAAAGTTCTTAGTTATAAGTCCCCTCTGGCTCTGTTTTCAGACATTTATCTGCACTGCGTTCAAGTTGCACTTAATTTGTGATGTGAAATCATGCCAGACAGTGTATTGTTAAGTTGAATATTTTGTTCCTTTCAACTGCTGGTGACATTCAGCAGATTTTGCAGGCTTGCATTCAATGTCTGTCGTTTCTACCAGTTCCTGCCCCAGCCCCGGCCCCGGCCCCAGCCCCTGCCCCAGCCCCTGCCCCAGCCCCTGCCCCAGCCCCAGCCCCTGCCCCTGCCCCTGCCCCAGCCCCAGCCCCAGCCCCAGCCCCAGCCCCAGCCCCAGCCCCAGCCCCAGCCCCTGCCCCAGGCGCAGTCCCAGTCCCTGCCCCTGTCCCTGCCCCAGTCCCTGCCCCAGTCCCAGTCCCAGTCCCTGCCCCAGTCCCAGTCCCAGTCCCTGCCCCAGCCCCAGTCCCTGCCCCTGCTCCAGCCCCAGTCCCTGCTCCAGCCCCAGCCCCTGCCCCTGTCCCACACCCTTCCCCTGCCCCAGTCCCACACCTTGCCCCTGACCCAGTCCCTGCCCCTGACCCAGGCGCAGTCCCAGTCCCTGCCCCTGTCAAAGTCCCAGCCGCTGCCCCTGCCTCAGGCCCAATCCCAGCCCCTGCCCCTGCCCCTGCCCTTGCCCCTGCCCCGGCCCCTGCCCCGGTCCCAGCCGCTGCCCCTGCCCCAGTGCCTGCCCCTACCCCTTCCCCTGTCCCTACCCCAGTCCCTACCCCAGTCCCTGGCCCAGCCCCTACTCCAGTCCCAGTCCCTGTCCCTGTCCCAGTCTCTGTCCCAGTCTCTGTCCCAGTCTCTGTCCCAGTCTCTGTCCCTGTCCCTGTCCCTGTCCCTGTCCCCGTCCCCGTCCCTGTCCCTGTCCCTGTCCCCGCCCCCGTCCCTGCCCCTGTCCCAGTCCCAGTCCCTGCCCAAGTCCCAGTACCAGTCTCTGCCCCAGTCCCAGTCCCTGCCCCTGTCTCTACCCCAGTGTTATGGGCCAGGGTTTAGAAAACCCCACAGTGTATCGTGGAGTTCACCTGACTCACAACATTTAATAGATTGTGGTATGGGGAGCACACGGCCCACTCTACAGGTGTGGTACAGCAAAAATCAATTTTTTTTTTAAAGCAAGACAATGTTTATTCTATGAACTCAAGTTAACCTTTTTAAAACATACAGTGAACATCTTAGCAACCATTAATTCAAATACAACCCCCAAAGAATACAACACTAAGTAATCCTTAATCACTTCCCAAACAACATCCAGTTGACAAAAGACCCTTTTAACACCGAGATCAGGTTTATATTCTCTAATGAGAGCAGTTATCCCTTTGAAATCACCCAAATGAACACTCTTTAGCTTGTGGAGAGATCCATGCACATCTGCTGGCTTTAACTGCAGCTCTCCACTCTGAAAACAAAACTAAATACTCACTATAGCAGCCTGCTCAAAAACACAAGTAAATCAGACATACAGCCCAGCTCCACCCACTCTCTGACATCACTGCAGTAATAAACACCCCTTTCTTAAAGGTACACCCACTACAGTTATTCTATAAAAAACACCCATTTCATAAAGGTACTCTCACATGACACCTCCCCCCAAGAAAAAAAACCATTAGCTTCAAGGTGGTTTCATTTTTTACCTTTTCACTTTCCTTTAAGAAATGCACACCGTAAATATACTTTTGTGTTTGAAATAACAACACATGCAAACAGGTATAATAATATCGTCCATTTTTTGTTCTTCTTCCTCCAACTGGAATCCTTCTCGATTGACAGTCTCTTTGAACAAGAAGGTCTATGCACGACCCATCCATTTCTCTACGCCTCGGCATTTCTCTTTAAAGGCAGATACTTTAGTGCAATCTGATCACAGAGTCCCTTGTAATTCACCAACACAAGAGCATTGGTTATCACAGCTTTCAGGCAGCCAAATGCCTGTCGAAACTCTGCTGTCCACTAAAATTTTTGACGTTTCTTCAAGTCCATCAGTGGAGCAACCACACTACAAAACATTTGCACAAATGTTTGATCAAATCCACTCATGCCAAGAAATCGCATTATTTCCCTTTGTGATGAGGGTATTGGAAACTCCTCAATAACTGTTGTCTTCACATCCCGTGTGACCATTCGACCCTGTCCGATTGTATGGCCAAGGAAAGTGACTTGAGCTTTTCCAAATTCACTTTTGGCTGGGTTTATCACCAAACCCGCCTCCTGAAGTCGATCGAATAACTCCATCAGATGTTTCAAATGTTCTTTCCATGTCTGGCTGAAAATTACCAGATCGTCGATGTATACCGCACAATTGGGTAATCCGGAAACAACTTTGTTAGTTAACCGTTAAAATGTGGCTGGGGCATTTTTCATGCCAAATGGCATAACTTTGAATTGGTATATACCATCTGGAGTCACAAAAGCTGAAATCACCTTCGCCCTTTCAGATAAAGGTACCTGCCAGTAACCTTTAAGTAAATCCAGTTTGGAAATAAAAGCTGATTGTCCCACTTTCTCAATGCAATCCTCCAAACGTGGGGTAGGATAAGAGTCCGTTCTTGTAACTGCATTAACCTTTCTATAGTCCACACACAACTGTTAGGTACCATCTGGTTTTGGTACCATCACTATGGGTGAGCTCCATTGGCTGCAACCCACTTCAATTATCCCATTTTTAAGCATACTCTCAATCTTTTTGTTAACCTGTGCTAATTTTAAAGGGTTAAGTCTGTATGGACGTTGTTTGATTGGAACAGCATTTCCCACATCTACATCATGTATAGCCATTTTAGTACTTCCCAATTTATCTCTACAAACTTGCCCATGTGATATCAATAACTCTTTCACCTCAGTCCGTTTTTTTACTTGAAGGTAACTCAACAATTTATCCCAATTTTTAAGAACATCCTCATTTTCCAATTTAATTTGAGGTATGTCAAATTCACAGTCATCTGGATTTGGTTCATACTTTGAGTTAGAATCATTAAAACCTCCTTTTTCTCTCCTTCCCTTTCAAAGTACCTTTTAAGCATATTCACATGACACACTCGGTGAGTCTTCCTTCTATCTGGTGTTTTTACCACATAATTCACCTCACTTAATTTCCTTTCAATCTGATACGGTCCACAAAACCTAGCTTTTACCACTCTACATACTAAAACTTTATCTCCACTGGCAAAACTACGAACTTTGGATTTCTTGTCTGCTACCCGTTTCATCACATTTTGTGCAACTTTTAAATGTTGTCTAGCCAATTCACCTGCTCCATTTAATTGTTCCCTAAAATTTGACATGTAATCCAATAATGTAATTTCCGATTTCTAACTCACCAATTATTGTTTAATTTAAGTGGTCCTCTTACCTCATGACCAAAAATTAGTTCAAAAGGACTGAATTTGGTTGACTCATTAGGTGCATCCCCAATTGCAGTACGAACCTTGAGGTAAAATTCGATCCTTGATCCGATTGCATTTCTGTGGGTAGTCCTTATCTAGTAAAGAATTTAAGTAACTCCTCCCCAATCTTTTGAGCTGTAATATTATGTACTGGAATGGCCTCTGGAAACCTAGTAGACACATCCATTATCATCAAAAGATATGGGGCGGTATTCTCCCCTACCCGACGGTGCCGCAGGTCCCGGCGCTGAGGAGTGGCATGAACCACTCCGGCGTCAGGCTGCCCCAAAGATGCGGAAACCTCCGCACCTTCAGGGGCTAGGCCGGCCCCGGAGTGGTTTGCGCCGCGCCGGCCGGCGCGAGTTGGCGCATGCGCAGGAGTGCCAGCATGTGCTGCCGTCACCCCAGCGCATGCACAGGGGTGGTTCATCTCCGCGTCACCCATTGCGGAGGACCGCAGCAGCAAGGTCCCGTCGGCAAATACCTGGTGTAACATACGCCGGCGGAACTGGCTGAAAACGGGCAGCCACTCGGCCCATAGTGGACCGGAGAATCACGGGGGGGGGGGCGCTACCAGCGGCCGCCGACCGGCGCGGCACAATTCCAGCCCCCTCCAAATCTCCGGTGCCTGAGAATTCGGCAGCCGGCGGGGGCGGGATTCACGCCGCCCCCCCGGCGATTCGCCGACCCAGCGGGGGGTCGGAGAATCCCGCCAATTGATTCCCACTTTTCGTTTTAGAAAGTGGTCCTCCACAATCAATTAGGACCCGTGTAAAAGGTTCGTCAAATGCTGGAATGGGTATTAAGGGCGCTGGTTTTATCACTGCTTGATGTTTCCCTATCACTTGACATGTGTGACATGATTGACAAAATTTAACTACATCTTTATGTAGTCCAGGCCAATAAAAATGTTTCTGGATTTTTGCTTGAGTTTTCCTTATTCCCAAATGACCTCCCACTGGTACCTCATGTGCAACTCGCAACACCTCCTTTCTATACCCTACCGACAATACTACTTGATGAACTTCTGCCCACTTTTCATCTGCCTGCATATGTAAAGGTCTCCATTTTCTCATCAAGACATCACTTTTACGGTAATAACACTCTTGGTATACACTCCGATTCCTCTTCGTATATGCTTTCTGATATATCCATTTTATTTCTACATCTTTCTGTTGTAATTCCGCCAATTTTCCTGAACTAAAAATATCCACCTCATCCTCCACCTGTTCTTGTTCTTTTTCAACCATCTGATCAAAAATCGTTTCTGATAATTGCACTTCAACTTCATCTTCACTCTTTGATTTCTCCTCTTGTCTTAACCTGTGACTTTGCGACCTTGTTACTACACAATCCGGAAAAATCCCAGGATACTCGTCCTTCAACACTTCAGTTGTCTGATTTTCCACTGGCTTATCAACCACAGTAGGCATCACTCCCACCTGTGATCCAGCTATATCATTACCCAAGATAAACTGTATTCCTGGACAAGATAGTCTCTCTATTACTCCTGCTACCACTTCACCACTCTTCACTGGACCTTCCAACCTTACCTTATATAATGGAACACTACTCCTCTCAACCTGAATTCCACATATTACTACCTTTTCTGGCAACATTCTTCCCAAACCACATAACTCCTCATCTCTTACCATTAAAGATTGACGAGTTCCCGTATCTCTTAAAATTGTGACTTCTTTACCTGCTCCCCCTGATACACATTAGTAAACTTTACCCACAAAAGTAAATTCTTTAAAGAGATCTGGCACCTTCTTATCAATCACCTCTTGATCAGGCTGTACAATCTTTTGCACCTCCTTCGCTTCACTTGGGCTTTCCTTCACCACTTTACCAAACCCCATTGTCTTATCCTGCTTTACCACATCAGCTTTCCCAGTGCTTTTATTCAACCACAAACACTGACTTTACATGGCCTAGTTTATTACAGTGAAAACATTTGAAACTTTTCATGTCTCTTCCACCCTCCTGGATTTCTTTTTTAGTCTGAGGTACACTCTCCTTACTATCTCCCATCAGATCACCTTTACCTCTAGAGTATTTCTCATGTCTCCAGTTTCTATCCCGCACTGGCTGAAACTGATGTCGGAAACCAAGCTTTGATTTATGAACTAATTCATAATCATCGGCCATTTCTGCTGCTAACCTCGCAGTTTTAACCCTCTGCTCTTCCACATGAGGTCTCACTACATCAGGAATTGAATTTTTAAACTCTTCCAAAAGCATAATTTTTCTGAGAACTTCATACTTTTGGTCTATTTGCAAAGCCCTTATCCACCTGTCAAAATTACTCTGTTTGATCCTTTCAAACTCCATGTATGTTTGACCAAATTCTTTCCTTAAATTTCTAAACCTTTGTCTGTAGGCTTCAGGCACTAGTTCATATGCACTTAAGATGGATTTCTTCACCTCCTCATACGTCCCAGATACCTCCTCCGGTAGTGATGCAAACATTTCACTAGCCCTACCTACCAGCTTTGTTTGAATCAGTAATACCCACAGGTCCTGTGGCCATTTCATTTGTTTAGCCACCTTCTCAAAAGAAATGAAAAAGGCTTCTACCTCCTTCTCGACAAACCTTGGCAATGCTTGGACATATTTAAATAGATTCCCACCAAGCCTTCGACTTTGATGCTCTTCCTCACTCTCCTCATCACCATCATCCAACTGTACGTTTCCCTTTACGTCTGCCAATTTTAACTGACTGTCATGTTTCATGGCCATTTTCTGAAGTTCAAACTCTCTCTCTTTACCTTTTTCCCTGATCTGTCTCTCTCTCTTTCTCTCTCTCTTTCTTTTTCCTCTCTCTCTTTCTTTTTTCTCTCTCTTTCGTATTCAAGCTGCTTTAATTCTTTCTCATATTCCATTTGTTTAATTTGTAACTGAATTTTTGCTATTTCCAATGAGTCAAACTGTATCTTGGGCAACTTTAAATGCTTAGCCACCGCAATAATTACCTCCTCATTTCGCATTTTGTCAGGTAATGTTAACAGCAATGTTTTTGCCAAATCTAACAGTCTGCTTTTAGTCTCTGTCCGTAAGGTATTGTGTGTGACCGGCTCCACCCCAAAAAACTTCAGAGCCTCTGAAAGGGCCATTGTCCACAACACTCCCCACTTAAACTGGAATAGCACACCTGAAAAGCAACCACAATATGCTCACCCCTCACTGTCTTTAAGCTCACTAAGCCAATCCAATAGATAGACTTTTATCCCGGACGAGCCCCCAATATGTTATGGGCCAGAGTTTAGAGAACCCCAAAGTGGATCATGGAGTTCACCTGACCCACAACTTTTAATAGATTGTGGTATGGGGAGCACACGGCCCATTCTACAGATGTGGTACAGCAGAAATTTAAAAGTATTTTTTAAAGCAAAACAATGTTTATTCTATGAACTCAAGTTAACCTTTTTCAAACATACAGTGAACATCTTAGTAACCATTAATTCAAATGCAACCCTCAAAGAATACAACAATAAGTAATCGTTAATAAATTCCCAAACAACATCCAGAAGCCAAAAGACCCTTTTAACACCGAGATCAGGTTTAGATTCTCTAAAGAGAGCAGTTATCCCTTTGAAATCACCCAAATGAACACTCTTTAGCTTGTCGAGAGATCCATGCACATCTGCTGGCTTTCACTGCAGCTCTCCTCTCTGAAAACAAAACTTAAAAACTCACTCTATAGCAGCCTGCTCAAAAACGCAAGTAAATCAGACAGACAGCCCAGCTCCACCCACTCTCTGACATCACTGCAGTAATAACCACCCATTTCTTAAAGGTACACCGACTACAGTTATTTTAAAATAGCACCCATTTCTTAAACGTACTATCATATGACACCAGTCCCTGATCCAGTCCCTGATCCAGTCCCTGCCCCAGTCCTAGTCCCTGTCCCTGCCCCAGTCCCTGCCCCTTCTCCTGTCCCAGTCGCCTGCCCTGCCCCAGTCCCTGCCCCTGTCCCAGTCCCTGTCCCAGTCCCTGTCTCAGTCCCTGTCCCAATCCCTGTCCCAATCCCTGCCCCAGTCCCTGCCCCAGTCCCTGCCCCAGTCCCTGCCCCAGTCCCTGCCCCAGTCCCTGCCCCTGCCCCTGCCCCAGCCCCTGTCCCAGTCCCTGCCCCTGTCCCAGTCCCTGCCCCATTCCCTGCCCCTGTCCCTGTCCCTGTCCCTGTCCCAGTCCCTGCCCCTGCCCCTGTCCCAGTCCCTGCCCCTGTCCCAGTCCCTGCCCCTGTCCCAGTCCCTGCCCCTGCCCCTGTCCCAGTCCCTGCCCCTGTCCCAGTCCCTGCCCCTGTCCCAGTCCCTGCCCCTGTCCCAGTCCCTGCCCCTGTCCCAGTCCCTGCCCCGTCCCAGTCCCTGCCCCAGTCCCAGCCCCAGTCCCAGTCCCAGCCCCAGTCCCTGCCCCAGTCCCAGTCCCTGCCCCAGTCCCAGTCCCTGCCCCTGTCCCAGTCCCTGCCCCTGTCCCAGTCCCTGTCCCAGTCCCTGCCCCAGTCCCTGCCCCTGCCCCAGTCCCTGCCCCTGCCCCAGTCCCAGTCCCTGCCCCAGTCCCTGCCCCAGCCCCAGCCCCTGCCCCAGCCCCAGCCCCAGTCCCTGCCCCAGTCCCTGCCCCAGTCCCAGTCCCAGCCCCAGTCCCAGTCCCAGTCCCTGTCCCTGTCCCTGTCCCTGTCCCAGTCCCAGTCCCAGTCCCAGCTCCAGTTTCTGCCCCTGCTCCAGTTTCTGCCCCTGCTCCAGTTTCTGCCCCTGCCCCAGTTTCTGCCCCTGCCCCAGTTCCTGCCCCTGCCCCAGTTCCTGCCCCTGCCTCAGTTCCTGCCCTGCCCCAGTTCCTGCCCCTGCCCCAGTTCCTGCCCCTGCCCCAGTTCCTGCCCCTGCCCCAGTTCCTGCCCCTGCCCCAGTTCCTGCCCCTGCCCCAGTTCCTGCCCCTGCCCCAGTTCCTGTCCCTGCCCCAGTTCCTGCCCCTGCCCCAGTTCCTGCCCCTGCCCCAGTTCCTGCCCCTGCCCCAGTTCCTGCCCCTGCCCCAGTTCCTGCCCCTGCCCCAGTTCCTGCCCCTGCCCCAGTTCCTGCCCCTGCCCCAGTTCCTGCCCCTGCCCCAGTTCCTGCCCCTGTCCCAGTTCCTGCCCCTGTCCCAATCTCTGCCCCTGTCCCAGTCTCTGCCCCTGTCCCAGTCTCTGCCCCTGTCCCAGTCTCTGCCCCTGTCCCAGTCTCTGCCCCTGTCCCAGTCTCTGCCCCTGTCCCAGTCTCTGCCCCAGTCCCTGCCCCTGCCCCAGTCCCTGCCCCTGCCCCAGTCCCTGCCCCTGCCCCAGTCCCTGCCCCTGCCCCAGTCCCACTCCCACTCTACAGGTGTGGTACAGCAGAAATCGAAAAGTATTTTTTAAAGCAAAACAATGTTTATTCTATGAACTCAAGTTAACCTTTTTAAAACATACAGTGAACATCTTAGCAACCATCAATTCAAATACAACCCCCAAAGAATACAACACTAAGTAATCCTTAATAACTTCCCAAACAACATCCAGAAGACAAAAGAAACACCTTTTAACACCGAGATCAGGTTTAGATTCTCTAATGAGAGCAGTTATCCCTTTGAAATCACCCAAATGAACACTCTTTAGCTTGTCGAGAGATCCATGCACATCTGCTGGCTTTCACTGCAGCTCTCATCTCTGAAAACAAAACTAAATGCTCACTATAGCAGCCTGCTCAAAAACGAAAGTAAATCAGACAGACAGCCCAGCTCCACCCACTCTCTGACATCACTGCAGTAATAAACACCCATTTCTTAAAGGTCCACTCACTGCAGTTATTCTATAAAAAACACCCATTTCGTAAAGGTACTCTCACATGCCTCTGGGGCAGGACTCCTACATCAGACTCCTAGGACTCCTACATCAGACTCCTATTTATTGACTACAGCTCCGCCTTCAACACCATAATCCCAGCCAAGCTCATATCAAAGCTCCAAAACCTAGGACTTGGCTCTCCACTCTGCAACTGGATCCTCGATTTTCTGACCAACAGACTACAATCAGTAAGAATGAACAACAACACCTCCTCCACAATAGTCCTCAACACCGGCGTCCCGCAAGGCTGAGTACTTAGCCCCCTACTCTACTCCCTGTACACACACGACTGCTTGGCAAAACTTGGTTCCAACTCCATCTACAAGTTTGCTGACGATACGACGATAGTGGGCCGGATCTCGAATAACGACGAATCCGAATACAGGAGGGAGATAGAGAATCTAGTGGAGTGGTGTAGCGACCACAATCTCTCCCTCAATGCCAGCAAAACTAAAGAGCTGGTAATTGACTTCCGGAAGCAAAGTACTGTACACACTCCTGTCAGCATCAACGGGGCCGAGGTGGAGATGGTTAGCAGTTTCAAATTCCTAGGGGTGCACATCTCCAAAAATCTGTCCTGGTCCACCCACGTCGACGCTACCACCAAGAAAGCACCACAGCGCCTATACTTCCTCAGGAAACTAAGGAAATTTGGCATGTCCACATTAACCCTTACCAACTTTTACAGATGCACCATAGAAAGCATCCTATCGGGCTGCATCACAGCCAAGTATGGCAACTGCTCGGCCCAGGACCGCAAGAAGCTTCAGAGAGTCGTGAACACCGCCCAGTCCATCACACGAACCTGCCTCCCATCCATTGGCTCCATCTACACCTCCCGCTGCCTGGGGAAAGCGGGCAATATAATCAAAGATCCCTCCCACCCGGCTTACTCACTCTTCCAACTTCTTCCATCGGGCAGGAGATACAGAAGTCTGAGAACACGCACGAACAGACTCAAAAACAGCTTCTTCCCCACTGTCACCAGACTCCTAAATGACCCTCTTATGGACTGATTTCATTAACACTACACCCTGTATGCTTCATCCGATGCCAGTGCTTATGTAGTTACATTGTATATGTTGTGTTGCCCTATTATGTATTTTCTTTTATTCCCTTTTCTTCTCATGTACTTAATGATCTGTTGAGCTGCTCGCAGAAAAATGCTTTTCACTGTACCTCGGTACATGTGACAATAAACAAATCCAATCCAATCCAATAAAAAACACCCATTTCTTAAAGGTACTCTCACATGACACCAGTCCCGGTCCCGGTCTCTGACCCAGTCCCAGACCCTGTCCCTGCCCCAGTCCCAGCCTTATCCCTGCCCCAGCCCCTGTCCCAGTTTGTTACTCCGACAAACCTGGAAACTCGTGGGTTTTCTGTCATGTGCTCCTGTTGTAATAACAGGGATTGCACGGTAGCATTGTGGTTAGCACAATTGCTTCACAGCTCCAGGGTCCCAGGTTCGATTCCCGGCTTGGGTCACTGTCTGTGTGGAGTCTGCACATTCTCCCTGTGTGCGTGGGTTTCCTCCGGGTGCTCCTGTTTCCTCCCACAGTCCAAAGATGTGCAGGTTAGGTGGATTGACCATGCTAAATTGCCCTTCGTGTCCAAAATTGCCCTTAGTGTTGGATGGGGTTACTGGGTTTGGGTAGGCTGCTCTTTCCAAGAGCTGGTGCAGACTCGATGGGCCGAATGGCCGCCTCCTGCACTGTAAATTCTATGATTGTAAGGTGAAACCCAGAAATAATCCAATTTTTGGATAGGCCAGTTCCCAACTCCCTGCAGTAAGAGCAGCTTAAGCACAATAGCCTGAATCGAGGGGGGTCTCACATTTTTTGTAAGATCATGAAGTAGGGCATTCGGCCCATCAGGCCCACTCCGCCATTGACTAAGATCATGAATGATCTGATTGTGGCCTTAACCCGGTTTTCCCCATAACCCTTGACTCCCTTGTCAAACAAAATTCTGTCCACCTCAGCTTTTCGCACACTCAGGATGTCCTGAAGCATTTTACAACCACTAATGCACTTTTTTTGAAATGTAGTCACTGTTACTATGTTGAAAAGCAGATGCTATTTTATGTGCAGCAAGCTGCCTCCAATAACAGGCAGGTAAACGATCAAATTATCTGGTTTTAGATGTTCACCACAGAATAATCTTTGGCAAGAATTTCCCTGCTTTTCTACAAAATAGTGCCAGGGAATCTGTTACATCCACCTGAGAGGGCAAGCAGGGATTTGTTTTAACATTTCACCCAAAAGACGGCTCCTGTGACAGTGGAGCATTCATCAATACTGCACAGGGATTGTCAACTCGAGATAGAGGCGTTTGTTTTGAGATTCATTCTAAGAGGTACATTTGAAAGGGCTGGCCATGTTATCTCTGAGATTAATATTGAAATCTCGCCCTGAATGAATTGCCACATTCCCAGTTCATGTTATAGTTGGATGGGCAGATCTCATAACAGAACCCTGGCCCCAAATACAGTAACTTTAACTTTTTTTAAATAAAATGTGGAGGAACAGAATCACAGAACTGCTAATTAGTTTTACAACAAGAAAAAAACATTTATTAAACAGGAAAAAATTGGATTATGATGCAATATGTCTTTCCCCGAGAGAGCAATCCAGACAGAGGCAGTGAAAAAATCACTCTTGTAACACTCACCTGGGCATACACCTGCTGGCTCAGACAGAGGAAGCACCATGTGTCAATCCCTGGAATGAGAAGGCTGTGTGTAAACCACTCAGATCCTTGAACTGCAAGCCATTCATTAATTTCTCTTAGTAAGCTTCAATTGGCAGATTCCACACACACACACAGCTGTGAGCCTTGCTTCATTCATCTCCCTTCATGTTTTAGTAACTCTGAGGTGCCCTGGCCGCAATGTTTACAAATATCAACTACTTTGAAGAAAGTTAAGTGCTGTCAGTTTCCAGTTGAGCAGTTCAAAATCGCTCAAGCGTGAAGGGGTCACTGGAGGAGGGTGATACCCCTATATAGGAGGTCTCTGGGGGAGGGGTTGTGAGGGGAGGTTCTGGTGGGTGTGAACCTAAGTCAGTGTGAATTCCTCCTCAAAATGTCATCAGACATTTAGTTTACCTTTGAAGGCTGCTGTCCCACATCAAGTCTCGTTACTGCAATTGTCTCTTTGACTCAGAACACTTTTAAAAAATAAATTTAGAGTACCCAATTATTTTTCCCCCCAATTAAGGGGCAACTTAGCGTGGCTAATCCACCTAACCTGCACATCTTTGGGTTGTGGGGGTGAAACCCACGCAGACATGGGGAGAATGTGCAAACTCCACACGGACAGTGACCTAGGGCCGAACTCAGAACACTCTTCCTTGAATTCTTCTGAACCATACCTTGCTTTCTGTTCACTTAACTCCAGACTTCTTGGGACACTTCTCTCCAGGTCTCTAGTTTCCCTATACCATCTGGACTCCAGATTGCAGGTATCTACTTTCTTAACCATTACTCATAGTTGTTCCCTCTCTCGCCTTCAACACCTGGCAGAGCTGTGGGAGCTGCCTGCTCTCTCACTACCTATCTTCAACTGCCAATCAAATTAGCTAAACCAAAACGTAAAAACTTTTCCATCTTACAAGGCCCCAATTGCTACAGAACCCCCACATGCTTTTATCATTTATTGATTCTTCACACCGTAGCCGTCTCTAAGCACAGTAGAAATGCAGTTGGAACTTAACCGAGCCCCCACATACAAACACCTTGGTCCACCTTGGATCTAACTGTCGGTTTTAACCTTCCAGGCATGGCAACATTAAATTAAACCCACTTATCTGAAGATTACCAATACCAATATAAATCCCTGAAAACTACCTTTGTTTTCTGAACCGAATGAATCAGCCCCCACTCCCGGAATAAAAATCCCGGACCTTGATTGTTACGTTTAGTCCCGGTTGTGTCAGGTTTGGTAGCTTTGTTTTGATGCAGTGAGCTCAAAGTGTCATTTCTTTGTTTCTACCAGTGATCGAAGAGGTGGAATGATTGTAGATCCTTTAAGGTCAGGAGTACCAATTCCTGGCTTTGATCCTTCAGCAGGAATACCAGGGCAGCTTCCTCCCGGGGCAGTCCCACCTGGAGCCAGGTTTGACCCATTCGGACCAGTTGGACCCACTCGTTCGGGGTATGTGTGAGCTTTTTTTTTTTGTTAATGCAAATTCACAGCAAGCTTTCCAAATGCCAAGTGGTTGTTTGAATTTGCTTGTACCCATACACTGTAGGAACAATCATTTCTAAACCAACTTGCTTCTGTCTGGAATAGACGTCTTGATGTGTGGTGTCAGATTGCTCCCAGTGATATTGTCATGTACACTTTGTTTCCAGATTCGGCACAACACTGTTTGGTTTATAATTGCCTTGTTCAGTGATTCCATTGTGCAGGAATACATTTGGGTGTGAAGTGGAGGAGAGATAGAGAGAGAAATGGAGGAGAAAACGAGAGAGGGATAGAGGAGAGAAAGGAAGTGATGAGAAGAGAGGGGATACTGGAGAACATAGAGACTGAAATGGAGGGGAGAGAGAGAGACTGAAATGGACGGAAAGAGAGCGAAATGCAAGAGAGAGAGCGCGAAATGCAAGAGGGAGCGCGAATTGGATGAGCGAGCGAGTACAAATTGGAGGAGAGAGAGTGCGAAATGGATACAAGAGAGCGAAACGGAGGTGAGAGAGCGGAATGGAGGAGAGAGAGCGGAATGGAGGAGAGAGAGCGGAATGGAGGAGAGAGAGCGAAATGGAGGAGAGAGAGAGCGGAATGGAGGAGAGAGAGAGCGGAATGGAGGAGAGAGAGCGGAATGGAGGAGAGAGAGAGCGGAATGGAAGAGAGAGCGCGGATTGGAGGAGAGAGAGCGGGATGGAGGAGCGAGAGAGCGGAATGGAGGAGAGAGAGCGGAATGGAGGAGAGAGAGCGGAATGGAGGAGAGAGAGCGGAATGGAGGAGAGAGAGCGGAATGGAGGAGAGAGTGAGCGGAATGGAGGAGAGAGTGAGCGGAATGGAGGAGAGAGGGAGCGGAATGGAGGAGAGAGGGAGCGGAATGGAGGAGAGAGGGAGCGGAATGGAGGAGAGAGGGAGCGGAATGGAGGAGAGAGGGAGCGGAATGGAGGAGAGAGGGAGCGGAATGGAGGAGAGAGGGAGCGGAATGGAGGAGAGAGGGAGCGGAATGGAGGAGAGAGGGAGCGGAATGGAGGAGAGAGGGAGCGGAATGGAGGAGAGAGGGAGCGGAATGGAGGAGAGAGGGCGGAATGGAGGAGAGCGCAGAATGGAGGAGAGAGAGAGCGGAATGGAGGAGAGAGGGCGGAATGGAGGAGAGAGGGCGGAATGGAGGGGAGAGGGAGCGGAAGGGAGGAGAGAGGGCGGAATGGAGGAGAGAGAGAGCGGAATGGAGGAGAGAGAGAGCGGAATGGAGGAGAGAGGGAGCGGAATGGAGGAGAGAGGGAGCGGAATGGAGGAGAGAGGGAGCGGAATGGAGGAGAGAGGGAGCGGAATGGAGGAGAGAGGGAGCGGAATGGAGGAGAGAGAGAGCGGAATGGAGGAGAGAGAGCAGAATGAAGGAGAGAGGGGGCGGGAAATGGAGGAGAGAGAGCGGAATGGAGGAAAGAGAGCAGAATGGAGGAGAGAGAGAGCAGGAAATGGAGGAGAGAGAGCGGGAAATGGAGGAGAGAGAGCGGGAAATGGAGGCGAGAGAGCAGGAAATGGAGGCGAGAGAGCGGGAAATGGAGGCGAGAGAGCGGGAAATGGAGGCGAGAGAGCGGGAAATGGAGGCGAGAGAGCGGAAAATGGAGGCGAGAGAGCGGGAAATGGAGGCCAGAGAGCGGGAAATGGAGGCCAGAGAGCGGGAAATGGAGGCCAGAGAGCGGGAAATGGAGGCCAGAGAGCGGGAAATGGAGGAGAGAGAGCGGGAAATGGAGGAGAGAGAGCGGGAATGGAGGAGAGAGAGAGGGAAATGGAGGCGAGAGAGCGGGAAATGGAGGGGAGCGAGAGCGAAATGGAGGAGGGAGAGGGCAATGGAGGGGAGTGAGAGTGAAATGGAGGGGAGAGAGCGAAATGGGGGGGGAGAGAGCGAAATGGAGGTGAGAGATAGCAAAATGGGGGGGAGAGAGCGCAAAATGGAGAAGCGAGAAAGCAAAATTGGATTTTGTTTATTGTCACGTGTACCGAGGTACAGTGAAAAATATCTTTCTGCGAGCAGCTCAACAGATCATTAAGTACATGAAAAGAAAAGAAAATACATAATAGGGCAACACAAGGTATACAATGTAACTTGATAATACCGACATCGGATGAAGCATACAGGGGTGTAGTGTTAATCAGGTCAGTCCATAAGAGGGTCGTTTAGGAGTCTGGTAACAGCGGGGAAGAAGCTGTTTCAGAATCTGTTAGTGTGTGTTCTCAGACTTTTGTATCTCCTGCCCGATGGAAGACGTTGGAAGAGTGAGTAAGCCGGGTGGGAGGGGTCTTTGATTATGCTGCCCACTTTCCCCAGGCAGCTAGAGGTGTAGATGGAGTCAATGGATGGAAGGCAGGTTCGTGTGATGGACTGGGCGGTGTTCACGACTCTCTGAAGTTTCTTGCGGTCTTGGGCCGAGCAGTTGCCATACCAGATGGAGGAGAGAGAGTGAAATGGAGGAGAGAGCAAGTGAAATGGAGGAGAGAGAGAGGGAGTGGAGTGGAGAGAGATAAAGAAATGGAGGGGAGCGATGGAGAGAAATGGAGGGCAACGACAGATGGCGAGTCAAGGAGATGGAAGGGTGAGAGAGGGAAAGAGGGAAGGGTGAGAGGGAGAGAGAGGGAGAGATGGATGGGTGAGAGAGAGAGGGAGAGATGGATCGGCAAGAAAGAGAGGGAGAGATGAAATTGCGAGAGAGAGATGGAGGGGCTAGAGAGCAGGAGAGATGGAGTTGTGAGAGGGAGAGATGGAAGGGAAAAGAGAGAGATGGAGGGGAAAAGAGAGAGAGATGGAGGGGAAAGAGAGAGAGAGATGGAGGGGAAAGAGAGAGAGAGATGGAGGTGAAAGAGAGAGAGATAGAGGGGAAAGAGAGAGAGATGGAGGGGAAAGAGAGAGAGATGGAGGGGAAAGAGAGAGAGAGATGGAGGGGAAAGAGAGAGAGAGATGGAGGAGAAAGAGAGAGAGAGAGGTGGAGGGGAAAGAGAGAGAGAGAGATGGAGGGGAAAGAGACAGAGATCGTGAGATGCAGTGGAAAGAGAGAAATGGGGGGGGAAAGAGAGAGAGATGGGGGGGAAAGAGAGAGAGAGAGATGGAGGGGAAAGAGAGAGAGATGGAGGGGAAAGAGAGAGAGATGGGGGGGAAAGAGAGAGAGAGAGATGGAGGGGAAAGAGAGAGAGCTGGAGGGGAAAGAGAGAGAGATGGAGGGGAAAGAGAGAGAGATGGATGGGAAAGAGAGAGAGATGGATGGGAAAGAGAGAGGTGGAGGCGAAAGAGAGAGAGGGCAGCGAGAGGGAGATGGAGAGGAGCGAGAGAGAGATGGAGCGGAGCGAGAGAGAGATGGAGGGCAGCGAGAGGGAGATGGAGGGGAGCGAGAGAGAGATGGAGGGGAGCGAGAGAGAGATGGAGGGGAGCGAGAGAGAGATGGAGGGGAGCGAGAGAGTGATGGAGGGCAGCGAGAGAGAGATGGAGGGGAGCGAGAGAGAGATGGAGGGGAGCGAGAGGGAGATGGAGGGGAGCGAGAGAGAGATGGAGGGGAGCGAGAGAGAGATGGAGGGGAGCGAGAGAGAGGTGGAGGGGACCGAGAGGGAGATGGAGAGGAGCGAGAGGGAGATGGAGGGGAGCGAGAGAGAGATGGAGGGGAGCGAGAGAGAGATAGAGGGGAGCGAGAGAGAGATGGAGGGGAGCGAGAGAGAGACGGAGGGGAGCGAGAGAGAGATGGAGGGGAGCGAGAGGGAGATGGAGGGGAGCGAGAGAGAGATGGAGGGGAGCGAGAGAGAGATGGAGGGGAGCGAGAGAGAGATGGAGGGGAGCGAGAGAGAGATGGAGGGGAGCGAGAGAGAGATGGAGGGGAGCGAGAGAGAGATGGAGGGGAGCGAGAGGGAGATAGAGGGCAGCGAGAGGGAGATGGAGGGCAGCGAGAGGGAGATGGAGGGGAGCGAGAGGGAGATGGAGGGGAGCGAGAGGGAGATGGAGGGGAGCGAGAGAGATGGAGGGAGCGAGAGAGAGATGGAGGGGAGCGAGAGGGAGATGGAGAGGAGCGAGAGGGAGATGGAGAGGAGCGAGAGGGAGATGGAGGGGAGCGAGAGGGAGATGGAGGGGAGCGAGAGGGAGATGGAGGGGAGCGAGAGGGAGATGGAGGGGAGCGAGAGAGAGATGGAGGGGAGCGAGAGGGAGATGGAGGGAGCGAGAGGGAGATGGAGGGGAGCGAGAGGGAGATGGAGGGGAGCGAGAGAGAGATGGAGGGGAGCGAGAGAGAGATGGAGGGGAGCGAGAGAGAGATGGAGGGGAGCGAGAGAGAGATGGAGGGGAGCGAGAGAGAGATGGAGGGGAGCGAGAGGGAGATGGAGGGGAGCGAGAGGGAGATGGAGGGGTGCGAAAGAGAGATGGAGGGGAGATGGAGGGGAGCGAGAGGGAGATGGAGGGGAGCGAGAGAGAGATGGAGGGGTGCGAGAGATGGAGGACAGCGAGAGCGAGAAGGAGGGGAGCGAGAGGGTGATGGAGGGGAGCGAGAGGGAGATGGAGGACAGCGAGAGAGAGATGGAGGGAGCGAGAGAGAGATGGAGGGGAGCGAGAGGGAGATGGAGGGGAGCGAGAGAGAGATGGAGGACAGCGAGAGAGAGATGGAGGGAGCGAGAGAGAGATGGAGGGGAGCGAGAGAGACATGGAGGGGAGCGAGAGAGAGATGGAGGGGAGCGAGAGAGACATGGAGGGGAGCGAGAGAGACATGGAGGGGAGCGAGAGAGGGATGGAGGGGAGCGAGAGAGAGATGGAGGGGAGCGAGAGAGAGATGGAGGGGAGCGAGAGAGAGATGGAGGGGAGCGAGAGAGAGATGGAGGGGAGCGAGAGGGAGATGGAGAGGAGCGAGAGGGAGATGGAGGGGAGCGAGAGGGAGATGGAGGGGAGCGAGAGGGAGATGGAGGGAGCGAGAGGGAGATGGAGGGGAGCGAGAGGGAGATGGAGGGAGCGAGAGACAGATGGAGGGAGAGAGAGAGAGATGGAGGGAGCGAGAGAGAGATGGAGGGGAGCGAGAGAGAGATGGAGGGGAGCGAGAGAGAGATGGAGGGGAGCGAGAGAGAGATGGAGGAGAGAGAGATGGAGGAGAGCGAGAGAGAGATGGAGGGAGCGAGAGGGAGATGGAGGGAGCGAGAGGGAGATGGAGGGGAGCGAGAGAGAGATGGAGGGGAGCGAGAGAGAGATGGAGGGGAGCGAGAGAGAGATGGAGGGGAGCGAGAGAGAGATGGAGGGGAGCGAGAGAGTGATGGAGGGGAGCGAGAGAGAGATGGAGGGGAGCGAGAGAGAGATGGAGGGGAGCGAGAGAGAGATGGAGGGGAGCTAGAGAGAGATGGAGGGGAGCGAGAGAGAGATGGAGGGGAGCGAGAGGGAGATGGAGGGGAGCGAGAGAGAGATGGAGGGGAGATGGAGGGGGGCGAGAGAGAGATGGAGGGGAGCGAGAGAGAGATGGAGGGAGCGAGAGTGAGATGGAGGGGAGCGAGAGTGAAATGGAGGGGAGCGAGAGAGAGATGGAGGGGAGCGAGAGAGAGATGGAGGGGAGCGAGAGAGAGATGGAGGGGAGCGAGAGAGAGATGGAGGGGACCGAGAGAGAGATGGAGGGGAGCGAGAGAGAGATGGAGGGGAGCGAGAGAGAGATGGAGAGGAGCGAGAGGGAGATGGAGGGAGCGAGAGGGAGATGGAGGGGAGCGAGAGAGAGATGGAGGGGAGCGAGAGAGAGATGGAGGGGAGCGAGAGAGAGATGGAGGGGAGCGAGAGAGAGATGGAGGGGAGCGAGAGAGAGATGGAGGGGAGCGAGAGAGAGATGGAGGGGAGCGAGAGAGAGATGGAGGGGAGCGAGAGAGAGATGGAGGGGAGCGAGAGAGAGATGGAGGGGAGCGAGAGAGAGATGGAGGGGAGATGGAGGGGAGCAAGAGAGAGATGGAGGGGAGCGAGAGAGAGATGGAGGGGAACGAGAGAGAGATGGAGGGGAGCGAGAGAGAGATGGAGGGGAACGAGATAGAGATGGAGGGGAGCGAGAGAGAGATGGAAGGGAGCGAGAGAGAGATGGAGTGGAGCGAGAGGGAGATGGAGGGGAGCGAGAGAGAGATGGAGGGGACCGAGAGGGAGATGGAGAGGAGCGAGAGGGAGATGGAGGGGAGCGAGAGAGAGACGGAGGGGAGCGAGAGAGAGACAGAGGGGAGCGAGAGAGAGACGGACGGGAGCGAGAGAGAGACGGAGGGGAGCGAGAGAGAGATGGAGGGGAGCGAGAGGGAGATGGAGGGGAGCGAGAGAGAGATGGAGGGGAGCGAGAGAGAGATGGAGGGGAGCGAGAGAGAGATGGAGGGGAGCGAGAGAGAGATGGAGGGGAGCGAGAGGGAGATGGAGGGGAGCGAGAGGGAGATGGAGGGCAGCGAGAGGGAGATGGAGGGCAGCGAGAGGGAGATGGAGGGGAGCGAGAGGGAGATGGAGGGGAGCGAGAGGGAGATGGAGGGGAGCGAGAGAGATGGAGGGAGCGAGAGAGAGATGGAGGGGAGCGAGAGGGAGATGGAGAGGAGCGAGAGGGAGATGGAGAGGAGCGAGAGGGAGATGGAGGGGAGCGAGAGGGAGATGGAGGGGAGCGAGAGGGAGATGGAGGGGAGCGAGAGGGAGATGGAGGGGAGCGAGAGGGAGATGGAGGGGAGCGAGAGAGAGATGGAGGGGAGCGAGAGGGAGATGGAGGGGAGCGAGAGGGAGATGGAGGGGAGCGAGAGGGAGATGGAGGGGAGCGAGAGAGAGATGGAGGGGAGCGAGAGAGAGATGGAGGGGAGCGAGAGAGAGATGGAGGGGAGCGAGAGAGAGATGGAGGGGAGCGAGAGAGAGATGGAGGGGAGCGAGAGAGAGATGGAGGGGAGCGAGAGAGAGATGGAGGGGAGCGAGAGGGAGATGGAGGGGAGCGAGAGGGAGATGGAGGGGTGCGAGAGAGAGATGGAGGGGAGATGGAGGGGAGCGAGAGGGAGATGGAGGGGAGCGAGAGAGAGATGGAGGGGTGCGAGAGAGAGATGGAGGACAGCGAGAGCGAGAAGGAGGGGAGCGAGAGGGTGATGGAGGGGAGCGAGAGGGAGATGGAGGACAGCGAGAGAGAGATGGAGGGAGCGAGAGAGAGATGGAGGGGAGAGGGAGATGGAGGGGAGCGAGAGAGAGATGGAGGACAGCGAGAGAGAGATGGAGGGAGCGAGAGAGAGATGGAGGGCAGCGAGAGAGACATGGAGGGGAGCGAGAGAGACATGGAGGGGAGCGAGAGAGGGATGGAGGGGAGCGAGAGAGAGATGGAGGGGAGCGAGAGAGAGATGGAGGGGAGCGAGAGAGAGATGGAGGGGAGCGAGAGAGAGATGGAGGGGAGCCAGAGGGAGATGGAGAGGAGCGAGAGGGAGATGGAGGGGAGCGAGAGGGAGATGGAGGGGAGCGAGAGGGAGATGGAGGGAGCGAGAGGGAGATGGAGGGGAGCGAGAGGGAGATGGAGGGAGCGAGAGACAGATGGAGGGAGCGAGAGAGAGATGGAGGGAGCGAGAGAGAGATGGAGGGGAGCGAGAGAGAGATGGAGGGGAGCGAGAGAGAGATGGAGGGGAGCGAGAGAGAGATGGAGGAGAGCGAGAGAGAGCTGGAGGGAGCGAGAGGGAGATGGAGGGAGCGAGAGGGAGATGGAGGGGAGCGAGAGAGAGATGGAGGGGAGCGAGAGAGAGATGGAGGGGAGCGAGAGAGAGATGGAGGGGAGCGAGAGAGAGATGGAGGGGAGCGAGAGAGAGATGGAGGGGAGCTAGAGAGAGATGGAGGGGAGCGAGAGAGAGATGGAGGGGAGCGAGAGGGAGATGGAGGGGAGCGAGAGAGAGATGGAGGGGAGATGGAGGGGGGCGAGAGAGAGATGGAGGGGAGCGAGAGAGAGATGGAGGGAGCGAGAGTGAGATGGAGGGGAGCGAGAGTGAAATGGAGGGGAGCGAGAGAGAGATGGAGGGGAGCGAGAGAGAGATGGAGGGGAGCGAGAGAGAGATGGAGAGGAGCGAGAGGGAGATGGAGGGAGCGAGAGGGAGATGGAGGGGAGCGAGAGAGAGATGGAGGGGAGCGAGAGAGAGATGGAGGGGAGCGAGAGAGAGATGGAGGGGAGCGAGAGAGAGATGGAGGGGAGCGAGAGAGAGATGGAGGGGAGCGAGAGAGACATGGAGGGGAGCGAGAGAGAGATGGAAGGGAGCGAGAGAGAGATGGAGGGGAGCGAGAGGGAGATGGAGGGGAGCGAGAGAGAGATGGAGGGGAGATGGAGGGGAGCGAGAGAGAGATGGAGGGGAGCGAGAGAGAGATGGAGGGGAACGAGAGAGAGATGGAGGGGAGCGAGAGAGAGATGGAGGGGAGCGAGATAGAGTTGGAGGGGAGCGAGAGAGAGATGGAAGGGAGCGAGAGAGAGATGGAGTGGAGCGAGAGGGAGATGGAGGGGAGCGAGAGAGAGATGGAGGGGAGCGAGATAGAGACGGAGGGGAGCGAGAGAGAGACGGAGGGGAGCGAGAGGGAGACGGAGGGGAGCGAGAGGGAGACGGAGGGGAGCGAGAGAGAGATGGAGGGAGCGAGAGAGAGATGGAAGGAGCGAGAGAGAGATGGAGGGGAGCGAGAGAGAGATGGAGGGGAGCGAGTGAGAGATGGAGAGGAGCGAGTGAGAGATGAAGGGGAGCGAGAGAGAGATGGAGGGGAGCGAGAGAGAGATGGAGGGGAGCGAGAGAGAGATGGAGGGGAGCGAGAGGGAGATGGAGGGGAGCGAGAGGGAGATGGAGGGGAGCGAGAGGGAGATGGAGGGGAGCGAGAGGGAGATGAAGGGGAGCGAGCGAGAGATGGAGGGGAGATGGAGGGGAGCGAGAGGGAGATGGAGGGGAGCGAGAGAGAGATGGAGGGGTGCGAGAGAGATGGAGGGAGCGAGAGAGAGATGGAGGGGTGCGAGAGGGAGATGGAGGGAGCGAGAGGGAGATGGTGGGGAGCGAGATGGAGGGGAGCGAGAGGGAGATGGAGGGGAGCGAGAGAGAGATGCAGGGGAGCGAGAGAGAGATGGAGGACAGCGAGAGAGAGATGGAGGGAGCCAGAGAGAGTTGGAGGGGAGCGAGAGGAAGATGGAGGGGAGCGAGAGAGAGATGGAGGACAGCGAGAGAGAGATGGAGGGAGCGAGAGAGAGATGGAGGGGAGCGAGAGGGAGATGGAGGGGAGCGAGAGGGCGATGGAGGACAGCGAGAGAGAGATGAAGGGAGCGAGAGAGAGATGGAGGGGAGCGAGAGGGAGATGGAAGGGACCGAGAGGGAGATGAAGGCAGCGAGAGAGAGGTGGAGGGGAGCGAGAGGGAGATGGAGGATAGCGAGAGAGAGATGGAGGGGAGCGAGAGAGAGATGGAGGGGAGCGAGAGGGAGATGGAGGGGAGCGAGAGAGAGATGGAGGGGAGCGAGAGCGAGATGGAGGGGGCGAGAGCGAGATGGAGGACAGCGAGAGAGAGATGGAGGGGAGCGAGAGAGTGATGGAGGGGAGCGAGAGAGTGATGGAGGGGAGCGAGTGAGAGATGGAGGGGAGCGAGAGAGAGATGGAGGGGTGCGAAAGGGAGATGGAGGACAGCGAGAGAGAGATGGAGGGGAGCGAGAGAGTGATGGAGGGGAGCGAGAGAGTGATGGAGGGGAGCGAGTGAGAGATGGAGGGGCGCGAGAGAGAGATGGAGGGGAGCGAGAGGGAGATGGAGAACAGCGAGAGAGAGATGGAGGGGAGCGAGAGAGAGATGGAGGGGAGCGAGAGGGAGATGGAGGGGAGCGAGAGAGCGATGGAGGGGATCGACAGGGAGATGGAGGGGAGCGAGAGGGAGATGGAGGGGAGGGAGATGGAGGGGAGCGAGAGGGAGATGGAGGGCAGCGAGAGAGAGATGGAGGGGAGCGAGAGAGAGATGGAGGGAGCGAGAGAGAGATGGAGGACAGCGAGAGAGAGATGGAGGACAGCGAGAGAGAGATGGAGGACAGCGAGAGAGAGATGGAGGACAGCGAGAGAGAGATGGAGGGGAGCGAGAGAGAGATGGAGGGGAGCGAGAGAGAGATGGAGGGGAGCGAGAGAGAGATGGACGGGAGCGAGAGGGAGATGGAGCGGAACGAGAGAGAGATGGAGGGGAGCGAGAGAGAGATGGAGGGAGCGAGAGGGAGATGGAGGGAGCGAGAGAGAGATGGAGGGGAGCAAGAGGGAGATGGAGGGGAGCGAGAGGGAGATGGAGGGGAGCGAGAGGGAGATGGAGGGGAGCGAGAGGGAGATGGAGGGGAGCGAGAGGGAGATGGAGGGGAGTGAGAGGGAGATGGAGGGAGCGAGAGGGAGATGGTGGGGAACGAGAGGGAGATGGAGGGGAGCGAGAGGGAGATGGACGGGAGCGAGAGAGAGATGGAGGGGAGCGAGAGAGAGATGGAGGGCAGCGAGAGGGAGATGGAGGGGAGCGAGAGAGAGATGGAGGACAGCGAGAGAGAGATGGAGGGAGCGAGAGAGAGATGGAGGGAGCCAGAGAGAGTTGGAGGGGAGCGAGAGGGAGATGGAGGGGAGCGAGAGAGAGATGGAGGACAGCGAGAGAGAGATGGAGGGAGCGAGAGAGAGATGGAGGGGAGCGAGAGGGAGATGGAGGGGAGCGAGAGGGCGATGGAGGACAGCGAGAGAGAGATGGAGGGAGCGAGAGAGTGATGGAGGGGAGCGAGAGGGAGATGGAAGGGACCGAGAGGGAGGTGAAGGCAGCGAGAGAGAGGTGGAGGGGAGCGAGAGGGAGATGGAGGGTAGCGAGAGAGAGATGGAGGGGAGCGAGAGAGAGATGGAGGGGAGCGAGAGGGAGATGGAGGGGAGCGAGAGGGAGATGGAGGGCAGCGAGAGAGAGATGGAGGACAGCGAGAGAGAGATGGAGGGGAGCGAGAGAGAGATGGAGGGGGCGAGAGGGAGATGGAGGGAGCGAGAGAGAGATGGAGGGGAGCGAGATGGAGGGGAGCGAGAGGGAGATGGAGGGGAGCGAGAGAGAGATGCAGGGGAGCGAGAGAGAGATGGAGGACAGCGAGAGAGAGATGGAGGGAGCCAGAGAGAGTTGGAGGGGAGCGAGAGGAAGATGGAGGGGAGCGAGAGAGAGATGGAGGACAGCGAGAGAGAGATGGAGGGAGCGAGAGAGAGATGGAGGGGAGCGAGAGGGAGATGGAGGGGAGCGAGAGGGCGATGGAGGACAGCGAGAGAGAGATGAAGGGAGCGAGAGAGAGATGGAGGGGAGCGAGAGGGAGATGGAAGGGACCGAGAGGGAGATGAAGGCAGCGAGAGAGAGGTGGAGGGGAGCGAGAGGGAGATGGAGGATAGCGAGAGAGAGATGGAGGGGAGCGAGAGAGAGATGGAGGGGAGCGAGAGGGAGATGGAGGGGAGCGAGAGAGAGATGGAGGGGAGCGAGAGCGAGATGGAGGGGGCGAGAGCGAGATGGAGGACAGCGAGAGAGAGATGGAGGGGAGCGAGAGAGTGATGGAGGGGAGCGAGAGAGTGATGGAGAGGAGCGAGTGAGAGATGGAGGGGAGCGAGAGAGAGATGGAGGGGTGCGAAAGGGAGATGGAGGACAGCGAGAGAGAGATGGAGGGGAGCGAGAGAGTGATGGAGGGGAGCGAGAGAGTGATGGAGGGGAGCGAGTGAGAGATGGAGGGGCGCGAGAGAGAGATGGAGGGGAGCGAGAGGGAGATGGAGAACAGCGAGAGAGAGATGGAGGGGAGCGAGAGAGAGATGGAGGGGAGCGAGAGGGAGATGGAGGGGAGCGAGAGAGCGATGGAGGGGATCGACAGGGAGATGGAGGGGAGCGAGAGGGAGATGGAGGGGAGGGAGATGGAGGGGAGCGAGAGGGAGATGGAGGGCAGCGAGAGAGAGATGGAGGGGAGCGAGAGAGAGATGGAGGGAGCGAGAGAGAGATGGAGGACAGCGAGAGAGAGATGGAGGACAGCGAGAGAGAGATGGAGGACAGCGAGAGAGAGATGGAGGACAGCGAGAGAGAGATGGAGGGGAGCGAGAGAGAGATGGAGGGGAGCGAGAGAGAGATGGAGGGGAGCGAGAGAGAGATGGACGGGAGCGAGAGGGAGATGGAGCGGAACGAGAGAGAGATGGAGGGGAGCGAGAGAGAGATGGAGGGAGCGAGAGGGAGATGGAGGGAGCGAGAGAGAGATGGAGGGGAGCAAGAGGGAGATGGAGGGGAGCGAGAGGGAGATGGAGGGGAGCGAGAGGGAGATGGAGGGGAGCGAGAGGGAGATGGAGGGGAGCGAGAGGGAGATGGAGGGGAGTGAGAGGGAGATGGAGGGAGCGAGAGGGAGATGGTGGGGAACGAGAGGGAGATGGAGGGGAGCGAGAGGGAGATGGACGGGAGCGAGAGAGAGATGGAGGGGAGCGAGAGAGAGATGGAGGGCAGCGAGAGGGAGATGGAGGGGAGCGAGAGAGAGATGGAGGACAGCGAGAGAGAGATGGAGGGAGCGAGAGAGAGATGGAGGGAGCCAGAGAGAGTTGGAGGGGAGCGAGAGGGAGATGGAGGGGAGCGAGAGAGAGATGGAGGACAGCGAGAGAGAGATGGAGGGAGCGAGAGAGAGATGGAGGGGAGCGAGAGGGAGATGGAGGGGAGCGAGAGGGCGATGGAGGACAGCGAGAGAGAGATGGAGGGAGCGAGAGAGTGATGGAGGGGAGCGAGAGGGAGATGGAAGGGACCGAGAGGGAGGTGAAGGCAGCGAGAGAGAGGTGGAGGGGAGCGAGAGGGAGATGGAGGGTAGCGAGAGAGAGATGGAGGGGAGCGAGAGAGAGATGGAGGGGAGCGAGAGGGAGATGGAGGGGAGCGAGAGGGAGATGGAGGGCAGCGAGAGAGAGATGGAGGACAGCGAGAGAGAGATGGAGGGGAGCGAGAGAGAGATGGAGGGGGCGAGAGGGAGATGGAGGGAGCGAGAGAGAGATGGAGGGGAGCGAGAGAGAGATGGAGGGGAGCGAGAGAGAGATGGAGGGGAGCGAGAGGGAGATGGAGGGGAACGAGACGGAGATGGAGGGGAGCGAGAGGGAGATGGAGGGGAGTGAGAGGGAGATGGAGGGCAGCGAGAGGGAGAGGGAGGGCAGCGAGAGGGAGATGGAGGGGAGCGAGAGAGAGATGGAGGACAGCGAGAGAGAGATGGAGGGAGCCAGAGAGAGTTGGAGGGGAGCGAGAGGGAGATGGAGGGGAGCGAGAGAGAGATGGAGGACAGCGAGAGAGAGATGGAGGGAGCGAGAGAGAGATGGAGGGGAGCGAGAGGGAGATGGAGGAGAGCGAGAGGGCGATGGAGGACAGCGAGAGAGAGATGGAGGGAGCGAGAGAGTGATGGAGGGGAGCGAGAGGGAGATGGAAGGGACCGAGAGGGGAGATGAAGGCAGCGAGAGAGAGGTGGAGGGGAGCGAGAGGGAGATGGAGGCTAGCGAGAGAGAGATGGAGGGGAGCGAGAGAGAGATGGAGGGGAGCGAGAGGGAGATGGAGGGGAGCGAGAGAGAGATGGAGGACAGCGAGAGAGAGATGGAGGACAGCGAGAGAGAGATGGAGGGGGCGAGAGCGAGATGGAGGGGAGCGAGAGGGAGATGGAGGGGAGCGAGAGAGAGATGGAGGGGAGCGAGAGAGAGATGGAGGGGAGCGAGAGGGAGATGGAGGGGAGCGAGAGAGCGATGGAGGGGAGCGAGAGGGAGATGGAGGGGAGGGAGATGGAGGGGAGCGAGAGGGAGATGGAGGGGAGCGAGAGGGAGATGGAGGGAGCGAGAGAGAGATGGAGGACAGCGAGAGAGAGATGGAGGACAGCGAGAGAGAGATGGAGGACAGCGAGAGAGAGATGGAGGGGAGCGAGAGAGAGATGGAGGGGAGCGAGAGAGAGATGGAGGGGAGCGAGAGAGAGATGGAGGGGAGCGAGAGAGAGATGGACGGGAGCGAGAGGGAGATGGAGCGGAACGAGAGAGAGATGAAGGGGAGCGAGAGAGAGATGGAGGGAGCGAGAGGGAGATGGAGGGAGCGAGAGAGAGATGGAGGGGAGCGAGAGGGAGATGGAGGGGAGCGAGAGGGAGATGGAGGGGAGCGAGAGGGAGATGGAGGGGAGCGAGAGGGAGATGGAGGGGAGCGAGAGGGAGATGGAGGGGAGTGAGAGGGAGATGGAGGGAGCGAGAGGGAGATGGTGGGGAACGAGAGGGAGATGGAGGGGAGCGAGAGGGAGATGGACGGGAGCGAGAGAGAGATGGAGGGGAGCGAGAGAGAGATGGAGGGCAGCGAGAGGGAGATGGAGGGGAGCGAGAGAGAGATGGAGGACAGCGAGAGAGAGATGGAGGGAGCGAGAGAGAGATGGAGGGGAGCGAGAGGGAGATGGAGGGGAGCGAGAGGGCGATGGAGGACAGCGAGAGAGAGATGGAGGGAGCGAGAGAGTGATGGAGGGGAGCGAGAGGGAGATGGAAGGGACCGAGAGGGAGATGAAGGCAGCGAGAGAGAGGTGGAGGGGAGCGAGAGGGAGATGGAGGGTAGCGAGAGAGAGATGGAGGGGAGCGAGAGAGAGATGGAGGGGAGCGAGAGGGAGATGGAGGGGAGCGAGAGAGAGATGGAGGACAGCGAGAGAGAGATGGAGGGGAGCGAGAGAGAGATGGAGGGGGCGAGAGGGAGATGGAGGGGAGCGAGAGGGAGATGGAGGGGAGCGAGAGGGAGATGGAGGACAGCGAGAGAGAGATGGAGGGGAGCGAGAGAGTGATGGGGGGAGCGAGAGTGAGATGGAGGACAGCGAGAGAGAGATGGAGGGGAGCGAGAGAGTGATGGAGGGGAGCGAGTGAGAGATGGAGGGGCGCGAGAGAGAGATGGAGGGGAGCGAGAGGGAGATGGAGAACAGCGAGAGAGAGATGGAGGGGAGCGAGAGAGAGATGGAGGGGAGCGAGAGAGAGATGGAGGGGAGCGATGGAGGGGATCGAGAGGGAGATTGAGGGGAGCGAGAGGGAGATGGAGGACAGCGAGAGAGAGATGGAGGGGAGCGAGAGAGAGATGGAGGCGAGCGAGAGAGAGATGGAGGCGAGCGAGATGGAGATGGAGGGAGCGAGAGAGAGATGGAGGACAGCGAGAGAGAGATGGAGGGGAGCGAGAGAGAGATGGAGGCGGAGCGAGAGGGAGATGGAGAACAGGGAGAGAGAGATGGAGTGGAGCGAGAGAGAGATGGAGGGGAGCGAGAGGGAGATGGAGGGGAGCGAGAGAGCGATGGAGGGGATCGAGAGGGAGATGGAGGGGAGCGAGAGGGAGATGGAGGGGAGGGAGATGGAGGGGAGCGAGAGGGAGATGGAGGGCAGCGAGAGAGAGATGGAGGGGAGCGAGAGGGAGATGGAGGGAGCGAGAGGGAGATGGAGGGAGCGAGAGAGAGATGGAGGACAGCGAGAGAGAGATGGAGGACAGCGAGAGAGAGATGGAGGACAGCGAGAGAGAGATGGAGGAGAGCGAGAGAGAGATGGAGGGGAGCGAGAGGGAGATGGAGCGGAGCGAGAAAGAGATGGAGGGAGCGAGAGGGAGATGGAGGGAGCGAGAGGGAGATGGAGGGAGCGAGAGAGAGATGGAGGGGAGCGAGAGAGAGATGGAGGGGAGCGAGAGGGAGATGGAGGGGAACGAGACGGAGATGGAGGGGAGCGAGAGGGAGATGGAGGGGAGTGAGAGGGAGATGGAGGGCAGCGAGAGGGAGATGGAGGGCAGCGAGAGGGAGATGGAGGGGAGCGAGAGAGAGATGGAGGACAGCGAGAGGGAGATGGAGGGAGCCAGAGAGAGTTGGAGGGGAGCGAGAGGGAGATGGAGGGGAGCGAGAGAGAGATGGAGGACAGCGAGAGAGAGATGGAGGGAGCAAGAGAGAGATGGAGGGGAGCGAGAGGGAGATGGAGGAGAGCGAGAGGGCGATGGAGGACAGCGAGAGAGAGATGGAGGGAGCTAGAGAGTGATGGAGGGGAGCGAGAGGGAGATGGAAGGGACCGAGAGGGAGATGAAGGCAGCGAGAGAGAGGTGGAGGGGAGCGAGAGGGAGATGGAGGCTAGCGAGAGAGAGATGGAGGGGAGCGAGAGAGAGATGGAGGGGAGCGAGAGGGAGATGGAGGGGAGCGAGAGAGAGATGGAGGACAGCGAGAGAGAGATGGAGGGGAGCGAGAGGGAGATGGAGGGGAGCGAGAGGGAGATGGAGGGGAGCGAGAGGGAGATGGAGGGGAGCGAGAGGGAGATGGAGGGGAGCGAGAGGGAGATGGAGGGAGCGAGAGGGAGATGGTGGGGAACGAGAGGGAGATGGAGGGGAGCGAGAGGGAGATGGATGGGAGCGAGAGAGAGATGGAGGGGAGCGAGAGAGAGATGGAGGGGAGCGAGAGAGAGATGGAGGACAGCGAGAGAGAGATGGAGGGAGCCAGAGAGAGTTGGAGGGGAGCGAGAGGGAGATGGAGGGGAGCGAGAGGGAGATGGAGGGGAGCGAGAGAGAGATGGAGGACAGCGAGAGAGAGATGGAGGGAGCCAGAGAGAGTTGGAGGGGAGCGAGAGGGAGATGGAGGGGAGCGAGAGGGAGATGGAGGGGAGCGAGAGAGAGATGGAGGACAGCGAGAGAGAGATGGAGGGAGCCAGAGAGAGTTGGAGGGGAGCGAGAGGGAGATGGAGGGGAGCGAGAGGGAGATGGAGGGGAGCGAGAGAGAGATGGAGGACAGCGAGAGAGAGATGGAGGACAGCGAGAGAGAGATGGAGGGGAGCGAGAGAGAGATGGAGGGGGCGAGAGGGAGATGGAGGGAGCGAGAGAGAGATGGAGGGGAGCGAGAGAGAGATGGAGGGGAGCGAGAGAGAGATGGAGGGGAGCGAGAGGGAGATGGAGGGGAACGAGACGGAGATGGAGGGGAGCGAGAGGGAGATGGAGGGGAGTGAGAGGGAGATGGAGCGCAGCGAGAGGGAGGGCAGCGAGAGGGAGATGGAGGGGAGCGAGAGAGAGATGGAGGACAGCGAGAGAGAGATGGAGGGAGCCAGAGAGAGTTGGAGGGGAGCGAGAGGGAGATGGAGGGGAGCGAGAGAGAGATGGAGGACAGCGAGAGAGAGATGGAGGGAGCGAGAGAGAGATGGAGGGGAGCGAGAGGGAGATGGAGGAGAGCGAGAGGGCGATGGAGGACAGCGAGAGAGAGATGGAGGGAGCGAGAGAGTGATGGAGGGGAGCGAGAGGGAGATGGAAGGGACCGAGAGGGGAGATGAAGGCAGCGAGAGAGAGGTGGAGGGGAGCGAGAGGGAGATGGAGGCTAGCGAGAGAGAGATGGAGGGGAGCGAGAGAGAGATGGAGGGGAGCGAGAGGGAGATGGAGGGGAGCGAGAGAGAGATGGAGGACAGCGAGAGAGAGATGGAGGACAGCGAGAGAGAGATGGAGGGGGCGAGAGCGAGATGGAGGGGAGCGAGAGGGAGATGGAGGGGAGCGAGAGAGAGATGGAGGGGAGCGAGAGAGAGATGGAGGGGAGCGAGAGGGAGATGGAGGGGAGCGAGAGAGCGATGGAGGGGAGCGAGAGGGAGATGGAGGGGAGGGAGATGGAGGGGAGCGAGAGGGAGATGGAGGGGAGCGAGAGGGAGATGGAGGGAGCGAGAGAGAGATGGAGGACAGCGAGAGAGAGATGGAGGACAGCGAGAGAGAGATGGAGGACAGCGAGAGAGAGATGGAGGGGAGCGAGAGAGAGATGGAGGGGAGCGAGAGAGAGATGGAGGGGAGCGAGAGAGAGATGGAGGGGAGCGAGAGAGAGATGGAAGGGAGCGAGAGGGAGATGGAGCGGAACGAGAGAGAGATGGAGGGGAGCGAGAGAGAGATGGAGGGAGCGAGAGGGAGATGGAGGGAGCGAGAGAGAGATGGAGGGGAGCGAGAGGGAGATGGAGGGGAGCGAGAGGGAGATGGAGGGGAGCGAGAGGGAGATGGAGGGGAGCGAGAGGGAGATGGAGGGGAGCGAGAGGGAGATGGAGGGGAGCGAGAGGGAGATGGAGGGGAGCGAGAGGGAGATGGAGGGGAGTGAGAGGGAGATGGAGGGAGCGAGAGGGAGATGGTGGGGAACGAGAGGGAGATGGAGGGGAGCGAGAGAGAGATGGAGGGGAGCGAGAGAGAGATGGAGGGCAGCGAGAGGGAGATGGAGGGGAGCGAGAGAGAGATGGAGGACAGCGAGAGAGAGATGGAGGGAGCGAGAGAGAGATGGAGGGGAGCGAGAGGGAGATGGAGGGGAGCGAGAGGGCGATGGAGGACAGCGAGAGAGAGATGGAGGGAGCGAGAGAGTGATGGAGGGGAGCGAGAGGGAGATGGAAGGGACCGAGAGGGAGATGAAGGCAGCGAGAGAGAGGTGGAGGGGAGCGAGAGGGAGATGGAGGGTAGCGAGAGAGAGATGGAGGGGAGCGAGAGAGAGATGGAGGGGAGCGAGAGGGAGATGGAGGGGAGCGAGAGAGAGATGGAGGACAGCGAGAGAGAGATGGAGGGGAGCGAGAGAGAGATGGAGGGGGCGAGAGGGAGATGGAGGGGAGCGAGAGGGAGATGGAGGGGAGCGAGAGGGAGATGGAGGACAGCGAGAGAGAGATGGAGGGGAGCGAGAGAGTGATGGGGGGAGCGAGAGTGAGATGGAGGACAGCGAGAGAGAGATGGAGGGGAGCGAGAGAGTGATGGAGGGGAGCGAGTGAGAGATGGAGGGGCGCGAGAGAGAGATGGAGGGGAGCGAGAGGGAGATGGAGAACAGCGAGAGAGAGATGGAGGGGAGCGAGAGAGAGATGGAGGGGAGCGAGAGAGAGATGGAGGGGAGCGATGGAGGGGATCGAGAGGGAGATTGAGGGGAGCGAGAGGGAGATGGAGGACAGCGAGAGAGAGATGGAGGGGAGCGAGAGAGAGATGGAGGCGAGCGAGAGAGAGATGGAGGCGAGCGAGATGGAGATGGAGGGAGCGAGAGAGAGATGGAGGACAGCGAGAGAGAGATGGAGGGGAGCGAGAGAGAGATGGAGGCGGAGCGAGAGGGAGATGGAGAACAGGGAGAGAGAGATGGAGTGGAGCGAGAGAGAGATGGAGGGGAGCGAGAGGGAGATGGAGGGGAGCGAGAGAGCGATGGAGGGGATCGAGAGGGAGATGGAGGGGAGCGAGAGGGAGATGGAGGGGAGGGAGATGGAGGGGAGCGAGAGGGAGATGGAGGGCAGCGAGAGAGAGATGGAGGGGAGCGAGAGGGAGATGGAGGGAGCGAGAGGGAGATGGAGGGAGCGAGAGAGAGATGGAGGACAGCGAGAGAGAGATGGAGGACAGCGAGAGAGAGATGGAGGACAGCGAGAGAGAGATGGAGGAGAGCGAGAGAGAGATGGAGGGGAGCGAGAGGGAGATGGAGCGGAGCGAGAGAGAGATGGAGGGAGCGAGAGGGAGATGGAGGGAGCGAGAGGGAGATGGAGGGAGCGAGAGAGAGATGGAGGGGAGCGAGAGAGAGATGGAGGGGAGCGAGAGGGAGATGGAGGGGAACGAGACGGAGATGGAGGGGAGCGAGAGGGAGATGGAGGGGAGTGAGAGGGAGATGGAGGGCAGCGAGAGGGAGATGGAGGGCAGCGAGAGGGAGATGGAGGGGAGCGAGAGAGAGATGGAGGACAGCGAGAGAGAGATGGAGGGAGCCAGAGAGAGTTGGAGGGGAGCGAGAGGGAGATGGAGGGGAGCGAGAGAGAGATGGAGGACAGCGAGAGAGAGATGGAGGGAGCGAGAGAGAGATGGAGGGGAGCGAGAGGGAGATGGAGGAGAGCGAGAGGGCGATGGAGGACAGCGAGAGAGAGATGGAGGGAGCTAGAGAGTGATGGAGGGGAGCGAGAGGGAGATGGAAGGGACCGAGAGGGAGATGAAGGCAGCGAGAGAGAGGTGGAGGGGAGCGAGAGGGAGATGGAGGCTAGCGAGAGAGAGATGGAGGGGAGCGAGAGAGAGATGGAGGGGAGCGAGAGGGAGATGGAGGGGAGCGAGAGAGAGATGGAGGACAGCGAGAGAGAGATGGAGGGGAGCGAGAGAGAGATGGAGGGGAGCGAGAGGGAGATGGAGGGGAGCGAGAGGGAGATGGAGGGGAGCGAGAGGGAGATGGAGGGGAGCGAGATGGAGGGGAGCGAGAGGGAGATGGAGGGGAGCGAGAGGGAGATGGAGGGAGCGAGAGGGAGATGGTGGGGAACGAGAGGGAGATGGAGGGGAGCGAGAGGGAGATGGACGGGAGCGAGAGAGAGATGGAGGGGAGCGAGAGAGAGATGGAGGGGAGCGAGAGAGAGATGGAGGACAGCGAGAGAGAGATGGAGGGAGCCAGAGAGAGTTGGAGGGGAGCGAGAGGGAGATGGAGGGGAGCGAGAGGGAGATGGAGGGGAGCGAGAGAGAGATGGAGGACAGCGAGAGAGAGATGGAGGGAGCCAGAGAGAGTTGGAGGGGAGCGAGAGGGAGATGGAGGGGAGCGAGAGGGAGATGGAGGGGAGCGAGAGAGAGATGGAGGACAGCGAGAGAGAGATGGAGGGAGCCAGAGAGAGTTGGAGGGGAGCGAGAGGGAGATGGAGGGGAGCGAGAGGGAGATGGAGGGGAGCGAGAGAGAGATGGAGGACAGCGAGAGAGAGATGGAGGGAGCGAGAGAGAGATGGAGGGGAGCGAGAGGGAGATGGAGGGGAGCGAGAGGGCGATGGAGGACAGCGAGAGAGAGATAGAGGGAGCGAGAGAGTGATGGAGGGGAGCGAGAGGGAGATGGAAGGGAGCGAGAGGGAGATGGAGGGGAGCGAGACGGAGATGGAGGGGAGCGAGAGGGAGATGGAGGGGAGCGAGAGGGAGATGGAGGGGAGCGAGAGGGAGATGGAGGGGAGCGAGAGGGAGATGGAGGGGAGCGAGAGGGAGATGGAGGGGAGTGAGAGGGAGATGGAGGGAGCGAGAGGGAGATGGTGGGGAACGAGAGGGAGATGGAGGGGAGCGAGAGGGAGATGGACGGGAGCGAGAGAGAGATGGAGGGGAGCGAGAGAGAGATGGAGGGCAGCGAGAGGGAGATGGAGGGGAGCGAGAGAGAGATGGAGGACAGCGAGAGAGAGATGGAGGGAGCGAGAGAGAGATGGAGGGGAGCGAGAGGGAGATGGAGGGGAGCGAGAGGGCGATGGAGGACAGCGAGAGAGAGATGGAGGGAGCGAGAGAGTGATGGAGGGGAGCGAGAGGGAGATGGAAGGGACCGAGAGGGAGATGAAGGCAGCGAGAGAGAGGTGGAGGGGAGCGAGAGGGAGATGGAGGGTAGCGAGAGAGAGATGGAGGGGAGCGAGAGAGAGATGGAGGGGAGCGAGAGGGAGATGGAGGGGAGCGAGAGAGAGATGGAGGACAGCGAGAGAGAGATGGAGGGGAGCGAGAGAGAGATGGAGGGGGCGAGAGGGAGATGGAGGGGAGCGAGAGGGAGATGGAGGGGAGCGAGAGGGAGATGGAGGACAGCGAGAGAGAGATGGAGGGGAGCGAGAGAGTGATGGGGGGAGCGAGAGTGAGATGGAGGACAGCGAGAGAGAGATGGAGGGGAGCGAGAGAGTGATGGAGGGGAGCGAGTGAGAGATGGAGGGGCGCGAGAGAGAGATGGAGGGGAGCGAGAGGGAGATGGAGAACAGCGAGAGAGAGATGGAGGGGAGCGAGAGAGAGATGGAGGGGAGCGAGAGAGAGATGGAGGGGAGCGATGGAGGGGATCGAGAGGGAGATTGAGGGGAGCGAGAGGGAGATGGAGGACAGCGAGAGAGAGATGGAGGGGAGCGAGAGAGAGATGGAGGCGAGCGAGAGAGAGATGGAGGCGAGCGAGAGAGAGATGGAGGCGAGCGAGATGGAGATGGAGGGAGCGAGAGAGAGATGGAGGACAGCGAGAGAGAGATGGAGGGGAGCGAGAGAGAGATGGAGGCGGAGCGAGAGGGAGATGGAGAACAGGGAGAGAGAGATGGAGTGGAGCGAGAGAGAGATGGAGGGGTGCGAGAGGGAGATGGAGGGGAGCGAGAGAGCGATGGAGGGGATCGAGAGGGAGATGGAGGGGAGCGAGAGGGAGATGGAGGGGAGGGAGATGGAGGGGAGCGAGAGGGAGATGGAGGGCAGCGAGAGAGAGATGGAGGGGAGCGAGAGGGAGATGGAGGGAGCGAGAGGGAGATGGAGGGAGCGAGAGAGAGATGGAGGACAGCGAGAGAGAGATGGAGGACAGCGAGAGAGAGATGGAGGACAGCGAGAGAGAGATGGAGGAGAGCGAGAGAGAGATGGAGGGGAGCGAGAGGGAGATGGAGCGGAGCGAGAGAGAGATGGAGGGAGCGAGAGGGAGATGGAGGGAGCGAGAGGGAGATGGAGGGAGCGAGAGAGAGATGGAGGGGAGCGAGAGAGAGATGGAGGGGAGCGAGAGGGAGATGGAGGGGAACGAGACGGAGATGGAGGGGAGCGAGAGGGAGATGGAGGGGAGTGAGAGGGAGATGGAGGGCAGCGAGAGGGAGATGGAGGGCAGCGAGAGGGAGATGGAGGGGAGCGAGAGAGAGATGGAGGACAGCGAGAGAGAGATGGAGGGAGCCAGAGAGAGTTGGAGGGGAGCGAGAGGGAGATGGAGGGGAGCGAGAGAGAGATGGAGGACAGCGAGAGAGAGATGGAGGGAGCGAGAGAGAGATGGAGGGGAGCGAGAGGGAGATGGAGGAGAGCGAGAGGGCGATGGAGGACAGCGAGAGAGAGATGGAGGGAGCTAGAGAGTGATGGAGGGGAGCGAGAGGGAGATGGAAGGGACCGAGAGGGAGATGAAGGCAGCGAGAGAGAGGTGGAGGGGAGCGAGAGGGAGATGGAGGCTAGCGAGAGAGAGATGGAGGGGAGCGAGAGAGAGATGGAGGGGAGCGAGAGGGAGATGGAGGGGAGCGAGAGAGAGATGGAGGACAGCGAGAGAGAGATGGAGGGGAGCGAGAGGGAGATGGAGGGGAGCGAGAGGGAGATGGAGGGGAGCGAGAGGGAGATGGAGGGGAGCGAGAGGGAGATGGAGGGGAGCGAGAGGGAGATGGAGGGAGCGAGAGGGAGATGGTGGGGAACGAGAGGGAGATGGAGGGGAGCGAGAGGGAGATGGACGGGAGCGAGAGAGAGATGGAGGGGAGCGAGAGAGAGATGGAGGGGAGCGAGAGAGAGATGGAGGACAGCGAGAGAGAGATGGAGGGAGCCAGAGAGAGTTGGAGGGGAGCGAGAGGGAGATGGAGGGGAGCGAGAGGGAGATGGAGGGGAGCGAGAGAGAGATGGAGGACAGCGAGAGAGAGATGGAGGGAGCCAGAGAGAGTTGGAGGGGAGCGAGAGGGAGATGGAGGGGAGCGAGAGGGAGATGGAGGGGAGCGAGAGAGAGATGGAGGAAAGCGAGAGAGAGATGGAGGGAGCCAGAGAGAGTTGGAGGGGAGCGAGAGGGAGATGGAGGGGAGCGAGAGGGAGATGGAGGGGAGCGAGAGGGCGATGGAGGACAGCGAGAGAGAGATGGAGGGAGCGAGAGAGAGATGGAGGGGAGCGAGAGGGAGATGGAGGGGAGCGAGAGGGCGATGGAGGACAGCGAGAGAGAGATGGAGGGAGCGAGAGAGTGATGGAGGGGAGCGAGAGGGAGATGGAAGGGACCGAGAGGGAGATGAAGGCAGCGAGAGAGAGATGGAGGGGAGCGAGAGAGAGATGGAGGGGGCGAGAGGGAGATGGAGGGGAGCGAGAGGGAGATGGAGGGGAGCGAGAGGGAGATGGAGGACAGCGAGAGAGAGATGGAGGGGAGCGAGAGAGTCATGGGGGGAGCGAGAGGGAGATGGAGGACAGCGAGAGGGAGATGGAGGGGAGCGAGAGAGTGATGGAGGGGATCGAGTGAGAGATGGAGGGGCGCGAGAGAGAGATGGAGGGGAGCGAGAGGAAGATGGAGAACAGCGAGAGAGAGATGGAGGGGAGCGAGAGAGAGATGGAGGGGAGCGAGAGAGAGATGGAGGGGAGCGATGGAGGGGATCGAGAGGGAGATGGAGGGGAGCGAGAGGGAGATGGAGGACAGCGAGAGAGAGATGGAGGCGAGCGAGAGAGAGATGGAGGCGAGCGAGAGAGAGATGGAGGCGAGCGAGATGGAGATGGAGGGAGCGAGAGAGAGATGGAGGACAGCGAGAGAGAGGTGGAGGGGAGCGAGAGAGAGATGGAGGCGGAGCGAGAGGGAGATGGAGAACAGCGAGAGAGAGATGGAGTGGAGCGAGAGAGAGATGGAGGGGAGCGAGAGGGAGATGGAGGAGAGCGAGAGAGCAATGGAGGGGATCGAGAGGGAGATGGAGGGGAGCGAGAGGGAGATGGAGGGGAGGGAGATGGAGGGGAGCGAGAGGGAGATGGAGGGCAGCGAGAGAGAGATGGAGGGGAGCGAGAGGGAGATGGAGGGAGCGAGAGGGAGATGAAGGGAGCGAGAGAGAGATGGAGGACAGCGAGAGAGAGATGGAGGACAGCGAGAGAGAGATGGAGGGGAGCGAGAGAGAGATGGAGGGGAGCGAGAGAGAGATGGAGGAGAGCGAGAGAGAGATGGAGGGGAGCGAGAGGGAGATGGAGCGGAGCGAGAGAGAGATGGAGGGAGCGAGAGGGAGATGGAGGGAGCGAGAGGGAGATGGAGGGAGCGAGAGAGAGATGGAGGGGAGCGAGAGAGAGATGGAGGGGAGCGAGAGAGAGATGGAGGGGAGCGAGAGGGAGATGGAGGGGAACGAGACGGAGATGGAGGGGAGCGAGAGGGAGATGGAGGGGAGTGAGAGGGAGATGGAGGGGAGTGAGAGGGAGATGGAGGGGAGTGAGAGGGAGATGGAGGGCAGCGAGAGGGAGATGGAGGGCAGCGAGAGGGAGATGGAGGGGAGCGAGAGAGAGATGGAGGACAGCGAGAGAGAGATGGAGGGAGCCAGAGAGAGTTGGAGGGGAGCGAGAGGGAGATGGAGGGGAGCGAGAGAGAGATGGAGGACAGCGAGAGAGAGATGGAGGGAGCGAGAGAGAGATGGAGGGGAGCGAGAGGGAGATGGAGGAGAGCGAGAGGGCGATGGAGGACAGCGAGAGAGAGATGGAGGGAGCGAGAGAGTGATGGAGGGGAGCGAGAGGGAGATGGAAGGGACCGAGAGGGAGATGAAGGCAGCGAGAGAGAGGTGGAGGGGAGCGAGAGGGAGATGGAGGCTAGCGAGAGAGAGATGGAGGGGAGCGAGAGAGAGATGGCGGGGAGTGAGAGGGAGATGGAGGGGAGCGAGAGAGAGATGGAGGACAGCGAGAGAGAGATGGAGGGGAGCGAGAGAGAGATGGAGGGGGCGAGAGCGAGATGGAGGGGAGCGAGAGGGAGATGGAGGGGAGCGAGAGGGAGATGGAGGACAGCGAGAGAGAGATGGAGGGGAGCGAGATAGTGATGGAGGGGAGCGAGTGAGAGATGGAGGGGAGCGAGTGAGAGATGGAGGGGAGCGAGAGAGAGATGGAGGGGAGCGAGAGAGAGATGGAGGGGAGCGAGAGGGAGATGGAGGACAGCGAGAGAGAGATGGAGGGGAGCGAGAGAGTGATGGAGGGGAGCGAGTGAGAGATGGAGGGGCGCGAGAGAGAGATGGAGGAGAGCGAGAGGGAGATGGAGAACAGCGAGAGAGAGATGGAGGGGAGCGCGAGAGAGATGGAGGGGAGCGAGAGAGTGATGGAGGGGATCGAGAGGGAGATGGAGGGGAGCGAGAGAGAGATGGAGGGGAGCGAGAGAGAGATGGAGGGGAGCGAGAGGGAGATGGAGGACAGCGAGAGAGAGATGGAGGGGAGCGAGAGAGAGATGGAGGCGAGCGAGGGAGAGATGGAGGGGAGCGAGATGGAGATGGAGGGGAGCGAGAGGGAGATGGAGGGGAGCGAGAGGGAGATGGAGGGGAGCGAGAGGGAGATGGAGGACAGCGAGAGAGAGATGGAGGTGAGCGAGAGAGAGATGGAGTGAGCGAGAGAGAGATGGAGGGGAGCGAGAGAGAGATGGAGGGGAGCGAGAGAGAGATGGAGGGGAGCGAGAGAGAGATGGGGGGGGAGCGAGAGAGAGATGGAGGGGAGCGAGAGGGAGATGGAGCTGAGCGAGAGAGAGATGGAGGGGAGCGAGAGAGAGATGGAGGACAGCGAGAGAGAGATGGAGGGAGCGAGAGAGAGATGGAGGGGAGCGAGAGGGAGATGGTGGGGAGCGAGAGAGAGATGGAGGGGAGCGAGAGGGAGATGGAGGGGAGCGAGAGGGAGATGGAGGGGAGCGAGAGAGAGATGGAGGACAGCGAGAGAGAGATGGAGGGAGCGAGAGAGAGATGGAGGGGAGCGAGATGGAGGGAGCGAGAGAGAGATGGAGAATTGCGTGAGGGAGATGGAGGGGAGCGAGAGAGAGATGGAGGACAGCGAGAGAGAGATGGAGGGAGCGAGAGAGAGGTGGAGGGGTGCGAGATGGAGGGGAGCGAGAGAGAGAGATGGAGGACAGCGAGAGAGAGATGGTGGGAGCCAGAGGGAGATGGAGGGGAGCGAGAGGGAGATGGTGGGGAGCGAGAGAGAGATGGAGGACAGCGAGAGAGAGATGGAGGGAGCGAGAGAGAGATGGAGGGGAGCGAGAGAGAGATGGAGGGCAGCGAGAGGGAGATGGAGGGGAGCGAGAGAGAGATGGAGGACAGCGAGAGAGAGATGGAGGGAGCCAGAGAGAGATGGAGGGGAGCGAGAGGGAGATGGAGGGGAGCGAGAGAGATATGGAGGGGAGCGAGAGAGAGATGGAGGGAGCGAGAGAGAGATGGAGGAGAGCGAGAGGGAGATGGAGGGGAGCGAGAGGGCGATGGAGGACAGCGAGAGAGAGATGGAGAGAGCGAGATAGAGATGGAGGGGAGCAAGAGGGAGATGGAAGGGACCGAGAGGGAGATGGAGGACAGCGAGAGAGAGATGGAGGGAGTCAGAGAGAGATGGAGGGGAGCGAGTGGGAGATGGTGGGGTGCGAGAGAGAGATGGAGGACAGCGAGAGAGAGATGGAGGGAGCGAGAGAGAGATGGAGGGCAGCGAGAGAGAGATGGAGGGCAGCGAGAGGGAGATGGAGGGCAGCGAGAGGGAGATGGAGATGAGCGAGAGAGAGATGGAGGACAGCGAGAGAGAGATGGAGGGAGCGAGAGAGAGATGGAGGGGAGCGAGAGAGAGATGGAGGGGAGGTAGAGTGAGATGGAGGGGAGCGAGAGTGAGATGGAGGGGAGCGAGAGAGAGATGGAGGGGAGCGAGTGGGAGATGGAGAGGAGCGAGAGGGAGATGGAGGGGAGCGAGATGGAGAGGAGCGAGAGGGAGATGGAGGGAGCGAGAGGGAGATGGAGAGGAGCGAGAGAGAGATGGAGGGAGCGAGAGGGAGATGGAGGGGAGCGAGAGAGAGATGGAGAGGAGCGAGAAGGAGATGGAGGGGAGCGAGAGGGAGATGGAGGGGAGGGAGATGGAGGGGAGCGAGAAGGAGATGGAGGGGAGCGAGAGGGAGATGGAGGGAGCGAGAGGGAGATGGTGGGGAGCGAGAGGTAGATGGAGGGGAGCGAGAGAGAGATGGAGGGGAGCGAGAGAGAGATGGAGGGGAGCGAGAGAGAGATGGAGGGGAGCGAGAGAGAGATGGAGGGCAGCGAGAGGGAGATGGAGGGGAACGAGAGAGAGATGGAGGACAGCGAGAGAGAGATGGAGGGAGCCAGAGAGAGTTGGAGGGGAGCGAGAGGGAGATGGAGGGGAGCGAGAGAGAGATGGAGGACAACGAGAGAGAGATGGAGGGAGCGAGAGAGAGATGGAGGGGAGCGAGAGGGAGATGGAGGGGAGCGAGAGGGCGATGGAGGACAGCGACAGAGAGATGGAGGGAGCGAGAGAGAGATGGAAGGGACCGAGAGGGAGATGAAGGCAGCGAGAGAGAGGTGGAGGGGAGCGAGAGGGAGATGGAGGGGAGCGAGAGAGAGATGGAGGGGAGCGAGAGAGAGATGGAGGGGAGCGAGAGAGAGATGGGGGGGAGCGAGAAGAGATGGAGGGGAGCGAGAGAGAGATGGAGGGGAGCGAGAGAGAGATGGAGGGGAGCGAGAGAGAGATGGAGGAGAGCGAGAGAGAGATGGAGGGGAGCGAGAGAGAGATGGAGGGGAGCGAGAGAGAGATGGAGGGGAGCGAGTGGGAGATGGAGGGGACTGAGACGGAGATGGAGGGAGCGAGAGGGAGATGGAGGGGAGCGAGAGGGAGATGGAGGGAGCGAGAGGGAGATGGAGGGAGCGAGAGAGAGATGGAGGGGAGCGAGAGAGAATTGGAGGGGAGCGAGAGGGAGATGGAGGGTAGCGAGAGAGAGATGGAGGGGAGCGAGAGAGAGATGGAGGGGAGCGAGAGTGAGATGGAGGGGAGCGAGAGTGAGATGGAGGGGAGCGAGAGTGAGATGGAGGGGAGCGAGAGAGAGATGGAGGCGAGCGAGAGGGAGATGGAGAGGAGCGAGAGGGAGATGGAGGGGAGCGAGAGGGTGATGGAGGGGAGCGAGATGGAGGGGAGCGAGAGGGAGATGGAGGGAGCGAGAGGGAGATTGACAGGAGCGAGAGAGATGGAGGGAGCGAGAGGGAGATGGAGGGGAGCGAGAGAGAGATGGAGAGGAGCGAGAAGGAGATGGAGGGGAGCGAGAGGGAGATGGAGGGGAGCGAGAGGGAGATGGAGGGCAGCGAGAGAGAGATGGAGGGGAGCGAGAGGGAGATGGAGGGAGCGAGAGAGAGATGGAGGACAGCGAGAGAGAGATGGAGGGGAGCGAGAGAGAGATGGAGGGGAGCGAGAGAGAGATGGAGGGGAGCGAGAGAGAGATGGAGGGGAGCGAGAGAGGGATGGAGGGGAGCGAGAGAGAGATGGATGGGAGAGAGAGGGAGATGGAGCGGAGCGAGAGTGAGATGGAGGGGAGCGAGAGAGAGATGGAGGGAGCGAGAGAGAGATGGAGGGGAGCGAGAGAGAGATGGAGGGGAGCGAGAGAGAGATGGAGGGGAGCGAGAGGGAGATGGAGGGGAGCGAGAGGGAGATGGAGGACAGCGAGAGGGAGATGGAGGACAGCGAGAGGGAGATGGAGGACAGCGAGAGAGAGATGGAGGGGAGCGAGAGAGAGGTGGAGGGGAGCGAGAGAGAGGTGGAGGCGAGCGAGAGAGAGGTGGAGGCGAGCGAGAGAGGGATGGAGGGGAGCGAGAGGGAGATGGAAGGGAGCGAGAGGGAGATGGAGGGGAGCGAGAGGGAGATGGAGGATGGCGAGAGAGAGATGGAGGGGAGCGAGAGGGAGATGGAGGGGAGCGAGAGAGAGATGGAGGACAGCGAGAGAGAGATGGAGGGGAGCGAGAGAGAGATGGAGGGGGCGAGAGGGAGATGGAGGGCAGCGAGAGGGAGATGGAGGGGAGCGAGAGGGAGATGGAGGACTGCGAGAGAGAGATGGAGGGGAGCGAGAGAGTGATGGAGGGGAGCGAGTGAGAGATGGAGGGGAGCGAGAGAGAGATGGAGGGGAGCAAGAGGGAGATGGAGGACAGCAAGAGAGAGATGGAGGGGAGCGAGAGAGTGATGGAGGGGAGCGAGTGAGAGATGGAGGGGAGCGAGAGAGAGATGGAGGGGAGCGAGAGGGAGATGGAGAACAGCGAGAGAGATGGAGGGGAGCGAGAGAGAGATGGAGGGGAGCGAGAGAGAGATGGAGGGGAGCGAGAGAGCGATGGAGGGGATCGAGAGAGCGATGGAGGGGATCGAGAGGGAGATGCAGGGGAGCGAGAGGGAGATGGAGGGGAGCGAGAGAGAGATGGAGGGGAGCGAGAAGGAGATGGAGGGGAGCAAGAGGGAAATGGAGGGAAAGGGAGATGGAGGGGAGCGAGAGGGAGATGGAGGGTAGCGAGAGAGAGATGGAGGGGAGCGAGAGGGAGATGGAGGACAGCGAGAGAGAGATGGAGGGGAGCGAGAGAGAGATGGAGGGGAGCGAGAGAGAGATGGAGGGGAGCGAGAGAGAGATGGAGGGGAGCGAGAGAGAGATGGAGGACAGCGACAGAGAGATGGAGGGGAGCGAGAGGGAGATGGAGCGGAGCGAGAGAGAGATGGAGGACAGCGAGAGAGAGATGGAGGGAGCCAGAGAGAGTTGGAGGGGAGCGAGAGGGAGATGGAGGGGAGCGAGAGAGAGATGGAGGACAGCGAGAGAGAGATGGAGGGAGCGAGAGAGAGATGGAGGGGAGCGAGAGGGAGATGGAGGGGAGCGAGAGGGCGATGGAGGACAGCGACAGAGAGATGGAGGGAGCGAGAGAGAGATGGAAGGGACCGAGAGGGAGATGAAGGCAGCGAGAGAGAGGTGGAGGGGAGCGAGAGGGAGATGGAGGGGAGCGAGAGGGAGATGGAGGGGAGCGAGAGAGAGATGGAGGGGAGCGAGAGAGAGATGGAGGGGAGCGAGAGAGAGATGGGGGGGAGCGAGAAGAGATGGAGGGGAGCGAGAGAGAGATGGAGGGGAGCGAGAGAGAGATGGAGGGGAGCGAGAGAGAGATGGAGGAGAGCGAGAGAGAGATGGAGGGGAGCGAGAGAGAGATGGAGGGGAGCGAGAGAGAGATGGAGGGGAGCGAGTGGGAGATGGAGGGGACTGAGACGGAGATGGAGGGAGCGAGAGGGAGATGGAGGGGAGCGAGAGGGAGATGGAGGGGAGCGAGAGAGAGATGGAGGGGAGCGAGAGGGAGATGGAGAGGAGCGAGAGGGAGATGGAGGGGAGCGAGAGGGTGATGGAGGGGAGCGAGAGGGAGATGGAGGGGAGCGAGAGGGAGATGGAGGGAGCGAGAGGGAGATGGACAGGAGCGAGAGAGAGATGGAGGGAGCGAGAGGGAGATGGAGGGGAGCGAGAGAGAGATGGAGAGGAGCGAGAAGGAGATGGAGGGGAGCGAGAGGGAGATGGAGGGGAGCGAGAGGGAGATGGAGGGCAGCGAGAGAGAGATGGAGGGGAGCGAGAGGGAGATGGAGGGAGCGAGAGAGAGATGGAGGACAGCGAGAGAGAGATGGAGGGGAGCGAGAGAGAGATGGAGGGGAGCGAGAGAGAGATGGAGGGGAGCGAGAGAGAGATGGAGGGGAGCGAGAGAGAGATGGAGGGGAGCGAGAGAGAGATGTCGGGGAGCGAGAGGGAGATGGAGGGGAGCGAGAGGGAGATGGAGGGGAGCGAGAGGGAGATGGAGGGAGCGAGAGGGAGATGGAGGGGAGCGAGAGGGAGATGGAGGACAGCGAGAGGGAGATGGAGGACAGCGAGAGGGAGGTGGAGGACAGCGAGAGAGAGGTGGAGGGGAGCGAGAGAGAGGTGGAGGGGAGCGAGAGAGAGGTGGAGGCGAGCGAGAGAGAGGTGGAGGCGAGCGAGAGAGAGATGGAGGGGAGCGAGAGGGAGATGGAGGGGAGCGAGAGGGAGATGGAGGGGAGCGAGAGGGAGATGGAGGGGAGCGAGAGAGAGATGGAGGGGAGCGAGAGAGAGATGGAGGGGAGCGAGAGGGAGATGGAGGGAGCGAGAGAGAGGTGGAGGGGAGCGAGAGGGAGATGGAGGGGAGCGAGAGAGAGATGGAGGGGAGCGAGAGAGAGATGGAGGGGAGCGAGAGAGAGATGGGGGGGAGCGAGAAGAGATGGAGGGGAGCGAGAGAGAGATGGAGGGGAGCGAGAGAGAGATGGAGGGGAGCGAGAGAGAGATGGAGGGGAGCGAGAGAGAGATGGAGGGGAGCGAGAGAGAGATGGAGGGGAGCGAGAGAGAGATGGAGGGGAGCGAGAGAGAGATGGAGGGGAGCGAGTGGGAGATGGAGGGGACTGAGACGGAGATGGAGGGAGCGAGAGGGAGATGGAGGGGAGCGAGAGGGAGATGGAGGGAGCGAGAGGGAGATGGAGGGAGCGAGAGAGAGATGGAGGGGAGCGAGAGAGAATTGGAGGGGAGCGAGAGGGAGATGGAGGGGAGCGAGAGAGAGATGGAGGGGAGCGAGAGAGAGATGGAGGGGAGCGAGAGTGAGATGGAGGGGAGCGAGAGTGAGATGGAGGGGAGCGAGAGTGAGATGGAGGGGAGCGAGAGTGAGATGGAGGGGAGCGAGAGAGAGATGGAGGGGAGCGAGAGAGAGATGGAGGGGAGCGAGAGAGAGATGGAGGGGAGCGAGAGAGAGATGGAGGGGAGCGAGAGAGTGATGGGGGGAGCGAGAGTGAGATGGAGGACAGCGAGAGAGAGATGGAGGGGAGCGAGAGAGTGATGGAGGGGAGCGAGTGAGAGATGGAGGGGCGCGAGAGAGAGATGGAGGGGAGCGAGAGGGAGATGGAGAACAGCGAGAGAGAGATGGAGGGGAGCGAGAGAGAGATGGAGGGGAGCGAGAGAGAGATGGAGGGGAGCGATGGAGGGGATCGAGAGGGAGATTGAGGGGAGCGAGAGGGAGATGGAGGACAGCGAGAGAGAGATGGAGGGGAGCGAGAGAGAGATGGAGGCGAGCGAGAGAGAGATGGAGGCGAGCGAGATGGAGATGGAGGGAGCGAGAGAGAGATGGAGGACAGCGAGAGAGAGATGGAGGGGAGCGAGAGAGAGATGGAGGCGGAGCGAGAGGGAGATGGAGAACAGGGAGAGAGAGATGGAGTGGAGCGAGAGAGAGATGGAGGGGAGCGAGAGGGAGATGGAGGGGAGCGAGAGAGCGATGGAGGGGATCGAGAGGGAGATGGAGGGGAGCGAGAGGGAGATGGAGGGGAGGGAGATGGAGGGGAGCGAGAGGGAGATGGAGGGCAGCGAGAGAGAGATGGAGGGGAGCGAGAGGGAGATGGAGGGAGCGAGAGGGAGATGGAGGGAGCGAGAGAGAGATGGAGGACAGCGAGAGAGAGATGGAGGACAGCGAGAGAGAGATGGAGGACAGCGAGAGAGAGATGGAGGAGAGCGAGAGAGAGATGGAGGGGAGCGAGAGGGAGATGGAGCGGAGCGAGAGAGAGATGGAGGGAGCGAGAGGGAGATGGAGGGAGCGAGAGGGAGATGGAGGGAGCGAGAGAGAGATGGAGGGGAGCGAGAGAGAGATGGAGGGGAGCGAGAGGGAGATGGAGGGGAACGAGACGGAGATGGAGGGGAGCGAGAGGGAGATGGAGGGGAGTGAGAGGGAGATGGAGGGCAGCGAGAGGGAGATGGAGGGCAGCGAGAGGGAGATGGAGGGGAGCGAGAGAGAGATGGAGGACAGCGAGAGAGAGATGGAGGGAGCCAGAGAGAGTTGGAGGGGAGCGAGAGGGAGATGGAGGGGAGCGAGAGAGAGATGGAGGACAGCGAGAGAGAGATGGAGGGAGCGAGAGAGAGATGGAGGGGAGCGAGAGGGAGATGGAGGAGAGCGAGAGGGCGATGGAGGACAGCGAGAGAGAGATGGAGGGAGCTAGAGAGTGATGGAGGGGAGCGAGAGGGAGATGGAAGGGACCGAGAGGGAGATGAAGGCAGCGAGAGAGAGGTGGAGGGGAGCGAGAGGGAGATGGAGGCTAGCGAGAGAGAGATGGAGGGGAGCGAGAGAGAGATGGAGGGGAGCGAGAGGGAGATGGAGGGGAGCGAGAGAGAGATGGAGGACAGCGAGAGAGAGATGGAGGGGAGCGAGAGGGAGATGGAGGGGAGCGAGAGGGAGATGGAGGGGAGCGAGAGGGAGATGGAGGGGAGCGAGATGGAGGGGAGCGAGAGGGAGATGGAGGGGAGCGAGAGGGAGATGGAGGGAGCGAGAGGGAGATGGTGGGGAACGAGAGGGAGATGGAGGGGAGCGAGAGGGAGATGGACGGGAGCGAGAGAGAGATGGAGGGGAGCGAGAGAGAGATGGAGGGGAGCGAGAGAGAGATGGAGGACAGCGAGAGAGAGATGGAGGGAGCCAGAGAGAGTTGGAGGGGAGCGAGAGGGAGATGGAGGGGAGCGAGAGGGAGATGGAGGGGAGCGAGAGAGAGATGGAGGACAGCGAGAGAGAGATGGAGGGAGCCAGAGAGAGTTGGAGGGGAGCGAGAGGGAGATGGAGGGGAGCGAGAGGGAGATGGAGGGGAGCGAGAGAGAGATGGAGGACAGCGAGAGAGAGATGGAGGGAGCCAGAGAGAGTTGGAGGGGAGCGAGAGGGAGATGGAGGGGAGCGAGAGGGAGATGGAGGGGAGCGAGAGAGAGATGGAGGACAGCGAGAGAGAGATGGAGGGAGCGAGAGAGAGATGGAGGGGAGCGAGAGGGAGATGGAGGGGAGCGAGAGGGCGATGGAGGACAGCGAGAGAGAGATAGAGGGAGCGAGAGAGTGATGGAGGGGAGCGAGAGGGAGATGGAAGGGAGCGAGAGGGAGATGGAGGGGAGCGAGACGGAGATGGAGGGGAGCGAGAGGGAGATGGAGGGGAGCGAGAGGGAGATGGAGGGGAGCGAGAGGGAGATGGAGGGGAGCGAGAGGGAGATGGAGGGGAGCGAGAGGGAGATGGAGGGGAGTGAGAGGGAGATGGAGGGAGCGAGAGGGAGATGGTGGGGAACGAGAGGGAGATGGAGGGGAGCGAGAGGGAGATGGACGGGAGCGAGAGAGAGATGGAGGGGAGCGAGAGAGAGATGGAGGGCAGCGAGAGGGAGATGGAGGGGAGCGAGAGAGAGATGGAGGACAGCGAGAGAGAGATGGAGGGAGCGAGAGAGAGATGGAGGGGAGCGAGAGGGAGATGGAGGGGAGCGAGAGGGCGATGGAGGACAGCGAGAGAGAGATGGAGGGAGCGAGAGAGTGATGGAGGGGAGCGAGAGGGAGATGGAAGGGACCGAGAGGGAGATGAAGGCAGCGAGAGAGAGGTGGAGGGGAGCGAGAGGGAGATGGAGGGTAGCGAGAGAGAGATGGAGGGGAGCGAGAGAGAGATGGAGGGGAGCGAGAGGGAGATGGAGGGGAGCGAGAGAGAGATGGAGGACAGCGAGAGAGAGATGGAGGGGAGCGAGAGAGAGATGGAGGGGGCGAGAGGGAGATGGAGGGGAGCGAGAGGGAGATGGAGGGGAGCGAGAGGGAGATGGAGGACAGCGAGAGAGAGATGGAGGGGAGCGAGAGAGTGATGGGGGGAGCGAGAGTGAGATGGAGGACAGCGAGAGAGAGATGGAGGGGAGCGAGAGAGTGATGGAGGGGAGCGAGTGAGAGATGGAGGGGCGCGAGAGAGAGATGGAGGGGAGCGAGAGGGAGATGGAGAACAGCGAGAGAGAGATGGAGGGGAGCGAGAGAGAGATGGAGGGGAGCGAGAGAGAGATGGAGGGGAGCGATGGAGGGGATCGAGAGGGAGATTGAGGGGAGCGAGAGGGAGATGGAGGACAGCGAGAGAGAGATGGAGGGGAGCGAGAGAGAGATGGAGGCGAGCGAGAGAGAGATGGAGGCGAGCGAGAGAGAGATGGAGGCGAGCGAGATGGAGATGGAGGGAGCGAGAGAGAGATGGAGGACAGCGAGAGAGAGATGGAGGGGAGCGAGAGAGAGATGGAGGCGGAGCGAGAGGGAGATGGAGAACAGGGAGAGAGAGATGGAGTGGAGCGAGAGAGAGATGGAGGGGTGCGAGAGGGAGATGGAGGGGAGCGAGAGAGCGATGGAGGGGATCGAGAGGGAGATGGAGGGGAGCGAGAGGGAGATGGAGGGGAGGGAGATGGAGGGGAGCGAGAGGGAGATGGAGGGCAGCGAGAGAGAGATGGAGGGGAGCGAGAGGGAGATGGAGGGAGCGAGAGGGAGATGGAGGGAGCGAGAGAGAGATGGAGGACAGCGAGAGAGAGATGGAGGACAGCGAGAGAGAGATGGAGGACAGCGAGAGAGAGATGGAGGAGAGCGAGAGAGAGATGGAGGGGAGCGAGAGGGAGATGGAGCGGAGCGAGAGAGAGATGGAGGGAGCGAGAGGGAGATGGAGGGAGCGAGAGGGAGATGGAGGGAGCGAGAGAGAGATGGAGGGGAGCGAGAGAGAGATGGAGGGGAGCGAGAGGGAGATGGAGGGGAACGAGACGGAGATGGAGGGGAGCGAGAGGGAGATGGAGGGGAGTGAGAGGGAGATGGAGGGCAGCGAGAGGGAGATGGAGGGCAGCGAGAGGGAGATGGAGGGGAGCGAGAGAGAGATGGAGGACAGCGAGAGAGAGATGGAGGGAGCCAGAGAGAGTTGGAGGGGAGCGAGAGGGAGATGGAGGGGAGCGAGAGAGAGATGGAGGACAGCGAGAGAGAGATGGAGGGAGCGAGAGAGAGATGGAGGGGAGCGAGAGGGAGATGGAGGAGAGCGAGAGGGCGATGGAGGACAGCGAGAGAGAGATGGAGGGAGCTAGAGAGTGATGGAGGGGAGCGAGAGGGAGATGGAAGGGACCGAGAGGGAGATGAAGGCAGCGAGAGAGAGGTGGAGGGGAGCGAGAGGGAGATGGAGGCTAGCGAGAGAGAGATGGAGGGGAGCGAGAGAGAGATGGAGGGGAGCGAGAGGGAGATGGAGGGGAGCGAGAGAGAGATGGAGGACAGCGAGAGAGAGATGGAGGGGAGCGAGAGGGAGATGGAGGGGAGCGAGAGGGAGATGGAGGGGAGCGAGAGGGAGATGGAGGGGAGCGAGAGGGAGATGGAGGGGAGCGAGAGGGAGATGGAGGGAGCGAGAGGGAGATGGTGGGGAACGAGAGGGAGATGGAGGGGAGCGAGAGGGAGATGGACGGGAGCGAGAGAGAGATGGAGGGGAGCGAGAGAGAGATGGAGGGGAGCGAGAGAGAGATGGAGGACAGCGAGAGAGAGATGGAGGGAGCCAGAGAGAGTTGGAGGGGAGCGAGAGGGAGATGGAGGGGAGCGAGAGGGAGATGGAGGGGAGCGAGAGAGAGATGGAGGACAGCGAGAGAGAGATGGAGGGAGCCAGAGAGAGTTGGAGGGGAGCGAGAGGGAGATGGAGGGGAGCGAGAGGGAGATGGAGGGGAGCGAGAGAGAGATGGAGGAAAGCGAGAGAGAGATGGAGGGAGCCAGAGAGAGTTGGAGGGGAGCGAGAGGGAGATGGAGGGGAGCGAGAGGGAGATGGAGGGGAGCGAGAGGGCGATGGAGGACAGCGAGAGAGAGATGGAGGGAGCGAGAGAGAGATGGAGGGGAGCGAGAGGGAGATGGAGGGGAGCGAGAGGGCGATGGAGGACAGCGAGAGAGAGATGGAGGGAGCGAGAGAGTGATGGAGGGGAGCGAGAGGGAGATGGAAGGGACCGAGAGGGAGATGAAGGCAGCGAGAGAGAGATGGAGGGGAGCGAGAGAGAGATGGAGGGGGCGAGAGGGAGATGGAGGGGAGCGAGAGGGAGATGGAGGGGAGCGAGAGGGAGATGGAGGACAGCGAGAGAGAGATGGAGGGGAGCGAGAGAGTCATGGGGGGAGCGAGAGGGAGATGGAGGACAGCGAGAGGGAGATGGAGGGGAGCGAGAGAGTGATGGAGGGGATCGAGTGAGAGATGGAGGGGCGCGAGAGAGAGATGGAGGGGAGCGAGAGGAAGATGGAGAACAGCGAGAGAGAGATGGAGGGGAGCGAGAGAGAGATGGAGGGGAGCGAGAGAGAGATGGAGGGGAGCGATGGAGGGGATCGAGAGGGAGATGGAGGGGAGCGAGAGGGAGATGGAGGACAGCGAGAGAGAGATGGAGGGGAGCGAGAGAGAGATGGAGGCGAGCGAGAGAGAGATGGAGGCGAGCGAGATGGAGATGGAGGGAGCGAGAGAGAGATGGAGGACAGCGAGAGAGAGGTGGAGGGGAGCGAGAGAGAGATGGAGGCGGAGCGAGAGGGAGATGGAGAACAGCGAGAGAGAGATGGAGTGGAGCGAGAGAGAGATGGAGGGGAGCGAGAGGGAGATGGAGGAGAGCGAGAGAGCAATGGAGGGGATCGAGAGGGAGATGGAGGGGAGCGAGAGGGAGATGGAGGGGAGGGAGATGGAGGGGAGCGAGAGGGAGATGGAGGGCAGCGAGAGAGAGATGGAGGGGAGCGAGAGGGAGATGGAGGGAGCGAGAGGGAGATGAAGGGAGCGAGAGAGAGATGGAGGACAGCGAGAGAGAGATGGAGGACAGCGAGAGAGAGATGGAGGGGAGCGAGAGAGAGATGGAGGGGAGCGAGAGAGAGATGGAGGAGAGCGAGAGAGAGATGGAGGGGAGCGAGAGGGAGATGGAGCGGAGCGAGAGAGAGATGGAGGGAGCGAGAGGGAGATGGAGGGAGCGAGAGGGAGATGGAGGGAGCGAGAGAGAGATGGAGGGGAGCGAGAGAGAGATGGAGGGGAGCGAGAGAGAGATGGAGGGGAGCGAGAGGGAGATGGAGGGGAACGAGACGGAGATGGAGGGGAGCGAGAGGGAGATGGAGGGGAGTGAGAGGGAGATGGAGGGGAGTGAGAGGGAGATGGAGGGGAGTGAGAGGGAGATGGAGGGCAGCGAGAGGGAGATGGAGGGCAGCGAGAGGGAGATGGAGGGGAGCGAGAGAGAGATGGAGGACAGCGAGAGAGAGATGGAGGGAGCCAGAGAGAGTTGGAGGGGAGCGAGAGGGAGATGGAGGGGAGCGAGAGAGAGATGGAGGACAGCGAGAGAGAGATGGAGGGAGCGAGAGAGAGATGGAGGGGAGCGAGAGGGAGATGGAGGAGAGCGAGAGGGCGATGGAGGACAGCGAGAGAGAGATGGAGGGAGCGAGAGAGTGATGGAGGGGAGCGAGAGGGAGATGGAAGGGACCGAGAGGGAGATGAAGGCAGCGAGAGAGAGGTGGAGGGGAGCGAGAGGGAGATGGAGGCTAGCGAGAGAGAGATGGAGGGGAGCGAGAGAGAGATGGCGGGGAGTGAGAGGGAGATGGAGGGGAGCGAGAGAGAGATGGAGGACAGCGAGAGAGAGATGGAGGGGAGCGAGAGAGAGATGGAGGGGGCGAGAGCGAGATGGAGGGGAGCGAGAGGGAGATGGAGGGGAGCGAGAGGGAGATGGAGGACAGCGAGAGAGAGATGGAGGGGAGCGAGATAGTGATGGAGGGGAGCGAGTGAGAGATGGAGGGGAGCGAGTGAGAGATGGAGGGGAGCGAGAGAGAGATGGAGGGGAGCGAGAGAGAGATGGAGGGGAGCGAGAGGGAGATGGAGGACAGCGAGAGAGAGATGGAGGGGAGCGAGAGAGTGATGGAGGGGAGCGAGTGAGAGATGGAGGGGCGCGAGAGAGAGATGGAGGAGAGCGAGAGGGAGATGGAGAACAGCGAGAGAGAGATGGAGGGGAGCGCGAGAGAGATGGAGGGGAGCGAGAGAGTGATGGAGGGGATCGAGAGGGAGATGGAGGGGAGCGAGAGAGAGATGGAGGGGAGCGAGAGAGAGATGGAGGGGAGCGAGAGGGAGATGGAGGACAGCGAGAGAGAGATGGAGGGGAGCGAGAGAGAGATGGAGGCGAGCGAGGGAGAGATGGAGGGGAGCGAGATGGAGATGGAGGGGAGCGAGAGGGAGATGGAGGGGAGCGAGAGGGAGATGGAGGGGAGCGAGAGGGAGATGGAGGACAGCGAGAGAGAGATGGAGGTGAGCGAGAGAGAGATGGAGTGAGCGAGAGAGAGATGGAGGGGAGCGAGAGAGAGATGGAGGGGAGCGAGAGAGAGATGGAGGGGAGCGAGAGAGAGATGGGGGGGGAGCGAGAGAGAGATGGAGGGGAGCGAGAGGGAGATGGAGCTGAGCGAGAGAGAGATGGAGGGGAGCGAGAGAGAGATGGAGGACAGCGAGAGAGAGATGGAGGGAGCGAGAGAGAGATGGAGGGGAGCGAGAGGGAGATGGTGGGGAGCGAGAGAGAGATGGAGGGGAGCGAGAGGGAGATGGAGGGGAGCGAGAGGGAGATGGAGGGGAGCGAGAGAGAGATGGAGGACAGCGAGAGAGAGATGGAGGGAGCGAGAGAGAGATGGAGGGGAGCGAGATGGAGGGAGCGAGAGAGAGATGGAGAATTGCGTGAGGGAGATGGAGGGGAGCGAGAGAGAGATGGAGGACAGCGAGAGAGAGATGGAGGGAGCGAGAGAGAGGTGGAGGGGTGCGAGATGGAGGGGAGCGAGAGAGAGAGATGGAGGACAGCGAGAGAGAGATGGTGGGAGCCAGAGGGAGATGGAGGGGAGCGAGAGGGAGATGGTGGGGAGCGAGAGAGAGATGGAGGACAGCGAGAGAGAGATGGAGGGAGCGAGAGAGAGATGGAGGGGAGCGAGAGAGAGATGGAGGGCAGCGAGAGGGAGATGGAGGGGAGCGAGAGAGAGATGGAGGACAGCGAGAGAGAGATGGAGGGAGCCAGAGAGAGATGGAGGGGAGCGAGAGGGAGATGGAGGGGAGCGAGAGAGATATGGAGGGGAGCGAGAGAGAGATGGAGGGAGCGAGAGAGAGATGGAGGAGAGCGAGAGGGAGATGGAGGGGAGCGAGAGGGCGATGGAGGACAGCGAGAGAGAGATGGAGAGAGCGAGATAGAGATGGAGGGGAGCAAGAGGGAGATGGAAGGGACCGAGAGGGAGATGGAGGACAGCGAGAGAGAGATGGAGGGAGTCAGAGAGAGATGGAGGGGAGCGAGTGGGAGATGGTGGGGTGCGAGAGAGAGATGGAGGACAGCGAGAGAGAGATGGAGGGAGCGAGAGAGAGATGGAGGGCAGCGAGAGAGAGATGGAGGGCAGCGAGAGGGAGATGGAGGGCAGCGAGAGGGAGATGGAGATGAGCGAGAGAGAGATGGAGGACAGCGAGAGAGAGATGGAGGGAGCGAGAGAGAGATGGAGGGGAGCGAGAGAGAGATGGAGGGGAGGTAGAGTGAGATGGAGGGGAGCGAGAGTGAGATGGAGGGGAGCGAGAGAGAGATGGAGGGGAGCGAGTGGGAGATGGAGAGGAGCGAGAGGGAGATGGAGGGGAGCGAGATGGAGAGGAGCGAGAGGGAGATGGAGGGAGCGAGAGGGAGATGGAGAGGAGCGAGAGAGAGATGGAGGGAGCGAGAGGGAGATGGAGGGGAGCGAGAGAGAGATGGAGAGGAGCGAGAAGGAGATGGAGGGGAGCGAGAGGGAGATGGAGGGGAGGGAGATGGAGGGGAGCGAGAAGGAGATGGAGGGGAGCGAGAGGGAGATGGAGGGAGCGAGAGGGAGATGGTGGGGAGCGAGAGGTAGATGGAGGGGAGCGAGAGAGAGATGGAGGGGAGCGAGAGAGAGATGGAGGGGAGCGAGAGAGAGATGGAGGGGAGCGAGAGAGAGATGGAGGGCAGCGAGAGGGAGATGGAGGGGAACGAGAGAGAGATGGAGGACAGCGAGAGAGAGATGGAGGGAGCCAGAGAGAGTTGGAGGGGAGCGAGAGGGAGATGGAGGGGAGCGAGAGAGAGATGGAGGACAACGAGAGAGAGATGGAGGGAGCGAGAGAGAGATGGAGGGGAGCGAGAGGGAGATGGAGGGGAGCGAGAGGGCGATGGAGGACAGCGACAGAGAGATGGAGGGAGCGAGAGAGAGATGGAAGGGACCGAGAGGGAGATGAAGGCAGCGAGAGAGAGGTGGAGGGGAGCGAGAGGGAGATGGAGGGGAGCGAGAGAGAGATGGAGGGGAGCGAGAGAGAGATGGAGGGGAGCGAGAGAGAGATGGGGGGGAGCGAGAAGAGATGGAGGGGAGCGAGAGAGAGATGGAGGGGAGCGAGAGAGAGATGGAGGGGAGCGAGAGAGAGATGGAGGAGAGCGAGAGAGAGATGGAGGGGAGCGAGAGAGAGATGGAGGGGAGCGAGAGAGAGATGGAGGGGAGCGAGTGGGAGATGGAGGGGACTGAGACGGAGATGGAGGGAGCGAGAGGGAGATGGAGGGGAGCGAGAGGGAGATGGAGGGAGCGAGAGGGAGATGGAGGGAGCGAGAGAGAGATGGAGGGGAGCGAGAGAGAATTGGAGGGGAGCGAGAGGGAGATGGAGGGTAGCGAGAGAGAGATGGAGGGGAGCGAGAGAGAGATGGAGGGGAGCGAGAGTGAGATGGAGGGGAGCGAGAGTGAGATGGAGGGGAGCGAGAGTGAGATGGAGGGGAGCGAGAGAGAGATGGAGGCGAGCGAGAGGGAGATGGAGAGGAGCGAGAGGGAGATGGAGGGGAGCGAGAGGGTGATGGAGGGGAGCGAGATGGAGGGGAGCGAGAGGGAGATGGAGGGAGCGAGAGGGAGATTGACAGGAGCGAGAGAGATGGAGGGAGCGAGAGGGAGATGGAGGGGAGCGAGAGAGAGATGGAGAGGAGCGAGAAGGAGATGGAGGGGAGCGAGAGGGAGATGGAGGGGAGCGAGAGGGAGATGGAGGGCAGCGAGAGAGAGATGGAGGGGAGCGAGAGGGAGATGGAGGGAGCGAGAGAGAGATGGAGGACAGCGAGAGAGAGATGGAGGGGAGCGAGAGAGAGATGGAGGGGAGCGAGAGAGAGATGGAGGGGAGCGAGAGAGAGATGGAGGGGAGCGAGAGAGGGATGGAGGGGAGCGAGAGAGAGATGGATGGGAGAGAGAGGGAGATGGAGCGGAGCGAGAGTGAGATGGAGGGGAGCGAGAGAGAGATGGAGGGAGCGAGAGAGAGATGGAGGGGAGCGAGAGAGAGATGGAGGGGAGCGAGAGAGAGATGGAGGGGAGCGAGAGGGAGATGGAGGGGAGCGAGAGGGAGATGGAGGACAGCGAGAGGGAGATGGAGGACAGCGAGAGGGAGATGGAGGACAGCGAGAGAGAGATGGAGGGGAGCGAGAGAGAGGTGGAGGGGAGCGAGAGAGAGGTGGAGGCGAGCGAGAGAGAGGTGGAGGCGAGCGAGAGAGGGATGGAGGGGAGCGAGAGGGAGATGGAAGGGAGCGAGAGGGAGATGGAGGGGAGCGAGAGGGAGATGGAGGATGGCGAGAGAGAGATGGAGGGGAGCGAGAGGGAGATGGAGGGGAGCGAGAGAGAGATGGAGGACAGCGAGAGAGAGATGGAGGGGAGCGAGAGAGAGATGGAGGGGGCGAGAGGGAGATGGAGGGCAGCGAGAGGGAGATGGAGGGGAGCGAGAGGGAGATGGAGGACTGCGAGAGAGAGATGGAGGGGAGCGAGAGAGTGATGGAGGGGAGCGAGTGAGAGATGGAGGGGAGCGAGAGAGAGATGGAGGGGAGCAAGAGGGAGATGGAGGACAGCAAGAGAGAGATGGAGGGGAGCGAGAGAGTGATGGAGGGGAGCGAGTGAGAGATGGAGGGGAGCGAGAGAGAGATGGAGGGGAGCGAGAGGGAGATGGAGAACAGCGAGAGAGATGGAGGGGAGCGAGAGAGAGATGGAGGGGAGCGAGAGAGAGATGGAGGGGAGCGAGAGAGCGATGGAGGGGATCGAGAGAGCGATGGAGGGGATCGAGAGGGAGATGCAGGGGAGCGAGAGGGAGATGGAGGGGAGCGAGAGAGAGATGGAGGGGAGCGAGAAGGAGATGGAGGGGAGCAAGAGGGAAATGGAGGGAAAGGGAGATGGAGGGGAGCGAGAGGGAGATGGAGGGTAGCGAGAGAGAGATGGAGGGGAGCGAGAGGGAGATGGAGGACAGCGAGAGAGAGATGGAGGGGAGCGAGAGAGAGATGGAGGGGAGCGAGAGAGAGATAGAGGGGAGCGAGAGAGAGATGGAGGGGAGCGAGAGAGAGATGGAGGACAGCGACAGAGAGATGGAGGGGAGCGAGAGGGAGATGGAGCGGAGCGAGAGAGAGATGGAGGACAGCGAGAGAGAGATGGAGGGAGCCAGAGAGAGTTGGAGGGGAGCGAGAGGGAGATGGAGGGGAGCGAGAGAGAGATGGAGGACAGCGAGAGAGAGATGGAGGGAGCGAGAGAGAGATGGAGGGGAGCGAGAGGGAGATGGAGGGGAGCGAGAGGGCGATGGAGGACAGCGACAGAGAGATGGAGGGAGCGAGAGAGAGATGGAAGGGACCGAGAGGGAGATGAAGGCAGCGAGAGAGAGGTGGAGGGGAGCGAGAGGGAGATGGAGGGGAGCGAGAGGGAGATGGAGGGGAGCGAGAGAGAGATGGAGGGGAGCGAGAGAGAGATGGAGGGGAGCGAGAGAGAGATGGGGGGGAGCGAGAAGAGATGGAGGGGAGCGAGAGAGAGATGGAGGGGAGCGAGAGAGAGATGGAGGGGAGCGAGAGAGAGATGGAGGAGAGCGAGAGAGAGATGGAGGGGAGCGAGAGAGAGATGGAGGGGAGCGAGAGAGAGATGGAGGGGAGCGAGTGGGAGATGGAGGGGACTGAGACGGAGATGGAGGGAGCGAGAGGGAGATGGAGGGGAGCGAGAGGGAGATGGAGGGGAGCGAGAGAGAGATGGAGGGGAGCGAGAGGGAGATGGAGAGGAGCGAGAGGGAGATGGAGGGGAGCGAGAGGGTGATGGAGGGGAGCGAGAGGGAGATGGAGGGGAGCGAGAGGGAGATGGAGGGAGCGAGAGGGAGATGGACAGGAGCGAGAGAGAGATGGAGGGAGCGAGAGGGAGATGGAGGGGAGCGAGAGAGAGATGGAGAGGAGCGAGAAGGAGATGGAGGGGAGCGAGAGGGAGATGGAGGGGAGCGAGAGGGAGATGGAGGGCAGCGAGAGAGAGATGGAGGGGAGCGAGAGGGAGATGGAGGGAGCGAGAGAGAGATGGAGGACAGCGAGAGAGAGATGGAGGGGAGCGAGAGAGAGATGGAGGGGAGCGAGAGAGAGATGGAGGGGAGCGAGAGAGAGATGGAGGGGAGCGAGAGAGAGATGGAGGGGAGCGAGAGAGAGATGTCGGGGAGCGAGAGGGAGATGGAGGGGAGCGAGAGGGAGATGGAGGGGAGCGAGAGGGAGATGGAGGGAGCGAGAGGGAGATGGAGGGGAGCGAGAGGGAGATGGAGGACAGCGAGAGGGAGATGGAGGACAGCGAGAGGGAGGTGGAGGACAGCGAGAGAGAGGTGGAGGGGAGCGAGAGAGAGGTGGAGGGGAGCGAGAGAGAGGTGGAGGCGAGCGAGAGAGAGGTGGAGGCGAGCGAGAGAGAGATGGAGGGGAGCGAGAGGGAGATGGAGGGGAGCGAGAGGGAGATGGAGGGGAGCGAGAGGGAGATGGAGGGGAGCGAGAGAGAGATGGAGGGGAGCGAGAGAGAGATGGAGGGGAGCGAGAGGGAGATGGAGGGAGCGAGAGAGAGGTGGAGGGGAGCGAGAGGGAGATGGAGGGGAGCGAGAGAGAGATGGAGGGGAGCGAGAGAGAGATGGAGGGGAGCGAGAGAGAGATGGGGGGGAGCGAGAAGAGATGGAGGGGAGCGAGAGAGAGATGGAGGGGAGCGAGAGAGAGATGGAGGGGAGCGAGAGAGAGATGGAGGGGAGCGAGAGAGAGATGGAGGGGAGCGAGAGAGAGATGGAGGGGAGCGAGAGAGAGATGGAGGGGAGCGAGAGAGAGATGGAGGGGAGCGAGTGGGAGATGGAGGGGACTGAGACGGAGATGGAGGGAGCGAGAGGGAGATGGAGGGGAGCGAGAGGGAGATGGAGGGAGCGAGAGGGAGATGGAGGGAGCGAGAGAGAGATGGAGGGGAGCGAGAGAGAATTGGAGGGGAGCGAGAGGGAGATGGAGGGGAGCGAGAGAGAGATGGAGGGGAGCGAGAGAGAGATGGAGGGGAGCGAGAGTGAGATGGAGGGGAGCGAGAGTGAGATGGAGGGGAGCGAGAGTGAGATGGAGGGGAGCGAGAGTGAGATGGAGGGGAGCGAGAGTGAGATGGAGGGGAGCGAGAGAGAGATGGAGGGGAGCGAGAGAGAGATGGAGGGGAGCGAGAGAGAGATGGAGGGGAGCGAGAGAGAGATGGAGGGGAGCGAGAGAGAGATGGAGGGGAGCGAGTGGGAGATGGAGGGGACTGAGACGGAGATGGAGGGAGCGAGAGGGAGATGGAGGGGAGCGAGAGGGAGATGGAGGGAGCGAGAGGGAGATGGAGGGAGCGAGAGATAGATGGAGGGGAGCGAGAGTGAGATGGAGGGGAGCGAGAGAGAGATGGAGGGGAGCGAGAGAGAGATGGAGGAGAGCGAGAGAGAGATGGAGGGGAGCGAGAGAGAGATGGAGGGGAGCGAGAGAGAGATGGAGGGGAGCGAGTGGGAGATGGAGGGGACTGAGACGGAGATGGAGGGAGCGAGAGGGAGATGGAGGGGAGCGAGATGGAGGGAGCGAGAGAGAGATGGAGGGGAGCGAGAGAGAATTGGAGGGGAGCGAGAGGGAGATGGAGGGTAGCGAGAGAGAGATGGAGGGGAGCGAGAGAGAGATGGAGGGGAGCGAGAGTGAGATGGAGGGGAGCGAGAGTGAGATGGAGGGGAGCGAGAGTGAGATGGAGGGGAGCGAGAGAGAGATGGAGGCGAGCGAGAGGGAGATGGAGAGGAGCGAGAGGGAGATGGAGGGGAGCGAGAGGGTGATGGAGGGGAGCGAGATGGAGGGGAGCGAGAGGGAGATGGAGGGAGCGAGAGGGAGATTGACAGGAGCGAGAGAGATGGAGGGAGCGAGAGGGAGATGGAGGGGAGCGAGAGAGAGATGGAGAGGAGCGAGAAGGAGATGGAGGGGAGCGAGAGGGAGATGGAGGGGAGCGAGAGGGAGATGGAGGGCAGCGAGAGAGAGATGGAGGGGAGCGAGAGGGAGATGGAGGGAGCGAGAGAGAGATGGAGGACAGCGAGAGAGAGATGGAGGGGAGCGAGAGAGAGATGGAGGGGAGCGAGAGAGAGATGGAGGGGAGCGAGAGAGAGATGGAGGGGAGCGAGAGAGAGGTGGAGGGGAGCGAGAGAGAGGTGGAGGCGAGCGAGAGAGAGGTGGAGGCGAGCGAGAGAGAGATGGAGGGGAGCGAGAGGGAGATGGAAGGGAGCGAGAGGGAGATGGAGGGGAGCGAGAGGGAGATGGAGGATAGCGAGAGAGAGATGGAGGACAGCGAGAGAGATGGAGGGGAGCGAGAGAGAGATGGAGGGGGCGAGAGGGAGATGGAGGGCAGCGAGAGGGAGATGGAGGGGAGCGATAGGGAGATGGAGGACTGCGAGAGAGAGATGGAGGCGAGCGAGAGAGTGATGGAGGGGAGCGAGTGAGAGATGGAGGGGAGCGAGAGAGAGATGGAGGGGAGCAAGAGGGAGATGGAGGACAGCAAGAGAGAGATGGAGGGGAGCGAGAGAGTGATGGAGGGGAGCGAGTGAGAGATGGAGGGGAGCGAGAGAGAGATGGAGGGGAGCGAGAGGGAGATGGAGAACAGCGAGAGAGATGGAGGGGAGCGAGAGAGAGATGGAGGGGAGCGAGAGAGAGATGGAGGGGAGCGAGAGAGCGATGGAGGGGATCGAGAGAGCGATGGAGGGGATCGAGAGGGAGATGCAGGGGAGCGAGAGGGAGATGGAGGGGAGCGAGAGAGAGATGGAGGGGAGCGAGAAGGAGATGGAGGGGAGCAAGAGGGAAATGGAGGGAAAGGGAGATGGAGGGGAGCGAGAGGGAGATGGAGGGCAGCGAGAGAGAGATGGAGGGGAGCGAGAGGGAGATGGAGGGAGCGAGAGAGAGATGGAGGCGAGCGAGAGGGAGATGGAGAGGAGCGAGAGGGAGATGGAGGGGAGCGAGAGGGTGATGGAGGGGAGCGAGATGGAGGGGAGCGAGAGGAAGATGGAGTGAGCGAGAGGGAGATTGACAGGAGCGAGAGAGATGGAGGGAGCGAGAGGGAGATGGAGGGGAGCGAGAGAGAGATGGAGAGGAGCGAGAAGGAGATGGAGGGGAGCGAGAGGGAGATGGAGGGGAGCGAGAGGGAGATGGAGGGCAGCGAGAGAGAGATGGAGGGGAGCGAGAGGGAGATGGAGGGAGCGAGAGAGAGATGGAGGACAGCGAGAGAGAGATGGAGGGGAGCGAGAGAGAGATGGAGGGGAGCGAGAGAGAGATGGAGGGGAGCGAGAGAGAGATGGAGGGGAGCGAGAGAGAGGTGGAGGGGAGCGAGAGAGAGGTGGAGGCGAGCGAGAGAGAGGTGGAGGCGAGCGAGAGAGAGATGGAGGGGAGCGAGAGGGAGATGGAAGGGAGCGAGAGGGAGATGGAGGGGAGCGAGAGGGAGATGGAGGATAGCGAGAGAGAGATGGAGGGGAGCGAGAGGGAGATGGAGGGGAGCGAGAGAGAGATGGAGGACAGCGAGAGAGAGATGGAGGGGAGCGAGAGAGAGATGGAGGGGGCGAGAGGGAGATGGAGGGCAGCGAGAGGGAGATGGAGGGGAGCGAGAGGGAGATGGAGGACTGCGAGAGAGAGATGGAGGGGAGCGAGAGAGTGATGGAGGGGAGCGAGTGAGAGATGGAGGGGAGCGAGAGAGAGATGGAGGGGAGCAAGAGGGAGATGGAGGACAGCAAGAGAGAGATGGAGGGGAGCGAGAGAGTGATGGAGGGGAGCGAGTGAGAGATGGAGGGGAGCGAGAGAGAGATGGAGGGGAGCGAGAGGGAGATGGAGAACAGCGAGAGAGATGGAGGGGAGCGAGAGAGAGATGGAGGGGAGCGAGAGAGAGATGGAGGGGAGCGAGAGAGCGATGGAGGGGATCGAGAGAGCGATGGAGGGGATCGAGAGGGAGATGCAGGGGAGCGAGAGGGAGATGGAGGGGAGCGAGAGAGAGATGGAGGGGAGCGAGAAGGAGATGGAGGGGAGCAAGAGGGAAATGGAGGGAAAGGGAGATGGAGGGGAGCGAGAGGGAGATGGAGGGCAGCGAGAGAGAGATGGAGGGGAGCGAGAGGGAGATGGAGGGAGCGAGAGAGAGATGGAGGACAGCGAGAGAGAGATGGAGGGGAGCGAGAGAGAGATGGAGGGGAGCGAGAGAGAGATGGAGGGGAGCGAGAGAGAGATGGAGGGGAGCGAGAGAGAGATGGAGGGGAGCGAGAGAGAGATGGAGGGGAGCGAGATGGAGCGGAGCGAGAGAGAGATGGAGGACAGCGAGAGAGAGATGGAGGGAGCCAGAGAGAGTTGGAGGGGAGCGAGAGGGAGATGGAATGGAGCGAGAGAGAGATGGAGGGGAGCGAGAGAGAGATGGAGGGGAGCGAGCGGGAGATGGAGGGGACTGAGACGGAGATGGAGGGGAGCGAGAGGGAGATGGAGGGGAGCGAGAGAGAGATGGAGGGGAGCGAGAAGGAGATGGAGGGGAGCAAGAGGGAAATGGAGGGAAAGGGAGATGGAGGGGAGCGAGAGGGAGATGGAGGGCAGCGAGAGAGAGATGGAGGGGAGCGAGAGGGAGATGGAGGGAGCGAGAGAGAGATGGAGGACAGCGAGAGAGAGATGGAGGGGAGCGAGAGAGAGATGGAGGGGAGCGAGAGAGAGATGGAGGGGAGCGAGAGAGAGATGGAGGGGAGCGAGAGAGAGATGGAGGGGAGCGAGAGAGAGATGGAGGGGAGCGAGAGGGAGATGGAGCGGAGCGAGACAGAGATGGAGGACAGCGAGAGAGAGATGGAGGGAGCGAGAGAGAGATGGAGGGGAGCGAGAGGGAGATGGAGGGGAGCGAGAGGGCGATGGAGGACAGCGAGAGAGAGATGGAGGGAGCGAGAGAGAGATGGAGGGGAGCGAGAGGGAGATGGAAGGGACCGAGAGGGAGATGAAGGCAGCGAGAGAGAGGTGGAGGGGAGCGAGAGGGAGATGGAGGGGAGCGAGAGAGAGATGGAGGGGAGCGAGAGAGAGATGGAGGGGAGCGAGCGAGAGATGGAGGGGAGCGAGAGAGCGATGGAGGGGATCGAGAGGGAGATGGAGAGGAGCGAGAGGGAGATGGAGGGGAGCGAGAGAGAGATGGAGAGGAGCGTGAGAGAGATGGAGGGGAGCGAGAGAGAGATGGAGGGGAGCGAGAGAGCGATGGAGGGTATCGAGAGGGAGATGGAGAGGAGCGAGAGGGAGATGGAGGGGAGCGAGAGAGAGATGGAGAGGAGCGCGAGAGAGATGGAGGGGAGCGAGAGGGAGATGGAGGACAGCGAGAGAGAGATGGAGGGGAGCGAGAGAGAGATGGAGGGGAGCGAGAGAGAGATGGAGGGGAGCGAGAGTGATGGAGGGGAGCGAGTGAGAGATGGAGGGGAGCGAGTGAGAGATGGAGGGGAGCGAGAGAGAGATGGAGGGGAGCGAGAGGGAGATGGAGAACGGCGAGAGAGAGATGGAGGGGAGCGAGAGAGAGAGATGGAGGGGAGCGTGAGAGAGATGGAGGGGAGCGAGAGAGAGATGGAGGGGAGCGAGAGAGCGATGGAGGGGATCGAGAGGGAGATGGAGGGGAGCGAGAGGGAGATGGAGGGGAGCGAGAGAGAGATGGAGGGGAGCGAGAGAGAGATGGAGGGGAGCGAGAGAGAGATGGAGGGGAGCGAGAGGGAGATGGAGCGGAGCGAGAGAGAGATGGAGGGGAGCGAGAGGGAGATGGAGGGGAGCGAGAGAGAGATGGAGGGGAGCGAGAGGGAGATGGAGGACAGCAAGAGAGAGATGGAGGGGAGCGAGAGAGAGATGGAGGCGAGCGAGAGGGAGATGGAGGGGAGCGAGAGAGAGATGGAGGCGAGCGAGAGGGAGATGGAGGCGAGCGAGAGAGATTCTCATTCTACAGAACCAAATCCAGTAATGTCCTGTTCTGGAAACCTACTAATCTAGAAAATTCCCCCGAGCACAATTCAGAAACACCTCCCTGGTCGCTTTATCCTTATCCTTTCGCAGTCTATATTAGGATAACTAAAGCCCCTCCAATATAACTACTCTCCAGTTTTTGTTCATCTTTGTAATCACTTTGCAAATATATTCCTCTACATCTTTCCCCATAGATGGTGCCTTATAAAATGCACCCGGTAGTGTAAATGATACCTCCTTGCTTTTTACCTCTAACCAATTAGGTCAGTCCTTGATTTCTCCAGACGCTCCACTCTCTCCAGGACTGTGATGTTCTCCTGCCACCCCTCCTCCTTTCTTTTCCTCCACTGTCTTTCGTAGCCACCCTGGAATATTTGGAACCATGTCTGAGCCTTTTTTCAACCAGGTCTCAATTATGTTAAATAGTCATTGGCTGTCACAAAGTTCACCTTACTGCTCAGAAAGACTTCACACTCTGACATTCAACAGGTTCTGAAGATGTGACTGCCACATTACCTGATATTAGGGTCATGAACTGTCCAAATCAGGGGTGGGATTCTCCGACCGCCCACCGGGTCGGCGAAATGCCGGGGATTGGCGTGAATCCCGCCCCCGCCGTGTCCCGAAGTCTCCTCCACCAGAGATTCGGCGGGGGCGGGAATCGCGCCGCGCTGGTCGGCGGGCCCACCCCCGCCGATTCTCCAGCCCGCGATGGGCCGAAGTCCCGCTGTTGGAATGCCTGTCACGCCAGCGTGGATTAAACCACCTTTTGAACGGTGGGACAAGGCAGCGCGGGCAGGCTCCGGGGTCCTGGTGGTGGAGCGGGGAAATCTGGCCCCAGGGGTACCCCCACGGCGGCCTGGCCCGCGATCGGGGCCCACCGATCCGCGGGCGGGCCTGTGCCGTGGGGGCACTCTTTTTCTTCCGCCTTCGCCATGGTCTTCACTATGGCAGAGGCGGAAGAGACCCCTCCCCTGCGCATGCGCGGGGATGACATCAGCAGCCGCTGACGCTCCCGCGCATTCGCCGACCCGTGTCGCCCGGCGAAGACCTTTCGGCCCCGGCTGGCGTGGCGCCAAAGGCCTTTCCCGCCAGCCGGTGGAGCAGAAACCGCTCCAGTGAGGGCTTGGCCCCTAAAGGTGCGGACTCCGCACCTTTGGGGCGGCCCGACGCCGGGGTAGTTTCCGCCACTCCATCACACTGGGACCCCCCGCCCCGCCAGGTAGGGGAGAATTCCGCCCAGAAGTCTGTCCAGTCTCAATGGAGTTTCAGCTCCCGTGTGCGGAATACCTGTCGGATGCATTGAGCGCTTTTACAGGCGATTCACTTGCTACCAGTTTCCATGTCAGGTTAAAAATTACACCTAACATCACCAGGGCTTTAAGGAACAGAGGAATGTGTTGTTGGTGAAAGTATTCAGATGTTAGTGTTCAGTCTAACTTTTGCAACACAACTTGCAGCAATCCCAGGGGACGTGTTTGTAGGGTCTGCGCTCGACTCGGCCTTTCATTGGAGCCCAGTGAATTCCAAGCTGTGTGTGCTGATAGCAGCTTGGCGCCAGTGCGGTCCTGTGGCTCCTGCTGCTATTCACCCTGTGTTGTCCACTCCAGTTACTGCAGTAAAAGTGAAAGCTTTGCCCTTTTAGCTGCTGTGTTTGTCCTGCAGGAACCAGTCATTGTTCTCAGCAGTGTCCAAATTAATCTTTTGATTCTTAAGAACAATCCTGGAGGGATAACAACCTTAAACAATAATTGTGCGGTCTGATAGGAGATGTGGGTTTTTTTGCTGAATGTTCGGATTTCTGAATGGTTACAAAATGTTTCTTTTTTTTCAGCCCCGATCCAGACCACCTTCCTCCTCCTGGATATGACGACTTGTTCATGTGATTCTCCCCCCCCTTCTCCTCGCCTCTCTCCTCCATTAAAGCAGATTTGGTTATTTTTAAAAAGACCTCGGATATAAATCACAACTTGAGGAATCCTGTGGTCTTCGCTTCTTTTGGTTTAATGAATATTTTATGAACCGTGTAAATTAGCTGCTTGCTCTGGCCTGTTCCCTATCTGAAGATCAGCTTCAGCTCAAACAGTCTGCCCTTTAGCAGTGGGGCGTAGTTGATGAACTGAACTAGTGAAACCCTTAAAAGCAGCCAAGTGCTTTATTGTCATGTCTCTGACACGTGCTCCCAGTGAGGACTTATGACCATTCTCCTGCACGTTGTCACCATGTGATGTGACTGAGGTAGGCAGATGACATTAAATGCATAAGAGGGTTTAAGTTAACTGATCCTGTTAATAAACTGATGTGTAAATGAAAGAGTCGTTTGATTGTATTCTGTCATGTGACACCGGTCTCCTTACACTTCAAGGGTTTTTTGTCAAATCTTCCAGAATGGAAAGAGGTAATCTGACCCATTATGTCTGTGTCAGCTCTTTGAAAAAGTTATCGATTTAGTCCCACTCCCCCTGCTATTTCCACATCGCCCTGTAAATCCTCACCCTGTCAGTTCATTGCCCTGGGAAAAAATAGCAAATATTTATCTTAACCTAGTGTATGTGCACCTCACCATACTGAGCCAGACTCTCTGTTTTGGTTGACAACTAACAGACCTTTATAGTTTAAGTAGACGGACCGTTTTCTCTCTCTCTCAATGTATCGTAATAAACAAAAGTGAGTGGGTTGAGCTCAGTTCGATTTTCTTTTCTCCGCCATCCCAGCTCTTTGTACTTGGATTCCTACCCTGCTCAATCAACAAGCTTGTTTTCAGAGATCAAATATTGATCTCATTTTATAACTCCAATAATTATTTTCATTTTCAGTTAAAACTTAGATCAAAAATTTAACAGCACCATGTTTGGGACTTGATTTATAAGTGCCTCCAAACTTACTTTGTTAAGGGAGAAACACATTTTGGGGACAGGGAATACAATAATTGGTGTCAGAAATGGCTCCGTGTGCACACCAGGGTGCCTGGTAAATGATGTCTGCCCTGCCCTGTTTGCCTTTCGTGCCAACTCTATCTTTTCCCCATGTGTAGCCCATATTTAACAAATTGGTTGCTCCAAATATCTGCAGTTATGTGGAAAGACTAGCAAACTGGGATTCATAGAATCATAGGATTTACAGTGCAGCGGAAGGCTGTTCGGCCCATCGAGTCTGCACCAGCCCCTGGAAAGAACTCCCTACTTAAGCCCATACCGCCACCCTATCCCCGTAACCTAGTAACCCCACCGAATCTTACTGGGCACTAAGGGCAATTTATCCACCTAACCTGCACATCTTTTGGACTGTGGGCGGAAACCAGAGCACCCGGAGGAAAGTCAGACACGACGAGAATGTGCAGACTCTGCACAGACAGCGACCCAAGCTGGGAATCGAACCTGGGACCTCTGCCGCTGTGAAGCAACTGTGCTAACCACTGTGCTACCGCGCCGCCCACATTGTTCCCCTTAGTACTTGGGGATGATTAATGGAGCTGCTTAAAATCCTGGTGTTTTGACCGAGTAAGTAAGGAGAAATAGTTTTCACTGGCAAGAGGGGCAGTAATCAGAAGACACGAGGTTTAAAATAATTTACAAAAAGAAAGTGGATGTGGTCGGAGTTGAGTTTTTTTTAAATTAATCAAGTTGTGATTTGGAATTCGCAGTCTGACAAGGTGGTGGAAGGAGTTTCAGTAGTGACTTGGAACGGAATTGGATAAATCCTTGAACGAGAAAGTTTTGCATGGCGATGGGAAAAGAGACGTGGGAGTGAGACTCAATGGTAGCTCTTTCAGACAGACAGCACAGGCTAAATGGCTTCCTTCAAAGCTGAATGATGCTGTTTGAAGATTTTAACTTGATATTCAGAAATGTGATTATTCTGCTTTACTTTTCCCACAAAAAGTTTTCAGCACCAATTCATTGCCTGCGGGTTTTAGTCAATGACATTTTAAGGCATCAAATGCAAGCAGATTGATCCCCACAGTATCCTGGGGTTGCTTTGGGACTTGTAATTTATCTTTCAGATAATAAATCCTGGACGTTTTCAATGATGTGCAGATTATCAGCCATTTCATGCTAACACTTCTTCTGGAACTTTGCAAAAACGTAGTTGAGTGGAAACAGTGGGAAGTTGCTGTTGTAAAAATGAATGTTGACAAGTTAAAAAGCCTTTAGGAAGCCTTGTGTTTTTGGAATATTTATTTTGATGTTTTCGAGAAAGGTTCCTGAGAAATCAGAAAGTGATTGAAAGGCTGGTGGAAACAAACTTAATAGTTATTTCAAAAAGGAATTGGATACGCACTTAAAAAGAGAAAAACTGTGCAGGGCTGTAGGGAAAGAGTGGGAGGATGAGTAGTGCTTTCAGAGAGCTACCTGGGCACATGATGAAGCAAATGACCATCTGTGCTGTATTCTGTATGCACACAGAACGTCTGCTGCAAATAAAGTGCTTGAACTTGTTCTCCAGGTGTCGCTGGCAAACAGCTCTTTTCAGGTACCCAGTGTCAGTACAGTTCCTGATTCTCGAGATTCTATTGTTTAGGTCAGCCAAAAAACATTAATCATTTTCCATTACGGTCTATTGGAAATTTGCCTCTTACAGCAAGTTAAATGCTGCATGTGTCCAGCAGCAGGTATTTAGTCAATAGTTGACTGCTTCAATAAATAAGCCACTTAAATAAACACTCCATATCGATTATGTGCTGACTTACGATGAATAATATTCTTTGACGAGTTTCATCTAGTTATTGTTTTCAGAGAGTTCAACCACTGTAACCTTTGATCTCTCCGAATCCCCGTCAGCTGGTTCCTTCTCCCCTCTCCCACCACAGCTGTGGCTTCCTCCCCTCTTGAGAGGATGCAGCACATCTCCATTTTGCTCACTCACTCCGCATGCTAATGTTTCCTCCACGCTCCAAGTGGCCTCTATCTGTGCTGTAAACCTTTGTGCTGCTACGTTGTGTCGTTACCCCACTCAACAGTGCAACAGGTGGAATCTCATTTGGCGAGCATCTCAAGACCATGGCTGAACCTGTGCAGCGATCTTGCTGTGTGGAGGCCTCGCGTGAAACACTGGGAGACCTCCACACTCTTGAGCAGAAAAGCCAGGCTAACGCTACCCCTGCCGTCAGAGGTACATTATTTGACATGAGCCCTCTCGACTGGGCAATATTTTGCATGGGAGGCCAGAACTGGGGGGGCTATAAAGATAGTCATTAATAAATCAATGGGAAATTCAGAAGCAACTTATTCACCCAGAGAGTGGTTAGAATATGGAATTCATTACCACAAGGATGATTGAAGCAACTGGCATTGTTTCATTTAAGGAGCAGCTTAATAAGCATGATGGAGAGAGGAATAGGGAGATATATTAATAGAGTGGGAAGGAAGGGGGAGAAGGCTTTTGTAGAGTATAAACAATGACATGGAACTACTGGACCAAATGGCCTGTTCTTGTGCTGTAAATATGATGTCAGACTGCGTATTTCAAAGATGAACAAGGGTACTCTCCCTTGTATCCAAACCAATTCCTTGTGCGCAACCCCTCGTTCAACATCACTAAATCTGATTATCTTGTGTTTTTTTAATTATTCATTCACAGGATGTGGGCACCATTGGCTGGGCGTAGCATTTATTAGCCATTGGTAATTGCCCCTGAGAAGAGTGGTGATGAGCCACTTTCTTGAACCACTGAAGTCCATGTGGTGTTGGTACATCCAGTGTGCTGTTAGGGTGTTCCAGGATATTGACCCAGCGACAGTGAATGAACAACGACATAGTTGCAAGTCAGGATGGTGAGTGACTTGGTGGAGAACTTGGTGATGGTGGTGTTTCCATGCACCTGATACACTTCCCTTCTCGGTGATAGACGTGGGTATGGACAGGTGCTGTCGAAGGAGCCTTGGCAAGTTATTGCGGTGCATCTTGTCGATGATGGACACTGCAGCCACTGTACACCAGCGATGGGTAAAGTGAATGTTTAAGGTGCCAATCAAGCGAGATGCTTTGACCTGGATGGTGTCGGGCTTCTTGGGTGTTGTTGGAGCTCATTCAGGTAAGTGGGGAGTATTCCAACACAATCCTGATTTATGTCCTGTAGATGGTGGACAAACCGTGGGGTGTCAGGAGGTGAGTTACTCTCTGCAGAATACCTAGCCTCAGATCTAGTCTTATAACCATGGTATTTGTTTGACTGGTCCACTGAAGTTTCCAATCAGTGGTAACCTCTGCCATCGCCACACCCTGACACATGCACACACACAGTGCACATTCCTACTTGTGTGATCTTGCTGTGCACTGATTGACTGCGGGGTTTTCACTACAGTAATGACTGAACTTGAAAAATAAATATATTGGTTGTAAAACACCATGATTGTGAAAGGCGCCATGTTCAAGGAGCGCCATGGGATCTTCCATGCTTACCTGTGAGGGCAAATGAGGCTTTAATTTAACATTGCATCAGAAGGACGACGTACAGCTCATTGGAGTTATCCCACAACCTTCTCTCTCAGAGACGAGGGGGCTACGTACTGAGTTAGAGCTGACATCGGGTTTTTTCTATTTTAGCATTATTGCACACCTCTACCTCTCACTATTCCTTGCTAAATTTCAATCTCTTGAGTTTAAAAAAAAAGGATCTGTCTAAAGGAAGAAATACAGGTCAGTATGGCTTTTGAAAGAATTTTCATGCTCTCTCATGCTTGTTAAAATTTTTATCTAGTTCTATTGGGTTTATATCTCCATGGTGATTAGAACCTGGTCATCACACAGATGCTGATTTGCTAGCTTGCTGACTTAACCAGCAGCCATTAACCAACCAGTCGATGAGAGTGGAAGGCTTTGAATATTATACACTTCTGCATTACGATCGATGACTCTGTAATTAGAATTTCAAACTTGACTTATTACTGGGGAGGTACCTGCTTTACATGTAATTCTTCAACTGAGTGCATTTTAATTCCAAGTACAATTTGAGAACATTGCCTTTGTCTCTTCCTCCACCCCCATCTTCGATTCCTCTTTGCACCAATATAAAGACCCAATATTCTTTAAATAATGCAGTGCTTTTTAAATCCGTATTTCTTCATTCACATCCCCTTCACTAAATGGATAACGAGTGTAATTGCCATTAAAGATGATTTTATAGATTCCATGCACACTTAAGCAACAGAGTAATGACCCTGAGCTGTTTTGGGTAATTTATGAAGCATCCACTAATTTATTTCGCATTGCCATATAGACAGTGCAGATCTTTTTATTGTTAAGTCTCATCAGTAACATCTTCCCGTAGTATCAATACCATTAAAAATAGTTCTGTGGCTGACAAAATACCTGTTAATTCCTGGCTGATTGGGCACACTCTTCACCTTTGAGTTGAAGGTCATTGGTTTAAGCTCCACTCCAGAGACTTGAACATATAATCAAGGCTGCCACCTGAGCACAGTACAGAGGGAGTGCCGTCATGTCAGAGGTGCCACTAAACTGAGGATGCTGTCTGGTTGTTCAGATGGATTTAAAAGTTCCTGTGACACAATTTGAAGAGCAATGACATCTTCCTGTTCTGGGCAACATTTGTCCCTCTGGCACCATTAGCTGATTATTTAACCCATTGTTGTCTGTAAAGTATTACTGTGTGTAAATTGGTTGCTGAATTTGCTGACATAATGACTATAAAATTAGCTCATTGGCTATAAATCACTTTGAGACATCTTCAGGACATTAAGGAACTAAGATATGTGCACGCCCTTTGCTTAAAGGTTGAACACAAATCATTCAATGTAGTAACAGCAATTTTCTACCTTCATTACAGTTACTGCTACCTATTTTTAAATTGAATAATAACCACCAGAGAGTGATTACAGGGAGGTTAATTGAGCTCTTCAGATGATAGCTTTGAATAAGCAAGGCAGTTTATACTTATCTGAACCCATGATTTGATAGCATTCTTGAAATTTGCCTCTATTGAGTGAACATTTATTCTGTTTCTGTATACCTCAGTTGGCACTTGCTGTTCATGAGCTTTTGAGTTCCTGATTGAGGTGGTCTTCACATACAAAGGCTGAAGCTTATCCTGTTCCCAAACGTTCACCCAGAAATAACCTTTTCCAGCAGTGATCAATCATTGAGGTCAAGGGACATTAAAACCATTGCCCAAAGCTTGGTTGTCTCTTGTAACAAGCATTTCCATTCCTCTAAACTTTCTAAAGCACAGAAGAGGAAAGAACTTATTTACCGACCGCCTCAGGGTGTCCCAAAGTATTCATAGCCTAAGACTTAATTACTGCTGCCGTGTTTACAGTGTCTTTTCTCATAACTCACATTCCTGGACAGTTATCTGATAAGAAAATCATTTTTGACCTCCCAAGTTCCAACCTCACTCACTATTTAGCTTATCTCTGGGATTGTCTTCGGACCTTCTTTCCCATATTGTTCCTCGAATGCATGGCCTTCCTCACGAATCTTCACTGTGTTGAAGACCCATTGCATCATCTCTAACTCTCTCAAAGTCTTCAAAGCAGGAACTCCTCGTGTCCCTCAGCCTTTCCTCACTGCGAGAATTCGGGACCCCCAATGATGTCACCTAATCAGGGCTCCCTAATTCCTCTTGTCTTCTCCATGATTCTTTTCCAATTAATTTATGTCCTCTATCATGGCTTTTTTTATCTTAGTGTCTCAATTAGTTTTCAATTCAATGACTAAAGTACATTGTGGAATGATACATTTTCAAATAGTAGAAATCAAACTAGGTAGGATATACTGTGGAGGAACACTTTTTGGGGAGAAATCATGAACTTTATTTGTTTATGGGATGTGGGTATCGCAATCTTGCAAAGCAACATTTATTGCCCATTCCTAATTGCCCTTGGGAATGTGATTATGGATGACCTTGAACTGCTGCAGTGCATATGTAGCTGTGTTGGTATACTCTCAGTTCCTGTGCTGTAATGTTCTTTGTTGTTTCAGGGCGGGGAATGGAGGGGTACAGATCGTTTGGGCAATAAGTAGTAGGTCTAAATGAGAAATCTAGATCAATGCAGGCTTGTTGGGCTGAAGGGCCTGGTTCTTGCGCTGTAATGTTCTTTGTTCAGTGTTGTCGTGGAGGGAGTTTCAGGAATTTGACCCAGTGACGGTTGAGGAATGGTGATTATTTTCCAAGTTAGGATGGTGAGTGACTCGGAGGAGCACTTGCAACTGACAATGTTCCCATGTACCCGCTGCCCTAATATTTGGTGGATGTTGCAGGTTTAGAAAGAACCTTGCTGAGTTGGTGCAAGGCAGAGAACGATCACAAAAACCTCTTCCGAATGGTCTGCGGAAGATTACAACCTAGACAGAGGCCATTCGATTCTTCCTGTTTTTGTCAGCTCTTTACCAAAGCAATCCAAAACTATCCCTACTCTCCCATTCTTCAGATATTTGTTGCAACTTTCCCTCAAAAGATGCAGCATTACCTCAGCAGAATTTCTGACGCCAACAACTATCCTCTTGAGTCCAATATCTTTCCCATGTTTCTTACTCCGCTATTGACAATTTTAAATGGCACAATCTCACCAGCGACTTCCAAACCAGAGAAAATAGGCATCCTCTGTTTATCCATTGACGTAAGGATTTAAGACAGAAGTGGGTTGTGGATTATTATTTTAACTGTTCTGTTCAAATTTACTGCTTCAGTCTTGGTAAATATCCATAATTTTAATGAGAGTTTGGAGCACTGCCTGACATTTCATTATGTGAAGGAACCCGCAGTGCAGTCCTTCCTGATTTACTGCTGCTCTGACTGTCTGTTTTATCGCATGACATTCGTGTTAGTAATTTATGAGGTGCCAGAGCTGATCCAGGTTGTCTCAACCAGCTGCGTATCATTGGGTTTCGAAGAGGTGAGAAACTGCATCACATATTTTAATCCTTGGCTTCTGGGCTGTACTATTGCAACACATTTAAAAGAAAAGGGCTCGCATCTTGAATGCAGATTACCATAGTGGCTGTTAATTAGGATTCAACCCAGCGAAATAATTGGATTCCAGCTGGATTGCAGGTCAATCAAAACTGGCAGAATGTCCGAAACCTTTTATAAACGATGCTGTATTTGTGCATCATTCATAGGAATATAAACGGCATTCATTCTATCATTTTATCAGTCAGATATTGGCAGGGTCAAACATGCTACAATGTGTAAAATATCAGTGCCTCAAATTCCAAGCCTTTTGATGCATTGATGATGAGGTGACGTTTCAGAATTCTGTTTTCGCTCCTGAACCCAGATTCAGATCCAAACCCAACATCTCGGATTCTGGATCTCTGGAACTCATAGGAGCTGAGTACAATTCTAAAAGGGACAGGAGCAGAGGGATCTGGGTGTATGTGTGAATAAATCATTGAAGGTGACAGGACAGATTGAGAAGCATATGGCACCTTGGCTTTATTAATTGGGGAATAGGAAGGAAGTTACGATAAATCTGTATAAAATGCTGGTTCAACATCAACTAGAGTATTGCACCCAGTTCTGGGCATCTCACTTTAAGAAGGATGTTCCTGCATTAGAGAGGGTGCCGAAAAGATTTATGAGAATGGTTCCAGGGCCGAGGAGCTTCAGTTACGTAGACAGATTGGAGAAAAGGTTGAACAGAGATTTGACAGAGGTATTCAAAATCACGAGGGGGCTGGGTTGAGTCGATAGGAAGAAAGTCTTCCCATTGGTGAAAGATGGAGAGTCGGAGAGGGCAGATGGAAGGTAGTTGACAAAAAGCAATGGCAAAACTGAGGAGAAACCTTTTCGGGCAGCGAGTGGGCAGAACTACGTGGAAAAGGCAAGGGAGTGGTATGAGGTGAATTGTTCCAACAGAGGGCCAGCACGGACATAACAGGCCGAATGGCCGCCTTCTGTGCTGTAACCATTCTGTGATTGTGGGAGGACGCTAGGCTGTCCCTCGAGCCTTTTCCACCATTCAATTTGATCATGGTGCACCTGTTTCTCAGCAACATTTACCAGCTATATGTCCTGTGACCCTTGCCTAACCAAAGTCTATACATCATGGGCGCGATGTAATGGCCGCGTTGCACCCAGTGTGGAATCATGTGAACCTGTTAGATCGTGGGAGAGGCCGAAATCGGTACCCATGCCAGGCGGTGATTGGTTTCCAATCTAACCAACCCTCTCCCATTGGCGTGATCCGGCTTCCGCCTAAATGTAGCGAGAAACCAATAATCACCAATTAAGGCGAATCTCCATATCGTTAACGGGACAGGCCGCCTATCTAACAGCCTCCCGTGATCAACCGGTTCCCCAATGAGCAGTCATGCAGGCGCCCTTTAGTACATCTACTTAAAAACGTGAAGCGAGCGCAATGGCTGCTGCGGGGATTGGAAGAAGTGAGTAGCAGGGGGTTGCCCCTGGGCTAGGGGGTGAGGGCCCAGCGACCGCAGATCCAACAGCACCCTCCGGATGGTGAATACCCATACCAAGGGCAACTGTTGCCTGTTTGTTGCACCGAACACCCCCAGGGCAGCCCCGTCCGTGGTAATATGATGAAGGTCACTTTATCCCCCTCCGACCGTGGCGGCCTCTGTCTGCACAGCTGAAGGCTATTGGGAATTGGCTTTATTAGTTACACGAGCAATTCACAGCTGCAGGTTGTGTTTGCTGCTTGCCCCTGGTGGCTGTCCCAGCCTCCTAGGGTCTGTGTTAGATCACTCCAGGGTGATAGGCCTGTGTCGGCACTGTCAATATGCAAGGCAGGGTGATGATAACCCACTGTGAGCTGAGCTCTGGTGCTCCTCAATCTAGTCTGACTCCTGTCTACTTGCTGACAGGACACTCACACCCATCACCTGCATGTGGTGTGTCTTGGGGTGGTGGGGGGCAGATCTAGCACCACAATGCCTGGGGGGATGGGGGAGGGCAGAGGGCCTGGGAGGGGGGGGCGGTGGGGATACAGGCCGGCCCACAGTGCAGAATAACTTTACGCAGGCTTCACTTGTCTCTGGTGTAACGAATGTTAATGGTGTCCAGTCATTACACTCACTGTCCCTAGCTACCGATGGTGACCATTTACCCTGGACTCTCCCACTGAAGGAAGTAGGGTAGAAAGAGAGAAACAATCGAATCCTTTAATCATTTTAAACACCTTCCGTGGCTTGCCCCTTTATGTTCGATACAGCCCGCGTCTATGCAACCTATCGTCTAGCCCTTTTAGCACAAGGTGCTAATCTGGAAAAACCTTGCTACAGCAACTCCAAGGACAATATACCCGTCCATCCTTAAACCCTGTAACAACCTCTGAAAACATTATTTTATTTTATTGTTCATGGGCAAGGCTGGCATTTATTGCCCATTGATGGTTGCCTAGGTTTGATAAAACTGTAGTTTGCTCAGCCACATCAGAGGGTGATTAAGAGCCAACCACTTTGGTGTGAGATTAGAGTGACAAGTAAGTCAAACTGGGTAAGGGTTTTTTCCTGAGGGTCATAGTGAACCTTATTGGGTATAGGTGGCTACCATGGTCACTTTCACTGATGCCAGCTTCTTCATCTCATTTTTTTAAAAATTGAATTCAAATTGAATTGAACATGTGTTCTCTGGAGTATTAGCCCGCGAATGTAATAAGTGCACCATTACAGTACGACTGTACCCAATGCTTTTGTACCCCAACTATATGCCCTTTTCCTTAACCTCCTGTAAGTCATACCATTTTCTTCCAGGTTCCAAAACTCTGAGACACGTTTCTCCCTATCTGATGAATACACGGGCAATATAAGCTGCTTATCTGACACGGTACTAAAACTCTGAGTCAGAAAGGTTGAAGGTTTAAGCCTCACTAAAGGACTTGATCTAGGCCAACAGATTAATTGGTGCACTGACGAGGAAGTGCTGCACCATCAGGCGGTCTTTTGGATGATATATTAAACCGAAGACTGTAAAATATTCTAGTCAAAGGCTGATAAATATTCCTGCACACCATCTTACCCTTCACTAACTTCAGAGTTCTCAATACCTTTTGTGGGTTGGAACAACTTTTATTTATACAGTGCTTTAAATATAGTAAAATTCTTCAAAAGAGCATTGTCAAACAAAATGTAAAATCAAACCATGTAAGGAGCTATTAAATCGGGTGGTGTAAGTTATAAAAATTGGCTTTGGAGGAAGTTCTTGAAGGAGGTGAGAGAGGGTTAGGCCTGATTTCTAGAACCTGGGGGTCTCGGCAGCTAAAACCACCGATGGTGGGGTGAAGGAAACTTGTGATGTACAAGATGCCGGAATTGAAGGAACACAGAAACCTGTATATTAGCTCTACAGATTTAATTGGCATAATTGACTAGTCAAGGAAGGGCGAGCTCGCATTTCAGCCAAACAACTGACTTATTTGGCAGACGAGGCACAGCTGATTCTTGTGAAGCCGACAATTAGCATGACAAGCACATCCCTCAGAGGCAACCTCATTCTCCCAGGTCACAAGGGATGCAGAGTTAACAAGCCTTGCATCAACCACAACCATCCATTCCAACATGAATTCCTGACAGTCAAACTTCCCTGACAAGTGGATATGTACTTCTATGCAGCTTAACCCATTTTGAGAGGGTCTTCATTCCTCATGAGGCAGGGATGCAACCCATTCTTGAGTCTCCCACTCTACCCTTACAGCCTGGCTTCTCATGGAACCCCACCCAGTTACCTCACAGTCGCCCCCAGTGTTGACCCTCTGTATTTAACTCCTGGCACCCACTTTCCAGCTCCCAGTAAGAATGGGCGCTCCCTCAGCGGAAATTTGGGCACAAGCCCAGCAGGAGCACATGGGAAGTACCCGCATGCCAGCCTTCAGATGCCCTTAAAGCAAGGGGCACCCCAACATGAAGGGAAGGTAAGGCCTCAGCCCCGAGCTGAGTTTATCATTGTCCCCTGCACCCTGGATATTTAACACCCTAGGGGGTGAAGATGAACTGAGAGCTCGCCTCCAAAATCCGCCTTGGATGTGGCATTTATATAAAGCTGTTGTAAATGGTGTTGGTGTGACACCGGCACTGGCTGAATGTTCAGTGAAGGGGGAAGTGCCGAAGTTAGCGCTCGCTAATGACATGCTAATATATTAAAATGACGTTCCCATGCTCCCGCGATATGTTTCACGGTACTCCGCCAGGGGGGATGGTTGAAAATTGGAAATCAGGATCTCGCCGGAGTTCAATACGGGCTCAAAACTGCCTCCTGCCCCCATAGGTACAAAGTCACCTGTTCCTCCCAATTATGTGGCACTCACCATATGTCATGTCTCAAATTATTCATATACTATATCTCAAAATGTTATGACTCCAAAGAAATCTCTCTGACTTGTATTTGAATGAATCAACACTAACTGGTTCCACCGTCTCCCTCAGGAGCCTGTTCTGTGGATTGATCATTCAGTCACTGAAATATTATTTCTATAGCTTAGTTTTGAACAAAGTGGAAAGGTGTATCAAAATCGACATGACCAAGTATCTCTGCCTGAAGGCAGGTCAGACTCACAGCACTGTGATCTCCAACATGGGTAGGGCCAGGAGGCAAGTCCTAGGTCGACCCCAGTCAACATAGAATCATAGAGGAATCATAGAATTTACAATGCAGAAGGAGGCCATTCAGCCCGTTGAGTATGCACTGGCCCTCGGAAAGAGAACCCAACCTAAGCGCAGACCTCCACCCGATCCCCAGACCTCCACCCTATCCCAGTAACCCCACCCAACCTTTTTTGGACACTTAAAAACAATTTAGCATAGCCAATCCACCTAACTTGCACATCTTGGACTGTGGGAGGAAACCGGAGCACCCGGAGGAAACCCACGCAGACACGGGGAGAACGTGCAGACTCCGCACAGACAGTGACCCAAGCCGGGAATTGAACCTGGGACCCTGGAGCTGTGAATCAACAGTGCTAACCACTGTGCTACCGTGCTGCCCCTGGCAGTCGGAATGGCTTTGAACCCAGTGCTGTTGGCACCAATCTGATCCTCATCGGCCATTCAGCTAACTGAGCCAGCCAGCCCCCAAGAAGCCTGTGTTGCTGTGGCAACACACATGCTTGGATAGCGGTGGCGGAGGCTGGGTTTTCTTCCCGTCACATGGCTGACAGGAATCTCTTCTGCTGTTGCTGCCCGTTATTGGCACAGCCTGGTCGGCTGCGTTACAAATAACCCTTCATTGGCCCTCAGGTCCTGGACCAGAACTTGGACTTAAAGCTTCTGGTTGGAGCCACTGTGTCACTCTCTAAAATCCAGGCAATAAGTAATCAGAAATGATCCTTTTGTTCAGCTTCTATATGCAGGTACAGAAACATTGTGATTAATTCCTTCAAGGAGATGAGACTATCCAATCCACATTCAGTTGTGTCCCACTTATCACTTTGCACAGAACAAAGCAGCCTCTGTTTAAGGAACAATTCCTTGTTCAAATGCGGCATATTCACGTTTGGTGACAAACCTCCCTTGATATTATTTGCCAAACCCAAGCTGTGGTCACACAACAAAACAAAGCAGACTTTCAAACCCTTCATGGGCAGAAATCTGCCTGAGGGTCAATAATAATCAGACCGAGTCAGAACAGATTAATTATTAATTCCATGCATGGTAATTATGAGCAATCTCTATTCTGTGCAAAAAGCAGCAATGGTCTTGGAACAGGCACTTCCAAACCTGGAGAAGGGGTTTATGTTTACCACACGCCTGTAGCCGTGATATCCTTGACCACAGCTGTGTCTCCAGACACTCAAAGCAGGGTCCCAAATTACTCAGTGTCACACTGTGTTCAGGAAGGAAACCAGGCACACACTGAATGAATTGGCCAGGTTGTCTGCAGCTTTCATTTGACACTGCTGATGTAATACCCATGGGAAATCCACTGAGAATCTGTCCATCGATTTTGCTTCCTTTGAGTCTTTTGTCTGCATGCCTTCTGTAGAACCTGAAGGAATGTTGTTTTCAAGCAAAATTCTGATTGCACTGTTAGCCCCAGGTTCTGCAGGGTCAAATGAGAAGGGTGGCTACAGAAATGCAAATTACCTTCTTTACAGGACTCAGTTAATTACAAAAATAGATTTACTGGAATGATTCCAGAACTGAGGGGTTATACAAATGATTTGGACGAAGGAATCAAAGGGATGGTTGCTAAATTTGCTGTGACAAACATAGGTAGGAAAGTAAGCTGCAAAGAGAACATCAGGAGGCTACAAAACGGTATAGACAGGTTAAGTTAGTGGGCACAGATGTGGCAAATGGAGTAGTGTGGGAAAATGTGAGGTCCATTTTGACAGGGCGAAGTAAAAAGGTTATTAGCAAAATGGTGGGAGATTGCAGAGCTCTGAGATGCAGAGGGACCTGGGTGTCCGAGGTTGTGAAGTGGAAAAGGTTAGTATGTTGGTGCAGCAAGTAATTAGCCAATCTCATTATATGCTATTGTTTATTGCAAGGGGAATTGAATTCAAAATTAGGGAGGTTATGCTTCAGTTACATAAGGCATTGGCAAAACCTTTCTCCAGAAAAGAAATGATGACTTGATACAAGTGTTTAAAATTACAAAATAGTTTGTTAAGATCTCTGGGTTGCCTTGGAGTCTCCAGGATTTTATTTTTCCTATTTTGGTGTGGGATGTGGGCATTGGTGACTATATTTGAGGCCCATCCCTAATTGCCGTTTAATTGAGTGTTTTTAGGCAATATTTCAGAGGGTATTTAAGAGATTGTAGATCTGGGGTCACATGTAGGCCAGACCAGGTCAGGATGTCAGATTTCCTTCCCTGAAGGACATTAGTGAACCAGATGGTTTATATGACAATCGATGATCAGAAAATATTCCAGATTTATTCATTCAATTTCAAATCTATTAGGTTCCATGGTGGGGTTTGAGTCCCATATTCCCAGAGCATTAGCCTAGGCCTCTAGAGTACTAATCCAGTGATAATACCGCAACATCGACAACTCCCCCATTGAAAGTTAATCTCCACCACTCTGCTGTTGGCAGCACCCCAGAGAGAAAATAAAGCAAGTGTTTTTTTTTTTCATTTTTTGTTAGCCAATTCTGTTTATTAGTTGCAAGACAAATGGTGACAGAAAGACAAATAGGCTTGTTGAGAGTCTATTATCCAATTGGGTGATATTTAAGAATCTGTTTGTTTTCCAGTTGACCATGAGGAGGTGGGGCACCGTGAAGATGGACATGTCGGGGCCAATGACGGAAGTGTGAGGGTGGGGACGTTAGAAGCGAGTCATGTGATGAAACATGGCCATGGGCAGTGCGGTAGCACAGTGGTTAGCACAATTGCTTCACAACTCCAGGGTCCCAGGTTTGATTCTCTGCATGGGTCACTAACTGTGCGGTGTCTGCACATTCTCCCCGTGTCTGCGTGGGTTTCCTCCGGGTGCTCCGGTTTCCTCCCACAGTCCAAAGATGTGCAGGTTAGATGGATTGGCCATGATAAATTGCCCTTGGTGTCCAAAAAGGTTAGGTGGGGTTACTGGGTTATAGGGATAGGGTGGAGGCATGGGCTTAAGTAGGGTGCTCTTTCCAAGGGCCAGTGCAGACTCGATGGACCGAATGGCCTCCTTCTGCACTGTAAATTCTATTATTTTATGAAACCTCCAGGAATACATCCAACCGGAGTTGGCAACCCTGGATGGCGAAGATGTTTTTACTATGCAGAGGAAACGACCACTAGAGAAATAAGTATAATTTAGTCACCATTAAATCCAGTAGGGAATGAGCAATGGTGGTTAGAATATGAAATTCTAGGGCAGTATGGTGGCGCGATGATTAGCACTGGGACTACGGCGCTGAGGACCCGGGTTCGAATCCCGGCCCAGGGTCACTGTCCGTGTGGAGTTTGCACATCCCGTGTCTGCGTGGATTTCGCCCCCACAACCCAAAGATGTGCTGGTTAGGTGGATTGGCTATGTTAAATTGTCCCTTAATTGGAAAACAAATAATTGGGTACTCTAAATTTATTTTAAAAAGGGTCAGCACGGTGGCGCAGTGGTTAGCCCTGTTGCCTCACGGCGCCAAGGTCCCAGGTTCAATCCTGGCTCTGGGTCACTGTCCGTGTGGAGCTTGCCCATTCTCCCATGTTTGTGTGGGTTTCGCCCCCACTACCCAAAGATGTGCAGGCTAGGTGGATTGGCCACGCTAAATTGCTCCTTAATTGGGGAAAAAAATTAATTGGGTACTCTAAATTTATTTTTAAAATGAATATGAAACTCTTAACCTCATGGAGCTGTTGGTGCATTTCAGGGGCAGCGAGACAAACATGGGAAGGAGAAAAGAATAGAAATTTATGCTGAGAGGGGAGGGAAGAGAAATGAATCCTGTGCAGCATAAGGGCTAGGATAGGTCAGCCTGTTACTGTGCTGTGAGTTCTAAGTAATACTATGTAATTAAGAGCTTGTATTACATCTTCCTAATACTTTTATTGTAAGTCAAGCTACAGCCCATCATTATTTGTATAATTAAACCATTCGCTGTTAGGATTGCCAGGATTATCTGTAAATCTCCAGGAATTAATCTAGACAACTGCTGCAAGTGACTTGCAGGAGAAATGACAGAGGAATGTTAAAAAAAGTGGATTTGTTTCTTTGAACCATCACATATATTAATTATTTTAAAGAATAATGATGGGGGAAGACAACTGTTGGATCGACCAGGGGTGTTGGAAGTGGAGAGTAGTGTGTTGAGACCTCCAGATATATGACTGGTCAAAGTTAACAACCCATGGTACCCGTCTACAGATTGGACTGTAGTTATACTAACTACACATTGCCTGCTGAACCCAAAAATAACTGGGTCAATTATAAAACTGGATTAAAGCAAATTACTGCGGATGCTGGAATCTGAAACCAAAGAGAAAATGCAGGAAAATCTCAATAGGTCTGGCAGCATCTGTAGGGAGAGGAAAGAGCTAATGTATCATATCCCTTCTGTATTCAACAGTAATTTTCAAATGGGAATAGGTAAATATATGAAAAGCAACAATCCAGCACAGGGTTGATGGGCTGAAAGGCCTCCTTTTGTGCTGTATCATTCTACACACACTGAAAAAATCCTGCAATCCTTTATATTGAAAAATAGATTTACCAGTCCGTCTGCAACAATCATTCTGCACAACTGTTTGGAGGTGTTTGCTTTTGAAGTGTTCTCAGATTTGTTTCTTGGAAGCTATTAAATCCCATTTGCAAGTGCATAAGATTGGTTGGTTTGATGGGGCCATCGGGGAATCTAACCACGACCTTATCTAAAAACCTCGGCACCTGCAACTACAGTCCTCTCTGCAGCTGCCGTCCACTGGTTTGGGGCTGTCCACAGAGACAGCGCAGCCTGCAGCCCTCTGTAACCACCCCCCCCCCCCCACCCCAAAGTCATACAGTGACCTAGCTGCAAGCCCACTAATCCTCTTGTTCCTCACAAAGCAAGAAAAATCAACTGGTGATGTGACGAGGTCCCGAGGTGCAGCCACTGATAAATTACAAAGCGTGGAAAGTGACCACAACTCACTATCTGCTGCCTACAAGCCAAGCTGGGAGGTTCTATCGTATTAGCAATCAATAAACAGCTGCAAAGCTTGAGAATCAGTGTGCAGTGTGTGTAGTATGTGTGTCTTTGTGGTGTGCGTGTGGGTGTGTGTCTCAGTGATTGCGAGTGAATTTGTGTGTGTGCATGTGTGTGTATCTATTTGTGTGTGCGTCCATGTGTGACTATGTATTGGTGTGTGCTGGGTGTGTGTGTCGGAATGTATCTGACTGTATAAGTGTGGGTGCACATGCCTATTTGTGTGCGGGTGTGTGTCTCTGTGAGTATGTGTGCTTGTTTGTGGGTGTTGCATGTGTCTCAGTGTGGGTGGGTGTCCTACTGTCTGTGGGAGTGTGTGGCATTTGTGTGACGGTGTGCCTCTGAGTGTATGCGTATTTCTGTGTGTGCAGCTGTTTGTGTGGGTGTGTCCATGTGTGTTTGTGTCCATGTATTGGTGGGTATGAGTATGTGAGTGAGTGTGTTTGTGTGTGTGGAAGTTTGTTTGTTTGTGTGTGTGTGGGTTTGAGTGCGTAGATTTGTTTGTGTGTGGGTGGGTTTGTGTGTTTGTGTCTGCGTGGGCTTGTGTGTGTTTGTGAGCGTGTGGGTTTGAGTTTGTAGGTTTGTGTGGGTTTGTGTCTGCATGCATTTGAGTGTGTGTTTGAGTGAGTGAGTGGGTTTGAGTGTGTGAGTTTGAGTGAGCGTGGGTTTGAGTGAGCGTGGGTTTGAGTGTGTGTGGGTTTGAGTGTGAATGTGGGTTTGAGTGTGTGTGTGAGTTTGAGTGTGCGAGTTTGAGTGTATGTGAGTTTGAGTGTGTGAGTTTGAGTGTGTTTGAGTGAGTGGATGGGTTTGAGTGTGTGAGTTTGAGTGAGTGAGTGGGTTTGAGTGTGTGTGGGTTTGAGTGTAGGTTTGTGTCTGCATGCGTTTGAGTGTGTGAGAGTTTGAGTGAGTGTGTGTGTGGGTTTGAGTGTATGTGGGTTTGAGTGTGAATGTGGGTTTGAGTGTGAATGTGGGTTTGAGTGTGTGTGTGAGTTTGAGTGTGTGTGAGTTTGAGTGTGAGAGTTTGGGTGTTTGACTGGGTGTGTGTGAGTTTGAGTGAGTGTGGGTTTGAGTGAGTGGGTTTGAGTGTGAGTGTGGGTTTGAGTATGAATGTGGGTTTGAGTGTGAGTGTGGGTTTGAGTGTGAGTGTGGGTTTGAGTGTGAGTGTGGGTTTGAGTGTGAGTGTGGGTTTGAGTGTGAGTGTGGGTTTGAGTGTGGGTTTGAGTGTGATTGTGGGTTTGAGTGTGTGTGGGTTTGAGTGAGTGGGTTTGAGTGTGAGTGTGGGTTTGAGTATGAATGTGGGTTTGAGTGTGAGTGTGGGTTTGAGTGTGAGTGTGGGTTTGAGTGTGAGTGTGGGTTTGAGTGTGAGTGTGGGTTTGAGTGTGGGTTTGAGTGTGATTGTGGGTTTGAGTGTGTGTGGGTTTGAGTGTGAGTGAGTGGGTTTGAGTGTGTGAGAGTTTGAGTGAGTGTGTGTGTGGGTTTGAGTGTATGTGGGTTTGAGTGTGAATGTGGGTTTGAGTGTGAATGTGGGTTTGAGTGTGTGTGTGAGTTTGAGTGTGTGTGAGTTTGAGTGTGAGAGTTTGGGTGTTTGACTGGGTGTGTGTGAGTTTGAGTGAGTGTGGGTTTGAGTGAGTGGGTTTGAGTGTGAGTGTGGGTTTGAGTATGAATGTGGGTTTGAGTGTGAGTGTGGGTTTGAGTGTGAGTGTGGGTTTGAGTGTGAGTGTGGGTTTGAGTGTGAGTGTGGGTTTGAGTGTGATTGTGGGTTTGAGTGTGTGTGGGTTTGAGTGAGTGGGTTTGAGTGTGAGTGTGGGTTTGAGTATGAATGTGGGTTTGAGTGTGAGTGTGGGTTTGAGTGTGAGTGTGGGTTTGAGTGTGAGTGTGGGTTTGAGTGTGATTGTGGGTTTGAGTGTGTGTGGGTTTGAGTGTGAGTGAGTGGGTTTGAGTGTGAGTGTGGGTTTGAGTGTGTGGGTTTGAGTGTGTGTGGGTTTGAGTGTGTGTGGGTTTGAGTGTGTGTGGGTTTGAGTGTGAATGTGGGTTTGAGTGTGTGTGAGTTTGAGTGTGAGAGAGTTTGGGTGTTTGACTGTGTGTGTGTGAGTTTGAGTATATCTGAGTATGAGTGTGTGAGAGCGTGGGTTTGAGTATGGGTTTGAGTGTGAGTGAGTTTGAGTGTGTGTGGGTTTGAGTGTGTGAGTTTGAGTGAGTGGATGGGTTTGAGTGTGAGTTTGAGCGAGTGAGTTTGAGTGTGTGTGGGTTTGAGTGTAGTTTGTGTCTGCATGCGTTTGAGTGTGTGAGAGTTTGAGTGAGTGTGTGTGTGGGTTTGAGTGTGTGTGGGTTTGAGTGTGAATGTGGGTTTGAGTGTGAATGTGGGTTTGAGTGTGTGTGTTTGAGTGTGTGTGAGTTTGAGTGTGAGAGTTTGGGTGTTTGACTGGGTGTGTGTGAGTTTGAGTGAGTGTGGGTTTGAGTGAGTGGGTTTGAGTGTGAGTGTGGGATTGAGTGTGAATGTGGGTTTGAGTGTGAGTGTGGGTTTGAGTGTGAGTGTGGGTGTGAGTGTGGGTTTGAGTGTGATTGTGGGTTTGAGTGTGTGTGGGTTTGAGTGTGAGTGAGTGGGTTTGAGTGTGTGGGTTTGAGTGTGTGGGTTTGAGTGTGTGTGGGTTTGAGTGTGTGTGAGTTTGAGTGAATGAGTGGGTTTGAGTGTGAGTGGGTTTGAGTGTGAGTGGGTTTGAGTGTGTGGGTTTGAGTGTGTGGGTTTGAGTGTGTGTGGGTTTGAGTGTGAATGTGGGTTTGAGTGTGTGTGAGTTTGAGTGTGTGAGAGTTTGGGTGTTTGACTGTGTGTGTGTGAGTTTGAGTATATCTGAGTATGAGTGTGTGAGAGCGTGGGTTTGAGTATGGGTTTGAGTGTGAGTGAGTTTGAGAGTGTGGGTTTGAGTGTGTGAGTTTGAGTGTGTTTGAGTGAGTGGATGGGTTTGAGTGTGTGAGTTTGAGTGAGTGAGTGGGTTTGAGTGTGTGTGGGTTTGAGTGTAGGTTTGTGTCTGCATGCGTTTGAGTGTGTGAGAGTTTGAGTGAGTGTGTGTGTGGGTTTGAGTGTGAATGTGAGTTTGAGTGTGTGTGAGTTTGAGTGTGAGAGTTTGGGTGTTTGACTGGGTGTGTGTGAGTTTGAGTGAGTGTGGGTTTGAGTGAGTGGGTTTGAGTGTGAGTGTGTGTTTGAGTGTGAATGTGGGTGTGAGTGTGGGTTTGAGTGTGAGTGAGTGGGTTTGAGTGTGAGTGTGGGTTTGAGTGTGTGGGTTTGAGTGTGTGGGTTTGAGTGTGTGGGTTTGAGTGTGTGTGGGTTTGAGTGTGTGTGGGTTTGAGTGTGAATGTGGGTTTGAGTGTGTGTGAGTTTGAGTGTGTGAGAGTTTGGGTGTTTGACTGTGTGTGTGTGAGTTTGAGTATATCTGAGTATGTGTGTGAGAGAGCGTGGGTTTTTGTATGGGTTTGAGTGTGAGTGAGTTTGAGTGTGTGAGTTTGAGTGTGTGTGGGTTTGAGTGTGTGAGTTTGAGTGTGTTTGAGTGAGTGGATGGGTTTGAGTGTGTGAGTTTGAGTGAGTGAGTGGGTTTGAGTGTGTGTGGGTTTGAGTGTAGGTTTGTGTCTGCATGCGTTTGAGTGTGTGAGAGTTTGAGTGAGTGTGTGTGTGGGTTTGAGTGTGAATGTGGGTTTGAGTGTGTGTGTGTGAGTTTGAGTGTGTGTGAGTTTGAGTGTGAGAGTTTGGGTGTTTGACTGGGTGTGTGTGAGTTTGAGTGAGTGTGGGTTTGAGTGAGTGGGTTTGAGTGTGAGTGTGGGTTTGACTGTGAATGTGGGTTTGAGTGTGAATGTGGGTTTGAGTGTGAGTGTGGGTTTGAGTGTGAGTGAGTGGGTTTGAGTGTGAGTGAGTGGGTTTGAGTGTGAGTGTGTGTTTGAGTGTGTGTGTTTGAGTGTGTGGGTTTGAGTGTGTGTGGGTTTGAGTGTGTGTGGGTTTGAGTGTGTGTGGGTTTGAGTGTGTGTGGGTTTGAGTGTGTGTGGGTTTGAGTGTGAATGTGGGTTTGAGTGTGTGTGAGTTTGAGTGTGTGAGAGTTTGGGTGTTTGACTGTGTGTGTGTGAGTTTGAGTATATCTGAGTATGAGTGTGTGAGAGCGTGGGTTTTTGTATGGGTTTGAGTGTGAGTGAGTTTGAGTGTGTGAGTTTGAGTGTGTGTGGGTTTGAGTGTGTGAGTTTGAGTGTGTTTGAGTGTGTGAGTTTGAGTGAGTGAGTGGGTTTGAGTGTGTGTGGGTTTGAGTGTAGGTTTGTGTCTGCATGCGTTGAGTGTGTGAGAGTTTGAGTGAGTGTGTGTGTGGGTTTGAGTGTGAATGTGAGTTTGAGTGTGTGTGAGTTTGAGTGTGAGAGTTTGGGTGTTTGACTGGGTGTGTGTGAGTTTGAGTGAGTGTGGGTTTGAGTGTGAGTGTGGGTTTGAGTGTGAGTGTGAGTGTGGGTTTGCGTGTGTGGGGGTTTGAGTGCGTGTGGGTTTGAGTGTAGGTTTGAGTGTGAATGTGGGTTTGAGTGTGTGAGTGGGCTTGAGTGTGGGTTTGAGTGTGATGTGGGTTTGAGTGAGTGTGGGTTTGAGTGTGTGTGGGTTAGAGTGTAGGTTTGAGTGTGAATGTGGGTTTGAGTGTGGGTTTGAGTGTGATTGGGTTTGGGTGTGATTGGGTTTGAGTGTGATTGGGTTTGAGTGTGATTGGGTTTGAGTGTGTGTGGGTTTGAGTGTGTGTGGGTTTGAGTGTGTGTGGGTTTGAGTGTGAGTGTGATTGGGTTTGAGTGTGATTGGGTTTGAGTGTGATTGGGTTTGAGTGTGATTGGGTTTGAGTGTGAGTGGGTTTGAATGAGTGGGTTTGAGTGTGAGTGTGGGTATGAGTGAGTGGGTTTGAGTGAGTGTGGGTTTGAGTGTGTGGGTTTGAGTGTAGGTTTGAGTGTGAGTGTGGGTTTGAGTGTGAGTGTGGGTTTGAGTGTGAGTGTGGGTTTGAGTGTGGGTTTGAGTGTGAGTGAGTGGGTTTGAGTGTGAGTGAGTGGGTTTGAGTGTGAGTGTGTGTTTGAGTGTGTGGGTTTGAGTGTGTGGGTTTGAGTGTGTGGGTTTGAGTGTGTGTGGGTTTGAGTGTGTGTGGGTTTGAGTGTGTGTGGGTTTGAGTGTGTGTGGGTTTGAGTGTGTGTGGGTCTGAGTGTGTGTGGGTTTGAGTGTGAATGTGGGTTTGAGTGTGTGTGAGTTTGAGTGTGTGAGAGTTTGGGTGTTTGACTGTGTGTGTGTGAGTTTGAGTATATCTGAGTATGTGTGTGTGAGAGCGTGGGTTTTTGTATGGGTTTGAGTGTGAGTGAGTTTGAGTGTGTGAGTTTGAGTGTGTGTGGGTTTGAGTGTGTGAGTTTGAGTGTGTTTGAGTGAGTGGATGGGTTTGAGTGTGTGAGTTTGAGTGAGTGAGTGGGTTTGAGTGTGTGTGGGTTTGAGTGTAGGTTTGTGTCTGCATGCGTTGAGTGTGTGAGAGTTTGAGTGAGTGTGTGTGTGGGTTTGAGTGTGAATGTGAGTTTGAGTGTGTGTGAGTTTGAGTGTGAGAGTTTGGGTGTTTGACTGGGTGTGTGTGAGTTTGAGTGAGTGTGGGTTTGAGTGTGAGTGTGGGTTTGAGTGTGAGTGTGGGTTTGCGTGTGTGGGGGTTTGAGTGCGTGTGGGTTTGAGTGTAGGTTTGAGTGTGAATGTGGGTTTGAGTGTGTGAGTGGGCTTGAGTGTGGGTTTGAGTGAGTGTGGGTTTGAGTGTGTGTGGGTTAGAGTGTAGGTTTGAGTGTGAATGTGGGTTTGAGTGTGGGTTTGAGTGTGATTGGGTTTGGGTGTGATTGGGTTTGAGTGTGATTGGGTTTGAGTGTGATTGGGTTTGAGTGTAATTGGGTTTGAGTGTGAGTGTGGGTTTGAGTGTAGGTTTGAATGTGAATGTCGGTTTGAGTGTGTGTGGGTTTGAGTGTGAGTGTGGGTTTGAGTGTGTGTGGGTTTGAGTGTGTGTGGGTTTGAGTGTGTGTGGGTTTGAGTGTGTGTGGGTTTGAGTGTGAGTGTGATTGGGTTTGAGTGTGATTGGGTTTGAGTGTGATTGGGTTTGAGTGTGATTGGGTTTGAGTGTGAGTGGGTTTGAATGAGTGGGTTTGAGTGTGAGTGTGGGTATGAGTGAGTGGGTTTGAGTGAGTGTGGGTTTGAGTGTGTGGGTTTGAGTGTAGGTTTGAGTGTGAGTGTGGGTTTGAGTGTGAGTGTGGGTTTGAGTGTGAGTGTGGGTTTGAGTGTGGGTTTGAGTGTGAGTGGGTTTGAGTGCGTGGGTATGCGTGTGTGTGTGTTTGCGTGTGTGGGTTTGAGAGTGAGTGTGGGTTTGCGTGTGGGTTTGGGTGTGTGGGGATTTGCGTGTGTGGGTTTGCGTGTGTGGGGGTTTGAGTGTGAGTGTGGGTTTGTAACTGGGTTTGAGTGTGAGTGTGGGTTTGAGTGTGAGTGGGTTTGAGTGTGAGTGGGTTTGAGTGTGAGTGGGTTTGAGTGTGAATGTGGGTTTGAGTGTGTGTGTGAGTTTGAATGTGTGAGAGTTTGGGTGTTTGACTGGGTGTGTGTGAGTTTGAGTATATCTGAGTATGAGTGTGTGAGAGCGTGGGTTTGAGTTTGAGTGAGTGAGTGAGTTTGAGTGTGTGAGTTTGAGTGTTTGTGGGCTTGAGTGTGTGTGAGTTTGAGTTAATGAGTGGGTTTGAGTGTGTTTGAGTGTGAGTTTGAGTGTGCGTGAGTTTGAGTGGGTTTGAGTGTGTGAGAGTGAGTGAGTGTGGGTTTGAGTGAGTGTGGGTTTGAGTTTGAGTGCGAGTATGGGTTTGAGTGTAGGTTTGAGTTTGAGTGTGAGTGGATTTGAGTGTGGGTTTGAGTGTGATTGGGTTTGAGTGTGATTGGGTTTGAGTGTGAGTGTGGGTCTGAGTGTGAGTGTGGGTTTGAGTGTAGGTTTGAGTGTGAGTGTGGGTTTGAGTGAGTGTGAGTTTGAGTGAGTGTGGGTTTGAGTGAGTGTGGGTTTGAGTGAGTGTGGGTTTGAGTGAGTGTGGGTTTTAGTGAGTGTGGGTTTTAGTGAGTGTGGGTTTGAGTGCGTGTGGGTTTGAGTGTAGGTTTGAGTGTGAATGTGGGTTTGAGTGTGAGTTTGAGTGTGAGTGGGCTTGAGTGTGGGTTTGAGTGTGGGTTTGAGTGAGTGTGGGTTTGAGTGAGTGTGGGTTTGAGTGTGTGTGGGTTAGAGTGTAGGTTTGAGTGTGAATGTGGGTTTGAGTGTGTGTGGGTTTGAGTGAGTGTGGGTTTGAGTGTGAGTGGGTTTGAGTGTGAGTGCGGGATTGAGTGTGAGTGTGGGTTTGCGTGTGTGGGTTTGAGAGTGAGTGTGGGTTTGCGTGTGGGTTTGGGTGTGTGGGGGTTTGCGTGTGTGTGGGTTTGCGTGTGTGTGGGTTTGCGTGTGTGGGGGTTTGCGTGTGTGGGGGTTTGCGTGTGTGTGGGTTTGAGTGTGAGTGTGGGTTCGAAACTGGGTTTGAGTGTGAGTGTGGGTTTGCGTGTGTGTGGGTTTGAGTGAGAGTGTGGGTTTGCGTGTACGTGGGTTTGCTTGTGTGTGGGTTTGCGTGTGTGTGGGTTTGCGTGTGTGTGGGTTTGAGTGTGAGTGGGTTTGAGTGTGAGTGGGTTTGAGTGTGAGTGTGAGTGTGAGCGTGGGTTTGCGTTTGTGTGGGTTTGAGTGTGTGTGGGTTTGTGTGTGGGTTTGAGTGAGTGTGGGTTTGAGTGTGAGCATGGGTTTGCGTTTGTGTGGGTTTGTGTGTGGGTTTGAATGAGTGTGGGTTTGAGTGTGAGCAAGGGTTTGCGTGTGTATGGGTTTGCATGTGTGTGGGTTTGCGTGTGTGTGGGTTTGTGTGTGTGTGGGTTTGTGTGTGTGTGGGTTTGAGTGTGTGTGGGTTTGAGTGTGTGTGGGTTTGTGTGTGAGTGGGTTTGAGTGTGTGTGTGTGTTTGCGTGTGAGTGGGTTTGCATGTGTGAGTCTGAGTGTGAGTGTGGGTCTGAGTGTGAGTGTGGGTCTGAGTGTGAGTGTGGGTCTGAGTGTGAGTGTGGGTCTGAGTGTGGGTCTGAGTGTGAGTGTGGGTCTGAGTGTGAGTGTGGGTCTGAGAGTGAGTGTGGGTCTGAGAGTGAGTGTGGGTCTGAGAGTGAGTGTGGGTCTGAGAGTGAGTGTGGGTCTGAGTGTGGGTCTGAGTGTGAGTGTGGGTCTGAGTCTGAGTGTGGGTCTGAGTGTGGGTCTGAGTGTGGGTCTGAGTGTGGGTCTGAGTGAGTGTGGGTTTGAGTGTGGGTCTGAGTGTGGGTCTGAGTGTGGGTCTGAGTGTGGGTCTGAGTGTGGGTCTGAGTGTGGGTCTGAGTGTGGGTCTGAGTGAGTGTGGGTCTGAGTGAGTGTGGGTTTGAGTGTGAGTGTGGGTTTGAGTGTGTGTGGGTTTGAGTGTGAATGTGGGTTTGAGTGTGTGTGTGAGTTTGAGTGTGTGAGAGTTTGGGTGTTTGACTGTGTGTGTGTGAGTTTGAATATATCTGAGTATGTGTGTGAGAGCGTGGGTTTGAGTATGGGTTTGAGTTTGAGTGTGTGAGTTTGAGTGTGTGTGGGTTTGAGTGTGTGTGAGTTTGAGTGAATGAGTGGGTTTGAGTGTGTGTGAGTTTGTGTGCGTGAGTTTGAGTGTGTGGGTTTGAGTGTGAATGTGGGTTTGAGTGTGAGTGGGTTTGAGTGTGAGTGTGGGATTGAGTGTGAGTGGGTTTGGGTGTGTGTGGGTTTGAGTGCGTGGGTTTGCGTGTGTGGGTTTGAGAGTGAGTGTGGGTTTGCGTGTGGGTTTGGGTGCGTGGGGGTTTGCATGTGTGTGGGTTTGCGTGTGTGGGGGTTTGAGTGTGAGTGTGGGTTTGTAACTGGGTTTGAAACTGGGTTTGAGTTTGAGTGTGAGTGGGTTTGAGTGTGAATGTGGGTTTGAGTGTGTGTGTGAGTTTGAGTGTGTGAGAGTTTGGGTGTTTGACTGGGTGTGTGAGAGTTTGAGTATATCTGAGTATGAGTGTGAGAGCGTGGGTTTGAGTGAGTGAGTGAGTTTGAGTGTGTGTGGGTTTGAGTTAATGAGTGGGTTTGAGTGTGTGAGTTTGAGTGTGTGAGTTTGAGTGAATGAGTGGGTTTGAGTGTGTGTGAGTTTGTGTGCGTGAGTTTGAGTGTGTGACTGAGTGAGTTTGAGTGTTTGAGTGTGAGTTTGAGTGTGTGGGTTTGAGTTTGTGTGCGAGTGTTGGTTTGAGTGTAGGTTTGAGTGTGAATGTGGGTTTGAGTGTGGGTTTGAGTGTGAGTGTGGGTTTGAGTGTGATTGGGTTTGAGTGTGATTGGGTTTGAGTGTGATTGGGTTTGAGTGTGATTGGGTTTGAGTGTGATTGGGTTTGAGTGTGAGTGTGGGTTTGAGTGTAGGTTTGAGTGTGAATGTCAGTGTGAGTGTGGGTTTGAGTGTGAGTGGGATTGAGTGTGAGTGTGGGTTTGAGTGTGATTGGGTTTGAGTGTGATTGGGTTTGAATGAGTGGGTTTGAGTGTGAGTGTGGGTTTGAGTGAGTGTGGGTTTGAGTGAGTGTGGGTTTGAGTGTGAATGTGGGTTTGAGTGTGAGTTTGAGTGTGAGTGTGAGTGGGCTTGAGTGTGGGTTTGAGTGAGTGTGGGTTTGAGTGTGAGTGTGGGTTTGAGTGTGAGTGGGTTTGAGTGTGAGTGTGGGTTTGGGTGTGTGTGGGTTTGAGTGCGTGGGTTTGCGTGTGTGGGTTTGAGAGTGAGTGTGGGTTTGCGTGTGTGGGGGTTTGCGTGTGTGTGGGTTTGCGTGTGTGGAGGTTTGAGTGTGAGTGTGGGTTTGTAACTGGGTTTCAAACTGGGTTTGAGTTTGAGTGTGAGTGGGTTTGAGTGTGAATGTGGGTTTGAGTGTGTGTGTGAGTTTGGGTGTTTGACTGGGTGTGTGAGAGTTTGAGTATATCTGAGTATGAGTGTGAGAGCGAGGGTTTAAGTGAGTTTGAGTGTGTGTGGGTTTGAGTTAATGAGTGGGTTTGAGTGTGAGTTTGAGTGTGCGTGAGTTTGAGTAGGTTTGAGTGTGTGAGAGTGAGTGTGAGTTTGAGTGAGTGTGGGTTTGAGTTTGAGTGCGAGTGTGGGTTTGAGTGTAGGTTTGAGTGTGAATGTGGGTTGGGTGTTTGAGTTTGAGTGTGAGTGGATTTGAGTGTGGGTTTGAGTGTGAGTGTGGGTTTGAGTGTGATTGGGTTTGAGTGTGATTGGGTTTGAGTGTGATTGGGTTTGAGTGTGATTGGGTTTGAGTGTGATTGGGTTTGTGTGATTGAGTTTGAGTGTGAGTGTGGGTTTGAGTGTGAGTGTGGGTTTGAGTGTGAGTGTGGGTTTGAGTGAGTGTGCGTTTGAGTGAGTGTGGGTTTGAGTGCGTGTGGGTTTGAGTGTAGGTATGAGTGTGAATGTGGGTTTGAGTGTGTGAGTGGGCTTGAGTGTGGGTTTGAGTGTGAGTGTGGGTTTGAGTGAGTGTGGGTTTGAGTGAGTGTGGGTTTGAGTGTGTGTGGGTTAGAGTGTAGGTTTGAATGTGAATGTCGGTTTGAGTGTGAGTGTGGGTTTGAGTGTGAGTGGGTTTGAGTGTGAGTGTGGGTTTGAGTGTGAGTGTGGGTTTGAGTGTGAGTGTGGGTTTGAGTGTGAGTGTGGGTTTGAGTGTGAGTGTGGGTTTGAGTGTGAGTGTGGGTTTGAGTGTGATTGGGTTTGAGTGTGATTGGGTTTGAGTGTGAGTGGGTTTGAGTGTGAGTGTGGGTTTGAGTGTGGGTTTGAGTGTGTGGGTTTGAGTGTGAATGTGGGTTTGAGTGTGAGTGGGCTTGAGTGTGGGTTTGAGTGAGTGTGGGTTTGAGTGTGAGTGTGGGTTTGAGTGTGAGTGGGTTTGAGTGTGAGTGTGGGATTGAGTGTGAGTGGGTTTGCGTGTGTGTGGGTTTGAGTGCGTGGGTATGCGTGTGTGTGGGTTTGCGTGTGTGGGTTTGAGAGTGAGTGTGGGTTTGCATGTGGGTTTGCGTGTGTGGGGGTTTGCGTGTGTGTGGGTTTGGGTGTGTGGGGGTTTGAGTGTGAGTGTGGGTGTGTAACTGGGTTTGAAACTGGGTTTCAGTGTGAGTGTGGGTTTGAGTGTGAGTGGGTTTGAGTGTGAATGTGGGTTTGAGTGTGTGTGAGTTTGAGTTAATGAGTGGGTTTGAGTGTGTTTGAGTGTGTGAGTTTGAGTGTGCGTGAGTTTGGGTGTTTGACTAGGTGTGTGTGAGTTTGAGTATATCTGAGTATGAGTGTGTGAGAGCGTGGGTTTGAGTGTGAGTTTGAGTGAGTGAGTGAGTTTGAGTGTGTGAGTTTGAGTGTGTGTGGGTTTGAGTGTGTGTGAGTTTGAGTTAATGAGTGGGTTTGAGTGTGTTTGAGTGTGTGAGTTTGAGTGTGCGTGAGTTTGAGTGGGTTTGAGTGTGTGAGAGTGTGTGAGTTTGAGTGTGTGAGTTTGAGTGTGAGTTTGAGTGAGTGTGGGTTTGAGTGAGTGTGGGTTTGAGTTTGAGTGCGAGTATGGGTTTGAGTGTAGGTTTGAGTGTGAATGTGGGTTTGAGTGTTTGAGTTTGAGTGTGAGTGGATTTGAGTGTGGGTTTGAGTGTGAGTGTGGGTTTGAGTGTGAGTGTGGGTTTGAGTGTGATTGGGTTTGAGTGTGATTGGGTTTGAGTGTGATTGGGTTTGAGTGTGATTGGGTTTGAGTGTGATTGGGTTTGAGTGGGAGTGTGGGTTTGAGTGAGTGTGGGTTTGAGTGAGTGTGGGTTTGAGTGAGTGTGGGTTTGAGTGCGTGTGGGTTTGAGTGTAGGTTTGAGTGTGAATGTGGGTTTGAGTGTGTGTGGGTTTGAGTGAGTGTGGGTTTGAGTGTGAGTGGGTTTGCGTGTGAGTGCGGGATTGAGTGTGAGTGTGGGTCTGCGTGTGTGTGGGTCTGCGTGTGTGTGGGTATGCGTGTGTGTGGGTTTGCGTGTGTGGGTTTGAGTGTGAGTGTGGGTTTGCGTGTGGGTTTGGGTGTGTGTGGGTTTGCGTGTGTGCGGGTTTGCGTGTGTGTGGGTTTGAGTGTGAGTGTGGGTTTGAAACTGGGTTTGAGTGTGTGTGGGTTTGCGTGTGTGTGGGTTTGAGTGAGAGGGTGTGTTTGAGTGTGAGTGTGGGTTTGCGTGTATGTGGGTTTGCGTGTGAGTGGGTTTGAGTGTGAGTGTGGGTGTGGGTTTGAGTGTGAGTGGGTTTGCGTGTGGGTTTGAGTGTGAGTGGGATTGAGTGTGAGTTTGAGTGTTTGATTGTGAGTTTGAGTGAGTGTGGGTTTGAGTGAGTGTGGGTTTGAGTTTTTGTGCGAGTGTGGGTTTGAGTGTAGGTTTGAGTGTGAATGTGGGTTTGAGTGTGAGTGGATTTGAGTGTGGGTTTGAGTGTGTGTGGGGGTTTGAGTGTGATTGGGTTTGAGTGTGATTGGGTTTGAGTGTGATTGGGTTTGAGTGTGATTGGGTTTGAATGAGTGGGTTTGAGTGTGAGTGTGGGTTTGAGTGAGTGGGTTTGAGTGAGTGTGGGTTTGAGTGTAGGTTTGAGTGTGAATGTGGGTTTGAGTGTGAGTTTGAGTGTGAGTGTGAGTGGGCTTGAGTGTGGGGTTGACTGAGTGTGGGTTTGAGTGTGAGTGTGGGATTGAGTATGAGTGGGTTTGCGTGTGTGTGGGTTTGAGTGCGTGGGTTTGCGTGTGTGGGTTTGAGAGTGAGTGTGGGTTTGCGTGTGGGTTTGGCTGTGTGGGGGTTTGCGTGTGTGGGGGTTTGCGTGTGTGGGGGTTTGAGTGTGTGGGGTTTTGAGTGTGAGTGTGGGTTTGTAACTGGGTTTGAAACTGGGTTTGAGTGTGAGTGTGGGTTTGAGTGTGAGTGGGTTTGAGTGTGAATGTGGGTTTGAGTGTGTGTGTGAGTTTGAGTGTGTGAGAGTTTGGGTGTTTGACTGGGTGTGTGTGAGTTTGAGTATATCTGAGTATGAGTGTGTGAGAGCATGGGTTTGAGTGAGTTTGAGTGTGTGGGTTTGAGTGTGTGTGGGTTTGAGTGTGTGAGTTTGAGTGCGTGAGTTTGAGTGGGTTTGAGTGTTTGAGTGTGTGAGTTTGAGTGTGAGTTTGAGTGAGTGTGGGTTTGAGTTTGAGTGCGAGTGTGGGTTTGAGTCTAGGTTTGAGTGTGAATGTGGGTTTGAGTGTTTGAGTTTGTGTGAGTGGATTTGAGTGTGGGTTTGAGTGTGAGTGTGGGTTTGAGTGTGATTGGGTTTGAGTGTGAGTGTGGGTTTGAGTGTGAGTGTGGGTTTGAGTGAGTGTGGGTTTGAGTGAGTGTGGGTTTGAGTGAGTGTGGGTTTGAGTGAGTGTGGGTTTGAGTGAGTGTGGGTTTGAGTGAGTGTGGGTTTGAGTGCGTGTGGGTTTGAGTGTAGGTTTGAGTGTGAATGTGGGTTTGAGTGTGTGAGTGGGCTTGAGATGGGTTTGAGTGTGATTGGGTTTGAGTGTGATTGGGTTTGAGTGTGATTGTGTTTGAGTGTGAGTTGGTTTGAGTGTGAGTGTGGGTTTGAGTGTGAGTGTGGGTTTGAGTGTAGGTTTGAATGTGAATGTCGGTTTGAGTTTGAGTGTGAGTGGGTTTGAGTGTGAGTGGGTTTGAGTGTGAGTGTGGGTTTGAGTGTAGGTTTGAGTGTGAATGTGGGTTTGAGTGTGAGTTTGAGTGTGAGTGGGCTTGAGTGTGAGTGTGGGATTGAGTGTGAGTAGATTTGCGTCTGTGTGGGTTTGCGTGCGTGGGTATGCGTGTGTGTGGGTTTGCGTGTGTGGGTTTGAGAGTGAGTGTGGGTTTGAGTTTGAGTGCGAGTATGGGTTTGAGTGTAGGTTTGAGTGTGAATGTGGGTTTGAGTGTGATTGGGTTTGAGTGTGATTGGGTTTGAGTGTGATTGGGTTTGAGTGTGAGTGTGGGTTTGAGTGTGAGTGTGGGTTTGAGTGTAGGTTTGAGTGTGAGTGTGGGTTTGAGTGTGGGTTTGAGTGTGTGTGAGAGTGTGGGTTTGAGTGTGAGTGTGGGTTTGAGTGTGAGTGTGGGTTTGAGTGTGAGTGGGTTTGCGTGTGTGTGGGTTTGAGTGCGTGGGTTTGCGTGTGTGGGTTTGAGAGTGAGTGTGGGTTTGCGTGTGGGTTTGGGTGTGTGGGGGTTTGCGTGTGTGGGGGTTTGCGTGTGTGGGGGTTTGAGTGAGTGTGGGTTTGTAACTGGGTTTGAAACTGGGTTTGAGTGTGGGTGTGGGTTTGAGTGTGAGTGGGTTTGAGTGTGAATGTGGGTTTGAGTGTGTGTGTGAGTTTGAGTGTGTGAGAGTTTGGGTGTTTGACTGGGTGTGTGTGAGTTTGAGTATATCTGAGTATGAGTGTGTGAGAGCATGGGTTTGAGTGAGTGAGTGAGTTTGAGTGTGTGAGTTTGAGTGTGTGTGGGTTTGAGTGTGTGAGTTTGAGTGCGTGAGTTTGAGTGGGTTTGAGTGTTTGAGTGTGTGAGTTTGAGTGTGAGTTTGAGTGAGTGTGGGTTTGAGTTTGAGTGCGAGTGTGGGTTTGAGTCTAGGTTTGAGTGTGAATGTGGGTTTGAGTGTTTGAGTTTGTGTGAGTGGATTTGAGTGTGGGTTTGAGTGTGGGTTTGAGTGTGATTGGGTTTGAGTGTGATTGGGTTTGAGTGTGATTGGGTTTGAGTGTGATTGGGTTTGAGTGTGAGTGTGGGTTTGAGTGTGAGTGTGGGTTTGAGTGAGTGTGGGTTTGAGTGAGTGTGGGTTTGAGTGAGTGTGGGTTTGAGTGCGTGTGGGTTTGAGTGTAGGTTTGAGTGTGAATGTGGGTTTGAGTGTGTGAGTGGGCTTGAGATGGGTTTGAGTGTGATTGGGTTTGAGTGTGATTGGGTTTGAGTGTGATTGTGTTTGAGTGTGAGTGGGTTTGAGTGTGAGTGTGGGTTTGAGTGTGAGTGTGGGTTTGAGTGTAGGTTTGAATGTGAATGTCGGTTTGAGTTTGAGTGTGAGTGGGTTTGAGTGTGAGTGTGGGTTTGAGTGAGTGTGGGTTTGAGTGTAGGTTTGAGTGTGAATGTGGGTTTGAGTGTGAGTTTGAGTGTGAGTGGGCTTGAGTGTGAGTGTGGGATTGAGTGTGAGTGGGTTTGCGTGCGTGGGTATGCGTGTGTGTGGGTTTGCGTGTGTGGGTTTGAGAGTGAGTGTGGGTTTGGGTGTGTGGGGGTATGCGTGTGTGGGGGTTTGCGTGTGTGGGGGTTTGAGTGTGAGTGTGGGTTTGTAACTGGGTTTGAAACTGGGTTTGAGTGTGAGTGGGTTTGAGTGTGAGTGGGTTTGAGTGTGAATGTGGGTTTGAGTGTGCGTGAGAGTTTGAGTGTGTGAGAGTTTGGGTGTTTGACTGGGTGTGTGTGAGTTTGAGTATATCTGAGTATGAGTGTGTGAGAGCGTGGGTTTGAGTGTGAGTTTGAGTGTGTGGGTTTGAGTGTGTTTGAGTTTGAGTGGGTTTGAGTGTGTGAGAGTGAGTGAGTTTGAGTGTGCGAGTTTGAGTGTGAGTTTGAGTGAGTGTGGGTTTGAGTTTGAGTGCGAGTATGGGTTTGAGTGTAGGTTTGAGTGTGAATGTGGGTTTGAGTGTGATTGGGTTTGAGTGTGATTGGGTTTGAGTGTGATTGGGTTTGAGTGTGAGTGTGGGTTTGAGTGTGAGTGTGGGTTTGAGTGTAGGTTTGAGTGTGAGTGTGGGTTTGAGTGTGGGTTTGAGTGTGTGTGAGAGTGTGGGTTGGAGTGTGAGTGTGGGTTTGAGTGTGAGTGTGGGTTTGAGTGTGAGTGTGGGTTTGAGTGTGAGTGTGGGTTTGAGTGTGAGTGTGGGTTTGAGTGTGAGTGTGGGTTTGAGTGTGGGTTTGAGTGAGTGTGGGTTTGAGTGAGTGTGGGTTTGAGTGTGAGTGGGTTTGAGTGTGTGTGGGTGTGACTGTGTGTGTGGATTTGAGTATGAGTGTGGATTTGAGTGTGAGTGTGGATTTCAGTGTGAGTGTGGGTTTGAGTGTGAGTGTGGGTTTGAGTGTGTGGGTTTGAGTGTGTGGGTTTGCGTGTGTGTGGGTTTGCGTGCGTGTGGATTTGCGTGCGTGTCGGTTTGCTTGTGTGGGGGTTTGAGTGAGTGTGGGTTTGTGTGTGGGTTTGAGTGAGTGTGTGGGTTTGAGTGTGAGTGTGGGTTTGCGCGTGTGTCGGTTTGCTTGTGTGGGGGTTTGAGTGGGTGTGGGTTTGAATGTGGGTTTGCGTGTGTGTGTGGGTTTGAGTGTGAGTGTGGGTTTGCGCGTGTGTGGGTTTGCGCGTGTGGGGGTTTGCGCGTGTGGGGGTTTGCGCGTGTGGGGGTTTGCGCGTGTGGGGGTTTGCGCGTGTGGGGGTTTGCGCGTGTGGGGGTTTGCGCGTGTGGGGGTTTGCGTGTGGTTTTGAGTTTGAGTGTGAGTGTGGGTTTGAGTGTGTGTGCGGGTTTGCGTGTGTGTGCGGGTTTGCGTGTGTGTGCGGGTTTGCGTGTGTGTGCGGGTTTGCGTGTGTGTGCGGGTTTGCGTGTGTGTGTGGGTTTGCGTGTGTGTGTGGGTTTGCGTGTGTGTGGGTTTGCGTGTGTGTGTGGGTTTGCGTGTGTGTGTGTGGGTTTGCGCGTGTGTGTGGGTTTGCGTGTGTGTGGGTTTGCGTGTGTGTGTGCGTTTGCATGTGTGTGTGGGTTTGCGTGTGTGTGTGGGTTTGAGTGTTTGCATGTGTGTGTGTGGGTTTGCGTGTGTGTGTGGGTTTGCGTGTGTGTGTGGGTTTGCGTGTGTGTGGGTTTGCGTGTGTGTGGGTTTGCCCGTGTGGGTGGGTTTGCCTGTGTGGGTGGGTTTGCCCGTGTGTGTGAGTTTGCGTGTGTGTGGGTTTGGGTGTCTTTTTTATTCATTGATGGGATGTGGCCGTCACTGGCTGGGCCTGCATTGAATAATAATAAATTATTGTCACGAGTAGGCTTCAATGAAGTTACTGTGAAAAGCCCCTAGTCGCCACATTCCGGCGCCTGTTCGGGGAGGCTGGTACGGGAATTGAACCCACGCTGCTGCCTTCTTCTGCATTACAAGCCAGCTGTTTAGCCCACTATTGTCTGTCCCTGAAGTAATTTAAGAGTAAACCACATTGCTGTGGGTCTGGAATCACGTGTAGGCCAGACCGGGTAAGGATGACGGATTACCTTCCCTAAAGGACATTAGCGAACCAGATGGGCTTTTACAACAATCAACAATGGTTTCATGGGCAACTTTTTTCGGCTTTTAATTACAGATTTGTATTGAATTCAAATCTCACCATCTGCCCTGGTGAGATTCAAATGCAAGAGGATTAAGGGGGGAATTTCCAGTGCTTTCGGTCTCTGACGCTGGAGGCACTGTCACTGCCAGTGCTGCATCCAATAAATCAGCGATGCTCAAGTCGCCAAACTTGGAGGAGTGCAGCACTCTCAGACTGTGACAAAGAAGGATTCTTCGTTGAAGGCAGATTGACAGCCAATATGCAGCAGCAAGATCCCAAAACCAGCAATGAGATGAATGAGGAGTTAACGTGTTTTGAAGTCAGTATTGTCATTAAGACAGCAGGATTGCAGCCTGCACCTCACTGCCTGTCACCTGGTGCGGACACAAACACAGACTCGCAAGGCTGGCGTTAATTGTTTTGCAATAACAGTGATGTTTCTGAAGAAAAGCAATGATGAAAGAAACTTAAACATCTCGCAAAATGTGTACTTTAAAAACGATTCATTATTTGTGCAGTGTCTGCAGTCAAGGTCACCAATAGATAGATACAGACACGGTGCAAAAAACGATGGGTATAATTCAGTAGCCGGCTGTGCAGAGTGTCATCACTTAATACCCCAACGCAGAGGCTGATAAATTGATTTAATCCCTTGACTTGAGAGAGATAATGAGTTTTTGCATTTTCTAAAAATTGCTTCATTTTCATGACAGGACATTTATTCCATTCCAGCTTCCAAATGCGGACAATATGGACTGTAACATTCCTCAATGCAAATAGCTTTCTGCTCTCACGCCACCTACTAATTCACAAATATTCCTAAATGGACTATTTACCAGCATTTGACTTAATCATACTGTGCATTTCTGTGTTTAAGGTGATGTTTCAAATGAATACTCAGAGTAACAGGTTTGAAACACATACTGACAATTAAAACACATGTTAACATAGTTAAAACACATGTTAACATAGTTTAAACATTCACTGTAATTGTGAGCAGATCAAACTGCAAAAACAGGCCAATTAGCATTTTGTGTTATATGAACAGAGATGTGTAGAGGGAAGTGTTAATGATAAATTTGGAGGAGACGCACCGAACACCCCCAGGACGGAGCTCTGTCCGTGGTAATATGGTGAAGGTCATTTTAACTCCCTCAGACCGAGGTGACCTCTGGCCGCACAGCTGAAGGCTTTCGTTAACAGGGGACTGGCAATGTCCAGGTGAGTGTTACCGCCGAGCGTCCCAATCAGACAGTGAGGCCTGAACACTGGAGATTGCACAATCGCTGGGATAGTCTCCAACACTCAGACACCCTAGAGCTGGTCCTCAACACTGGAGGCAGCCCCCTGACCAGAGGGGGGGGGGGCCTGAGCCCGGTCCAAGTACTGTTTCCGGCGGGGGTCTGGGACCCGTGGTGTGGGATCCCTGCTGTGCCCGGACAGGGTGGGTCCCCCAGCACAACCGGCTCAGTGGATGGCACCCTGAGAGGTGTCAGGGAATGTACGAGTGGGGGAGGCTTGGGGGACCTTAGGGTGCCAGGGTGGTAGCCATAACTGAACAAATTCATGCTGTGGCACCTGTGCCATGTCCTTGCAGTGACCTTGATGACCACCGGGAGCGTGTATCCGCCTTCTTGCGGACTCCATCGTGTCAAACAGTCTGGCCAAGTCAGTGTCTCCAAATCATGGTGGGGGCCTCCTTTGTGGCATGGCCTGGGGTTGCTGGGCGGGATCAGTTTGAGAGCTGTCCCCCCTCAGTAGCGGGGAGCTGTCGGGTGCGATCCAGGCGAATCAGCTGATGGGACAGTTATTTCCGATGTGAAAGCCAATGGGGCATCATTAACGGTCCTAATTGGCGTTAGACGCTGGTAGTGATGTCACCGGGTCAGCCGTCGAGAAACACCCAGCAATTCCCGCTCGCTACTACGCTTACAAACTTTTCCATTAGATCACGTCCAAGTCAGGATGGTGAATGACTTGGAGGGGAGGTGCCATGTAATGGTGTTCTAATGTCTCCACTGCCCATGTCCTTTTGAGTGGTGGAGGTCGCAGCTTTGAAAGGTACTGTCGAAGGAGCCTTGGTGAGATGCTGCTGTGTTTTATATAGCTGGTACACACGGCTGCCATTGTTTGTCGCTGGGGGTTGGAGTGAACCAACCAAGCGGGTTGTCTTGTCCTGGATGGTGTTGAGCTTCTTAAGTGTTGTTGGAGCCGCACTCATCCAGGCAAGTGGAGAGTATTCCATCACACTCCAGACATGTGTCTTGTAGATGGCTGGTCCAGTTCACTTTCTGGTTAATGGTAACACCCAGGATGTTGATAGTGGGGGATTCAGCAATAGTAATGCCATTGAATGTCAAGTCGACAGACGGTTAAGATTTTCTCTTTTTAAGAGTACTGTGTACAGTTTTGGACCTCCCACTAAGAAAGGACGTTAAAACCATGGCAACTGTATGATGCGATAATATCAGGAATGAGGAGAGTCTTAAATGACTGAGATTATTTGGGCTCGTGCAAAGAAGGCTAGAAGAAGATTTAATAGAAGTTTGCAAGGTTATGAAGGATATTGATAGCGTGAAGAAGTTGAACCCAATTTTTAAAAACTGGTCTCAGTTAGAGTGACGATGAAGCTGTCGAATTGTCAGAAACGCCCAACTGGCTCAGTAAAGTTCTTTAGTGAAGGAAACCTGCCATTGTGACCCGGTCTAGCCTAATCTATATCCATCCAGTCCAACACCAAAGTGACTGACCCCTAAACTGACCCCCAAATTGACCATTTTTCTCTGGGGCAACTAAGAATGGACATCGAGTGCTGGTGACTACATCAGTCACACCCACATCCCGAGAAGGCAGGATTCTAAAAAAGGGCATTTCTTCTGATTGGGGAGTCATCAATTTAAAACTGTCATCACGAGAGTGAGAAAATGGTTTTAGGGAATAATTCTTAACAGAAAGATGTATATACATTATACCTATAAATCCAGAAGTGTTGAGCACGGGTTGCTTTACCGCAGGGAGAGATTGAGACAGAGAACATTGCGCATTTCATGGGAAAAGCAGATTAATGGTTGAGATGCAGGGTTATGGGGAGAGAGCTTCAGCAAAGATTAGACACAAATCGCCAAGGACCTCCCACTGTGCGAGAAACTCAATGTTTCCAGCTACTCTTTACAGTTTGTGAATTTATCACCGAGAAAGATAAATGATAATAATCAGATTCATTGGGAAAAGGAGCAAAAATACATCTACTTGTCTGGGTTCATCTGGCTTAAAGATATGACAGAGAAACTATCCTCCCTGACTTACCAGGGCAATGCTGGCCTTGTCATCAACATTCACAACCCAGAAACAAATGAAAATAAAATGGCTGGTGGAGTCTCAGCCACACATTGGCCAAAGTTCTCCGTCTCGTCACTCCGCAAACTGCGATCAGGCGGAGAATCGGGAATCCGGCCAAAACCGAGGTCCGGCCGGCACCGATTCGGGCACCTTGCTCTGGTCCCTCGCTGACGGTGATAACGAGGTTGGCATCCTGTGCTGGCAGTCACATCCAAACCCAGTATTTGCATGCACTTAAATGTGATTAGCGGGCTGGACACGGTATGCTCCGCCCCTCTGCTCCTCTCCGGCGGAGGGCTCGCAGCTGTGAATTAGTGTTTACACACGTGGACTGGGCACCCTGGCTGGGGTGGGGACACGTGGACTGGGCACCCTGGCTGGGGTGGGGACACGTGGACTGGGCACCCTGGCTGGGGTGGGAACACGTGGATTGGGCACCCTGGCTGGGGTGGGGACACGTGGACTGGGCACCCTGGCTGGGGTGGGGACACGTGGACTGGGTGCCCTGGGTGGGGGTCAGAGCAGGAGGCTGAAAAACCATTGAAAACTGTTGGGCTTGCTGGGGGGTGGCTGCTGGACTGGGGGCAGTGGTTGGTAGTGACTTGGTGCCAAGTCCATGGACTCGGGGTGTCCCCCTTGGGATCGGGGTGGCCTGGCTCAGACCTCCATTGTTGCAGTCTGTCTTTTAAACACACCCCTTTGCTGTTACTTATGTACTCCTGGCTGCTCACTCTGCTGAGTGCTGCCTGTGTCCTTTAAATGCTCAGAAGGTCTCTAGTCATCTAGGAGTCCACCCAGGCTGCCTCTCTGGACAATCTCATACCCCAGCTGTATCATCAAGGGCCATGTTGAATCAGGGGCCCACCAGGTGTTGGCCCTCTTCCGAAGCATTGCCCCACTGCAGCGGAAGCAGGGGATCAGCAGAGGACACCTGCACTGCGGCCTTTGGAACCCTCCCTGGTTCTCTGCCTCTCAGGGCAGAGGCCTCTCAGAGCAGAGGCCTCTGCTGTGACCCCCACCCCTCCGAATGGATCTCCAGCTGTTCCTCCTGACGGGACTGGCAGTACTGACTGCCTCTGCCACCTCCTCCCAGGCAGTGTTCAGGAGAGCAGGTGTGAGTCTGCAGCCCATGCTAAGGAAGAGGGTGTCTCTCCGCTCGCCACTGGCATGGAGCTGTGGGTCCACCTCAGACGTCTGACCTCAGGGGGCTGGTCTTCTGTGAGCCAGCTTGGTGGCTGCAGTGAATGTGCGGTAAGTGGGGTGATTAAAATCATCTCCAGCTGCCAGGTTATTTGGCGCTAATTCCAGCCCCCTCGCTTTCAGGAATCCCTCGAGTGGAGGTGGAGAATCGCAGAGGGCCCGGAAAATGAGGGGACAGGCCCGCTAATATGCTAATGGCATTTTATGTACGTGCGTTCTGGAACACATTGACGCCGCTTTCGAGACACTGGAGAATTGTGATTTGGCGTCAAATCGGTGCCTGCCAAGATTTCGGCTTCTCCGCCCAATCGTGTTTTCCAATTCAGCCATCAGCCAACGGAGAATCCTGCCCAATATCTTTAGTGATCTCCTGATCCCATGTGAGAAGGATTCAGTATGTTAATTGACCACACAGAATTTTGCTGTCAACTCAGACTCAATTGGTATCCCACTCGCCTCCCAATGTTCCAAGGTTCAAGTCTCACTCCTGGACTCCAGCACAACACTCCGGGCTGATACTCCAGTGCCCAACTGTGGGAACACAGCACTGTCAGAGGTGCTGTCCTTCAAATGAGATGTTAAACTGAGACCCCATCTGTCTGCGCGGGTGGATGTGTAAGATTCCGTGGCGCTATTTCAAACGGGAGTCACTCGTGTTGTCCTGGCCAATAATTATCCCTCAATATATATCCCACAAAACAGATGATCTGGTCATTATCACATTGCTGTTCGTGGGATCTTGCTGTGCACAAATTGGCAATCACGTGCCTACATTACAACGGCTACTACACTTTTAAAGGGCTTTCAGCTGTCTTGTCATCATTAAGCTCCACATAAATGTAAGGCGTTCCTTCTTTTATACAAAATACTGACCTGCGATGCTTTTAACCTCTACATTGTAACTTCACTTCCAAAGAATGTGCTCACACTAAAATGCATCTGGGGCTAGATTTTCCCTTTTCCTGTGTAAAGGTCCTTGCTGTTTTGTCACTGTCTATGTCATTATTCCCCCTTTCTTTAATTTTTGCCATTACATTTTTGATTGATGGATGATTAATGGACATGTGCCTTTGAAGCAAGTGGCCTGGTGCCTTTAACTCCCGCAGCAGTGGTCACTGTGTTCGTCTGTGTTGCTTCAAACTGGAGCTGTGGACTGACCGGCACCAATGACAGTGATTGGCTTGGACTTGGTTTGATTCATTTAGCTGGTGGCCAATGAATTGGCCCAAAAGGCTGTGCTCTGCCCAGTAACAGGTGGTGATTGGATCAGATCCCACTAGAATGTTTTCAGAACTCCAAGGATTGAGTTCATTTCAGTTTTGATCTTGAAAGCCCAGTAAGGGACCTTCTGTCATCTCCTCTCCATTTTACTCCAGAAAGGCTATGGGCGCGATTCTCCAGACGAGTTGCACTCAAGGGAGAGAATGCTCTCCAGCAAACCTCACGACAGGCTCCATGCCTCGCAAGATTCTCTGGAGACCCGCAAGACTTCAGAGTCGGAACCCTGTCCCATATGGGAGGGCCCGAATGACATTCGCGGAAGTAAGTCTTAAATCTACTTATGACCGACCTGCATGCGATCCATCGGCCTCCCTCGAGTCTCCAGTCTCCCCAGGGAGGCTGCAGCCAGGTGCCGATCAGTTCTGCTCCACACAAATATGGAGCAGGCGGAATTAAAACCAGGGAATCTCCTGGACATTTGGAAACCCTGGGTGGTCAGGGTAAGTGCAGGGTGGCACCCTGGCCCTCCCCCAGGAACATGGGCACCTTGGCACAGCCCAGCTGCCACCCTGGCACTGCCAAGGTGCCCAGATGGCACTGCCAAGCCAGCAGAAGCACTGGCTGAGTGCCAGTGTGGCACTGCCAAGGGTCAGGGGCGAGGGGGCCATGCCCATGAAATGAGGGTGGGGGGGTTTGAAGGGTAGGGAGTGCAGGGCAGCTATGTAGGGGCCTTCAGGAGGTTGGGGGGGATGATGGTGGGAGTCTTAGAAGGGATGGGGTGCTGTAAGGGAGCTTAGGGGATCCCAGGGACCCCATAGTGGCGTGTCCTCACTTGCGGGGTGTGGGGTCATGTTCATGTGTGTGGGGGGGGTTCCCGTTGCTCCCGGCGCAAGTTCCCGTTGCTCCCGGCACAAGAAGTTCAAGATAGGGTGATCTCGAGTGTGTGGGTCGGGGAGGGCAAGGTGTCGGAAATACACCAGGAGTTGAAAGAAGAGGGGGAAGCGCTGGTAGAAGAGTTGAAGGGTAAATGGGAGGAGGAGCTGGGGGAGGAGATCGAGGAAGGTCTGTGGGCTGATGCCCTAGGTAGGGTTAATTTCTCCTCCTCGTGTGCCAGGCTCAGCCTGATCCAATTTAAGGTGGTTTACAGAGCGCACTTGATGGGGGCGAGGTTGAGTAGGTTCTTTGGGGTAGAGGACAGATGTGGAAGGTGCTCAGGGAGCCCGGCGAACCATGTCCATATGTTTTGGTCATGCCCGGCACTGGAGGGGTTCTGGAGAGGAGTGGCGGGAGCAATATCTCAGGTGGTGAAAGTCCGGGTCAAGCCAAGCTGGGGGCTAGCAATATTTGGAGTAGTGGACGAACCGGGAGTGCAGGAGGCGAAAGAGGCCGGCATTCTGGCCTTTGCGTCACTAGTAGCCCGGCGAAGGATCTTGCTAATGTGGAAGGAGGCGAAGCCCCCCAGCCTGATAAAAATTGTGCATAGACAATAACCCAAGCCGGGAATCGAACCTGGGGCCCTGGAGCTGTGAAGCAATTGTGCTAACCACTATGCTACCGTGCTGCCCGTGGCACGTCTTCGGTGGCACAGTGGTTAGCACTGCAACCTCACAGCACCAGGACCCGGTTTCAATTCCGGCCTTGGGTGTCTATGCAGAGTCTGCACGTTCTCCCTGTGTCTGCGTGGGTTTCCTCCGGGTGCTCCGGTTTCCTCCCACAGTCCAAAGATGTGCAGGTTAGGTGGATTGGCCATAATAAATTGCCCCTAGAAATTCTAGGATTTTAATTCTGTTCCTTCACATTCCTGACTCGTGCCTTGTAGGTGGTGAACATGCTTTGGGGAGCCAGAAGGTGAGTTACTCACCGCAGATTCTTAACCTCTGACCTGTTCTTGTAGCCACTGTATCAAAATGGCTCGTCTTGTTCAGTTTCTGGTCAATGGTAACCCCCAGGATGTTGATTGTGGGGGATTCAGCGATGGTAATGCCATTGAATGTCACAAAATGATAGTTAGATCCTCTCTTGTTGGAGATGGTCATTGCCTGGCGTGAATATAACTTGCCACATGTCAAGCCAAGCCTGGATATTGTCCAAGTATAGCTGCATTTCGACATGCACTGCTTCATTAGCTGAGGAGTCGCGAATGGGGCTGAACATTGTGCGGTCATCAGCGAACATCTTCACTTCTAACCTTATGATGGAGGGAAGGCCATTATGGAGCAACTGAGGAACCCCTGCAGCAATGTCATGGAGCTGAGATGATTGACCGCCAACCATCACAGCCATCTTCCATCATGCCAGTTATGACTCCAAGCAGCGGAGAGTTTTATCCGATACCCATTGACTCCAGTTTAGCTCGGGTTCCTTGATGCCACACTCGGTCAAATGCTGCCTTGATGTCGAGGGCAGTGACTCTCACCTCACAACTGGTGCGAATTAAAATACAGACTAACTCCTCAATTAGGAATCAGATGGAATTTACCACACACTTCATTCCTACAAGTTAATGATGCATATGTTTGGCTTAATAAACTATCTTCAGTTGGATTATGTTAATTCTTATACTTCTAAACCTTATTACTGAGCGAGTGAGCTAAACCATTCTTGTCAAATCATCAAGTAACAAAGTAGGATTTCCTTCTTAAAACCTGATGATTACAGTTATCAGCATTTAAACGTTAAGTGTGTAAATTATTCAGTAAATGGAGTTAATTGCCAGAATAAAAGTTATGAAAGTAGGGCAACCGTGTCAACTTTTACTGATTGTGTGTGCTTGGTAAGATTAGGGTAGACACCTTATATAGTTGACAAGTTAACAGTATTAGACAGTTAACCTTTGGGATATATTGAAGTTTAATGAGTTTGGTTTATTTGCAGTTTTAGCTATCATCTCTTCTTGCTGAGGCGGCAGAGCAGAGCTAGGTAGCTTGTGTTCTTCAGGCATGACGGTGTCAGCCTTTTGGGATCAGAGTGGTGAACCTCCATCAATTGGTGTTTATTTTATTTATACATGAGATTCGCTGACAGCATTTATTCCCATCCTTAATTGTCCTTGAGAAGGTGATTGCGAGCTGTTTTTTTTTGAACACAGCTAAGTGGTTTACTCGGGTCACCTCAGAGAACCTGCTGAGTGTCAAACTCTGCAATTATCCGACAGGTTTGATGTGTTTCAGCGAGGAGCTGCAGGGTGAATGGCCACACTGACACTGGCACCATGGTACAGGATGCTATTCAAGTGGGGGGAATCACATATGCTATTCATAGGTGGGGTTACTGGGTTACAGGGATAGGGTGGAGGCATGGGCTTAAGTAGGGTGCTCTTTCCAAGGCCCGGTGCTAACTCAATTGGCCGAATGGCCTCCTTCTGCACTGTAAATTCTATGATTCTATGATTATACATAAGAATTTAGTGGTGTAGGGGACATATTGAGGAGGATTGACACCATTCTCTGCAGCAAAGACCTAGAGTCCAGACGGATGTGTTGCCTGCCCAGTGCCAGGGTTCAGGACATCTACTCTGGGCTGGAGAGGAACTTGCAGTGAGAGCGAAGGATCCCGGCGCCATGGTCCATGCAGGTATCAATGACATAGGCAGAACGAGGAAAGAGGTTCTGCATGGAAAATTTGATAAATTAAACAGAACTTCCAATCTTTGGATTATCAGCTGAGCCGCATGCATATTGGCATAGGATACATAAAAGTAGAGAGATGAATACGTGGCTCACAGATTAGTGAGGGAGACGTGGATTTTGGTTCAGGGGGCACTGGCATGGGTACTGGGGAAAGTGGGGGCTGTACTGTTGGGACGGCCGACATCTCAACTGTGGAGGACCAGTGTTCTTGCAAACCGCATAACTAGGGAAATGGAGAGGGATTTAAACTAAATAGAGGCGGGGATGGTTCTGGAGAAGGGATATATAGGCTTACAAAGCAAAAGGATATGGCAACATTACAAGGTAGCTCTGTAGGTGATGATACCCAGAGTGTGACAGGAAGGGACAGAGTTTGGAAACATTAAAAAAGATGCAAATAGGGTAAAAATGGGAAAAGGCAAATTAATGGATCGTAAATGCACATAGTATTCGGCACAAAATAAATGAATTAATGGCTCAAATTGAGGTTAATGGTTATGATATTATAGCCGTTACAGAGACATAGGTACAAGGAGATCAAAACTGGGAACTAAATATTCAGGGGACTGTGTCTTTTTGTAAGGACAGGCAGGAAGGAAAGGATGGTGGGGTAGCTTCGTTAATATGAGATGGAATAGGTACAAAGCAAGAAATTATCTTGGAACAGATAATGCAGAATCCATATGGGATGGGTGGAAGTAAGACGTAACAAGGGGAAGAAGATACTGGTGGGAGAGTCTATAGCCCCCCCCCCCCCCCCCCGAACAGTAGCTATACTGTAGGATGGAGAATAAATCAGGAGATAATGAGGGCATGTAAAAAAGGCAATACATTCATCATGAGTGACTTTAATCTTGATGTGGATTGGGAAAATCAAATTGGCAGAGGTAGCCATAAGGAAGAATTCATAGAGTTTTTTTGGGACAGTTTCCGAGAACAATGGATAGAAGCAGGGACAAGGCTATTTTGGATCTGGTAATGTGTAATGAGGCATGTGTAATAAACAATCTCAGAATAAAAGGAATCAGTGACCATAGCATGGTAGAATTAGCATTCAATTTGAGAGTGAGAAGCTTGGGTCAGTAACAACTTCCTAAACTTAAATCAGGATAATTAGAAAGGAATGAGGGCAGAGTTGGCGGGAGTGGACTGGAAAGGGAGTTTAGCAGGAAAGACGCTTGGCTAGCAATAGCAGACGTTTATGAAAAGAGTTCATGACTCAAAACAAAAATATATCTCAGAAAGGACAAAGGATTCTCAGAAGGGGATAAATCAGCCATGGGTAACCAAGGAAGGATAGCATTAACCTGAATTAAAAAACATATCATGTGGCAAAGATTAGTGTAAACCAGAGGATTGGAAAAGTTTTAAAAACCAACAAAAGATGACAAAAGATGTACAATTATATCTGGGTGTCCCCGTACACCAGTCACTGAAGGTAAGCATGCAGGTACAGCAGGCAGTAAAGAAGGCAAATGGTACGTTGGCCTTCATGGCGAAAGGATTTGAGTACAGGAGCAGAAATGTCTTGTTGCAATTAGACAGGGCCTTGGTGAGGCCACATCTGGAATGTTATGTGCAGTTTTGGTCTCCTTATCTGAGGAAGGATGTTCTTGCTCTAGAGGGAGTACAGCTAAGGTTTACCAGACTGATTCCGGGGATGGCAGGACTGACGTATGAGGAGGGATTGAGTTGGTTAGGATGATATTTGATGTACTTCAGAAGACTGAGGAGGGGATCTCATAGAAACCTATAAAAACAGTATTAGACAGGGGAGCTGCAAGAAGGACGTTCCCGATGGTGGAGATGTCCAGAACCAGGGGTCACAGTCTGAGGATACGGAGTGGACCATTTCAGACAGAGAGGAGGAGAAATTTCTTCACCCAGAGAGTGGTCGGCCTGTGAAATTCATTACCACAGAAAGCAGTTGAGGCCAAAACATTATGTTTTCAAGAAGCAGTTAGATGTAACACTTGGGGCGAAGGCGATCAAAGGATATGGGGGGGGGGGGATTAGGCTATTGAGCTGGATGATCAGCCATGATCATAATGAGTGATGGATCGGGCTCAAAGGGCCGAATGGCCTCCTCCTGCTCCTATTTTCTATGTTCATATGTTTCTATGACGAAAAATAATAATAAAGAGGGAGAAGATCAACTATGAGGGTAAACTAGTAAGTAATATAAAAACGGACAGCAAGAGCTTCTTTCAGTAGATAAAAAGGAGGAGATAGGCCAAAGATAGGCCCCTTAGAGAATGAGACTGGGGAAATAATAATGGGGAACCAGGAGATGGCAGAGGAGTTAAACAAATACATGGCAGAGGAATTGAACATCGGTCTTCAAATTCGAAGACACTATTAACGTGCCAAAAATACAAAATAATCAAAGGGCAAAAGTGGGGGAGGAAATAAATACAATAGCTATCACTAGAGAAAAAGTACTAGAGATACTAATGGGGCTAAAGGCCAATAAGTCCCCATGGGTTGCACTCTAGGATATTGAAGGAAGTAGTTACAGAGATTGTGGATGCACTGGTCGTAATCTTCCAAGAATCCTTAAATTCTGGAAATGTCCCAGAGGATCAAAAAACTTCCAGCGTAACACCCTCATTCAGAAAGGGAGGGAGACAAAAAATAAGGAACTTATAGGCCAGTTACATAGAACATAGAACATTACAGCGCAGTACAGGCCCTTCGGCCCTCGATGTTGCGCCGACCTGTGAAACCACTCTAAAGCCCATCTACACTATTCCCTTATCGTCCATATGCCTATCCAATGACCATTTGAATGCCCTTAGTGTTGGCGAGTCCACTACTGTTGCAGGCAGGGCATCCCACACCCTTACTACATCTGTAATTGGGAAAATGTTAGAATCCATTATAAAGGATGTAATAGCTGAGCATTTATAATCAAGCACAGTCAGCATGATTTCATGAAGGGGAAATCATGCCTGACAAATGTATTACATTTTTTTGAGGTGATAATGAGCAGGATAGATGAAGTGGAACTAGTAGATGTAATATACTTGGATTTCCAAAATGTGTTTGCTCAGGAACTGCACAAAAGGCTACTTCATAAGATAACCGTGGTGTTGGGGTAGCATATTAGCATGGAGAGAGGATTGGCTAACTGATAGAAGACAGAGAATTGGGATAAGAGGGACATATTCAGGATGGCGACCTGTAACTAGTGGATGCCACAAGCATCAGTGCTGTGGCCACAATTATTGACAATATATTTTAATGACTTGGACAAGGGAAGTGAATGTACTATTGCCAAGTTTGCGGATGACACATAAATGAGGGGGGAAAAGTGGTGAGGATGACACAAAGAATCTACAGAGGGATGTACGGGCTGGTTTAGCACACTGGGCGAAATAGCTGGCTTGCAAGAACAATACCAGCAGCGCGGGTTCAATTCCCGTACCGGCCTCCCCGAACAGGCGCCAGACAGGGCTTTTCACAGTAACTTCATTGAAGCCTACTTGTGACAATAAGCGATTATTAGTATTATTAGACAGGTTATATTTGGTAGATGGAATATAATGCAGGGAAATGTGAAGCTATGCACTTTGGTAGGAAGAATAAAGGAGCTGAATATTATTTAAATGGAGAAAGACTGCAGAAAGCTGCAGAACAGAGGGATATGGGGGTCCTCGTACATAAATCGCAAAAGCATTCATGTTTAGCAGATAATAGAGAAGGCAAATGGAATGTTGGCCTTTATTTAAAAGGAAATGGAATATAAAAATAGGGAATTCCTGCTAAAACTAGAAAAGGCCCAGTTAGACCATACCTGGAATACTGTGAACAGTTTTGGTCCCCTTATCTAAGGAAAGATATTCTGGCATTGGAGGCAGTCCAGAGAAGGTTCACTCGGTTGATCCCGGGTGTGGAGGGATTTGCTTATGAGGGGAGGTTGAGTAGTTTGGGCCTGTGCTTATTGGAGTTTAGAAGAATGAGAGGCGACCTTACTGAGACATATCGGATTCTCAGGGGGTTTGACAGGGTCGATGCTGAGAGGATGCTTCCCCTTGTGGGAGAGTCTCGGACCAGAGGGCAGAATATCAGAGTTAGGGGTCACTCATTTAAAACAGAGATGAGGAGGAATTTCTTCTCTCAGAGGGGAGCGAATCTGTGGAATTCTTTATCGCAGGGAGCTGTAGAGGCTGGGTCGTTAAGTATATCCAAGGCTGAGATAGACAGAATTTTAATCAGTCAGGGAATCGAGGGTTATGGGGATAAGGTGGGAAAGTGGAGTTGAGGATTATCAGATCAGATCAGCCATGATCTCACTGATTGGCGGAACAGACTCGATAGGACCAATGGCCTAATTGTGCTCCAATGTTTTACGGTCTTATGTTAACCAGGGTGTAAGGATTTAAGATGACAGACAAAAAATGCAGAGGGAAGATGAGGAAAACGTTTGTATTTTACAGAGCAATTTGTTTTGATCTTGGAAGCACTGCCAGAGGAGATGTTGGGAGCACCTACAGAGTGCACCGCAGAAGTTGCTGGGAGCGTCTTCGAGGTCAGCTGCCAAGGGCACACACTCTGCCACCCAGGGAGAACAAAGGGAGCAGATAATAGGATCCACACCACATTCAAGTCACATCAACTTAACTTGGACAGACATCACCAATTCCTTCATTGATGCTGGGTCAAAATCCTGAACTTCCCGTTCAAACAGTTCCGTGGAATACTTTCACTATCAACAGCAGCAGCTCCAGAAAGCAGGTTAGGAGTTGGCAATAAGATTCGACCTTGCCAGCAAAACCAAAATCTGGAGAATGCATTTTAAAAAGCCCATTCAATGATAACTTTCAAAAAGTGGATAAATTATTGGAAGGGAGAAAATTGCAGGACTGTGGGGAAAGAGAATCGGAGAGGGATTAATCGGGCAGTTCTTTCAAAGAATTTGCTTCTCGTTGTGCTGGAGTATTGTATGATTCTAAATCCCTCCGTAGTTGTGGAATGTCCATCCTATACAATATTAATGGAGTTTTAGGTCACTCCATGGGAGCAGTGGAGAATCAGGAGCTCTTTAAAGTTGTACTTTGCAAGTAAAATATTTTGACCATTTATGAAAAGCAAGCGTACTTAGTGGTCTGCTCAGCGATAGTGTTCGGATCATTTTGCTATGCGCTGGATCACATCTGTGGATAGAAAGAACCATTACTCTGACAGATCTACTGAATCAGATATAATTGTTCGTTGTGTGATGATGTTGTAATCTCATGTGTTACAGCCAGTGGAAACTCATCTCACCCAAATAGACTCTTATTGATTCGGAGTCCATCTGTGGAAAGGGATATGTGTAACATTGATAATCAATGCAAGCATTTCAATTCCGGAAATGTCACTGTAATGAGGAGATGGGATGGATTTTAACTAATTCACTCTTGGCGTTGACAGCTCAGGGAGTGTTGCCTGTCTGAAATTGGAAGATTGCCTGATTTAATTTTCAGGTACATAGGGTCAGATTAGAATATGCAGCCCCAAAACTGACCAGTCCCTGCTGGTGTTTATACGCCAGGCCAGTCTCGTCACATTCCATTTCATTTATCCCACAATAGAATAACAGAATAGTTACAGCACAGAAGGAGACCATTCAGCCCATCAGATCTATGCTGACCCTGCAAAAGCAATTCACCTTGCCCCGCCCCCCCACCTTGTTCCCGTAACTCTTAATAATAATAATCTTTATTATTGTCACAAGTAGAGTTACATTAACACTGCAATGAAGTTACTATGAAAATCCCCTAGTCGCCACACTCCGGAACCTGTTTGGGTACACAGAGGAAGAATTCAGAATGCCCAAATTACCTAACAGCACATCTTTCGGGGATTTGTGGGAGGAAACTGGAGCACCCGGAGGAAACCCGCGCGGACACAGGGAGAACGTGCAGACTCCGCACAGACAGTGACACAAGCCAGGAATCGAACCTGGGTCCCTGGCGCTGTGAAGTAACAGTGCTAACCACTGTGCTACCGTACTGCCCACTGCAAATATTTTCTCTTCTGCTAATTATCCACTTCCTTTTTGAAAGCCGCGTTTGAATCCATCACATTTTCAGGCCGTACATTCCAGATCCTAACCACGCATTGAATCGAAATGTTTATTCCTCTAGTTACCTTTGCTTCTTTTGCCAATTATAATAAACCGGTGTCCTCCGGTTCTCGAATGGGAACAGTTTATCTAGATCTATTACTTCCAGCCCCCTCCTGATTTTTAATCTCACTCTCTCTCTCTCTTCAGGTACCCTGCCGTGAGAGGGTGTTACCGACAATGGCACTCCATGTTAATCTTGGAGGAGTGGATCATCTTCATTGGTGGTGGTGCATTCATCCAGTTTGAGAGATTCTTTAGAAAGTTCACTCTTTGTCTACCTCTCTTTACCATCGATTTTCCCCTCAGCGTCAGGCTATCTAAATCGGGATTTCTTAAATCCCAAACTGTTTTCCTGATCTTGGCGGCAAAGTTCTTTTGGTCTCAAATTTTACTTGGCCCTCTGCATTGGTCGTGTCACTTGTCCAAGATATTATCATCATACACCTCAATAACCGCAGCTATTAGCGTCAATCCCTCTCTGCCTTGCTTCACTGGTCGTCCAACGCTCACTTCCATATGTCAGATTTGGAGTGATGTAGAATTCCAGGATTCTCAGCTTTATTTTCATGGCTAATTTTGAGTTGATCGTAATCTTTTTCACTTTTAAAATGCACCTTTCGCCCATTCCAATCCTTTGTCTTATTTTTTGGTCGCACTTTCCGTCCAATGTTGACATACGTCCCAAGTCAAAATTGGTCTACCTGTCTGACCTTTTCGTTCTTCACTGTGATCTTATATTCGGATGGGATTTTCTATTTGGACACTACTGGACATTTTGTTTTCTTAATCGTTATACCCAGACCAATCTTCACACTTTCACCCACTGCACTATCCAAAATATTTTGCAGTTTCTCTTCAGAGTCGGCAATAAGGACGGTGTCACTGGCGTTTCATAGAATCCTAGAATTTACAGTGCAGAAGGAGGTCATTCGGTCCAACGAGTCTGCACCGGCTCTTGGAAAAAGCACCCTACTTAAGCCCATGCTTCTATCCTATCCCCATAACCCCACCTAACCTTTAGGACACTAAGGGGTAATTTGGCATGGCAATCCACCTAACCTGCACATCTTTGGACTGGGGGAGGAAACTGGAGCACCCGGAGGAAATCCACGCAGACACTGGGAGAAAGTGCAAACTCCACACAGACAGTCACCCGAGGCCCGAATTGAACCCGGGTCCTTGGAGCTGTGAGGCAGCAGTGCTAACCACTGTGCCACCATGTTTATATATTATTAAAGTTGTAACCTCCAAATAATACTCCAGGAAAGTTTTTAAGTTTTGCACAGTGAGAACATTCTTGGACAGATTTAATACATTCCTAGATTGTTAGTTAGAAGTTACAATTTAATAATACAAGATAAGCCAATGATTTTGAAAACCTCTATCAGATCTCCTTTCTGCCTTTTCTTCTCGAAGGAAAACAACCTCAGCTTCTCTAATAATAATCTTTATTATTGTCACAAGTAGGCTTACATTAACACTGCAATGAAGTTACTGCGAAAAGCCCATAGTCGCCACACTCCGGCGCCTGTTCGGGTACACAGAGAGAGAATTCAGAATGTCCAATTCACCTAACAAGCATGTCTTTTGGGACTTGTGGGAGGAAACCGGAGCACCCGGAGCAAACCCATGGGGGGAACAATCTATCCACAAAACTGAAATCTCACATCCCTGTGGCTGTTCTCATCCATTTTTTCCGCACTATCGCTAATGCATTCGCATCCTTCCTAAAATGTCCCACACAAGTCCCAAAAGACGTGCTTGTTAGGTGAATTGGACATTCTGAATTCTCCCTCAGTGTACCCGAACAGGCGCCGGAATGTGGCGACTAGGGGCTTTTCACAGTAACTTCATTGCAGTGTCAATGTAAGCCTACTTGTGACACTAATAAAGATTATTAATATTATTATTACTGAATTCTATGCAAGGAAAGATCATTACATCAGTAAAATGCAGTTGTGTATGAGAGGGAGCTGGTTTGGGTAGTTCCATTTTTTGCACCGTATCTTGCCTCCCCTATCTGAGCTGGGATTGGGAGTTCACAGGATGAAGCATAAATGTAGGCCAATGCAGCATATCCTAGTGGATTGAAATGCTATCTCTGGTCTGAGTTACTGATGCACTGCTCTTTCCTCTCAGGTGTTACTCCAGCAAGCTTTTGTTCACCTGAACTAATATCTCTCATTAGTTTGCCTGATTATTGTGAAGGGCATTGGGAGTACAATAGGTGCGACATAAATGCAAGTTGTTCTTCCCACTTTACCGTAGTGACCACTTCAATAGACCTTCATTAGTTGTAAAGCACTCAAGACGTCTGAGGGCATTAAAGGTGCCATGTAGATTCTGCGTCTTTTCAATCTTTCCTTCTTTGCAATTTTGTTGCTAATAATTAGGCTCATTGCAGGTAATTGATAAAGCTGCACTCCGCATATATTTAAATAAAGATACCTGTGCATGTTTCTCCTCTGTCACTAATATTGTTCACCAAGAATAGAAAGCTGTTGTAGAGGCTGTGAATCATGTAACTCAAGCCCCCCCCCCCCACAGCCACCACTCCTAATTCTGCATCTCCTGCTGCATGTACAATTAGTGAGTGAGTACCAACCCATTCCCTCATCCAATTACCTCCAGCCTGACTCTGCCTGACGACACTGCTCCAAACGGGAGCTTGTCGCTGTCAAGCTGCAAAACCCGGCTGTCAAATTATTTCTAGTCACTTCCCTAGTTACAGTTAGATTTTCCTGCAGTTCAACAACTTAATCTGATTGGAAGAAGCAACTGGAGAGATTTATCACAATCCTCCTGCAACAGTCCAGGAATAAATCACACTTCTCAAACAGTCTGGTGCCTCATTACATAAAGTTGAAGAGGTTGTTCCATTTGCTCGGTAATTAGATAAATATTATGATACACCTCTCTATTTATCAATCAGGAGAAAGGTGAATAAAACTTGTATTTTGACCTGGCTTGATTTTGAATGAGAGGCAATGTGCTGATTAAAGTTGGCCAATGTGTAGATGAGCTTTGATTCAATCTCTGGCAGCTTCATCTTCAATCCACTCCAGTGTGTAGATGGCAACAGTCGTCACCAACCAGTTGCTGATTGATGTACTGGTCTGATGGACGATGCTAAGGGAACATTTACAGAACGTTGGTTAGGCCACATTTGGAATACTGTGTCCAATTCTGGTCACTGCACTACCGGAAGGACGTGGAGGCTTTGGAGAGAGCACAGAAAAGGTTTACCAGGATGTCGCCTGATATGGAGGGATTGAACTGGGATTGTTCTCCCTAGAGAGACGAAGGCTGAGGGGCGGCCTGAAAGTTTATACAATTATGAGGGGTATAGATAGGGTGAACAGTTGGAGGCTTTTTCCCAGGGCAGAAATGACAATTGCAAGGGGGCACAAGTTCAAGGTGAGGGGGGAAAGGTTCAGTGAAGATGTGCGGGGGAAGTTTTTTACACAGAGGGTGGTGGTGGCCTGGAATGCACTGCCAAGTGAGGTGGTAGAGGCAGATACATTAGCGACCTTTAAGACTTATCTGGATAGGCACATGAACAGACGGAGTATAAAAGAATACAGGCAGTTGGCCTAGTTTGGACATGTGACCAGCCTTTGGAGGGCTGAAGGGTCTGTTCCTGTGCTGCATTGTTCTTTGTTCTTTGTTCCCAACTGCACACAACAACTTGCATTTATGAGGATATCGAGGCACAAAAAGGGATAAAGAAAGGATATGCTAGGATGATACTGGGCAGCACGGTTGCACAGTGGTTAGCACAGTTGCTTCACAGCACCAGGGTCCCAGTTTCGATTCCCGGCTTGGCTCATTGTCTGTGTGGAGTCGGCACGTTCTCCCCGTGTCTGCGTGGGTTTTCTCCGGGTGCTCCGGTTTCCTCCCACAGTCTAAAGATGTGCTGGTTAGGTGGACTGGCCATGCTGAATTGCCCCTTAGTGTCCAAAAAAGGTTAGGTGGGGTTACAGGAATAGGTTGGAAGTGTGGGCTTAAATGGGGTGCTCTTTCCATCGGCTGGTGCAGACTCAATGGGCCGAATGGCCTTCTTCTGCACTATAAATTCTATGTCTACGTTCAAAGTCTATGTCTAGATTTGGAAGTTTATAACTATTAGGAAAGACTGAACAGAGTGTAAACGAGAAGACAGAGGGGTAATTAAAACTACAAAAGATTTCCAACATGCATAAGTGTTCACATGCAAGAAAATGCAAAACTCCGGCCATCAATATAAAATTGTCACCAATAAATCCAATAGGGAAGTCAGACGAAGTGTCTTTACCAGAGAGTGGTTACAGTGTGCAACATACAATCACATGGAATATTTGAGGCAAACAGCCTTCGGGGGAAGCTAGATAAGGTGGAAGAGAAAGGAATAGATGCTTATGGTGAGAGTGTGCGATAAAACAATTTTGTAAGAGACGCATGTTGAACATAAACACAGGCATAGCTCAAACCATGGATCTTGTTTTATTTCAGTAGAAAAAACATGTTTCAAGATAGAGCAGATTCAAATTCCCACTTCCAGCCCAGGAATGTATCTACATCAGTGGGGGAATGGATCCAATGGGGAACGATGGGCGACAGAAGTGCAAAAATTCTTAACCTCAAATAATTTCTGACAAAAGATCATTGACCTGAGATGCTAACTCTCTTTCTCTCTCCCCACAGCTGCTCCCAGACATGTTGAATATTTCCAGCACTTTTGGATTTTTAGAGTTATAGAGTCATAGAGCTCAGAAGAAGGGTATTCAGCCCATCTAGTCCATGCTAGCTCTCTGCGCAGCAATCCATTCAGTGCCATTCTCCCGAACCATACCTGTAGCACTGCAGGTTTATTTCCCTCAAGTACTTATTCAGTTTCCTTTTTAAACATTCACTGTCTCCACTTTCACCACTTTTGTTGGCAGCAAGCTCCATATCATTGCCTGAAACAGTTTTTCTCACGCCTCCCATATTTCATGAGCAAAATCCTTCATGTGTCTCCTAGACCGTGCACCATCAGCTAATGAGATCAGCTTTTCTTTGTCTCCCTTAGCTAAACCTGTCACAATCTTGTACACTTGTATCAGATCTGCCCACAATCTCCTTTTAGTTCAAATGCTGTGTTGTCATTTCAAAGACATTTCGGAGACAAAGTTGGTGTTTAGTTGTGCCCCTCAATACATTGTAAATTGAAGCAGATGATATCTCAAGATATTCCTTCGACCGCTTGTGTTCGACACTCACCTACACACACACACACACACTTCGACTGAGTTGAAGGCTGATGAAATCTTGCCGAAGGTTAACCAACTGAGCTCCCTCAGTGGTTCTGAACAGGCTGTTCCATTGGCGTACCATGCGATTTTGTTCAATAAATATTCTCAAATAATTGAGTGATACTCAAAAAGTAAAGGAGTTGAAAATTATCCATATGACCTTGTTCTTGCTCTTCAGTCTCACGTGTTCAATATTAAACCACTTCTTCTACCAATATTTATCCCATTCATATGTGCATAGCATTATACATGTGCACACTCAGCCTCCAGTTATTCATTCATCAGTGAGGCATGTGTAAATAACCCAGTATGACAGGCTCAAGAAATCTTCCTGTAAAGGTTAATGGAAACGTGGACCTCTCTCCCAAAATCAGAGCAACACGAAATATGGACTGGATCAGTTGAAAACTTTAAAACTGAGATTGATAGGATTTTGTTCGGTGAAGTTATAAAGGGTTACGGAATCAAGGTGTGTCCATGGGATTCAGATACAGATCAGATATGATCCATTTGATGGTCAGCTCCTGTGCCTACATTCCTATGACTACCCCCCCCCCCCCTCTCTTTTCAACCCCTTTCATCTTCCCTGTGGGAAGATTGAGCTGAACAATCCCTAGCATTTGGGGAGTTCTATAAACCCATGATCCACTCACGGACGATCATAGGGCCCCAAGCGGAAATCAGTTTCAAATACATTCACTTCTACTTCAAAATTGTTTAATATAACATTGTGCTGTACATAATAAATATTTATTAGTCTTCACCTGTATGGAATTCAGTCCTTGCTTGAAAGAAAATATTTTCTTCAGATGTGACGTAGATTGTTTGGGAAAGGAAACTTCAAACTGTAAACAGAGATGGGAAGTTTGAACTCTTACACGCATAGATCTGAAGTTCTCAGCTTCTGATGTCAATACTCGCTGCTTTTCTGATATTTGAGTAAGAGGCATTTCGCATTCATTGAGTTGAAGTGTGGATGTGACGAAAATGAATATTTCAAAGTACCTTACCTTCAAGGAGTTATTTTAAAGTGTGGTCACTGTTGTTACGTCGGGCATTACAGTAGACATTTTGCCCAAAGTATGGGCCCCAAAAACAGCAATAATCTAAATGATCTACTATTCTATTTTGAAGGTATTGGCTGCAGAGAAGTATCTTGCTCAGGGTACCTGATGAAATCCTGGCTCTTTTAAAAGCTGCCTTGAACAACTGCAAGAGGCACATAGAGAACCCAACATCCAATCTGAGCATTTGCTGTATAGAACCTTAGTTAGGCCACACTTGGAGTATTGTGTTCAATTCTGGTCGCCACACTACCAGAAGGATGTGTAGGCTTTAGAGAGGGTGCAGAAGAGATTTACCAGGATGTTGCCTGGTATGGAGGGCATTTGCTATGAGGAGAGGTTGAATAAACTTGGTTTGTTCTCACTGGAACAAAGGAGGTTGAGGCGACCTGATAGAGGTCTACAAAATTATGAGGGGCATAGACAGAATGGATAGTCAGAGACTTTTTTCCAGGGTAGAGGGGTCAATTATTAGGGGGTATAGGTTTAAGGTGGGAGGGGCAAGGTTTAGAGGAGATGTACAAGGTACGTTTTTTACACAGAGGGTGCCTGGAACTCGCTGCCGGAGGAGGTGGTGGAAGCAGGGACGATAGTGACATTTAAGGGGCATCTTGACAAATACATGAATAGGATGGGAATAGAGGGATATGGACCCTGGAAGTGTAGAAGATTTTAGTTTAGACGGGCAGCATGGTCGGTGCAGGCTTGGAGGGCCGAAGGGCCTGTTTCTGTGCTGTACTTTTCTTTGTTCTTTGTTCTTTAGTCAGTATTGCAGCTGGGGTCATGTGCTGAGGAATGGAAAGGTTTTCTACTTCTGTCACCCAGTGTCAGTATATCAGATAGAGCAGACTTTAAACTCCTTTCACACTCCCTTTCCAGATCAGATACAGTGATAGTTAGTGTAGGTTAGAGTCTCCAACTCTATCTCAACAGAATACATTTCTTTTGTGCTCTCCACATCTTCAAGTTGTCAAATCATATTTCACAGAAGTCTAGGAAATTTCCAGCACAGGAAGAGTCAATTCAGCCTGCGCTGGAGAATGCTCCAGGCTTATCCACTTTCTAACCCTAGGTCTAAAGCCCTGTTATGGTTATGGCACTTTTTAAAAATACGAAGAGGGTTTCTACTTTTACCATCCTTTCACCATGAGTCCCAGATCCCCACCACATCCTGGGTGTAAGTATTTCTCCAACTTGCCTTGAAGTCTTCTGTAAATTACTTTAAACCTAGAGCCCTCAATGACTGACTTCTCTGCTCAAGGAAATGAGCCTTTTCTATCCGCTACATTTTCACCCATCATAATTTTATAAATCTCAACTAAATCTCCCTTCAGCCTTCTCTAAAGAAAACTATCCACCGACCCAATACATCCTCATAGCACAAAAAATGTCCTTTCTTAGCAACAACCTGATAAACCTCCCCTGTACTCCCTCTGGTGTGATCACATCCTTCCTGTAATGTGGTGACCAGAACTGCACGCAGTATTCGACTTTTCACATAACATCCCTGTACTTGAAGGAAAGCTCCATATGCCTTCTTAATTACTTTATCAATTTGCCATTCTACCTTCAGAGACTTGTGGACATACATTTCAAGCTGTCTTTCTTCTTTTACAGTACCCCAGCATCATTTGACAAAGTTAATGTTTTGAAGTGTAGACACGGTTGCTCTGTAGAAAACAAGAAAAGCAAGCTTGTACACAGAAAAGTTCCAAAAAAGCAACTGAGATAAGTATGCTAACCTGTTTTGTGGTGTTGGTTGAGGAATAAATCTTAACGAGGATAATGCTCATGTTCTCTTACGAATAAGTGGTCTTTTACATTAACCTGAATTGGATCTCGGTTTAATGGATCACCCTAAGTAGCACCTCTTACAATGCAGCACGTCCTCAGTACTGAACTAAAGTATTACACTACATTATGTATTGTGATGCTAATTTCACCCTCTACATTAACAACCATAGTAAAAAGGGTTCATGCTAAGTGACAGGAAATTAAATTAATGAGCTGAAAACAAACAGCAGTCACTGGATGATACCTGCTTTGAATAAAGTTTGGATTTAAAGTGTAGTTTTTTTTAGATTATCAACACTCTTACACTGGAAATTATTCTTTTTTGTAAAACATATTCAGATTCAAAGACATTCCTTAGAGCAGAGATGGCTGAAGAGGGACCTCATCGAGGTATACAGAATTATGAGGGATGTAGATAGGAAGAAACCTTTCCCCTTAGTAGAGGAGTCAGTAACCAAGGGGTATGGATTTAAGGAAAGGAACAGGAGATTTAGAGAGATTTGAGGAGGGTGTGGGAACCACTGCCTGGAAGGGCGGTAAATGTGGGAACCCTCACAACATTTAAGGAGAATTTAGATGCCACAGCATATAAGGCTACGGACCAAGAGTTGGAAAATGGGATTAGAATAGATAGCTGCTTGATGGCTAGCACAAATACAATGGGCCAAAGGGCCTCTTTCTGTGCTGTAACTCTATGACATTCAGTTCAATGGATCTCATCTGAAACAAGTCTGATTGTACACTGAAAGCACTGCTCACGATGAAATCTCCTCTCCAATGAAGAGACTAAGTGCAGATTTGAGTGATGCTTTGTATACTTCCACTTCTTCCAAGTGATCCTGACTTTTCTACAGCTTACCGCTTCAGCTCACCTGCATTGGCTTTTGCAATTTATTTCAGCTCCATGCTCTAAGAATAGAATTAAGCAACTTTAGACCTTGGCTAGTTCCACCATTTTCTTTCTGGGCTGTCAGTTGAGTTGCCTTCCATTCTCTGATGGCTATCACTCAACAACCTCTGAATTCAGCAGTAGAATGCTCACAGAGTTGAATACCCTAGCAAAAGAGAAATAAGAAACCTGTGGAAGACAGGCTCTTGATCAGAACCAATTCCTTTGTCTCATATCGCTGGATAAGGTCACTGCTACCTTTAAAAGACATGACAATACATGTGCAGCCAGAACACACCTCCCAGCACGGACTATCCCCAGCGTTGAGGCTTTTGCAGGACTAAGAAGCTCAAGGCACCAAACTGTGCATGAAGGCTTCAAATATTTTCCCCATTTAAAATAAAGAACTTTATAGCCAATAAATTGTTTTGGAAATATAGTCACTGTTAAACTATAGGAATCTTGGCAGCCACGCTGTGCACAGCAAGATCCCACAGTGTGTTAATAACCAGGTCATCTGTTTTGGCGATGTTGATTGATGGATAAATATTGGCCAAGGTTCCCAGTCAAACTCCCCTGCTGTTCGTGAAATAGCTTCTTGTGATCTTTTATCCTGAGAGGGTAGATGCAGACTTGGTACAATGTCTCAGCCAAAAGACTATGCTGGGATATAGGCCCAGATTTTGGTACATAGAATAGAATCGCCACAGTGCAGAAGGAGGCCATTCGGCCCATCGAGTCTGCACCGACCTTCCAAAAGAACACCCCAACCCGGGCCCAATCCCCCACCCTATCCCTGCTAAGGACAATTTAGCATATCCGATCCACCTAACCTGCACATCTTTAGTCTGTGGGAGGAAACCGAAATCCACGGAAGAAACCTACACAGACACGGGGAGAACGTGCAGACTCCGCACAGACAGTCACCCGAGGCCGGAATTGAACCCAGGTCCCTGGTGCTGTGAGGCAGCAGTGCTAATCACTAAGCCACCGTGCCGCTCATACCTGCACCCATAAGCTCTGATTCAGACATAAGCATGTGAGCAACAGAACATTGGCTGATAATTCAATGCTGATGTACAACTAATCAAAAATATTATATATCCAATTTTAACCATACGGCACCCTGCTAGAACATAATTGAGCAAAAAAGGGAAAGAAATGGAAAATTTATGCCAGTAAATTATTCCGTTTATATTTTTATTATCTCATTTTTTGTAGGCACGGCAGAACACTGAATATTTTATACAATGTAGGTTTGATTAAAAAGTGATTAAAAAGTGGTTATGCAGAGAAACATCACTAAACATATGAACAAACTTTGGAACATCCCAACAATTTTTCAAGCATTGTAACAAAACCTGCAGCTTAGGACTTGCAGTATTTTATCAAAAGCATACTGCCTCTTACTACAAGAGAACAAGTTAACTCTTCCCTGCGGGCAATGTAAACTTGGAGAAGATATTTACACATCAGAAATATTGCACCATTAAAAAAGTAAAAAAGAACTCAATCTCCTACCTGCTAATAGTCTGTTTAGAAGCCCTATGATATGTAACAGACAGCAGAATATTACAATACATTTTGGTATAGTGTCCATGTGTTTTACAGTATATACTGACACTTTCTAAAAGCAAGATGACCGATGGTCAATTGCATACTTTAGAGTTAGTATTTATCACACTTTCTGAAATAAAGATTTATGAATATATTTAAAAATAAAATCTGAATCCTTTTGAAGTGTTACTCTCTTCTGTGAAGTTGTATATTTTAACTAATAGGAAAACAACAACATTAGGTATTAACGTCGCAAAGGCTGCTGACTAGCTCAGTGAAATAACATTAAAACAGGCCCTAACCAAAATGTTGTTTTTAATTGCCTCGTTTATCTCCTTCTCTCTTAAAAGTGCTGACTCCGCTAAGTACAGTTTGATGTGCTCTAAGAGCCTGTGTCTCTTCAAAGTAGCCATTTATTATGTGTGAGCTTGGACAATGAATGTTGGCTTGACATTGAACTGTGATTGACCCCTCTTGAACTGAGCATATAACTGGATTTGTCAGCTGAAGGGTCACTGGACAGTATTCAAAGGCAAAATCTTTAATTATTTTCCCCATTTGTATTCCAAGGTCAATCACACAGTTGCAACGTGCCAATGGAAACTAAAGGAGACATGTAAGGGGCAGCCACTCTACAGGATAGATCTAAAAGACTGATCTTTATGACAGAAGTCAACGGTATACAGATGATGACTCTGTAAACAGTACACAAGAGGTCATTAACACACTACTTCATATCAAAACACAATGATGAGTTAAGGTGGGCAGGTTTAGATTAATGACATGCAGCCTCATGTTAGGAAATGTAATTTCTATCAAACTTCTCCAACAGATGGAATGGATTCCAGGAAAGATCACAACCCCAAATTGTGTAAGAAATTGTTGGATTCTGAACAGTTGGGATTTGTCCAGACGGGAAGCTTGGATCTGCCAAAGGGTTAACTAATCCTTCATTGCCACAATGTCAAAATTCTAGGACTCCTGACCTCGCAGAATTGAGGGAACATTTCCACCGCAGACTGGTAGAAAAAAATCCAACCTTCTCCAAGGGCAACTAGGATTGGGCAATAAATGCTGGCCTTGCCACAAAAATTAATTATTTTCAAAATCATTGTGGTCCTGTGAACTACTCACACCCCAACTGAAATCTGCCAACTCAGCTCTGAGCCCGGGATTCGAGTTTAGGTCACGGTGGCAAAAATATGTGAAGTTGTCCCATTTAGCTGCAATCTCAGTTTATGTCATTTTACTGATCTTTCTATGATTCTCCAGCTAAACAATGGAAGGAGCCACCTCTGCTGCTACAATAGGATTTGTATTTGCCCACCTTGTGTAACCGGAAGGGTTTTTCTGAAAGAGTGTAACAATTATTTTGAAGACTATAAATTATTGATTCATTCATTAAACATCAAAAAAAAACTGCGCCGCCCCATGGCTGCCAACCTACTCTTAACCGAGTTTAAAATGTCAATTATTCAGCCTCTAAGTACTCATATGAGGGATTTCTATTGCATTGCTACATCATACACTGGAGTATACACCAGACACTCAGTGAGGTTTTGCTGAGGCCCTTTGCATTGGAAGATGACGCTGGATGTGGTGCCCGATTCATGGGGGAATCCGGTCGGTGGGAGATCCAGTCTGTCTGAAATGCCTTTCCTGTGGGATCCCATCCACCTGGAATGTGGCTGTAGTAGAATCCGGTCTGTGTGTGAGATGTGTCTCTATGAGAGGCAATCTGTCCGCATGGGTTCGAGTAATCTATCTGATATCCAGCCTGTAGGTTGGTCCGCTCGGGATTTGCCATGGAGTCTGTCCAGGACCCAGAACATACTGCAGTTTGTGATAATGTGGCAGGTTTTTGGTCACAAGGTGCACTGGGTGTTTGAGGCGGTCCCAGGGGGAGGTGAACACTCCTTCCCAGCGCACACCCAATTCTTTTTAAATATATGTTTAAAATGTATTGCAACATGAACTTAACACCAGTTTCTCCCCGGCCATGGGCTGGCGCCTTTAGACTGGGACTGACTTGAATCATTGGATAGACGTCAAGGTTTGAGATTGGATTCAGTGTGGATTATGTTGCGGTGCCACTGATACACAATCCCTGAACAGACACAGTGCGCTTCAACACTCTCTGAATGAGGGATGTCTCGGAGAGTGTGGCACTTGGAGAGTTGGGGAACGAGGCTTGTTCAGGAGCCTCTGTGGCTGACATTGTCGGAGAGGGGAATGGCCTCAGCCTCTATCAGGGACTGGTGACCCTCGCCGTCCCCTGGCCTCATCCTCAGGTTAATGGAGCCGTAGGTTTTCCTGGCCCTGGCAGTGAGCAGGAGGTTCCTCCTGCTGTACAGCTCCCCCCGGCAGATAGACACCATCAGCAGCAGAGACAGCAGCATCCCTCCCAGAGTCAGCAGCCCCAGGCCGGCGATGATGCATTTGTCCAAATGGGAGCCCAGCTGGGCGGAGTGCAGCTCCAGTCTCTCCATCTCCCGGGCGCTCACCGTGTCCGGGTCCACCTTCCCCTCCCTGGGGATGGCGTAAGCGATAACCACCAGGCTGATCCCGGCCACCAACAACACCAGCGCCACCGTGAAGCCATAATCAGCCGGCTGGATCCCCCCGTCCGGCTCCGGCTCCTCCTCGGAGCGGGGCGAGCTGTCCTGACCCCTGTGCCGGCTGCAGGCAGCCCCTGTCCCCTCCTGGCTGCCGCTCCTCTCCCGCTGCCCGCTGCCCGCTGTCCGCGGTGCTGAAAGCTGGCCGCCCTCACCCCGGAGCCCAGCACCGGGGGCAGCCCCTGTCCCCGCCTGGCTGCCGCTCCTCTCCCGCTGCCCGCTGTCCGCTGTCCGCGGTGCTGAAAGCTGGCCGCCCTCACCCCGGAGCTCAGCCCCGGGGGCAGCCCCTGTCCCCGCCTGACTGCGGCTCCTCTCCCGCTGGCCGCTGTCCGCTGTCCGCGGTGCTGAAAGCTGGCCGCCCTCACCCCGCAGCCCAGCCCCGGGAGCAGCCCCAGCCCCCCGGGCTGCACTCCTGTCCCCGGCGTCCCAGTCGCTCACTTCCAGAGGGTGGTAGCATTCCGCAGACGCCATTGGAAGCAGGGTTCCCTGAACATCCCAGCGAGGCTCAGCTGCAATCTCCCTGCAAGTGAAGACAAGGCGAGAGCGGAGTGAGAGTGAAAGCCGGACAAAGCAGCAGCACAGAGACTTTGTACAGACACAGCACAGAGATCCGATGCCCAGCAAGTCCCACTAACTCGTAGGTGGCAGGAGGAGCGCGGGGTCGCTGCTCATCACCCCCCCCCCCAATCCTCTCTGACTCCCCCCCCCCCATCCTCTCTGACCCCCCCCCCATCCTCTCTGATCCCCATCCTCTCTGACCCCCCATCCTCTCTGATCTCCCCCACCCTCTCTGATCCCCCCATCCTCTCTGACCCCACTATCCTCTCTGACCCCCCATCCTCTCTGACACCCCCATCCTCTCTGACCCCCCACCCATCTTCTCTGACCCCCCATCCTTTCTGACCCCCATCCTCTATGAGCCCCTATCCTCTCTGACCTTCCCACCCTCTCTGACACCACCCCATCCTATCTGACCCCCCATCCTCTCTGACCCCCAATCCTCTCTGACCTCCCCATCCTCTCTGACCCCCCATCCTCTCTGACCCCACTATCCTCTCTGACCCCCCATCCTCTCTGACCCCACTATCCTCTCTGACCCCCCATCCTCTCTGACCCCACTATCCTCTCTGACCCCCACCCTCTCTGGCCCCCTATCCTGTCTGACCCCCCCATCCTCTCTGACCCCCCCATCTTCTCTGACCCCCCATCATCTCTGACCTCCCCATCTTCTCTGACCCCCCCCCCCATCCTCTCTGACCCCCCACCCATCTTCTCTGACCCCCCATCCTTTCTGACCCCCCCATCCTCTCTGACCCCCTCCCCATCCTCTCTGACCTTCCCACCCTCTCTGACACCCCCCCATCCTATCTGACCCCCCATCCTCTCTGACCCCCAATCCTCTCTGACCTACCCATCCTCTCTGACCCCCCATCCTCTCTGACCCCACTATCCTCTCTGACCCCCCATCCTCTCTGACCCCACTATCCTCTCTGACCCCCCACCCTCTCTGACCCCCCATCCTGTCTGACCCCCCCATCCTCTCTGACCCCCCCATCATCTCTGACCTCCCCACCCTCTCTGACACCCCCATCATCTCTGACCTCCCCATCTTCTCTGACACCCCTACCCTCTCTGACCCCCCATCCTCTCTGACCCCCCCCCATTCTCTCTGACCCCACTAGCCTCTCTGACCCCTCATCCTCTCTGACCCCCCATCCTATCTGCCACCCCATCCTCTCTGAACCCCCCCATCCTCTTTGAACCCCCATACTCTCTGACCCCCCCATTCTCTCTGACCCCCAATCCTCTCTGACCCCCCCTCTCTGACACCCCTATTCTTTCTGACCCTCCCCCCCCTTTCCACATTCCCCCTCTGCCAGACCCCCTTCAACCTGACCCCAGGAACAGGAGGGGGAGAGGGGTGTCAAGGGCAGAGCTGGGAGCCTCCCTCTATCCCCCGCAGATGTCTGCAAGTCAATGTTGGTCTTAGACCGATCGAAGTGACCCACCCCCAGATGGTCCCACCGAGCGGCCCTTTCATTCTGCTACTGCCCCATCAGCTAAATATCCAAAGTTTCTCCGTTCAGTTATTTCAACAATTGCAATTTCAGCAGGAACACCTTTCCATGCTCTGGACTGCAGACTGCCGGCTCCCTGGGGGATTTTAATCGTTGCCAAGACTCCAGCAGTTTGGGTTTGAGATTCCACTACCGACTAGCAGTAAATCAGGGAGGACAGAGAGAGAGAGAGGACAGAGCGAGAGAGGGAGAGAGGACACAGAGAGGGAGTACACCCAGAGGGAGGACAGAGAGGGAGAGAGTGGACGCCGAAACGACAGAGAGAGATGACAGACAGAACGAGAGGACAGAGGGAGAGGACAGAGCGAGAGAGGACACAGAGCGAGGGAGAGAGGACACAGAGAGGGAGTACACACAGAGAGAGGACAGAGAGAGAGGACACAGAGAGATGGCAGAGAGAGAGAGGACAGAGAGAGAGGGGACAGAGAGAGAGAGAGAGAGGACAGAGAGAGAGAGGACAGAGAGAGCGGACAGAGAGAGGACAGAGAGAGAGAGGACAGAGAGAGAGAGGACACAGAGAGAGGACAGAGAGAGAGAGAGGACAGAGAGAGAGAGGACAGAGAGAGAGAGAGGACAGAGAGAGAGGACAGAGAGAGAGAGGACACAGAGAGAGAGAAAACAGAGAGAGAGGACACAGAGGACAGAGAGAGAGGCCAGAGAGAGAGAGGACAGAGAGAGAGGACAGAGAGAGAGAGAGGACAGAGAGAGAGAGAGGACAGAGAGAGAAAAAGAGAGGATACAGAGAGAGAGAGGATACAGATTGTACAATGGCGCCTACCACCAGCAGCGAGGCGGGGTTGGGCTGGAACGGTTTATCTGTGCGGAAGGCGGTCACATTCTGCCCCCACACTCCCAGGACCCGGGCCAGCTCCCGGTGCGATTCCCGCTGCTGAAAGGCAGCTCCCTCCCTAACTGCTAAATCCCGGCCATCCCACCCACTCTCGTCACATCGCAGGACATTTCCACATTCCCAACAATTATTCACATCCACTTAACTGCCGACGGTAACTTGCCTCTAAATGTAATTGTTCACGTCCTTAATCTACCAAATGCAGACCCGGTTACTTCGAGAGGCCAGACTGAAGTCACACAGGAGCTACAGTCAGCCTCTGTCTGCCCCACACCCAACACATTTCCAAGCTATCTGCTGACTCCGGCTCCAGAGGAACTCTCCTCCTCGATTATCTTTAACCCTTTCCACACTCCGCACAGAATCGCTGCAACACCTGATTCCGGGTTCCAGCCGCCTGCCAATAGGGGGCTTCAGCTGGAGAAAGGCTGAATTTCGACTGACAACGCTGTGAATTCCCCCGGATCATTCTCAACACGCTCTCACTGTACCCCTGCCTTCCCCCTCACTGCCTGCCCCCTCCCTGCCCACTCCCTGCCTGCCCCCTCCCTGCCTGCCCGCTCCCTGCCTGCCCCCTCCCTGCCTGCCCGCTCCCTGCCTGCCCCCTCCCTGCCCACACCCTGCCTGCCCCCTCCCTGCCCACTCCCTGCCTTCCCCCTCCCTGCCTGCCCCCTCCCTGCCCACTCCCTGCCTGCCCCCTCCCTGCCCACTCCCTGCCTGCCCCCTCCCTGCCTGCCCGCTCCCTGCCTTCCCCCTCCCTGTGTGAAAGTCAATATTTTCGCTTCTGTGAGAGAAAAATTCAACACACTCGTTAAGACAGAATAACAAGTTTTATTTTCGAAAACAACTGCTTGCAGTAATGGCTGGAACTTGAAGTCAGAGAGAAGTCAACAAAACTGCTCAGTCTGTCACAAGTTCCGCGCTTTGCGGAGAATTAAGTTAATATTTATACATTAACTTTATCAAGATTATGTGACAACAGTTTGGTCAGGAGTTTGATCGGAAATACAAACGGAAGCAAAGACCAGACCATGTTTGGTCATCTCACTCATACCATTATTTAGTCCTCGGAGGGAACACTGAAAGGTCAGAATAGATTTGTTTCTTCCTGAACATATCTTTGTTTTAGATTCCTACGGCCCTGGGTTATGACGAGTTAGTTTTATCAGGAGTTGCCGAGGTCTGGTGTTTTGGAATGGCTCGACCTTCGCTGATCTTTTCAGACTTCAAGTTATGCAGAGTTGGCCTACGGCCAGACTAGTCTGAAAATGGTTAGGGTCGCATTCTTTACCTGGGCCTGGGGAGCTGGAATGAGTAGTTTCAGTCTTTCTTGTATTGTATCAAACCTTTTGACCAGCCTTCCCACTGACCAGTATTCCCATCATGCCATTACTTAATTCGTACCATATCACACCTGCCTGCCCATTCCCTGCTTGACCCCTCCCTGCCTGCCCCCTCCTTGCCCACTACCTGCCTGCCCCCTCCCTGCCTGCCCACTCCCTGCCTTCCCGCTCCCTGCCTGCCCAATCCATGCCTGTCCCCTCCCTGCCTGCCCGCTCCCTGCCTTCCCTCTCCCTGCCTGCCCAATCCCTGCCTGTCCCATCCCTGCCAGCCCCCTCCCAGCTGGCCCCCTCCCTGCCAGCCCCCTCCCTGCCAGCCCCCCCATGCCCCCTCCCTGCCTGCCCGCTCCCTGTCTGCCCACTCCCTGTCTGCCCCCTCCTGCCTGCCCCCTCCCTGCCTGCCCGCTCCCTTCTTTCCCCCTCCCTGCCCACTCCCTGCCTGCCCCCTCCCTGCCAGCCCACTCCCTGTCTTCCCCCTCCCTGCCTGCCCATTCCCTGCCTGCTCCACCCTGCCTGCCCATTCCCTGCCAGCCCCGCCCTGCCTGCCCATTCCCTGCCTGCCCACTCCCTGCCTGCCCACTCCCTGCCCACCCCCTCCCTGCCTGCCCGTTCCCTGCCTGCCCCCTCCCTGCCCTCTCCCTGCCATCCTCCTTCCTGCCTGGCCCCTCCCTGCCTGCCCCCTCACTGCCAACCCCCTCCCTGACTGCCCCCTCCCTGCCCCTCCCTGCCTTCCCCTTCCTGCCTGCCCCCTCCCTGCCTGCCCCCTGCCTGCCCCTCCCAGCCTACCCCCTCCCTGCCTACCCCCTCCCTGCCTGCCCATTCCCTGCCCTCTCCCTGCCTTCCTCCTTCCTACCTGCCCCCTCCCTGCCTGCCACCTCCCTGCTGGCCCCCTCCGAGCCTGCCCCCTCCCAGCCCCTCTCTCCCTGCATCCTCCCTGCCTGCCCCTCCCTGCCTGCCCCCTAACTGCCTGCCCGCTCCCTGCCTGCCGCCTCCCTGCCGGCCCCCTCCCTGCCTGCCTCCTGCCTGCCCCCTCCCTGCCAGCCCCCTCCCTGCCTGCCCCTCCCTTCCCTCTCCCTGCCTGCCCCCTCCCTGTCTGCCCCTCCCTGCCTGCCGCTCCCTGCCTTCCCCCTCCATGCCTGCCCATTCCCTGCCTGCCCCGCCCTGCCTGCCCCCTCCCTGCCTGCCCACTCCCTGCCAAACCCCTGCCTGCCTGCCCACTCTCTGCCTGCCCCCTCCCTGCCCTCTCCCTGCCTTCCTCCTCCCTGCCTGCCCCCTCCTTTCCTGTCCCCTTCCTGCCTTCCCACTCCCTGCCTAACCCCTCCCTGCCTTCTCCCTGCCTGCTCCCCTGTCTGCCTGCTCCCTTCCTGCCCACTCCCTGCCTGCTCGATCCCTGCATGCCTCCTTCCTGCCCACTCCCTGCCTGCCCCCTCCCTGTCTGCTCCCTTGCTGCCTGCCCACTCCCTGTCCGCTCCCTGCCTTCCCTCTCTCTGCCTGCTGACTCACTGTCTGCCCCTGCCCTACCCCTCCCTTCCTGCCCGCTCCTTGCCTGCTCCCTACCTGCCTGCCTTCTCCCTGCTTGCCTCCTCCCTGATGCCTCCCTGTCCCTCCCTGCCTGTCTGACCCTGCCTGCCCCTCCCTGTCTGCCCGCTTCCTGCCTGCTCCCTCTCTGCCTGCCCCCTTCCCTGCCTGCCCTTCCCTGCCTGCGCCCTGCCACCTCACTGACCCTTCCCTGTCTGTCCCCTCCCTGCCTGCAAGCTCAGTGCCTGCCTGCTCCCTGCCTGCCCCCTCCCTGCCTGCTCCCTGCCTGCTCTCCTGCCTGCCTGCTCCCTGCCTGCCCCCTCCCTGATTGACCCCTTCCTGCCCCCTCCCTGCCCCCTCCCTGCCTGCCCGCTCCCTGCCTGCCCGCTCCCTGCCTGCCCGCTCCTTGCCTGCCCGTTCCCTGCCTGCCCCCTTCCTGCCTGCCCTCTCCCTGCCCCCTCCCTGCCCCGCACTACCTGGCCTCTCCCTGCCTGTCCCCTCCCTGCCTGTCCCCTCCCTTCCTGCCCCTCCCCTGGCTGGATGTTGCGTGCCAGGCAGCCTGATTTATTCAGGCTCTGGGTTTTCCATCATCCTCCTTCCGTCAGCTTCCCACGGTTCAGAGTGAGTTTGGGCTGATTCTGTCTGACAAGCCTCGAGTCCCACATCCAGTCACAAGGGGCAGATTGGAATCATTCTCACGCAAACCCTTTCGAATACCCCCTATAAGGAGAGCACCTATTCCTGCAAATTGAACAACACAACCCTGTAAATAAAACAGCCCTCCTGAAAATAAAACACCCTCCCTGAAAATAAAACACCGTCCTCTGCAAACGACAGATTCTCCCTGTAAATAATCCCATCCCCTGTAAATAACCCCTCCCCTGTAAATAACTCCCCTCCCCTGCAAATAACAGCCCTCCTTTGGAAATAACACTCCTCCCATAATTAACACACCCCTCCTGTAAATAGCGCACACACTCATGTAAATAACGCACACCCTCATGTAAATAACGCACACCCTTGTGTAAATAACACACACCCTCATGTAAATAACACACCACCTCCAGTAAATAACACACCACCTCCAGTAAACAATACACCCCTCCTGTAAATAACACACCCCTCCTGTAATTAACACAACCCTCCTGTAAATAACACACACCCTCCTGTAATTAGCACACCCCTCCTGTAAATAACACACCCCTCCTGTAATTAACACACCCCTCATGTAAATAACACACCACCTCCAGTAAATAACACACCCCTCCTGTAAATAACACACGACCTCCAGTAAATAACACATCATCTCCAGTAAATAACACACCCCTCCTGTAATTAACACACCCCTCCTGTAAATAACACACACCTCTTGTAAATAACACACCCCTCATGTAAATAACACACCACCTCCAGTAAATATCATACCATTTCCAGTAAATAACACACCCCTCCTGGAAATAACACACCACCTCCAGTAAATAACACACAATCTCCTGTCAATAACACACCCCTCCTGTAAATAACACACCACCTCCAGTAAATAACACACCCCTCATGTAAATAACACACCACCTCCAGTAAATAACACACCATTTCCTGTAAATAACACACCCCTCCTGTAAATAACACACCACCTCCAGTAAATAACACACCACCTCCAGTAAATAACACACCATTTCCTGTAAATAACACACCCCTCCTGTAAATAACACATCCCTCCTGTAAATAACACACCACCACCAGTAAATAACACACCATCTCCAGTAAATAATACACCACTCATGTAAATAACACACCCTCATGTAAATAACACACCACGTCCAGTAAATAACACACCCCTCCTGTAAATAACACACTCCTCCTGTAAATAACACACCACCTCCAGTAAATAACGCACCCCTCATGTAAATAACACACCACCTCCAGTAAATAACACACCACCTCATGTAAATAACACACCACCTCCAGTAAATAACACACCCCTCCTGTAAATAACACACCACCTCCAGTAAATAACACACCCCTCCAGTAAATAACACACCACCTCCAGTAAATAACACACCCCTCATGTAAATAACACACCACCTCCAGTAAATAACACACCACCTCCTGTAAATAACACACCCCTCCAGTAAATAACACACCACCTCCAGTAAATAATACACCACCTCATGTAAATAATACACCACCTCCAGTAAATAACACACCCCTCCTGTAAATAACACACCACCTCCAGTAAATAACACACCCCTCCAGTAAATAACACACCACCTCCAGTAAATAACACACCACCTCATGTAAATAATACACCACCTCCAGTAAATAACACACCCCTCCTGTAAATAACACACCACCTCCAGTAAATAACACACCCCTCCAGTAAATAACACACCACCTCCAGTAAATAACACACCACCTCCAGTAAATAACACACCCCTCATGTAAATAACACACCACCTCCAGTAAATAACACACCACCTCCTGTAAATAACACACCTTTCCTGTAAATGACTCACCACCTCCAGTAAATAACACACCACCTCCAGTAAATAACACACCCCACCAGTAAATAACACACCATCTCCAGTAGCTAACACACACCTCATGTAAATAACACACCACCTCCAGTAAATAACACACCACCTCCTGTAAATAACACACCCCTCCTGTAAATAACACACCACCTCCAGTAAATAACACACCCCACCAGTAAATAACACACCACCTCCAGTAAATAACACACCACCTCCAGTAAATAACACACCCCTCCAGTAAATAACACACCACCTCCTGTAAATAACATACCCCTCCTGTAAATAACACACCACCTCCAGTAAATAACACACCCCTCCAGTAAATAACACACCCCTCCTGTAAATAACACACCCCTCCAGTAAATAACACACCATCTCCAGTAAATAACACACCATCTCCAGTAGCTAACGCACCCCTCATGTAAATAACACACCCCTCCAGTAAATAACACACCCCTCCAGTAAATAACACACCCCTCCAGTAAATAACACACCATCTCCAGTAAATAACACACCATCTCCAGTAGCTAACGCACCCCTCATGTAAATAACACACCACCTCCAGTAAATAACACACCATCTCCAGTAAATAACACACCATCTCCAGTAAATAACACACCCCTCATGTAAATACACACCTCTCATGTAAATAACACACCCCTCCAGTAAATAAGACACCACTCCTGTAAATAACACACCCCTCCTGTAAATAATGCACCACTCCTGTAAATAACACACCCCTCCTGTAAATAACGCACCCCTCATGTAAATAACACACCCCTCATGTAAATAACACACCACCTCCAGTAAATAACACACCATCTCCAGTAAATAAAACACCATCTCAAGTAAATAACACACCCCTCATGTAAATACACACCCCTCATGTAAATAACACACCCCTCCAGTAAATAACACACCATCTCCAGTAAATAACACACCCCTCCTGTAAATAAGACATCACTCCTGTAAACAACGCTCACCCTCATGTAAATAACCCACTCCCATGTAAATAACACACCACCTCCAGTAAATAACACACCACCTCCAGTAAATAACCCACTCCCATGTAAATAACACCCCACCACCAGTAAATAACCCACACCCTCCCCTGTAAATAACAGCTCCTCTCTGTAAATAACCCACACCCTCTCCTGTAAATAACAGCCCCTCCCTGTAAATAACACGCATCCTCCAGTAAATAACACATCCCTCATGTAAATAACACACCACCGCCAGTAAATAACACACCATCTCCAGTAAATAACACACCCCTCATGGAAATAACACACCCCTCATGTAAATAACAGACAACCTCCAGTAAATAACACACTATCTCCAGTAAATAACACATCATCTCCAGTAAATAACACATCCCTAATGTAAATAACACACCCCTCCAGTAAATAACACACCATCTCCAGTAAATAACACACCCCTCCTGTAAATAAGACACCACTCCTGTAAATAACACACCCCTCCTGTAAATAACGCTCACCCTCATGTAAATAACCGACTCCCATGTAAATAACACACCACCTCCAGTAAATAACACACCCCTCCTGCAAATGACACTCCCCTCTTGTAAATAATGGTCCCTCCCCTGTAAATAACACCCCACCACCAGTAAATAACCCACACCCTCCCCTGTAAATAACAGATCCTCCCTGTAAATAACCCTCACCCTCCCCTGTAAAAATCACCCCACCACCAGTAAATAACCCACACCCTCCCCTGTAAATAACACCCCACCACCAGTAAATAACCTACATCCTCCCCTGTAAATAACAGATCCTCCCGGTAAATAACCCACACCCTCCCCTGTAAATAACAGACCCTCCCTGTAAAGAACACACATCCTCCACTGTAAATAACAGCCCCTCCCTGTAAATAACACACACTGTCCTGTAAATAACACAACGCCTCCCCATAAATAACACACACCCTCCTGTAAATAACACACCCACCCTCTCCTGTAAATAACACCCCCTCCCCTATAAATAACACCCCCTCCTGTAAATAATACATGCTGCCCTATAAATAACACACGCTTCCTGTAAACAACATACCGCTCCTGTAAATAACACATGCCTCCCCTATAAGTAACACACCCCCTTCTGTAAGTAACATACTCCCTCCCCTGTAAATAACACCCCCTCCCCTGTAAATAACACACCCCTCCTGTAAAAAACAGAACCTCTCCCCTGTAATTAACACACACACTCCTTTTAATAACACGCCACCTTTCCAAAAGTAACATACCCCCTCTCCATAACTAACAAAGCCCCCCATAAAAACGCAGCCACTCCTGAAAATAACACATCCCTCTTATATATAAAACACCCCGTTCTGTAAATAACACACCCCCTCCTGTAAATACTGCATATCCTCCTCTGCAAATAATAAACCCCTCTTGTAAATATCACACCTTCTGCCATAAATGACACCCCCTCCCATAAGTAACACACCGCCTCCCAGAAAATAACACCACCTCCTGTAATTAACACAACCCTTCCTCTTTTAAGAGAACAAACGTGGGTTTAAGATAGCGTTCCTAAACATTAGAAATAAGGTATAGTTTTAAATGGGTTTAATTTCATATTTCTGTAAATCCTATAGTTAGATTCATGCGGGACAAAGGTGCTTATATGTGTGCTGTGGTTATATTCCAACTGTGTTTATATTGTGTTTCGGAAGGGCTAGTGTGTGAAGAATAAATAAAAAGCAACACTGGTTGCTTAGCAACTGGGACCTTTTAAGGTAGAGACGCTTTTAAGTTTTAGTTTAGCTCATTTGATTGCAGTTGGAAATAGGTAGTGATAGAGAAGGCAGCTCTCACAACTCTGCTAGAAGCAATGTGTTTGGAACAGCTCTTTCAGCTTTGCTAGAAGAAAAGCCATACCATGGTGTAATGGTTAAGAAAACAAATGCAGAGTTCTGAAGAGCAGCTAGTTAATGGAACTAGATAAATTAAGATACGTTTCCAATAAGTCTGAGAGGAAAGATACGAGAACAGACAACTTCCAGTAAAGAGAAATAAAGCTGAGGAGAAGGAGGTGATGCCAGAAAGATATCTGAAGTGATTTTCAGGTTTGTGAGATTTTTACAACAGTCTGTGGAACGTGAGTTGAAATAACCATGGGAACCTATGTCTGGATCTTGGAGCTTGTATAAAAGCAATAAAGATAAAGGAATCTGTGGTCATATGGACAACGGCCTGAATGTTAGGCCTGATAAAACTGGACATTTTAAATTAAGAATTGGACATTTTAAATCAAACCGCAGTCAACTCCAGGCAGGTTGGTTGGGATTTGGACTTGGCCAAGTTTGAATACACTAAGCACAGACAAACTGTGAGAACATGTCTGGACCTGCCTTGTCAGTCACCCATCAGGAGATAATCAGCTCTATTCATGTGGATCGATATGTTTTGGGTTATCTAAATCGAAACGGACCTTCTGGTACCCAGAGTCCCCCACCCGGCCCCTCACTTACCTTAAATGGTACCAGGTTATGTGCAGACAACACAACTGGAGATCGACACCTAGGGGCGGGTCCCCGGTGTCCCGCTGAGCGACCATCAACAATTTCATTGGTTTTTACAACCTCCTCCCGAGACCTCATTAGCTGAAGGCTAGAGAACGTTCTGGAAAGGCACGAATGGAGAGAGATAAAGGGTGACCCTCAGAACACACTCAAGTAACAATTCAGTGTGGAGATGATCAAGAAACTTTTAATACTGACCAGAGACACAAGGGAGCAGTGTGCGAGGCCCACCTTCGCAATGAAGACCTTGAGGAAATCGAGACTCAGAGAACGCAGTGTGACTGAGCCGATCGGCATGGGCAGAACTATGAATCTTAGCACCTTTTAGGAATATTTTGGGATAATTTAAGGGTAACTGATTTTACAGTTTGTGAAATAAATTTGATTGAATTTTAGACTTGTGTTTCCTTTGTTTCCTGTGCCAATAAAGACATCTGGGTAAAACGTTTGATTAATAAACTGGTCAAAGTGTCTGAAGTATTACAGACAACAAAACCTAAAAGGGGTTGGTGTAAAATCCTGGTTTGATTCACTGTTAAAAGTGGAGCGGAAGTTTTGTTTAAAACTGTCAGTTGGAAAACCGGCCCTGGATTTCAGAACGCAAACCACGAAATAACTCCCCCACCCTCCCAGACCCTATATAACCCCCTCCCTCCTCACCATATTCGATCTGGATGCCAGGGGCTGATCTGAGGTGACTAACTTGAAGCCATTAGATCATGCCCACACTGGCAGCTTTGACATTGCAGTTTTCGGAGCTGTCGACATCCCGGGTGCTTTGAATGTTAGAACCTTCCTGCAATTGAAAATGCATCATTGCAAAAATTTACTTTGAAATAGCACCTGAGTAGAATCGGCAGCAACGTGGGGGGAGGAACCAGAAAATGGGAACTGGGAGCCGGGTGATGGGAATTTGAAATGAAATGAAATGAAAATCGTTTATTGTCACAAGTAGGCTTCAAATGAAGTTACTGTGAAAAGCCCCTAGTCTCCACATTCCGGTGCCTGTTCGGGGGAATTTGGGGACTGGTGATAGAAGTGGGGGGTCGGAGGTTTTGGATGCACAGGCAATGTCCAGTGTAAGGGTCCTTCCTGTTTATTCCCTCATTTCCCCTTTCTTTTATTTTTGGCGTCACATTTTTGATCCATGGACGATTAATCGACATCTCACTTTAAGGCAAGAAGCCTGAATCTACATTTCAAGCAGGAAGAGAGTGGCACGATGGGTAGCACTGCTGCCTCACAGCTCCAAAGTCCCAGGTTCAATTCCCGGCTTGGGTCACTGTCTGTGCGGAGTCTGCACGTTCTCCCCGTGTGTGCGTGAGTTTCTTCCGGTTGCTCCGGCTTCTTCCCACAGTCCAAAGATGTGCAGAATAGGTGGACTGGCCATGATAAATTGCGCCTTAGTGTGTCTAAAGGTCACGTGGGGTTACGGGGATTGGGTGGGGGAGAGGGCCGTGGGAGGATGCTCTTTCAGAGGATTGGTGCAAACACGATGCGCTGAATGGCCTCCTTCAGCAATGTAGAGATTCGCATTCGCATAGAGATCCGGAAGACTGTGCTGGTTTAAATAGAAGCTGCAGACTGACCACCATCAGTGACAGAGAAATCACAGAATGGCAGAATAATACAGTGCAGGTTAGGCCCTGCGGCAGATTGAATCTGTACCAATGCATGAAAGACTCCTGACGGTTTGGGATTTGGTTTGATTAATATGCTGGTGGCCAATCTATTAGCTGGTGGCCAATCGATTGTCCCAGAAGGCTGAGCTCTGCCCAGTAACAGGTGGTGATTGATTCTGATCCCATTGGAATGCTTTCAGAGTCCAAGGTTTGAGTTTGGTTCAGTTTTGAAGCTGGCAGCACGGTGAAGGTTTCTAGCTAACTGTCTGCAGAAAGATCCAGCAAACTCTCTTCATAAAGATCCAGCAGACATTCACCAGAAGGCCAATGTGAGGGCTCCCTCTCTTTCCAGAAAGCCTCTGGGTGCTGTTTTCCTGGAACTACAGAGGCTTGAAGACAAAACACGAATTTAAAGCAAAGTTTCAGGAGAAATATGTCTCTCCAGAGGACGCTGTGAGTACTGCATTTGTAACGTACAGAGTACCTGAATGAATCTACAAAGAAGACCATTACAGGTTGCAAACCAAAGACTTTAATCTGTAAGCTTGCTGTGAATAAACGTGTGCTAAAATCATCACCTGGAACAAAGACTCTTTCTTCCCTCCACTTATGATTTTTACACCTTTCACCCCTCTGTGTATGTCTGTCTTATGTGCGTGTGTAGAGGGTGGGAGGCAAGTTAAAGTGGGTATTAGTATTAGCTTGTTACTAACCAGTTGTATTTACTGCATATTTCATGATAGTTCTTGTTAACTAGTAAGTAAAGTAAGTAATGTCGGGATAGTCCCAGATGACCATAGGCTGCTTTTTCTTTTGAGGGGGAGATGGTGGTTTAACCTGAGGATCAACAGACCTCAGGCACCTCAGCTGGTATGAGAATTGACCCCACGTTGTTGGCCTCAATCTGCAAACCAGCTGTACAGCCAACTGAGCTAAACCACTCCCCCTGTTAACTGTTATTCCCCCCTGTTATTCATGAAGAAATTTCATGCCTTCTCAACCTTGCCCCTCACATGAGGTGTGGTGATCCTTGGGTTAAACCACCACCTCTCGCCGTAAAAGGGGAAAGCATCCTATGGTCACCTGGGACTATGGCTAACTTGTAGCGTTCTAGTAACTAGTAGAATTGACCAGGGAGAACCAGTGGATGTGGTTTATTTAGACGTTCAGAAGGCTTTCCGCAAGATCTCACAGAGTAGATTACTCTGTAAAGTTACAGCACATGGGATTGTGGGTAGTCTTTTGAGATGGATAGAAAGCTGGTTAGCAGATTGGAAGCAAAAAGTTGGATTAAATGGGTCTTTTTGCAATTGGCAGGCAGTGGCTAGTGGAGTATTGCAGGGATCTGTGCTAGGACTCTAATTGTTCACATTGTATATCCATGATTTGGACGAGGGACCTAAATGTATTATTTCCAAATTTGCAGATGATACAAAGTTGGGTGGGAGGGTGAGCTGTGAGGAGAATGCAGATGCCTCAGTGGGATTTGGACAGGCTGAGAGAGTGGGCATATGCATGGCAGATACAGTATAATGTGGATAAATGTGAGGCTATCTGCTTCAGTGGCAAAAATAGAAAGGCAGATTATTATTTGAATGGTGTAAATTAAGAGAAGTGGATATTCAGCGAGACCTTAGTGTCCTCGTGCATCAGTCGCTGAAAGTAAGCGTGCAGGTACAGCAGGGAGTAAAGATGACAAATGATATGTTGGCCTCCATAGCGAGAGGATTTGTGTATAGGAATAGGGATGTTTTACTGCAATTGTATAGGGCATTGGTGAGGCCACTCCTGGAGTATTGTGTGCAGTTTTGGTGTCCTTATCTGAGGAAGGATGTTCTTGCTGTGGAGGGAGTGCAGCAAAGGTTTACCAGACTGATTCCTGGGATGGCGGGACTGTCATATGAGGAGAGACTAAATCGGTTAAGATTATATTCATTGGAGTTTAGAAGAATGACAGGGGATCCCATAGAAACTTATAAACCTCTGACAGGATTAGACAGGATAGATTCAGAAAGAATGTTTCTGATGATGGGGGAGTCCAGAACTAGAGGATCATAGTTTGAGGATAAGGGGCAAACCTTTTAGGACTGAGGTGAGGGGAAATCTCTTCACCCAGGGAGTGGTGAATCTGTGGAATTCACTACCACAGGTTGTAGTTGAGGTGAAAATTTCAAGAAGGAATTTGATATCGCTCTTGGTGTTAAGTGAATCAAGGGATATGGGAGAAGGTGGGATCAGGGTATTGAACTTGATGATCATCCATGATCATAACAAATGGGGGAGCAGGCTCGAAGGGCCGAATGGCCTCCTCCTGTTTCTATTTTCTATGTTTCTATGTATGTTATAAATAAACAGTAATTGTGTTTACATTTACAAATCTGGTGACCGTGATTATTGGGCAGCTAAGAGCCAAACACTTTGGGTATTTTTCTAAGAGTATTGATTAATTCACTTGTGTTGTGACTCCGGGGCATGTGGGGCTGGAATTGACCGTGCACTAGCCCAGGGTGTTGTAACATTGGACATGTAACCATATCTGTGTGGTTTCATCAATCTCTGCCCAGGCACCAGCAAAGCAAAGTCACACAGCAGCAGCTGTGATTGATATAAGCCGGCAGACAGTGATCTTTGTTTCGTACCATCTCTCCAGGGTGGACTTTTTACTGAATATCTTTCACATTTTGCACAACAAAGTTTTTGCCTCCTAACAAATGCCAGAACAGGCAGGAAATTACCCACTGAGAATAGCTTCAAGATATTCCAGACAGGTATTAAAGCGGTTTATTAAATTTATACACTGTTCATTTCTAACATCCTTTATGTACAGTGTAAATAAAACATGTACCACCATTAAATCCAGTACAATATAGTCTTCTCTCAGACAGTCCCTGGGGAGTGAAGATGACTTGCTTCTATGCTGATTGGATGGGGTTCTGAGATGGCTGGTAAATCCGATATGCGGCTGCATGGGGGGAAGGTGGCGTTTGAAGGGTTGGGGAGGTGAGTTGTTTAGAGGTTTATGCACTCCTTGCAATGCCTGGACTTCACCTCTGAACCCCTGATAGAATCTCTCAGTGAGTTCAATGCCTTCCCAATAAGCAAATCGTGCTGTATATAGGCATCTTCTTTGCCACATATATAGCATTTACGCATACATAAACATTATACAATATGTAAACATTATATAAATAGCTTTTACATTTTGAATATAAACTTTATACATGCAGGATATAGAAAGTGTCATATATGTTATGCAATAAAGGATGTGATTGCATTGGAGAGGGTGCAGAGTAGATTCACCACGATGTTGTCTAGGCTGGAGACTGTCAGCTATGAAGAGAGGCTGGTTAGACTGGGGTTGCCTTCCTTGGAGCAGAGAAGGCTGAGGGGGGACCTGATTGAGGTGCACTAAAGTATGAGGGACATATATGGGTTTTGTTGAAACCATTTCAAATCAATGGAAAGCATTTTCATCGCACTCCTGACCTGCGCCTTATCGGCGGACCGGCCTCTCCCCCCCCCCCCCCCCCCCCCCCCCCCCGCCTCCTTTCCGCTGCACCAGTTCCTGTAGCCCTATGCCATTTGGCATCGGGGCCGCCGCGGGGAAGAAGGCCACTGCGCATGCGCTGGTTGGTGCCAGCCCAACTGCGCAGGCGCAGACCCCGCGGCGCTGGGTTCAGGCCGGGAGCGGCAGCTGGAGTGGCGTGGGCCGCTCCCGCGTCATCCTAGACCCTGGGGGCCGCAGAATGGGGTTCCGGAACGGGCGGCGACGCCGGAGTAAAACACTGCCGTTTTTACTCCGACATCGGCACTGAGCTGCCTGATGGGAAAATCCCGCCCATTGTTTCTGACACAAGTGCACAGATTTGAAATGCTCACTTTGCTTTTCTCTCTCCACAGATGCTGCAGGATGTGCTGAGTATTTCCAGCATTTTCTCTTTTTATTTCTGAGTTCCAGCATTCACAGTATTTTATTTGTTCAAAGTTTCTGTGGGAAGTCAGGTATGTGGTGCCAGTTCATTCAAATGGGGAGCCAGACGTCAAGGTGCTATTTTCATACAGCTTACAGAGAAGCAACACATCTTGCACAACTAATACCTCCGTATTGTCACATTCAGCGGCAGGTGTGTTCTCACTGGATGTTTCTGTCCAGTTTGTGTGAACAATGAGGACTGTCGGCCTTGCCATTATTTTGACGTCAAAACGGGGCCCTAGATTTTAATAGAATCACAGAATCATAGAATTTACAGTGCAGAAGGAGGCCATTCAGCCCATCGAGTCTGCACCGGCTCTTGGAAAGAGCACCCTACCCAAGGTCCACACCTCCACCCTATCCCCATAGCTCAGTAAACCCACCCAACACTAACGCAATTTTGGACACTAAGGGCAATTTATCATGGCCAATCCACCTAACCTGCACATCTTTAGACTGTGGGAGGAAACCAGAGCACCCAGCGGAAACCCACGCAGAAACGGGGAGAATGTGCTGACTCCGCATAGACAGTGACCCAAGCCGGGAATCGAACCTGGGACCCTGGACCTGTTTTGCTTTGGTTCTTTTTGGAATATTTGCCTGAATGTGGACGATCTCAATAGAACAATGACAGGTCCAAACTCTACTGCCCACTATAGTTAGATCAGTGTCACTAGCCACATGTGGCTAATTGAAAATCCAAATGTGTATTTTTGCATTTCAGATCAGTAAATTAAGAATAAGTGATAGACATGGTGGATGGGCTCATGGCTCAATTTTGCACAGTTCCTGGATGTGGTAGAAGTTATTTGGTGTAAATACACTTTTGAAGTGCCTTTAGCTTTAGTATTCAAGCATATCAAAGGCATTTTCCATTAAAATATGTAGACATGACTAAAACTGTGTCACCGGCGGCCACACCTATGGCCTGTCAGCAGTGTACACTGGATAGTCAGCTTGATAAAATCAGCTCCAATAGATTGCAAACTGTGGGCAAATTATGCAAAGATCTTTCATTAACTTTTCAAATGAGTCCTGGTAATCGTAACTAAATGGTATCCAACAAACTGATTGTGGAAATAAAAGCTGTTTCCCGTGGTAACTCAATTTGAAACTGTTGACGTAAACATCACAAGATTCTCCGTTTGGGAGACTATGGGATGGATTCTCCCGCCCCGCCCACTGCAAGAACGGCACGGGCGAGCCGCGTACAATGGAGAACTCCATTGACCTCGGGCGGGATTCTCCAGTCGCCGGACAGACACAGCCGGAGAATCTCGCCCTAGATTCTCCCACTGGAACTGAATTGCACCTGATTTGCGCTCAGCACAAATCAGGAGGCGATTTCCAGTCCTTAGCCATGCAAATTTTTGCAGGTGACAATCGCAAGGTATTCCCGAGGGAATCTCACTATCGGGCCGTCATTTTGAGTGGGCAGCACGATAGCGAGGTCCTGCAGCTGGACACACCCTGCATCACAATTTAGCTCCTTCCCCCCACAGTGCAATTCAGCCCCCCCTCGGATTTTCTGGATCCCCCCTCCCCCACCCAATACAAGGGTGACTCGACCCGTCCTCCCCCACTGACGCCCTCCCCCATAGTGAGACCCCCATAACAGAGTCCTCTGTCAGGACGCCCCAACCTCCCCAGGAGAGAGACCCCCTGTCTGGAAGCTAAACAGCATCCAGACAGAGGCAGTGAAAAAAAATCACTGTTTTAACACTCACCTGGGCAGTACACCTGCCCGGCCCAGACACAGGAAACAGCCTGTCAATTCCTGCAAAGAGAAAACCAGTCAGCTGAGTTTAAACCCCCTCAGATCTTCGATCTGCAAGCCTTCATTCATTTCTCTTTGATATTGGTTTTACTAGGCTGTGATTGACAGTTTCCACACACCCCAGCTGTCAGCATTGTTCCATTCATCTCCTTCACAGTTGAGTAACTTTGTGATGGTCAGCTGTGAAACTAACCACAATGTTTATAAACATCAAGTTTTCATGAAGGCCCCACCTTCTCAACCTTGCCCCTCGCCTGTGGTGTGGTGATCCTCAGGTTGAATCCCTACCAGTAGCTCTCCGCCTGAAAGGGGAAAGCAGCCTATGGCCATCTTGGACTATGGCAACTTCATCTTTACCTTGACTGGTTTGCAATGCAGAACAAGGCCAGCAGCGCGGGTTCAATTCCTGTACCGGCTTACCTGAACAGGCTCCGGAATGTGGCGACTAGGGGCTTTTCACAGTAACTTCATACTTGTGACCAGAAAAGATACTTATTATTGACAGCTCCTGGACCACTTCAGACAGAATTAAGTGTTTCCAACCTTCTCCCTTCATGGTTGAGTGACTTAGAAGTGGTCAGCTAGAAACTACAGCACTTAACTCTGTTTGAAGTGGTCTCTCTTCTGCGGGCCTTCTTTACAGTACTATCTCTTCTGGGGGTCTGCAGGGTGGGGTCTCCTTATTTAGGGGTTCTCTATGGGGGTCTCTTTATTCAGGGGGTTTCTGTGAGGGGTCCATTTATTTAGAGGGTCTCCGGTGTGGGGTGGTGGGGGGCTCTAATGGGGTTGACAAGGGCAGGTCTTGCATTGTGGGGGGGAGGATGGCCCTCCGGTGGACTTTGGGAGCAACTTCCTTAAAGAGCTACCCCCATGGCCAACCATGAGATCCACCGCATCCTGGCCACATTTGTCAGGACCAGTGGTAATTCTTTCCCACTTGATTCCCGGGCCAGCGGACCCGAGAATCTCACGGGCCCGGAGAATACAGTGCCTGGCCCCACTGGCACGGGGCACGAATATTGATCCTGACGCCAGCGGGGGGCCGGAACATCGTAAATGGGTCGGCGCCCAGCGCCAATCCTGTTTTCTACCGACGCTGGATTCTCCGCCTCGGCGGAAACTCCGCTACCATCGGCACAAGACAGAGAATCCAGTCCCACGTTCCTTCAAATCTCCGGCACTTGAAGCAACATTTAGTCTATGTCATAATAAAACAGGCCATTTAATCTTTTTTTTTTAAGGAAATATTTTATTGAAGCATTTGTAATTTTCACAATTTAACATGTTGACATTTCTAAAACAACCGTGCGGGTCGACGCACAAAATATCCCCTAAGATAACAGCAAACAATAAACCACGTCCCCCACTTCTCCCGCCCTATCCCCAATTACCCATATACTAAATTCCCTGTCCTTATTTAACATTACCATGCCTACTATTTCCGCCCCCCCCCCCTTTTTCCCTTTCCCCCCTTACTGCTGACGTTCAGTTTTTGTTAAAGAAATCGATGAACGACCGCCAACTCCGGGCGAATCCCTTTATTGATCCTCCTAGAGCGAACTTGATTTTCTCCAGACTGAGAAACTCTGCCATATCGGTGACCCACACTCCTGACTTCGGGGGCTCCGAGTCCCTCCATCTCAGCAAGATCCGTCTCCAGGCCACCAGGGAGGAGAAGGCCAGGATATCGGCCCACCTTTGCCCCTGGATCTTCCAACACCCCAAATATTGCTAATTCTGGACTTGGAGTTACCCTACCTTCCAGGACTTCCGACACAACATCCGCAAATCCCTGCCAGAATCCCCTCAGTTTCGGACATGCCCAAAACATATGAACATGGTTGGCCGGGCTACCCCCACACCGCCCACCTCCTCGAAGAACCTACTCATCCGGGCTACCGTCATGTGGGCCCTGTGGATCACCTTGAACTGAATCAAGCTAAGTCTAGCACAGGACGAGGATGCATTTACCCTTTCCAAGGCTTTTTCCCGCAGTTCAGTTTCCAGCTCCCCTCCCAACTCCTCTTCATCTCTCTGATAGGGGCCCCTTCCCACTCTAATAATTCCCTGTATATGTCGAAAACCTTCCCACCTCCAACCCCTGTTTTTGACAGCACGTTATCCTGTAGTCCCCTCAGGGGTAGGCGAGGAAAGCTTGGGACCTGCCTCCGTACAAAGTCCCGCACTTGAAGGTACCGAGACCCGTTCCCACCCGGCAAATCAAAACTCCTCCTCTAATGTCCCCAAGGTCGGGAAGCCCTCCTGGATGAATAGATCCCCAAACCTCTCAATCCCTGCCTGCTGTCATACCTTAAAGCCCCCATCTAGCCCCCCCGGGATAAACCGGTGATTGTCACAGATCAGTGACCACACTGACGCCCCCTCCAGTCTCATATGCTGCCTCCATTGCCCCCACGTTATTATGATGCCGGCAAGGGAGGGGGAGGCGGAGATAGTGGTGGCGATGGACGCTGAGAAGGCCTTTGATAGGGTAGAGTGGGGGTACTTGTGGGAGGTGCTGAAGAGGTTCGGGTTTGGGGAGGGGTTTGTCAGGTGGGTTAGGCTGTTGTATGAGGTCCCGATGGAGAGTGTGGCCACGAACAAGAGGAGGTCAGAGTACTTTCGGTTGCATCGAGGGACGAGGCAGGGGTGTCCCCTGTCCCCCCCTGCTCTTCGCACTGGCGATTGAACCCCTGGTTATAGCACCGAGAGAGTCGAGGAACTGGAGGGGGTTGGTGCGGGGTGGGGAGGGGCATAGGGTGTCGCTTTATGCGGACAACCTGCTTCTGTATGTGGCGGACCCGGTGGGAGGAATGCCAGAGGTAATGAGGATCCTTAGGGAATTCGGGGACTTTTCGGGGTACAAGCTCATATGGGGAAGAGAGAGCTGTTCGTAGTTCAGCTAGGGGACCAGGAGAGGGGGATTGGCGAGCTCCCACTAAAAAGGGCGGAGAGGAGCTTCAGATATTTGGGGGTCCAGGTGGCCAGGAGCTGGGGGGCCCTGCACGTGCTTAACTTTACAAGGCTGGTGGAGCAAATGGAGGAGGAGTTCAAGAGGTGGGACGTGTTGCCGCTGTCCCTGGCGGGTAGGGTGCAGTCAATCAAAATGACGGTGCTCCCAAGGTTTTTGTTCCTGTTCCAGTGCCTCCCCGTGTTTATCCCGAAGGCTTTTTTCAGGCGGGTTAACAGGAGTATAATGGGGTTTGTGTGGGTGCGAGGGACTCCGCGGGTGAGAAGGGTGTTCCTGGAGCAGAGTAGAGATAGGGGGGGGCTGGCGCTGCCCAACCTCTGTGGGTACTACTGGGCCGCCAATGCGACAATGGTGCGCAAGTGGGTGATGGAGGGGGAGGCGGCTGCATGGAAGAGGCTGGAGACGGCGTCCTGTGTGGGTACGAGCCTGGGGGCCCTGGCAACGGCGCTGCTGCCGCTCCCTCCAAGGAGGTATACCACGAGCCCGGTGGTGGTGGCGGCCCTCAAAATTTGGGGGCAGTGGAGGCGGCATAGGGGGGAAGTTAGGGCCTCGGCGTGGACCCCATTACGGGGGAACCACCGGTTCGCCCCAGGAAGAACAGGTGGAGGGTTTTCGGGGTGGCACAGGGTAGGGATACGAAAGTTGGGGGACCTGTTTGTGGACGGGAAGTTCGCGAGCTTGGGTGAGCTGGAGGAGAAGTACCGGCTCCTCCCGGGGAACACCTTCAGGTACTTACAGGTAAGGGCGTTTACCAGACGGCAGGTGGTGGAATTCCCACGGCTACTGCCACACACAGTACAGGACAGGGTGCTCTCGGGGGGGTGGGTGGGAGTGGGGAAGATCTTGGAAACTTACCAGGTGATGCAGGAGGAGGAGGAGGCCTCGGTGGTGGAGTTGAAAGGTAAGTGGGAGGAGGAGTTGGGAGAGGAGATCGACGAGGGGACGTGGGCAGATGCCCTAGGGAGGGTGAACTCTTCCTCTTCATGCGCGAGGCTCAGCCTCATACAGTTTAAGGTGCTGCACAGAGCACACATGACCGGGACAAGGATGAGCAGGTTCTTTGGGGGTGAGGACAGGTGTGTTAGGTGCTCAGGGAGCCCAGCAAATCACACCCATATGTTCTGGGCATGCCCGGCGCTGGAGGAATTATGGAAGGGCGTAGCGAGGACAGTGTCGAGGGTGGTAGGATCCAGGGTCAAACTGGGCTGGGGGCTCGCAATATTTGGGGTGGCAGAGGAGCCGGGAGTGCAGGAGGCGAAAGAGGCCGGAATTCTGGCCTTTGCATCCCTGGTAGCCCGGCGAAGGATTCTCCTTCAGTGGAATGATACGAGGCCCCCAAGCATGGAATCCTGGATCAGCGATATGGCAGGGTTCATTAAATTGGAGAGGGTGAAATTCGCCTTGAGAGGGTCGGTACAAGGGGTCTTTAGGCGGTGGCAACCGTTCTTAGACTTTCTGGCAGAACGATAGACATTGGTCAATGGCAGCAGCAGCTCGGGGGGTGGGGGTGGGGGGGGGTTTACTTTATTTTGGTTTATGTTATTTACACTGGAGGGTCTGAGGGGGTGTATACACCTGTTGCCTTAAGTCGGGGTGTTAATGTTAATTTATTATTTAGGTACGGGGGGAGGGGTTTGGGGGGTTGCTTTTTTAGATTGTGTTTTGTACTTAACCCTGTTGGGTTCTTTTTTCTTTCTCATTTTGTTATTGATATTTTATGAAAACCTTTAATAAAAATTTTTTTTTTTTAAAAAAAGCTCTTCCCTCTATCCAGTACATAAAGCAAGAAATCAAAATCAAATTACACAAAAAGAAAGGAAAGAACAAAAAATTTAAAAACCCAAACCCTTTTCTTCCCTAACATCGCAACTTAACTCACAGAATTAAAAACTGGAATTTTAAACAAGACAAAGCAAAACACAGAACCATTTTTCTCTCCTCCCCGCCACTCCATTCCTTACCTCAAACTCAGCCCACCACAGTTAGAATTTAAGAGTCCGTAAGCCAGATTATTGTCTTTCATGAAAGTAACCACCTCTTCCGGAGAATTAAAGTACAGCTCCCGGTTCTCGTAGGTCACGCAAAGACGCGCCGGGTATAACAGTCCGAATTTAATGTCTTTCTCAAACAGGGCCACCTTAACTTTGTTGAAACTTGCTCTCCTCTTTGCGAGTTCTGGTCCCCAGTCTTCGTACACCCGGATCTCTGATTCTACCCACATGTACCGTTTCATCTGCCTGGCCCCACTTCATGATACGCTCCTTGTCGAGTAATCGATGTAGCCTCACCACCAAGGCCCACGGAGGTTCATGACCCTGGGGCTTACGTATGAGCACCCTGTGAGCCCTGTCCACCTCCAGCAGCTTGTCAAACACATCGGCCCCGACCATCTCCTGCAACATCTTCCCCACATACGCTCCCGCATCTGACCCTTCCTTTCCCTCTGGCAGCCCGATGATTCGGATATTTTGCCTGCGAGACCGGTTCTCCAAGTCTTCCACTTTATCTAGCGGTCGTTTCTGGCTGTCTTGTAGTATGCTAATTTCCAAAGCCATTGCAATGGACTCCTCCTCTCGTTCAGTCGCCAGCTCCTGCAACTTTAGAATCCTGTCCCTGGGTTGTCATTTTCTCCTCCACCCGGTCAACCACCTCCTTAATCGAGGCTATCATCTGGGTTACATCTTCTGTACACTCCTCGCGATGCCGGGCGAACTTCTCATCCAGGTACGTGACCCATTGCTCCACCGACCAGTGAGCTGGCGTGGTCACGCTTTGTCTCGTTATCATTGAGCTCGATGACCTCGGATTCTTGCTTTCACTCATCTTTTGGTTTCTCCTTTTTTGACGCTTATTTGGACACAATTCTATAAATTGATGGTCACCTCTCGATCAACTTATGTTGAGAGATTTTCTGAAAAATCCAGCTTAAACACCATTAAAAAAAACACTAAGGGCAACAGCTGTTGAATGTGCGACCGTTTACTCCATTGCCACCACCGGAAGTCCAGGCCATTTTATTATTAATCAACCAAACTGAATTAACTGGTATAATTAGATAGCCTCAGTCCAGTTGATTATATTAGAAGCTTTTTAGGCTGTGTGAAGCTAACTCTCTCAGTGCTGGTCCCTGTTCTGGTGATGGTTTGGGTCAAGATCAACAAAAAGGAGACTTGGAACTCATCAATCTTTAGCACTGCTGTCCCTGCTCACTTTCTCTGGGCTGGAGGATTTCGATTGGGTCAGAGGTACCGAAAGGTCACTCAGTAATGAATGTGAAGGGTGTGGTCTCTAATCCCATTCTCGCACTTAGCCACAACGAAGTCGCAATGCATCCGCCCCAACAGCATTTTTGTGGTAATAGATGGTGCATCGGCCTTTAGGAGTTAAGTGACACAGAGCTGCAGAATTCCCAGACTCTGACCTGTTTCTAATAGTTATGTGGCCCGTTGCTGGATTCTCATTTCCAAACTGGGGAAGAAGCAGAAATGGAGCTTGAAGAGATGATATTTGGTTTTAAAAGAAGTGGAGGTGACACTGGGATCAGGCATAGGTGGAGGAGGTGGAAGTCGGGCCCAGGAAGACTGGAGAGGCGTTAACTGGGGCTGAGAGGATGGTGCAAGACACAAATTTCAGGAAATCTGGATAAATTATTTTGGAAGTTTGGCACTTTCTGATCGAATGAAGTTACATTGGAAGTTAGTACCTTACACTCGGGGATATAATACCAGAGGAGCGTTCAGAGAAAACTTTATAGGCAATTAAGGGTGAATGAGTAAAAAGAGGGTTTAAAATTTCATTTTACTTAATATTTGAAGTGTCTTACAATTATAAAACTGGATTTATGGTTTAAAGATCCATTGATGCTCAAGTAAATGACCAAACCCTTTGACCATGAACCGGTACAACAATATTGCCCACTGATAGTTGCAGGAATGCTGATGTATATTACCGAAGGTAAAGCCTGAGGAAAAAAATTCTCAGTGAAAACACACCTGGTAAATCTCAGATCTAGACTGGACAGCAGATGGTACAAAACATCATTAAGCAAAAATATTGCTAATGGTTCCTCTGCTCTCACTCAGCTGAACTAAAGGGCTCTGAAGCACCTAAACCTTGGAACATAATTCTCAACATATCATTTCCAGATTGCAAAGAACTTTCATTTATATGGCGTCTATCACAATCTCAGGACATCTCAAACGCTTTTTACCCAGTTAAGTGGTTTTGAAGTGTAGTCATTGTTGTAATGTCGGAAATGTGATTAAGGGGCTGATTGACCTCACGGGGATCTGTTGAAGTATCAAAATACCGGGCGGGATTCTCCACTCCCGCGCCGAAGTGGCTGCGCTGTCGTGAATGCCGTCGAAATTCACGACGGCGCGAAACGGCCCCGGTCCCAACCGATTCAGGCCCTGACAATGGGCTAGGATCGGGGCCGCGTTATCTACACGCGCCAGGCCTTGTCGCCCGCGTGAAGGCGACGCTGCATAGATGACGGGCCGGCGCCGCATAACTGCCGTCATCATCCGCGCATGCGTGGTTGCCGTCCTCTCTAAGTCCGCCCCGCAAGAAGATGTCAGACGGATCTTGCGGGGCCACGGAAGGAAGGAAGTCCTCCTTCAGAGAGGTGCCCACCGATCGTCGGGCCATGCCACATTTGAGGTACCCCCCGGTGCAGGATCCCCCTCCCCCACCCGCAGGCTGCCCCCCCCCCCAGCGTTCACGCACCGTTCACGACGGCAGCGACCAGGTGTGGAGACTGGACAAGAGACAAGGAAAACTTCAGAAATATACTCAGGAATAGAAAGAAATTTATGCAGCTGAAGCTGTCAAAAGACCTCAGTTCATTAAAGAGAGTTAACAATTGTTATGACAAGTTAATCCAGGAGAATCAATTCTTGACAGGCAAGAAATAGAGAGAAACGGTTAAATAAAACAGAAAAAGACACGAATGAGCCTGGAGCTAAAGGCAGCTGCAGAGTACCGAATGAAGGCACATCCGGCTGGATTGTCCGTTCTGGAGACTCAGTGCTCCTCCCAGCAGAGAATCGCTACTAGTCTCCACTAGGAGCCCATGTGCGATTCCCTCTCCTTTGCCATGATAATTTGTGCATGGAGGAGAGCTTGCCAGATTCTGTGGGAATCTCCATATCAGGGCATCACCTTGAGCGGGATGTCCAATACCGAGGTCTGGTGGCAGACCTCCCCGTCCCCCACAATGCAAATCATGTTGCCCCCTTCCACCCCGCTGACAAGTAGGGGCATCTTCCCTCCACCATTGGAATAACAAGCTACCCCCCTCCCACAGCATGCACGCATGAGAGTGAATCTCCCCTCAAAAAAAAATCAGTGACCCCCCAACAGAGACCCCCAAACAGAGACCACCAACAGAGACCCCCCAACAGAGACCCCCCAACAGAGACCCCCCCCAACAGAGACCTCCCAACAGAGACCCCCAACTGAGACCCCCAACAGAGACCCCCAACAGAGACCCCCCCAACAGAGATCCCCAACAGAGACCCCCAACAGAGACACCCAACAGAGACCCCCAAAAGAGACCACCCAACAAAGACCCCCAACAGACACCCCCAAAAGAGACCACCCAACAGAGACCCCCCAAACAGAGACCCCCAACAGGGACCCCCAACAGAGACCCCCAACAGAGACCCCCAACAGAGACCCCCAACAGAGACCCTCCCAACAGAGACCCCCCAACAGAGACCCCCAACAGAGACCCCCAAAAGAGACCACCCAACAGACTCCCCCAACAGAGACCCCCAACAGAGACCCCCAACAGAGACCCCCCAACAGAGACTCCCAACAGGGACCCCCAACAGAGACCCCCAACAGAAACCCCCAACAGAGACCCCCCCAACAGAGATCCCCAACAGAGACCCCCCAACAGAGACTCCCAACAGGGACCCTCAACAGAGACCCGCAAACAGAGATCCCCCAACAGAGACCACCCAACAGAGACCCCCAACAGAGACCCCCAACAGAGACCCCCAACAGAGACCCGCAAACAGAGACCCCCCAACAGAGACCCCCAACAGAGACCCCCAAAAGAGACCACCCAACAGAGACCCCCAACAGAGACCCCAAAAGAGACCACCCAACAGAGATCCCCCCAACAGAGACCCCCAACAGGGACCCCCCAACAGAGATCCCCCAACAGAGACCCCCAACAGAGATCCCCCAACAGAGACCCCCCAAAAGAGACCACCCAACAGAGACCCCCAGCAGAGACCTCCCAACCACGACCCCCAGCAGAGACCTCCCAACAGAGACCCCCAGCAGAGACCCCCCAACAGAGACCCCCCAACAGAGACCCCCCAACAGAGACCCCCCAACAGAGGCCCCCCAACAGAGACCCCCAATAGAGAACCCCCACAGGGACCCCCCAAACAGAACCCCCCCCCCCCAACAAGGACCCCCAACAGAGACCCCCCAACAGAGGCCCCCAACAGAGATTCCCCAACAGGGACCCCCCAACAGAGACCCCCCAACAGAGATCCCCAACAGAGAGTCCCCAACAGAGACCCCCCAACAGAAACCCCCCAACAGGGACCCCCCCAACAGAGACCCCCCAACAGGGATCCCCCAGCAGAGACGCCCCAACAGAAACCCCCCAAGAGAGATCCCCAACAGGGACCCCCAACAGAAACACCCCAAAAGAGATCCCCAGCAGAGACCCCCCAACAGGGACCCCAAACAGAAACCCCCCAAAAGGGATCCCCAACAGGGACCGCCAACAGAGACCCCCCCCCAACAGAGACCCCCCAAAAGTGATCCCCCAACAGAAACCCCCCAACAGAGATCCCCCAATAGGGTCCCCCAACAGAGACCCCCCAACAGAGACCCCCCCAACAGAGACCCCCTAACAGGGACCACCCAGCAGGGACCCTCCAGCAGAGAACCCCCAGCAGGGACCCCCAACAGAGACCCCCCAACAGAGGCCCCCAACAGAAACCCCCCAACAAAGACCCCCCAACACTGACTCCCCCAAGAGACCCCCCAACAGAGATCCCACCAACAGAGACCCCCCAACAGGGACCCCCCAACCGGGACCCCTGTCTGAAAGCTGAAGAGAGGTTCAGGCAGTAGTGAAAAGTCACTGCCTTTTCACTAACCCTTCCTTAATACCTGCTGCCTCAGACAAAAGTATTTAAAGAAGCAGCTGTCAGAGGCTTCCACAAACGTTAAGTACACTTCAAAGGGCTTCAAATCTCTTGACAACCTTTGAAATGTAAATCTTCCATTCAATTTCACACAGCAATACGTTGCATTAGCCAGTGATTGACAGTTTAATTACTCCAGAGACAGCTGTTTGGTAGATTGTTGATCTAATTTCCCTTCACGCTTAAATGCATCTCAAATACCCTGCTTTGATGCTAGCTCCAATGTTTATAAACACTCTTGCTATGATTGACAGATCTGCACCACATCAAAAGGAGATTTAAAAAGCGTGGGAGCTGAGAGTCGGAGCGGAGATTTGAAAAGAGCAGGAGCTGAGAGTCGGAGCGGAGATTTGAAAAAAGCAGGAGCTGAGAGTCAGAGCGGAGGTTAAAAAAGCGCGGGAGCTGAGAGTCAGAGCGGAGATTAAAAAAGCGCGGGAGCTGAGAGTCAGAGCGGAGATTTAAAAAGCGCGGGAGCTGAGAGTCAGAGCAGAGATTTGAAAAGAGCGGGAGCTGCGAGTCGGAGTGGAGATTTAAAAAGCGTGGGAGCTGCGAGTCAGAGCGGAGATTTAAAAAGAGCGGGAGCTGAGAGTCAGAGTGGAGATTTTAAAAGAGCGGGAGCTGAGAGTCGTGGAGATTTAAAAAGAGTGGGAGCTGCGAGTCAGAGCGGAGATTTAAAAAGAGCGGGAGCTGCGAGTCGGAGCGGAGATTTAAAAAGAGCGGGAGCTGAGAGTCGCGGAGATTTAAAAATAGCGGGAGCTGAGTGGGACACCTCTGGACAGCAGGCTGAAATTAAATAGCAATTCAGGAGTGACATCACAGCAAAACAATAAGTTTGTTGGCTGGTGTTATCGTGCGGGGCGCAGAGGTTGCTGAGTGAGTGCTTGCTGAGAAGGGGAGTGAATAACAGGTAAGCTGTTTCTTTCTTTTTCTTTTTTTATCTAGAGGGGATGGCAAGGAAGGTAGTGCAATGTTCCTCCTGCAGAGTGTTTGAGGTGAGGGACACTGTCAGTGTCTCGCTGATTTCATCTGTGGGAAGTGCACCCATCTCCAGCTCCTCAGAAACCGCATTAGGGAACTGGAGCTGGAGCTGGATGAACTTCAGATCATTCGGGAGGCAGAGGTGGTTATAGATAGAAGCTTCAGGGATGTAGTTACTCTGAAGAATAAAGATAGATGGGTGACTGTGAGAGGGGCTGGGAGGAAGCAGTCAGTACAGGGATCCCCTGTGGTCGTTCCCCTTAGTAACAAGTATACCGCTTTGGATACTATTGGGGGGGGGACTTACCAGGGGTAAGCCATGGGGTACAGTTCTCTGGCACGGAGTCTGTCCCTGTTGCTCAGAAGGGAAGGGGGGAGAGGAGTAGAGCATTAGTCATTGGAGACTCCATTGTTAGGGGGATAGATTCTGTGGGAACGAGAGAGACTCGCGGTTGGTGTGTTGCCTCCCAGGTGCCAGGGTGCGTGATGTCTCGGATCGTGTTTTCGGGATCCTTAAGGGGGAGGGAGAGCAGCCCCAAGTCGTGGTCCACATAGGTACCAATGACATAGGTAGGAAAAGGGATAAGGATGTAAGGCAGGAATTCAGGGAGCTAGGGTGGAAACTTAGATCTAGGACAAACAGAGTTATTATCTCTGGGTTGTTACCAGTGCCACGTGATAGCGAGACGAGGAATAAGGAGAGAGAGGAGTTGAACACGTGGCTACAGGGATGGTGCAGGAGGGAGGGTTTCAGATTTCTGGATAATTGGGGCTCATTCTGGGCTCGATGGGACCTCTACAAACGGGATGGTCTACACCTGGACCAGAGGGGTACCAATATCCTGGGGGGGAAATTTGCTAATGCTCTTCGGGAGGGTTTAAACTAGTTCAGCAGGGGCTTGGGAACCTGAATTGTGGCTCCAGTATGCAGGAGGTTGAGAGTAGTGAGGCCATGAGTAAGGTTTCAAAGTTGCAGGAGTGTACCGGCAGGCAGGAAGATGGTTTAAAGTGTGTCTTCTTCAATGCCAGGAGCATCCGGAATAAGGTGGGTGAACTTGCGGCATGGGTTGGTACCTGGGACTTCAATGTTGTGGCCATTTCGGAGACATGGATAGAGCAGGAACAGGAATGGTTGTTGCAGGTGCCTGGGTTTAGATATTTCAGTAAGCTCAGGGAAAGTGGTAAAAGAGGGGGAGGGGTGGCATTGTTAGTCAAGGACAGTATTACGGTGGCAGAAAGGACTTTTGATGAGGACTCATCTACTGAGGTAGTATGGGCTGAGGTTAGAAACAGGAAAGGAGAGGTCACCCTGTTAGGGGTTTTCTATAGACCTCCGAAAAGTTCCAGAGATGTAGAGGAAAGGATTGCAAAGATGATTCTGGATCGGAGCGAAAGCAACAGGGTAGTTGTTATGGGGGACTTCAACTTTCCAAATATTGACTGGAAACGCTATAGTTCGAGTACTTTAGATGGGTCTGTTTTTGTTCAATGTGTGCAGGAGGGTTTCCTCACAAAGTTTGTAGATAGGCCAATGAGAGGCGAGGCCATATTGGATTTGGTACTGGGTAATGAACCAGGACAGGTGTTAGATTTGGAGGTAGGTGAGCATTTTGGTGATAGTGACCACAATTCGATTACGTTTACTTTAGTGATGGAAAGGGATAGGTATATACCGCAGGGCAAGAGTTATATCTGGGGGAAAGGCAATTATGATGCGCTGAGGCAAGACTTAGGATGCATCGGATGGAGAGGAAAACTGCAGGGGATGGGCACAATGGAAATGTGGAGCTTGTTCAAGGAACAGCTACTGCGTGTCTTTGATAAGTATGTACTTGTCAGGCAGGGAGGAAGTGGACAAGCAAGGGAACCGTGGTTTACTAAAGTAGTCAAAACACTTTTATAAGAGATAGGATGTATAATCACCTGGAAAGGAATAATTTGATTAGAGATAGTCAACACGGTTTTGTGAAGGGTAGGTCTTGCCTCACAAACCTTATTGAGTTCTTTGAGAAGGTGACCAAACAGATAGATGAGGGTAAAGCAGTTGATGTGGTGCATATGGATTTCAGTAAAGCATTTGATAAGGTTCCCCACGGTAGGCTATTGCAGAAAATACGGAGGCATGGGATTCAGGGTGATTTAGCAGTTTGGATCAGAAATTGGCTCGCTGGAAGAAGACAAAGGGTGGTGGTTGATGGGAAATGTTCAGACTGGAGTCCAGTTACTAGTGGTGTACCACAAGGATCTGTTTTGGGGCCACTGCTGTTTGTCATTTTTATAAATGACCTGGAGGAAGGCATAGAAGGATGGGTGAGTAAATTTGCAGATGACACTAAAGTCGGTGGAGTTGTAGGCAGTGCGGAAGGATGTTTCAAGTTACAGCGGGACATAGATAAGCTGCAGCGCTGGGCTGAGAGGTGGCAAATGGAGTTTAATACAGAAAAGTGTGAGGTGATTCATTGTGGAAGGAATAACAGGAAGACAGAGTACTGGGCTAATGGTGAGATTCTTGGCAGTGTGGATGAGCAGAGAGATCTTGGTGTCCATGGACATAGATCCCTGAAGGTTGCCACCCAGGTTGAGAGGGTTGTTAAGAAGGCGTACGGTGTGTTAGCTTTTATTGGTAGAGGGATTGAGTTTCGGAGCCATGAGGTCATGTTGCAACTGTACAAAACTCTGGTGCGGCCTCATTTGGAGTATTGCGTGCAATTCTAGTCGCCGCATAATAGGAAGGATGTGGAAGCATTGGAAAGGGTGCAGAGGAGATTTACCAGAATGTTGCCTGGTATGGAGGGAAGATCTTATGAGGAAAGGCTGAGGGACTTGAGGCTGTTTTCGTTAGAGAGAAGAAGGTTAAGAGGTGACTTAATTGAGGCACACAAGATGATCAGAGGATTGGATGGGGTGGACAGTGAGAGCCTTTTTCCTCGGATGGTGATGTCTAGCACAAGGGGACATACCTTTAAATTGAGGGGAGATAGATATAAGACAGATGTCAGAGGTAGGTTCTTTACTCAGAGAGTAGTAAGGGTGTGGAATGCCCTGCCTGCAACAGTAGTGGACTCGCCAACACTAAGGGCATTCAAATGGTCATTGGATAGACATATGGACGATAAGGGAATAGTGTAGATGGGCTTTAGAGTGGTTTCATAGGTTGGCACAACATCGAGGGCTGAAGGGCCTGTACTGCGCTGTAATGTTCTATGTTCTAAAAGCAGCTCAGTTCTTTCTGCTGTGAAAAAGAGAAAGTGAAAGTTATTTCCATGGCGGCGGGGGAGGATGTCGCTACTTGTCAGTTGTGGGGGGGTGGGGCAGGATTTGCATTGTGAGGGAGGGGGGCCTTTCGGTAGACTTTAGGGGACAGTTAAGTTATGCACTGACCCCCTTGACCCACCTCGGGTCCACCACATCAAGGCCATGCTTGGGAAAACTTGTATCAAAACCCACACTGCAGCAAGGAGAAGGTGAACTCTTCACAGCAATGTAAATAGACCTCTTGTCTCTTTTTTTTCTTTTGTAAATTTCTTTTTTTTTAACGCAAGCGTAAATTTCGACCAAATCTCGGATATGTATAGTAACGTGGTGTAATTTATTTACAATGTCTGTTACGATTGACGCAACTGTGTAATTGAATTGGATTTGGCTGTCATAAAGTGGGGAGGTGGTGGTGTAGTGGTATTGTCGCTGGACTAATAATCCAGCAACCCAGGATAATGATCTAGTGACCCAGGTTTGAATCCCACCAAGGGATTAAACTCAATAAAAATATCTGGAATTAGAAGTCTAATTTGGGGCAGCACGGTAGCATTGTGGATAGCGCAATTGCTTCACAGCTCCAGAGTCTCAAATTCAATTCCGGCTTGGGTCACTGTCTGTGCGGAGTCTGCACATCCTCCCCGTGTCTGCGTGGGTTTCCTCTGGGTGCTCCGGTTTCCTCCCACAGTCCAAAGATGTGCAGGTTAGGTGGATTGGCATGATAAATTGCCATTAGTGTCCAAAATTGCCCTTAGTGTTGGGTGGGGTTATGGGGATAGGGTGGAGGTGTGGACCTTGGGTAGGGTGCTCTTTCCAACCGCCGGTGCAGACTCGATGGGCCGAATGGCCTCCTTCAGTACTGTAAATTCTATGAAATCTATGAAACGAAAAGCTCTAATAAAAACATTTTTAAAAAGGATATGAACCTCTACTCAAGTTCGCTGCAAAGAATGTTTAGCGTTATTGGGTCAAAGAACAAGAATCAGTTTTCACTCACATCAAACAGTGAGTGACGATGACAGTGCTGAGATACTATGATGTCAACAAAAGAGTGACTCTGCAATGAGGTGCCAGTGAGGAGCAGCTCTCATGCAGAAAGTACAACCAGTTACATTGCATCCAGGGTGTTAACGCAAACTGAACTATGTTATGCACAGATTAAGAAAGAGTGTCTGGCTATTGTCTTTGCTGGTGAACATTTTAATCACTATCTGTTTGGGAGAAAGAAAGTAACAGTGACCTACCACAAGCTGCTTCAAAACGTAATTTTCAAACCACTTCTACCTGCTCTGAAGGGTCTGCAAAGGACGTTACTTAACTTGGAGAGATATCATTTGGAAGTGAAATTACATGCTGTCTGCTGTTGAGATGTGGAGTCCCTTTGAAGGATGCTGATGCAGCTGGTACAGAATATGAAATCTCCCAGATTCAACAAGAAACAACTGCAAAGTTATCAACCCAGCAGGGACATTGGGTGGAATCTTCTGTATTTGGCCCGTGTCACACCCTGAAAAAGCAGCGAGACACCCCTGCTGGCTCCAAGGAGTAATGGCCACCGTACCCTCTACCCATTCGGCAGGTTAGTGGACAGTGGTGGGTCTTCCTCCTGCCTGAGGACCCCGGAAGACAACGTATCAGCCGCCAAGAACTGCCAGCCAATCAGAATCCAGTAGCCCTTGCACTCAGCAGAACCGCGGCGGAACGACTCACTCCAGAGTCCCAGGATCGTGGGGCGACCCAGGAACTAGGAGGCGTGGGTGTGGGTCTCGTGGGAATCGTGGAGCGAGGGAGATCAGGGGGATCATCAGCAAGGGCAAGGGCACTGCTGACCACTCTCCACTTCATGCCCATGCCCTCAATCAGTGCAGCTTCAGGAAACCTCCCCCTATACATACTCATATACACACCAGACAGACAAACACAGAGACGTGGAAAAGGGGGGAAAAACAGAAGTGAAAAAGAAAAGTCTTTGCTTCAGATGGTAGTTCCCAGCATGCTAACTTCACAGGAAACTTATAGATTACAGTTCTAATGTTGCAGCCGGTACTGGGTACCCTGCAATATTTAAACGCACCAAACTCATACCTTTTCTGGAGAGGCAGAGACATTGGGTGGGGTTCTCCGTTGGCCAACGCCGAAATTGCAGCAGGCGGCGGTTTGACGCCGAATCGCGATGCTCCGCCTCTTCAAAATCGGCGTCAATGCGACGCACGTTACGCATAGTAGAAACACCGTTCGCATCTCAATAACGGGCCCGCCCACGATGCTCCGCCTCCAATGGCCCAAATTCCCGCCAGCGTGGTCCACGTGTGCTCTCACAAATCGCAAACCTGGCGTGGTGGCTGCTGGGGAAAAGAGAGGGCGTACGGACAGTGTCCAACACCGCCATATGTCACCAACAGCCATGCCACCGGCCGGGGTGTTTCTGCCAGGTCCGGGGGGAGTAGCGGGGGGGGGCAGGAGGTGGGCTGTGGGGTCGGGGGGGGGGGGGCGGAAAACCATTACCGCAACCGACAAGGCAGCTATGCAGCTACGCATTCTGCTGACAGCCTATAAACCTGGTGCCCTGGGTCACATAGGTGACCCCCCCAGGGCACCCTTGGGTGCCCTCTGGTCCCAGCTGACCCATCAGCCGTATGAGCGCTCCAGCACAACCTGTCCCATCTTTTCGGCCTCAATCAGTGTGTGTGTGTGTGTGGGGTGTGTATTGTTTCAGCGCAGTTGCAGTTTGTCAGCCCTGCGGGTGTCCATCACGGTCCTGGCGATTCCTGTAACCTTCTCTGTGGGTTTTGCTGGCGTTTCACGCGGCGCTAGTGCTTGCCCCTCATTGGTATCGGAATCGGTGCACCGATTTACCTTCAGATTTGCAGATAATACAGAGTTGGGTGGGAGGGTGAGCTGTGAGGAGGATGCAGAGATGCTTCAGTTGGACAGGCTGAGTCAATGGGCATATGCATGGCAGGTGCAGTATAATGTGGATAAATGAGAGGTGATCCGCTTCGGTAGCAAAAATAGGAAGGCAGATTATTATTTGAATGGGTGTAAATTGAGAGAGGTGGATACTCAGCGAGACCTTGGTGTCCTCGTGCTTCAGTCTCTGAAAGTAAGCACACAGGTACAGCAAGCAGTAAAGAAGGCCAATGGTATTTTGGCCTTCATAGCGAGAAGATTGGAGAATAGGAACAGGGATGTTTTACTGCAATTGTATAGGACATTGGTGAGGCCACACCTGGAGTATTGTGGGCAGTTTTGGTGTCCTTATCTGAGGAAGGATGTTCTTGCTATGAAGGGAGTACAGCAAAGGTTTACCAGGATGATTCCTGGGATGGTGGGACTGTCATATGAGGATTATATTCATTGGAGTTTAGAAGAGTGAGAGGGGATCCCATAGAAACGTATAAGGTTCTCACAGGATTAGACAGGGTAGATTCAGAAAGAATGTTCCTGATGGTGGGGGAGTCCAGAATGAGGGGTCATAGTTTGAGGATAAAGAGTAAACCTTTTAGGACTGAGGTGAAATTTCTTCACCCAGAGAGTGGTGAATCTGTGGAATTCACTAACACAAAAAACAATTGAGGCCAAAGCATTGTGTAATTTTAAGTAGGACTTAGAAATCACTCTTGGGGCTAAAGTGATCAAGGGATATTGGGGAAGGCGGGATCAGTGTATTGTACTTGATGATCAGCCATGATCATAATGAATGGTGGAGCAGGCTCAAAGGGCCGAATGGCCTCCTGCTTCTATTTTCTATGTATCTTTCTGTGTAAGCATGTGGGAAATGGACAGAAATTCATCATGTGGTATTATCGGTGGGTTATAGAAAGGAGGTTTTGTGGGTAGTGCATGAGGTTCCAGTAGGGGGTCATTTAGGAGTAAGGAAAACTCAAGCAAAAATTCAAAAAAAACATTTTATTTGGCCTGGAATGCAGAAGGATGTAATTGAATTTTGCCGTACAAGTCACACACGTCAGGTAATAGGGAAACCTCAAGCAATAATCAAACTAACACCTTTAATATCATTCCAGCATCTGTGGAACCTTTTACTAGGAGTGTCCTAATTGATTACATAGATACATACATAGAACATACAGTGCAGAAGGAGGCCATTCGGCCCATCGGGTCGGCACCGACCCACTTAAGCCCTCACTTCCACCCTATCCCCATACCCCAATAACCCTTCCTAACCTTTTTGGACACTAAGGGCAATTTAGCATGGGCAATTCACCTAACCTGCACGTCTTTGGACTGTGGGAGGAAACCGGAGCACCCGGAGGAAACCCACGCAGACACGGGGAGAAAGTGCAGACTCTGCACACACAGTGACCCAGCGGGGAATCGAACCCGGGACCCTGGTGCTGTGAAGCCACAGTGCTAGCCACATGCCTAAAACCCTGCCTAAAACAAAAAGCGGGAATCAGTATTTGTTGACCATATGGATGTGAATACTAGATTTTGGACGCCATTCCATTAAGAAACTTTACAGCTAAGAGTATCATAGAGGAGTTTTTAACTAGATATGGATGACCAAAAGAAATTCAATCAGATCAGGGATCCAATTTTATGTCAAAGTTATTCAAGAAAGTTATGGATAGCTTTGGAATAAAACAATTTAAATCCACTGCACATCATCCAGAATCACAAGGGACATTAGAAAAATGGCATTAAACTTTGACAACCATGTTGAGGTCCTCTTGTTAAGATTATCCAGAGGATTGAGATAACGGAATTCCATTTGTATTATTTGCAATTAGGATGCATCTAATGGATCAACTAAATTCAGTCCATTCGAATTGGTCTTTGATCATGAGGTGAGAGGACCACTTAAATTGATCAAAGAGTAACTTATGAGTCACCATTCGGAAACTACATTTTGGAATCTATGTCAAACTGTAGGGAGAGAGTAACTAGGGCTGGTGAGTTGGCTAGAAAGTATTTAAAATTGTCACAGCATGTGATGAAAAAAGAGACAGATAAGAAATCAAAACTCCACAGTTTTGTTAGTGGGGAGAAATATTAGTATTGTTGCCAATTAAAAGCAAGATTTAGTGGGCCATATCAAATTGAAAGAAAATTGAGAGAGTTGAATTATTTGATAAGAATGCCAGAGAGAAGGAAAATAACAGTGTGCCATGTTAATATGCTCAAAAGGTATTTTGACAGAGAAGGAAAGGGGGAGGTGGTGTTAGTCATTTTACTCAGGGAGAAGAGATAAGTCTAGATGATAATGAATTTGACAGTCCTCAAATTAAATTGGACAATGAGGAGGTATTAAGAAATTGGGATAAATTATTGAGTTACCTCCTGAAGGAAAATCAAAATGACCTAAAAGAGTTATTACAGTTGGAATAACTTCGGAAGTACAAAAGTAATTATGCATGATGTCAATGTAGGAAATGCTATTATAATTAAACAATATCCATGCAGGCTCAATCCTCTAAAGTTAGCCCTGGTACAGCAGAAGATTGACAGCATGCTTAAGAATGATAAAATCGAAGTGCGTTGTAGCAATTGGAGCTCACCGACTGTGATGTGGCCAAAACCGGATAGAACACAATGGTTGTGTGTGAACTATAGAAAGGTCAACATAGTTACAGAATCAGATTCATATCTTATTCCTCATTTGGAAGAATGTGTTGAAAAGGTGGGACAAGCGAATTTTGCTACCAAACTTTACTTACTTAAAGGATATTGGCAAGTACCTTTATCAGACAGAGTGAAGGATGTTTTGGCTTTTGTAATTATATAATTGGATTGGATTTGTTTATTGTCACGTGTACCGAGGTACAGTGAAAAGTAATTTTCTGCGAGCGGCTCAACAGATCATTAAGTACATGGGAAGAAAAGGGAATAAAAGAAAATACATAATAGGGCAACACAACATATACAATGTAACTACATAAGCACTGGCATCGGATGAAGCATACAGGGTGTAGTGTTAATGAGGTCAGACCATAAGAGGGTCATTTAGGAGTCTGGTGACAGTGGGGAAGAAGCTGTTTTTGAGTCTGTTTGTGCGTGTTCTCAGACTTCTGTATCTCCTGCCCGATGGAAGAAGTTGGAAGAGTGAGTAAGCCGGGTGGGAGGGATCTTTGATTATACTGTCCGCTTTCCCCAGGCAGCGGGAGGTGTAGATGAAGTCAATGGATGGGAGGCAGGTTCGTGTGATGGACTGGGCAGTGTTCATGACTCTCTGAAGTTTCTTGCGGTCCTGGGCCGAGCAGTTGCCATACCAGGCTGTGATGCAGCCTGATAGGATGCTCTCTATGGTGCATCTGTAAAAGTTGGTAAGATTCAATGTGGACATGCTGAATTTCCTTATCAGTTTAAAGTCATGCCATTTGGAATGACGAATGCGGCAGCAACATTCCAAAAATTGACCAACAAGGTCATTTCTGGACTAAACAATTATGCCGTGTACACTGACGGTTTGATAATGTTCAGTCAAATGTGGAAAGAGCATTTGGAACAGTTAAACTAATTATTTGACCAACTACAGGAAGCTGGATTAGTGATAAACTTGACTAAAAGCGAATTTGCGAAAGCTCAAGTCACATTCTTAGGCCATACAATTGGACATGGACAGATGGCTCAATGGAATGTGAAAATGAAAACTATTGGAGCGTTTCCAACACCACCAACGAGGAGAGAAGTTCTGAGATTTCTGGGCATGAGTGGTTTCTACCAGAAATTCATGCCAAAGTTTAGCAGTGTGGTTGCTGCACTGCCTGAACTTCTAAAAAAGCACAGGAAATTTCAGTGAGCGTCGGAATATCAGGAGGCATTCGATGATCAGTTAACCACTGCACCAGTGTTGATGCCACCTAATTGTCGAACTATTTAAGGTGTCAATTAATGCGAGTGATGTGGGGGTCGGTGCTGTACTGTTGCAGGAAGACAGCAAAAGAATCAAAAGGCCTGTTGGTTATTTTTCTTGGAAACAAAATATTCATCAAAATAATTATTCGATCATTGAGAAGGAGACATTGAGTTTGGTTCTGGTGTTACAACATTTTGACATTTACATTGCTAACAGTTCATTGGGACAATTGTTTATACGGACCATAATCCATTAAAGTTTTTGGTAAAGTTTAAGGATCGAAATGCAAGACTGTGTAGATGGAGTTTATTGTTGCAAACATTTAAGAAAAAAATATGCATGTGGCAGGAAGATAAAATATGATTGTCGATGCTCTATCACGACTTTGAAATGTGAGAAGACTGGAACATTCAAAGGTGGAAAAGAAAGACTGAAATGGACTATATTCATGTTTACATTTGCATGTTTAAATGTAATAGGATATATATCTTATAGAGTATTAATTGTGTTTAGTAATAAGAAATGTTTGGAGTTAAAGGCTATGGAGAAAATGAAACCATCTTTTTATATTGCTGGTTCATTTTTTTAAGGAGGGAGGTTTGATGAATGTAGGAATTTCAACTGATTTTATTACTGTTATTTGGTGCAGTGAGAGTGAAAAGCCTGGGTTTGTGTGCGTGACTGCTGCAGTCATGTTTTATAAGATATCCTTGTTTGAAAGGCAAACATTTTGGGAGCCAGCGGTGCAATTAAGCTGTCATAAAAAGCTTGAACCAATATAGTTTGGTTTGGATTAAGGGGATTCCCTGTGGGTTTCTAGATGAAGCTATGAACAGAAGTCAAGTAGTTTGCTATCGCTGCAGTTCAGTGAAAAACGATTAACAGTCTTTCCAGGCAGTGCAGACTGGTCTGAGAATAAGGGGGAGCTGAAACAAGCTGAGGAGTGTCTTCTGAAGATGTACAGCCAGAGTTCCTGCATGGTTCTGACCGGATTCAGGTCTTACCTTTGAAGCAGCGTCAAAAGATCTCTCTTTCTCAAGGAATGTCTCTGTAGAGCAGGTATTCCTGGGTGCTCATAGTATTTTTAAGGTGGATTGCGAGCTGAGATGATATTTCTTATTGTTTGAGTGGGAATAAAGATAGCAGTTGAGGATAATTGTATTCACTGTACCGGGTAGCATTGTCCAAGCTATTTTCTGGTATGATGCTAAAGATATTTTAATACCATTTTAGTAATAAAGTTTTTTTAATATATCATATTGCTTTTCCTTCATTCAATCCCTCTTGGAGTGAGGTAACCTTTCCTCACAGTCTGACAAAATTAAACTAAAATACTGGGGTTGCAGTCGAATATCCGAGCCACCTTTGGGGCCTAGTCCGGGATCATAATACAACCGGCACAGCGAGGGCAGCCTCTGCGGGATCTACACCAGCAAACATTTATATCTGGAAAGAATTGGAGGAGAGAGACCGACAATTAATTAGGGCTTCTCTCCCAGTACGCTGAAATCCCCCACCCTTACCATGACTGTCCTGCCTTCTCTCAGAGTGCCATCCAGCGAGCCAGTTGCACTGGCAAACCTTGCTCTGCACACTCACTCCGAGTCAGATCAGCAATCCCTAGACCCCAGACCTCTGCCAGCAACATTAGGGTGGCCATGCTCAGATGCCCTCTGCTCACCCAGACACTTACTCTTCAGCTGAGAGAGGGTAGTCAGTGGTCTTTACTGCTGCCTCTATGGTGCTGATACTCCTCGAGTACAGGCGCACAGTTCAGGCATCAAAGGTTGCAGGGCGTCCAGTCACTAATCATCGTCTCAGACAGGGCACCTGTTCCTTCAAGGAGGCACTTGAGAGTTCAGGGGTGTGAAGTGCTCTCACAACTCGCAAGGCAAATTCCTCATTAAAATAGCCTTCAGCGCTGAAGCAACAGGCTGTTCACAGTCAAAGGGGGTGCAATTGTTTTTCATGAGAGAAGCTGCAACAAGGCCCTGTCCTGGGAGAGATTGGTAGGACAGACAGGCTGCAGATGTGGTTGCCCCTGTGGTGGGACTCTACAATATTGTTACGACACCCTGGGCTATTGCGTGGTCGATTCCAGCCCCACAGGCCCCGGAGTCCCAACACAACTGAGTTCACCAAGGTTTCTGAGATCTTTGGCCATTGACTGTTCCAAAGATTTACAGGCACCAGATTTGTGAGTGAAACACCACAACTGCTTATTTATAACAAAAATAGAGATAAGACATGCAATAATTATAATAGAATAACGGCAGCTCATCTACTACTCCCCCCTTTTAACATCCCACCCTCTATCCACACACAGAGGGAGGGGGAGGATTAAAAATAATAAGAGGATTGATATGAAATGGACGTTGAGTGACCTGGTTTTGGATGTTGAAGTTGTTGTAGCAGCAGGCGGTCCTTCCAAGATGCGGAGTGATTGGAACCACCAGTTGGATCACTAATGAGGATCTTCTGGGGGGAGCATTCAATCAGGACTCCCAGGCTGTAGGATTCCGTCTGGGGGAGTCACTTTAACTTTTATTACCCTGGGCCTTCACCTCAAAAGAAGAGCCTCAGGCCTCTGTAATCCCGATTTGTTTCCAACTCCATAGAATGACTTACATCCATTATGAGATAAGACGAGTTCCTCCACATGGAGTTTAAAAGGATTTTTAAACAACTGACCATACCTTCAGCGGGTGGCTGGTCTGGATTTCCTTACCATTTTCTTTGTCTCACCTCAAACCCAGTTCTCAGCCTGGGTTTTACTCTTACTTGGTTTCCAGACGAACTAGAATGTCCTCTAGCTTTAGTGAGGAGAAAACAGAGTCTCCAACCGGGTATTTGAGAGGGGTTTACCCTTTCAGGGAGCGAGAGACTCAAAAGAGCCTCCTTCATGTCTGAGTTCGAAACAAAGTTAAAACTGGAAACACAGTCTCACAGAGGAATAAATATACCAGAGAAAGACCTGACCAATCTGCATGATCCATTGATAAGGCCCGGCAATTCGAAATAGTCTGTTGGCCGACAGCCAAGTCCATCAACCTGTGTCAGCACTGATGTCAAACCGAACAGCACATCCTGCTGGAGTTTCCTTTAAAAAAAAATTAAAGGTGAAGTCCATCTTAAAGGCATAGGTCCCATTAATTGTCCAGGTACAAAATTTGAAATAGCAGTATAACAGAAATTAAAAGAAAAAACAAGGGACTCGTACAATATTTAAAGATGGCTTGAAGGTGCAAGATGCAAAACCCCTCACCACCCCCTCTGCCCCTCCCCCGGCCTTAGGGCCGACTTCCGACCTAAACCACTCCAGTCCCCTGAACAGCCCCAGCTCCTCTGAAGGAGCCACCTGCCTGAACACTGGGGTAGCAGCTCCAGTCCCCTTGAGCTGCCTGATGGTAAATGGAAAGGACTACTCACCTCTTCATTACCCCTCGGTGGCCAACACACCAGCTTCACGTTTGTGAAAAGGAGTACAAAAACAATGCCTGTGTGATTTATTGCTGGGGAGTCAGGTGACTCCCAAGAAGTTGTTGCATTCGACTTCAATCTCGGGCGATGGGTGAATTGCAAAATTGATCGTGCCCAGCGCGAATCTCGATGTGTGCCTCTCCCATGATTCACCCAGTGCGCTTGGATCAGCGCCATGCGCAATGTGGTGGGAAATCCGTGTCCTTGGCCTCCCAAACAGAGAATCCTGCCCAGTATTTCCTTATGATTCTTTCAGAACTCCTTGGGATGTATTCTCCGCCTGCAGGGTTCTACGTTCTGCCGGCAGCGCAGCTCCGCCCGCGGGTTTCCCGGCGGTGTAGGGTGGCTACAGTCGGAAATCCCATTGGCCGGTGGCTGGAATGTAGAATCCGCTATCAGCGGCTGGGGAGGTGGAAAGTTCACCCCCTTTAATTCTTGAACAGCTCTATTCAATTTCTGCTCATCCTTCTCTGGTTTAGGGGAGTCCATCTCTGCAAACCATCACACGCATTAAGAGGAGGAGGAGGCCATTCGGCCCCTCGAGCCTGCTCCGCCACTCAATACGATCATGGCTGATCCGATTGTAACCTCACCCCACCTTCCTGTCTACCCCCGATAACCTCTCACCCACTTGATAATCAATCTAGCCATGCCACAAAACTATTGGATGATTCAGCTTACTCCCCTGCGTCTCCGCCTCGCTTCCCCTGCTGGCGAGGATGGAGCTTTCTCCCCTGCGTCTCCGCCTCGCTCCCCCTGCTGGCGAGGATGGAGCTTTCTCCCCTGCGTATCCGCCTCGCCACCCCTGCTGGCGAGGATGGAGCTTTCTCCCCTGCGTATCCGCCTCGCTCCCCCTGCTGGCGAGGATGGAGCTTTCTCCCCTGCGTATCCGCCTCGCTCCCCCTGCTGGGGAGGGTGGAGAATTTGGCAGCGGGATTCTTTACTCCCGCTCCTTGTCAATGGGATTTCCCATCGAAGCCGGCCGAAGCCTACAGGAGGCCACGCTGTAGGCGGGACAGGGGAATCACTGTCCCGGAGCGGCCGGAGAATCCCGGCCTCTGCTTCCAATGCCTTCTGAGGATGAGAGATCCAGAGACTCAGGACCCCCCAGTTTCTCTCCACACCACTGGAGACCGTGATCATGATTTGGCATGGCTGGGCTGCCTTGCTGAGGAGGGGCTCAGTGAGGTGAGGTGAGGTTTGAGGAGGGGCTCGGTGAGGTGAGGTTTGAGGAGGGGCTCAGTGAGGTGAGGTGAGGTTTGAGGAGGGGCTCGGTGAGGTGAGGTTTGAGGAGGGGCTCAGTGAGGTGAGGTGAGGTTTGAGGAGGGGCTCGGTGAGGTGAGGTTTGAGGAGGGTCTCAGTGACGTGAGGTGAGGTTTGAGGAGGGGCTCGGTGAGGTGAGGTTTGAGGTGAGGCTCAGTGAGGTGAGGTTTGAGGAGGGGTTCGGTGAGGTGAGGTGAGATTTGAGGAGGGGCTCGGTGAGGTGAGGTGAGATTTGAGGAGGGGCTCAGTGAGGTGAGGTTTGAGGAGGGGCTCGGTGAGGTGAGGTGAGATTTGAGGAGGGGCTCAGTGAGGTGAGGTGAAATTTGAGGAGGGGCTCAGTGGGGTGAGGCTCAGTGAGGCTGTTTGAGGAGATGCTCATTGAGGTGAGGCTCAGTGAGGCTGTTTGAGGAGGGGCACAGTGGGGTGCGGCTCAGTGAGGCTGTTTGAGGAGATGCTCATCGAGGTGAGGCTCAGTGAGGCTGTTTGAGGAGGGGCTCAGTGAGGTGAGGCTCAGTGAGGCTGTTTGAGGAGATGCTCAGTGAGGTGAGCCTCAGTGAGGCTGTTTGAGGAGGGGCTCAGTGAGGTGAGGTGAGAATTGAGGAGGGACTCAGTGAGGTGAGGTTTGAAGTGAGGCTCAGTGAGGTGAGGTTTGAGGAGGGGCTCAGTGAGGTGAGGTGAGATTTGAGGAGGGGCTCGGTGAGGTGAGGTTTGAGGTGAGGCTCAGTGAGGTGAGGTTTGAGGAGGGGCTCAGTGAAGTGAGGTGAGGTTTGAGGTGAGGTTTGATGTAGGGCTCAGTGAGGTGAGGTGAGATTTGAGGAGGGACTCGGTGAGGTGAGGTTTGAGGTGAGGCTCAGTCAGGTGAGGTAAGGTTTGAGGAGGGGCTCAGTGAGGTGAGGTGAGATTTGAGGAGGGGCTCGGTGAGGTGAGGTTTGAGGTGAGGCTCAGTGAGGTGAGGTTTGAGGAGGGGCTCAATGAGGTTCAGTGAGGTGAGGTTTGAGGTGAGGTTTGAGGTGAGATTTGAGGATCAACCAGGGCTGAGTCAATGCCGGGCACTGGGATGTGGAAATGCCTGGCACTGGGCTGAGTCAATGCCTGGCACTGGGATGAGGAAATGCCGGGCAGTGGGATGAGGAAATGCCGGGCACTGGAGTGAGGAAATGCCTGGCACTGGGATGAGGAAATGCCGGGCACTGGGATGAGGAAATGCCTGGGTCTGGGGTGAGGACATGCCTGGCACTGGGATGAGGAAATGCCTGGCACTGGGATGAGGACATGCCGGGCACTGGGGTGAGGAAATGCCTGGTACTGGGATGAGGAAATGCCTGGCACTGGGATGAGGAAATGCCTGGCACTGGGAAGAGGAAATGCCTGGCACTGGGATGTGGAAATACCGGGCACTGGGATGAGGAAATGCCTGGCACTGGGATAAGGACCTGGCACTGGGATAAGGAAATGCTGGGCACTGAGAAGAGGAAATGCCTGGCACTGGGGTGAGGAAATGCCGGGCACTGAGATGAGGAAATGCCTGGCAGTGGAATGAGGAAATGACGGGCACTGGGATGAGGAAATGACTGGCACTGGGATGAGGAAATGCCTGGCAATGGAGTGAGGAAATGCCTGGCACTGGGGTGAGGAAATACCTGGCACTGGGATGAGGAAATGCCTGGCACTGGGGTGAGGAAATGCCTGGCACTGGGGTGAGGAAATGCCGGGCACTGGGATGAGGAAATGCCTGGCACTGGGATGAGGAAATGCCGGGCACTGGGGTGAGGAAATGCCTGGCACTGGGATGAGGAAATGCCGGGCACTGGGATGAGGACGTGCCTGGCACTGGGATGAGGAAATGCCGGGCACTGGGATGAGGAAATGCCTGGCACTGTTGTGAGGAAATGCCAGGCACTGGGAAGAGGAAATTCCTGGCACTGGGGTGAGGAAATGCCGGGCACTGGGATGAGGAAACGCCGGGCACTGGGGTGAGGAAATGCCTGGCACTGGGATGAGGAAATGCCGGGCACTGGGATGAGGAAATGCTGGGCACTGGGATGTGGAAATGCCTGGCACTGGGGTGAGGAAATGCCTGGCACTGTTGTGAGGAAATGCCAGGCACTGGGAAGAGGAAATTCCTGGCACTGGGGTGAGGAAATGCCGGGCACTGGGATGAGGAAATGCCGGGCACTGGGATGAGGAAATGCTGGGCACTGGGATGTGGAAATGCCTGGCACTGGGGTGAGGAAATGCCGGGCACTGGGATGAGGAAATGCCGGGCACTGGGAAGAGGAAATGCCTGGCTCTGGGGTGAGGAAATGCCGGGCACTGGGATGAGGACGTGTCTGGCACTGGGATGAGGAAATGCCTGGCACTGGGTGAGGAAATGCCGGGCACTGGGATGAGGAAATGTCGGGCACTGGGATGAGGAAATGCCGGGCACAGGGATGAGGAAATGCCTGGCACTGGGATGAGAAAATGCCTGGCACTGGGGTGAGGAAATGCCAGGCACTAGGATGAGGAAATGCCTGGCACTGGGATGAGGAAATGCCGAGCACTGGTGTGAGGAAATGCCGGGCACTGGGATGAGGAAATGCCTGGCACTGGGATGAGGAAATGCCGGGCACTGGGGTGGGGAAATGCCGGGCACTGGGATGAGGAAATGCCTGGCACTGGGGTGAGGACATGCCTGGCACTGGGATGAGGAAATGCCTGGCACTGGGATGAGGAAATGCCGGGCACTGGGGTGAGGAAATGCCTGGCACTGGGATGAGGAAATGCCTGGCACTGGGAAGAGGAACTGCCGGGCACTGGGGTGAGGAAATGCCTGGCACTGGGATGAGGAAATGCCTGGCACTGGGAAGAGGAAATGCCTGGCACTGGGATGTGGAAATACCGGGCACTGGGATGAGGAAATGCCTGGCACTGGGATAAGGAAATGCCGGGCACTGGGATGAGGAAATGCCATACACTGGGATGTGGAAATGCCTGGCACTGGGTTGAGGAAATGACGAGCACTGGGGTGAGGAAATGCCGGGCACTGGGGTGAGGAAATGCCGGGCACTGAGGTGAGGAAATGCCGGGCACTGGGAAGAGGAAATTCCAGGCACTGGGGTGAGGAAATGCCGGGCACTGGGATGAGGAAATGCCGGGCACTGGGATGAGGAAATGCTGGGCACTGGGATGAGGACGTGTCTGGCACTGGGATGAGGAAATGCCGGGCACTGGGAAGAGGAAATGCCGGGCACTGGGAAGAGGAAATGCCGGGCACTGGGAAGAGGAAATGCCTGGCACTGGGGTGAGGAAATGCCGGGCACTGGGATGAGGAAATGCCGGGCACTGGGGTGAGGAAATGCCTGGCACTGGGATGAGGAAATGCCGGGCACTGGGATGAGGATGTGCCTGGCACTGGGATGAGGAAATGCCGGGCACTGGGGTGAGGAAATGCCTGGCACTGGGGTGAGGAATGCCAGGCACTGGGAAGAGGAAATGCCTGGCACTGGGGTGAGGAAATGCCGGGCACTGGGATGAGGAAATGACTGGCACTGGGATGAGGAAATGCCTGGCACTGGGATGAGGAAATGACTGGCACTGGGATGAGGAAATGCCTGGCACTGGGGTGAGGAAATGCCGGGCACTGGGATGAGGAAATGCTGGGCACTGGGATGAGGACGTGCCTGGCACTGGGATGAGGAAATGCCGGGCACTGGGAAGAGGAAATGCCGGGCGCTGGGATGAGGAAATGCCGGGCACTGGGGTGAGGAAATGCCTGGCACTGGGGTGAGGAAATGCCAGGCACTGGGAAGAGGAAATGCCTGGCACTGGGGTGAGGAAATGCCGGGCACTGGGATGAGGAAATGACTGGCACTGGGATGAGGAAATGCCTGGCACTGGGATGAGGAAATGACTGGCACTGGGATGAGGAAATGCCTGGCACTGGGGTGAGGAAATGCCGGGCACTGGGATGAGGAAATGCTGGGCACTGGGATGAGGAAGTGCCTGGCACTGGGATGAGGAAATGCCGGGCACTGGGAATAGGAAATGCCTGGCACTGGGATGAGGAAATGCCGGGCACTGGGAAGAGGAAATGCCGGGCACTGGGAAGAAGAAATGCCGGGCACTGGGGTGAGGAAATGTCGGGCACTGGGATGAGGAAATGCCAGGCACTGGGATGAGGAAATGCCTGGCACTGGGATGAGGAAATGCCGGGCACTGGGATGAGGAAATGCCGGGCACTGGGATGAGGAAATGCCTGGCACTGGGATGAGGAAATGCCGGGCACTGGGATGAGGAAATGCCTGGCACTGGGATGAGGAAATGCCGGGCACTGGGATGAGGAAATGCCAGGCACTGGGATGAGGAAATGCCGGGCACTGGGATGAGGAAATGCCAGGCACTGGGATGAGGAAATGCCGGGCACTGGGATGAGGAAATGCCTGGCACTGGGATGAGGAAATGCCGGGCACTGGGATGAGGAAATGCCTGGCACTGGGATGAGGAAATGCCTGGCAAGGAGAGGTTGTGCTGGGAGCTGTTGGCCCTGAGGCCACTCCTCAGTGAGCTGAGGTCTGTGCCCGGCTGCCCCCAGCTGGCGGAGGCAGGGCGGCGGATACCCCGCCCCCGGAGCCCTCGCCTTGGCTCAGGGAGGCGGGCGCTCCCGACATGGAGCCGCTGCTGAGCAAACTGCGGGACTTCTCCGCCAAAAGCAGCAGGTTCGCGGGCGGGAGAGGCTGGGGCGGCCCGACCGGGCTCTGTGAGGGGCCGGGCGGTCCTGGCATCGACTGGCAGCCGCAGGGCAGGAGGCAGGGGCTGCACATGGACAAGGCGCTGGACTGGCTCCGCTGGCAATTGGTGAGTATGTGCCAGGGAAATGCGGAAGAAAGAGGGAGAAGAAATGCGGGGACACCTCAGCAACACCAACAGTGAGTGTGGGCAGAGAGAGGAAGAACAGGGATTCCCCAAAATAACCCAGGTCTGCAAATCCAGGGAGGCAGAGGGAAAAGAGGAGCAGGATGAGAAAGCAGCAGAGGGGGTGGGAGGAGGTGAGGATTACCTGGCAATCTGGGCCAAAGGTAGGGATTAACCAGGGAATTCCTGGGTCAGAGGTGGAGGAAGGTCAGGTTTCCCCTGGAATGGATCAGTGAGGGAGAGGGTGGGATTGATTCTGGGCGGCCTGGGTCCATCGGGAGAAGAAAACTGGGAAAAACTCAGAGATTCTAAATCAGAGGTTAGGGAAAAGAGCGAGGGATGAACAAGGGATGGTCTGGTTCAGAATTAAGGAAAATAGATTTGTAATTACAAGGATTAATCCAGGAATCAGGGGTTAATCAAGTATTGTCTGGAGCAGAGAGTGGGAAAAGCAATGGAATAGCCTGGAACAGGGAGTGGGGAAAGCGATGGAATAGCCTGGAGCAGGGATTGGGAAAAGTGATGGGATAGCCTGGAGCAGAGAGTGGGAAAAGTGATGGAATAGCCTGGAGCAGGGAGTGGGAAAAGTGATGGGATAGCCTGGAGCAGAGAGTGGGAAAAGAGATGGGATAGCCCGGAGCAGAGAGTGGGAAAAGTGATGGAGTAGCCTGGAGCAGAGAGTGGGAAAAGAGATGGGATAGCCTGGAGCAGAGAGTGGGAAAAGTGATGGAATAGCCTGGAGCAGAGAGTGGGAAAAGCGATGGAATAGCCCGGAACAGAGAGTGGGAAAAGCGATGGGATAGCCTGGAGCAGAGAGTGGGAAAAGTGATGGAATAGCCTGGAGCAGAGAGTGGGAAAAGCGATGGGATACCTGGAGCAGAGAGTGAGAAAAGCGATGGGATAGCCTGGGGCAGAGAGTGGGAAAAGTGATGGGATACCTGGAGCAGAGAGTGGGAAAAGTGATGGGATACCTGGAGCAGAGAGTGAGAAAAGCGATGGGATACCTGGAGCAGAGAGTGGGAAAAGCGATGGGATAGCCTGGAGCAGAGAGTGGGAAAAGTGATGGAATAGCCTGGAGCAGAGAGTGGGAAAAGCGATGGGATAGCCTGGGGCAGAGAGTGGGAAAAGTGATGGGATACCTGGAGCAGGGAGTGGGGAAAGCGATGGGATACCTGGAGCAGAGAGTGGGGAAAAGCGATGGAATAGCCTGGAACAGGGAGTGGGGAAAGCGATGGGATAGCCTGGAGCAGAGTGTGGGAAAAGCGATGGGATACCTGGAACAGAGAGTGGGAAAAGCGATGGAATAGCCTGGAGCCTGGAGTGGGAAAAGCAATGGAATAGCCTGGAACAGGGAGTGGGGAAAGCGATGGAATAGCCTGGAGCAGGGAGTGGGAAAAGTGATGGGATAGCCTGGAGCAGAGAGTGGGAAAAGTGATGGAATAGCCTGGAGCAGGGAGTGGGAAAAGTGGTGGGATAGCCTGGAGCAGAGAGTGGGAAAAGAGATGGGATAGCCCGGAGCAGAGAGTGGGAAAAGTGATGGAATAGCCTGGAGCAGAGAGTGGGAAAAGAGATGGGATAGCCTGGAGCAGAGAGTGGGAAAAGTGATGGAATAGCCTGGAGCAGAGAGTGGGAAAAGCGATGGAATAGCCCGGAACAGAGAGTGGGAAAAGCGATGGGATAGCCTGGAGCAGAGAGTGGGAAAAGTGATGGAATAGCCTGGAGCAGAGAGTGGGAAAAGCGATGGGATACCTGGAGCAGAGAGTGAGAAAAGCGATGGGATAGCCTGGGGCAGAGAGTGGGAAAAGTGATGGGATACCTGGAGCAGAGAGTGGGAAAAGTGATGGGATACCTGGAGCAGAGAGTGAGAAAAGCGATGGGATACCTGGAGCAGAGAGTGGGAAAAGCGATGGGATAGCCTGGAGCAGAGAGTGGGAAAAGTGATGGAATAGCCTGGAGCAGAGAGTGGGAAAAGCGATGGGATAGCCTGGGGCAGAGAGTGGGAAAAGTGATGGGATACCTGGAGCAGGGAGTGGGGAAAGCGATGGGATACCTGGAGCAGAGAGTGGGGAAAAGCGATGGAATAGCCTGGAACAGGGAGTGGGGAAAGCGATGGGATAGCCTGGAGCAGAGTGTGGGAAAAGCGATGGGATACCTGGAACAGAGAGTGGGAAAAGCGATGGAATAGCCTGGAGCCTGGAGTGGGAAAAGCGATGGAATAGCCTTGAGCAGAGAGTGGGAAAAGCGATGGGATAGCCTGGAGCAGAGAGTGGGAAAAGCGATGGGATAGCCTGGAGCAGAGAGTGGGAAAAGCGATGGGATAGCCTGGAGCAGAGAGTGGGAAAAGCGATGGGATAGCCTGGAACAGGGAGTGGGGAAAGCGATGGAATAGCCTGGAGCAGGGAGTGGGAAAAGCGATGGAATAGCCCGGAACAGAGAGTGGGAAAAGCGATGGAATAGCCTGGAGCAGAGAGTGGGGAAAGTGATGGGATACCTGGAGCAGAGAGTGGGAAAAGCGATGGGATAGCCTGGAGCAGAGAGTGGGAAAAGTGATGGGATACCTGGAGCAGAGAGTGGGAAAAGCGATGGGATACCTGGAGCAGGGAGTGGGGAAAGCGATGGGATAGCCTGGGGCAGAGAGTGGGAAAAGTGATGGGATACCTGGAGCAGAGAGTGGGAAAAGCGATGGGATACCTGGAGCAGGGAGTGGGGAAAGCGATGGGATAGCCTGGAGCAGAGACTGGGAAAAGCGATGGGATACCTGGAACAGGGAGTGGGGAAAGCGATGGGATAGCCTGGGGCAGAGAGTGGGAAAAGTGATGGGATACCTGGAGCAGAGAGTGGGAAAAGCGATGGGATACCTGGAGCAGGGAGTGGGGAAAGCGATGGGATAGCCTGGGGCAGAGAGTGGGAAAAGTGATGGGATACCTGGAGCAGAGAGTGGGAAAAGCGATGGGATACCTGGAGCAGGGAGTGGGGAAAGTGATGGAATAGCCTGGGGCAGAGAGTGGGAAAAGTGATGGGATACCTGGAGCAGAGAGTGGGAAAAGCGATGGGATACCTGGAGCAGGGAGTGGGGAAAGCGATGGGATAGCCTGGGGCAGAGAGTGGGAAAGGCGATGGGATAGGCTGGAGCAGAGAGTGGGAAAAGCGATGGGATAGCCTGGAGCAGAGAGTGGGAAAAGTGATGGAATAGCCTGGGGCAGAGAGTGGGAAAAGTGATGGGATACCTGGAGCAGAGAGTGGGAAAAGCGATGGGATACCTGGAGCAGGGAGTGGGGAAAGCGATGGGATAGCCTGGGGCAGAGAGTGGGAAAGGCGATGGGATAGCCTGGAGCAGAGAGTGGGAAAAGTGATGGGATAGCCTGGAGCAGAGAGTGGGAAAAGCGATGGGATACCTGGAGCAGAGAGTGGGGAAAAGCGATGGAATAGCCTGGAACAGGGAGTGGGGAAAGCGATGGGATACCTGGAACAGAGAGTGGGAAAAGCGATGGAATAGCCTGGAGCCTGGAGTGGGAAAAGCGATGGGATAGCCTGGAGCAGAGAGTGGGAAAAGCGATGGGATAGCCTGGAACAGGGAGTGGGGAAAGCGATGGGATAGCCTGGAGCAGTGAGTGGGAAAAGCGATGGGATACCTGGAGCAGAGAGTGGGAAAAGCGATGGGATACCTGGAGCAGAGAGCGGGGAAAGTGATGGGATATCCTGGAGCAGATGGGAACAGAAATGGAATAGTCTGGAGCAGAGCGGGAAAAGTGATGGAATAGCCTGGAGCAGAGCGGGCAAAGAGATGGGAAAACCTGGAGCAGAGAGTGGAGAGGGCTGTTTAGCACAGGGCTAAATTGCTGGCTTTGAAAGCAGACCAAGGCAAACCAGCAGCACGGTTCAATTCCCCTACCAGCCTCCCCGAACAGGTGCCGGAATGTGGCGACTAGGGGCTTTTCACAGTAACTTCATTTGAAGCCTACTTGTGACAATAAGCAATTTTCATTAGAGTGAGAAAGAATTAGGAATAATTCAACTCAAGGGTCGAAATGGGAGGGGGCAGATTATACTGTAATAGTTCAGTAAATTAATTGAACTATATCCTCCTATTAATGACTTGAATTCAAATATTGTTAATTAGTGTGGAGAATGCAGGAAGAGTTGCAAAGGATTTCCACAGTGTATAAATGTGTCTGACATTACCCTGGTACAAGGGGAGTCAGCCTCTTTCGTTTCTGCTCCAGAATCATACTGTACAAAAAGAACTCTCATATAAATTATGGTGTTAACATGCAAATGAAGAATGCATGTCTGTCTGTGGTTTTATATTTCAGATAATTCAGATATTGTAAGGGTACAGCAGTCCTGTAATTCCAATACTGGATTCGTTATCTAGAATCTGAGTCCCACAGTAACGTGTTGTCAAATTCAACAACCAATCTGTTTAATTTGTAGGATGATGTTAAAAATTGCTATTTTGTTAAAATCATCTGGGGCTGGATTCTCCAGTCGCAGACGCCGAAAGCGTGTTCGGCAAACAGCCGGACAATCCAAATTCCCGCTGAAATCGGGGGTGGCACCGGTTTCACGGTGCTCCGCCCTCTCCAAAGTGTATGGCGCGCCACGTATCGATGACCTCAGGACATTGCCTGATACTTGTGGTGTCATCCGTCGGGAACTCGGCGTGGCGGAGCGCTGCCACAGTCGGGGAGGGACAATCCACAGACAGGAGGGAACATATTCGGGGCTAAGAGCACTGTGGTGGGGCGGTCCGGGGCGCACGAGTCGGCCGAGGGGGGGACGGACTATTTCGCGGGCCGGGTCTGCGAGCCGTCTCCGCCATGATGCATAACACGGCCATGGACACGGCAATTCTCCACGCCATATCGGCAGCTAGAGCTGGGTACTCTACACTGCCTCCCTGCTAGCCCCCAGCAAAACGGGGAATCGGTGGCCATTTTGCACCAGTTTTCCACCGTTCCCACACCGCCGTGGGGGACATAGTGCCAGAATCGGATAATACAGCCCGTGATTTTTGCAGTTCGTTACAATTAGCTTCACTAATGCCTTTTGGGGAGGGAAGGGACCTTTTGGTAGGAATAACAGCAAAAGGGATTATTATTTAAATAAAATATTAAAACATGCCGCTGCGCAGAGAGACCTGGGTGTGCTAGCGCATGAGTCGCAAAAAGTTGGTTTACAGGTGCAACAGGTGAGTAAGAAGGCAAATGGAGTTTTGTCCTTCATTGCTAGAGGGATGAAGTTTAAGACTAGAGGGATGACGTTTAAGACTAGGGAGGTTAAGCTGCAATTGTATAAGGTGTTAGTGAGGCCACACCTGGAGTATTGCGTTCAGTTTTGGCCTCCTTACCTGAGAAAGGACGTACTGGCGCTGGAGGGTGTGCAGAGGAGATTCACTAGGTTAATCCCAGAGCTGAAGAGGTTGGATTACGAGGAGAGGTTGAGTAGACTGGGACTGTACTCGGAATTTAGAATGATGAGGGGGGATCATATAGAAACATATAAAATTATGAAGGGAATAGATAGGATAGATGCGGGCAGGTTGTTTCCACTGGCGGCTGAAAGTAGAACTAGAGGGCATAGCCTCAAAATACGGGGAAGTAGATTTAGGACTGAGTTTAGGAGGAACTTCTTCACCCAAAGGGTTGTGAATCTATGGAATTCCTTGCCCAGTGAATCAGTTGAGTCTCCTTCATTAAATATTTTTAAGATAAAGATAGATAGTTTTTTGAAGAATAAAGGGATTAAGGGTTATGGTGTTCGGGTTGGAAAGTGGAGCTGAGTCCACAAAAGATCAGCCATGATCTCATTGAATGACGGAGCAGGCTCGAGGGGCCAGATGGCCTACTCCTGCTCCTAGTTCTTATGTTCTTATATTCCCACCCTTTACCACCCGACAGGTGACTGCAGTTCTCCATTATGTGACTGGTTGAATTTTAACTCACAGGTGGGAATTTTATTGAAAGACTGGCCTGTTCAGGCGAGGTAACGGGAAGCCTGGCTAATAGCTTGAGACCCATTCTCATCCTGCTAATGATTCAAACAGAAAGTCAATGTGACCTGAATGCCCAGCTCTTAAAACAGGGCATTGCTGGGAGAGCAGGCGCGTGTTCCGCAACCCAAGATGAGGTAAGATGTATGTAACAGGATAAGCCTGGGTCAGGGATGGACCAAGGTTGCCTTGTGGGCCAAGAGGTAAACTCCTGTTCTGGAAAGAAACCAGAAGAAAAAACTTGTCTTGCCCTTTTACGCGCTGCCGGCTATTCCTCTTCGTTTAGTTTGGTTTGGGATGTCACATGTGTTCCCCCATTCAGGCCTCAAATAGCGTAACCAGATTAAAATAGCAAATCTATGGTTTATATTAATGACTTGGATGAAGAGATTGACTGTATTGTCACCAGATTTGTTGAAGGTGAAAAGACAAGTAGGAAAGCAAGATGTGAGGAGGAAACACAGAAAAGAGATATACAGAGGATCAGTGAGTCGGCAAAACATTGACAGTTGTCCACTTTGGCCAGAAGAATAGAAAAACAAAATACTATTAAATGGAGAGAGATTCCAGAATCCTGTACTACAGAGAGATCTGGGTCACCCTGTACATGAATCACTAAATGTCAACATACAGGTCGAGCAAGTGCTTAGGAAATCAAACAGAATGTTTGCCTTTATTGAAAGGGAGGTGGAGTATAAAAGTAGGAAAGTCTTGGTACAATTGTACAATTGAAACCACACCTAGAATACCGTGCACAGTTTTATTCACCTTACCCGAGGAGAGACATATTTGCATTGGAAGCATTTCAGAGTAAGTTCAAGAGGTTGATTTATGCGATGAAGGATTTATCATAGAATCACAGAATTCCTACAGTGCAGAAGGAGGCCATTCAGCCCATCAGGTCTGCATCGACCCTCAGAGAGAGCACCCCACCTAGGCCCACTCCCACACCCCAACCCCATAACCTCACCTAACCTTTAGACACTTAGGAGCCACCGTGCCACCCTGAAATCTCTCTCCATTCAAATAGAACATGATCTTATCTTCCAATAGGGGTGGGACGTAATCGAAAGCCCTTTGAAAATCCAAATACATCACATTTACTGATTTCTCTGTATCTAGTCTGCCAGTAACATCCTCAAAATAAACTCCAACAGGTTTGTCAGATATAATTTTCCTGTCACAACTCCATGTTGACTCTGCCCAATCAGATCATTATTTCTAAGTGTCCAGTAGTTATTACATCCTTTATATTAGATTCTCGTATTTTCCCTACCACTCTCATCGGGCTGGTAGGTCTGCAATTCCCCATTTCTCTGATCCTCTGTTCGGAAACAGTGGGGTTACATTTGCAACCTTCCAACCTGCAGGCACCATTCAAGAATCTATAGAATGTTGAAAGATGACCATCAATACATCCACTATTTCTACAGCCACCTCCTTCAACTCTCTGGGATGTAGATCATTGATGAATCAGGGATTTATCAACTTTCAATGCCATTAATTTCTGCAGTATTACCTTTTTATTGATACTAATTTCTTTCAGTTCCTCTTTCCTGTTAGTCCCTCGGTGCTCCATTATTTCTGGGGAGATTATTTGCATTTTCTTCCATGATGATAGACACAAAGTAATTGTTTTAGCTTCTTTGCAAATTCCCTATTCCCATTATAGATTCTCCTGCCTCCATCTATTGTGGACCCACAATTGCGTTAGCTAATATTTTCGTTTTTACATACATATAGAAGCTTTTACAGTTTACTTTTATGTTTCTTATGTTCATATTCGATTTTCTCTTTATTTATCAGTTTATTGGTGCTTTGTTAAATTCTAAAATTCTCCCATTATTCAAGCCTACTTTTTTTGCCTATTTTATAAGCCTTTTATCGAGATCTGATACAATCTTTAACTTCAATGGTTGACTCAATTTTCCTGTTTTCTTTGTGCTGTAAAGGAATGCTGTAAGCCATGTATTAATTTTTTAAATACTCGCCATTGCCTGTCAACTATTAGCTTTTAATGTATTTTCTGAAATCCAACGCTGTCAACTTGCCCTCATAACTTCATAATTACCTTTGTTTAGACTTCTGAACCCAGTTTTAGATTGAACTACATTGTTTTCAAACTGAATGGAAAATTCCATCTTATTATAGTCTCGCTTCCCTAAAGTTTCTTTTACAAGCTTGCTAATTAGCCTTTTCACATTGCACAATAGCATGTTCTCTTGTTGCTTTCTCAGCATGCTGCTCTAGAAAACCATCTTGTACACATTCCAGGAATTCATCCTCCACAGTGTCAGATTTACCCAGTCTGCTTTATACGTAGATTGAAGTAACCCATAATTATTATGATTATATCAAACAGTTGCTTGACTAGTATGTGGGACAACACTCTCAATTTTGGCACAGGCCCCCAGATGTTGGTAAGAACTTTACAGGGTTGACAGGGCATATGTGTGTTGTCTCTTTTGGTGCAAATGATGTTTGTTGAGGGTTATATATTGGCCAGGACACTGCGTGGGGAGAACTCCTCTGCCATTCTTCAAAGTAGATGGAATCTTTTAGATCCTCAATTTAACAACTCACCGATAGAACACTACCCAATGGTTCAAGAAGGTGGCCCATTGCAAGTATCTCCAGGCTGCCAGCGATGGCCAATAAACACTTGTCTTGCCTGCTGCATGTACATCCCAAGAATGAGTAATAATTTTTAAAAATTAAGCAAACAAATGCAAATTGAGGTTTGGGATGTGCAATGTGTAACGTGTCATTGCTTGGCTTAAATGCAAACATCAGATGCCCGTTTCAAGCTGTGTAGCCCACTCTTAAATACAAATTGAACTGTTCTGTGTTTGTAAATTCTAGTGAATTGCACTCAGATCTGATCTTCTGATTTGCTCTCTTTTAAGCAGAGGTTCTGGCTCCTCCAAGCTGCTTTAGTGAATAAATCAAAGATATGTAACTGTTAATTGTTCACCTCCAATCGCAATGATGGATTTTTCAGAGACTATGGAAACATGGGCTTTATAAATAGGGATATGGAATACAAAAACACGTTCTCCCCGTGTCTGCATGGTTTCCTCCGGGTGCTCCGGTTTCTTTCCACAGTCCAAAGATGTGCAGGTTAGGTGGATTGGCCGTGCCAAATTGCCCCTTAGTGTCCAACGGTCAGTTGAGTTTTGTGAGGGCCATGAAGAATCCAGCACGAGTTTGTAGAGACAAACAGAAAGTAACTCTATTTACAACAATATGTACACGGAGCCAATAGCTTACGTCTGGTACCCTCTTTAGCCGGAATCACACTGGTCAGCTCTATTTATATAGCTGTACTGCTAATGACTGTCGTCGTCTTCCCCCCCCCCCCCCTCCCCCCCCCAACCCTCATTGGGGGAGCTCATATTTCCCGAGAAACTTGGGGTAACCAATTGTCCTCAGCCAAGTGGATCTGAGCAGGTTGTAACAGTGAGGTTACAGGGATAGGGAAGGGGAGTGGGCCTAGGTTAGGGTGCTCTTTCTGAGGGTCGGTGCAGACCTGATGGGCCAAATGGCCTTCTTCTGCACTGTAGGGATTCCATGAATCTTTGGTTATGATGAGCCTTTATAAAATAGTGATCGGCCTCAATTAGTATATTGTATCCAATTCTGGACCTGATAATTAAGAGGGATGTGAAGGCATTAGAGAGGGCACAGAAAAGATTTGCTAGATTGGTTGCTGGGATGAATAATTTCAGCGCTAAAGATAGATTAGAGAAGCTGGGACTGTTTTCCTGAGGAAAGAGAAGAGTAGACTTGATGGAGATCTTCAAACTCACGAGGGGTCTCGACGGAGTAGATCGGGACATACTGTTTCATTGGTGGAAAGGTCAAGAACCGTTGGGGCTGGTTTAGCACACTGGACTAAATTGCTGGCTTTTAAAGCAGACCAAGGTAGGCCAGCAGCATGGTTCGATTCCCGTACCAGGCGCCGGAATGTGGGGGCTAGGGGCTTTTCACAGTAACATAATTTGAAGCCTACTTGTGACAATAAGCGATTTTCATCATTTCATTTTTCAAGAACCAGAGGACAATGATTTAAGGTGAAAGGCAAAAGAACCAATGGCGACATGAGGAAAACCTTTTCAACACAGCCAGTGAGTAGGACCTGGAATGCGCTGCCTGAGCATGTGGTGGAGGCAGATTCAGTTGTGATTTTCAAAAGGGTATTGGATAATTATCTGAAGAGATACATTGTGGCAGGGCAATGGGGGAAATCAGGGAGGTGGATCAAGCTGAGTTGCTTTGGCAGAGAGCCAGGACAGACACGTCAGACGAATGGCCTCCTTTTCTGCTGTAATCGTTCTGTGATTCTATAGCTGATATTTACCCAAAATGGGCAAGAAAAGCTAAAGCTGATGTAACCAGGATATCAGAGAGACTCTAGCCTGATGAACTATTCGGCCTGTTTGGTAACCTAATCAAATCTGTTTTTTCTGAGTATTTCACTAGTTAGTTTTCGTTCTAAAATCCGGGAAGCTTTCTTTTAAATTTATTTCTTCACTGTGTTGAGATCAAGGCTCATCGCACCGTCCCTAATATTAACTCGTTCTCTCCCAGGATCTCAAAACTGTGGGTGTCTTCCTCTGTCTTTCTTCCTCCTATCACCAACAAGCTCTTAAACCACAAGCTTTGTGCCATCTAATTGCAACTTCATGATTGATATCATCATCTCACCTCCTCTTCTCAACTGTGCTTGTTGTCCCAGGGCAAGGGGACGGCCATTTTGGACTGAGGTGAAGGGAGATTTCTTCACTCAGAGGTTTGTGAATCTTTGGAATTCTCCACCCCAGAGGGACGTGGATGCCCAATCGTTGCAGATATTCAAGATGGTGATCAATTGAGTTTTGAACGCAAAGGAACTCGATGGATGTGGGGTTAGTATGGGAAAGTGGAGTTGATGAAGTAATGACTGGCAGAGCAGGTTCGAGGAGTCATGCGGCCTCCTCCGACTCCTATTTACGATGTTTTAACGGTGGGAGGATAGGGCTTTGGCCCTATGACTCAGCTTCTCAGTAAATAAAGATCCTAACCCAACCTTTATAATTCACAGACGGAAATGCGCTTCCAGAATCAGACCATGGTGAAACAGTTGTTGGAGATTCACACTGGGATTCAGGAGTTGAAGAAAGAATACAATAGTGACCATGATCTGTCAGTCTTAGAGAGCGACAGTGAGGACTCTGAAGATGATGACAGTTTAAACCGCTCTCAGCCTAACCCCAGGCGACTGACCCAGAGACACAATCGCAGAAACTCTGTACCCTGAGCAAACCTGTGGTGGGTTGAGTGCCATAATTCATGCCAGCATAACACGCTGTGTCTTTGCAGCCGGATCACTGAAACATTGACAAGTGCTACATAACTGCTGTAAATTATTTTGAATATTGTATATTTTGTAAGATTGTTCTATCGCAGTTTATTACAACCGATTTCATGTTATGTGAGGGACATGGTCGGATTCCATGGAGCTGATAAAATATCAACATCATCCCCATTAATTCTGACAAAGAATAAAGTGTAACCAGTGGACTATTCAGTCAATGATTTTGTACGATTCTTGGTTTTATTCCCTTTGCAAATAGAAGTGCATTAATGAATACAGATATATCCATTCCTGCCCCAGCACTAGCACTTGTTCAGATCATTAATGATGAGCTGATGTAGCATTCTGTAGCTACAAAAATCACAATCGATCACCGTCTTGAATATCTGCAATGGAAAAGTAAGTTAGTTACCAACAATTTTCACACAGGTTCTTCCAAACTCCCACCAGAACTTCAGTGGGAACTTCAGAGAAAGAAGGTAAATGGCCACGTTTGCTGTTTCACCAACATTTTTGTCAATATTATGGCAGCTGATTGGGAGAACTCATGGGAATATTTTATGCCAGCGATGTTAGCAAAGCCGAATGTCTCAAAGTGTTACCACAACAGTTACAGAAGTGAGTTGTACAATGGGGGTCATAGAGTCACAGGGTTTGTACTGCATGGAACAGGCCTTCAACCTATCTTGTCCCTGCCAGCCATCAAGACGTATCTATTCTAATCCCATTTTCCAGCACTTGGTCCATAGCCTTGTATGCTATGGAGTTTCAAGTGCTCAACTCAACACTCTTTAAATGTTGTGAGGTTTCTCGCCCCTATCACCCTTTCAGGCAGTGAGTTCCAGAATTGAACTACCCTCTGGGTGAAAATACTTTTTCTCACATCCCCTCTAAATCTCCTGCCCCTTTCCTTAAATCTGTGCCCGCTGGTTATTCTCTACTCAGGGGACAGGTTCCTCCCTATTAACCCTGTCTATGCCCTTCATAATTTTGTACACCTCGATCAGATCCCCCCCCCCTTACTCTTCTCTGCTCCAAGGAAAACAACCCCAGCCTATTCAGTTTCTCTTGATAGCTGAACTGCTCCAGCCCAGGCAACATCCTGGTGAATCTCCTCTGCACTCTCTCCAGTGCAATCACGTCCGAAAGGGTGTTGACCAGAACTGTACGCAGTACTCCAGCTGGCACCTAACCAGCGTTTTACACAGCTCCATCATAACTTCCCTGCTCTTATATTCTATGCCTCGGTTAATAATGGCAAGAGTCCCATATGCCTTCTTAACCACCTTATCTACCTGTCTGGCTGTCTTCAGGGATCTATGGACATTGTTATGGGCCAGGGTTTAGAAAACTCCAAAGTATATCATGGAGTTCACCTGACCTACAACTGTTTATTGATTTTGGTTACGATGAGCACAAGGGCCTGCCTTTCAGGTGTTATTCAACAGAGGCCGTAAGCACTTTTAATCAAAAACAATCTTTAGTCTACGAATTTAGTTAACATTTTTATAAAGACACACAGTAAGCATTTTTATCAACTACCAACATAAATACCCCACACAGTTACAGTACTCTCTGTATAACCCTTAATAAATTCCCCCTTTAGCTGTTCCAATTTAATAGCAAGATCCCAGAAACTCTTTTCAAAGGTGTGGCCCAGCACATAGCCCTCAAGACCCGGTACGGTGCTCCTGTTTCCTTTCCAAAACAGCAGGTTTGAATTTCTTCCAGAAAACAGTTGTTATTTTCAAGTTATCAAGCAGTCTGGAAACAGCTTTTAAAATGCAGATAGAGAAAAAAAAATCTTCTTCCAACCTGAGCAGAACAAAACCTGTTCAAACTCAAAGCGAAAGTAAAACCAACTCCCAGAGCCATGCACTGGTCCAGTCATTACTCACTGGATTTCTGGAGTAGAGCCCAAACCCAATCCTTGGTCTGAATTCCTGGCTGCATTTATTAGTGACCATGTTTGAATTCTAATCTATCGTTTTGGACATGCCCACAAGTGGATCGTCATGGAATCATTACTATTGATTCTGCTCATCTAGATTTATAGGAACAGACAGCTACAAAATTATTTCTGTTTTTTATTAAATCTTTCATGTCTGTGAGCACCTCTGGCAAGTTCAACATTTGATGCCCCTCCCTAATTGTCCTTGAACTGAGTGGCTTGCTCGGCCATTTCAGAGGGCAGTTAAGGTCTGGGTCTGGAGTCACATGTAGGCCAGACCGGGGAAGGTCGGAAGATTTCCTTCCCTAAAGGACATCAGTGAACCAGAAACAAAAGAGGTTTGTGACTATTGATGATTGTTTCATGGACACCATGGTTGAGGCTAGCTTTCAATTCCAGATTTTATTCCTTGAATTTAAATTTCACCAGCTGCTGTAGTAGGATTTATAATAATCTTTATTAGTGTCACAAGTAGGCTTACATTAACACTGCAATGAAGTTACTGTGAAAATCCCCTAGTCGCCACATTCCAGCACCTGTTCGGGTATTGAAACAGTGTCCTCCAGATCATTAGTCTAGTTCTCAGGATTATTGGGCAGGTGGCATTTCCACTATTTCACAATGCCACCATTTAAACATAAATAGGGGTACATAATAACATTCATAGAATATACAAGCAGTTGGAGGCCATTCAGCCCTTCGAGCCTGCTCCGCCATTCATTATGATCATGGTTGATCATCAAGTTCAATACCCTGATCCTGCCTTCCCCCCCCCCCCCCCCATCCCTTCATCTCTTCAGCCCCAAGAGCTATATCTAACTCCTTATTAAAATGTCACAATGTTTTGGCCTCAACTACTTTCTGTGGGAGTGAATTCCATTGATTCACTATCCTCTGGGTGGAGAAATTTCTCCTCACCTCAGTCCTAAAAGGTTTACCCCTAATCCTCAAACTATGATCCCTAGTTCTGGACTCCCCCACCATCAGGAACATTCTTTCTGAATTTACCTTGTCTAATCAAAGAACAAAGAACATTACTGTACAGGAACATGTCCTTCGGCCCACCAAGCTTGAGCTGATCCAGGTTCCTTATTTAGACCTACTACTTATTGCCCAAAGATCTGTATCCCTCCAATCGCTGCCCGTACTTGTGTCTATCAAGATACATCTTAAACATTGCTATTGTGCCTGCCTCCACCACCTCTATTGTTCTCACAGTTTTATCTCTGTTTGGGTCTTTTGGTAACTGACCAGTGCTTGTGGTCACTGAAAACAATTCCCACTGGGCATTTCTGGTAAATGGAAATTCACAGTGCAGATGTTGGTTGGAGTTTGGGAGGAGGTTTGGGAAGTTGTCAGAGGGCTGCAGATTTAAAAGTTGTAATGTGAAGATGCCGGCATTGGACTGGGGTGGTCACAGTAAGAAGTCTTACAGCACCAGGTTAAAGTCCAACAGGTTTATTTGGAATCACTAGTTTTCGGAGCATAGCTCCTTCATCAGGTGAGTGAAGAGGTGGGTTCCACAAACACATATAGAGACAAAGTCAATGATGCAAGATGATACTTTGAATGTGAGTCTTTGCAGGTAATTAAGTCTTTACAGGTCCCGATGGTGCGACTGGAGAGAGGGAAAATCACAGGTTAAAGAGGTGTGAATTGCCCCAAGCCAGGACAGTTGGTAGGATTTCGCAAGCCCAGATTTACAAGTTGCGCCATGATACAGTGGGTGGTTAGATTTGGTCTGGAGGAGTGGTGGGTGAATGTGGGCAGCTTGTGAGCAATGCAGCCTGATCTGGGGTCAGGGTGTTTTTGAGGAGATTGGCTTGAGACTTGATAGCATTTCAGTGTAGGTGGGAGAGGCTGGGGTGCGGGAGTTAGGAATAACTATGAGAACAAAACCACAATGATTTCACCAATTGCCCAGTTGAAGTTGTTTCTGGACAATTTTTAAAGAATTATCTGTGTACGTGCCAAGGTTAATTCTATGTTGCACTTTGAATGAAACAGTGGCTCGGATATGGGACTGAAACCCTGAGCAGCACAGTAGCACAGTGGTTAGCACTGTTGCTTCACAGCGCCAGGGTCCCGGGTTCGATTCCCGGCTTGGGTCACTGTCGGTGCGGAGTCTGCACGTTCTCCCCGTGTCTGCGTGGGTTTCCTCCGGGTGCTCCGGTTTCCTCCCACAAGTCCTGAAATTTGGACATTCTGAATTCTCCCTCCATGTACCCTAACAGGCGCCGGAGTGTGGCGACTGGGGGCTTTTCGCAGTAACTTCATTGCAGTGTTAATGTAAGCGTACTTGTGACAATAATAAAGATTATTATAATTTCTATTATATTTTATTTTAATTTCGTAAGACTGAGGAAAGGATACCTCACTCCAGGAGTAATTTCACACAAAATAAAGATGGTATATTAAAACAAACATTATTACTGGCATAGTATTAAAATATTTTTAACGTAACACAAGGAAACAGTTTACAATACCCCTTAAACAATACTAATCAATACAGTGAATGCAATAACCCTTAACTGCTATCTTTATTCCCACTCAAACAGAAAAAACATCTCAATCCACTTTTAAATATAGTTAGCACTCAGGAATACTGGCTGGACAGAGATGTCTAGAATACTCCATATTGAGAAAGAGAGACCATTTGAAATTGCTTTAAGAAAGGGACCTGACCCCCTGTTAGAATATTGCAGAATCTCTGGCTGTATTTCTTCAGAAACCCTCTCAGCTCAGCCAAAATCTAACCCTGAGAACCCCAATATCCGACTGTCTCAACCTCGGGCTTTTCCCATTAGCTCCACCATCTCACTAAACCAGTCATTTTCAAACCCAGGGTCCCGACCCCAGGGTGGGTGTCGGGGGGGGGGGGGGGGGTTGCAGGACCATGCATCGGCATTCCTGATCGCGGGATGAAGTGCCCAATGGCGTTCTGCACACATGTGCCCCCTCAGCAATGCGCTGGCCCAGAGCCCAGCGGGGCAGAACGCCTCCTCCTGATGTCAGCGTGTTGATCCAGCTGAAGTCATTTTCAGAATTGTAACATTGAATAACAAAACAAATATGACCGTGAGGACCATAGAATTTACAGTGCAGAAGGAGGCCATTCAGCCCATCGAGTCTGCACCGGCTCTTGGAAAGAGCACCCCACCCAAGGCCAACACCGCCACCCCATCCCTATAACCCAGTAACCCCACCCAACACTAAGGGCAATTTTGGACACTAAGGGCAATTTATCATGGCCAATCCACCTAACCCGCACATCTTTGGACTGTGGGAGGAAACCGGAGCACCCGGAGGAAACCCACGCACACACGGGGAGGATGTGCAGATTCCGCACAGACAGTGACCCAAGCCAGAATCGAACCTGGGACCCTGGAGCTGTGAAGGCTACCGTGCTGCCCGTGTGGACCAAGCAAGCTCACCTGCAAACCAAAGGTAAGTGAAAACAGCGGGTCGCAAAGATCGGGCAGTGTGGGTCATGAATGTCAGCAGGCATGGATCGCGAAGGTCGGCCGGCATGGGTCCCAAAGGATGGTCGGTTGGTAAAAATAGTCCTGGGCAAAAAGGTTTGAAAAACACTTCACCAAACTGAACACAATGTGCGCAATTCAATAGAAACATGTCAAAGTATAATTTGGGGCATATTTGGCAGGTTGTTATGTATTGGCTGTAATGTCGAGATGGAAACCGCTATTCAATGACATTTAGCCATTTTATCGGCCCTTATGGAGTTTCTCCCTGGTCGAGGCAACATTTTGAAATTCTTCCGGCACTGGGGAGCTGAACTCGCCAGCAAGATCGGCTCCTCAGAGATCGAGCCGCCATTTTGAAAGGCTGCCCTGATCTCTAAGTGAGATTGTGGCCTCCCCACAGCTCCCTCTTCAGGACCCACCCCCTTTTCATCCACCCAACCTTCCTGTGGCCCCTTCACATTCCCCTCAACCCCCACACTTGGGATTGCCAACCTAGCACCCAGGCACCTTGGCACTACCAGCCTGGCACCTGGTCAGTGCCTCTGGCACCCTGGCAGTGCCAACTGGGCATCCTGGCAGTGTCAGGTTGGCACTGACAGGATGCCTAGGTGCCAGGAGAAGTACCAGGGTGCTATTCTGCCCTGTCCCCGACCATCCAGGGGGACTCTAATGGCCTCCAAGACCCCCAAGATACCATCATCCAGGTCCATGCTTGAGGAAACCAAAACTAATCAGCGCCCGGTTGAATTCTTGCCCTTGCGGCTGGTGACTCCTGGGCACCGGGTGAACGTAGTTGCGGCATATTTAAATTACATTGATATCATTATCTGGATCGCACCCAGCAGGGGCTTGATCCAGATCATGCCGGGCACAACACGGTGGCTGAATCACGTCCAATGTCTCTAATTAACTATTCCACAGGGAACCCTCTTAATACAAACAAACATCGATTACCCCAAACTTTTACGATACTTTAGCTGCACCTCTGGGCCTAGTTCCCAAAAAGCCTAGTTTGTTTTTAGGAGTTTTAAAAACACTACTGCAGCAGTCATACACACACTAAACCAGGATTTTAACCCTTACTGGACCAAATACATATAAATAATCTTTATTGTCACAAGTAGACTTACATTAACACTGCAATGAAGTTACTGTGAAAAGCTCCGAGTCGCCACATTCCGGCGCCTGTTCGGGTACACAGAGGGAGAATTCAGAATTCTCAGCTGGTACGGGATTGAACCCGCGCTCCCGGCCTTGTTCTGCATCACAAACCAGTTGTCTAGCTCACTGAGCTAAACCAGCCCCTATATAAGATAATACAGTACAATACAATATATCTCAAATTCCCACATTCACCACATCTTTCTCTCCAGGTAATATTCCGCTTTCAAAGAAAACCCCTGATATCGCAGTCTCTGATATTACAACCCCTGGTAATACAATCCCAATATTACAGTCCCTGATATTAAGCCTCTCTTATTGCTGTTTTTGAAATAACACCATCAGATATTGTAGTGCCTCATATTACAGTTTCTGAAATTAATGTAATATCCTAGGTTCAAAACTATTACTGTCTAATATTAAACCTCGCATGAAATTCCAACCTTTAATATTAAAGTTTTAGATGCTGCACCCTCTGATATTACAGCATTTCGTATTATATAGTCAGATATTGAAGATCTCAATATTGCAATGTTACAATCCTGATTCTGCAGCCCACAACATTACAGCTGCTGATGGAGATCCTGATACCAGCTAGATTATAAGATTACAGCCCTAGATATTGCAACCCAGCATTGCAGTTCCAGATATAGTGTAACTGGACAATTAGATAGCTCGATTGGCTAGACAGTGAACGCGCGATTTGGAATAATGCCAAGTGTGCAGTTTTGACTGCTGCTGTGGCTGAGTCAGACTTGGGAACTGCCTTGTCACTGCTCCCTGAGAGTGGACGGTAACGGTAAACTATCACTGATGAAAATGGCTCAGGTGAAGCTTCAGTAGGGAAGGAGCCAAGGATTCTCCCTTCAAGAAGTGCACATGTGAATGTATGAACACTACGATGCCATAATTTAATGGGGCGATATTGCTGTCCCTAATATATCAGACCACAAATTGCAGCTTTTATTTTCACAGCTCCAGGTGTTAAAGATCTCTGACATCGCAGCTATTGATCCTCTGCATCTTGTACTGGAACTCCAGCAAAGTAAAGCCCAAATACATTTTTACAATAAATGCCGTTACCTGTGTTTAGCTGCCCAGCAAGCTAATGCACTTGATTAGAAGACAAGTTAGCATTAATTTTGCTTTGAAACAATTCTACAGATAACAGATATCTTTGTGTTAATATAATCTTTATTCGTATCATAAGTAGGCTTACATTAACACTGCAATGAAGTTACTGTGAAAATCCCCTAGCCTCCAAACACTGGCGCCTGTTCGGGTACACTGAGGGAGAATTCAGAATGTCCAATTCACCTAACAAGCACGTCTTTCGGGACTTGTGGGAGGAAACCGGAGCACCCGGAGGAAACCCACGCAGACACGGGGAGAACGTGCAGACTTTGCATAGACAATGATCCAAGCAGGAATCGAACCTGGGACCCTGGTGCTGTGAAGAAACAGTGCTAGCCACTGCGCTGCCGTGCCGCAAGCACTGAACATGAAATCATAAATCCAGATATTTGTCTTGATCCTTGGAGGGTATTTCCGTCCTGTAACAACAGCACAGGGGCTGGTTTAGCTCACTGGGCTAAATCGCTGGCTACCAAGGCAGGCCAGCAGCAGCAGGCCAACAGCACGGTTCGATTCCCGTACCAGCCTCCCCGAACAGGCGCCGGAATGTGGCGACTAGGGGCTTTACACAGTAACTTCATTGAAGCCTACTCGTGACAATAAGCGATTTTCGGTTCATTTCATTTCACAGGCACCATTGTATTTTATAGTTATGTCTCCGAAGATGCTTTTCCAATGATGGAGTTTTAAAGGAGTTTACTGACAAGTAAAATATGCCAATCATGGATATAGCACTCACTGTGCAACAGCTCTCAAGGCTGTCAGTTAAAATTCCCAATTGGCAAAAAAGTTAATTCAGTAAATTTGGGAATGAGCTAAGACCAGAAAAGCAGCCTCATTGTCGGAAAAGCATATTTGCTTCACTAATATCCGTCTCTGCCATCTTTACCCAGCCTGGCCCGAGCCTGGCCACACTATATCGTGGACTTTGACTGCCACTGGAGTAGTGAAAATGATGCTACATGACAAAAGACACCACCCTCTCAGGGCAACAGGAGATGAGCAAGTAAATGCAGCCTTTATCACATTTCAAAATCAAACAATGTATAAAGGGTTAGGTGCAGATGCGAAACTGCGTATATTACACAAGGTCTGCATTGTGTCAGGAGTCTGGTGGTAAGACACCTATCTCCACACCCCATCTGAATGATTTTGGAACCAGCTCCTAAACCTCTGGTGGTGCGCTCTCTTTCTCAAGCTCTACATACAGTCGGAGACCTATTTCACGTGTTATAAATAGCCCTACACCTTCATAAAGGCAGACTGTCTCTTAAAGGGGAGCTACACAAAAATGTTGCTGCAGTTGTATTTCGTACAAACTAAACACGAGGGCAGGTCGAGGGAATCAGACTGATGGGCCCAGTGCTGGATGGTTCCTTCCTGCAGGAAGCCAGGAGGAGAGATGCTGTGGTCCCATGTGAAGCCGGGAGAACCTCAGGGAACACCCTCAGGAGGGAATGGGAACATGTGGCCAAGAAGGTTAACTTCCCGAGTCCGGATCTAAGGACCTGGCAGCCACAAGAGGTCGAATGATTTAATGCGGGTGGTTAAGATTAGTGAATGCATCTGCACAGGACATTTCCTAATCAACACACCACTAACCTTTGATGCTGCTTAATGCACTCCACTCCCAACACCCACTCAGACCGTGATCCTGGCATTCAGGATTCATTGCTAACATCCAGCTAGTCTACCTCACCCTCACACACACCCCAATGCTGCCATACTCACACCCTGCTCCCACTGTCTTCACATCCCATATATATATCATCCAAACACAATGGTACAGAACCACTGACATTCCTCCCTTTTGCACAATAGAAGGAGCAAAGCAGAGAAGGCGGACACATCTCCTTAGCCCCATGGAGATGTTTTTCAGAATCATGGGCCAGCTCCGATGGAGCCTCCGGCATCTGAGACCCCTAAGAACATCGAAGATGACAACATCTTCTAGTGTGTCCCTTCTCAACTCGCAGCACACCTTCGTCGATGAGCAAGCAGCTGATGGTATCACCATGAACCTCTTGTTTCACACCTCAGTATCATCCTCACAATAACCTTTACAAGCACCCAAAAACTGCCTTCTGCCCATGCAGAGGGGGCGCAGAAGGAGGAAAGAGAGCACATCACTGACAAAGAGGCTTTGTTACAAGATCTGACACTTGCAGCCACCAGCTCAGGCACAGGCATTTACCTTTGAGGCTGGTGTAGAGTTGGGATATGTGTATATCATGTGCTGAGAGAGTGGTTTGTGGTAAGCTCATTGCAGTCATTATCCAGAGGTTTGGATTAATGTTCTGTAGACAAGAGTTCAAATCCCACCACAAGGTTTTTAAGCAGTAGGGGAATTAAGCGTTACAGAGAGAAGGCAGGAAAGTGGACTGAGTGAGTCAGCCATGGTCTTAGTTTCTGGCTGAACAGCCTCGAAGGGCTGAATGGCCTATTCCTGTTGCTATTTCTTCTGGTCTTATGGTGCAATAATCCCAGATCTAATTTTCCTTCAAGTCTAGCAGTAGAATAAATGGGTTTCTTCTAAGAAATGGGCCACTGCTGGCCATATTAGCAATCAAACCAAGTGGGAGGATGGGATATGGGATGAACGTTTTAGATTACCCGCCTTTGTAATCCTATTCCTTTGACCCTAATTAATGTTCAAGGATGAAGGGTCCCCTCAATTTGGACTCTGCGGAGTCAGTTGTCCTTCCCTAGGCGAGGCGTTAAATCCTGGTCCCACATGTCATCTCAGGTGAATGAAGAAGATGACAGCACGATTCCGCAGAAGAAATGAAATGAAAATGAAAACCGCTTATTGTCACAAGTAGGCTTCAAATGAAGTTACTGTGAAAAGCCCCTTGTCGCCACATTCCGGCACCTGTTCAGGGAGGCTGTTACAGGAATTGAACCGTGCTGCTGGCCTGCCTTGGTTTGCTTTCAAAGCCAGCGATTTAGCCCTGTGCCAAACCAGCCCCTGGTTGTTCGCTTGTCCCTGTCAATTAATAACACAACAAACAGATTATCTAGTCATTCTAAAATTAAATGTTTATAGGGTATGTTGTTGACAAATTGGATTCTCTGTATCCTACAAAACACAGTGACTACACTTCAACCGTGCAAAATGTTTTGGGATGTTCTGTGGATCATGAAAGTCGCTGCATAAATGCAAGTATTTCATTTTTTTCTTCTCCAGTAACCTGAGCTTAGCTTTAGGTTCACCAAGCTAAACCATCTCACCTTTTGCTACTCGTTCTCTGTGACATGCTTCATCGCTCAGCGGTTCAATCATCACTCTGAGCACAAACTGAGGGTTGCGATAGGTTACAGAAAGTTGGGCGGAATTCTGTCAGCCCAGGGCCGGGCCGGAGAATCCTCGTGACCAGGCCACACCGCCCCAAGGCCGGCACGCGATTCTCCGCACAGTGTTTGGCGCGGTGCCGGTTGCGGGCCGCTCTACCCAGCCCGCCCGCCCGCCGTGGAAACGCTGAGTCCCGCCGGCGCCATCCACACCTGCTCTCAGCCGGTGGGAACTCAGCGTGGAAGGGTCGGGTGGCGGCGTGGGGTGGGGGGGGGGGGTGGGGGCTGGGAGGGGGCGGGGAGGGGGCGGGGGCCTGGCCCGCGATCCGGGCCCACCAATCGGCGGGCCAGCGTCTCTGGCTGGGGGACTCATTTCCTACGCGCCCGCCCCTGTAGTCCTGCGCCATGTTGCATCGGGGCCAGCGCTTTGAAGGAGGCCACTGCGCATGCGCAGATCCCGCGGCACCCAGTTCGCGCCGGGATCTGCAGCTGGAGCGGCGCGATCCGCTCCAGTGCCATGCTGGCCCTCTGCAGGGGCCAGAATTGGATGTGGGAGTGGCCCGTTGACGCTGTCTTAAAACGCAATGGCGTTTACAGCGGCGTGGACGCTCTGCCGCGGGATGAGAGAATCCCGTCCGTTATTCCTGATGAGCTCAAGAAATGAGGAATTCTCTCTATTGAAGTGCAAAGAAAGCTTCCGGACAAGGCCCATCTCGAGTACTACCTCCATCACTAACTCAAGGTCCTGACGTACTTGGTGAAGAATGTGGGCAGCATTCAGCGACCATGTGGTACCCGGCGCAGAGCCAAGCACAACAGTTGAATCACAGAAGAGCCCCAAATTGGGTTCCGCGTCATGAGCCAGGTTGACCGCGAGTCACCTGACTCGATCCACCCAGCGCGATCTAAATGGGATCCAGATCTGCATATTTAAATGAGCCATTAGTCTTAATTAAGTATCCGGCCACCACGTGCACCCAGCGCCCAGCGGTCAACGGCTGTGCCTGCAAGACCCCATCAGGGCATCATTTTAACAGTTGTTTCCACAAACGTGGACAAGGCATGACTGAGGGACTCTCGCAGGCCATTAGAGACCCCCAGGTGGTCGGGGGCAGGGCAGTGTGGTGCCCTAGCACTCCCCCTGAAACCCAGGCAACTTGACACTGGTAGCCTGAACCCTGGCAGTGCTATCTGGGCATTCTGACAGGCTGCCAAGCTGGCAGTGTTAAGATGCTCCAGTGCCAGGTTTACAGTGTCAGGGGTCAGGCCCAGGGCCTTGCCCATAAGAGAGGGGTGAAGGAGGGTTTAATGGCCCCAGAAAAGGTTGGGGAGATGAGGGGGGTGCTGGAAGCCGGGGTCTGGAGATCAGGGCAGCTGTCCAAAATGGTGCCCCAATCTGCGAGGATCTGGTTCTGCTGGTGAGATCAGCTCACCCGGTGTGATAGATTTAGGTTATTCCGGACCTGATAATACTTTATTGATAACCTATGCTCTAGGTTAACCCACCAAAAGAGGGAAACCTGTTTTCCTGCCAACACTCAGAAAGATCTCACGAAGGGAGAATGCTTTTTATGGTCTCAGACAGTTAAACAGGATTTCAGTTACTTTTTATGGGGAAAGTTCAGATGCGTCACTCATAACCAAATCTTTACCTCGATTGTCGTGGGTCCTAGCCATTTTAGACTTCCTAAATGAGTGTCTAGGAGTTTAGACTTTGAGAGTAATTCTTACACAGTATAATTTTAATCAAAGTATTTTTATTGTAAAAAATACTCCCAATAGATACATACAGAATTGCAGAGTTAAAAATATAAATTGATTAACAGTCTTTAGTTATCTGTTAATAATATAAAATTGTTAACAGTCCTATGTTATCTGCTAACACACTAACTTCTCTCAATAGAATGAGATATCTGAAACATGTATCTCATATCAATTTCATAATACATTTCGAAGAAGTGAAACAAAAACTTAGAAGACCAGGCGCAAAGTCCCCTAGCGAGCGGGTTTAGCCATGTGTTTGGCGGCACTCGCTGTGCCAAGAAACATGTGGCACTTCAACGCGACTCGCTTTGAACAAGGGGCCTGAACAGGGAATGCGCGGCCGAGGCCCCACATAGCCCCGTTTTGTACAATGGAGAGCCCCGCTAGCTGGAACTCCCCATTGAAGCGAGATGGCGTCCCGATGTCCGAGGCCCCCAAAAGAATACCCAACCTCCCCCCACCAGTTGAACACAATGGAAGGGTCCCCACCCCACCCCTCCCGCACCGCCCCCCCAACACTAACCAACATGGGAAACCCCGGCCCGATCACGCGTGCAAAAGAAATACCAGCTGGCACCCAGATGGCACTGCCAAGGTGCCAGTCTGGCACTGCCAGGGTACCCAGGTGGCACCAGCAGTGCCAGGACACCACCCTTCCCAAAGGGCATGCAGCTGGGGAGCTCTGATCCCCTTGGAGACACCCACAAGTGTGGTTCCGTCTGGTCACGTTTTTGGGGACCACTTTTTTTAAATAAAATATACTTTATTCATAAAATTTATCATAAGCATTACAGAAACATTTCAAATTGTCTTGACTGTACATTTCCGGCAGGGTTACACGTTGCCTTGACTTTCTTTCATTCAATTTTGATATTATCATACACATATCACTCTTTACATTACAATTGCTTCTTAAATATTTACAGTGTCATGTTTGTTTTTGTACATTTGAGTGTTGGTGGCCCAGACCGAGGGGGGTTTTACACTGTTACCCGCCCTCGGTGTACATTTGCTGGAGAGACCTTACACAGTGGTCTTTCCCCATTGCGCCTTGGTGGCAGCTGTCCCAAGCTTGAGTGCGTCCCTCAGCACGTAGTCCTGGACCTTGGAATGTGCCAGTCTGCAACACTAGGTCGAGGACAATTCTTTGCACTGGAAGATCAGCAAGTTTCGGGCAGACCAAAGAACGTCTTTCACCGAGGTGATGACCTTCCAGCAGCAGTTGATGTTTGTCTCGGCGTGTGTCCCTGGAAACAGTCCGTAGAGCACAGAGTCCTGTGTCACAGATCTGTTCGGGATGAACCTTGACAAATACCACTGCATCTCTCTCCAGACCTTCTTTGCAAAGGCACATTCCACAAGGAGGTGTGTGACCGTCTCATTTCCCCCACAGCCACTCCGAGGGCAGCGTGCATTGGCGCAGAGCCTTCGGGTGTGCATGAAGAATCTGACAGGGAGGGCCCTTGTCACCACCAGCCAAGCTAGGTCTTGGTGCTTGTTTGAAAGTTCTGGTGATGAGGCGTTCTGCCAGATGACTCTGGCAGTCTGCTCAGGGAACCGTCCAACGTCCTCCACGGTCTCCTTTTCCCTGAGGGCCTCAAGGACATTACGTGCTGACTACTGCTTCATTGTCTTGTGGTCAAAGGTATTTTTCTTCAAAAACTTTTCCACGAAGGACAGGTGGTACGGTACGGTCCAACTACTTGGAGCGTTCCGCGGCAATGAGGCCAGGCCCATCCTTCGTAACACCGGGGACAGGTAGAACCTCAGTATGTAGTGACACTTGGTGTTTGCATACTGGGGGTCCACACACAGCTTGATGCAGCAGGACACAAAGGTGGCCAACAGGATGAGGGAGGCGTTGGGTACGTTCCGCCCTCCCTTCTCCAGAGGTTTGTACATGGTGTCCCTTCGGACACGGTCCATCTTGGATCTCCAGATGAATTTGAAGATGGCTCGGGTGACTGCTGCGGCGTAGGGTCGGGTTATGGGCCAGACCTTCGCCACGTGCAGTAGCACCGAGAGTACCTCACACCTGATGACCAGGGTTTTGCCCGTAATGGAGAGGGAGCGTTGCTCCCACCAGCCTAGTTTCTGCCTTGCCTTTGCTAAGCGCTCCTCCCAGGTTTTGGTGCACGCCCCAGCAGCTCCGAACCATATCCCCAGCACCTTCAGGTAATCTGACCTGACAGTGAAGGAGACAAAGGACCGGTCGGCCCAGTTCCCAAAGAACATGGCCTCGCTCTTGCCACGGTTTACCTTGGCTCCCGAGGCCAGTTCAAACTGGTCGCAGGTGGTCAAGAGCCTGCGCACAGACACAGGATCCGAGCAGAAGACGGCAACGTCGTCCATGTACAGGGAGGCCTTGACTTGCGTGCCTCCGCTGTCTGGGATCGTCACTCCCCTTATACCCGGATCCCTCCTGATGGACTCGGCAAAAGGTTCTATGCAGCACACAAAAAGGGCAGAGGAGAGAGGGCAGCCCTGCCTGACTCCAGATTTGATCTGGATCTTTTCTGATTCCCACCCATTGATTGAGACTGCGCTTTAGATGTTTGTGTAGAGCAGTTTGATCCAATTGAGAATTCCCTGCCCAAACCCCATTTTGGAGAGCACATCCATCATGTAGGTGTGCGATATTCTGTCAAAAGCCTTCTCCTGGTCAAGGCTGATGAGGCAAGTGTCCACCCTCCTGTCCTGCACGTAGGCGATCGTATCCCTGAGTAGCGCGAGGCTATCAGAGATCTTCCTGCCGGGTACAGCACAGGTCTGGTCAGGGTGGATCACCGACTCCAGAGCAGACCTGACCCGATTGGCGATGACCTTGGCTAGAATTTTGTAATCCACATTCAACAGTGAAATGGGTCGCCAATTTCGAATTTCTTCCCTTTCCCCCTTCTGCTTGTAGATGAGGGTGATGATGCCTTTCCTCATGGACTCTGACATGCTGCCTTCCAGAAGCATACTCTCGTACACTTCCAGCAGGTCTGGGCCCATCCAGTCCCACAGAGCCGAATACAACTCAACCGGTAAGCCGTCGCTTCCGGGAGTTTTACTCGTCTCAAAGGACTTGGCGGCCTTTGTCAACTCGTCCAGAGTTAGTGGTTTGTCCAGGTTTTCCGGCTCGCTGTCGCCTATGACCTCCGTGATAGTCGACAGGAAGGTCTGGGAAACAGTGCTATCTGTTGGCTTCAGGTCATACAGTCCGGCATAAAAGGATTGGCTGATCCTCAGGATGTCAGACTGCGATGACTTTTCAGAGCCATCTTCTTCCTTCAGGCTGCTGATCACAGAGGCCTCTCTGTGCACCTTTTGGATGAAGAAGCGTGAGCACTTTTCGTCCTGCTCCACGGAGCGGACTCTGGAACGGAAGATAACCTTGGAGGCCTCCGAGGTGTAGAGCGAGGCTTGCTGGCTCTTCACCTCTTGGAGATCCTCCTTGACATCCACCCCCATCGACTGCAGCTGGAGCAAATTCTGCATACTTTTCTGGAGCCTGGACATGACCCCTTGTCTCTCTCTCACCTTTTGAACGCCCTTGAGGATGAAAATCCTCTTGATATTCCCCTTGATTGCTTCCCACCAGAGATGTGGAGACTCAAAGAGGGGTTTCACGGTTCTCCAACCTTTGTAATCCCTCCTGAGTTCCTCGAGGTTCTCAGGGGTCAGCAGTTTTACATTTAGCTTCCATGTCCCCCTGCCTACCCCCTGGTCTTCCTGCAGGTGGCAGTCGGCCACTAGGAGGCAGTGGTCAGAGAAGAACACCGGCGTTACGTCGGTGGACCTGACCGTGAAAGCTCGGGACACAAAAAAGAAGTCTATCCTGGAGCGGACGGACCCCTCTGACCGTGACCATGTGTATCTACGCTGCGCTCCGTCTGCAGGGTTGCTGCAGACGTCGAGCAGCTTGGCGTCTTTTACCGTTTCCATCAGGAGTCTGGACGTAGCGTCTAGTTTGCTGTCGGCTCTGCTGGATCGTCCAGCCACATCGATGATGCAGTTGAAGTCACCACCCAGGATGACCGGCTTGGAGGTGGCCAACAGCAGTGGGAGTTGCTGGAGGACTGCCAGCCGCTCACTTTTTACGGCCGGGGCGTACACATTAATAAGTCTGAGAGGGGTGTTTTTGTATTTCACGTCGACTACGAGGATGCGCCTGCCCACCACCTCCTTAACGTCGGAGATGGTGAAGTTGCCTCCCCGCAGCAGAATACCCAGGCCGGAGGAGTGGCAGTCGTTTCCTCCTGACCAGATTGATGGCCCGTGGGACCACCAGTTCGACCAGCGCCTGTAGTTGCTGAGGTGCGGAATTCCGCTCTCCTGCAGGAACAGTAGGTCAGCTTTCACATTTCCCAAATAGTTGAGTGTGGCTACACACCGCGAAGTATCTTTGATGCTTCGCACATTTATGGATGCAATTTTTAAACCCATTATAAAAAGGAAGATTTACCAGTCTCAAGAGTCCAGAGTCTATACTGTTGGCTGTTCCAGCTGTTGGATGTTCCCCAGCATGCCGGTGGTGCTATCAAACTTTAGCACAGTTGCAGGGCTGAGAAAACTGTTCTGGTCCGCACTGGCCCCGTGATTTTGATGCAAATGCATTGGGGGGGGGGGGGGGGTGTAGCCCTGGCGTTCGTTGTGGCAGTCAGTAGGTGTTGGGATTGCAGGCCGGTCTTCGCCTGGGTTGTTCCTGCTCGTTACTATCGGGGGTTGGTCTGTGACCTTGTTTTCTTCCCGGTCGGTGGTCTGGGGGGTCTGTACCTCCCGTTCCACGTTGGTGCTTTGCCTCTTTATTTGAGGCCGATTCTTGTCTTGTTTTCCTTCATCGGAGGAGGTGTCGGCGCTAAGTGCGCTGGCTGAAAGGTGTCGCTTTTTGCCACTCCCCCTCGGGGGGTTCTTCAGTTTGTTTTTTTGTTTTCTCTTTCGTTTGTCCCTGTTCACTGTTTCCCAGGGCTCTTTATTCTTTGTCCCATCCTCTTCCTCTTCCATTGACTGTTCCTCATCAGATGGGGCTGGGGTTGGGTTGTCAGGGCGTGCTGGGGCCTCCTCTTTTTGTTGGGGGCCCTTCTGTTGCTTTTCCACATTCTGTGCCGTGGTGTCTTTTTCGGTGGATGGTGTATGCACCTCCTCTCTGGTCGCCTTTTTAACTCCGCTGCTGATGATTTGTGCATATGTCGCCCCGCGTTTCGGGCAGGCCCTGTAAAGATGGCCGGCCTCCCCACACAGGTTGCAGCACTTGTCTTCCTTGCAGTCCTTAGTCATGTGTCCCTCCTGCCTGCAGTTTTTGCAGAAGGTCACACTGCAGTTTGCGGCAACATGCCCCGTTTTGCCACAGGTGTGGCATACTCGTGGCTGTCCCACGTAGTAGAGGTAGCCACGATTTACTCCAATAGCGAAACTGGAGGGGGGATGCAGGATGGTTCCGTTGCTGTCCATTCTTAGAGTCACCTTGATCTGGTGCTCACTTGTCCAGATGCCGAAGGTGTCTTTCACTTGCACGCTGTCACTTTTCAGCTCAGCGTACCTGGCGAGGAACGGGAGCACATCAGACACAGGGATGTGGGGGTTGTACGTGTGCAGTGTAACAACCCGATTTTGCTGCGATGTTAGCGTAAACAGAGGCTCCGCAGTCAGGATCGACAGGGGACTCTGGTTACCTTTTTCCTTGAAGACGTTCAAGAATTTGATGCACGCTGCGACGCTCTTGAAGGTGACATCAAAAAAAACATTGTTGGGGACGTTTTGCAAGCAGAAGATCTCTGTTGCTTTAAACCCACAACACTCGAGCAGCGCCCGCTTCACGAAGGGTTTCCGGTCCAAAGGTGACTCTCCTTCCGTTTTCTTCACTGTGACTCGGACAGTGTTTCGCACTCCCCAGCCTGGTGGTCGGGATGCAGCTGCATCCATAGCTCGTACGTTGGGTCTGAAACTGTATCAGCGTTAGGCCTAAACCAGAGGTTTAGGCCAGCATGTAGATCCACCAATAGCAGCCAAGCTCCAAACGTTTCCTCTTTGACGACTTCAATCCCTCAGATTTCTCCAATCCACGATCGACATCAAAATCCTCAGCTTCCCTTGATCAAAAGAGACTACACTTGATCTGAGTCAAAAGGTTTTGGGGACCAGTACCAAATGGCGCTCGCCCGAGGTCCGTGATTGAATCTCAAAGCCTCAGGTACCTTGGGACTCTGCACATTACAGTGAGGCTTACTGCCTCGCTCTAATATGCAGATCTGCCAAAAAAGTAATTGAATCATGCAAGGCGTTGCGAGCCAGGTAGATCCCGGGAGCGGAGTCTCCCGGTTTTCAACGACCACGCGGTGCCACGGCGAGCTGCTTTTCCAGCGTGGCCATAGGATCGCGCCCCAGATTTAACCAGAAATTTTGGTTAGATACTAGCTGTTTCTAATTTGAAGGAGGGGAGACTGCAGGCTTACACAGCCCATAAGATGATTGATTAATGGTACAATCAAGAATGTGTCAAATCAACCATTAGCTAAATAACAGGCTGGAGGGATTTTAATTTGAAAAGACACTCTTGACTAGAATTGGAACGTCATAAATGCGTGATCCAGGACTGGATCTGATACAATACCAAAAAGAGTGAAGATTAATTGTCGATGTGTTCTGAGAATATAACATGTGAAGAGGATAGGTCCAGAGCAGAGTTCACAAACGTGACGAAAAATTCTGGGACGTTATTCTGAACTTTAGTGAAAGCATAAAGTAAATTCTTTGTGCTAATTCATTCAATCAGCTTCTTATGGCGATAATGGCCGCAAATTAACGACCGGGTTGTGCCCGGCACGCATCTGGGCACTCCGGGTAAATAGCGGTAGAAGCCAAAATCGAGATTCGTGCAGGGCGCAAACTAGATTGAAAATCACTCGACCCACTCCTGATGGCGAGATCTGGATCGCGGCCAAAAATGGCGAGCACTTCATTAACCCTCATTTACATTCATTTCAATCTCATGAGCGAGATTGAAGTCGAATGTAACGGCCTGCAGGGAATGAGCCGACTCCCCAGCGAGAAATGACATGGGCGTCGTTTCGTACTCCTTTTAAAAAACGTGAAGCTGGCGCAGTGGCTGCTGAGGGGAAGTGAGGAGGTGAGGAGCCATTTCCATTTTGTGGCATGCAGCTCAAGGGCACCGAAGCTGCTCGCTCAGCACTCGGAGTGGGGGGGGGGGGGGTATTGGGCAATGTAGGTTGGGAGTCACCCTGGTCCGTTGGGGGGGGGGGGGTGCTTTGTGACGGTGAGGCCTTCAAGCTATCTTTATATATCTTTAAATATTGTGGAGATGCATAAGAGGGGCAACCACTGCTGCGGTCTGTCTGTCCTACCAAATACTTCCAGGACAGAGCGCTGCTGTGGCTTCTATGCTGAAAGTCAAATTCACTCCCTTGGTCTTTCAATGAGATAACAGACAGCATGTGCTGCAGAAGACTCCATCTACGGAGGGAGACAGTGCGGCACCTGTGCCACGTCCTCGCGGTCGTGACACTCCGTGGGGGAGGAGGACACATGCTCCTAGTGGGTGTGAAGGTCATTGCAGTCCTCAATCTTTATGCCACCAGTTCATTCCAGGGCTTGATCGGGGACCTGTGTGACATTTCTCAACCTACAGCCCACAGGTGCAGCTGAGAGGTCACAGATGCTCGTTATGAACAGGCACCGACTTTATCACCTTTACGTTAGACCAGGCTCAGCAAGATGCCCCAGCTGCAGGATTTGCTGTCATCGCTGGGATGCCCAAGGTCCAGGGGGCAATCAATGGCACACATATCACCCTGCACACAGAGGAGCATAAGGGAGTGCCCTTTATTAACAGGAAGGAGTTCAACTTACTGAATGTTCAACTCTTGCGCGACCATCATGCAATATTCCAGCAATAGTACTGAAGACTTGTGGTCCAGGACTTGCTGCACCCCTAGCCCAGCTGTTCCAATGTAGCTACAACACTGGCATCTACCCGGCAATGTGGAAAATTACCCAGGTGTGTCCTGTATACAAGAAACAGACAAATGAAACCCAGCCAATTGGGCGGTACGGTAGTGCAGTGATTAGCACTGTTGCTTCACAGCGCCAGGGACTTGGGTTCGACTACTGGCTTGGGTCACTGTCTGTGCGGAGTCTGCATATTCTCCCCATGCCTGCGTGGGTTTCCTCCGGGTGCTCCGGTTTCCTCCCACAAGTCCCGCAAGACGTGCTTGTTAGGTGAATTGGACTTTCTGAATTCTCCCTTTATGTACCCGAACAGGCGACGGAATGTGGCGACTAGGGGCTTTTCACAGTAACTTCATTGCAGTGTTAATGTAAGCCTACTTGTGACACTAATAAAGGATTTTTTATTTTTTATTTTACCGTCCTATCAGTCTATTCTCCATCATCAGCAAACTGTTGGAAGGAGTCATCAACAATGAACAAAGAACAAAGAACAAAGTAAAAATACAGCCCAGGAACAGGCCCTTCGGCCCTCCAAGCCTGCGCCGACCATGCTGCCCGTCTAAACTAAAATCTTCTATACTTCCGGGGTCCGTATCCCTCTATTCCCATCCTATTCATGTATTTGTCAAGATGCCCCTTAAACGTCACTATTGTCCTTGCTTCCACCACCTCCTCCGGCAGCGAGTTCCAGGCACCCACTATCCTCTGTGTAAAAAACTTGCCTCGTACATCTCCTCTCAACCTTGCCCCTCCCACCTTAAACCTATTACTATCCACTCTGTCTATGCCCCTCATAATTTTGTAGACCTCTATCAGGTCACCGCTCAATCTCCTTCGTTCCAGTGAGAACAAACCAAGTTTATTCAACCTCTCATCATAGCTAATGCCCTCCATACCAGGCAACATTCTGGTAAATCTCTTCTGCACCCTCTTTAAAGCCTCCACATCCTTCTGGTAGTGTGGCAACCAGAATTGAACACTCTACTCCAAGTGCGGTGGAACTAAGGTTCTCTACAGCTGCAACATGACTTGCCAATTTTTATACGCAATGCCCCGGCCAATGAAGGCAAGCATGCCGTATGCCTTCTTGACTACCTTCTCCACCTGTGTTACCCCTTTCAGTGACCTGTGGACCTGTACACCAAGATCTCTCTGACTGTCAATACTCTTGAGGGTTCCACCATTCACTGTATATTCCCTACCTGTATTAGACCTTCCAAAATGCATTACCTCACATTTGTCCGGATTAAACTCCATCTGCCATCTCTCCGCCCAAGTCTCCAAACAATCTAAATCCTGCTGTATCCTCTAACAGCCCTCATCGCTATACGCAATTCCACCAATCTTTGTGTCGTCCGCAAACTTACTAATCAGACCAGTTACATTTTCCTCCAAATCATTTATATATACTACGAACAGCAAAGGTCCCAGCACTGATCCCTGCGGAACACCACTAGTCACAGCCCTCCAATCAGAAAAGCCCCCTTTCATTGCTACTCTCTACCTTCTATGACCTAGCCATTTCTGTATCCATCTGCTATCAAGCGGCACATACTCAGCAATGACCTGCTCACTGACGTTCAGTGTGGGTTCCACCAGGGTCACTGAGCTCTGACTTTGTTGCAACCTTGATTCAAAAATGGATAAAAGAGCTGAACTCCAGAGGTGAGGTGAGAGTGACTGCCCTTGACATCAAGGCAGTATAAACTGGAGCCAATGGGAACCAGGGGAAAGCTCTCCAGTGGTTGGAGTCATATCTGGCACAAAGGAAGATCACTGTGATGGTTGGAGGTCAATCATCTCAGCTCCAGGACATCACTGCAGGAGTTCCTCAGGGAAGTGTCCTAAACCCAACCATCTTCAGCTGCTTCATCAATGATCTCCCTTCCATCATAAGGTCAGAAGTCAGATGTTTGCGGATGACTGCACAATGGTCAGCACCATTCACGAATCCTCACACACTGAAGCAGTCCATTTTCCAAATGCAGCAAGACCTGGACAATATCCAGGCTTGGGCTGACAAGTGGCAAATTACATTCATGCCACACAAGTGCCAGGCAATGACCGTCTCCTGCAAGAGAGGATCTAACCATCACCGCTTGACATTCAATGTCATTACCATCACTGAATCCCCCACAATCAGCATCCTGGGGATTACCATTGATCAGAAACTGAACTGGACTAGCCACATTAATACTGTGGCAACCAGGACAGGTCAAAGGCGAGGATCCTATGACGAGTAACTCCCCTCCTGACCCCTCAAAAGCCTGTCCACCATCTACAAGGCACAAGTCAGGAGTGTATTGGAATACCCTCCACTTGCTTCAACAACACACACGACTGTGTGGCAAAATTTGGCTCCAACTCCATCGACAGGTTTACTGATGACACAACTGTAGTGGGTCGAATCTCAAACAACAATGAGTCTGAGTACAGGAGGGAGATAGAGAACCGAGTGGAGTGGTGTAGCGACAATCTCTTCCTCAATATAAACAAAACTAAAGGGTTGGTCATTGACTTCATGAAGCAGAGTATCATACAAACCCTGTCTGCATCAATGGTGTCGCGGTGGAGATGGTTGACAGCTTCAAATTCCTAGGTGTGCACATCACCAACAATCTGTCCTGGTCCACCCACGTTGACGTTACAACCAAGAAAGCACATCAGCGCCTATACTTCCATACTAAAAAAATTCAGCATGTCCACATTGACTCTTACCAATTTTTGCAGATGCACCATAGAAAGCATCCTATCTGGCTGCTTCACAGATTGGTATGTCAACTGCTCTGCCCAAGACCGTAAGAAACTTCAGAGAGTCATAAACACAGTCCAGTCCATCACACAAACCCACCTCCCATCCATTGACTCTATCAACACCTCTTTCTGCTTTGGGAAAGCGGGCAACATAATCAAAGACCCCTCCCACCTCCTCTCTTCCAACTTCTTTCATTGGGCAGGAGATACAAAAGTCTGAGAACATGCACAACAGATTCAAAAACAGCTTCTTCCCTGCGGTTACCAGACTCCTAAATGATTCTCTTATGGATTGAACTGATCTCTTCACACATCTTCTCTACTGAGTAGTACCACACTCCATATGCTCACCCGATGCCTGTATGTATTTACATTGTGTATCTATTGTATGTTCTATGTTGTTTCATGTATGGAACGATCTGTCTGGACTGTAAGCAGAAAATACTTTTCACTGTACCTCGGTACATGTGACAAGAAATCAAATTCATATTCAATGCAATTCAAGAAGCTGGACATCTTCCAGGGCAAAGCAGCCCGCCAAATTGTAATGGCGAGAATCTAGTGGGGGCTCATTTTTGACACTCAGTGCCATTGAATACAGGCCGTGATCTCGCCAACGCAGCCATCAAGAAACATCGCGCCAAACCCGCCCAAAATGCCTCTTAGAAATGTTTCGATTGAATCACGGCCCTTTTGTGTTTCAGATGTGATTGAAATGTCATACCAGACAAGGAACTATCAATTGAGTTTATTTGTTAACTACACCTTTTGTGCATGCTGGACATGTTAAAGGAGACCACTTTGCAACTCAGCAGGGTCCCATTCTTGACCTGACTTGATAAGTATAGTTTTATCAAGGAGTAAGTTCTATTAGCAGATTTAGGAGCACAGTCAAAATCCTAATGCCATGGTGGGGCACCTCATTTATTTATTGGGATACATTCCTCCATAAAGCACAGAAAGAGTGCGAACATTGATTACAAGAGACTTAGACAGGTGTGTAATAAAGTGGAAGAAGAAGATTCCAAATATTGCCCCAGTGTATAAACACAGAAAAGGAATGGTATGCTATATCATGTGTTATTTTTAATGGGATATGGGCATTGCTGGCTAGGCCAGCATTTATTGCCCATCCCTAGTTGCCCTTCAGGAGGTGGTGGTGAGCCGCCTTCTTGAACAGCTTCAGTCCCTGAGATGTAGGTACACCCACAGTGCAGTTAGGGAGGAAATTCAAGGATTTTGACCCAACAACAGTGAAGGGACAGCGATATATTTCTAATTCAGGATGGTGCGTGGCTTGGAGCAGAAACCCCAGTTGGTGGTGTTCCCAGGAAGCTGTTGCTCTTGATAAATGCAAATTACAGGGGATGCTGGAATCAGAATGTCTACCTTATCTAAGCCTGTCATTACCTTGTACATCTTTATCAAATCGCCCCTCAATCTCCGGTGCTCCCAGGAGCACAACCTCAGTCTTTCTGACCCAACCTTATAACTAACCGTCCCCCCATTCTACCACCCCACCCCGGAACCATTCTTGAAAATCTCTTCTAAACCCTCCCAAAGACCTTGACACCTTTCCTGAAGTGTGGTTACCTGAACGTGTTTGCAATTCTCTTGTTGGGGCGTAATCGCAGCTTTATAATGGTTCAGCATAACCTCCTTGCTTTTGTACACAATGGTTCCTTTTAAGAAGACCAAGATCCTCACGCTTTGCTAACCACTCTACCAAAGGTCCGATAACTCTGCAAACTCATTTCAAGGCACACTTTCATGCATAGTTGTCAGAACTACAGTGTCAAGTATAACATGAAAGCACATTCATCTACTTTTCCGGCTGAATGTGAATCAAGATGATTCTGAAGCTCAGATAACAAACCTTGTACAGAGGGAATAGCCTTAGATTATATTCATGCTTTACAATTTTAATCAAAAACAAGGATTTTCTGAATTCCTGCATTACTAATAGGGAAAAAACAAGCAACCCCTATCCAGGGAATAATGTTAAAAGAATATTTTATCTGCATTATTCCTTAAATTATAATAAGAACATAATAAGAACTAGGAGCAGGAGTGGGCCATCTGGCCCCTCGAGCCTGCTCCGCCATTCAATGAGATCATGGCTGATCTTTTGTGGACTCAACTCCACTTTCCGGCCCGAACACCATAACCCTTAATCCCTTTATTCTTCAAAAAACTATCTATCTTTATCTTAAAAACATTTAATGAAGGAGCCTCAACTGTTTCACTGGGCAGGGAATTCCATAGACTCACAACCCTTTGGGTGAAGAAGTTCCTCCTCAGCTCAGTCCTAAATCTACTTCCCCTTATTTTGAGGCTATGCCCCCTAGTTCTGCTTTCACCTGCCAGTGGAAACAACTTGCCCGCATCTATCCTATCTATTCCCTTCATAATCTTATATGTTTCTATAAGATTCCCCCCTCATCATTCTAAATTCCAACGAGTACAGTCCCAGTCTACTCAACCTCTCCTCGTAATCCAACCCCTTCAGCTCTGGGATTAACCTAGTGAATCTCCTCTGCACACCCTCCAGCGCCAGTACGTCCTTTCTCAGGTAAGGAGACCAAAACTGAACACAATACTCCAGGTGTGGCCTTATACAATTGCAGCATAACATCCCTAGTCTTAAACTCCATCCCTCTAGCAATGAAGGACAAAACTCCATTTGCCTTCTTAATAACCTGTTGCACCTGTAAACCACCTTTTTGCGACTTATTTATGATACCGTGATGATTTGGGTTTTTTCCCGAAAGTTTTGGGTAGAATGCCATGTAGTTGTTACTAAAGAAGGAAGATGCCTGTCAGAATGTCTTACAGTTGTCTCGGATTGTATCCAATTTGATCAATGAAATCTTCTGATGCCTTAGCTGTTATTTTCAAGATTCAGAACTCCTCCTGGGATCAGATACAGTGAAAGCAGATTGTCAGGTATCTGTGCAAACTTTGAACATGTGAGAACACCAGGGGTGGTATTATTATTTACACAAATATTTTCTCAGAGCTGTGAATGTACCACAAGACCAGTCTCCATAGAATCATAGCTAGTTAATGCACAGAGGAAGGCCATCAACCCATCACAACTGAAGTTCCTCATCTCTGCAGCTAACCTTATTAATCTTTTCTCCACCCTCACTAATGCCTTGATATTCTTCCTGACTTACATCACGTTTCTCTTTAATTCTTAAAGTATTTCAATTCTGTACTATCACAAAGCAAGAATATTTGATTATTTTTCAATTCCATTAACAGCCACAGCCATAAGATTCAAATAAACCAGAGAGATAGGGTGTGATTCAACGGGAAAGAATCGATGACCGTTTTTGAGTGCGTTTAGCGGGCTGCTTCTTGGTGGCTGCAGCCCCGAGAAAGACCGCGCTATTCAATGGCATTTCGCTGAGGCAGCACTTAGGTTATTTACTGTTGGTGAGCCCTCCCTCCCCTTGTCAGCATATCCACCCCTTCCCCCGCCATTTCGACACTCCCTCTCCCCGCCCACCGCGTGGAGCCCCCCGTAACATTCCCTCACCTCCACCCCCCCTCCATCTGGTAAGGCCCCCCCAGGCCCGGTCCCTGGCACGGCCAACCTGGCATCCTGGCAGCATCACCATGACACTCTAGCAGTGCCAAGATGCCCAGATGCCAGAGAGAGAGTGCAAGGGTGCACCACCCTCCTGCCCTCTCCCCAACCTCCCAGGTGTCAGAAACCCATCAAGGTGCCATAATGACTGGTCCACGTTTGTGGAAATCGGGACTAAATGACACCCTGGCGAGGTCTCCCAGGCACAGTCGTTAGGTCCCAGGCACTGGGAGAGTCCTGTGGGTGCATATTTAAATGAACCATTGACATTTAAATATGCAGACCTGGATCACACCCCCAGTGAGGGTGAGATCACGCCCAGTGAGGGTGAGATCACGCCCAGCGAGGGTGAGGTCACGCCCAGTGAGGGTGAGGTCACGCCCAGTGAGGATGAGATCACGCCCAGTGAGGGTGAGGTCACGCCCAGTGAGGATGAGATCACGCCCAGTGAGGATGAGATCACGCCCAGTGAGGGTGAGATCATGCCCGGTGAAGGTGAGATCACGCCCAGCGAGGGTGAGGTCACGCCCAGTGAGAGTGAGATCACACCCAGTGAGGGTGAGATCCAGATCACGACTTCTTGCGAGATTTTGTAAATCTCACGAGGCATTTCGGGTATCGCAACTCTCGTGTGAGGCCTCTTGCAAGATTGTACAGCCTCGTCCCAACACCAAGTTGGGCGAGACGAGGCCACTAAATCGGGCCCATAAACTCAATTCAGTAGCTGGACATTTATAGAGGAAAAAAGATATTAAGAAACGAACCATTTCCCGAGGGAACATGACTGATAATTTCCTTTAATGTCACTGACAATGTGAATAGAGCTTCCTGTATTCCAGCATCAGACACAAGCCACTCAGCCCAATAAGGCATTACTCCAGATCAGCTTCCTCACATCTTACTTGGTCTCACCCTATGAACATACTCTTCTATTCCTTTCTCCAGCTTGTACCCATCAAACTTCCCCTTAAATATATTTATGTATTCAACAACTCCTCGTGCTTTGGCGATGTGGTGATCTCTGTAGGTGCATGCACACAAGGGGTTAATGGATAGATAGCAGCACCACATGATCAGCAGAGGGCCGGACCAACAGGGGTATAAAGGGCAGCCACACGGGGTCTCTGTCTCTCGGGTGTGCTGTGAACAGGGAAACATCAGAATCACATTGATAGTGGAGTTACATTTAGTTACAATTGTTAAATCTTGTTATCCAATTCCTAGTTCCCATGTTAAGGTAAAGAACTCAAGCATTAATAGTTATACTCAATAAACCTTTGTTGTTACTGGACGAGTTTGAGTCTTCTTCAACAGATTCAGGGAACCTCACTTCAGATTGAGTAACACGTGTTATCGACCACGCAGGTAACACTACAGGCAAGATCCACATTCTCAGCAAATATTAATAACATTTGTAGTGCATACTCTTCATTTCCAAATTCTAACCACTTTGAATAAAGAGATTTGTCCTGTGTTTCTTACTGGATTGATTTGTGACTACTTTAGTATTTATGATGCTTAGCTTTGGTCTCTGTTCTATGGGAATAGTGTAGATGGGCTTTAGAGTGGTTTCACAGGTCGGCGCAACATCGAGGACCGAAGGGCCTGTACTGCGCTGTAATGTTCTATGTTTGCCATAATAATAATCTTTATTATTATCACAAATAGGCTTACATTAACACTGCAATGAAGTTACTGTGGAAATCCACACTCCGGCGCCTGTTCGGGTACACTGAGGGGAAATTCAGAATGTCTAATTCCCCTAACAAGCACATCTTTCGGGACTTGTGGGAGGAAACCGGAGCACCCGGAGGAAACCCACCCAGACATGGCACATTTTCCAAACACATCCTAAAATGGGCTAAAATACAAAATTCTCTGCAGAAAGGGTAAAGTACTAAAATACTATCCCTAAAACCAGCAGGAAGGAAGAATAAAGCTCTGTAAACACTAACATGTACAATAGCAAATACTAATATTAGCAATAGCTTCAGGGTGACATTAATTAACACGACATAGCTAAATATAAATTGAATGTGAGCAGTGGATAGCTTTCTTGTTGATCAAGATTTCTATTCATGTTCATTGTTGATAACAGAATATTGAAGCAAATTAGATTCATTCCCTGGTTGCCAAGTCTAAAGTCTCCAAACCTTTCAGTTAGATTCAGTCCTGCATATCACTTCCAGGCATCAGTTAATTTTGTATAAATTGTGCAATATTTCACTGTGTCCATTATTCTACAGTATGAGAAAAACTAAATTTGTTTTCCATCGAAAAAAAATCCTGTTCTATTTTTCTTGTGGAAATTTCCAATAAAAGGATTTATTTTTTAAAAAGTATATTGGGAACAGCGACTGTGAGAGAATATTTGTGCCATTGTGAAAAATTAATCAGTTCCTACACATTCATTTACATTTATTATAGCTACCAGATTTCATATTCCAATATCTGATCTCTAAGTACGGGTTTAAGAATTACATTAGACCATTATGGCCTCTTCTTAAATGTCTGGCAGCAGCAGGCAATCAGTTATCCATGTATATGGAGATTACAACATTGTGAATCCGTGCCCCAGGGGATGTGTTACAATGCCAGGATGCTGATTCCATGGGTTCTAATACTTAAAGAATCATAGAATCCCTACAGTGCAGAAGGAGGCCATTCAGCCCATCAAGTCTGCACCGACCCTTTGAAAGAACATCCTATCTAGATCCACTCTCCCGCCCTATCCCTGTATCCCACCAACCCGCACATCCCTGGACACTAATGGGCAATTTATCACGGCCAATCCAGCTAACCTGCACATGTGGGAGGAAACCGGAGCATCTGGAAGAAGCCCACGTAGACAGGGGGAGAATGTGCAGACTCCACACAGATAGTCATCCAAGACCAGATGCGAACCTGGGCCCCTGGCGTTATGAGGTAGCAGTGCTAACCACTGTGCCACTGTGCCACCCATATTCTACTGAACATTCCACTCATATTCCATTGGGATTTTCCATTGTAACTTTATTTCTATAACATAGGGATAATCTTAACTTTCTGTGAGAGGATAAAATGGTTGACAGCAAAACAGAAGCGCGTTTTACTTTTCTTGAGAGTTTTATTTCTATAGATATAAGAATCTCAGGGAATACCCAACACAAGATTGGCTGCATCACCTCAACGTTCTACAAACTACAGCAGTGAGTATTTGACAACAAAGACCTCCACAAGTCAACAAAAGTGACAGTGTACAGAGCAGTTGTCACTACACTCCTGTACTGCAGTGAGACCTGGACTGTGTATCAGCAACATCTCAGAGCGTTAGATAACAGTAATGCTGCCACCACCCCCCTCTGGATTCAATGGAAGGTCCATTGAACAAACATCAGTGTCCTTCTTGAAGGCACGTCCACAGCTTTCAGGCAAAACTCTAGTAAAAACAACTTCGCTGGCCTGGGCACTGAAAACCATTTCCCCACCAGGTCCTGTTTTCTCAACTCTCAAATGGGCAACGTTCCAGGGGGACAAAGACCCTCTGAAACTCTCCTTGACACACGGTACCAGTGACATTAATGATTGGGAGGAGCTTGGGAACAATCGTTCAAGGTGGCGACAACATGTCTATCAAAATACTTTGAGTCACAACATTTCAATAGTGAGACAGAGTGGCGGCAGGGAAGGAAAGGATTGGAAGCAAATCCTGTACTCCGGATCCCACTGCCTCATGGGACGTTCTGTCCCATTTGCACAAGGATCTGCAGCTCGAGAACCAGCCTATTCAGTCACATGAAGGCCCATGGCTGAAACTCATGACCTTGAGTAGATGTCATCCTCAAATCATAGATTCCAAGAATTTTCCAACAACCGATATGAGGCTAACTGGTCTTATAATTCCTGGTTTTCCTCTCTCACCTTTCTTAAATACTTAAGTGACATGCAGGATTTTCCAATCTAAAGGAATGTTCCCAAATCGAGAGGACATTGGAAGGAATCTACAATATTCTCATGCATCTAGCTACTTTTCCAACCCTGTGATGGAATCAAGCCTGAGCATTTGTTACTCTTTAGTGCCAATATTTTCTTGCAGGCGGCCATTGGTGCACAGTGGTTAGCACCGTTGCTTCACAGCGCCAGGGTCCCAGGTTCGATTCCCGGCTTGGGTCACTGTCTGTGCGGAGTCTGCACGTTCTCCCCGTGTCTGCGTGGGTTTCCTCCGGGTGCTCCGGTTTCCTCCCACAAGTCCCGAAAGACGTGCTGTTAGGTGAATTGGACATTCTGAATTCTCCCTCTGTGTACCCGAACAGGCGCCGGAGCGTGGCAACTTGGGAATTTTCGCAATAACTTCATTGCAGTGTTAATGTAAGCCTACTTGTGGCACTAGTAAGTATTATTATTATTCATTGCTGTTACTTTGCTTTTGTTCATTTTGATGAGACCCTGTCTCCGATTCTGTAATGATTTCTTTGGTGTTTCTGTCATGTTGGCCTCTTCCTCTGCCTTTAGTACTGACATCAATTAATTATTCAATATGCCTGCCAATTCTTTATTTACATCGACAATATTACCATTAGAAGTTCAAAGGGGCTCACATTACTCCTGACTACCCTCTGTTTGCTCACATAATTATTAAAAATATCTGTGTTGATTTGGTCCTTGCAAGTTTATTTCATACTCCCTTTAGCCTCCACTGTTTATTTTGTCCTGAATGTTCAGTAGAATATGGGTGGCACAGTGGCACAGTGGTTAGCACTGCTACCTCATAATTATTTTGTCCTCTTTTGTTCTTTGTAACATCTTCATTTGTCAGAATCTGTGCTTTTTGTACTTTGAGTGCTTTTTCTTTTTGTTTTAAGTTCTCTTACCTTTTTATGTCATTTAATTTATTTTTGGCAGGTGGAGCTCTTGCTCATCAGCTACATGGCCCCCTCCCATTAACCCTGGACATGCTACTCTCCCATGGCTCTTAACATTAGCCCCTTTTAATAACCCTCGTGAGACTCATGGGGACACCACAACTGAGCTCCTCCTGTGGCCCATGGACTACGAGCTCACCCGCTAGTGGGCAGAGGCCCATCAGTAGAAATCACCTCTTAAAAGCCGGCCCAGACTGGGACCGTCTAGAATGGTTGTCCCGTTTGCGACCTTGGAGCTGTAAGTCGCATTGCCGCCTATACTTTTGTTGTCGAATTAAACTTTGTTTGGCTTTACCCTCTCGGGCCTCCTGAGCTTTTATACTGGTGCCGAGAAAATGAACGGCTGTGATCCTGGACGCCCTGATCACAGCGGAATTTCCCAGCCCAGGAACAAGGGTGATGAGGCTTTAAAGCTGCCACGTTTCAGAAGGCTACTGGCCTATGACGCAGGCATAGAAGACTGGACCCAGTATACCAACTGGATGCTGTATTCCTTCCAGGTGAATGGTATTATGGGAGATGACCAGCAAAATGTAATACTCCTGACCGCCTGCGGGGCCCCAACATTCAGTGTCATCAAAAGCCTCACCTTGTGGCCCCAAACTGAAGAACCTTCAGCAAACCCATGGAACTCGTTGCGAATCATTAGGACCCCAAGCCATCGGTAATCAAACAGAGATACTGCTTTAATATGGCCGTGCAAACCCTTGGGAAATTGGTTACAGAGTTTTTGATGCACCTCCACAAGTTCTCCGAGCATTATGACTTTGTCCCATCCCTCCCTGAGATGTTGAGAGATCAGTTGGTGTGTGGCATAAACTTAAATAGAAACATACATAGAAAATAGAAGCAGTAGGAGGCCATTCGGCCCTTCGAGCCTGCTCCACCATTCACTTATGATCATGGCCGATCAGCAAGTTCAATACCCTGATCCCCCCCCGCCCCCCCCCATACCCCTTGATCCCTTTAGCCCCAAGAGCTATGTTTAATTCCTTCTTGAAATTACATGTTTTGGCCTCAACTACTTTCTGTGGTAGTGAATTCCACAGATTCACCATCTCTGGGTGAAGAAGTTTCTCCTCATGGTACGGCAACTCAAAGGAACCAGCCTTGGATCGAGAATGTTGTCGCTCTCCCGCGAGAACGTGGAAACGAAGGTTCAGGAACTCGAGGCTTCTATGGACTATGATGTGCGCAATGTGGCCGGTCCCCATTCCGATGAGCAACGTCCCCCAAGGATAGGATTTACACAACTCAGCCCCCTCCACAAATGCGCTGTGGTCAGGCCCACAGGCTAAGGGCCCCCATAGCCTGATGGGACATTTCCCCAGTGGACAGAGAGGAATGCTCACATCAGTGCTGCACTTGCTGTTCCAGTACCGTGGCAGTCGAGGCCACCAGAATCGCCAATGAACGCGTTACCCTGGCCAGGTGGCACAAGCACTCCAAGCTGGGGCTTTGCACATTGCCCTACCCGAGGAAGTCCTGCATCTTGCGGGACTTACATTGCGGATACCCGGAGGTTTCTAAAGTGGAGATGCTCGCCAGGAGTTATGTGTGGTGGCCAGGGCTCGACGGCAACATTGAGCGACTAGTGTAGAATTGTGCGGCTTGCCAGGAGCACCAGAAGCACCTCCATCAGCCTCGCTCCACCCGTGGGAGTGGCCTGCAGGTCTCCGGGTACTTTGCCGGGCCCTTCCTGGGGGTCAATGTTTCTGTTCTGGATCGCTGCCCACTCAAGATGGATGAGCGTGCACTGAACCTCTTCCACCACTTCGCCACCGTAGAGAAGTTATGTCAGTACTTCAGCACCCACAGAATTCCAGAGGTGATTGCCATTGACAATGTGTGGTAATCACGACTGTTGTATTGTATATACTGCATACGAGGTTCAGACAGGGCGTTGGAGGGATACAAGATAGCCAGGAGGGAACTGAAGAAAGGGATTAGGAGAGCTAAGAGAGGGCATGAACAATCTTTGGCGGGTAGGATCAAGGAAAACCCCAAGGCCTTTTACACATATGTGAGAAATATGAGAATGACTAGAGCGAGGGTAGGTCCGATCGAGGACAGTAGCAGGAGATTGTGTATTGAGTCTGAAGAGATAGGAGAGGTCTTGAACGAGTATTTTCTTCTGTATTTACAAATGAGAGGGGCCATATTGTTGGAGAGGACAGTGTGAAACAGACTGGTAAGCTCGAGGAAATACTTGTTAGGAAGGAAGATGTGTTGGGCATTTTGAAAAACTTGAGGATAGACAAGTCCCCCGGGCCTGACGGGATATATCCAAGAATTCTTTGGGAAGCAAGAGATGAAATTGCAGAGCCGTTGGCAATGATCTTTTCGTCCTCACTGTCAACAGGGGTGGTACCAGGGGATTGGAGAGTGGTGAATGTCGTGCCCGTTCAAAAAAGGGACTAGGGATAACCCTGGGAATTACAGGCCAGTTAGTCTTACTTTGGTGGTAGGCAAAGTCATGGAAAGGGTACTGAAGGATAGGATTTCTGAGCATCTGGAAAGACACTGCTTGATTAGGGATAGTCAGCACGGATTTGTGAGGGGTAGGTCTTGCCTTACAAGTCTTATTGAATTCTTTGAGGAGGTGAATAAGCATGTGGATGAAGGTAAAGCAGTGGATGTAGTGTACATGGATTTTAGTAAGTCATTTGATAAGGTTCCTCATGGTAGGCTTCTGCAGAAAGTAAGGAGGCATGGGATAGTGGGAAATTTGGCCAGTTGGATAACGAACTGGCTAACCGATAGAAGTCAGAGAGTGGTGGTGGATGGCAAATATTCAGCCTGGATCCCAGTTACCAGTGGCGTACCGCAGGGATCAGTTCTGGGTCCTCTGCTGTTTGTGATTTTCATTAATGACTTGGATGAGGGAGTTGAAGGGTGGGTCAGTAAATTTGCAGACGATACGAAGATTGGTGGAGTTGTGGATAGTGAGGAGGGCTGTTGTCGGCTGCAAAGAGACATCGATAGGATGCAGAGCTGGGCTGAGAAGTGGCAGATGGATTTTAACCCTGAAAAGTGTGAGGTTGTCCATTTTGGAAGGACAAATATGAATGCGGAATACAGGGTTAACGGTAGAGTTCTTGGCAATGTGGAGGAGCAGAGAGATCTTGGGGTCTATGTTCATACATCTTTGAAAGTTGCCACTCAAGTGGATAGAGCTGTGAAGAAGGCCTATGGTGTGCCAGCGTTCATTAACAGAGGGATTGAATTTAAGAGCCGTGAAGTGATGATGCAGCTGTACAAAACCTTGGTACGGCCACATTTGGAGTACTGTGTACAGTTCTGGTCGCCTCATTTTAGGAAGGATGTGGAAGCTTTGGAAAAGGTGCAAAGGAGATTTACCAGGATGTTGCCTGGAATGGAGAGTAGGTCTTACAAGGAAAGGTTGAGGGTGCCAGGCCTTTTCTCATTAGAACGGAGAAGGATGAGGGGTGTCTTGAGAGAGGTTTATAAGATGATCAGGGGAATAGATAGAGTAGACAGTCAGAGACTTTTTCCCCGGGTGGAACAAACCATTACAAGGGGACATAAATTTAAGGTGAATGGTGGAAGATATAGGGGGGATGTCAGAGGTAGGTTCTTTACCCAGAGAGTAGTGGGGGCATGGAATGCACTGCCTGTGGAAGTAGTTGAGTCGGAAACATTAGGGACCTTCAAGCAGCTATTGGATAGGTACATGGATTACGGTAAAATGATATAGTGTAGATTTATTTGTTCTTAAGGGCAGCACGGTAGCATTGTGGATAGCACAATTGCTTCACAGGTCCAGGGTCCAAGGTTCTATTCCGGCATGGGTCACTGTCTGTGCGGAGTCTGCACATCCTCCCCGTGTCTGCGTGGGTTTCCTCCGGGTGCTCCGGTTTCCTCCCACAGTCCAAAGATGTGCAGGTTAGGTGGATTGGCCATGATAAATTGCCCTTAGTGTCCAAAATTGCCCTTCTGGACTCCGGGAGCACTGAGACCTTCATCCACCCCGATACGGTAAGGCACTGCTCCCTCATGGTACACCCCATCAACCAGAGAATCTCCCTGGCCTCCGGATCCCACTCCGTGGTGATCCGGGGGTATTGCACCGCCACCCTCACCATCCAGGGCATAGAGTTCAGCGGCTTCCGGCTCTACGTCCTCCCCAACCTCTGCGCTGCCTTGCTACTTGGCCTGGACTTCCAGTGCAACCTCCAGAGTCTAACCCTGAAATTTGGCGGGCCCCAACCACCCCTTACTGTATACGGCCTCTCGGCCCTTACGGTCGACCCACCTTCCGTTTGCGAACCTCACCCCGGATTGCAAACCCGTCGCCACCAGGAGCAGATGGTACAGTGCCCAGGACAGGACCTTCATCAGGTCTGAGGTCCAGCAGCTGCTGTGGGAAGGTGTCATTGATGCCAGCAACAGCCCCTGGAGAGCCCAAGTGGTAGTGGTGAAAACTGGGGAGAAAAACAGGATGGTTGTTGACTACAGTCAGACCATCAATCGGTACACACAGCTCGACGCGTACCCCCTCCCACGCATATTTGATATGGTCAATCAGATTGCACAGTACCGGGTCTTCGCAACAGTGGACCTAAAATCTGCCTACCACCAGTTCCCCATCCGTAAGGCGGACCGCCCATACACTGCGTTTGAAGCCTTTACCATTTTCTTAGGGTTTCCTTCGGCGTCACTAACGGGGTCTCGGTCTTCCAATGGGAGATGGACCGAATAGTTGACCGGTACGGACTGTGGGCCACTTTCCCTTACCTGGATAACGTCACCATCTGCGGCCACGACCAGCAGGACCACGACGCTAACCTTTCCAAATTCCTCCACACCGCCAAACTCAACCTAACCTACAACAAGGAGAAGTGTGTGTTCAGCATGAACCGATTAGCCATCCTCGGCTATGTGGTTCAGAACGGCGTTCTAGGGCCCGACCCCGATTGCATGCGCCCCCTCATGGAACTCCCCCTTCCCCACTGCCCCAAGGCCCTTAAACGATGCCTGGGGTTCTTCGCGTACTACGCCCAGTGGATCCCTAACTATGCGGACAAGGCCCGCCCACTTATCCACACCACAGTTTTTCCCCTGATGGCCGAGGCTCACCAGGCCTTCAACCGTATCAAGGCCGATATCGCCAAGGTCGCGATGCACGCGGTCGACAAGACGCTCCCTTTCTAAGTCAAGAGCGATCCATCAGACGTCGCCCTGGCCGCCATCCTCAACCAGGCAGGCAGGCCCGTGGCATTCTTTTCCCGCACCCTCCATGCCTCCGAAATTCGGCTCTCCTCTGTCAAAAAGGAGGCCCAAGCTATCGTTGAAGCTGTGCGGCATTGGAGGTATTACCTGGCCGGCAGGAGATTCACTCTCCTCACTGACCAACGGTGGATGAGGTCAGATGAGGTCGACACTCGACTCCCCCATTCTCTCACACACTCTACCCCCCCATTCTCTCTCACACACCCTTCATGTTTAACACACAGCGTGGCATGATCAAAAATGATAAGATCTTGAGGTGGAGGATCGAGCTCTGCACTACAATTACGAGATTTCGTATTGCCCCGGTAAGCTCAACGAGCCCCCCGATGCCCTGTTCCGATGTACATGTGCCAGCGCACAAGTGGACCGACTCCGGACCCTGCACGACGATCTCTGTCACTCAGGGGTCACCCACTTTTATCACTTCATTAAGGCCCAGAATCTGCCCTACTCCATCGAGGAAGTCAGGGCTATCACCAGAGACTGCCAGGTCTGCGCGGAGTGTAAACCGCACTTCTACCGGCCAGACCGTGAGCGCCTGGTGAAGGCCTCCCGCCCCTTTGAACGCCTCAGTGTGGACTTCAAAGGGCCCCTCCCCTCCACCGACCGCCACACGTATTTTCTTAATGTGGTCGACAAATATTCAAGATTCCCCTTCGCCATTCCATGCCCCGATATGACGTCTGCCACCATCATCAAAGCCCTCAACACCATCTCCGCTCTGTTCGGTTTCCCCGCCTCTGTCCACAGCAACTGGGGATCCTCATTTATGAGCGATGTGCTGCGCCAGTACCTGCTCAACAGGGTCATTGCCTCGAGCAGGACGACCAGCTACAACCCCCGGGGAAACGGGCAGGTGGAGCGGGAGAATGGGACGGTCTGGAAGACCGTCCAGCTGGCCCTACGGTCCAGAGATCTCCCAGCCTCCCGCTGGCAGGAGGTCCTCCTCGACGCCCTTCACTCCATTCGGTCGCTCCTGTGCACGGCGACTAACGAAACTCCCCATGAATGTCTCTTTGGCTTCCCCAGGAAGTCCACCTCCGGTGTTTCGCTCCCAACCCGGCTGGCAGCTCCAGGACCCATTCTCCTCCGCAAGTATGTGCGGCTCCAAACGGCGGACCCGTTGGTTGAGAGGGTACAGCTACTCCACGCGAACCGGCAGTCCTCCTACGTAGCGTACCCCGATGGCCGCCAAGACACAGCCTCCCTCCGGGACCTGGCGCCAGCTGGGTCCCCACTCACCCCTCCCTCTGCCACGGAGCCACCCTCCCTCCCCCCGGTGCAACCCACCACAGTCCCCCTCCAGGGCGATCCGTTCTCCCCTTGGTCCCACCCGCGGATGAAGATGAGGTCGACACTCGACTCCCCCATTCTCTCTCACACACTCTACCCCCCCCCATTCTCTCACACACTCTACCCCCCCATTCTCTCTCACATACTCTACCCCCCATTCTCTCTCACACACTCTACCCCCCCCATTCTCTCACACACTCTACCCCCCCATTCTCTCTCACACACTCTACGCCCCCAATTCTCTCACACACTCTACCCCCCATTCTCTCACACACTCTACCCCCCCATTCTCTCACTCTACCCCCGATTCACACACATTCTAACCCCCCATTCTCTCTCACACTCTACCCCCCCATTCTCTCTCACACTCTACCCCCCATTCTCTCTCACACTCTACCCCCCCATTCTCTCACACACTCTTAGCACCCATTCCCTCACGCACTCTACCCCCCCATTCTCTCTCACACACTCTACCCCCCATTCTCTCTCACACACTCTACCCTCCCATTCTCTCACACACTCTTAGCCCCCATTCTCTCACGCACTCTACCCCCCCATTCTCTCTCACACACTCTACCCCCCATTCTCTCTCACACACTCTACCCCCCCATTCTCTCACACTCACACTACCCCCCATTCGCTCTCACACACTCTACCGCCCCATTCTCTCACGCACTCTACCCCCCCATTCTCTCACACTCTACCCCCATTCTCACACACACTCTACCCCCCTATTCTCTCACACACTCTTAGGCCCCATTCTCTCACGCACTCTACCCCCCCCATTCTCTATCACACACTCTACCCCCCCATTCTCTCTCACACACTCTACCCCCCCATTCTCTCACACTCACACTACCCCCCCCATTCTCTCTCACACACTCTACCCCCCCCATTCTCACGCACTCTACCCCCCCATTCTCTCTCACACACTCTTAGCCCCCATTCTCTCACACACTCTACCCCCCCATTCTCTCACATACTCTACCCCCCCATTCTCACACACTCTACCCCCCCATTCTCTCTCAAACACTCTTACCCCCCATTCTCTCACACACTCTACCCCCCCCATTCTCTCTCACACTCTTAGCCCCCATTCACTCTCACACTCTTACCCCCCATTCTCTCACACACACTCTTAGCCCCCATTCTCTCACACACTCTACCCCCCCCATTCTCACACACACTATACCCCCCCATTCTCACACACTCTACCCCCCCCCCATTATCTCACACACTCTTAGCCCCCATTCTCTCTCACTCTTACCCCCCATTCTCTCACACACTCTACCCCCCCATTCTCTCTCACACACTCTTAGCCCCCATTCTCTCACACACTCTACCCCCCCCATTCTCTCTCACACACTCTACCCCTCAATCTCTCATACACTCTACCCCCCATTCTCTCACACACTCTTAGCCCCCATTCTCTCACACACTCTACCCCCCATTCTCTCTCACACACTTTACCCCCCCATTCTCTCTCAAACACTCTACCCCCCATTCTCTCACACACTTTACCCACCCCATTCTCTCTCACACTCGACCCCCCCATTCTCTCTCACACACTCTACCCGCCCCATTCTCTCACATTCTACCCCCCCCATTCTCTCACCCATCTACCCCCCCATTCTCTCTCACACACTCTACCCCCCCATTCTCACACACACTCTGCCCCCCCATTCTCTCACCCATCTACCCCCCCATTCTCTCTCACACTCTCTACCCCTCCTTTCTCACACACACTCTACCCCCCCATTCTCACACACACTCTACCCCCCCCATTCTCACACACAATCTACCCCCCATTCTCTCTCTCACACTCTTCCCCCCCCCCATTCTCACACGCACACTTTACCCCCCCATTCTCTCACACACACTCTAACCCCCATTCTCACACACTCAACCCCCCCATTCTCACACACACTCTACCCCCCATTCTCACACACACTCTACCCCCCCCATTCTCTCTCACACACTCTACCCCCCATTCTCTCTCACACACTCTACCCCCCCCATTCTCTCACACACTCTTAGCCCCCATTCTCTCACACACTCTACCCCCCCATTCTCTCACACACTCTACCCTCCATTCTCTCTCACAGACTCTATCCCCCCCCATTCTCTCACACACTCTTAGCCCCCATTCTCTCACACTCTACCCCCCCATTCTCACTCACACACTCTAACCCCCCCATTCTCTCACACACTCTTAGCCCCCATTCTCTCACACACTCTACCCCCCGCATTCTCTCACACACTCTACCCCCCATTCTCTCTCACACACTCTACCCCCCCATTCTCTCACACACTCTTAGCCCCCATTCTCTCACACTCTACCCCCCATTCTCTCACAGACTCTACCCCCCATTCTCACACACACTCTACCCCCCCATTCTCTCACACACTCTTAGCCCCCATTCTCTCACACACTCTACCCCCCCATTCTCTCACACACTCTAACCCCCATTCTCTCACACACTCTACCCCTATTCTCTCTCACACACTCTACCCCCCATTCTCTCACACACTCTTAGCCCCCATTCTCTCTCACTCTTACCCCCCATTCTCTCTCACACACTCTCAGCCCCCATTCTCTCACACACTCTAACCCCCCCCCCATTCTCTCTCACACACTCTACCTCTCAATCACTCATACACTCTACCCCCATTCTCTCACACACACACTAACCCCCCATTCTCTCACACACTCTACCCCCCCATTCCCTCACACACACTCTACCCCCCCATTCTCTCTCACACACTCTACCCGCCCCATTCTCTCACATTCTACCCCCCCCATTCTCTCACCCATCTACCCCCCATTCTCTCTCACACACTCTACCCCCCCCATTCTCATACACACACTCTACCCCCCCATTCTCACACACACTCTACCCCCCCATTCTCTCACCCATCTACCCCCCCATTCTCTCTCACACTCTCTACCCCTCCATTCTCACACACACTCTACCCCCCCATTCTCACACACACTCTACCCCCCCATTCTCATACACACTCTACCCCCCATTCTCTCTCTCACACTTTACCCCCCCCATTCTCACACACACACTTTACCCCCCCATTCTCTCACACACACTCTACCCCCCCATTCTCACACACTCAACCCCCCCATTCTCACAAAAACTCTACCCCCCCATTCTCACACACACTCTACCCCACCATTCTCTCTCACACACTCTACCCCCCCATTCTCTCTCACACACTCTACCCCCCCATTCTCTCACACACTCTTAGCCCCATTCTCTCACACACTCTACCCCCCCATTCTCTCACACACTCTACCCCCCATTCTCTCTCACAGACTCTACCCCCCCCCATTCTCTCACACACTCTTAGCCCCCATTCTCTCACACTCTACCCCCCCCCATTCTCTCTCACACACTCTACCCCCCCATTCTCTCACACACTCTTAGCCCCCATTCTCTCACACACTCTACCCCCCATTCTCTCTCACACACTCTACCCCCCCCATTCTCTCACACACTCTTAGCCCCCATTCTCTCACACTCTACCCCCCCATTCTCTCACACACTCTACCCCCCATTCTCACACACACTCTACCCCACCATTCTCTCACACACTCTTAGCCCCCATTCTCTCACACACTCTACCCCCCCATTCTCTCACACACTCTACCCCCCATTCTCTCACACACTCTACCCCCCCATTCTCTCTCACACACTCTACCCCCCCCCATTCTCTCACACACTCTTAGCCCCCATTCTCTCACACTCTACCCCCCCCCATTCTCTCACACACTCTACCCCCCATTCTCTCTCACACACTCTACCCCCCCCATTCTCACACACACTTCTTAGATCCCATTCTCTCACACTCTACCCCCCATTCTCTCTCACACACTCTAACCCCCTCCATTTTCTCACACACCTCTACCCCCCCATTCTCTCACACTCTACCCCCCATTCTCACACACACTCTACCCCCCCATTCTCTCACACACTCTTAGCCCCCATTCTCTCACACTCTACCCCCCATTCTCACACACACTCTACCCCCCCATTCTCTCTCACACACTCTACCCTCCCATTCTCTCACACTCACACTACCCCCCCCCCCCCCGTTCTCTCTCACACACTCTACCCCCCCATTCTCTCTCACACACTCTACCCCCCCATTCTCTCTCACACACTCTACCCCCCATTCTCACACACTCTGCCCCCCCATTCTCTCTCACACACTCTTAGCCCCCATTCCCTCACACACTCTACCCCACCCCCCATTCTCTCACACTCTACCCGCCTTATTCTCTCTCAAACACTCTTACCCCCCATTCTCTCACACACTCTACCCCCCCATTCTCTCACACTTCGCCCCCATTCTCTCTCACACTCTTACCCCCCCATTCTCTCACACACACTCTTAGCCCCCATTCTCTCACACACTCTACCCCCCCATTCTCACACACATTATACCCCCCCCATTCTCTCTCACTCTCTACCCCCCATTCTCTCACACACACTCTACCCCCCATTCTCACACACTCAACCCCCCCCCCATTCTCTCACACACTCTTAGCCCCCATTCTCTCTCACTTTTACCCTCCCATTCTCTCAGACACTCTACACCCCCCATTCTCTCTCACACACTCTTAGCCCCCATTCTCTCACACACTCTACCCCCCCCCATTCTCTCTCACACACTCTACCCCCCAATCTCTCATACACTCTACCCCCCCATTCTCTCACACACTCTTAGCCCCCATTCTCTCACACACTCTACCCCCATTCTCTCTCACACACTTTACCCCCCCATTCTCTCTCACACACTCTACCCCCCATTCTCTCACACACTTTACCCCCCCCATTCTCTCACACACTCTACCCCCCCCCATTCTCTCTCTCACACTCGACCCCCCCATTCTCTCTCACACACTCTACACTCCCCATTCTCTCGCACACTCTACCCCCCCCATTCTCTCACACACACACTAACCCCCCGTTCTCTCACACACTCTACCCCCCCAATTCCCTCACACACACTCTACCCCCCATTCTCTCTCACACACTCTACCCGCCCCATTCTCTCACATTCTACCCCCCCCCATTCTCTCACCCATCTACCCCACCATTCTCATACACACACTCTACCCCCCCCCATTCTCACACACACTCTACCCCCCATTCTCTCACCCATCTACCCCCCCATTCTCTCTCACACTCTCTACCCCTCCATTCTCACACACACTCTACCCCCCCATTTTCACACACACCTCTACCCCCCCATTCTCACACACTCTACCCCCCATTCTCTCTCTCACACTCTACCACCCCCATTCTCACACACACACTTTAACCCCCTCATTCTCTCACACACACTATACCCCCCCATTGTCACGCACTCAACCCCCCATTCTCACACGCACTCTTCCCCCCCATTCTCTCACACACTCTACCCCCCCCATTCTCTCTCACACACTCTACCCCCCCATTCTCTCACACACTATTAGCCCCCATTATCTCACAAACTCTACCCCCCATTCTCTCACACACTCTACCCCCCCATTATCTCTCACGCACTCTACCCCCCCATTCTCTCACACACTCTTAGCCCTCATTCTCTCACACTCGACCCCCCCATTCTCTCACACACTCTACACCCCCATTCTCTCACACACTCTACCCCCCATTCTCTCACGCACTCTACACCCCCATTCTCTCTCACACACTCTGACCCCCCATTCTCTCTCACACTCTCTACCCCTCCATTCTCACACACACTCTACCCCCCCATTCTCACACACACTCTAACCCCCCCATTCTCACACACACTCTACCCCCCATTCTCTCTCTCACACTCTACCCCCCCCATTCTCACACACACACTTTACCCCCTCATTCTCTCACACACACTCTACCCCCCATTCTCACACACTCAACCCCCCATTCTCACACGCACTCTACCCCCCCATTCTCTCACACACTCTACCCCCCCATTCTCTCTCACACACTCTACACCCCCCCCCATTCTCTCACACACTATTAGCCCCCATTCTCTCACACACTCTACCCCCCCATTCTCTCACACACGCTCTACCCCCCATTCTCTCTCACACACTCTACGCCCCCATTCTCTCACACACTCTTAGCCCCCATTCTCTCACACTCTACCCCCCCATTCTCTCACACACTCTACCCCCCATTCTCTCTCACACACTCTATCCCCCATTCTCTCACACTGACACTAGCCCCCCATTCTCTCTCACACACTCTACCCCCCCATTCTCACACACTCTACCCCCCATTCTCTCTCACACACTCTTAGCCCCCATTCTCTCACACACTCTACCCCCCCATTCTCTCACACACTCTACCCCCCCATTCTCACACACTCTGCCGCCCCATTCACTCTCACACACTCTTAGCCCCCATTCTCTCACACACTATACCACACCATTCTCTCTCACACACTCTACCCCCCCATTCTCTCACACACTCTTAGCCCCCACTCTCTCTCACACACTCTTAGCCCCCATTCTCTCACACACACTACCCCCCCATTCTCTCTCACACACTCTACCCCCCATTCTCTCACTCTACCCCCGATTCACACACATTCTAACCCCCCATTCTCTCTCACACTCTACCCCCCCATTCTCTCTCACACTCTACCCCCCCATTCTCTCTCACACTCTACCCCCAATTCTCTCTCACACTCTACCCCCCCATTCTCTCTCACAACTCTACCCCCCATTCTCTCTCACACTCTACCCCCCAATTCTCTCACACATTCTACCCCCCATTCTCTCACACTCTACCCTCCCATTCTCACACACACCCTACCCCCCCCCCCATTCTCTCACACACTCTTAGCCCCCATTCTCTCACGCACTCTACCCCCCCATTCTCTCTCACACTCTCTACCCCTCCATTCTCACACACACTCTACCCCCCCATTCTCACACACACTCTACCCCCCCATTCTCACACACACTCTACCCCCCATTCTCTCTCTCACACTCTACCCCCCCATTCTCACACACACTCTTTACCCCCCTCATTCTCTCACACACACTCTACCCCCCATTCTCACACACTCAACCCCCCATTCTCACACGCACTCTACCCCCCCATTCTCTCACACACTCTACCCCCCCCATTCTCTCTCACACACTCTACCCCCCCATTCTCTCACACACTATTAGCCCCATTCTCTCACACACTCTACCCCCCCATTCTCTCACACACTCTACCCACCATTCTCTCTCACACACTCTACCCCCCCATTCTCTCACACACTCTTAGCCCCCATTCTCTCACACTCTACTCCCCCCATTCTCTCACACACTCTACCCCCCATTCTCTCACACACTCTACCCCCCATTCTCTCTCACACACTCTAACCGCCCTATTCACTCTCACACACGTCTTAGCCCCCGTTCTCTCACACTCTACCCCCATTCTCTCACACACTCTTAGCCCCCACTCTCTCTCACACACTCTTAGCCCCCATTCTCTCACACACACTACCCCCCCATTCTCTCTCACACACTCTACCCTCCATTCTCTCACTCTACCCCCGATTCACACACATTCTAACCCCCCATTCTCTCTCACTCTACCCCCCCATTCTCTCTCACAATCTACCCCCCCATTCTCTCTCACACTCTACCCCCCAATTCTTTCACACATTCTACCCCCCATTCTCTCACTCTACCCTCCCATTCTCACACACACTCTACCCCCCCATTCTCTCACACACTCTTAGCCCCCATTCTCTCACGCACTCTACCCCCCATTCTCTCTCACACACTCTACCCCCCATTCTCTCTCACACACTCTACCCCCCCATTCTCTCACACTCACACTACCCCCCCATTCACTCTCACACACTCTACCCCCCCATTCTCTCACGCACTCTAACCCCCCATTCTCTCACACTCTACCCCCCATTCTCACACACACTCTACCCCCCCTATTCTCTCACACACTCTTAGCCCCCATCCTCTCACGCACTCTACCCCCCCATTCTCTCTCACACACTCTACCCCCCATTCTCTCACACTCACACTACCCCCCCATTCTCTCTCACACACTCTACCCCCCCATTCTCTCTCACACACTCTACCCCCCATTCTCTCACACTCACACTAGCCCCCCATTCTCTCTCACACACTCTACCCCCCCATTCTCACACACTCTACCCCCCATTCTCTCTCACACACTCTTAGCCCCCATTCTCTCACACACTCTATCCCCCCTTTCTCTCACACACTCTACCCCCCCATTCTCACACACTCTACCGCCCCATTCACTCTCACACACTTTTAGCCCCCATTCTCTCACACTCTACCCCCCATTCTCTCACACACTCTACCACCCCATTCTCTCTCACACACTCTACCCCCCATTCTCTCACACACTCTTAGCCCCCACTCTCTCTCACACACTCTTAGCCCCCATTCTCTCACACACACTACCCCCCCATTCTCTCTCACACACTCTACCCCCCATTCTCTCACTCTACCCCCCCATTCTCTCTCACACTCTACCCCCCCATTCTCTCTCACACTCTACCCCCCAATTCTCTCACACATTCTACCCCCCATTCTCTCACACTCTACCCTCCCATTCTCACACACACTCTACCCCCCCATTCTCTCACACACTCTTAGCCCCCATTCTCTCACGCACTCTACCCCCCCATTCTCTCTCACACACTCTACCCCCCATTTTCTCTCACACACTCTACCCCCCCATTCTCTCACACTCTACCCCCCTTTCTCACACACACTCTACCCCCCTATTCTCTCACACTCACACTACCCCCCCATTCTCTCTCACACACTCTACCCCCCCCCATTCTCTCTCACACACTCTACCCCCCATTCTCTCACACTCACACTACCCCCCCATTCTCTCTCACACACTCTACCCCCCCATTCTCTCTCACACACTCTACCCCCCCATTCTCTCACACTCACACTAGCCCCCCATTCTCTCTCACACACTCTAACCCCCCATTCTCACACACTCTACCCCCCCATTCTCTTTCACACACTCTTAGCCCCCATTCTCTCACACACTCTACCCCCCCATTCTCTCACACACTCTACCCCCTCACTCTCTCTCACACACTCTTAGCCCCCATTCTCTCTCACTCTTACGCCCCATTCTCTCTCACACACTCTACCCCCCAATCTCTCATACACTCTACCCCCCATTCTATCACACACTCTTAGCCCCCATTCTCTCTGAAACACTCTACCCCCCATTCTCTCACACACTTTACCCCCCCATTCTCTCACACACTCTACCCCCCCATTCTCTCTCTCACACTCGACCCCCACATTCTCTCTCACACTCTACACTCCCCATTCTCTCACACACTCTCCCCCCCCAGTCTCTCGCACACACACTAACCGCCCATTCTCTCACACACTCTACCCACCCATTCCCTCACACACACTCTACCCCCCCATTCTCTCTCACACACTCTACCCGCCCCATTCTCTCACATTCTACCCCCCCATTCTCTCACCCATCTACCCCCAAATTCTCTCTCACACACTCTACCCCCCCATTCTCATACACACACTCTACCCCCCCCCCATTCTCACACACACTCTACCCCCCCATTCTCTCACCCATCTACCCCCCCCATTGTCTCTCACACTCTCTACCCCTCCATTCTCACACACACTCTACCCCCCCATTCTCACACACACTCTACCCCCCATTCTCTCTCTCACACTCTACCCCCCCATTCTCACACACACACTTACACACACTTTACCCCCCTCATTCTCTCACACACTCTTAGCCCCCATTCTCTCACGCACTCTACCCCCCCATTCTCTCTCACACTCTCTACCCCTCCATTCTCACACACACTCTACCCCCCCATTCTCACACACTCTACCCCCCCATTCTCACACACACTCTACCCCCCATTCTCTCTCACACTCTACCCCCCCATTCTCACACACACTTTACCCCCTCATTCTCTCACACACACTCTACCCCCCTTCTCACACACTCAACCCCCCATTCTCACACGCACTCTACCCCCCCATTCTCTCACACACTCTACCCCCCCATTCTCTCTCACACACTCTACCCCCCCATTCTCTCACACACTCTTAGCCCCCATTCTCTCACGCACTCTACCCCCCCATTCTCTCTCACACTCTCTACCCCTCCATTCTCACACACACTCTACCCCCCCATTCTCACACACACTCTACCCCCCCATTCTCACACACACTCTACCCCCCATTCTCTCTCTCACACTCACCCCCCCATTCTCACACACACACTTTACCCCCTCATTCTCTCACACACACTCTACCCCCCATTCTCACACACTCAACCCCCCATTCTCACACGCACTCTACCCCCCCATTCTCTCACACACTCTACCCCCCCATTCTCTCTCACACACTCTACCCCCCCATTCTCTCACACACTATTAGCCCCCATTCTCTCACACACTCTACCCCCCCATTCTCTCACACACTCTACCCCACCATTCTCTCTCACACACTCTACCCCCCCATTCTCTCACACACTCTAGCCCCCATTCTCTCACACTCTACTCCCCCCATTCTCTCACACTCTACCCCCCATTCTCTCACACACTCTACCCCCCATTCTCTCTCACACACTCTACCGCCCTATTCACTCTCACACACTCTAGCCCCCCATTCTCTCACACTCTACCCCCATTCTCTCACACACTCTTAGCCCCCACTCTCTCTCACACACTCTTAGCCCCCATTCTCTCACACACACTACCCCCCCATTCTCTCTCACACACTCTACCCTCCATCTCTCACTCTACCCCCGATTCACACACATTCTAACCCCCATTCTCTCTCACTCTACCCCCCCATTCTCTCTCACAATCTACCCCCCCATTCTCTCTCACACTCTACCCCCAATTCTTTCACACATTCTACCCCCCATTCTCTCACTCTACCCTCCCATTCTCACACACACTCTACCCCCCATTCTCTCACACACTCTTAGCCCCCATTCTCTCACGCACTCTACCCCCCCATTCTCTCTCACACACTCTACCCCCCATTCTCTCTCACACACTCTACCCCCCCATTCTCTCACACTCACACTACCCCCCCCATTCGCTCTCACACACTCTACCCCCCCATTCTCTCACGCACTCTAACCCCCCATTCTCTCACACTCTACCCCCCATTCTCACACACACTCTACCCCCCTATTCTCTCACACACTCTTAGCCCCCATCCTCTCACGCACTCTACCCCACCATTCTCTCTCACACACTCTACCCCCCATTCTCTCACACTCACACTACCCCCCCATTCTCTCTCACACACTCTACCCCCCCATTCTCTCTCACACACTCTACCCCCCATTCTCTCACACTCACACTAGCCCCCCATTCTCTCTCACACACTCTACCCCCCCATTCTCACACACTCTACCCCCCCATTCTCTCACACACTCTTAGCCCCCATTCTCTCACACACTCTATCCCCCCATTCTCTCACACACTCTACCCCCCCATTCTCACACACTCTACCGCCCCATTCACTCTCACACACTTTTAGCCCCCATTCTCTCACACTCTACCCCCCATTCTCTCACACACTCTACCACCCCATTCTCTCTCACACACTCTACCCCCCATTCTCTCACACACTCTTAGCCCCCACTCTCTCTCACACACTCTTAGCCCCCATTCTCTCACACACACTACCCCCCATTCTCTCTCACACACTCTACCCCCCATTCTCTCACTCTACCCCCCCATTCTCTCTCACACTCTACCCCCCCATTCTCTCTCACACTCTACCCCCCAATTCTCTCACACATTCTACCCCCCATTCTCTCACACTCTACCCTCCCATTCTCACACACACTCTACCCCCCCATTCTCTCACACACTCTTAGCCCCCATTCTCTCACGCACTCTACCCCCCCATTCTCTCTCACACACTCTACCCCCATTTTCTCTCACACACTCTACCCCCCCATTCTCTCACACTCTACCCCCCCTTTCTCACACACACTCTACCCCCCTATTCTCTCACACTCACACTACCCCCCCATTCTCTCTCACACACTCTACCCCCCCATTCTCTCTCACACACTCTACCCCCCATTCTCTCACACTCACACTACCCCCCCATTCTCTCTCACACACTCTACCCCCCCATTCTCTCTCACACACTCTACCCCCCCATTCTCTCACACTCACACTAGCCCCCCATTCTCTCTCACACACTCTAACCCCCCATTCTCACACACTCTACCCCCCCATTCTCTTTCACACACTCTTAGCCCCCATTCTCTCACACACTCTACCCCCCCATTCTCTCACACACTCTACCCCCCATTCTCACACACTCTACCCCCCCATTCTCTCTCAAACACTCTTACCCCCCATTCTCTCACACACTCTACCCCCCCATTCTCTCTCACACTCTTAGCCCCCATTCACTCTCACACTCTTACCCCCCATTCTCTCACACACACTCTTAGCCCCCATTCTCTCACACTCTACCCCCCCCATTCTCACACACACTATACCCCCCATTCTCACACACTCTACCCCCCCATTATCTCACACACTCTTAGCCCCCATTCTCTCTCACTCATACGCCCCATTCTCTCACACACTCTACCCCCTCACTCTCTCTCACACACTCTTAGCCCCCATTCTCTCTCACTCTTACGCCCCATTCTCTCTCACACACTCTACCCCCCAATCTCTCATACACTCTACCCCCCATTCTATCACACACTCTTAGCCCCCATTCTCTCTGAAACACTCTACCCCCCATTCTCTCACACACTTTACCCCCCCCATTCTCTCACACACTCTACCCCCCATTCTCTCTCTCACACTCGACCCCCACATTCTCTCTCACACTCTACACTCCCCATTCTCTCACACACTCTACCCCCCCAGTCTCTCGCACACACACTAACCGCCCATTCTCTCACACACTCTACCCACCCATTCCCTCACACACACTCTAACCCCCCATTCTCTCTCACACACTCTACCCGCCCCATTCTCTCACATTCTACCCCCCCATTCTCTCACCCATCTACCCCCAAATTCTCTCTCACACACTCTACCCCCCCATTCTCATACACACACTCTACCCCCCCCCATTCTCACACACACTCTACCCCCCCATTCTCTCACCCATCTACCCCCCCCATTCTCTCTCACACTCTCTACCCCTCCATTCTCACACACACTCTACCCCCCCATTCTCACACACACTCTAACCCCCCCATTCTCACACACACTCTACCCCCCATTCTCTCTCTCACACTCTACCCCCCCCATTCTCACACACACACTTTACCCCCCCCATTCTCTCACACACACTCTACCCCCCCATTCTCACACACTCAACCCCCCCCATTCTCACACACACTCTACCCCCATTCTCACACACACTCTACCCCCCATTCTCTCTCACACACTCTAACCCCCCATTCTCTCTCACACACTCTACCCCCCCCATTCTCTCACACACTCTTAGCCCCCATTCTCTCACACACTCTACCCCCCCATTCTCTCACACACTCTACCCCCCATTCTCTCTCACACACTCTACCCCCCCCCATTCTCTCACACACTCTTAGACCCCATTCTCTCACACTCTACCCCCCCATTCTCTCTCACATACTCAACCCCCCCATTCTCTCACACACTCTTAGCCCCCATTCTCTCACACACTCTACCCCCCCATTCTCTCACACACTCTACCCCCCATTCTCTCTCACACACTCTACCCCCCCCCATTCTCTCACACACTCTTAGCCCCCATTCTCTCACACACTCTTCCCCCCCATTCTCTCACACACTCTACCCCCCATTCTCTCTCACACACTCTACCCCCCCCCATTCTCTCACACACTCTACCCCCCCATTCTCTCACACTCCACCCCCCCATTCTCTCACACTCTACCCCCCATTCTCACACACACTCTACCCCCCCATTCTCTCACACACTCTTAGCCCCCATTCTCTCACGCACTCTACCCCCCCATTATCTCTCACACACTCTACCCCCCCATTCTCTCACACTCACACTACCCCCCGTTCTCTCTCACACACTCTACCCCCCCATTCTCTCTCACACACTCTACACCCCCATTCTCTCTCACACACTCTACCCCCATTCTCACACACTCTACCCCCCCCATTCTCTCTCACACACTCTTAGCCCCCATTCCCTCACACACTCTACCCCCCCCCATTCTCTCACACACTCTACCGCCTTATTCTCTCTCACACACTCTTAGCCCCCATTCTCTCACACTCTACCCCCCATTCTCTCACACACTCTACCACCCCATTCTCTCTCACACACTCTACCCCCCATTCTCTCACACAATCTTAGCCCCCACTCTCTCTCACACACTCTTAGCCCCCATTCTCTCTCACACACTCTACCCCCCATTCTCTCACTCTACCCCCGATTCACACACATTCTAACCCCCCATTCTCTCTCACACTCTACCCCCCCATTCTCTCTCACACTCTACCCCCCCATTCTCTCTCACACTCTACCCCCCAATTCTCTCACACATTCTACCCCCCATTCTCTCACACTCTACCCTCCCATTCTCACACACACCCTACCCCCCCCATTCTCTCACACACTCTTAGCCCCCATTCTCTCACGCACTCTACCCCCCCATTCTCTCTCACACACTCTACCCCCCATTCTCTCTCACACTCTCTACCCCTCCATTCTCACACACACTCTACCCCCCCATTCTCACACACACTCTACCCCCCCATTCTCACACACACTCTACCCCCCATTCTCTCTCTCACACTCTACCCCCCCCATTCTCACACACACACTTTACCCCCTCATTCTCTCACACACACTCTACCCCCCATTCTCACACACTCAACCCCCCATTCTCACACGCACTCTACCCCCCCATTCTCTCACACACTCTACCCCCCCATTCTCTCTCACACACTCTACCCCCCCATTCTCTCACACACTATTAGCCCCCATTCTCTCACACACTCTACCCCCCCATTCTCTCACACACTCTACCCCCCATTCTCTCTCACACACTCTACCCCCCCATTCTCTCACACACTCTTAGCCCCCATTCTCTCACACTCTACCCCCCCCATTCTCTCACACACTCTACCCCCCATTCTCTCACACACTCTACCCCCCATTCTCTCTCACACACTCTACCGCCCTATTCACTCTCACACACTCTTAGCCCCCATTCTCTCACACTCTACCCCCATTCTCTCACACACTCTTAGCCCCCACTCTCTCTCACACACTCTTAGCCCCCATTCTCTCACACACACTACCCCCCATTCTCTCTCACACCCTCTACCCTCCATTCTCTCACTCTACCCCCGATTCACACACATTCTAACCCCCCATTCTCTCTCACTCTACCCCCCCATTCTCTCTCACAATCTACCCCCCCATTCTCTCTCACACTCTACCCCCCAATTCTTTCACACATTCTACCCCCCATTCTCTCACTCTACCCTCCCATTCTCACACACACTCTACCCCCCCATTCTCTCACACACTCTTAGCCCCCATTCTCTCACGCACTCTACCCCCCCATTCTCTCTCACACACTCTACCCCCCATTCTCTCTCACACACTCTACCCCCCCATTCTCTCACACTCTACCCCCCATTCTCACACACACTCTACCCCCCAATTCTCTCACACACTCTTAGCCCCCATCCTCTCACGCACTCTACCCCCCCATTCTCTCTCACACACTCTACCCCCCATTCTCTCACACTCACACTACCCCCCCATTCTCTCTCACACACTCTACCCCCCCATTCTCTCTCACACACTCTACGCCCCCATTCTCTCACACTCACACTAGCCCCCCATTCTCTCTCACACACTCTACCCCCCCCATTCTCACACACTCTACCCCCCATTCTCTCTCACACACTCTTAGCCCCCATTCTCTCACACACTCTACCCTCCCATTCTCTCACACACTCTACCCCCCCATTCTCACACACTCTACCGCCCCATTCACTCTCACACACTCTTAGCCCACATTCTCTCACACTCTACCCCCCATTCTCTCACACACTCTACCACCCCATTCTCTCTCACACACTCTACCCCCCATTCTCTCACACACACATAGCCCCCACTCTCTCTCACACACTCTTAGCCCCCATTCTCTCTCACACACTACCCCCCCATTCTCTCTCACACACTCTACCCCCCATTCTCTCACTCCAGCCCCGATTCACACACATTCTAACCCACCATTCTCTCTCAGTCTACCCCCCCATTCTCTCTCACACTCTACCCCCCCATTCTCTCTCACACTCTACCCCCCAATTCTCTCACACATTCTACCCCCCATTCTCTCACACTCTACCCTCCCATTCTCACACACACTCTACCCCCCCATTCTCTCACACACTCTTAGCCCCCATTCTCTCACGCACTCTACCCCCCCATTCTCTCTCACACACTCTACCCCCCATTTTCTCTCACACACTCTACCCCCCCATTCTCACACGCACTCTACCCCCCGATTCTCTCACACTCTACCCCCCATTCTCACACACACTCTACCCCCCCTATTCTCTCACACTCACACTACCCCCCATTCTCTCTCACACACTCTACCTCCCCATTCTCTCTCACACACTCTACCCCCCATTCTCTCACACTCACACTACCCCCCCATTCTCTCTCACACACTCTACCCCCCCATTCTCTCTCACACACTCTACCCCCCCATTCTCTCACACTCACACTAGCCCCCCATTCTCTCTCACACACTCTAACCCCCCATTCTCACACACTCTACCCCCCATTCTCTTTCACACACTCTTAGCCCCCATTCTCTCACACACTCTACCCCCCCATTCTCTCACACACTCTACCCCCCCATTCTCACACACTCTACCCCCCCATTCTCTCTCAAACACTCTTACCCCCCATTCTCTCACACACTCTACCCCCCCATTCTCTCTCACACTCTTAGCCCCCATTCACTCTCACACTCTTACCCCCCATTCTCTCACACACACTCTTAGCCCCCATTCTCTCACACACTCTACCCCCCCCCATTCTCACACACACTATACCCCCCCCATTCTCACACACTCTACCCCCCCATTATCTCACACACTCTTAGCCCCATTCTCTCTCACTCTTACGCCCCATTCTCTCACCGCTCTACCCCCTCACCCTCTCTCACACACTCTTAGCCCCCATTCTCTCTCACTCTTACGCCCCATTCTCTCTCACACACTCTACCCCCCAATCTCTCATACACTCTAACCCCCATTCTCTCACACACTCTTAGCCCCCATTCTCTCTCAAACACTCTACCCCCATTCTCTCACACACTTTACCCCCCCCATTCTCTCACACACTCTACCCCCCCCATCTCTCTCTCACACTCGACCCCCACATTCTCTCTCACACTCTACACTCCCCATTCTCTCACACACTCTACCCCCCCAGTCTCTCGCACACACACTAACCCCCCATTCTCTCACACACTCTACCCCCCCATTCCCTCACACACACTCTACCCCCCATTCTCTCTCACACACTCTACCCGCCCCCATCTCTCACATTCTACCCCCCCATTCTCTCACCCATCTACCCCCAAATTCTCTCTCACACACTCTACCCCCCCCATTCTCATACACATACTCTACCCCCCCCATCTCACACACACTCTACCCCCCCATTCTCTCACCCATCTACCCCCCCATTCTCTCTCACACTCTCTACCCCTCCATTCTCACACACACTCTAACCCCCCATTCTCACACACACTCTACCCCCCCCATTCCACACACACTCTACCCCCCATTCTCTCTCTCACACTCTACCCCCCCATTCTCACACACACACTTTACCCCCCCCATTCTCTCACACACACTCTACCCCCCCATTCTCACACACTCAACCCCCCCATTCTCACACACACTCTACCCCCATTCTCACACACACTCTACCCCCATTCTCTCTCACACACTCTAACCCCCCATTCTCTCTCACACACTCTACCCCCCCATTCTCTCACACACTCTTAGCCCCCATTCTCTCACACACTCTACCCCCCCATTCTCTCACACACTCTACCCCCCATTCTCTCTCACACACTCTACCCCCCCCATTCTCTCACATACTCTTAGCCCCCATTCTCTCACACTCTACCCCCCCCCATTCTCTCTCACATACTCTACCCCCCCATTCTCTCACACACTCTTAGCCCCCATTCTCTCACACACTCTTAGCCCCCATTCTCTCACACACTCTACCCCCCCCATTCTCTCACACACTCTACCCCCCATTCTCTCTCACACACTCTACCCCCCCCATTCTCTCACACACTCTTAGCCCCCATTCTCTCACACTCTACCCCCCCATTCTCTCTCACACACTCTACCCCCCCCATTCTCTCACACACTCTTAGCCCCCATTCTCTCACACACTCTTCCTCCCATTCTCTCACACACTCTACCCCCCATTCTCTCTCACACACTCTACCCCCTCCCCATTCTCTCACACACTCTTAGCCCCCATTCTCTCACACTCTACCCCCCCATTCTCTCACACACTCTACCCCCCATTCTCACACACACTCTACCCCCCCCATTCTCTCACACACTCTTAGCCCCCATTCTCTCACACACTCTACCCCCCCATTCTCTCACACACTCTACCCCCACATTCTCTCTCACACACTCTACCCCCCATTCTCTCTCACACACTCTACCCCCCCATTCTCTCACACACTCTACCCCCCCATTCTCTCACACTCTACCCCCCATTCTCAAACACACTCTACCCCCCCATTCTCTCACACACTCTTAGCCCCCATTCTCTCACGCACTCTACCCCCCCATTATCTCTCACACACTCTACCCCCCCATTCTCTCACACTCACACTACCCCCCGTTCTCTCTCACACACTCTACCCCCCCATTCTCTCTCACACACTCTACCCCCCATTCTCTCTCACACACTCTACCCCCATTCTCACACACTCTACCCCCCCCATTCTCTCTCACACACTCTTAGCCCCCATTCCCTCACACACTCTACCCCCCCCATTCTCTCACACACTCTACCGCCTTATACTCTCTCAAACACTCTTACCCCCATTCTCTCACACACTCTACCCCCCCATTCTCTCTCACTCTTAGCCCCCATTCTCTCTCACACTCTTACCCCCCATTCTCTCACACACACTCTTAGCCCCCATTCTCTCACACACTCTACCCCCCCATTCTCACACACATTATACCCCCCCATTCTCTCACACTCTCTACCCCCCATTCTCTCACACACACTCTACCCCCCCCCATTCTCACACACTCTACCCCCCCATTCTCTCACACACTCTTAGCCCCCATTCTTTCTCACTCTTACCCCCATTCTCTCAGACACTCTAGCCCCCCCATTCTCTCTCACACACTCTTAGCCCCCATTCTCTCACACACTCTACCCCCCCATTCTCTCTCACACACTCTACCCCCCAATCTCTCATACACTCTACCCCCCATTCTCTCACACACTCTTAGCCCCCATTCTCTCACACACTCTACCCCCCATTCTCTCTCACACACTTTACCCCCCCATTCTCTCTCACACACTCTACCCCCCATTCTGTCACACACTTTACCCCCCCATTCTCTCTCACACACTCTACCCCCCCATTCTCTCTCTCACACTCGACCCCCCCATTCTCTCTCACACACTCTACACTCCCCATTCTCTCACACACTCTACCCCCCCAGTCTCTCACACACACACTAAGCCCCCATTCTCTCACACACTCTACCCCCCCCAATTCCCTCACACACACTCTACCCCCCCATTCTCTCTCACACACTCTACTCGCCCCATTCTCTCACATTCTACCCCCCCCATTCTCTCACCCATCTACCCCCCCATTCTCTCTCACACACTCTACCCCACCATTCTCATACACACACTCTACCCCCCCCATTCTCACACACACTCTACCCCCCCATTCTCTCACCCATCTACCCCCCCCCATTCTCTCTCACACTCTCTACCCCTCCATTCTCACACACACTCTACCCCCCCATTCTCACACACACTCTACCCCCCCATTCTCACACACACACTCTACCCCCCATTCTCTCTCTCACACTCTACCCCCCCATTCTCACACACACACTTTACCCCCCCATTCTCTCACACACACTCTACCCCCCCATTCTCACACGCACTCTACCCCCCCATTCTCACACGCACTCTACCCCCCCATTCTCTCACACACTCTACCCCCATTCTCTCTCACACACTCTACCCCCCCATTCTCTCACACACTCTTAGCCCCCATTCTCTCGCACACTCTACCCCCCATTCTCTCACACACTCTACCCCCCATTCTCTCTCACACACTCTACCCCCCATTCTCTCACACACTCTTAGCCCCCATTCTCTCACACTCTACCCCCCATTCTCTCACACACTCTACCCCCCATTCTCACACACACTCTACCCCCCATTCTCTCACACACTCTACCCACCCATTCTCTCACACACTCTACCCCCCATTCTCTCTCACACACTCTACCGCCCCATTCACTCTCACACACTCTTAGCCCCCATTCTGTCACACTCGACCCCCCATTCTCTCACACACTCTACCACCCCATTCTCTCTCACACACTCTACCCCCAGTCTCTCACACACTCTTAGCCCCCACTCTCTCTCACACACTGTTAGCCCCCATTCTCTCACACACTCTACCCCCCCCATTCTCTATCACACACTCTACCCCCATTCACTCACACACTCTTAGCCTCCATTGTCTCACGCACTCTAACCCCCCCCATTCTCTCACACACTCTACTCCCCCATTCTCTCTCACACACTCTACCCCCCCCATTCTCACACACACTCTACCCCCCCATTCTCTCACACACTCTACCCCCCCATTCTCTCTCACACACTCTACCCCCCCCATTCTCACACACACTCTACCAACCCATTCTCTCACACACTCTTAGCCCCCATTCTCTCTCACACTCTTACCCCCCATTCTCCCACACATTCTACCCTCCCATTCTCTCTCACACACTCTTAGCCCCCATTCTCTCACACACTCGACCCCCCCATTCTCTCACACACTCTACCCCCCCCCATTCTCTCTCACACACTCTTACCCCCATTCTCTCTCACACTCTTACCCCCCATTCTCTCACACACTCTACCCCCCCATTCTCTCTCACACACTCTACCCCCCAATCTCTCACACACTCTACCCTCCCATTCTCTCACACACTCTACTCCCCCATTCTCTCTCACACACTCTACCCCCCCCCCCATTCTCACACACACTCTACCCCCCCATTCTCTCTCACACACTCTACCCCCCCAATTCTCTCTCACACACTCTACCCACCCATTCTCTCACACACTCTACCCCCCCATTCTCTCTCACACACTCTACCCCCCCATTCTCACACACACTCTACCAACCCATTCTCTCACACACTCTTAGCCCCCATTCTCTCTCACACTCTTACCCCCCATTCTCTCAGACACTCTACCCCCCCATTCTCTCTCACACACTCTTAGCCCCCATTCTCTCACACACTCTACCCCCCCAGTCTCTCACACACTCTACTCCCCCATTCTCTCTCACACACTCTTACCCCCCATTCTCTCTCACACTCTTACCCCCCATTCTCTCACACACTCTACCCCCCCCATTCTCTCTCACACACTCTACCCCCCAATCTCTCACACACTCTACCCTCCCATTCTCTCACACACTCTTAGCCCCCATTCTCTCACACACTCTACCCCCATTCTCTCTCACACACTCTACCCCCTCCATTCTCTCTCACACACTCTACCCCCCATTCTCTCACACACTTTACCCCCCATTATCTCACACACCCTACCCCCCCATTCTCTCTCTCACACTCTACCCCCCCCATTCTCTCTCACACACTCTACACCCCCCATTCTCTCACACACTCTACCCCCCCATTCTCTCACACACTCTACCCCCCCCCATTCTCTCACACTCTCTTAGCCCCCATTCTCTCACACATTCTACCCCCCATTCTCTCACACACTCTACCCCCCCATTCTCTCACACACTCTTAGCCCCCATTCTCTCACACATTCTACCCCCCATTCTCTCACACACTCTACCCCCCCCATTCTCTCACACACTCTTAGCCCCCATTCTCTCACACATTCTACCCCCCATTCTCTCACACACTCTACCCCCCGATTCTCTCTCACACACTCTACCCCCCCATTCTCTCACACACTCTTAGCCCCCATTCTCTCTCACACACTCTACCCTCCTATTCTCTCTCACACTCTACCCCCCATTCTCTCACACACTCTTAGCCCCCATTCTCTCACGCACTCTACCCCCCCCCATTCTCTCACACACTCTACCCCCCATTCTCTCTCACACACTCTACCCCCCCATTCTCACACACACTCTACCCCCCCATTCTCTCACACACTCTACCCCCCCCATTCTCTCACACACTCTACCCCCACATTCTCACACACACTCTACCCCCCCATTCTCTCACACACTCTTAGCCCCCATTCTCTCTCACACTTTTACCCCCCATTCTCACACACACTCTACCCCCCCATTCTCTCTCACGCACTCTTAGCCCCCATTCTCTCACACACTCTACCCCCCCCCATTCTCGGTTTAATAAACCGAATAAACTCGGTTTATTCCCCCCCATTCTCTCTACCCCACCCATTCTCTCACACACACTCTACCCCCCCATTCTCACACACACTCTACCCCCCCATTCTCACACACACTCTACCACCATTCTCTCGCACACACTCTACCCCCCCCCATTCTCTCACACACTCTACCCCCCATTCTCTCTCACACTCTACTCCCCCGTTCTCACACACACACTCTACCCCCCCCCATTCTCTCACACACTCTACCCCCCATTCTTTCACGCACTCTCCCCCCCCCCCATTCTTTCACACACTCTCCCCCCCATTCTCTCTCACACACTCTACCCCCCCATTCTCTCACACACTCTACCCCCCATTCTTTCACACACTCTCCCCCCCATTCTCCCTCACACACTCTACCCCCCCATTCTCTCTCACACACTCTCCCCCCCCATTCTCTCTCACACACTCTACCCCCCCATTCTCTCACACACTCTCCCCCCCCATTCTCTCTCACACACTCTACCCCCCCATTCTCTCACACACTCTACCCCCCATTCTTTCACACACTCTCCCCCCCCCATTCTCTCTCACACACTCTACCCCCCCATTCTCTCTCACACACTCTACCCCCCATTCTCTCACACACATCCACCCCTCTCTCACACCTACCCACCCCTTTCACACTCATCATCTTCTGTCACACACTCAACACCTCTCTCACACACAGTCTACCCCCTGTTCCCACACCCACTCTACCTACCGTTCTTTCACAAAGTCTCCCCTCCTCTCTCACACACTCATTTCCCTCCTCTCTCTCTCACACACACACACAACCCTCCTCTCTCTCACACTCTCACCTTCCTCTCACACACACACACACTCCCCCCTCTTTCTCATGCTCTGAAACCCACTCTGACCTCCTGCTTCGAGGCCCGCTTTGGCCCCCCGCTCAGGTGCCCTCACTGAGGCCCGCACTGGTGCCCCGCTCCAGCGTCCGCTCCAAATCCTGCTCTGCCCCCCACCCTCCCCCTCCCAATCTCCAGTGCATGTGCTCCGAGTTCCTTTCTGAGACCCTGTTTCCCCAGCTTACTTCCATCACATTCTGTGAAAGCAAAATGGCACGTAGGGACTATATGGGCCTTACTTTTAAAAAAGGAAGCAAATCCACAAAGAATTTGACATCCCTGCCAGCGTTTGATTGACTAACAATGCTGTTTCTCTATTGCATGTCTACATGCTTGGTTGGTTTGGCCACATCTGGAACAAACGCCTGTTGTACATAAACACGTCACTATGGTAACACATCACTATAGTAACCTCTATTTACTTATCAACATTAACTACTGGGTCACCAGAACCCTGGAGCCAGCGTAATGCACTGTATTGCACATAAATTACTCAGTATTATCTTTAATCTAAACAGGTTTTGATTACAGGTGTAGTGTGGGCGGAGCCATCAAATATTTGGGCTCGGCAAGAAAGCGACAGGATCTTGTTCTTTTACTTTCTCGGCCTGTAAAAATAATGTATGACTGTAAAAATTAAATCAGAAATATTCAGTTAAATGGAACAAAACAGTGGACATACCTGTACCATGATCTGTTAACATGATTTATTCCACCTTAACTACTACCAAACACTGAGCTTCACACTGCTACATGCTTTTACTTCTGAATTGCTACGGGGATGTTCCATTGAATTTACCGTACAGAAACAACTATTCAGTCCCAACCCCTTCCACGTCCCACCCCCCTCATCTAACTTTATCAGTATAACCTTTCTCCCTCATGTCTTTATCAAGATTTCCCTTAAATACATCTATGCTCTTTAACTTAACTTCTATTTGTGATAAATTGAGTGGATCAGGAAGTTTCTCCTGAATCACCTATTGGATTTATTAGTGGCTGTTTTATATTTAATGGCCCACACTTTCACTCCCTCACAAACAGAACTATTTTCTTCGTTCAGTTCAATTACCCTGATTCTTTTGAGAATTTAATAGCTGCCCAATACATTCTCAGTTGAATTATTATAAAGAATGCGTGAGCTGAAATGTAGCTATCCAAAGCAAACAATTCCACCACCGCAAAGCATCTTTTTACCGTCTTATTCCAGCTTCATCTTAATTCGTCCATAGTATTTTATGAAACTATAAATAATAATCCAACAGTCAGGTTTTGGGTTATCCAACTGAATTTGGGTCAAACTCTGAGAACTCTCTAGCTAACAGCAATGTGTGGGAATGTTCAGCACACAGATTCAAATGTTTCAAGAAAGCAGCAAGCTACCACCTTCTCAAGGGTAAGAATGTATAATAAATTCTGGCCTTGCCAGTAACCCACTCATCCCGTGACTGAATACAAAAAATGTTTCTCAATGTATTTTTCAGTAAGTCTCCTCATTTCTGTGTCATCTTCTTTGGAGATCACTCGCGAACCAGTATGATTGTCCACCCAAGAAACTCCATGTGACTGGTCATGGGTTCTGTGCGTTCTTGCGTGGCTGATGATCCCGGCTCTAGAGCCTCATCTTCAACCACATACTTGGCAGGTGTTTCCGGGAAATGGGATTGGTCCTTGGACTCGGGATCGCTGGTGTTACTTTCTCCGGCCTCCTCTTGTCATCGAGTGTCCTTGAGGAATTGTATCCCTTCAATCAGGAGGTTCCTCCAAGTAGTATCTTCTGAGCAAGGGTCTCCCAGGCATTGATGTCTATTTTGCATCTCTTGAGGGGAGCCTTCAGGGTGTCTTTGAAGCTCTTCCTTTCTCCTCGTCTTGTTTGTGAGCCTTGCTTGAGCTTTGGTATTGGGGACTCTGGAATCCTAAGCATATGGCCAGCCTAGGGGAGTTGGTTTCGGATGATCATGGCCTTGATGCTGGTTCTCTTGATGCCAACTTCAGGAGGAAGCCAGTGTGTCATCGGCAGCTGTGAGGTCAAAGAATGCAGTACCTGCATTCACGTTTTCCTGAAAGCCGTTTTCAATGTAGGTGGTAATGAAATGAAAATCGCTTATTGTCACAAGTAGGCTTCAAATGAAGTTCCTGTGAAAAGCCCCTAGTCGCCACATTCCGGCACCTGTTCGGGGAGGCTGGTACGGGAATTGAACCCACGCTGCTGGCCTGCCTTGGTCTGCTTTCAAAGCCAGCGATTTAGCCCTGTGCTAAACCAGCCCCTGGTGGTAAGGGACAGTACCTCCTCCCCTGTCTGTGGTACTTGCGGAAACTAGTTTGCTTGATGCTAAGAACTTCTACGATGGGGATATGCGCTGAAGGATGAGGCTGGAGGATTTTATATGGGACTGACAGGTGAGAGAGACTGGACTGGAGTTAGCTGCTAGTATGGGGTCCTTTCTGCGTTTGTTATGGAGAACGCTTTTGCTGTCTGCCATTTCTTCGGAATGGTGTTGGAATTCATGACCATTGTGTAAAACCAGGTCAGCCAGCCAGGGCCCCATGTTCTCCACTTGCACTCTCATACCCAGTAGCAGAACACAGTGCCCCTGTTTAGTCAAGATCATCACACACACAGAGTTGACATCCAGCTGAATGCTACCATGTGTATCATTACTGGAACACTCCCCTCAACACCACTCCCTTGGCTCCCTGTCCTGACAAACATCACTCCTCCACATATCCACCAACTCGCAACAACCCACAAAATGAAAGGAAAAGTTCACAATACCACCCCCCCCCCAACCTGCCACTTCATGCTGATCTATTCAGCCCACCCAAGGTGCGGCCCCTATCTGCCGACGTGGAAAAACCCTCCCACACAGGACTTCAACGCAAATTCCACCTGAACAAATGAATGGGAATCATTGGACACGATAAACAAGAACCACGGTCTCAAACCCAACCCAACAGCTGCCTGGTTTCCAAGGAAGGAGTGGTCCACCTGTGACAAGTTCAGGACCGGCCATGGCCCCAGCTTGGCCAATCTCCACAGGTGGGGCATTAGTGCCAGCCCCCAATGTGCTTGTGGGAGAGAGAAAACTATGCAGCACATCATAGAAGAACGTCCAATCCACAGACTCAGCGGAGGCCTGTCCACACTCAACATGAGAAAGAACATTTTTATGCAGGGGGCAGTGGGATGCCTAGAATTCGCTGCACAAGTTGGTCGTGGAGGCAGAGGCCCTAAACACTTTTAAACAAACCTGCATTGGCACCGTAAGTGCTGGAAGCTTCAAGGCTATAGACCAGGTGCAGAGAGGTGGAACTAGAAAGGGCACCTGAGTGTCCTTCGGCTGGTATGAACAAGATGGGCTGAATGGCCTCCTTCTGAGACTGCAGGATTGGGAGAAACTGCTTGGCTTAGGGACTTTGCATTTGCTAAATCAGTAAAATCTGAAATCTAAAGCCTGACAAAGCAGGGTGCCTATTATCACTGCTTCTCCCTGAAGGAGAAATCAATTGTGCCCAGTTAGTGTCCTGAGCATCACGTCAGAGTGGGTGAGGGCAGATGCCGGGGGCATCCCTGCTCTGGACCTGGGAGGGCACTTAATGTGTGAGGGTGCAACACTGTGGGCGATGTACCCGGGCTGGCCGTTCCTAGCTTGGGATGGTCAATGGGTCAGGGGATGTTACTGATCAGTAGCTGGAACGCCAACATCTCTCTCACTCTTTCAAACCCCTCACAGGATACCGAACGATTTGGAGATGGAGCAAGTGGAGCTCACAGTGATCTTGATCACTGCATTAGAGGAGGAGAGACTCCAGCAGCAATGTGCAATCTCCAGATCAAGACCAGGGGGCCGCAGGGCAGGATCAGCGGCCGGTGGCTGCACCAGCCATAGAAGGAGCACAAGGGCAACAAAGACGCTCAGATTAAACCGCCCACGGGTCTACTTCATGAGGCTTCCGAAATCGGCTGCCGCGGGAGACTCCAGCTCATGAAGGAGATGGTGCGTCACTTTTGCCAAGTGCCTCGTGCTACTGGAGGACACCCGCTCCCTATGGCCTAAGGCAGGAATTGTCAAACTCAGGGGCGCGACCCGCGGGTGGGCCGTGGGCGGCTGTCGGGAGGGTCGCACAGCCATCCGTTGCGGCGCTCCCGATCGTGCAAATCTGCGTGCAACAGCAGCCGGCTGTTAATAACACCGGCTGCAAGCGGCCTTCAAAATGGCCGCGAACATGTAAAAAAAATGCGGCCGCATGCCGCATACGTGCCAAATCATTGGCACGCATGCGCAAATCTATACCCAGGCGCGCCGATGATCGGGCACGCATACGCAGTGCGGACGCTTTTTTTTTTAAACGGTCGCAGCTTTTTCTTTTACAAGTTCGGGGGGGGTTTTATTCATTTATTTTATTCATTTTATTTTTATTTTTTCTTACAAGTTCAGGAGGGGTTATTTGATAAAATTTTACAGGAAGAAATTGCAGTACTTTGGACAGATGGAGACTCCATACTTTCCGACACCGGAAGGCTTCACCTTCATCCAACAGGTTCCATTGGAGGAGCGTGTACGAGGGCCAAAGGGACTCAAAACCATTACCTCCATTTTTATCAGCAGCAAACAAGGTAAGAGAAAATGGTGGGTTACGCAGGTTGGCCGGCGAGGGTCGCGAAGGACGGTCGGGTTGGGTCCCGAAGGTTGGCCGATTGGTAAAAATGGGTCCCCGGAAAAAAAGTTTGAAGAACACTGGCCTAAGGTCATGGCAGCCCTGGATATCTTTGACTCTGGATCATTCCAGGGCTTCGCGGGGGACCCGGGTGGCATTTTGCAGGCATCCACCCATAAGTGCATCGTGAGGTCACGGATCCGCTCTGTACAAGGGCCAGTTCACCTTGACCATGACCAGGCCAGGCAGGATGAGAGATCTACAGGGATCATACAAATTGCACGTTTGCCACAGGTGCAGGGAGAATTTGACGGCACGCAGGTGGCCTTCTGCGCCCCATGGACCCAGGGAGTTCCCTTCATCAACAGGAAGGGGTTCCACTCCATTGCGACCACAAGATGCAAACGAAGCATGTGTGTACCCATTTCTGGGGAGCGTTCATGACAGCTTCATGTTTGGCCAGCCCCAGATTCCTGGATACTTAGAGGGACACCCCAGGCTAGAGTGGAGACCACAGAGCATTGAATAGAGCAGATACAAGGAGACACACAATGCCACTCGCTCAGTGATGCAACGGGCCTCTGCAGATGCCTTTCCACTGCCTTGGCATATCCAGTGGAGCCCTGCGGTATAGCCCCCAGAGGGTCTCCTGAAATGTGATTGTTAGCTGCGGCCTCCAGAACCTGAGGAGCTGCCAGAAGAGGACCTGAAGGAGCGCCACGTGTCCTCGGGCCAGGAGGAAGAGCAGGAGGGCACTGAAGAGGAGGCTGCTGAGGAGGCCAAGGATGGAGGCAAGGTAAGGTGAGGTTGCACATGGGCAGAATGGTACGAAGTCGTACAACACCAGGTTAAAGTCCAACAGGTTTGTTTCGATGTCACTAGCTTTCGGAGCGCTGCTCCTTCCTCAGGTGAATGCAGAGGTCTGTTCCAGAAACACATATATAGACAAATTCAAAGATGCCAAACAATGCTAGGAATGCGAGCATTAGCAGGTGATTAAATCTTTACAGATCCAGAGATGGGGTAACCCCAGGTTAAAGAGGTGTGAATTGTATCAAGCCATGACAGTTGGTAGGATTTTGCAGGCCAGATGGTGGGGGATGAATGTAATGCGACATGAATCCCAGGTCCCGGTTGAGGCCGCACTCATGTGCGTCTCACGAACGTCACCCAAGCACAACGCAATGCCATCCGCGCTCTCAAGACCAACCGCAGCATCGTCATCAAACCAGCAGACAAAGGGGGGGCCACTGTCGTACTGAACAGAACGGACTACTGCAAAGAAGTATACCGACAACTGAACAACCAAGAACACTACAGACAGTTACCCGCAGATCCGACCAAGGAACACATCCGCCAACTTAACAGACTGATCAAGACCTTGGATCCAGATCTTCAGAGCACCCTACGTGCTCTCACCCCACGTACTCCCCGCATTGGAGATCTCTACTGCCTCCCGAAAATACATAAGGCCAACACACCAGGCCGCCCTATCGTTTCAGGCAATGGGACCCTGTGTGAGAACCTCTCTGGCTACATCGAGGGCATCTTGAAACCCATCGTACAAGGTACACCCAGCTTCTGTCGCGACACGACGGACTTCCTACAGAAAAAAACGCACACGAGTGCGGCCTCAACCGGGACCTGGGATTCATGTCGCATTACATTCATCCCCCACCATCTGGCCTGCAAAATCCTACCAACTGTCCTGGCTTGATACAATTCACACCTCTTTAACCTGGGGTTACCCCATCTCTGGATCTGTAAAGATTTAATCACCTGCTAATGCTCGCATTCCTAGCATTGTTTGGCATCTTTGAATTTGTCTATATATGTGTTTCTGGAACAGACCTCTGCATTCACCTGAGGAAGGAGCAGTGCTCCGAAAGCTAGTGACATCGAAACAAACCTGTTGGACTTTAACCTGGTGTTGTAAGACTTCATACTGTGCTCACCCCAGTCCAACGCCGGCATCGCCACATCATGGGCAGAATGGCTAGAGATGCCCCCATAATCTCATCATTCATGGAGCAGATGGACAACTGGGTGCCCTTCGTGGTGTCAGAAACCTTTTGCGACCAGGGGGTGAGTATTCAGGGAATGGGGAGTCCACAGGTACCTGCTGGCCAATCAGTGCAGAAGAGTGATGATGACTTGCAGTGAGAAAAAGTCTGTGATTCTCCTCAGATGCACTGCTAATGTCTGACCCCTGTCTGTCTGGTGCCAACACGCAGTCTCCTTGGTTCATGTCAGAGGGAGGATGAGTGCATACATTCTACTCTCCTAAAGCTGTAGAGGGGGGAATTGGGCGAGGGTTTAGGAATCCCTGCATCGTGACTGAGTCCTGTCACTGTCAATGGAACACTGAGAAGCCCTCATCGCTTGGATGACTTGCAGGCCCAGTGAGACCCGATGTGTCCCGATGATGAGAAACGGCATTTCATTAAGGAAATTAAGCTTGTGAAGCCTGAAAGTGGTGAGTATCAATAATATTTAATGTGGTGATAGATCAGAATTTGACACGTGGCAGTGCTCCGGAGCTTATTGTGCCTAACTTCACCCATGCTCACACCTACAGCTACTTAATCTTACGCTCCTTGTGTTTCCCCAGGATGCACATCTGAGGTGGAGGCAGCATGCTGTCTACCACGCCCTGGTGCATGACCTCTGGAGGGCTGGGGCCTAGCCTGCTTTTGGGAAGGACAGGTGTCCTAGTGCCACCCTGTTCGGTCCACTGAACCTACAGGGCACCCCTTTCTGCCCCTCTGTGTTTCTCTGTCTTGTGTGTATGGGTAGAGGGTGAGGCAGTTAAAGTGGGTAGTAGGTATTAGTTGTCATTAACCAGTTGTATTCACGGCATATTTCCTGATAGTTCTTGGTATAAATAAGCTGTAATCGTGTTTACATTTACAAACCCGCGACTGTAATTATTGGACAGCCAAGGGCCAAAGACTTTGGGAATTTTTGTAAGAATTATTGGTTAATCCACTTGTGTTGTGACTCCAGGGCACGTGAGGCAGGAATTGACCGTGCACTAGCCCAAGGTGTCGTAACAGGGTGCAGAGATGGGCACTGCTGTTGTCAGCATTGACACATACAGTAAAATATCGCCAATCAGATCTCCATGGAAACGCTGAAGGACTCTCTAGATTATCTTTACCTCACGAGTCATCAGTGAATAGTTCAATGGTAATATTTTCTATTTCAAAGAAGTCGATAACACTCCTGTAACCACAGGACAAATTAAGAAATATACCAGAAATGATCCACTACTGTTACAGGTTATGGACATGGTCCTTTGAGGCAAGGCAGTGGATGTAAACCCAGAGTTGAAGCCATATGTTACCCAAAGACTCGAATTATCCATACAGGCTGGTTTTCCTGGGGAATGAGGGCCATCATTCCGACACTGTTAAGGAAATGTGTCCTAAAGCGACTTCATGAAGATAATTGTGGGATAGTGAGGATGAAGATGATAGACAGAAGCTATATTTGGTGATCATTGCTCGATAGCGAAATTAAGGAGAAGGCCGGTATATGTTCAGCTTGTGCAAGGCTTCAAAACCACCACAAGCACCAAAGAGATGTCTACCCTTTTAACTGTTGTGGTTATTAATTGTTCTTTGTAAATTTTCTCTCGTTATGGGAGATGCCATTTACACAGACACACACGTTAACCCTTACAAAGCCCCATACTCTCAGGGTGGGGCTAGGTTTGGGGTATGGGAAAGGGGCTGGTTTTGGAGGTGGGCTAGGGTTTGGGTTTGGCAAAGGGACTCGGATTGACAGTGGGGTTGGGTTCGGGATGGTTCTGGATTTAGAGTTACGTTTGAGTTTTGGGATGGGATTGTTTTTTGATGGTGGGCTAGATTTGGGGTTGAGAATTGAGGATGGGCTGGTTTTGGGGGATAGGGCTGTGTTTTGGCATTGTTTTTAGGGAGTGGAGATGGGTTATGGGTTGGGTTATTGGGTTTGGAGTTTAGATTAGAGATGGGGCTAGGTTTTGGGATGCTGTGTTTTTGTGTTGGGTTAATGGGGCTGGGCTGGTTTGGAGTTACGTTTAGAGATGGGGCTGGGTTTAGGGGGTGTGGGGCTGTGATTTGGGTTGGGTTATTGAGACAGGACAGGGTTGGAGTTCAGTTCAGAGGTGGGGCTGGTGTTTTGGGATTTGGATGGATTTAGGATTAAGTTTTGGGGTGGGGCTGGGTCCTGAAGGTGTGAGAGAGGCTGGGTTTGAGGTTATGTTTGGGAGAGGGGCTCAGTTTTAGGGAACGGTTATGGTTTGCAAATTGATTAAGGAGAGTGGCTGGCTTTGGTGTTAGGCTTTGGAGGTTGGACTAGGTTTAGGACTGGTGATGGGTTTGTGTTGGGCTTGGAGGTCACGAAAAGCTTTGGCGATGGGGGTGTGGTTGGGTTTTTGGTGTAGGGGTGGGTCTGGGGTAGAGATTAATGGGTTGGGCTGGGTTTTCGGGGTCGAGCTGTGCTTGCCGTTGTGTTTAGGGGTAGGGCTGGATAGGGGGCTGGATAGTGTGGCTGGGCTTGTGGTTATGTTTTGGGAGTGGGGTTGTGTTTCCATCAGGGGGTTAGGTTCAAGGTTGAGTTTGGATGGGGCTGAGCTGTTGGGTAGATGATGGGTATTGGGTTGAGTTACGGGAGTGGGTTGGGATTAAGGGGTGGGGCTGGGTTTGGGGGTTGTGTTTTGGGGGTGGAGCAAGGTTTTGGGGCTGGGGGTAGCTTTTGGGTTGTGTTTTAGGGGTGGGGCTGCATTTTAGGGGTGGGAATGGGTTTTGGAAGTGGCGTTGGAATTGGAGTTGGGTTTATGGATGGGGCTGGGACTCAGTTTTGGGTAGGGCCTTGCGATTGGGGATAGGAGTTGGGTTGGATGTTGGGACTGGATTTGGAGAAAGCTATGTTTGAGGTTGTGTTGTTGGTTTGAGGCTGGGTTTGGGTGAAGCTTTGGGGGTGTGGCTTGGACTTTGGGTTGGGTGGGACTGGGTTTGCGTTTCGGTTTTGGTGGTGGGGCTGAATTTGTGGATAGGGCTGGATTTGGGGTTGAATTGTAGGCTTGGGTTTGGGTTTGAGTTGGGAGTTGGGTTTTATCGGCTGGGCCGGACTTGGGGGTTGAGATTTGGGATGAGGCTGGGTTTTGGGGGTAGGTAGGATTTGGGGCTGAGTTTTCTGACTGTGTTTTGGGCTTGGGCCTGAATTCTGGTGGAGGGAGTGCATTTGACATTGGGTTTGGGATAAGTTTTACGTTGGGTTTTGGGGATAGGGCTGAACCTGGGGTTGAGTTTGGCGGAGGCGCTGGCTTTGGGGTTAGGTCTTTGGAGGTGAGGCTGGATTTATGTGTGGAGCAGTGTTTAGGGTTAATTTTTGTGGGTGTGGTTGTGTTTTTGGGGTGAGGCTGGGGCTTGGGTTGAATTTTAGAGTTCTGGCTGAATGTAGGGGTGGCATTGAGTTTTGGAGTTGGCTGGATTAGGGATTGGGAGTGGGGCTGATATTCGAGAGGCAGGTTGGCCTTAAGTTAGGGCATTGGATGGTATTTTGGATGCATCTATGGGGTGAGTCTAGGTTCTTGGGGTGCAGAAGGATTTGGGGATAAATTTGAGGGTTGGAGTGGGCTGGGTTGTGGGTGGGGCGGTAGGATTTGGAGTTGTGTTTTTGGGGGTGGGGCTGGGTTTACAATGTTGGGTTAGGTTTGGGGTTAAAAATGAGGTTTTGGGGGCGTTGCTTGGTTTAGATTAGAATTTTGGGATGTGTCTGGGTTTAGAGTCGAATTCTGGGCAGTGTTTGAAATTGTGTTTTGGGCTTCTGGTTTGGGACTGAGTTGTGGGGGTGGGGCTGGTTTACTTGGGGTAGGCGTTGAGCTTTGCGGGTGTAGCTGAGATTTAGGGGTAGGGCTGGCTTTGGGCTGGGTGTGGAGCTGCGTTTTGGGTTGGGTTTGGAGTTGAGCTTATGGGTTGGGCTGGCTTTTGGTGGTGGGGCTGAGGTTCAGTTTTGGTTTGAGTTTGGGGGAGTTGGGTGGGGCTGGGATTTACTTTGGGTGAGCTGGGATTTACGGTGGGAGGGGCTGGGATTTAGTGTTGAGCGTTTTGTGTGGGTCAGGGCTTTGCATGTGTTTTGTGTGCTGGGTTTATGGGTGGGTCCGGGTTTGGGGGTGGGGCTGGGTTTGGGGTGGGGCTGGGTTTGGGGGTGGGGCTGGGTTTGTGGGTGGGGCTAGGTTTGGGGGTGGGGCAGGGTTTGGAGGTGGGACTGGGTTTGTGGGCAGTGCTGGGTTTGGGGTGGGGCTGGGTTTGGGGTGGGGCTGGGTTTGAGGGTGGGGCTGGGTTTGGGGTTGGGGCAGGGTTTGTGGGCAGGGCTGGGTTTGATGGTGGGGCTGGGTTTGTGGGTGGGGCTGGGTTTGTGGGTGGGTTTGGGTTTGGGGTGGGGCTGGGTTTGATGGTGGGGCTGGGTTTGTGGGTGCGGCTGGATTTGTGGGTTGATCTGGGTTAGGAGGTGGGGCTGGGTTAGGGGGTGGGGCTTGGTTTGTGCGTGGGGCTATGTTTGTGGGTGGAGCAGGGTTTAGGGGCGGAGCTGGGTTTGTGGATGGGGCTCGGTTTGGGGGTGGAGCTGTGTTTAGGGGTGGAGCTGGGTTTATGGGTGGGGCTGGGTTTGTGGGTGGGTTTTGGGTGTGGGTTTGTGTTTCGGGTTTTGGGTGTGGGTTTGGGGTTTGGGTTTTGGGTGTGGGTTTAGGGTTGGGTTTTGGGTGTGGGTTTGGGATTGGGTTTTGGGTTGGGTTTTGGGTGTGGGTTTGGGATTGGGTTTTGGGTGTGGGTTTGGGGTTTGGGTTTTGGGTGTGGGTTTGGGGTTGCGTTTTGTGTTTTGGGTGTGGGTTTGGGGTTGTGTTTTGGGTGAGGGTTTGGGATTGGGTTTTGGGTTTGGGGTTGGGTTTTGGGTGTGGGTTTGGGGTTGGGTTTTGGGTGTGGGTTTGGGGTTGTGTTTTGGGTGTGGGTTTGGGATTGGGTTTTGGGGGTGGGTGTGGGTTTGGGGTTGGGTTTTGGGTGTGGGTTTGGGGTTGAGTTTTTGGTGTGGGTTTGGGGTTGGGTTTTGGGTGTGGGTTTGGGGTTGAGTTTTTGGTGTGGGTATGGGGTTGGGTTTTTGGTGTGGGTATGGGGTTGGGTTTTGGGTGTGGGTATGGGGTTGGGTTTTGGGTGTGGGTTTGGGGTTGGGTTTTGGGTGTGGGTTTGGGGTTGGGTTTTTGGTGTGGGTTTGGAGTTGGGTTTTGGGTGTGGGTATGGGGTTGGGTTTTGGGTGTGGGTATGGGGTTGGGTTTTGGGTGTGGGTTTGGGGTTGGGTTTTGGGTGTGGGTTTGGGGTTGGGTTTTGCGTGCGGGTTTGGGGTTGGGTTTTGGGTGTGGGTTTGGAGTTGGGTTTTGGGTGTGGGTTTGGAGTTGGGTTTTGGGTGTGGGTTTGGGGTTGGGTTTTGGGTGTGGGTTTGGGGTTGGGTTTTGGGTGTGGGTTTGGGGTTGGGTTTTGGGTGTGGGTTTGGGGTTGGGTTTTGGGTTTGGAGTTGGGTTTTGGGTGTGGGTTTGGGGTTGGGTTTTGGGTGTGGGTTTGGGGTTGAGTTTTTGGTGTGGGTTTGGGGTTGTGTTTTGGGTGTGGGTTTGGGATTGGGTTTTGGGGGTGGGTGTGGGTTTGGGGTTGGGTTTTGGGTGTGGGTTTGGGGTTGAGTTTTTGGTGTGGGTTTGGGGTTGGGTTTTGGGTGTGGGTTTGGGGTTGGGTTTTGGGTGTGGGTTTGGAGTTGGGTTTTGGGTGTGGGTTTGGGGTTGTGTTTTGGGTGTGGGTTTGGGGTTGGGTTTTGGGTGTGGGTTTGGAGTTGGGTTTTGGGTGTGGGTTTGGAGTTGGGTTTTGGGTGTGGGTTTGGAGTTGGGTTTTGGGTGTGGGTTTGGGGTTGGGTTTTGGGTGTGGGTTTGGGGTTGGGTTTTTGGTGTGGGTATGGGGTTGGGTTTTGGGTGTGGGTATGGGGTTGGGTTTTGGGTGTGGGTTTGGGATTGGGTTTTGTGTGTGGGTGTGGGTTTGGGGTTGGATTTTGGGTGTGGGTTATGGGTTGTGTTTTGTGTTTTGGGTGTGGGTTTGGGGTTGGGTTTTGGGTGTGGGTTTGGAGTTGGGTTTTGGGTGTGGGTTTGGGGTTGGGTTTTGGGTGTGGGTTTGGGGTTGGGTTTTGGGTGTGGGTTTGGGGTTGGGTTTTGGGTGTGGGTTTGGGGTTGGGTTTTGCGTGCGGGTTTGGGGTTGGGTTTTGGGTGTGGGTTTGGAGTTGGGTTTTGGGTGTGGGTTTGGGGTTGGGTTTTGGGTGTGGGTTTGGGATTGGGTTTTGGGTGTGGGTTTGGAGTTGGGTTTTGGGTGTGGGTTTGGGGTTGGGTTTTGGGTGTGGGTTTGGGGTTGGGTTTTGGGTGTGGGTTTGGGGTTGGGTTTTGGGTGTGGGTTTGGGGTTGGGTTTTGCGTGCGGGTTTGGGGTTGGGTTTTGGGTGTGGGTTTGGAGTTGGGTTTTGGGTGTGGGTTTGGGGTTGGGTTTTGGGTGTGGGTTTGGGGTTGGGTTTTGGGTGTGGGTTTGGAGTTGGGTTTTGGGTGTGGGTTTGGGGTTGGGTTTTGGGTGTGGGTTTGGGGTTGGGTTTTGGGTGTGGGTTTGGGGTTGTGTTTTGGGTGTGGGTTTGGGATTGGGTTTTGTGTGTGGGTGTGGGTTTGGGGTTGTGTTTTGGGTGTGGGTTTGGGATTGGGTTTTGTGTGTGGGTGTGGGTTTGGGTTTGGGGTTGGGTTTTGGGTGTGGGTTTGGGTTGAGCTTTGGGTATGGGTTTGGGGTTGGGTTTTGGGTGTGCGTTTGGGGTTGGATTGTCGGTGTGGGGCTGGGTTTGGGGGTGGAACTTGATATCGGGGTGGGGTTTAGTTTTCGGATGAGTTTTGGTGCGGGGCTGGCTTTCGAGTTAAAGCTGGGTTTTTGGGGTGGGGTTGGGTTTAGGGTTGAATTCTCGTGCTGGGTGTGCTTGTTGAGTTTTGGTGGAGGGGTTGGTTTTGGGTTTTTTTTGGGGGGTTATGTTTGGGGTTTGGTTTTTGAGATGGGGGCTATGCTTGCGGCTGCGGCTGGGTTTCTGGGCATGAGGGACTGGGCTTTGGGTTGTGTTTTGGGGATGGGCTGGGTTTTTCGAGTTGGGGCTTGGTATTGGGTTGCGTTTTGGGGTTGAGTAGTGTTTGGGGTGGTGTTTGGTGCTGTATTGTGGGACTATGTTTTGGGGTTTGGCTGTGTTTGGGCTTGTGACTTGGGGGTGGGGTCGGGTTTGGGATGGGGCTGCGTTTGGGATTTGGTTTTGAGATGGGGTTATTTTTGGGCTTGTGTTTTGGGGTGTGACTGAACTTTGGGGGTGGAGCTGTGGTTTTGGGTTGAGTTATGCGGGCTGGGTTTTGGTTTGCGTTTTGGAATTGAGTTGAGTTTGGAGTTGTGTTTGGTGTTGAGTTTTGAGAGTGGAACTATTTTTTGGGTTGGGGATGTGTTTGGGGTCGTGTCTTGGGGGTGAGTTCGGGTTTGGGATGGGAGTATGCGTGGGGTTTGGTTTTGATATAATAATAATAATTGCTTATTGTCACAAGTAGGCTTCAATGAAGTATTTGTGAAAAGTCCCTAGTCGCCACATTCCGGCACCTGTTAGGGGAGGCCGAATGGTCTTTGGGCTTTGTTTGGGGTTGTGTTTTGGGAGAATGGCTGAGTTCTGGTGGTGGAACTGTGCTTATGGTTGAGTTATGCAGGCTGGACTGTGTTTTGGGTTGGGATTTGGGGGTGGTGCTGGGCCTGGGGTTGGATTTTGGGGCGGAGGATGTGTTTTGGAGGCTCAGCGTGGTTTTTCGTTATGTTTTGGGCTGGGGATAGTGTTTTGGGGATTGAAGCAAAATAAAAGCAAATTACTGCGGATGCTGGAATCTGAAACCAAAAGTGAAAATGCTGGAAAATCTCAGCAGGTCTGGCAGCATCTGTAAGGAGAGAAAAGAGCTAATGTTTCGAGTCCAGATAACCCTTTGTCAAAGCTAAAAGACATAGAAAGTGGGAGATATTTATACTGTAGGGTGAACAGTGGGGAAAAAGCATTTTTTAAACCTGTTTGTGTGTGTTCTTTGTATCTTCTGCCCAATGGAAGAAGTTGGAAGAGTGAATAATCCAGGTGGGTGGGGTCTTTGATTATGCTGCCCACTTTCCCAAGGAGCGGGAGGTGTAGATAGAGTCAATTGGATGGGAGGCAGGTTCGTGTGATGGACTGGGCTGTGTTCACGACTCTCTGTAGTTTCTTACGTTCTTGGCCATACCAGGCAGTTGCCATACCAGGCTGTGAAGCAGCCAGATAGGATGCTTTCTATGGTGCATCTGTAAAAATTGAAAAGAGTCCTTGTGGGTTAGGGGGTTGAGTTTGGGGTGGGACTAGAGGGTGGAGTTTGGGGGAGAGGATAGGTGTTGAGGTTGGGGCAGGGCAAGGTAGGAGTGGGGCTAGGTGTGCAGTTTTGGGGCGGGGCTCGTGGTTGAGTTTGGGGTGGGGCTAGAGGTGCGGCTGGGAGCAGGGTGGGTTTGGGGCTGAGGTGGGTTTGGGGTTCAGGGTGGGTTTGGGTTGGGGCTGAGGTGGGTTTGGGGTTCAGGGTGGGGTTTGGGTTTGGGGCTCAGGGTGGGTTTGGGCTGATGTGGATTTTGGGTTCAGGGTGGGGTTTGGGTTGGGGCTGAGGTGGGTTTGGGGTTCAGGGTGGGGTTTGGGGCTGAGGTGGGTTTGGGGCTCAGGGTGGGGTTTGGGGCTCAGGGTGGGTTTGGGGCTTAGGTGGGTTTGGGGTTCAGGGTGGGGTTTGGGTTGGGGCTGAGGCGGGTTTGGGGTTCAGGGTGGGGTTTCGGTTGGGGCTGAGGCGGGTTTGGGGTTCAGGGTGGGGTTGGGGCTGAGGCGGGTTTGGGGCTGAGGCGGGTTTGGGGTTCAGGGTGGGGTTTGGGTTGGGGTTGAGGTGGGTTTGGGGTTCAAGGTGGGGTTTGGGTTGGGGCTGAGGTGGGTTTGGGGCTGAGGTGGGTTTGTGGCTCAGGGTGGGTTTGGGTTGGGGCTGAGGTGGGTTTGGGGTTCAGGGTGGGTTTGGGTTGGGGCTGACGTGGGTTTGGGGCTGAGGTGGGTTTGTGGCTCAGGGTGGGTTTGGGTTGGGGCTGAGGTGGGTTTGGGGTTCAGGGTGGGGTTTGGGGCTCAGGGTGGGTTTGGGTTTGGGCTGATGTGGATTTTGGGTTCAGGGTGGGGTTTGGGTTGGGGCTGAGGTGGGTTTGGGGTTCAGGGTGGGGTTTGGGGCTGAGGTGGGTTTGGGGCTCAGGGTGGGGTTTGGGTTGGGGCTGAGGTGGGTTTGGGGTTCAGGGTGGGGTTTGGGGCTGAGGTGGGTTTGGGGCTCAGGGTGGGGTTTGGGTTTGGGGCTGAGGTGGGTTTGGGCTCAGGGCGGGGTTTGGGTTGGGGCTGAGGCGGGTTTGGGGCGGAGCTGGTTGTGAGATGGGGGCGGGGCAGAGCGTGGAGGTAGGGGGTGGGGCTGAGCGCTTATCACGTGCCGGTCAGGCGGCTCTGCCTAACGGCCGGCCGCGTGCTCTGCTCTCACCGTCACTGGGGCGCGTGCTGCTGCCGCCCGATCCGCGTGAACGGCTTTGGCGCCAACACCGAGAGACAAACGGCCTGAGGAAAGTCCGCTCGTCGCCCGGGGAACCGCACTGTCGCTGCATTTGGGGATTTTATTCCCAGTGAGTAGAATGGGAGCGTGCTTCTCATCCCCAGATCAGCGCCAGGTTTCCCCTCGCTAACTGAGGTAGATGGGTTGTGAATCAAGCCGGCAGCCGGTGCAAATTAATCAATGCAAAGCGGCCGAGCGGGGCGCGAGGAAATGCAACCGGTCATGGAGTTTGGGACCTTTCCCAAGACTCTGGTCGATGCGACTTCTTGCATTTCCCAACTGCGGAATTGGTAATCCTTCAATCAAATCAGTCATGGATCCGAATTCGCAAAGAAAAATGCGAAGATGCAACTTGTAGTTTGGAATTTTATCCTTCTGCGCATAATCGGTGCAATCCCATTGACCACATTTCCATGATGGCACAGAGCCCATCAAGCCCATACTGGGCACTCGGGGTGGATTTGAACAACCTGGAGAACATGTGGTAAAGGGTCAATGCCCCCTGCGGACACTGAGGTCAGGGTCAGTGCCCCCTGCGGACACTGAGTTCAGGGTCAGTGCCCCCTGCGGATACTTGAGTTCGGGGTCAATGCTCCCTGCGGACACTGAGTTCGGGGTCAGTGCTCCCTGCGGACACTGAGGTCAGGGTCAGTGTCCCCTGCGGACACTGAGGTCAGGGTCAGTGCCCCCTGGGGACACTGGGGTAAGGGTCAGTGCCCCCTGCGGACACAGGTCAGAGTCAGTGCCCCCTGCGGACACTGAGGTCAGGGTCAGTGCCCCCTGGGGACACTGAGGTCAGGGTCAGTGCCCCCTGCGGACACTGAGGTCAGGGTCAGTGCTCCCTGCGGACACTGAGGTCAGGGTCAGTGCCCCCTGGGGACACTGGGGTAAGGGTCAGTGCCCCCTGGGGACACTGGGGTAAGGGTCAGTGCCCCCTGCGGACACTGAGGTCAGAGTCAGTGCCCCCTGCGGACACTGAGGTCAGAGTCAGTGCCCCCTGCGGACACTGAGGTCAGGGTCAGTGCCCCCTGCGGACGCTGAGGTCAGGGTCAGTGCCCCCTGCGGACACTGAGGTCAGGGTCAGTGCCCCCTGCGGACACATTGGGTGCAGGGTCAGTGCCCCCTGCGGACACTGAGGTCAGGGTCAGTGCCCCCTGCGGACATTCTGGGTGCAGGATCACTGCACTCTGCGGACTCTCTGAGTGCAGGGTCAGTGTCCCCTGCGGTCATACTGGAAGCAGGGTCAGTGCCCTCTGTGGACGCAGGGTCATCGTCCTTTGCGGATTCTGTGTGGAGGGTCAGTGCCCGCTGCAGACACTGAGTTCAGGGTCAGTGTCCCCTGCGGACACTTGAGTTCAGGGTCAGTGTCCCCTGCGGACACTTGAGTTCAGGGTCAGTGTCCCCTGCGGACACTTGAGTTCAGGGTCAGTGTCCCCTGCGGACACTTGAGTTCAGGGTCAGTGTCCCCTGCGGGCACAGAGTTCAGGGTCAGTGCCCCATGCGGACACTGAGTTCATGGTCAGTGCCCCCTGCGGACACTGAGGTCAGGGTCAGTGCCCCCTGCGGACACTGAGGTCAGGGTCAGTGCCCCCTGCGGACACTGAGGTCAGGGTCAGTGCCCCCTGCGGACACTGAGGTCAGGGTCAGTGCCCCCTGCGGACACTGAGGTCAGGGTCAGTGCCCCCTGCGTACACTGAGGTCAGGGTCAGTGCCCCCTGCGGACACTCTGGGTGCAGGGTCAGTGCCCTCTGCGGACACTCTGGGTGCAGGTTCAGTGCCCTCTGCGGACATTCTGGGTGCAGGATCAATGCCCCCTGTGGACACACTGGACGCAGGGTCAGTGTCCCCTGCGGACCCACTGTGTGCAGGATCACTGCACTCTGCGGACACTGAAGTCAGGGTCAGTGTCCCCTGCGGACCCACTGGGTGCAGGATCAGTGCACTCTGCGGACTGTCTGGGTGCAGGGTCACTGCCCCCTACGGACACTCTGGGCGCAGGGTCACTGCCCCCTGCAGACACTGAGTTCAGGGTCAGTGCACCCTGCGGACACAGTTCAGGGTCAGTGTCCCCTACGGACACACTGGGTGCAGGGTCAGTGCCCTCTGCGGACATTTTGGGTGCAGGATCACTGCACTCTGCGGACATCCTGGGTGCAGGATCACTGCACTCTGCGCACATTCTGGGTGCAGGGGTCAGTGCCCTCTGCGGACACTCTGGGTGCAGGATCACTGTACTCTGCGGACATTCTGGGTGCAGGATCACTGCACTCTGCGGACATTCTGGGTGCAGGATCACTGCCCCCTGTGGACACTCTGGGCGCAGGGGCAGTGCCCCCTGCGTACACTGAGTGCAGGGTCAGTGTCCCCTGCGGACCCACTGAGTGCAGGATCAGTGCACTCTGCGGACTGTCTGGGTGCAGGGTCACTGCCCCCTACGGACACTCTGGGCGCAGGGTCACTGCCCCCTGCGGACACTCTGGGTGCAGGATCAGTGCATTCTGCGGACTGTCTGGGTGCAGGTCACTGCCCCCTGCGGACACTCTGGGTGCAGGGTCAGTGCCCTCTGTGACACTCTGGGTGCAGGGTCACTGCCCTCTGTGACACTCTGGGTGCAGGGTCACTGCCCCCTGCGGACCCTCTGGTGCAGGGTTACTGCCCCCTGCGGACCCTCTGGGGCAGGGTCAGTGCCCTCTGACACTCTGGGTGCAGGGTCACTGCCCCCTGCGGACCCTTTGGTGCAGGATCACTGCCCCCTGCGGACCCTCTGGTGCAGGGTCACTGCCCCCTGTGGACACTCTGGGTGCAGGGTCACTGCCCCCTGCAGACCCTCTGGGTGCAGGGTCACTGCCCCCTGCAGACCCTCTGGTGCAGGGTCACTGCCCCCTGCGGACACTCTGGGTGCAGGGTCACTGCCCCGTGCGGACCCTCTGGGTGCAGGGTCACTGCCCCCTGCAGACCCTCTGGTGCAGGGTCATTGCCCCCTGCGGACACTCTGGTGCAGGGTCAGTGCACCCTGCGGACAGTCTGGTGCAGGGTCAGTAAACCCTGCGGACACACTGGGTGCAGGATCAGTGCACTCTGCGGACTGTCTGGGTGCAGGGTCTCTGCCCCCCTGCGGACATTCTGGGCGCAAGGTCAGTGCCCCTGGATCCGGGAAGCAGGGTCAGTACCCCCGGCGGACTCTCTGGACGCAGGGTCAGTGTCGCCTGCTGACTCTCTGGGTGCATGGTTAGTGCCCCCGGACTTTATGGACACACGATCAGTGCGTCTGGACACAGGGTCAGTGCCTCCTGTGGACACACTGGGCGCTGGGTCAGTGCCCCCAGCCTCTATGGACACATGATCAGTGTCTCTGGGTGCAGGGTCAGTGCCCCCTGCGGACACACTGGATGCATGGTCAGTGCCCCCTGCGGACTCACTGGACGCAGGGTCAGTGCCCCCCCACGGATTGTCTTGGCGCAGGGTCAGTACCACATACTCTGGGCGTCAAGGCCAGTGCCACGTATTCTGGGTGCAGAATCAGTGCCCCCTGCGGACTGTTGAGGCGCAGGGTCAGTGCCACGTATTTTGGGTGCAGAATCAGTGCCACATATTCTGGGTGCAGAGTCAGTGCCCCCTGCGGACTGTTGAGGCGCAGGGCCCGTGCCCCACACTCTCTGGGGCAATGGAGTCAGTGCCCCATACTCTGGGGACTTTCTGGTCCCGCTGCCGTCGACGGGGTTTCCCATTGCTCCCATCCGCTGGGGAAAACGCGTCATGGTTTTGCTGTCAGCGGGACGGTTGAATCCCACGACATGAACGGCTGGATAATCCGGCCACTCAGTAGTGTTGCTCCAAATGTAGTTACTAAGCGCCGAGCCACTGCATTCACAAACTGTAAAGTAGGCTGCCATAATTTATATGAATGTGCAGCTTTCTTGTGTAGCAACACTCAAATATAACTGCTAGAGTAACATTTGAATCATAATTCCATTATATTAAATTGAAGACAAGCTACAAAAGTTATATACAGATAATGCTGCAAGGTTGTCCATTATATAGCGGTAGCCAAGATCACAAGAATATAATGCCATTGAAGGTTGTATCTGAATCATTTGATAAGATAATTTTTCCAAGTGCTTCACGTAATGGTTAAAGTGATATGGCATATTACCACATCAAAAGCCTTCAAAGTCCTTTGCATGAAAATTACTTTTGAAATGCAGTGACTGTTACGTATGTAAATATTGAAGCCATTTTGCACTAATGATATCAACAGGTTTTGATGTGAATTTTTGGTGAAGTTGGCTGAAGACTAAGGTAACATGCACTTCTTCAAGCGCCTTGGGACCTTTAACATTTATCAGAATAGGCAGACCGTAACTAGATTTAACATCTCATCCAACAGATGGCAGCGAGAACAATGAAGCGCTCCCATCGGTACTGCACTGAAATCATAATCTTCTGCAGAGGGACATTGCTTTCAACCTGGTCATTCTCATAACCCGCACGCGACCTACGGGGACGGACCAATTAGCCACCCAGTGAGCCTCGTAGAACATGAGGGGCGGGGGCCCATCAGCGGAGTCATTGGACTCCAGGATAAAAGCTGGCCCACCTGGGTGCCGAGTATGAGTAGTCCCGGCTGGTACCTGGAGTGGATTGTGTAAATAGTTTACTTGTAAAATAAAGTTTCTTTACGCCTCTCGTTTTGGATTCCTCTGTGGTCGCTAAATTGGCGACGAGGATAAAAGTGAAGCTACAGTCGGCATTGTTAACCTGGAAGATGGTCATCTCTTCGCATTGCCAGAATAAGGTTTGCACTGACTTCAAAATGCCACTCTTTGTGAGACTTGATGTGTTTGATTTACTTTTACAGGGCTATAAGTGGTGACGAGCGGCAGACAGTGGAGCCCCCCCTTCAGCGTGATAAAAACATACCCATCAGCTCAACACTTTGAAGAGCTGATAGCCCTCGCGGCGAACCTTTATGACCTAAGCCATTGGTCATCATGCAACGTTACCAGTTTAACACAGCTAAGAGGACCCCAGGGGAGTCTGTCATCGAGTTCGTAACACATTTGAGGAAACCGGCTGAATTTTGTGATTATGGCCCTTCCCTTCCCGAAATGCTGCGAGACCGTTTGGTTTGTGGCGTGAACAGTATGACGACGCAATAAAAGTTACTGGTCAAGTCGTTATTGGATCTTAAGAAGCCGTAGAAATGTTACTTTAGAGAAAGTGCAGAAAAGGGAATACAGGAGCTCCCAAGGCATGGAAGTGAACAGTGTGGGACGTAGCCCTTCCCATTGGTACTGACGTATCAATTCAGGCCACGGATCTAGGACTGAATTGCCGAGGCAAGATACGTCCCCCAAATCCATAGAGGGAGATCCCAGACGATATGAGACGTGTGGCAGGAGAAGTCTCAGGGAGCGAAGCCACAGGGCGTCCAATAAACTCGCCGTCCTACCCGGGGTAGGCATCAACCCAGCATTTTTCATTTGGAGCAGCCCAATGGCGAATGCATGCAGCTGAACTGCATTGCGGTACCCCAAATTGCTGCCAGTCGGATCACCCTTCAAGTAAACGGTCACCTTCTCGTAATCGAATTGCAAACGGGAGCCGCAGTCTCGGTCATAGGTAAACAAACTTCAGGTCAGAAAATCTGGAGTGAAAACTCAGCTTGTGCATCGGCAGAGATGCACGACGGTTTTCAGTCTGAACCTGAGACTGCCAGATTGTGGGATGTGATCTGTGCGTAACTTTGGTGGGGTGGGGCCCTTGCCGGCTCAACAGAGATCAGGGCGCCATCTTTCTGCGATTGAAAATAAACTCCCACCCCAACAGACATAGAGGACCCCACCCACAGGCATCGGGGTGGCAAACAGCGGCCCACCCCTCCCATCACCGGAGCATATGGGCATGTCACCAAACAAACAAGTATCTGGGAATCTTTCCCCGCCTCACCCCGCAAGTATCGGGGCACTCTTCCCACATCTCAACACTCAAGTAACGGGGCATTCCGCTCACAAACATAGGAATTAGGAGCAAATTAGGAGGCAATTTAGCCCTTCGAGCCTGCTCCGCTATTAAATTAGGACATGACTAATCTCTTCCTGGTCTAAAATCCACCTCCCTGCCTGTTCCCTAAATCAGAAATATATCTATCTCCTTGAAACCACTTAATAACTCAGATTCCACCGCACTATGGGGCAGCGAATACCACAAATTTGCCACCCTCTGCGAGAAGTAGTTCCTCCTCATCGCCGTTCTAACTAAATCTGCCACCTTAACCTATATGTGACCTCTCGTTCTAACAAGCATCACCCCCCCCCCATCCCGACATAAAGGGAACCCTGCCCTCCCTAATCGGACTCCCGGACGCCCGTCCTGGCATTGTGCGGCCATGTCCCTCACCACCGGGGGGGCTGTACTTACCTGTATGCCCCGGGCGTGGTCGTCAGAATTAATTTTTGTTTTTGAAAACCTGTGGTGATTCTGACTGGATGGATGATATGGAGAGGGTGGAAGTAGTGGCATTAATCTCTAATGCAATGCAAATTTATTATAAAATATGCTAATCAGTGTGTGTCCTTCCTGGGCGTGAACATTAGTGCGTCATTGGAGGGGGCCAGGAAGATTATAAACTGAAAACCCGCTGGCGCAAAATCCGTTTTGGGCCTCTTGGAGATTTAGCTGCCATTACGAGATTTGCGCCCGCGTCTAGTGCAGCTGCTAGATCAAGGCCATTATTTTTAAATGTGTGTTTGCATAATATAACAAAAGCCTTGTTTTTGTGTACATTTCCTGTTTAGTCAGTTCTTGTCATTTCTATCAGGCTAATACTCTATTACTGTTGAAAGTATTTGTACTATATTTAACACATCAAAGAATTCTCATTTCATTCAGAAGGCATTTGTCCACCGCACCCATTTGAGGCTTGCAATTTTGCTGTTATCCAATGTTTCCCTTCCAACTGGCTATAGCTTGCTCGAACCGGAGCCCCACAGTCCTGAAATTGCATTTATGTGCTTTTGATCTGGGCCATCAATTCACAGAGTACCCGAGATAGAATATCCGCATATTATGTGTGTTTTTCATTCTCCCATTGTCTTGTACATGAAGAGTGTGGTAGTCACCACTGTTTGTATAATACTTGTATTAAAGGTAATACGGTAAGGCTCCTGTACTACAGGTACGAGGGTAGATCCCTGCCTGCTGGTTCCGCCCAGTAGGCGGAGTATAAATGTGTGTGCACACCGAGCTGCTCCCATTTCTGGTAGCAGCTGCAGGAGGAAACATACCTCTGCTTAATAAAGCCTCGATTACTCTCGTCTCGTCGTAATTGATAGTGCATCAATTTATTAAGCAGAGATATTACAGCGATGGAACTACGCATCAAGCCTGATCGCCGACAGCTGCACCCGCAAGCAGCCAACGCTGCGTCGGCCTTCGACCACTGGCTCGCTTGTTTCAAGAGCTACCTCCGATCCGCGATGGACCAATCCTCGGAAGAACAGAAACTCCAGGTCCTTTACTCACTGGTAAGCTCCAATATTTTTCCCCTTATCCGGGATGTGCCTACTTACACGGAAGCAATGGAGCTCCTGAAGGGACATTATATTCCCGTACCAGCCTCCCCAAACAAGCGCCGGAATGTGGCGACTAGGGGCTTTTCACAGTAACTGTGCAGCACGGTAGCATTGTGGGTAGCACAATTGCTTCACAGCTCCAGGGTCCCAGGTTCGATTCCGGCTTGGGTCACTGTGCGGAGTCTGCACATGCTCCCCGTGTGTGCGTGGGTTTCCTCCGGGTGCTCCGGTTTCCTCCCACAGTCCAAAGATGTGCAGGTTAGATGGATTGGCCATGATAAATTGCCCTTAGTGTCCAAAATTGCCCTTAGTGTTGGGTGGGGTTACTGGGTTATGGGGATAGGGTGGAGGTGTTGACCTTGGGTAGGGTGCTCTTTCCAAGAGCCGGTGCAGACTCGATGGGCTGAATGGCCTCCTTCTGCACTATAAATTCCATGTATGTATGTCTATGTAACTTCAGTTGAAGCCTACTTGTGACAAGCGATTTAAAAAATATTCGCCCAATCAACAAACTGTACGCTAGGCACCTCCTGTCCACGAGACAGCAACTCCCGGTGAGTCTTTAGATGATTTCCGGTGTGTGCACATCCTGGCGAGGAACTGTGATTGCCAGGCAGTTTCGGCAGTCGAATATACTGAACTTTTAATCAGGGACGATTTTGTTACGGGCATGAGATCAGCGTACATCCGCCAGCGCCTATTAGAAGGGAGTACCCTCGACCTTGCGGCAACCAGACAGCTCGCACACTCACTGACTGTTGCCTCCCGTAACGTACAGTCGTACGCCCCCGACCGCACGGCGCCCTCATGGACATCGTGGGCCCCACCAGCGGCCGCCCCCAGCCAACCCCAAGCCTGCGCCGCGCGGCAGCCAACCAACCCCGGGGGCCCAAATACTATTCTGCGGGCAGACAAAGCACGCCCAGCAGCGCTGCCCGGCGCGGAGCGCAATCTGCAAGGCCTGCGGGAAGAAGGGACATTTCGCTGCGGTCTGCCAGGCCCGGTCGATCACCGCTGTATCCAGGCCCATTGTTCCTGCAACCCCCACGTGCGACCCGTGGGCGCCACCATTTTCGTCCCCATCTGCCATCTTCCTCCCATCAGACCATGTGCAGCCCGTAGGTGCCGCCATCTTTAACACCGTCCGCCATGGGCGCCGCCATCTTCGGCGCCATTTTGGATGCCGCCTCAGGACCCCGGCTCATCGGGCACCTCATCTGGCCGCTCATCGCCTGCCACCGCGGACCCCTACCACCCCTCACCTTATGCGGCCTCACGACCCTTAAGGTCGACCTACCTCCCCTGTTTGCAAACCTCATCCCGGATTGGAAACCCGTAGCCACCAGGAGCAGATGGTACAGTGCCCAGGAAAAGAATGCCACGGGTGTGCCAGCCTGGTTGAGGGTGGCGGTCCAGCGGCTGCGGTGGGAATGTATAATTGAGGCCAGCAACAGCCCCTGGAGAGCCCAAGGGGCAGTCACTCACCTCACCTGTCATTCAGCTCTTTTGTCCATGTTTTGTCCTGGCAGGTAAGTGCGGGGGCGGTCCTCAGGAGGGGGGGGGGGATCCGACCCTGGGGAGGGGGCCCACGGTGGCCTGGCCCGTGATCGGGGCCTACCGATCTGCGGGCGGGCATGGTCCGTGGGGGGACTTCTTTCCTCCGCGCCGTGCCCCTGTAGGGCCCCGCCATATTGCCCGTGGGCCGGTGCGGAGAAGAGAACCCCTGAGCATGCGCAGAAATACGCCGAGCGGTTTGCGCATGTGTGGACAAGCGATTCCACAACGAACACATCAGATCTAAGCTCAGCAGTCCTGCCACATCCAGCCGTGAATGGTGGTGAACAATTAAACAACTCACTGGAGGAGGAGGCTCCACAAATATCGCCATCCTCAATGATGGAGGAGCCCAGCACATATGTGCAAAAGACAAGACAAGACACAAGCATTTGCAACAATCATCAGCCAGAAGTGCCGAGTGGATGATCCATCTTGGTGTCCTCAGCATCAGAGATGTCAGTCTTCAGCCAATACGATTCGCTCCACAAGATGTCACAAAACGGCTGAAGGCACCGGACACAGGCTATGGGCCCTGACAATATTGCGGCAATAGTACTGAAGACGTGTGCTCCAGAACTTGCTGAACATTTAGCCAAGCTTTTTCAGTACATCCTCAACACTGGCATGCACCCGGCAATGTGGAATGTTGCCCAGATGATTCCTGTACTCGTGGGAAAGGACAAATCCAACCCAGTCAATTACCGCCCCATCATCTAATCTCCATCATCAACAAAGTGATGGAAGGAGTCATCAACAGTGGTATCAAGCGACACTTACTTAGCAATAGCCTGCTCACTGATGCTCAGTTTGGGTTTCGTCAGGGTCACTCAGCACCTGACCACATTACAGCCTTGGTTCAAACATGGACAAAAGAGCTGAATGACAGGTGAGTTGAGAGTGACTGCCCTTGATATCAAGGCAGCATTTGACTGAGGATGGCATCAAGGAACCCGAGCAAAACTGGAGTCAATGTGAATGAGGGAAAACTCCGCTGGCTGGAGTCATACCTGGCACTTCCTCAGAGTAGTGTCCTGAACCCAACCATCTTCAGCTGCTTCATCAATGACCTCCCTTCCATCATAAGGACAGAAATCAGAAGTTTGCAGATGACTGCACAATGTTCAGCACCATTCACGACTCCTCAGATACTGAAGCAGTCCATGTCCAGGCTTCGGCTGACAAGTGGCAAGTTAAACTCATGCCACACAAGTTCCAGGTATTAACCAACCTCTTCAAGAGAGGATCTAACCATCGCCCCTTGGCATTCAATGGCATTACCGTCATTGAATCCCCCACAATCAACATCCTGGAGGTTACCATTGATCAGAAACTGAACTGGACTAGCCATATTAATACTGTGGCTACCAGAGCACGTCAAAGGCTAGGAATCTTGCAGCAAGTAACTCGCTTCCTGACCCCACACCATCAAAGCCTGTCCACCATCTCCAAGGCACAATTCAGGAGTATGATGGAACACTCTCCACTTGCCTGGATGTGTGCAGCTCCAGCAACACTAAAGCTCAACACCATCCAGGAAAAAGCATCCTGCTTGATTGCTTTCCCTTCCACAAACATTGAATTCCTCTACTACTGACGAACTGTGGCAAACGTGTTGCCAACTACAAGATGCACTGCAGGTTCCTTAGGCCACGGTTCCTTAGGCGGCACCTTCCAAATTCATCACCACTGCCATCTAGAAGGACAAGAGCAGCAGAAAGCTGGGAACCCATCACCCGGAGGTTCTCCTCCCAAGTAATTTACGTCCCCGACTTGGAAATCGCCGTTCCTTCATTGTTGCTGGGTCAAAATCCTGGAACTCCCTCCATCACAGCACTGTGGGTGTAGCTACAGCTGAGAGACTGCAGCGGTTCAAGAAGGCAACTTGCCACCATCTTGTGAAGGGCAACTGGGGATGGGCAATAAATGCTGGCCTAACAACGACACAGATCCCTCAAATTAATTTTTTTAAACTGGAAAAAAGGTTTTCAAGACAGAAAATGAATGTAAATGTATTATTTTTCATTATAACATAGATATAGTCAATGCCCCATGGCATTGTGGATAGGAGTGTTCAAATGAAATGGGGTTTACAGCCTGTGGGACAATTGGAACAGAGAGTATAATACCTGCTGGATGGAGTTTATAATTATAGCTTTACCAGTTTGCATGAACAGTTTCCATTATAAATATGGGCCAAAGAATATAAATGGTAAACTTGATAGGAATCACATGCAGATGTAAAAGTTCAAAATATTTAGCTAAATATATACATAGCATGTTTTAAATAATAAACTTGACTCATTGTTATCTGTGGAAGGCAGTTTGTTTTGGAAGTAGATGTTCTGGCCAACATTTATGTATCATTGAATTGTGTGATCATGTGCTCATAAAAATATTTCTCTCGGACTAATCTTTGTGGATTAGGAAGAAGACCGTACCCTGATTTGAACAGCCAGCCAACATATCAGTGCCACCCGCCCCAACAGCCCTGTACCCACTCATACCCACTATTACACCCTCGGCGGTAAGAGCTGCCCAAAGTAAACCCGTGGAAAGCGGCGGGCCCCGACGGTGTCCCTGGGTGAGCACGCAGAGCCTGCACTGACCAGCTGGCGAGTATTCGTAGATAAATTCAACACCTCACTTCTCCGCTCCGAAGTCCCCACCTGTTTCACGAAGACCACCATAATACCAGTACCAAAAAAGAACAAGGTAGCGTGCCTCAAAGACTACCGACCGGTGGCCCTGACGTACGTTATCAGGAAATGCTTTGAGCGCCTAGTCACGAGATGGATCAACACCAGCCTCCCAGACAGTCTCAATCCATTGTAGTTCGCCTACCGTGGCAACCGATCAACAGCAGATGCTATCTCTCTGGCCCTACAATCAACACTCGAACATCTCGACAACAAGGACACCTACAGACTGCTGTTCATTGACTGCAGCTCCGCCTTCAACACCAGATCCTGGCGGCGAGTGTAAATCCAGAGCTATATGTTATTTGATAGAAATGTTTATAATTATGAAGTGGAGATGCCACTAGCTTCCGAAAGCTAGTGACATCGAAACAAACCTGTTGGACTTTAACCTGGTGTTGTAAGACTTCGTACTATAATTATGAAGGGATGGAATTATGGAAGAAATAGACCTTTCCAATGGTTGAAGGATCCAGAAAGATGGGACATTGGAAATCTTTTACATTAAACCTTACAACAAAGAACAGGAGGAACCTTTTTACACCGACGGTTGTCAGGCTATAATGTACTTCTGGAGTTAGTGATTGAGACAGAGCATGTCAACATTTGAGAAGAGTTTAGATAGATGGCCGAAAGAAAGAAGGCTGAATAGATTTGTAAACACATAGGATTCGAACTACTACTCACCAACATGAATTGACTGTGCCAAATGGTGGCCTGTTTCCATGTTGTAATTTTTATATACTTTCTATTTAATATTTTGAATGAATAAAGATTTAGCCCATGAGACCTGCTTTTTCCAGCAACTCAAGCATAAATTACATTGTTATGGATCCTCTTCAAGAAATGTGATATTCTTTCTGATATTTACCACTTATCCTAATTCTAAGCATTTTATACATTCAAGAAAGAATATTATTGCATGGTAGGTCATTTGCCCTATTGTTTCTTTGTTCTTTGAAAGTGCTATCCATTGGACTTCCGGGTGCGGCGATGACCAGCTGAGTCGCACGTTTCGGCAGCTCCCTGTGAAACGGACTTTTGGGCTCTTGATAGGAGCCCCAACGGCAATTTTGATGGCTAAAAACACTGTGCGGTAAACCAGAAGGGAATCCCCCCTGGATACGGATGGAAAAAGGAGGAGAGAGTGGCCAGATTGCAGTGGATCCTTTAGAACAGCGGCAAGGAAGGCAAGCAAAAACCAAGATGGCGTCGGAAGGTGGCAGTTTAACATGGGGCCCTGAACAACAAGAGTTCTTGAAATGCTGTGTGGAGGAGATAAAAAAGGAAATGAAGAAAGAGCTGTTGGCCCCGATACTACAGGCGATCGAAGGGCTAAAGGAGGAACAAAAGACCCAGGAGCGGGAGCTTCGGGTCGTGAAGGCAAAGGCAGCCGAGAATGAGGACGATATACAGGGCCTGGTGGTGAAGACGGAGACGCAGGAGGCACATCAGAAACGATGTGTGGAAAGGTTGGAGGCACTGGAAAACAACGCAAGGAGGAACAACCTGAGGATTCTTGGTCTTCCTGAAGGTGTGGAGGGAGCGGACGTCGGGGCATATGTGAGCACGATGCTGCACTCGTTAATGGGAGCGGAGGCCCCGGCGGGTCCGTTGGAGGTGGAGGGAACATACCGAGTGATGGCGCGAGGACCGAGAGCAGGAGAAATTCCCAGAGCCATAGTGGTGAGATTCCTCCGTTTTAAGGATAGAGAAATGGTCCTTAGATGGGCGAAGAAAACTCGGAGCAGTAAATGGGAGAACGCGGTGATCCGCGTTTACCAAGACTGGAGTGCGGAGGTGGCGAGAAGGAGGGCGAGCTTTAATCGGGCCAAGGCGGTGCTTCATAAAAAGAAGATAAAATTTGGAATGCTGCAACCGGCAAGACTGTGGGTCACATATCGAGGGAGGCACCACTACTTTGAGACGGCGGATGAAGCGTGGACTTTTATTGTGGAAGAAAAACTGGAATGAGCGGGTTATTAAAAAGAACGTTCGAACAAAGTGGTGGGGCGAATGTGGGGGGCAAAGAGGAGTTTTATGTACTAATCCTGCGATGTGGTAACTATTCTCTCTCCCACAGGTGGTGATGGGGGGAGGTGGAGGAGATGGGGCGTTGGCCATTGGGGGCGGGGCCAAGGGAGAAGCGCGGGCTTGGTTCCCGCGCTATGATAATCATGGCGGGAAGAGAGAAGCAGGAAGGAGGGGGCGTCGCACGGTGCGAGCCGAGGTCACGGGGGGAAGCCGAGGTCAGCCAGAGTTTGCTGACTTCTGGGAGCAACATGGGGGGAGTAATTACGCTAGCAGGGGATCTAGCGGGGGGGGGGGTGGGAGGGGGGAATTACTGGGTTGCTGCTGCTGGGGAGAGGGGGGAGCTGGTATGGGAGAGGATGGGCGGGGGGGCACCGCCTGGGGGAGATACAGCTGCGTGGGAACTGGGTGAGGAGCTGGAAAAAGGTGATGGCTAATCGACAAGGGGGGGGGTAGGAAGCCCCCCAACTCGGCTGATCACGTGGAACGTGAGAGGGCTGAACGGGCCGATAAAGAGGGCACGGGTACTCGCACACCTTAAGAAACTTAAGGCAGATGTGGTTATGTTACAGGAAACGCACCTGAAACTGATAGACCAGGTTAGGCTACGCAAAGGATGGGTGGGGCAGGTGTTCCATTCGGGGCTAGATGCGAAAAACAGGGGGGTGGCTATATTAGTGGGGAAGCGGGTAATGTTCGAGGCAAAGACTATAGTGGCGGATAACGGGGGCAGATACGTGATGGTGAGTGGCAAACTACAGGGGGAGACGGTGGTTTTGGTAAACGTATATGCCCCGAACTGGGATGATGCCAATTTTATGAGGCGGATGCTAGGACGCATTCCGGACCTAGAGATGGGAAAGCTGATAATGGGGGGAGATTTTAATACGGTGTTGGAACCAGGGCTGGATAGGTCGAAGTCCAGGACTGGAAGGAGGCCGGCAGCAGCCAAGGTGCTTAAAGATTTTATGGAGCAGATGGGAGGTGTAGACCCGTGGAGATTTAGCAGACTTAGGAGTAAGGAGTTCTCGTTTTTCTCCTATGTCCATAAAGTCTACTCGCGAATAGACTTTTTTGTGCTGGGTAGGGCATTGATCCCGAAGGTGAGGGGAACGGAGTATACGGCTATAGCCATTTCGGATCACGCTCCACACTGGGTGGACTTGGAGATAGGGGAGGAAACAGGAGGGCGCCCACCCTGGAGAATGGACATGGGACTAATGGCAGATGAGGGTGTGTGTCTAAGGGTGAGGGGGTGCATTGAAAAGTACTTGGAACTCAATGATAATGGGGAGGTCCAGGTGGGAGTGGTCTGGGAGGCGTTGAAGGCGGTGGTTAGAGGGGAGCTGATATCAATAAGGGCACATAAAGGGAAGCAGGAGAGTAAGGAACGGGAGCGGTTGCTGCAAGAACTTTTGAGGGTGGACAGACAATATGCGGAAGCACCGGAGGAGGGACTGTACAGGGAAAGGCAAAGGCTACATGTAGAATTTGACTTGCTGACTACAGGCACTGCAGAGGCAATGGAGGAAGGCACAGGGTGTACAGTACGAATATGGGGAGAAGGCGAGCAGGTTGCTGGCACACCAATTGAGGAAAAGGGGAGCAGCGAGGGAAATAGGGGGAGTGAGGGATGAGGAAGGAGAGATGGAGCAGGGAGCGGAGAGAGTGAATGGAGTGTTCAAGACATTTTATAAAAAATTATATGAAGCTCAACCCCCGGATGGGAGGGAGAGAATGATGGGCTTCTTGGATCGGCTGGAATTTCCCAAGGTGGAAGAGCAGGAAAGGGTGGGACTGGGAGCACAGATCGAGGTAGAAGAAGTGGTGAAAGGAATTAGGAGCATGCAGGCGGGAAAGGCCCCGGGACCGGATGGATTCCCAGTCGAATTCTATAGAAAATATGTGGACTTGCTCGCCCCGGTACTGACGAGGACCTTTAATGAGGCAAAGGAAAGGGGACAACTGCCCCTGACTATGTCTGAAGCAACGATATCGCTTCTCTTAAAGAAGGAAAAGGACCCGCTACAATGCGGGTCCTATAGACCTATTTCCCTCCTAAATGTAGATGCCAAGGTCCTGGCCAAGGTAATGGCAATGAGAATAGAGGAATGTGTCCCGGGGGTGGTCCACGAGGACCAAACTGGGTTTGTGAAGGGGAGACAGCTGAACACGAATATACGGAGGTTGTTGGGGGTAATGATGATGGCCCCACCAGAGGGAGAAACGGAGATAGTAGTGGCGATGGATGCCGAGAAAGCATTTGATAGAGTGGAGTGGGATTATTTGTGGGAGGTGTTGAGGAGATTTGGTTTTGGAGAGGGGTATGTTAGATGGGTGCAGCTGTTGTATAGGGCCCCAGTGGCGAGCGTGGTCACGAATGGACGGGGATCTGCATATTTTCGGCTCCATAGAGGGACAAGGCAGGGATGCCCTCTGTCCCCATTATTGTTTGCACTGGCGATTGAGCCCCTGGCGATAGCGTTGAGGGGTTCCAAGAAGTGGAGGGGAGTACTTAGGGGAGGAGAAGAGCACCGGGTATCTTTGTATGCGGACGATTTGCTACTATACGTGGCGGACCCGGCGGAGGGGATGCCAGAAATAATGCGGATACTTGGGGAGTTTGGGGATTTTTCAGGGTATAAATTGAACATGGGGAAAAATGAGTTGTTTGTGGTGCATCCAGGGGAGCAGAGTAGAGAAATAGAGGACCTACCGCTGAGGAAGGTAACAAGGGACTTTCGTTACCTGGGGATCCAGATAGCTAAGAATTGGGGCACATTGCACAGGTTAAATTTAACGCGGTTGGTGGAACAGATGGAGGAGGATTTCAAGAGATGGGATATGGTATCCCTGTCAATGGCAGGGAGGGTGCAGGCGGTTAAGATGGTGGTCCTCCCGAGATTCCTCTTTGTGTTTCAGTGCCTCCCGGTGGTGATCACGAAGGCTTTTTTTAAAAGGATTGAAAAGAGCATCATGGGTTTTGTGTGGGCCGGGAAGACCCCGAGAGTGAGGAAGGGATTCTTACAGCGTAGCAGGGATAGGGGGGGGCTGGCACTACCGAGCCTAAGTGAGTATTATTGGGCCGCTAATATTTCAATGGTGAGTAAGTGGATGGGAGAGGAGGAGGGAGCGGCGTGGAAGAGATTAGAGAGGGCGTCCTGTAGGGGGACTAGCCTACAGGCTATGGTGACAGCCCCATTGCCGTTCTCACCGAGGAACTACACCACAAGCCCGGTGGTGGTGGCTACACTGAAGATTTGGGGACAGTGGAGACGGCATAGGGGAAAGACTGGAGCCTTGGGGGGGGGGGGTCCCCGATAAGAAACAACCATAGGTTTGCCCCGGGGGGAATGGATGGGGGATATGGAATGTGGCAAAGAGCAGGAATAACGCAACTGAAAGATCTGTTTGTGGATGGGAAGTTCGCGAGTCTGGGAGCGCTGACCGAGAAATATGGGTTGCCCCAAGGGAATGCATTCAGGTATATGCAACTGAGGGCTTTTGCGAGGCAACAGGTGAGGGAATTCCCGCAGCTCCCGACACAAGAGGTGCAGGACAGAGTGATCTCAAAGACATGGGTGGGGGATGGTAAGGTGTCAGATATATATAGGGAAATGAGGGACGAAGGGGAGACTATGGTAGATGAACTAAAAGGGAAATGGGAAGAAGAGCTGGGGGAGGAGATCGAGGAGGGGCTGTGGGCAGATGCCCTAAGCAGGGTAAACTCGTCGTCCTCGTGTGCCAGGCTAAACCTGATTCAGTTTAAGGTATTACACAGGGCACATATGACTGGAGCACGGCTCAGTAAATTTTTTGGGGTGGAGGATAGGTGTGCGAGGTGCTCGAGAAGTCCAGCGAATCATACCCATATGTTTTGGTCATGCCCGGCACTACAGAGGTTTTGGATGGGGGTGACCAAGGTGCTTTCAAAAGTAGTAGGAGTCCGGGTCGAACCAAGCTGGGGGTTGGCTATATTTGGGGTTGCACAAGAGCCGGGAGTGCAGGAGGCGAGCGAGGCCGATGTTTTGGCCTTTGCGTCCCTAGTAGCCCGGCGCAGGATATTGCTAATGTGGAAAGAAGCCAAGCCCCCGGGGGTGGAGACCTGTATAAATGACATGGCGGGGCTTATAAAGCTAGAGCGGATTAAGTTCGTCCTAAGGGCGTCGGCTCAAGGGTTCACCAGGCGGTGGCAACCGTTCGTCGAATACCTCGCAGAAAGATAGACGGAATGGGAAAAAGAAGGCAGCAGCAGCAGCCCAGGATCGGGAGGGGGGGGGGGGCGGGGAGGGGTGGGGGGGGGGGGGGGGGGAGGAGGAACCAGAAGGACTCTCAGGGTTGTTAATATATACTGTATAGTATGTATAGGTCGTTGCTACAGATAATTATATATTGGACTGTTAAATTATATTTTTGGAGAGTGTTACTTGTGACAAGGCAGTTGCCAATTAGGGCTAGTTTTCATTTTTGTTATTTATTATTTATTCATTTTTTGTTTATTAAATAGGTCATTGTTATTTGTGTTGTTATAATATTGTGTAAAGGATGCACAATGTACTGTGTTGGTTGACCAAAAATTTTCAATAAAATATTTAATAAAAAAAAAAGAAAGTGCTATCCATTTAGTCCCACTTGCCTGCTTTTTCCCCATACCCGTTCAATTTTTCTCCCCTTCAAATGTTTATCCACTTACATGTTGAAGGTTAGTATAGAATACAATATAAAAAATGAATACAGCCATTCTTTAAATTGTCGTTTTTTCTGAGATGCTGGTAAGAATACAATTAACTTCTGTTAATTGTGGAAAAAATGTTTACCGACATGATGGTGTGATTTTTTAATTACATAATCATTTAAAATAGGCAGTTATATATGTCACCTCCTCCCAAATAAGAATTACATTTACAAGACTTTAAAACTGATGTACTGTATTTGTATCTTCCAATGTTTAATACCATACTTTGATGATCATTACATTTGTTTACAATTCAAATTAAGTTGCAAGTGTAAGTAACCACAGTACAGTCCTCCTGTTGGAGTAATAGTTGTGTCACAGAGAAAAGTAGCTTGTGATCAGCGGACACTGATGGCTGTGGTTGCCTATAGCATAAATACAATTTTATACGTGATAAAATTTATACTGTACTTGTAAAACTGATCAGATTCCAAGCACCAACTATTTTTCTTTCATGGGATCGGAGTGTTACGAGCATTTATTGCCCATCCCTAATTACCCTTGAGAAGGTGGTTGTGAACCTCTTCTTGATCTGTCGCAGTCCATCTGGTGTAGGTACACCCATAGTGCTGTTAGGAAGGCAGTTTCAGGATTTTAGTCCCATGACTGTGAAGGAGCAGTGATATAGTTCCAAGTCAGAATGGTGTTTAGCTTGGAGGGGAATGACAAACTGTAGAGTTCCATATATTACTGGAAATAGAACAGAATGACTAACATGTTGCAGATTAGCTTAAAGTCAACTCCAGACAGTTTATATAATGTGCGTGTCAATGAAAACAGGAAAGGAAAAAGAGGCATTCTTGTGATATAGTTGGTTTAGCAATCCTAATATAGCTATTAGAATTCTTACACCTAACTGATGTATTGTTAATAATATGATCCCTTATTCTGCAATGTTTCACAATGTTTTTCTTTCCTTCACCAGCATTTTCTCTAACTTAGTTCTAGTAGCTGCAGTGATGTTTTATGCTGCCTTATTTCTCAGCAAACGTGGGCCATTGGCTAAGATTTGGCTTGCCGCCCATTGGGACAAAAAGTTGACAAAAGCCCATGTGTTTGAATGCAATCTGGAGACTACTGTGGAAAGCATTATTTCACCCAAGGTAAAGTAACTGAATTAAATGAGCAAGTGCTAAAGTATTAATATATAAGGCAGAGTTGATGGTATAAAATTGCTTTATACTTTGAATTTAATTTATCAAATTATAAATTAGTTCTCAAATTGGTTCATGTCATGTGATCTGTAAGGCTCAGTCAATTACATTGCAAAAGCCCTTGGCATTTCAAAATGTCTATTCTGGAAAGATCCACTACTTAAAGAGGTTGGAGGTGCTCATTCTTCCTTGTTAGTTTGACCTTTAATAATGATGATAATCTTTATTAGTGTCACAAGTAAGCTTATATTAACACTGCAGTGAAGTTACTGTGAAAATCCCCTTGTCGCCACACTCCGGCACCTGTTCAAGTACAATGAGGGAGAATTCAGAGGGCCCAACCTAACAGCACATCTTTCGGGACTTGTGGAGGGAAACCGGAGCGCCTGGTTCTTCACTTCTAATTCTTTCTACATATTTAATTAGAGTTGTTGCTTTATTTTCTGTTCAAAGCTAATGGGCGGGATTCTCAACTCCCGCGCCGAAGTGGCCGCGCCGTCGTGAACGCCGTTGAGGTTCACGACGGCGCGAAACGGCCCCGATCCCGACCGATTCAGGCCCTGACAGTGGGCTAGGATCGGGACCGCGTCATCTACACGCGCCAGGCCTGTCGCCCGCGTAAAGGCGGCGCCGCATATATGACGCGGCCGGCGCCGCATAACTGCCGTCATCCGCGCATGCGCGGGTTGGCCGGTGCCAACCCGCGTATGCGTGGTTGCCGTCTTCTCTCAGTCCGCCCCGCAAGAAGATGTCAGACGGATCTTGCGGGGCCGCGGAAGGAAGGAGGTCCTCCTTCAGAGAGGATGGCCCGACGATCGGTGGGCACCGATCGCGGGCCATGCCACATTTGAGGTACCCCCGGTGCAGGATCCCCCTTCCCCCACCCGCAGGCCAACCCCCCCCCCCCAGCGTTCACGCACCGTTCACGACGGCAGCGACCAGGTGTGGACGGTGCCGGGGGGAACCCGCCGTTTTGGCCTGGATGTAGAAATCCATTCCTGTTGTATTCGAGTATACTCAATGTTCTCCAGCTTTGATCACTAGATTATGTCTGAGTTCATCATCCCAGAATTGCTGTCAATCAAGAATGCAGAGATGTTGGAAGTCAGTGGCTTCTGTGCGCCGCCCGGAGATGTCATTTCCGCGCCAGCTGGCGGGGCGGAAATTCGTCCTGCGCGGGCCTAGCCCCTTAAGGTTGGGGCTCGGCCCCCAAAGATGCGGAGCATTCTGCACCTTTGGGGCGGTGCGATGCCCGACTGATTTGCGCCATTTTGGGCGCCAGTCGGCGGACATCGCGCCGTTTCCGGAGAATTTCGCCCGAGGTGCAATTCCTCCAGTTTGTGTTGGGCTTTACTGGAACATTGTAGTTGGCCAAGGACGGACATGAGAGCAGGGCGGTGAGTTGAAATGGCAAGGCCAGGAAGGTCTGGATCCTGCTTGCGAACGGACCAAAGATGGTCTGCAAAGTGGTCCAGCAGTCTGCGTTTAATCTCTCCAATGTAATATAGCTGCATTGGGAGCAGCGAATGCAATAGACCCGATTGAAGGGGCTGCATGTGAAGCGATGCCTCACCTGAAAAGAGTTTTGGACCATGGATGGTGAGGAGGTAAAGGGGCAGGTGTTGCACCATCTTCCACCAGAGGCTAACAACGATGGATAGGGGAGACTGGATTCTTGCCCGAGACATTTGTAACCAATATTACAAGGAGTTCAGTTTCTTAAAACAGATATGTGGATTATAACAAAAACAGTAAATTCTGGACAATCTCAGCAGGTCTAACAGCATCTGTGGAGAGAGAACAACGCTAACGTTTTGAGTCTGGATGACTCTTTGTCAAAGCTGGAGAGGGCGGGGGTGTGGTGAAGCAGAGGGGCTGAATGGAGGGTCAGCGATATGTGGAGATTGATAAAGATGTCTCGGACCAAAGAACAAAGGGAATGTAAATAGTGGTGATAATGACTAAGAAGGGATAGTGGCACATTGACAGATCAGAATGTGTTGATGGCAGAGCAGGGATAAGCAGTGTGCCAAAGGACAACTTAGAACAGGAACAAATGGCACTCATGGGATGGGTGGAGAGAGGGGAGACAATGGTGAGGGAAAACAGATCGATGGAAGAAAATAAAACAAATTGGTGGAAATAAAAATGGGATGAAGGTGGAGGAGAGAGTTTGCAGTCTGAAGTTCTTGAATTCCATGTTAGTTCCGGAAGACTGTAATGTGCCTAATTGGAAGATGAGGGGCGAGATTCTCCGACCTCCCGCCGGGTCGGAGAATCGCCGGGGGCTGGCGTGAATCCCGCCCACGCCGGTTGCCGAATTCTCCGGCACCGAATATTCGGCGGGGGCGGGAATCGCGCCGCGCCGGTTGGCGGCCCCCCCCCCCGCAATTCTCCGGCCCGGATGGGCCGAAGTCCTGCCGCTAAAATGCCTGTCCCGCCGGCGTAGATTAAACCACCTACCTTACCGGCGGGACAAGGTGGCGCGGGCGGGGTCCTGGGGAGGGCGCGGGGCGATCTGGCCCCGGGGGGTGCCCCCACGGTGGCCTGGCCCGCGATCGGGGCCCACCGATCCGCGGGCGGGCCTGTGCCGTGGGGGCACGCTTTTCCTTCCGCCTTCGCCACGGTCTCCACCATGGCGGAGGCGGATGAGACTCCCTCCATTGCGCATGCGCGGGAATGCCATCAGCGGCCGCTAACGCTCCCGCGCATGCACCGCCCGGAGATGTCATTTCCGCGCCAGCTGGCGGGGTGGAAATTCGTCCGGCGCGGGCCTAGCCCCTTAAGGTTGGGGCTCGGCCCCCCAAAATGCCGAGCATTCTGCACCTTTGGGGCGGCACGATGCCTGACTGATTTGCGCCGTTTTGGGCGCCAGTCGGCGGACATCGCGCCATTTCCGGAGAATTTCACCCGAGGTGCTATTCCTCCAATTTGTGTTGGGCTTTACTGGAACATTGTAGTTGGCCAAGAACGGACATGAGAGCAGGGCGGTGAGTTGAAATGGCAAGGCCAGGAAGGTCTGGATCCTGCTTGCGGACGGACCAAAGATGGTCTGCAAAGTGGTCCAGCAGTCTGCGTTTAATCTCTCCAATGTAATATAGCTGCATTGGGAGCAGCGAATGCAATAGACCAGATTGAAGGGGCTGCACGTGAAGCGATGCCTCACCTGAAAAGAGTTTCGGACCATGGATGGTGAGGAGGTAAAGGGGCAGGTGTTGCACCTTTTGCGATTGCATGGGAATATGCAGGGAGATGTGTTTGAGGTGATGGAGGAGTGGACCAAGTATCCCGGAGGGAACAGTCCCTACGGAAGGCTGAGAGGCAGTGGGGGGGGGGGGGGGGGGGGGGGGGGTCGGGGGGGATGGTGAGGGGAAGATGTGTTTGGTGATGATATCATGTTGGAGTTGGCAGAACTAGTGGAAGATGATCCTTTGAATGTGAAGACTGGTGGGATGAAAAGAGAGGACAAGTGGAACCTTTTCCTGGTTATGGGAGGGAGGGGAAGGGATGAGAGCAGTGGTACGGGAGGTGGGCTGGACATGGTGAGAGCTCTGTCAATCACAGTAAGTGGGAAACCACGATTAAAGAAAAAGACATTTCAGCAGCACCATTTTGGAATGTAGCATCATTGGGATAGAGGTGAAGGAACTGAGAGAATGGGGGAGTCCTTACAGGATGTGGGGTGTAAATAGCTGTAGTCTAGGTAGTTGTGGGAGTCAGTGAGCTTGTCGTGGATACCAGTGGACAGTCTATCCCCAGAAATGGAGATGGAGAGGTCAAGGGAGGCAATGGATGTGTCAGAGATGCACCATGATCCAAGGGCTGGGAATTGGAAGCAAAATTTGGATTATAATATGGATTATGAATAAATGTGAATGATGAATAAATGTGGAATATAATATTGTCCAGTGATTAAAAAAGATGCATATTTTCTGACTCCCATATAAATATAAATCAGGATTTTTCAAAGTGTGGGTGTCAGGACAGTCATGGAGCGATTGGATACGCCAGTCCTGTGATGGACCTGATTGCAGGTGAAGCACCCAATGGCTGCTACTGGCTTTTACATTGAGAATGGTGGCCGCTGCCGTATTTTAAATGAAAATAAATGAGGCTGTATGGAGTCTTCCAGCCAGAAGCGGCAGCAGAGAGCAGGTCACACGCCCTGCACGTACATGTTTTTGACGCCAAATCACGGAACAGGTTGCTTCCATTTTCCAGCTGCTGGCAAACAAGGCTGGTGAACTGTGAAGATGAATGGTTTTCTTAAAAGTAAGAGGTGGTCAGAGACTCAAATAGGCAGTATTCCTTTTGGTGAGGACTTCACACGGAATCTGCTGGAGAGAACTGCTCAGAAGAGTACAGGGCAGGACAGAGCAGTGTTAGTGTTAGCTCTGTACAGAGCTCCACGGCCTTTGGTTAACAGCCCACAAAGAAGAAACTTGGCCGGCTAAGTGTTGACGCCGGCGTAAACACCGGAGTGTTTCAGCGATTCCGTGGCCCACAGGGGGCCAGCAAGGCGCCAGAGTGCTCAGCGCTGCTCCAGCCGCCGATACATGGCCCTGCACTCACGGCTGCGGGTCCGCGCATGCGGTGCCGGGTCTGCGCAACATGGCAGAGCCACACAGCGGGCCAGCGTGGAAGAAGGCAGGCCCTCCCCAGATCACGCGCGCACGCCGATCGGTGGCCCCAATCGCGGGCCCTTAACTCTGGAACAAGCAGTATAAAAATGATTTCTTGTGTTATGGTTTTGTCAATTGTGCCAATGCAAATAAGGATGTAGAGCCCTTGTCTGTTCTATGCAGGGAATTACTGGCAAATGGGAGGAGAAGTTTCAGATTCTGAAAGATAAGCGGTGGGTGAAAAAAAGTTTTGAGGTTGAGACCCAAGTGACAGTTATTAATTTAGGGCAGACTCTAAATTAAAAGGCTACGCTGCTGTAGCTGACCAATAATACCACATTAAAAGCGTGCCAAAAGCCCATCAGGCTGTCAGCAGTCTGGTGTAGCATCTCCCAGGAGTATCCAGTGCTGAATAAAACACGCATTTTATTGCTACTGCCCTTCATGGTGACCCACATGTGCGAGGATGGATTTTCCGTTTCCATAACTTTGAAGGTGGCACAAAGAAACTGGTTGAAGTCTGTATGAGGGGCGACCTAATAGAGGTCTACAAAATTATGAGGGGCATAGACAGAGTGGATAGTCAGAGGCTTTTCCCCAGGGTAGGGGGGTCAATTACTAAGGGGGCATAGGTTTAAGGTGCGAGGGGCAAGGTTTAGAGGAGATGTACGAGGGTACTGGGTGCCTGGAACTCGCTGCCGGAGGAGGTGGTGGAAGCAGGGATGATAGTGACATTTAAGGGGCATCTTGACAAATACACAAATAGGATAGGAATAGAGGGATACGGACCCCGGAAGTTTAGAAGATTTTAATTTAGACGGGCAGCATGGTCGGCACGTGCTTGGAGGGCCGAAGGGCCTGTTCCTGTGCTGTACTTTTCTTTGTTCTATCTGATATGTGCATTGCCCTCTCCTTCTTTGAACCTGATTCAAGTGAGATTGTGAGGACCAAGCAGGCTCCCTTTCACATTCAAGGTAAGCGAACATGGCATAAGTTGTGACGGTCGGCGGCGTGGGTCACGAAGGTGGGCCAGTGTGCGTCCCAAAGGTCAGCTGGTTGGCAAAAGTGGGTAAACAGTTGTCTAAATTACACCTGAAAGTTGGTTAATGTTTTGACATTTAGCTACACAGTAAGTTATAAGACATCTCTGGAATATACAATATATGCTCTATGTTTACTTATATGAATGCTTTTGGCTTGTGTCACATCTGGATAAAATATATGTGCCAATAATTGGTGTTGTACATTGGAAGAAAGAAAGGAGTTTGCATGCCCTGAAATAGCTCTTTTGAATTGTTACAGATTACTACTAAATCGGTGGATTAAAATCCATGCTCTCTTGCAGAACATTAAAAAAAAAAAAAATTTTCACTTGTTAATCATACACTGTGGCGTAGTTAGCTAATCAAAGGTGAAAATGCATGAATTTGATTGGCACATATATATCAAGTTGCCACCAAAATTTATGAAATGATAGAAAAGTTCTGTCAAACAGTAAACCAGCTATGACTTCAAGGAAATTGGACTTTTGCATTGTTTGATATTTGTGAGAATACAGTAGCAACATGTACTACTCTTCAAAACCAATTGCAGTTTTTTGGAAAAGAACCATATCATGTTAAAGGATCAGATGAAAGCAAATGGGTCAGTCATTTGTTGGACCAAAATATCTGATGAATTGGTTGATCTCAGTTAAGGCAGTGGTAGAGGTTCACTACTGGCCTCAGGTGCCTGGGAGAAAATCGGTCAGGATCCCTATTCTTGATTGCCTTCAACAGTCCTACTAAAAGATATACGTATTGGGATATAGGTAGGGACTAAAATTTACTGAACCATTGATGGGGGCTTTAGTGAGTGGCAAAAATAGGTGTGCATTTTTAGCAATGGATAGAAATTATTTCAGGATATGCAGAGTACACAAATAAGGCTCGGACTTGCGATAAATTAGAACTTTATTGTGCAGAAAAATAAATTCAGTGATGTTTGTGTCCCCTCTAGGTTAAAATAGCACTGCGAACGTCAGGACACCTGCTTTTAGGGGTGGTGAGGATTTACCATCGGAAGGCAAAGTACCTCTTGGCAGACTGCAATGAAGCATTCACAAAAATTAAGATTGCCTTTCGTCCTGGTACTGTACACTCGCTGCAGCTCTAAACATCTTTGCTTAGTAAAGAAATGTATTACTTTGATTTATAAAAGATTACTTTATCATTTAGAATTTTTATTTGAGATTTAATTTAATGGATAATCGTATAAATAGTGCCACAAGGCACATGAGAATTTCAAGGCTTTCTTTCGACCCTCAGATTGCACCATCCACATCTGATCATAGAATTATACGTAATGGGATTTCCTTAGCGTTCATAAATTTCTCAAATAAATCCTTATCAGCTGAATGCATTGGTTCCTTTTCTTGTGACACTGTCGGTGTCACTGGCATTTGGAACACTTTTTGCTCAGGTTTTTGAATAGAATTTTGATCATTATAACAACTTCAGCTATTGTTATAAATGCGTAATCTATTATTTTCCAATCATTACATATCTGTTGCTGTATGCTGTCATGCAGTTTATGGTTGGTTAGATTAAAAAGTTTAGATTAAATTAAATAAAAATTACATTTAGTTTTAACCAGACTATACTTTCAGTATATTGAAAGCTTTGCAGCAAATAAAAACTGTCAGGTAAATAGAAAACGGTATGGTAATTTAATATTTTAAGTTTATTCTATTCCTTCTTTGCAATTTATGATTTTGAGGAGTCAAACTAATTTCTCTGCAAAAGTGTGGTTTTACTTAAATCTAGGCTTGTTGGCATTAATATCAGAGAACGTTTTGAAGCTCAGTTGACGACTGATTAGCGCAATAGTGTGACACAAGCCAATTATTGCGGATATGTACCGTGAACTAATCCTGCAAATACATATCAGTTTGCTCAAGACAAAATCACTTAGCTTAAATACTTCCCACAGACAAATAGTTAACAAGGAAACAAGGGGGAATAGAGTGAACTGAAACTCGGGGGAAATAATAAATTCTGAAATTGTAAAATATTGAGGCCAGATGTTATCGAACAGAGAAGGGGTGTCAGCTGACAATAAAATTACATATTGTAACGGTACCCGAACCAGACCCCAATTTATATTAGGAAACTCTTTTGAGACCCCAACAATTTTTCAATTTGTAAACCCTTGAGGAAAGGATACTTCGCTCCAGAAGCGATTCCGCTAACAAGGGATCTTTTATATTAAAACAAACTTTTTTATTAACTCATAATTAACATCAAGCTTTTCAGTGAACAGTTAAAACAGTTACTTTTTTTAAAAGTCTTTGAGCTCACTTTCCCATCCACTTCCCATGCCAAATCATGCCAACCCATGCCCTCCACCCACCCCATGTCCCCTTTCAGCTACTTTGCTATCTTCTGAACCCCCACAGTCTCTGGGCCAACTGAGTGCCAATTCATACCAATCCATGCCCCGACCCACCACCATTTGTCATTACACCCTCCGTGCCAACTCACCCAGTATCTACCATGAGCAGACCTCCGGAGCAATGCTGAGATGAAATAAAGTTCTGAATATCTATTACAGACTTTACAATATAAAATAATACTTTCATTCATAAAAGCCAATTCAATACATTTAAATCCTCTAAAATACTTAACCCCTCCTAAAAGGAAAAATTTGCATTCCTAACCCCACAACAAAGGCAGCTAATCCTTTCATAACTTCTTGAACTGTCAATCAAACTGAACTCACAGACTCCCCCACTGTGATGATAGGTTGTGAAAACAGTCAAGCACTAATGCTATAATGATGCCACTTAGGAGTCGGTGGCATAGTGGTATTGTCACTGGACTAGTAATCCAGGGATCCAAGGTAATGGTCTATAAAATACCTGGAATTAAAAATCATGATAACCATGAAACCATTGTTGATTGTCAGAAAACCCCATCTGGGCCCTTAACCTCCCCTCATGGGCAACTAAGGATGGGCAATAAATGCTGGCACAGCCTGCGACGCCCGCGTCCCATGAACAAATTTTTTAAAAAAGAAAAAACTTCGGGTAATGTCAACATACAGCTACTGAAACTACAAGTATAGATTTTCTTTCAACTCAGACACAGGCAGATTGATTTTCAATTCTTGAAGGGCATTTAAATAATTTGATAGCTTGGCTTTTATCTGCCTGTACAGGCGTTTGGATGAAGAAAGCGAATGTATTGTAGATTACTCCAAGGTAGATCAGAAAGTCAAGAGTCTGCAAAGGGTTATGTAAGTGGGGAAAAAATTTGGCAGATGGGTGTATAACGTGGGTAGATGTTAGCTTGTTCACTTCGGCAGATCGAACGAAAAAGCAGTATTCTAAAATGGAGAAAGATTGCAGAACTTGGTGGTACCGAGATTTCTCTGTGTCCTAGCACACAAGTACACAAAGTTAGTATGCAGGTACAGCAAGTGAGTAGGGAGGCAAATTGAATGCTGACAATTATTGCAAGAGGAATGGAATATAAAAGTAGGGAAGTTTTACTGCAACTATACAGGGTGTTGGTGAGAACACCTCTGGAATGCTGTGTGTAGTTTTAGACTCTTTATTTCAAAAATATATCATTTCTTTAGAAGCAGTTCAGAGAACACTTATCCTCAAATTATGTTTATTGAGATTTTATATTCAGGAACAAAGTAACGCACCAAAATTACAAAATAATAAAGCACCCAAGGCAAGGAAGGGAAAAAACCCAGATGCAGCTTAACCGCATGAGCACAGTATGGAACAGGAAAATTACATCACCATTGGCTTAATACATCATTCAATGATACAGCACAGCTTTCTCTTCTCTGATTCCAGATCATTTGCACCCATGTAGGAGCAAGGAACGCATTTGTCATACCCTCCCTTTCAAAAACAAAAGAAAATGCACGGAAACCAGATGTATGACGGAGTTACAGGCATACTGCATAACTCAACAAAATCCCAAACCCTGGCCCAAGGCAGAACCACAATTATATTGAAAGGAGACGGAGAGGACTGGCAATAGTAAACCGTGTGCTCAGATTATGGTTAGGCCCCCCGTGCCAACCAAGTGAGAAAGAAAAGGGAGGAAGAGTGAAGAAACCTACCCAGCCAGCTATCCCGCCAAATGACAACACTCACCAGCGAAGAAGAGATCAGGCCACATAATCAACAAAATGGGGACCCACGTCCCAGGGGAACAACATGATAACCACCAAGACACAGAACTCGACCCATCCACCAACTACTGTGCAGCAGAGAGACAAGGAAACAAAACCCAGCCCCCCAGGAAGCCCCTGCCCATGCCCTCAGAGAGGGACATCATGAGCCCCTCGGGATAACCGGTTAATAGCCACAGCAGCGGACCTGGCCTCGCCCAGCACCAAAAAAAATTATACCCCCAGGGCCTCTAGCATACCCCCAAGAAAAGAAAACCTGCACCCCAGGTTGCACCCTTTCCAGCCCTATCCAGAGCCATGCACCATAAGAGGATAATTGTTTCAGCCCTGGCCAGGAGGGGAGATGCTCGAGCCCGAGAAAAGGAGAAATCATCAAGACACCCAAAAATGAGGCGCCATGCAAAGGAGAGCCAACTGCTTCGTCCCCGGCATACATATAGGGAGCCCCGTCCACACCCACCCAATCACCTGGCCAGATCAGAATATGAAGACCAGCAGCATGCTCACCTGAATGAAGAGATAACCAGAAGGAGAGAGGAAAACTCCCAGAGAGGGGACACCCAGCCTAGCTTGAAACATTGTCCTTTGAGAGGACTATCTATGGTGTGAAAAATAAATAAAAGACATAAGCATATGGCTGTTGCTTAGCAACTGGAGGCCCTTGTAAGATGAAAAACTTTTCAGTTTTAGATTGGGGAATTTGAGAGAAGTTGGAGACAGGTGTCTCGGAGAGTGAACATCACTCAACTCTGCCAGAGGAAAGACTGCACAGGATGGGAGCTGCAAAGAGTCAGGCTTCCAAATGTACAAGTTACAGTCCAGATAACCAGGGAACTGGGACAAAAAGAGTGTACGAAGTCTGGAGTAAAGTGAACAGAGACAAAGGTATTTTTCAGAAGAATTCAAGGAAGAGTAAACAAAGTGTTCCAAGTTAAAGAGACAATCACAGTAACTAAATTTGCAATGGGACAGCAGACCTCCGGTAGAGGAAACGTTTGATGTCAAAACAATCTGGCAATTGAGAGTTAAAGCAATTGTGAGCAGTTTGCACAGCCGTCAAGACAAAAAAAATCCCAAAGGGGTTGGTGTGAAATCCTGGATTCCCTGTTAAAAGTGGAGCAGAAACTTTATTTGAACATGTCATTTGTAAAACCATGACTGGATTTCGGAATGCAAACTGTCAAGGAAAAGTGTGATTATGAGAGAAGAATTTGAAGCGTGCTTTTGGAGCAGAGTTTGGAAACTCTCATGTGAAAATCATCTGGGGGATTCTGAGGAGAAACCCACAGCCACTAACGTGGGTTTAGAGCAGTGTGTGTATTTGACCACAGTCATCTTGTGTGCATTTTTTTCTGTTAATGAAACCATTGTGGCTTAAGGTGTACTTTGTAATCCATGCTAATCTTTAAATCTGTGTGAATTTGTTGGAATAAGTGGGAGTAAATGAGTATTGTATTATAATCAAATTTTTCATGTTTTATTGAAATATACTTTTTTATTAGGCTTTTTAATACTTTGTTGTGTTTATTGTGAAAAAACCCAAAAAAACTGTGCAAAACAGGTGCGGAACAGAACAATTCTAGCAAACAGGAACAAGCAAGACAGGGTGTGATGTACCGGCCGCGTTGTGCTTCACTCGAGTGCAACGCAGCCAATAGATTCTGGGAGAGGCCTCCTGCGGGCATCCCGGTAGCCTTTATGCCTCATGGTATATACCCAAGTCCCATGAGGTGTCGGAATCAGAAACCCACCCAAAGGAGGCGTGACCAAATGGCATGCGCCTAAGTAGGTTTTAAACTACTTAGGCGAGCTTACTCGGGATATTCTGGCCTCCCAGATCTACCGGCCTCTCCAGTAAGGCAGCAGCAGGCGCCATTCAATTCTGGTCCCCATAATCATGGACCAGGTGGAATGGCAACCGGGGGGGGTCGCCCGGTCCATCGGAGGGCCATGGTGGTCAGGGATAGTGCAAGTTGACTCCCTGGCCTTCCGCCTGGAATGCTGGCACCTTGGTATCGCCACCCTGACATTGCCAATGTGCCCCAGTGGCACTGCCAAGCTGACAGGAGCACTGCCAGCGTGGCAGTGCAAGGGTGCCTGGATGCCTCAGGCACTGCCAAGGGTCAGGTTCCAAGGGGAAGGTGGATGGATGGGTGGTATGAAGGGTGGGGGGTGCAGAGTAGAGATGTTGGGGCCTCTGGGAGGTTGGGGCGATGGGTTGGGGTCCTGGAATGGTGGGCTTGTAAGGGAGTGTGGGGGGCCTGAGAGGAGTGGGCGTCCTCACTTGGGGTTGTGAGGGCACTTGGGTGGAGGGTAATGCCCCTGTGTGTGGGAGACCCACAAGCTCTCTTAGAGAGCAAGGCATCCTTTCAGAATGGCGGCCAGATCTCTGAAATCCCCAGTGCTGAAAAAATCCTAAGTGTGGGCTAAACCGCTGAGAAACTCCCCAGGGCCCAAAAAAGTGACTAAGTGTTGTTTGATAGCAGTGGGGAACTTGCCGGCAGAGCCGTAGAGAAATTCCCTGCAAAACCCGCCACAAATAAACTGAGAAAGTTTTCATTAAGTTACGCCCCTAATAAATTCAGGACCATATACTTAAGGAATCGACGCCTCTAGTTTATATAACTGATTAACTCAACAGATTAACAAATTGAGCTTGGGAAAAGGAAGAACATGTCAGTTCAGGATGCATGTCTTTATGCATTGTGATATCAAGACTTAGCAAAATAAAATTAATTAGCTCATGGAAATCCCAACAGTACTAAGTCAGCCAAAGTGGAGCTCATGAATTTAAGATAGGGGTCCCATACTTTACAGAATGCATCAGACTTAGAACGGATCACAGAGGTAAAGAATTCCATAGGAATGCATTCCATAATTAACCTATGTCAGTTTTGAATTGAGGGAATCTTGTCACTAATCCAGGAACATAGGATAGTCTTATGAGCTGCAAAGGTCAGGATATTGTAGAGCCTCTTTTCATTAGAATCATTCATTCTCCCATCTGGAAGGCCCAGAATCAGGAACACCAGGATTAGACTCTAAGGTTCTATCAAAAATCCTTTCCAGCTCACTGATTACACCAGATCAATAGGATTGAATCTTAACACAGGTCCACAAGGAATGTACATAATCACCCTCAACTGCCAGGCACTTCCGGCACATTGGGGATATAGCAGGATCAAACCTGTGACTAAGACTTGGCGATGAATGCAGACAGTGGCGTATCTTGAACTAGGTCTCCTTCATTTTATTACAAACCAAAATTTTACCAGCTTAGTCTCAAATATTACCCATGTGTCTCGTCATTATTGATTGCTAAGTCCCTTTCCCAACACTGCAATGCACCCGGCGTGCTAACACAGTGGCTTACTCACTCTTCCAACTTCATCCACTGGGCAGGAGATACAAAAGTCTGAGAACACGCACAAACAGATTCAAAAACAGCTTCTTCCCTGCTGTTACCAAACTCCTAAATGACCCTCTTATGGACTGACCTGATTAAACCGGATGCCGGTGTCTATGTATTTACATTGTGTACCTTGTGTTGCCCTATTATGTATTTTCTTTTTCTTTTCTTTTCATGTACTAAATGATCTGTTTGAGCTGCTCACAGAAAAATACTTTTCATTGTACCGCGGTACACGTGACAATAAACAAATCTGAATCCAAATGTCTGTTTATTGAGCCCTGTTTAACCATCTGCACCTCTTTGCCAAACCATTTGATGCCAGATGGTATGGGACGGTGCAGACGTGGCGAATCCCGTGGCTCTTCTCAGGTGGCAAACTCTTCACTCGTGAAAGAGGCCCCGTTATCGGACACGAGAAACTCCGGGATTCAGAGGATGGAAAAACAAATGCGTAATCGCTCTATGGTCACCCGGGAAATGATCATCGCCAACTTGTGGACCTCCAATTGCCACTCGGAGGGACCAGCAAACTCGGCATGCATGCGGGCCCAAGGCACCCCGGCCACTCCCAAGGGCGTAGGGGTGCCGCAGGGTGGAGCTTCTGGTCTCTTAGCAGATGGAGCACTGCTGGGCCAATGTATCAATATTTAAAGCGCACCCTGATCAGCACTGCAGCCTAACGGCCCCTAGGTCCCATCACGCAGGTATTGAGGGCCCCACCCCCCACAATAATCATTGTCTACATTCATCATCATTCCTCCCCCCCCACCCCCCCCCGATAGTCCCGGTGTTCTTGTCTTCCACTTCCCCCATACATATCACAGGCATTCACCCACCCACTGATAATCATTGCCGGCATTCCTCCTCCACTCCCAAAATACTTCGCTGATACGTCACCACTACTCCTTCCCTCGCAGTATGGTAGCATAGTGGTTAGCACAGTTGCTTCACAGCTCCAGGTCCTAGGTTCGATTCCCAGCTGGGTCACGTCTGTGCGGAGTCTGCACGTTCTCCCCGTGTTTGCGTGGGTTTCCTCCGGGTGCTCCGGTTTCCTCCCACAGTCCAAAGATGTGTGGGTTAGGTGGATTGGCCATGCTAAATTGCCCTTAGTGTCCAGAAAGGTTAAATGGGTGTTACTGGGTTACAGGGATAGGGTAGATACGTGGGCTTGCGTAGGGTGCTCTTTGTAAGGGCCAGTGCAGACTTGATGGGCCGAATGGCCTCCTGCACTGTAAATTCTATGATTCTCGCGTTTCCCGGTTCTCACGGAATGTTCCGCCAACGTTGCTGATCCCGCGCACGGCTAGTGTGGGCTTAAAATCGCCCCCAGAGTATAATGTGGGAAAATATAACGTTCACTTTGGCAGAAAGAATAAAAACAATCTGAGTAGTACTTAAATGGAGAACAACTGCAGAGTGCCGATGTACAGAGAGATCCAGGTATTCTCATGCCGGAGTATTAAAACGTTTAGATACAGGTGCAGCATGTAATTAAGAAGGCCAATGGAATACTATCCTTTATTATTAGAGGAATTGAACGCCAAAGTAAGGATGAACACTAAACTCAGGATGTTATGTTTCAGTTATACAGAGCATTAGTGAGAAGTGCATTTTAAAAACTGCAGTTTGATTTCCTTATTTGATGGGATTTGTTTTATTGTCACGTGTACCGAGGTACAGTAATAAGTATTCTTCTGCATACGGTCCAGACAGATCATACCATACATGAAAAATAACAAAAATATAGGACATACATAAATACATTTAAGGAAGTGTGTAAATGCGTTGTAGGTAGGTGAGAGAAGGTTTACGAGATTGATACCTGGAATGAGTGGGTTGTCTAATGAGGATAGTTTGGAAAGGCAGGATTTGTTTCCACTAGAGTTTAGAAGAGTGAGGGGTGACTTGACTGAAGTATTTAAGATGCTGAACAGAATTGACAACTGGACGTGGCAAGGATGTTTCCTTTGGTGTGTGAGTCCACATCTAGGAGGCACTGTTTTAAAATTAGGGATCACCCTCATAGGACAGAAATGAGGCGAAATTGGGTGGAATTTTTAGTACAACCCTCTGTATGTTTCACAGGGGTGACATCTTCTGGTCCTGCTGCTGTCAATGGGAATTCCCATTGAACGTATCAAACTCCATTGGGAAATCCACGGCGGGGTGCGCCATTGGCGGGACTGGAAGATCCGCTGGCGTGAATGGCCAGAAAATTCCCCCACTGGAAGTGGGGGGTCACTGAATATTTTAAACGCAGAAGTAGATAGTTTCTTGTTAGCGAAGGAATCAAAGGTTATTGGGGCTAGATGGGGAATGTGGAACTCAAGACAAACATATTAAATATGATCTTATTGAAGGCAGAGTAGGTTCAAGGGGCTGAATGGCCTACTTCTATTTCATATATTCGTTTTGTGGGGCTGGAAGAGATGACATGCAGATATGAGGTCATGGAGGGATTTGAAAACAAGGATAATAATTTTAAAGTCAAGATGTTACTGCCAGCGAACACAAAGTTGAAAGGGGAAGAGGACTTGCTATGAGTTCAGAACTGGGCAGCAGAGTTCTGGATGACCTCAGATTAACAAAGGATACGAGGTGGGGAGTAGCCTGGAGTGCGTTGAAATTGTGGTACGGAAGTTTCCAGTACGACCCGCCACAGGAATCATTGTAAACTTTGACAGGCCAGCAAAAGGTCCATTGACTTTGGGTGGGAATAGAGTCCTAGAGATTTACAGCACAAAAAGAGGCCCTTCCGTCCATCAGTGTTTGCACTGGCAAACAAGCACCTATATTCTAATCCCTTTTGCCTTAGCCTTAGGACCTGTTGAGCGGTAATGAAGGCTGAAATGAGGGTTTTAGCAGCAGACAAGCTGAAACAGGTGCTGTTTGACGATGTTACAGATCTGGAAATAGTTGGCTTTACTGATTGCATGAATATGAGATCGGAAGTTCATCTGAGGATCAAATGTGACACCGAGGTTGCAAACAGACCTGCTTTATCTCAGATTGTTGCCAGGGATAAGGGTGGAGTTAGTAGAGTTAAGTTGGTGGACCCCTGGCAGATTAACGGTGATTTAGATAGTGTGGAGTCAGCATGATGCATCAACCAGTTGTCCAAGTGATGAATGGAAGATTTTAGGAATATTGTATTCTAAATATTGCGGCAATCTAAGCGTTAAAAGCCTGTGGTTATAGTGTATCATGTTTTTAAAAAGGATTTTGCTTTCCAGGGCCTGGGAGCTTTTAGGAGCCAGAAGGTGAAATTGACCAGAGGAATGTGTTTTTCAGTCTGGGCTCATGCACTGTGGTTTGACGGGGGAAAGCCCTTGGGGAGTTTATGTGCGTTCAGCCTGGAGAGTTGATTTGTTTTTAAGCTTGGGGAGATGATGTTATTGCTGGGTGGAGCTAAGAGATTCAGAGATTTTTGAGAAAGCTTTGGAGAGGAATTGAACTCTTGATACGGAATCCACAATGTTCTCCCATTAAGATAATGATAAAAAGAGTAATAATATTTAAAGAAGAGCAGTCTTGTCTGAGGACAAGGAAGAAGCTGAAACACGCCAAGTGAACTAGCTTTTGAAAATATTCAGCCAGAGTCTGAATGGGTTCTAATGGGAGCCAAATCTGTTTTAGTAAAGCAAGTATTACTCTGTGTTTTTATTTGTTGTTTAATGGGGAATTGAGGAGTAGTGTTGTAAGATGTTCTTTTTGTCTGTGAAGTTAAAGAGTTTAATATTGTAAAGTTTTTTAAAAATACCAAATACCTATTTCTTCATGCAATCGCTCCTGGAGCAAAACATTCTTTCCACACAGAATTACAAAATAAATATTGGAGTTGCAGTCCAGTATCCCAGCCACTGTTGGGGTCTGGTCTGGGATTGTAATACAAGTTGGGAGACCGGTGAAGTGAGTGAAATTCAGAAGCTGATTAAACTGTTAGAAAAGCCAAAGTAGAAAATGAGATTAAGAATGGAGGGAATGAAAAACAGAATGTGAAAACCTTTTCGAAATATTCCCAATTTTCCCTGCCCTTGCCGGCGACATCTTCCCATTTGTGTAGATTTTAATGCATTGAAATACTATTAGCAGACTCCCCGCCACATGATTCCCCCTCACTAAATACTAATACCACGTCGGAGAGGTTTACAACAGGTTTAGCCAAATGCGAATCAGTCGATCCCTCCAGGGACACAGAGTCAAGTACAGCCCCCGGAGGTAGAGGGACATGCCCTGGCAGTACCAACCTGGCACTGTCAACTTGCGCTGGGGGCAGGGTGGAGGGTGGGCCTTAGTGGGAGTCCCATGGAGGGGGACTCATTGTGTGTGTGGGGGAGGGGGGTTGGTGGAGCAGGCACTGGGGAGGGGAGTTGGAATTGCTGGTGATACTTCCACGGTGGTGGGAGAATGCTGACCACTGATTGTTGGGGTGGGGGGTGGGGAGAGCCCCCGATGCCTCCGTGGTGGGCGGTGGGGAGAGCCCCCGATGCCTCCGTGGTGGGCGTTAGAGGCCATTAGGTCTTTGTGCTTATCGGTGCGCCCTTTAAAGATTTAGCTGGTTGCTGACTCTATCAGCTCCTAGCCTACCAGAGTAATGATGTAAGCCACATCCACTCATTTTCTTTTCATTAAAGAGGCTCCATATCTGGAGAGAAAACTGGGTCGGGTTTCTCCGTCCCACCGCGCCAGATTTCTGATTCAGCCGCCGGCGGGATGCTCCCTTTCGCCAGCTGGTCAATGGGGTTTCCCATTGTGGGGCACGCCGTCGGGAAACCCCTGGGCTGCCGTCAAAACGGAGTATCCCGACAGTTGAGAATTCAGCCCCTGGTCTGCAACTGGAGAATTCCACAGCAGCTTTCAGTCTGAGCCTAACACTGCCAAATTTTGGTAGATTCCGGCCAATGGCACTGATTTGCCTTTAGTTATTGCAAGCCGTTTTGCGGGATTCTCTGTCTGCCGAAGTCGGGAAAGGCGACTGGTTGGAGAATCGGTCTTGATGCCGAAATCGTGGCGGGCACTGGGTACACGCCAAATCACAATTCTTTGGTGCCTCGACAGCGGCGTTAATGCGTTCCATTCCGCACTTACAGTAAACACTGTCCGTATGTCATTAGAGACCTGACCCAGTATTCTCCGGGGCCTCCATGGTGCCCCGCCTCGCTGGGGTGGGGGGGAAATTCCTGACGGCGTTTACTTGTGCTTATAAACACCGTGCAACAGGCGTTGTGGTTGATGCGGGAGAGAGGAGGTAGGACATGCAGAGGTGCGACCGTGGGCTGTCAGTCCTGACACTAGCCGGACTGGCTGGGGGAGGGAGGAACAGGCTGTGGGTCTGGGGCGAACCCGCACGGGACTGGGATGTCCAGGCAAGGCAGTCATCTTGGTGCGCACCCCACTGATTGCCTTTTATGGCTCGAGGTTCTGCAGAGTGACACCGGCAGCAGGCGGCCTACCCAAGGACAATACCCACAGTAACCCCTACAGCGGGTACCGGACGGGGGCCGTGGGGGGTTTTGCTGGCAACAGCAGCGCCAGCTAATGGTGCTCCTGGCAGGAAGGATGGGCGCCAAGGCCAGAGGCCCCCACGATGCCAGGCATCAACGGAGCCAGGGGTGCAGAGATGGGGGAGGAGTGGTGGGAGGGGGACATGAGAGGGGAGAGTTCGCATTGCCAACTAGGCCCACCATGTAGCCTGTTGGGCACGGGGGTACGCACCATGCTAACATGTCGGCCTTTTAACCCTGCAGACAATGGATATTGGAATTCAACCTGAAATGGTGACTTTCCTGCTAATCACTGCAGCCCTGAGGGTTGCACTGTGGCTCCACGAGCTGGATCTGCTCGAGGAGGAGGACACCGCAGAAATGGAGCCTTCCCCAGAGGAACAGGAGGCAGCTGGTGAGGATTGAGAGCCAGCACCCAAACAGACCAAGGAGGATGTGCAAGGAGGCGCCGCCTGAGGCCTTGTGGTCATTCGATGACGTGCCGGACGGGCATGCCATCAAAGACACGGGCTGAGCAGGGAGACAGTGCGACATATCTGCCAGTTCATGGCGTACCTGGAACCTTGGGGGAATGGGAGAGAACACCCGCTCCCGATGGCTGTCAAGGTAACTCTCTCTGAACCTCTAGGCCATGGATCCTTCAGGGCGCCATAGTGCGGACCTGTGCAGGATCTCATAGAGCTAGGTGCATGGGCGCCGTCTCAGAGGCCCTAAACATCTGATTGGGACAATACATCCACTCGAACGTGCAGATGGTGTGTGACCGTGATTTGTGATCGTCTGCGCCCGATTCCTGGCAGTGTGCACGATGCCTTCATCCTGGCACACTTGATAGTTCCTTGTCTCTTCGAGGCCCCTCCCCCTTCTGGCTAGGGGAGGTTGGCTTCTTGGTGACAGGGGTTATCCGCTGCGGTCGTGGCTGATGACGCCTCTCCAGAGGCCACAGACCGACGCGGAGACACGCTACAACGACACCAATGCCACGACCAGGGGCGTGATCAAGCAGTGGTTTGGCATCCTGAAGATGCTGTTCAGATGCCTGGATCACTCTGGAGGGCAGTATAGCACTACGATGATCTCCTACATCATGGTGGCCTGCTGAGTCCTCCACACCATTGCGCAGCAGAGGGGCGATGTATTGGAGGAGGAGGATGAACACCAGGCCTTGTCGAACAAGGAGGATGTGGGAAAGACCGAGGATGGACAGGTCATGGGAGGCTGCACAATGTCTGCACCAGGGCTGACACGCATGGGGCGGATGAGGGTGGGACACTGGAGCGATGAACTGGCTGAACTGCGGTCCCTGGACCAAGCCGACCCACAACATCCACCCCGCACCCTGCGGCCAGCACAGTCCAGCCCATCACTCACACTCTTCTGACAGAGCAACGAGTCAGGTTGTAACGTTGTGCACATATACAGGATTGACCCTAACCCCTATCGCTATCTTATGTGCTGCACCCATGCCGTTCTAGCTGGTGTCTACCTTTCAGGCCTTAGGAGCCATAACGCTATGTCTCGGTGGATCCCCAGTTGGTAATCAAAAGTGGAGGCGGCCTTTGGTGGCCGTCATCTGGTGCAACGGACCTGGATGAGCCTGGCTGCTGCTTGGGTGTCCCAGGTGAAATGGTGCCATCCTATTCTGCCTGCTGCCCATGTGATGCACCAGGGACATGAGTGGGGGGAATCCGAGGTGCTGCGGTGTTCTGGCACCTCCCCTGTGGAAGTGAATGGCACGGGCTCCATCACACACGGTAGCACTGTTGCTTCACAGCGCCAGGGACCCGGATCCGATTCCCAGCTTGGGTCACTGTCTGTGTGGAGTCTGCATGTTCTCCATGTGTCTGTAGGTTTCCTCCGGGTGCTCTGGTTTCCTCCCACAAGCCCTGAATTCTCCCTCTGTGTACCCGAACAGACGCTTTAGTGTGGCGACTGGTGGATTTTCACAGTAACTTCATTGCAGTATTGATGTAAGCCTACTTGTGACACTAATAAAGATTATTATTAGACCTCCTCCTCTCTCTGGGTTCCCAATGGTCCCCAAGCTACTCCATGGGGCGGGTGTGTGAGCGGAGCTAATCCCTGAGGCCCCCCGACCATCTGGAGGACTGCACTCGTTGCAACTAGATCCTGTATGCTCATGACCATGGAGCACAGGGAGTGGACTACCTCTGTCTGGCACTACGCCACATCACGCGGCGACTATACCACCACCTCCTGAGTCTGTACCACATCAGCCAGTGACTGCGCCATCTCCCTCTGTGTCTGCGCCACGTTGGCCAGCGCCTGGGCAACGCCGCTGACGCTGTCAGCCATGACCCGCCGTGACTGGGCCATACTCTGGAGCGCCACTGCAATGTCCAGGAGGCTCTGGTACATGGCTGCCTGTGATAGGGCAGCTCTGTCCTGGGCCTTAGCCACCGCCTGCATAGTTCGCCCCAGGCCTTGCACATCTTGATCCATGGCCGAAACCTTCATCCCGAAGGCCTCCACTATGGATGCCACCCACATGGTATCCCCTCTGGACGGCAGCTAGTCCCTGGGGTTGGGCCGCCCTCTGAATGTCCGCCCCCTCGGGGGTTTCTACCTCCACCTGTCGGTGTACAGCACGTGTATGTGGTGCGCAGCAGATAGTGTCCGAGGAGCATCTTCACTAAAGTGCTCAACCGAGGTGAGTGTCTCTGGGATGATGGAGGGTGTTGGAAGTCGGTGTCTTCCCCCAGCTTGGGCTCCGGGGAGTCACTGGATGGGGGTCGATGGCTCCTGTCAGCGTCCGGGTCGTCGTCGCTGCTCGCCATTTGTTGTTCTGACTGTGGTTGGGGTCGGGAGCGGGTGCACCTCTGACCCCAACCACAACCAGAACCACAAGAGACGAGCAGTAACGAAGGGCCTGCCTCATCACTAGCAGCTCCAGAAAGACACAAGACAAGATGCATGATTGCATCGTGGGCCGGGGGTAGTAGGGGTGTATGGGGAGTGGGGCTGGTAGTGGACAGGTGGTGTGGTGGGGGTAATGGTAGTGGAGCGGGGGTGTGGGGGTGGTGTGTAGGTGGGCGTGGGTGTTGGGGTGACACACGAGCAATGGGAACTGCAATTCAGCAGGGTCTCATTTCCTCGCCCGATGCCGACCTCCGCCCCGGTGACTGCCGTTTCGTTAGGGCCCACTGACCACGTCCAGTGCCCTCTATTCCGCTGCTGTGAGGGGCCGCAGGCCCGGCAGTCCCCCTCCAGGCTTTTCCTTCGGCGATTGTGAGCGGTCTTCTCTTGGGGGGCGGGAACAGAAAACTCACAGTATTAGACAGTCCAACGCATGCAGCCCAGGGGTTGGTGACTCCAGTGGCCAGGGCACCCAGCCATGGGGGCCAGTATAGGTGCCGGCATGTGGTGCAGGGTGGGGGTTCAGCTGCCCTTCGGGTGGGGGGCGGGGTGTGGGGGTTATGGGTGTGTTGGGACGGGGTTGGTGTTAGGGGCACAGTGCTGCCTACTCATCCTGGCCACCCTGAGGAGGTTGTGCACTTTTTTTCGGCACTGTTGGCCGGTCCTCGCGGTGTTGCCCACTGCACTGACGACCTTTGCCACCAGCGTCCAGGCACGGCGAGTGGCGGCGGGTGTCAACCTCCTTCCCACCCGAGGTACAGGGTCACCCACCTCTCTTCCACAGTGTCTAGCAGGGTCTGTAGTTCACCATGCATGAAATGGGGGCTGCTCTCCTTGCTGACATCTTGTTGGCTGGGATGAGCGTGCGGGGAGTGAAATGTGTATATGTGGCTGCAGCTTCTAAGCCTCCTGAGTGTCAATCCTGAACACGGCGAATCCCGCACCGTTTCTCATTAGAACCGACCGTGTTCCATGTGGCGCCGGTGCTAGCCCCTTAACGCTCGGTGAATTGGCTCAGGTGCAGCGCCAGTTTTGCTGTAGAAGTCCACGAATCCTGCCCCAGCGTCAACACTTAGTCTCAGGAATGGAAAATCCGGCCGTTATGTTTTTCCTATTTGTCTGGCTCCAAATGCTAAACCAGGTCCTTCCAATATGCCATGTATAATTGGCTCAAAATGTTATTTAAAGCCCTCTCTTATGGTTCAGGGAATGATTTAGCCAAGTTATCCAGAAGTTGTCTGTGCTAAAGTAACTGCATTGTGCTAAAGTAACTGCGGTCTGGTGGGGTTTGCGGGGGCGGATTTTGCAAAAGTTAGCAAGAGAGCAAAATCCTGTGAGAGTCGGAAAACGAGATTCTCATTGCCGAAATCGCGTTTCCCAATTTCCCCGCTCTCTTGCCAGTAACGCAATGAGGTTCTTGCCCACAATGGGGGGGATCATAATTTCCATGTATTTCAATAAATGCAATTTTTATTAAAGGGGTGGAGGTTTATTTTCAGAGCTCATCGGGGAGCCATTTCGAGATGACACCGATCTCTGGAGCCAGCCATGCCAGAGTGACCGGAATAAACCACCCCCCAGATTTTCTGACACACTAAGTGCCAGAAAATCATGTCTGAAAACTTTTTTGTGTATCTGGAGAGAGATTCATGCCGGTTTTCACTCGGAGCATGACACTAAAGTGCCGCCATTATTTGAGGAAACAGCATGGGCATTGCAATTGACTTCACGTTTTGGCTAAGAACAGGAAAGTTAGCCAGGGTTCCTACTTCAGATCACTAGCCACTTTCCCCCGGTGGAATATCCTTAGTATGTGAAGCTTAGCTAAAGACAGGCTCAGGCTCTGCTATGGTGCCTCCTAAGATCAAATGCTGCATTAGATCTCGTGCATGAATAATTGTCATTTGCCTGCGACTATCCATGATAATAGCATAACAGGTAACTTCAATACCCCTGAGCTATGGGAGGAAATCGTAGCCAAGGAATGATCTTGGAGCAACTACACTCCCAGAATGATCAGCTGATAACAGAATGGTTCACTCATATACAATTCCAATCTACTGTTCACAGTCACTGCTGTCGGACAGGAATCAAACAATTATTTTTCTTTTGTTGCTGCAATTTTCTGCATCACCATTTGAAACTTCAGGAAAGAAAACTAGAAATGACTCAAGATAATCCATATTGGGTGGCAGTGGTTAGCACTGCTGCCTCACAGCACCAGGGACCCGGGTTCAATTCTGGCCTCTGGTGGCTGTCTGTGTGGAGTTTGCGCTTCTCCCCCTGTCTGCCTGTATTTCCTCCGGTTGCTTTCCTTTTCTCCCACAGTGCAAAGATGTGCAGGTTAACTTGAATAGGTATGCTAAATTGCCCGATCGTGACCAAAAGGTTTGGTATGGTTGATGTCAAATTAATGAGCCGAATGGCCTCCTGCACTGCAGGGATTCTATGATTCTGTGATTCTATATTCTGAATCATTGTAATGTGCTGATTGAGTTAGTTTGATTTTACAGATATTGTTGATCTTGCTGAAGAAAACCTTGAAGCTACCTATAATGCCATAACATTGCCTGAGGAATTTCATGAATTTTCCTACCAACTGCCTGATGTGAAGTGAGTCCTGAAATTTATACACTGATGTATAGACCTGTGTCTGTGCTGTTTACATGAAGCTGGAGTTTGATTTTTCTTAAATTTGTGTTCTTAATGGTGTTTAATTTGCTCGTGATATAGAGAAACTCTTTGATAGAGTGGTTTTCATTTGTGTTTTAAATAAAAGCAAACAGGGTTGCACATATCATTTTTGTATCTGGTTATGCTCTACATGAGAGTGATGCTTCCCAGTTCCATTCATGCTGGCCTGCTAACAATTCAAATACGATTGGTGCGAAGCTTTCGTCAAACATTCTCAAGCACTATAGTTGCATGAATATTATAACATTCACAAATACTCTTAAATTGACATAATTCACCGAGATTGTGCTTTTTAAATGTTGCATTCCCCTTAGCCTCATGCGCAATGCTGAAGTAAGAGATCACAAAGCACTTGAATGTGCAATATGATGAGATGAATGTAGGAATTTCAGATATATTGTTGTATATATATTTGGTGCAGTAAAGGTTAAAAACCTGGGTTAATGTGCGCATGACTGTGCTACAGTGGTGTTTTTAAGACAGCTAAGATTTTTGAGAGCCAGAGGTGATATTAATGCATCGTAAAAGCTATGCCTAATGGATTTTTGTTTGGATTAAGAGGGTTCCCTGGGGAGTAGATATGTGGAGACATTGGAAGGAATTTTCCATTAACTGCCGGCGAAATTGGGAAAATCGATTGGGCAGAGAATCGACGCCGAAATCACGGCAGGCGCCTATTTGACGCCAAATCGCAATGCTCCAGTACCTCTGCAACGGCATCAATGCGTTCCGGAACGCACGTACACTAGGCACCGTTTGCATATCATTAGCGGGCCTGACCCGGTATTCTCCGGGGCCTCCATGATTCTCTGCCTCAGATGGACCGAGTTCCCGACACCTTTGTTCACTTGTGCTTTCAAAAATCATGAAACTGGCGTGACTGCTGCTGAGGGAGAGAGACGGTACAGAAGGTGTTCAACATCGCCATAGTTTGCTGACAGTTGTGCCGCTGGCCAGGGGGCTTCTGCCAGGGCCGGGGGTAGTAGCGAGGGGTGGCCTGGAGGTGGTCTGTGGGGCCGGGGTGGACGGACATGGAACACCATTGCCGCAACCGGCAAGGCAGCCATGCAGCTGCGTACACCGCTAACAGCTCACTTTGAACCTAGTGCCACGGGTTGTATAGGTGTCCCTCCCAGGGCACCTTCCCCCCCCGGGTGCCCTTGGGCCCCAGTCGACTCATCAACTGTATGGGCGCCCTCCAGCACAACCAGTGCCATCATTATGGCTGGGATAAGTGTGTGTGGTGACTGTAATCTGTATGTGCGGCTGCAGCTTGTCAGCCTCCCAAGTGTCGATCACGGACCTGGTGAATCCTGCACCATTTTTCAGGAATTGATTGTGATCCACGTGGCACCGGTGCTAGCCCCTCAACGGTAGCAGAATCTGTCCAGATGTGCCGCCGGTTTTTCTGTCGTAATAGTCCACGGGTTCTGCGTTGGCATCAACAGTTAGTCTCAGAAATGGAGAATCCCGCCTATTATGTTTCAGTTTAGTAAAATGATTAATCTAAGGGAAGCGCTAGAATATCAGGCATTTTGCAGAAAAGTAGGCAGGGCAATTGGTTGCTGGAAGTCAAACCATAAAGACAGTTTCTGAAAACATTGGCTAAATATCCTCCATTGTTCTGACAGGTTTCAGGTCTATCTCTTAAAACAGTCCCAATGTTGACCCGAGATGGGTTGCGCCGGAATGTGGCGACTAGGGGCTTTTCACAGTAACTTCATTGAAGCCTACTCGTGACAATAAGCGATTTTCATTTCATTTCAGACAGCAGTTAAGGGTTATTGTGTCACTGTATTGATTAGCATTGTTGAAGGGGTAATTGTGAGCTATTTTCTTGTGTGATGTTAAAGATATTTTAATGTTACATTAATAATAAAGTTTGTTTTAATATACCATATGCCTATTTTGTGTTATATCACTCCTGGAACGAGGTATCCTTTCCTCACAGTATTAGAAAATTGAAATAAAATGTTGCGATTCCGTGCAGTATCCTAGCTACAGTTGGGGTCTGGACTGGGATCGCCATACCAGGTTCAATGCTAAACGCACTTTTTTCTTCCTTTACTCTTTGATGGGATGTGGGTGTTGCTGGCAAAGCCAGCACTTGTTGCCTATCCCCAATTGTCTTGAACTGAGTGGTTTACGAGGGTGGTCAAGAAACAGCCACATGTAGGCCAGAGCAGGTAAAGACGACAGATCTTCTTCACTGAAGGATAATCGCGAACCAGGTGGATTTGTATGACAAACGACTCGTTTTGCGGTCATTAAAATGGAACCTAGAATTGAAAGCTAATTGAATTTAAATTCCACCAGCTGCCGTGGTGGAACTTGAAGCCATGGGCGCCTGGAGTGACATTACTACTGTGCCAACATTTCCACCTACCCCATTGGCCACTGCTCCTGTAAGAGTTGCTGGTGTGTAAACCCTGGAGACGGACGCAAGTCTCACCTCATATTAATTAAAGGACTGTTATCTGAGAAATTAAAGAGGGGCGAGGTAGCTTTACGGAGGCAGGCTCCCACCGACATTTACTTTGGGATGCGGGGAGCCTGTATAATCCAGCCTCTTGTTTTGATCAGAGTACTTTCAAATAGTGGTGCATAAGGTTCCAAATTATGGCAAAATCACTATGCTTTACTGGGTCTACATAAAAGTGGTCCAGCTCTGGGCATTGATTCTTGTACTACATTGCAGGTTGAGAGTTCAGCACCAAAGCATTTTTGCAAACGGGATCTCTGACATCGCTAAAGGGAAGTCTGTTTAGTTTCCTCTTGTCATGTTGATGCTTCACTTCAATAAACTGGGTGAAATGGGAACTCATTATATGTGGAGAATCACAGGATGAAATTTTCACCTTACATTTTCTTTAAAAATTATTTTTACTGGAGTTTTAACAGAATATCAAACTTAACTCAAGACAGAACACGCAGAGAGCAGAGAAAAAAACAAAAACAATGACCAATCAAAACAGCCTATTATTTGCAGGTTGTCACAACATCCGTAATCCAAGTCCCCATGGTTATGTTTCCTTATTTATAATGGTATACATGGGAAGAATATTGTATTTACATTTATAGCGATAGGGAGAATCCCCATCCAAGTATATGTGCTTCACCCTCAAGATCCCTCTGTCCTCCTTCCAAGCCCGAAATGTGGTGTCTATCTTCACTGAGGTGAATCTATGGTTGTTGCAGATGGGGGCTTCCATAGAGATACCATAAAGTCCCAGGTCTTTAATGTGGCTACTACCACCAGGCTCCTTGAGTGTGTGTGCAGGAGGGACCGGGAGCGCCGCAAAGTCTAGTGCCGAGAGAGCGTCCCTGTGTAGGAGGCCTTCATTTGGACCCATTCCGCCTCCGGCTCCTTCAGCCACCCCCTCACCCTCTCTGCATTTGCTGTCCAGTAGTAGATTAGGAATTGACAGAGCCAGGCCTCCCACATGTCGACCTCTCTGCAAGATGGCTTTTCATACACTCAGGACTTTACCCCCAGACAAAGGCCATGAATAGTTTATCAACCCTGGTGAAAAAGATTTTGGGGTGAAGATCGGGAGCGAACTTAATATTAAGAGGAACTTGGGCAGCATGTTAATTTTGATCGCCTGTACCTTTTGTAAGGGCCCCGAAGAATCCAGCACGAGTTTTAAGGATACAAAATAATAACGTTTATTTACTATAACAATATATACATAGCAGTAGCAGTAACTTCCCTTGCTACCTTCTCCTTCCTCCTGGTTCCTGGACTGGCCAGCTTATTTATAGTAGGAGTTTCTCCGCCCCCCTCATTGGGGAAGTTCATACTCCCATAGGATTGTGGGATAGTCATTAGTCCCCAGCCAATCGTCAGTAGGCAGGTTATAACATCCCCCCCCCCCCAAAGTCCAAGGAATCCACCGTAGGCCCTGGCGAAGGAAGGCGTCGAACTCGTTTGGCCGCAGGCCGGACGCCATTTGCACGCGGCGCTGGATCAGGCGGCGTATAACGAGACAGAGACCGGCGCTTCCGTGATGAACGGCGCGGTTGTACATCCACGGCCTGTGGACCCGAGGATTCCCCCTCTGATTCATCCTGTGTCTCCATCTCGGAGTCAGAGTCTGCTGCCTCCGTCATGTCAGCGTCTCTATCTCCATTCGGTCCTGTCATGACCTGCGCAGGCTTCGAGTGAGGCACCAGTGGAAGATTTGAAGGACTACCTTCCCTTGTTTCTGGTCTTTGCCGCTGTTGAACTGAGCTCCGGGGGCGGGGAATCTTTTGCGGGGATGATCTTCTGGACCGGACGTGGTCTACATGTTTTCGCTGGAGACGACCCTGGGCTTGCACTTGGTACGATATAGGGCCCGTTTGGCGAAAGATTACACCAGGAACCCATTGGGCACCACCAGCAAAATTCCGCACGAATACTGGGTCACCGGGCGCAAACTGCCGAATCGGACGATGCCGAGACAATCCCGGTCCCTGCCGTTCTTGTGTGCGGCGAACTTTTGCGCCAATGTCCGGGAAGACCATACTAAGGCGGGTGCGAAGTCTCCGGCCCATTAGGAGTTCTGCGGGAGCTACCCCAGTCACTGTATGGGGGGTGGTCCTGTACGTAAACAAAAACCGAGCCAGTCTCGTGTCCATTGATCCGGAAGACTGCTTCTTTAGGCCTCTTTTGAATGTTTGCACTGCACGCTCTGCCAACCCATTTGAAGCCGGGTGGTAAGGGGCAGTGCGGATATGGCGGATGCCGTTCATCTTTGTAAACCTAGCAAACTCCTCACTCGTGAATGGAGTGCCATTATCCGTGACCAGCACCTCGGGGAGGCCATGCATGCTAAATGATAAACGCATTTTTTCAATTGTTGCGCAGGACGTTGTCCCCTGCATCTTATGCACCTCCAGCCATTTGGACTGGGCGTCAATTAGTAGAAGGAACATGGATCCCTGAAAAGAGCCTGCGAAATCTGCATGTAAGCGTGCCCAAGGCCGCCCTGGCCATTCCCAGTGATGTAGGGGCGCGACCGGCGGAAGCTTCTGATGCTCCTGGCAAATGGAGCAGTTTTGGGCCACCTTCTCAATGTCGGTGTCGAGGCCTGACCACCAGACATAACTCCGGGCCAACATTTTCATTTTGGTCACACCTGGATGCCCATTGTGCAAGTCTGTTAGTATCAGCTCCTGGCCTTTTTCCGGGACAATCACACGCGTCCCCCACAAGAGGATGCCGTCTTCCACGCTGAACTCTGACAGCTTGGAGGAAAATGCCCGCAACTCGCCTGGGAGCTGTCTATGCTGCCCACCATACAGGACTATGTGCCGAACCTTCGACAGGACTGGCTCCGTCTGGGTCCACTCACGGATCTGTGATGCTGTGACAGGCAAGGTGTCCATAAAATTTAGGGTTGCGACCACCTCACCGGTCGTGGGGGTCGACATGGGGCCGGTCGATAAAGGCAATCGGCTCAGTGCGTCGGCATTTGCTATCTGCGTACCTGGTTTGTGCTCCAGAGAATACTCATATGCAGCAAGCAACAAAGCCCAGCGCTGGATCCGTGTAGAAGCAATGGGCGGTATTGGCTTATCCTCTCTGAAGAGTCCCAGCAGGGGCTTATGAACAGTCACGATAGTGAAATGGTGGCCGTACACATACTGGTGAAAGCGTTTCACCGCGAAAACCACTGCCAGGCCCTCCTTCTCGATCTGCGCGTACTTCTTCTCCGCTGCAGTCAATGTGCGGGAGGCGAAAGCTATCGGTCGCTCAGCCCCGTTCTCCATCTTGTGGGACAGGACAGCCCCAATACCATACGGGGATGCATCGCATGTGACGAGCAAAGGCTTTCCCGGATCATAGTGGGTTAGTAACCCAGACGACGACAATTGTTGCTTTACCCGCCGGAAAGCGGTTTCTTGCGGCTGACCCCAAACCCAGGTGTGATTTTTCTTTAGCAGCAGGTGTAAGGGGGCCAGCGTAGTTGCCAGATTGGGGAGGAACTTCCCATAATAGTTTACGAGACCGAGAAAAGAACGAAGATGCGAAGTGTCAGTCGGGGTGGGGGCATGTTGAATTGCACGCACCTTCTCTGCGACGGGGTGCAGACCCTCGCGGTCCACCCGATAACCTAGGTAGACTACTTCTTTTGCCTGAAATACGCACTTTGTGTGACGTAAACGGACTCCAGCCTCCGAAAGGCGTTTAAGGACAGCCTCCAGATTTTCCAAATGCTCTTGCTCCGACGTCCCTGTAATCAACACGTCATCTAGGTAGACAGCCACACGTGGTAAACCTCTCAAAATGCCCTCCATAACACGTTGAAAAATTGCGCAGGCAGAGGATACTCCAAAGGGCAACCGTGTATATTCATACAGGCCCCGGTGTGTGTTAACATATGGTCGGGAGGCAGAGTCCAGCTCCAACTGCAGGTAGGCGTGACTCATATCTAATTTTGTGAATGAGAGTCCGCCTGCAGGTTTCGCGTAGAGATCCTCTATGCGAGGCATTGGGTATCGGTCAAGTCGGGAAACTATTCACTGTAAGTTTATAGTCGCCACACAAGCGAACTGTGGCATCTGGCTTCATTACTGGTACAATTGGTGCTGCCCAGTCAGCAAAACGGACGGGCCTGATAATACCCAAACTCTCCAAACGAGTGAGCTCCCCTTCTACCTTCTCGAGCAAAGCGTAAGGCACTGGGCGCGCCCGGAAATAGCGCGGTGTGGCTCCTGGTTCAACTTGGATATGGGCTACGGCCCCTTTTATTTCCCCCAGACCAGGCTGGAATACCTCTGGGTATCGTCCTAGCACCTCAGTCAACCCTTCAGAAACTGTTTGGAGGATGTGCTGCCATTGCAACCGCAAATGGCGCAACCAGTCCCGACCCAACAGGCTGGGCCCATGGCCACGCACTACGATAAGTGGGAAACGCCCCTCCTGGCGTCCATAGACAACAGGGGTCATTGTAGTTCCTGCAATGTCCAATGGTTCCCCCGTGGACTACGATAAGTGGGAAACGCCCCTCCTGGCGTCCATAGACAACAGGGGTCATTGTAGTTCCTGCAATGTCCAATGGTTCCCCCGTGTAGGTGGCCAACCTGGCCTGTGAGTCAGTTAGTGTAAGGGTCTGTATACCCTGCTTGATGCGGTCGAATGTTCTCTGGGCGATCACGGAGACCGCTGCGCCAGTATCCAACTCCATCTCCAGCGGGTGGCCATTGACCCGTACTGTCACCTTAATGGGGGCCACACGGGGAGCTGCCACACAATGCACCTGCAGGCAGTCGTCCTCCGTCTCCACGTCCTCAGGAGTGGTCGCCGCAGGTTCATCCACATGGAAGTTACGGCCTCTGGGCTGGTCCCAGTTACGGCCCCTGGGCTGGTCCCAGTTTGGGTCGGAACGACGGCGCCTCTGGCATCCCCAGGACCGCCGTCCGCGACGGGGTCGGCGCCTACAAGTCTGACACGGACATGGCTCCTCATCCATTGGTTCTGGAGAAGGCTCCCTTCGGGGTGGAATGTCCGATGGCCACTGGTGTCGGTCTGGTCGTTGCCTCACCCAAGGTACCGCAGGAGTGCGGGGGGACGTTTTTGGGCGGAAAGGGTTGCGCCCCAAGGCATGCACTTCCATTCCCTGTAGCTCCTGTACTCCTCGCTCTGCGCTCTCTCGGGACAAGACTATTTGTATTGCCTGCTGAAAAGTCAATGTTGGCTCCGCTAACAACTTTCTCTGGATGGCCGCATTGTTAATACCGCAAACCAAACGGTCGCGTAACATTTCTGACAAGGTCTCACCATAGTCACAGTATTTCGCAATCCCGCGTAGCCTGGATAAAAAATCGGCAAGGGATTCTCCAGGGGTCCTCTCAGCGGTATTAAACCGGTAACTATCGCTGGACTATCGTGGATGGGGTTGGGTTAAAGTGTTGCCCCACTATATTCACAAGTTCGTCAAACGTTTTGGTGTCCGGCGCAGCTGGGTACGTAAGGCTCCTAATCACCCCAAACGTATGCGGCCCGCAGGCGGTGAGCAATATGACCACCTGGCGCTCGTTTTCAGTGATATTGTTTGCCCGGAAATAGTAACGCATCCGTTGCGTGTACTGGTTCCAGCTTTCCAGCGCAGCATCAAAAACATCCAAACGTCCGTACAGAGGCATGGCATAATAGAAAACAACTTCCAACCTGTATCCCAACAAAAATCCAGGGAGGTGGCTTCAGCAGTGTAGACAGCTATTCACTTTTACCTTCGTCACCAGTTTTGTAAGGGCCCCGAAGAATCCAGCACGAGTTTTAAGGATACAAAATAATAACGTTTATTTACTATAACAATATATACATAGCAGTAGCAGTAACTTCCCTTGCTACCTTCTCCTGGTTCCTGGACTGGCCAGCTTATTTATAGTAGGAGTTTCTCCGCCCCCCTCATTGGGGATGTTCATACTCCCATAGGATTGTGGGATAGTCATTAGTCCCCAGCCAATCGTCAGTAGGCAGGTTATAACAGTACCCTTCCCGCCAGTGAGAGCAGGGGAGCAAGTCCCATCTTTGTAGGTCCCTCTTTACCTCCTCCACCAGACTGGATAGGTTGCACTTGTGAAGCCTCGTCCAGTTGTGAGCTATCTGTATCCCCAGGTACCTGAACTTTGTCTGGGTTATCTTAAATGGTAACTCCTCCAGCTCCACCACTCCCCCTCGGGGGTTTACCGGGAAACTTTCGCTCTTCCCCAGGTTGAGTTTGTAACCTGGGAAGACACCCAACTCCAAGGAGTCCCGTTATCCTTCTCATGCTGGCCAGGGGATTCGACATGTCATCTGCATAGAGTCAAACTTTGTGATCCCTGCCCCCTCTTCGAATGCCCGTCCACCACTCCGCCGATCTCCGAGCAATGGCCAGTGGCACAATTGTCAGTGCGAACAGGATTGGAGGCAACGGCACCCCGCCTCATTCCCTTCTGTAGCTGAAAGTACTCGGAGATAGTGGCATTTATCCGCACGCTCGCCATGGAACGCAGTACAGAGGTTTCACCCATGTGATCCAAACCCAAACTGTTCCAGCGCCTTCATTCTACTCAATCGAAGGCTTTCTCAGGGTCCAGGGAGACGATCATTTTGGGTGTCTCCACCCGGGGTGGGATCATTATTACATTCAGCAGGCGTCAGATGTTCACGGTTAGCTGTCTGCCCTTGACAAACCTGGTCTGATCTTCCGCGATCACTTCAGGCAGGCAACTCTCCAGGCGCCTCACCAGTGCTTTCACTCGGACTTTCGCATCAGTATTTAAAAGCGATTCTGGTCTGTATGATCCACACTCTATTGGGGCTTTGTCCTTTTTGGGGATCAATGGGATTGAGACCTGTGCCAGCATAATAATAATAATCTTTTTATTGTCATAAGTAGGCTTACATTAACACTGCAATAAAGTTACTGTGAAACGCCCCTAGTCGCCACATCCGGCGCCTGTTCGGGTGCACAGAGGGAGAATTCCGAATTCTCAGCTGGTACGGGAATTGAACCCGCGCTGTTGGCCTTGTTCTGCATTACAAACAAGCTGTCTAGCCCACTGAGCTAAACCAGCCCTCTAGTATGGGCAGCAGGCTCCTTTCGATAGTGAATCGTTCAACATTTCCTGCAAGTATAGGACCATTGCTGTTGCAAATTCTTTGTACAAATCTACCTGGAACCGTCTGGTCCCAGTGCCTTCCCTGACTGCATGGAATTAATGTACTCCATGATCCCATCCAGCCCCAGCTATACTTCTAGCTCTTGTTTCATTTCCTCCACCACCACCAGTATTCTCAGTTTGTAGAGGAACTGTTTAGTCTCTGAATCCCCCTCCATGGGCTCGGAGGTGTACAGGCCCTGGTAAAATTTTGCAAAGGCCTTGTTAACCTTATTCAGGGCTGCCACCAAAATCCCATTCCTATCCCGAACTTGCACTATTTTGTTCGTGGCAGCCTACTTTCTTAGTTGATGCACAAGCATGCGGATGGCTTTGTCTCCATGTTCGTAGAAGACACCCCCATGACTGCTGGAGCTGGCGGAATGCTTTCCTCATGGAGAGCAGATCAAATTCCATCTACTGCTTTTTCCTTTCTGCCAGCAGTTACACCGTTGGGGCCGAGGTGTACGACCGATCCACCTCCTACATGGAGTTGATCTGCCACTGCCTGCCTTCATTGCCTCCCAGAACGTGGAGGATGAGCCTCCCCATTCTGGTCGCAGGTTATGTAAACATCGATGGCTTGGGATATTTCTGGACAAAATTCCCTATCGGCGAGGAGGGCAGTGTCCAGCCTCGATGGGGGGCATTCGGCCCGGCCCTTCTCCAACTTTACGTCCATATAATGAGGCGTGTGATTGGAGATTATGATCGCGGAGTATTCTGCCCTCACTGGTAGCATAATTTTCCCTACAATGAAAAGGTCCAGATTGAGTAGGCCTTGTGCACGTGGGAGGAGAAGGAGAATTATTTTTCTCTCGGGTGGTTGAACCTCCATTGGTCTACTCCCTCCCCATCTGCTCCATAAAGATGTTAAGCTCTCGAGCCATTCCTGTTAATACTCTCTCCCTGGGGTTGGATCTGTCCATTTTCAGGTCTTGTGTGCATTTAAAATTACCCCTCATGATGAGTCAGTGGGTGTCTAGGTCAGGGACTTTGGCCATAGTTTTCTTGACTAACTCTGCGTCGTTCCAGTTTGGGATGTATATATTTACCAGTACTACCAGAGCCCCTTCCAGGGTCTCACTGACCATGTCGAATTGGCCCCCTGGGTCCGTCACTGTATCCGTCACTGTATTTGTCACTATGAACACTACTGTCCTGCTAACTAATATGGCCATCCCTATTGCCTTGGGGTCTATGGTATTATAGGTATTACGGTACCTGAGAGGCTAAAGTACCATTGGTAGAACCTGTATGCTTGCTATTGGCTAGAGTGTATAATAGCTCCGCCCTGATAGGCGGGGTATAAGAACCCGTGCCCCCCCAGCAGCCCTCATTCTGTACCTGAGCTGCGGGGGGAAACATCCAGCTTATTAAAGCCTTTAGTGGTCATTGATCGTGCATCAATTTAATAAGCTAGATTTTTAAGAAGAAAGGATGGAGCTCCGAATCAAGCCGGAGTGTCTGCAACTTAGCCCACACGCAACGAATTCAGCGGCAATCTTTAAGCACTGGCTGGCGTGTTTTAAAGGGTATCTCGAGATGGCCGAAAACGCACCCACGGGAGAGCAGAAACTGCACGTCCTGCACTCAAGGGTGAGCCCAAAGATTTACACCATCGAGGAAGCGGAAGACTTCGATGCAGCAATCGAGCTGCTAAAAGGACACTATATTCGCCCGGTAAACCAGGTCTACGCCCGGCACCTGCTTGCAACAAGACGGCAAACTCCTGGGGAATCGTTGGAGGAATTCTATCCCGCACTCCTGGTGAAGAAGCTGCAGTTGCCCACAAGTTTCGGCGAGCGAACACATGGAACTCTTTTTCATAGATTATCATTGAATTTACAGTGCAGAAGGAGGCCATTCAGCCCATCGAGTCTGCACCGGCTCTTGGAAAGAGCACCCTACCCAAGGTCAACACCTCCCCCCTATCCCCGTAACCCCACCCAACATCGTGGCAGGTATGCTTTCATCACAAATCCGCCAGCGCCTGTTAGACAAGGATACCTTGGGTCTCAGGGAGGCACGGGCCCTTGCAGGCTCCCTGGACGTGGCCTCCAGGAACGCCCGCGCCTACGTTCCCGACCGCGCGGCAGCCCCCATCGGCAGCGTGGAACCCCGCAGCGGCCGACCCCGAGACTTCCCCCGTTCCCCCGCAGGCCTGCGCTGCAAGGCGGCCTGGCAACCCTGAGGGACCCCGCTGCTACCTTTGCGGGCAGGCCAAGCACCCCCGCCAGCGCTGCCCAGCCCGCGCATCCACCTGCAAGGGATGCGGCAAAAAGGGCCATTTCGTGGGGGTATGTCAGGCCCGAGTGGTGGCCGCGGTCTCCAGCGGCGAATCCGGACCGCCACCACAAACTTCTCCACGGGCCCCGTGTGGCCAGCGGTCGCCGCCACCCCCATATCCCAGCAGCTCCTCAAGGTACAGCAGCTCACCCTCACGACCGCCATCGAGACCTGCGTGCTACACAAACACGCCACTAGTCGGTATTCCCACATCCAAGCGGCTGAAACGGCGCGGCAAGGTCCCCACGAGGCAGAACGGGTCCAAGCAATCGAGCAACTCCAGGGCCTCAGCCTGGATGAGGGCGGCAATTTCGCCCGCTTTTCGCGGACTCCCGCGCTTGTGCGCACCGAACGAGGGGACGGCGACGTCGACGAACGTACTGTGCAGGCGCGCACCACGTACGGCCGCACCGCGCATGTGCGGTGGCGCAGCGAACGTACTGACGCTACAACGTGCGGCAACTGTGGCTCCGCCCACTTAAAGCGGCAATACCCTGCCAAATCCCGACAATGCCTGAGATGTGGCAAACTTGGACACTATGTTGCTTTATGCAGATCAGCTCGGCCTGCCAATTCGTATCGCTCCAGCCAGACTCGCAGGAATGTCCGGGCCGTTCAACCCACGGTCACCGAGTCCGATGCGGACCTACTACCCAATATTGACACCGAGGACCCGAAGACACCTTTTCGAATCGGTATCGTTACAAAAAACAGGATGTCCCCGAAGCAAAGAATCCAGCCTCTATCGGTATGCAGCATCGATCCAGACGATGAGTGGTGTGCCACCCTTACGGTCAATCGGTCCCAAATACAATTCCGCCTGGACACTGGTGCTTCCGCCAATCTAATTGTGTGGTCTGACCTCCAAAGCCTTCGTGTCAAACCAGCCATCCTCCCATCAGCCTGCCAGCTATTAGATTATAATGGCAATGCCATTGCTGCCAGTGGCTCGTGTCAGCACGAAGTGACGCACAAATCACGCAAAGCCATCCTTCCCTTTGAAATTGTGGGCTCCTCGAAAGCCTCCCTGCTTGGTGCGCAGGCATGCAAGCTGTTGAACCTAGTTCAGAGAGTTCACTCTCTCTCCTGCTGACGCGTCTGCCTTTCAGGACACCAACTTCAGGGTGCAACTCGACGCCATTATCAACCAGTACCACAAAGTCTTCGAGGGCATGGGCACGCTCCCGTACACCTACAAGATTTTATTAAAACCGAATGCCATGCCTGTGATGCACGCACCTCGCAGGGTCCAGCACCCCTTAAGGACCGCCTCAAGCAGCAGCTGCAGGACCTCCAGAACCAAGGAGTGATTTCCAAAGTCATGGAACCGACCGACTGGGTCAGTTCCATGGTATGTGTAAAAATGTCTTCCGGCGAATTGAGAATTTGCATTGATCCCAAGGATTTAAATCGCAATATCATGAGAGCGCATTATCCAATTCCCAAGCGCGAAGAGCTCACATGTGAGATGGCTCGCGCCAAGCTCTTCACCAAACTCTACGCCTCAAAAGGATTCTGGCAAATCCAGCTCGATAAATCCAGCAGGAAACTTTGCACATTTAATACCCCCTTTGGCAGATATTATTACAACAGGATGCCGTTCGGGATCGTATCTGCATCAGAAGTGTTCCATAGGATTATGGAACAAATGATGGACGGCATTGAAGGTGTTCGCGTCTATGTCGATGACATAATCATTTGGTCCACCACCCCGCAGGAGCATGTTAGTCGCCTCCAGCGCGTATTTAGACGTATACATGAGCATGGCCTCCGCCTCAACAGGACCAAATGATCTTTTGGTCAGACGGAACTCAAGTTCCTCGGGGACCACATCTCCCAATTGGGTGTGCAGCCGGATGCGGACAAGGTAGCTGCCATCACAGCTATGAAAACACCAGAGGACAAGAAGGCGGTCCTCCGATTTCTGGGCATGGTCAATTTTTTAGGGAAATCTATCCCTAACCTCGCCTCTCATACCACGGCTCTCAGGAACCTGGTCAGGAAGACGACAGACTTCCAATGGCTCCCTGCCCACGAGCGCGAATGGTGAGAACTCAAAGCAAAACTGACCACGGCCCCGGTCTTAGCTTTCTTTGATCCAGCAAAGGAGACCAGAATTTCGACCGATGCCAGTCAATCCGGCATTGGGGCAGTGCTCCTTCAACGTGATGAGGCCTCATCATGGGCCCTCGTTGCATATGCGTCACGTGCGATGACCCCCACGGAGCTGCGCTACGCGCAGATAGAAAAGGAGTGCCTGGGCCTTCTGACCGGTGTGGTTAAGTTTCACGGTTATGTCTACGGACTTCCTCAATTCACCGTCGAGACCGACCATCACCCGCTGGTCAATATATTACAGAAAGACTTGAACAATATGATGCTTCGCCTCCAGCGTATTCTTCTCAAGCTCCGGCGATATGACTTCCAGCTAGTATACACCCCAGGCAAAGACCTCATCATTGCTGACGCTCTCTCCAGGGCAGTCAACACTCCATGTGACCCAGCGGGATATGTCTGCCAGGTTGATGCCCATGTGGCATTCGCGGCCTCCAATCTACCTGCCACGGTTGAACGCCTCGCCCAAATTCGCCGCGAGACGGCGGCTGACCCCTTGCTACAGCGTGTCATGCGCCACCTAACGGACGGGTGGCTCAAGGGCCAAGGCCCTCAGTTCTATAATATCAGAAATGATCTGGCGGTAGTAGACGCGGTTCTTCTAAAACTGGACCGCATTGTCATCCCGCATGGCATGCACCAACTTGTCCTGGAACAACTACACGAGGGCCACCTTGGCGTGGAAAAGTGCCGCCGACGGGCCCGAGAGGCAGTGTACTGGCCCGGCATTAATGAGGAAATAGCCAACACCGTGCTCAACTGCCCCACTTGTCAGCGCTTCCAGCCGGCCCAACCACGTGAGACCCTGCAGCCCCATGAGTTGGTCACGTCACCATGGACCAAGGTGGGCATCGACCTGTTCCACGCGCTGGGTAGAGACTATGTCCTGATCGTGGACTACTTTTCGAATTACCCGGAGGTGATACGTTTTCATGACATCACCTCGTCTGCCGTCATTCATGCATGTAAAGAAACATTTGCTCGACTTCGCCAGCTAGGAATGGTCCAACTTTGCCAGGCGGTACAATTTTGCCCATGTGACATCCAGTCCCCTGTCCCCCCAATCCAACGGCAAAGCGGAGAAGGGAGTACATATAGTCAAACGGCGCCTATGCAAGGCTGCCGATGCTGGGTCCGATTTCCACCTTGCCATGCTGGCCTATCACTCCGCCCCGCTGTCCACTGGCCTGTTGCCAGCCCAGTTACTCATGGGTCGTACCCTGAGGGCGACAGTGCCGTCCATCCATGTCCCAGACCTCGACCACGTTCCAGTCCTTCGCCGGATGCAGCTGTCTCGTGCACAGCACAAGGCGGCTCATGACTCCCGTGCAGCTGATCTCCCTGCTGTGGCTCCAGATGACAACGTCCGCGTCCATCGTCCGGATGGGGGCTGGTCTGCGACTGCTGTTGTCCTTCGGCAGGTGGCCCCCCGCTCGTTCCTGGTTCGTTTACCGGATAGCTCTATTCTGCGCCGCAATCGATGCACCCTTCGTCTCGTTCCACGCTCGCCACGTGATTCTCCACTGTCGCCTCGCCCTTCTGCTGACCCTGCCACGGACTATGCAAAGCTCCCTGTCACTCTGCCTCCCACTGACTCTGACACAGTCCAGCCCACTCCTGAACCGGCGGCTCTCGACCCACCCTTGAGGCGGCCAACCAGAATTTGTCGCCCACCTCAGAGACTTAACTTATGAACTTTGCGGACTTATAGACTCTCTGAATTGTTTTGTTGCTTTGTTTGATCGTTTCCCTGGTTTGTATATAGTGTTGATCACGGTATTCTTGTTGCATACTGCTTCTCTGCACCAGGCACCTTCCCATGTAAATAGGAAGCATGTAAATAGGTGCAGATACACACACACTGATGGACACACAGCAAGACCAATCAACACACACAACACCGCAGCCAATCACCACACTCACTATAAAGGCAGGGGGCACCAGAGTTCCCGCTCATTCGGGATGCAGCCTCCTACAAGGACAGAGCTTACAGCACAGGTCCTCACCATGTGCTGAGTGCATAGACTGGTTCGGACAGGCATAGGTCTTTAGTTTAATCTAACATCATGTTAACCCACAGTGAAAGTATGTTCAACAGTTTCTAACTTAATAAAATAGTGTTGCACTACTTTAAGTGTTGGTGGCCTGTATGTGTTCCACAGATCCAGAACACTCAACACATCAGGGAGTATTCAGCGACCAAGTTCAGGAAGTATGTGTTTCGGTCAGTGGAGGGGAGGGGCCCTTTGAAGTCCATGCTGAGGCGCTCAAAGGGGCGGGAGGCCTTCACCAGGTCGATCTGGCCGGTAGAAGTGCGGTTTGCACTCCGCACACACCTGGCAGTCTCTGGTGACAGGCCTGACCTCCGCAATGGAGTAGGGCAGGTTGCGGGCCTTTATGAAGTGGAAGAACCGGGTGACCCCCGGGTGACAGAGACCATCGTGTAGGGCCCGGAGTCGGTCCACTTGTGCGCTGGCACATGTACCTCGGGATAGGGCATCGGGGGGCTCGTTGAGCTTCCCGGGGCGATACAAAATCTCGTAATTATAGGTGGCGAGCTCGATCCTCCACCTCAAGATCATTTCGTTTTTGATCTTGCCCCGCTGTGTATTATTGAACATGAAGGCAACCGACTGTTGGTCAGTGAGGAGAGTGAATCTCCTGCCGGCCAGGTAATGCCTCCAATGCCGCACTGCTTTCACTATGACTTGGGCCTCCTTTTCGACAGGAGTGCCGAATTTCGGAGGCATGGAGGGTGCAGGAAAAGAATGCCACGGGCTTGCCTGCCTGGTTGAGGGTGGCAGCCAGAGCCACGTCCGATGCATCACTCTCGACCTGAAAGGGGAGGGACTCGTCGACCACTTGCATCGTGGCTTTGGCGATGTCCGCCTTGATGCGGTTAAAGGCTGGCGGGCCTCAGCCGTCAGGGGAAAAACTGTGGAGTGAATGAGTGGGCGGCCTTGTCCGCATAGTTAGGGACCCACTGGGCATAATAGGAGAAAAACCCCATGCATTGTTTCAGGGCCTTGGGGCAGTGGGGGAGGGAGAGTTCCATGAGGGGGCGCATGCGGTCGGGGTCGGGCCCTAGAACTCCATTTTCCACAACATAGCCAAGGATGACTAAGTGGTTCGTGCAGAACATCCTTATTGTACGTGAGATTAAGGAGTTTGGCGGTGTGGAGAAATTTGCGAAGGTTCGCGTCGTGGTCCTGCTGATTGTGGCCGCAGATGGTGAGGTTATCTAGGTACGGGAAGATGGCCCGCAGTCCGTACCGGTCGACCATTCGGTCCATCTCACGTTGGAAGACCGAGACCCCGTTAGTGATGCCGAAGGGAACCCTAAGGAAATGATAGAGGCGGCCATCTGCTTCGAACGCAGTGTATTGGCGATCCTCCTTGCGGATGGGGAACAGGTGGTAGGCGGATTTCAGGTCCACTGTGGAAAAGACCCGGTACTGTGCAATCTGATTGACCATATCAGATATGCGTGGGAGAGGGTACACGACGAGTTGCGTGTACCGATTGATGGTCTGACTGTAGTCAATGACCATCCTGTGTTTCTCCCTAGTCTTTACTACTACCACTTGGGCTCTCCAGGGCTGTTGCTGGCATCAATGATGCCTTCCAGCAGAAGCCGCTGGACCTCCGACCTGATGAAGGTCCTGTCCTGGGCACTGTACCGTCTGCTCCTGGTGGCGACGGGTTTGCAATCCGGGGTGAGGTTTGCAAACAAGGAAGGTGGATCGACCTTAAGGGTCGTGAGGCCCCATACGGTGAGTGGGGGTAGGGGTCCGCTTAATTTTAAAGTTAAGCTTTGGAGGTTGCATTGGAAGTCCAGACCGAGTAACAGGGCAGCGCAGAGGTTGGGGAGGACGTAGAGCCGGAAGTTGCTAAACTCTACGCCCTGGATGGTGAGGGTCGCGATGCAGTACCCCCGGATTTCCACGGAATGGGATCCGGAGGCCAGGGAGATTCTCTGGGTAACGGGGTGTACTGCGAGGGCGCAGCCCCTTACCGTAGTGGAGTGGATGAAGCTTTCCTTGCTCCCGGAGTCAAAAAGGCAGGAAGTCTTGTGCCCATCGATTTTCACCGTTGTCGTTGAGGTTGCGAGGTTGTGAGCCCGGGACTGGTCGAGGGTGAACGAGGCGAGCTGTGGCTGATGCTGGTAGGCCCCGGGCTGGTCAGCGGTGGTGGCAGGTGATGAGTGGCCCAATTAACCTCTCAATGAGCAGGGGTCCTGAAGCGCCGTCCAAAATGGCGCCGAAGATGGCGGCGCCCACCGGGCGCACATGGCGGGCGGCATTAAAGATGGCGGCGCCCACAGGCCGCAGGTGGCCTGTGGGGAAGAAGATGGCGGCGCCCACAGGTCGAACATGGGGGGTGTGGGAACGCTGGGCCTAGAAACAGCGGTGATCAACCGGACGTGGCACACAGCAGCAAAATGTGCCTTCTTTCCGCAGCCCTTGCAGGTTGCGCTCCGCACCGGGCAGCGCTGCCGGGGGTGTTTGGTCTGCCTGCAGAAGTAGCATTTGGGCCCCCCCCGGGGTTGGCTGGCTGCCGCGCGACGCAGGCTTGCGTTGGCTGGGGTCGGTAGCTGGTGGGGCCCACAATGTCCACGAGGGTGCTGTGCGGTCGGGGACGTACGACTGGATGTTACGGGAGGCCACTGTTAGCGAGTTTGCGAGCTGCCTGGTCCCCGCAAGATCAAGCGTACCCCCTTCCAATAAGCGCTGGCGGATGTACGCCGACCCCATGCCCATAACAAAAGCGTCTCTGATTAAAAGTTCTGTATGCTCGACTGCCGAAACTGCCTGGCAGTCACAGTTCCTCGCCGTCTTGTGCAGGGCACGCCAGAAATCGTCTAGGGACTCACCGGGGAGTTGCTGTCTCGTGGACAGGAGGTGCCTGGCGTAGAGTTTGTTAACCGGCCGAACACAATGTCCTTTCAGGAGCTCCATTGCTTCAGAGTAAGTGGGCGCATCCCAGATGAGAGGAAAAATATCAGGGCTCATCCGTGAATAAAGGACCTGGAGCTTCTGTGCGTCCGAGGGTTGTTCAGCCGATGTTCGGAGGTAGCTTTCGAAGCAGGCTAGCCAGTGGTCAAAGGCGGATGTGGCGTTGGCTGCTTGAGGGTGCAGCTGTAGGCGATCAGGCTTGATGTGAAGTTCCATAGTTTTAAAATCTTTGCTCAATAAATTGATGCACTATCAATTACTACAAAGACGAGAGTAGTGAATAATCGAGGCTTTATTGAGCAAAGATGTATGGCCTCCTGTAGCTGCTTCCAGAATGGGAGCAGCTCCGGTGTGCGCACACATTTATACACCGCCTACTGGGTGGAGCCAGCAAGCAGGGATTTACCCATGTACCTCTAGTACAGGAGCCTTACCGGACTACATCTAATGTACAGTTAGTAGTGACTACCACAGCCCTCTACTGCTATTTCCCAAGCTGTGTTTCTGCCGAAACCTGTTGGCCTCCTCCGTGGTGTTAAAGTAGTACTCTATGCCTTGAAAGGTCATCCAAAGCTTGATGGGGTAGAGCATGCCAAACCGCATCTTGCTTTTGTACAGTGCGGATTTGCCCCCGTAAAATTCTGCTCGCCGCTTGGCCAGATCTGCTCCAATGTCCTGGTACAAACAGATGGAATGTTCTTCCCACTTGCACGGTTTCATGCTTTTCTCCCACCGCAGGATCAGCTCTTTATCCTGGTACCTGTGGAGCCTCATAATCATCGCCCGTGATGGCACCCCAGCCTTGGGCCGCTGCCGAAGTGACCTGTGGCCGTCGTCTACCTCCAGGAACCTGGCAAAGCCCTTCTCGCCAACCAATTTCCTGAGCATCTTTGCCACATACTCCGTGGGGTTTCTTCCTCCAAGCCTCTGGCATCCCACGATCCGCAGGTTTTGTTTTGTCAATGTGATCGGTTCTCCTGGTCGCAATTTTCCCCTTCAGCCCTTTCTGTGTCTTGACCAGCCTTGCCACCTTGGCTTTGAGGACCGCAATCCGATCCCCCTGGTCTGTGGAGGCTTTCTCGAGGACCTGTGTCGTTGCCTTTTGGGCCTCAAGCCTCCATTCCATTTTGCTTACAGCCTCCCTCATGATGGCTGTTGTGGCCTCAACTGCCACCCCCATGGCTGCCACGAGGTCCTCCTTCATTGCCTCTGTGCTTCTGGAGTACGGAGGTGATGAGAGCATCATTCTGCTGGAAAGTCTGTGGGACCGTCCGTCGTTGGTTCCTTGCCGCCACACAGGCTTCCCTGCTCGGGCTGAGGTTTCCCTCTCCTCCTCTTTGGTAGTTTTACTGCTGGGTTACTGGTTCCTCGGCGTTGGGCAGCATTGCGGTCGATGGGTGGTTGATTTGGGGGATTTTCAGTTCTTTAGGTGCTCGTTTGTTGGGGTTAAAGGGCCTTAACCAAGGTATCTAGACAAGAGCCCCCTTTTGTGCGACTGCTCAGCTCATGGCCACCACCAGAAGTGCTCCCCTTGCATTTTTAGTTATGCATTGGTCAGTTCTAAGCAACTGAATTCTTAATCATGATTCTATCACTTTTCATAGAATCACTACAGTGCAGATGGAGCCATTTGGCCCATTGAGTCTGCACTGATCCTTTGAAAGAGTACCCTAGCTAACCTGCACATCTTTGGACACTAAGGGATTATTTAGAGTGGCCACTCCACCTAACCACATCTTTGGGCTGTGGGAGGAAACTGGAGCACCCGGAAGAAACCCACGCAAACATGGGGGAGAAAGTGCAAACTCTAAATAGTCACCCAAGAGCGGTATTGAACCTGGTCCCTGGTGCTGTGAGGCAGCAGTGCTAACCTCAGTGCCACCATGCTAAATATAAAAAAGATTCGAGAAAAACTAAGGTTAGCTTTGACTAGTTTGACAACAGCATATCTACCTGCATTAGGACATAAAATGAGATGTTCCATTTCTTGTGAATAACTATGTTGCAGATTTAAGCTTCTGGAAGATTAAATGTAACTTTTACAGACTGGTTACGACTCAATTAAATTTGACTTTGTCTCCAGTGCAATTGATGTTGCTGAGCACTTTACACTAAACCAGAGCACAGCTGAGGCGATCACCCTTCGAGAAGATATGTGCGGTATTCTTCAGGATAATGGATTTGGTAAGGCAAGATGATAGCTCTTTAAAGTTACTGCCTAACTAACTCATGATCCACAGTTATAGATAGAAATTTCTCCATACATAGCATAGTGAGTATATGGCTGCCCTTAGAATAAGCAGATATTTCTAATCGTTAGCGGCAGACATTAGACTGGAATGGTTGAAAACATGCAACTGTAGTAGTGACATGCTTTTATGGTTGAAAACATCCAAGGCATTTTACATTGCAGAATAAGCGGCGTGGTATGGTGAGGGGGAGAGTAAAATTGATACATAAATAGATATTAAGCCATTGGGGTGGTTAGGAAAGCAAAAGAGTTGAAACTTACCAAAAATATTTGGTTAACGAGGAAGGGAAGAATTAATGGTTTACCTATATCTCCTGATTTGGATTTTCCAGCCCTCCGAGTTTCCTATTGGTAATTCTCGGCGCAATCTTCTCAAAAGAGAACAAAGTCCTCAAGTGAGCACGTTTAGCCGCGTGTTTCCCGGCACTCGCAGTGCCCAGAAACACATGGCTAAGGGGCCTAAATGGGGAATGTGCAGCTGAGGCCACACATAGCCCCGTTTTTTACAATGGGGAGCTCTGCTCGTCGGACCTCCCCGTTGTAGTGAGAGATCGGGACCAATCCCAATCTCCGAGGCCCCAAAAGGAATCCCCAACCGCCCCCCCAGCCTGAACACAACATGGAAGGGTTCTCCGGCCCTCCCCACACCCTCCAAAACCCACATCGGGTAACCCTGACGCGATTCCTTGCGTGCAAAAAATGCCAGCTTGGCACGTTGGCAGTGCCAATCTGGCACCCTGGCAGTAGTGCCACCTGGGCACCTTGGCAGTACCAGGTTGGCACCCATGTGCCAACCGGGTACTGCCAAGGTACCCAGGTGGCACCAGCAGAGCATGGGTACCACCCTGCCCAAAGGGCATGCAGCTCGGGACCTCTGATCCCTTGGAGACCCTCCATGAGTGCCGTTCAGTCTGGTCCCCGTTTGAGGTAAAGAGCTATTATCTTGCCTTACCAAACAGTGCTCGCCCGAGGTCCCTGTGGCGAACAGATTGAATCCCAAAACCTCGGCAATCTGCACATTAGAGTAAGGCTTATTGCCTCGCTCTCCCGACTTTCACCGGCCACACTGCGCCACAGCGAGCTGCTTTTTCGACGAAGCATGGCCAGAAGATCGCGCCCTCTGTCTGAAAGAAGTCTTTGTTTTAAGGGAAGAGGAGCTCATTCTTTTTAGGGTGCTGTTCAAATGGTAATGGCAACCATACATTTACACAATTATATGTTTGTGTCCCAGCTACCGGAGTTGACACTGCTTGACAATTTTTGCTTTTTGACCGTGTTTGTGGATGAGGTCTCTGTGCTCAGTCACTAACTCTTGGGGGAGGATTTTACAGCCCTTCTGGACATGTTTGAGCCAGGGGTTACACGTAAAATAAGATGGGGCTGGTTTAGCTCAGTTGGCTGGACAACTGCTTTGTGATGTAGAGCAAGGCGAACAGCACGGGTTCAATTCCTGTGCCAGCTGAGATTATTCATAAGGACCCTGCCTTCTCAACCTTGCCCCTCACCTGAGATGTGGTGATCCTCAGGTCAAATCGCCACCAGTCAGTTCTCCCTGTCAAAGGGGAAAGCAGCCTATGATCACCTGGGACTATGGCAATTTTACTTCCATAAAATAGGACGGGTGGCTGGACCACCCCCTTCCCACCTACCCTGGAGCTGTCCCCATAAAATGGCGAGCAGGTAAGGCATACATAGATACATAAGATACATACATAGAAGATAGGAGCAGGAGGATGCCTTATGGCCCTTCGAGCCTGCTCTGTCATTCATCACGATCATGGCTGATCATCCAACTCAATAGCCTAATCCTGCTTTCTCGCCATAGCCTTTGATCATATTCTTCCCAAGTACTATATCCAGCCGCCTCTTGAATATATTCAAAGTTTTAGCATCAACTTCCTGTGGTAATGAATTCCACAGGCTCACCACTCTTTGTGTGAAGAAATGCCTCCTTACCTCTGTCCAAAATGGTTTACCATGAATCCTCAAACTGTGACCCCTGGGGCGAAATTCTCCGTAATTGGCGCGATGTCCGCCGACAGGCGCCAAAAACGGCGCAAATCAGTCCGGCATTGCGCCGCCCCAAAGGTGCGGAATCCTCCGTATCTTGAGGGGCCGAGCCCTAACCTTGAGGGGCTAGGCCCGCGCCGGACTGATTTCCGCCCCGCCAGCTGGCGGGGAAAGGCCTTTGGCGCCCCGCCAGCTGGCGCGAAACTGACATTGCCGGGCGGCGCATGCGCGCGAGCGTTAGCGGCCGCTCACGGCATCCCCGCGCATGGGCAGTGGAGGGGGTCTCTTCCGCTTCCGCCATGGTGGAGACCGTGGCGAAGGCTGAAGAAAAAGAGTGCCCCCACGGCACCGACCGGCTGCGGATCGATGGGCCCCGATCGCGGGCCAGGCCACCGTGGGGGCACCCCCGGGGCCAGATCGCCCCGTGGCCCCCCCAGGACCCCGGAGCCCACCCGCGCCGCCTTGTCCCGCCGGTAAGAGAGGTGGTTTAATTCACACCGGCGGGACAGGCATTCCAGCAGCGGGACTTCAGGCCGGAGAATCGCCGGGGGGGGGGGGGCCGCCAACCGGCGCGGCCCGATTCCCGCCCCCGCCGAATATCCGGTGCCAGAGAATTCGGCAACCGGCGGGGGCGGGATTCACGCCAGTCCCCGGCGATTCTCCGACCCGGCGGGGGGTCGGAGAATCTCGCCCCAGATTCTGGACACACACATCATTGATAACATCTTCCCTGCATCTACCCTGTCTAGTCCTGTTAGAATTTTATAAGTCTCTATGAGATCCCCCTCATTCTTCTGGGCAGCTTGCCCACCGCAGCATGCCCACTTATTAAAACCCTTAACTGGTCAATTAATGGGAAGTTACAGGCTTAATTCCACCTCCACTACCACAATACAATGGTTGGTGACCAGCCTGCTTTTTCACCATTGAGGTGAAACAGTGGGAAGGAAGGTGGTTACCTCCTTTGGTGGGTATCCTATGTACATTGCAGCAGACACCCAAGATGGTATCCTCCCTTTATGCCTCCTTCCTGACCTCCAAAGCCTAGCCCACCCCCCCTCAAGGGTCCACAATACCTCTTTAGCCAAAAACCTTGGTACTTACCTTTGACTCTGGCTGCCATGGTCTTCTTGATACTCCTTGTAGTCCCAGTAGTGCCCATAACTGAGTTCCTGCGCTGGTGGGACTACCAAGTTGCCAGAGAATCAGATTTGCTGGCAGCATTAAAACCACTCCCAGCATAATATCACTGTGGAGCAACCTTAAGCAATCAACTATTATATGGGAGAGGTGGGGGTGCAATATGCATTCCCATAAAAGTCAGTCCGTGGAGGTGGTGCCCGTCGTAGCTTTTGGGATGGTTAGTACAAAAAACAGGAAACAAACTTCCTGCACAGGGACAGGCCCGTTGACCCTCCAAGCCTGTACTGGTCATGATATCGACCTTTGCCAAAACCCTCAGCACTTCCTTGTGCCATATCCCTCTATACCCATCCTATCCATGCGTTTGTCGCGATGCCTTTTTAATGCCATTAATGCAATATCCTCTGACAATCCTCAACACTATCTGCCACTCCACCAACCTTGGTGTCATCCACGAACTTACTAATCAGACCAGCTACATTTTCCTCCAAATCGTTTATGTATACTACAAACAACAGAGGCCCCAGCACAGATCCCTGTGGAACACCACTAGTCACAACCTTCCATTCAGAAAAATACCCTTCTCCTGCTACCCTTTGCCTTCTGTGACCGAGCCAGTTCTGTATCCATCTTACCACCTCATCTCTGATCCCGCGTGACTTCACCTTTTGTACCAGTCTGCCATCAGGCACCTTGTCAAAGACTTTACTGAAGTCCATGTAAATAACATCCATCGCCCTCCCCTCATCAATTATCTTTGTCACCTTATCAAAAAACTCGATCAATTTAGTGAGGCACGACCTCCCCTTCACAAAACCATGCTGTCTATTGCTAATGAGTCCATTTGTTTCCAAATGGGTATAAATTCTGTCCCTGGGAATTCTCTCCAATAAGTTACCTACTACCGACGTGAGGCTCACCGGCCTATAGTTTCCAGGATTATCCCTGCTACCTTTCTTAAACAGTGGTACCGCATTAGCTATTCTCCAGTCCTCTGGAATCTCACCTGTAGCCAATGAGGATACAAAAATGTCAGTCAAGGCCCCAGCAATTTCCTCCCTTGATTCCCTCAGCATTCTGGAGTAAATCTCATCCAGCCCAGAAGACTTATTTACCTTAATCTCTTTTAAAAAACCCAATACCTCCTCCTTTTCAATGTTAACATGATCCAGACTGTCCACACACCCTACCCAAGAATCATCTTCCACAAAGTCCCTTTCTTTGGTGAACACTGATGCAAAGTACTCATTTAGTAGCTCGCCCATTTCCTCTGGCTCAACACATAGATTCCCCCCACTGTCCTTAAGTGGTCCAATCCTTTCCTTGGCCACCGTCTTGCTTTTTACATCTGAATAAAAAGCTTCGGGATTCACCTTAATAATACTGCCAAGGTCTTTTCATGCCCCCTCCTAGCCCTCCTAATTTCCCGCTTCAGTACCTTCCTACTTTCTTTATACTCCTCAAGGATTTTGACTGTCCCCACCTTTCTAAACTGTACAAAAGCCTCCTTTTTCTTTTTGACGAGGTTCACAATATCCCTCATTATCCAAGGCTCCCTAAACTTCCCATACTTATACTTCGTTCTCTCTGGAATGTGACTTTCCTGAATTGTTATGGGCCAGGGTTTAGAAAACGCCAAGGTATATCATGGAGTTCACCTGACCTATAACTGTTTATTGATTTTGGTTACGATGAGCACAAGAGCCTGCCTTTCAGGTGTTCTTCGGCACTTTTACTCAAAAAACAAACTTTATTCTACGAATTTAGTTAACATTTGTATAAGCACACAGTAAGAATTTTTATCAACTACAAACATAAAGACCCCACACAGCTACAGTAACCTATGTATAATCCTTAATGAACTCCCCCTTAACTGTTCCAATTCAATAACAAAATCCAAGTAAAACCAGAAACCCCTTTTCAAAGGTGTGGCCCAGCACACAACCTTCTTTTTAAAAAATAAATTTAAAGTACCAAATTAATTTTTTCCAATTAAGGTGCAATTTAGCATGACCAACCCACCTACCATGCACATCTTTGGGTTGTGGGGCGAAACACACGCAAACATGAGGAGAATGTGCAAACTCCACATGGACAGTGACCCAGAGCCGGGATTGGACCTGGAACCTCGGTGCCGTGAGGCAGCAGTGCTAGCCACTTTGCTGCCCCACACGGCCTTTTTACTGGTATGAGGCTTGTTATTGATACTCTTGTTCCCCTTTCCAAACAGCAGGTTTGAATTCCTTCCAGAAACCAATTATCTCTTTTAAGTTATCAAGCAGTCTGCCTTTAAACAGCCTTTAAAATGAAGATAGAGAAACACTTCTTTCAACCTGTGCAGTTCAAAACCAGTCCAAACTCAAAAATGAAAGTAAAAGCCAGAGAGCCACAGCCCAGCTCCACCCACACAATGACAACACTGAAGCCATGTGATAAGACAAAAACATTTCTGAATGGGACACTCCCATGACAGAATCCAAATCAAGATTGCTTGAAATACTCCCACATGTCCGATGTTGATTTACCGTCCAACAGCCGCACCCAATCCAAATTCTTCAATTCCTACCTAATGATATCGTAATTTGCCTTTTCCAGTTTAGCAGTCAGTGTTGGAACATTTACTTCAGTGTGAAATCCAAGTTCATATTGTAGCTTTCTATATTTTCTGAACATAGTCTTCTGGGCACAACCTGTGTAGCCCATTATATGCAATGAATTAAAAAATCTAATCAGACACATCTCCCTTTCCCAGGGGTAGATTTTCATCTTCATATGCTGGTCAGTAATGTGGTGGAGTAAATCACCAACTGACAATAGAACCTTCCTGATCTTTAATTTTATTAATTTTAGTGGAATGTTAATTGGGTAGGTTCTATAAATATAAGGCAATTTGCTGCAGCGATATGAAAACCTATTGTGTATCTCAGGGGACTGAATTTAGCTCTTCTGTGAATTCTCCAGTTCCTTGAGTTCAAATATCTTAAATAGAACCTGCTCCCATAATAGTACTACTTTCAGCCAGAACACTTCAGAGCTGCAGCTTGAATAGATCAGCACGATGACATGGCTGTTTTGAAATCCTATTCTAAAATTACTGCTTGATGGAGCAAAACCTTTTATGGAGCCCAATCTAGTACACATTTTTAGTATGGCAGTAACAAAAGGTTGACAACATATCTCTGCCCAGCTATTTTGCAGGATGAAATGTTTTGCTAAGTGTCATTTCACTGGGTATTTTCTTGCTGACTTTATGGGCATACTGGAAAGGATCTGCAGAGCTGAATTTGTACCTTTACTTATTCTGTGTTTGCACACTTTGGGTGGGACTTGTTGCAAGTAAGAATGGAAAATTTGGTGTTCCAGCCAAAACTCCATTCAGTTTCAGCGACACTGGAAAATCCCAGCCGTGAATGAGGATGGAAGATTTTGGCCTAGGGTTTAATTCTATGAAGCACCTCAGATGATTTGACTGTATGACAAGAATGTTAGCTGATGCAAGTATTTATTTTACCTCAATTTATCAACCGCAATATGGATCTACCTTGTGGTCAGTGTTGTTTCTTCAAAAGACAGTACCAAAATACCTGAGTCACCTGATGAAGGAGCTATGCTGCAAAAGCTAGTGATTCCAAACAAACCTGTAGGACTTTAACCTGGTGTTGTAAGACTTCATACTGTGCAAATAACTTAGTTAGTGATATTATTTGTGTTCTTTAGAAACTGTATTAGAGCTTTATCAGAGTCTACAGAAAAAGTAATATGTGGGCAACAATACATAACTGACATTAAACATCCTAAAGGAGCTAGCAAAGAACAAAGAAAAGTACAGCACAGGAACAGGCCCTTCGGCCCTCCAAGCCTGTGCCGACCATGCTGCCCGTCTAAGCTAAAATCTTCTACATTTCCTGGGTCCGTATCCCTCTATTCCCATCCTATTCATGTATTTGTCAAGATACCCCTTAAATGTCACTATCGTCCCTGCTTCCACCACCTCCTCCGGCAGCGAGTTCCAGGCACCCACTACCCTCTGTGTAAAAAACATGCTTCGTACATCTCCTCTCAACATTGCCCTTCGCATCTTAAACCTATGGCCCCTAGTAATTGACCCCTCTACCCTGGGGAAAAGCCTCTGACTATCCAAACAGCTAGGTCCTGTTTGTTTCTCCTCATTATATTCCTCATTGGCCAGGACACTGAGGGACCACCCTACCTCGGTTTGTGTTTTAATGAAAGATAGTGCCTCTGATAGAGCAGCACTCCCTCAATACTGCATTGAAGTGTCAGCCTAGATTATGTGCTCAGGTTTCTGGAGTGGACCTGAAATCATCAACTTTCTGACTTGAGAGTCAACCAGGAACGTAATTAATTTTCTATAAATAAACTTCAAAAACAAGTTGAACTGAGCAATTCTTATCAATCTCCAAGCAGGTAGGGTATTTTGTAGCAAGAAATAGCAGCTGAAGTAGGCCATCGAGCCCTTTGAGCCTACTCCCCCATTCAACAAAATTATGGCTGAGCTTCTTCAAATCCACCCTCCCGATACCCTTATTACTGAAAAATCTAACAACTTTTGTCTTGAATATGCTTAACAACTGAGCATCTACAGCTCCCTGGGTAGAGAATTTCAATGTTTCACAACCCTATGAGTGAAGATATTTCTTCTCATCGCAGTCCTATATTACTGATCTCTAATTCTGATATTTTCGACTCAGTGCTCTAGATCCCTCAGCCACACCAGGGAAAACATTTTCTCAGCATCATCCCTGTTGTCTGTTTTAATTTAATCACCTTTCATTCGTCTAAACGCCGGAAATATAGGCCTGGTTCTCCTCAAATTTTCCTCAGATAATCCCCACATCCCAGGAACCAGTCAGTCATCCTTCATTGCACTCCCTCTAGGACAGGTATATCTTTCCTTGGGGAGGGAAACCCAAACTGCACACAGTACTGTAGTGAACGCTCATCTGCACTGCTAAGTCTGCTGTTAGTTCAGTTGGGCTTCTCAAGTGAAAAGAATTCCTGCATTCTCAGTTCTGGTCGCCACATCATGAGAAGGACATGATTGCACTGAAGGGGGTGCAGAGGAGATTCACCAGAATTTAGCCCGGGAAGGAAACTTTCAGCTCTGAGGAGAGACTGGATAGGCTGGGTTTGTTTTCCCTGGAGCAGAGGAGGCTGAGGGGGAATCTGATCGAGGTATACAAAATTATGAGAAGCATAGACAGGGTATTTGTAAGAATATTTTCCCCATTGCAGAGGGCATAGAGTTAAGGTGAAGAGTAAGTGGTTTAGAGGGGACCTGAGGAAACATTTTTCACCCAGAGGGTGGTGGATATATTGAACACGCTGCCTGAGAGGGTGGTGGAGTCAGGTGCTCGTGTAACATTTAAGAAGCATCTGGATAAGCACTTAAATCGCCACGGGATAGTAGGCATGGACTAGGTGCTCGTAATATAGATTGATATTTGATGGTCGCCATAGACATGGTGTGCCGAAGGGCTGTAGGACTCTATGACTGTATAACTGCCTTTGGCTTCACCATGTTGTTTGTGCTTTTTTAAAACAAAAACAATTTTCTAAGTACTTATTCTTCTTGCCAGGTGATGATTATGGAATGTTAAGTAATAATTGTATATTGGATGACAATCTGATGAGTACCAGTGAATCCATTTTTGCTCAAACACCAGAATATAATTCCACTAATGTTGCAAAAGAAACATTTATATTAAACGGTGCTAAAACTAGCTTTCAACATGACGGATTTGGAGATGAAGGAGCAGCTTATATGTTAGGTATGTTTCATTTTTTAAAAAACATAACTATTCTTTTAATTCATTTGAATTTTTTAAAGTTTTATTCACTTCAGCCATTTCCTGATTTATAATTGTCATCTTATCTTTTCTGATTTTGTCTCTTCAAGGAATGTAATAACGATCCAGTGTAAACCTCCCAATGGGGTAACTAACTTTTATCCCAGGTCCCTGGTGCTGTGAAGCAACAGTGCTAACCACTGTGCTATCTTGCCACCCCAAGTATCATGATTATCATGGATAAGTGGCTCAAAAGTCTACTCCATGAAACATCCAACAAATAAATGTATTTAAATTTCCACTGTTATACTCATTGATCTTATAAATCATCTTCGCTTTAGATATGAGGTTTGAGTTTGGCCTAAGACTATGCCAATAGGAATGCACTTTGGTTCCATTTTTAGCTTTATGATGACCAAATCATCTGATATGTGGTGTGGTTTCACCTGTAGTAGGTCATTCAAATTATTTTTTGTCACATATCTAGCTCTATGAAGCTATCTTACTGCCACACGCCCCCTCTTGAATCAAAAACTGCAGATTCAATGGGCGGAATTTTACCAAAATTTGTCAGTGCCAGGTTCTGACTGAAAACTGGTGTGTCTCTCTCCAGACACACAGCCGAGTTTTCAGACCAGGTTTTTGGCACCACCCCCACCCCCTAACACAAATAAGGGGAACCTCCCTAAGAGGCTCCCCGGAAGGCCATCCCAGCACTGCCCACTGCCAACCTGTACCAGGGAGCAGTGCCAGGTCACTGCCTAGGCATGTCCTTCGAGTGATTCCCGTTTTTATATAGCTGCTTTAAGCCTCGTTGAATATTCATTGGGAGGGGGGGATCATGTGGCTGGGAAGCCCTTTAATGATCTTTAAATGTATTAAAATATATTGCAAAGGTGTTCCCCACCTTTTCTGCATGGGTGGCTCATTACGTCACCGGCAAGGGATAGGAAAAATTGGGGATGAGATCTCACGGGTGAGAATCTCATTTCCGACTCTAGTGGGATTTTGGATCCACGTCGCCGTTCATGCTGATGGCAAAAATGGGCTGAAAATCTCCCCCAACACCATAGCAACAGTCGATTACGATATTAAGGATACACAGTGTACTGGGATTTCCTGTCTCCTTTTTTTTTGTTGGGCAAAAATATGCTAATGTGTATGCTGCCTGATATATTCCTACGTTGTTCTGTGTCTGTATCCCACCTCACCCCATACACATTGGGTGGGATTCTCCGTCCAGCCGCATCAGATTTCTGGTGCGGCGCGCCCCTGGATTCTCTGTCTTGCCAGCTGGCCAATCGGGTTTCCCACTGTGAGCAGCCCCATGCCATTGGGAAATCCCCAGGCTGCCGGCACAACAGAGAATCCTGATCGGAGAATCCAGCCCATAATTTCCTGCTGCTTTGACCCAGCAGTGTGGAGCAGATCCACCTATAGATGGATGGGATGCGGATATAAGATGTAAGTTCGAGAAATGCAGCTTCCAAAGTATTTCTTACCATTTAGTTTTTAGTCTTTGGAATTGAGAATTTTTGGCTTGAGAGGAAGGATTGTGCCTCACAGACTAATGGACAGACCCCATGAATTTAGCCCCTTTGCAATTGATGTGGTGGCTGCCTTATCCTATGCTGCAGCAAAAAAGCTTCACTCTCTTCAGTCTGACAATACTTCCTAGCAGAGGCTAGTGTGCTGTTATTTACAATCTGCCAATATGCAGTGTTCAGGCTTGCACAAGAACAGTGACCTTTTGAGCAAAATAGCATACGGTGGTGTCGGTGTACCCCAGATAGATTTTCATCAGGTAAACAAATCTGAGAAATTAAGCTATGATCGATCCCCCTCCCTGCCACACAGCTGCCCCATCCCTTGTCTAGTTTGGATGTGGCAAAAAATTTTGTCCCGAGATGAACTAAAATAAATTTTGCATCTTTATACCAGCAATAGTATTTGATTATTCCTTTGTCAAGCAAGTTTTTTCACTGTGTACACAGTGCTTTGTCTAATCGATTGATATGGTATAGTTGCAAACGCATATTTCAGGAAGCAATGCCACAGAAATAAATTAATTCACTGCCAATGTGTTTAAATAACTTACAAATGTAATCCTTCCTATAAAGGCTCAGGGACCTTCTATTTAATTTTCAGAGGAGCTTCTTAGTGGCGAAGCTGAAAATGCTTTCATGGATTTTGTAGATGCTAAGGGAAGCATTACTAACGATCTACCCAATAAAAAGCTACCGACTGATATGACTGGTATGGAATTTTATAATATTTGAAGTGAAAAATTATGCTGTGCGTTAGTATGCTCCGTGTTATTTTTAGTTTTGAAAGTTGCAAAGCTATGAAGTTCAACTGTAACCAGTGAAACTGTTCTGTAGGCTAGATGAAAGGATCATAGGAATAGGAGGCCATTCAGCCCCTTCAGTCTGCCCAGCATTCAGTTAGAATCATGGTTGGTCTTCCTTTGTTTCATATCCTTTAATATCCCTATCTAACAAAATCTCGCCTAATTCCAAAAATCTTGTTAATTTATCTTGCATGAACTGGGAAGATTTAAATCACTAGTCTGCAGTTTCCTTTAATCTAAATGAATCACCTGAATACTGCATTTTTGTGTGAAACCTTCCATGTCACCGATGGTGCCTTGCATTTTATTAATTTGGTTAACCTGTTAAGTTCAATCCCCCTCTTTGGTTTCTGCGGAAATGTTCAGGTTTTCTTATTTCGACGGAAAGAGGAGGGACAAAGGATGTTTCCCTGGTAGATGGCACTGCAGCAGATATGAACAAGTGCCACCTGTCATTAATCTCCAGGCTGTGATGCACTAACATGGATTTGTTTGTGGAATTCTGTCTTTATGGACTGTGACTCACGATGGTGGCAGTATGTGAGTTGTATGAGAAGCTGAAACCTAACCTCCTGTTAACTGCCTCACGTGCCAGCCACTGTTATAGGTATTACAGTACTTGACTGTTGCCTGAGGCATAAAGATTATGACACCTATTGTAAGATATTCCACTGAGGCACCATCAGTTGACCTAGAAAGAAATGTGTAAAATTGGCCTTTTGAAGACCTAAAGACCCTATGGAGCCAAAACAGTACGACAGCATAACACCCATGAACAACCCGCGAGCAAAGATGCAGTGATCTGCTTGCAGCTACTAGAATCATTAGCTGGAGTTTCCTGGCCGTTCCCAATGATGGAATCTTCCGGTACAGACGACGACAACCCACTTTCGTGGGTTTCCCCTGCAGGACCAGAAGATCCTGCCGCCGCCATGAAACACGCCGCGGGGGTCACAGAAAATCCTGTCCATTGTGAGTGTTGCAGCTTTGCTTCCTAGGGTAGGGAGCATCAAAAAAATAGTGAATGTTAAGTTGTTTTTCATTTGTTTTTACATTTTATTGTCTTAATAGGTGATTCAGATGTTCCTGATCGTTTAGTTCAAGCAGAAAGCACTCTATATGATCAAACAACCCTGCTGCTCAATGAAGAAGAGGGCTTTGCCTTACAGCCAGTTGATACTATCGGTTAGTTTTACTCCTCTTTATCTATAAAACTCATATTTCAGAAAGTTAAAGGAGGGGTTGCTGAATGGGTGAGTAGGGGGAAGGGGATTGGGAAGAGGAACAGTTAAGTGAGTGGGGAGAGGAAGCTTGGGAAGAGGGGCTGCTGAGTGAGTGGGGAAGGAGTTTTGGGAAGATGGGTATGTATGTTTGTGCAATGTGGGGAAGGGGGATGATTATATTGGGCAGGATTCTCCGTTTGGGAACTGAATAGCGTGCAATTTGCATATGTTTGTTCCAAGATTCAGGACTTGCATATGAGTCAGCACTCTGCCAGCGTGAAATGGAAGCAATTCCCATTCCTGCTGGCAACGTAACCGCTGGGGCCAGAATTCACACTAAAAAGCCTGACAAGCTGGAGCTGCTGGTAAGTAGTGCACAGGATCTTACAGTTATCTTTGGGGCAGATGTCTATGCTATGCACAAGTGCTCAGGACACAGGATGGTTTCCAGTGCTGTGGCCAGTCTGTCAGAAGTTGGTATAGGGTCTTGTCCATCCTGGGAGACAATAAGGGAAAGGGCTTCAATGTGATGACAAACACAGTGGTTGGACCATCGAAACGGTGCTCCTGGGGATGGAAGGGCAAAGGGTCAGGGCCATGCCCATGAAAGGAGGAATGGGGAGGGCGGGGGGGGGGGGGGGGGGGGGGGGGGATGGTATGAAGAATGGGGGTGGGGGCAGGTATGAAGGGGCCTCCGGAAGGTTGGAGGATGAAGGGTGGGGTTCCTGAAAGGGGGTGGGACAAAAGGGGGCATGAGCAGGCCTGAAAAGAAGGCACCCTCAGTGACGCCATAGCAGCGTGTCTCCACCTGGGTGGGTGTGGGGTAATGCCCATGTGAATGGGGGCTGACACTCTCCTTGGGTGGGGGGGGGGGGGTGTGGGGACCCTCAAGCTCATTTAGAGATCGGGACACCCTTTCAAAATGTCGGCCCGATCTCGATGGAGCCGGTCTGGCCAGCGAGTTCAGCTCCCAATTAATGTAAAACATTCTTAGGGCAGGAATTATCGACTGTTCGCGCCGGCAGAAAATTCCGGTCCCAAGCCGGCACACGGGTTTCTCGGTGCCGAGGAGCGCTGTCACCGGGAAATCCCGTTGACAATGGCGGGTCGGTAGATCTGCTGGCGGGCCGCCTCCGCCACCGAAAAACCCACAGCGGGTACTCGATAAATCCAACCCCAAGTGTGGGCTAGCCTGAAGAGAAACTCGCTCGGGCCCAAAAACATGACTTAAGTGTGGGTGGATAGTGGTGGAGAACTCGCCAACAGAGCCGGGGAGAAACCCCCAGCAAAACCCGCCTGAAATGACACTTAGAAATGTTTACGTTAAATCACGCCCATTATTTGTATAAGTATTGAGAAAAGTCAGAACATTCATTGCACGAAAGTTTCCTTCCCTTTATATATTTTAAATAAATGTTTAGTGATGCCATTATTTTTCAATAAGTCTTGTGATACTATCTGAATTGTATCATAGTCACAGCATAGGAGGCAGACGTTTGAATGGTATGGTGTTAAAGATGTTGTAAACACTATGGAACAATTCATACAGTTTTGATACTGATATTGTTCTTGTTAGTTTCTTCAGAAAGAAAACGGGGTAAGCGGAGGCGGAAGCTTACTGTGGATTGTGTTAAGGAACTTGATAGTAACACCATTCGTGAACAGATTGAAGACTTCTCAGACATAATTACAATGATAGAGCTGGCTCCACCTACCAAGAAGCTGATGATTTGGAAAGAGACAGGTGGCGTTGAAAAACTCAACTCTCAGCCTGCCCAACCCTTAATTAATTACAGATTATTAACGGTAATTTGTTGTGTTTAATTTGAGCACGTTCCACAGTGATGATGAAAATTAGAACAGCCCTTAAGTAAAGAACAGTTTGCTTCACTGGTCCACTGTTTCTGTTGGATCTTTTATATTAAAAAATAAACATTAATTTTCAAAAAACAAAACAAATAAGTCTAAAGCTATCCTCTCAGAGTGCCTCAAAAAGTATTAAAATGCTTTAGCTTTGTTAAAGTAGCTGAATTGTTTCACAGAAAATTAAGGGCTAGGATTTTACATGGCTGAGTCAGGCCAAGCACCCGGACCAGAAGTGTATAAAAACACATGAGAAGACGTCAGGAGTGTTTCCCGATTTCAGTGTACAGGTGTGCAATTTCGAGGTCAGCGGGCGGGCACGAATCAGATCTCTACCTGCCAACAATTAAAGGGCCAATTAAGGCCATTAAAAGTCCAATCAACAGGGATTTTAAGCTGCCAGGGTGGTTTTTAGCTCATCACACAGGTAAAACTGTGCTCCTTATGCTTTTTAAATTTTCTCATCCATAAATCGTCCCTTGAGCAGTAGCAGTTCTTCTGTGATAGAGTTTGTGCTATATGAGTGCAGAATTTTGCTTGAATTTCCTAATTTAGCATTTGAAGCATGACTTTCAGCATTTCAGGACTTCACTGGAAGATTTTCCTGATGATTGAACGACTGTGTTCCATCATTTTCAAAAAGAAGTCTTACAACACCAGGTTAAAGTCCAACAGGTTTGTTTCGAATCACTAGCTTTCGGAGCACTGCTCCTTCCTCAGGTGAATGAAGAGGTGGGTTCCAGAAACATATATAAAGACAAAGTCAAAGATGCAATACGATACTTTGAATGCAAGTCTTTGCAGGTAATTAAGTCTACAGGTCCAGACGGAGCAACTGGAGAGAGGGATAATCACAGGTTAAAGAGGTGTGAATTGTCTCAAGCCACGACAGTTGGTAGGATTTTGCAAGTCAAGGCCAGATGGTGGGGGGTGAATGTAATGCGACATGAATCCAAGATCCCGGTTGAGGCCGTACTCATGTGTGCAGAACTTGGCTATAAGTTTCTGCTCGGTGATTCTGCATTGTCGTGCGTCCTGAAGACCACCTTGGAGAACGCTTACCAGAAGATCAGAGGCTGAATGCCCGTGACTGCTGAAGTGTTCCTCGACTGGAAGGGAACATTCCTGCCTGGCGATAGTCGCGCGATGTCCGTTCATCCATTGTTGCAGCGTCTGCAGGGTCTCGCCAATGTACCACGCTTCGGGACATCTTTCTTGCAGCGTATAAGGTAGGCAACGTTGGCCGAGTCGCACGAGTATGTACCACGTACCTGGTGGGTGGTGTTCACACATGTAATGGCGGGTGGTGTTTACACGTGTAATGGTGGGACCCATGTCGATGATCCGGCACGTCTTGCAGAGATTGCCATGGCAGGGTTGTGTGGTGTCGTGGTCGCTGTTCTGAAGGCTGGGTAGTTTGCTGCAAACAATGGTTTGTTTGCGGTTGTTTGAAGGCAAGTAGTGGGGATCACCTTGGCAAGATGTTCGTCTTCATCAATTACGTGTTGAAGGCTGCGAAGAAGATGTTGTAGTTTCTCCGCTCCGGGGAAGTACTGGACGAAGGGTACTCTGTCGGTTGTGTCATGTGTTTGTCTTCTGAGGAGGTTGGTGCATTTTTTTTGCTGTGGCGCGTTGGAACTGTCGATCGATGAGTCGAGCACCATATCCCGTTCGTACGAGGGCACCTTTCAGCGTCTGTGGATGTCTGTTACGCTCCTTCTCGTCTGAGCAGATCCTGTGTATCCGGAGGGCTTGTCCATAGGGAATGGCTTCTTTAATGTGTTTAGGGTGGAAGCTGGAGAAGTGGAACATAGTGAGGTTATCCGTGGATTTGCGGTAAAGCAAAGTGCTGAAGTGACCGTCCTTGACGGAGATAAGTGTGTCCAAGAATGCAACCGATTCTGGAGAGTAGTCCATGGTGAGTCTGATAGTGGGATGGAACTTATTGATGTCATCATGTAGTCGTTTCAGTGATTCTTCACCGTGGGTCCAAAGGAAAAAAATGTAATTGATGTATCCGGTGTAGAACGTCGGTTGAAGGTCCTGTGCGGTGAGGAGGTTGTGGTAGTCACCACTAAGTAGCATTACATGTATTACGGTAAGGCTGTATAGTAGAGGTACATGGGTAAATACCTGCCTGCTGGCTCCGCCCAGTAGGCGGCGTATAAATGTGTGTGCTCGCCGGTGCTGCAGCCATTCTGGTACCAGCTACATGAGGCACAACATCTTTGCTCAATAAATTGATGCACTATCAATTACCACAAAGATGAGAGTAGTGGAATAATCGAGACTTTATTGAGCAAAGTTGTTGTGCTTCCTGTAGCTGCGTGTTCCTTGTACGATGGGTTTCAAGATGTCCTCGATGTAGCCAGAGAGGTTCTCACAAAGGGCCCCATTGCCTGATACAATAGGACGGCCTGGTGTGTTGGCCTTGTGTATTTTCGGGAGGCAGTAGAAATCTCCAACGCGGGGAGTACGTGGGATAAGAGTGCGTAGGGAGCTCTGAATGTCTGGAAAAAAGGTCTTGATCAGTCTGTTGAGTTGGCGGGTGTGTTCATTGGTCGGATCTGCGGGTAACTGTCTGAAGTGTTCCTGATTGTTGAGTTGTCGGTACACATCTTTGCAGTAGTCTGTTCTGTTCATTATGACGATGGCCCCTCCTTTGTCTGCTGGTTTGATGACGGTTGGTCTTGAGAGCGCGGATGGCGTTGTGTTGTGCTTCGGTGACGTTCTGGGCTGTCTTGTGAATGTGACTGATGAATCTGGCATTGATGCGACTCTTGACGGCTTGAGTATACATGTCGAGTCTAAGGAAGGGGCCTTCCAGATGGGGTCCAATTCGACTCTTTCCTCTTCGGCTGCCGCACTGCAGGTCTCTCGGTCTGTTGTTCCGGTCCATTGGTTGTCTCCTTGGGTTCGCCGGCTCTGGTCCTCTACATCTGCTCCAGTAGGGATAGTGTACTCAGCTGGTGGGACCTCTGAATAGGAGAAGAGGGTCAAGAGGGAGAGGAGGCAAAGTTAAATTGAGTAGTGTTCCAGGCAGAGACCTGTTAGAGGAGAGGCATGGTCTTGGCTGGTGCAGGGCCAGCAGCGAGGACAAAGTGGGAGAGAACGCCAAAAACGCACTACCTGTCAACTGGAGTATATCGGCAGCGCACCAACTACCTGCAAATATCTGAGGTCCAGTGCCCTTTGCAACATAATAGGTCCTCAAATTGTCTCCCAACTGCATGGGGGCTCACCCCATGCCGGTGGCATTGAATGTCACATTGACCCTCAAACTCTACGTCTCCGATTCAGTTCAGGGCTCAATGGGGGATCTGTGCAGCATCTCACAACCAGCGGTGTCAGTTGTGTCAAGCTAGTAACCAATGCCATCTTCAGACATGCCATCTTCATCAAATACTGAGGAGATGAGGGCAGCCAGTCAGCGAGAGCCACAAGGGTTTATGGCAATGGCTGTGTTTCCCTGCATCCAGGGTGATCCATACCGCACACATGAGGCCATCGGCCCCAGCAGGAGAGACAGGAGCTTTCATCAACAGGAAGGGATACCACTTGATGAATATGCAGATTGTCTGTGACTGCAGGACATATTCAGGAGGCAGGGACATGAGGGATGCATTGAGCCAGCAAACTTTCAGTAAGGCATCCAAGGCATGGAAGCCAACTCAATCCAATAGTAGTATCTCATTCAAAGTAAAACTTTCCTTTATGCCCAACCAGCACAGGCATTCATCTGAGAAACAGGTGCACAGCCCAACCCAAGTGTCCTCCCGCCTTCCATGGCCTCCTGGTGCTGATGATATTCCTGGAGAGCAGTAAGGTTCATGGACTTCACCCTCAGTCTCACCTAAAGCTGCTGGAAGCCTTCAGTGAGCTTCCTCCTCTTGTTTTAGATTAGCATCACCCAACATCACTATGTCATGAGGTCAAAAATATAATTTGGAATGAACACACAGTATTTGATTTTCCAAAATATTGATCATAACTAGGTTGAACTTCTGAAGTGTGAGGTGCTCTTCAATCAAAGAACAAAGGAGTATTTAGTTGATATTTATTTTTTATATGTAAATACATTTCTGGCTTCTGATGTTTCTCGGTCTTTATTCTACAGTGCACCTTATTAAGAAGAAATATAATAAAAATAATACACTTTATTCAAGAAACATTTATTTCAAATTTCATTCATGGTTTATGGATATTCATGACAAGGTCAGCATTAATTACCCATCCTTAATTTCCCCTGAGAAAGTGATGATGAACTTATTTTTTGAATACAACCAAGTGGCTTGCCAGGTCACTTCAGAGGGCAGTAAAATCAACCCCATTTCTAAGGTCTGGAGTCACAAATAGGTTGAACCCGACAAGGGCAGCAGATTCCTTCCCTGAAAGACATAGTGAATCAGATGGGTTTCAGGACAGTTTGGTAGTTTAACGGTCGTCATTATTGATACTAGTTAATTCCAAATTTATTTAATTAAATTAAATTCCCCAGCTGCCATGATGGGATTAAAATTCATTAGATCATTAGTCCAGGCCTCTAGATTGCTCGTCCAATAACATAACAGCTATGCTACCAAAGCCCTTTACGTTTCAGATTATGTTGCTCATATATTTTAAGACTGATATGACTAAAGTGTAAGGAACTACAGAAGACATTGCGGAAAATACCTATATCTTCAAACACGAGTGGAACATAAATTCAAATTCAAGTGCCTCGACCAAAATTACTAAAAAGTAAAAGTCACCATAGTGGCAGATGAAATAGGATTCTTTCCCCTTTGAGGGGGGGGGGGGCTGACTGGTAGTAATTTAATCTGAGGATCGTCACGCCTCAGGTGAAGGGGCAAGGTTGAGAAGGCGGGACCTTCCTGAATAACCTCAGCCGGTCCAGGAATTGAACCTGCGCTGTTGCCCTCCCTCTGAATCACGAACCAGCTGTCCAGCAAAGTGAGCTAACCCAGCCCCCAAAACAAAATTATTGGTCAGTAACTGGCAGGAGGCCCATGTCAGTACATCTTCGTTTGAGGTGGTTGTGATCAGCCTTCCAAAAACGAACATCCTGTGTAGGTGGCAGGATACCTAAATAATCATTGCTGTGGCCAGTTCTTACAATGTTCTTTGCAGTGAAAAATTAATTCGCAAGATACCAAAGATTAAACACTTTCATCCTAAATCATCTGATCATTCTCCTTTTAATGTGTTTCCTGTTCTCTGCTTGTAATTTGATTGTCATGATTGCAAAATGCACATTTGAGTTATTTCTGGCCCCCTATGCAGCTGTCCATCTTTATTCAGATATCTATACTCATCATGCATATTTACCGCTAATCTACTAAAGTACTTTATGCATTTTTGTTGCAATTTGACACCAATGATATGATAAAACATGTAATAGAAAGCACAGTCAAGTATTCATGATCCATGCTTTCAGTCATGATGATGGTTTTCTATAACCCAAAAGACATGGGTGGCACAATAGCACAGTGGTTAGCACTGTTGCTTCACAGCACCAGGGTCCCAGGTTCGATTCCCGGCTTGGGTCACTGTCTGTGCGGAGTTGCATGTTCTCCCTGTGTGTGCGTGAGTTTCCTCCAGGTGCTCCGGTTTCCTTCCACAAGTCCCGAAAGACATGCTTGTTAGGTGAATTGGACATTCTGAAATCTCCCTCAGCGTACCCGAACAGGCGCCCGAATATGGCGACAAGGGGCTTTTCACAGTAACCTCCTTGCAGTGTCAATGTAAGCCTACTTGTGACAATAAAGATTATTTATTTATTTATTTTATTACAAGGGAAATTAGAGATGTTATTAGATCCAAAGAAGAGGCAAACAAATTGACTAGAAAAAACAGCAGGGGCGAGATTCTCCGACCCCCTGCCGGGTCGGAGAATCGCCGGGGGCTGGCGTGAATCCCGCCCCCGCCGGTTGCCAAATTCTCTGGCACCGGATATTTGGCGGGGGCGGGAATCGCGCCGCGCCGGTTGGCGGGCCCCCCCCCCCCCCCCCCGGCGATTCTCCGGCCCGGATGGGCCGAAGTCCCGCTGCTGGAATGCCTGTCCCGCCGGCGTGGATTAAACCACCTCTCTTACCGGCGGGACAAGGCGGCGCGGGCGGGGTCCTGGAGTGGGGGTGCCCCCACGGTGGCCTGGCCCGCGATCGGGGCCCACCGATCCGCGGGCGGGCCTGTACCGTGGGGGCACTCTTTTCCTTCCGCCTTCGCCACGGTCTCCACCATGGCAGAGGCAGAAGAGACCCCCTCCACTGCGCATGCGCGGGGATGCCGTGAGCGGCCGCTAACGCTCCCGCGCATGCGCCGCCCGGCAAAGTCAGTTTCACGCCAGCTGGCGCACCAAAGGCCTTTCCCGGCAGCTGACGGGGCGGAAATCAGTCCGGCGCGGGCCTAGCCCCTCAAGGTTAGGGCTCGGCCCCTCAAGATGCGGAGGATTCCGCACCTTTGGGGCGGCGCGATGCTGGACTGATTTGCGCCGTTTTTGGCGCCGGTCGGCGGACATTGCGCCGATTACAGAGAATTGCACCCCAGATCTGAGGATTCAGAGCAGTTTAGAATTCAGCAAAGGAGGACAAAGGGATTGGTTAAGGAGGAAGTAGAGTACGAGAGTAAGCTTGCAAGGAACATTAAAAACTGACTAGTAAAATCTTCTATAGGTATGTGAAGACAAATGTAGGTCCCTTACAGTCAGAAACAGGGATTTATAATGAGTTGGAGCTGGCTGACCAACTAAATGCATACTTTGGTTCTGCCTTCACAATGGAGGACACAAATAACATACCAGAAATGTTGGGAAATACAGGGTTTAGTGAGAGGGAGGAACTGATGAAAATAAGTATAAGTAGGGAAATGGTGATGGGGAAATTGCTAGAAATAAGGCCGATAAATCTCCAGGGCCTGATAATATACGTCCCAATGTACTTAAAGAAGTGGCCCTTGAGATAGTGGTTTCATTGGAGACCATCTTCCAAGATTTTATAGAAATATAGAAAACAGGAGCAGGAGGAGGCCATTCAGCCCTTTGAGTATGCTCCATCATTCATTATGGCCTTGGCTGATCATCCAACTCAATAGCCTGTTCCCGCCTTCCCCCCCATATCTTTTGATCGCTCTCACCACATGGGCAATATTTAACTCCTTGAAAACGTATAGTGTTTTGGCCTCAACTACTTTTGATGGTAGTGAATTCCACAGGCTCACCACTCTGGATGAAGATATTTCTCCTCATCTTAATCCTGAATGGTCTACCCCATTTCTTCAGACTGTGACCCCGGTTCTGGACACCTCCACCATCGGGAACATCCTTTCTGCACCTCATAGAATCCCAACGTGCAGAAAGAGGCCATTCAACCCATCGAATCTGCCCCGACTCTGAAAGATCACTTCACCCAAACTCACTCCCTCCCCTATCCCATTAACCCTTTAATCTAACCTACGCATGTTTTTGGATCACTAAGGGCCAATTTAGCATGCCCTATCCACCTAACCTGCACAGTTTGGACTGTGGGAAGAAACCGGAGCACCCGGAGTAAACCCACGCAGACACGAAGAGAACGTGCAAACTCCACACAGACAGTAACCCGAGAACGGAATTGAATTCGGGTCCCTGCGCTGTAAAGCAGCAGTGCTAACTACCGTACCACTACTATGCCACCCTGCCTCGTCCTGTTAGAATTTCATAGGTTTCTATGAGATCCTCACCCCCCGCCACACCTCATTCTTCTAAACTGCAGCCAATATAATCCTAACCGATTCAATCTCTCCTCGTACATCTGTCCCGCCATTCCAGGAATTAGTCTGGTAAACCTTCGCAACACTGCTTCAATAGCAGGAACACTCTTTCTCAGATAAGGAGACCAAAACTACAGACAATACTCCAGGCCTCATCAAGGCCCTGTATAATTGCATCAAGTCATCCTCTCACTGTGAAGACCAACATAACTATTTGCCTTCTTTACCACCTGCTGCACCTGCAAGCTTACCTTCAACGACTGGAATACGAGGACATGCAGATCTTGTTGCCTTTTTAAATTACAATTAGGATCTCACAAACTTTGTTGAAGCCAGCTGTCCTGCTGCTGGAGGCTTGCCTATATTACAGGTGAGTGCAGCCCTAATTTTGCTGCCAGCACCAATCAAGGCTATAACGGTTTGGGGCAAGTGCATTGGATGTCACAATATTAGCACTTTATTTTGCATCCCATTCTTGAAATAAGTCTTTGTGTAATCAATGTATGCAATTCAATTTGTTATATACTTCAGATTATAAATTATTTTGTTTTTTAATTTACTTTATTCATCAGTTATTTAGACATTGCCTTAGAAAGAATATTTTAAGGGAGCAAAATGATCAGAATAACGCCACAGAGAGATCTGATATTGAACAAATGAGAAGTGAGGAACGCAGTGTAATTGGTGAGTAATTGAAAATATTCTTTCTGACAGGTTTCAAGTAGATTTTGTATGTTCTTTTCTATAATGGTCCATCATTTTAACTGTAGATCTTCATCAGAACACAGGGATTCATGCTAGAAATATTAATTCATCTTTAGTTTTACAGTTGCTATGGGACCACTTTGTATTTGCACCATTTCCTTTTGCATTTGACAATTTTCTTATCTTGTTGATAGACCAGATTGAGAATAAGGATGATGTTTAATAAAATATTCTTGAAGGTTAAGTTTTGAAATTCAATAATCACAAAATACTTAAGAGTCCTGCTTCAGCATCAACGTTGCAGACCCCCGTTGATGGCAGGTGAAAGGTCACACACCAAATGTGACTTTGTGTATTTGATCTACAGCACAGCAACTTTTCCAATATATGGTTTTGCTCAGCCAAATGCTAGAAATATTGGTATAAGTACACTAATTACAAATTTTGGCAAATTCAGCTCCCAGCAACACCTCACCCACGTAAAATTGATGAACAACAGCTCCAGACCTGACCCACTTTGACATATATCTTAAAAGTTGTGATTATTGGAGTTGGTGATGTTTTTTCTTGCCAGTGGGCATTTATTCTATGCATCTTAGATTGTTCAGAGAAAAATAGCTCTACACGATTTGATATATTTTCAGACGTTTTCACCATGCAGTACTTTCCAGCAATCATTTAATTTATAGCATAGGACCAGAAGATATAGGAGCAGAATTAGGCCATTTGGTCCATTGATCATGGCTGATATATTCCTCATCCCCATTCTCCTGCCCTTTCTCATAATCCCTGATCCCCTTAATACTCAAGAACACCAGATATGTGCTTGAGGTGCTGCTACCTACATTGGAAGGTGGAATTAGACAGAATATTTCTGTCTTAGAACATGAGAACTAGGAGCAGGAACAGGCAATTTAGCCTCTTGAGCATTCTCCAGCATTCAGTTCGATCATGGCTGATCTCACCATGGCCTCATCTCCACCGTCCTCTCCATTACCCTTTAACCCATTACTTTTTTTTTGTTTGTATAAATTTAGAGTGCCCAATTCATTTTTTTCCAATTAAGGGGAAATTTTACGTGGCCAATCCACCTACCCTGCACATCTTTGGGTTGTGGGGGCGAAACCCACGCAGACACGGGAGAATGTGCAAACTCCACACGGACTCAGTGACCCAGAGCCAGGATCGAACCTGGGACCTCGACGCCGTGAGGCTGCAGTGCTAACCACTGCACCACTGTGCTGCCCTCTTTAACCCATTACTAATTAAAAATCTGACTCACTCCTTAAATTTACTCACTGTCCCAGCATGTACTGCACTGCACTGCGGGATAGCAAATTCCACAGATTCACAACCCTTTGGGAGAAGTAGTTTCTCCTCATATCTGTTTTAAATTTGCTACCCCTTATCCTGAGACCATGACCTCTCATTCTAGAATGCCCCCAAGAGGAAGCAATCGTTCCACGTCTACTTTGTCCATACCTTGTATCAGCTTATATACATCAAGTTGATCTCCCCTCATTCTTCTAAGCTATATAGAGTATAGGCCTAAACTGCTCAATCTCCTATGGACTGACCTGATTAATACTACACTCCTGTATGTTTCACCTGATGTCGGTGTCTAGGTATTTACATTGTGTACCTTGCATTGCCCTATTATGTATTTTCTTTCCATACACTAAATGATCAGTTTGAGCTGCACGCAGAAAAATACTTTTCACTGCACCTTGGTAGTAGTACAGTTGAATCCTCTCGCCGACGTGACCGCAGCTGGGCATCTTTTAGCACTTGTCTCCACAAACGGAGGCCAGGCAAAACAGCACTTGGGGGGGGGGGGGGGGGTCTCCCAGATGATCAGAGGCTCCCGGGTGGTCCAAACCTGGGCAGGGTATCACTCTGGCGCTGCCGAAGCCACCTTGGCACTGCCACTCCCGATGGTGAGTTCCAGATCATGCCCAAATATGGCGAACATATCATTAACCCCAATTTGCATTAATTTCCATTTTGTTAGCAAAATTGCTAACAAAATTTTTGTTAGCAATGTAAAGACCTCCCAGGAATTAATGGGCTCCCCAGCGAGAAATCATACGGGTGTCGTTTAGTACACCTTTTTAAAAACGTGAAGTTAGCGCAATGGCTGCTTGAGGGGAACTGAGGTGGTGAGTAGCCATTTCTATGTTCCAGCATGCAGCTCAAGGGTATGCAGCTCCGGGGGATGTGGGGGACCTCTTGGGGGTTTAGGATTTGTCAGGGGTGCAGTTGAAGCATTCCAGGTTGGGGTCTCCCCTGGCGGGAGGAGGGAATTCTTTTCATCTGTGAGGCCTTCAAGCCATCTATAAATATAGTAATCTTTATTCGTGTCACAAGTAGGCTTACATTAACACTGTAATGAAGTTACTGTGAAAATCCCCTAGTGGCCACACTCTCACGCCTGGAATGCTTGGAGATCCCCGACGTCTTTGAGGACAACCCTCATATTGCGGGTTGGCTCTTGGGGGTAAGGAGTACCTGCTGAGGTCCTGGCTGATGACACCAGTGCGGAGGCTGGAGATCGGGGAGAAGACCCGATATAATGAGGCCCATGTTGCTTCTCGTGCTGTCATTGAGTGGTGCATTGGACTGCTCAAAAAATGGTTCCAATGCTTGGACCGCTTTGGCAGTGTCCTGCAATACACCCTCCAGAGGGTCTCACGCTTTGTAGTGGTCTGCGGTGCCCTCTCACACCTGACACAGCAGCGGGGCAACATGCATGCTGGAGGAGGTGGAGGGACATGCAACCTTGCCTGAGGAAAGGATGGAGGACGTGGCCAGAGAGGAGCTGGAGGATGGATGACAGGTGGTGGTGAGTGTCCGACATGCTAGAAGGACCAGGAAGGCCCTCATTCTCACCCGATTCTCATAGGATGAGGCTTTGATGTCCCCCCATTTACCTCCGGCCTGCCCCCCACATCTCTTCCCTCTGGCCTGCCCCCCATATCTCTTCCCCCCCCCCCCCCCCCCCACCCCTCCCAACCAACTATCCTGTTCCGCCCTCCCAGGGTCTGCATAGCATCACCCCAGGATGATGGACCTCTGTCGACACTATCAGCGGGTCAACTTACAAGGCAGGAGAGTGATGATAATTTGCTGTGAGGCGAGCTCTTTTGCTCCTCAGTTTATGCTACATCTGAATCCTGTCTGTCTTCTGCCACACCCATCCTCTGAACGGGGTCTGCATCGAGGCTTTCGATTTTCAATTTTGACTACTGTGCCCGCGGGTGGGGGGAGCAGAGGGCAGCAGGGTGTGGGGTTCAAGCAGGCAGGCTATGAAGATTAACATGACACAGGCTGCACATGGGTCATGTGTAACATCTTTTAATAGTGAACATTGGACTTTTTCATTTCCCCCAACTACACATGCTGACATCCTCAGTGCCCATTCACTGTCCCTCAATCTTATTGATCTTACATGGTCTAGTGCTCAGTCTAGTTGTTTCCCCAGGATGCACATCAGAGATGGAGGCAGTCTGTTGCTTTTTGTGCCCCGTGGCCTTTGATGTCCTTGGCAGATGACCTCTGAAGGGCCTGGAGCCGCACCACCCTGTTCTGCCCACTACTCTTGAGATGCACCGGTGTCAGGAGAGGAGGGATTCAGAAGGACTGGAGACCTTATCTCCTTGGTGGCAGGCCTTGGGTTCACCCCCAGCACTACCTCCTCCCTGAGGGTGCCTGTGAGGCCCTGGGAGTCTCCATGAGATGGAGGTGCAGCTGGAGTGAGCTCCAGAGGCCTCTGCGCCATCTTGCTCTGCGAGTCCTGGCGCGTCCCCATTGTCTGCACCATGGTGTTGGCCCCCCAGTGATGCACCTCAGTGACTGGTCCTCGTTCTGCAGTGCCCTGGCAATGTTGGATGTGGGGAGGGTGCAAGGTGTCAGCCAGTGAGTTGTGGGGGGTGTTGGGAATTTGAGCAGGGTAGGTGGAACTGATGTCAGGAGAGAGGTGGTAACTTACCCTTGCAGCTCAAAGAACAAAGAACAATACAGCACAGGAACAGGCCCTCGGCCCTCTGATCACTTGTCCTATAGACCAACCGCTGGTATCCTTCTGTACCCCGTCTGTTCTTATGTGCCCATCCAGATACGTCTTAAAAGTCGCTAATTTATCTGCCTCAACCACCTCACTTGGCAATGCATTCCAGACCACCACCACCCTGTGTAAAAATACTTCCCTCGGACATCTCCACTGAACCTTTCCCCCCTCACCTTGAACTTGTAATTTTCAATTCTGCCCTAGGAAAAAGCCTCCAACTATTCACACTATTTATACCCCTAATAATTCTATCAGGTTGCCCCTCAGCCTCCGTCTCTCTAGAGAGAACAATCCCAGTTTATTCAATCTCTCCTCATAGCTAATACCCTCCATACCAGGCAACATCCTGGTCAACCTTTTCTGTACTCTCTCCAAAGCCTCCACGTCCTTCTGGTAGTGCAGTGACCAGAATTGGACACAGTATTCCAAATGTGGCCTAACCAACGTTATAGCTGTAACATAATTTTCAAGCTTTAATACTCGATACCCCGTCCTATGATGGCAAGCTCGGTGGAGGTCGTTGGTCTTCTTTTGACATTGGAAGCTGCCACACTGGCGCCCGCTGCCACTGCCTCCCAGGCAGTATTGGTGACCCTGCTGCTGGTCCTCTGACTCCTTGGGGGAACATGATGTTGCATCTCACATCAACGGCGTCCAGAAGCTGTCCAGGTCGGCATCCCCAAAGTGGCGAGCAGGTCTGCGTGGTATCATGCTTGTGTGTTGACTGGGAGTGAGCGTTCAAAAGCAGCTCCTCCTTGTTAATGACGAGGAGCTGAGGCACGAATCTGGCGAGTCAGACGGCGAGACAGCCAGTAATGGTGAGACGCTTGTAGGGGCTCATTTTCGGCACAAAGTGCTTTTAAATACGGGCCACAATCTCGCCAATGTGGCCAATCACGCCCAAAATTACACTTAGAAATCTATCTGTTAAATCACGCCCTTAGCCTCCTGTCTACTCACTAGTTTTCTATCCATCTCAATACCCTACCATCAATCCCATGCACTTTAATTTTACACGCTAATTTCTTATATGGGACTTTGTCGAAAGCCATCTGAATGTCCACATCCACTGGCTCCCCCCTAATGAACACAATAGTTTCTCCTCGAAAAATTCTAGTAGATTTGTCAAGCATGATTTCCCTTTCGTAAATCCTTGTTGACTCTGTCTGATCCTGCCACTGTTTTCCAGGCAATCTGCTATTAAATCTTTTCTAATGCTCTCTAGAATTTTTCCCACTCCCCACGTTAGGCTGACTTGTCAATTATTCCCTGTTCTCTCTATACCTCCCTTTTTAAGTATTGGGGCTGCATTAGCTACCCTCCAATCTGTAGGAACTGTTCCAGAGTCTATAGAATCTTGGACGATGACCACCAATGCATCCACTATTTCTAGGGCCACTTCCTTAAGTACTCTGGGATGTAGATTATCAGGCCTTGGGGATTTATCGACCTTCAACCCCATAAACGTCCCCAAAGCTATTTCCCTACTAATGCTGATTTATTTCAGTTCCTCCCTTTCTCTAAACCCTGCGTTCCCATCCTTTTGGTTTGTTATTTGTGTCCTTTGCAAAGACAACCAAAATATGTATTAGTTGGTCAGCCATTTTTTTGTTCCCCAACATAATTCCCCTGTTTATGACTTTAAGGGACCTACATTTGTCTTCACCAATCTTTTCCTCTTCCCATACCTACAGAAACTTTTACAGTCAGTTATTCTGTTCCCCGCAAGCTTACTCTCGTACTCTGTTTTTCCCTTATTAATCAATCCCTTGGTCCTCCTTTGCAGAATTCTAAATTTCTCCGAATCGTCATGTCTGTTTTTTTTCTGGTCAATTGTATACTTCTTCCTTGGATCTAATTGCTCATGTACCAAATGCTAGGCCATTTCAGAGGTCAGCTAAGAGCCAACTATAGTGCTATGGGTCTGAAGTCACATGTAGGCCAGACCATGTATGGTTAGTGTGGTTGTGGCCATCATTACTTAGACTAACTTTATATTCTTCTCTATTCCTCATCTGACAACCCTTACTGGATGAAGAGAAATTTTCTCCAACTAAATATCAGAAAGACCAAAGCTATTGGATTTGGTCCTCCTCTCAGACTCCTTTCCTTAGCCACCATCTCTATCCTTCTCCCTGGTAGCTTCGGAGAAGGAACCAGACTGATTGTAACTTCACAAAATCACAGAATTGTTACGGTGCAGAAGAAGACCATCATGTCTGCACCAGCTCTCCAAATGAACGTTATGACTTAAAAATTCTCGCATCGCATTTGCTTCTTTTCAAAATCACTTTAAATCTGTGCCCACTCATTTTGGATCCTTTTATGAGCAGGAATAATTTCTCCCTATCTACTCTGTCCAGCCCTTAAATGAGCCTTACGTCAGTGGTAGGGAAATTACTGGAGAGAATTCTTCGAGACAGGATCTACTCCCATTTGGAAGCAAATGGACGTATTAGTGAGAGACAGCATGGTTTTGTGAAGGGGAGGTCATGTCTCACTAACTTGATAGAGTTTTTCGAAGAGGTCACAAAGATGATTGATGCAGGTAGGGCAGTGGATGTTGTCTATATGGACTTCAGTAAGGCCTTTGACAAGGTCCCTCATGGTAGACTGGTACAAAAGGTGAAGTCACACGGGATCAGGGGTGAGCTGGTAAGGTGGATACAGAACTGGCTAGGTCATAGAAGGCAGAGAGTAGCAATGGAAGGGTGTTTTTCTAATTGGAGGGCTGTGACTAGTGGTGTTCCGCACGGATCAGTGCTGGGATCTTTGCTGTTCGTAGTGTATATAAATGATTTGGAGGAAAATGTAACTGGTCTGATTAGTAAGTTTGCAGACGACACAAAGGTTGGTGGAATTGCGGATAGCGATGAGGACTGTCAGAGGATACAGCAGGATTTAGATTGTTTGGAGACTTGGGCGGAGAGATGGCAGATGGAGTTTAATCCGGACAAATGTGAGGTAATGCATTTTGGAAGGTCTAATGCAGGTAGGGAATATACAGTGAATGGTAGAACCCTCAAGAGTATTGAAAGTCAGAGAGACATAGGTGTACAGGTCCACAGGTCACTGAAAGGGGTAACACAGGTGGCGAAGGTAGTCAAGAAGGCATACTGCATGACTGCCTTCATTGGCCGGGGCATTGAGTATAAGAATTGGCAAGTCGCCGGATGGGATTTATCCTAGGATTCTCTGGGAAGCTAGGGAGGAGATTGCTGAGCCTTTGGCTTTGATCTTTAAGTCATCTTTGTCAACAGGAATAGTGCCAGAAGACTGGAGGATAGCAAATGTTGTCCCCTTGTTCAAGAAGGGGAGTAGAGACAACCCCGGTAACTATAGACCAGTGAGCCTTACTTCTGTTGTGGGCAAAATCTTGGAACGGTTTATAAGAGATAGGGTGTATAATCATCTGCAAAGGAATAATTTGATTAGACATAGTCAACACGGTTTCGTGAAGGGTAGGTCATGCCTCACAAACCTTATTGAGTTCTTTGAGAAGGTGACCAAACAGGTGGATGAGGGTAAAGCAGTTGATGTGGTGTATATGGATTTCAGTAAAGCGTTTGATAAGGTTCCCCACGGTAGGCTACTGCAGAAAATACGGAAGCATGGGATTCAGGGAGATTTAGCAGTTTGGATCAGAAGTTGGCTAGCTGGAAGAAGACAAAGGGTGGTGGTTGATGGGAAGTGTTCAGACTGGAGTCCAGTTACTAGTGGTGTACCACAAGGATCTGTTTTGGGGCCACTGCTGTTTGTCATTTTTATAAATGACCTGGAGGAGGGCGTAGAAGGATGGGTGAGTAAATTTGCAGATGACACTAAAGTTGGTAGAGTTGTGGACAGTGCGGAAGGATGTTAAAAGTTACAGAGGGACATAGATAAGCTGCAGTGCTGGGCTGAGAGGTGGCAAATGGAATATAATGCAGAAAAGTGTGAGGTGATTCATTTTGGAAGGAATAACAGGAAGACAGAGTACTGGGCTTATGGTAAGATTCTTGGCAGTGTGGATGAGCAGAGCGATCTCGGTGTCCATGTACATAGATCCCTGAAAGTTGCCACTCAGGTTGAGAGGGTTGTTAAGAAGGTGTACGGTGTGTTAGCTTTTATTGGTAGAGGGATTGAGTTTCGGAGCCATGAGGTCATGTTGCAGCTGTACAAAACGCTGGTGCGGCCGCATTTGGAGTATTGCGTGCAATTCTGGTCACCGCATTATAGGAAGGATGTGGAAGCATTGGAAAGGGTGCAGAGGAGATTTACCAGAATGTTGCCTGGTATGGAGGGAAGATCTTATGAGGAAAGGCTGAGGGACTTGAGGCTGTTTTCGTTAGAGAGAAGAAGGTTAAGAGGTGACTTAATTGAGGCATACAAGATGATCAGAGGATTGGATAGGGTGGACAGTGAGAGCCTTTTTCCTCGGATGGTGATGTCTAGCACAAGGGGACATAGCTTTAAATTGAGGGGAGATAGATATAAGACAGATGTCAGAGGTAGGTTCTTTACTCAGAGAGTAGTAAAGGTGTGGAATGCCCTGCCTGCAACAGTAGTGGACTCGCCAACACTAAGGGTATTCAAATGGTCATTGGATAGACATATGGACGATAAGGGAATAGTGTAGATGGGCTTTAGAGTGGTTTCACAGGTCGACGCAACATCGAGGGCCGAAGGGCCTGTACTGCGCTGTAATGTTCTATGTTGCAGCTGTATAGAACCTTAGTTAGGCCACACTTGGAGTATATTGTTCAATTCTGGTCGCCACACTACCGGAGGATGTGGAGGCTTTAGAGAGGATGCAGAAGAGATTTACCAGGATGTTGCCTTGTATGGAGGGCATTAGCTATGAGGAGCGGTTGAATAAACTCGGTTTGTTCTCACTGGAACGACGGAGGTTGAGGGGTGACCTGATAGAGGTCTACAAAATTATAAGGGGCATAGACAGAGTGGATAGTCAGAAGCTTTTCCCCAGGGTAGAGGGGTCAATTACTAGAGGGCATAGGTTTACGGTACGAGGGGCAAGGTTTAGAGTAGATGTATGAGGCACGTTTTTTTACACAGAGGGTAGTGGGTGCCTGGAACACGCTGCCGGACGAGGTGGTGGAAGCAGGGACGATAGTGACATTTAAGGGGCAGCTTGACAAATACATGAATAGGATTGGAATAGAGGGATACGGACTTAGGAAGTGTAGAAGATTGTAGTTTAGTCGGGCATCATGGTCAGCACAGGCTTGGAGGGCCGAAGGGCCTGTTCCTGTGCTGTACTTTTCTTTGTTCTTTCTTCTTAAATGATTTTGGACACCTCTATCAAAGCACCTCTTATCTCCTCTCAAAGGAGAACAATCTTAACTTCTCCGATTCATCATCATAACTGAAGTTTCTCATCCCTGGAACCATTCTTATAAATCTCTTCTGTATTCTCTCCAATGTGATCATATTCTTTGTAAAGTATGGTACCCAGAACTGTATACAATGCTCCTGCTGAGGTCCAGCGAGTGTGTTCTACAAGTTCAGCATAAACTCCTAGCTCTTGTACTCTATACCCCTATTAATAAAGCCAGGATACTGTATTGTTCATTAACTTCTCTCTCCACCTGTCCTGCCGTCTTTAATGACTTATGCACATACACACCCAGGTCCCTTTGCTCCTGTACTCTTTTCAGTATGAACTCCCCCGGTAATTGGGATGGGGTTTCCCCTTAGCAACGGGGAACTACTCAATATAAAAACCCTAACCTGGGTGCAGGTCAGGGAGTGTGGACCTTCTAGGAGAGGAGTTATAGTTTTATTATTTGTACATAATGTAATAAATCAGTTGTTCATTTCTATCTTACCGTGTGTTCCTGTTGTCTCTCCTGTCGGGTTCACTGGCAACGAGGGTGAAGTGGAGCTGCTGCAGCCGCTGTGCGTTATACCGCCGACCCACTTCGTCCAGGCCCACAGGGGCCTCCACTCCAAATGGTGTGACGCCACACATCAGGAAACCTGAACAGTTTGATGCCGGTACCGATGACTGAACCCACTACATACAGTATGTGCCTTATTTTTTTTGATCTAAAGCAATCGTTGGGGATGAACGACACACCGTTATCCTGCTGACTGCAGTCGGGGGACCCACTAGCGGTCAGCAAAGCCTCTCGCACCCGGACAAGCTGGCCCTGGCCAAGGCAAATCTTAACCCACAGCCTCCGATAATGGTCCACCGGTCCGTTTTCCCGTGGCCTCACAAGCCAAGGAGAATTAAATGTGCATTTTTGGCACGCTTAAGGACATCATGTGGACTCAGGGCCACACTGCCCAAATCCTCAGGAGACCATTTCATCTGTGGGCTGCAAGACTCCAATAGCCAAAGGAAACTCCTTACGGAAGCCCACTTAACCCTTCAGCAGGCGGTGGACATTGCCATTTCCCAGGAGAACGCGGGGTCCAAGAGTTGCTGGGCTTGTCGGGCCTGAACCTCGGTCACCGAAGCGACCAACGACCAATTGCTCCCAGGCCGGAATGACTTGAACTTCTGCGAAACGGGACCGACCATGGGACCCCAGTCCGTCGCTTTGGCGCACCGGGGCACAGCCGGGATAATTCCCCTCAACTGGAACACCAAGATGGTGGCCCCAGGCCATGGGCTGGACATTGCGAACAGGGCCAGGGTGCCGGACAAGCCCGTGAAGATGCCATTCCCGCCAAACCCTCAGACGTTACCGCCCCCCTTAGTGGCCAAGCATACTATGTTGAAGACCAAGAGGAAGAGTGCCAGCTGTTGCACTGCGTTACAACCCCCAGGGTCGCACCATCCGGATTGCATTAATGTTGGACCTTCAGGATTAGGATGCCCGATTGGCAACGTATACATAGAACATAGAACAGTACAGGCCCTTCGGCCCACAATGTTGTGATGACCATTTATCCTAATCTAAAATCAACCTAACCTACACCCCTTCAATTTACTGCTGTCCATGTACCTGTCCAAGAGTCGCTTAAATGTCCCTAATGACTCTGACTCCACCACTTCCGCAGGCAGTGCATTCCACGCACCCACCACTCTCTGTGTAAAGAATTTACCTCTGTCATCTCCCCTATACCTTCCTCCAATCACCTTAAAATTATGTCCCCTCGTGACAGCCATTTCCGCCTTGGGGAAAAGTCTCTGGCTATCCAATCTATCCGTGTCTCTCATCACCTTATACACTTCTATCAAGTCACCTCTCTTCCTTCTTCACTCCAGTGAGAAAAGCCCTAGCTCCCTCAACCTTTCTTCATAAGCCATGCCCTACAGTCCAGGCAGCATCCTGGTAAATCTCCTCTGCACCCTCTCTAAAGCATCCACATCTTCCTATAATGAGGAGACCAGAACTGGGCACAATATTCCAAGTGTGGTCTAACCAGGGTTTTATAAAGCTGTAGCAAAACCTCACGGCTCTTAAACTTAATCCCCCCTGTTAATGAAAGCCAGCACACCATACACCTTCTTAACAAACCTATCAACCTGGGTGGCAACTTTGAGGGTTCTTTGTACGTGGATCCCAAGATCCCTCTGTTCCTCCACTCTTCCAAGAATCCAGCCTTTAAACCAATATTCAGAATTCAAATTTGACCTTCCAAAATGAATCACCTCATATTTATCTAGGTTGAACTTCATCTGCCATGTCTCAGCCCAGCTCTGCATCCTGTCAATGTCCGGTTGTAACCTCCAACAGCCCTTGACACTATCTACAACTCCACCAACCTTGTGTCATCGGCAAACTTACTAACCCACCCTTCCACTTCCTCATGCAAGCCATTTATAAAAACCACAAAGAGCAGAGGTCCCAGAACAGATCCCTGCGGGACACCACTGGTCACCGACCTCCAGGAGGAATACTTTCCATCCACTACCACTTGCTGTCTTTTTTCGGCCAGCCAATTCTGTATTCAGACAGCCAAATTTCCCTGTATCCCACGCCCCCTAACTTTCATAATGAGCCTACCATGGGGAACCTTATCAAATGCCTTTCCTGAAATCCATATACACCACGTCCGCTGCCCGACCTTCAATGTGTCTCGTCACATCCTCAAAGAATTCAATGAGGCTTGTGAAGCATGACCTGCCCCTCACAAAGCCATGCTGACTATCTTTAATCAAATTATGCTTTTCTGAATAATCATAAATCCTATCTCTCAGGATCCTTTCCAGTATTTTGCTCACCACAAATGTAAGACTGACTGGTCTGTAATTCCCAGGGATTTCCCTGTTCCCTTTCTTGAACAGGGGAACAACATTGGCCTCCCTCCAATCATCCGGTACTACTCCAGTGGAGAGTGAGGACGCAAAGATCATCGCCAACGGCGCAGCAATCTCGTCCCTCTCTTCCCGTAGAAACCTTGGGTATATCCCGTCTGGCCCAGGGGACTTAGCCATCCTGATGCTTTTCAAAATTTCCAGCACATCCTCCTTAATATCAATCTGTTCGAGCCTATTAACCTGGTTCACGCTGTTCTCACGAGCAACAAGGTCCCTCTCTCCAGTGAATACTGAAGCAAAATACTCATTTAGGGCCTCCCCTACCTCAGATTCTAGGCACACGTTTCCTCCACTATCCCTGATCGCCCCCTGATCATCCTCTTATTTCTCACATAAGTATAGAATGCCTTGGGGTTTTCCCTAATCCTTCCCACCAGGGCTTTTTCATGCCCCCTTCTAGCTTTCCTAAGTCCATTTTTTAATACCTTCCTGGCTTCCTTGTAACCCTCTAGAGCCGTGCCAGATCCTGGCTTCCTCAACCTTAAGTAAGCTTCCTTCTTCCTCTTGACTAGAAGCTCCACTTCTCTTTGTCATCCAAGGCTCCTTCACCTTACTATTCCTTCCTTGTCTCAGTGGGACAAAACCATCCAGCACTCGCAATAAGTGCTCCTTAAACAACCCCCACATTACTGTTGTACATTTCCCTGAGAACACCTGTTCCCAATTTATGCTCCTCAGCTCCTGTCTAATAGCAGTATAATTTCCCCTCCCCCAATTAAATCCCTTGCCATACTGTCTGTTCAAGGTCAAGGAGTTGTGGTCACTGTCACCGAAATGCTCTCCCACCGAGATACCTGACACCTGGCCTGGTTCGTTACCAAGCACCAAATCCAATATGGCCTCCCCACTAGTCGGCCTATCTACATATTGAGTCAGGAATCCTGCCTGGACACACTGGACAAAATCTGCTCCATCCAAACCATTTGCACTAAGGAGGTTCCAGTCAATATTAAAGAAGTTGAAGTCACCCATGACAACAACTCTGTTACTTCTGCACCTTTCCAAGATCTGCCACCCAATCTGTTCCTCCATCTCTCTGCTGCTATTGGGGGTTCTGTAGAAAACTCCCAATAAAGTGACTGCTCCTTTCTTGTTTCTGACTTCCACCCAGTAGACTCACTAGACAAACCCTCAACAACTACCTCCTTTTCTGCAGCTGTGATGCATTCCCGAATTAACAGTGCCACACCCCCTCTTCTTTTACCTCCCTCTCTATTCTTCTTAAAACATCTAAAGCCCGGAACATCTAACAACCATTCCTGTCCCTGTGATATATTGTCTCCGTAATGGCCACAACATTGTAGTTCCAAATTTTGATCCGTGCTCTTAAGTTCATCTCCCTTATTCCTGACACTCCTTGCATTGAAACAGACACACTTGAACCCATCCCACTGAGTGCAACTTTGCCCTATCAACTGTCTATCCTTCCTCACAGACTCGCTGCATGCTATTTCTGCCTGTTCAACAGCTACCCTATCCCCCCCCCCCCCCCCCCGCCCAACAGCATTCAAAACGGTATACTTGGTTTGAATGGGAATGGCCACAGGGGATCCCTGCACTGTCTGCCTGTTCTCTTTCCTTCCCCTGACTGTAACCCAGCTACTATTTTCTAAACCTTGGGTGTGGCTACCTCCCTGTAACTCCTCTATATCACCCCCTCTGCCTCCCGGATGATCCGAAGTTCATCCAGCTCCATTTCCCTAACTCTGTCTCCAAGGAGCTGGAGTTGGGTGTACTTCCCACAGGTATAATCAATGGGAACACTAGTGGTGTCCCTTACCTCCCACATCTGACAGGAGAAGCATGCAACTGCCCTAACTCCCATCCCCTCTGATCTGAATTCCCAAAGAGATTTAAAAGTGAAACAAATTAAAGATCAAACACCCATTAGGCCCTTACAACATACATATATACTTCTGCTACTCTCTCAAGTGAACCCTCTAAAATTGGTGATTTTGCTGAATCATACAAATATAGCTTGCTGCGCCCTTAAAAAAAACCACTTACATTACAGAATGTAGCTGAGATTCTGCTCTGTGAACCAACTGGAACTCCGCCCTCTGACCTCCCAGTCAGCTGCACTCTTTGTATACTCCCGTCTCCACTCACGCTCTTTGAGGAAATGTAGGAAATGAAAGGAGCACCTTGCTCGCTCCTCACCAAACTCCGCCCCCCCCCCCCCCCCCACCTCGTTGGTGAATCTGGAGGCAATCAGAGCGTCCTATGCACATTGGCCCTGGCACACAAGTCGTGCGGCCTCCCTTGCCTGCCTGGGCTTCATGTTCTGCCCACCCTCCGCATCCTCTTCGTCGGACGAGGCCTGTCCTTCATCCTCCTTCTCCAGCATGTCGCTCCTCTGATGCGCGGTGTTGTGGAGGACGCAGCAGACCGCCACGATGCAGGCGACCCTCTCAACATCATACTGCAGGGCCCCTCCAGAGCGGTCCAGGCAACTGAACCGCATCTTCAGGAGACCGAAGCACTGTTCGATCACACCTCTGGTCGCTGCATGGGTGTTGTTGTAGCCAGTCTCTGCATTGGTCTGTTCCCTCTGGAAAAGTGCCAGCATCCATGACAGCAGCAGATGACCCCTGATAATCGCCTTTCCCGATTTTGGCGCCAGCCAATGGAGATTCCCGCCCTGTATGTTTTCATGACGCAGTTAGGTATAGCACTTGGGGCGAAGGGGATCAAAGGATAGTGGGGGAAGGCCGGATTAGCTTTTGAGTTGGATTATCAGCCATGATCATAATGAATGGCTGATCAAGCTTGAAGGGCCGAATGACCTCCTCCTGCTCCAAGTTTCAAGGTCACAATTACTGATCCCATCTCCTTATACCAGATATATTTAGTTTATTTTTTTGACGAAATTCAAATTCGCAAACTGCCATATTAGAGTCATGAATTTGTGTGTCAAGATTATTAATCCAGGTTTCTGGATTATTAGTCCAGTTACATGGTGGTGCGGTGGTTAGCACTGGCACTGAGGACCCGGGATCATTCCCGGCCCCGGATCACTATCCGTGTGGAGTTTGCACATTCCCCCTGTGTTTGCGTGGGTTTCATCCCCACAACCCAAAGATGTGCCGGGTAGGTGAATTGGCCACGCTAAATTGCCCCTTAATTGGAAAAAAAAGAATTAGATACTCTTTTAAAAAAAATTTTTTCAATTAGTCCAATTACATAACCACTGCACCACCATACACTAGTGTAACTAAACGTGACAACAGAAAATAATATGTCAGAGGAAAAATGCATTCAGATGTAAGATTTTTAATATATGGAAAATAGTTTACAAAATGTGAATACGAGGACTCCAAGCATATTCTATTTTGAAGCGTTCTGTAACCTAATGTTTACATGTTTTTCTTTCCTCACCCGCTCCCTTGCAAACCTTTTTATGGTTTTGTAAAGATTTGCCTATTATTCAAGAGCTTTGTGATCTGCAAGATTCTGTAGTAATTGAATCCAGAAGGAGCAGCACTGATCACAGACCAATATCAGTACAGAAAATAAGCAAAGAGCGGGACTGTCAATCTGAAAATGAGATCTATGAATCTGTAAGTGTCTGTATTTGGAGGTTCCCCATCTGAATTAGCAACAACATACTTTTAAGAATATTAAAGGTAGATTTATTATTGCCTCATATTTATTATTGACACATTTGATTGTGGAAAAATAAAAACATCAAAATATAGGAGCAGGGGTAGGGCATTTGGCCCCTCAAGCCTGCTCTGCCATTCAATAGATCCCCCTTCCATAAGACAATAACACGTAGGAATAAAAGTAGGCCATTTGGTCCATCAAAACTTCCTTATTTTTATACTCCATTCCGTTTTGAAATAAAAGCCATTCCCGTTACCTGCTGAACTTGTATGTAGTTTTTTGTGATTTCTGCAGGAGGTCTCCCAAATTCCTCTGTGTTACAGCTTTCTGCAATGTTTCTCCATTTAAATAATATTCAGCTCCTTTATTCTTCCTACCAAAGTGCATAACTTCACATTTTCCTACATTATATTTGATCTGCCAAGTTTTTGTCCACTCACGTAACATGCGTAAATCTCCCTGTCGACGCTTTGGGGCGAGTTTGAGCTCCCTTTCTCCATCCGTGAGAAATTTGGCTCAGAATCCAGAGAGAATCAACAAACGGGATTCTCACCAGCGTAATTGGCTTTTGGAATCCCCTCTCCTCCCCCTGGCCAGTGGAGTAGTGCAAATCGTTGTTCTGGATGAAGCTAGCCAGGTTGCAAGATTCACTGCCTTCACCGCCATCTCAGGCTTCTCAAGAGCGCAGGGTACAGTAAACTGCACCCATGTGGCTATACGGGCTCCACGGCAGCAGCCCCCAATGTTTATAAACCTCAAGGGCTACCATTCCATCAATGTACAACTCGTGTGATCATTGGAAGCACATACTGCATGTCTGCACGGTACCCTGGGAGTTGTCATAACTCCTAGATTCTGAGTCACTCCCAGGTGCCTGTGATTTCTGAGGGGCCGGTGCATCTGCAGGGATGGCTGCTTGGGAATAACACTTGCTGATGACTGGTGCATCGCCCTCACAGCTATGCCAAGGAGAGCTGCAAAACTGCTCAGAACTCCACATGCTCTCTTAAAGAACAGACCATAGGACTTCTGAAGATATACTTCAGATGCTTGGATCGCTCAGGTGGCTCACTGAAATACACTCCCGATAGCATTTCCCCTATGATCGCAGTGTGTTTAGCCCTTCACAGTTTGGCTGTGCAAAGAGGTGAGGGGAGGATGAGAGTTCATTGGAAGATGAAGATGCAGAGGTTGCCTGGATGAGCTCCACCATCCAGGATAAAGCAGCCCGTTTGTTTGCTACCCCTTGCACAAATATTCACTCCCTCCACCACCAACAAACAGTGGCAATCATGTGTACCATCAACAAAATGCACAGCGGAGACTCACCAATGTTCCTTTAGCAGAACCTTCCAAATCCACGACCACTACCATCTAGAAGGTCAAGGACAGCATATACCTGGGAACACCACCACCTGAAGGTTCCCCTCCATCCTGATGGTCATGAACCATCCTGACTTGGAACTATATAGCCATTCGTTCACTGTCACTGGGTCAAAATCCAGTCTAAAACCCAGACTAATTTGTGTTTACAGTGGAGAGGTTACAGGCATGCCATGGGGAGAGGAGAGGTGAAATGGTTGGGGGGTGAGGAGGAAAGAGAAGTTTTTGTACATCAGTGACCATGCACAAGAAAATGTATTGATAACCGGTGCAGTTATAAATGTTTTTGGGGTTATTTTTAAATAGGAAAAATCTGCTGTTGACTTAACACCAGTGGAGCTTCCTCTTGGAGAAGAGAGAGACAGTCAACAAAATGAAGTTGCAGTGGTGAGTAAAATGCAAATTCTTCATGCAATGTAGATTTAAAAGAGAAAGCTGTGTAAGCAAGAAATGTATTTTTATGATTAGATCTTACTTGTAAAAAGCAGCTCGTGTCCATTTACTCTTTACAATTATTTGACACATTCATCAAGGTGTCAGGTTGGAGATAAATGGATGTCATATATGTGAATATTCATCTCTAGCTAAAATTGAATTGAAGAAAGAGGAGACGGTCATGTTCTGTAGACAGGGAACTTGTTGGGGATTGAGAGGAAAAGCGCTGGTTTAAAAAGGATAATTTTTGATTGGTGAGTAATGGCTTGTGTAATCCTCCTAGCATTGACACTGGATCGCCATCTTTCTAATCTGCATATAAATAATTTTGGAAAGCAAACAATTTCAAAATTAGGTGATTATATTAAGATTAAAGATAAAGGGGTAAACTCAGCAAGGCTGTGTTCCTAATGGCACCGATCTGATGGGCCAAATAGCCTTCTGTGCCATATGGCTCTATCGTAGAGTAAGTTCAATGGCCAGAAAAATAAGAATGCATTAAGTGTGCAGACCTTCATGCCCAAGTCTTAAAGTTCCGCTCCAATTCACCTACCATGTTGATTTAGAACTATATAGTTTCTTCATTGCCGCTGGGTCAAAATCAGTTGGTGTACCAACGCCAGATGGTCTGCAGTGATTCAAGATGGTGCCTCACCACCACCTTCTCAAGGGCAGTATCTTACATGGTCACTTTACTGGTAAACAAATATCATCTTTTTACTTCTCGATTGTCCACTAACTTTAGATTCATCATTAAACTTATGGGGCGGGATTTACCGACCAACCGACAGAGGAGGCAGCCCGCCAGCAGGATTTAATGGTCCCACCATTGTGAACGGGATTTCCCGTTGACTGCACCCTTCGATGTCGGGAAATCCATATGCCAGTGTGAGACCAGAATATCTCAATGGACCGAACAGCCAGTAAATTCTGCCCATGATCTCTGGATTATTCGTCCAAACCTGTGGATTAGTAGTCCAGGAACATAACCACTTGTATTTGCCTTAGTAAATTGTGACTCGATGTTTTAAAGTGAGAACAGTTAACATTTTAATCTTCCTTGTGGTTTATTGCATAGGAACAATGTACAGCAGGAAATCAGGATTATGATGAGATACATTGCAACAAAAGATCGCAGCACCTTTGGCACAGCCTACAGGTACTCATATTCATGTACTTATTTATGTTTACAGCTGAAGCCAACTATCTACTCATACACAAAATTAAATAAAAATAGTTCTGTTTTATCTCTTAAATGTCTGAAAAATGTTTTCTCGTTTTTCCAATTAAGAGCCAATTTTAGCGTGGTCAATCCACCTAGCCTGCACATCTTTGGATTGTAGGGGTGAGACCCATGCAGATACGGGGATAATGTGCAAACTGTACACAGACAGTGACCTGGGTCCGAGATCGAACCCGGGTCCTCAGTGCTGTGAGGCAGCAGTGCCAACCACTACGCCACTTTTGCCTACCTTATATGTCACTGACAATTAACATTGGTGTTGAGACAGCATGGGTGGTTGAGAAATTGGATAAAGGCTTACCAGTGCAAATTGGGTGCAGGGAACAATACCGCAGAACAGGTAGGTTTGACACCGATTGAAATTCGACCTTTTAGCTTATTTCAGTTAAACCAGTAAGTTGTGGACCCAGGCAGCTCACAAGCGGAGCAGTCACTGATTTAAAGCAGTAGTCCTCAGAGAAGTTTTTAGGAGGTGGGGGTGGAAAGAGTCATTAAGGTCGAGCAAAGTCATCCTTGGAAAAGTCAGAGGTTAGGTGGATTGGCCATGATAAATTGCCCTTAGTGTTGGGTGGGGTTACTGGGTTATGGGGATAGGGTGGAGGTGTTGACCTTGGGTAGGGTGCTCTTTCCAAGAGCCGGTGCAGACTCGATGGGCCGAATGGCCTCCTACACTGTAAATTCCATGAATTCTATGAATTCTTAACTCGCAATCAAAATGTGACCACTGTTGTCATTATGTATTTTCCTAGTGCTGGTACCTGCAGTTTCTGTAGCTGTTCAGTAGTATTCTGTTCCTGCTGTATTAATGACCACTTTATTTGCTTCCACATTGACCTTGGTGTGGATTCGCAGGGGGAGAATGGAGCTTCGAGCGAAAATCGGGTTTAGTGCTTGTCATGTGAGAGTACCTTTAAGAAATGGGTGTTTATAAATGGGTGTGTATATAAGTATCTAGTGAGAGTACCTTTAATAAATGGGCGTTTATTACTGCAGAGATGTCAGAGAGTGGGTGGAGCTGGGCTGTCTTGTCAGCTTTTTACTTTCGTTTTAGGCTGTTTGCTGCAGGGTGTGTTTTCATTTCGTTTTCAGAGCTGGGTAGCTGCAGTCACAGCCAGAAGGTGTATGAATCTCTTTCTGTAATCTAAAGACTGTAATCGATCCTGGTGATTTAAAACTAATAACAGTAGTGACTTTAACCTGATGTGCTTCTGGTAAAAGGTGTTTTAAGTCTTATGGATGTTAAAAGGAAAGCTTAAAGGATTACTTAGTGTTGTACTCTTTGGGGGTTGTATTTGAATTAATGGTTGCTAAGATGTTCACTGTTTGTTTTAAAAAGGTTAACTTGAGTTCATAGAATAAACATTGTTTTGCTTTAAAAAAAGACTTTTCCATTTCTGCTGTACCACACCTGTAGAGTGGGCCGTGTGCTCCCCATACCACAATCTATTAAAAGTTGTGGGTCAGGTGAATCCATGATACACTTTGGGGTTCTGTAAACCCTGGCCCACAACAGTGCTGGACGCCAAATTGTTTGCGATGCTCCAATTCTTCGCCGGTGGCTTCAACGTGCTACCCACCCCATGCTGGTGGGAGGATGCAAATCAAGCATTTAATTAAATGCCCACCCCACTGACAACCCCAGCCCAGCCTCCACCATCAGACCCCACCCCCACTGACCTTCCCAGCCCCTCCCATCAGTTACCATCACCCCCAAACCACCCATCGAAGACCCCATCAGGCCCCTCCACCCCCTCGAGTTGTTGGGGAGACAGGCCACCCTCATGAGTGCGTGCTGTGGGGGATCACCCTTTATTCCCATGTTACTGGGGGGAGGATGCCCCTACTTGTCAGCGGGGGCGGCAGGATTTGCGTTGTGGCGGCGAGAGGCTGGCCTGCTGCTGGACCTCACAATGGTGGCCTGATACCTTTCCCCAATGCATCAATTAGCATGGTGTAGGGGAGAGATGCACACCTGGGTGCCGTTCCCAGGACCAGTAGCGATTCTCCACTGACAGGAGCACTCAGGCTCCTGAATGGAGAATCCCTGCCCTTGTGTGCTGCCTTCTGCCCTCCTCTCCCTACCTGCAGTCTAACCCATTGAAAAGTCTACATGCCCCAGAATTCTGCCAAAGTCTGGAACATATGAAATTCTCCAAAATCTCAGAATTTGGATGTCAGCAGATCCCTTTCCTGCACTCATTGTCCATTCACTTCAGTTGTCCCACATTGCCCCCTGCACCCCCCCCCCCCTCCAACCACATCCCTGCTTTGAAGATTCAAACTCATTGTATGTTTCCAAGCCCAGATGCTAAAGCTCCCAGATGAATATCCCTTATGAGATACCTTCGCAGGGTTCTATCTAACAGTCTACCTTACATCCGTTATCTGACCCACAGAGATCCTATCGTATCCCCATTTCTTTTGGCTCCTGATCAACACCACCCTCCCACTCCATAATTTCTCTTCGGCTTGTGATCTATCACCTTTCTGACAACCTCTCTGTCATGGGCGCTAACTTTAACTCGGTACTTGTTGCCTTATGAAAAGAAGAAAGAGGAGCAGAAGTACACCTACAGCCCCTCGTACCTGTGTAAGATCATGGCTGATGTGATCATGACCTCAACTCCATTTTTTTTGCCTTCATTGTCTGTACAACAAAATACAGTGGTCTGTAACAAAACAATGGAAATGGAAACAAATAGGAACCAGACATGGTATATATTTTTGAGACATGGCCACAGAAAAATCAGGGCTGTGAATTAAGCAATGCAGATTATAAAATAGAGGGGGGAAATGGGTGGTGGAGTAGCTGTTCTTAATAGAATCCCGACAGTGCAGAAGGAGGCTATTCGGCCCATCCAGTCTGCACTGAACCTCCAAAAGAACACCCTACCTAGACCCACACCTCGTCCTATCTCCGTAACCCCATAACGCCACCTAACCTAGGGACAACATGATAGTAGTAGGAAACAGGGACACAGCTATTAGCAAGACAAAAATATAATCCATGTTTCTAAAGATAAAAAGTAATAAATTATCTATCGTACTAATAGGTGTAATCTACAGACCACCTTATGTGGAAGGGAGAGATACGCGGACAGATTAGGGAATTGCTTAATAACATGAAATAATAATCATGGAGAATTTCCACTAGCCTGATATGAAATGGACAAATGATGTAGTTAAAGGAATTAAAGTTCCTACAAGAGTACATGACTCCTTTCCAACCCAATAAGTGAACAGCCAAACAAAGGAAGATTTGCTTTTGGATCTAGTAATGGTGAATGAATCAGATAAGAGAAATTAAAGTAGGGGAACATCTAGGCAATAGTGACTATAATATTAAATGTTTTAAGATGATATACAATGACATACATATGATGAAACTACTCTATAATTCTTGCACCTTTCTCTAATTTTTTTGCAAATTTGTTCCTGTACATCCAGTCCATTATAGACTACCGAGCAATCTAATTGCACCATTTTTGTTCCTTAGCTCTAGCCAAATAGATTCTGTCCTTGACCTTGCTGGGACATTCTCTCTTTCCAGCACTGCGATGCTCTCCTTAATCAATATTGCTAACCTACCCCTTTTCTTTCTTTCCTATCTTTTCTGAACACCTTGTATCCAGGAATATTTAACACCAAGTCCTGCCCTTCTTGAGCCAGGTCTGTGTTATAGCCACAAACTTATATTTCCACTTGGCATTGTGGAAACCTTTCAGAATGTTAGAAACCTCTATTAGGTCACGCCTCTTTCTTCAAGAGAAAATTGACCCAGCCAGTTAATCATTCCTGATATGTATACCCTTGCACTTCTGCTATTGTCCTTTAAATCATCTCTGCACTCTCTCATGTCCCAGTAAGACTTTCTACAGCAATAGATTTGCAGTCCAACTAGAGGGACTTCTGGACTTGGTTCTTGGGAATGAGATATGGGATGATCAACTATCCCTTATTTTATAAAATTGTCCTGCATCTGAGTCCACTGTGCAGTATGCCAGACTGTGTTGTGCATGCGCAGTACCCCCTTTCCCCATGAGCTCTGAGCACAGACAATCATTACTCTTGTTGAAATATCTATGCCCCAGAGAAGCATTGCTTGATTGACAGCTCCGATTCTCTGATCTCTGGTCAATTTCACAATGTTTATTTACACAAGGTTAAGTGGTTTCATGGGCTTGTGGTTTTTGTTGTCCCTTTAAAGGGTCTGGATGATTGACATTGTATTGTCTTCTAGTGAAATAGCTTTTTTTAAACACAGTAAAAAGTTATGAATTATTTTGTTTAAAGCATTTTTTTTGAAGACCATAGGGGTCATTGGTTCTATACCATATTTTTTCCCAGTTGATAAAACTGGACTGGAAGATCCCAGAATGGAACCCTGGCTCAAAAGATCATGGGTGGGATTCTCCGTCCCGCGAGCCGGCCAATGGGAATTCCCATTGTGGACAGCCCCATGTCATCGGGAAATCCCTGGGCGTGGGTGCGTTGCCGGCGTAACAGAGAATCCCGACAGTGGAGAATTCACCCAGTGACTTTTACCTTTTTTTTAATCAAACATGGAAGAACAGTGTCACAGGACCGCTAATTAGTTTTACCAAAAACATTCATTAAACATGGATAAATTGGATTATAGTACAATACTCCTTTACTCCTTCCTTAGCTTAACAATTACACACAAGTTTTAAGATTAATGGGATGACAAAGTACATTTGAAGCTACAATGTTCTCATTAACATACAAAGTCCTTTTTTACAACACGGATTGGATGTGGTCAAACACACACTCCGCTCCGAAAAACATGTTTTAAAACCTTCTCTCGTAATAAGGCTTTCAATTAACAGGTTGCATTCTGAACTCCACTCCATGTTTTCCAAAGGAATGTTATTCCTTTCCAGGTTGTTATTCCTGGTAACTAAATATCCCAGGGTATAGATGCTTCAGGGGGGATAGAGAGGGAAGTAAAAGAGTTGGAGGAGTTTGGATTACTGGTCAGAGATGATATCACAGCTGTGATTAAGGAGGGCACGATGGCGGATTCGAGCACTGAGGCAATATGGGTAGAGCTAAGAAATAGGAAGGGTGCAGTAACATTGTTGGGACTTTACTACAGGCCTCCCAAAAGCGAGCGTGAAGTAGAGGTATAAATATGTAGACAGATTATAGAAAACTGTAGGAACAATAGGGTGGTCGTGATGGGAGATTTCAACTTCCCCAACATTGAATGCGACTCATGTAGTGTTGGAGGCGTAGATGGAGCAGAATTTGTAAGGAGCATCCAGGAGAGTTTTTTAGAGCAGTATGTAAATAGTCCAACTCGGGAAAGGGCCATACTGGACCTGGTATTGGGGAATGATCCCGGCCAGGTGGTTGAAGTTTCAGTCGGTGATTACTTTGGGAATAGCGATCACAATTCCGTAAGTTTTAGAATACTCAAGGACAAAGACGAGAGTGGTCCTAAAGGAAGAGTGCTAAATTGGGGAAAGGCCAAGTGTAACAAAATTCGGCAGGAGCTAGGGAATGTGGATTGGGAGCAGCTGTTTATGGGTAAATCCACATTTGAAATGTGGGAGTCAAGGAAAGGTTGATTAGGGTGCAGGACAGACATGTCCCTGTGAAAATGAGGGATAGAAATGGCAAGATTAGGGAACCATGGATGACGGGTGGAATTGTGAGACTAGCTAAGATGAAAAAGGAAGCATACAAAAGATCTAGGCGACTTAAAACTGATGAAGCTTTGGAGCAATATCGGGAAAGTAGGACAAATCTCAAACGCGCAATAAAGAGGGCTAAAAGGGGTCATGAAATATCTTTGGCTAACAGGGTTAAGGAAAATCCCAAAGCCTTTTATTCGTATATAAGGAGCAAGAGGGTAACTAGAGAAAGGATTGGCCCACTCAAAGACAGAAGAGGGAATTTATGCGTGGAGTCAGAGGAAATGGGTGAGATTCTTAATGAGTACTTTGCATCGGTATTCACCAAGGAGAGGGACATGACGGATGTTGAGGCTAGGGATGGATGTTTAAATACTCTAGGTCAAGTCGGCATAAGGAAGGGGGAAGTTTTGGGTATTCTAAAAGGCATTAAGGTGGACAAGTCCCCAGGTCCGGATGGGATCTATCCCAGGTTACTGAGGGAAGTGAGGGACAAAATAGCTGGGGCCTTAACAGATATCTTTGCAGCATCCTTGAACACGGGTGAGGTCCCTGAGGATTGGAGAATTGCTAATGTTGCCCCTTTGTTTAAGAAGGGTAGCAGGGATAATCCAGGGAATTATAGACCTGTGAGCTTGACGTCAGTGGTAGGCAAACTGTTGGAGAAGATACTGAAGGATAGGATCTATTCACATTTGGAAGAAAATATCAGTGATAGGCAGCATGGTTTTGTGCAGGGGAGGTCATGTCTTACAAACCTAATAGAATTCTTTGAGGAAATGGCAACGTTAATTGATGAGGGAAGGGCTGTAGATGTCATATACATGGACTTCAGTGAGGCATTTGATAAAGTTTCCCATGGCAGGCTGATGGAAAAAGTGAAGTCGTATGGGGTTCAGGATGTACTAGCTAGATGGATAAAGAACTGGCTGGGCAACAGGAGACAGAGAGTAGTGGTGGAAGGGAGTGTCTCAAAATGGAGAAAGGTGACTAGTGGTGTTCCACAGGGATCCGTGCTCGGACCACTGTTGTTTGTGATATACATAAATGATCTGGACGAAGGTATAGATGGTCTGATTAGCAAGTTTGCAGATGATACTAAGATTGGTGGAGTTGCAGATAGCGAGGAGGACTGTCAGAGAATACAGCAAAATATAGATAGATTGGAGAGTTAGGCAGAGAAATGGCAGATGGAATTCAATCCAGGCAAATGCGAGGTGATGCATTTTGGAAGATCTAATTCAAGAGCGGACTATACGGTCAATGGAAGAAGTCCTGGGGAAAATTGATGTACAGAGAGATCTGGGAGTTCAGGTCCATTGTACCCTGAAGGTGGCAACGCAGGTCGATAGAGTGGTCAAGAAGGCATACAGCATGCTTGCCTTCATCGGACGGGGTATTGAGTACAAGAGTCGGCAAGTCATGTTACAGTTGTATAGGACTTTGGTTAGGCCACATTTGGAATACTGCGTGCAGTTCTGGTCGCCACATTACCAGAAGGATGTGGATGCTTTAGAGAGGGTGCAGAGGAGGTTCACCAGGATGTTGCCTGGTATGGAGGGTGCTAGCTATAAAGAAAGATTGAGTAGATTAGGATTGTTTTCGTTGGAAAGACGAAGGTTATGGGGGGACCTGATTGAGGTCTACAAAATTATGACAGGTATGGACAGGGTGGATAGAACAAGCTTTTTCCAAGAGTGGGGTGTCAATTACAAGGGGTCACAATTTCAAGGTGAGAGGGGGAAAGTTTAAGGGAGATGTGCGTGGAAAGTTTTTTTACGCAGAGGGTGGTGGGTGCCTGGAACGCTTTGCCAGCGGAGGTGGTAGAGGCGGGCACAATAGCATCATTTAAGATGCATAGAATCATAGAAGTTTACAGCATGGAAACAGGCCCTTCGGCCCAACCAGTCCATGCCGCCCAGTTTTTACCAGTTTTACATGAACGGGTGGGGAACAGAGGGAAGTAGATCCTTGGAAAATAGAAGACCGGTTTAGATAAAGGATCTGGATCGGCGCAGGCTGGGAGGGCCTGTTCCTGTGCTGTAATTTTCTTTGTTATGAACAGACCTTCCACTCCAGTTCTACCAGTGAATCCATTCCAGGTTTTACTTCAACCTCTTTTAGGATTTATTTGACTTGACTGCTTTTACACACACAAATTCCAATATCTAGCCACCGATTTCTCCACAATTATTTCAATTAACATCTCAAAGTGTAATAAGACATCACAAACCAGGGGCGAAATTCTCCCCCAACGGCGCGATGTCCGCCGACTGGCGCCAAACACAGCGCCAATCAGACGGGCATCGCGCCGGCCCAAAGGTGCGGAATGCTCCGCATCTTTGGCGGCCTAGCCCCAACATTGAGGGGCTAGGCCGACGCCGGAGGGATTTCCGCCCCGCCAGCTGGCGGAAATGGCGTTTGTTGCCCCGCCAGCTGGCGCGGAAATGCGGCACATGCGCGGGAGCGTCAGCGGCCGCTGACAGTTTCCCGGGGCATGCGCGGGAGCGTCAGCGGCCGCTGTCAGTTTCCCGCGCATGCGCAGTGGGGAGAGTCTCTTCCGCCTCCGCCATGGTGGAGGCCTTGGCGGAGGCGGAAGGGAAAGAGTGCCCCCACGGCACAGGCCCGCCCGCGGATCGGTGGGCCCCGATCGCGGGCCAGGCCACCGTGGGGGCACCCCCCGGGGTCAGATCGCCCCGTGCCCCCCCCCCCCCCCCCAGAGCCCGCCCACGCCGCCTGGTCCCGCCGGTAAATACCAGGTTTGTTTTACGCCGGCGGGACAGGCAATTTCTGGGCGGGACTTCGGCCCATCCGGGCCGGAGAATCCAGCGGGGGGTCCCGCCAACCGGCGCGGCCCGATTCCCGCCCCTGCCCAATCTCCGATACCGGAGACTTCGGCGGGGGCGGGATTCATGGCGGCCTACGGCCATTCTCCGACCCGGCGGGGGGTCGGAGAATGACACCCCTTACAACCACTTCAGATATCATTCTGACTTCTCACTAGCCAGCACCTTTACAGTTCTGTGACTTGAAATGAACAGTACCCTGTTCTGCTCCCAGTTTCTCTTTATTACTTTAAAGTTAGGCTCCCTGAAAACTCTTTTTCCTTTCTCTAGTTTCCATAAGTAGCTGTCCTTTACATTTCTTGCACTGGCTTTCTTAACCATTACTCCATTGTATGCCTTTCCTTCTAGCAAGGCTGAGAGACATGTTCTAGCTGTCTATCACCAACTGTTGTAGCTTCCAGCTAAATCTAAAGAATAAAAGAAAACTTTTTTCTTACAAGGGCCTCTAGTTGCTAAGCAACTGTGTTTATTCTTCATGCCGTAGCTCTCTCGATCACAGTAGAATCCTAGTTGGAATTGAAACCAACTGTCACACGCAGAGACAGCTTTGGCCATCATGAATCTAACTATAGGTTCCTTCCAGGCACAGAAACATTAAATCAAACCCATCTAAAACTATACCTTATTTCATATGTTTATCAATGCAAATATAAATCCTTTAAAACTACCTTTATTTTCCTAACAAGTGTATAGTAGGTCAGTGGACATGGAAGAAGCATAGATTGGCATTCGTAGAATGAGGAGCTATAGGGGGATGTGCGAGAGGGGGTGGGTGGAAGGGCAGAGCTTGGAATTGGGGATATGAGGGGCCATAGGGGTTGAGTGGGGGGCATAAGGTGGCAGAGGCAGTGCTTGGGGGGTGGGGGTGAAGTTTAGAAGCCCTTTGTGTTTTTATTGAACAAGAAATAGGAATACCCCATTTGGTCCTTCAAGTCTGCTCCAGAATTCAATATGACCGTGGCTGATCTGACTGTTTCCTCCTGCCTATCCCAAGTAACCTTTCCCATTGTTTACTAAGAATCCATCGACCTCTGTCTTGAAAACATTCAAAGACTCTGTTACCACTGTCTTTCAAGGAAGGGAATTCCAAAGACTCGTGACCCTCTGAGAGAAATCAATTATTCTCATCTTTGTCTTAAATGGACAAACCCATATTTTTAAACTGTGACCCCTAGTTATAGATTCTCCCACAACATTAGATTGGATTGGATTTGGAGGAAGCAACCTCACCACATCAATACCCCTCAGGATCTTGTGTTCCGAATCAGGGGCGAAATTCTCCGGAAACGGCGGGATGTCCGCCGACTGGCGCCCAAAACGGCGCAAATCAGACGGGCATCGCGCCGCCCCAAAAGGTGCGGAATGCTCCGCATCTTTGGGGGCCGAGCCCCAACATTAAGGGGCTAGCTCGGCGCCGGACATATTTCCGCCCCGCCAGCTGGCGGAAAAGGCCTTTGGTGCCCCGCCAGCTGGCGCGGAAATGACATCTCCGGGCGGCGCATGCGCGGGAGAGTCAGCGGCCACTGACAGCTTCCCACGCATGCGCAGTGGAGGGAGACTCTTCTGCCTCCGCCATGGTGGAGACCGTGGCGGAGGCGGAAGGGAAAGAGTGCCCCCACGGCACAGGCCCGCCTGCGGATCGGTGGGCCCCGATCGCAGGCCAGGCCACCGTGGGGGCACCCCCCGGGGCCAGATCGCCCCGCGACCCCCAGGACCCCGGAGCCCGCCTGCCTGTCCCGGCGGTAAGGTAGGTGGTTTAATTTACGCCGGCGGGACAGGCATTTTAGCGGCGGGACTTCTGCCCATCCGGGCCGGAGAATCGCGCGGGCGGGCCCGCCAACCGGCGTGGCGCGATTCCCGCCCCCGCCGAATCTCCAGTGCCGGAGACTTCGGCAACCGGTGGGGGCGGGATTCACGCCAGCCCCCGGCGATTCTCCGACCCGGCGGGGGGTCGGAGAATCTCGCCCCAGGTCTCCTCTTACTCCTCTGAACTCCAGCAGAAACAAGCCGAGCCTGTCCAATCTTTCCTCATAAGATAACCTGCCTATTCCTGATATTAGTTTAGTACACCTTCCCTAACTGCTTCTAATGCATTCACATCCTTTCTTACATAAGGAGACCAATACTGTACACAATACTCCAGATGTGATCTGATCAGTGTCCTGTACAATTCAATCATAAACTCCCTACCTTTGTATTCATTTCAACTGAGGTTAAGTCCCACAGCAGCAAGGCAAACCTTTTAAACATACCACCTTGGCACCAAGCTTCCCCCATGGCTGCCTCCAAACATTTTCTCAGATTGGCTGACCTGACTCCATCCTGGAACCCGCAACCAGATCCTGTTGTGAGCCACTTCTCCTGAGGCAGGCAAGCTGAGCCAGAAATTTTCCCGACTCTCATTCCCCGCCTCTAGGATGAAAGTTCAAGTCAATGTCGTAACTACAGGCCATGAATATAAGATAGTCACCAAGCAATTCAGAATAAACTTCCTTATCCAGACAATCATAAGAATGTGAAATGCGCTACGACAGGGAATGAGTGGGTGTCCTGAATAGTATAAATGCATTTGGATTGGATTGGATTTGTTTATTGTCACTTGTACCAAGATACAGTGAAAAGTATTTTTCTGCGAGCGGCTCAACAGATCATTAAGTACATGGGAATAAAAGAAAATACATAATAGGGCATCAAATGGTATACAATGTAACTACATAAGCACCGGCATCGGATGAAGCATACAGGGTGTAGTGTTAATGAGGTCAGTCCATAAGAGGGTCATTTAGGAGTCTGGTAACAGCGGGGAAGAAGCTGTTTTTGAGCTTCTTCCCCGCTGTTACCAGACTCCTAAATGACCCTCCTAAATGATTTACAGGGAAGGTAGACAAACATTTGAGGGAGAAAGGAATTAATAGATGGTTATGATAGTCCATTTTGATGAAGAAAGTTGGGAGAGGTTTGAGTGGAGTATAAGCACAGCATGAACCCTTTGGGCCAAATGAGCTGTTTCTGTGCATTTTGTCCGACCTAATTTAATCCAAATGTGCTGCTATTTTATGCTTTGAAGAAACGTGAGTGAGATAAAGGAACAGTTATGTATCATACAGATAGATTAGGCCAGGTTCAGAAGAGAGGAAATATAGTGAAGAGAACCATGAAAGAATGGGTCCAGTGTGCAGATTAACTTCACAATGAGAAAATTCTGAGCATGTACAAAGAAAGGAAAATCAGTGGAGATGCAGAGAATGGCCTGAGAAAATACAAGATGTGGGAGAAAAATAGAGATTAAGTATATTATGTATTACATTGCTTGTAAAATGAGTGTCATACTTGGTAGTATAACTAACATGTTACAAAGCAGAGTAACCTGGAGAGTACCCTTGACTGCAATGGTACTGAATATCAGATGCTACGTACAACGGGTGACTGACCTGACACCACTAATTTTGTGCCACTGCTGAGGTGACGTTTTACTCCACCTAGTGTAGATGTACATCAGCCGATCTGCTATGATATCGGCCGTTTTATTCTCCAGCCAGAGTTGCAAATTTCATGCATGAGGTCTTGCACTTTTGAAGATGTAACGTGCAGTTCCACCTGCTGCTGTTGGTGATGCCACAGAGCTCTCTGGCATCTAATGGAACAATACTCCCACCAGCAGGAGAGACAATAATACTGCAGCAGTTTGTGACATTTCACTGCTATGGTCAGTGTGGAGACACAATGGATCAGGCACTACATGTCTCCTTCGTCACGCTAGATTCAATTGATTTACAATAGATTACATTGAAAATGAAATGAAATGAAAATCGCTTATTGTCACAAGTAGGCTTCAGAGCACCATATTTCTGAAATTGAGCCCCACTTCATAGGTAATTACTTAGCTGTAAATTATAACTTGGGGTTTACGGAATGAAATTCATTTTTTTGATGATATTCTGTTTGTAGAAAATTTGAATAATTAGCGATCCTGCAACAGCCTAACACCTATTTGTATCCATAGCTACTGTTTGTCTCGCAAACAACAGTTATACAAATCCAAATGCCATCTGGCAGACTCCTGCCAAAGCTTGGCTAGTAGGACAGCAAAAGGTCTGTGAATTCACAAGCACATTTATATATCAATTCTCTGCTGCTTTTTTTCACTGAGCCTTTTTTGGGGCAGAAAGGAAATTCACCTCAACCATGAGATCCTATATTAAATCAGTTGTGATAGATAAGGGGACCTCTGGGATTTCTTTTTCTGTTCACAGCTGGTTGGAATAAGCTTTGCCTGACGAGGGGGCAGGGTAGGCTGGGCATTGGAGGGGTGTGAGATCTCCCCAGAAAGAATAGTTGGGAAAGCATAATGAATCTGCAAAGGGATATATTAAGTGAGTTGGGGGGGGGGGGGGGGGGGGGGGGGGGGGCGGGGGGGGCGGATGACAGATGGAGAATAATGGGAGGAAATGTAAGGTTGTCCACTTGGTAGAAAAATAGAATATTATTTAAATGGTGCAGAAGAATCTGGATATCTTCATGAATGAATTATATGGCACGGTTGCTTCACAGTATAGGGACCCGGGTTCAATTCCGATTCAGATGACTGTCTGTGGAGTTTGCACATTCTCCCCGTGTCTGCGTGGGTTTCCTCCCACAGTCAAACGATGTGCAGGTTAGGTGGATTGGTCATGCTAAATTGCCCCTTGGTGTCCAATGGTTAGGTGGGGTTACGGGGATAGGCCGGGGGATTGGGCCGAGGTGGGGTGGTCTTTCGAAGGGCTGTGTAGACTCAGTGGGGTGAATGGTCTCCTTCACTGTAGGAATTCTATGATAAAGCATTAGCATGCATGTACAGCAAGTAATTAGGAAGACAAATGGAATAATGTCCATTGGTGAAGAGTACAAAAGTTGAGGAAGTCTTGTTACAACTGTAACAAAAGCATTAGTAAGATGACAACTAGAATACTGTGCACAGTTTTGGTCTCCTTACTTAGGAGGGATCCTCAGGGTTGAGGATGACTTGTGTTTGTCCATAGATCTCTGATGGAAGAAGGACCAGTTAATAGAGTGGTGATAAAGGCATATGGGGCACTATGTTCAATTCTGGTCACCACATTATAGGGAGTATGTGATTGCACTGGAGGGGGTGCAGAGGCGATTCACCAGGATGTTACCTGGGATGGAACATTTAAGTTACAAAGAGAAGTTAGATAGGCTTGGGTTGTTTTCGTTGGAGCAGAAAGGCTGAGGGGCGACTTGATCGAAGTGTACAAGATTATGAGGGGCATGGACAGGATGGATAGGCATAGTGGATAGGGATAGGGAGCAGCTGTTCCCCTTAGTTGAAGGGTCTGTTATGGGGGACACAAGTTCAAGGTGAGGGACAGGCGGTTTAGTGGGAATTTGAGGAGGGTGGTGACAGTCTGGAATGCACTGCCTGGGAGGATGGTAGAGGCGGGTTGCCTTACATCCTTTAAAAAGTACCTGGATAAGTACTTGACACGTCATAACATTCAAGGCAATGGGCTAAGTGTAGGCAAATGATATTAGGTGGGCAGGTCAGATGGCTTTCATGCATTGGTGCAGACTCTATGGGCCAAAGGGCCTCTTCTGCACTATTATTTTGTGATTCTGAACCCTGTTGAATTCATGCTGGAGCTGCTACCGAGAAACCAAGTACTGCTTCCTCCACCTCGCTGACCATGGTACAACAGCAGAGATGCCACGTCAATAATTCTCATCACTGAGGCGGAGAGGAAAAAATCTGATAGATATCTGTAACCCTTAAAGGGTCAGCCATGTGTCAATCGGCTGCATTTTGATTCAGAATGTTGTGGGTTCAAGTCCCACTCCAGGTTCTTTAGCAAATAATCTGGGCTGATACTTCAGTGCAGCAATGATGGAGATCTACGCTGTCAGAAGTGCCACCTTTCAAATGAGAGGTTGACAATAGTATAGTGGTTGTGTTACTCGTGGCCTGGGCTACTAATCCAGCAGAATGTAAGTAGCTTGAGAATTAGAATTCAGTTTTAAACAATTGGTTTTGAAGCTGTGGATTGTCATTAGGTACTCAACAGGTTCACTATTATTCTTTAAAAAAACTCAAATCCCAGTCTGGCCCATATATAATTCCAATCCCACACCAATATGGTTGATTCTTAATTTCTCTTAATAATAATAATCTTTCTTATTGTTAAAAGTAGGCATACATTAACACTGCAATGAAGTTGCTGTGAAAAGCCCCTATTCGCCACACTCCGCACTGTTCGTGTACACAGAGAGAGAATTCAGAATGTCCAATTCACCTAACACTTCTTTCGGGACTTGCGAGAGGAAACGGGAGCACCCGGAGGAAACCCACGCAGACATGGGAAGCACGTGCAGACTCCACACAGTGACCCAAACCGGGAATTGAACCTGGGACCCTGGCGCTGTGAAGCAACAGTGCTAACCACTGTGCTACCGTGCCGCTTATAGGTCACTTTGAAGTGACTTAGCAGACCACTGCATTCAGGAAAACTATGAATGGGTAATAAATGACATCTTTGCCAGTGATGCAGAAATCCCAAGAATTAATTAAAATTAAAAATAGTTGGACAGGTTATCTTTAGAATGTTTAGGTTTTACACTGATTATAACATGCACCTTTTAAACTTAGCCAGAGAAAACAGCCACAAAACTGTCCTGTGGCTATGAAAGTTTGATTGGAAGCCAGGCAATATAAATAAAAACCAAAAGTGCTGGAAATGTTCAGCAGGTCAGAGTGATAGAGGCTACAGAACAGAAAAGACCCTTCAGCCCATCATGTGTGCACCAGTCAAAAACAACCACCTAACTATCTAACCCATTTTCCGACACAGCCTTGTATGCCTTGGCATCGCAAGTGCACACCTAAATATTTCTTAAATGTTAGGAGGGTCTCTGCCTCTACCATCCTTTCAGACAGTGAGTTCCAGACTCACACCACCCTCTGGCCCAAAAGGGTCTTCCTCACATCCCCATTATAACCTCCTGTCCCTTACTTTAAATCTATGCCCCTGGTCATTGATTCCTCCACCAAGGGGAAAAGTTTCTTCCTGTCTACTCTATCTATGTCCCTATAATTCCTTAACTTTCTAAATTCTAAGAAATACAACGCTAGTTTGTGTAAGCTCTCTTGTAGTTTTTACCATTCACTTAATCTATTAAAATCTCTTTTTAATTTTATGTTTTTGTTTGCAATGCTTATCTTTGTATCATCAGTTAACTTTGATATGTGGCTTTCTATTCTACCATCTAAGTTGTTAATAAATATGTGCAATTGTTCATGCCACAACACATCCTTGTGCTGAGTAGAGAAATGACTAACATTGTGCCATGAAGCATGATGGTAAAAGAGGCTAATAGACTTGTGTGTGAAGACTGCAACTCAGCAAAATTAGTTTTGTGGGAAACAGAACAACATTTTGTGTCCGGGCTTTTCACTGATAACACTTCATGTTGAAACAGAGAAAACAAGCCTCTCAAGGATGAATGATGCCTATGTGCAAAAGGAATGTTTATAACTAAGAACTAAAAACCTTACAAAAAGAAGAGGCTTCCAAGATTTCAGCAGCAATAACCTTGGGATCAACATTCGCAAGATGAGACACCGAGTTTGAAAATTTAGAGCAGCGCACACCCTCTAGAGCAGCCTGGCCAGTTCTCTCGGTTACACCACCCTGGGCCAGTGCACAGTCAATTCCAGCCCCACAGGTCTGCGCTCAGTCCCAAGTGAATTAACCAATAATTTGTATGTTTTCCGGAGTCTTTGACTGCTCCAATGACTTGCTGGTACCAGATTTGTAAGTAAAACATAAAAAAAACTTTATAACTGGAGAAGAGATAAACATATCATGGTAATAATAGAACAATGGTCTGCTAATGTAACTATTCCCCGAACACCATCCCACTCTCCACCCACGCATACACAAGACAGACATACAGTGGGGTAGGGAAGGATCAAAATAATGGGGATTAAACTGGGAATGAGAGATTTGAGTATCTTCGCTGCTGAGGTTGAGGTCTTTGTGGACAATGATCTTCTCAGGAAACAAAGTGTTGAAACCACTAGATGGGTTGGAACTTCTAGCTAGAACCTTCATCAGGCTGTAAGGGTTCCTCTTGGGAGTCACCTTTACTTCTTCTGACCTGGGCTTTCACACAGAAGATTCCCCTCGGGTATGTGCAATTCTAACTTGCATCCATCAGATGGACTACCTGCCTCACTGAGTCAAATCTAAAGTTCTCAACATGAGAGTTTAAAATTGATTTTCAAAGAACCCTTCTGCCTGCAGGTGGCACTGGACTGGATTCTCATCCAAGTTATACTGAACCTTCAGGAAGAATCCCTCAGGTGGACAGAATTCAGAGTTCTGGCTTCACAGTTGTCTGATCAGAATCAAAATTATTGCTGACCAACAGCTCCCAGGTTGTGCAGATAGAGGAAGGTATTTTGTCCCTAGTCATCAAATGAGAGAGAGATCTGATTTAGCTTCCCAGCCTCTTGATCAAGAGTAGAACTTTCACAGGCAGAGAGCTGCTAGTGATTCAAACTTGCTTCTTGCTGCTCTTGAGATCTAAGCAGAACTGAAATAAGATGAAGACTGTTCTTCCAGAATCTTCTGAAGGCTCCACCAATCAACATCAAGAGCAGGATATGCCCCAGAATTTCAGAAGAGCTTATTGGCAGCTAGCCAAGTTCATTTGACCCTGCCACATAGCACACTGCATCAAGGACCAGTTCAAATAGCATATTAAACCAGGGGTGTTTCAGTTTAAAAACCAAAGTCAGCAATTGAAGTAGCCAGCAGAACTGAAGTTAAAAAGGGAAACAAAGGTCAGACAAGGATTTAAAAGAGGTTCCTTGCATCTCTAACAAGTAGTATTTTGAGTTCAAGTTGTGAGCCTTGAAACCAATGTAACTGTTCAAATAAGCACATAATTAAAGTCTTAGTGAGTTAAATAAAGCTTGAATTGAGTAGAATCTACATTATGACTGAATTGTCTTTTTCGTCAGTTGAAGCCAGTAAAGGGCAGCAACATTTTGGTACCTCAGATGGGACAGTTCAGAGCAGTCGGTTTAGTCCAGCGTTAACATCTCAGTAACTCAGCCTGAGCCTGAATTAAGAGGACAGTGAGCCCCATGTGATAGCCAGAATTAATTGACTGAGGGAGCATAAAGCAAAGGACTGGGTAGCTGATTAGTTCTGAGGGTGTGTTCAAACCACCGACATTGCAGACACATTGTTAGTGCAGAAGATTAGTGATTAACGGTTAATAGGCAAAGCTAGCCTCCAGTAATAATAATAATCTTTATTGTCAGAAGTAGGCTTACATTAACAATGCAATGAAGTTACTGTGAAAATCCCCTAGTCGCGACTCTCCGACGCCTGTTCGGGTACACTGAGGGAGAATTCAGAATGTCCAATTCACCTAACGAGCACGTCTTTTCGGACTTGTGGGAGGAAACCGGAGCATCTGGAGGAAACAGTCACCTGAAACACCACCGTAAGCTCCAATTGTATGGAGCAGTTCGGAGTAGGTTTTAAACTCCAGACAACAAATGCTTACAGGAATCAGTGTAATTGACCAGTTTGAAGCCTTTCTGTTTGAAGCGTTTGATGATTTCACCGACAATCCCTCTCTGGACACCATCCAGCTTCATCGCAATGTTGGTTTGTTCCTTGTTCCCAGACATTGTTTCTGTTTCTCTGGATCTCGCAGCCACGGGAAAAAGAAAATCAGCCTTGAGGGGTGTTCAGCAAACCTCAAGTGTTTAGACAAGAGACCGGATGGGACGCTAGCAACAAAGGTATCTGGAAATTAGTTTACAAGGATTAAGGAGAGACACTTTCTTCTCTTCCTCTCCACCAGATCGGTGTGCAATCCAAAAAAAACGGTCAATTACTGTTTTGATTCACTGAGTCCTGAGAAATGGCTGAGTCTCGGCTAGAATGGGAAAAGGTATCTAAACCATAAATGCCCAAATCAATAGACAGTTTGGGGAAAGAATTAAAGGGTCTGGGACCTGTCAGACAGCGATAGTGGGAAGAAGCCCATTCAGCATTAAGAAAACACGTGTCTAATGCGAGACAGCCACAGCAATACGTAGTTGCATGTGAGAATTAAGTGATAAAGAAATGGAGATAGAAAATTTGAGACCTGAATTGGAATCTGCGAAATCAGATTTATCGATATCACAGTATACATTACTTACAGAGGTGCAAAAGAATCAGGTGAATTTGGTCCATATGAACCAATTCCAAATGGAAACTGAGAAAGCTTATCTGGAAAGGGAGCGAGCTGTTAATGAACGAAGCCCAGTTCAGATGGAAGTTGAGGAATTAAATGAGAGATGTGCTGATTTATAAGCAACCGTAAAAGTGTTGCATCAAACGAGTAAAATTTCCCAACATCAAAGCACTGCCATTTGAGATGTCAGCATGAGATAGATAAGTTGAAGTCACAACTCCAGATCCAGAGGGGTCTGATGTACAGCTTTGGAGTTGTAGAATCAAAGAATATGGAGGAAGGTGAGGTAGATTGGGGTGAACTGGATGTAGCCGCACAAGAATACAGCAATCGGGAGGAAATTGAGTGGCCTGACCCTCCTCTTTCGTCTGAATTTTGTAGCTCCATTCCCTTCCCTCCAATTCCTATGAACCCCATTACAACAACACAGACCAGGGGCATAGAGTACGATATGTCACATACAGTGCCCAGTTATCAGAAATAGGAAAAAAGATCCTGATATATGAACAGGCTGCAGATCCTCATGAGTTCTTTAATTACGCCCATCAACAGGGGTTCTTCACAGTTTGGATGTGGATGAGGAGGGGAACTCTTGTTGATGTGTTTAGGTTCAGCTGTTCACTCAGCCTTACCAGACCCTCAGAACATAGGAGGGGGAACACTCAAGGAAATGAAAACAGCAATACTAACAGCTGTGGGATACAGTCGAGGGGACGCGGTAGAAGGTTTGAATAGGTGCAGGCAAAGGAAAGACGAATATCCCAAGTCCTTTGCTAACCACCTGTGAACACATTTTAATGAGGTATACGGACCAGTTTTAATCGACAAAATCTAGGTGTGTTGATTCCCCGATGGACTGGATCTTTATCACATTCTACTGAAGAAGGAAAGAAGGCGTGCTAAACCATTGACAGGACCACCCCCACCTGCACAGAACAGTCGGTATTGAGGCGCCTAACACAGGTGTGGAATAAGGAGATTACGGAAATAGGGAAGATAAAACAGACCGGGGGAGATGTACCTGTGAAATCACCAGTCATTGGATTGGTTTATGGTCAAGGTACAGTGAAAAGTATTTTTCTGCACGCAGCTCAAACAGATCATTTAGTGCATGAAAAGAAAATAGGTAATATTCCGGGTTGCAACGATGCGGAGCTAAGCCGCGCGATTCGGCAGCTCCCGCGAAGACGGACTTTTGGGCCCGCGAACGGAGCCCCAACGGCACTTTTTAAAAACCCAACCCGTGGGGAAGGAAGGAGAAAGGTCCCCTACTAACCTGCATGGACCGGACCCGCAGCGAAACGGCGAAAAAAGCAGCCCTGGAGTAGCGGGAGAAGAAGGGAAAAAAGCAAAATGGCGGCGCCCACGGACAAAGAGGAGATGCAAGAGTTCATCAAGTGCTGCTTCGAGGAGCTGCACAAGGAGATGATGGCGCCTATCCTGGCAATGATTGAAAGACTTGGAGCAACCCAGAAAGCCCAAGAGGTGAAGATCCAGGAAAAAGTGAGTGAGAACGACGACGAGCTCGTGGGCCTGACGGAGAGAGTGGAGCGGCACGAGGCGCTGCACAAGACGTGGGCGGGAAGACTCGAAGACCTGGAGAACAGGTCAAGGAGAAACAATTTGAGGATCCTGGGTCTCCCAGAAGGAGTGGAGGGGGCCCATGCCGCGGCATATGCGGGCACAATGATCGGGACGCTGATGGGTGCGGAGGCCCCCCCGGGATTGCTGGAGCTGGATGGGATGCACCGAGTGCTAGCGAGGAAGCCCAAGGCAAATGAGCCGCCAAGGGCGATGGTGGTGAGATTTCACCGGTTTACGGACAGAGAGAGGGTCCTGAAATGGGCCAAGAAGGAACGGAGCAGCAAGTGGGACAATGCGGAGATCAGAATATACCCAGACTGGAGCGCGGAGGTCGCTAAGCGGAGAACAGATTTCAACCGGGCCAAAGCGGTGCTGCATCGGAAAGGAGTGAAATTTGGAATGTTGCAGCCAGCGCGACTGTGGGTTACATATAATGGCCAACACCACTACTTCGAAACGCCCGAAGAGGCGTGGACCTTTATACTAGCTGAAAAATTGGACTCTAATTGAGGGTTTGTGTGGGAGGGGGGTGTTTGAGGGTTGAAGTATGATGGTTGTTGTACATAGGGGGTCAACCACACGCAGGAAATGTTATATGGGATGGGGGAGAGGGACAAGGCCGCGACAGGAGCTGCGCCATGGAGGGCGGGGCAGGCTTTGGAAAGCGCGTGGTTTTCTTTCCCGCGCGCGGCAAGAAAGGCGGGAAGGGGAACGAAGGAATGTACATTGATTGGGAGATTCCCACACGGGGGGGTCAAAGGGATGGCGGGGGAAGCCGGGGTCAGCAGGTGTTAGCTGACTTACGGGAGGGATATGGAGGGAGCAAAAAAGCTAGACGGGGATCTAGCGGGGTGGGGTGGGGGGGGGGGGAAGAGGAGGGGGGAAAGGGTTGCCGCTGCACTGGCCGAAAGAGAACGGGACACAGAAGAGGTGGCTGGGACGGGGGTCCCCCGGCTGGGGGACTGGAGAGTGAGGGAGGCACGGACAAGGGACTGGCCCAGAAAAGGAGATGGCTAGTCGGCGGGGGGGGGGGGGGGGGGGGGAAGAGTCCCTCCAATCCGGCTGATAACGTGGAACGCGAGGGGCCTGAATGGGCCGGTGAAGCGGGCTCGAGTGTTCGCGCACTTGAAGGGACTGAAGGCAGACGTGGCAATGCTCGAAGAGACACACCTGAAGGTGGCGGACCAGGTCAGGTTAAGAAAGGGATGGGTAGGACAGGTATTTCACTCGGGATTGGACGCGAAAAATAGAGGGGTGGCAATTCTCGTGGGAAAGCATGTGTCATTTGAGGCCAAGACTATTGTAGCGGATAATGGAGGGAGATATGTGATGGTGAGTGGTAGGTTGCAAGGGACGTGGGTGGTGTTGGTAAATGTATACGCCTCGAAATGGGATGATGCTGGATTTATGAAGCGCATGTTGGGGCGCATTCCGGACCTGGAGGTAGGAGGACTGATAATGGGAGGGGACTTCAATACAGTGCTGGACCCAGCACTGGACCACTCCAGATCAAGGACGGGAAGGAGACCGGCGGCGGCCAAGGTGCTCAGGGGTTTTATGGATCAGATGGGGGGAGTGGACCCATGGAGGTTTGCAAGACCGCAGGCCAGGGAATTTTCTTTTTTCTACCACGTACATAAGGCTTACTCCCGGATAGATTTCTTTGTTCTGGGCAGGGCGCTCATCCCGAGAGTGGAGGGGACGGAGTATTCGGCCATAGCCGTTTCGGATCATGCCCCGCACTGGGTGGAACTGGAGCTGGGAGAGGAGAGGGACCAACGCCCGCTGTGGCGGCTGGATTTGGGACTGCTGGCAGATGAGGTGGTGTGTGGGAAGGTGAGGGGGTGTATTGAAAGGTACTTAGAGGCCAACGACAACGGGGAGATGCGAGTGGGGGTGGTATGGGAGGCGTTGAAGGCGGTGATCAGGGGAGAGCTGATCTCCATCAGGGCTCATAGGGAGAAGACAGAGGGAATGGAAAGGGAGAGATTAGTGGGGGAGATCTTGCGAGTGGACAGGAGATGCGCAGAGGCTCCGGAGGAAAGATTACTTGGGGAAAGGTGACGGCTCCAGACGGAGTTTGACCTGCTGACCACGGGCAAGGCGGAGGCACAGTGGAGGAAGGCGCAAGGGGTGACCTACGAGTACGGGGAAAAGGCTAGTCGGATGCGGGCGCACCAGCTCCGTAAGAGGGTGGCAGCGAGGGAAATAGGGGGAATCAAAGATGGAAGGGGAGCCACGGTTCGAAGTGCAACAAAAATAAATAAGGTATTCAAGGCCTTCTATGAAGAGCTGTACAGATCCCAGCCCCCGGGGGGGGAAGGGGGGATGAGGCGATTCCTGGACCAGCTGGGGTTCCCGAGGGTGGGGGAGCAGGAGGCGGTTGGTTTGGGGGCACCAACTGGGTTGGAGGAGTTGAGTAAGGGTTTGGGGAGCATGCAGGGGGGGGGGGGGAAGGCCCCGGGGCCGGACGGGTTCCCGGTGGAGTTCTATAGAAAATATGTGGACCTGCTGGCCCCGCTACTAGTGAGGACCTTCAACGAGGCAAGAGAGGAGGGAACCCTGCCCCAGACAATGTCGGAGGCGACAATCTCCTTGATTCTAAAGCGAGACAAGGATCCACTGCAATGTGGATCGTACAGGCCGATTTCGCTCCTTAATGTGGATGCTAAGCTATTGGCGAAAGTACTGGCCACTAGGATTGAGTACTGTGTCCCGGGGGTGATTCACGAGGACCAAACGGGATTCGTAAAGGGCAGGCAGTTAAATACCAATGTGCGGCAGCTCTTAAACGTGATAATGATGACATCGGAGGAGGGAGAGGCGGAGATAGTGGCAGGTATGGATGCGGAAAAAGCCTTTGACTGAGTAGAGTGGGAGTACCTCTGGGAGGTTTTGCGCAGGTTTGGGTTCGGGGGAGGGTATATTAGATGGGTTAAGCTCCTTTACAGCACCCCGGTGGCGAGTGTAGTGACGAACCGGCGGAGGTCGGAGTACTTTCGGCTGTACCGAGGGACGAGGCAGGGGTGCCCCCTGTCCCCCCTGTTGTTTGCATTGGCCATATCACTTAGGGAGTCTAAGAAATGAAGGGGGATAGTCCGCGGGGGAGAGGAGCATCGGGTATCGCTATATGCGGATGACCTGCTGCTATACGTGGTGGACCCAATGGAGGGGATGGTGGAGGTCATGCAGACTCTGAAGGAGTTTGGAGAGTTCTCGGGCTACAAGCTTAATGTAGAGAAGAGTGAGCTTTTTGTATTACAGGCAGGGGACCAAGAAAGGGATAGGGGAACTGCCGCTGAGGAGGGCGGAGAGGAGTTTTCGGTATCTGGGGATCCAGATAGCCAGACGTTGGGGGGCCCTACATAAACTGAATTTGACGAGGGTGGTGGAGCAAATGGAGGAGGATTCTAAAAGATGGGACATGCTCCCGCTCTCGCTGGCGGGTAGGGTGCAGTCGGTCAAAATGGTGGTCCTTCCGAGGTTTTTGTTCGTGTTTCAGTGCCTCCCCATCGTGATCACCAAGGGCTTTTTCAAGAGAGTAGGTAGGAGTATTATGGGGTATGTGTGGGCAAATAAGACCCCGAGGGTTAGGAGAGGGTTCTTGGAACGCAGCAGGGACCGAGGAGGGTTGGCTTTGCCAAACCTAGGGAGTTACTACTGGGCAGCAAACGTGGCGATGATCCGCAAGTGGGTCATGGAGGGAGAGGGGGTGGCATGGAAGAGGATGGAGATGGCGTCCTGTAAAGGAACGGGCCTGGGGGCATTGGTAACGGCACCGCTGCCGCTCTCGCCGACAAAAAGGGGCAGCACGGTAGCCTTGTGGATAACACAATTGCTTCACAGCTCCAGGGTCCCAGGTTTGATTCCAGCTTGGGTCACTGTCTGCGGAGTCTGCACATCCTCCCCGTGTGTGCGTGGGTTTCCTCCGGGTGCTCCGGTTTCCTCCCACAGTCCAAAGATGTGCAGGTTAGGTGGATTGGCCATGATAAATTGCCCTTAGTGTCCAAAATTGCCCTTAGTGTTGGGTGGGGTTACTGGGTTATGGGGATAGGGTGGCGGTGTTGGCCTTGGGTAGGGTGCTCTTTCCAAGAGCCGGTGCAGACTCGATTGGCCGAATGGCCTCCTTCTGCACTGTAAATTCTATGAAATTCTATGAAAATACACCACAAGCCTGGTGGTGGCGGCAACACTAAGGATCTGGGGCCAGTGGAGAAGGCACAGGGGTGCAATGGGAGCATCGGTGTGGTCCCCGATCAGGGGTAACCACCGGTTTGTCCCGGGGAAGATGGACGGGGGGTTTCAAGGCTGGCATCGGGCGGGGATAAGAAGAATGGGGGACCTGTTCATTGACGGGACATTTGCGAGCCTAGGGGCACTGGAGGAGAAATTTGAGTTACCCTCGGGAAATGCATTTAGATATATGCAGGTGAGGGCTTTTGTGAGGCGACAGGTGAGGGAATTTCCGTTGCTCCCGGCACAAGAAGTTCAAGATAGGGTGATCCCGGGGGTATGGGTCGGGGAGGGCAAGGTGTCGGAAATATACCAAGAGATGAAAGAAGAGGGGGAAGCGCTAGTAGAAGAATTGAAAGGTAAATGGGAGGAGGAGATTGTGGAAGGGCTATGGGCTGATGCCCTGGGTAGGGTCAATACCTCCTCCTAGTGTGCCAGGCTCAGTCTGATACAATTTAAGGTGGTTCACAGAGCTCATTTGACGAGGGCGAGGCTGAGTAGGTTCTTTGGGGTAGAGGATAGATGTGAAAGATGTTCAGGGAGCCCGGCGAACCATGTCCATATGTTTTGGTCATGCCCGGCATTGGAAGGGTTCTGGAGAGGTGTGGCGGGAGTAATATCCCAGGTGGTGAAAGTCCGGGTCAAGCCAAGCTGGGGACTAGCAATATTTGGAGTAGTGGATGAGCCGGGAGTGCAGGAGGCGAAAGAGGCCGGAATTCTGGCCTTTGCGTCCCTAGTAGTCCGGCGAAGGGTCTTGCTATTGTGGAAGGAGGCGAAGCCCCCCAGCCTGGAGGCCTGGATTAATGACATGGCGGGGTTCATAAAATTGGAGAGAATTAAGTTTGCTTTGAGAGGGTCTGCACAGAGGGGTTTTACAGGCGGTGGCAACCGTTCCTAGAATATCTCGCGGAGCGTTAGAAGAAGGTCGGTCAGCAGCAGCAGCAACCCTGGGGGGGGGGGGAAACGAGAGATTGTTTGAGGGGATGGACGAGCGGGAGATGGCATGGAGGATGGGGAGAAACGGTACGTGCGGCCAAGAGCCAGTGTATAAAGCTATGTAAATATACCATCTTGCCATGTATGTATATATCTTGCTCAGGGAGATTTTGCGTTATTTTGTTACGGGGGGGGGGGGGGGGGGGGGGGGGGGGGTTATTGTTTGTAAGGGGAAAAAATTGTGTTGTTAAAAAACCTTAATAAAAAATATTTTTTTAAAAAAGAAGAAAATAGGTAATAGGGCAACACAAGGTACACAATGTAAATACGTAGACATCGGGTGAAGTGTACAACAGTAGTATTAATCAGATCAGTCCATAAGAGGGTCGTTTAGGGGTCTGGTAACCGCGGGGAAGAAGCTGTTTTTGAGTCTGTTCATGTGTAACCCGGGTGGGAAGGGTCTTTGATTAGGCTGCCCTGCTTCCCGCTTTCCCAAGGCAGCGGGAGGTGTAGACAGTCAATGGCTGGGAGGCGGGTTTGTGTGATGGACTGGGTGGTGTTCATGACTCTCTGAAGTTTCTTGAGGCCTTGGGTCAAGCAGTTACCATACCAGGCTGTGATGCAGCCAGATAGGATGCTTTCTGTGGTGCACTTGTAAAAGTTGGTAAGTGTCACTGTGGACATGCCATAGAGTATGTGCCCCTTATCTGTGCTCCCTGGGCTGGATTCTCCAATTTGGAGACTATGTCCCCACATCACATGGGAATGGCAGGAAAACTGGCGCAAAACAGCCACCGATTCCCCGCTTTGCTGGGGGCTAGCAGGAAGGCAGACGAGAGCATCCAGCTTTATCTGCCGATACAGCCCGGAGAATTGCGGGGTCCATGGCCAAGCATGCGCACGGCGGTGGCCTGCTGCAGCCGCGCCGTGCTTCATGGCGGATGCCGCTTGCGGACCCGGCCCATGAAATAGACCCCCCCTTCAGCCGGCCCGTGCGCCCCAACCACCCCACCACAGTGCCCCCAGCCCCGAATTTGTCCATCCCTGCCCTCCTTGACTGTGGCGGCGCTGGACTGAGTCCGCAGCTGCCACGCCAAGTTCACGGCAGATGAGACCACACATGTCCCACAGGTGCAAAGATTTTCAAACTACAGGAGCTGTGCAGGGACCACGATTGCAAACAGGCTGCTGCTAAATTCTACTGTTAAATATAGCGGCAGTTCCTTTTACTTCTACTTTTGCTTTTTTCTAGCGGATCCATCAAAGAACAGGTTCAAAGATTTTCAACCTACAGGAGCTGTGCAGGGACCATGATCGCAAACAGGCTGCTGCTAAATTCTACTGTCTCCTGATGCTCAAGAAACAGTTGGTGCTTGAACTCCACCAAAATGAACCCTATACTGACATCATTGCAACCCCAGGAGCAACATTTTACCTCTGAGTACAAATTGTTTTCCTTTTGCCTCTTTAACATAGCCTTCAGGATTACAAGAAGTATTTTTATACCTTCTGATATTACATTAGAACTTATGATTCAGATAATGATAACCATTCCTCAAATCACAAATGTCTCAAAATAATTTTTTAAAAACATTTCTGACCTGAAATACCACAGTCCTCCTATGGTAAAGGAAGAGTTCATCTAAGGATAAAGTTAAAGGGAGAGTTCCTCCCAGAGGGTTTAACACTTGCAAGTAAATTAAAGCACATTGACCAATCCAAAAGCAATTCTCAGAATTAGTTGGACTCTGCAAAGAAAAGGTTCCCAGCTGCGATCTACTTAAGTAGTTGTCAACATTGTCCCTTAATTACTTGAACATTGCTTAACCTGTGAAGAGAATTCAAAGAGCATTGAACAAAGGTCAGCCTGAAGTGTAATAGCAGTACCAGGCATTACTTAACACTGATTAGATAGTGAGGTTAGCAGATCGTCAAGATAGGTACTTTGATCTATTTGTCCTGTACCTCTACTCACTATGTTTAGCCCCGCTAAGTTAACTTACTAGGGAAGATTCTCCTTGTCCTGTGTCTGGAGATATTGAACTGAGCTCAGACAATACAGGAAAAGAGCAGGGAGGAGTGCACAGCCCTAAGAGCACCCATCCAGTTTCCAGTATTCACATCACCTAAGTGAACCAATAGTTGAGTCAAGAATACCCTTAAAAATCTATGGTTGTTGATGTACTTGTTTATCTTGGTCTATGTCCTCATTCTATCAATTTGTCTGTCCCATTATCATTGGGAGTGTTCAGAAATATATACATTTCTTTATAATTAGAATAATTTCAACATAAAACATTATTTTAAGGTTTTTGTTTTAAAGTTTTACGTTTGCACTGTTTTTGTACTTAATAGCAGTTCTATTTTTGCAAATAGCTTGATTTGCTTCACTTTGTTTTTGTACTTGCTACAATTATTCCTCATGGCTGTATTAACTTTGAAGGCAGGCAATTTGTTTTTTGGTTAACAATAATTGCCACAAAATAATCTGTACTTGCTTCTGTTGCTCAATAGGGAGTGTTTTCTTTGTGGTCTTTGGAACTATGGTTTTTGGCTGCGATATTTAACCTCTGTACGTAAATAAACAATGTTTGCTGGTGTTTGCAAACACTGGGCTGGCAGAGTAGTTTATTATGTTGCTGCATTAATTATAGAAATTAGCTTGATAAGAGGCCAAGAAATATGCTTCGATCTGGCTGAGAAATTGGATTTAAATATTCACTCCACCACATGTACGCCCAAATATCCAAACACGAAAGTAGTAGAAGATCATTAGGTCTAACAAGGTTGTTCCAATTCAGGCTACTTCCCAATATTTGTGCCCACCACAAAAGCCAGCTTCCTATGAGCTACACCTTGACCTTTTGGGTAAAGAAACATTGAACATCGCACCAAAACAGCATACTGAGGATATTAGAAATCTGACAAAAACAGAAAATGCTGGAAATACTCAGCAGGTCTGGCAAGCTCTGTAGATAGAGAAACAGTTATTGCTCCAAGTTCCTCATACTGTGTGTGACCTGAATTAGCAGAGATTTCACCGCATTTTATGAGCTCTTCGAATCATTGGATAAAATACCTGCTAAAAGACCATGGGCTGGATTTTCCGTTCCGGCACGCCTGGAATGCGTTCTCTGATGGGACGGAGAATCGGGTGTCAGGGCAATATCAGGGTTGGCATCCCGATGCTCTGACCCACCGCTGGTGGCGTGAACAGGTTCCATGCCGCACGTCAGCGGGAGCATCTAAATAAATGCAAATGGGTCATAATGATCCATTGACATCTATTTAGCGGGCCCTATGCTACGCCCTCCGTAATTCTCCAATCCCTGCGGCCAGGAATCATGTGGGCGCAGTTCACTTATGATCTCTACAACCGTGGCCCTGGTGTGGTGGGCCAGGGGGGGCAATCGTGGCACCACGCCAGGGCAATGGTGGTAGAGACTATCCGAGGCCCAACCCTCCCGAACCACAACGCACAGCAGCCACATCCCAGGATTGCCTGGGTGCCCCCAAGTACAGGGGTGACCTGATCTGTTGCCCCCCCCCCCCCCCCACACCCCCGGGACTCCTGTGATAGGGAGATCACCCACAGGAACCCCTGTGATAGGGAGAACCCACAAGGACCTCTGTGATAGGGAGATCCCCGCAGGGACCCCTGTAACAAGGAACTCCCCACAGGGAATGATGTATTGGGGTACCCTCCCCCCCCCCCCAACAGGGCTGATATAATAGGGGGACCTCCAGGGGGAATCCCCCCCCACACACACACAGAAACCCCTTGCCTAAAGGAACCCCCTCCACAGACCGACCCCACACACAGACCCCTCCCCTCCAGAAAAGGGGCCACTGCCAATACAGGAGCAATGGGATGCATGATAGCTGTAATACTTAACTTGAAGCTACACATGTCCATTATTCAAAGGAGAGCAGTTCTGCCTGCATCTGGTTCCCACAGATCCACTATCTGTAGGCCATTCATAGCTTTCAAATAGTGATCTGTGATTGACAGCTGGTAAAAACCATCTGCAGCTTTTATCTATTCACAACTCTTCATACTTCAGTGGCCTAAGTAGTGAAACCCCAATGTTTGTAAACATTTGACCATATCGAAGAGATGTAAGTGCACTAAGTGCATTCTAATCACCCAAGCGGTGATTTCACTGCACTTACCTCTATGGACATTAGGAGGTCCCCCAATTACAGGGATCTCTGGGGGGGGGGTTCAGGTTGGAACCCCTTCAGACTCTGGCTGAATATCTTCAAATAGCTGCTTTAATTAGGTTGTTCCAGCCTCTGCCTTGTCTTATAAGACTTCTCTGCTTTAAAATATTATTGCTCTTTATTTTTACTTATCCTACTTGAAAAGAATTGTGGACTCAGAGTCAGGCTGGTCAGCTCCTCTCCCTCTCAAAGCTTCTCAAGACTCACTGCCTCTGTCTTTCTGAGCTCCACACAGCAATGACATCATTGGGCAGCATGGTAGCACAGTGGTTAGCACTGTTGCTTCACAGTCCCAGGTTCGATTCCCGGCTTAGGTCATTGTCTGTCTGGAGTCTGCATGTTCTCCCCGTGTCTGCGTGGTTTTCCTCCGGGTGCTCCGGTTTCCCCCCACAAGTCCCGAAAGATGTGCTGTTAGGTAATTTGGACGTTCTGAATTCTCCCTCTGTGTACCCGAACAGGCACCGTAATGTGGCGACTGGGGGCTTTTCACAGTGGCTTCATTACAGTGTTAACGTGAGCCGACTTGTGATAATAAAGATTATTATTATTGTTATCTCCCCAAGCAGGAAAAGACTGAAGGCGGCAAAAGCACATTAACTCCCCAGGGACCTCCCCCAGTAAAACCACAGTCCATTAGCCTAGACTGAAAAACACATTGGGTGGGATTCTCTCAGCCCACGCCAGGTCGGAGAACCGCCGGGCCGGGCACGAATCGCACGACGACGCCGGTCCACCGATTCTCTCCCCCCCTCGGCAATTCTCCGCCCTCAATGGGCCAAGTGGCCGCAAGGGTGCCGTCCACATGTGGTCTTACCCAACGGGACCTCAGCGTGCATCCTTTCAGGGGCGGCCTGGTGGGGGGGAAGGGGGGGTTCAACACTGGGGGGGGGGGGGCCTCCGCTGTGGCCTGGCCCGCAATCGGCCCTGTAGCCCTATGCCATGTTGCGTCGGGGCCAACGCGGAGAAGGAAGCCCACGTGCAATCATGCTGTTCGCAGCGCACATGCGCAGACCTGCAGCGCCCATTTGTGGCCGGTATCGGCAGCTGGAGCGGCGTGGGTCGCTCCAGTGCCGTGCTGGCCTCCTGTCGGGCTCGAAATAGCTGGTCCTGGGAGCCCGTTGACACCGTCGTAAAACACGACGGCGTTTACGACGGCATCAACACTTAGCCTCAGGATCAGAGAATCCCGCCCATTCTTTCAGCAATTTCACCTTCTGGTTTCTAGAAGCAAAACAAAATCTTTTTTAAAAACACACTATACCCCAGGCTTTTAACCCTTAAATTGTCCAAAGCTTCGAATCCAATCTTCTTAAAGTCTTCCAATCGTCACAAGTGGAGACCATTATTTTTATTGCAGGAAACAGGAGAGTATTCCTAATGCACAGAGGTATAGGTTCCAGTTACAACTGGAGTGTAATATTTTTTTTATTTAAATAATTTTTATTAAAGTTTTCACAAAATATCAACAACAAAATGTAAAAGGAACCCAATAGAATTAAATACAAAACAAAACAACCCAGTGCCCCCCTCCCCCTATACATAAATAATATATTAACACCCGCCGAAACACATAGCAAATATATACACCCCCTCAGATCCCCCAGTATAGACAAACAAAAATAAATTAAAATAAAATAAAATAGAACCCCCCCCCCCCGCCCGGGTTGCTGCTGCTGCTGACGATTGTCTACCGTTCTGCCAGGAAGTCCAAGAACGGTTGCCACCGCCTGAAGAACCCTTGCACCGATCCCCTTAAGGCAAATTTCACCCTCTCCAATTTAATAAACCCCGCCATATCGTTGATCTACAATTCCACGCTTGGGGGCCACGCATCCTTCCACTGAAGAAGAATCGTTTGCCGGGCTACCAGGGACGCAAAGGCCAGAAAACCGGCCTCTTTCGCCTCCTGCACTCCCGGCTCCTCTGCAACCCCAAATATTGCGAGCCCCCAGCCCGGTTTGACCCTGGATCCTACCACCCACGACAGTGTCCTCGCTACGCCCTTCCAAAATTCCTCCATCGCTGGGCATGCCCAGAACATATGGGTGTGGTTTGCTGGGCTCCCTGAGCACCTAACACACCTGTCCTCACCCCCAAAAAACTGGCTCATCCTTGTCCCAGTCATGTGTGCCCTGTGCAACACCTTAAACTATTGATTGGTAAGCTCGAGGAAATACTTGTTAGGAAGGAAGATGTGTTGGGCATTTTGAAAAACTTGAGGATAGACAAGTCCCCCGGGCCTGACGGGATATATCCAAGGATTCTATGGGAAGCAAGAGATGAAATTGCAGAGCCGTTGGCAATTATCTTTTCATTCTCACTGTCAACAGGGGTGGTACCAGGGGATTGGAGAGTGGCGAATGTCGTGCCCCTGTTCAAAAAAGGAACTAGGGATAACCCTGGGAATTACAGGCCAGTTAGTCTTACTTCGGTGGTAGGCAAAGTAATGGAAAGGGTACTGAAGGATAGGATTTCTGAGCATCTGGAAAGACACTGCTTGATTAGGGATAGTCAGCACGGATTTGTGAGGGGTAGGTCTTGCCTAACAAATCTTATTGAATTCTTTGAGGAGGTGACCAAGCATGTGGATGAAGGTAAAGCAGTGGATGTAGTGTACATGGATTTTAGTAAGGCATTTGATAAAGTTCCCCATGGTAGGCTTATGCAGAAAGTAAGGAGGCATGGGATAGTGGGAAATTTGGCCAGTTGGATAACAAACTGGCTAACCGATAGAAGTCAGAGAGTGGTGGTGGATGGCAAATATTCAGCCTGGATCCCAGTTACCAGTGGCGTACCGCAGGGATCAGTTCTGGGTCCTCTGCTGTTTGTGATTTTCATTAATGACTTGGATGAGGGAGTTGAAGGGTGGGTCAGTAAATTTGCAGACGATACAAAGATTGGTGGAGTTGTGGATAGTAAGGAGGGCTGTTGTCGGCTGCAAAGAGACATAGATAGGATGCAGAGCTGGGCTGAGAAGTGGCAGATGGAGTTTAACCCTGAAAAGTGTGAGGTTGTCCATTTTGGAAGGACAAATATGAATGCGGAATACAGGGTTAACGGTAGAGTTCTTGGCAATGTGGAGGAGCAGAGAGATCTTGGGGTCTATGTTCATACATCTTTGAAAGTTGCCACTCAAGTGGATAGAGCTGTGAAGAAGGCCTATGGTGTGCTCGCGTTCATTAACAGAGGGATTGAATTTAAGAGCCGTGAGGTGATGATGCAGCTGTACAAAACTTTGGTAAGGCCACATTTGGAGTACTGTGTACAGTTCTGGTCGCCTCATTTTAGGAAGGATGTGGAAGCTCTGGAAAAGGTGCAAAGAAGATTTACCAGGATGTTGCCTGGAATGGAGAGTAGGTCTTACGAGGAAAGGTTGAGGGTGCTAGGCCTTTTCTCATTAGAGCGGAGAAGGATGAGGGGCGACTTGATAGAGGTTTATAAGATAATCAGGGGAATAGATAGAGTAGACAGTCAGAGACTTTTTCCCCGGGTGGAACACACCATTACAAGGGGACATAAATTTAAGGTGAAAGGTGGAAGATATAGGAGGGATATCAGAGGTAGGTTCTTTACCCAGAGAGTAGTGGGGGCATGGAATGCACTGCCTGTGGAAGTAGTTGAGTCGGAAACATTAGGGACCTTCAAGCAGCTATTGGATAGGTACATGGATTACGGTAAAATGATATAGTGTAGATTTATTTGTTCTTAAGGGCAGCACGGTAGCATTGTGCATAGCACAATTGCTTCACAGCTCCATGGTCCCAGGTTCGATTCCGGATTGGGTCATTGTCTGTGCGGAGTCTGCACGTCCTCCCCGTGTCTGCGTGGGTTTCCTCCGGGTGCTCCGGTTTCCTCCCACAGTCCAAAGATGTGCGGGTTAGGTGAATTGGCCAATGATAAATTGCCCTTAATGTCCAAATTGCCCTTGGTGTTGGGTGGAGGTGTTGAGTTTGGGTAGGGTGCTCTTTCCAAGAGCCGGTGCAAACTCAAAGGGCCGAATGGCCTCCTTCTGCACTGTAAATTCAATGATAATCTATGATTAATCTAGGACAAAGGTTCGGCACAACATCGTGGGCCGAAGGGCCTGTTCTGTGCTGTATTTTCTATGTTCTATGTTCTATGTTCTATATGAGGCTGAGCCTCGCGCATGAAGAGGACGAGTTCACCCTCCCTAGGGCATCTGCCCACGTCCCCTCCTCGATCTCCTCCCCCAACTCCTCCTCCCACTTACCTTTCAGCACCTCCACCGAGGCCGCCTCCTCCTCCTGCATCATCTGGTATGTTGCCGAGATCCGACCCCTCTCCAACCTATGCCCCCGAGAGCACCCTGTCCTGTACCGTGCGTGGCGGCAGCAGTGGGAATTCCACCACTTGCCGCATGGCAAATGCCCTTACCTATAGATACCTAAAGGCGTTTCCCGGGGGAAGCCTGTATTTCTCCTCCAGCTCACCCAAGCTCATCCAGGCTCGGGAACTTCCCATCTACAAACAGGCCCCCAAACCTTCTTATCCCTGCCCTGTATCACACCAAAACCCTCCATCTATTCTCCCTGGGACAAACTGATAGTTCCCCCGTATCGGGGTCCACACCGAGGCCCCCATTTCCCCCCTGTGCTGCCTCCATTGCCTCCAAATTTTGAGGGCAGCCGCCACCACCGGGCTCATGGTATACCTCATTGGAGAGAGCAGCAGCGGCGCCGTTGCCAGCGCCTCCAGACTCGTACCCTCACAAGACGCTGTCTCCAGCCTCTTCCACGCCGCACCTTCCCCATCCATCACCCACTTGCGCACCATCGCCGCATTGGTGGCCCAGTAGTACCCACAGAGGTTGGGCAGCTCCAGCCCCCCCATCCCTACTCCGCTCCAGGAACACCCTTCTCGCCCTCGGAGTCCCTCGCGCCCACACAAACCCCGTTATGCTCCTGTTGACCCGCCTAAAGAAGGCCTTCGGGATGAGAATGGGGAGGCACTGAAACAGGAACAAAAGCCTTGGGAGCACCGTCATCTTGACTGACTGCACCCTACCCGCCAGGGACAGCGGCAACGCGTCCCACCTCTTAAACTCCTCCATTTGCTCCACCAGCCTCGTGAAATTAAGTCGATGCAGGGCCCCCCAGCTCCTGGCCACCTGGACCCCCAAATACCTGAAGCTCCTCTCCGCCCTTTTTAGTGGGAGCTCGCCAATTCCCCTCTCCTGGTCCCCTGGGTGAACCACGAACAACACGCTCTTCCCCATGTTGAGCTTGTACCCTGAGAAATCCCCAAACTCCCTGAAGATCCTCATTACCTCCGGCATTCCCCCCACCGGGTCCGCCACATATAGCAGCAAGTCGTCCGCATAGAGCGACACCTTAAGCTCCTCCCCACCCCGCACCAGCCCCCTCCAGTTCCTCGACTCCCTCAGTGCCATAGCCAGGGGTTCAATCGCCAGCGCGAAGAGCAGGGGGGACAAGGGACACCCCTGCCTCGGTCCCTCGATGCAACCGAAAGTACTCAGACCTCTTGTTCGTGGCCACATTCGCCATCGGGACCTCGTACAACAGCCTAACCCACCTGACGAACCCCTCCCCAAACCCAAACCTCTTCAGCACCTCCCACAAGTACCCCCACTCTACCCTATCGAAGGCCTTCTCAGCGTCCATCGCCGCCACTATCTCCACCTCCCCCTCCCTCGCCGGCATCATAATAACGTTCAGGAGCCTCCGCACATTCGCGTTCAACTGCCTCCCCTTCACGAACCCCGTCTGGTCTTCGTGGATGACCTGTGGCACAAAATCCTCAATTCTCGTGGCTAAGACCTTCGCCAGCACCTTGGCATCTACATTTAACAATGAAATCGGCCTGTAAGGCCCACACTGCAGGGGATCCTTGTCCCGCTTCAGGATCAAGGAGATCAGTGCATCGGACATCGTCGGGGGCAAAGCTCCCCTCCCTTGCCTCATTGAAGGTCCTATCCAGCAACGGGCCCAGCAGGTCCACATATTTTTTGTAAAATTCGACCGGGAAACCGTCCGGTCCTGGTGCCTTCCCCGCCTGCATGCTCCCTATCCCTTTGGCCAGCTCCTCCAACCCAATCGGGGCCCCTAATCCCGCCACCAGTCCCTCAACCACCTTCAGGAACTTCAGTTGGTCCAGAAAGCGGCCTATCCCTCCCTCCTACAGTGGGGGCTCGGACCGATACAGTTCCTCATAAAAGTCCCTGAAGACCCCATTGATGCCAACCTCACTCTGCACCACACTCCCTTCCCCCCACCCCCTATCCTTAACTCCCCCAATCTTCCTAGCTGCATCCCGCTTCCGAAGCTGATGCACAGCATCCGACTTGCCTTTTCCCCATATTCATAAATCGCCCCCTGGGCCTTCCTCCACTGCGCCTCCGCCTTCCTGGTGGTCAACAGGTCGAATTCGGCCTGGAGGCCACGCCTCTCCCTCAACAGTCCCTCCTCCAGCACCTCCGCATACCTCCTGTCTACCCTCACCATCTCCCCCACCAGCCTCTCCCTCTTCCTCTGCTCTCTCCTCTCAGGGGCTGGTTTAGCATACTAGGCTAAATCGCTGGCTTTTAAAGCAGACCAAGGCAGGCCAGCAGCACGGTTCAACTCCCATACCAGCCTCCCCGAACAGGCGCCGGAATGTGGCGACTAGGGGCTTTTCACAGTAACTTCATTGAAGCATACTTGTGACAATAAGCGATTTTCATTTTCATTTCTCCTTGTGGGCCCTAATGGAGATCAGCTCTCCCCTAACCACCGCCTTCAGCGCCTCCCAGACCATCCACACTTGGACCTCCCCGTTATCGTTGGCCTCCAGGTATCTCTCTATGCTTCTTCGGACAGCTCGCTCACCTCCTCGTCCGCCAACAGCCCCACCTCCAAGCGCCACAACAGCGCTGGTCCCTCTCCTCCCCCAGCTCTAGGCCTACCCAATGCGGGGCGTGATCTGAAATGGCTATTGCCGAGTACTCGGTATCCTCTACTCTCGCAATCAGCGCCCTGCTCATAACAAAAAAGTCGATCCGGGAATAGGCCTTATGAACGTGCGAGAAGAATGAAAATCCATGGGCAAAACCTTGCAGGTTTAATACCACAGAAGGTCAGGATCTAAGTAATCAAGTAAGCTGTCCCTTTTAGAACAGCCAGTGGCGGACTTACACTTTGTGGGGCTCATCTTCATTTTTGGGCCCCACCCCATGACATCATGACCCCACTGATGTCACTTCTCCCCCAGTGACGTCACATCACTTCTCACCTTGCCCCATGGAACACAAAGGCGCTAGCCACAAATATTCACAATTTTATCACTGCTTAACTACTTTAGTGCTTTTTAGTTTGTAAAAACATGCCGGTATAAATAATTGATTAATTGAAATCCAAGCTTATCTCTTGTCAGAATAACGGTAAAGATGATCAAATATTGTGATGTGTGAGTCGTGAGGCGAGCAAACATGGAACTTGCTGATGAGCAACGAGATGGAAAAATCAGCCGATGCCATCACTGCAGCACAGGCCAGTGCAAGACAGAATGAGCCAGTCCAGTCCAATCAACAAGATGTTTGTGCTACCATTCAGTATATTTCAGGGTCTCATTCAGTTTCAAAAGTTAAATTCTTTACTTGCTCTCACAAAATCAAAGAGGTTTTTGCTGTAAATGTATGTGAGTGGAGTGTCCAGTGAGTCCAAGTCCACGGTGGCATAGTGGTTAGCACTGCTGCCTCACAACGCCAGGAACCGAGGTTCATTTCCAGCCTTGGGTGACTGTGTGGAATTTGCATGTTCTCCCAGTGTCTGCATGGGTTTCCTCTGGGTGCTCGAGTTTCCTCCTACAGCCCAAAGATGTGCAGGTTAGGTGAATTGGCCATGCTAAAATAAAATTGTCTCTTAATGTTCAAAGATGTGCAGGTTAAGTGGGGTTGTGGGTATAGGGTGTGGGAATTGGGCCTATGTAGGGTACTCTTTCAGAAGGTCGGTGCAGACATGATGGGCCGTATGGCTTCCTCCTGCACTCTCGGGATTCTAAGGACCTGTGGCTCTGTCTGCAGGATTTCATTCTTTGTCCTGAAGAGACTTTCTGAAGGTCAGTCTTGAGAGCGATGGTGGTTAGAACTATCAGCATGTGACTAACTGTAGCCATTGTATCAGACCAGCAATGGTTCATTTAATAAAACAGAATTTAACAAGAGAATATGGAAGACCGACAGATTTTAAAGATTTTCTTGCTTCATCCCTTGTCGGCTTGGCAATTTAGGTAGCTTTTTATTATACATTCTCTTCACAGAATCACCAATTGCGTCATTGTGGGTAAAATCTTGTACAGATGCACTTCCAATTATCATTATTACTAAACTTGTCAAATGCTCTTGACTCATCGAACTTCGCAAATAATTTTTAACTCTTCAATAAAGAAAATGAACATTCACCGGAAGCATTTGATATTGTTAAAAATATTTTCAAAATCGTATCCACATTTGGAAAGGTTGCCTGCTGACCATCACGTACATGTTTGTACAAATCAGCTGGTGATCTCAAAGCACAGAGCTTATCATTATCGGTGAAATGCATAAATTGTTTCACTTCATCTTCAAAATGATTTATGTCCTCCCGGTAGAACCCATTTAATTTCTTACTGCAGTGGCTTTCAGCATTCTCATCCAAACTTTTGTCGAAAAGCATTCAAAATAAATCAAGTTTTCTTCAGAGATTCACTTCTATTCTGGATTTGCACCATTATTGTGTCACAAATAACATTGACATTCTCAACATTGATCTTCTCTTTCCCTTTTAAAGTGATTTTATTGTCTCTAATTTCAGTGAAAAATAACTTCCTGCGTCAATTACACTTCTCATCATCAGAGAGACCTATATTTTTCCTAATGTTAGTGCCTCTGCTTCCATCGAGTTATAGTTCCCACGTCCATGACAACCTTTAACAGAGGCTAACAATTGTGCAGCATTCAATTAAGTTGTATCAACATTTTGCAGTGATTTGCTGATGGCATTAATTCCCTGCAGTAACCGGTTCCACAAAACAGTAAAAACAGCAATATGTTTCTTTCCAAACCTCTCTGCTAAGGATTTTGCTTCAGCTTTCATACATGTTTTTTCTGAATTTGATATGACTGTGTCTGATAAAGTTTCCTTTATATCAACAAAGCTCATCTTCAAAGCCAAAGCAGCATCTGCATGACCGTCAAATCTTTTCCATTTGCCTGCTCCAAGTGTGATCAACATATTCCACAGAGGCATGGAAACTGAAAAAAAGGATACACATCTTGAACAAAGACAAAAGAATGTACAGCTCCCTCACAGGATTCAGCTGTAGCATTGTGGATTAAATTCAAGGAGTGACTGGAACATGTGGTGAATAATGCTCAGGGGCTTGCATTGTTGTCTTGCTTGTAGACCTGAACATTTTCCTTCCATATTTGTGGCATTATTAAAGCTCTGCCACAACAACTTTTGATGTCCAAACCTACATTTGCAATGATTTCCAAAACAGTTGTCTCCAGATACTCAGGTGTGTAGCTGGACAAAACAAAGAAATCACTCGACAACTTCACCCTTGCTGGTCACATTTATTAAAATTAATGCTAATTGATCCACATGACTCACACCTGGTGTTGAATGAACTATTATGAAATAGTATTTTCCATGAGTGATCTGAGCCCTTTGCCATAGCAATATTGATAACTTTTCAAATGTTCTTTGAGAAGCTCATCAAATTCACTGAGGTATTCAAGGCAGGCTAAAAAATTACCTCTTCAAGTTGATAATGATGACCCAACATGTCGTCTTAGAGGTAATCCCAAAGAAGACAGCAGTTTGGCTTTGGCAACAACATGTATCAGCACTTACCTCCAATAAGAACATTCCTTTTCAAGCTGAGCTAATAATGCAGAATCAATTATTCCAGATAATTTACACCTTTGCACTCAAAGCTTTAATATGAGCTTTGGAAGTTTCATGATCGGCAATATCTCTTCCACCAGTTTTCCATTAATACCCATCAATGAATGCTGGTTTCCCTTTACGGGGGGCAGGGAATAATTTGCAAAACTTAACAACAGACTGCCTTCCAGTTTTCTAAAAATATTACCAATTTCTAATTTCCACCAACCCATTTCTCTTCACCTCAGAAAATGGGACTTGTGAAGACTTCTAACCTGCTTTCAGCCTCCAGCCTCAAATTATTTTCTCAAATTTTCCAGATCACCCAGATTTTCCGGTTTATTCAGTACAAAATATTCCATCATACCCAGTGGAACAGATTTTGGCCATAAGGCAATGTCTTCTGGATAGGTTTCTTCCTCAATTAAACAGAAGAAGTATCTTGAGGTTACATTGCCATTTCAGATTCCACTTCTTCTTCAACATTTTCAGGCAACTTCTCTGGAAATAACTATAAGTTATTAGATAATTCACCCATACATTTGGTGGATGAGGATGAATGCAGTTTGTACACTGTTCAATACTTCAAACTTTTAAAAGAATGACAAACTATCTTTTGCCTAACTTTGTCCTCTTGCCATGCCTTCAATTTTCTGCATTTTTGACAGCCAGAATGATAGTGAAGCTTCATATTAACTGATCTTTCGTGATTTTAATGAGTATGAATTTTCTGAAGGAGCTGTCTTTTTTTGCCCTCCTCAGCCCTGGGAGTCGAGACGCCCTGCGTCCCTCGCTGCTCGGCGATGGCTACCCTGAGTCCCGCATGGCTGGCTGGCTCACTCACCACATGGTCTGCCCAGCCCTCCCCAGCCCTGGCCAGGGGTCGAGCCGCCCTTTCTCCCTTAGACAATGGTTTTGCTTCCAAATCCTGACCAGCTGACAGGCTCACCAATTACCTCTCTCGTGGCGTTTTTTGTCAATTAGCAAAAAAGTTAGTTCAGTAAACACAGGAGATCTTTGCCTTGACAGCTGCCTTTCTCCCTACAATAACCTCAACATTGGCCAGTGTTTTCCCGCACTAAGAGGGCTCGACCAATCAGAGTCTGATATCACTCTGCTTTGCCTGCTGATAGGCTCACCCATCAGTAAATGCAGAGCTATCAGGCTCTGATTGGTGCCGATGGACACCAATCAGCACAGCACCCCATCCACCCTCACCTCTTCCCCTGCATTCGTCGGGACCCTGTGCCTAGGAACGGTGTGTTTCTTTGTAAGTCCACCACTAATAACTGCCCAGTTCCAGGTTTCTGCTTGTAGGTAGGGGGAGAATTGAATCCAACAATCATTTTCAAAGATCATCTCTATAGTTATTTATAACAAAGTAATCAATTGCTATGATGTGCTTTTGGATGTCCTGAAGGTATGAATCATTGAGTGTCTTTAAGACAGAGATAGATAGGTTCTTGATCAATAAGGGGATCAGGGGTTATGGGAGAAGGGGATGAGAAAAATATCAGCCATGATTGAATGGCGGAGCAGACTCGATGGGCGAGTGGCCTAATTCTACTCCTATGTCTTATAGTCTTATGAAAGTAAATCCAAGTCATTTTATTTATCTCTCATTTAAAGTTACATCCTCAACTTCTCCTTTACCAGCTTAATTAGATGGTGCATCCTATGATTGCTCAATCTGCACTAATACCTCGTTCACCATTCTGTTGGAGGAGTGGTAGGTGTTGTTGATTCTGGTTCTTGCTGTTGGTTTGGGGGCATGATCTGGCAGCTGGGTCTCGTTCATTCTTTTCTTACATTGCTTCAAGTTAAACCACAGTTGGTTGGTTCAGTGGATGTGCTGATTAGTGGCCTCTGCTACTCTGAATCGTTTCTTGCGGGGTGAAAGAAGATTGAAATTGTCTCCTCGGGGCTTCTTTCTCTTCTTTTTATGTGTAGGCCATCTCAGTGCTCTCTGTGGATGAGGAAGAGTGGTCATGCGGCGAGAAGGAGGTTTAGCGATATGCTCAGCTCTGCTTTTTGTCGCTTGCGGTGGGAGACTGCTACAGAGTTCCCATGTGGTTGTGGCATGCTGGCTGGAAGCTGCAGTGTGTGCATGTTTGCTAAAGTCAATATTTTCCCGCTTCTGTAGTAGATTCAACACACTCGTTAAGACAAAATAACAAAGCTTTATTTTCGAAAAGACTGCATGCAGTACTGGCTGAAACTTGAAGTCAGAGAGCAGTCAACAAAACTGCTGAGTCTTTCGCTAGTTCCGTGCTTTAGCAGAGAATTAGCTCAATATTTATACATTATCATTATCAAGATTGCGTGACAACAGTATGGTCAGGAATTTGATCGGAAATACAAATGGATGCATAGAACAGACCTTTTTTGGTCACATCACTCATACCATTATCTTGTCCTTGGAGGGAACAGTGAAAGGTCGGAATAGAATTATTTCTTCCTGAACTTATCTTGTTTAATTCCTACGGCCCTGGGTTATGACGAGTTAGTTTTATCAGGAGTTGCCGAGGTCTGGTGTTTTGGAATGGCTCGACCTTCGCTGATCTTTTCAGACTTCAAGTTATGCAGAGTTGGCCTTATCAGTCTTACTGTCTGAAATGGTTAGGTCAGCATTTCTTACAGGGGTCTGGTGAACTGTGAGCATTCTTTACATGGGCCTGGTGAGCTGGAATGAGTAGTTCAGCCTTTCTTACATTGTAGCAAACATTTTGACCAGTCTTCCCATTGATCAGTTTTCCCATCATGCCACTACTTAATTCGTACCATATCACATGTTGGTGGCTCTGTTGACCAGCTGGACCATCGTTGTAGTTGGAGGTGGAGGCTTCTCAGACTGCTGATCACTCTCTTGTACCACTTCCACTGGGGGCTTCATGGCTATATTGTGGACAGTAGGCTGGTCTGACCACTGGGGGGTTTCCGAGAGAAGAAATTTCAAAGCTTAAATTTGAGTCCAAATAATTGGTAGTCTCTAGTGGGACCATGTTCTGGTTGGCTAACCACAGTCGTTGTCTTGCTATCCTCAGCCGCTTGGAGGAGATCCAAGGCTACGCAGACATCCCTGCTCAGGAGAGAGAAAGGCTAGTTATGGATAATACATCAGCTCAGAGATCTGTTTTCCTCCATACCTCAGTGGTTTGAGGATCATGACAATGATGGAAGTTGGATTCCTTCTATCCTGTAGAGTGGGGTGTCCTAAGCCAGAGATCTTTGAGCCATGGTTCTATATCTGACAGGACTGTTACCTGAATCTAATTTAAAGTTTGTTAGGTGACCAGCATTCCAAAATGATCAACCACAATCCTTGGCCTCACCCAAGAAGCATGGCTTATGTCTTCTGGGTTTTCGGTTTGAAGCTTGTGGATTTTTCTTGGGCCTTCTGTGCGTTTCTAGGTTTTGACTTGCACAGTTTGCCGATGTGTCCAATCCTATTCCAATGGAAGTATTGAACTGTAGTCACAGGATATTGATCTCTCCTGTGAGGGTGTTTTGCATCGCAGTGCTGACAATGTCACTCTGCTGGGCAGTTGAGGAATTGCTTTCCCTGACTTGGATTTTCCCAGTGTCTTTATGACCTGAGAAGCTGGATTGATGGCTGGCTTCTGTTCCATGTTTTATTCTCTCCCCTTAATTTGCTGCCCACTCAGTAACAGCGTAACTATCTGGATTGCCTTCTCTGGGGTTAGATCATCTTTAACTTGTAGGAGATCAAAGTGTGAATCATCTGTGACATCCACCACCATTCTGTCTCTGATGAGTTCAGACTTTAATTCTCCATTTGCAAAGCCCTCTGTTATCCTGTGGAGATCATTCATGAAGGCATTGACAGGTATCCCAGGCAGTTAGACTCTCTTATTGAATTCAGCTGTCTCCAATATTTTGTTGGTTTGCAATTTTGGCAAATGACTTCTTAATATCCTGTTTTGCAATTATGTTGTGTATAATTGGCCCTACAGAGTAAAGAAGTGTGTTCAGTTGCTCTGCTTCTGACTTCGCACTTAAACCAGAAGCGATGCTGTATCCTAAAAATGTTTTCCTCCAAAGATCCCAATTCTGTGTCTGGTCTGGGGCGTGGGTTAGTCCAGATTGAGTTGCAAGTGTTGAATTGTGATCCATGATAAGGTTCCCCACGGTAGGCTACTGCAGAAAATACGGAAGCATGGGATTCAGGGAGATTTAGCAGTTTGGATCAACATTGGCTAGCTGGAAGAAGACAAAGGGTGGTGGTTGATGGGAAGTGTTCAGACTGGAGTCCAGTTACTAGTGGTGTACCGCAAGGATCTGTTTTGGGGCCACTGCTGTTTGTCATTTTTATAAATGACCTGGAGGAGGGCGTAGAAGGATGGGTGAGTAAATTTGCAGATGACACTAAAGTTGGTGGAGTTGTGGACAGTGCGGAAGGATGTTACAAGTTACAGAGGGACATAGATAAGCTGCAGCGCTGGGCTGAGAGGTGGCAAATGGAGTTTAATGCAGAAAAGTGTGAGGTGATTCATTTTGGAAGGAATAACAGGAAGACAGAGTACTGGGCTAATGGTAAGATTCTTGGCAGTGTGGATGAGCAGAGAGATCTCGGTGTCCATGTACATAGATCCCTGAAAGTTGCCACTCAGGTTGAGAGGGTTGTTAAGAAGGCGTACGGTGTGTTAGCTTTTATTGGTAGAGGGATTGAGTTTCGGAGCCATGAGGTCATGTTGCAGCTGTACAAAACGCTGGTGCGGCCGCATTTGGAGTATTGCGTGCAATTCTGGTCGCCGCATTATAGGAAGGATGTGGAAGCATTGGAAAGGGTGCAGAGGAGATTTACCAGAATGTTGCCTGGTATGGAGGGAAGATCTTATGAGGAAAGGCTGAGGGACTTGAGGCTGTTTTCGTTAGAGAGAAGGTTAAGAGGTGACTTAATTGAGGCATACAAGATGATCAGAGGATTGGATAGGGTGGACAGTGAGAGCCTTTTTCCTTGGATGGTGATGTCTAGCACGAGGGGACATAGCTTTAAATTGAGGGGAGATAGATATAAGACAGATGTCAGAGTTAGGTTCTTTACTCAGAGAGTAGTAAGGGTGTGGAATGCCCTGCCTGCAACAGTAGTGGACTCGCCAACACGAAGGGTATTCAAATGGTCATTGGATAGACATATGGACGATAAGGGAATAGTGTAGATGGACTTTAGAGTGGTTTCACAGGTCAACGCAACATCGAGGGCCGAAGGGCCTGTACTGCGCTGTAATGTTCTATGTTCTAAGTTACAAATATTCACAGGGACAACAGGGGAAAGAAAGTTGATCAAAAAGTCAATCAGTCCAGAGACCTCCTCACAGACCTCCGTAGCCCTGCCACACGCTCAGCACTCTTCTAGACAATCGACACTGTAGCCACCTAAAATGGCTGATTCCCTATTAATTTGTCCAAAACCCGATTTAAAAAGGCTACCGAAAGGCTGATGGGAAAAGCAGCCAACAGGACACAAACAGCTGCAGACAGAATAGCGTATTCGGCTCTGGGGAAGTCGGCCCAGATCGATACTCAAGACTATTAGCAGCGCATCAGCCCAGACATCTGCAGTTCAATCGGCTATCCCCGGGAACAATTGCAACATATTAGCAATTGAATGCCGGGCCAGACCTGTCGGCGCCTGCAGTGGCCGAAACAAGGACAGGTGAACGACCACCCCCCGATCGAGGAATCGCCCCATTATTGGAGCATATCGAACCCAGTGATTGGGAACAAGTCCAATCACTTGGGACTCAGGGTCAAGGGCCGCCCCGAGAGGTGGGAAGCCCCTGGGCCCTATAAAGTGAGGGGCCAAGTTCAGATCTCTCTCTCTCTCCCTTCTTCTCCTGCTCCCGACCTTCGCAAGAACATCGACCAGAAACTGTAAGTTTGACTCCAGCGATCGCTACCCGATAAAGACTCCTAGCCATCGACCCGTATCAGCCTTTTGAATCCCGCGGGCCAGATCCGGTCCGATAAGCCATTCGTTTCCCTGACCTGGTGGGCCCTTCCTAAAGTTAAGTATTGGCAAGTAGTGGTAGGTTTCGATATAGATAGTAGGATTATTGTGTAAGCATTAATTGTATATAATAAATGACCGTTGATTTCAATCTTACTAAGCGGTGTGCTGACTTATTAATCATAACCCGAGCTTGAACCACGTGGCGGTATCAGAAAGATACCTGGCGACTCGTGAGCAAAGGTGACATAATCAGAGGTAATAAAACTAAGGCTAAAAAGAGCAACAACACCCAGCGTCGATCTCTCTTTTGCCCCAACACCCGATTTTCCCTCCCATCAGGGAATGCAATGCGGGCGTTCCGGGACGGAAAATCCCACCCGAGGAGCAGGAGTGGGCAATTCAGCCTCTCAAGCCTGCTCCACCATTCAATATTGGGGCAAGGCACCAAGGCCTGTGAGGAGGCACCAGGGGCAGCACGGTAGCCTTGTGGATAGCACAATTGCTTCACAGCTCCAGGGTCCCAGGTTCGATTCCAGCTTGGGTCACTGTCTGTGCGGAGTCTGCACATCCTCCCCGTGTGTGCGTGGGTTTCCTCCGGATGCTCCGGTTTCCTCCCACAGTCCAAAGATGTGCAGGTTCGGTGGATTGGCCATGATAAATTGCCCTTAGTGTCCAAAATTGCCCTTAGTGTTGGGTGGGGTTACTGGGTTATGGGGATAGGGTGGCGGTGTTGACCTTGGGTAGGGTGCTCTTTCCAAGAGCCGGTGCAGACTTGATGGGCCGAATGGCCTCCTTCTGCACTGTAAATTCTATGATAATCTATGATAATATGATCATGGCTAATCTAACTCGGCCTCAACTCCACTTTCCTGCCCGTTCTCCATAACCCGTCAACCCATTACTAATTTAAATGTTTATCTCTTCATTATTTACCCAATGTCCCGGCATCCACTGCACTCTGGGGTAGTGAATTCCACAGAATCATAATCCTTGGAGAGAAGCAATTTCTCCTCATCTCTGTTTTAAATCTACAACCCATTATCCTAAAACTATGAACTCTCGTTCTAAACTGCCCCACTCTACATCTACTTTGTCAATACCTTTTATCATCTTGCATACCTCAAATAGATCTCCTCTCATTCTTCTAAACTCGAGAGAGTATACCTCCTCCAATAACCTGTCCAAAACTGTACACAACACTTCAGATACGGTCTCACCAATGCGATGTACAGTTGCAGCTTCCCTATTTTATACTCTATTCTTTTAGCTATAAAGGCCAAACTTCCATTTGCCTTTCTTATTCCCTGCTGTACCATACTAGTTTTCTGAGATTAATGCACAAGGACACCCAGATCTCTCTGCTACGAAGCACTCTGAAGTCTCTCTCCATTCAGATAAGAAGTTGCCTTTCCAGTTTTCCAACCAAAATGGATGACCTCACACTTAACCATGTTAAACTCCATCTGCCAAATTTTGGCATACTCATCTAACCTATCTATATCCTCATCATTGCAACTTACTGGTTTCACTACCTTTGAAGGTATTAGCGTATAATTTTCTGGTGTTTCACTTCTCTTCTTGAACAATGGTACTCTCTCCAATGTCTTCACATTCTTCCTCAAGTATCACGCGCACAGAATGGATGCAGTACACCAGATGAGGCCTTACCAATGCCTGTGTGTCTCTCTATCTCTTCCTTGTCTGTATCCACCCCCACCCCTCATTATTTTTGTGTATCTATGTGTCTCTCTCTAACTGCCTTTCTCTGACTCTTAGGCAGCGCGGTAGCACAGTGGTTAGCATTGTTGCTTAACAGCACCAGGGACCCAGGTTTGATTCCTGGCTTGGGTCACTGAATGCGGAGTCTGCACGTTCTCCCTGTGTCTGCATGGGTTTCCTCCGGGTGCTCAGGTTTCGTCCCGAAAGACGAGCTTGTTAGGTGAATTGGACATTCTGAATTTTCCCTCTGTACCTGGACAGGCGCTGGAGTGTGGCGACTAGGAGATTTTCACAGTAACTTCATTGCAGTGTTAATGTAAGCCTACTTGTGACAATAATAAAGATTATTTTTGTCTCACTCACTCTCAGCATGACTCTCTGCCTGTCTTTGTGAGTCTCTCCGTCTCTCCTCTGTCTGTCTTTCTCTCACTGACTCTCTTTCTCTCCCTCTCGCTGTTTCTCTGTCTCACTATCTGTCTTTCTGTCTGCCTTTCTCTCACTGATTCTCTTTCTCTCCCTCTCACTGTCTCTCCTCGATCTGTCTCTCCATCTGTCTTTCTCAATCGCTGTCTTTCTCTCACGGACTCTCTTTCCCACCAAGTCCCTGCCTCTCTGTCTCTCCTCTATCTGTCTTTCTCTCTGTCTGTCTGTCTTTTTCTCACTGACTCTCTCCTCGCTGTCTTTCTCTCATTGACTCTCTTTCCCACCCACCCTCTCCCTGTCTCTCTGTCTTTCTCTCACAAACTCTCTTTCCCACCCTCTCTCTCCTCTGTCTGTCCTCTATCTGTCTTTCTCTCTCGCTCTCTGTCTCTCTCCCTCTCTCTGTCTGTCTCTCTCTCTCTGTCTCTCCCTCTGTCTCCCTGTCTCTGTTCTATCTGCCTTTCCTCTCTCTCTGTCTTTCTCTCACTGACTCTGTCTCTCTGTCTCTCTATCTTTCGCTCACTGACTCTTTCCCACCCTCACTCTGTCTCTCTCCCTCTCTCTGTCTCTCTCTCCCTCTTTGTCTCCCTGCCTCTCCTCTATCTGACTTTCTCTCGCTCAGTCTTTCTCTCTCTGTTATAACCTGCCTACTTACCATTGGCTGGGGACTAATGACAATTCCACAATCCTGTGGGAGTATGAGCTTCCCCAATGAGGGGGGCGGAGAAACCATTAGTAAACTCCTAGTATAAATAAAGCTGGCCAGTTTAGGAACCAGAGGAAGGAGTGTGCAGCAAGGGAAGTTGCTGCTGCTGCTGTTATATATATATATTATTGTAAATAAATGTTATTACTTTGTATCCTTAAAACTCGTGCTGGATTCTTCGTGGCCCTCACAAAACTGGCGACGAAGGTTAAAGTGAATGGCTGTCGACACTGCTGAAGCCACCTCCCTGGATTTTTGTTGGATACAGGTTGGAAGTTGTTTTCTATGATACCATGCCTCTGTACGAACGTTTGGATGTTTTTGATGCTGCGCTGGAAAGCTGGAACCAGTACACACAACAGATGCGTTACTATTTCCGGGCAAACAATATCACCGAAAACGAGCGCCAGGTGGTCATATTGCTCACCGCCTGCGGCCCGCATACGTTTGGGGTGATTAGGAGCCTTACGTACCCAGCTGCGCCGGACACCAAAACGTTTGATGAACTTATGAACATAGTGGGGCAACATTTTAACCCAACCCCGTCCACGATAGTCCAGCGTTACCGGTTTAATACCGCTGAGAGGACCCCAGGAGAATCCCTTGCCGATTTTCTATCCAGGCTATGCAGGATTGCGGAGTACTGTGACTATGGTGAGACCTTGTCAGAAATGTTACGTGACCGTTTGGTTTGCGTTATTAACAATGCAGCCACCCAGAGAAAGTTGTTAGCTGAGCCAACATTGACTTTTCAACAGGCCATTCAAATAGTATTGTCCTGAGAGAGCGCAGAACGAGGAGTGCAGGAGCTACAGGGAATGGAAGTGCATGCCTTGGGGCGCAACCCCTTCCGTCTGAAAACGTCCCCCCGCACTCCTGCGGTACCTTGGGCGAGGCAACGTCCGGACGGACGCCAGTGGCCGTCGGACATTCCTCCCCGAAGGGAGTCTTCTCCAGAACCAATGGATGAGGATCCATGTCCGTGTCAGACTTGTAGGTGCCGACCCCGTTGTGGACGGCGGTCCTGGGGGCGCCAGAGGTGCCGTCGTTCCAACCGAAACTGGGACCAGCCCAGGGGCCGTAACTGGGACCAGCCCAGGGGCCATACCTTCCATGTGGATGAACCTGCGGCGACTACTCCTGAGGACGTGGAGACGGAGGACGACTGCCTGCAGCTGCATTGTGTGGCAGCTCCCCGTGTGGCCCCCATTAAGGTGACAGTACGGGTCAATGGCCACCCGCTTGAGATGGAGTTGGACACTGGCGCAGCGGTCTCCGTGATCACCCAGAGGACATTCAACCGCATCAAGCAGGGTATACAGACCCTTACATTAACCAACTCACAGGCCAGGTTGGCCACCTACACGGGGGAACCACTGGACATTGCAGGAACTACAATGACCCCTGTTGTTTATGGACGCCAGGAGGGGCGTTTCCCACTTATCGTGGTGCGCGGCCATGGGCCCAGCCTGTTGGGTCGGGACTGGTTGCGCCATTTGCAGTTGCAATGGCACCACATCCTCCAAACAGTTTCTGAAGGGTTGACTGAGGTGCTAGGACGATACCCAGATGTATTCCAGCCTGGTTTGGGGAAAATAAAAGGGGCCGTAGCCCGTATCCAAGTCGAACCAGGAGCCACGCCGCGCTATTTCCGGGCGCGCCCGGTGCCTTACGCCTTGCTCGAGAAGGTAGAAGGGGAGCTCACTCGTTTGGAGAGTTTGGGTATTATCAGGCCCGTCCGTTTTGCTGACTGGGCAGCACCAATTGTACCTGTAATGAAGCCAGATGCCACAGTTTGCTTGTGTGGCGACTATAAACTTACAGTGAATACGGCTTCCCGACTCGACCGATATCCAATGCCTCGCATAGAGGATCTTTACGCGAAGCTTGCAGGTGGACCCTCGTTCACAAAATTAGATATGAGCCACGCCTACCTGCAGTTGGAGCTGGACCCTGCCTCCCGACCATATGAAACGATTAATACACACCGGGGCCTGTATGAATATACACGGTTGCCCTTTGATGTATCCTCTGCCTGCGCAATTTTTCAACGTGTTATGGAGGGCATTTTGAGAGGTTTACCACGTGTTGCTGTCTACTTAGATGACGTTTTGATTCCAGGGACGTCGGAGCAGGAACATTTGGAAAATCTGGAGGCTGTCCTTAGACGCCTTTCGGAGGCTGGAGTCCGTTTACGTCGCACAAAGTGCGTATTTCAGGCAAAGGAAGTAGTCTACCTAGGTTATCAGGTGGACCGCGAAGGTTTGCACCCCGTCGCAGAGAAGGTGCGTGCAATTCAACAGGCCCCCGCCCCGACTGACACTTCGCATCTTTGTTCTTTTCTCGGTCTCGTAAACTATTACGGGAAGTTCCTCCCCAATCTGGCAACTACGCTGGCCCCTTTGCACCATCTGCTAAAGAAAAATCACACCTGGGTTTGGGGTCAGCCGCAAGAAACCGCTTTCCGGCGGGTAAAGCAACAATTGTCGTCGTCTGGGTTACTAACCCACTATGATCCTGGAAAGCCTTTGCTCGTCACATGTGATGCATCCCCGTATGGTATTGGGGCCGTCCTGTCCCACAAGATGGAGAACGGGGCCGAGCGACCGATAGCTTTCGCCTCCCGCACATTGACTGCAGCGGAGAAAAAGTACGCGCAGATCGAGAAGGAGGGCCTGGCAGTGGTTTTTGCAGTGAAACGCTTCCACCAGTACGTGTATGGCCGCTATTTCACTATCGTGACTGATCATAAGCCTCTGCTGGGACTTTTCAGAGAGGATAAGCAAATACCGCCCATTGCTTCCGCACGGATCCAGCGCTGGGCTTTGTTGGTTGCTGCATACGAGTATTCTCTGGAGCACAAACCAGGTACGCAGATAGCAAATGCCGACGCATTGAGCCGATTGCCTTTATCGACCGGCCCCATGTCGACCCCCACGACCGGTGAGGTGGTTGAAACCCTAAATTTTATGGACACCTTGCCTGTCACGGCATCACAGATCCGTGAGTGGACCCAGACGGAGCCAGTCCTGTCAAAGGTTCGGCACATAGTCCTGTATGGTGGGCAGCATAGACAGCTCCCAGGCGAGTTGCGGGCATTTTCCTCCAAGCTGTCAGAATTCAGCGTGGAAGACGGCATCCTTTTGTGGGGGACGCGTGTGATTGTCCCGAAAAAAGGCCAGGAGCTGATACGAACAGACTTGCACAATGGGCATCCAGGTGTGACCAAAATGAAAATGTTGGCCCAGAGTTATGTCTGGTGGCCAGGCCTCGACACCGACATTGAGAAGGTGGCCCAAAACTGCTCCATTTGCCAGGAGCATCAGAAGCTTCCGTCAGCCGTGCCCCTACATCACTGGGAATGGCCAGGGCGGCCTTGGGCACGCTTGCATGCAGATTTCGCAGGCCCTTTTCAAGGATCCATGTTCCTTCTATTAATTGACGCCCAGTCTAAATGGCTAGAGGTGCATAAGATGCAGGGGACAACGTCCTGCGCACCAATTGAAAAGATGCGTTTGTCATTTAGTACGCATGGCCTCCCCGAGTTGCTGATCACGGATAACGGCAGTCCATTCACGAGTGAGGAGTTTGCGAGGTTCACGAAGATGAACGGCATCCGCCATATCCGCACTGCCCCTTACCACCCGGCTTCAAATGGGTTGGCAGAGCGCGCAGTGCAGACATTCAAAAGAGGCCTAAAGAAGCAGTCTTCCGGATCAATGGACACGAGACTGGCTCGCTTTTTGTTTACGTATAGGACCACCCCCCATGCGGTGACTGGGGTAGCTCCCGCAGAACTCCTAATGGGCCAGAGACTTCGCACCCGCCTTAGTATGGTTTTCCCGGACATTGGCGCAAAAGTACGCCGCACACAAGAACGGCAGGGACAGGGATTTTCTCGGCATCGGCCGATTCGGCAGTTTGCACCCGGTGACCCAGTGTTCGTTCGGAATTTTGCTGGTGGTGCGCAGTGGGTTCCTGGTGTAATCTTTCGCCAAACGGGCCCTATATCTTACCAGGTGCAAGCCCAGGGTCGTCTCCAGCGCAAACATGTAGACCACGTTCGGTCCAGAAGACTATCCCCTCAAAAGATTCCCCGCCCCCGGAGCTCATTTCTACAGCCGCAGAGACCAGAGACAAGGGAAGGTAGTCCTCACAATCTTCCACTGGTGCCTCACTCGAAGGCAGGTCGTTACAGAACCGAATGGAGATAGAGACGCTGACATGACGGAGGCAGCAGACTCTGACTCCGAGATGGAGACACAGGATGCATCAGAGGGGGAATCCTCGGGTCCACGGGCCGTGGATGTACAACCGTTGCGCCGTTCATCGCGGAAGCGCCGGTCTCCGTCTCGTTACACGCCGCCTGATCCAGCGCCGCGTGCAAATGGTGTCCGGCCTGCGGCAAAACGAATCCGACGCCCTCCTTCGCCAGGGTCTTCGGTGGATTCCTTGGACTTTGGGGGGGAGGGATGTTATAACCTGCCTACTTACCATTGGCTGGGGACTAATGACAATCCCACAATCCTGTGGGAGTATGAGCTTCCCCAATGAAGGGGGCGGAGAAACCATTAGTAAACTCCTAGTATAAATAAAACTGGCCAGTTTAGGAACCAGAGGAAGGAGTGTGCAGCAAGGGAAGTTCATAGAATTTACAGTGCAGAAGGAGACCACCCGGCCCATCGAGTCTGCACCGGCTCTTGGAAAGAGCACCCCACCCAACACCTCCACCCTATCCCCACAACCCAGCAACCCCACCCAACACTAAGGGCAATTTATCATGGCCAATCCACCTAACCTGCACATCTTTGAACTGTGGGAGGAAACCGGAGCACCCGGAGGAAACCCACGCACACACGGGGGGGACGTGCAGACTCCGCACAGACAGTGACCCAAGCCGGAATCGAACCTGGGACCCTGGAGCTGTGAAGCAATTGTGCTATCCACAATGCTACCGTGCTGCCCTTAGTTGCTGCTGCTGTTATATATATATGTTATTGTAAATAAATGTTATTACTTTGTATCCTTAAAACTCGTGCTGGATTCTTCGTGCCCCTCACAAAACTCTCTCTCTCTGTCCCTCCCTCTCTTTGCCTCTCCCTCTGTTTAGCACAGGGCTAAATCGCTGGCTTTGAAAGCAGACCAAGGCAGGCCAGCAGCACGGTTCGATTCCCGTAACAGCCTCCCCGAACAGGCGGCGGAATGTGGTGACTAGGGGCTTTTCATAGTAACTTCATTTGAAGCCTACTTGTGACAATAAGCAATTTTCATTTCATTTCATTTCTCTCCCTCTCTCTGACTCCCTCCCTCTCTGTCTCTCTCCCTCTTTTCCTCTCTCCCTCCCTCTGTCTTTCCCTCTCTCTGCCTCTCCTTGTCTCTCCCTCTCTATCTCTCGTGCTCTCTCTCTTTGTCTTTCTCTGTCTCACTCTCTCCCTCTCTCTCTGACTCTCGCTCTCTCCCTCCCTCTCTCTGTCCTCTCCCTCCCTCTGTCTCTCCCTCTCTCGCTGTCTGTCCCTCTCTTTGTCTCTCCCTCTCTATCCCTCGGGCTCTCTCTTTGTCTTTCTCTATCTGTCTCACTCTCTCTCTGACTGTCGCTCTCTCTCTCCCTCCCTCTCTCTCTCTATCTCTATCTCTCTCCCTCTCTCTGACTCCCTCTCCCTCTCTCTGTTTCTCACTCTCTATCTCTCACTCTCTATCTCCCTCCCTCTCTCTGACTCTCTCTCTCTATCTCTCCCTCTCTGTCTCTCTCCCTCCTGCCATCCGGACAGCGACGCAGAGACGGAGGAGACGCAGATCCAGGGGTGGGAGGGAATCTCTCCTCTGCGACCCTCCCAAAGCAAAACCCAATCAGCTGGAGATTGGGGGTCAGACCGTCCGCACACAGCCCTGAGCGAGCGGGTAAGTGACCTTCTGTTACACACACAGGCTCTCAGTGTGGAGATGGCCAGAGTTTGGAGTGATTGACAGCGCAGGAGAGATTATTTGAGGAGGACACGCACCACATGGTAAATACAGATTCAATGTAGATAAATACTGCATGTTAATAACTGGCGAGAGCTGGCGAGGGGGTGCGGTGTTGAGGGAGGAGGGGTGGTGTTGAGGCAGGGTAGGGGTTTAAACGCTGGTTGTGGGGGGCAGTCAGTGATGATACCGCAGTGCCGGTGCATTCAGAGCTGAAATTCTGGTTCTGCAGCATTCTCCCGGCCCTCAGCCGTGTAGACAGAGGCCCAGAGCTCTCACCTCGCAGTGCTGAATCCCAAACACAGCTCTTGCTGAATCCCAAACACAGCTCCTGCTGAATCCCAAACACAGCTTCTGCTGAATCCCAAACACAGCTCTTGCTGAATCCCAAACACAGCTCCTGCTGAATCCCAAACACAGCTCCTGCTGAATCCCAAACACAGCTCCTGCTGAATTACAAACACAGGCACTGCTGAATCCCAAACACAGCTCTTGCTGAATCCCAAACACAGCTCCTGCTGAATCCCAAACACAGCTTCTGCTGAATCCCAAACACAGCTCCTGCTGAATTACAAACACAGGCACTGCTGAATCCCAAACACAGCTCTTGCTGAATTCCAAACACAGGCACTGCTGAATCCCAAACACATCTCTTGCTGAATCCCAAACACAGCTCCTGCTGAATCCCAAACACAGCTTCTGCTGAATCCCAAATACAGCTCCTGCTGAATTCCAAACACAGGCACTGCTGAATCCCAAACACAGCTCTTGCTGAATTCCAAACACAGGCACTGCTGAATCCCAAACACAGCTCTTGCTGAATCCCAAACACAGCTCCTGCTGAATCACAAACACAGCTTCTGCTGAATCCCAAATACAGCTCTTGCTGAATCCCAAACACAGCTGCTTCTGAATCCCAAACTCAGGCACTGCTAAATCCCAAACTCAGGCACTGCTGAATCCCAAACACAGCTCCTGCTGAATCCTAAACACAGCTCCTGCTCAATCCCAAACACAGCAGCTGCTGAATCTCAAACGCAGGTACTGCTGAATTTAAAAAAAAGACACTGCTGAATCCCAAACACAGGCACTGTTGAATCCCAAACAGAGCCCCTGCTGAACCCCAAGCACAGCTCCTGCTGAATCCCACAGTTCCTGCAGAATCCCAAACGCAGTCCTGCTGAATCCAAACACAGCTCCTGCTGAATTCCAAACACAGCTCCTGCTGAATCCCAAATACAGCTCTTGCTGAATCCCAAACACAGCTGCTTCTGAATCCCAAACTCAGGCACTGCTAAATCCCAAACTCAGGCACTGCTGAATCCCAAACACAGCTCCTGCTGAATCCTAAACACAGCTCCTGCTCAATCCCAAACACAGCAGCTGCTGAATCTCAAACACAGGTACTGCTGAATTAAAAAAAAAGACACTGCTGAATCCCAAACACAGGCACTGTTGAATCCCAAACAGAGCCCCTGCTGAACCCCAAGCACAGCTCCTGCTGAATCCCACAGTTCCTGCAGAATCTCAAACGCAGTCCTGCTGAATCCAAACACAGCTCCTGCTGAATTCCAAACACAGCTCCTGCTGAATCTCAAACACAGGCAGTGCTGAATTCCAAACACAGCTTTGCTGTATCCCAAACACAGCTCCTGCTGAATCCGAAACGCAGGTGATGCTGATTCCCAAATACAGCTCCTGCTCAATCCCAAACACAGCTGCTGCTGAATCTCAAACACAGGCACTGCTGAAGCCCAAACAGAGCTCCTGCTGAATCCCAAACACAGGCACTGCTGAATTCCAAACACAGGCACTACTGAATCCCAAACCCAGCTGCTGCTGAATCCCAAACACAGCTCCTGCTGAATCCCAAACACAGCTCCTGCTGAATCCCAAACACAGTTCCTGCAGAATCCCAAACACAGCTCCTGCTGAATCCAAACACAGCTCCTGCTGAATTCCAAACACATCTCCTGCTGAATCCCAAACACAGGCACTGCTGAATCCCAAACTCAGCTGCTGCTGAATCCCAAACACAGCTCCTGCTGAATCCCAAACACAGCTGCTGCTGAATCCCAATCACAGCTCCTGCTGCTCAATTCCAAACACAGGCACTGCTGATCCCAAACACAGCTTCTGCTGAACCCCAAATACAGCTCCTGCTGAAACCCAAATACATGCACTGCTGAGTCTGAAACACAGCTCCTGGTGAATCCCAAACACAGCTCCTGCTGCTGAATCCCAAACATAGCTCCTGCCGAATCTCAAACACAGCTCCTGCTGAATCCAAAATACAGCTCATGCGGAATCCCAAACACAGGCACTGCTGAATCCCAAATACAGCTCCTGCTGAATCCCAAATACAGCTCCTGCTGAATCCGAAACGCAGGTGATGCTGATTCCCAAACACAGCTCCTGCTCAATCCCAAACACAGCTGCTGCTGAATCTCAAACACAGGCACTGCTGAAGCCCAAACAGAGCTCCTGCTGAATCCCAAACACAGGCACTGCTGAATTCCAAACACAGGCACTACTGAATCCCAAACCCAGCTGCTGCTGAATCCCAAACACAGCTCCTGCTGAATCCCAAACACAGCTCCTGCTGAATCCCAAACACAGTTCCTGCAGAATCCCAAACACAGCTCCTGCTGAATCCAAACACAGCTCCTGCTGAATTCCAAACACATCTCCTGCTGAATCCCAAACACAGGCACTGCTGAATCCCAAACTCAGCTGCTGCTGAATCCCAAACACATCTCCTGCTGAATCCCAAACACAGCTGCTGCTGAATCCCAATCACAGCTCCTGCTGCTCAATTCCAAACACAGGCACTGCTGATCCCAAACACAGCTTCTGCTGAACCCCAAATACAGCTCCTGCTGAAACCCAAATACATGCACTGCTGAGTCTGAAACACAGCTCCTGGTGAATCCCAAACACAGCTCCTGCTGCTGAATCCCAAACATAGCTCCTGCCGAATCTCAAACACAGCTCCTGCTGAATCCAAAATACAGCTCATGCGGAATCCCAAACACAGGCACTGCTGAATCCCAAATACAGCTCCTGCTGAATCCCAAATACAGCTCCTGTTGAATCCCAAACACAACTCCTGGCGAATCCCAAACACAAGCACTGCTAAATCCCAAATACAGCTCCTACTGAATCCCAAATACAGCCCCTGCTAAATCCCAAATAATGCTCCTGCTGAATCCCAAACACAGGCACTGCTGAATTCCAAACACAGCTGCTGCTGAATCCCAAATACAGGCACCGCTAAATCCCAAACTCAGGCATGCTGAATCCCAAACGCAGCTCCTGCTAAATCCCAAACACAGGCACTGCTGAATTCCAAACACAGCTCCTGCTGAATCCCAAACACAGCTCCTGCTGAATCCCAAACACAGTTCCTGCAGAATCCCAAACACAGCTCTGGCTGAATCCAAACACAGCTCTTGCTGAATTCCAAACACATCTCCTGCTGAATCCCAAACACAGGCACTGCTGAATCCCAAACTCAGCTGCTGCTGAATCCCAAACACAGCTCCTGCTGAATCCCAAACACAGCTGCTGCTGAATCCCAAACACAGCTCTTGCTGAATCCCAAACACAGCTGCTGCTGAATCCCAATCACAGCTCCTGCTGCTCAATTCCAAACACAGGCACTGCTGATCCCAAACACAGCTTCTGCTGAACCCCAAATACAGCTCCTGCTGAAACCCAAATACATGCACTGCTGAGTCTGAAACACAACTCCTGCTAAATCCCAAACACAGCTCCTGCTGCTGAATCCCAAACATAGCTCCTGCTGAATCCAAAATACAGCTCCTGCGGAATCCCAAACACAGGCACTGCTGAATCCCAAATACAGCTCCTGCTGAATCCCAAATACAGCTCTTGTTGAATCCCAAACACAACTCCTGGCGAATCCCAAACACAAGCACTGCTGAATCCCAAACACAGCTCCTGCTGAATCCCAAACACAGCTCCTGCTCAATCCCAAACACAGCTGCTGCTGAATCTCAAACACAGGCACTGCTGAATCCCAAACACAGGCACTGCTGAATCCCAAACACAGACACTGCTGAATCCCAAACAGAGCTCCTGCTGAATCCCAAACACAGCTCCTGCAGAATCCCAAACACAGCTTGTGCTGAACCCCAAGCACAGCTCCTGCTCAATCCAAACACAGCTCCTGCTGAATTCCAAACACAGCTCCTGCTGAATTCCAAACACAGCTGCTGCTGAACCCCAAACACAGCTCCTGCTGCTGAATTCCAAACACAGGCACTGCTGAATCCCAAACACTGCTCCTGCTGAATCCCAAACACTGCTCCTGCTGAATCCCAAACACAGCTCCTGCTGAACCCCAAACACAGCTCCTGCTGAATCCCAAACACAGCTCCTGCTGAATCCAAACACAGCTCCTGCTGCTGAATTCCAAACACAGGCACTGCTGAATTCCAAACACAGCTCTGCTGAATCCCAAACACAGCTCCTGCTGAACCCCAAACACAGCTCCTGTTGAATCCCAAACACAGCTCCTGCTGAATCCAAACACAGCTCCTGCTGCTGAATTCCAAACACAGGCACTGCTGAATTCCAAACACAGCTCTGCTGAATCCCAAACACAGCTCCTGCTGAATCCAAACACAGCTCCTGCTGAATCCGAAACGCAGCTCCTGCTGATTCCCAAACACAGCTCCTGCTGAATCCAAACACAGCTCCTGCTGCTGAATTCCAAACACAGGCACTGCTGAATTCCAAACACAGCTCTGCTGAATCCCAAACACAGCTCCTGCTGAATCCAAACACAGCTCCTGCTGAATCCGAAACGCAGCTCCTGCTGATTCCCAAACACAGCTCCTGCTGAAACCCAAACACAGGCACTGCTGAATCCCAAACACAGCTCCTGCTGAACCCCAAACACAGCTCCTGCTGAATCCCAAACACAGCATCTGCTGAATCCCAAACACAGCTCCTGCTGAATCCAAACACAGCTCCTGCTGAATCCGAAACGCAGCTCCTGCTGATTCCCAAACACAGCTCCTGCTGAAACCCAAACACAGGCACTGCTGAATTCCAAACACAGGCACTACTGAATCTCAAACACAGCTGCTGCTGAATCCCAAACATAGCTCCTGCTGAATCCCAAACACAGCTCCTGCTGCTGAATCCCAAACACAGCTGCTGCTGAATCCCAAACACAGTTCCTGCTGCTGAATTCCGAACACAGCTCCTGCTGAATCCCAAACACAGCTCCTGCAGAATCCCAAACACAGCTCCTGCTGAATTCCAAACAGAGCTCCTGCTGAATCCCAAACACAGCTCCTGGTGAATCCCAAACACAGCTCCTGCTGAATCCCAAACACAGCTTCTGCTGAATTCCAAACACAGCTTCTGCTGCTGAATCCCAAACACAGCTGCTGCTGAATCCCAAACACAGCTCTTGCTGAATCCCAAACACAGCTGCTGCTGTATCCCAAACACAGCTCCTGCTGCTGAATTCCAAACACAGGCACTGCTGAATCCCAAACACAGCTCCTGCTGAATCCCAAACACAGCTCCTGCTGCTGAATCCCAAACATATCTCCTGCCGAATCTCAAACACAAGCACTGCTGAATCCCAAACACAGCTCCTGCTGAATCCCAAACACAGCTCCTGCTGCTGAATCCCAAACACAGCTCCTGGCGAATCCCAAACACAAGCACTGCTAAATCCCAAATACAGCTCCTGCTGAATTCCAAATACAGTTCCTGCTGAACCCCAAATAATGCTCCTGCTGAATCCCAAATACAGCTCCTGCTGAATTCCAAACACAGGCACTGCTAAATCCCAAACTCAGGCACTGCTGAATCCCAAACGCAGCTCCTGCTAAATCCCAAACACAGCTCCTGCTGAATCCTAAACACAGCTCCAGCTCAATCCCAAACACAACTGCTGCTGAATCTCAAACACAGCCACCGATGAATTCCAAACACAGGCACTGCTGAATCCCAAACACAGGCACTGCTGAATCCCAAACACAGCTCCTGCTGAATCCCAAACACTGCTCCTGCTGAATCCCAAACACAGGCACTGCTGAATTCCAAACACAGCTGCTGCTGAATCCAAACTCAGGCACTGCCAAATCCCAAACTCAGGCACTTCTGAATCCCAAACACAGTTCCTGCTAAATCCCAAACACAGCTCCTGCTGAATCTCAAACACAGGCACCGATGAATTCCAAACACAGGCACTGCTGAATCCCAAACACAGGCACTGCTGAATCCCAAACACAGCTCCTGCAGAATCCCAAACACAGCTTCTGCTGAACCCCAAGCACAGCTCCTGCTGAATCCCAAACACAGCCCCTGCCGAATCCGAATCACAGCTCCTGCTGAAACCCAAACACAGGCACTGCTGAATTCCAAACACAGCTGCTGCTGAATCCCAAACACACCTCCCACTGAATCCCAAACACAGGCTCTGCTGAATCCAAAACACAGCTCCAGCTGAATCCTAAACACAGGTCCTGCTGAATCCCAGACACAGGCACTGCTGAATCCCAAATACAGCTCCTGCTGAATCCCAAATGAGCTCCTGCTGAATCCCAAACACAGCTCCTGCTGAATTCCAAACACAGCTGCTGCTGAATCCCAAACACAGCTGCTGCTGAGTCCAAAACACAGGCACTGCTCTATCCCAAACACAGCTCCTGCTGACTCCTAAACACAGGCACTGCTTAATCCCAAACGCAGATCCTGGTGAATCCCAAACACAGCTCCTGGTGAATCCCAAATAAAGCTACTGCTGAATCCCAAACACAGCTCCTGCTGAATCCCAAACACAGGCACTGCTAAATCCCAAATACAGCTCCTGCTGAATCCCAAACACTGCTCCTGCTGAATCCCAAACACAGGCACTGCTGAATCCCAAACACAGCTGCTGCTGAATCCCAAACACAGCTCCTGCTGAGTCCAAAACTCAGGCACTTCTGAATCCCAAACACAGTTCCTGCTAAATCCCAAACACAGCTCCTGCTGAATCTCAAACACAGGCACCGATGAATTCCAAACACAGGCACTGCTGAATCCCAAACACAGGCACTGCTGAATCCCAAACATAGCTCCTGCTGAATCCCAAACACAGCTCCTGCAGAATCCCAAACACAGCTTCTGCTGAACCCCAAGCACAGCTCCTGCTGAATCCAAACACAGCTCCTGCTGAATTCCAAACACAGGCAGCACTGAATCCCAAACACAGCTGCTGCTGAATCCCAAACACAGCTCCTGGCGAATCCCAAACACAAGCACTGCTAAATCCCAAATACAGCTCCTGCTGAATTCCAAATACAGTTCCTGCTGAACCCCAAATAATGCTCCTGCTGAATCCCAAATACAGCTCCTGCTGAATCCCAAACGCAGCTCCTGCTAAATCCCAAACACAGATCCTGCTGAATCCTAAACACAGCTCCAGCTCAATCCCAAACACAGCTGCTGCTGAATCTCAAACACAGGCACCGATGAATTCCAAACACAGGCACTGCTGAATCCCAAACACAGGCACTGCTGAATCCCAAACAGAGCTCCTGCTGAATCCCAAACACAGCTCCTGCTGAATCCCAAACACAGCTCCTGCAGAATCCCAAACACAGCTTCTGCTGAACCCCAAGCACAGCTCCTGCTGAATTCCAAACACAGGCACTGCTGAATCCCAAACACAGCTCTGCTGAATCCCAAACACAGCCCCTGCCGAATCCGAATCACAGCTCCTGCTGAAACCCAAACACAGGCACTGCTGAATTCCAAACACAGCTGCTGCTGAATCCTAAACACAGGTCCTGCTGAATCCCAGACACAGGCACTGCTGAATCCCAAATACAGCTCCTGCTGAATCCCAAATCAGCTCCTGCTGAATCCCAAACACAGCTCTTGCTGAATTCCAAACACAGCTGCTGCTGAATCCCAAACACAGCTCCTGCTGAGTCCAAAACACAGGCACTGCTCTATCCCAAACACAGCTCCTGCTGACTCCTAAACACAGGCACTGCTTAATCCCAAACGCAGCTCCTGGTGAATCCCAAACACAGCTCCTGGTGAATCCCAAATAAAGCTACTGCTGAATCTCAAACACAGGCACTGCCGAATCCCCAACACAGCTGCTGATGAATCCCAAACACAGCTCCTGCTGAGTCCAAAACACAGGCACTGCTGAATCTCAAACACAGCTCCTGCTGAATCCCAAACACAGCTCCTGCTGAATCCCAAACACAGCTCCTGCTGAATCCCAAATAAAGCTACTGCTGAATCCCAAACACAGGCACTGCCGAATACCCAACACAGCTGCTGATGAATCCCAAACACAGCTCCTGCTGAGTCCAAAACACAGGCACTGCTGAATCCCAAACACAGCTCCTGCTGAATCCCAAACACAGCTCCTGCTGAGTCCAAAACACAGCTCCAGCTCAATCCCAAACACAACTCCTGCTCAATCCCAAACACAGCTCCTGCTGAATCCCAAACACAGCTCCTGCTCAATCCAAAATACAGCTCCTGCGGAATCCCAAACACAGGCACTGCTGAATCCCAAATACAGCTCCTGGTGAATCCCAAACACAGGCACTGCTCTATCCTAACACAGGTACTGCTGAATTCCAAACACAGCTCTTGGTGAATCCAAAACACAGGCACTGCTAAATCCCAAATACAGCTCCTGCTGAATCCCAAACACAGCTCCTGCTGAATCCCAAACACAGGCACTGCTGAATTCCAAACACAGCTGCTGCTGAATCCAAACTCAGGCACTTCTGAATCCCAAACACAGCTCCTGCTGAATCCCAAACACAGCTCCTGCAGAATCCCAAACACAGCTCCTGCTCAATCCCAAACACAGCTCCTGCTGGATCCCAAACACAGCTCCTGCTCAATCCCAAACCCAGCTCCTGTTGAATCCCAAACACAGCTCCTGCTGGATCCCAAACACAGCTCCTGCTCAATCCCAAACACTGCTCCTGCTGAATCCCAAACACAGCTCCTGCAGAATCCCAAACACAGCTCCTGCTCAATCCCAAACACAGCTCCTGCTGAATCCCAAACACAGCTCCTGCTCAATCCCAAACACAGCTGCTGCTGAATCCCAAGCACAGGCACTGATGAATCCCAAACACAGTTCCTGCTGCTGAATCTCAAACACAGCTCCTGCTGAATCTCAAACACAGTTCCTGCTGCTGAATCTCAAACACAGTTCCTGCTGCTGAATCTCAAACACAGTTCCTGCTGCTGAATCTCAAACACAGTTCCTGCTGCTGAATCTCAAACACAGTTCCTGCTGCTGAATCTCATACACAGTTCCTGCTGCTGAATCTCAAACACAGTTCCTGCTGCTGAATCTCAAACACAGTTCCTGCTGCTGAATCTCAAACACAGTTCCTGCTGCTGAATCTCAAACACAGTTCCTGCTGCTGAATCTCAAACACAGTTCCTGCTGCTGAATCTCAAACACAGTTCCTGCTGCTGAATCTCAAACACAGTTCCTGCTGCTGAATCTCAAACACAGTTCCTGCTGCTGAATCTCAAACACAGTTCCTGCTGCTGAATCTCAAACACAGTTCCTGCTGCTGAATCCCAACCACAGCTCCTGCTGAATTCCGAACACAGCTCCTGCTGAATTCCAAACACAGCTCCTGCTGAATCTCAAACACAGCTCCTGTCGCTGTCAGTCTTCGCAACCCTTATTCAGGCTCCAGCATATGTTTGATTTTATTTTTATCTTTAAAACTCCAGCTTCCTTCCCATTGCCAGCAACATCACTGAGGAATTGTCTGGTGGTTTATCAGATTGCTGTTCGTGGGATCTTGCTGTGTGCAATTTGGCTCCTGCGCGGTGTCAACCGTGACTATCGTCCCCCTGGCCACCCCTACCAGACCCCCCGTCCCGGCGGAAGCCCTCCCCCAGCCAGCAGCGCGGCTCCCGCCCGACTGTGGTGCCGCTGGACACAGTCCATAGCCGCCATGCCGGGTCCCCGACCGCTGAGACTACACATCAACTCGACCCATCGGGGCGGAGCATCGAGAAAGGGCCTTCAGGTGACGCGCTAACGCCGTCTCAACGGCGTGTAATACGATGACGATTTTGGCGTCAAAAGGGATTCTCCACCCAATCGTCAATTACGAAATCGCCGTCGGGGAACGGAGAACCCCGCCCATTCAGTACAAGTTATCCCAAACCACTTGTCAAGTCACATTAGAATAATGTGCCCAGTTCTGGTCACAGCACATTAAGAAGGATGTAAGGGTCCTTGAGCGGATCCAGAGCAGATTTACCAGAATGATTCAGGGATGAGAGAATTTAACTACAAGGTTCCCCCAGGAGCAAAGGGGACTGGGGGCAGGGATTTGTTAAAGGGCTAGAAGATTCTGACATGTTTAGGTATGGTATAAAAGGAAAAACTCTTCCTATTAGCTGATTTTACAATGACATGGGGACAGATTTAAGGTTTTGGGTAAGGGATACAGAAGGATTGAAGGAAGAACATCTTCATGCAGCCAGTGGTAATGACCTGGAACTTGGTGCCAGGGTGGTGAAAGCAAAGATGATCATTGATTTCAAAAGTAAATTGAATGGCCGCTTATGGAAAATAACGTTGCAGGGCTGCCGGGGTAAAGCCGGGTGGGGGGGCTGGCGTTTCTCATTGGTTGCTCGAAAGGGCGTTGGTGTGGATCTGATGGGCAGAATGGCTTCCTTCTTTGCCATAATGACTATTCTCAGGATTGATATTATGCTGAGAGTATCACCATATATGGAGATAGGGCAGGAAAGAAGAGTTGAGATAGACAGTCAGCAGTGATCTTATTGAATGGTACAGAGGGCACAAGGGGCTGTTATATTTCTATTCCTGTTTCCTATTCTATGGTAAGAAATGTGGAGCAGAGTAAATTCACAAAGGGACAGAACCTGTAAAAGATAAACTATTGATGCAGGTGGAGTTTGCACTATCTTTTTCACAAATACTGATCTTAGGATTTTACGTAGGCACAGATTCATTGGAAAGCACCAAGGATAGCTCCTACAAGCCATGAACTCTTATCCTGTGTCACCTAAGCTGCTGTAGTGGGCATGCACCACATTCATTTTTCAACCTACTCTGACAACCCATCTGGGGCAGGTGGTGGGCGAAGATCAGGAGATTCTTCCTCGAATCAATGGGCAGGGGGAAGAAATAGCCATTTTTCAAATCAACTCAAGAATTCACTTTGCTGAAGCCCTCCCTTTTTGTCTCACCATGAATATCCCCATAAACTCAAACTTATTCACAATGTTTTTATAAATGAGTTCACTAATGTAAATGCACCACTGGCAAGGCCAGCATTTATTGCCCATCTCTAATTGCCCGTAAGGTGGTCATGAGCTGTTTTCTTGAACTGCTGCAGTCAATGTGATATAGATATACCCACATGTGGCGTAGGTGCTGTTGGGGAGCACGATCCAGGATTTTACCCCAGTTGTAACAAACGATGGCTATGCAATACCAACCATGGGGCGGGATTCTCCGACCCCACGTCGGGTCGGAGAATCGCCGGGGGCTGGCGTGAATCCCGCCCCCGCCGTGTCCCGAAGTCTCCGCCACCAGAGATTCGGCGGGGGCGGGAATCGCGGCATGCCAGTCGGCGGGGGTAGGAATCACGCCGCACCGGGTCGCGGGCCCACCCCCGCCAATTCTCTGGCCCGCGATGGGCCGAAGTCCCGCTGCTGGAATGCCTGTCCCGCCAGCGTGGATTAATCCACCTTTTGAACGGCGGGACAAGGTGGCGCGGGCAGGCTCCGGGGTCCTGGGGGGGGGGGGCGCGGGGCGATCTGGCCCCGGGGGGTGCCCCCACGGTGGCCTGGCCCGTGATCAAGGCCCACCGATCCGCGGGCGGGCCTGTGCCGTGGGGGCACTCTTTTTCTTCCGCCTTCGCCATGGTCTTCACTATGGCAGAGGCGGAAGAGACCCCCTCCCCTGCGCATGCGCGGGGATGATGTTAGCAGCCGCTGACGCTCCCGCGCATGCGTCGCCCGGCAAAGACCTTTCGGCCCCGGCTGGCGTGGCGCCAAAGGTCTTTCCCGCCAGCCGGCGGAGCGCAAACCACTCTGGCGCGGGCCTAGCCCGTCAAGGTGAGGGCTTGGCCCCTAAAGGTGCGGAGACATCCGCACCTTTGGGGCGGCCCAACGCCGGAGTGGTTCCTGCCACTCCATTACGCCGGAACCCCCCGCCCCGCCGGGTAGGGGAGAATCCCGCCCATGGTGTGTGACTTAGAGGGAACTTAGATGTGTTGATGTTTCCATGTGCCTACTGCCCTTATTTTCTCAGTGATAGAGCTAGCTGGTTTAGGAGGTGCTGCTGAGGAAGCCTTGGCGAGTTTGTGCAGTGCATTTTGTAGGTGGCACACATTGCTGCCTCTGGGTGTTGGTGGTGGAGGGACTGTTTATGGGCCGTATCATTTATTGCGCAATGCCCTTCATACCAAAGCTTTCAGACAAACTGGCTTCAGCAAGTTGACTTCAGGATTCATTTTCAAAATCTTTCAGGGTTCACCTGTAACCCTCCATCCCATCAGAGGGACCCCCACCATAACTTCACTGAACACCCCTGATTTTTCACTACATTAGTACTTGTCCCCTGATTCCTCTATTCCAGTATTGATGGCAGTTATTTGAATCATTCCACAATTGCCCTTTGGAATTCTTCCATTAAATGTTCCTGGCCTTGCCAGCACCTTTGTTGTTTTCACAAACATTCTGAAACCCATACTTCTGCCTTGTTCTGTGAGGTCTCGGTACAGTCCCAGTTGGTTTTATAACACATGAGGCAGACAAAGTTCAAAGCCTGGTTACATAGCTAATTTTTAACCGGAACAGGTGACTAGCCTATTGTCAAAGGCTACAGCTTGAGGGGCACCACTCCCCATCAAGCTTAGCTGACTAGGAGATTCTCCTGCACTTACCATCTACCATAGGCATAATGGAAGGATATACAGGTTGATAATCAAAGTGCTTGGCCACATTGTGAATGCGCCTTCTGTGGTCATCAAGTCCTGCTGTTGGACTTGAACTCAAAACTTCTGGGTGAGAGGCAGCGATGCTACATATTGCACCGCAAGACCTTCGCTTTCCCCTCTAGCTCTACAATTATTTTAAAGATTTTTTCCCTCAGAATTTTATAGAGTTTAAATATTGTCTGTTTTTACAATGCTAATTTATCGCAGGTTTGACACCTATGTAATTGAGTCACTGAGTGAACTTGTAATCCTTGCACCTTACACACCGTGAGTCTCTTTCTTGGTTGAATGTGTTGCTGTGTTTGAAGTGTTCAAACACTTGGATTCCCAAGTTCAGAAGACCAATTTCCTATCACTCAGGCAAGATTGGTTGCCGACATCAACCCTAAACTAGGCCATGAGATTGAAACAAAGATATTTATAGCAAGGCTACAAAGGCATTCAGCCTTTCTTGCTTCTGCTGAATTTAGGCCTATTTTTTTTAACTGATTTTACACAATCCTATTTCCCCTCTCATCTGCTGAAACAAATAGCAGTTTCTTGATCATTTATAGTGTACCTCTTTGTCAAGCAGCTCTTTGATTTCTTTCCTTTATGGGCTCTGCTTCAATTTGTGACTGAGATATTTCACATTCAGTTGTGGCTGTGCAAGGATATTTTGTTCAAACCGTCCCATTAACTCTTTCTCTGACTTTTTTAAGTTCTCTTCTGGCACTGCCTCACCAACTACTGGAAGCAATCTCAACATAACCCTTTATAATAAAGATCTCTTAACCTTCTCAGCCCATGTTAAAAATGGCCCCAATTGCTCAAGTTTCTTTTCATTATTGTAACCTCATCCCAGTGACTCTATGCTACGCCTTGTATATTGTTCATCTCCAGTTTCTAGAATAGATGTCCAAAACTGTACATATATTCCAACTACAGCCTAACATTACCTACCTGTTTTTCTATTCTTCACATTCGCAGAGTGTGACTGTTGTTGGCAAAGCTTAAATTTATTGCCAAACCCTAATTGTCCTTGTGAAGACGCTGGTGAACTGTTGCTTTGAACCAATACAGTGCATATGGTGAAGATCCACCCACAGTGCTTTTAGGGAGGGAGATTAGGGGCGTGCTTCTCCAATCCTGCAGCAAAGTGTCCACGCCGTAGTAAACACCGTCGCGTTTTACGACAGCGTGAACAGGCCGCTCCCAGGACTAATTCTGGCCCCTACAGGGGCCAGCATATCGCTGAAGCGGTTCGCGCCGCTCCAGCTGCCGATAAACAAATCCAATCCAATCCAATCCAATTTAAAGAAACTTTGAGATTCAAGATGCTTGCCAAGAGAATAAAGTCACAAGATTCCATGGGTTTTGAACAAACAAAAATAAATGTTGCTATGCAAGTTGAGAAAGATAAACCAATTTACAATATCATAGAATCCTTATAGTGCAGAAGGAGGCCATTCGGTCCATCGAGTCTGCACTGACTCTCCAAAAGAGTGCCCTACCTAGGCCCATTTCCTCACCCTAGCTCCGTAACCCCACCTAACCTTTTGGACACTAAGGGGCAATTTATCATGGCCAATTCTTTTTTTCTCCCCTGGTGGGGCAGTGGTTAACACTGCTACCTCACAGCGCCAAGACCCGGGTTCGATCCCAGCCCCGGGTCACTGTCCATGTGGAGTTTGCACATTCTCCCCATGTGCGCGCGGGTCTCACCCCCACAACCCAAAGATGTGCAGGGTAGGTGGATTGGCCACGCTAAATTCCCCCTTAATTGGAATAAAAAGAATTGGGTACTTTCATTTTTTTTTTAAAGCATGGTGAATTCACCTAACCTGCACACCTTTGGACAGTGGGAGGAAACTGGAACACCTCCATGTAGACACGGGGAGAATGTGCAAACTCCACGCAGAAGGTTACCCAAGGCTGGATTTGAACCTGGGTCACTGGCGCAGTGAGGTAGTAGTGCAAACCACTGGGCCGCCCTTATCTAACTTATGCTCTAACATTCATGATTAATATGGGGTACATGTGAACTAACAGGTAAACATACCACACTGTACAGTAAATGGCAAATGCGACCAAGGCATTCCATGGATTTCTTTACAACCTACTTAGACATCAATAAACAGTGAGTCAATCAATCTTGTGGAAACTCTGTCTCTCTCACGAGAGATTCCAGTGTTCATCTACAAAGATTGCGCCATGGAATTCTCTCCAAAAGTCTATCCTGCTCGGAACAGCCTACCTCACAGCATTTCACTCTTGTCTCTCAAGACTTCGTTCCCCTGGATTTCTCAGTCTGAACTCCAGCACTAACTCACAAGCACAATTTCAGCTCTTTGGTCATGCTGAGCACAATACTCCTGATCCAAAGGAGTACCTTTGCCCCAACAGCCCACAGTACGGAGTCATCAATCTTCTACATCTTCTTCAATCTCCAGGGCTTTTCCTGAGCCCTCATTAGTACAATCTGCCAATCACAGCTCTTTTGCTACTTTGCAAACTTCTTTCCTTGCTCCTGTCTTTCTTCTTAACTGGGTCAACTCCCTGTTCCCTGTCTGGGACTCCTCTTTTGGGACCTCTCCCTGGGGCTCTTCTCGATGGTGGTGCTCCACTCCCAGTCACATGATCTGGTTTCCCCACCATTTTCTTTTTTATCTTCGTACAGGTTCACTGGGCCCATCCTCAGCCCAAAGAACTTTAAAATGCCAGACTGTGCATGTGCCGCTCGCACCACGTGTGTGCATGCCAAAACCCCCAAGGTTTTTCGGGACTTGGAGTTCTCAACCTTGCCTCAACTTTAAGGTAAGTTTAGATCTTGTAACTATTTTGATAAATCTATATCTCCCTTCAGGTTAATATCTCTCACAAAGCCTCTGATGGAGCTCAAAAGCTAGCTTTTTGCCGAAGTTTTTAGTCACCTGCCTTAATATTTCTTTAATGACACAGTGTCAAATTTTGTTTGATAACTCTGGTGTAGTATGGGATATTTTGCAACATTAAAAGTGCTTTATTAATATAACGTTGAGGTGGTTGAGGTGTGGTGCAGTGTTCCAGATCAGGTCCAAACACAGCTTTATATAACATATATAGTAAGAGCAGAAATAGGTTGTTCAGCAGTTCTTCTTGTCCTGGAGAATTGTGAACCCAGGAATGGCTTGTTGGTTAGTTTTGTGCCTTGGCCATCATGTCATCTCCTGGGATAGGCAAAAACAACAAGGAAAAACCCAGAGCCTCAAAGGGAAAATGCTGTGGAAAACTCCTCTCTGAATATTGAAATAATCCAGGGAATCACATGGACAAAGTGTTATCTAAATGATGTAATCTTGACCCAATCAGGAACCAGTCCAGTTCCTTCTTAATTTTTGAAATCCAAAATGAAGTTGTGACCAACAGCTGAAAGAATTGCTGACATTATTTTACTGGAAAAGGAACTTTTTTGAGTGAGATATCTCACGGCTACACCATAGACTTTAACCTTGCCCTTCAGTTTTATTATTAGCTGGAAGTATAAAGTAATAAAGGTGCAGTAATGGTGGTGGAGCTTCTTGGACCTCCGTGACATGTGGGGCCAACAGACTAACTCCATAACCAACAAGATTTAAGGATTGAGAAAGAAACAAAGGAAAGGTAAAGAAGGAAAAGGAGCGAATTAGAGTCAGACCAGGTGGAGAAAGAGAAATAAACAGAGAAAAAGATTGGATCAAGTGAGAAGGTAAAATACAGATAGAATGGAAAATAAACCGTGAGTTTAAAGGGCAGTTAATTTGTAAATATAACAAATCCTTAAAAAAACGGGGAGGTTGGGAATGAGATATGGTTTATGCAAAGGAAACTGGAGTAGATGAGGGAGACAGTCGAGTAGTGGTAATGTCGCTGGAGACAAGAGTTCAAATCCCCCCAGGGCAGCTGGTGGATGTCAGATTCAATCAATAATCTGGAATTGAAAAACTAGTCTCAGTGCTGGTGACCAGGAAACTATTGTCGTAATCTGGTCAGGCCTCCATGTGACTTCAGACCCACAGCAATGTAGTTATCTCTTAACTTCCCTCTGAAATGGTGTAGCACGTCAACTTAGTTCAAGGGCAATTAGGGTGGGCAACAAATGGTGGCCTTGCCAGTGATGCCTATGGCCATGAAAAAATAAATGTTTTAAAACTGCAGGAGATTCACAACTCATAACATCCCTGTATGATTTGCACGTTTAAGCGGCACATGTTGTTAACATACTATGTTTCTCCAGCAAGACCTGGTTTGAGTTTTTTCTTTTAAGTGCGTTGTTGGGTGATTAAGGATATTCCAAAGGGACAGAATTACATGTGAGGAGGTTTTTATATTGTATTGTTAAACATACTGGTCTGCCACACCAAGGTGAAGATTCTTCTCTTGCTTTAAACGCACCTTTTTATCGGCCAGTCCAGAAAGATGTCAATTGTAGCTGCTGACACTCCTGTTGATCGGCCAACATGACAGAATGAATGACTCACTGATGCATCGGGCTGCTTGCTACACTCCGGGTTTTACAGATTGAAGAAAAACTCCACTGTGTTCTCCAAGGTAAGTTCAGAAAATATATTCTTTCAATTGTTCATATCTGTTCTTTCAGAGAGAGTGCGAATTAAAATGACGATCAAATAAACATTTAAAAATGGCGTCCCGATCGCTCGCTTTACTAAGGAGTTCTGATGAGCGGAGCTTCTCAATGTTCCCCGCTGATGCCCCCTATCAAATGCAAGTCGTGTTTTATAGCCTTGTGTTTCTCAGTGCTGCGAGCACCGGGAAGCACGCGGCTAAACGCACTCACAATGGCACTTTTTCCCCATTTAATTAAATCGTGCCCTTCGTGACTCTGAAAACAGATTATCTGGTCTTTATCACATTGCTGTTTGTGAGAGCTGGCTGTGTGAACATTTGCTAATGCATTTCCTACATTACAACAGGGACTAGACCTTAAAAGTGCTTTAATAGTCTTTAAAGTGCTTTTGGAATGTCCTGAGATCATGAAAAGTGGTGGGTTAGAGACAAAATATGCTGGAAGCACTCAGAAGGTCAGGCAATGTCCATGGAATAAGGAAGGCAGAGAAAGACTTGCATTTCTATCATGTTCATAATATCATGACATCCCAAAACAATTTATAGCCAATGAAACACTTATGACCGATAGGCGCTATTGTAATGTAGGGTTAAAATGTCATGGATCCAAAGCATTAAGCCTACCTTCCTCTTGCTACAGATGCTGCCTGACCTGTTGAATTTTACCAATATTTCCTGATTTAATTTTGTATATATTATTCTGCTTCATAGAATCCATAAAATCACGACAGTGCAGAGGACGCCATTGAGTCTGGACCAACTCTCTTGAGGCCTACTTCCCTATCCCTGTAACCTGGCGCATTGATCATTGCCAATTCACCTAACCTGCACATCATTTGACACTAAGGGCCAATTTAGCATGGCCAATCCACCTACCTGCACATCTTGGACAGTGGGAGGAAACCAGAGCACCCGGAGAAAAGCCACGCAGACACGGGGAGAGCATGCAAACTCCACACAGACAGTGACCCAAGCCTGGAATTGAACCTGGGTCCCTGGCGCTGTGAGGCAGCACTGCTAACCACTGTGCCACCGTGCCGCCCGAGGCTGGTATCTTCTCTGACAATGTCAATCCATCACATGTACCATCAGGTTTTGTAATCCACAGTCCCCTGAAAGTGTCATTGGCGCTCAGCATTAAACATGCCTGCGCTGTTTAGCACAGGGCTAAATCGCTGGCTTTAAAAGCAGACCAAGGCAGGCCAGCGGTTCAATTCCCGTAACAGCCTCCCCGAACAGGTGCCAGAATGTGGCTTTTCACAGTAACTTCATTTGAAGCCTACTTGTGACAATAAGCGATTTTCACAAGAAGAACTGATGCAAGTTAAAGGCAGTTCTGATAGAAGGTCAGTGACCTGAAAGGTTAAAGAGAATCTGGAACTAGGGATCACTGTTTAGAAATAAGGAGTTGTTCATTTAAGACAGAGATGAAGAGAAATGTTTTGTCTGAGAGGGGTATGAGTCTTTGCAAGTCTCTTTCTCAAAGGCAGTGGAAGCAGAGTCTCTGAATATTTTCAAGGCACAGCTGGATAGATTCTTGATAAACAAGGAGGTGAAAGGCTATCGGAGGTAGATCGGAGATTACAATCAGATTTTATTGAAAAGCGGAACAGGCTCAAGGCGTTAAGCCTTGCTCCTAATTTATCCATTCATATGTTCACTTTTCCTCTCCACAGAGAGGAAAGTGGCTGGTCTTCACAGAGAGTGGCTAGTTTAGCTCAGTGGGCTAGGCAGCTGGTTTGTGATGCAGAACAAGGCCAGCAGCGAGGGTTCAATTCCCGTACCAGCTGAGAATTCTGAATTCTCCCTCTGTGTACCCGAACAGGTGCCGGAGTGTGGCGACTAGAGGCTTTTCACAGTAACTTCATTGCAGTGTTATTGCAAGCCTACTTGTGACAATAAAAAGATTATTTCCTTAGATGCTACCGGACTTACTGCAGAATATTTCCAACACTTTCTATTCTGATTTCAGCAAGTTAAAGGAGTTAATGCTATTGTTAATGCTGTGTGACTGATGTGAAACAGGCCCTTATGGTGGTGAATCCAGTGTGTTCATGTGACCTTGATTTGCAAAGCAGTACAGAATTAGCGCTTCGTAAATTTATGAGGTACTTGTGAGCTTTCGGAAGCCTTGCAGTATAATGAGAGCACCACTTGTACACCCTCCCACATAGATGACTGTAAGACAATACTGACTCAGAGTGTGAAGCACAAACAAATGTAATCAGAAAATAAATGAGGTTTAAGATTGTAACTCACAACTTTAAAAAACAGAATTGGACAATGTATGGGGGGGGGAGAAGAATGAGCGGGCTAATTTTTAATTGGCCGAAAGCCTACAATCGCCATAGGATCCTGATTTTCACATTGAAACATCGACCCGTCTGTTTTGGGTGGGAAAGCTGCCCCTGCCCCTCCCTCATTTAAATCCCTGCTTGAAAATTCACTCAGGTCAGACTTGGATGCTAAAGAGGTGACTGAGGTGCCTACTTGATTTTTCTTTGTCAGACACCTGTTTCTCTTGAAATGCTTCTTTCCTCTGAACACTTCTATTAAACTAGACGCAACAATGATACACTAATGTGTTAAGCGCTCAAATCCAAAACAATTACCCACCCTGTAAAGAAATAATGAACACAAAATGATTGGACAATGCATCGCAAAACTTCAACATCGGCAGAGAAAGTCAAGTTGACATTTTGAGCTGAGTTCTTTTAGGTGTGACCAGTAGCTCAGTGGGCACTCGCAGTCAGACGTACCTGGGTTCACACTGCATCCAGAACATGAGCACAACATTTAGTCTGACACTGAGGGAGTGCTGCACTGTCAGAGGTTCTGTGTCTTGGATAACATGTAAAACTGCTGCCCTATCTGTCTGTTCAGATGAATGCAAAAGATCCTATGGAGCTCTTTAAATGAGGTCAGTGTTCTGGCTAACATTCAGCCCCGAACCGATGCTATCAAAATAAATTACCTGGTAATCTATCTCATTTAATTTCATTCAAACTGTTTTAATTCTAGAAGGATAAAATTGAAGAGTAGGGAAGTTACACTAAGCTAATTTGAACCTTGGTTAGACCACACTTAGTACAGTGTGCAGTTCTAGTGGCCATATTATAAAAAAGGATGAAGAGGCACTGGATAGGGTGAAGAGAGGGTTCACAAAGCATAGGTATACATATCAGGAAAGGCTGTTTGGACTGCGTGTCTTTTCTCTTGAAGGAGGAAGGCTTAAGGGTGACCTAATCAAGGTCTTTAAAATTATGATGTGGCGATGCCGGCGTTGGACTGGGGTGAGCACAGTAAGAAGTCTTACGACACCAGGTTAAAGTCCAACAGGTTTGTTTTGAATCACTAGCTTTCGGAGCACTGCTCCTTCCTCAGGTGAGTGAAGAGGTGGGTTCCAGAAACTTATATATAGACAAAGTCAAAGATGCAAGACGATACTTTGAATGCAAGTCTTTGCAGGTAATAAAGACTTAATTAAGACTCTGCAGGTAATTAAGACTTAATTACCTGCAAGACTCGCATTCAAAGTATCGTATTGCATCTTTGACTTTGTCTATATATATGTTTCTGGAACCCACCTCTTCATTCACCTGAGGAAGGAGCAGTGCTCCGAAAGCCAGTGATTCGAAACAAACCCATTTAAAATTGTGAGAGGTTTGGTAGATCGGACACAGAGAGAATGTTTCTTCTTGTGGGAAGGAGCATAACAGGAAATCGTCAGTATATAGTCACCAAGCAATAAAATAGGGAATTCAGAAGGAATTGTTTTACCAAAGTGTGGTGGGAATGTGACACTCTCTACCACAGGAAGTGATTGAAGTTAAATAGAATAGATACATTTAAGGGAAAACTAGCAAAATAAAAGTGAAGTCAACATAGTCCCAGATGGCCATAGGTTGCTTTCCCCTTTCAGGGGGAGAGCTGACTGGTGGGGATTTAACCTGTGGATCACCACACCTCAGGCGAGGGGCAAGGTTGAGATTGCGGGGCCTTCATGAAGGAGGGGAAACTAGACAAACATAGGGGGAGAAGGGAATCAAGGATTACGATCAGAATTTTAGATGAGGAAAGAGGGGATGAGGTTCAATTGGAGCATAAACACTGGTATTGGCGATTGGGCCAAATGGCCTATTTCTGTGCTGAATATCCTACATAAGCCTACATAATTTACAATTTGTAGGTCCTTGCAGTGATGGAATTGGCTGCAGGAGCAAGTGATTTTGTGACGTTCGTTGGGCCATTCCTTGGGATTGATCTCTTTATTTACAGAATTCCTGATTTAATTCAGACTTGCAACATTTGCAGTTTTGTCTTTTTTATTTGTGTTGTTAGATTAGTAGATGTGAGACTTATTAATGACTTATTTAAGACTGCCCAGCGACAGACCTTGATTATGAGTTACAGTAGATTTATTATACAACACAAATTATCAGGCTGATACTTAACGGAGGCAGCACTCAGCTGTGTCTTGTAGCCACCTGGGTTGGCCACTTCCCAACTTAAAATGGAGATCCGCAAAGACTACAGGGAAATTCAGCCAACACAGGCAAAAACTAGCAGGTGCAAAGTTTCCTGTGTATTAGACTTTGCAGAAACCCAGACAGCACTGAAACTACCCACCACCTGCACACTAATGGGCGATCCCCAGGAACAATTGGAAACATTTAGTAAAACAAGGTCAAGCCAGACTCCTCGGCGCCAGCAGGAGCCAAGACAAAGGAAAGCCAACGGACACTCAGGAACCGCCCAGCGATCAGGGAACGGCTCCGGTATTGGAGAAATCGATCCAAGTGATCGGAACATAGTCCAATCACTTGGAACCAGATACGGGGTCCGCCCCGAACGGCGCAAAGCCCCTGGGGACTAAAAAGTACAGTCCCCAAGTTCAATTTGTCCTTCTTGGCAGCGTCACTCAGCAGCGCGAACCAACCCTTGACAGTGACCTGCCTAGCTGCCGCACCAACCAAGTAAGTCTCCAGTCAAAGCACGCTATGAGATAGGCGCTCCTAGCTACCAGTCCATACCAGCTTTGAATCCTGCAGACTCAGAACCCGAACGAAAGGCCATTTGTTCCCCTGACCTGGTGGGCCAGTTCCAAAGCTAAGTATAGGCCTTTTAGTGTTAGAGATAGTCTAGTAAGTAGAGTTTTATGCATGAGTAGTGATTGACTGTGTATAATAAATGTGTTTTGATTTGAAACTTACTAACTGGTGAAGTGAGTTATTGATCAGTACTTGAACTTGAACCTCGTGGCGTTATCATAAAGATACCTGGCGACACTAGAGCAAAGGTTATAGAAACAGAGCAAATTAAGCAAAGATACAACGAGCAACATTTAAGAGCCAACCAAAAGTTAGCAACATTTACTGGCTGACTCTGACGGGACCCGACTTAGAAGTGGCCTAACCACTCCGGGAGAACCCAATTTTGAATTAGAATCCAATTGGGAACAGAAAAACCACAAGTGTTCAAGCAGTTCTGATCAATCCTCATAATTCGGAAGCGTGTTAATGCATGCGTAACTAACAGGGCTATAAGGTAAAACTGATAGATTTTGTTGCGATAAACTGTCGGGAGTTTGTATTCCGGAAATTAGCGAACGCCGTACCCGTGTTTACAGCACCGCCTTCGTACACCTCGTTCCAAATTTTAAAAGAGCATTCAGATAGGAAAAATGGCATTGAAGGCAATGGAACGCCTCATGAACCCTCAGGAATTTGTGGTCGCAGCGACCAGCAGCAGAGTAGGACAGTGTCCCGTTTGGGAAGAAGAGATCAGGAAATATCTCAAAGGGAAAGGATGGCCCCTTTGGAGTGAATTCTGTGATAATGAGGACACAGGTCCCGGGAGTATAGGACATACTTGGTGGGAGAACCTGTCAGAGATCCATAAGAAAAGCTTGGGAAAAGATCGCAAGCCGATGGCAATCGTGTCCTGTCTGGCACAATTGCGAGGCACAGAGGAGGTCGTTCGGACACTCTGCAAAGAGATAGAAGAGAGACATCGAATGAGCAAGGTGGATGTTAGTGAGATCGAGAGAGAGAATATAGATTTGAGAAGGAAGTTGGCAGCAAAGGACGGAGAGGTGGATGATGCCAAGTGGGCACACCAGTCTTGTCTAGTGCATCTGAGCAGCTTCCAAACCCAATATGAGAAGGACGCAACGTGCAGTCCTGGTAAGAGAAGAGACAGAGAAACAGGTAGAGGCATTGCAAAGGCAGTGCAGCGATCTAAAGGCAGCGTTAAGAGCACTCCATGCTGCCACCATGGAGCACAGACAAAGCTCATTAGATCATGCGAAATGCAGGAAGCAGATTGCGGAACTGCAGTTTTTGCTTTCAGTGCAAAATGGGTTTCAGAGCACTTTTGGATCGCAATTAGATGAGGAAGACGGCCCTGATTGGCAAGAATTAAATGAAACCACACATAGGTATGTTCAGGGAACATGTGCGCAAGGAAAGCCCCAAAAGAGAAAAGCACCCCAACCCCCCCCACAGAACAGATAGATCAGGCACCCATGATTCCAGTAACCACCCACCGCACAGTCACATCGGAAGGAGACGCAGAATTCCTTTACACCACCCCTTTAACCGTGACCCAATTACGGGACGCGTGCGAAAAGATCACACCGTTCCTCCCCACCTCAGACCCCCACCATTTCTTTGCTAGAGTGAAGCAGCAGGCGACCATGTACGGCCTGAATGAGCGTGAGCAAGTGAAGCTCGCAGTTTTAAGCTTAGACCCTTCAGTTGTAGCAGCCCTTCCCGACCCACAGAATGGAAGAGGAGGCACCCTTGCAGAGATGCATACGGCGATCCTAAACGCGATTGGTTACAACAGAGGTGACCCAGTAGAAGGCCTGAATAAGTGCAGGCAGAAAAAGACAGAACACCCCACAGCGTTTGCTGGATGCCTGTGGTTCCATTTTACAGCCGTTTTGGGAAACTTAGACCGCGCCCATTTGTTCCCAGACAACATGGCCAAATGGACCCGCACCCTTATCTCCCATGCCACAGAGGCAGGACAAAGAGCCAGTACCAATTATGGCCCCTCGGAAGGAGCGCCCAACGAAAAATGGGTTTTAAAAAGGTTGTCCCGCACCTGGGAGCAATCTGTCCAAAACAAACCAGCAATTAGAAAACCCGAAGAACAGCAGGCAGAGGCAGATATCCAAGCAGTTAAAGCACACCAGAACCCTGCATGGGTGAATGAAGGCAGGAACAGCCCCCCACAGAAACCACAGGAGTGTTACAACTGTGGACAATTGGGTCACTTTGCACGAGAGTGCAATGCCCATACGAAAGCCACAGAAAGCCCAGCAGGCAGGCACTCGGGATAGGAACAGGACAAAGCCCATACATAATGTAAGCGCCCCATTCAGACCAGACAGACATGAACGGAACTGACTGACGGCGTTCGGGCTTCCCTGCCTGGGTCTGTGACACCCTTTGGGATAGGTCCGGCCGACCAGTCATTGCAATGAAAATACGGGGACAGCCCATCGAATTTCTCTGGGACACGGGAGGTTCCCGCACCACAATTAATTCCTCCACCATGTTCCAAAAAGACACGTGGCCCACTACAGCCACAATCACCCTCAGCGGCTTCACAGGCCATTCACAACAGGGACACATCACAGCCTCTGTACCCATTCAAATTGGCAACATTACAACAAAACACCCCATAGTTTTGGTCGATCTGGACCACACAGCAGAACACATTTTGGGCATTGATTTCATGAACTCCCACAACCTTTCATTTGACCCAGTAAATCAATGTGTCTGGAAAATGACAAAGTCAGCAAGAGCCCCCGCAACGCTCACAGTAGGTGAGTATGCAAACAAGATTAGCGCAGTCGGCGAATTTTGGTTTGACCCGACCACGATTAGTGCAGACAAACAGGTTAGAGCAGTTCTTCAGAGGAACAGGACCGCATTTGAAAGTCATAAACATGACTGCGGCAGAATGGCTGATTCGGTTCAAATAATAGGACCTGACCCTAGACCCCAGAAGCAATACGGATTTCCCCAAGAGGCAGAGGGAGAAATCTCAAAGGTTATTGACAGCTTATTAGAACAAGGCGTACTTAGATCGGTAGCCTCTACCAATAATGCCCCGATTTGGCCAGTGAGAAAGCCCGATGGATCATGGCGACTGACCATCGATTACCGGGAACTCAACAAAGTCATCCCCGCAGCAGCACCCACGGTAGCCACAAGTCCTGAGACCATGCTCAAACAGGGACTCAACTCACGATATTTTACGGTTTTGAACGTCAGTAACGGATTCTGGTCCATTCCATTGGCAAAAGCGTGCCAATACAAATTTGCTTTCACTTTTAAAGGTCAGCAATACACGTGGACATGCCTTCCACAAGGATTCCACAACTCCCCCTCCATTTTCCACCGACAGCTGGCAAATGGTTTATCGAAATTTTCTCGCCCCGAATGTCTGGTCCAGTATGTGGACAACTTATTACTGCAGACAGACACCAAGGCAGAGCACATCGAGCTTCTGGCCGAACTCCTGGAACTCCTACAGCAAATTGGATGCAACGTAAACCCCAAAAAGGCCCAAATTCTGGAAGACAAAGTGGTATATTTTGGAACGATTATCACGCATGGTAAACGTGAGATCGAGCATAAGAATTGACTCGGTTGTCAAATTGCCCCTTCCCCAGAATGTTTCAGCCCTCCGGTCGTTTTTAGGACTGGTTGGCTACTGCCAAAACCACATTGACGGTTTCACCACCAAGGCAGCGCCCCTCTCGGAACTCCTAAAGAAAGGAGCCCCTTGGGAATGGCTTCCGCAGCACACGGATGCTGTAGATGTTTTAAAGCGCGCACTCATTGCATCCCCTGCACTACAGGTTCCAGACCCGCTTTCCCCCTATGCTATAGAGATAGCTAGCACAGACCGCACCCTTTCGGCCGTGCTCCTCCAGGAAAGGCACGAACAGTTAAGACCCATGGCTTACGCCTCCAGAGTTTTAGATCCTGTGGAGCAGGGATTTTCAGCCTGTGAAAGGCACCTGCTCGCAGTTTTCTGGGCAGTTCAGTACTTTTCATACATCACCGGATTAAACCCCATCACAATCCTCATGGAACACAGCCCCACCCAACTTTTACTCGACGGACGACTTAAGGACGGTACAGTAAGCCAGATCAGAGCAGCCAAATGGACCCTTATTTTGCAGGGACGGGACATCACTGTTAAAAGGACCAAGACCCACACTTTCCTAGCCGACAACCTTCAGTACCCAGGCACCCCCCCACGAATGTGAAATCATCTCACCGCACCACAACACAGGCCCCTTTATCGCAAAAACACCCCCCAAAAAGATAGGTAGTTCACCCCAGAGCCCCCAGCACACAGACACGTGCGCACCTTTGAGAATATATGTGGAAGGTTCTTCCACTGTATTAAACAGGAAGCACATTACAGGATGCGGCATCTATGTTGAGGACACGCAGGGACGCGCCCTAGAAGAAATCTCCTTAAAACTACCAGGACACTTAGGTGCACAGGCAGCAGAACTAGCAGCCGTTGCGTACATTGTGGATCACCCAGATTCCTTCCCCAGCCCAGCAGACATATACTCGGACAGCCTCTATGTCTGTAACAGCCTCACAGAATTCCTACCCCTGTGGAAAGCAAGAGGATTTGTTTCCGCGGACGGAAAACCCCTCCCTTCAGCCCCATTGCTCCGGCACATTTTGGACAAAGCACAGGACAGGATATTTGGCATCGTTAAAGTTCAAAGTCACCACCGTTCCTCCCCCCCTGGAAATGTAAAAGCCGACGCACTGGCTAAAGCAGGTTCCAGACATGGACATTTTTGGAGCCCCCCCGAAAGCGCCCCAGTGAATGCAGTTCAGGTCTCACAGACTAATATCGAGGATTTAGTGCAGGCCCAGAAGCAAGATAGTAATCTCAGGGAGATTCTAAAAGGAAGCTTTCCAGCCCCATACGATAGGTTTAAAAATGCACTGACCGCAGATGACGATGTGGTCCTAAAAGACACACTTTATGTGGTTCCTGAGCAGGACAGGAATCAGCTTATTTGTTTGTTCCATGATAGTCATGGGCATCAAATTGACCCCAATACAGTCCACCTCAGGCAGCTCTGTTGGTGGCCGAATTTAAAAGAAGACGTCATGCACTATATAGAAAATTGCCTTATCTGTGCCCAAAACAATCCGGACAGATGTGCAAAGAAAGCTCAGCTTAGCCACACCCGCCCCGTATATGGCCCCTGGACTAACCTCCAGATTGATTTTATAGGACCACTGCCCCCTTCCAGGAATGGTTACAAGTATGTCTTAGTTGTTATAGACATGTTTACAAAATGGGTAGAAGCATTCCCATCTAGAACGAACACGGCAAGGGCTACCGCAAAGATTTTAACCCACCACATCTTTACGAGATGGGGACTCTCCCGCAGCATTGAATCCGACCAAGGTTCCCATTTTACGGGACGTGTCATGAAGAACGTCCTCACGATGTTTGGCATTACCCAAAAATTCCACATCGCATACCATCCCCAGTCAAGTGGTATCGTGGAGCGAATGAATCGAACCCTAAAAGCAACCCTCAGGAAAATGGTCCAACAGAACAGCACCACTTGGGATTCAGTCCTTCCTTTTGCACTAATGTTTTTACGTAACACTGTTTCTACATCCACAGGATACACCCCACACACTCTCATGACCGGACGCCCCATGAAAGGCACAGAATTTTTATTAGGACTTGACTTGACCAGCCCCAAAGTGACGGCCCTCACACACAAGAACGCAGTCAAGCAATTGGTTGAAAATGTAAAAACGGCTCAGCTAGCAGCCGCAGTAAAATTAGGCACCAGGAAGAAACAGAGCAAGGCCTGTTTCGAAAAGACAGTGCATGCGACTGAGTTTGAGGTAGGACAGCAGGTCATGCTCTCCATCTGTAACCCCAGCACATTCCTGTCACTGAAGTATTCGGGTCCGTACTCCATTGCGGACAAAGTCAGCCCCTCCATGTATAAAATTAAGTACCCCAACGGGAAGACTGCGTGGTTCCATATCAACCAGCTCAAGGCATATGGCTCGCAGTCTAACCACGCACACCACGTCATGCTCGACGCAGCAGACCAAGCCCCGCCCACAGCCAACGTATCCCTATCCTCCCCCAACACGTCCACCCCACCCACGGACTCGCCCTCGACTCCACCCCCGAACTTCAGACTCTGCCCCGGAACGCCCACAGACAGCAGCAGCAGCCACAGCGACTGTGACACAGGCGATAGCCACAGCACGCCTCCCTACTATCCCCAGGCAACAGGCCCCACACCCAGCGAATCTGAACACGATTCGAGTGATCCCTTCTTCATCACATTCCTCAACAAACCCCACCAAACACCACTGCCCTACGATGACGATTCCGTCCCCACAGAATTAGACACCACTTTTTGGCACCGTGACAATTCATACAGGCTCGTCCGAAACGACGAGATGGACCCTAAGTCACACCATGCAGCTTTGGCAACCCTCATCCATTCACGAGTATGGCATCCGAGAGAAGACGATGACATTGAGTCTGACTCCCAAAACGAGAACCCCTTTGCGACCCTGTTCGCAACTGATAACTGAGGTGTCCAGATGATGTTTTAAAAGGAACCGCTTGGGAGAAACTGTGTCCTTTCTGATGGAACCTGCACGATATTCGTTGCATGTTTGTTTGTTTATGTTTGGCTAATGTTCTTTGTTTCAGTTTAAACCACTTCCACGGCCGCACGCCATATTTGTCGGCAGAAACCTGTGAAAACTTGCCAGCACGCTTATCGGCAGAAACCGCTGAGAGCATGCCAGACCCCCGTTCATAACTGCTCTTCTGGTTCGATGGTAGAACCTTTACAGCAACCCCCCACAATGACTACATTTTTGCCCGTTCTTGCCGGTTGCTCAGGCAGTGGAGAAACGGCATTGATCCCTGCCCTACCTGAGGACCCCCCCCCCCCCCCCCCCCCCCCCCCGGGTCAGCTACACTTGAGTAGAGCACATACGGCATTGATCACCGTCCTACCCAGGGATTCCATCCAATTCTTACCCGCCGCGGCCCATACGCACCCCATTTTTGGCTCATTATGTTCAAAATTCTTTTGTTTGGTTTTGGCAACCTATGGTAACTTCCCTCTGCTATTTACATCCTCAAACACTAGGATGGTAAGTCACACAGGCTGCGAGACGGCTCACAGTACGGCAGTATTTTCTTCGATGTCTAGTCCAAATCTTCGATTTAAAAAAAAAAAAATGAGGGAGTCACACATGGTGACAAATTATAAAGGGAAATTGGCACTAAAAGACAGACATGCGAACATTCAAGATATTACACAAGATAGTAACAGATATTACGCTTGTGTGCATAGAACTCCGGAACCTCAGGAACTCCAGAGGAAGAAAAAGAAGAGAAGAAAGAAGAGAACAATGAAGACGTCATACGTGTTTTTCGTCGTTATTGTAATTTGTATCCGGTTCCGCGCGAATGCGAACCCCCTGACCCCAACCCCCCCCCCTCCGGCCGTCAATGAGTCACTTCCCCATAGCACCAAGAGCCCAGTGACAAGTAACAACACACCATCATGGTGTGATAGGTTTATAACATGGTACTCCTTTTCATACATAATTGAATCCCTTTTAGTATTGGCGATATTCTGCAGCATCGTACAGATTATCCGCATGAGAAAATGGCGAAGGAGAGCCTACCGCTCTCGCACCCCGGTATACAGGATGAGATCCCCTATTTTCGGTTTTCACCAGGCCCCTGAACCCCTGGATCTACAATAAAGAACATTTGTTTACGTGATTTGTAAATAAAGAAAGATTGTACAACTCTTGTGTTTGACCTCCAAGCCAGAGGAAAAAGTGAATGCTGCTATAATTTTTGTATTGTTAGGAAGTTAGTATGATTGGATGTTTAAGTGAGTGTAGTTTATGAAAGATAGTTAGAGGTACCATTTTTTTATGTTGTAATGCATGCCCCTGTTGTGACATAGCACCACTTAGAATTGTCAGTTAAAAATTTTCAGACATAGTTATGGTCAGTGCAGAGGCCATGGAAGAGTGCTCGCTGGGTCAGGAAGTGAAGACAACGCAGTTATGTGATCCTTAACGCTTTGCGTTAGGGATCACAAGGAGGGAGTGTAGCCACCTGGGTTGGCCACTTCCCGACTTAAAATGGAGATCCGCAAAGACTACAGGGAAATTTAGCTAACACAGGCAAAAACTAGCAGGTGCAAAGTTTCCTGTGTATTAGACTTTGCGGAAACCCAGACAGCACTGAAACTACCCACCATCTGCATACTAATGGGCGATCCCCAGGAACAATTGGAAACATTTAGTAAAACAAGGTAAAGCCAGACTCCTCGGCGCCAGCAGGAGCCAAGACAAAGGAAAGCCAACGTATACTCAGGGAACTCCCAGCGATCAGGGAACGGCTCCAGTATTGGAGAAATCGATCCAAGTGATCGGAACATAGTCCAATCACTTGGAACCAGATACGGGGTCCGCCCCGAACGGTGCGAAGCCCCTGGGAACTATAAAGTACAGTCCCCAAGTTCAATTTGTCCTTCTTCGCAGGGTCACTCAGCAGCGCGAACCAACCCTTGACAGTGACCTGCCTAGCTGCCGCACCAACCAAGTAAGTCTCCAGTCAACGATCGCTACGAGATAGGCGCTCCTAGCTACCAGTCCATACCAGCTTTGAAGCCTGCAGACTCAGAACCCGAACGAAAGGCCATTTGTTCCCCTGACCTGGTGGGCCACTTCCAAAGCTAAGTATAGGCATTTTAGTGTTAGAGATAGTCTAGTAAGTAGAGTTTTATGCATGAGTAGTGATTGACTGTGTATAATAAATGTGTTTTGATTTGAAACTTACTAACTGGTGTAGTGAGTTATTGATCAGTACTTGAACCTCGTGGCGGTATAAAAATACCTGGCGACTCTAGAGCAAAGGTTGTAGAAACAGAGCAAATTAAGTAAAGATACAACGAGCAACATTTAAGAGCCAACCAAAAGTTAGCAACAGTCTTCCTCAATTTAACTCTCGGATAACCATGGTATTGTCTCTTCAAATGTTCTGTTGGCCGATTATCTTTGATCCTTCTCTCAGTGTGTACCGATATCTCAAAGTGCCTCACCTTTTATCCTCTTTTCTGGGAGCCTACTCTATTAGGGTACATCCCAATCTTTCCTACATGATTGGCTTAATCCGATGTCATAATCTCCTTACATTTCAAGGGCGGCATGTGGCACAGTGGTTAACACTGGGACTGCGGCACTGAAGACCCGAGTTCGAATCCCGGCCCTGGGTCACTGTCCATGTGGAGTTTGCACATTCTCCCCATGTCTGCGTGGGTTTCACCCCCACGACCCAAAGATTGTGGATTGGCCACGCTAAATTGCCCCATAATTGGAAAAAATAATAATTGGGTACTCTAAATTTAAAAAAAAAATCTCTTTCCATTTCAGTCCACAGACCCTCACCGATTTCCCCTGTTCCTCTTAATGGTTCTTGGAAAAGATTCCAATTGTTACAATTCTGCAAAGACTTTCCTAGTACAACAAATTCTAAACATTTGACAATATATGTAACCATGTATGTTTTTCCAAGGCATTGATACATATACTTAGGCCATTAATTGACATCTCAATATAATGACTTTTTCCTTAAACGTTAAGACACATCATAAACTTAAACACCATGTAATCATTATGTTAGCAAAAAATGTCAGACAGACCATGTTTAAATTTGTCAAATCATAGAATTCCTACAGTGCGGAAGGAGGCCACTGGGCCTATCGAGTCTGCACAGACCCTCTGAAAGAGCACCCTACTTACACCCACTCACGCCCAATGTTTAACTACTTTTGTGTTATCCTGGCAACTTCCTCAAACTGGCAATCACCGGCAGATTGCCACTCCGGAGGGACTTAGCTCAGTTACAATTGCACAGCCCCTGTCTCACTCAACCTTCAGGCCGGGTGAGACAGGATCAGCGGAGCATACCCCCGACCACAGCAGTGTGGTGTAAATGGAGCATAGCAAGGGAGGGCACGCCCCCTTTTTACGAGTTGCCATAAAACAGGTGTTTGAAGAGACTGTTGAAAGGGGGAAAGTAAGTGGGAGCGGGGATTCAGGTGTCAGAATGGTGGAGGTGGAATCGGACCAGGACGGAGTGAAGTCGGGGGCGGAGCTGGACAGGGGACAGAATCAGACCGGGGACCAGAGTTGGACCGGGCCACAGAGGGCACGCAGTCAGACTGGGGGTATGGGAGGAGTGTTCCCAGAGGGGGTAGGGCTGGGTGGAGGGAGTCAGACCATTGGGGGGGGGGGGAGATTTGTGCCAGGGTCAGACTCGCAGGAATGTCCAGTTGGCCTGTGGTCAGACAGGGGTGAGGTGGTGTGGGGGGCCTCTTGGGAGGGTGGATGGGGGGGGAGGTTGGGTGTCCTGTGCAGGGCGCGGTCTCCCGTGCAGGGCTCAGTCTCCCGTGCAGGGCTCAGTCTCCCGTGCAGGGCTCAGTCTGGGTGTTTAAAATAATTACTCTGATGTTAGAAGTGGTTTTTTTTCCTTCTAACTCTTTCAGAGTAACTATGAGAGTAAAACTAACAGAACCATCAGAAGTTGGCGATTTAAGTTGGTTTGTTGGATGGTTCCCAGCCCAGCACAATTGTACAGGAGAAGTTAGCCCTTCTGGACAATTGCCGGGTAACTCTTACTTGGAAGCTTCCTGGAGGGAGACCCCAGCACAACATTTGGGTACCCACAAATCCGACACTGGGGAACTAGGATGTTATGACATTCACATCTTGACAAGGTTAACTGTCATACTTTGCAATTTAGCCTTGGCATAAAAAGCAAAGTAACATCATAAAAAAACTACTGAACACGACTGTTATGGATTGTAACCAGTGCCCTTTTATATAGCATGTCACATAATTACACAGTGACATCATCAGAAGCACATGGGGGATTTTCCCTCTCTTCCATTGTAGACTGTGAGCAAGCAATATGTCTGCAATAAACTCTTACAACTGGCTAAGTAACATAGCGTGGCAACCTGGTTTGTCCTTTGACTTTACTGTGAGTAAAAGCAAAACCCCCCAAAAACATAACACCTACAATGTAAAGAATGGATATATCTGGGTTTGAGCACATTCCTTTGGGGCAAAGGTTGAATTTCCCTGTGTGATCACGTCTTGGGAGTTTGTGTTATGTTAGTTTGCGAAGAATATGCTACATCAGCCCAGAATAAATAAGGGGCAGAACGGTGGTTAGCACTGCTGCCTCACAGTGCTAGGGACCAGTGTTCAATTTCAGCCTTGGGTGACCGTCTGTGTGGAGTTTGCACTTTCTCCCCATGTCTGCGTGGGTTTCCTCCGGGTGCTCCGGTTTCCTCCCGCAGTCCAAAGATGTGTAGGTTAGGTGGATTGGCCATGATCAATGTACAGGATTATGGGGATAGGGTGGAGGAGTGGGCAAGGGTGGGGGGTGCAGACTCGATGGGCCAAATGGCATCTGCGCTGTAGGATTTATTTTTTAAAATCACTGCCTGTGAGGAAAATGAAGAAATGGAGACTGTGCCTTTGATAAGTTGGGCGCACAGTAACATTGGCTGCAGTCTACATGCTGTGTGCCCAGATATGAGTTGAATGTTGCAGGGTGCAAATTAATCAAGGTCTCAGACACGTGCAAACATCAGCAAACATCTTTGAAGAAATAAAGTTCTCGATCCCTATATTTTGACGGTCTATCTTTTAGAAAGCTGTGCTCTCTGAAACCCTGCACCCTCTGACCCCACACACTGCAGTTTGTACAGTGCTTGTCAGCACTTCATGAACACAAAACAAAGAGAGTGCGGCGGGGGTACATGCAGGGGCTGGGGGTGAGTGGTGTAGGAGTGAAACTTGAATTAAGCAGGAATAACCAGGCGATATAGCCTCTGCTGCCATGTTTACACACCGCCCAACAAAGATTTTAACATCTCCCCCTCCACTGTCCCACCATCTTTAACCAAATACATGTGGATTTTCTCACAATTTTCTGTGAATCCTGTCATGATATGCACTCATGCACGTAATGAGATACAGACAGGCAGTGACAGATACCCAGTACAGCCAATCAACACACAGGACAGAACACAACCAATCACCAGACTGAACACTAGAGGGGGGTTTCCCACTATAAGACATACGAGGCATCAGCACTCCGCCTCTTTCCACTGGTGATAACTGTAGTGACAGTCAGGATGTATATATCAGTTAGCACCTTCTACACATGGCTCAGAGCTAGTCTGGTCTAGTTAGTTATAGTTAGTACACTTCGAGTAGTAGAGTGTCAACCCACAGCAAGCTGTGTGCACTGTTACAGAAGTTCAATAAATCACCCAGTTGCAGTCCGTGTTACCCCAGGGTGAATAACACGACATGGTACCAGGGGTCTACTTCATCTAAATAATTTCCCTTGCGTGATTCAGTGACGATCAGCAAGTGCCTTCCAGCAGCATGGAGAAGATCCAGGCCCCTCCACAGCTACGGATCTCCAGCAATCTTGGTGCCAAATGGCGGTTCTTCAACAGAAGTTCAGTCTCTACATTGAGGCCTCGGGCCTCGCGGATGCGTCCTATGGACTGCGGGGGACCAAGCCATCCAAATTTTCAACTTGCTCACTTTTGCCGACGGTGAGGACAAGACCAAATTCAAGACCGTTTTTGCTAAATTCGACAGTTGCTGTGAAGTCGAAACGAACGAGAGCTTTGAGCACTATGTCTTCCAGCAGGGGCAGCACGGTGGCACAGTGGTTAGCATTGCTGCCTACGGCGCTGAGGACCCGGGTTCGAATCCCGGCCCTGGGTCACCCTCCGTGTGGAGTTTGCACATTCTCCCCGTGTCTGCGTGGGTTTCACCCCCACAACCTAAAGATGTGCAGGTAAGGTGAACTGGCCACGCTAAATTGCCCCTTAATTGGAAAAAATAATTGGGTACTCTAAATTTATTAAAAAATGAAAAAAATAAAAAAATGTCTTCCAGCAACGCTTTCAGGGTAAGGATGAACCTTTCCAATCCTTTATAACTCATCTCCCGTAGATTAGCGCAGTCCTGCAACTATGGTGACACCGCTGATTCCATCAGGGATCAGATCGTGTTTGGGGTACACTCCGACGCCTTGTGGGAGCTCCTTAAAATAAAATACATGACCCTGCCAGTCGCAATCGAGTGCATGAACAGGCGCAAAGTCAGTACTCCCGTCTTAAATCGGCGGAACAAGACCAACTTACCTCCCACGAGGCAGAGAGTGTACAGGCCATCACCCGGAGGCGGCGCCTCAGTATCAATGAAGGCGGACATTTTGCCCGCTTTTCCCCGGGTCCCACGCATGCGCACCATGAACGGGAGAATGAAGCAGCAGAAGACCAAACTGCACAGGTGCGAACGGCGGCTGACCGCACTGCGCATGCGCAACGACACACGGAGCGTAACGATGTCAACGTCATGACATGCCCGAACTGTGGCACCGCCCACTTAAAGCAGCAATGCCCTGCAAGAGGCAGGCGATGTTTAAATTATGGGAAGCCTGGACATTATGCAGCTTGTGCAGGTCTGCACCACCGGTCGTGGGCCAGCGATCCCAGTTCCAACGCAAAAGCTTTCGATGTGTGCAGCAAGGGTTACTGGATTCTGATCCTGGTAGCACCACGGATCCAGAGGACGACTGCCTGGAGTTCCCATATCGTGTTGGCATCATCACGACATGTGAACATGCCTCCTCAAATTCAGCAAGACACCTATCTATCCTCAACGTGGATTCTGCGGACGAATGGCGTGCTGTCGTACACGTTAACCAATGCAGCATCCAGTTCAAGCTGGACACTGGTGCTTCAGCCAATCTCATATCTCAGGCAGATCTTGACCACATCAAAAGGCAACCCAAAATTCTTCCGCCGGCCTGCCAGATTCTTGATTATAATGGCAATGCCATCACTGTGTTATGGTCTTGTCACATGCATATCTCCAACAAGACCATCAATGCCATACTGTGATTCGAAATCGTCAAGCCTGACAAGGCTTCCCTGCTTGGTGCCCATGCATGCAAGCTACTCAATCTCGTGCAGCGAGTCTATGCCATGTCCTCTGCCAATGTGGATCTTCAGGCTGACATTAATGAAATCCTGACACAATACCCAGATGTGTTTGATGGAATGGGCACTCTGCCATACTGCTACAAGGTCTGATGCCACGCCTGTAATCCATGCACCACGCCGGGTGCCGGCTCCTCTGTAGGAACGTGTAAAGGCACAGCTACTGGAGCTCCAAGACCAGGCCATCATCTCCAAAGTGACAGAACCAACTGACTGGGTCAGCTCGGTGATCTGTGTGAAGAAGCCCTCAGGAGAGTTGCGCATATGTATAGATCCCAGAGATCTTAACCGGAACATAATGAGGGAACACTACTCGATCCCGAAGCGGGAGGAACTAACCAGTGAGATGGAACACGGCAAATTCTTCACGAAGCTAGCTGCATCGCGTGGTTTCTGGTAGATACAACTGGACGAGTCCAGCAGAAAGCTCTGCACATTTAATACACCTTTCGGAAGGTACTGTTATAACCACATGCCGTTTGGCATTGTTTCAGCCTCTGAAATCTTTCACAGGATCATGGAACAGATGCTGGAGGGCATTGAGGGTGTGCATGTCTACGTAGATGATGTAATCATATGGTCCATGACCCCCGAGGAACACATATCTTGTCTCAAACAAGTCTTTCGACGCATCCAACGTCCCCAAGTTGAACAAGGCCAAGTGCTCCTTTGGCATGTCATCCATCAAGTTTTTGGGCGATCAAATATCCCAGCAGGGTGTGCAACCAGATTCGGACAAAGTCAAGGCCATCAACACCATGAAGACCCCGGAAGACAAGAAGGCGGTACTACGCTTCCTTGGTATGGTTAACTTCTTGGGAAAGTTCATTCGCAACCTCGCATCACACACCACGGCTCTCAGGCATCTGGTGAAGAAGTTCACTGCATTCCAGTGGCTACCCACACATCAAGCAGAGTGGCTCGAGTTAAAGGCAAAGCTGACCACTGCTCTGGTACTAACGTTTTTTGACCCGGAGAGGGAGACAAAAATCTCCACGGACGGCAGCCAGGACGGCATTGGTGTGGTGCTCCTCCAGAAGGCTGACTCCTCGTCCTGGGCTCCAGTGGCCTATGCGCCCAGGGCCATGACTCCCACTGAGTAGAGGTATGCTCAGATAGAAAAAGAGTGCCTGGGCCTTCTAATCGGCATTGTAAAGTTCCTTGACTACGTCTACGGTCTACCAACATTCACAGTGGAGACTGACCACAGACCCTTGGTCCACATCATTCATAAGTACTTGAATGACATGACGCCCATGCTTCAGCACATTCTCCTTCGACTCCGCAGGTACGATTTTTAGTTAGTATACACACCAGGCAAGGAGCTAATAATTGCGGATGCCCTGTCGCGCTCCATCACCTCGCCTTGTGAACAGGTCGACTTCATCCGCCAAATTGAGGCACAGGTGCAACTGTGTGCCAGCAACCTCCCGGCCTCAGATGAAAGAGTGGTCAACATTCGAGAAGAGACTGCCAAGGACCCTCTTCTGCAGTGGGTAATACATCCTTGCAAATGGTTGGCAGAAAGGGCAATACCCTCAATTCTTTAATGTCAAGGACGACCTGACAGTCGTCGAGGGGATCCTCCTCAAGCTAGATCGTATTGTTATTCCTCGCAGTCTGCAGAGCTTAGTGCTCAAACAAATCCACGAGGGACACCTCGGTGTCGAGAAATGAAGGTGCAGGGCCCGGCAGGCTGTCTATTGGCCTGGAATCAACCAGGACATATCCAACATGGTCCTCAATTGTGCGACCTGCCAGCGGTTCCAGCCTGCTCAGGCCAAAGGAACACTCCAGCAACACGAGATCGTGACCTCTCCGTGGTCTAAGGTGGGAATCGACCTTTTTCACGCCAATGGGCGTGACTATGTGCTCATCATAGATTACTTCTCAAGTTACCCGGAAGTTGTGAAGCTGTCAGACCTCCCATCAAGGACAATCAAGGCCTGCAAGGAGACATTTGCCAGGCATGGTATTCCGCTCACTGTCATGAGTGACAATGGTCCCTGCTTCCACAGCCAAGAGTGGTCCAATTTCGCGAAGCTGTACCAATTCAAACACATTACCTCAAGCCCGCATTACCTGCAATCTAACGGGAAGGTCGAGAAAGGGGTCCATATAGTGAAGCAACTGCTCTGCAAGGCTGCGGACTCTGCTTCTGACTTCAACCTTGCTCTGCTGGCGGACAGGGCAACCCCTCTGTCCACCGGTATGTCTCCAGCACAACTCCTTATGAATCGAGACCTGCGGACGACTGTTCCAGCCATTCACTTACCAGACCTGGATCACCTCCCAGTGCTGCAAAAGGTGCAGCAACTCCGGAACAGGCAGAAGCTGACATACGATGCTCATGCTACTGATTTGCCTGTGCTCTCTCCGGGAGACGCTGTTCGCATCAAGTTACCTGATGGCGGCTGGTCAGCCCCAGCTGTTGTCGTTCGGCAGGCTGCTCCCAGGTCGTTTGTGGTCTGTTTGGCTGATGGCTCCATTGTCAGGCGCATCAGAAGGGCAAACTTGCCTGTCCACCACCGAATTTCACCTTTCCAGCTGTTATTATGCCTCTTCCGGACACCTCGCTCCACTGGGCCACCAATCTGGCTGCAATCCCGCCTGTCAAGGCGCCGTCGTCCCCACCTCCACCTCTCAGGCGGTCGACAAGGATCCAACGCTAGCCCCAAAGATTGGACTTGTAGACATTTATCTTGTACATATTGTTCTGTATCTGCACGCTAGACACCTTCCATGTACATATTCCTTCACTCGCCATTTACTGTAAATAGTTATATCTGTATATACTGTCGTATATGTTCTAAGCAACCAACAAAGTTTTTTTTTAAAAAGGGGGGATGTCATGATATGCACTCATGCACATAATGAGATACAGACAGGCAGTGACAGACACCCAGCACAGCCAATCAACACACAGGACAGAGCACAACCAAACACCAGACAGAACACTAGAGGGGGGTTTCCCACTATAAGACACAAGAGGCATCAGCACTCTGCCTCTTTCCACTGGTGACAGTCAGGGTGTATATATCAGTTAGTATATATCACGTGGCTCAGAGCTAGTCTGGTCAGTTATTTATAGTTAATACACTTAGCATAGTAGAGTGTCAACCCACAGCAAGCTGTGTGCACTGTTACAGAAGTTCAATAAATCGTATTGAACCAACGTCTAAGTTTGGTGTCTGCTTTACAGCACAACTGCACCCAGTTGCAGTCCGTGTTACCCAGGGTGAATAACACGACAAATCCAACATAGAGAAAATGACAGAACAAACAATGACTTCATGATGGAGATATAATAGGTGTTAGAGCACAGAAACAGCCTGAATTCCCGAATGGATTTATTGATAACTGTCTACTTTATGTTTTTGATTTATGGCCCAGAGTTTTAGATTTCCCCACAAGTGGAATCATTTTCCTTCTGTCTACTATGTCAAACCTTTTAATGTTAAAAGGTCACCCCTCAACCTTTTCCAGGGTAAAGACTCTAATTTTCCATTTCAGGGCTCTTTGCATATGCTGGGGGCGCAATTCAGCGTGGTGAAGTTAAAGTCCATTGAACGGCACACTTAGCGGGGTGTTTCTCCGCGATCGCAGCGCCAAGAGACTATCTCTCTAACCACCGGCACTTTGCTGGCCTTTTAGCCTCGGGGCATTTCTCCCTGCCAAGGCCACACTTAGAGGGAGTCCTGCTGAAAAGACTCCTCGCAGGTCGGGGCACCATTTTGTCCGGCAGCCCGATCTTCCCACCCTTTCCCCCCCTTTTTCAGGGCCCATCGCCTATTTACCCCCACACCACCCAACCTTGGGGTGGCCCCTGGGAATCCCCCCTCTAATTGGCAAGACCCTCCCTGGGATCTGACCCCTGGCACTGCCAGCCTGGCACCTGGGCATGCTGAATCGCGTCCTGGAAATGTTTATAAAGGACACTATCAAAATTCCTGAGCTCCACTTATGCCCATGGCAACACCACTAATCAGATACAAAAACAGAAAATACTGGACAATCTCAGCAGGTCTGTCAGCATCTGTGGAGAGAGAAGGGAGATAATGTTTTCATTAGCTTAGGTCTCTGGACGACTCTTTGTCAAAGATAGTTGTTTCTAGGGCTGGTCACAGAAGAAGGCACCAGGATTTTTTTTTAAAACATTGTGAGTGAAGAAAGAATTTCTAACATGCCTTTCACAACTGTAGGATGCTCAAAGCACTTTCTGTTAACTTACTAACCTCACACAGGACTGGTAAATCAGTTGTAGGTTCAGTTTATTTAAAGATGCACTGCAGAATTGCTGAGCAGCCAGTTTTACTATAAAAATTCAACAGCTATTGTTAACAGGAAAGTTCAGCAGCAATTCTTTCATCCCACATGCTGCTAGCTAAACTAAAAGCTCAGCTGAACAATGTCTACTGGTCATCTGGTTTACATCCTAGCTACTTGCTCATTTGCAGAGTTTCTCTTGAAGTGATATCATAACAGTTTCCAGCCAATGAAGTACCTTTCAAGCGCAGTCACTTGTAATGCAGGAGACTGAGAGCCAATTCGTGCACAGCAAGCTCCCACAAAAAAAACAATGACTGGATAATCATTTTTTATGATATGTATTGATGGATAAAGCTCGGCCAACACACCAGGGAGAATTCACCCGCTTTTCTTCAAAATGGTGCTGCAGGACCTGTTACATCTTGGGAGAGCAGGAGGGTGACCTTATCTGAACTGCACCTCCAACAGTGCAGCACTCCTTTAGTACTCCACTGAGAGTGTCGCTCAGGATTCTTTGAGCTTAGGTCTCTAGTGCTTGGACCAACAACCTTCTTATTCACAATGGAGAGCACTACCCACTGAGCGGGGGCTGACAGGGTGATGAGGTGCCCCATCAGTGCTCTGCGAGGCCGCTGGTCCTGGTGTCACACACTTGTCAGAAATGGCTTTAGTGTCCAACCAAAATATTCAAAGTACTTTGGTCAGGGAGAACAACAGTGGCAGTCTGTACCCCGACAGCACAAACCCCTACCCCCCGCCACCCCCAGGAATTTCTGAAGGTGGATGTTTGCAGTCCTATCAGTTGTGGCTCAGCTACTAACACTATTATCTCAGAGTGAAAAGGTTCCAGGTTTAAGTCCCACTGAGAGCATAAAAATGCAGAGTGATAGTGTCTTGATGACTAGCTACCTGCTCAGGAGGTTGTCAAAGATTACATTGCACATGTTGAAGAAGAGCAAAGGAGTTACCCCTGTGACATTTATCCCTCAGCCAACATAAACAAAACAGTGGCGGGATTCTCTGATCCTGGGGCTCAGTGTTGACGCCGCCGTAAACGCCGGAGCCCCTAGGAGCAGTGATCCCGTGCAGCACAGGGGACCAGCACGGCACTGGAGCGCCTCACGCAGCTCCAGCTGCCGATATGGGCGCCAGCACGGCGGCGCGGGTCCGCGCATGCGCCCCACGGACGGCGCGGGTCCGTGCACGCGCGCCACGGCCGGCTCAAGTCCACGCATGTGCGTGGGTTGCCTTCTCCGCGCCGGCCCCCGAGCAACATGGTGGAGCCCTACAGGGGCCTGGCGCGAAGGAACATAGCCCCCCCGCCCCCGGGATTAGTCCGCCCGCCGATCGGTAGGCCCCGATCACGGGCCAGGCCACCGTGGAGGCCCCCCCTAGAGTCTGATCCCCCTCCCCCACACCAGGACAGTCCCCGCAGGACACACACTAACAACGCCGGCGGTACTTGGCCGAACTCGGCGGGCACTTGGCCCGTTGAGCACGGAGAATCGCCGGGGGGGGGCCATGTTGAGCGGCCCCCGACCAGCGCCGCGGCAACCGCGATGCTGGCATTGGCGCAGATTCTCCAGTAGACGGAGAATCGGCAGACCGGCGTCGGAGCCGCGTCACGGGATTTCCCCCCCCCCCCCCCCAACCAAATCAGATTATCCCGCCCCAGATTATCTGGTGATGATCACATTGTTGTTTTTGGGAGCTTGCTGTGAACAAATTGGCTGCCGTGTTTCCTATATTGAGCACGCTTCAAAAGTATTTTCATGGCTGTAAAGTGTGATGAATGTGGGAATTTCAGATATATTGCAGTGCACGTATTTGGTGCAGTATGGGTTAAAATCCTGGGTTAGTGTGTGTGACTGCTGCAGTAGTGCTTTTAGAAATCCTGGTTAGGGACGCCAAACTGTTGGCCAAAATTTTGTCCTCCAGGATTGAGGATTGTGTACTGAACGTCATTGTGGAGGATCAGACGGGGTTCGTTAAGGGCAGGCAGCTGGTGGCCAATGTAAGAAGGCTGTTAAACGTGATCATGATGTCCCCGGAAAGTAGGGAGGTGGAGGTAGTGGTCGTGATGGATGCGGAAAAAGCTTTTGACCGGGTTGGGTGGGATTATTTATGGGAGGTTCTGGGGCAGTTCGGATTTGGGAGGGGCTTCATTGACTGGGTCAGGTTGCTGTACCAGGCTCCTGTGGCAAGTGTACAGACGAACAGGACAACTTCGGACTATTTTAGACTGCACCGGGGGACGAGACAGGGATGCACCCCTCTGCCCACTGCTGTTTGCGCTGGCTATGGAGCCGCTGGCAATTGCTCTGAGGGTCACAAGGGGCTGGAAGGGGGTGGTCTGGCGGGGTGGGGGGGGGGCACAGAGTCTTTCTGTGCGCGGATGACCTGCTTCTGTATGTTTCAGATCCAATGGAAGGGATGGAAGAAATCATGGGAATTTTAGGGGAATTCGGCCGGTTTTCGGGGTATAAGCTTAATATGGGGAAGAGCGAGATGTTTGCGGTCCAGGCGAGGGGTCAGGAGAGGCGCTGGGGGAACTGCCGTTCAGAGTGGTAGGGGACAGTTTCAGGTACCTGGGTATCCAAGTGGCGCGGGATTGGGACCGGCTACATAAATTGAACTTGGCCCAGTTGGTGGATCAGATGAAAGATGATTTCCGGAGATGGGATGTGCTCCCGTTGTCTCTAGCTGGTAGAGTCCAAACGGTGAAAATGACGGTCCTCCCAAGATTCCTGTTTGCATTTCAATGTCTCCCCATCTTCATTCCGCGGTCCTTTTTTAAGCGGGTCAATAAAGTTATAGCGGGCTTCGTATGGGGGTGCAAGTCCCCGCGAGTGAGGAGGGTAATGCTGGAGCGGAGTCGGGAAGAGGGAGGGCTGGCGCTGCCGAACTTTAGCAATTATTACTGGGCGGCTAACATAGCCATGATTAGGAAGTGGCTGGGGGGGGAGGGGGGGGGGGGGGTGTTGGCATGGGTGCGTATGGAGGCGGATTCTTGCAAGGGCACAAGTTTGGGGGCACGGGTAACAGCGCCTCTGCCGTTCCCGCTGGCGCGGTACTGGTGGTGGCGGCCCTGAGAGTCTGGGGGCAATGGAGGAGACATGTGGGAGCAGTGAGACCATTGGTCTGGTCCCCAATCTGCGATAATCACCGGATTGCCCTGGGGAGGATGGACGGGGGTTCAGAATGTGGCAGAGAGCGGGGATTGAGAGGATGTGGGACTTGTTTATAGAGGGGAGCTTTTCGAATATGAGGGCGCTGGAGGAGAAGTTTGCATTGGCGGGGGGAAACTAATTTCGATATCTGCAGGTGCGGGACTTTCTGCGTAGACAGGTACCAACCTTCCCACTCTTGCCGCTAAGGGGGATTCAAGACAGGGTAGTTTCCAGGGGATGGATAGGTGAGGGGAGGGTTTCTGACATTTATAAGGAACTTATGGGATCAGAGGAGACGCAGACCGAGGAGCTGAAGCGCAAGTGGGAGGAGGAGCTGGGAGGTGAGATAGAGGATGGCCTATGGGTGGACGCGTTGAGTAGGGTCAACGCGACCGCAACATGTGCCAGGCTCAGGCTGATACAGTTCAAGGTCATTCACCGGGCTCACATGACAGTGGCCTGGATGGGCAGATTCTTTGGAGTGGAAGATAGGTGCGCAAAATGTGCGGGAGGACCAGCGAACCATGTCCACATGTTCTGGGCATGTCCAAAGCTGAGAGGATTTTGGCAGGTGTTTGCTGACATCATGTCCAAGGTATGAAAAACAAGGGTGGCGCTGAGTCCAGAGGTGGCAATTTTCGGGGTGTCGCAAGATCCGGGAATCTAGGAGGCAGACGTTCTGGCCTTTGCTTCCCTGGTAGCCCAGAGGCGGATATTACTGGCATGGAGGGACTCAAGGCCCCCGAAGTCGGAGACCTGGCTATCGGACATGGCTAGCTTTCTCTGTCTGGAGAAAATTAAGTTCGCCTTGAGAGGATTACTGTTGGGGTTTGCCCGGAGGTGGCAGCCATTCATCGACTTCTTCGCGGAGAATTAACCATCAGCAGGTGGGGGTGGGGGGGGGCGGGGTTAGGTTAGCGTAGATTAGGGGGTTAATTAATGGTGGGATCTGTGGGGGAGGGAGGTGGTATGAAAATGAATGAAAAATGAAAATGAAAATCGCTTATTGTTCACAAGTAAGCTTCAAATGAAGTTACTGTGAAAAGCCCCTAGTCGCCACATTCCGGCGCCTGTTCGGGGAGGCTATTACGGGAATTGAACCGTGCTGCTGGCCTGCCTTGGTCTGCTTTCAAAGCCAGCGATTTAGCCCTGTGCTAAACAGGGTATTTGCACATGTTTATATTTTCATGTACATTGTTTATATTTTCATGTACATTGTTTATATTGCTGCTGTTACAACGCCAAAAAAAACCTCAATAAAATGTTTATTAAAAATAAAGAAATCCTGGTTAGCAAGACAGTTATGCTTTTTGGAGCCAGAGGTGCAACTAAAGCATCGTAAAAGTTTGGGTTAATGGACTTTTATTGATATTAAGATGATTCCCTGCAGAGTAGTAAATCAGAGACCCTGGGCGAGATTCTCCATTCACCGACGCCGATTTCATAATCGATGATCGGGCGGAGAATTCCTTTTTACGCCAAAATAGGGGGTGGCGCTTGTTTCACGCAGGTTTCGGATGCTCCGCCCCCTCCAAAATAGAGTCATCGCGGTGCTCACCGCACGCCGTTGGGACAGCCTCAGCACATCACCTGAAGACCCTCCCCCGATGCTCCGGCCCCGATGGGCCAAGTTAATGACGGCGTGGTTCATTTATGGTCTCAGCCGTGCGGGAACCCGGCATGGCGGCTGCAAACTGTCCAGCGCTGCCATGTCGGGCGGGAGCCATGCTGTTGGCTAGGGGTTGGGCTTCCGCGACGGCAGGGGGGGACTGGTGGGAGGTGGCCAGGGGTCACTATCTGGCCAGTCGGGTCTGCACAAGGCCGGCGCCATGTTTTATGGCCCGACCGCTGCAGGTTGTCACCATACACATGCACGGCCACAGACCCAGCCATTTATTTCATGGAGGCCAGGTGTTTTACGTGGCATGGCTGCTAGCCCTTCACCGGTCGCAGCAACGGTGCTGGGCCGGTGCCAATTCTTTCCACGTAAAACGCCACACATCCTCCGCACTTAGCCTTAGAATCGGAGAATCTGGCCTATTGTGTTCAGCTTGACAAGGTGATGAAGTTCATGGGAGGGGCCAGAGGTTGAAGCAGCCAGCTGTCGGGGATGTCAGGGTTAGTTTTTGGCTGAGCTGAGAGGGTTTCTGAATAAATACAGCCAGAGATTCTGCATTATTCTGACAGGGGGTCAGGTCTCTTTCTTTAAACAGTCACAAATGGTCTCTCTTTCTCAATGTGGAGTATTCAAGACATCTCTGTACAGCAATTATCCCTGAGTGCTAACTGTATTTAAAAGTGGATTGGGATCAGAGGTGTTTTGGTTGTTTGAGTGGGAATAAAGATAGCAGCTAAGGGTTATTGTGTCACTGTATTGTTTAGTATTGTTTAAGGGGTCATTGTAAGCTATTTACTTGTGTGATGTTAAAGATATTTTAATACTATGTTCGTAATAAAGTTTGTTTTGATATGCCATCTTTATTTTGCATGAATCATAGAATCATAGTATTTACAATGCAGACGGAGACCATTCGGCCCATCGAGTCTTGGAGAGAGCACCCTACTTAAGCCCATACCTCCACCCTATCCCCGTAACCCCACCTAACCTTTTTGGACACTGAGGGCAATTTATCATGGCCAATCCACCTAACCTACACATCTTTGGACTGTGGGAGGAAACCAGAGCACCCGGAGGAAACCCACGCACACACAGGGAGACAGTGACCCAGCAAGGAATCGAACCTGGGACCCTGGAGCTGTGAAGCAACTGTGCGAACTACTGTGCTACCGTGCTGCCTTCCTGAAATCACTCCTGGAGCGAGGTGTCCTTTCCCCACAGTATTTCGAAATTAAAATAAAATCTTGGGATTTCTGTCCCTTATCCTCGCCACTGTTGGGATCTGGTTCGGGATTGTAATATTGAGTGGTCATGAAAAGTGGCATACAGATTATGGGCGGGAGGCGGCGAGCCATTCGTTGGTGCCAGGATTCTCTCTTCCCGCTGCTGTCAATGGGAATTCCGCAGATGGGGGGTGCATTGCAGGCAGGACCAGAGAACCCAGCCGCCAATGAATGGCTGGAATATTCCAGCCCAAGTCTTTTTGTTTGAAGGTTAACAGGGCGGCATGGTGACACAGTGGTTACCACTGCTGCCTCACAGCGCCAGGGACCCGGGTTCAATTCCCACCTTGGGTGACCGTCTGTGTGGAGTTTGCACTTTCTCCCCGTGGCATAAGATCATAAGACCATAAGACATAGGAGCAGAATTAGGCCACTCGGCCCATCGAGTCTGCTCCATCATTCAATCATGGCTGATATTTTCTCATCCCCATTCTCCTGCCTTCTCCCCATAACCCCTGATCCCCTTATTAATCAAGACCCTATCTATCTCTGTCTTAAAGACACTCAGTGATTTGGCCTCCACAGCCTTCTGCGGCAAAGATTCCACAGATTCACCAGCCTCTGGCTGAAGAAATTGCTCCTCATTTCTGTTTTAAAGGATCGACCCTTTAGCCTGAGATGGCGTCCTCTGGTTCTAGATTTTCCTACAAGGGGAAACATCCACGTCCACTCTATCCAGGCCTCGCAGTATCCTGTAAGTTTCAATAAGATCCCCCCTCATCCTTCTAAACTCCAATGAGTACAGACCCAGAGCCCTCAACCGTCCCTCATACGACAAGTTCTTCATTCCAGGGATCATTCTTGTGATCCTCCTCTGGACCCTTTCCAAGGCCAGCACATCCTTCGTTAGTCTGCGCATCTGCGTAGGTTCCCTCCGGGTGCTCCGGTTTCCTCCCACAGTCCAAAGATGTGCAGGTTAGCAGGGTTAAGGGGACAGGGCGGGGGAATGGGACTAGGTAGGGGCTCTTTCAGAGGGTCGGTGCAGCCTCAATGGGTTAAATGGCCTCCTTCTGCACTGTCGGCATTCTATGATTCTATGAATGAGGGAATATTGCATGGGTTCTGTGGCCTGTGTGACTAGCAGTCTCCTGAATGGGCCACAGGGCTGGTGCTTCACTGATGCCTGGCTGTACTCAACAAAGGGGCATCTCTGTATCTGTGAGAGAAAAATATACGTGACACAAACAAAAGCATTGATGTGCGACTGAATGTCAGCATTAACTAGCTGTGACCACATTCCATGAACAGATTGCACCAGCGGCCTCTTTCCACAGGTCTCACCTACCACAGTTGCAACCAGGCTGCAAAGCAATGATTTGTTTAACTGACTGTTCCCACGAGCTATTTGGTGGTTTTTGCAGAATCAGCTCTGTGATTGTAGCTCCCAGCAGTGACTCACCGTGGTTACTGAAACACTGTGCCACTGTTATTGACTCTTCACAGGAGGTGTCGCTGATGTCACCCGATGAAATTCCAGGACAAATAAACCAATTGAGAACAATGGATCTTCACTGGCAACCCAACAAGAGGGAATAAAAACAGGAGAGAAACTCGAGCCTCGGTAAGGTGATTTAAGGCTGGAATATTCTATTGTTTCAGAATCAGTCATCAGTTTTGACCATTTCTCCTTACATGGAAGAGTTCAGTTGGGCTATTCTAGAATCATTGTGCACAGAAGGAAGCCATTTGATTAATCATATCTCTTGCCAGCTCCGAGAAAGAGCGATCCAACGAGTCCCACTTTCTCCCTATTCTTTCTCCATTTCCATTAAAAATGTTTCCTTTTCAACTATTTAGCCAAATACCTTTTGGAAAGTTACTAATGAATTTGCTTCCACCTATCAGGCAGCCCATTCCAGTTCACAATAATCGCTGCGTAAAATAACCTCTTCTCTTCTCCCCTCTTGGTTCCCTTGTGATGTTTCTGAGATTTGTGTCCTCTGTTTACCAAACCATCCTGTCATTGGAAACAGTTTCTCCCTCTCTACTTCATCAAGACCATCGGTTTGTGGCTGTTTCCCTTCCCTTATCACTCTTGGTGTTATCCACTCAACATGGAGTGTAAATAAAAGCAAGACTGATGGTCATCTTCCAGGATTTTATAGACTCTGGAACAGTTCCTACAGATTCGGGGGTAGCTATTACAGACCAGTATATGCATCAGTGGTGGGGAAAATTCTAGAATCCATTATCAAAGATTTTAAAATGAGCACTTAGAAAACAGCGGCAGGACCAGACAGAGTTTTATGAAAGGAAATTATGCTTGACAAATCTACTGGAATTCTTCGAGGGTGTAGCTAGTAGAGTTGATGAGGGAGCGCTAATGGATGTGGTTTATTTGGACTTTGAGAATTCTTTTGACAAAGTCCTGCATAAGAGATTAGCATGTTAAAATATAACACCTGGGATTGGGGGTAGTGTATTGAGATGGATAGAAAACTGGTTGGCAGACAGGAAACAAAGAGTAGGAATTAATGGATCTTTTTCAAATTGGCAGGCAGTGAGTAGTGGGTTACCGCAGGGATCGTTGCTGGGACCCCAGCTAGTCTCAATATATATTAATGATTTTAGATGAGGAAACAAAATGTAATATCTCCAAATTTGTAGATGACAAAATGTTGGGTGGGAGGGTGAGCTGTGAAGAGGATGCAGAAATCCTTTAGTGTGATTTGGAAAAATTGAGTGAGTGGGCAAATGAATGGTAGATACAGAATAACTTGGATAAATTCAGGTTATACACTTTGGTAGCAAAATGGAAGGGCAGACTCTTATCTAATGGCCATAAATTAGGTGAGGGGAATGTGAAATGAGACCTGGGTGTCCTCGTATAACACCCTATCCACCATCTTAAACATTCACATCCTCCACCTATACACAGTAGCAGCTGTGTGTGCCATCTACAAGATGCTCTGCAACAATTCACCAAGGCGCCTTTGACAGCACCTTCCAAGCCCTGGGCCTCCACCACTTAGAAGGACAATGACAACAGATGTATGGAAACATTGCCACCTGGAGGTTTCACTCTAAGTCACTTACCATTCCGACTTGGATGGTGAGTGCCCTTCCTTCATTGTCACTGGGTCAAAATCCTGTAACTCCCTCCCTAACTGCACAGTGGGTCTACCTACATCACATGGACTGTAGCAGTTCAAAAAGGCAGCTCCCCACCACCTTCTCAAGGCAATTAGAGGTGGGCAATAAATGCTGGTCTTGCCTGCATCACTTATCAGATTTTAAAAAATAGATGTTTACTTCCATTCATTCCAGCTGGTTTATGCTATCGCACAAAGTAACAGTTAACCTCAAGGGGGGGGGAGTGAGGTAAGGTAAATTTCTATTAGCTGCTTTCCCCTTTGAAGGGGAGAGTTGACTGGTGGTGGTTTAACTTGAGGATCACCACACCTTAGGCGGGGACAAGGTCATGATTAACCTCAAGAGAGAGGGAACTAAAACACAAAACGGAGGAAAGGAACAGAATAAGAAACAACAGACACAAGAAAGTAGAATAGGAAAAGTAGGGAGTGTAACAGAGAAAGGAGGGAGAGAAAAAGGGAATTATTGCATAAATAGATTGAAGTAATAGTCAACATGGTCAATAATTGAGGAAAATGGACATTAGCTAAATATTTGATGGTGTTTAAAATAATTCTTGGTAAAGTGAATTGAGTTTTCTTGTTGAACATTTTTTTTCTGAATTCAGCAAAAGATGTAAATTAAATTCCACCTGTTGGCCCCAAATATTGTGGATTATACACAGGAGTGTGCAGCGATTTTGTTAAATACTCCTGCACCTGTCTGTTACACAAACACTCTGTAATCACAAAACAAATTAATTTAGTTCAGTGTTTCCCAAACCAGATAGAAATGGTACAAGAAATTAATCAGTGAAAGAAGAGCAGGCTCGAGGATAGAGTCACCTGCCTGGGTTATTGCGGGTTAGTTTTAGCATGCGACTGCAGGTTTTATTTTACATTTTTGCTGCCTGACTTCATTGAATTTATCATCTGCCAGCCACACTGCAGAGGAGGGGATGGATTTAAATTTTGATGAGGAGAAAACTTTGTTCCTTTCTGACAATTTAAAAAAAAGTAATTCAGGTGATGTGAATGCCAAGGCAAGGCCAGAAACTATTGTCATTGAGAAGGTTGTGGTGAGTCAGATTCTCAAACTGAGTTCCCAGTGTCTCGGTTGGGCCATTTAGAGAGCAGTTAAGAGTCAATTGCATGTCTGAGAATCTGTAGTCACTTTGAGGCTAGATTGGGTAAGGAAGGCAGATTTCCTTCCCTAATGGGAACAAAATGGATTTTTTTCCACCAATCTGCTCGTTCAACAGTCACCATTAACGGCTAGCAGACTTTTTATCAAATTCCAGATTTTATTGAATTGAATTTAAATTTTACAACTTCTAAAGTGGGATTTGAACTCACCTCTCCAGATCATTACTCCAAATTTTGGGATTACTAGTAATCTAACGGAGATGCTACTATACTCCTAATCCCTTCTATTTAAACAGTAGGGATTGCACTCAGTACACCACAGAACAGCATCAACAATTTGCTAATATATAGCACTTTTTAGATAAAGAAAGACATCTCGAGCAACCCCACCGCCCCCATCCTCCTCACCTCTGTGGAAATGCCCCGTAACCTGGGAATTTAGTGTGGGTTTGGGGTTGCTAGGGGACAGCAGCAGGAATCACATTGTTACAGCGATGAAGCAAGATTGTAGATTTCCTGCAGGACCTCAATATCGTTGCCAACTCTGCAGGATTGCCCTGGAGTCTTCAGCAATGAAAGATTAATGTTCAGGACACTGCAGTGAGAAACACCAAGGGGGAAAAGATCATCTGAACAGTAAAAAAAACTGTGTGTATTTTTACTTGTTTTCTTCAAACATTTCAGTACTAAAAATAAATGTTTGACCGAGAATCAAGATTTATTCAGTTAGGTATTGAAGAGCCTGTTCACTTTCCAATTGGTTGTAGGAAGGTGGGACAGATGACCTATGGCAGGGAATAGGGGGTGGGGCAGTCAGAGGGAGGAGATCATGGGCACCACGGTAGCACAGTGGTTAGCATAGTTACTTCACAGCCCCAAGGTCCCAGATTCCCGGCTTGGCTCACTGTCTGTGCGGAGTTCTGTACGTTCTCCCTGTGTCTGCATGGGTTTTCTCCGGGTGCTCCAGTTTCCTCCCACAGGCCAAAAGATGTGCAGGTTGGGTGGATTGGCCATGGTGAATTGCCCTTAGTGTCCAAAAAAGGTTAGTTGGGGTTACTGGTGTCATGATATCCATATTTACATATCATGGTGCAATCACACACACACACACTGATGGACAGGTCGACGAACCAATCAACACACATGCAACATCACAGCCAATCACCAGTGAGAGCACACGCACTATAAAAAAGGGAACACCACAGTTCCCGCTCATTCCAGCAGGAGATAGCTCAGAGCACAGAGCTCACAGCGTGCCACTCAGACATACACCATGTGCTGAGTGCCTCTCTAAGATAGTGTTAGGGCTGGGTCCACAGGTTAACTGGTGAAGTATGAACCACAGCCAGAAGTTAACAGTTGTTATTATTCAGAACAATAAAACAGAGTTGTACCATCTGCAACCGTGTTGGTTCGTTTGTAAATCAGAACACCCAACACGACACGATACCAGGATTGGAAACTCCCCAGCAACTGTGAGACCTACCTGCACATCTTCAGAGATCCGCCATCCTGCGCCATGGACACCATCAGCCCACCGCAGCCGCTCCAAATCGCTGGAAATCTCGGCGTCAACTGGAAGCTGTTTAAACAGCGCTTCCAGCTCTTCCTAGAAGCCACAGACAGGGAGAATGCATCAGACACCAGGAAGATCGCCCTCCTCCTCTCCATGGCAGGGCAACACGCCATCCACATCTACAACTCCCTGGCATTCGCGGAAGGCGAGAACAAGACGAAGTACAAGACGGTCCTTCTAAAACTTGAGCATCACTTCAGCGTCGAAGTGAATGAGAGCTTCGAGAGGTACCTCTTCCAGCAGCGCCTGCAGGGTAAGGATGAGCTTTTTCAATCCTTTTTGGCACACCTCCGTATCCTCGCGCAGTCCTGCGGCTATGAGGCCACCTCCGATTCCATGATTCAGGACCAGATAGTTTTTGGGGTCACCTCGGACACCCTACGCCAGCAGCTCCTCAAAATAAAGAGCCTTACCCTAGCCACTGCCATCGAAACCTGCGTCCTCCACGAGAACGCGACCAGCCGGTACTCCCAATTCCAGGCAGCCGAATCGGCACGGCAGGGGTCCTACGAGGCCGAGCGGGTCCAGTCGATCGAGTTCCTCCCGGCCCGCGGCCCGGACGAGGGCAGCCATTTCACGCGCTTGTACGCGCCAAAAGAGGGGATGTTGGCACAGAGGGGTGTGACGCGCAGGCGCGCTCTATGCAGGACCGAACTGCGCATGCGCGATGGCGCAACGAACGCAATGATGTCACGACGTGCGGCAACTGTGGATCCGCACATTTAAAGCAGCAATTTCCAGCCAAAACTCAACAATGCCTCCGCTGTGGCAAGATGGGCCACTACGCTGCCTGCTGTCGAGCAGCTCAACCTGCCAATGCTCCGCAATTCTGCCAGCCTCGCAAGGACGTGCGGGCCATTCAGCCTCCATACACCGAGTCATACCCTGACGACGTACAGACCGGTGATACCGATGACCGGGAAGCTTTCCGCGTTGCGGTAATAGACAGAAATCGGATGTCCCCAAGTAGGACCCACCAGCCGATGCCAGTGCCAGCGCCCAGTATCCGGGCGATGAATGGTGTGCCACCCTAATGGTCAACCGATCACCAATCACATTCCGTTTAGACACTGGTGCCTCCGCCAATCTCATTGCATGGTCAGCCTTCTACACCTTGAAGATCAAACCACCGATTCGGCCATCCTGCTGTCAGTTGGTTGATTACAACGGTAATGTTATCCCGACCATAACCTTGCCAGCTCGAGGTTGCACACAATTCATACACAGCCACACTATCTTTTGAGATAGTTGGATCCTCGAAGGACTCTCTGCTAGGCGCACAGGCATGCAAGATCCTCCACCTTGTTCAGCGGGTACACACTCTGTCTCCAGAAAGCACGTCCGATTTCCCGGATGCAGACTTTAGGGCACAGCACCACTCGCTCCTCGCCCACAACCAGCAGGTTTTCAAGGGCATGGGCACACTGCCCTACACTTACAGAATACGGCTCAAACCGGACGCCACCCCGGTCATTCACGCACCTCGTAGAATCCCAGCACCACTCAAGGACCACCTCATGCAGCAGCTGCAGGATCTGCAGGACCAAGGAGTGCTTTCCCGGGTCACGGAGCCTACGCCATGGGTCAGCTCCATGGTGTGCGTAAAAAAGCCCTCTGGCGAACTCCGGATGTGCATCGACCCGAAAGACCTGAACAATAACATCATGAGGGAACACTACCCCATTCCCAAACGGGAAGAAATCACGAGCGAAATGGCCCGGGCTAAAATTTTTACCAAGCTTGGTGCCTCAAAGGGTTTTTGGCAGATTCAATTGGATCAGTCCAGCAGGAAGCTGTGCACGTTCAACACTCCCTTTGGCAGATACTGCTACAATAGGATGCCGTTTGGCATCATCTCGGCATCCGAGGTGTTTCATCAAATCATGGAACAGATGATGGAGGGCATCGAAGGGGTACGAGTCTATGTTGACGATGTCATCATCTGGTCCACCACACCACGGGAGCACATCAGTCGTCTCCAGCGCGTCTTTGCTCGGATACGAGGTCAGGGCCTGCGCCTCAACCTGGCCAAACTGAGCTAATGTTTCTGGGGGACCACATATCCCGATCAGGAGTGCGTCCAGATGCAGACAAAGTGACAGCTATTGCAGCCATGCCACAGCCGGCAGACAAGAAGGCAGTACTACGCTTTCTCGGGATGGTCAACTTCCTGGGGAACTTTATTCCCAACCTTGCCTCCCACACAACGGCTCTTCGCCACCTAGTGAAGAAGACTACGGAGTTCCAGTGGCTTCCCGCACACCAGAAGGAATGGGAGGAGCTCAAGATCAAGCTCACCACCGCCCCGGTATTGGCGTTCTTCGACACTACTTGAGATACAAAGATCTCAACTGATGCCAGCCAGTCCGGCATTGGGGCGGTACTCCTGCAACGGGACGACACTGCATCATGGGCAGCACGGTAGCATAGTGGTTAGCACAATTGCTTCACAGCTCCAGGGTCCCAGGTTCGATTCCCGGCTTGGGTCGCTGTCTGTGCGGAGTCTGCACGTTCTCCCCGTGTGTGCGTGGGTTTCCTCCGGGTGCTCCGGTTTCCTCCCACAGTCCAAAGATGTGCGGGTTAGGTGGATTGGCCATGATAAATTGCCCTTCGTGTCCAAAATTGCCCTTAGTGTTGGGTGGGGTTACTGGGTTATGGGGATAGGGTGGGGGTATGGGCTTGGGTAGGGTGCTCTTTCCAAGAGCCGGTGCAGACTCGATGGGCCAAATGGCCTCCTTCTGCACTGTAAATTCTATGATTCTATGGGCCTCGGTCGCCTATGCCTCGCGGGCCATGACCCCCACTGAACAGCGCCAAGCGCAGATTGAGAAGGAGTGCCTGGGTTTGTTAATCGGCATAGATAAATTCCACGACTATGTGTATGGTCTTCCTCAGTTTACCGTGGAGACCGACCATCGCCCCCTGGTCGCCATCATACAAAAGGACCTCAATGAGATGACCCCTCGCCTACAGCGCATTCTGCTCAAGCTCCGGAGGTACGACTTCCAACTGGTCTACACCCTGGGAAAGGACCTCATCATCGCAGGTGCCCTGTCCAGAGCAGTAAGCACACCGCCCGAATTGGGGGGGTTCGTCTGTCAGGTCGACGCACATGTAGCCTTCACATCGGCCAATCTACCAGCTACTGATGCAAGACTGGCCCACATTCGCCGTGAGACTGCGGCTGACCCCCTTCTATAACGTGTGATGCGCCACATGACGGAAGGGTGGCTCAAGGGGCAGTGCCCACAATTCTACAATGTCCGGGATGACTTGGCCGTCATTGATGATGTCCTCCTAAAGTTGGACCGGATTGTGATCCCACACAGCATGCACAGGCGTGTCCTCGAACAACTGCACGAAGGCCATCTTGGGGTTGAAAAGTGCAGGCAGAGGGCTCAAGAAGCTGTGTATTGGCCGGGCATCAGCGACGACATCGCCAACATGGTGCTCAACTGCCCCACCTGCCAAAGGTTTCAGCCGGCGCAACCCCCTGAGACGCTTCAGCCCCATGAGTTGGTAACGTCCCCCTGGGCAAAGGTGGGTGTGGATCTTTTTATTGCGCTTGGCAGGGACTATGTCATCATAATTGACTATTTTTCCAATTGTCCGGAGGTCAGACGCCTGCACGACTTGACATCATCAACTGTAATCAGAGCATGTAAAGAAACCTTCGCTCGCCATGGCATTCCGCTTACCGTCATGTCGGACAATGGGCCCTGTTTTGCGAGCCAAGAATGGTCTTCTTTTGCCGCTTCATATGGCTTCACACACGTGACGTCCAGCCCCCTGCATCCCCAGTCGAATGGCAAGGCGGAAAAGGGCGTCCATATCGTGAAGCGGCTCCTCTGCAAGGCTGCTAATGCCGGATCTGACTTCTGCTTAGCCCTGTTGGCCTATCGCTCGGCCCCACTGTCCACGGGCCTCTCACCAGCCCAGCTGTTGATGGGTCGCACCCTCAGGACCACTGTGCCGTCCATTCATGTTCCTAAACCCGACCATGCTCCAGTACTGCAAAGGATGCGACAGCAGTGTGCTCAGCAGAAGGTGGCTCAGGACACTCGGGCAACTGATCTTCCAGCCCTGGTGCCTGGAGACAACGTCCGCATACACCTACCAGAGGGTGGCTGGTTGGCAACTGCCGAGGTTCTCCCCCGCGTGGCTCCCTGCTCGTTCCTGGTTTGCCTGCCTGATGGCTCCATTCGCCGGCGTAATCGGCAGGCCCTTCGGCTGCTTCCGCGCTCGCTACGTGATCATGCACCGGTGCCACGCCCTCCTGTTGTTCCTGATGTCGACTTTGTGGAGCTTCCTGCCACTCTGCCTATTCCTCTCTCGCCCGTGGCCAGGCCCATTCCTCAGCCGATGGATCCTGACCCACCCTTGAGGCGGTCAACCCAAATTCATCGCCCACCTACTAGGCTGGACTTATGAGCCTGTTTGCACATTGGACTCACTGAATTGTTGTGCAACAATGTTAACGTGTTTCTCTTTTTTTTGTCATTCCAGGAGTTCTCTTTTGATATTTGATGATTGCATTTGATTTGTTTGTGGTACAACCTTGTTGCTATGTTGCACCTGACACCTTCCTATGTATATAGTTTAGCCTCATGTACATGTTGTAAATATTGCACACACATACTCAGTCGCACTCAGTACACACCAATATTTATTACCATGTAGGCACATATTCTTGTGAAAAGGGGGGATGTCATGATATCAATATTTACATATCATGGTGCAATCACACACACACACTGATGGACAGGTCGACAGACCAATCAACACACATGCAACATCACAGCCAATCACCAGTGAGAGCACACGCACTATAAAACAGGGAACACCACAGTTCCTGCTCATTCCAGCAGGAGATAGCTCAGAGCACAGAGCTCACAGCGTGCCACTCAGACATACACCATGTGCTGAGTGCCTCTCTAAGATAGTGTTAGGGCTGGGTCCACAGGTTAACTGGTGAAGTACGAACCACAGCCTGAAGTTAACAGTTGTTATTATTCAGAACAATAAAACAGAGTTGTACCATCTGCAACCGTGTTGGTTCGTTTGTAAATCGGAACACCCAACACGACAACTGGGTTACGGGGATAGGGTGGAGGCGTGGGCTTAAGTAGGTGCTCTTTCCAAGAGCAGGTGCAGACTCGATTGGCCGAATGGCCTCGTTCTGCACTGTAAATAGTATGTGATGAAAACTTCTGGAAGATATTCAACCAGAGTTGGCAACCCTCAAGATCACCAGCTGGGCCTGGGAACTACCCCCTAATGTGGATTTTACTTTTGTTTTCTCAGGCCCCCTGTTGGCTCAATACAGTGACCCCCATGTCAGGATCAGGAAGCAGAAGATCTCCAGGACCACGGAGGTACACACAACAGCAGCTAACACAAATCCGAGAGATTCGTCTGCAATGGAGAATAGACAGCTCACCTGACAAAGCTTTGTTAAGGTTGCAAAAGGAAGATGCAGAGATGATTGTCCACCAACAGAAAATCCAAAACTAGAGCCCATAAACATAGGATAGTCACTATTAAATCCACTGAGGAAATCAGAAGAAATCTTCTTGCTTTCCACATGCCTCAGTGGGAAATTGAAAAAATTAGCATCTTTGGATTTATGTTTTTTTCAATTCTTTGATGGGAAGTGGGTTTGTTCGAAAGGCCAACATTTGTCGCCCATCCCTAATTGCCCTAAACTCAATGCCCTAAACTAGGCCATTTCAGCGGGCAGCTAAGAGTCAAGCACATTGTTGTGGGCCTGGAGTCACATGTAGGCCAGACCGGGTAAGGATGGCAGACTTCCACAAAGGACATTGATGAACCAGATGGAACTTTTTTTTTACTATCGATGATAGTTTCACCATTACTTAGTGTTATGATCCCGGTTGATGTGATAACTGGGCAGGAAGATTCCAGAATGGAACCCTGGCTCAAAAATTTGTAACGTTCACTTTTTAAAATAAAACATGGAGGAACAGAGTCACAGGACCACTAATTAGTTTTAACACCAAGAAAAAACTTTTATTAATCATGAAAAATTTGATTATTGTACAATACTCATTTACTCGCCCCTTAGTTTAACAAATACGCACTGATTTTAAAATTAACATGAATTACAAAGTACATCTTCAGCTTCAACACTCAAGAAGCTCAACACCATCCAGGGCAAAGCAGCCCGCTTGATTGCTCCCCCTTCCACAAACATTCAAACCCTCCATCGCCAATGAACAGTGGCAGCCGTGTGTACCAGCTCCAAGATGCACTGCAGGAACTCACCAAGGTTCCTTTAGCAGCGCCTTCCAAACCACGATCACTGCCATCTAGAAGGAACAAGAGCAGCAGATACCCAGGAACCCCACCACCTGGAGGTTCCCCTCCAAGTCACTCACCATCCTGACTTGGAACTCTAATGCCGTTCCTTCATTGTCGCTGGGGCAAAATGCTGGAAATCCCTCCCTAACAGCACTGTGGGTGTACCTACAACTCAGGGACTGCAGCGGTTGAAGAAGACAACTCCTCACCACCTTCCGAAGGGTAACCAGGGATGGGCAATAAATGCCTGCCCAACCTGTGGCACCACATCCCGTAAGTGAATTGGATCAACAGAAGCAGTTTGAGAAAATGGCCAGATATCTATTTTTCCAGATCTGATCAAAGACATAAAGTCCGCAGCAAGTATGTGGCGGGTTCATACTTGCAATACATTTGCATGTAGTCAATACTCATCAGTGTGAAAGTTTGTAAATTAAATCCTACCTTTAAGATAGTCAGTACCACACAACAATCCCAAGGCGCTAAGTTCACATTTATTTTGTGATATTAAAAAATTGTTGATTTCTTTACTTTTTTTAATGTCACCATTAATATTGATTATTTTCTGTCAAGCCAGTTCTTAGTCATTGCAAATAAATCCTGATAGTGTTTTGTGAATTCTGATGAGTAAGAGTGTGAGGTAAATGCCTGTAGAATATTGTCCGGAGAGGAAGGGTCTGTCTGCTTGCCTGGAGAATTCCAGACCATTTGAATATCGGGTTGGGATATTTTGCTGGTTGAAGAGGCTCTCGTTCTTAGAACTTTGCAAAACTGAGTTCAGAGCCCTTTGAGCTGAATGGTCTGGGTTTAATTGTTTGCAGCCTGTTTTATAACTGTAACGAGATGAAGGATTCTGATTCACCTTTTGATTGTCAACTTTTCCTTGCCCACAGCCGGAGTCTCCACGGAAGAAGTGGTTTCTCCTCCCTGTTCAAATCGGCGCTGACCCCGACCTCGGCACAGCAGGAGACCCAGCCCCTCCTCCAGCCGTCCAGACGCACCTCGCCTCCAGTTGGGCTACGGGACAGCTGTGCCACATCTTCCCTCAGCAGCAGCAGCAACTCGGGTTCCTACAAGGGGAGCGACAGCAGCCCCACTCCCAGGTAAATGCAAGAAATGGCAGGTGGCTGATCATGATAACCGGTACCTACAGCTTGGCAAATCGGATAGTGACAAAAAACACGTCTGTGTTAGCCTCACTCTCAGCGGTTAATGTCTTCACCTCTTCATTGAAGGTGGTGGAATCAGAATCCAGTCTGAAGACTAGATCTCAAAATCCAGGCGGCCTGGTACCGGTACAGAGGGAGTCCTGCATCACTGAAGTCAGCATCTTTCAGATGCAACATTGAAAACCTCTCAGGTGGATGTTAGGATCTGATAGCCACTAATATTCAGAAGAGCCAGGACCTCTCTCTCCACAGTGTCCTCGTCAACAGTTAACCTTCAATCAAAATCATTGAAAACAGATTATCCAATCATTTTCACATTTTTGTTGTGCGCAATGCGACTGATATGTTTCCTTCATTAACAGTGACTACACTTCAAAATTACTTCATTGACTAGGAAGAGCTTTGGGAGATTCTGAGCTTGTGAAAAGTGCACGTTTTTCTTTAATAAATTGTGGTGGTATGTATTAGGGGTAATACGGTACACCATGATGCCGACAGGCTATTGGTAGATGGATACTGGGTCCTGATGGGATCTGCCGTCTACTGGGCTCCACCTAGAAATGCCGGTATAAGAACCCAGGTTTCTCCCAGCAGCTGCATTCTGTAACCGAGCTGCTGGGGAACAAGTTCTGCTCAATAAAGCCTTTAATTGATGTTACCTTAACCTGCCTTGCGTCATATTGATGGTCCTACAATTTATTGAGCAGACTTTAAAAAAAAAAAATTAAACGAAGTAGGAATATGAAGCTCTGCATCACCCCGGAGTGCCTGCGAATCGCGCCCCAAGCAGCTAACTCTACCTCTATTTTTAAACATTGGCTGGCGTGTTTTGAGGGCTACCTCCGAACGGCCCCTGGCAAACCAACGGACGAACAGAAGATGCAAGTCCTCTATTCCAGGGTGAGTCCCGACGTCTACTCACTCATCAAGGACGAGGACGATCGGCCATCGCCACGCTGAAAGACATCTACATCCGGCCCGCCAACCAGGTTTTTGCACGCTACCAGCTCGCGACACGATGACAACTTCCCGGAGAATCGCTGGACGAGTTCTATAATGCTCTGCAGATCCTGGGAAGAAACTGCAACTGCCCGGCGGTAACGGCGAACGAGCACACGGAGCTCCTGGTTCGCGATGCGTATGTGGCAGGTTTGGCTTCATCCCAGATCCGGCAGAAACGTTTGGAGAAAGAATCTCTGGGTCTCACAAAAGCTCGGGACTTGGCGGCAACCCTCGATGTGGCCTCGCGAAACGCCCGCGCCTACGCCCCCAACCGCACTGCAGCCCCTTGGGCTCCGTGGACACCCGCCGCGATCGACTCTCCGGCAGCCCCCCCACCCCCGCAAACCTGCGCGGCCAGAACCCCCGACCACCCTAGGGGACCCCGCTGCTATTTTTGCGGCCAACCGAAACACCCACGGCAGCGCTGCCCGGCCCGCTCGGCTACCTGTAAAAGCTGCGGGAAAAAGGGCCACTACGCAGCGGTGTGCCAGTCCGGGGGGTCGTCGTGATCTCCAGGGAAGAAGTGGGACCACCGACTCAGCCCCCCCCCCCCCAGCGAACCACGTGCGGCCAACGGACGCCGCCATTTTGGGCCCCGGATGCCACGAGGGAGAGATGGGAGCCGCCATTTTGTCCACCCCAGACCGCGTGCGATCCGTGGACGCCGCCATCTTGGCTGACAGGAAAGGACCCCGACACGGACGGCTCCATGCTGCCTGACAACGATGATCTGCTGCGGCAACCACGTTTGGCATCGATGACCCTCGTCCAGTCGCGGCCCCGGACGCTCCAGACAGCAACGACTACAGTCCTGGTCAATGGGTATGAGACACCGTGTTTAATCGACTCTGGGAGCACGGAGAGTTTTATTCATCCGGACACGGTAAGACGCTGTTCCCTTGTAATTCGGCCAAGCACCCAGAAAATATTCCTGGCGGCGGGGTCCCACTCCGTTGAAATCAAAGGGTTCTGCATCGCAAACCTAACGGTGCAGGGGAGGGAGTTCAAAAATTACCGGCTGTATGTCCTCCCCCATCTCTGTGCGCCCACACTCCTGGAGTTGGACTTCCAATGCAACCTCCAGAGCTTAACATTTAAATTTGGCGGCCCTATACCCCCACTGACTGTCTGTGGCCTCACGACCCTCAAGGTTGAACCGCCTTCCTTGTTTGCGAACCTTACCCCGGATTGCAAGCCCGTCGCCACTAGGAGCAGACGGTACAGCGCCCAGGACCGAGCATTCATCCGGTCTGAAGTCCAGAGGCTGCTGAAGGAAGGCATCATCCAGGCTAGCACCAGTCCCTGGAGAGCCCAGGTGGTAGTTGTAAAGACCGGAGAGAAGCAGAGGATGGTCATCGACTATAGTCAGACCATCAACAGGTACACTCAGCTAGATGCATACCCTCTCCCCCGCATATCCGACATGGTCAATCGGATTGCACAGTACAAGGTCTTTTCCACCGTGGACCTCAAGTCTGCATACCTCCAGCTCCCCATCCGCCCCAGTGACCACAAGTACACTGCCTTCGAAGCAGATGGGCGGCTATACCACTTTTGAAGGGTTCCATTCGGTGTCACAAACGGAGTCACGGTCTTCCAACGAGAGATGGACCGAATGGTTGACCAGCATGGTTTACTGGCCACGTTCCCGTACCTCGACAACGTCACCATCTGCGGCCACGACCAGCAGGACCACGACGCCAACCTCCGCAAATTCCTCCAGACTGCTAACGCCCTCGACCTCACCTACAACAGGGAAAAATGCGTGTTCAGCACCGACCGTCTAGCCACCCTGGGCTACGTAGTGCGTAATGGAGTGATAGGCCCCGACCCTGAATGCATGCGCCCCCTCATGGAGTTCCCTCTCCCCCACTGTGCCAAAGCCCTGAAACGCTGCCTGGGCTTCTTTTCTTACTACGCCCAGTGGGTTCCCCAATACGCCGACAAGGCCCGTTCACTAATCCAGTCCACTACTTTTCCCCTGTCGACAGAGGCATGCCAGGCCTTCAGCCGCATCAAGGCGGATATCGCAAAGGCCACGATTGGATTGGATTGGATTTGTTTATTGTCACGTGTACCGAGGTACAGTGAAAAGTATTTTTCTGCGAGCAGCTCAACAGATCATTAAGTACATGAGAAGAAAAGGGAATAAAAGAAAATACATAATAGGGCAACACAACATATACAATGTAACTACATAAGCACTGGCATCGGATGAAGCATACAGGGTGTAGTGTTCATGAAATCAGTCCATAAGAGGGTCATTTAGGAGTCTGGTGACAGTGGGGAAGAAGCTGTTTTTGAGTCTGTTCGTGCGTGTTCTCAGACTTCTGTATCTCCTGCCCGATGGAAGAAGTTGGGAGAGTGAGTAAGCCGGGTGGGAGGGATCTTTGATTATATTGCCCGCTTTCCCCAGGCAGCGGGAGGTGTAGATGGAGTTAATGGATGGGAGGCAGGTTCGTGTGATGGACTGGACGGTGTTCACGACTCTCTGAAGTTTCTTGCGGTCCTGGGCCGAGCAGTTGCCATACCAGGCTGTGATGCAGCCTGATAGGATGCTTTCTATGGTGCATCTGTAAAAGTTGGTAAGAGTCAATGTGGACATGACGAATTTCCTTAGTTTCCTGAGGAAGTATAGGCGCTGTTGTGCTTTCTTGGTGGTAGCGTCGACGTGGGTGGACCAGGACAGATTTTTGGAGATGTGCACCCCGAGGAATTTGAAACTGCTAACCATCTCCACCTCGGCCCCGTTGATGCTGACAGGGGTGTGTACAGTACTTTGCTTCCTGAAGTCAATTACCAGCTCTTTAGTTTTGCTGGCATTGAGGGAGAGATTGTGGTCGCTACACCACTCCACTAGATTCTCTATCTCCCTCCTGTATTCGGACTCATCGTTATTCGAGATCCGGCCCACTATGGTCGTATCGTCAGCAAACTTGTAGATGGAGTTGGAACCAAGTTTTGCCAAGCAGTCATGTGTGTACAGGGAGTAGAGTAGGGGGCTAAGTACGCAGCCTTGCGGGGCGCCGGTGTTGAGGACTATTGTGGAGGAGGTGTTGTTGTTCATTCTTACTGATTGTGGTCTGTTGGTCAGAAAATCGAGGATCCAGTTGCAGAGTGGGGAGCCAAGTCCTAGGTTTTGGAGCTTTGATATGAGCTTGGCTGGGATTATGGTGTTGAAGGCGGAGCTGTAATCAATAAATAGGAGTCTAATGCAGGAGTCCTTGTTTTCGAGATGCTCTTGGGATGAGTGTAGGGCCAGGGAAATGGTGTCTGATGTGGACCGGTTGCAGCAGTATGCGAATTGCAGTGGATCAAGGCATTCTGGGAGTATGGAGGTGATGCGCTTCATGATCAACCTTTCGAAGCACTTCATTACGACTGACGTCAGGGCCACTGGTCGGTAGTCATTGAGGCACGATGCGCGCCATCGACGAGTCCCTCCCCTTCCAAGTCGAGAGCGACGCATCAGATGTAGCTCTGGCGGCCACCCTCAACCAAGCAGGCAGACCCGTGGCCTTCTTCTCCCGAACCCTCCACACTTCAGAAATTCGCCACTCCTCAGTGGAAAAGGAGGCACAAGCCATAGTGGAAGCTGTGCTAAATTGGAAGCATTACCTGGCCGGTAGGAGATTCACTCTCCTCACTGACCAGCGGTCGGTTGCCTTCATGTTCGATAATGCACAGCGGGGCAAGATCAAGAACGACAAGATCTTGCGGTGGAGGATCGAACTCTCCACCTACAATTATGAGATCTTGTACCGTCCCGGAAAGCTGAACGAGCCATCCGATGCCCTATCTCGCGGCACATGTGCCAATGCACAAGTGGACTGTCTACAAGCCCTCCATGAGGACTTCTGCCACCCGGGGGTCACTCATTTCTACCACTTCCTCAAGGCCTGCAACCTCCCTTACTCCGTCGAGGAGGTCCGAACAGTCACCAGGAACTGCCAGATTTGCGCAGAGTGCAAACCGCACTTTTTCAGGCCAGATAGAGCACACCTGATAAAGGCCTCCCGACCCTTTGAACGCCTCAGTTTGGATTTCAAAGGCCCCCTCCCCTCCACCGATCGCAACACGTACTTTTTGAACATCGTTGACGAATACTCCCGTTTCCCCTTCGCCATCCCCTGCCCCGACATGACCGCGGCCACGGTCATTAAAGCCCTCTGCACCATTTTTACACTGTTCGGTTTTCCCGCCTACATCCATAGCGATAGGGGGTCCTCCTTCATGAGCGACGAACTGCGTCAATTCCTGCTCAGCAAGGGCATAGCCTCGAGCAGGACGACCAGTTACAACCCGGGGGAACGGGCAGGTAGAAAGGGAGAATGGAACGGTCTGGAAGGCCGTCCTACTGGCCCTCCGGTCTAGGAGTCTCCCAATTTCCCGTTGGCAGGAAGTCCTCCCGGATGCCCTTCACTCTATCTGGTCCCTGCTGTGCACCACGACTAACCAAACGCCTCACGAGCGCCTCCTTGTTTTCCCTAGGAAGTCCTCCTCTGGAACGGCACTTCCGATCTGGCTGGCAGCCCCGGGACCCATCCTGCTCCGGAAACATGTGCGGGCGCACAAATCAGACCCGTTGGTGGAAAGGGTGCATCTCCTCCATGCAAACCCGCAATATGCCTACATGGAGTACCCCGATGGCCGACAGGACACGGTCTCCCTGTGGGACCTGGTGCCCGCCGGTGCTCCCCCCCAACACCAATCACCCCCTCACTCCCGTCGGCGCATCCCGCAGCCAATCCCTTCCCGGGGGGATCGGTTCTCCTCCCAGGCCCGCCCAGGAGTGAGGAAACAGGGGACAGCGCTATGCTCCCAGAGACGACCGGACTCGAGCCAGCACCATCACCACTTTGATATGAGCTTGGCTGGGATTATGGTGTTGAAGGCTATGCTCCCTGAGACGATCGAAAAGACGACCAGGGCACCCACCCGGCTCATCGAATCGCTTTAAGTCATGTCAATGTTTCAGTAGCCCAGTAAAAGCGGCATTATTGTATATAGTTTATAGTTATGGCACAATGCCGACCCTGTTTGGCCCAGTTAAAGCGGCATTCTTGTATATAGTTAATAGTTACGGCACAATACCGACCCTGTAAACCCCTACCACCATGCGACCCACCATCCCGCCGGGTTCCTTTTTAACAAGGGGAGAATGTGGTGGTATGTATTAGGGGTAATACGGTACACCATGATGCCAACAGACTATTGGTAGATGGATACTGGGTCCTGATAGAATCTGCCGTCTACTGGGCTCCACCCAGAAATGCCGGTATAAGAACCCAGTTTTCTAACAGCAGCTGCATTCTGTAACCGAGCTGCTGGGGAACAAGTTCTGCTCAATAAAGCCTTTAATTGATGTTACCTCAACCTGCCTTGCGTCATATTGATGGTCCTACATAAATATTTTTCCCTAGGTCTGACCCTACGAGAGTTCAGATAGACCCCATCGGGAGTCTGCTTTCCCTTCTCATACTTTCTCTTTCTCAACTTGTTTTGCAGACGTTCCAGTAAATATTCATCCTGCAGCGAAAACCATGGGATCAAACCGCCAACACCAGAGCAGTATTTGACACCCCTGCAACAGAAAGAAGTCTGCATCAGACATCTGAGGGCAAGGCTAAAGGAGACAGAGGAAAAACTGGATGAGAGGTATTGCTGCTTTTACAAGTGTGGCCCAATGCTGACTGTGCAGAGGGTGGGTGCCAGTACAGCATGGCCTAATGCTGTTCAGGATAATATGGCCTAATGCTGTTCAGGATAATATGGCCTAATGCTGGTCAGTATAATATGGCCCAGCACTGGTCAGTGTAGCAAAGTCCAGTTCACTATTCCCATACAGTGTGACAATGACCCATTCCGACTCTCAGCTTACTCCACAGTGACTGCTTTGGTACGGGTTTGTGTCGGCGCAGCCCTGTTTGCCCAGAATCAACATAGAACTTATGGGTGGCACAGTGGTTAGCACTGCTGCCTCACAGCGCCAGGGCCGGACACTGACTGATACCACAGGCTAGAAACAGACTGATACCACAGGCCGGACACTGACTGATACCACAGGCCGGACACTGACTGATACCACAGGCCGGACACAGACTGATACCACAGGCCGGACACTGACTGATACCACAGGCCGGACACTGACTGATACCACAGGCCGGACACTGACTGATACCACAGGCCGGATACTGACTGATACCACAGGCCGGATACTGACTGATACCACAGGCCGGACACTGACTGATACCACAGGCCGGACACTGACTGATACCACAGGCCGGACACTGACTGATACCACAGGCCGGACACTGACTGATACCACAGGCCGGACACTGACTGATACCACAGGCCGGACACTGACTGATACCACAGACCGGACACTGACTGATACCACAGGCCGGATACTGACTGATACCACAGGCCGGACACTGACTGATACCACAGGCCCGACACTGACTGATACCACAGGCCGGATACTGACTGATACCACAGGCCGGACACTGACTGATACCACAGGCCGGACACTGACTGATACCACAGGCCGGACACTGACTGATACCACAGGCCGGACACTGACTGATACCACAGGCCGGACACTGACTGATACCACAGGCCGGACACTGACTGACACCACAGGCCGGACACTGACTGATACCACAGGCCGGACACTGACTGATACCACAGGCCGGACACTGACTGATACCACAGGCCGGACACTGACTGATACCACAGGCCGGACACTGACTGATACCACAGGCCGGACACTGACTGATACCACAGGCCGGACACTGACTGATACCACAGGCCGGACACTGACTGATACCACAGGCCGGACACTGACTGATACCACAGGCCGGACACTGACTGATACCACAGGCCGGACACTGACTGATACCACAGGCCGGACACTGACTGATACCACAGGCCGGACACTGACTGATACCACAGGCCGGACACTGACTGATACCACAGGCCGGACACTGACTGATACCACAGGCCGGACACTGACTGATACCACAGGCCGGACACTGACTGATACCACAGGCCGGACACTGACTGATACCACAGGTCGGACACTGACTGATACCACAGGCCGGACACTGACTGATACCACAGTCCGGACACTGACTGATACCACAGGCCGGACACTGACTGATACCACAGGCCGGATACTGACTGATACCACAGCCCGACACTGACTGATACCACAGGCCCGATACTGACTGATACCACAGCCCGACACTGACTGATACCACAGGCCCGATACTGACTGATACCACAGGCCGGACACTGACTGATACCACAGACCAGACACTGACTGATACCACAGGCCAGACACTGACTGATACCACAGACCAGACACTGACTGATACCACAGGCCAGACACTGACTGATACCACAGGCCGGACACTGACTGATACCACAGGCCGGACAGTGACTGATACCACAGGCCGGACACTGACTGATACCACAGGCCGGACACAGACTGATACCACAGGCCGGACACTGACTGATACCACAGGCCGGACACTGACTGATACCACAGGCCGGACACTGACTGATACCACAGGCCGGACACTGACTGATACCACAGGCCGGACACTGACTGATACCACAGGCCGGACACTGACTGATACCACAGGCCGGACACTGACTGATACCACAGTCCGGACACTGACTGATACCACAGGCCGGACACTGACTGATACCACAGTCCGGACACTGACTGATACCACAGGCCGGACACTGACTGATACCACAGTCCGGACACTGACTGATACCACAGGCCCGACAATGACTGATACCACAGAACAAAGACAAAGAACAAAGAAATGTACAGCACAGGAACAGGCCCTTCGGCCCTCCAAGCCCGTGCCGACCATGCTGCCCGACTAAACTACAATCTTCTACACTTCCTGGGTCCGTATCCTTCTATTCCCATCCTATTCATATGTTTGTCAAGGTGCCCCTTAAATGTCCCTATCGTCCCTGCTTCCACTACCTCCTCCGGTAGCGAGTTCCAGGCACCCACTACCCTCTGCGTAAAAAACTTGCCTCGTACATCTACTCTAAACCTTGCCCCTCTCACCTTAAACCTATGCCCCCTAGTAATTGACCCCTCTACCCTGGGGAAAAGCCTCTGACTATCCACTCTGTCTATGCCCCTCATAATTTTGTATACCTCTATCAGGTCTCCCCTCAACCTCCTTCGTTCCAGTGAGAACAAACCGAGTTTATTCAACCGCTCCTCATAGCTAATGCCCCCCATACCAGGCAACATTCTGGTAAATCTCTTCTGCACCCTCTCTAAAGCCTCCACATCCTTCTGGTAGTGTGGCGACCAGAATTGAACACTATACTCCAAGTGTGGCCTAACTAAGGTTCTATACAGCTGCAACATGACTTGCCAATTCTTATACTCAATGCCCCGGCCAATGAAGGCAAGCATGCCGTATGCCTTCTTGACTACCTTCTCCACCTGTGTTGCCCCTTTCAATGACCTGTGGACCTGTACTCCTAGATCTCTTTGACTTTCAATACTCTTGAGGGTTCTACCATTCACTGTATATTCCCTACCTGCATTAGACCTTCCAAAATGCATTACCTCACATTTGTCCGGATTAAACTCCATCTGCCATCTCTCCGCCCAAGTCTCCAGACAATCTAAATCCTGCTGTATCCTCCGACAGTCCTCATCGCTATCCGCAATTCCACCAACCTTTGTGTCGTCTGCAAACTTACTCATCAGACCAGTTACATTTTCCTCCAAATCATTTATATATACTACAAAGAGCAAAGGTCCCAGCACTGATCCCTGTGGAACACCACTGGTCACAGCCCTCCAATTAGAAAAGCATCCCTCCATTGCTACTCTCTGCCTTCTATGGCCTAGCCAGTTCTGTATCCACCTTGCCAGCTCACCCCTGATCCCGTGTGACTTCACCTTTTGTACTAGTCTACCATGAGGGACCTTGTCAAAGGCCTTACTGAAGTCCATATAGACAACATCTACTGTCCTACCTGCATCAATCATCTTAGTGACCTCCTCGAAAAACTCTATCAAGTTAGTGAGACACGACCTCCCCTTCACAAAACCGTGCTGCCTCTCACTAATACGTCCATTTGCTTCCAAATGGGAGTAGATCCTGTCTCGAAGAATTCTCTCCAGTAATTTCCCTACCACTGAAGTAAGGCTCACCGGCCTGTAGTTCCCGGGATTATCCTTGCTACCCTTCTTAAACAGAGGAACAACATTGGCTATTCTCCAGTCCTCCGGGACATCCCCTGAAGACAGCGAGGATCCAAAGATTTCTGTCAAGGCCTCAGCAATTTCCTCTCCAGCCTCCTTCAGTATTCTGGGGTAGATCCCATCAGGCCCTGGGGACTTATCTACCTTAATATTTTTTAAGACACCCAACACCTCGTCTTTTTGGATCACAATGTGACCCAGGCTATCTACACCCCCTTCTCCAGACTCAACATCTACCAATTCCTTCTCTTTGGTGAATACTGATGCAAAGTATTCATTTAGTACCTCGCCCATTTCCTCTGGCTCCACACATAGATTCCCTTGCCTATCCTTCAGTGGGCCAACCCTTTCCCTGGCTACCCTCTTGCTTTTTATGTACGTGTAAAAAGCCTTGGGATTTTCCTTAACCCTATTTGCCAATGACTTTTCGTGACCCCTTCTAGCCCTCCTGACTCCTTGCTTAAGTTCCTTCCTACTTTCCTTATATTCCACGCAGGCTTCGTCTGTTCCCAGCCTTTTAGCCCTGACAAATGCCTCCTTTTTCTTTTTGACGAGGCCTACAATATCACTCGTCATCCAAGGTTCCCGAAAATTGCCGTATTTATCTTTCTTCCTCACAGGAACATGCCGGTCCTGTATTCCTTTCAACTGCCACTTGAAAGCCTCCCACATGTCAGATGTTGATTTGCCCTCAAATATCAGCCCCCAATCTATGTTCTTCAGTTCCCGCCTAATATTGTTATAATTAGCCTTCCCCCAATTTAGCACATTCATCCTCGGACCACTCTTATCCTTGTCCACCAGTACTTTAAAACTTACTGAATTGTGGTCACTGTTACCGAAATGCTCCCCTACTGAAACATCTACCACCTGGCCGGGCTCATTCCCCAATACCAGGTCCAGTACCGACCCTTCCCTAGTTGGACTGTCTCCATATTGTTTTAAGAAGCCCTCCTGGATGCTCCTTACAAACTCCGCCCCGTCTAAGCCCCTGGCACTAAGTGAGTCCCAGTCAATATTGGGGAAGTTGAAGTCTCCCATCACCACAACCCTGTTGTTTTTACTCTTTTCCAAAATCTGTCTACCTATCTGCTCCTCTATCTCCCGCTGGCTGTTGGGAGGCCTGTAGTATACCCCCAACATTGTGACTGCACCCTTCTTATTCCTGATCTCTACCCATATAGCCTCACTGCCCTCTGAGGTGTCCTCTCGCAGTACAGCTGTGATATTCTCCAGAACAAGTAGCGCAACTCCGCCTCCCCTTTTACATCCCCCTCTATCCCGCCTGAAACATCTAAATCCTGGAACGTTTAGCTGCCAATCCTGCCCTTCCCTCAACTAGGTCTCTGTAATGGCAACAACATCATAGTTCCAAGTACTAATCCAAGCTCTAAGTTCATCTGCCTTACCCGTAATGCTCCTTGCATTAAAACATATGCACTTCAGGCCACCAGACCCGTTGTGTTCAGCAACCTCTCCCTGTCTGCTCTGCCTCAGAGCCACACTGTCCCTATTCCCTAGTTCTCCCTCAATGCTCTCACCTTCTGGCCTATTGCTCCCGTGCCCACCCCCCTGCCATACTAGTTTAAACCCTCCCGTGTGACACTAGCAAACCTCGCGGCCAGGATATTTATGCCTCTCCGGTTTAGATGCAACCCGTCCTTCTTATACAGGTCACACCTGCCCCGGAAGAGCTCCCAGTGGTCCAGATAATGGAAACCCTCCCTCCTACACCAGCTGTTTAGCCACGTGTTTAGCTGCTCTATCTTCCTATTTCTAGCCTAACTGGCACGTGGCACAGGGAGTAATCCCGAGATTACAACCCTCGAGGTCCTGTCTTTTAACTTTCTGCCTAGCTCCCTGAACTCCTGCTGCAGGACCTCATGCCCCTTCCTGCCTATGTCGCTAGTACCAATATGTACAACGACCTCTGCCTGTTTGCCCTCCCCCTTCAGGATGCCCTCTACCCGTTCGGAGACATCCTGGACCCTGGCACCAGGGAGGCAACATACCATCCTGGAGTCTCTTTCACGTCCACAGAAGCGCCTATCTGTGCCCCTGACTATAGAGTCCCCTATTACTATTACTCTTCTGCGCTTTGACCCTCCCTTCTGAACATCAGAGCCAGCCGTGGTGCCACTGCTCTGGCTGCTGCTGTTTTCCCCTGATAGGCTATCCCCCCCGACAGTATCCAAAGGGGTATATCTGTTCGAGAGGGGGACAACCACAGGGGATTCCTGCACTGACTGCCTGCCCTTTCTGGTGGTCACCCATTTCTCTGCCAGCACCTTGGGTGTGACCACATTTACATAACTGCGATCTATGACGCTTTCTGCCACCTGCATGCTCCTAAGTGCATCCAATTGCTGCTCCAACCGAACCATGCGGTCTGTGAGGAGCTCCAGTTGGGTGCACTTTCTGCAGATGAAGCCATCCGGGACACTGGAAGCCTCCCGGACCTGCCACATCTCACAGTCAGAGAACAGCACCCCTCTAACTGACATTGCGTCAATTAATTAAAATTAAAATTTGTCTTTTTTAAAAAATATTTTTTTTTAAATTTCAAAGTTACTGTCAACTATCTGTTTCCTAGCACTAGATTTCTAATAGAAATGCGATAGCTAACAGGCCGGACATTGACTGATACCACAGGCCGGACAATGACTGACACCACAGGCCGGACACTGACTGATACCACAGGCCGGACAATGACTGACACCACAGGCCGGACATTGACTGATACCACAGGCCAGACATTAACTGATACCACAGGCCGGACACTGACTGATACCACAGGCTGGACACTGACTGATACCACAGGCCGGACACTGACTGATACCACAGGCCCGACACTGAGTGATACCACAGGCCCGACACTGACTGATACCACAGGCCCGATGCTGACTGATACCACAGGCCCGACACTGACTGATACCACAGGCCCGACACTGACTGATACCACAGGCCCGACACTGACTGTTACCACAGGCCCGACACTGAGTGATACCACAGGCCCGACAATGACTGATACCACAGGCTGTTTTGTTACCTGTGTGTTAGGTAACACGTGCTACTCCTTGGTTCATGATGAGGTCTTCTGAATCTCGATGAAGAAGACTCAAAGTCGTCCAGTAGTAACAAAAGGCTTATTGAGTAACTATGACAATAATTGCATGAGTTCTTTACTTTAACTTTGATACTAGTGATAAGGTTAACAAGATCTAAATACGGTAACTATACGTAACTGCACTAGCCATCTGAACTAGTCTGATATTATCCTGGTCACAGTGCACCCAAGAGAGAGTGAGAGACCCAATGTGGTTGCCTTTTATACCCCTGTTGGTCCGGCCCTCTAGTGATCATGTGGTGCTACTGATTACATATTGACCCCTTATGTACATACACATACAGAGATCACTACACAGGCCCGACACTGACTGATACCACAGGCCGGACACTGACTGATACCACAGGCCGGACACTGACTGGTACCACAGGCCGGACACTGACTGGTACCACAGGCCGGACACTGACTGGTACCACCGGCCGGACACTGACTGGTACCACAGGCCGGACACTGACTGATACCACAGGCCGGACACTGACTGATACCACAGGCCGGACACTGACTGATACCACAGGCCCGACACTGACTGATACCACAGGCCGGACACTGACTGATACCACAGGCCGGACACTGACTGATACCACAGGCCGGATACTGACTGATACCACAGGCCGGATACTGACTGATACCACAGGCCGGACACTGACTGACACCACAGGCCCGACACTGACTGATACCACAGGCCGGACACTGACTGATACCACAGGCCGGACACTGACTGATACCACAGGCCGGATACTGACTGATACCACAGGCCGGACACTGACTGACACCACAGGCCGGACACTGACTGATACCACAGGCCGGACACTGACTGATACCACAGGCCGGACACTGACTGATACCACAGGCCGGACACTGACTGATACCACAGGCCGGACACTGACTGATACCACAGGCCGGACACTGACTGATACCACAGGCCGGACACTGACTGATACCACAGGCCGGACACTGACTGATACCACAGGCCGGACACTGACTGACACCACAGGCCGGACACTGACTGATACCACAGGCCGGACACTGACTGATACCACAGGCCGGTCACTGACTGATACCACAGGCCGGACACTGACTGATACCACAGGCCGGACACTGACTGATACCACAGGCCAGACACTGACTGATACCACAGGCCGGACACTGACTGACACCACAGGCCGGACACTGACTGATACCACAGGCCGGACACTGACTGATACCACAGGCCGGACACTGACTGATACCACAGGCCGGACACTGACTGATACCACAGGCCGGACACTGACTGATACCACAGGCCGGACACTGACTGATACCACAGGCCGGACACTGACTGATACCACAGGCCGGACACTGACTGATACCACAGGCCGGACACTGACTGATACCACAGGCCGGATACTGACTGATACCACAGGCCGGACACTGACTGATACCACAGGCCGGACACTGACTGATACCACAGGCCGGACACTGACTGATACCACAGGCCGGACACTGACTGATACCACAGGCCGGACACTGACTGATACCACAGGCCGGACACTGACTGATACCACAGGCCGGACACTGACTGATACCACAGGCCGGACACTGACTGATACCACAGGCCCGACACTGACTGATACCACAGGCCCGACAATGACCGACACCACAGGCCGGACACTGACTGATACCACAGGCCGGACACTGACTGATACCACAGGCCGGACACTGACTGATACCACAGGCCGGACACTGACTGACCCCTTGTTGGCTCAGCACTAACTGGTGCTGTGTGGTTCAGAGTTGACCCATTTCATGGGCCTCACATAAACTGATACGAGAGTCTGTCTTTTTCTGACATCCTCTGATATAATGGAGGAGAGGGGGCTTAACAAGCTGCCAATCTACAAAGAAATGGTTTTCATTTAATCGATCTCTGGAGTTGCTTGGAAAGAGATACTATTTTTTAAATGTTGTGGCTTGGGGAGGGGTCGGGGGTCACATTGGGGATTCCAGAGATCGGATGCCATTTAAAAATGGTTTCCCGATCTCCCAGTACAGAGCGGAGTTCCTCGGTGCAGAAAGGTGGGCTGAGTCCGGGCTGGGTTTAGTTCGCCTGCAGCTGTGTCCGGACCGGGCTGAGTCCGGCCCCGGCTGAGTCCGGCCCCGGCTGAGTCCGGCCCCGGCTGAGTCCGGCACCGGCTGTGTCCAGCCCCGGCTCAGTCCAGCCCCGGCTCAGTCCGGCCCCGACTGAGTCCAGCCCTGGCTCAGTCCGGCCCCGGCTCAGTCCAGCCCCGGCTGAGTCCGGCCCCGGCTGTGTCCAGGGTGGGCTGAGTCCGGCCCCGGCTGAGTCCGGCTGAGTCCGGCCCCGGCTGAGTCCGGCCCCGGCTCAGTCCGGACGCGGCTCAGTCCGGCCCCGGCTCAGTCCAGCCCCGGCTGAGTCCGGCCCCGGCTCAGTCCGGCCCCGGCTCAGTCCAGCCCCGGCTGAGTCTGGCCCTGGCTGTGACCGGGGTGGGCTGAGTCCGGCCCCGGCTGAGTCCGGCCCCGGCTGATACCAGCCCCGGCTGAGTCCGGCCCTGGCTGTGACCGGGGTGGGCTCAGTCCGGCCCCGGCTCAGTCCGGCCCTGGCTCAGTCCGGCCCCAGCTCAGTCCGGCCCCGGCTCAGTCCGGCCCCGGCTTAGTCCGGCCCCGACTGAGTCCGGCCCCGGCTGTGTCCGGGGTGAGTCCGGCCCCGGCTGTGTCCGGGGTGAGTCCGGCCCCGGCAGAGTCCGGCCCCGGCTCAGTCCGGCCCTGGCTCAGTCCGGCCCCAGCTCAGTCCGGCCCCGGCTCAGTCCGGCCCCGGCTTAGTCCGGCCCCGACTGAGTCCAGCCCTGGCTCAGTCCGGCCTTGCTCAGTCCGGCCCCGGCTGAGTCCGGCCCCGGCTGTGTCCGGGGTGAGTCCGGCCCCGGCAGAGTCCGGCCCCCGGCAGAGTCCGGCCCCCGGCTGAGTCCAGCCCTGGCTCAGTCCGGCCTTGCTCAGTCCGGCCCCGGCTGAGTCCGGCCCCGGCTGTGTCCGGGGTGAGTCCGGCCCCGGCAGAGTCCGGCCCCCGGCTGAAACCGGCCCGGCTCAGTCCGGCTGGGTCCGGCCCCGGCTGAGTCCAGCCCCAGCTCAGTCCGGCCCCGGCTCAGTCCGGCCCCGGCTCAGTCCGGCCCCGGCTTAGTCCCGCCCCGGCTCAGTCCAGCCCCGGCTGAGTCCGGCCCCGGCTCAGTCCAGCCCCGGCTGAGTCCAGCCCTGGCTCAGTCCGGCCTTGCTCAGTCCGGCCCCGGCTGAGTCCGGCCCCGGCTGTGTCCGGGGTGAGTCCGGCCCCGGCAGAGTCCGGCCCCCGGCTGAAACCGGCCCGGCTCAGTCCGGCTGGGTCCGGCCCCGGCTGAGTCCAGCCCCAGCTCAGTCCGGCCCCGGCTCAGTCCGGCCCCGGCTCAGTCCGGCCCCGGCTCAGTCCGGCCCCGGCTCAGTCCGGCCCCGGCTCAGTCCAGCCCCGGCTGAGTCCGGCCCCGGCTCAGTCCAGCCCCGGCTGAGTCCGGCCCTGGCTGTGTCCGGGGTGGGCTGAGTCCGGCCCCGGCTCAGTCCGGCCCCGGCTCAGTCCGGCCCCGGCAGAGTCCAGCCCCGGCTGAGTCCGGCCCCGGCTCAGTCCAGCCCCGGCTGAGTCCGGCCCTGGCTGTGTCCGGGGTGGGCTGAGTCCGGCCCCGGCTCAGTCCGGCCCCGGCTCAGTCCGGCCCCGGCAGAGTCCGGACCCGGCTGAGTCGGGCACCGGCTCAGTCCGGCCCTGGCTCAGTCTGGCCCCAGCTCAGTCCGGCCCCGGCTCAGTCCGGCCCCGGCTTAGTCCGGCCCCGGCTCAGTCCGGCCCCGGCTCAGTCCGGCCCCGGCTCAGTCCGGCCCCGGCTGAATCCGGACCCGGCTGAGTCCGGCCCCCGGCTGAGTCCGGCCCCGGCAGAGTCCGGCCCCGGTTGAGTCCGGCCCCGGCTGAGTCCAGCCCCAGCTCAGTCCGGCCCCGGCTCAGTCCGGCCCCGGCTGAGTCCGGCCCCGGCAGAGTCCGGCCCCGGCTCAGTCCGGCACCGGCTGAGTCCGGCCCCGGCAGAGTCCGGACCCGGCTGAGTCCGGACCCGGCTGAGTCCGGACCCGGCTGAGTCCGGCACCGGCTGAGTCCGGCCCCGGCAGAGTCCGGCCCCGGCTGAGTCCAGCCCCGGCTGAGTCCGGCCCCGGCTGAGTCCGGCCCCGGCTGTGTCCAGCCCCGGCTCAGTCCAGCCCCGGCTCAGTCCAGCCCCGGCTGAGTCCGGCCCCGGCTGTGTCCAGGGTGGGCTGAGTCCGGCCCCGGCTGAGTCCGGCTGAGTCCGGCCCCGGCTGGGTCCGGCCCCGGCTGAGTCCAGCCCCGGCCCAGTCCGGCCCCGGCTTAGTCCGGCCCCGGCTGAGTCCGGCCCCGGCTGATACCAGCCCCGGCAGAGTCCGGCCCCGGCTGAGTCCGGGGTAAGTCCGGCCCCGGCTGAGTCCGGCCCCGGCTGAGTCCGGCCCCGGCTCAGTCCGGCCCCGGCTCAGTCCGGCCCCGGCTGAGTCCGGCCCCGGCTCAGTCCGGCCCCGGCTCAGTCCGGCCCCGGCTCAGTCCGGCCCCGGCTCAGTCCGGCCCCGGCTGAATCCGGACCCGGCTGAGTCCGGCCCCGACAGAGTCCGGCCCCCGGCTGAGTCTGGCCCCGGTTGAGTCCGGCCCCGGCTGAAACCGGCCCGGCTCAGTCCGGCTGGGTCCGGCCCCGGCTGAGTCCAGCCCCAGCTCAGTCCGGCCCCGAATCAGTCCGGCCCCGGCTTAGTCCCGCCCCGGCTCAGTCCGGCCCCGACTGAGTCCGGCCCTGGCTCAGTCCGGCCCCGGCTGAGTCCGGCCCTGGCTGTGTCCGGGGTGGGCTGAGTCCGGCCCCGGCTCAGTCCGGCCCCGGCAGAGTCCGGCCCCGGCAGAGTCCGGCCCCGGCTGAGTCCGGCACCGGCTGAGTCCGGCCCCGGCAGAGTCCGGACCCGGCTGAGTCCGGCCCCGACTGAGTCCGGCCCTGGCTCAGTCCGGCCCCGGCTCAGTCCAGCCCCGGCTGAGTCCGGCCCTGGCTGTGTCCGGGGTGGGCTGAGTCCGGCCCCGGCTCAGTCCGGCCCCGGCTCAGTCCGGCCCCGGCAGAGTCCGGCCCCGGCTGAGTCCGGCACCGGCTGAGTCCGGCCCCGGCAGAGTCCGGACCCGGCTGAGTCCGGCACCGGCTGCGTCCGGCCCCGGCTGAGTCCGGCCCCGGCAGAGTCCAGCCCCGGCTGAGTCCGGCCCTGGCTGAGTCCGGCCCCGGCTGAGTCCGGCCCCGGCTGAGTCCGGCACCGGCTGAGTCCGGCCCCGGCAGAGTCCCGCCCCGGCTGAGTCCGGCCCCGGCTCAGTCCGACCCCGGCTCAGTCCGGCCCCGGCTCAGTCCGGCCCCGGCTGAGTCCGGCCCTGGCTCAGTCCGGCCCCGGCTCAGTCCAGCCCCGGCTCAGTCCGGCCCCGGCTCAGTCCGGCCCCGGCTGTGTCCGGGGTGAGTCCGGCCCCGGCTCAGTCCGGCCCCGGCTCAGTCCGGCCCCGGCTCAGTCCGGCCCCGGCTGAGTTCGGCCCCGGCTCAGTCCGGCCCCGGCTGAGTCCGGCCCCGGCTGAGTCCGGCACCGGCTGAGTCCGGCCCCGGCAGAGTCCGGCCCCGGCTGAGTCCGGCCCCGGCTCAGTCCGGCCCCGGCAGAGTCCAGCCCCGGCTGAGTCCGGCCCTGGCTGAGTCCGGCCCCGGCTGAGTCCGGCCCCGGCTGAGTCCGGCCCCGGCTTAGTCCGGCCCCGGCTGAGTCCGGCCCCGGCTCAGTCCGACCCCGGCTCAGTCCGGCCCCGGCTCAGTCCGGCCCCGGCTTAGTCCGGCCCCGACTGAGTCCGGCCCTGGCTCAGTCCGGCCCCGGCTGTGTCCGGCCCTGGCTCAGTCCAGCCCCGGCTGTGTCCGGGGTGAGTCCGGCCCCGGCTGAGTCCGGCCCCGGCTGAGTCCGGCCCCGGCAGAGTCCGGCCCCGGCTCAGTCCGGCCCCGGATCAGTCCGGCCCCGGCTCAGTCCGGCCCCGGCTCAGTCCGGCCCCGGCTCAGTCCGGCCCCGGCTGAGTTCGGCCCTGGCTCAGTCCGGCCCCGGCTGAGTCCGGCCCCGGCTGAGTCCGGACCCGGCTGAGTCCGGACCCGGCTGAGTCCGGCCCCGGCTGAGTCCGGCCCCGGCAGAGTCCGGCCCCCGGCTGAGTCCGGCCCCGGTTGAGTCCGGCCCCGGCTGAAACCGGCCCGGCTCAGTCCGGCCCCGGCTGAGTCCGGCCCCGGCTGTGTCCGGGGTGGGCTGAGTCCGGCCCCGGCTGAGTCCGGTCCCGGCAGAGTCCGGCCCCGGCTGAGTCTGGCTCCGGCTGTGTCCGGGGTGGGCTGAGTCTGGCTCCGGCTGTGGGGGAACAATTGGAGCTTTGAAGATTGTGATGGTTTTTATGCGTTAAGGGCACTGAGAGATATGGAGCAAAGATTGGTCAATCAAGAATAGATCAGCAATGATGTGATTGAATGGTGTAGAATAGGCCCTCTTCCTATGGAATGTAATGATTGATAATGGGTTGTCCTTGTGGTTTTCACAGAGGTGGGGAGGTAGAGGACCTGAAGTTGCAGCTATCCAGGATGCAAGAAGACTGGATTGAGGAGGAATGTCACCGTGTGGAGGCTCAGCTCTCACTGAAGGAGGCCAGGAAAGAGATCAAGCAGCTGAAGCAGGTGATCGATACAGTGAAGAATAACCTGGTGGAGAAGGATAAAGGCATCCAGAAGTATTTCATTGACATCAACATTCAGAACAAGAAGCTGGAGACCCTGTTGCACAGTATGGAGTTGGCTCAGGATGGTGCGTCTCAGTCGGCTGCTGGTTCCCCTGCCAGGTCTCTGACCCGCAGCTCCACCTACACCAAGCTGAGTGAGCAGGGGGGTGATGTCCAGGCCATTGATGTCACTGACCTGCCACATCGTGGCTCCCTCGCCTCGGGGATTGATCGTGCAGCTGAGGCAGCTGCCATCACCGCAAGGTCTTTACTGCGTGCGGGCGGCATGCACGAGGGATGTGGCCCCTTGGCTGGGATCCAACTTGGTACTCTGCGGGAGCAGGGCATTCAAACTGACTTCTCTCCCCATGATCCTGACTTGGAAGCGATAGCAGAGAAGGTCCTGAAGTCCAGCACCTTCGACCCTGACGGCCTTGCCATGGGGGCAGAAACCCTGAGACCACCCGCTGACTGCCAGCCACTTCCCAGCCTCGGTGGAGCTCCCAGTCTGCAGCCAGTTGACTCCCGTTCAGCTCCTGCAGAAGCTGTAGCCGAGGCCCCTGGGGACGGAGTGCCACAGGCACCCGGGCATCCAGAGCCAAACGAGGAGCCCGCCCAGGTGGCTCACTGGAGCCGGTATTACATTGTAGACCTGTTAGCAGTGACAGTGCCAGCAGTTCCCACTGTGGCCTGGATTGTCAGTACGCAGAGAGGCAGCTCGCAGCCTTTCTATAACATTGGCGTGTTGCTGCGTAGCTGCTGCGTTATTGCTCTGCAGTCCCTGCGACGACTCAGCACCAATGCATCTTCCCCGAATCATCCACCATCCTAGCCCCAACCACTGTCTCCCTTTTCTCCACACATCCCCACCCACTCCAACGCTCACCCACACACATCCCCACACACACCCACACACACACATACCCACACGCTCACCCACACCCACACACATACCCCACCACACACACACACACACCCCACACACACACACACACATACCCACACGCTCACCCACACCCACACACATACCCCCCCCACACACACACACACACCCCACACACACACCCACACACATACCCACTCCAACACACACACCCACAACCACTCCCACACACACACACTCCCACACACACCCCACACACACCCACACATGCACCCACACACATACCCCACACACATACCCACATACACACCCACTCCCACACACACCCACTCCCACACCCACACGCATACCCCACTCACCCAATACTAACACACATCCGCACCCACTCCCACACACACCCACACACATACCCACATACTCACCCACACCCACTCCCACACACACCCACACACATACCCACATACTCACCCTCACCCACTCCCACACTCACCCACACACATACCTCACACACACCCACACACACACTCCACACACACATACCCCACACACACACCCACACACACACCCACACACACATACACACACCCACACACACACCCACACCTCACACCCACTCCCACACTCACCCACACCCACACACATACCCCACACACTCACCCACTCACACCCACACACACATCCACACACATACCCACATACTCACCCATACCCACTCCCACACTCACCCACACACATACCCCCCACACACACACACACACAGACAATCCCCCACACACACACCCACACCCCCCCCACACACACACCCATACACACACACATCCACACACATACCCCCACACACACACACCCACACACACACCCACACACATACCCACTCCAACACACACACCCACAACCACTCCCACACACACACACCCACACACATACCCCACACACATACCCACATACACACCCACTCCCACACACACCCACTCCCACACATACCCACATACCCCTCACACCCCCCAAACACTCCCACACACACCCACACACTATCCCACCCCCCCCACACACAGCCTCCATGCACAGCCCCGACACACATTCCCCACACTCACCTCCACCTCCCCACATGCACACCACAAAACACACATACCTCACACACACACCCTCCCTACATACTAACTCCGATATTTACACTCCAATACGCAACCCCACACATTCATCTCACACACCCCTCCACATACTTGCACATACACAACCTCTCCACACACACACACCTCTAACACATTCCACCACATATGAATGAAAAATGAAAATCGCTTATTGTCACAAGTAGGCTTCAAATGAAGTTACTGTGAAAAGCCCCTAGTCGCCACATTCCGGCACCTGTTCGGGGTGGCTGCTGGCCTGCCTTGGTCTGCTTTCAAAGCCAGCGATTTAGCTCTGTGCTAAACAGCCCCTCTTGTTTGCATGTACACACATGCACACACAGATGCCTCACTCCCAACACTCACCTTCGCCCTCCAGCACCCCCGTGCACACACACCCTCACACACACACCCTCACACACACACCCTCACACACACACACCCTCACACATACTCACTCACATACACACACACGCACTCCAACGCCCTCACCCAACCTACACGCCAACACACACCTTTACACCCACATGCGTGCACACCCCACATCTCCAAAACCCCACTCAACTGCCAACACACAGCCCCACATATCCACCCCAACCCACACCCCCACACACAAACACTCCCCACACACACACGCCCACACGTGCCCACCCACGCGCACCCCCACACACACCTTCCGTACACCCCCACGCACAGGCCCCCCACACCCTCATACACAGCCCCCCCACACATAGACGCCTTCCACACATTTGCATGTACCCCCCACACACCTATACACACGTACCCACACAGTCACCCTCACACACACCCACCCCCAAACACACACAGAGACATACACCCCACTGAACTCTTTCACAAACCCCCATCTCCCATCACACACACCCTTCCTCTCTCATAGTCCTTCACAATGAGACTTAAAGTTGTACCATTCCCCTCACAGAATCAGCTGTTTGCACTACCATTAATAAATCATCGATACACAAATATATATATATATATAGCAAGAGAGAGAGAAAGTTTAAAAGTAACCCAGATGGTTGATCCAGTGTTTAAAGGCTGGGTATTTATGCTGTATTGCATGGCTGAGAACCATTTCATGTATCAGAGACACCTGGGACCATCTCCACTGCACTTCAAAGACTCCAAATTGGTGTTATCGTTACTTAAAGCCAAAATATGAGACCATTGTTTTACATTTACATCAGCTGTACAGTTATGAAATGCTGCTTTCACTTCACCAGGTGTAATGTAAAATTTACTAGGCCTAATAAGTTTTCAGTTGGCGGGGGTTCAGTTCCCGTTCACCCTGAACTGTTGCCAATGTTCAACAATTGCTTCTAACTGTGGCCCTAACCTGGCTGTCTTTAAGAATTGCTGGAGAATTACAGTAAATAGACTGATCTGTTTGTCCAACCCTTCCCCCTTTATGTACCAACCAAACTATTTATTTATTTATAAAGTTTTACGTTTGTGCCTTTGTTTTGCGGAAGTGGAAAAGGATCATTTTTGTGTTTCCGACACACAATTCGGGATGTAAATATCGGGGTAAATTCGCCAACCTGTGTTCAAAGGAAGATTGGATCCCTCCCATTGATGTGCCTCAGACCCAGATCTCGACACCCACGACAGCCACCCTACTCCCTCTATGACTCTGATTGTCATTCCTGTTGGATTAGTGACATCTGCTCTCGGAGTTGGATTGAGGCTTGCTAAACTCATTTCATATTGTGCTCTTATTGAGAGATGGAAGGTTAAATTCCAAGGGTAGGTTGCATCGACTAGGCTCGCATTCCCTTGAGTTTCGAAGATTGAGCGGCGACCTGATCAAGCTGTTTAAAACAATTAAAGAATTTAATCGTCTAAACAGGGAGAAACTATTCCCTCTATTGCAGGAATCAAAAACAAGAAGGTACCACCTTCAAATTAGAAATAGGTCAGCGAGGAATGACATCAGGAAGGAGTCTTCCACACAAACCAGAATGGTGACGTGGGGGTCGGTAAACGTGATTCTCAACGGTGAGATCTTGTTCCTGATTTTCCCGTACCTCGCCAGACCTCATTTAAATAGATTTGAATGAATTTACATATTATTGAAAGGCCTACATGCCACATGACCCCCCCCCCCAGTGAACATTCAAACCTCGCTGGCCTCACGTCGGTGAAGTTCACAACAGCTTTACAAAGACAAGAAACAGTCAAGGGGTTTCCGCTGGGGCCACCAAGGACAATATAGCTCCCAGGGGGAAGAAGGGCATGCGTGGGCACTGCCTCCTTGCACAGTTTGGCACTGCCAGCCTGTGCCAACGGCAGTGTCAGGGGCAGTCTTGAGAGTCAAATTTGTTTGGGGGGGCGTGGTTTATTGCTATGTGGGGGGGGGGGGGGGGTTAGAATCCCGAGGCCATTGAAGGAGGGGTCTTGGCAATGACAGGGTGAGAGGCCATTGGAAGGGGGAACTTGCATGGGGTGGGGGAACATTGGCTGGGACCTTGCAGTTATTGAGGGGGTGGGGTGGCACTGCCGCAGTGGTTGGGGGGGAGTGGTGGTGTTGGGAGAAAGAGCCGCCGATATTTATGCGGTGGGGCTGGGTGGGGGAGAGCCCCTGGTAATTGTGCTGTTGTGGGGGAAAGCCTCTTTGTGGTGGGGGTGGGGTGGGCTGGGGGAGTTCAACGTCAGCCCTGATCAGGGTGCCCTCTGAAGAATGCCCCCCCCCCCCAGTCACTTCTGGAGCCGGCCTTACCGGCTCTGTCAGGCTCTGCCCTGCTGCCAAATTGACACAGTAAACCAGGCCCGTTAAATTCTTTTTTTGTCAGAGTGGCTGAAGATCTGGTCTGAAAACGTGGCAGTGCAACTGGAAAGATACGTACCAGGTTTCAGTCAGAGCCTGACACTGACAAATTGTGGGAAAGTTCCACTCAAAGCTGTGGAAATCTGAAACTTTTCCACAAAAGACGTGGATTCTGGGAAGTAGTGGAGCTTTCAGTACTGAGATTGACATTCCTGTTGGGCAACAGTTCGGGATGATAGGGCGTAAATCGTAGAATTTACAGTGCAGAAGGAGGCCATTCAGCCCATCGAGTCTGCACTGGCTCTTGGAAAGAGCACCCCATTTAGGTCCACACTTCCAACTTATCCCATAACCCAGGAACCCCACCTAACGTTTTTGGACACTAAGGGCAATTTATCATGGTCAATCCACCTAACCTGCACATCTTTGGACTGTGGGAGGAAACCGGAGCACCCGGAGGAAACCCACGCAAACACAGGGAGAACGTGCAAACTCCGCACAGACAGTGACCCAAGCCGGGAATTGAACCTGGGGCCCTGGAGCTGTGAAGCAACTGTGCTAACCACTGTGCCACTCTGCCCCCTGTTGCAATACCGGCAAGCATGGTTGACTTGAATGAAAGAGCAGGCTCGAGGGGTTGAATGGCCTCTTTCTGTTTCAAAGTTCCAGGCAACCAGTGGAAGGAAGATGTCATTGGGTCAGTATGGGCTGAGATTGGACTCTGTTAACCCATTTTATCATTCAGTAACTCCTCCACAGGGCCAGATTTTAACAAGTGAGGATTTATTTCCCAATATTTTTGTCCGGATTCTTTCACGGAGATGTTGCACTCTCAATGCCTGCCAAATTAGCCATCATTCAAACTGGTATTAACCTTAAATATTTATTTTTACATAAATGCTCACGAGCCCAGCTATCCTAATATTCAGTGACCCAACATCATTCACTGTCATGCAGAGCTTAACAGACGGAGGTGTGCTATTAAAAACCCTGTGCTAAATTAACTGTTACAGGATTAGAATTGACACAAGTTCCTGGGGATAGGGAAGTGGGAGAATGGATCCTTTTCAGTGTCTAGTGACACTTGATGGACATTCATAATTGGGGTGGGGGGGAGGGGTTATTGGTGCCACATATTCAGGCTCTGCTTCAACCACTCACATGGTTGAATGGCCCCTCAGACCATGGGTGATTGGGTTGAGATAATGAGGAGTTTGAGGCGCCTGTGGAAGTGAAATTCAGTGAGAATTACTGCCGTTAGGGGCGGGGACAGCACTGGGTCATTCGGCTTTTTAATCAAAATTATTAAGTAGGATATCCATTGAGAGTAAGAAGTGACTTCAGAGAGTGCGAATGAACATGTGGAACCCATTCACTTAACAAATTCAGGTCAATTTCAAAAGCATTCAGACGTGGTTCTGTGTACCGCCATAATAGGCTACATTGTAATTTGCAAAGCTATAGAATATGTCTGTGCAGTGAGTTGTGTTTATCGGGTGTAGAATGTTTTGGATTGTTCCTTTTAAACATCAGCACAGAGGACTGGCTACTCCAACAATTGTTGTGCGAGATAACTGTGTTTTCGACATTTCATTTCTAATGTCTTTTTCTTAATTCATTCTTGGGACATGGGCATCGCTGACAAGGTCGGCGTTTATTGTTCATTTTCCAATTGCCCTGAAAAGCTGGTGTTGGTGGCAGGCCGCCTTATTGATCCGTTGGAAGTCCGACTGGTTGGGGTTCTTGGCGATGGGATACCAGGCCAGTTCAACATGAAGGATAGGGGTCCAGGTCAGGCATGGTGCATGACTTGGCGGTGATGGTGACACCATTGACTTGTGGCCATATCGCTGCTCTGTATCCATAGTAACCATTTACCTGATCCCACTTGGTATCAAGTCGAGGCAGGAAAACCCAACGGACTCACCAGAAACACGTCAATGGTTATCTTGTCCACTGTTTTGTTTTGTATATGTGACCATGTTCAAATTGTTGTGTGTGTGGCACTGACTATGAGGGTTGACGTTTGCTGCGAAACTGCAACTGAACCCATTGGTGTCTGAGAGATAATGAAGAGAGTTCAATCTGTGTTCTGTTGAATTCATGCACCACTGACACTGTAGCAATCAGGGTGAACTATACTTGAAATAAAAGACTTGAAAACTCTGGGCAACTTGTGTAATCTCTGCAGCAAAAAGAGTCAGGTTACCCAAAATATTGATTTCCAAAATGCTAGCATTGCACAATGTTCCCTTCAGCAGTGAGAAGGGAGATTAACCAATGACTCTAGTTCTTGCTGTTTACCTTTGATGAGTTTATCCACCAACGCCTCAGCACACAGGACAAGCATGTCATCTCCCCTGGCAACTGGCCGAGAAAAAGACTTGCATTTTGAAGCACCTGTTGAAGTGTAATCACTGCTGCATGAAACTTGGCAACCAATTCACTTCCGGCAAGCTCCCACCAATGCAATGTGATAATAACCAGATAATCTGTTCTAGTGATGTTGGTTGAGGAATAACTAATGGCCAGGTCACCAGGGCGAACTCCTCTGCACTATGAATGGCATTGTGGCATCTTCCTCTTGCTGATGCCTTGGTTTAACGCTTCTTGTGAAAGACTCAGATAGTGCAGCACTCCGTCAGTTCTGTACTGCAAGCGCAGACAATGCTATCATTGTGCTGCTTTACTGTTTAATAGCTCATTTCCAAACCTTGTCCACTTTCATTCTCTACTGCTATCAGAGCAATTGGGAAAAACTGTTAGGGGTGGCACAGCGGCGCACTGGTTAGCACTGCTGCCTCTCGGCGCCAAGGACCCGGGTTCGATTCCCAGTCCCGGGTCACTGTCCATGTGGAGTTTGCACATTCTCCCCATATCTGCGTGGGTCTCACACAACCCAAAAGGTGTGCAGGGTAGGTGGATATGCCAAGCTAAGTTGCCCTGTAATTGGCCAAAAAAATTGGATCATCTGAGAATCATAAAATTTACAGTGCAGAAGGAGGCCATTCGGCCCATCGAGTCTGCACCAGGCTTTGGAAAGAGCACCCTACTTATACCTCCACCCTGTCCCCATAACCCAGTAACCCCACCTAACCTTTTGTTCACTAAGGGGCAATTTAGCATGGCCAATCCATCTAACCTGCACATCGTTGGACTGTGGGAGGAAACTGGAGCACCCGGAGGAAACCCAATTAAAAAAAAAACAATTTTTAAAAACAGAAAAGGCTGTGGCACCTGTATCCAGGATCTAGTCATGATTTTAACCAATTCTTGTCTGTTTCCTTCTAAGACAGCGTATTATTTCAGGACGGAAAAGGAGAGTTGTGTAGCTATGTGTGTCTGTATCTATTTGTATGTGTGGGAACATGTGCATTTCCGTGTACATGTATGCGTACATGGACATGATGAAAGGCCATCAACCTGAAATGTTAACTCTGTTTCCCTGCTGCCAGACCTGCTGAGTATTCCCAGATATTCTGGGCAGGATTCTCCATTGGCTGACGCTGAAATCGGGAAATGCGATTGAGCGGAGAATAGGTTCCGACGCCAAAATTGAGGCGGGCACCGATTTGACGCCAAATTTAAATTCTCCGTCACCTCGATAGTGGCGTCAATGCGGTCCAGAACGCACATATAACATTAGTGGGCCTGACCCGGTATTCTCCGGGGCCTCCGCCTCCGATGGGCCGAGTTCTCGACGGGGTGGTTCACTTGTGCTTTTAAAAATTGTCAAACCGGCGTCATGGCTGCTGAGGGACGGAGAGGGGGGGGGTCTTCTGCCAGAGCCTTGGGGAGTAGCGGGGGGTGGTCAGGCGGTGGGCTGTGGGGTCGGGGTGGATGGGACAGAACACCATTGCCACAGTCGGCAAGGCAGCCATGCAGCTGCTGGGCTGGTTTAGCACAGGGCTAAATCGCTGGCTTTGAAAGCAGACCAAGGCAGGCCAGCAGCACGGTTCAATTCCCGTACCAGCCTCCCCGAACAGGCGCCGGAATGTGGCGACTAGGGGCTTTTCACAGTAACTTCATTTGAAGCCTACTTGTGACAATAAACGATTTTCGTTTTTTTTCAGCTGCGCACGCCGCTGACAGCACCCTATGAACCTCGAGCCACGGGTCGTATCTATCGTCTTGTTGGCTGGGATGAGTGTGTGTGGGGAATGTAATGTGTATGTGCGGCTGCAGCTTGTCAGACTCCCAAGTGTCAATCACTGGGCCCGGCCAATCCCACATCGTTTTTCATTGGAATCAATTGTGTTCCACGTGCCGCCTATGCTAGCCCCTCCACAGTCGCTGAATCAGCCCAGGTGCGGCACCAGCTTTGCTGTCGTGAAAGTCCACAAATCCTGTCCCGATGTCAACACTTAGTCTCAGGATGTGGAGATGCCGGCGTTGGACTGGGGTGAGCACAGTACGAAGTCTTACAACACCAGGTTAAAGTCCAACAGGATTGTTTCGATGTCACTAGCTTTCGGAGCGCTGCTCCTTCACCTGAGGAAGGAGCAGCGCTCCGAAAGCTAGTGACATCGAAACAAACCTGTTGGACTTTAACTTAGTCTCAGGAACAGAGAATCCAGCCCTTTGTTTTTATTTCGCGTGTTTGAGAGGCTGGTCCACTTGTCTTGTGTCTGTGATCCATGATTCAGGAAAAATATATCTGGAAATGTGAAATGCTCACGTAGACCAGCCCTGGAATTTGGCTACTTTACGTGGCTCTGGAGTTTGATGTCTCTAACTCATAACTCCAATTTTGAAAATGCTGGGCAATGGGATGGGATCCTGACATACACGATGCTGAACTCCACTCCTGGAGCGAGATTCTCCAACCCCCCGCCGGGTTGGAGAATCGCCGGGGGCTGGCGTGAATCCCGCCCCCGCCGGTTGCCGAATTCTCCGGCACCGGATATTCGGCGGGGCGAGAATCGCGCCACGCCGGTTGGCGGCCCCCCCCCCCCCGCGATTCTCCGGCCCGGATGGGCCGAAGTCCCGCCGCTAAAATGCCTGTCCCACCGGCGTAGATTAAACCACCTACCTTACCGGCGGGACAGGGCGGCGCGGGCGGGCTCCGGGGTCCTGGGGGGGGGGGCAGGGCGATCTGGCCCTGGGGGGTGCCCCCACGGTGGCCTGGCCCGCGATCGGGGCCCACCGATCCGCGGGCGGGCCTGTGCCATGGGGGCACTCTTTCCCTTCCGCCTTTGCCACGGTCTCCACCATGGAGGAGGCGGAAGAGACTCCCTCCACTGCGCATGCGCGGGAATGCCGTCAGCGGCCGCTAACACCCCCGCGCATGCGCCGCCCGGAGATGTCATTTCCGCGCCAGCTGGCGGGGCACCAAAGGCCTTTTCCGCCAGCTGGCGGGGCGGAAATTCGTCCGCCACGGGCCCCTTAAGGTTGGGGCTCGGCCCCCCAAGATGCGGAGCATTCCGCACCTTTGGGGCGGCGCGATGCCCGACTGATTTGCGCCGTTTTGGGCGCCAGTCGGCGGACATCGCGCCGATACCGGAGAATTCCACCCCTGGTATTTGCAGAGCTTTGTGAGTGAATCAAACCCTAGGTTCCCAGCTCTTCAGCCTAAAGGACTTGGTGTTACCTTGGAGGCCACTTCGCTGAGTGCAAAGAAGCAATAAGTCGCCTCAAGCAGGAGGATTCAGACAACTGCCTTGGGGGGGGTGCAAGGTCACCTTCTGCAAACTTTCCACCCAAATATTGGACAGTATCTTGCACTGGAGCAGTGTGGGCCCCTGAGGTGTACCCCTTGTGATGTGGGCACTGACTAGCTGATGAACCCCTCACCCTGCATGCTCCAGGGAGATAGGGGATGACACGGAAGAAGTGTCCCAACGCTGGAATTTCAGCCTGTGGTATTTTGAAGCCATTGTTCACAAATTATGGCCCTCCCTCCCTCAGCTTCACATTGTGGTTCCCGTTGGTGGTTAATTAGCGGGAGGAGGGGGACAGTGGATGAGCCAGACACATCTTTCCTCCCCCTCTCCGGAATTATTCTAAGTGTTTGGGCACTAGCAGGCGGTTGTTGGGCAATGCTTCCCGCTTCACCGATACATTTTGTCTTATTCCCACTCGCCTTTTGTGCAAGACTCCACTTCACCACATTATTGCCGCCTGAGCTTTCAGCCCCCAACCTCTGGAATTCCCATCCTAAACCTCTCTCCCTCTTTAAAACCTACCTACCGCTTTGACCAAGCATTTGATCAGTTGGCCTATTATCTCCTCATGTCGCTCAGTGTCAAATCCTGTTTGAAAACTTCCTGTGATGTCGCCGTGGGACATTTTACACTAAAGACGCCTGTCGTCATCCTCAGTTAACTCTAGGTTACATGGTGTGCTCCTGGCCATACACAAAGTAAAGCACAAGCTCCTGAGTGTTTGTACAACGTGAAGTAATTTTAATGATTAAAGATATAATTTTAATCAGTTACATTTAAGATCACAAGGGAATTGAAATAGACCTAGAAGATGAATTCACTATAAAAAGTGGCAAGGTCGCAAACCCTTCACAAAGATCGTGCAGATGAAATTGGGTTAGGGAGAGAATAACTAACCACGGAAATACAAATTAGATGGGGTATAAATGGATAGTCGTTTTGCTGTTGCTCTTGTTGCATTGCTGCCCAAGTTTAATGTAACCCCCACTTGCATCTGAAGAAAAGGTGAGTTTAGAACTCAACGCCAGTGAAAGCAGAGTATTAAATATTATGAAACACACAATCAGGGACTTTGACACCCAGGTCTGCGCTCAGCACACCTGCGTCTTGACTTACCCTGCACCCACAATATAAGCAAATAAAATTGGCAGAGCAGTCTTCTGTAAAGAGTTGTAGATAGCGCCCTCTTGCTGCAGGGCTTGGTGCTAACTGAGGATTTTATTTAAACAGTACAAAATCTAGGTACTGATTGGAGGGAGCAAAGAGATTTTACCAACCACAAGCTTTGAAGAGCACCTTGAACTTGCCAGAGGGCCCTCCGAGCAAATGAAACCCATACACAGTCCCAACAGATTCTCCAATCGGGAAATCCCAGCGGGAGTGGTTGTCCTGTTATGTTTCCACCGGTCCCAAATTAATGGCACCAAAGGAGTTTCGCCTCTAACCCATATTTCATAGAATTTACAGGCTCTTGGAAAGAGCACCCTACCCGAGCCCACACCAACCTATCCCCAGAACCCAGTAACCCCACTCAACCAACACTAAGGGCAATTTTGGACACTAAGGGCAATTTATCATGGCCAATCCACCTAACCTGCATATCTTTGGACTGTGGGAGGAAACCGGAGCACCCGGAGGAAACCCACGCAGACACGGGGAAAACGTGCAGACTCCGCACAGACAGTGACCCAAGCCAGGAATCGAACCTGGGATCCTGGAGCTGTGAAGCAATTGTGCTAACCACTATGCTACCGTGCTGCCCCTCAGGCATGTATGGTACTTGCCTGGATCTATTCAATGCTGTGGGGGAGAGGAGAACTGGGGGGGGGGGGCGTAATTTTAAGCTATCTCCCTGGGTAGGAATCCCACAGGACTGGGTTGAAACTCTGGTTTTACACTTCACCCATTGTCACTCTCCACCGGACAAGCTGTAAACTGGGGAATGCGTTCAGTTCCCTGGCACTGGTTTGTCCTTACCAGGTTAAAACATAAAAACTCACCAACATTACAGACACAATAATCCCAGAATGTTTCCATAGCTCTTTCTGTTATGTAATGTGATTTTTGTCTATTTCATTCTGTGTTCGTTCCCCGCAATGGCTGATTGGTGAGGAATTACAAGAAGTGTTTAAATGGGCTCTGGTTTATTAATTTCAATTCCCTTCGCACATTAGCCAATTGCTGGACTCGGATTTCAGCAATGTACCTGACCAATAGCTGGGCTCCGGCCGGTGTGACTCTGACCAATAGCTGGGCTCCGGACGCTATGACTGACCAGTAGCTCGACTCTGACCAATAGCTAGACTTTGGCCAGTATGATTGACCAATAGCTGGACTCTGGCCGGTGTAACTCTGACCAATAGCTGGGATTCCCAGCATCAATGGTTGGGATATAATTCCTGTGTTTTGATTAGTTAAGGGCATTGGTTTACAATATGCCACATTCCATTGTTGTTACATATATTTCAAAAAAATCTGTGTAATCTTTAATGGATTTCAATCTGTGACTTCATTTGCAAATCAGTGACCATGATATTGATATTTTCTGGAAGTTTGAAGGTTAATTTACAAACACAATAACTTATTGCACATTCAGCAAGAGTTCAATTCCAAGAATATCTTAAAATGGATAGTGCACAAACAGAGGTAATTATACAGTAAACAAAGAGTAAAATATGGATTAGTGTAAACCCCAGCAGGAATTAACACATCTGCACAATATACATGTGAAAACAGAGTAAAATCCAACTTCCTAATAATGGCGAGATTACAGGCTGGACAGTTCCACATTAGGTCACTATTGTGAACAATTTAGCGATAATCCTGCAGAACTGCCTCACACCTCAGGGGTGGAGTGATCCATCAGGGATACGAGGCCTGAGGACATCCTGTAGGAAGAACAAGCATGGGATCAGACCTGGGCAACATCTACAAACAACAACTTGCATTTATATAGCACCTTTAAGATCGTATATCATTCCAAGACACTTCATAGGACTGTGAATCAGACAAAAATTGACACCAAGTCAATTGCAGCCCAAGTCCTGTCTGTTTGGGATTGAATTACATTCATACTAAAGGTTCTACCTGGCTTGCCGTAGTCAAGTGACCTCTGCCATGAGGCACAGACTGTGGGCAGCCATGTTACATTCAGTTCTAATAAAGACATTGTACGTGAAGCAACATACTCTTTATGCCCTTACCACTGTCCATTGCAGCTTCTGGCACTGCAAAGGCTAAAGGTCTTGTGGCCAATCAGATTGACCGGCAGTTCTGGGGAATAAGTCTTGTCTCCAACATTTCTTGGGAGTGTGAAATGGCTGCAGGGCAGGCAGTAATAGTGGGGATGTGTTCTCCAGTGACTGGGAAACCCAGCTATCTTACAAAGACAGGCCAAAATGTAGAAAAAATGGGCAATTGAGTTGTGCACAGAAAGATCTCACAATCATCAATGTGACAGTTAACTAGATAATTCTGTTTTTTAATTGAGGGATAAATATTGAACCATCCTCGAGTCTGCAGATTTGTTTGGGATTTAAAGATGTATTGGTTGTAATATTCCAAAATTCCCTAGATTCAGGAAAGGTCCCAGTGGATTTGAAAGCCGCAACTGTAAAGCCACTCTTTGAGAAAGGAGAGAGAGGTAGAAATGAAGAAAGTATAAGCCAGTCAGTCTAACAATCTGTCATTGGGAAAACACTGGAATCCATTATTTAGGAGGCAGTTGTCGAACATTTAGAAAATCATTGTACAATCGGGCAGAAAAAATATGGTTTAGTGAAAGAGAAATTAGGTTTGATAAATTTATTAGAGCTCATTGAGGATGTAACAAGCAGGGTGGACAAGGGAAACCTGTAGGTGTTGCGTATTCAGATTTACAAACGGCACTTGATAAAGTGCCTCATAAATCGTTACTGCACAAGATAAGAGCTCATGGATAGAGGATGGACTAACTAACAGGAATCAAAGAATCAAGATAAATAGGTAATTTCAGGTTGGCAAACTGTAACTAGTGGAGTGCCACAGAGATCAGGACCGGGGCCTCAACTATTTTACAATTTAGTTGGAATAAGGGACAGGCTGTATTGTAGCTAAATGTGCTAATAATACAAGAGTAGATGGAGGAGGACAGGTAGAGTCTGCAAAGGGATATTGATAGGTTACGTGTGTGGGCAAAAATTGACAGATGGAGCACAATGTGGGAAAATGTGAAATTGTCAACTTTTGACAGGAAGAATAGAACTGCAGAATATTTAGGACAGAGATGACATTTCTTCACCCAAAGAGTGGTGAGCCTGTGGAATTCATTACCACAGGAAGTAGTTGAGGCTAAGACATTGATTACATTCAAGAGGTGGTTAGATATGGCACTTGGGGAGAATGGGATCAAGGGTTATGAGGAGAAAGCAGGATTAGGCTATTGAGTTGGGCGATCAGCCATGATCGTGATAAATGGCAGAGCAGGCTCGAAGGGCCGAATGGCCTCCTCCTGCTCCTATCCTCTATTTTTCTATGTTTCTATCCCTTTAAGAAAATGTTAAAAAAGGTGACCAAAAGCCTCGTCAAAGGGAGAGATGAACGTTGATCCTTCAGTGTCTGGGGAATTAATAAGGAAATGGCAGAAGCGACCAACAGATATTTTGGGTGCGATCGAACGGCCTCGTTGCGCCAGACTCGGTGATGCAACAAGCAACGAGGAAGTTAGATCGCGCGAGAGGTGTCTCGCAAGATTCGCGATGCTCGTTATGCCTTGCGAGATCGCGTTAGATACCTTCAGCAACCTTGGATATATTACATTTAGTTCCCTCATCCAAATCATTGATGCATATTGTGAATAGTGGGACCCTGCTAATCACCGCCCACCACTTAAAAAAAACATTTATTACTACTGTCTGTTTCTTGTCTGCTAACCAATTCTCAATCCAGGCATACAAGACCCTGGTCTTCACAGGCTGTATGTGGCAAGGCTGCTTCTTCTTGTGGGAGAATCCAGAACTAGAGGTCACAGTTTAAAAACAAAGGGTTGCCCATTTAAAATGGAGATGAGGCAAAATTGTTTCACTCAGAGGGTCCAGAGTCTTTGGAACTCTCGTCCTGAAAAAGAAGTGGAAACTGAGTCCTTGAATATTTTTAAGGCAGAGGCGGATAGATTCTTGGTAAGCAAGAGGGTGATAGGTTATCAGGGGGTGGGCGAGGTGCAAATGAGGGGCTGAATAGCCTGCCTGCTCCTTGATCGTATATTCACAGCCACCAAGGCTGGGTGCTGGAGGTGGAGGATTGATATGACGCTGGAGTTGGAGACCTCGGAGCAGTTTAGGATGTTTAAAGAGATAAAGAGAAGGGATCGAGGTATTTGAGCACCAGGAAAAGAAGTTTAACTTTGAGGACTGGGTGAACCAGGGCCAAATTTAGGTCAGTGACCTTAGGGATGATCAGTGGTGATGGTCTGCATGCAATCCACACTGCTGCTCTGTCTGACTCCGAGGTGAGTGTACTACTACTGAACCACACTAACACTCACTCCTGCATCAAATATGTCTCATTTGCTTATTTACCTCTTCACCATGTGCTCATAGATCATCCTCGGCATGATGGTGATAGTGACTGTGATGCCAGAAGTAGCCAAGATGTCAGTGACCTGCGAGTCCTGTAAAATAAGGAGGAAGAAGTGTAAACACATCATGGTCATAAGTGTAATATATACTCAAGATACATCATCACCAAAATTGCAGTTACTAAAAGGATACATAAGAGAACAATCAGAATGGTTGTGGGATGGAAGGATCCAATTTTAAGGAGCGATTATATAAACTGGGGATCTTCTCACTGGAAATGGGAAGATTGAGAGGTGATACAAGTGTTGTATAATTGCGGTGACAAGCTATCAGACCTAGTCCAGAACAACATCAGTGAGCGAGTGATCAATCTATGGAGGAAGCTACCGAGGGAAGAAGCACAAACAGGATTAACACTTTCAGATATAAATTAGATCGCTTTTTTTCAGAAAATAACATTTTGGAACAGGGTGTGATGTGTTTGGAAGAAGCAAATTACTATTTTAACCTATGGGCCTAGAAATTAGTTCGCCAGTCGCCATCTGAACCACGAGGCCCCAGTATCGAAGATAATTAGTCCCTGGGTGTCATTAACATATCTGACACTGGATTTGGCGCCATAAGCAGCTCACCCAAGTGATAGTATCAATGTTGAGCTTTTTGCCTCACTGGCAGAGGCCTTCATGTAAATCCCAGGGGCACGCGATGAAGGTTAGGGTGGGATTGGGAAAGGATAGGCGAGTCCACAATTATCACCCTGCAGAGTCTGGGCAAATCTCCTTCTACTCCTAGCTCCATGATGTGGGTTTATATTTTTCTGTAGAATAATCAGTTAGGGGTCCTGATCCTGTGGTTCTGCTGAAAACATTATTGGTGGTCAGATGGGCAAAAACTATTCCATTACCCCTTTTTCTGTAACCAAGTCAGGGGAGGTGGTGGCGTAGATTAGTAAGCCAGAGACCCAGAGTAATGTTCTGGGGACCCAGGTTCAAATCCCACCACAGCTGATGGTGAACTTTCAGTTCAAAAAAAATCTGGAATTAAAAGAATAATGATGACCATGAAAACATCTGGTTCACTAATGCCCGTTAGGGAAGGAAATCTGACTTCCTTACCTGGTCTGGCCTATATGTGACTCCAGACCCACAGCAATGTGGTTGACTCTTCACTGCCCCCTCAAGGGGAATTAGGGATAGGCAATAAATGCTGGCACAGCCAGAGACGTCCATGTCCCATGAACGAATAAAAATAAGTAAGTGGTTGGAATGAATGATTATCTCAGTTTTATGGCTCCTTAATTACAGCTTTAGCAGACACACGGTTCGGATACCTTAGCCCAGGTTCTTTAATAACATTACTGCAACAAATATAAAATACAATATATACCAATTTCTTACATTCATCACAGGTTATTGCAATCAGTCATGGTCAAATACCTCAACGATACTCATTTCCCAGGCTGCACATGATTAGAATTGGGCATATTAGAATCATGAAACACAGAATAGGCTATTCAGCCCATTGTATCCGTTAGTCACACCGAGCACAATGGAAGATGGTTGTAGTTGTTGGGGGGTCAATCATCTCAGTCCCTGGATATCACTACAGGGGTTTGTCAGGGTAGAGTCCTGGGCCCAACCATCTTCACCTGTTTCAATGACCTGCCCTCCATCATAAGGTCAGAAGTGGGGAAGTTTACTAATAATTACACAACATTGAGCTTCTTTTGCGACTCTGCAGACACTGAAGCAGTCCATGTTCATATGCACAAAGTCCTGGACAATATCCAGGCTTGGACTGACAAGTGGCAAGTAATATTTGCACCATACAAATGCCTGATAATGACCACCTCCAATAATCTAACCATCTCCCCCTGCAATTCAATAGCATTACTATCACTGAATCCCCCACTATCAACATCCTGGGGGTTACCATTGACCAGAAACTGAACTGGACTAGGCATACAAACACTGTCACTACAAGAATAGGTCAGAGGCTGAGAATTCTGTGGCAAGTAACTTACCTCCTGACTCCTCAAAGTTGGTCTACCATCCACACGGCACATGTCAGGGGTTTAATGGAATATTCACCACTTGCCTGGATGAGTGCAGCTCCAAAAACACTCAAGAAGCTCAACACCATCCAGGACAAAGCAGCCTACCTGATTGGTTACCTTACAAATCCACTCCCTCCACCACTGATGCACAGTGGCAGCCATGTGCACCATCTACAAGACGCTCGGCAGCAACTCACCATGGCCCCTTCAGCAGCACCTTCCAAACCTGCGACCTATACCACTATAAACCTGTATAAAGGACAAGTGCAGCAGATGCCTGTGCAATAAATGCTGGCACAGCCAGAGAGCCCACATCCCAGGAACAAATAATAAAAATAAATCATCAAGCACATGTTTGATTGACTTTTGAAAGTTCCTATCGAATCAGAATCCACCACCCTTTAGCAGTGCCTTCCAGATCCCAGCAACCACTTGTGTGCAGACATTTCTCAGCTTCCCTCTACCTTTTATCAATTGTTTTAAATCAATGAGCTCTGGTTATTGACCCATTTGTCAGAAGAAACAGTTTCTTCCTACTTTCTTTATCAAACCGCTCATTATTTTGAATTCCTTTATTAGTTCCTCCATTGTCTTCGGCTACTCCAAGGAGAAAAATCCCAGTTTCTCCAATCTCTCCACGTAACTCCCTGCCACCAGCCTAGTAAACCGCTTCTGTACGCTCTCCAGGGTTGCCAACTGTGATCTCATGTATTCCTGGAGGTTTTATCACATGACTTGCCCCCATGCTCCAACCGTTAGTCGGCCAACAGATCCATCCTTATGGCGCAGTGGACTTCCTACACCAACTGGAAAGCAAAAAGACTCATTGCTTGATTGAATGATGCTTGACTATAAGCGAAAGCATTGTTTTCTCCCATTTTCATTATTTATTATATCGAAGAAAATGATAAAAAAATGTCCTGATGGTTTTTCTCCAGAGCAGTGTCCTGGAGATAGATTTTCAATTCCTGCAGACTTCAGGCCAATTCTATAGGCATCCTTCCTGAATAGTAGAGCCTAGAATTGTACACAATACTCCAGTTGAAGCCTAATCAGAAATATGTAAGGGTTTAGATTTTTATTCAATGCCCCTGTTTACAAAGCCAAGTATCTTATTGACTTTCTTTGCCACTGTCAACCATTTTTAAATCTTTGCCATGTTAAATACAATTTTAAAATGTCCATCTCTATGCCCAAGACATTGCTAATCTATCCTTTTCCTTCCCAAACACTGATGATAGACTTTGTAAAGATAGTCAGATGTTGACTCGCTAACTTTCCACCACTAGATGTCACCTTTAGTCCAACTCCTGAATTCTACAGTGATCAACGCCTTTTGTTTGTGCAATGACTGTGTTATAAGTCATTCTGAGGACTCTGCCGAGGAGGACATTTGATCTTTCCTGTGCCACAGGAAGTGTTATTGAGCAACTGAGTAGGATATATGAGTCATTGGTATAAGGGGAGTGAACAAAACCCAGCCAGACTACATTTTAGAGCAAAGGGGAAGAGGCAGCCATGTTGGGTCATCATAGCACCGCCTAGTGGCAGAAGCAGAAAATGCGAGTACAATGACAACAACATGACTTCACTCTGGAATACAAGGGTGGGATTACTTATCAGAGTGTTCCACATGTTGATGCTGGTTTCCTGTATCTGGTGCTGCAGACAATGGGCTGCCAGGGAAAACTGCAGTGATTACAGACTGTAAACTGCAGTGATTATAGAAAAAGTCTCAAAATACTGTAGATGTTGGAAATCTCAACTAAAAACAGAAAATGCTGGAAGCAAATTACACAAACTGTGTAAATTGATCTTAATAGAAATGCTGTGTGACATGCTGTCATTACAAATTAATTAATTCAATACTTTTTAAATTGCAACCCTTACAGATTTGGCATCCTGTGCTTTTTGAAATTATTGCAATTTTTGCATATTTATAGATGTCAGTGTAGAAGTCGACCTTTGAAACTTTGAAAAACCCTTCTAATAACAGGGGTCGACTTACACACCAAGTGTAAAAATTGTTAAGTCAAGCAGCAAAAGACATATGAATACTCAGACTCGTCTTCACTGAGAGCCACTGAAAACTACATCATTTACCTGGAAAGATGGAAAAGCCAAACTCCACTATTTTGGGGGATATGGAATATTTTCAAGATTTTATATGACAAATAAGAGTTTGTTCTGCTGCCTACTGAACATTACAGCAAGTCATCTTGGAGACAGTGAGCGGAAGACCCCGGATGGAATGGGAAGGGAGGCTGCCCCTCCCAACCTGACACCCTGCACGAATGGACATGGCCTGAGAAGGATGGCTTCTTAGCTTCAGCCAGCAGCTGGTCGGACAGAGCAACTGGGCCCCAAGTCACCCTCTCTGGAGAGCCAGGTCTTTTCCAATTTCAGCCAGCAATTTGTTGACAGCAACCAGAAGGAACTCCAATCTAAAACAATTACCGGATCTGAAAGTTGACAAGGCCCATTTTTTAAAGCTGTTTTTACTTTATGGCTGTGCAAAATCAGCTTTTATTTTCTGCTGTGCCTCAATGTTGTGCTTCAATTGGGAAATGCTGCCTTTGAAACATGCTGGGCAAACGGAGAAGATTTAAAAGCAGAACGGGGTGGAGTCAATTTACATGCTGAGTTTAGACAAGAACATGATTTTTAATGATGAAGGAAGGGGTTGTCTTATAAGCTAGTCGACATATAATGTACAATTTATGGTACTGCGATTAATGATTACAGATTCTGGAATTATAACCATTATTGAGATCATTACAGGATCTATTAAAACTAATTGTTTAAGTTTCCGGACAAACTAAAATCATCACAGGTTCTGTATAAACCAAGATTGTGGTGATTATTGCAAACTAGCAAAAAGCCGCAAAATATTTTAGGTCAAATTAGTACCTCGATTGCAACAGCATTTCTTTAAATACAGGCTTTCACCCAAACCATTTAACACAATCAAAATGTCTTACGCTCGGAAAAGGCTACATAGAGCTGCCCATGTCAGTAACAGGCCTACGAGTATAAATACAAGTTTTGTCAAGAGTTTGGCCTGGTTTTTTTCATTTCTTCATGGGATGAAGGTGTAGCTGGCTAGTCCAGCATTTATTGTCCGTACCTTAATTGGCCCTCAGAAGGTGGTGGTGAGCTAACTTCTTGAACTGTTGTAGTCCTTGTTGTCGGAAAACCCAAAGTGATGTTAGGGAGGGAGTTCTAGGGTTTTGACTCTGACGGTGAAGGAACGGAGAAATATTTCCAAATCAGGATGCCATGTGGCTTGGAGGGGAACTTGCAGATGGTGGTGTTCCCTTGTGTTTGCTACCCTTCTGGATGGTAGAGGTCACGGGTTTGGAAGGTGCTGTCAAAGGAGCTTTGGCTGGTTGCTGCAGTGCATTTTGTCGATGGCACACATTGCTGCCTTGATGCATCAGTGGTGGAGGGAGTGAATTTTGAAAGTGGTGGATTGGGTGCCAACCAAGTGGGCCGCTTTGTCCTGGATGGTGTTGGGCTTCTTAAACGATGGAGATGCACTCATCCAGGCAATATTCCATTACAATTCTGACTTATGACTTGTAGATAGTGGACAGGCTTTGGGGAGTCAGGAAGTGAGTTACTCGCCACAGAATTCCTAGCCTCTGACCTGCTCTTGTAGCCACAGTATTTATATGGCTAGTCCAGTTCAGTTTCTGGTCAAAGGTAAATCCCAGGAGATTGAAAGTGAGAGATTCAGCAATGGTAATACCATTGAAGGTCAAGGGGGACAATAAGATTTTCTCATGTGGCGCAAATGTTACTTGCCAGATGTCAGCCCAAGCCTGGTCTTGCATCATATGGACACGGACTGTCTCAGTATCTGAGGAATAGCAAATGGTTCTGAACATTGTTGCAGCCATTAATGAACATCCCCACTTCTGACCTGATGATGGAGGGAAGGTCATTGATTAAACAGCTAAAGATGGTTGTGCCTAGGACACTACCCTGAGGAACTCCTGCAGTGATGTACAAAAACCCTTGTTGAGATCTGGAACACACTGTCTGAAAGGCACACCTTTAAAATAAGGACTCAAATATTCTTCACAACCAAGGTTCAATTATAACCAAGGTTCGATTATCCCTGCCCTTCAAATGCACTTTACCAGAACATTACAGTTGGACTTGCCTTCTCATGTGCAACAGTGTGCGAGTTTGGTTAATAAAATGTTGTATTATTGGAATTATTACAGATTTGGGTATGCTATTGAGATTCTGGGTATATTAATTATTGCAGATTATATGTAAACTGTATTTGTAGTTTCTGGGTAAACTGCGACTATGGAGATTGTTACAGGTTGTGGGTAAAGAGGGATTAGTGAAATTATTCGACCTTTGTAGACTGTCCCTCACCTTCAGTCCAATGATGTTCTGTCCATTGATTTCACAGATATTATGGTCAGTTAGCAGTCCATTCCTGGCTGCTGAACTATCTTTCACAATGGAGGTGATTTTTCCACGTTTATATATGAACCCGACATGGCCAGCACTGTCCTTATGCATTGTGATCGTTCTCTGGAATGGCCTTGGAGGAGAGAGAGAAAGAAAAAAATCCAATAAACAATAGAAAAATCTGGATTTACAAAGAGTGTGGAAAGAATGACAATCCCATTGGCCATAGAAATTACTTGTTATAAAAAGACAGTATCAGGGCAGCACGTTGGCGCAGTGGTTAGCACTGAGATTACGGTGCTGAGGACCCAGGTTCGAATCCCGGCCCTGGGTCACTGTCCGTGCGGAGTTTGCACATTCTCCCCGTGTCTCTGTGGGTTTCACCCCCACAATCCAAAGGTGTGCTGGTTAGATGCGTTGGCCACGCTAAATTGCACCTTAATTAGAAAAAATAAATAAATAGTTGGGTACTCTAAATTTAAAATAAATAAATAAATAAAAAGACAGTATCCATCTAACTCATCTTCTACCATCCTGTGTTGCGATCCCAGTTGATGTTACGAGGGGATGGGAAGGTTCCAGAATGTAACACTGGCTCGAAAGACTAATTTTTACCCTTTTTTTTTAAAGAAAATGTGGATGAACAGAAATGTCAACTAGTTTCTAACAACAAAATAAATTATTAAAACATGAGAAGTTTGACTATAATACAATACAATACTGCTTCACATCCAATAACACAGGTCACTAAGTATAACTTATGCTGTAATGTTATCGGTGAATATACAGTCGCTGTAAGCCAACAGGCTAACTGTGGTCAGATATATCCCATTCTAAAACCAAGTGGCAGATGCCACCCAGTCGAACGCCTGTGGATTTCTCCACAAATCTCCTCAGATGATTAATACACTTTGAGGCAACTGGCCTCACTGGACTCCAGTTCCTACAAGAGTGTTTCCAAAAAACCCTCTTGAAAATACATGCTTTAGAATCTTCTTCCACATAATGCTTTCTCTCAGCTGTTTTCAGCAAGGATCCACGTCCAGGATTTCCAACTCCCCTTTCAATATTCCTCTGTCTTGAATTGCCATGTGCCTTTAAGCTTCCACACAATCTCTCAGGTACTCAGCACCATTAGACTACCATTGTTTCATAGACTTGGTCACCAACCTTAGGATTACTTCAGATCTCTGACTTCTCTCAAGCCAACTTAATCAGGTCTGCACTTTTCAGCTCCGTCTTTAACTTCAATTAACAGTATTAAGACCATAGGAGTGGAAGTAAGGCCATTCGACCCATCGAGTCCACTCCACCATTCAATCATGGCTGATTTCAACTCCATTTACCCGCTCTCTCTCCATAGCCCTTAATTCCTTGAGAAATCAAGAATTTATCAATTTCTGTCTTAAAGACACTCAACGTCCCGGCCTCCACCGCCCTCTGTGGCAATGAATTCCACAGACCCACCACTCTCTGGCTGAAGAAATTTCTCCTCATCTCTGTTCGAAAGTGACTCCCTTTTATTCTAAGGCTGAGCCCCCGGGTCCTAGTCTCCCCTGCTAATGGAAACAACTTCCCTACATCCACCCTATCTAAGCCATTAATTATCTTGTAAGTTTCTATTAGATCTCCCCTCAACCTGCTAAACTCCAATGAATATAATCCCAGGATCCTCAGACGTTCATCGTATGTTAGGCCTACCATTCCTGGGATCATCTGTGAGAATCTCCACTGGGCCCGCTCCAGTGCCAGTATGTCCTTCCTGAGGTGTGGGGCCCAAAATTGCTCACAGTATTCTAAATGGGGCCTAACTAATGCTTTATAAAGCTTCAGAAGTACATCCCTGCTTTTATATTCCAAGCTTCTTGAGATGAATGACAACATTGCATTTGCTTTCTTAATTACGGACAAACTGCAAGTTTACCTTTAGAGAATCCTGGACTAGGACTCCCAAGTCCCTTTGCACTTCAGCATTATGAATTTTGTCACCGTTTAGAAAATAGTCCATGCCTCTATTCTTTTTTCCAAAGTGCAAGACTTCGCACTTGCCCACGTTGAATTTCATCAGCCATTTCTTGGACCACTCTCCTAAACTGTCTAAATCTTTCTGCAGCCTCCCCACCTCCTCCATACTACCTGCCCCTCCACCTATCTTTGTATCATCGGCAAACTTAGCCAGAATGCCCCCAGTCCCGTCATCTAGATCGTTAATATATAAAGAGAACAGCTGTGGCCCCAACACTGAACCCTGCGGGACACCACTCATCACCGGTTGCCATTCCGAAAAAGAACCTTTTATCCCAACTCTCTGCCTTCTGCCTGACAGCCAATCGTCAATCCATGTTAGTACCTTGCCTCGAATACCATGGGCCCTTATTTTACTCAGCAGTCTCCCGTGAGGCACCTTATCAAAGGCCTTTTGGAAGTCAAGATAGATAACATCCATTGGCTCTCCTTGGTCTAACCTATTTGTTATCTCTTCAAAGGACTCTAACAGGTTTGTCAGGCACGACCTCCCCTTACTAAATCCATGCTGACTTGTCCTAATCCGACCCTGCACTTCCAAGAATTTCGAAATCTCATCCTTAACAATGGATTCTAGAATCTTGCCAACAACCGAGGTTAGGCTAATTGGCCTATAATTTTCCATCTTTTTCCTTGTTCCCTTCTTGAACAGGGGGGTTACAACAGCGATTTTCCAATCCTCTGGGACTTTCCCTGACTCCAGTGACTTTTGAAAGATCATAACCAACGCCGCCACTATTTCTTCTGCTATCTCCTTTAGAACTCTAGGATGTAGCCCATCTGGGCCCGGGGATTTATCAATTTTTAGACCTCTTTGTTTCTCTAGCACTTTCTCCTTTGTGATGGCTACCATATTCAACTCTGCCCCCTGACTCTCCGGAATTGTTGGGATATTACTCATGTCTTCTACTATGAAGACTGACGCAAAGTACTTATTCAGTTCCTCAGCTATTTCCTGGTCTCCCATCACAAAATTACCAGCGTCATTTTGTTCTGTGTCCAGTTCCTTTGTCCCCTTAACTTCAGTTTTCCTGGAACTTTTCTTTTCATTCCCTGGATTTTATAACTAGCTGTCTTCTTGCACATTATTCCATTGTATGGCTTTTCTGTTTTTGGCTCCTTCTGCTCTGCGTTCAGTTAAACTTCCCTCAAAAGGTCTTTCTTCTTTAAGGTGCCCCTGGTTGCTAAGAAACAGCTCATTCTTTCTCCAACCTCTTGTTTACTTTTCATGTCATAAACTCTCTCGGCACAATAGAGACAGTTTGAAATTAATCCAAAACTTCCCATACATGCAAACATCTTTGTTTAACATGAATCTAACTAAAGTTTGAATACTTCCTTCCCCAGAAACACTAAATGAAACTAATTTAAATATAAACCTTATTTCTAATATCCAACAATGCCAACATGGATTATTTACAATTATCACTACTTCTGTGAATCACAGGAATTGAATCACAGCAATTAAGTCTCAATCAATTTATCTACAACAGACCCAGACATGAGGTGAGCAAAACCCTACTGGTGGTGACCTATGGGAACTGCAGACCCAAAGTATTTGTCCCAAGTACATTGCACTCGAGGCAACATGAGATGGGAGTGCAACTCAAAAAAACTTAGGACTGAATTCAAACAACCTGAAGCTAACGAGGCTTAGCAACAGGAACGTAAGAACTAGGAGCAGGAGTAGGCCGCCTGGCCCTTCGAGCCTGCTCCACCATTCAATGAGATCATTGCTGATCTTTTGTGGACTCGTCTCCACTTTCCCGCCCGAACACCATAACCCTTTATTCCTCAAAAAACTATCTATCTTTACCTTGAACACATTTAATGAAGGAGCCTCAACTGCTTCACTGGGCAAGGAATTCCATAGATTTACAACCCTTTGGGTAAAGTAGTTCCTCCTAAACTTAGTCCTAAATCTACTTCCCCTTATTTTGAGGCTGTGCCCCCTAGTTCTGCTTTCACATGCCAGTGGAAACAACCTGCCCGGATCTATCCTATCTATTCCCTTCATAATTTTATATGTTTCAATAAGATCCCCCCGCATCCTTCTAAATTCCAACGAGTACAGTCCCAGTCTACTCAACCTCTCCTCGTAATCCAACCTCTTCAGCTCTGGGATTAACCTAGTGAACCTCCTCTGCACACCCTCCAGCGCCAGTACGTCCTTTCTCAAGTAAGGAGACCAAAACTGAACACAATATTCCAGGTGTGGCCTCATTAACACCTTATACAATTGCAGCATAACCTCCCTAGTCTTAAACTCCATCCCTCTAGCAATGAAGGACAAAACTCTATTGCCTTCTTAATCACCTGTAAACCAACTTTTTGTGACTCATGCACAAGGACACCCAGGTCCCTCTGCACAGCAGCATGTTTTAATATTTTATCATTTAAAAAATAATCTCTTTTGCTGTTATTCCTACCAAAATGGATAACCGCACATTTGTCAACATTATATTCCATCTGCCAGACCCTAGCCCATTCACTTAAACTATCCAAATCCTTCTGCAGACTTCCAGTATCCTCTGCACTTTTTGCTTTACCACTCATCTTAGTGTCATCTGCAAACTTGGACACATTGCCCTTGGTCCCCACTCCAAATCATCTATGTAAATTGTGGACAATTGTGGGCCCAACACTGATCCCTGAGGGACACCACGAGCCACTGATCGTCAACCAGAGAAACAACCATTAATTCCCACTCTTTGCTTCCTATTAATTAACCAATCCTATTCAGCCACTTGAGCCAGTTCTATTATACAATTAGATCATGGCTGGTTTGTACCTTAAAGTCATATTCTCCATGTTCTTAGCTAACCCTGCCTCAGAGAGGTAAAGAGTTGAAGAGGTTTGAGAGGGTGCTCTGGAGCTAAAGGCCAAAAACAAGCTGAGGCAGGTCGAAGGAAGTGGGGGATAGAGAAATAGAGTTGCTACAGCACAGCGAGTCATTGCAGAACAGAAGAAAGTCATTGAGCCCATCAATTGCGTGGCAGAGCTCTGTCAGGCAATCCATGGACTGGATGAGGAGCACAGATGTCTGGGAGGGTTGTAGGGCTGGAGGAGGTTACAGAGATTGGGGAGGGAGCAAGACCACAGAGGAACTGCTGGACTGGGAGCTGGTATCGATCAGTGAGTCCAGGGGTGGTGGATGAACAGGACTTGGTTTGAGTGAGGATACACAGCCCTGAGGATAGGAAGGCAGCCAGGAGAATATTAGAATGGTTAAATCTGGAGCTAATGAAAACACAGATGAGGAATTTCAACAGCAAATGAACTGAGGAAGGGGTGGAGATGGAGGATATTACAGAGGTGGAAGTAGTCTTTTCATTATGGTGAAGAGGGTATGGGTTATGAGGTTCAGCTCACGGTCACAAAGATACATCAGGAAAGTAACAATATAGTCGAGTGTTTCAGCAATTCCTAAAATTGAGCAAATTTTAACCTCAAAATTATCTAATGGGAAAAGTCTCCAAATCGAATCTAAAAATAAATTAATGCTTACAAATCATAGTCATTGAGGATATGTACTTAACGAAGGAAAACCCTACCCCCACCCCACCCCCCTGCGCCACCTCCCTGACAGCGCGACCAGACCCGGAGATACTGACCGGTCACGGACAATGACTGAGATATTGTCCTGTGGGGCAAGCTTCAGCGCCTTATGTGCTTTGTCGGTGCTCCAGCCTGCACAGGTCTTGCCGTCCAGCTGCAGGATCTGGTCTCCAAACCGCAGCCCAACCAGAGAAGAGGGGGAGTTGACCTGGACCAACTGGACAAATATCCCCTAAAAAAGAACGAGAATGTAATGTGTGAGGAAGAAAAGGAAAAAAGGAAAAATAAAAGAGAAAAAGAACAAACAAACTTACGTTTATATAGCACTTTTCATCACTTCAGACCTTCCCTATACTGCCAATTATATACCTTTTGAAGGGTTGCATTGTAGGAAACGCAGCTGCCAATTAACACACAGCAGAGATACACAGACAACAGTGTGATAATAAATCTATTTTTCTATTTCAAGATCTATTCATCAATTTTTTAGTGATGTTGCTTGAAAGAAAGAAATTCACCAGGACAGCAGGGAGGACTCTACTGCTCTTCTTCAGACAGTGTCAAGGAATCTTTTACATCCATGAGAGGCCACACAAGATCTCAGCTTAGTGTATCCTCCGAAAGACAGTGGCTGGGAGTCTCCGTTTGGGAGACAATGTTCTCCTGCTGGAGGCGAATTGGAACAATTCATTATTTCTCGCCATGCAAATTCATGCATAACTCTGAAGTGCTGTAACCACAATGTTTACAAACATCAACCACTTCAAAGAGAGTTAAGTGCTGTCAATTTCTAGTTCAGCATTTAAAAATCACTCAAGTGTGAAGGGAGTGATTGGAGTGCACTTAACACTCTTTGATGTTTGTAAACATTGTCATTCCAGCACTTAAGGAGTTACTCATCCATGAAGGAAGATAAATGAAGCAAGGCTCACAATTGTTTTGTGGAAGCTGTGAATCACAGCCCACCATGAGAAATTAATGAATGGCTTGCAGCTAAAGGGTCTGAGGGATTTTCAACACAAGTCACTGCTTTTCTTTTTCCAGAAATGGGCATGTGATAATTCCAGGTGAGTGTTACAACAGTAGCTTTTTTCACTGCCCCTGTCTGGACTGCTCTAGTTTCCAGACCGGGGCTCTGTGAGGGTGAGGGGGGGGGGGGTGTCCCAGGGGAGGGGGGTCCCTTTAGTTAGGGGATCCATGGGGGAATTTCCTCTAGTTTCAGGGTCCTTCTATTTAGAGGGACCCTGGGGGTCTCCCTATTTAGGGAGTTCCCTAGTTAGGGTCCCTTGGTGGGAGGGGGGAGTTCCCTAGTTAGAGTGTCCTTGGGGGGGGTCCTAGTTAGAGAGTCTCGGAGGGGGGGGGGGAGGGTTCTCTAGTTAGAGGGTTGTCACTGTTTAGAGAGAGCCCATGCGGAGGGGGTCTCCTGTTTTGGGAGGGCCTCTGTGGAGGGGGTGGAGGGAGATCTGGTCGGGGAGGAGTGGACAGGCTGTGCATTGTGGGTGGGGGGGGGGTGGCTCTCGGATGGACTTTGGCCCATCGCAAGGTCCACTATGTCAGGTATACGTTTGGTGATACCTGTAGTAATCCTTGTCCCCATCATTCCCGGCCAAGAGAATCAGAAGGGCGGGGGAAATTCACCCCAATTCCGGCCAGACACCTGGGGCGTCATTCTCCGACCCCCCGCCGGGTTGGAGAATCGCCGGGGGCTGCCGTGAATCCCACCCCCGCCGGTTGCCGAAGTCTCCGGTACCGGAGATTGGGCGGGGGTGGGAATCGGGCCGCGCCGGTAGGCGGGCCCCCCCGCTCGATTCTCCGGCCCGGATGGGCCGAAGTCCCGCCAATAAATTGCCTGCCCCGCCGGCGTGGATTAAACCACCTTTTGACCGGCGGGACAAGGCGGCGTGGGCCGGCTCCGGGGTCCTGGGGGGGACGCGGGGCGATCTGGCCCCGGGGGGGTGCCCCCACGGAGGCCTGGCCCGCGATCGGGGCCCACCGATCCGCGGGCGGGCCTGTGCCGTGGGGGCACTCTTTCCCTTCCGCCTCCGCCACGGTCTCCACCATGGCGGAGGCGGAAGAGACTCCCTCCATTGCTCATGCGTGGGAAACTGTCAGCGGCCGCTGACGCTCCCGCGCATGCGCCGCCCCGAGATGTCATTTCCGCGCCAGCTGGCGGGGCAACAAAGACCGTTTCCGCCAGCTGGCGGGGCGGAAATTTCTCCGGCGTCGGCCTAGCCCCTCAATGTTGGGGCTCAGCCCCCAAAGATGCGGAGCATTCCGCACCTTTGGGGCGGCGCGATGCCCGTCTGATTGGCGCCGTTTTGGGCGCTAGTCGGGTGACATCGCGCCGTTTGGGGAGAATTTTGCCCCTGATTCTTCGTCTGATTGTGATTTGCGATTTCTGCTTCACGAGATGGAGAATCCCGGCCTGTGTTTCGGAGATTATATGTTTAAATATCTGGGGTGTGATTTGAACATATAGCTTTACGATTGACCAACTCCTCAGTCAAAAGCAAGCTGCAATTAACACGGGTTAATAAAAGCAGACCATACAACCTCTCCGGACTGGAACGGAGAGTAAACAGAACAGGCTAACCTGCAATCCCACGTACAGAGATTCGGCAAACAAATTGGAAAACCAAAACAGAGGGAAATCTCGGATGTTGTAATGAGGCGAGTGGCTGAATTAATTCCAACTAAAACTATACAAGGCACATCTGGAATATTCTATATCCCAGAGAAGGCTGGGTCGTTAAGAATGTTCAAGGCTGAGACAGACAGATTTTTAATCAGTCAGGGAATCGAGGGTTATGGGGGTAACGTGGGAAAGTGGAGTTGAGGATTATCAGATCAGATCAGCCATGAACTCATTGAATGGCAGAGAAGATGCGATGGGCCGAATGGCTCCTACATCTTATGACCTTATGGTCTATAACCCATCCAATGTATCACCGCACAGGGTGATCTTTAGGAATATTCTGGGTGGCACAATAGTTAGCACTGCTGCCTCACAGTGTCAGGGACCCGGTTCGATTCCGACCTCGGGTGACTGTGGAGTCTGCACGTTCTCCCCGTGTCTGTGTGGGTTTCCTCCGGGTGCTCCGGTTTCCTCCCACGCTCCAAAGATGTGCAGGTTAGGTGGATTGGCCATGCTAAATTGTCCTTTAGTGTCCAAAAGGTTAGGGTTTGTTGGGTTACGGGGATAAGGTGGGGGTGTGGGCTTAAGTAGGGTGTTCGTTCCAAGAGCCGGTGCAGACTCGATGGGCCGAATGGCTCCTTCTGCACTGTAAATTCTATGATTCTATGAATTAATTTATTCAAAATTGGGAACGAGTAGATAATTTCATATTGAAAAGGTGATATTTGCAGGGCTGTGAGAAAGGATACAGCAGTGGAATTAATTGGATAGCTCTTTCATAGAGCTGACCCAGGTTCAATGGATTGAAGGACCTCCTTCAGTGCTGTCAGTTCGACAACATGACCTTGGGACACATTTGTGTCTCATTTACTTACTTTGTCGATTGCACGCAGGCGAAGTCCAACCTTTCCATCTTGGTCCTTGCAGAGAATCACTTCACGTATGCCAGCTTTGATCTCTGCTCGGTGAAGTCCCAGATTGTTTCCAGTCACTGGGGCCAGCATGGTATTCATGGCTGACTGAATGCTGGCGGCTTGCTATGGAGTGAGACACAAAAACAAACTGAATAGGAGACCGAGGTTAGCAAATGTCTACCAACTGTCCCTGAACCTTGAACTGAAAGGTTCAAAGCTGGTGACACTGAATTAATGACACATCATCAAGAGTAGCGATTTTCAATGCAAGCATCACGGTAATATTTGTTATGGTTACTAATTACGGGAGCCATTCCATCAGTGATCAGCATCAAGGAGCCCGAACAAAACTGGAGTCAATAGAAATCAGGGGGAAAATTCTCTGCTGATTGGAGTCATACCTGGCACAAAGGAAGATGACTGGTTGTTGGAGGTCAACCAGCTTCCTTTGTGCCAGATATGAGCCTGACCAGCAGAGGGCTTTCCTCATGATTCACATTGACTCCAGTTTTGCTAGAACAACTTGTTGCCATTCTCGATCAAATGCTGCCTTGATGTCAAGGACAGCCAAGGCGGTAATGAGGTCAGCAGCTGAGTGACCCCGGCAGCACTCAAACGGAGTGCCAGTGAGCAGGTTATTGCGAAGCAAGTTCTACTCAAAAATTAACTACATTGCTTGAGACTAGAGCCACATGTTGGACAATGTGGGTTAAGGATTTGCAGGTTCCCTTCCCTTAAATCCACCAGTGCGTTGGTGGAGGTTTTTTTTGAATAATCAAGCATGGTTAATTTAACAGCTATACTCTCAGAATCGTTGTACTGCTGTCTGGCATCTTAACCATTTGAAGTGTATTCATTGTTGCAAGGTAGAAGCTTTGGTAGCGTAGCCCTTTTAAGGCGGCGGGCTCCACTGACCATGTGACCGGCTCAGGGCCAATCATGCAGCAGAAGCCAACGTGTGCACAGCAAGCTCCTATAGAAAGCACTGTGACAATACTAGAGAAAATGCTTCAGTGATGTTGGTTGAGCAATGACACTAGGGAGAGCTCCTGTGGCCATCTTTGAAATAGTGCCACGGGATCTTTCATGTCCCCGAGAGGTCAAATGATGCCTCGGTTTAAAGCTAAAGACAACCTCCAACTATGCAACATTCCCTCAGTAAGCCCGGGTTAAGTGCTCAAGTGTCTGGATTTAGAGTTCCTTAACTACCTGACAGCAGTGAGAGTGCTACTTATTGAGCCATGGTTGACAACAGATTAAAGACAGATTCTAATTGTACATTTCTGAAGGCTTGAATGAATCTTTTCTCTTAACATCACTGGAAAAAGACCAGAGCTTGTGGATAACAGAGAGGGTGGGAGGGATTTTCTGAGCTCATTGCATTCACGCAATTCCATTGGATGCTTACTCCAGATTCTGAGACAGGCACCAGGGCCATGTTTTGTTTAACATCCTCACTGTTCAGGTCCAGGCCCATATAGTCCCCCAGTTCCTGCAGGTCCGGATATAAACCTGGAGCTAAAGAAAAACACTTCAGTCAGTTATTTTAAGAAGGTCTCAACATCTGCATGGACCCACCCGCTCACAAATAACTTAACAGACACATTGTAAAATCTCAACCAAACTGAACCGACACAAACAACAAAAGTTCGGTCTGGAACCCTGATTTACAACCTGTCATGTGAGTGTCCCTTTAAGAAATGTTTTTGTTTTATCACATGGCTTCAGTGATGTCATTGTGTGGGTGGCTGTGGCTCTGTGAGTTTTACTTTTGTTTCGAGTGTGGACTGGTTTGAACTGCACAGGTTGAAAGAAGTGTTTATCTTCATTTTAAATCTGTTTCCAGACTGCTTGATAACTTAAAATAGATAATTACTTGCTGGAAGGAATTCAAACCTGCAGTTTGAAAAGGGGAACAGAGTATCAATAACAAGTCTCATACCAGTGAGAATGCAGTGTGCTGGGCCACGCCCTTGAAAAGGGGTTTCTGGTTTGACTTGGATTTTGTTATTGAATTGGAACAGTTAATGGGGAATTTATTAAGGTTGATAGATAGATTACTGCAGCTGTGTAGGATCTTCATGTTTGTAGTTGATAATAATTCTGACTGTGTTTATAAAAATGTTAACTAAATTCTTAGAATAAACATTGTTTTTTGATTAAAAGTGCTTAAGAACTTTGTTGAATAACACCTGAAAGGCAGGCTCTTGTCCTCATCGTAACCAAAATCAATAAACGGTTGTAGGCCAGGTGCACCCCATAATATACTTTGGAGTTTTCTAAACCCTGGCCCATAACAAATCCCACCTGATTTTACCCTCAATTCTTTTCAACTGGGCACTGGGTAGGTGGATATAAACCCATTGGCTGGAGCACAAGTTTAAATTAGGCAGAAGGGGAAAATGGCAAGGAATGTGTAAATTGAAAGGGGGAGGTGTAAATCAGCGGAGACCTGGTTAGGAACATAGGATGATGAAAACACCACTCAACTATTGGACCTGTTCTGACTTTCAGTTAAGATCTTGGTTGAAATGAGCTTCAAGTTCAATTCTATTTCATATTCCTTAATACCCTTACCTATAAAAAGTCTACCGGCCTTGGGCATGAAAGCCCCGGTTGTCCCACAGCATCTAATGCCTTTGATGGCAGAAAACCTCCGGTTTCGAAAGGACTTTGTTATTGGATTCCTGTCTGTCAGCAGGAATTGGCTTTGTCATTTTCCCAATGATCCTTGCTCATGCGTTACCTTCAATGAATACCTCATTGTCTGAATATACCCTTCAGCTGGCCTATTTGTGGCAGGAAGATAAGGAGCGGATCAGATGTTTTGGATTCGGTTCTCCTCTAGATAACGTGTGACCTCTTGCGAAATGAACTGTGGCCCATTGTCACTAACAAGTTGTTCAGGGTAACCGAGTCTTGCAAGAATTTCACGCAACCTTTCCATTGTTCTCTCCGAGGACATGGTCTTCATAATGGTGACTTCAGGCTATTTCTAGTGTGCATCTACCACAATGAGAAACATTCATCCTTCGAATAGTCTGGCATAATCAATATGAGCTTTTTTGTCATGGCCCTTCTGACCATTCCCATGGATGTAATAGCGCTCGTGGTGGCAGCTTTCAAACCCTTGCACAAGTCAAACACATTCTTGCCGTTTCCTCGATTTTGCTATTGAGCCCTGGCCACCAAAAATAGCTTCTGGCTATTTCCTTCATCCTCACTATCCCACAGTGACCTTCATGAAGTTGGGTTAGGACACGTTCACTTAACAATGTTGGAATGATGGCCCTCATTCCCCAGGGGAACCAGTCTGTTCGGATAGTTTGAGTGGCTTCCCACGGCCTTGCCACAAAGAACCATGTCCATAATGTGGGACAGTACTAGATAATTTCAGGTACTTTTCTTTTTTTAAAAAAAAATATGTTTTTATTAAGAATTTTTTAATAACAATATTTCCCACCTTACAAACAAACCACCCCCCCGCCCCCCCCGGTAACAAAGAAAATAAAAAGAACTTGCGCGGCAAGACATGAACATGGCAAGTTAATAAGATACAAAACTTTGTACATTGGATTCTTCCCGTACATGTCAGTTTCCGGATCATTCATGTGTTTTCTTGCTCAAATGCTCCCCAGAGAAACCCCCCTTCCCCCCCTCCCTCCCCTCTCCTCCGCCCCTCCCCCCCCACCCCCACGAACGATGTCCCCCCCTCTCTCCCCCCGCTCCTGTGTTGCTGTTGCTGCTGTGCGACCTTCATCTAACGCTCTGCGAGATGGTCTAGGAACGGTTGCCACCGTCTGTAGAACTCCTGCGCAGACCCTCTCAAAGCAAACTTAATCCTCTCCAACTTGATAAACCCTGCCATATCATTTATCCAGGCCTCCACGCTGGGGGGCTTCGCCTCCTTCCACATTAGCAAGTTCCTTTGCCGGGCTACTAGGGGCACAAAGGCCAGAATGCCGGCCTCTTTCGCCTCCTGCACTCCCGGCTCATCCACTACTCCAAATAGTGTTAGCCCCCAGCTTGGCTTGACCCGGACTTTCACCACCTTAGATACTGTTCCCGCAACTCCCCTCCATAACCCCTCCAGTGCCGGGCATGACCAAAACATATGGACATGGTTCGCCGGACTTCCTGAGCACCTTCCACACCTGTCCTCCACCCAAAGAACCTGCTCAGCCTCGCCCCCGTCATATGCGCTCTATGAACCACCTTAAATTGTATCAGGCTAAGCCTGGCACACGAGGAAGAGGAATTAACCCTACTTAGGGTGTCAGCCCATAGCCCCTCCTCAATCTCCTCCCCCAACTCCTCCTCCCATTTACCCTTCAGCTCCTCTACCAAAGCCTCCACCTCTTCTTTCATCTCCTGGTATATCGCCGGCACCTTGCCCTCCCCGACCCATACGCCCAAAATCACCTTGTCTTGAATCCCCTGTGCCGGGAGTAGCGGAAATTCCCTCACCTGCCGCCTCACAAACGCCCTCACTTGCATGTACCTGAAAGCGTATCCCGGGGGTAGCCCAAACTTCTCCTCCAGCGCCCCTAAGCTCGCAAACGTCCCGTCAATGAACAGGTCCCCCATTCTTCTAATCCCTACCCGATGCCAGCTCTGAAATCCCCCGTCCATCCTTCCTGGGACAAACCGATGGTTGTCTCTGATCGGGGACCACACCGAGGCTCCCGTCGCACCCCTGTGCCGTCTCCACTGCCCCCAGATCTTTAGCGTTGCCACCACCACCGAGCTCGTGGTATACCTTGTCGGCGAGAGCGGCAGCGGTGCCGTCACCAGCGCCCTCAGGCTCGTTCCTTTGAAGGACGCCATCTCCAACCTCTTCCACGCTGCGCCCTCTCCCTCCATCACCCACTTACGGATCATTGCCACGTTGGCTGCCCAATAATAACCACCCAAATTCGGCAATGCAAACCCTTCTCTATCTCTGCTACGCTCCAAGAACCCCCTCCTTACCCGCGGGGTCTTACTCGCCCACACAAATCCCGTAATGCTCCTGCTTACCCTCTTAAAAAAGACCTTAGTGATCACAATTGGGAGGCATTGGAATACAAAAAGAAATCTCGGGAGGACCACCATTTTAACCGACTGTACCCTACCCGCCAACGAGAGTGGCAACATGTCCCGCCTTTTAAAATCCTCCTCCATCTGTTCCACCAACCGCGACAAATTAAGTTTGTGCAGTGCCCCCCAGCTCCTAGCTACCTGAATCCCCAAGTATCAAAAGTTCCTTTCCGCCCTCCTCAACGGTAGGTCGTCTATCCCTGTTCCCTGGTCCCCCGGGTGGATCACAAAGAGCTCACTCTTTCCCACATTGAGCTTATAGCCCGAAAAGTCTCCAAACTCGCGTAGGATCTGCATTACCTCAACCATCCCCTCCACTGGATCCGTCACATACAACAACAGGTCGTCTGCGTACAGCGACACTCGATGTTCCTCTCCCCCTCGAACCACCCCCTTCCATTTCCCCGACTCCCTTAACGCCATGGCCAAAGGTTCAATTGCTAATGCGAACAGCAGAGGGGACAGGGGGCACCCCTGCCTCATCCCTCGATACAAAGCACAAAGAAATGTACAGCACAGGAACAGGCCCTTCGGCCCTCCAAGCCCGTGCCGACCATGTTGCCCGACTAAACTACAATCTTCTACACTTCCTGGGTCCGTATCCCTCTATTCCCATCCTATTCATGTATTTGTCAAGATGCCCCTTAAATGTCACTATCGTCCCTGCTTTCACCACCTCCTCTGGTAACGAGTTCCAGGCACCCACTACCCTCTGTGTAAAAAAACATGCCTCGTACATCTACTCTAAACCTTGCCCCTCTCACCTTAAACCTATGCCCCCTAGTAATTGACTCCTCTACCCTGGGGAAAAGCCTCTGACTATCCACTATGTCTATGCCCCTCATAATTTTGTAGACCTCTATCAGGTCGCCCCTCAACCTCCGTCGTTCCAGTGAGAACAAACAGAGTTTATTCAACCGCTCCTCATAGCTAATGCCCTCCATACCAGGCAACATTCTGGTAAATCTCTTCTGCACCCTCTCTAAAGCCTCCACATCCTTCTGGTAGTGTGGCGACCAGAATTGAACACTATACTCCAAGTGTGGCCTAACTAAGGTTCTATACAGCTGCAACATGACTTGCCAATTCTTAAACTCAATGCCCCGGCCAAGGAAGGCAAGCATGCGGTATGCCTTCTTGACTACCTTCTCCACCTGTGTTGCCCCTTTCCATAAGACCATAAGACATAGGAGTGGAAGTAAGGCCATTCGGCCCATCGAGTCCACTCCACCATTCAATCATGGCTGATTTCAACTCCATTTACCCGCTCTCTCTCCATAGCCCTTAATTCCTCGAGAAATCAAGAATTTATCAACTTCTGTCTTAAAGACACTCAACGTCCCGGCCTCCACCGCCCTCTGTGGCAATGAATTCCACAGACCCACCACTCTCTGGCTGAAGAAATTTCTCCTCATCTCTGTTCTAAAGTGACTCCCTTTTATTCTAAGGCTGTGCCCCCGGGTCCTAGTCTCCCCTGTTAATGGAAACAACTTCCCTACATCCACCCTATCTAAGCCATTCATTATCTTGTAAGTTTCTATTAGATCTCCCCTCAACCTCCTAAACTCCAATGAATATAATCCCAGGATCCTCAGACGTTCATCGTATGTTAGGCCTACCATTCCTGGGATCATCCGTGTGAATCTCCGCTGGACCCGCTCCAGTGCCAGTATGTCCTTCCTGAGGTGTGGGGCCCAAAATTGCTCACAGTATTCTAAATTGCTCACAGTACACTAAAACAGTACACTAAATTTAAGTGACCTGTGCTCCTAGATCTCTCTGACTTTCAATACTCTTGAGAGTTCTACCATTCACTGTATATTCCCTACCTGCATTAGACCTTCCAAAATGCATTACCTCACATTTGTCCGGATTAAACTCCATCTGCCATCTCTCCGCCCAAGTCTCCAAACAATCTAAATCCTGCTGTATCCTCTGACAGTCCTCATCGCTATCCGCAATTCCACCAACCTTTGTGTCGTCTGCAAACTTACTAATCAGACCAGTTACATTTTCCTCCAAATCATTTATATATACTACAAACAGCAAAGGTCCCAGCGGAACACCACTGGTCACAGCCCTCCAATTAGAAAAGCATCCTTCCATTGCTACTCTCTGCCATGCAATGACCTAGCCAGTTCTGTATCCACCTTGCCAGCTCACCCCTGATCCCGTGGGACTTCACCTTTTGTACTAGTCTACCATGAGGGACCTTGTCAAAGGCCTTACTGAAGTCCATATAGACAACATCCACTGCCCTACCGGCATCAATCATCTTTGTGACTTCCTCGAAAAACTCTATCAAGTTAGTGAGACACGACCTCCCCTTCGCAAAACCATGCTGCCTCTCACTAATACGTCCATTTGCTTCCAAATGGGAGCAGATCCTGTCTCGAAGAATTCTCTCCAGTAATTTCCCTACCACTGAAGTAAAGCCCACCAGCCTGTAGTTCCCTGGATTATCCTTGCTACCCTTCTTAAACAGAGGAACAACATTGGCTATTCTCCAGTGCTCCAGGACATCACCTGAAGACAGTGAGGATCCAAAGATTTCTGTCAAGGCCTCAGCAATTTCCTCTCCAGCCTCCTTCAGTATTCTGGGGTAGATCCCATCAGGCCCTGGGGACTTATCTACCTTAATATTTTTTAAGACGCCCAACACCTCGTCTTTTTGGATCTCAATGTGACCCAGGCTATCTACACATCCTTCTCCAGACTCAACGTCTACCGATTCCTTCTCTTTGGTAAATACTGATGCAAAGTATTCATTTAATACCTCGCCCATTTCCTCTGGCTCCACACATAGATTCCCTTGCCTATCCTTCAGTGGGCCAACCCTTTCCCTGGCTACCCTCTTGCTTTTTACGTACGTGTAAAAAGCCTTGGGATTTTCCCTAACCCTATTTGCCAATGGCTTTTCGTGACCCCTTTTAGCCCTCCTGACTCCTTGCTTAAGTTCCTTCCTACTTTCCTTATATTCCACACAGGCTTCGTCTGTTCCCAGCCTTTTAGCCCTGTAAATGCCTCCTTTTTTTTTTTGACGAGGCCTACAATATCTCTCGTTATCCAAGGTTCCCGAAAATTGCCGTATTTATCCTTCTTCCTCACAGGAACATGCCGATCCTGAATTCCTTTCAACTGACACTTGAAAGGCTCCCACATGTCAGATGTTGATTTGCCCTCAAACATCCGCCCCCAATCTATGTTCTTCAGTTCTCACCTAATATTGTTATAATTAGCCTTCCCCCAATTTAGCATATTCCACCTAGGACCACTCTTATCCTTGTCCACCAGCACTTTAAAACTTACTGAATTGTGGTCACTGTTCCCGAAATGCTCTCCTACTGAAATTCTACCACCTGGCCGGGATCATTCCCCAATACCAGGTCCAGTACCGCCCCTTCCCTAGTTGGACTGTCTACATATTGTTTTAAGAAGCCCTCCTGGATGCTCCTTACAAACTCTGCCCCGTCTAAGCCCCTGGCACTAAGTGAGTCCCAGTCAATATTGGGGAAGTTGAAGTCTTCCATCACCACAACCCTGTTGTTTTTACTCTTTTCCAAAATCTGTCTACCTATCTGCTCCTCTACCTCCCGCTGGCTGTTGGGAGGCCTGTAGTAAACCCCCAACATTGTGACTGCACCCTTCTTATTCCTGATCTCTACCCATATAGCCACACTGCCCTCTGAGGTGTCCTCCCGTAGTACAGCTGTGATATCCTCCCTAACCAGTAGCGCAACTCCGCCACCCCTTTTACATCCCCCTCTATCCCGCCTGAAACATCTAAATCCTGGAACGTTTAGCTGCCAATCCTGCCCTTCCCTCAACCAGGTCTCTGTAATGGCAACAACATCATAGTTCCAAGTACTAATCCAAGCTCTAAGTTCATCTGCCTTACCCGTAATACTTCTTGCATTAAAACATATGCACTTCAGGCCACCAGACCCGCTGTGTTCAGCAACTTCTCCCTGGCTGCTGTGCCTCAGAGCCCCACTGTCCCTATTCCCTAGTTCTCCCTCAATGCTCTCACCTTCTGACCTATTGCTCCCGTGCCCACCCCCCTGCCATACTAGTTTAAACCCTCCCGTGTGACACTAGCAAACCTCGCATCCAGGATATTTATGCCTCTCCAGTTTAGATGCAACCCGTCCTTCTTATATAGGTCACACCTGCCCCGGAAGAGTTCCCAGTGGTCCAGATAACGGAAACCCTTCCTCCTACACCAGCTGTTTAGCCATGTGTTTAGTTGCTCTATCTTCCTATTTCTAGCCTCACTGGCACGTGGCACAGGGAGTAATCCTGAGATTACAACCCCAGAGGTCCTGTCTTTTAACTTTCTGCCTAGCTCCCTGAACTCCTGCTGCAGGACCTCATGCCCCTTCCTGCCTATATCGTTAGTACCAATATGTACAACGACCTCTGCCTATTTGCCCTCTCCCTTCAGGATGCCCTCTACCCGTTCGGAGACATCCTGGACCCTGGCACCAGGGAGGCAACATACCATCCTGGAGTCTCTTTCACGTCCACAGAAGCGCCTATCTGTGCCCCTGACTATAGAGTCCCCTATTACTATTGCTCTTCTGCGCTTTGACCCTCCCTTCTGAACATCAGAGCCAGCCGTGGTGCCACTGCTCTGGCTGCTGCTGTTTTCCCCTGATAGGCTATCCCCCCTGACAGTATCCAAAGGGGTATACCAGTTCGAGAGGGCGACAACCACAGGGGATTCCTGCACTGACTGCCTGCCCTTTCTGGTGGTCACATTTATATAACTGCGATCTATGACGTTTTCCGCCACCTGCATGCTTTAAGTGCATCCAATTGCTGCTCCAACCGAACCATGCGGTCTGTGAGGAGCTCCAGTTGGGTGCACTTTCTGCAGATGAAGCCATCCGGGACGCTGGAAGCCTCCCGGACCTGCCACATCTCACAGTCAGAGCACTGCACCCCTCTAACTGAAATTGCGTCAATTAATTAGTAAATTAAAATTAAAAGTTTTTTTTTTTAAAATTTTAAGTTACTGTTAACTATCTGTTTCCTAGCACTAGATTTCTACTATAAATGTGAAAGCTAAATATAGTACTCTCTGATCTCTGGCTTAGATACCCCTCTAAATTATAATTAAATAATTATGTTTAATTAATTACCAATGCTTAATTTTTTTAATTTAGTGTAGATTCCCAACCAGCCACTCAGGTCACAGCTTTTCTGTGATGTCACTTCAGTTTCCCCCCCCCCCCCACACACACACAATTTGAAAAGGTAATAAAAGTAAAAATGAGTAAAAATCACTATCATCTTCTGAGAGTCTCGACAGCCGGAAATACTCCGACCTCCGCCGGTTCGTGACCACACTCGCCACCGGGGCTTTATACAGGAGCTTAACCCAACTGATAAACCCTCCCCCGAACCCAAACCTCCTCAACACTTCCCAGAGATACTCCCACTCTACCCGATTGAAGGCCTTCTCTGCGTCAATGGCTGTCACTATCTCCGCTTCTCCCTCCACCGATGGCATCATTATCACATTTAGGAGCCTTCGCACATTAGTATTTAACTGCCTACCCTTTACGAATCCCGTCTGGTCCTCGTGAATCATCCCCGGGACACAGTCCTCAATCCTCATGGCCAACATTTTTGCCAGCAACTTAGCATCTACATTAAGGAGCGAGATTGGTCTATACAACCCACATTGCAGTGGGTCCTTATCCCGCTTCAAGATCAAAGAGATCCTCGCCTCCGACATTGTCAGGGGCAGGTTCCCTCCCCTCCCTTGATTCATTGAAGATCCTTACCAGCAACGGGGCTAACAGGACTACATACTTCCTGTAGAACTCCACCGGGAACCCATCCGGCCCCGGGGCCTTCCCTGCCTGCATGCTCCCCAGTCCTTTAACCAGCTCCTCCACCCCAATTGGCACCCCCAAACCAGCCACCTCCTGTATCTCCACCCTTGGGAACCTCAACTGATCCAAGAATCGCCACATCCCTCTTTTCCCCCTGGGGGCTGGGACCTATACAGTTCCTCGTAAAAGGCCTTAAAAGCCTCATTCACTTTCCCTGCACTCCGCACAGTAGTTCCCCTGCCATCTTTGACTCCACCTATTTCCCTCACTGCCATCCTCTTACGGAGCTAGTGTGCCAACATCCGGCTCGCCTTCTCCCCATATTCATATATCGCCCCCTGTGCCTTCCTCCACTGTGCCTCTGCCTTCCCTGTGGTCAACAGGTCGAACTCCGTCTGGAGACTTCGTCTCTCCCTGAGTAGTCCCTCATCCGGAGCCTCTGCATAGCTCCTGTCCACCCTTAAAATCTCCCCCACTAACCTCTCCCTTTCCCTGCCCTCTCTCTTCACCCTGTGAGCCCTGATGGAGATGAACTCTCCCCTGACCACCGCCTTCAGCGCCTCCCATACTACTCCCACCTGCACCTCCCTGTTGTAGTTAGCCTCCAGATACCTTTCAATATATCCCCGCACCCTCCCGCACACTTCCTCGTCTGCCAGCAGTCCCACATCCAACCTCCACAACGGCCGTTGGTCCCTCTCCTCCCCCAGCTCCAACTCCACCCAGTGCGGGGCATGGTCTGAAATTGATCCCACTTTCGGGATCAATGCCCTGCCCAGAACAAGAAAATCTATCCGGGAGTAGGACTTATGTACGTGTGAGAAAGAAGAAAATTCTCTGGCCAAAGGCCTGGCAAATCTCCACGGATCTACTCCCCTATCTGATCCATAAACCCCCTAAGCACCTTGGCCGCAGCCGGCCTCTTCCCCGTCCTAGATCTGGAACGATCTAATGCTGGGTCCAGCACCGTGTTAAAATCCCCACCCATTATCAAACTCCCTACCTCCAGGTCCGGGATACGCCCCAACATCCGTTTCATGAATCCAGCATCGTCCCAGTTTGGGGCATATACATTCACCAGTACCACCTCCGTCCCCTGCAACCTACCGCTCACCATCACGTATCGGCCTCCCTTGTCCGCTACTATCTTCTTGGCCTCAAACGACACCCCCTTTCCCACCAGTATTGCCACCCCTCTATTCTTCGCATCCAGTCCCGAATGGAACACCTGTCCCACCCATCCCTTCCTTAACCTGACCTGATCTGCCACCTTCAGATGTGTCTCCTGAAGCATGACCACGTCTGCCTTCAGTCCCTTTAGGTGCGCGAACACTCGGGCCCTCTTAACCGGCCCATTTAGGCCTCTCACATTCCACGTAATCAGCTGGATTGTGGGGTTACCTACCCCCCCCCCCCCCCCCCCACCCCACCCCACCCCACCGCCGACTAGCCATCTCATCTCCTATCTTAGGCCAGTCCCGTGCTCGCGCCTCCCGCACCCTCCAGTCCCCCAGGCGGGGAACCCCCGCCCCGACCACCTCTTCCATTTTCAGTTCCCCCTCGGACAGTGCAGCAGCAACCCTAGAATCCCCCCCCCCCCCCCACTCGCTAGATCCACATCTAGCTCTTTTGCTCCCCCCATATTACTTCCGTGAGTCAGCTGACTTCTGCTGACCCCGGCTTCCCCCGCCTTCCCGTTGATCTCCCCCGTGTGGGAGTCTCTCCTCCTCCTTACCTTCCTCCACCCCCCCCCCCCCCCCTTTTGGCGCGGGAAAAAGCCTGCGCTTTCCTGAACCAGCCCCGCCCCCTATGGTGCAGCTCCTGTAGCGGCCATTATCCCAGCTCCCTCATCCCCGAGTCTCACCTCCCTCCAGCACCGACGCCCACATTCCCCATCATCATCATTTTGTCTACAGAAAAGAAAAAAGGAAATTTTAGGAATTTTAACCAGAACTCTACCCACATCCCCATCCATCATCCCTCCCATGAAATATTCTTTACCCATATTTACAACCCCATATACAACCACATTCCCTCAGTTCGAGTCCAGTTTTTCCCGTCTGAATAAAGGTCCAAGCCTCTTCTGGCGTTTCAAAATAATGGTGTCGGTCCTGATAAGTGACCCACAGTCGCGCAGGCTGCAGCATGCCGAACCTGACTTTTTTTATGCAGCACCGCCTTGGCCCGGTTGAAGCCAGCTCTCCTCTTTGCCACCTCTGCGCTCCAATCCTGGTATACTCGGATCACCGCGTTCTCCCATCTACTGCTCCGCACCTTCTTGGCCCATCTCAGCACACTTTCTTTGTCCGCGAAGCGATGGAACCTTGCAACTATCGCCCTTGGCGGCTCATCAGCCTTGGGTCTCCTCGCCAGGACCCGGTGAGCCCCTTCCAGCTCCAGGGGGGTCGGAGAGGCCTCCGCACCCATCAGCGAATGGAACATCGTACTCACGTACGTCCCGGCATCAGCTCCCTCCACTCCTTCGGGAAGACCCAGAATCCGGAGATTTTTCCTCCTCGACCTGTTCTCCGGGACTTCAATTCTCTCGGCCCACCTCCTGTGCACCGCCTCGTGCGCCTCCATTTTTACCGCCAGGCCCAGGATCTCGTCCTCGTTGGTATTCACTTTATCATTCACCTCACAAAGCTCCACCGCCTGGGTCTTCTGGGTCTCCTTCAGCCCCTCGATTGCCAACAGCATTGGCGCCAGCACCTCCTTTTTCAGCTCCTCCACACATCGTTTGAGGAACTCCTGCTGGTCTGGCCCCCACGCTGCTCGCTCTCCGCCCTCCGCCATCTTGCCCCTCGTTTTGGTCTCTGCTCCAGGGCCTCTTTCCTCGTCGTTCCACCGCTGATCTCTGCCATATATTATGAGGGGGGACCTCACTGCACCTTCCCACCGGGATTAAATCGGAAAAAGCTCCGTTGGGTCTCCTCTGGAGAGCCCGAAAGTCCGTTGTCGTGGGAGCTGCCGAAACGTGCGGCTTAGCTCCGCATCGCCGCAACCAGAAGTCTCAGGTACTTTTCTTAACTTATCCTGGTTACAGGATGTTATTGGCTACTGCGAAGTAGAAAATATTGCCACTCGAAATATTCATTGACGACTCGTGAGATAAAGGTAATCTAGAGTTTCCATGGAGATTTGATTTACGATATTTTATCGCATATATATGTGCGGACAACAGGAGGGTCCATCTCTGCATCCAGCTCGCTGTTAGAGATGGAATACTGGTCTGCGGCCCAGTATCATTGTCAGTAGTTGATGATCAGTTAGCAAAGTCAATTTCCATCCATATAGATACTGGTAAAAATGTTTGATTTCGAAAATGATGCCTCGAGTTTCCTTCTGTATCTGTGCATAATTCATTTCTGCTTTGCTCAAGGATCTTCATCCAAATTCCAATGGCTTCCCTTCACTTTTGAGCTTAATGCGAGAAACCACTCCATATGATGATGCGTCACAAGCCAGTTGCAATGATAATTTTGGATCAAAGTGTGTCAGGACTTCTGATTTTAGTAATGCCACCTTCGCTTATCCAAAGGCATTCTTTAGGTTTATGTTGTTTTCTGTTAACAGCCTTTTCTGAATGGCTTCACTTCTTAATCACACACTAGTCGGTCTCTTCTGGTGTCATTCAGAACATCTCCAATTTGGCAGTATTCAGCTAATTTCTTCGAAGTAGCTACGAATTCTGTGATTGATTCACCTTATTGTTGGTTATACTGATTTCTCTCCTGAATACTCGGCTGTAAGAATATGTCCCTTTACCTTGATTCATCCACAGAGGAAATAAATTTTCTGCATCTGCGCAACTCACTCCTTTAAACATCTTAAACTTGATTAGATCTAGGGGGTAGAAGACGTGTGTGAACGTTGCCGGGGGGAGGGGGCAAATCATGTTCATATGTTTTGGTCCTGTCCAAAGCTGGAGGATTACTGGAAGGAGGTTTTTAGGGTAATCTCTAAAGTGGTGCACGTGAAACTGGACCCGGGCCCTCGGGAGGCCATATTCGGGGTGTCGGACCGGCCGGGGCTGGAAACAGGTACGGAGGCAGATGTTGTAGCCTTCGCCTCGTTGATTGCCCGAAGGCGGATCCTGTTGGGATGGAGAGCAACCTCTCCACCCTGTGCCCTGGCGTGGCGGGGGGACCTGTTGGAATTCTTGTCTCTTGAGAAGGTTAAGTTTGAACTGAGGGGAAGGATGGAGGGGTTCTACAAGTCATGGGTATTTTTCATTCTGCACTTTCAAGAATTGGATAACATCAAACATTAGGCGGGGGAGTGGTTGTGAGGGTTGGGGGGAGGGGGGCTGTGTGTGTTAATGATGACTATGGGTGATTCCTGATTCCTTTTTGTCATTTGTTTATGTTAACATGCGGGTTGCTGTTTGGGGGTTTGGTGGGAGGATGAGATTGTTGTTATTGATATGGGGATTGACATTATATTCGTTACTGATTATTGTTGGTGGGTGTAAATTTGGGAGAAAATATGAGAAAGGAAGAGAATAAAAATATATTTAGTTTTTAAACTTGATTAGACCTCACCTCAACTTTCTGAACACAAGGGACTACAATCCTGGTTCAGAAAGCTGCCCTCATAAGTAAATCATTTATCATTCTGCTGAAACCGCACTGTTTCTACATGTTTTCTGGTCGACATGTTAGAGCCAGGGAATGGTGACAGGGGTCAGAGAGGAGATCTGTAGAAACTGAGGTTTAGGGAAGGAATTCCAGAGTTTAGGGCCTTGGATGCTGAAGGCACAGCCCCAATGATGGACTGAAGGTAGTTGAGATGCACAAGAGACCAGAATTAGAATAATGCCCAATTTGTAAAGATATTCCCTGTTCCTCTGAGACCCAACACACACAACAATTTGAAGAAGGATACTGCCTCTTTCCCAGCTCACTTCTACTTGAAATCAAAATATACAGATGAGGGAACTTTGGGATTGACATATTTTCAGAACATAATGTCAGATATTTTGCAGATTATGACCTTGGCACTTGCATGTTGTATCTATTGGTTATGTTGACGGATGTTAAATACCTCATTGTTTAAGGTAACAAGGGATTAACATTTGTTGCATATTGATTAGTTAATTATACGTACATGTGTATATAAAAAGAATCAGCAAGCACTGTGCAGATTGTGTTAAAGTGGAGCAGCACGGTAACACAGTGGTTAGCACTGTTGCTTCACAGCTCCCAGGACCCAGGTTCGAATCCCGGTTTGGGTCACTGTCTGTGAGGAGTCTGCACATTCTTCCTGTGTCTGCGTGGGTTTTTTCTGGGTGCTCCGGTTTCCTCCCACAGTCCAAAGATGTGCAAGTTAGATGAATTGTTCGCGCTACATTGCTCCATAATGTCCAAAATTTAGGTGGGGTTGCTGGGTTATGGGGATAGGGTAGAGATGTGGGTTTAGGTAGGGTGCTCTTTCAGGGGCCGGTGTAGACTCGATGGGCTGAATGGCTTCCTTCTGCACTGTAAATTCTATGACTATAAAGTGGTGAAGTAAGCTCTGCAATAAATGGTCTCCTAGTGTCGGTGTCTCCTTCGCACCAGGCTTGGGACGTAACATTGTACTGGGACTGTGCCTTCTGGGGGTTGAGAGGTCCGAGGAGGTAGCCGGAAGGTAGGGAGGAGAGGGCATGGATGAAAGTGAAGACACCAATACCAAGGAGGGGGTCTAAGTTTGTGATTTTGAGATTAGTTGGGATGTAGACATTAAAATAATGATAAAGTATGTGGGTAAACTGCAATAACTCACCACTTCCGCCATCTGAGGCATCGCCTTCAATTGCTGGCGCGGCAATGGCTTCAATTGCTGGCGCGGCCTGGTTGGCTACAAGGGTGGCCTGAGCCTAAAAACAAACATTAAAATCAACTCATGCACTTAGAATAAATTATTCTGATTAGGGAATATTGGAATCACCCCATTCATCAACTGGTTCCTGTCTCAATTTTGTTTTGAAATTATTCACTCGGCTTTGCTATGTTTCTTTAGCCATTAGTTTGTATTCCTTTAGTTCGTTCAATCTTCTATTCTTAATATCGTCCCAACAGGTAGTCCAACCCCTCCCTTCGTAAGCCCTCATTTCCATATCTATTCTTATCCAGGAATAGTTAAATCTATTTATATTATTCCCTTTGTATAAACCATTGTCTACAAATTTCCCTATTGAATTACTTATCATAACTACATTCTCGGGCGGCATGTGACGCAGTGGTTAGCACTGGGATTGCGGCGCCGAGGACCCGGGTTCGAATCCCAGCCCTGGGTCACTGTCCGTGTGGAGTTTGCATATTCTCTGCGTGGGTTTCACCCCCACAATCCAAAGATGTGCAGGTTAGGTGGATTGTCCACGCTAAATTGCCCCTTAATTGGAGAAAACAAAAATAACTACATTCTACCTTTCTCCATGGCTTTCCTAGTCTGAACCTATCTATTTATCATTCGCAATCCCTTCATTTCAGACAGTGACTAACATAATCCAAATTGATACTACCCCTCTATCATTAACACAAGATTCCAATGCCAAAAATGATTCTTTGTTAACTCTGGATGATTTGCTCATCAATTTAACTGGAATTTAACTGTTAACTCAAATCTGTCAGTAATTCATGATATTTCTTCACATGTTCCAGTTTTTTAACCTTTGCCTTTAGCTTCAGATACTCGAGTGGTTCCCTGTGTTTGCATTTGGCAAGTTGTCATTGCACCTCCTCAAGTGCCACCCCTCCTCTTTGTTACTTTAAAAGTTACAACTTACATACATAACTCTTCAGTGTGTTACTGCTCAAACATTCCACGGGTTGGATAAAGAATAAAACTCTCTGCTCTGGTGGGCCAATGTGATAGATAGCCTTCTGGTGGACTTTAAGATTGAGACTGATGGCTTAGTTTTAAAACATCCTGCGCTGTGTCCCCTTAAGAATCAGGTTGCAACTGGCCAAAGATTATTTTATATGCAACCAGTTGAGGAAAAAATGCTTCTATTCTATCAGACTGGTCTGAATTCGCCAAAATTTAAAAGACTTTCCTCAATCAATCATCGACCGCTGAACCAATATAGAAACCGCATTAAAAACCATCAGAACTGACCTGAATTTCTTTGGAGACCTTCAGATCCTCCAGTGATGGATACAGAGACATTCTTTAGTCCAATCTTTGCACTGAAATGGACAGTTACCAATTACACATATAGAAATTATTTATTTAATTTCAATCATGGATTACTACACTTGAAGCATTCCAGGAAGGCATTGCCCAGCCCCGTATGGCATCAGCAATGAGAAAAGGCCATTTGACCCATGAAAACCCATCCTCCGGGCATCCTAAATGAAAAGATTTGGTGGGTCAGTCAGTCTGAGGATAAAGCGGGTTCACGTCCAGTGACCTATTTGAGGAATATTTGAGGCCCCTTTGGTATTGTGTTTTGAATTGATCAAGGTGAGATACTAATAATAAAGAAATAAGTCTTATCTAATAAATATTTAAGGGAACAATATGAATTCACAGTACAAATAAAAAGCACATCTTGAAATCATCCCCTCTCTCTGACTTGACTGTTGTCCCGGAAACAAAATTCCTTGAAAATACTTTTCTTGCCAAACCTTGCTTTAAAAGGTGGTTCTGGTCCTGCTCCAGCTTGTTTTTAAGTGATTTGGAAAAACAAACTCCTAATCTCCCTTGTGGCCCAACGCGGGACACGCTTCAGGTTGAGAACTTGTGTGGTGGATTCTCCAGAATGCATGTGCGGTATCAAGTTCAGAGAGACAACTCAGAGATAGTCATGTCCAACTCAACGGAAGGAGAATCAGTTTGGTCACCCTACAGGTACATAATCCCTCCACAAAAGGTTTCTCTCGGTGATAGAAAGAAAATTGGCCCTCTGGTCTGGCTAACATTGAGCGGTGAGGTCTTGCCTGTGCTCACGGAAATGTACAGCTGCCCTGCAGGAGTCAATGCCTTCAGGAGACGATGGGGATGAAACTGGTGGAAAATAACTAAATAGCGGGGCACTGTGGGATAAATTAGGCGAACAGGTTCCATAAACCTGGTTTGTATTTCAACAACAACAACAATTCATACTTATGCTAGGCGGCACGGTAGCACAGTGGTTAGCACTGTTGCTTCACAGCTCCAGGGTCCCGGGTTCGATTCCCTGCTTGGGTCGCTGTCTGTGCAGTCTACACGTTCTCCCCATGTCCAGGTGCTCCAGTTTCCTCCCACAAGTCCCGAAAGACGTGATTGTTAGGTGAATTGGACATTCTGAATTCTCTCTGTGTGTACCCGAACAGGCGCCAGAGTGTGGCAACTAGGGGCTTTTAAAAGTAACTTCATTGCAATTTTAATGTAAGCCTACTTGTGACAATAAAGATTATGAGCTGATTATTACAGCATCTTTAACAAATAATGAACCACCCCAAGGTGAGAGCTGAGCAATGTTAGGGAGGTGAAAATTGGCCATCTTAGTAATGATGCAGGAATGTAGTCGAAACTCTTCTCATGGCCAAATATGATGCCAAAGCTGCAAATTGCTTGGTTCAGCATCAGACAGTTAGATGGGGAAAGATTTGGTAGTTTGGGAACAGAGTATTGAGGGATGATCTGATCGAGCTGTTTAAAATGCTAGGAGGGTTTGATAGGTTAGGTGGAGAGAAATTATGTCCTCTGGTATGTCCTCAGCGACCCAAGCTGGAATTGATCCCGGGTTCCTGGTGCTGTGAGGCAGCAGTGCTAAGCACTGTGCTACCGTGCCGCCCACAGTGGCTCAGTGGTTAGCACTGCTGTTAGGTAAGGGTAGCAAGGGAAAGGTAAATCATTTGAATCAAAGATTAATTGTGATGTAACTGAAGGGCAGAATGAATAGCTGACTGGTCTCCTCCTGTTCCTAAAGTTCCTGTGTTTCCAACGGAGAACAATACCAGCCAATTCTTCTCTCGGAAAATAATAAAGCAATTTGAATTTGATTCTATTTTTACCCTGTGAAGCGCTGGTATGTATTCAAATAATGTTTTATTAATGCAAATGATACATCATGATCATCCAATCTGACGTGCGTTTTAATTGGCTTCCTGTTTCTGGTGCGGGTCCATCACAGCCTGTGATGGCAGTCTCTCTCCGTCAACTCCCTCCCCAGTTTATTCATGTATGGCATCTGGGACTCAGGACACAGTGGTAAGGCCATGGTTGCTGGTGAGGGTGGGGAGCATGTTCTCTGGTATCACAGAATCACAGAATGTACAGCGCAGAAGGAGGCCATTCGGCCCATCGAGTCTGCACCGGCTCTTGGAAAGAGCACCCTACCCAAGTCCACACCTCCACCCTATCCCCATAACCCAGTAACCCCACTCAGGGCAATTTTGGACACTAAGGGCAATTTACCATGGCCAATCCACCTAACCAATGGTATGAATTATTGGTTGCCACGGTGGGTGCTGACTTTGGATGCAGTCATTTGGAAGCTTGGCATCCCCTTGACTGGGACAGGGATGGTATTATAGAAGATGAGTATCGTTACGGGTAACACTTGGCCCATGTGATTGCCTGACTGGTTCTGCTCGCCTGAGTCACCATCGAGTCGTTTCCAGAAGGAGGCCAGTCAGCCAATGGGGTCCATTAGAGAAATCCAGTCAGTCCCACTCCCCCCCCTATACCCCTTGTCTCAGGTTTATTTCTCTCAAGTGCTCATCAATTTTGTTTCAAAATCATTGATGCCTTCCACCATCCTTGTGGGCAGTGGTTGTAGTCACTTAAGACAAGTTACACAACATTTTTCCAATTGGTTCCACTCCTGCCTCAGCTTCATCAGGTGATAATATTACACAGGAATTTTCCAAACTTTCCCTTCTTGGCCCTGGGGTTTTTCTTGGATGTTTGCCTTTCCCAGAGGATGACATAATCCTTGGGGAGGGCGAGGGGTAAAAGAGGATGGCTGGATATGGTTAGGCTGCTTTAGTGATCAGGAGTATGTGGTGAGCTAGATGGTACAGCTGATCTTTCCAGATGGTCTGCAGAACAACAGAACAGGTTAGAATTCAACTCCATCACCACCATCTCCTCCTGCCTCTGCCTCTGGGGTCTAATCCATGAGGAGCTCCTGTCAGATAACTCAAAGAATATTCTATAATCTTTATTATTGTCACAAGTAGGCTTACATTAACACTGCAATGAAGTTACTGTGAAAAGCCCCTAGTCGCCACACTCCAGCACCTGTTCAGGTACACGGAGGGAGAATTCAGAGTGTCCAATTCACCTAACAGCACGTCTTTTGGGACTTGTGGGAGGAAACCGGAGCACCCGGAGGAAACCCACGCAGGCATGGGGAGAACGTGCAGACTCCACACGGACAATGACCCAAGCCGGGAATCGAACCTGGGACCCTGGCACTGTGAAGCAGCAGTGCTAACCACTGTGCTACCATGCCGCCCATCCCACAAACTAAACCACATCTTCATAATGCAACATGGGGTCGGTTAGGTCAGTTGGCTGGACGGCTGGTTCTGAATACGGAGTGATGCCACAACCTGGGTTCAATCCCCATACCGGCTGAGGTTATTCTCAACCCGCCTTCTCAACCTTGCCCTTGCCTGAGGTATAGTGATCCTCAGGTTAAACCACCACCAATCAGCTCTCTCTCAAAAGGGGAGAGCAGTCAATGGTCTTCAGGGACTTTGGGGACTTTCATTCCATTTAAACTCCACCTTCCAAAACCTCTTGCAACAACAAAGACAAGGTTTATTCCTAGGGGGGTGGGGATTGACACATTCTGCATTGCGTCAATGCTGTCTCTTGAGATACAAACATCCTCCGCTTAATGCCCAGGGCTACAGCACCTCACTAACTACACAAAAAACTCTTTTTTTTTTTAAAACAGCTAATTCAGGATTAAATTCTCTGAACTTCACAAGATTCAGGAAACATGAAACTTCAGATTCTTTCCTGATAAAAGCCAGATAAAGTCACTTTAATGCTGGATCATCAAATACCCAATTCAATTAAACTTTTAAAATTAACTTCTCTTTCCCTCCTCATCTCTATTTTCACTATCAACAACTTATATTTATGGAGAGTCATTGAGTTTAACTGCACAGCAAGAAGCCCTTTGGCAAAACGTGTCTATGCTGGTCATCAAGCACCTATATATTCCCATTTTCCAGCACTTTCAAGCGGGAAAACATCCCAAGGCACTTCACAAAAGTGCGGTCTGACTAAAATTAACAAAACCAAAGAAGGAGATGTTGGGACAGGTGACTAAAGACTTGACCAGGGGGGTAGGTTTAAGGAGCAGCTTAAAGGGGGAGAGAGGGAGGGAGAGAAAGGTAAGGAGGACATTTCAGAGATCAGGGCTTAGACAATAATAGCCGTAATGGTTGGAAAAAGGAAGTTGGGGAGGGGTGAACAAGAGGTTAGAGCACTTGACGATTGTCTGTTGGAAGTGCTATTTTGCAATGACTTGAAGCTTTGTCTGCCTCCTGAAGGTGATCCCATTCATCCCTCAGTAAATAATACTAAAGCCACATGTGCAGTCTACATTACCCTTGTGTGTGTAATTTGCTTCTGGATCAGTCTGCCTGTATAACAGTAGCATTTACACTTAAATAATTCATCGACTGCGAAAAGATTTACTATTGAAAATCAAATTTGGGCATTCTTTTCTCTGCATGAAACTCAATATTAGATTTCGAGAAAGGAGACACTTGCAAAGCAGGTCCTGTGGCGCAGTGGGTCAGGTCCCTGCCTCGGAGCCAGAAACTCCACGTTTCGGTCCCAATCCAGGAGGCGATGACCAAGATAGCTGGGTTCATAATGTGGCCAATCAGGTCAATTATCAACTGGTGAATCCTTCCAATATGCCTGATGGTCGGTGAAAAGAGTGGGAGAGTCTCCTGGTTAGTCACACTGCAGAAGGCAATGACAAACATTGCTGTACCTTTCCAAGCTTAATCATGGACCAAGTCAATGGTTACCACTTCCCTCTTCGGACATGGTACCTAGAGACAGAGAAAGAATCCAATTGCCCTTCTCTACCTGGGTAAACATTAATGACAAGGAGAAAATGCATCACACAGTAACTTTAATCAGGGACTCACTGCCTCAAAGTGTGAATTAAAGTGAGTTTCAAAAGCAACTTCCGAGGGGGAGTTTCCATATGCTTTGAAAAGGCAACATTTGCAGGGCCGTGGGGAAACAGCCGGAGAGCCGGATTACAGAGAGTTCCATCAAAGAGCCAACATTGTCCAATAAAAGGGCCAGGTGGTCTCCTGCGCTGTATGATTCTATGACTTTAAAACTCAATTTAAAAATAATTACAAATAATGGTCACAAGATTGTTCTTCAGGGAATTAGAACTTTATATTTGGAGCGCTGCAGAGTCCCCAGAATTTGAGATTATGAATAGAGCTTGCATCAACTAGGCTTGAATATTCTCTGCAATATAGAACATTAAAGAATGATTTGATAGGGAGCTTTGGGATTTTAAAGAGTAAATAGAAAGAAACATTTTCTGCTGCTTGGGGACATAGCTTTAAAATCAGGCTCAGGCTATTCAGGAAGGACGTTCAGTGGTAGAGGGTGGCACTCTCGCTCATAAAATGCGCACACTCTAGCTCAATTAATCATTTTAAATTTGAGATGAATAGATTTGTGCTGGGCAAGGGGAAAAACAGGACATGGAGCCAGATGGGTGAATGGTGTTATAGAACCATAGAAAAGTTACGATGCAGAACGAGGCCATTCAGCCCATCATGTATGTGCCAGCCAAAATAAAAGAGAAAGAAAAATAGCCATTCATTTCAATCCTACTTTCCAGCATCAGGTCCAGAGTCTTGCAGGTTCCAGCACTTCAGATGCAGATCCTGGTACCTTTTAAACGGGTTTTGCCTTTCAGCCTCAACCACCAACTCGGGCAGTGAATCCCAAACACCCACCGACCCTCTGGGTTAATAGGTTTTCCTTCATGTCCCCGGTATCCCCGTTAACCAATCACCTTAAATCTTTGCCCCCCCCCCCCCCCCCGGTAATTGACTCGTCAGCGAGAGGGAAACAAATCTTTCCTGTCTACTCTCTCCAGGCCCACATAATTTTGTTCACCTCAATTAGGTCACTCCTTAGCCTTCACTGTTCTAAGGAAGACAACCCTAGCCTATCTACTCGCTCCTCATAACTGCAATGTTCAAGTCCTGGCAACATTCTTGTAAATCTCCTCTGCACTTTCTCCAGAGCAATTCTGTCCTTGCTGTAATGTGGTGACCAGAACTGTTCACAAAACCCCAGCTGTTGCCTGACCAGCATTTTATACAGTTCCAGCATTCCATCCCTGCTGTAGTGTTCAGTACCTCGCCCAATAAAGGGAAGCATTTCTTATGCTTTCTTTAGCACCTTGTCCGCCTGTCCTTCCTGTGGTGTATGATTCTATGAGGTTGCTCCCTTTTTCAACCCTTCGGACTATTCTCCCATTTATTGAATATTCCCTTGCTCTATTTGCAGTCCCCAAATGCATTACCTCAATTTCCTGGATTAAATTCCATTTGCCACTTCTCCGCCCACTCATCCAAACCATTGGTATCGTTCTGGAGACAACAGCGATCCTTATCACTATCAATTACTGTGCCAATACTTTGTCAACTGCAAATTTACTGATCATGCCTCCCACATTTAAGTCCAAATCATTAAGATATACAAAAAAGCCAGGGCCCCAACACTGAGCCCTATGGAACACCGCTGGAACTCATTTTCTATTCACAGAAACATCCACCGACCATTACCCTTTGTTTCCTGTTGCTAATCCAGCACACCTCCTTCCCGTGTATCCTATGAGCTTCCACCATACTGACCAACATCCACTGCACCACCCTCATCAATTCTCCAAGATATTTCCCTCCAATAATTTGCCCACCATCGAAGTCATACTGCCCGGGCTATAGTTTTCTAGACTTATGATACAGGTAGCCAGGATGTCACTGGGGGAGGCACATGCTACTTCTGTTCCTATATTTCTATTAGAAATAATAGAATTTATAACCTCCCACACAATAGCTTGCTTGTGATTTCCATGCCCAAGGGGCTGGTTTAGCACAGGGCTAAATCACTGGCTTTTAAAGCAGGCACGGCAGCACGGTAGCACACATGGCTAGCACTGTGGCTTCACAGTGCCAGGGTCCCAGGTTCGATTCCCCGCTGGGTCACTGTCTGTGCGGAGTCTGCACGTTCTCCCCGTGTGTCCACGTGGGTTTCCTCCGGGTGCTCCAGTTTCCTCCCACAGTCCAAAGACATGCAGGTTAGGTGGATTGGCCGTGATAAATAGCCCTTAGTGTCAAAAAAAGGTTAGGAAGGGTTATTGGGTTATGGGGATAGGGTGGAAGTGAGGGCTTAAGTGGGTCGATGGGCCGAATGGCCTCCTTCAGCACTGTATGTTCTATGTACAGGCTTGACCAAGGCAGGCCAGCAGCACGGTTCAATTCCCGTACCAGCCTCCCCGAACAGGTGCCGGAATGTGGCGACTAGGGGCTTTTCACAGTAACTTCATTTGAAGCCTATTTGTGACAATAAACGATTTTCATTGCATTTCAAACCAGGAGTATCCATGTTTGACCATCGTGCTGAGCGGACTAACTGCCCTCATGATAGCAAAGAGGATTGGCCTCACCACCCACAGCGAGTCTGGAACTCACTGCCTGAAAGGGTGACAGAAATCCTCATAACATTTAAGAAGTATTTAGGTATACATTTGCGATGCCAAGGCAGGCAAGGATATGGGCAAGTGCTGGAAAATGGGATTAAAATATTCTGGTGGTGGTTTTGGACTGGCACAGACGGATGGGCCGAACGGCCTTTTCCATGCTGTAGACCAATCATTATCAAACTCATCGTGACCCGTGGGTGGGTCTCGGAGACGTTGGTAAAAGTGGGTCTCGGAGGGGTCGGTAAAAGTGGGTCCCGGAGACGTTGGTAAAAGTGGGTCCCGGAGGGGTTGGTAAAAGTGGGTCCCGGAGGGGTTGGTAAAAGTGGGTCCCTGGAAAAACAGTTTGAAAAACACTACTGCAGACCTCTGTGACTCTCTGAAGAGAAATAGCTCAGACTGGCTTCCTGATGCCATCTTTGAAATGCCTCTGCTTGCGTGTGTTAGACACCTTTGATGGGACCAGGGTAAGAATTCAGATTTGCTGCTGCTCTTAATTTCGATGAGTTCGTTAGATTTTCACAGGCCTGAAAGGATGTTAAAGGGGGTCAAGTTTCAAGGTTGGTGTTGTTTAAGGAGGGAACAGTTTGTTAAGCCAGAAGTGGAGCATCGACAATACTACCTGTAAAGCGAGTGACGTGAGGCTCTGACAGACAGCACACACCCTTCGTAAATGTCAATTTAATTCACTGCGTTTCCGAGTTCGAACTTTGGGAGAATTTTACAGCCAGGTCCCTTGTATTATGACGGGAAAACAAACTTGTTGTTCAATGCTCTTATTGGTTTGAATATTACTCTATATTTAAAGAAAAACAGGGAGGAAATGGAGATCCAGAAAGGAATTCGTGACGAGAAGGAAACGAAAATCTCAGCCAGAACGAAACAAATTGATTTAAAACTTTGATCAAAGAGATGGAAAAACTGCAACTCACCCACCAGCTCCTTCCTGACTGAGGCAGCGAAGCCAGCACTTGGAAAGGGGCAGGCGGATCCCCTGAAGGAGGAAGCAGGAAGAGATCGACCGAGAAACAGATCCTGGGATTGGTTGGGGTGGATCCCCGGCCACTCATGCGTTCGGAATGTGTGTGTGAGAGCCCAGGAAGCTCCAATCCTCAGTCAAACAGGGCGAGGGGTGTCCATTTAAACCCCCAGTGTGAATTACAGAAACCATTCTCACCCTGTACCAGCTCTGGGTGAGTGAGCCACATTCCCTCAGGGGTAAAAAACAAGCATTTTACGCTGCAATTGGGTGTGTTTTACCTGGCAGTTGCAAACTAGGAGAGCCAACTCACTTTGGAGGTACACAAAGAACAAAAGAACAAAGAAATGTACAGCACAGGAACAGGCCCTTCGGCCCTCCAAGCCCGTGCCGACCATGCTGCCCGACTAAACTACAATCTTCTACACTTCCTGGGTCCGTATCCCTCTATTCCCATCCTATTCATAGTACGAAGTCTTACAACACCAGGTTAAAGTCCAACAGGTTTGTTTCGATGTCACTGCCTTTCTGTCACCGCACAGGACCTTCAACCGACGTTATACACCAGATACATTGATGACATTTTTTTCCTTTGGACCCACGGCGAAGAATCACTGAAACGACTACACAATGACATTAATAAGTTCCATCCCACCATCACTCACCATGGACTACTCTCCAAAATCAGTTGCATTCTTGGACACACTCGTCTCCATCAAGGATGGTCACCTCAGCACTTCGCTTTACCGCAAACCCACGGACAACCTCATGATGCTCCACTTCTCCAGCTTCCACCCTAAACACATTAAAGAAGCCATCCCCTATGGACAAGCGCTCCGTATACACAGGATCTGCTCAGACGAGGAGGAGCGTAACAGATATCTACAGACGTTGAAAGATGCCCTCGTACGAACGGGATATGGCACTCGACTCATCGATCGACAGTTCCAACGCGCCACAGCGAAAAACCGGACCGACCTCCTCAGAAGACAAACACGGGACACAGCCGTCAGAGTACCCTTCGTCGTCCAGTACTTCCCCGGAGCGGAGAAACTGCGTCATCTTCTTCACAGCCTTCAACACGTCATTGATGACGATGAACATCTTGCCAAGGTCATCCCCACACCCCCACTACTTGTCTTCAAACAACCGCGCAACCTCAAACGAACCATTGTTTGCAGCAAACTACCCAGTCTTCAGAACAGTGACCACGACACCACACAACCCTGCCATGGCAATCTCTGCAAGATGTGCCCGATCATTGACATGGATACCACTATTACACGTGAGAACACCACCCACCAGGTACGCGGTACGTACTCGTGCGACTCGGCCAACGTTGTCTACCTCATACGCTGCAGGAAAGGATGTCCCGAAGCGTGGTACATTGGCGAGACCATGCAGACGCTGCGACAACGAATGAATGGACATCGCGCAACAATCACCAGGCAGGAATGTTCCCTTCCAGTCGGGGAACACTTCAGCAGTCAAGGGCATTCAGCCTCTGATCTCCGGGTAAGCGTTCTCCAAGGCGGCCTTCAGGACGCGCGACAACGCAGAATCGCCGAGCAGAAACTTATAGCCAAGTTCCGCACACATGAGTGCGGCCTCAACCGGGACCTGGGATTCATGTCACATTACATTCATCCCCCACCATCTGGCCTGCGAAATCCTACCAACTGTCCTGGCTTGATGTAATTCACACCTCTTTAACCTGGGGTTACCCCATCTCTGGATCTGTAAAGATTTAATCACCTGCTAATGGTCGCATTCCAAGCATTGTTTGGCATCTTTGAATTTGTCTATATATGTGTTTCTGGGACATACCTCTTCATTCACCTGAGGAAGGAGCAGCGCTCTGAAAGCTAGAGACATCGAAACAAACCTGTTGGACTTTAACCTGGTGTCGTAAGACTTCGTACTGTGCTCACCCCAGTCCAACGCCGGCATCTCCACATCATCCTATTCATGTATTTGTCAAGATGCCCCTTAAATGTCACTATCGTCCCTTTTTCCACCACCTCCTCCGGCAGCGAGTTCCAGGCACCCACTACCCTCTGCGTAAAAAACTTGCCTCGTACATCTACTCTAAACTTTGCCCCTCTCACCTTAAACCTATGCCCCCTAGTAATTGGCCCCTCTATCCTGGGGAAAAGCCTCTGACTATCCACTCTGTCTATGCCCCTCATAATTTTGTAGACCTCTATCAGGTCGCCCCTCAACCTCCGTCGTTCCAGTGAGAACAAACCGAGTTTATTCAACCGCTCCTCATAGCTAATGCCCTCCATACCAGGCAACATTCTGGTAAATCTCTTCTGCACCCTCTCTAAAGCCTCCACATCCTTCTGGTCGTGTGGTGACAAGAATTGAACACTATACTCCAAGTGTGGCCTAACTAAGGTTCTATACAGCTGCAACATGACTTGCCAATTCTTATACTCAATGCCCCGGCCAATGAAGGCAAGCATGACGTATGCCTTCTTGACTACCTTCTCCACCTGTGTTGCCCCTTTCAGTGACCTGTGGACCTGTACAGCTAGATCTCTCTGACGGTCAATACTCTTGAGGGTTCTACCATTCACTGTATATTCCCTACCTGCATTAGACCCTCCAAAATGCATTACCTCACATTTGTCCGGATTAAACTCCATCTGAGTTTACCTGTACACCTGGAGCTTTGATCATGTCTGCCCCCACAATTCCCACGGTGTGTTTTTTAAACTAAAAAGTGTAAGAAAATGAAAAATAAGCATTTAAATGCTTGTGATATTTGCTGCTGTTTCTTTTACTCTTTCCCAGGACGTGAGCGTTTTTGACAAAGCCAGCATCTGTTCTCCAAATTGCATGGGGAAAGGGAACAGGAGGAGGCTATTCGGCCCCTGGAGCTGAGCATCATTCAATAAGATCAGGGCTGACCTGATACTTAACTCCACTTTCCTGTGCAAACCCCCATAACCCTGGGATAGCAAAAATCCAATTTGAATATATTCAATGAATCAACTTCCGCAGTCTACAGGGGGAATTACAAGGGTTAATGACCCTCTGGGAGAATAAATTGCTCCTCATCTTCATCTTAAATGGGAGAGCCTTTATTCTGAAACTTTATCGCTCGTTCTGGATTCCTGCATGGGGGGAAACATTCTCTCAGTATCCACCTTGTTGAGCACCCTCAGAATCCCATGTCTCAATAAGGTCACTTCTCATTACTACAAACTCCAATGAGCACAGGACCAACCTGCTCATTTTCCCTCCTAAGTCAACGCCTTCCCCCAAATGAATCATTAAGTGAACCTTCTCTGAGCTTCCTCTGATATAAATTGTTGCTCTTTTTAGCCTTGGTTTTATTAGCTCTGATTATGTCACCTTTGCTCATGAGTCACCAGGTATCTTTTGGATACCGCCACATGGTTCAAGCTCGAGTTATGATTAATAAGTCAGCACACCGCTTAGTAAGATTGAAATCAACGTTCATTTATTATGTACAGCAATCAATACTTGCACAATAATCCTACTATCTATATCGAAACCTACCACTACTGGCCAATACTTAACTTTTGGGGATGGCCCACCAGGTCAGGGAAACGAATGGTTTATCGAATTGGGTCTGGCCTGCGGGATTCAAAAGGCTGATCCGGGTCGATGGCTAGGAGTCTCTATCGGGTAGCAATCGCTGGAGTCAAACTTACAGTTTCTGGTCGATGTTCTTGCGAAGGTTGCGAGCAGGAGAAGAAGGGAGAGAGAGCGAGATCTGAACTTGGCCCCTCAATTTATAGGGCCCAGGGGCTTCCCGCCTCTCGGGGCGGCCCTTGACCCTGAGTCCCAAGTGATTGGACTTGTTCCCAATCACTGGGTTCGATATGCTCCAATGATGGGGCGATTCCTCGATCAGGGGGTGATCGTTCACCTGTCTTTGTTTCGGCCACTGCAGGCGCCGAGAGGTCTGGCCCGGCATTCAATTGCTAATATGTTGCAATTGTTCCCGGGGATAGCCGATTAAACTGACTGCAAATGTCTGTGTTGGTGTGCTGCTAATAGTCGCAGGTATCGATCTGGGCCGACTTCCCCAGAGCCGAATACGCTATTCTGTCTGCAGTTGTCCGTTTGTGTCCTGTTGGCTGCTTTTCCCATCAGCCTTTCCGGTTAGCCATTTTATATCGGGTTTTGGCCAAATTAATCGGGAATCAGCCATTTTAGGTGGCTACAAAATGTCCCTCCGTAAATCAGCAAACAAACTGTGTGCAGTATTCTCAGCACAGTATCCCCAGTACTTTTTACAGCAAAAGCAAAAACCTCTCTACTTTTATACTCCATTCCTCTGAAATGAAGGCAAGCATTTGCTTTCCTAATTATTGCTAATCTTTTCTGATTTAGGTAGAGGAACACCCCAAACTCTCTGAATCCCAGCATTCTGCAGTCTCTCTCAATTTAAATGCTATTCTGTATTTCTATTCTCCCTGCCAACACGGACAAACTCCCAATTTCCCACATTATACTCCATCTCTCAAATTTCTCTCCACTCACTTAACCTATCTTTTCCCGTTTGCAGACTCTGTATCCTCCTCACAGCCTGTTTTGCTCCCTGTCTTTGTCTCAGCAAATTTGACTACACGACACTCGATCCCTTGATCCAAGTTATTAATATAGGGCCCCAGCACTGATCCCAGTGGCACACCGCTAGTTACAATTTGCCCACCTAAATGCTCCCATTATCCCAACTCTCTGTTTTCTCTAAGTGAGGCAAGCCACTCTCCAGTAACCTTTCATGTGGCACTTTATTGAATGCATTTCAAAAATCCAAATACACTACATCTACTCGTGCCCATTTATCCATCTTGCTTGTTAAACCATCAAACAACTCAAATAGAATTTTCAAACATAATTTCCCTTTCATAAAACTATGCTGACTCTGCTTAATTTATATAATGATTTTCTAAAGTCCTGCTAATAAATACTTAATAATGCATTCCAGCATTTTTCCAAAGGTAGATGTAAGGCGATCTGGCCATTAATTTCTTGCTTTCTTTCTCCCTCCTTTCTGGAATGGAGGAGGTGTTACATTTGAGGTTTTCCAATCCGCTGGTACTTTTCCAGAATCCAGCTGGAAAGTGATGGTGAGTTGCCTTCTTAAACCGCTGCAGTACATGTGGTGTTGGTACATCCACAATGCTGTTTGTGTTACGATCCCAGACCAGTGTTACGACCTCAACTCAGATCCCAACAGTGGCTAGGATACTGGGCCAAAACCCCAATATTTTAGTTTATTTTAAGACTGTGCGGAAAGAATGATTCTCTCCAGGCGGGAATTAGGGATTTTGTATTTCTAAAACAAAACTTTATTATGAATATAATATTAAACTTTTAACTTCACATCTGAAAAGAACAGCTTACCCCTTAACACAGCGATACAATTTCCCATTAAACAACAAAAGAAACATACAGCTCTTAATCTCCATGCCCTGCGCTTAAAATTCACAGAACATAGAGTATTACTTGAAGAGAAATGGAAATGGGATCAGATTTACAGAGTAGTGGGGGAGGAGCAGTGGGGCTGGATCGGAGGCCAGGGATAGGTGGAGATAGACAAAGATGTAAAGGACAGAAGATAAAAGGAACGTAAATGGGGGTGTTTAAGGCTAAGAATAATATTGATTGTGGCATGTAAAGAGATTTGAATGTGTGAATGGCAGAACATAGGTGAGCAGTGTGTAAAGGGGAACTAGGAACAGTTGGCCCAAATACAGTGGGGGGAGGAGAAGGGAACGATGGTGAGGGGAAAACAGATCAATGGAAAAAATGAAAATAAAAATAAATGGATGGAAATAAAAATTGGGTGAAGGTGGAGGAGAGAGTTCACAGTCTGAAGTTGTTGAACTCAATGTTAAGTCTGGAAGACTGTAATCTGCCTAATTGGAGGATGAGGTGCTGTTCCTCCAGTTTGCGCCGGGCTTCACTGGAACATTGCAGCAGGCCAAGGACGGACATGTGGACAAGAGAACAGGACGGTGAGTTGTAATGGCAGCGACAAGGTCTGGGTCCTGCTTGTGGACGGACCAGAGGTGTTCTGCAAAGCAGTCACCCAGTCTGCATTTAGTCTCTCCAATTTAGAGTAGATCGCACTGAAAGCAGCGAACGCAATAGACCAGATTGAAGGATGTGCACGTGAAGCTCTGCCTCACTTGGAAAGAGTGTTTCGGGCCTGAGATGGTGAGCAAGGAGGAGGTAATGGGGCAGGTGTTACACCTTCTGCGATTGCATGGGAAGGTGCTGTGGGAAGAGGGTGAGGTGTAGGGTGTGTTGGGGAGTGGACCAGGATATCCCGTTTGGAACGGTCCCTGCGAAATGCTGATGGGTGAGTGAGGGGAAGATGTGTTTGGTGGTGGAATAATGCTGGAATTGGTGGAACTGCCAGAGGATGATTCTTTGAATGCAGGGGTTGTTAGGGGTGAAAACTGAGGACAGGGAGACTCTCTCCTGGTTCTGGGAGGGAGGGGAGGGGGTGAGGACAGAGGTGCAGGAGATGGGTCGGACTCGGTTAAGAGTCCTGTCGGCCAGAGTGGGTGGAGCAACGATTAAGGAACAATGAAGACATGTCATCAGCACTGTTTTGGAAAGTGGCATCATCGGAACACATACAACGGAGGAGAAGGAACTGGGAGAATGGGATGGAGTCCTTCCAGGATGTGGGGTGTGAAGAGTTGTAGTCAAGGTAGCTGTGGGAGACAGTGGGTTTGTAATGGATACTAGTGGACAGTCAGTATGAACTCAGTTTAAACAGATGGCTTCATTTTTACAAAGCCTTTTAACTGTAAACATTCTCATAATTAAATGCAACTTACACTCTGTACGATATTTTTATAGATAATTTTGCATTCAAATATGCAAACGTAAACATGAGTATAGTCCATTTCAGTCTTCTCATACTTTAAAGTTGTGATAAAGCATTTGCAATCACAATTTTCTTCGTGCCATATGTAGAATTTTTTATTTAAACAGTTGTAACAATGAACTCCATCTGAACAGTCTTGCATTTTGATTTTTAAGCTTATCCAAAATCTTTAATGGATTATGGTATGTATCTACAATTGTCTCCGATGAATTGTTACCAACATAAATGTCAAAATGCTGTAATGCCAAAACCAAACTCAATGGGCGTGATCTTCCCACAAGAGAACAAAGTGCCCTAGCGAGTGCGTTTAGCCGCGTGTTTCCCCAGCACACGCAGTGCCGAGAAACACATGGCTATTCAACGGCACTTGCGTTGAATAAGGTACCTCAATCTGCATATTAGAGCAAGGCCTTACTCTAATGTCTAGACTCCCAAGCTACATGAGGTTTTGGGATTTGCGCGGCCGCTGTTGCACATAGCCCCGTTTTCTACAACGGAAAGCTCTGTTCACTGGAACTCCCCGTTGCAGCAAGAGATCGAGATGCCAGTTTTCCGATGCCGAGGCCCCCCAAAACACCCTAACCGGTTCCCAGCCCGAGCGCAACATGGGACGGTCCCCCACATCCCCCAACACCCACGGTGGGCAGCCCCGGCCCAATCGCATGCGCACAAAAAATGCCAGCTTCACACCTTGGCAGTGCCAACATGGCACCCTGGCAGTGCCCCTGACAGCTGGCTGTGTCAGAGGGCACTTTGGCAGTGTCAGGCTGGCACCCAGGTGGCACTGCCAAGGTGCCAGGCCGGCATTGCCAGGGTACTCAGGTGGCACCAGCAGTGCCAGGGCACCACTCTGCCCAAAGGACATGCTGCTGTGGGCCTCCGATCCCCTTGGAGACCCCTACATTGCCGCTCCATCTGGTCCCCGTTTGTCGGGATCAGTACCAAATGGCGCTCGCCCGAGATCCCCAAGACGAAGGGATTGAATCCCAAAACCTCATGCAGCTTGGGAATCTAGATATTAGAGTAAGGCCTTGTTCTAATATGCAGATTTGCCAAAAACTGACCCCGCCCATTGTGGGCGGGATTCCCCTTGCAACGTCTCGCGAGATTGCGTAGAATCTCGCCAGGCGTTGCGAGCTGGGTGGATCCTGGGAGCGGGGGCTGCCCGCTTTCACCCGCCAACCAGTGCCGTGGCGAGCTGCTTTTCCGGCGCAGCGTGGCTAGAAGATCGTTTTCAATGTCTCCTTCTCGATGGTCGAATAACCTTTTGATGAATATTTAGTTTCTGAGGCCTTTTGATTCACTCGTCGTCTTCCTGCATCAGTACAACACCAACCCCCACATCACTCACATCAATTGCCACCTTAAATGGCTTGGCATAATTAGGTGTCATCATCTGGTGCAGTGGTTCACACAGTCTTCAGATTATCGAATGCTTCTTGACATTCCGATGCCCACTGAAATTTCTTGTGCTTTTTCAAAAGTAACCACGCTGCTGAAATTTGGCACAAATGTCCGGTAGGAACCAGAAATCTCAGAAGTTCTCTCCTCGTTGGTGGTATTGGAAACTCTCCAAAAGCTTTTGTTTTCACATTCCATGGGGCCATCTCACCACGTCCAATTATATGGCCTAAGAATGTGACTTGAGCTATTGCAAATTCATATTTAGTAAAATTCACTACTAATCCAGCTTCCTGGAGTCAATCAAATAATTTTTTAAACTGTACCAAACACTCCTTCCACGTTTGACTGAACACTATCAAACCGTCAGTGTACACGGCACAATTGTTTAGTCCAGAAATGACCTTGTTGGTTAATTTTTGAAATGTTGCTGCCGCATTCTTCATTCCAAATGGCATGACTTTAAATTGATATGGACCATTTGGCGCCACAAAAGCCGAAACTTCCTTCGCCCTGTCTGATCAAGGTACTTGCCAATATGCTTTATGTAAGTCAAGTTTGGTAATAAAATTTTCTTGTCAACCTTTTCACCACGGTCTTGCAAACAAGGAATAGGATACAAATCTGATTCTGTAACTGCATTGACCTTTCCATGGTCCGCACACTATTTTTGTGTTCCATCCGGTTTTGGTACCATCACAATTGATGAGCTCCAATCACTGCAGCTCTCTGTTGTACCAATGCTATTCTTAGTGGATTGAGTCTGTATGGATGTTGATTAATTGAAACAGTATTTCCTACATCTACATCATGGTAGGAAGAATGGAGGCATAGATTAGTTTCTAAATGGGAAAAGGCTTAGGAAATCAGAAGCGCAAAGACGTGAGCAGTTTTGGGCCCCGTATCTAAGTAATGATGTGCTGGCCTTGGAAAGGGTCCAGAGGAGGTTCACAAGAATGATCCCTGGAATGAAGGGCTTGCCATATGAGGAATCGTTGAGGACTCTGGGTCTGTACTCATTGGAGTTTAGAAGGATGAGTGGGGATCTTATTAAAACTTACAGGATATTGAGAGGCCTAGATAGAAAGAAAGAAAAAATTGCTTATTATCACAAGTAGGCTTCAAATGAGGTTACTGTGAAAAGCCCCTTTTCGAGTGGATGTGGCGAGGATGTTTCCATTAGTAGGAAACTCCGAGGTCACAGCCTCAGACTGAAGGGCCGATCTGTTAAAATTGAGATGAGGAGGAATTTCTTCAGCCAAAGGATGGTGAATCTGTGGAACTCTTTGCCGCAGGAGGCTGTGGAGGCCAAATCACTGAGTGTCTTTAAGATAGAGATAGATAGGTTCTTGATTAATAAGGGGATCAGGGGTTATGGGGAGAAGGCAGGAAAATGGGAATGAGAAACATGTCAGCGATGATTGAATGGCAGAGCAGACTCAATGGGCCGAATGGCCTAATTCTGCTCCCATGTCTTATGGTCTTATCATGCATGATTATTTTCGTACTTCCCAATTTATTCCCACATATAGCTGTATGTGACTGTAATAACACTTTCAGGTCATTTTGATTTTTCTCCATAAGGTAACTCAATAATTTATCCCAATTTCTTAATACTTCCTCATTATCCAATTTAATTTGAGGAATGTCAAATTCAGAATCATCTGGATTTATCTCTTCTCCCTGAGTACAATGGCTAATACCTCCTCCTTCCTTCCTTTTCTGTCAAAATACCTTTTGAACATATTAACATGATACACTGAAAGTTTTTGTTCTATCTGGCATTCTTATCAAATAATTCACGTCACTCAATTTCTTTTTAATTTGATAAGGCCCACAAATCATGCTTTTAATGGTTCACCTCCCACTGGCAACAATACTGGCACTTTCTCCCCACTAATAAAACTATGAATTTTGATTTCTTATCCACCTCTCTTTTCCATCACATGTTGTGACAATTTTAGATATTTCCTAGCCAATTTACCAGCCCTAGTTAATCTCTCCTTAAAGTTTGACACACAGTCCAACAACATAATCTCCGAACACTGACTAACCAATTTCTCTTTGATCAATTTAAGTGGTCCTCTCATCTCATGATCAAAAATCAATTTGAATGGGCTGAATTCAGTTGATTCATTCGGTGCATCTTTAATTGCAAATAGTATAAATAGGATTCCTTTATCCCAAACCTCTGGATAATCCTGACTATGGGCCGTCAACATGGTCTTTAAAGTTTGATGCTATCTTTCTAATGCCCCATGTGATTCAGAGTGATATGCAGTTCAGTTAAATTGCTTTAGTCTTAAACTATCCATAACTTCCTTGAATAACTCCGACATAAAATTGGATCCTTGATCTGACTGAATTTCTTTTGGTAGGCAGTGAATGGTAGAACGTTCACGAGTATTGACATTCAGAGCGATCTAGGTGTACAGGTCCACAGGTCACTGAAAAGGGCAACACAGGTGGAGAAGGTAGTCAAGAAGCCATACGGCATGCTTGCCTTCATTGGCCGGGGCATTGAGTATAAGAATTGGCAAGTCATATTGCAGCTGCATCGAACCTTAGTTAGGCCACACTTGGAGTATAGTTTTCAATTCTGGTCGCCACACTACTAGAAGGATGTGGAGGCTTTAGAGAGGGTGCAGAAGAGATTTACCAGGATGTTGCCTGGTATGGAGGGCATTAGCTATGAGGAGAGGTTGAATAAACTCGGTTTGTTCTCACTGGAACGACGGAGGTTGAGGGGCAACCTGATAGAGGTCTTCAAAATTATGAGGGGCATAGACAGGGTGAATAGTCAGAGACATTTTCCCAGGGTAGAGGGGTCAATTACTAGGGAGCATAGGTTTAAGGTGCGAGAGGCAAGGTTTAGAGGAGATGTACGAGGCAAGTTTCTTACACAGAGGGTAGTGGGTGCCTGGAACTCGCTGCAAGAAGAGATATGGAAACAGGGATGCTAGCATCTTGACAAATACATGAATAGGATGGGAATAGAGGGATACGGATCCCAGAAGTGTAGAAGCTTTTAGTTTAGAAGGGCAGCATGGTCGGCGCAGGCTTGGAGGGCCGAAGGGCCTGTTCTTGTGCTGTACTTTTCTTTGTTATTTGTTCTAGTCCATATCTAGTCAAAAATGTGGTTAACTCCACTACAACCCTCTTAGATGTAATGTTTCTTAATGAAATGGCCTCTGGAAATCTAGTAGACACATACATTATGGTCAACAGATATTGATTTCCACTTTTTCTTTCAGACAGGGGTCCCACACAATCAATTAGGGCCCTAGTTAAACATTCCTCAAGTGCTGGAATGGGTATTAAAGATGCTGGTTTAATTATCACCTCAGGTTTCCCTACCACGTGACATGTGTGCCCTGTACGGCAAAATTCAACTACATCCTTATGCAGTCCAGGCCAATAAAAATATTTTTGTATTTTTGCTTCAGTTTATTAAAGTCTCCCACTTTAATAAACCCCACTGGCTTATCCAGTTTCACCAGCTCTACCTACCAACTTTGTTTGAACAAACACTACCCTCATGGGGCCAATTCAATTGTTTAGCCACTTGCTCAAATGAGATGAAAAAGACTTCCAGATCTTTCTCATCAAATCTTGGCAATGCTTGAATATATTTAAACATGTCCCTACTAATCTTTTGACTAGGTGGTATTTCTTCTTCTTTTAGAACTTTCTCAGCTTCTGCCTTTAACTCCAACCTTTTAGGTTGAAGTTCTTCTTGCAGATCCAGTTTCCGAAGGTAAAATGCTCTCTTTTTCCTTATCCCTGTCTTCCTCTGCTAGTCATTCCATTTCTACCTCAATCTTCCTTCTTTCCATTTTCTTTTGAGAAGCCCTCACCTTTTCCTTTTCTTCTGCCATTACCAATCTCCCCTTTTCTTTCATTTCCAATTTTAAACAGTTCTATTTTTTTCTGTTTACTTATTTCCTGCATTTCTAATTGTTTCATTTGCAATTGAATTCCAGCTAATTCCAATGATTCAGACTGTGCCTCTAGCAAATTTAAATGTTGAGCTATTGCTTGTATTATCTCTTCCTCACCCCTTTAGATAAGGTTAACAGCAGCTTCTCCACCAAGCCCAAAGGCTTTGTTTTAGTCTGCCATTGTAAACCATTCCGAATAATCACTTCCACACCCTGCAAAACCTTTGCAACTGAGAGTCATCTCCAGTCTTCCCTATTTTCAAAACCAGAAAAAAGCAATCGTTCCACACACACTCATTGCCTTTTAGCTCAATAACCCAAGCCAAACAAGGAATTATTCTTAAAATCCCGGTAAAGAGCTCCAATTTCATAATAATAATAATCACAATAACACTGCAATTAAGTTACTGTGAAAACCCCCTAGTTGCCACACTCCGGAGCCTGTTCGGGTACACTGAGGGAGAATTCAGAATGTCTATTTCACCTAACAGCACATCTTTCGGGACTTGTGGGAGGAACGTGGGCAGCACAGTAGCATTGTGGATAGCACAATTGCTTCACAGCTCCAGGGTCCCAGGTTCGATTCCGGCTTGGGTCACTGTCTGTGCGTGGGTTTCCTCTGGGTGTTCCGGTTTCCTCCCACAGTCCAAAGATGTGCAGGTTAGGTGGATTGGCCATAATAAATTGCCCTTAGTGTCCATAATTGCCCTTAGTGTTGGGTGGAGTTGTTGACCTTGGGTAGGGTGCTCTTTCCAAGAGCCGGTGCAGACTCGATGGGCCGAATGGCCTCCTTCTGCACCGTAAATTCTATGATAATCTATGAAATCGGAGCACCCGGAGGAAACCCACGCAGACACGGAGACTCCGTACAGACAGTGATCCAATACCAGATCCTAACAGTGGCTGGGATACTGGATCAAAACTGCAATATTTTACTTTATTTTGTGAAACTGTGTGGAAGGACTATTTTGCTCAGGAGTGTTTGCAGGAAGAAATTGGGATTTGGTATTTTAAATCAAAATGTTGTTATTAATACAATATCAACCTCTTTAACCTTACACCTGAAAATAACTTCCAATTATCCCTTAATTAATACTAATCAATACGGTAAATAATATCCCTTAATTACTATCTCTATTCCCAATTAAACAACAAGAAATGAAAAACATACAGCTCACAATCCAACCCACATCCCAATGGGACAGATTAATCCTTGCTTTCCAGAACAGATTTGGCTTCTGTTAGAACCCCTGCAGGCTCTGGCTGGAAAATCATGAAAAAGCTTTTCAACTGGTTTGTTTCAGCTTCCACTTGGCCTCAGACAAGTCTGCACTGCTTTAAGTACTATTTTTTATAAACTATCCTACTGTGAGAGACAACTCCCTTACTTGTGGACTTGGCATTAGCCAGATCAGACCTCAAATCAAAAGCTTTCACAAAAATGACTGAATATCTTAGCTCCACCCAGCAACGACATAATTTCCCCAAGCTGTAAACAAATTAACCCCCAGGCTTAAAGCACATAAACTGCCTAGAGATGCCCCCTAGTCAAGAAAAACATTGCATTTGCCCAAGCTGTGAAGCAACAGTGCTAACCACTGTGCTACCTATATAAACTAGCTTAAGCCTGAGCCACCGATAGTGAGGTGATGGAAGCTGGATGAACTAACACCCACTACAACAAATTATCTGCACATTTACCTCAGCACCCTGCTGTGCATAGAATGACTATTATGTTCACCTATAAAATAAGTATCTCCATTTCTAAAGTACTTAATTAGCGTGGAAAAAAATATTTTTGGATGTCCTGTGGATGTGAAAGTTGCTATATCTTACAGGCGCACAGTGGTTAGCATTGTTGCTTCACAGCTCCAGGGCCCCAGGTTTGATTCCCAGCTTGGGTCACTGTCTGAGTGGAGTCTGCACATTCTCCCCATGTCTGTGTGGATTTCCTCCGGGTGCTCCGGTTTCCTCCCACAAATCCCAAAATACATGCTGTTAAGTAGTTTGAACATTCTGAATTCTCCCACTATGTATCCGAACAGGCGCCGGAGTGTGGTGACTAGGGGCTTTTCACATTTACTTCATTGCAGTGTTAATGTAAGCCTACTTGTGACAATAAAGATTATTTTATTATATAAACTATTTTTCTTTTCAGGCACAGTGATTTTTCATGAAATAATTGTCATTCTAAATTCAATGTACTGTAATTATTTTTAATAGACTTCATAATTAACTGCTAAATCCCATAGTTATTATTCAGTGGTTTATACATGACTAATCTTACATTTGAAAACTTATCTGTGACAATTTGAAACAGATGATGAATTTAGCAAATTAAACGCAAGATCCAGAAACTGCTCCTTGCTGAGAACATTTAGCCATGCAGACACTTCTGAACACAATGTGATTTATTTGTGCTTGCATGTGTCAACAACTTTATAGCGTATGTTCTTACTGGTACAATCATTGATTCTTAAACTATAGTCAACTGAAGAAGTGTACACATATAACTTGAGATCTGAGATTCAGTTTTTCCTCCTGAGTTTCACAATCAATTAATTGTTGGTTAGGTTGGTTGGCCCGGAGTAGGAATAATGTTTAGCACTGTCAGGTTTTTTCAAAATCTTTTATCTGCGCTATATAAACTCAGGTAGTTGTTTTCTTTTGCACTCATTGTAGGTTGAGATTTTCTGTACCTTTAAGGAGTTAAAGAAAGAAGGCTGAGTTTGGTGACGCCACACATTTCCCACAAATGTATTTGCACTGCCTATGATTCAAAGGAAGCAACTAAAGAGCTCTGATTATTAAAATACAGTAAATCTGTAGAAAAGCTGAAGCATTTTTGTGAAATTCTGTCTGGATTAAAGTGCCATGTGAGCTTAAGTAGAAACAACCCAAATGGCAGTCGGTAAATCTCCAACAAGGTTACACTTTGCATATTCTTTCAGACTACAAACATCTTACACGTGGGCCTATGCTCTATAATTTTCTGCATTAGAATTTTGCAAAAGCGATTGTAATGTGAAAGATAAAGATTGCCATGGCACCCTGAAATCATAGATTTTACAGTGCAGAGCAGGCCATTCAGCCCATCGAGTCTGCTTCAGCCCTTGAAAAGAGCATCCTACCCAAGCCCGTACCTCCACCCTATCCCCGTAACCCAGTAACACTACCTAACCTTTTGGAAACTAAGGGGCAATTTAACATGGTCAATCCACCTAACCTGCACCACTTTGGACTGTGAGAGGAAACCGGAGCACCCGGAGGAAACCCACGCAGACACAAGGAGAACGTACAACCTCCACACAGACAGTTATCCGAGGCCGGAATTGAACCAGGGTTCCTGGGGTTGTGAGGCAGCAGTGGTAACCACTGTGACCATTACTACTGCCAGATTAGACTATGGTTCACAATGGCTGAATACAGGAACCATGCACACATGAACTTGGGAGAAAATAGGTGAGAACGTGGCATGGCGGAGGGAACGAACCAATGACGGACAGGATACACCAGAGAGAGCATCTGAGCGAGTGACACCACCACTTGTAAACACAAACCGGTACTGGCTCTGGCCGACAGGCATACACCATTGATGCCAGTGGTGGCAGAACTTGCATTACAGTGGTTAGCACTGTTGCTTCACAGCGGCAGGGTCCCGGGTTCAATTCCCACATGGGTCACTGTAAGCGCGGAGTCTGCACGTTCTCCCTGTGTCTGCGTGGGTTTCCTCCGGGGTGCTCCAATTTCCTCCCACAAGTCCGGAAAGACGAGCTTGTTAGGTGAATTGGACATTCTGAATTCTCCCTCTGTGTACCCGAACAGGCGTGGGGCGACTAGGGGATTTTCATCGCAGTGTTAATGTAAGCCTACTTGTGAAACTAATAAAGATTTAGATTTAAAATTTATATATCTTCAGGTTAGGATGCTATAAAGTGCATCACAGCTGGTGGAGTTTTACACTTACTCTTTTATACAGTACTTAACAAAGGGATCACTGTTGTAATGTAGGAAGTGCAGTAGCCAATTTGTGCAAAGCAAGTTCCCCCAAAGATCAGTAAGTTAAATGGCCCCATATCTGTCTTTAGCTGTTTGAGGGAATTAGACTGGCCAGGACAGCAGAGAGAACTAGCCTGCTCTTCTTAGTGCTGTGGGATCTTTAACATCCACCTGTGATGGTACCTCTAACATTGTCGCTGGTTCACAGTACTGCACTGGGAGTGTCAGCCTAGATTAAGTACTCAAGCTTCTGGAGTGGCACATGAAATCTGCAACCATTGAGTCAAGGCTTATCCTGGTAGAGTTGGGAGCTGGGGATGGTCCAAGTGAACTCTTTATGTGCAACCCACAATAAAAAGGTTGGTTTATCTGGTGTTACACTAATTCATTTATTCTATATAAAGTTGGAAGAGTCATGATTTTCAACATATAAAATGAACGCTTAGAGTGTCTACCTTTCATGACAAGGCATTGTAAAAGCTTTGCAACCAATGAATTACTCTGGACATGCACACACTGTTGTACACAGCACATGTTTGAGATCACAGATCACCAAAATTATAGCGCAGAAGAGGCCCTTCGGCCCATCGAGTCTGTACCGACGCATGAAAAACACCTGACCTGCCTACCTAATCCCATTTGCGAGCACTTCGTCCATAGCCTTGAATGACAAGTCATGCCAAGCGCTCATCCAGGTACGTTTTAAAGGATGTGAGGCAACCTGCGTCTACCACCCTCCCAGGCAGTGCGTTCCAGACTGTCACCACCCTCTGGGTAAAAACATTTTCCCTCATATCCTCCCTTAAGTCTCCTGCCCCTCACAACCTTGTGTCCCTCGTTATTGATCTTTCAACTAAGAGAAACAGCTGCTCCCTATCCACACCCCTTATAACCTTGTACACCTCGATCAGGTCACCCCAGTCTTCTCTGCTCCAACGAAAACAGCCCAAGCCTATCTTTTTATAACTTACATATTCCATTCCAGGCAATGTCCTGGTGAATCTCCTCTGCACCCCCTCCAGTGCAATCACATCCTTCCTATAATGTGGCGACCAGCATTGCAACAGTACTCCAGCTGTGGCCTCACCAAAGTTCTATACAACTCCAACATGACCTCCCTGCTTTTGTAATCTATGCCTTGATTGATAAAGGCAAGTGTCCCATATGCCTTTTTCACCACGCTACTACTAATCTGCACTTCCGCCTTCCGAGATCTATGGAAAAACATGCCGAGGTCCCTTTGTTCCTTGGAACTTCCCAGTGTCAGACCATCCATTGAATATTTCCTTGTCACATTACTCCTTCCAGTGTATCACCTCACACTTTTCAGGGTTAAATTCCATCTACCACTTTTCTGCCCATTTGACCATCCCGTCTATATCTTCCTGTAACCCAAGACTCTCAACCGCACTGTTAATCACCCGGCCAATCTTTGTGTTATCCGCAAACTTACTGATCCTACCTCCCACACAGTCATCTATTTTGTTTACATAAATGACAAACAGAGGACCCAGAACATATCTCTGTAAAGTGGATATAGGGTGAATATTGACCAGGGTACCATTATTTCCAGTTCTTTTAAAAATGGGGAAGGTATATTTTATACCAATGCACCCAGGGGTTTCCCGTCTCGTACCTCCAACAACACAGCATGCCCTCAGTACTGCAATGAAATGTTAGCCTAGATTATGCGCTCAACTCCGAAAATAAGGCTTGGATCTACAACCTTGAAACCTAAAAGGTAAATGTACTATCACTGAACAAAATGTGCATCAATGAAGTTTCTTTGCAGTTAGCAGTGTTAGAACAGGATCAGTAAGTCTCGGAATTATTGGTCTGTATTTTCCTTCCTCACAGTCTATGCTGTAAGGATATTTAGTGGGCTATTTCTCAGCTAGCCCTGGTGATTGTCTAAAACAGGCATTGTCAAACTCGGGGGCGCGACCCGCGGTGGGTCACGGAGCCATCCGTTGCGGCGATCCCGATCACGCAAATCTGTGCGCAACAGCTGGCTGTTAATAACGACGGCTGCAAGCGGCCTTAAAAATGGCCGCGAACATGTAAAACAAATGCAGCCGCACTGCACATGTGTGCCAGATCATCGGCGCGCATGCGCAGTGCGGCCGCTTTTTTTTTTTTAAACGGTTGCAGCTTTTTGTTTTGCAAGTTCGGGGTTTTTTTATTCATTTAATTTTTTTTTCATTTATTTTATTTCTATTTTACAAGTTCGGGGGAGTTTTAATTGATCAAATTTTACAGGAAAAAAATGCAGAACTTTGGACAGATGGAAACTCCATACTTTGACACCGGAAGGCTTCACATTCATCCAACAGGTTCCATTGGTGGAGCGTGTATGAGGGCCAAAGGGACCCCAAACCATTTCCTCTATTTTTGTCAGCAGCAAACAAGGTAAGTGAAAATGGTGGGTCGCAAAGGTCCGCTGGGATGGGTCCTGAAGGTTGGCCGATTGGTAAAAATGGGTCCCCATAAAAAAGGTTTGAAGAACACTGGTAGAAAACAGTCCTTTTACACATGGAAACAAAGGACCACCTCACAAATATTGGATTCCAACTAGCAGAGCAGCTGCTCAGGAATCTTCAGTGGTCACTGTGATCTAAATAATTGTATAGGCTGTGGAGTCATACCAGGAATGTTCTCCCAGCATTACTATACATCCATTCAGCTCATGCTCTACTCCCTTCTGGAACCCGAGAAGCCCTGCTGGCAAGAAGCAGGTTATTACTCTATGTGAAATACAGAAGCTGCTAGTCACCTGAATGTTCTAAAGTGTGATGAATGTAGGAAATTGTTATAAAGTTAAAATTTTAATGTAATAATGTTATTAAAGACTCTGGGTTCAAATACATACAGGCAGAATGTCTTCTAAAGCTACAATTAAGGGACCATATGGGCTGGTTTAGTTCAGTGGGCTAGACAGCTGGTTTGTAATGCAGAACAAGGCCAGCAGCGCGGGCTCAATTCCTGTACCAACTTACCCGAACAGGTGCCGGAATGTGGCGACTAGGGGCTTTTCACAGTAACTTCATACTTGTGACAATAAAAGATATTATAAAGGTGAGGTAATAATTGATTTTAACCATTTACTTGTTTACAGAGAGATGGCTAATGGAACATTGTTTGATTTAGGAGGTCCCCTGAGGTGTAATTAAGCAGGTCATGAAACATCTTAGTGGGAGGAGACTGGAGAATGCCTTATACTTGCAATAGATTATGTAATTAATGGGAGGATTCAGGTCGGTCTGCAGTTTTGCATAGGATTTTAGTCTGAAAAGACAGAAGCGTGGCGGCACAGTGATTAGCACTGCTGCCTATGGCGCTGAGGACCCGGGTTCAATCCCAGCCCCTGGTCTGTGTGGAGTTTGCATGTTCTCCCCGTGGCTGCATGGATTCCATTCTCACAACCCCAAAGGTGTGCAGGTTAGGTAGATTTGCCTTACTAAATTGACCCTCAATTTGAAAAAAATACTTGGGTACTCTAAATTTATAAAAATAAATGAAGACAGGACTTTTAGGTTATTCTTGAATGTGTCTCCCTCCAAAGTTCTGCAGAGACGCAAGGAAACCCGATTATTAACTTTAAAGTGACATTTGAACTGTTTGGGTTGCTTAATTGGAATATATATGGTAGGTGTAGATAGGGAGTTAAAGGATTTTTCTTTTATTTTAGAATTGTTAATTGGAAAATTGTTACTGTGTTGCTGTTGTGATTGATTCTGTGTTTAAAGTTTTAACATAAAAGATATATACTGGTCAGTGTTATCACTTCTGTGGTTCAGTAGTCTTCCCTCAGTCTTACCAATTGTTGGGATTCTTGTACAGGGGTACTAACAAAAGCTTAAGGCCCAACCAGTTATGGGAACATTCCGATATGAGAGGTGATTGGTCCCATTTACTCTTTTAATTCTCTCAACTTTAAAATTTTATAAAGAACAAACTTACAGACACAGGCTTTTAGGCTCAACCACAAACATTTTTATTAGTGAAAAAAACTTTCTAATTTCTAACATCTCTAAACTGCTGTATGACACGCACAACTCAAAACGACTTAATAGCCTCCACGAAAAGCCACAGGCAAAGCCCACATTTCTGCCCAAACCTACCCACCCCCAAGGATTTAGTTATTACCTCATAACTATCTTTAAACCCCAGCTCCAATATCTGTTGGATCTGGCTGAAGTCTACAACTTTCACATGGTTAGTCATTCTGGTGCAACCTGTAGGTCATGGTGATATTCCTGACCCTCCTCGGTGCCTGCATTGCAAGACTCAATTGTCATGGCCTTTTTATTACAAAACTTTAGGAAATATGCACTGATATTTTTAATAAAGACATCCTGTTTGGATAGTCACTTTAAATCTCTGGGTCTGTACTCGTTGGGGAGTTTAGGAGGATGAGGGGTCTTGAAACTTACAGGATACTGCGTGGCCTGGATAGAGTGGACGTGGAGAGGTTGTTTCCACTTGTCGGAAAAACTAGAAGCAGAGGACACAATCTCAGACTAAACGGAAGATCCTTTAAAACAGAGGAGGAATTTCTTCAGCCAGAGGGGGGGGGTGAATCTATGGAACTCTGCTGCAGAAGGCCAAATCACAAAGTGTCTTTAAGACAGGGACAGATAGGTTTTTGATCAATAAGGGAATCAGGGGTTATGGGGAGAAGGCAGGAGAATGGGGATGAGAAAAATATCCGCCATGATTGAATGGCAAAGCAGACTTGATGGGCCGAGTGAAATAATTCTGCTCCTGTCTTATGGTCTTAGCCTTGATCCAGACTAACCATTCATCATGTTTCCACAACCAAAACAATGGACCCCATTCAGATGTGATGTCTCTGGCATTCAAGTTGATATGTATGTGACAAAGTCCATTTCTTCTTCGCTGTTCATGTTTGTATAATGGCTGTTGTCTCAGTCCATCAGCTCTGATGGTCTCCCAGTTTTGTCTTTGAGATGGTAATTTTCCAGGATCTTGGTTTCAGTATCAACATGTTTTGAAGATTAAGGTTTGGCCCATTTGTTTCCAGTGTTTATGTCCATGAGGTTTTGGGGTTTTTATATTTAAAGTCCAGTTGGAGGGGATTCTGTTCCTCTAGTGTCTGATAACAGACCCAAATCAATTTTCAAACACACAAATATCACACCAAATACTGGAAGAAAGCGTTTTATTGTAAAAGCAATGAATTCCAAAGTGAATTACTGATCACAGGGTGCAATGAAAAGATCATAAGCCACAATGGAGGAACGGAGGTGGGATGGCAGCGGTGATGACCAGCATCTCTTGCTTACAAATATGTTGCCAGCACCTACTTAACTAGATACAAAGTAACACTGGCCATTTCACGAAAGGAAAAGGATTGAGGCAAGGGCAATTTCAGAGAGAGAAGCCACTAGCCTAATGTGAAATCTGTAATAACTTTGGAACAGGTGCAGTATTTATTTCCCATTGACAGCACTGAGAGGTCTAGCTTCATAACTGGAAAATTTACACTTCCACAGTCCCATCATCATTAAATCAGTACTGTTAAAGTTTGCCAGCCCAGCCCCCATGATTTTGATGCCTTTCCTATGATTCATAACCTATGCTATCACTGGATGTCTTCAACAATGTATGAATCATCCATTTGTATTAGGGAATGACGACTTTTTGGAAATGTACAAGGTATTAGTGCCCTCTCCCCAATAAAAAAAAAATCCTGATTTCTACCCAGTGCCGAATTTTAAACTTCAGAATGCACCACTTTGTCCCAAGTTAAACAGAATAAAAAAACATATTCTGAGGTACCAGCACACGTGGAATCAGAAAGTATGAACGAGGTGTTGGTGAAATCACTACATGCAAAGTTAAAAATTACTTGATGATTTGCTCTTTGCACTAGCAGATTTTTAAAAAAGTACTATGTAAAATTTCAAGCAAGTATTGGCAGAAAATAAACTGATCCCACCTCCAAAATAAACCTTGTATTTGACCATGGATCAATTGAACCCCCCCAGTTTTGGATAATCGCCAATAAATTTGTGTTGATACTATCTGGGATGAGTGTACGTTTAGACAACACAAGCAGGCCACAATAGTGAATAATTACTCTATAAAGATGGACATGTTTAAAAAGACTGCAATCTGTATACCACATTGTCATTGGGTTTCATTCAGTTAATGGCATAAAGTCAATTCAAAATGATTATCTTATGTTTAACAATTTAATGTTAAGTAGTATGTCATAAATGATCAACTTTCCTTTTTACTTGACAGGCACCTTGATGTTAATACTTGATCATGCGCAACTTAAAGTTATCTGAAAGCAAAGCATGATTTTATTTAAAATTAAAAAAATAACGTTCAGGATTAAGATCAGGTTTTTAAGTTACAGCCCAAAATGAACATGAGAGAAGCAGGTTTGTTGCTGACACAGCAGGTTGTACAGTAGATGGAGAAGGAAATGTAGTGTGACTATAGTCAAGCCCTGCTTATTCAATACACAATCTTCAAGCTCGCTCATGTTTATGTGCCAAAAGCAGGAGACAAACCTGTCAAAAAAAAGACAAACTGATTACTCTGAACTCCAATTTTCTGTTTTAAAGATAGCAACATCAGACCTGAGAAACTGATTTTCTTTGTGTCCTTTCAACTTGATTGCAATGCCACCTACCGAATAATGCTTTCACTCGAGTTTCAAGAGCTCTACATCAAAAATCAAAGTAGCATTAGGTGGAATGACACCAGGGTGGCCAGCAGCTCCATAAGCATAGTCAGGGGTGCAGGTTAGTCTTGCTCTCTGCCCAATACTCATCTAAAATACAAGATTAACACATTTGAGCATAAAGTGACACAGCTTTTTAAAAAAAAACATTTAAACAACAAATCCAGGAAGAATTTCTGAATAATGTGTGGCCCCTACAATATAATAGTGAACAATGGGAATACGACAAAGCAAAATGCCACCACCTGGTCAATTTGGAATTTCTTTCCCAAATATAAGATCTAATTAATCAGACTAGCATTCGAATCAAGTTCAAAAACAAAGAAGCGACACTATTTAAAAGAAAACATAGAACAATGTCAAAAATGAGGCAGCGCGGTGACGCAGTGGTTCGCATTGTTGCCTCATAGCATGGCGCAGAGGACCCGGGTTCGGTCCCAGCCCCGGGTCACGGTCTAATAATAATAATAATCTTGATTGTCAGAAGTAGGCTTACATTAACATTGCAATGAAGTTACTATGAAAAGCCCCTAGTCACCACACTCCAGCACCTGTTTGGGTACACAGAGTGACAATTCAGAATGTCCAATTCACCCAACAGCACGTCTTTCGGGACTTGTTGGATGAAAACAGAGCACCTGGAGGAAACACACGTAGACACAGGGAAAACGTGCAGACTCCACACAATGACCCAAGCCGGGAATTGAACCTGGGACCCTGGCGTTGTGAAGCAACAGTGCTTCAGTGTGGAGTTTGCACATTCTCAACTTCCGAGATGGTTCTGAACGAGCGATTTTGTAATCACTGACTGGCATTACTTATCAGAATTCAATTAGCACGGTAGCACAAGTGGATAGCAGTGGCTTCACAGCGCCAGGGTCCCAGGTTCGATTCCCCGCTGTGCCACTGTCTGTGCGGAGTTTGCACGTTCTCCCCGTGTGTGCGTGGGTTTCCTCCAGGTGCTCCGGTTTCCTCCCACAGTCCAAAGACGTGCAGGTTAGTGGATTGGCCATGATAAATTGCCCTTCGGGTCCAAAAAGGTTAGGAGGGGTTATTGGGTTACGGGGATAGGGTGGAAGTGAGGGATTAAGTCGGTTGGTGCAGACTCGATGGGCTGAATGGCCTCTTTCTGCTCTGTATGTTCTATGTTCTAGATGGATGGCTGATCTGTACTTTAACTCCATTTACCCGTCTTTGTTCCAGATCCCTTTATACCTGATTACAAATATATCACACAATCAAGAACATTTCAAATAACCCAAGATTCACAGCCTTTTGGGGAGAACATTCTAGATATCCACTCCCGTGTGAAAAGCATTTCCTGATTTCACTTCTAAAATGGCGAAGTTCTAATTCTGACATGCCTCAAAATTGAGGTGTGGAGAAACCTGAAGTTGAGTGTAAGTTAGTTCCTTTACATGGTTTCAAAACAGGGTTTGGGATGTATCTTGTATTCAAACATGCCTATATGAATATTAATAAAGTGTACAGCCTAAAACTTTGTTGCTGTAAATATTAAAGAATAACTTTCATGAACCATTTTAGCTTGCAGGAAACTTGTTTTGTATTCAGCGCTTCAGGAATCTAAGAGAATTTCACACAAAAGATGAAGTCTAATTATCAGACCCAGGCTATGCCACCTCTACAAAACAGATCTGAGATTGCATGGGCCATTTTATAGACATTGTCTGTTTAAATAGGAAATGGTGGGGGAAATTAATTGTACATTGTGTTAAGAAAGTCAATATTGTAAATTCAGACTGATAGCCAATCATGTCCCAACTTAAGAGAATTTAATTAAAATATAGAACATACGGTGCAGAAGGAGGCCATTCGGCCCATCGAGTCTGCACAGACCCACTTAAGCCCTCACTTCCATCCTATCCCCATAACTCAATAACCCTCTCCTAACCTTTTTGGTTATTAAGGGCAATTTATCATGGCCAATCCACCTAACCTGCACGTCTTTGGACTGGGAGGAAACCAGAGCACCCGGAGAAAACCCACTCAGACACGGGGAGAACGTGCAGACTCCGCACAGACAGTGACCCAGCAGGGACTCGAACCTGGGACCCTGGCACTGTGAAGCCACAGTGCTATCCACTTGTGCTACCGTGCTGCCCTTGTACAGGGACAAAGTGCAAAAATACACGTTATTGAAAAGTATGTCTTCGGGGACAGTTGAAGCCAAGTGCATTAATACATCAAAAAGGTTCTGGTGCTAAAGGTTAATTAGTTTATCCCTCTTATGTACAATAGTCATGAGAACACCCCCCCAAATGCAGGGTATTTTGAAGACGATGTCAGCACTCTCCATATGCAGGGAAATCAAGAATTCATGCATATCCTAGCCCCCAATGTTGTTCAAGTTCCCAAGATCAAATCCTGGGGACAGATTATGTACCATGCTAACAGTTCCACAGACAAAAAGCAGCTCTCCAGCACCTCATTCAAGTAACCAGACTATAGCTCCAGCAAAGGCATTGGTATCAGAAGGTTATTGTGGGTGGGAGAACGGTAGGCAAACCATTGTACAACCAGATTCTGACCTCATTCAATGCCCACATTGTACTTTGGTTAAACAGGCAACACATAGAACATCAGCATCTTCTCTCAGCTTCTTCAAAAACTGCAAATGCAGTTAGAGTTAAAGGGGTAAGTGGATTGTACTGCTAATCATCTCCTGTATGCTTTAAAATTTCAGTTAGACACAGCATGGAGGCAGACATTTTAAGTGCCCCAATTTGACAATGTAATGGAGCGTTGGGTCATGTTCCAATTTTGCTATTCAAGAATTTATGCCACATAACTGCATAAAGTGCTTCCCAGGAGAGTAAAAGCACCTCAAAAAACAACCTTTCGCATCTTGTGTATTCTATTTGCCTACGCAATAAAGACTTTCAAAAGATAATTAAGAGCTATAGGATGACTAAAATGTGAAAAACTTATATATACAAGTCAAGCCCAATTTGGCTACATTAAGCTTCCTCTATAAACTGGAGAAGTTAGAAACTTAGCTTGGGAGTTCAACAGGAAGAAAGATAACAGCATCAACTTTTTCCCCCACGTCAACTTACATTTATATAGCACCTTTAACGTGATTAAACATACCAAGACACTTCACAGGAGAATTACAAAACAATACATGATATTGAGATACAAGGTCAGGGGACCAAAACTTTGGTCAAAGTTATATGTTTTTTAGTGTCTTAAAGGTGAAAGCGAAGTGGAGAGACAGAGAGGTTCAAGGAGGGAATTATGTCGCTTGAAGCCTAGAAAACGAAAGGCATAGACACCAATGGTGGAGCAATTATGATTGGGAATGCACAAGAGATCAGAATTATGAATGCAGCAACCTCAGTTGGTTGAGAGCTTGAAGTTGACAAAAATAGAGTGGGGCTAAGACCCAAGAAGGGATTTGAAAACAAGGATGAGAATTTTAAAATAAAGATGTTGCTTTGACAGGGAGCTGACATGAGTCAGTAAGCACCTAGGGGAAATGGGGCTTGGCGTGAGTTGAAAAATATCTTTATTAGTGACACAAGTAGGCTCGCATTAATGATGCAATGAAGTTACTGTGAAAATCCCCTAGTTGCCACACTCCGGCGCCAGTTCGGGTACACAGGAGAGAGAATTCGGAATGTACAATTCACCTAACAAGCACGTCTTTCGGGACTTGTGGGAGGAAACAGGAGCACCCGGAGGAAACCCATAATTAACCAGTAACTACTGCTGGAAAAGAGTACATGCGCGTATTCAGTGAAGACCTCAAGAGACCTTGCTGTGGCAATCAGTGTGTATATTCTCACATGAATTGTCATTTGCGCAATCCATGGGAAGGCGGCTAACAACTCTGGGATTATAACCCAGTAAGTCAGCTCTTCAAGGTACGGTGGAGAAAAGACAAAATTCAAGTTTATTTTTACCTGAGCTAATCCTTCTTCCCAGCCCTTGATGACCTGATTTTCACCGATTTTAAACTTAAATGGCTGAGCTCGGTCCCGGGAAGAATCAAACTTCGTTCCATCCTTCAGTGACCCTGTTGGGAATGGTAACCAGCAAAATGTGAGGCCCGTCAGTAAATTGGTCAATCAAAACATCACAGTAATTGAATACAAACTGGTTCAGTTCAGAAGACTGCCCTATTTCACATTTCTCCTTTAGTTCAGCTATAGCTCTAGTTTTGTTGCTGAAGTAGAACGCATCATTGCTATTCACACAATTAGCTGGTGAATGCTGTCACAGATGAGGTCAAAAAGATACAAGTCAAAATTAGACTTTATAATTAAATTTCTAATCTGTCTGACTGAATCCAGAATGAGGTAATAGCAAACTCTGCTCGATTTACACCCTAGAGCACTGAAGTATTGAGCTCACATAAGATTTTGACCAAGTGTATAATTATGTACAAGGAAGCTGCATTTTAGACAAATGACTATGGTTATCTCTGAAGGAGAACTGGTATGGTTCTTCTCAGGATATGATTTCCAATCACCAAGTATCTGGTTATTTGCGAGTAGATCTCAAATGACCATCTCCCATGAATAACATCCAGTAATGTTACGATGAGACTCGATTTATAAAAGCGTCTTTGAAAGCGAACAACGGATTTCCCAAACACTATGCAGGCTGTAACTCAGTACCCACCTGGAGCAAGTTCTTTAATGAAATGGGAAATGCTGCTGGAAATGTGTAAATTGCTGGATGAAGGTCCACTCTATTCCATCGGGAAAATAGTTTAACAGGGTAACTTGCCAGTCAGATTTTGGCAGTTTTCAGAAGCTGATAGATGGACTGATAGTCCTTTCCCTTCTCAGTTAAGGTTAAGACGACAGTACATCTAGGTAATATTGCCACATTGAATATCTGAATTTTTGGGTTTTTACACTTGATTCAAGACATTAAATGTAAACTCTCCGCCCTCCAGTAACAAGGAACATTACTGGTGTGATCTGGCTAAGACAGTTTTAGAAACCAGTTCAGGAAATAACCATATAATCCCAGGTTATTTTCTTCTGCGGGATGGGAAGAGGAGGGGCTGAGAATGGTGGAAAAACAAGGAGGAAATTACCTCATGAAGTATAAAGGGAACAGCTGCCAACAGTGGCCACTATCTTAGCTACGAGAGACAAACCTCCCACCACACCCTGCACGACAATAACTAATCGTCTAAAGTGCAGTAATAGTAGCATAGTTACACAAAAATGGGGACATGAAATGAAAAAAAATTCTATGTAAAATACTTTAAAAAAAAAAAGAAATTTCTACTTTCAATTGTATCTTGGAATTCATCCCTTCTTACTGCTACCTGAACCAATTCATCAGTCTCTGTACTCAGCTAGTACATGAAGTCACTCCTTTTTCTAACCAGCCCTTCCCCACATCCAATCTCAACTGCTAAATCAATGTCACACAAGCAATTCCAGACTGAGTTCTTGTAATGGCCAGTTACCCAGAAGGGGCCTTGATCCATCTAAAACCTGCCATGTTTTCCGTCTCTGGCAACTTTATGTCCTTTGAGGATTGGGGGGAGGGAAGAGGATGCAGGAGCAGAAATAATTAAATCAGGACGGAAAGGAAAGAGCATAAGGATCGTAGGGGAGGAAATGAGAAACCAACCCTTATGCTGCATATTTAGGGATATACGACTGAGCAATTTCTTAATCAACTGCATACACAAGGAACGCACAAATGGTGCCTTCGCAAAATTGTCAAAAATTCTGTTCAAAGAACATTTCAGTTTTACAAAGCAGTTCCAACTTTAGGGGCCAATTTGAAAAAACACTTTAATATGGCAAAACTAACAAGTGGAGAGGACATAATAGGGCGCTGTGTTAATTCAATGTTATTTTAATTATTCAGCTCTTCCATGAGGCTTTTCCCTGCCTGGTTGATGCTCTGTGACTAAGCAGAAAAAATATTTTTATTATGAGCTTCCATCTGACTGAAGAGGCTTCAAGCCAATCTGCATCCAACAATCTATTCTGAAAACTCTGTTCACACTTTGACAGCGGTGACAAACTGCACCACAGCAGCTGAGGCAATCCACAACATTTTACATAGAACCCACAAATTCTAAAAGAAAAAGTCAATTCACCACATCTCCACACATTAACAGATAGATCCCTTAAAATAATTCTAGGATTCAGAGCCATAATTCCACCAAAAACTGATCTTTTCTTCCTTGGGCCATCTGTACCCAGGTTTCGTTGAAATCCATCCATTAGTTTGAGGTATTGTTTACAGGCAAACAGATTAACAAACGGGTGAAACCATTTCCCCAACCCCACTTCAGTGGGAGAGATAACAAATCCGTATGACACTGCTGAAAATAAATTGGAGGATACATTTGCTTCTAACAGAACCATCATATCGTGCACAAGAAAATAAACAGCAAACTACAATAAAAAGAAATTATAATAATCTTGCAACAGAAATATTGTCTAGAACAAAGTTGCAGGGCCCAAAAACATGTTGAAGTTCCATGTTTTAAATGGAAAAAGCAATAGGGAACAACGTTGAAATAAAAAAAACTCCCAACATCTGAAATAAAACAGGTTCCAATTCCCATCACTCCCAATTGCATAGGTAGGTCCTGGGCCGTTCCTAAAGCAAAATAATGCAAACTGCAGGAATCGGAAAATGCTCAGCTTTTTCAAAGAGAGATTGCGAATAAACTGTTTTTTGCTTGTTATTTTTCAAATTAATGCTGAAATCCCCAATTTCTTTCAGGCAATTGCTGCATGCAACTTCTGGTTTTGGGATGCTTGTTTTTTTAGGGCTCTTCCTAACATTTCCTTTGGCTTTTTGTCTGATTATGTAACTTGTGAAGTGCCCAGGTAATTTTTCAACGTTAAATATTTTACACAAATTGTTAGTTATTCACTGTTGAGCATCATTCAGTTTACAACCAATTTGTTGTGGATTCCAAGTTTATTTGAGCCAAACACAAATCACCTCCATACACATTGCAAAAGTGTGAGGTGGTTCAGTTCAAAAGGATTCATGGTGTGTGAACCATTTTCTATGATGTAGTGGAATTAATTAGAAAATAAAGAGACAAACTACATAGCGAGAGCCGAAAACAGTCGATACAGAAGGAAGAGTTAAGTTTCACGGGAACAAAGTACAAAATAAGCAGCTTTTGCCATCCACTCCTTCAGGACACAACAAAGCTAATACTAATCCTGTGGTAGAAAGGAAATCAAGCCCTGGTTTCAGGAAAAAACAATATGGCCCTCTCATAATACCACATGATCAGAGATTGAATCATGTCACTTGGTCTTCTGACTGTAAAATGGCAGTCAAATTTAGAACAGTTTAAGTAACATTTGGTTTTGCAGGATCATAAACTGACCAATTAACTTATTGCAAAACATATCAAACATATTAAATGTCAGTGTTATTTTTCAACGGTAATGTTTAAAACGCATGTGAAATGGCATTTTGATCTGGGGGAACTTTTGTTCAAAGTCTATTCCAACAAAAAGGCAATCTACTAACACTACTCAAAGGAGAAACAAGTAGTAAGCTGCTTTAATCAATAACTGAAACAATGCCAGCATTCAAACAGTTGACACCTCAAGTGCAGGAAACACACCAACATTTAATTTGTGCGTAATCAGGATCCGTAGATATCCTGCCCATCTCCAAGCTGGTCAGTTTCTAGTACTCGCCCCAGTTGACACCAAGGTCAGCTGTCAATTCACAAATCTGCTTGAATGGAACAGTTTTAAGCAAACCCAAGCCTCACAATTGATTAAGTTCTGATGAAAGGTTTCACTTATTGATCTGTCTTTTGCCTTTCACATGCTAACTTACTGCACTCAGATTCTTTTTGTTAGTGAGAATTTACAATTAGTATATAAACTATAGTGGTGGTCGTTCAGTCTAGCGTGTTTGTGCTGGATCTCAAAAGATAGCCACTCGGTCTGGTTTCCTATATCTATTCAAATTTTCCACTTAATTGCCTTCAGAGATATTATGGATTCTAGTAGACCAGGTACAAGTCACAGCACTATACAAAATAATCTCGAACCTTTCCCTTTAATCTCTTGATAATTATATTAAATGTATGCCCTTCGACAAGAACTACAGTACCTTTAACATGATCGTATAATCAGACAACTTACCACCAAAGATGAATGTATTACGATGGGTGACCAAAAACATCTTATGCGAAGAGAGGTGGTAGAACAAAGAGGTTTAGGGAGGGAATCCCAGAACTAGGCAGTTGAAGGCATAGCTACCAAAGATTGGAGATGTACTAGACCAGAGTTGGAAGAATGCCAAGCTAACAGGTTTGTTGGGCCAAACCCTCATCTTGCAGTGATTTTCTCTCATATAACCTGCTACCAATTGCTCCAACCTTCCCCATCCATTGTGAAATAAACTTGTCACATATTTTTTAACTAATCATTGTTTCTCTTCCACGCATATCCTGGGAACCAAGTTGTCGGTTGGCTAGAACATTTCAGCTTTTAGGTTTAAGTTCAACAAAAAAATAATTTCACAAAATATGGTGTTCCCTCAGAACCCAAGTTAGATAGTCTGAAGAATTTTTAAAGCTACAATTGGTGAGAGCAGAATTGGAGTACTGTGCAAATTTCAGTCTCCATATCTAACTTATATTGGAGGCACAGCAAAGGCTCACCAGATTAGATTCTGGACTGAAAGGATTGTCCGATGATGCGGTTGAGTAAATTGGGCCTATATCCTCTGCAAAGTATCAGAGGCTATCTCATTGTAACAAACACGCTGGACAGGGTAGACTTTTGAGAAGTTGATTCTCCAACCCAGGAAAACCAGAAGAGTCTCAGAATAAGGGTCTAATTATTTAGCATTGAGATGAGCAATTTCTTTGAACCGGGCTGTGAATCTTGGTAATTCTCTAATGCAGAGCGTTGTGGATGCCCCAGCGTAGAGTATATTCAAAATTGAAATAAACATTTTGGTCTCTCTGGAAATCATGGGATATGGGAAGCAGATGAGAAAGTAGAGTTGAGTCAGATTGTTTGATATGCATGGTAGTATGGTGTTTGGCACAGTTGCTTCATAGCTCCAGGGTCGATTCCCAGCTTGGGTCACTGTCTGTGTGGAGTCTGCACATTCTCTCAGTGTCAGTGTGGGATTCCTCCGGGTGCTCCCGTTTACTCCCACTGTCTAAAGATGTGCAGGTTAGGTGGGTTGACCATGCTAAATTGCCCTTAGTGTCCAAAAAGGACAAGTGGGGTTACAGGGATGGGGTGGAGGCATGGGCTTAAGTGGGGTTTGTCAGGGCTTTGACAAAGGGTCATCTAGACTCGAAACATCTGCTCTTTTTTCTCCTTACAGATGCTGCCAGACCTGAGATTTTCCTGCATATCCATTTTGGTTTCAGATTCCAGTAATTTGCTTTTATCCAGGGCTTACATGGAGTGCTATTTCCAAGGGCCCTGCAGACTCGACGGCCTCCTTCTGCACTGTAAATTCTATGTCTCTGAATGGCAGAGCAAGCCCAAGGAGTTCACTCCTGCGACTTTATGTTCTTACATCAAATCTATTAGTGGTTGCTAGCAACTGCGGACAGAGGCTGGGACTCTGCAAGGGACCCTTCAAAAATCCATTCTCCTTCAAAGTGACCCTATTTGCCGAAGACTGAATCCCACCTGAAAACTTGGTCAGGGCAAATGTTCAGCCTCCCCACTTTCTGCACAGTAAAACCCAAGGATCCAAACAGCGACAGGCGCCGGCCGGCCAGTCCATTCCCCGACACTAGAGTGTATGCGTGCACACTTGGGCTCAGCCTCCATGTACCCCAGGGCAGGCAATCATAGCCACGGGGGATCCATTTGAGCCTGCCCCGCTCGGGTCCCTTTACTCACCCGTATAGTGAACCACGCAGAGCTGCCCGGCCTTGGGGAAGGTTCGCCCTGTAAAGACACAAGCGGACACGGGTTAGATTCGGCACACAGACCCGAGGCCTCCCAAACGTCAAGTCCGAGTACCGAGCGGCCAACCGGCCGCCACCCCCCCTTGCCTGGAAGACCCTTGGCAAACCCATACCGTCCCCAGGAACGATCGTCTCCACATACACCCCCATGGCTCCACTTCACAACGAACCCAACAAACCTCCACCCCCTCAACGCGCTCGGACAGGGAAGGAGGGGCGGAGCTCCAGAGCAGACCAATCAGATCTCTGTTGCCGACCGACGTCTACCAATCATACCCTGGAGGCAGGCCGCGGGGGGGGGGGGCGATGCCGGCAGCCTGCCAGGCGCCCGGATGTTGAGCCGTTGGGCTGCCCTTTCGAATCTGATTGGCTGGCCCCCCGCGCGGGTGCCTGGAACATTCTGGAAGCCGCGCCTCAGACGGAGGGATATCGTGTCCGTGCCGCGCCCATTTAGGAGCGGGGCGTTTTGTTGTTTAACAACCCTGCCATCATTCTACCCTGTTTGGAGCCGGCTCCGTCGGTGAGGCTTTACAGTATTCAGCGGGATTTCTTTTTCTGTTTGGGTCAACCCCGCCACCACCAAATCTAACAACGGGGATTCGTTAACGTTTACAGCACCGAAAGAGGCCGTTTGGGCCATCCTGTCCACGTCTGTTGGTCAACAGAGATCTTACCACACGAATTTTACACCGCTTGGCCCACCTCCAGACTCCCACCATTACCTGGATGAAAAAGTTTATCCTCGCCTCTGTTTGCCTTCTACCTTTTACATAAAAAACAGAAAATAGGAGGAGGCCACTGGGCCCTTCGAGCCCGCTCCACCACTCATAATGGTCATGGCTGATCATCCAACCCAGTAGTCAAATCTCGCTTTCCCTCCCCCATATCCTTTGATAGTCTTTCCCTCAAGTGCTATAGTTACTTGTTTCGACTTCAACTGTTTTCTGTGGTGGAGAATTCCACAGGCCAACCACTCTGGGTGAAGAAATTTCTCCTCATCTGTGTCCTAAATGGTCTACCCTAGGCATTTACAAAGTTGGGGTCGGATCACGCGTGGGTGTCGGGAGGGTCGGGGAGCCGTCTGCCGTGGTGCTCCCGATTGCGCAAATTCGTGCCCAACAGCTGCTGCCGCCAGCTTTTTACATTGCCGGCTGCGAGCGCTCTTCAAAATGATGACCCCGACCACATAAAATAATGCGACCGCACTGTGCACGTGCACCAATGAGCGGGCACGCGTGCGCAGTGCGGCACCATTTTTAAAATATGGTCGGGTCGTCATTTTGAAGGCCGCTCGCAGGCGGCATTGTTAAAAGCCGGCTGTTGCACGCAAATTTGCACAGTTGGAGACGCAGCAGACGATTAAAAAAAAAATCTGAAAGGAGGCAGAGAGCAGGTCACGCCCCCAAAGTTGACGTCACGTGTTTTGGACGTGATTGTGTTTCCTATATTTTGTCAGCAGCAAACAAGGTAAGAGACAATGGTAGGACCGGGGTCGCGAACGTCGGCTGGCGGAGGTCGCGAAGGTCGGCCGGCGTGGGTCCCGAAGGTCGGCCGGTTGGTAAAAAATGGGTCCCCGGAAAAAAGGTTTGAAAAATACTGGTCTACCCAATATCCTCAGACTGTGACCCCTGGTTCTGAACACCGCCACCATCAGTAACATCCTTGCATCTACTCTGTCTAGCCCTGTTTGAATTGTATTGGTTACTATGAATTTCCACCGCCCCCTCCTCCTTTCTGAACTTCACCTAATACAATCCACCAGACTCAATCCCTCCTTGTACCTAAGTCCTGCCACCCTAGGAATCATGATGTGGAGATGCCGGCGTTGGACTGGGGTGTGCTCACCCTAGGAATCAGTTTGGAAAACCTCTGCACTTTATATGAAGAACATCTTTCCTCAGGTAAGTATTGTTCTGTGTACAGTCCAGACAGATCGTTCCATACGTGAAAACGTTTTGGATGCTTATCTTCAGGACTGGTTATAAGGACACCCAGGTCTCGTTGCACATTCCCCTCTCCTAATTTATGGCTATTCAGATAATAGTCTGCCTTCCCGTTTTTGCTACCAAAGTGGATAACTTCAGATTTATCCAGGTTAGACTGCATCTGCCACTCATTTGCCCATTCACTCAACTTGTCCAAATCACACTGAGGGATCTCCGCATCCTCACAGCTCACCTTCCCACCCAACTTTGTGTCATCTGCAAATTTGGTGATGTTACATTTGTTGCCAATTTAATGGAATACTATCCCACCAGCGTCACCAATAATGTTGCGAATTGGCACAGGAGTAATGTCGCCAATAATTAATGATGTTCTTTAGAGTCGCCAGGTATCAAATGATACCACCACAAGGCTTTACCGGATATTGATCAAAGGACCACACAACCAGTTAGTCAGTTCAAGTTCAAAGATGGTTTATTTGCACACTAGGATTACTTCGACATGCAACACAAAACACTATAAGTTAAACTACACCTAACAACTACAATAACCTATACTTAACTTCAGGGCAACCGGCTCTATGCAGATGGGCAAGACCTTTGTCCGGATCTTGCGTGGCTGGGTATCTCTGTTTCTGCAGGGCTCATCTGTCTGGTAGCGATCGTTGGTCTGGAACTTGTCTGTCTGGTTGTTATGCTGTTGGCCTCTTTTTCACCCAGTAGTTGAGTCGGTGGAGGGGGGGAGGGGGGGGGGGGGGGGGGTCGCGGTGTGTGGGCGGGGGTGGTGGTGATCGTCGCCGGTGGGCCTGCGGGTGCCAGATCTTGAAGTAGCTGGGTAGTTGTGGAGGGACGGTGTAGGATCGGGGGTGGTGGAGGTGGTGATGGTTGCTGGGGAACCTGCAGGTGCCAAATCCCGGAGGGAGACTGTGTCCTGTCGCCCGTCATGATGTGCCACGTAGGCATATTGTGGATTGGCATGGAGGAGCAGGACCTTCTCCACGAGGAGATCTGATTTATGACTCCTCGCATTTTTCCGGAGGAGGACGGGCCCTGGGACTGTCAGCCAGGACGGGAGCGAGACTCCGGAGGTGGACTTCCTGGGGAAGGCAAACATACGTTCCTGAGGGGTCTCGTTAGTGGCAGTGCACAGGAGCGACCGGATGGAGTGGAGCGCATTGGGGAGGACCTCCTGCCAGCGAGAGACTGGGAGACCTCTAGACCGTAGGGCCAGGAGTACGGCTTTCCAGACCGTCGCGTTCTCCCACCACCTGTCCGTTGCCCCGGGGGTTGTAGCTGGTCGTCCTGCTGGAGGCGATGCCCTTGCTAAGCAGGAACTGATGCAACTCGTCGCTCATGAAGGAGGAACCCCGATCGCTTTGGATGTAGTCGGGGAACTCGAACAAGGTGAAGAGACTGCAGGGCCTTGATGACGGTGGCAGAGGTCATGTCAGGGCATGGGATGGCAAAGGGGAATCTTGAGTACTCGTCAACAACGTTGAGGAAGTACACGTTACGGTCAGTGGAGGGGTGGGACCCTTTGAAGTCGATGCTGAGGCGCTAAAGGGGAGAGAGGCCTTTACCAGGTGCGCTCTGTCTGGCTGATGGAAGTGCGGTTTGCACTCCGCGCAGACCTGGCAGTCCCTGGTCACGGTCCTGACCTCGATGGAGTAAGGCAGGTTACGAGCCTTGACAAAATGAAAAAAACGGATGACAGAGGTCATTGTGGAGGGCCTGAAGTCGGTCTACTTGTGCGCTGGCACAGGTACCGCGGGATAGGGCATCTGGGGGCTCATTGAGCTTCCCCGGTCGGTGCAAAATATCTTAGTTGTAGGTGGAGACCTTGATCCTCCACCTCAGAATCCTGTCGTTTTTGATTTTGCCCCGCTGTGTGTTAAACATGAAGGCAACCGACCGTTGGTCATTGAAGAGAGTGAATCGCCTGCCGGCCAGGTAATGCCTCCAATGTCGCACAGCTTCTACAATGGCTTGGGCTTCCTTTTCGATGCAGGAGTGTCGAATTTCGGAGGCATGGAGAGTACGGGAGAAGAAAGCCACGGGCCTGCCCGCCTGGTTGAGGGTAGCGGCCAGAGCAAAGTCCGACGCATCGCTTTCCACCTGGAACAGAATGGACTCGTCCACAGCGTGCATCGCGGCTTTGGCAATATCTGCCTTGATGCGGTTGAAGGCTAGGCGGGCCTCAGCCATTAGGGGAAAAATGGTGGATTTAATAAATGGACGGGCCTTGTCTGCAAAATTGGGAACCCACTGGGCATAGTAAGAGAAGAGCCCCAGGCATCGCTTCAGGGCCTTGGGGCAGTGAGGGAGGGGGAGTTCCAGGAGGGGGGCGCATGCGATCGGGGTTGGGCCCTAGGACTCTATTTTCCACAACGTAGCCAAGGATGGCTAGGCGGGTTGTGCGAAAAACGCATTTTTCCTTATTGTAGGTGAGGTTCAGGAGTTTAGCGGTGTGGAGGAAGTGCCGGAGGTTTTCGTCATGGTCCCGCTGGTCATGGCAGCAGATGGTGACATTATCTAATTACGGGAACGTGGCCCGCAGCCCGTACTGGTCAACCATTCGGTCCATTTTTTGTTGGACATTGGTGACACCGAAGGGAACCCTGAGGAATGGTAGAGGCGGCCATCTGCCTTGAAGGCAGTGTATTGGCCGTCCTCCGGGCGGATAGGGAGTTGGTGGTACGCGGACTTCAAGTCAACTGTGGAGAAGACTCGATACTGCGCAATCTGGTTGACCATGTCAGATATGCGGGAGAGGGGGTATGCGGGAGAGCTGTGTGTACTGGTTGATGGTCTGACTGTCGTCGATGACCATCCGGTGCTTCTCCCCAGTCTTGACGACCACCACTTGGGCTCTCCAGTGACTGGTACTTGCCTCAATGATCCCCTCTCTTTGGAGTCGCTGGACCTCCGACCTGATAAAGGCCCTGTCCCGGGCACTGTATCGTCTGCTCCTAGTGGCGACAGGCTTGCAGTCCGGGGTGAGGTTAGCGAAGAGTGGGGGTGGGGCGACCTTAAGTGTCGCGAGGCTACAGACGGTGAGTGGGGACAGGAGTCCACCGAACTTTAAAGTAAGGCTTTGGAGGTGGCACTGGAAGTCAAGCCCCAGTAATAGGGCAGCGCAGAGATGGGGAAGGACGTAGAGCTTAAAGTTAGTGTACTCTACGCCTTGTACAGTAAGGGTCGCGACACAGTACCCACGGATTTTTACTGAATGTGATCCGGAAGCCAGGGAGATTTTCTGGGTCGCGGGTAAAATTGGGAGGGAGCAGCGCCTTGCATATTCGTATCTGGGTGTATGAAGCTGTCTGTGCTCCTGGAGTCGAAAAGGCAGGCTGTCTCGTGCTCGTTGATCCGCCCGGTCATTGTAGATTTTGCGAGGTGATGAGGCCGGGACTGGTCGAGCGTGATGGAGGCGAGCTTCGGAAGGTGATGGGTAGGCCGGTCAGAGGTAGTGGCGGCCAGCGTACGACCGGGTGAGCAGGGCTCCCAGGAGGCTGCGGAGTGGTCCCAAGATGGCGGCCCACATGGGTTGTGTGTGGCAGGTGGCATCGGCAATGGCGTCTGTTATGGGAGAGGTGTTTTCAGAACCCCAAAATGTATCATGGAGTTCAACCAACCCCCACCTTTAATGGATTGTTGCTTTTGAAGCACACGGCTTGTTCCCCAGGTGTAGTATTACAATTATGGACACGTAGTTTTTTAAAAAACAAAACAATGTTTATTCCATGAACTCAAATTAACCATTTAAATAAACATTGGATCTCTTAACACCCCTTAGTTCAAAGATAACCCCGAAAATAATACAGCACTACCCAATCCTGCAAACTGTTCCTTTACACATCCAAAAGACTTCACCTTCACAAAAACAGTAACACCAGGTTACAGTTAATAAATATTATCTGTTGGATGGCAGAGAGATATCAGCTTGGTTGACTTCAGCTCCAGCACCTTGCTTTTTCTTCATGCAGCTCACCACCAAAAACACAGTCACACCCAAGCTCTGTCTCAAACTGAAACGAAAAACCCAGAACTAACCTCAAAATGGCCGAACTGAGCTCAGCTCCACCCACTCTGACATCACTAGTTTCTTAAAGGTACATTGCTTAAACATCCATTTCTTAAAGGTACTCTCACATGACACCTCCCCCCAAGAAAAATAAAAATAAACCATCAACTTCAAGATGATTTCATTTTTACCCTTGCACCATCAATTAAGAAATGCACACAGTAAAAATACTTTTTCATTTTAAAAAAACACGCAAACAGGCATAATAATATAGTCCATTTTTCCCGTTCTTCTTCCTCCAACCGAAAACCTTCTCGATTGACAGTCTCTTTGAACAAGAAAGTCTCTGCTCGATCCATCCATTCCTCTACTCGGCATTTCCCTTTAGAATCAGATGCTTTAGTTCAATCTGACCACAGAGCCCCTTGCAAATCTCCAATACAGGAGCACTGGTGATCACAGCTTTCAGGCAGTCAAATGCCTGTTGAAAGTCCCCTGTCCATTGAAATTTTTAACGTTTCTTCAGCAATTCCACCAGTGGAGCAACCAGGCTACACATCTCTTGCACAAAGGTTCGATCAAATTCATTCATGCTAAGAGATCGCATTATTTCCCTTCGTCTTGAGGGTATCGGAAACTCCTCAAGGAAAGTAATTCGGGCTTCTCCAAATTCACTTTCGGCTAGGTTCATCACCAAACCTGCTGCCTGAAGTCGATCGAAGAACTCCATACGATGTTTTAAATATTCTTTCCATGTCTGGAAGTTGGAAATAAAAACAGATTGTTCCACTTTCTCAATGCAATCCTTCAAATGTGGGATAGGGTAAGAGTCCGTTCTTGTAACTACATTCACCTTTCTATAGTCCACACACAAATGTTGGTTTAGGTACCATCACTATGGGTGAGCTCCATTGGCTGCAACCCAGTCAATTATGCCACTTAGTGCCAGGGGCTTAGACGGGGCAGAGTTTGTAAGGAGCATCCAGGAGGGCTTCTTAAAACAATATGTAAACAGTCCAACTAGGGAAGGGGCGGTACTGGACCTGGTATTGGGGAATGAGCCCGGCCAGGTGGTAGATGTTTCAGTAGGGGAGCATTTCGGTAACAGTGACCACAATTCAGTAAGTTTTAAAGTACTGGTGGACAAGGATAAGAGTGGTCCGAGGATGAATGTGCTAAACTGGGGGAAGGCTAATTATAACAATATTAGGCGGGAACTGAAGAACATAGATTGGGGGCGGATGTTTGAGGGCAAATCAACATCTGACATGTGGGAGGCTTTCAAGTGTCAGTTGAAAGGAATACAGGACAGGCATGTTCCTGTGAGGAAGAAAGATAAATACGGCAATTTTCGGGAACCTTGGATGACGAGTGATATTGTAGGCCTCGTCAAAAAGAAAAAGGAGGCATTTGTCAGGGCTAAAAGGCTGGGAACAGACGAAGCCTGTGTGGCATATAAGGAAAGTAGGAAGGAACTTAAGCAAGGAGTCAGGAGGGCTAGAAGGGGTCATGAAAAGTCATTGGCAAATAGGGTTAAGGAAAATCCCAAGGCTTTTTACACTTACATAAAAAGCAAGAGGGTAGCCAGGGAAAGGGTTGGCCCACTGAAGGATAGGCAAGGGAATCTATGTGTGGAGCCAGAGGAAATGGGCGAGGTACTAAATGAATACTTTGCATCAGTATTCACCAAAGAGAAGGAATTGGTAGATGTTGAGTCTGGAGAAGGGGGTGTAGATAGCCTGGGTCACATTGTGATCCAAAAAGACGAGGTGTTGGGTGTCTTAAAAAATATTAAGGTAGATAAGTCCCCAGGGCCGGATGGGATCTACCCCAGAATACTGAAGGAGGCTGGAGAGGAAATTGCTGAGGCCTTGACAGAAATCTTTGGATCCTCGCTGTCTTCAGGGGATGTCCCGGAGGACTGGAGAATAGCCAATGTTGTTCCTCTGTTTAAGAAGGGTGGCAGGGATAATCCCGGGAACTACAGGCCGGTGAGCCTTACTTCAGTGGTAGGGAAATTACTGGAGAGAATTCTTCGAGACAGGATCTACTCCCATTTGGAAGCAAATGGACGTATTAGTGAGAGGCAGCACGGTTTTGTGAAGGGGAGGTCGTGTCTCACTAACTTGATAGAGTTTTTCGAGGAGGTCACTAAGATGATTGATGCAGGTAGGGCAGTAGATGTTGTCTATATGGACTTCAGTAAGGCCTTTGACAAGGTCCCTCATGGTAGACTAGTACAAAAGGTGAAGTCACACGGGATCAGGGGTGAACTGGCAAGGTGGATACAGAACTGGCTAGGCCATAGAAGGCAGAGGGTAGCAATGGAGGGATGCTTTTCTAATTGGAGGGCTGTGACCAGTGGTGTTCCACAGGGATCAGTGCTGGGACCTTTGCTCTTTGTAGTATATATAAATGATTTGGAGGAAAATGTAACTGGTCTGATTAGTAAGTTTGCAGACGACACAAAGGTTGGTGGAATTGCGGATAGCGATGAGGACTGTCTGAGGATACAGCAGGATTTAGATTGTCTGGAGACTTGGGCGGAGAGATGGCAGATGGAGTTTAACCTGGACAAATGTGAGGTAATGCATTTTGGAAGGGCTAATGCAGGTAGGGAATATACAGTGAATGGTAGAACCCTCAAGAGTATTGAAAGTCAAAGAGATCTAGGAGTACAGGTCCACAGATCACTGAAAGGGGCTACACAGGTGGAGAAGGTAGTCAAGAAGGCATACGGCATGCTTGCCTTCATTGGCCGGGGCATTGAGTATAAGAATTGGCAAGTCATGTTGCAGCTGTATAGAACCTTAGTTAGGCCACACTTGGAGTATAGTGTTCAATTCTGGTCGCCACACTACCAGAAGGATGTGGAGGCTTTAGAGAGGGTGCAGAAGAGATTTACCAGAATGTTGCCTGGTATGGAGGGCATAAGCTATGAGGAGCGATTGAATAAACTCGGTTTGTTCTCACTGGAACGAAGGAGGTTGAGGGGCGACCTGATAGAGGTATACAAAATTATGAGGGGCATAGACAGAGTGGATAGTCAGAGGCTTTTCCCCAGGGTAGAGGGGTCAATTACTAGGGGGCATAGGTTTAAGGTGAGAGGGGCAAAGTTTAGAGTAGATGTACGAGGCAAGTTTTTTACGCAGAGGGTAGTGGGTGCCTGGAACTCACTACCGGAGGAGGTAGTGGAGGCAGGGACGATAGGGACATTTAAGGGGCATCTTGACAAATATATGAATAGGATGGGAATAGAAGGATACGGACCCAGGAAGTGTAGAAGATTGTAGTTTAGTCGGGCAGTATGGTCGGCACGGGCTTGGAGGGCCGAAGGGCCTGTTCCTGTGCTGTACATTTCTTTGTTCTTTGTTCTTTGTTAAGCATACTCTCAATCTCTGTTAACCTGTGCCAATTTTAAAGGATTAAGTCTATATGGATGTTGTTTGATAGGAACAGCATTTCCCACATCTACATAATGTATAGCCATTTTAGTACTTCCCAATTTATCTCTACAAACTTGCCCATGTGATATCAATAACTCTTTCAGGTCAGTTTGTTTTTCCTCTGGAAGGTAACTTAACAATTCATCCCAATTTTTAAGAACATCCTCATTTTCCAATTTAATTTGAGGTATGTCAAATTCACAGTCATCTGGATTTGGTTTGTCACTTTGAGTTAGAATCATTAAAACCTCCTTTTTCTCTCCTTCCCTTTCAAAGTACCTTTTAAGCATAGTCACATGACACACTCGGTGAGACTTCCTTCGATCTGGTGTTTTTACCACATAATTCACCTCACTTAATTTCCTTTCAATCTGATACATTCCACAAAACCTAGCTTTTAAAGGCTCACCTACCAGTGGTAACAACACTAAAACTTTATCTCCACTGGCAAAACGACAAACTTTGGATTTCTTGTCCATGACCCGTTTCATCACATTTTGTGCAACTTTCAAATGTTGTCTAGCCAATTCACCTCTATTTAATTGTTCCCTAAAATTTGACACGTAATCCAACAGTGTAATTTCTGATTTCTCACCCACCAATTTTTCCTTAATCAATTGAAGTTTGGTCCTCTTACCTCATGACCAAAAATTAGTTCAAAAGGGCTAAATTTGATAGACTCATTAGGTGCATCCCTAATTGCAAACAATACGAATGGGATTCCTTTATCCCAATCCTCTGGATAATCTTGACAATACGCCCTCAACATTGTCTTTAATGTCTGATGCCACCTTTCTAATGCTCCCTGCGATTCTGGATGGTACGCAGTTGATTTAAATTGTTTTATTCCTAAGCTATCCATAACTTCTTTGAATAACTTTGAAGTAAAAGTTGATCCTTGATCCGATTGAATTTCTATGGGTAGTCCATATCTAGTAAAGAATTTAAGTAACTCCTCCACAATCCTTTTAGCTGTAATATTACGTACTGGAATGACCTCTGGAAACCTAATGGACACATCCATTATAGTCAAAAGAAATTGATTCCCACTTTTTGTTTTAGGAAGCGGTCCTACACAATCAATTAAGACCCTCGTAAAAGGTTCCTCAAATGCTGGAATGGGTAGTAAGGGTTCTGGTTTTATCACTGCTTGATGTTTCCCTATCACTTGACATGTGTGACATGAGTGCCAAAATTTTACTACATCTATATGTAGTCCAGGCCAATAAAAATGTTTCTGCATTTTAGCTTGAGTTTTCCTTATTCCCAAATGACCTCCCACTGGTGCCTCATGTGCAATTCGCAACACCTCCTTTCTATACCCTACTTGATGAACTTCTGACCACTTTTCATCCGCCTGCATATGTACAGGTCTCCATTTTCTCATCAAGACATCACTTTTACGGTAATAACACTCTGGTATACTCTTAGATTCCTCTTCCGTATATGCTTTCTTTTTTTTAAAATAATATTTTATTGAAAATTTTTGGTCAACCAACACAGTACATTGTGCATCCTTTACACAACATTGTAACAATACAGATAGTAATGACCTTTTTTAAATTTAAACAAAAACAACAACAAATAAATAAATATTAAATAACAAAAAATAAAAACTAGCCCTAATTGGCAACTGCCTTGTCTCAGGCCACACCCCCCCCATCCCTCCCCCCCCCCCCCCCCCCCCCAAGTCCTGGGCCGCTGCTGCTGCCTTCTTTGTTCTCCCCTATCTATCTTTCCGCAAGATATTCGACGAACGGTTGCCACCGCCTAGTAAACCCTTGAGCCGACCCCCTTAGGACGAACTTAATCCGCTCTAACTTTATGAACCCCGCCATATCATTTATCCAGGTCTCCACCCCCGGGGGCTTGGCTTCTTTCCACATTAGCAATATTCTGCGCCGGGCTACTAGGGACGCAAAGGCCAAAACATCGGCCTCTTTCGCCTCCTGCACTCCCGGCTCTTGTGCAACTCCAAATATAGCCAACCCCCAGCTTGGTTCGACCCGGACTCCTACTACTTTCGAAAGCACCTTTGTCACCCCCATCCAAAACCCCTGTAGTGCCGGGCATGACCAAAACATATGGGTATGATTCGCTGGGCTTCTCGAGCACCTCGCACACCTATCCTCCACCCCAAAAAATTTACTGAGCCGTGTTCCAGTCATATGTGCCCTGTGTAATACCTTAAACTGAATCAGGCTTAGCCTGGCGCACGAGGACGACGAGTTTACCCTGTTTAGGGCATCTGCCCACATCCCCTCCTCAATCTCCTCCCCTAGCTCTTCTTCCCATTTCCCTTTTAGTTCGTCCATCATAGTCTCCCCTTCGTCTCTCATTTCCCTATATATATCCGACACCTTACCGTCCCCCACCCATTTCTTTGAGATGACTCTGTCCTGCACCTCTTGTGTCGGGAGCTGCGGGAATTCCCTGACCTGCTGCCTCGCAAAAGCCCTCAATTGCATGTACCTGAATGCATTCCCTTGGGGCAACCCATATTTCTCGGTCAGCGCTCCCAGACTCGCAAACTTCCCGTCCACAAATAGATCTTTCAATTGCGTTATACCTGCTCTTTGCCACATTCCATATCCCCCATCCATTCCCCCCGGGGCAAACCTATGGTTGTTTCTTATCGGGGACCCCCCCAGTGCTCCGGTCTTTCCCCTATGTCGTCTCCACTGTCCCCAAATCTTCAGTGTAGCTACCACCACCGGACTCGTGGTATAGTTCCTTGGTGAGAACGGCAATGGGGCTGTCACCATAGCCTGCAGGCTGGTCCCCCTACAGGACGCCCTCTCTAATCTCTTCCACGCCGCTCCTTCCTCCTCTCCCATCCACTTACTCACCATTGAAATATTAGCGGCCCAATAATACTCACTTAGGCTCGGTAGTGCCAGCCCCCCCCTATCCCTACTACGCTGTAAGAATCCCTTCCTCACTCTCGGAGTCTTCCCGGCCCAAACAAAACCCATGATACTCTTTTCTATCCTTTTGAAAAAAGCCTTCGTGATCACCACCGGGAGACACTGAAACACAAAAAGGAATCTCGGGAGGACCACCATCTTAACTGCCTGCACCCTCCCTGCCATTGACAATGCTACCATATCCCATCTCTTGAAATCTTCCTCCATCTGTTCCACCAACCGCGTCAAATTTAGCCTGTGCAATGTGCCCCAATTCTTAGCTATCTGGATCCCCAGGTAACGAAAGTCTCTTGTTACCTTCCTCAACGGTAGGTCTTCTATTTCTCTACTCTGCTCCCCTGGATGCACCACAAACAGCTCACTCTTTCCCATGTTCAATTTATACCCTGAAAAATCCCCAAACTCCCCAAGTATCCGCATTATTTCTGGCATCCCCTCCGCTGGATCCGCCACATATAGTAGCAGATCATCCGCATATAAAGATACCCGGTGTTCTTCTCCTCCCCTAAGTATTCCCCTCCATCCCTTGGAACCTCTCAGCGCTATCGCCAGGGGCTCAATCGCCAGTGCAAACAGTAATGGGGACAGAGGACATCCCTGCCTTGTCCCTCTATGGAGCCGAAAATATGCCGATCCCCGTCCATTCGTGACCACACTCGCCACTGGGGCCCTATACAACAGCTGCACCCATCTAACATACCCCTCTCCGAGCCCAAATCTCCTCAACACCTCCCACAGATAATCCCACTCCACTCTATCAAATGCTTTCTCGGCATCCATCGCCACTACTATCTCCGTTTCACCCCTAACAACCTCCGTATGTTCGTGTTCAGCTGTCTCCCCTTCACAAACCCAGTTTGGTCCTCATGAACCACCCCCGGGACACATTCCTCTATTCTCATTGCCATTACCTTGGCCAAGACCTTGGCATCTACATTGAGGAGGGAGATTGGTCTGTAGGACCCGCATTGTAGCGGATCCTTTTCCTTCTTTAAAAGAAGCGATATCGTTGCTTCTGACATAGTCGGGGGCAGTTGTCCCCTTTCCTTTGCCTCGTTGAAGGTCCTCGTCAGTAGCGGGGCGAGCAAGTCCAAATATTTTCTGTAAAATTCAACTGGGAATCCGTCCGGTCCCGGGGCCTTTCCCGTCTGCATGTTCCTAATTCCTTTCACCACTCCTTCTACCGTGATCTGTGCTCCCAATCCCATCCTTTCCTGCTCTTCCACCTTGGGAATTTCCAGCCGATCCAAAAACTCCATCATTCCCTCCCTCCCATCCGGGGGTTGAGCTTCATACAATTTTTTATAAAATGTCTTAAACACTTCATTCACTCTCTCCGCTCCCCGCTCCGTCTCTCCATCTTCGTCTCTCACCCCCCCTATTTCCCTCGCTGCTCCCCTTTTCCTCAATTGGTGTGCCAGCAATCTGCTCGCCTTCTCTCCATATTCATACTGTACACCCTGCGCCTTCCTCCATTGTGTCTCTGCAGTGCCTGTGGTCAGCAAGTCAAATTCCACATGCAGCCTTTGCCTTTCCCTATACAGTCCCTCCTCCGGTGCTTCCGCATACTGTCTGTCCACCCTCAAAAGTTCTTGCAACAACCGCTCCCGTTCCTTACTCTCCTGCTTCCCTTTATGTGTCCTTATTGATATCAGCTCCCCCCTAACCACCGCCTTCAACGCCTCCCAGACCACTCCCACCTGAACCTCCCCATTGTCATTGAGTTCCAAGTACTTTTCAATGCATCCCCTCACCCTTAAGCACACCCCCTCATCCGCCATTAGTCCCATATCCATTCTCCAGGGTGGACGCCCTCTTGTTTCCTCCCCTATCTCCAAGTCTACCCAGTGTGGGGCATGATCCGAAATGGCTATAGCCGTATATTCCGTTCCCCTCACCCTCGGGATCAATGCCCTACCCAACACAAAAAAGTCTATGCGTGAATAGACTTTATGGACATAGGAGAAAAACGAGAACTCCTTACTCCTAGGTCTACTGAATCTCCACGGGTCCACCCCTCCCATCTGCTCCATAAAATCCTTAAGCACCTTGGCTGCTGCCGGCCTCCTACCAGTCCTGGACTTCGACCTATCCAGCCTTGGTTCCAACACCGTGTTAAAGTCTCCCCCCATTATCAGCTTTCCGGTCTCCAGGTCTGGGATGCGTCCTAGCATTCGCCTCATAAAATTGGCATCGTCCCAATTCGGGGCATACACGTTTACCAACACCACCATCTCTCCCTGTAATTTGCCACTCACCATCACGTATCTGCCCCCGTTATCCGCCACTATAGTCTTTGCCTCGAACATTACCCGCTTCCCCACTAATATAGCCACCCCCCTGTTTTTCGCATCCAGCCCCGAATGGAACACCTGCCCTACCCATCCTTTGCGCAACCTAACCTGATCTATCAGTTTCAGGTGCGTTTCCTGTAACATGACCACATCTGCTTTAAGTTTCTTAAGGTGTGCGAGTACTCGTGCCCTCTTTATCGGCCCGTTAAGCCCCCTCACGTTCCACGTGATCAGCCGAGTTGGGGGGCTTCCCACCCCCCCCCCTTGCCGGTTAGCCATCATCTTTTTCCAGCTTCTCGCCCAGTTCCCTCGCGGCTGTATTTCTCCCAGACGGTGCCCCCCCGCCCATCCTTTCCCGCACCCACTCCCCCCTTTCCCCAGCAGCAGCAACCCAGTAATTCCCCCCCCCCCCCCCCCCGCTAGACCCCCCGCTAGCGTAATTACTCCCCCCATGTTGCTCCCAGAAGTCAGCAAACTCTGGCTGACCTCGGCTTCCCCCCGTGATCACGGCTCGCCCCGTGCGGCGCCCCCTCCTTCCTGCTTCTCTATTCCCGCCATAATTATCATAGCGCGGGAACCAAGCCCGCGCCTCTCCCTCGGCCCCGCCTCCCATGGCCAACGCCCCATCTCCTCTCCCCACCTCCCCCCATCACCACCCGTGGGAGAAAGAAAAGTTACCATACCGCAGGATTAATCATACAATCCCTCTTCGCCCCCCCCCCCCCCCCCCCCACTCGTCCCACCACTTTGTCCAAACGTTCATTTTCGTAGTCCAATCATTCCAATTTTTCTTCTACAATAAAAGTCCACGCTTCATCCGCCGTCTCAAAGTAGTGGTGCCTCCCTTGATATGTGACCCACAGTCTTGCCGGTTGCAGCATTCCAAACTTTATCTTTTTTTTGTGAAGTACCGCTTTGGCCCGATTAAAGCTCGCCCTCCTTCTCGCCACCTCCGCACTCCAATCTTGATAGACGCGGATCACCGCGTTCTCCCATTTACTACACCGAGTTTTCTTCGCCCATCTAAGGACCATTTCTCTATCCTTAAAACGGAGAAATCTCACCACTATGGCTCTGGGAGCTTCTCCTGCTCTCGGTCCTCGCACCATAACTCGGTATGCTCCCTCCACCTCCAACGGACCCGTCGGGGCCTCCACTCCCATTAACGAGTGCAGCATCGTGCTCACATATGCCCCGACGTCCGCCCCCTCCACACCTTCAGGAAGGCCAAGAATCCTCAAGTTGTTCCTCCTTGCGTTATTTTCCAGTGCCTCCAACCTCTCCACAGATCGTTTCTGGTGTGCCTCCTGTATCTCTGACTTCACCACCAGGCCCTGTATGTCGTTTTCATTCTCTGCTGCTTTCGCCTTCACGACCCGAAGCTCCTGCTCCTGGGTCTTTTGTTCCTCTTTCAGCCCTTCAATCGCCTGTAATATCGGGGCCAACAACTCTTTCTTCATTTCCTTTTTTATCTCCTCCACGCAGCGTTTCAAAAACTCTTGTTGTTCAGGGCCCCATATGAAACTGCCACCTTCCGACGCCATCTTGGTTTTTGCTTGCCTTCCTTGCCGTTGTTCCAAAGGATCCGCTGCAATCCGGCCACTTTCCTCTCCTTTTTCCATCCGTGTCCAGGGGGAACACCCTTCTGGTTTACCGCACGGTGTTTTCAGCCGTTAAAATTGCCGTTGGGGCTCCTATCAAGAGCCCAAAAGTCCGTTTCACAGGGAGCTGCCGAAACGTGCGACTCAGCTGGTCATCGCCGCACCCGGAAGTCCCCCGTATATGCTTTCTGATATATCCGTTTTATTTCTACATCTTTCTGTTGTAACTCCGCCAATTTTCCTGAACTAAAAATATCCGCCTCATCCTCCACCTGTTCTTGTTCTTTTTCAACCATCTGATCAAAAATCGTTTCTGATAATTGCACTTTAACTTCATCTTCACTCTTTGATTTCTCCTCTTGTCTTAACCTGTGACTTTGCGACCTTGTTACTACACAATCCGGAAAAATCCCAGTATATTCGTCCTTCAACCCTTCAGGTGTCTGATTTTCCACTGGCTTATCAACCACAGTAGGCATCACTCCCACTTGCGATCCAGCTACATCATTACCCAAGATAAACTATTCCTGGACAAGATAGTTTATCTATTAATCCTACTACCACTTCACCACTCTTCACTGGACTTTCCAACCTTACCTTATATAATGGAACGCTACTCCTCTCACCCTGAATTCCACATATCACCACCTTTTCTGGCAACATTCTTCCCAAACTACATAATTCCTCATATCTTACCATTAAAGATTGACTAGCCGCTGTATCTCTTAAAATTGTGACTTCTTTACCTGCTCCTCCTGATACACATGAGTAAACTTTACCCACACAAGTAAATTCTTTAAAGACATCTGGCACCCTCTTAACAATTACTTCTTGAACAGGCTGTACAATCGTTTGCACCTCCTTCGCTTCCCCTGGGCTTTCCTTTACCACTCTTAACAAATCCCACTGTCTTATCCAGTTTTACCACATCAGCCTTTCCAGTGCTTTTCTTCAACCACCAACACTGTGACTTTACATGGCCTAGTTTATTACAGTGAAAACATTTGAAACTTTTCATCTCTTTTACACCCTCCTGGATTTCTTTTTTAATCTGAGGTACACTCTCTTTATTGTCTCCCATCAGATCATCTTTACCTTTACCACAGTCCCCAGTTTCTATCCCTCACCGGCTGAAACTGATGTCGGAAACCAATCTTTGATTTATGAACTAATTCATAATCATCCGCCATTTCTGCTGCTAATCTCGCAGTTTTAACCATCTGTTCTTCCCCATGAGTTCTCACTACATCAGGAATTGAATTTTTAAACTCCTCCAAAAGTATAATTTCTCTGAGAGCTTCATATGTTTGGTCTATTTTCAAAGCCCTTATCCACCTATCAAAATTACTCTGTGCCTTTCAAACTCCATGTATGTTTGACCAAATTCTTTCCTTAAATTTCTAAACCTTTGTAAGCTTCAGGCACTAGCTCATATGCACTCAAGATGGATTTCTTCACCTCCTCATACGTTCCAGATACCTACTCCGGTAGTGATGTAACACTTCACTCGCTCTACCTACCAACTTTGTTTGAATCAGTAACACCCACATGTTCTGTGGCCATTGCATTTGTTTAGCTACCTACTCAAATGAAATGAAAAAGGCTTCTACCTCCTTGTCAAACCTTGGCAATGCTTGGACTTATTTAAATAGATCCCCACCATGTCTTCGACTATGACGCTCTGTCACATTATCCTCATCCATCTTCTCCAACTGTATGTGTCCCTTTGCGTCTACCAATTTTAACTGATTTTCATGTTTCAGAGCCACTTTCCGAAGTTCAATCTCTCTCTTTTTCCCTTTCCTCTCTATCTCTTTCTTTGTTTCTTCTCTCTCCTTTTCTTTTTCCTCTCTATCTCTATCTCTTTTTTTTTCTTTCATTGCATATGCAAGCTGCTTTAATTCTTTTTCATGTTCAAGTTGCTTTAATTCTTTTTCATGTTCAAATTGCTTAATCTGTAACTGGAGCTTTGCCATATCTAATGAGTCAGAATGCACCACAGGCAAACGTAAATGCGCAGATACCGCGTTAAGTACCTCACCTTTTCGTATTTTGCTAGGCAGTGTTAACTGCAATGCTTTTGCCAAACTTAACAGTCTGTTTTTAGTCTCTGTCAGTAAGGTATCACGTGTTACCGTGTCCACCCCCAAAAACTTCTGAGCCTCCGAAAGAGCTATTGTTCACAACACACTCCCCACTTAAACTAAAATACCACACTGGAAAAGCAATAATCTTTCACTGTCTTTAAGTTCACAAAAGCCAATCCAATAGATAGACTTTTATCCCCCTTGAGCCCCCAATTGTTATGGTAGAGGTGTTTTCTGAACCCCAAAATGTATCATGGAGTTCAACCAACCCCCCCCTTTAATGGATTGTTGCTTTTCAAGCACACGGCTTGTTCCCCAGGTGTAGTATTACAATTATGCACACGTTTTTTAAAACAAAACAATGTTTATTCCATGAACTCAAAATAACGTTTTAAATAAACATTGGATCTCTTAACACCCCTTACTTCAAAGATAACCCCGAAAATAATACAACACTACCCAATCCTGCAAACTGTTCCTTTACACATCCCAAAAACTTTTAGGGAGAGATCGGGCCTGGCAGGCTTTCGCAAAGTGACCCTTCCTCTCACACCTGTTGCAAGTTGCGTTGCGTGCAGGGCAGCGTTATCTGGGATGCTTACCCTGGCCTCAAAAGTAGCACTTCGGGCTTCCGGCGTTGGTGGGCTGGTTGCGCCACACTCGAGTTGGATGATGGCGCCCATGAGCTCCACGATGATGCCGCGTGGTCGGAGGTGTAGGCCTCCATGTACTGGAAGGCCACCTCCAGCGAGTTTGAGAGTTGCATTCTCTCTGGGAGGCCGAGTGTACCCCCTTCTAGCAATCGCTGGCGGATGTAGTTTGCTTTCATGCCTGCGACATAGGCGTCCCTGATCAACAGCTCCGCGTGTTGGGTAGCCGATACCGCCTGGCAAGCACCGTTCCGGCCGAGCACCCGCAAGGCACGCAGGAATTTGGCTAGTGATTCCCCAGGGTGTTGTCGCCTCGTGGCAAGAAGGTGCCGAGCATACACCTCGTTTACAGACTTTACATATTGTCCCTTCAGCAGCATTATCGCCTCCGTATTCGAGGTGGCGTTCCTGATGAGAAGGAAAACTTGCGGGCTCACCCGTGCGTTGAGGATATGCTGCTTTTGGAGGTCGGTGAAGTCTTCAGTGCTTGTGTGGGGGTTGTAGGCGTACACGTGGCTGCAGCTTGTCAGCCCTGTGCATGTCCAGCATGAACCTGGCGTTTCTCCCACCATTTTTCACGGGTTCCGTGGTTGTTCTATTTAGGGCCGGTGCTAGCCCCTTCCTGGTAGCAGTATTGGTGCGGGTGTGGCGCTGATACTTTCGTCATGGGACACCACGAATCCTCCGTTGGCATCAGCACTTAGCCGCAGGAACGGAGAATCCAGCCCATGATCTCAGTCTTGCATCTGGAAAAAGGTTAAGTATACGATCAGTGGGGAGGTTCTACCAGAGATGGCGGTCATTCATTTCTTTATTTAAGGATCTGGACATGTTAGAGGGATGGGGGGGGGGGTTGAGTTAGTCAGGGGTAGTTTGGGGGGTTGAGTTAGTCGGGTAGTTTAGTAATAGGGGTTCCTTGTTCTATTGCATTAGTTAACTATCTTCCTACTTTGGATTTGTTTTTTTTTAAATTTATTTTGTTTTGTTTATGAAATTTATATTACATGTATATTTTTGTCTATACGTAACAAAAAAAACAGTCAAAGACCTGGCTAAGGAACTGGAGGGGACCTGTGGCACAGCAACAATTGAAAAATGGTGGCGGAAGAAGGGTCGACACCAATGGGAAAGATCCAGATGGAACAGTTGATGGTCTTCATCAAAGATGGATTTTGATAGCAAAGGAAGGAGATGCATGGGGACTGGTCGAAGGCCATCAAGGGAGCAGTTGCATCTCTGCGAGGTTCGATGGATCGAGTAGAGAAGTACGTTGACGCACAAGGGCCGAAGATATGAGAGGTGGTGATGGTGGAGTCTAACCAGAGCGACCGGATCGTGTCGTGGGAAGAGGAGGTGGGGACCCTGGGGGACTTATGCAAGTCGCTGAGGATGACGGTGGAGGAGCAAGAAAACAGGTCCAGGCAGCGGAACCTATGGATTGTGGGGTTGCTAGTAGGTGTGGAAGGAACAAGCGCCACAAAATATGTCAAGGATGCTGGCCGGGCTAGTGGAGCAGGGAGTGCTGGACAAGGCCCCAGAGCTGGACAGGGCCCACAGGTCTTTAAGGCAGAGGCCAAGAGCGGAGGCGCTGCCATGGGTGGTGATTGTACGGATGCACAAATTCATGGAGAAGGAAAAGATCCTACCATGGGCCAGGCAGAAGCAAGACTGTGACTGGGAGGGAAGCCGTGTCAGAATATATCAGGATATTGGTGCAGGCTTCAACAGGGCCAAGGCAGCATTGTGCCGAAGGCAGATCCAGAGTGTTGTACCCGGCGAAACTGTGGGTAACTTTTGAATGCTGGGGGTACTATATTGAAAAGGCAAAAGAGGCTAATGACTTTTTAAAGGATCATAACTGGGGGAGAACTGAGAGTTGGTGTGAGATGGAGGAGCTGCATCTGAAAAGGTTGGACGTTATGGTTGTATATTGCCGGAGGTTTTTTTTCCTTTTGTTTGTTTATGTTATTGTACTTTGGGGAGTTGCCCCCCCCCCCCCCCCCCCCCTCCCAACCACCCCCCTCCCCCCGTGGTGTTTTTCCTTTGAAGGGGGTGGTTTGTGACTTTGGTTGTTTTTCATCTATGGGTGAGGGGTGGGGTTGGGGAGTGTGCAGGGGGAGGTCTTTGAGCGGGAGCTGCCTTGCTGGCAGGTAATGCTGGTGAACAGACGTGAGGTGGGGGAGGAGGCCGGGAGAGGAGAGGGAGTGGGGGGGGGGGGGGGATTCTAACGTGGCACAGTTGGAGACTGAGCATGGTCATGGACGAAGCGAGTACTATCTTGGAAAGGCCCAATTTAGGGTGGTATTAGAAGAGGCAGAGCCGGAGGGGGGGGTGATGGTGAGGGGAAGGGGGGTGATGGCAGATGGTAGACTGGAGAAGAATTGTAACATGAGACATCCGGAGGTTACATGGGCCTCTTAACAGGTTTGGGGCTTTTTGCACACCTGAGGAGTTTGAAGGTGGAGGTGATGTTCTTACAGAGGACGCACACCTGAGTGAAGGACCAGGTTAGGTTGAGGAAGGAATGGGTTGGACGGGTATTGTGGTAAACCACTGTATTGTATTGTACTGTTTTATTGTTACATGCCTGGGCTTGTCCTGCTGGCTCCGAACCACTGTGTATATATATATATTATATGTGTATTGTGGTAAACTGCCACTGTATTACATGGAATGTGGTAAACCACTGCCTGATGGCTCCGCCTCCCCTCGGGCTCGTATGAAGGTGGCTGGTCTCCACCTCTGTCTCAGTTCGGGATCAGAGGCCAGGAGGCTTTCGGTTTTGTTTATTAAAGCCTCAGTTACGTTCACTACTCGTCTCGTGTTCATTATGGCACATCAATTTAATAAACTAAACTTCTAAGATGAATTCATCGCTCAAGCCTGATCGCCTGGAGCTGGACCATCTTCGTTTTCGCCCGGCATGCGTGACCCATGGGGGACGCCATCTTTGACGCCACCTTGTACTCCACCCACCACACGCGACCCATGTGCTGGATCTCATACCCGTCCACCCCGACCCCACAGCCCACCTGTCCATGACCCACGACTCCCCCCAGCCCTGATAGAAGCCCCCCGGCCAGCGGCACGGCTCTCGCCGGAGGATGGTGGTGCTGGACACTGTCCGCATGCCCTCTCTCTCTCTCCGCAGCTACATTGCCAGCCTCACGACCGTTGAGACCACACGTGGCCCACGCCGCCGGGATCTCATGTGAAGCATCGCGGGTGGGCCCGATAATACTGGCTGAGGTGGGACTGATTGCTTTGCCAGGGCCAGGGGAAGGATGGGGTGACGGGGGAAACAGGCCGAGTGGCCGGGGTGACCGGACTGGTGACATCTTGCTGCGCACCCATGACCATCCACATTACCCCCTGGTTCTGCAGAGTGACACTGGCCGTAATGGTGCCCCTGCTCCTCAACTCCCGCACCCCACCCTCCACCACATGCACCCAATAGGCCGTCACCCAACTGGCAGCCCAATCAGGGCAACACCCACAGTAGCACCTACAGGGGCCGTGGTGCATAACCCTGGTGGGGCAGTGGCAACTGACGGTACCCCTGCATCAGGGATGGGTGCCAGGGCTAAAGGTCCCCATGGTGCCGGCCACCAATGGGACAAGACGTACAGGGAGGGACTTGCGGGGACAGAGCCTGTGGTGCCAAAGGGGCCACCATGTAGCCCGTTCGACCTGGTTGGGCACGGGGTACACACCATGCTAAAATGTCAACATTTCAACCCCTGCAGACAATGGATATTGGAATTAAACTAGCAATGATGGCCTTTCTGCTAGTTGCCACAGCCCTGGGGGTTGCCCTACGGCTATACGAGCTGGCGCTGCTCAAGGAGGAGAAGGAAACTGCAGGAATGGAGTGTGCCGCAGTGGAGCGTGCTGCAGAGAGTCAGGTGGTGGCTGCCCAGGATGGGGAGGGAGCCGCCCAGAAGGCCAGGGAGGAGGAGGTGCCAAGGTGGTGCCGCATGAGGCCTCCTGTACACTGGCACCGCCTGTCATTCGAGGACCTTTCGGACCGGGCATGCCATCGAAGACTCCGGCTGAGCAGAGAGACAGTGCGACATACCTGCCAGATGATGGGACACCTAGTACCATGGGAATATGGGGGAAGACGCACGCTCCAGGTGGCCATCGAGATGACGGTTGCCCTGGACATCTTCACCTGGCATTGTCAAAGTCGGGGGCACGACCCGCGGGTGGGTCGCGGACGGGTGTGAGGAGGGTTGCGGAGCCATCCGTCATGGCACTCCCGATTGTGCAAATCCGCGTGCAACAGCCGGCTTTTAATAATGCCGGCTTTTAATAATGAAGGCAAGCGGCCTTCAAAATGGCCATGAATATATAAACAAAATGCGTCCGCACTGAGCATGTGTGCCCGCTCATCGATGCGTTTTGTGCATGCGCACCGATGAGCGGGCATGCATGCGCAGTGCGGCCACATTTTAAAACATCTGGTCGCAGCCTTTTGGAAGGCCGTTCGCAGCCTGATTGTTTTTTTATATAAATTTAGAGTACCCAATTCAATTTAATTTTTAACAGCATTGTTAAAAGCCGGCTGCAAAAAGTTTGGTGAGAATGATGTGATTGGCTGCTTTCTTGATGCTGATGAAGTGGAAGTCTCTTACTCCAAGAATGGCGAGTGATCCAACGATGGTTTCACCCGCCCAATCCCCTGCAGATCCTGTAAGACAAGACAAGACGCATGATTAAGCTGCGGGATGTGGGGGTGGGTTTGGTCGTGTGAGGGTGCTGTGGGGGTCATGTGGGCGTGGAGATGAGGGTGTCATGGGGAGCCACAACTACGTGGGGTCTCACTTCTTCGCCCGGGGCCGAACTCCACCTCGGCGACCTCTCTTTCCTCCGGGCCGCCGACTTCTTCCAAGACCCTCTGCTCTACCACAGTGAGGGGCTGCAGGTCCAGCCCCCCCCACCCCACCCCCATCTTCTCCCACTCCTGGTGGTTGTGCACGGCCTTCTCCTTTGGGCACAGTGTTAGACAGTCCGACGCATGCAGCTCTGGGTGGGTAGCTGGTGGCCTCGGTGACCAAGGCTCCCGGCCATGGCAGCCAGTATGAGTATCGGCATGTGGATCTGGTTGGGGTTTGGACACACAGAACATACAGTGCAGGAGGAGGCCATTCGGCACATCGAGTCTGCACCGACCCACTTAAGCCCTCACTTCCACCCTATCCCTATAACCCAATAACCCTTCCTAACCTTTTTCGTCACGAAGGGCAATTTGTCATTGTCAATCCACCTACCTGCACGTCTTTGGACTGTGGGAGGAAAACGGAGCACCCGGAGGAAACCCACGCAGACACGGGGAGAATGTGCAGACTCCGCACAGCCAGTGACCCAGCGGGGAATCGAACGTGGGACCCTGGCACTGTGAAGCCACAGTGCTAACCCATTGTGTGACCGTGCTGCCCACCCTCTGGTTTGAGGGGGGTAGTGTTATGGGTGTTTGAGACGGCGGTTGGTGCCATGGGCTAATTGCTCATGCTGCCTGCTCACCCTGGCTGCCCTTAGGAGGTCGTGCAGTTCTTTTCGGCACTGCTGGCCGGTCCAGACATTGCCCAAGGCACTGACCGACCCTGCCACCTGTGCCCATTCACGAAGAACGGTGGAGGCTAGCAGCCTCCTTCCCGGGCCATGTGCCATTCGGATGGCCTCAGGATGTCACCTGAGGCCCACCCCCAATGGGCCGACTTCCCGACAGCATCGGTTGCGTGTCCTCTCAATTTTCGTAACCTTGCGTGCCGGCTGCGGACTGTGTCCAGCAGCGCCAGTCGGGGGGCGGGGGGGCATTCCGCTGGCTGGGGGGGCTCCGGCAGGGAACTGGTGGCGGGTGGTGAGGATGGGTTACAGGAGGGCAGGTTTTGGCAGGCCGTGTCTGTGCGTGGTTGGCGCCATGTTGTACACTGCGGACGATGCAGGCCGCCGCCGTGCACATGTGCGGCCACGGATCCGGCCATTCTGCGTTCATATCGGCAGGTAAAGCCGGTGACTTTGCATGGTGTGGCTGCTAGCCCCCCACCAGATGGAGCATCGTGCGGGGGCGGTGCCGACTTTTTGGTCCTAAGTCCAGTTGCATTCTCCGGACAAAGCCGCAGAATCAGAGAATCCAGCCCTTAGTCCCAGAAATGGAGAATCCCGCTGGAACCCCATATATTGCAACTAGCAGGCTAGGGTTAACTGCAAGATCTTGAATATTGCGTTGAAAAAGGAGGCACAGTATCCAGTAAGCTAGGACCAAACCAAAGTGCATGTGTGTGGTTAGCCGGTGTAAGTGAACAGCGGTCACACTTGTCCTCCACTTCCCATGGGCATCATGGTAGCACAAGTGGATAGCACTGTGGCTTCACAGTGCCAGAGTCCCAGGTTTGATTCCCCACTGGGTTAGTGTCTGTGCGGAGTCTGCACGTTCTCCCCGTGTCTGCGTGGGTTTTCTCCGGGTGCTCCGGTTTCCTCCCACAGTCCAAAGACGTGCAGGTTAGGTGGATTGGCCATGATAAATTGCCCTTAGTGACCAAAAAAAGGTTAAGAGGGGTTATTGGGTTACGGGGATAGGGTGGAAGTGAGGGCTTAAGTGGATCGGTGCAGACTCGATGGGCCGAATGTCCTCCTTCTGCACCGTATGTTCTATGTCCTATGTAATCCACTCATTCTTGCCTTTGTCCAGTGCATTCTGTGTCACACTTTGAACTGAACCAAACTCAATCTGGCACCAGGTGAAGTAGCATTCACCCTGTAGCGGGCTTTTCTCTAAACCTCAGTAAGCACAGAGCCTAGCTTCTCCACCCATTTCTCGTATACTCCATCCAGAGGGACAGCTTTTCTGGTTGGAGGGCATTGACTAGTGGTGTTCCGCAGGGATCAGTGCTGGGACCTTTGCTGTTCGTGGTATATATAAATGATTTGGAGGAAAATGTAATTGGTCTGATTAGTAAGTTTGCAGATGACACAAAGGTTGGTGGAATTGCGGATAGTGATGAGGACTGTCAGAGGATACAGCAGGATTTAGATTGTTTGGAGACTTGGGCGGAGAGATGGCAGATGGAGTTTAATCCGAACAAATGTGAGGTAATGCTTTTTGGAAGGTCTAATACAGGTAGGGAATATACAGTGAATGGTAGAACCCTCAAGAATATTGACAGAGAGATCTAGATGTACAGGTCCACTGGTCACTGAAAGGGGCAACACAGGTGGAGAAGGTAGTCAAGAAGGCATACGGCATGATTGCCTTCATTGGCCGGGGCATTGAGTATCAGAATTGGCAAGCCATGGTGCAGCTGTCTAGAACCTAAGTTAGGCCACACTTGGAGTATAGTGTTCAATTCTGGTCACCGCACTACCAGAAGGACGTGGAGGCTTTAGAGAGGGTGCAGAAGAGATTTACCAGGATGTTGCCTGGTTTGGAGGGCATTAGCTATGAGGAGCGGTTGAATAAACTCGGTTTGTTCTCACTGGAACGACGGAAGTTGAGGGGCGACCTGATAGAGGTCTACAAAATTATGAGGGGCATAGACAGAGTGGATAGTCAGAGGCTTTTTCCCAGGGTAGAGGAGTCAATTACTTGGGGGCAGAGGTTTAAGGTGCGAGGGGCAAGGTTGAGAGGAGAATTACGAGGCAAGTTTTTAACACAGAGGGTAGTGGGTGCCTGGAACTCGCTGCCGGAGGAGGTGGTGGAAGCAGGGACGATAGTGACATTTAGGGGGCATCTTGACAAATACATGAATACGATGGGAATAGAGGGATACGGACCCAGGAAGTGTAGAAGATTTTAGTTTCGACGGGCAGCATGGTCGGCACAGGCTTGGAGGGCCAAAGGGCCTATTCCTGTGCTGTACTTTTCTTTGTTCTTTGAAGTTCAGATCAGCCATAATCGTATTGAATGGTGGAACAGGCGCGAGTGGCCAAGTAGCCTACCCCACCTACTTCGTACGTACTCTGCCAAAAGAGGCAGATGTGCATATAGTAATAAACTCTATGATTTGTCTCAATGGGCAAAATTAGGTACTGCTACGTCAGATAATACTTTTTTGCATTCTACTTATTATTACTAATGCACTGCTTCCTATTTACATAGCCTTCTACCTTGTATTTTTGTGCACATCTTGTGTGCATTCTTCATGTTCTATAATGTTGCACTGTTTACGTATAATCAGCTCTTTTTGCCCAGCACCATCATTTCAGGTGCACAGGTCCTCCATTGCTAATTCTATCCATGCTGTTGGTATGGAGATGCTGTTGCAAGGATACTGGGCAAAGGAGGCATGGTACTTTGCATACAACAGAATCCATTGGGCTGGTTTAGCACAGTGGGCTAAACATCTGGCTTGTAATGCAAAACAAGGCAGCAGCGTGGGTTCAATTCCTGTACCGGCCTCCCGAACAGATGCTGGAATGGGACGACTAGGGGCTTTTCACAGTAACTTCATTGAAGCCTACTTGTGACAATAAGCGATTATTATTATTATGAAGTTGGTGGCTGCATCCCTTTGAAGGGAGATGATATTAACGTCTATTGCTGATTCTACAGCTCCCTAGATAACTATCCAATACTGGAAACAGTTTAATGGTTTTGAGACTAAGACAAAAGGAAAAGAAAACATTCACATTTAACTTCAGTTTCCAACCTTGCTATACAGCACAATGTGCTGCTTCCATCAGTCATGGTTTTTGTAGTCCCAGCCATATATATACCAGTATAAGCAAAGTACCGTTGGCCTCCTACCCAGCATTGAAAATGGATCTTCCCTCAATTTTGTCTGCATACTCCACCTTCAGGTGTGTTATCTGTTATGCCACAGCTTTCGCAACAATTGTTGCCATGCTTTTATGCTCTGAAAACTGACAGGACAGTGTTTAAATTATATTGTTGTCTCCTAAATCAAATGAACCCAGCGGATCCATATGAATAGGTTGTGAAGAAAGTTGGTCTGCTAAAGCTGGCAACATGACTTTAAGGGTCGGCTGCAGCTGGTTCTCATAAAATCATAGAATCCCTACAGTGCAGAAGGAGGCCATTTGGCCTATCAAGTCCATACCATACCCAAACCCACGGCTCTACCCCACCCCTGTAACTCAGTAATCCTACCTAAACCTTTGGACACCAAGGAGCAATTTTTCATGGCCAATCCACCTAACCTGCACATCTTTGGACTGTGGGAGGAAACCAGAGCATCCGGAGGAAACCTACGCAGGCATGGGGAGAAAGTGCAAACTCTACACAGCCAGTCACCCGAGGCCGGAATTGAACCCTGGTCCCTGGAGCTGTGAGGCAGCCGTGCTAACCACTGTGCCTCATGATATAGACAATTTGCCATGAAGCCCACCATTATACTAAGGCTCTAATTTGAAACTCTCCAACAACAGAGATCTGGCACCTTGCCTTCAATTATTTGGATCACATTTCCAAAGGTTAGGAAGAACGAATAGAATATTACATTATATCAAGAGAATAAACAGTTCCAATAAAGGAGGCAGTGATGTAGTGGTAATGTCACTGAACTAGTAATCCAGATCTGGAAATCTGGTTCAAATCCCACCAGGGCAGATGGTGAAATTAGAATTCAATAAAAATCTGGGGCTGGATTCTCCAACCCCCCGCCGGGTGGGAGAATCGCCACGCGAATCGTGCCACGCCGGGACGCGATTCCCCCACCCCTGAGAAAACGGCCACGCGCGAATGGCGCCGGGCCGCACGGAGAATCACCGCAAACAGCCGTAGTGGCGATTCTCCGGGCCGGATGGGCCGAATTCCCGCTGTTCCAACATGCTATAAAACAGCGTCAGCCAGTCGTGCTGGCTGACCCTGCAGGAGGAAGTGGGTGACGGCGTGGAAAGGCCCCCCCACGCCGTCACCCACACATCCGCTGGTGGGAGTGGGGGTGGCCCCATCCGCTGTTGGGTGTGGGCGTGGGGGTGGTGGTGGCCCCACACATCCGCTGCTGGGGGGTGTCCCCACACATCTGTTGCCGGGGGTGGGGGTGAGGGGAGGCACCACACATCCGCTGGTGGGGGTTGGGGTGGGGTGGGGGATGTGGGGGTGGGGGCAGTGGGGACCATGGCCCACCATGACGGCGGACACGCAGTCGTCCCCCCAGCCCGTCCGCCGTCGCGACCCACGGGGCCCGGCCGTCCTGACGTGTGCCAGACCTCCACCCCCACCAGCCCGGGGCACCGATCGTTGGTACACATGGCAGCCTCCCCCCCCCCCCCCCCCATGAGGGCAGTGCCAGTGGACAGTGGTCCTGGCAGGGGGGACGGCCGACAGGTGCCAGGGGATGGGGCGCCTGCTGGCAACCGGGCCTGCCATGCTGCCTGTGGCACCTGGTCATTGAGGGGGGTATACCAATGATGAAACCCTGTCTACTCCCACCCCCCACAGACCGTACAATGTTCAGCCATCTTCCAGCATTGTTGGCCGCTGTGGCGGGGGCTGCTGCCCTGCATGAGGCCCAGTGGGAGCTGGAGCACAGGCACGGGAGAGGGAGGTGGTGGAGCCAGTAGTACAGCGGGCCGCAGTGGGGCATGTGCAAGGCACCCAGGCCGCAGTGCCGCATGCCCGAGTGGCGCGGGAAGGGCACCACGCCATGTGAGAACCACAGCACGGGGATGCCGAGAGGGAGGAGGGTGTGCATTGGTCACGGAGGCGTCCGATGCAACACTGTGTGTACCGGCCCCGCATGTCCTTTGAGGACCTCCCGGACAGGGCGTGGAGGAGGAGACTGCGGATGAGCACACGCACTGGAGCCCAACCTCTATCGCAGCGCCCCTCACACACACTGGCACACAGTCCCCACCTTACCCCAGCACGCATCAGACAGAGTACAGAGGCAGTTCGCAAAGGTGTGGAATGTGTTTAATAACAGACGTCCTGCTCTAGCCCATCCCTGCAGGGAGTCCTGGGATGGGTCCCAGCAACCCCCCCCCCCCCCCACCCCCCCGGATGCCCAGCGGCCCCCGGGGCTCTCCATGGGATGGGGATGCAGGCGTTTCCAGCACCTGGAGGCCCGCGCTGGTATCGACCAGGGTCTGGACGTTCACTGCCATGGAGCTCAGGGAGTGCGCCATCTGTGTCTGGCTCTGTACAACGCCGTCCATCGCCCGGCCAATGGTACTGATGCTGTCAGCCATGGCCTGCTGGGACTGGGCCGTGGCCAGCTTGCACTGGGCCGTTGTGGTAAACCACTGTTGCACCTGTATTAGGTGATGTAAGGTAGGACCTGTACTACAGGTTCGCCGGTAGTCCCTGCCTGCTTGCTCTAAGATTTTCTTAAAGATGCACCTCCGAATCAAATCAGATCGCCTGCAGCTGGATCCTCAATCAACGACGCCAAAAAGGACTTTAATCACTGGCTAGCTTGCTTCGAGGCGTACATCAACTCAGTGACCGTCCCTGTTCCGGAGTCTCAGAAGATACAGATCCTGTACTCAAGGTTGAGCTCCAACGTGTTTCCGCTGATCCAGGACGCCCCGAATTACGCCGACGCATTGGCGCATCTCAAAGAAAACTACGCACAGAAAACGAACACGCTCCTCGCCAGGCACATTCTCGCCACTCGCTCTCAACTCCCTGGTGAGTCCATAGAAGACTTCTGGCAGGCCCTAATCCCACTCGTCCGGGACTGTGACTGTCAGGCCACCGAACATTCCAACCTTCTTATGCAGGACGCGTTCGTAACGGGGATTGGGCCGGGTCTCATACGCCAAAGACTGTTAGAAGGGGCCACGTTCGACCTAGCTGAAACAAAGAAGCTAGCGTTCTCCATGATGGTTGCCTGACGTAACATTCACGCCTACCCCACCAGCCGCGCGCCCCACCCCTCCTACCCCTCGTGGACCCCACAGACGGCCGCCCCAGCGGGGGCCTTACCCAGCCAGTCCGCCTGCGCCACACGCCAGCCCGCGCACCCCGGGGGTCCCCGATGTTACTTCTGCGGCCAGCAGAAGCACCCTCGCTAACGCTGCCCGGCCCGCGCTGCCCTTTGCAAGACTTGCGGCAAAAGGGGCACTTCGCCGCGGTGTAACAGGCCCGCACAGTCGCCGCTATCGCCCCCAGCCCCCTAGCCTACACACATGGGTGCTGCCATCTTCATCTCCCCGGACCACGTGTGGCCAGTGGGCGCCGCCACCTTCACCTCCCCAGACCACGCGCGGCCAATGGGCTTCGCCATCTTCACCTCCCGGGGCCACAGGCGGCCAGTGTGCGCCGCCATCTTCTCCCCCTCAGTCCACGTGCGGCCCATGGGCGCCGCCATTTTGTCACCCGCAGGATCTTCAAGTGCCGCCAACTTGTCTTCCCCCATGGGACATGGACACCGACAGCATTCCAGGACCTGGGCCCCCCAGGCTCCCCTTCATCCGATGTCAGCAACGATCGATCACGACTCGCCTCAGTGATGATTGACCAGTCTCGTCCGCACAACCTGGCCACCGCATCGACCAGTGTGAAAATCAACGGCCACGTGATCTCTTGCCTGCTGGACTCCGGGAGCACCGAAAGCTTCATACACCCGGATACGGTAAGGCGCTGCTCCCTCGCGGTACACCCCGCCAACCAAAGAATTTCGCTGGCCTCCGGATCCCATTCCGTCACGATCCGGGGGTTCTGCACGGTCACACTCACGGTCCAGGGATAGAATTCAGCGGCTTCCGCCTCTACGTCCTCCCTAACCTCTGCGCTGCCCTACTACTCGGCCTGGACTTCCAGTGTAACCTCCAGAGCCTAACCCTCATTCGGCGGGAACCTACCACCCCTCGATGTGTGCGGCCTTGCGACCCTAAAGGTCGATCCGCCTTCCCTCTTTGCCAATCTAACCCCGAATTGCAAACCCATTGCCACCAGAAGCAGATGGTACAGCACCGAGGACAGTACCTTAATCAGGTCCGAGGTCCAGCGGCTGCTTCGGGAGGGCATTATCGAGGCCAGCAACAGCCCCGGGAGAGCCCAAGTGGTAGTAGTTAAAACTGGGGAGAAACACAGGATGGTCGTGGACTACAGCCAGACCATCAATCGGTACACGCAGCTCGATACGTACACCCTCCCACGCATATCTGATATGGTCCATCAGATTGCACAGTACCGGGTCTTCTCAACTGTAGACCTCAAAACCAGCTCCCCATTCGTAAATCAGACCGTTCATACACGGCTTTCGAGGCAGACGATCATCTCTATCACTTCCTCAGGGTTCCCTTCGGCGTCACTAACGGGGTCTCGGTGTTCCAAAGGGAGATGGACCGAATGGTTGACCGGTACGGTTTGCGGCCACCTTCCCGTACTTAGACAACGTCACCATCTGCGGCCATGACCAGCAGGACCACGATGCCAACCGTGCCAAATTTCTCCACACCACCACTCACCTCAACCTCACCTACAACAAGGAGAAGTGCGTGTTTAGAACAACCCGCTTAGCCACACTTGGCTATGTGGTCCAGAATGGAGTTCTGGGGCCTGAGCCCGACCGCATGCACCCTCTCGTGGAGCTTCCCCTTCCCCACTGCCCCAAGGCCCTCAAACGCTTCCTGGGGTTCTTCTCGTACTACGCCCTGTGGGTCCCAAACTATGCGGTCAAGGCCCGCCCACTCATTCAGTCCACCCATTTTCCCCTGACGGCCGAGGCACAGCAGGCCTTCGCCCATATCAGAGCCGATATCGCCAAGGCCAGGATGCACGCAGTAGACGAGACACTGCCCTTTCAAGTGGAGAGCGACGCATCGGACGTCGCCCGAGCCGCCACCCTCAATCAGGCAGGCAGACCCGTGGCATTCTTTTCCCGCACCCTTCACGCCTCAGAAATTCGGCACTCATCCGTCGAAAAAGAGGTCCAAGCTATCGTTGAAGCTGTGCGGCATTGGAGGCATTACCTGGCCAGCAGGAGATTCACTCTCCTCACTGACCAACGGTCGGTAGCCTTCATGTTCAATAACACACAGCGGGGCAAGATCAAAAACGATAAAATCTTGCGGTGGAGGATCGTGCTCTCCACCTATAATTACAAGATTTTGTATTGTCCCGGCAAACTCAACAAGCCCCCAGACGCCCTATCCCGAGGTACATGTGCCAGCGCACAAGTAGACCAACTCCGAACCCTGCACAACAGCCTTTGTCACCCGGGAGTCACACGGTTGTACCATTTCATAAAGGCCCTCAACCTGCTCTGCTCCGTCGAGGAAGTACGGACAATCACCAGGGACTGCCAGGTCTGTGCGGAGTGCAAGCCGCACTTCTACCGGCCGGACCGCGCATGCTCGGTGAAGGCCTCCCGCCCTTTTGAACGCCTCAGCGTGGATTTCAAAGGACCCCTCCCCTCCACCGACCGAAACACGTATATTCTCAGTGTGGTCGATGAGTACTCCAGGTTCGCCTTTGCCATCCCATGCCCCGACATGACGTCCACCACCGCCATCAAAGGCCTAAACACTAGCTTCGCTCTGTTCTGTTTCCCCGCCTATATCCACAGTAACAGGGGATCCTTCATTCATGAGCGATGAGCTGCGCCAGTTCCTGCTCAGCAGGGGTATCGCCTCCAGCAGGACGACCAGCTATAACCCCCGAGGAAACGGGCAGGTAGAGAGGGAGAACGGGACGGTATGGAGGGCCGTCCAACTGGCCCTACGGTCCAGGAATCCCAGCCTCTCGCTGGCAGGAGGTCCTGCCTGATGCACTCCACTCCATTCGGTCACTGCTGTGCACCGCTACTAACAACACACCCCATGAATGTCTTTTTGCCTTCCCCAAGATGTCCACATCCGGGGTGTCACTCCCGACTTGGCTCGCAGCTCCAGGACCAGTCCTGCTCCGTAGGCACGTCTGCCTCCACAAGATGGACCCGTTGGTGGAAAGGGTGCAATTGCTCCATGCCAACCCCCAATATGCCTTCGTACCCAGATGGGCACCACAATACTGTCTCCCTCAGGGACCTGGCACCAGCAGGTTCCCCACACACACACCTCTCCGGCCCGGCGCCAGCCTCCCTCCACCGGCGCTCCCAGCATCCAGGACCATCCGTCCTTCCCCTGCCCACGCCCGAGGATGAAGAGGATTTTGGCAGGCTCCCGGAGTCACCGAATATCAGGCCAGCATCGACGTTGCCTCCACCGCTACGTCGCTCCCAGCGGAACATCAAGGCACCAGACCGGTTAAATCTCTAACTGGCACCGGACTTCGAAAGACATTTTTTCTTCTGATCAAATACTGTAAATATAAATTCATTGTTGTATATAGTTCTCCACCACCCCCGCCGGACTCAATTTTAATGGGGTGAATGTGGTAAACCACTGTTGCACCTGTATTAGGTGATGTAAGGTAGGACCTGTACTACAGGTTCGCCGGTAGTCCCTGCCTGCTGGCTATGCCAAAGAGGCAGAGTATAAATATGCGTGTCCTCCATTGAGCAGCCATTTTGCCAGCTGCTGTGGGAGGCCATACATCTTGGAGCAATAAAGCCTCACACGGAGGCCGCGTGACTGGATAGCCCCAGGCCTTGCCGGCTCAGACATATGCCCGACACCATCGCCACCATTGTCTCCACCGCGGACGCCACCCGGGCGATGTTGGCCTGTGTGGCACTCATGACCAGCACCATTTCCTGCTCCTAAATGCGGATGCACTCCTGCACTTGTGTCTGCAGGTGCTTGAAGCTGGCCGTCACCTTCTCATGCCCTTGGGTCCCCAACTGCATTGGGTCTATGGTTGGGTGAGGGAACCCCAGGGACCCAGGACCCGTCCCGGCGACAGGTGTTTGCCGGGGCTGGGCTGCCCTCCGGCTGCTCCTATCTCCACCTGCTGTACCGGAGCAACAGTGTGGTGCGCACCAGTTAGTGTCCCAGAAGCCTCACTACTAACATGGCCAACTGAGGTGAGTGTCTCTGCGATGGCGGGGGGTGGAGGAGATAGCTGTGACGCAACCTCAGTGTCTTCATCGGACGTGCGGTCGGAGGTCCCCTGGGTGCCGTGTCTGTCCGTCCCCTCCGTGTTGGTGTCGTGTTGTGTCCTTTCGTGTCCTTTCATGTCCATCTATCCCCTGTGTGCTGGTATCCTGTGTGGTCGTGTTGTGTCCGTCTGTCCTCTGCTGGTGTCCTGTGTGGTCGTGTCGTGTCCGTCTATCCCCTGTGTGCTTGTGTCGTTGTGTCGTGTCTGTCTGTCCCCTGCATGCTGGTGTCCTGTGTCGTCGTGTCGCCACTGGACTGGGCCGTGGGGCTGTTGTTGGAGCTGCCCTCCCCGTCACTGCTAGAGACCCTGTGGGCTGGCTGCCTAGGCACTGGCCGGGGGCGGTGTAAGCCTGATGTGCCCGGTTGGTCTGCAACGGCTGGCCGTTCAGGCGCTGGATGCGGGCGGTGTCTGCCAGGTGTGCCCGGTTGGTCTGCGTCGGCTGGCCGTTCAGGTGCTGGATGTGGGCGGTGTCCGCCGGGTGCTCCAGGTCGGTCACCGCGTGGCCCTGCAACACACAGTATACCATCATGGTTAGGCGGGTGCAGGGGGGTGTGGTTTGCGGTACGGGGTGAGGGGAGAGGGCTGAGGGGAGAGGGCTGAGGAGGGAAGGCTGAGGAGGGAAGGGCTGAGGGGGAGGGCTGAGGGGAAAGTCCAAAGGGGAGAGGGCTGAGGGGAGAGGGCTGAGGGGGGTGAGCTGAGGGTAGAGGGCTGAGGGTAGAGGGCTGAGGGGAGACGGCTGAGGGGGAGGGCTGAGGGGAAGGGGGCCAGGCAGGGGAGGGATCTCACTTGGTGGCGCGCCCCCGTCCTCGGCATGGGCAATCTCCCGGTCCTTGGGTGCACTGGCTATGTCCAGTGCCCTCTGCTCGTGCACTATGAGCTGGCGCAGGTCAGGTTCACCCCCTCCGGTTCGGGCTCCCTCCCGTTGGTTATGGGCGCTCTTTTCCTGGGGGGGGGAGGAATAGCAGCATTGTTAGGTGGTCCACTGCATGCAGTTGGGTCTATGTTGGCATGGGGCACAGGGCCAACGCGGCTTGTATGGGTGGCTGCAGCCATGTGCCTCACGGCTGTGGTTGTACCATCCCCCTGGGGAGGGGATGGGTGTCACACATGTGGGGGGTAGGGGCGTTGGTGCCGTGGGCACACTGCTGGGTACTCACCCTGGCTGCCCTCAGTAGGTCATGGAGATTTTTGCGGCACTGCTCGCCAGTCCTGGGTGTCACTGCGGTGGCATTCACGGCCGTGCCCACCTCTCCACAGATGCTGGGCCACGTTGGCTGGCACCCTCTGGCAGGGTCCGGGATACAGGCACCCCCTCCTCTCCTCGAGGGCACCTAGCAGCGTCTCCAGGTCATGGTGTGTGAACCTGGGCACTGCTCGGCGTGACGCCATGGTCCCCCGTCGGCGGCCTGTGCGCTCGCATCACCTGTTCGCGGCGCCGGATCTCTGAGGCAGCGCCCCCGTGCTTCCCGCCACGCCCCTACTAGCTCCCTTGTTGGCCGGAGAATGCCGTCTTGGAACGAGCGCCCATTTTCCAGCTGCCGCTCGCACTCTGTCGCCGGAGCGGAGAATCGCAGCCCTGGAATCAAAAGTCCAATGATGACCATGAAACCATTGTTGTAAACTAATGTCCTCAGGGAAGAACATCTGCCATTCATGGCTGGTCTGTCCTACATGATCCCCAGAAATGTGGTTGACTTTCAAATACTCTCTGAAATGGAGGGCAGTTAGAGATGGGCAATAAATGCTGGCCCAGCCAGTGGCACCCACACTCCTTAAACGAATAAAAGAACTAACGAAGCACAGGAATAAATTACTAGTTCAATTGCAAGTTAATGTCTGAACAGTTCTTACTGGTGTGCCTTTGACATGAATATCTCATGTGGATAGTGTTCTTGACTGTATGGGACAGACTTAATAGCCCTTTCCTTTTGTCGTTTTCATATATTAATATTTACATCGAAAATGGGTAAACATGCATAATGGAAAATCAAAGGACAATGGGTGTAAACACTGGAGCCAGAGGCATTTTCTGTCATTGCTCTTTCAAATTACGCCAGAAAATCAGCGGTGGGAGGGCAGGAAATGTCATTACTTCCTCATCTGTTCGCTGCCCACATGTGTCAGCAAATGCTTCTGATACAAAGTCTCTCTGAATTGTGTGTTCTTCTAACAGTACATGGTATCTGATTTGAGTGCTCATAAGGCTACAAATTGAATGATCCGGTTGCCTGACTACTTGAGTTTTTGGATTTTGATCAAACGTCTGATGTGTTAGGCAGGTAGGTTCGATGTGGACTGCACTTGATGCAGGGAAGCTAGAAGCAGACGTCTAACACTGGAGAAAATCCAACACTGTTTTATTTAACGATCAAACTGATATACATGTTCAGCTGTGGGTCGACACTATACTGAACTGACTGGAGACCTTGTATTAGCCTGACCAGGCTTACTAGCTACCGCAGGGTGTTTGTACTGGCTAGCTCGTGGACTCTGACTGTCTCAGTGGCTGGGTCCAGAGAGAGCGGGAAACCTAGTGCCCTCTGGCTTTATAGTGGTAGTGTCCTGCCTGGTGATTGGCTGCACTGTGTTGTGTGCTTATTGGTTGTCCTGTATGTCAATCACTGCCTGTCTGCACTTCAGTATATACATGGATAGATATTATGACAACGTCAACAACTCTTATTTTTATAGTGCCTTTAACATAGAATTATGTCCTTGGATGCTCAGCAAGATTGTTCAGAATAATAAAATACTGAGCCACAGGAGGTATCAAAACAGATGACCAAAAGCTTGACAACAGAGGTAGGTTAAATAACTTCTTATTGGGAGAACGGTAGAGAGATTGAAAGGTTTATGGAGATCATTCCAGAGTTTGGGGCCAACGCAACTGGAAGCATGGATGCTAATGATGGAATGGTTAAAATAGGAGACTTGCAAGATGGAAATTCATAGCTATCTTGAAGGCTTGTAGAGCTGGAGAAGATTACAGAGGAGGAGTGAGCTCATGGAGAAAACAAGGGATGAGGATTTTATAACTGAGACCCTGTCAGATTAGGAGCCAGTTTAGCTCAGTAAGGTCAGAAGTGATGAGTGAATGAGTCTTGATGCAACTTAAGGTATGGCAGCAGAATTTGGATGAGCAAAAGTTTATGCCGGGTGGAATATGGAAGGCTGACCAGGACAACATTTGAATAGTCAAGTTTAGAGGGAACAAAGACCGAGCTGAGAATTTTAGCAGCAGATTAGCTGGAATTGGGCAATGCTGTAGAGGTTGAAGTTTTGATGATGAAACTGTTGTGTGGAGGGAACCTGCAGAGGGATCAAATGCACCACAGTTTCCAGGAAGAGGGATGATGGTCAGAAACAGTTTGTGGTGGGGAGAAAGACTTCCGCTTCCCGAATATTTATTTGGAGAATAGTTCTGCTTCCGCAATGCTGATGTTAGACAAGCAGAGTGACAAAATGGTTGGCAGACTGATCAAGCGAGGTGGTGATGAGGTAGAGCTTAGTGTCATCAAGTGGAACCTGGTGTGTCCCTGAATGACAGCATGTAGATAAGAAGCAGGAGCCACACTCAAGTCATCTGAAACTGCTTCTTATAAACTGATAACTTAACATTAATTATCCAGCTAATTTCCAATAGATCTTTCAGCTCTATTTCTAATTCTCTGTTAGTTCCATGGAACATTTTCACATGTGGTATATTTACGTAATAGGTTTTTTTACATTTGTGAGTGCGTGCTTCAAATGTTTAAATTTTTAAAAATCAATTGTGAGTCTAATATTCAGAGTGCTCCTATGGTTTCATGTTTATACCATGGGCCACAGTTGGACTGGTCTTGTCTCACCTTGGATTTGAGTTCCTATCTGACTGTGCTGGCCAGCTGCCCAGTAGCTGCAATCTATCTTGAAGATCTTTAAGTAAAGACACAATTAGGCTTGTCTGTGACACCCCAAGTGATAAAAAACTATTCATCACCTAGCTTTGCATATCAAAATTTGTCATAGGATGAGTTATTTGGATTGGGGCTGAGGGTTTGCAGAACCAGAGTGCTCTTCAGGAGAAGGAAGTGAGAGGTGATGTGAAGAACTGCAAGGGAAATTAAACATCTTGAATTGTCCAGAAAATCTTGCGTTCCCTTCACCTCCTACAGACAGACACAAGGTGGTGCACCTTCACTACATAAACCAACTCGGAAATAGTCTAGGATGACTTTTTAAAATAATAAATAAATTTATGAATGTTACAACCAGAAAAGAGAACATTTTTGCAGTGTATTTAATTGATTCAATAAGTTACAGTATTATCTTAACTGCTGTTAGATGCACAACTTATTTATCTTCTTCTTGGCCTCCGTGCCTCGAGAGACAATAGGTATGCGCCAATAGATCACTGATTGGTTTGGCAGCGACAGGCTCTCTTTGCTTCTAATAAACTGCTAACTTTGTCTCATGCCTTGCCAGCTCCTGATCTCTTCTCATCTCATAGAATCACAGAATCATAGAATTTACAGTGCAAATGGAGGCCATTCAGCCCATCGGGTCTGCACAAACCTTTGGAAAGAGCACCCCACTTAAACCCACACCTCCCTCCTGTCCCTGTAACCCAATAACCTCAACTAACCTTTTTGAACACTAAAGGCAATTTAGCATTGCCAATCCACCAAACCTGCACATCTTTGGACCGTGGGAGGAAACCAAAGCACCTAGAAGGAACCCACGCAGACATGGGGAGAACGTGCAGACTCCACACAGACAGTGACCTAAACCGGGAATCAGACCTGGGACCCTGGAGCTGTGAAGCAACAGTGCTAGCCACTGTGCTCCCGTGCCGCTCACTACTATTGCCTACTGTACTTTCCTTAAAACAATTTACAGCTATTCACCTACCTTGAAGGGGCTGGCAGGGACCCGGATTGCTTCTCGCAGCTTCAGCTGCGGATATGGGCCCCCGCACTTCCGGTTGTGAGTCCGCGCATGCTCACGGCGACGGCCTGCAGCGGCCGCGCCAAACACGATGGCGGACTCAGCCGGCGGATCTAACCTGCCCGATCGCCACCCGGCCGCCCATAAGGTCCACCCTGGAACTTGATCCCACCGCCCCCCACCAGGGCGTCCGCAGCTGCCGCATGAGGGTCCCGACAAATGTGGTTAGAACCACGCTGTCGGGAATTTGGCCAGTCAGGACCGGAGCATCGCTGGGAGGGCCTCTGGCAATGGCCCCCCAGCCGCTCCACGTAATTAGCGCGCGAGTGATTCTCCAGGGACCGGAGAATCGCAGGAGTGGCGCCGAGCCCGATTCTGTCGGGAAAGTGGATTCTCTGTCCATGCGCTAAACGCGATTTCGGCGCAGGACTGTGGCGAATCCAGCCCAATGTTTATCATCAGTTTGGCTGCAGGAGCTGCCGGAACATGCCAAAAATAACACATGACTGCCTTAAGGGGCTCCAGTCCTGTTTTCAGTTCAGCTGTACTCCTTTAGTTTTAGCCCTTCCTGATACGCCCACAAATTAGTGAGGCTTGTATCCCTCAGCAGGCACACTGACTGGTTGCTGTCAGCTAGAACCAGCTGAGCCTGGGTCTTGCGAAGGCAGGGTTGACACTCCCTAAAGTAGCTCCACTTGACAGGTGCTATCCGCTGCCTCACTTGTATTTATTTAGCACCTTTAATGTTGTACAAATGACCCAAGACACATCACAGGACCATAATCAAACACAATTTGGCACCAAGCCACATATCAAGGGTTATGGGGAGAAAACAGGATTAGCCTATTGATTTGGACGATCAGTGATTGTGACGAATGGCGGAGCAGGCTCGAAGGGCCAAATGGCCTTCCCCTGCTCCTATCTTCTATATTTCTATTAGGGCAGATGACTAAATGTTTGGGCAAAGAGTTAAGTTTTAATAATAATAATCTTTTATTGTCACAAGTATGAAGTTACTGTGAAAAGCCCCCAGTCACCACATTCCGGCACCTGTTCGGGTAAGCCGGTACAGGAATTGAACCCGCGCTGCAGGTCTTATGTTCTGCATTACAAACCAGCTGTCTAGTCCACTGAGCTAAACCAGCTCAACTTAAGTAGCATCTTAAAGGATGAAAGAGGTGGAGAGGTTTAGGAAGTGCTTCACACCTAGACAGCTGAAGACATGGCCATCAATGGTGATGCGATTGAAATCAGATATGGTTCATATCCTGGAATTAGAGGTGTGCAGATATTTTTGGAGGATTGTGGGGCTTGCAACGTTGACAGAGATAGGGTCGAGGCAATTGGGAGATTTGAAAACAAAAATAAGAATTGCAAAATCGAAGTGTTCAGAAGTGGGAGATATAGGTCTGTGGCCAAAGGGCGATTGGATCTCTGAAATATTCATGAGACGGAGGACAGGGGTGAGATACTGGTCTTTTCACCTGGGACCTACAGTACTAAGGAATAGATGTGAAAAGTGGACAGGCGGTTATCTGGGATTAAAGTGGTAAGGACCAAATAAAAACAGAAAATACTGGGCAATCTCAGCAGATCTGACAGCATCTATGGAGAGAGAAGTGAGCTAATATTTCCAGTAGGGATGATTCTTTGTCAAAGCTAAAGAAGCTAGAGAGAACTGGAAATAGGATCAGATTTATACTGTTGTGTGTTGGGAGGGAGGGGGGAAGAGGTGTGTTGTGGAGCAGAGGGCTGGATCGAGGGCCATGATGGGTGGAGATTGACAAAGATGACATGGACAAAGAAAGACAATGGGAATGTAAATAGTGGCGATCAAGGCTAGGAAGGGTGCTGATAGTTGCCCATTAAGAGATCAGAATGTTTAATGGCAGAACAAAGGTAAACAGTGCATCAACAGACAACTAGGAACAATGAAAAGATGGCTCAATAGGGATGGGGGAGCGGGACAATGGTGAGGGAGAAACGAATCGATGGAAGAAATGAAAATAAATTGATAGAAGTAAAAATGAAGTGAAGGTGGAGGAGAGAGTTCACAGTCTGAAGTTGTTGAACTCAATGTTAAGTCCGGAAGAGGTGGAGAGTGGGCCTAGGTAGGTTGCTCTTTCAGAGGGTTGGTGTAGATTTGATGGGCTGCATGGCCAACTTATGCACTGTAGTGATTCTATGAATGTAGAGTAGACAGTATTGGGAGCAGCGAATGTAATAGACCCGATTGAAGGAGCACAGTTCCTTCAATCTGACTTATGAATTTGCTGCTCCCAAGCTTAACTGTAGGCATCATACTTTAGGGTCAGTTTGTAGTTCACTTCCTGGCACTACTCAACTTCACTTCTTTCTTCTTGGTCTCTAACCGTGGTCAGTCTCACTCTAAAATATTAACAGGACAAGGATCCTATGCTGTGTTTGCACTTTTATTCCAGTCAATCATAAGAAAGTCTGTCCTGTCAATTCATTCCCAAATTTGGTTAGAGCTCGGATTGTGACCCAAAGGTGTAAACACATGGAAGGAGTTGCTGGGAGGAGTGATTTGAGAGTGGGAGATCATTCTGTACTGAAGTGAAATGATAAAAAAAATGGTGAGAAACATATCACATAATTTCTCCTCCCCACCTCTGGTTCTGCCTGTGATTGTAACTCTTGACAAAATGTCAGTAACCCTGGCTAAGTTTCTTGTGATTTATGATAAGCCAGGAGCATTTGGAGTTTTCATAATCAGAGACGTAGAATATCTTTATATTTTGTGGTACATTTGGAGATGCTTTTACTCGTGTAGAACTTGGAATCTTCTTGGACTGATTCGCTAAATTCAATCTCTGTGTTCAGTTAGCTAATGTTATTTGAGGCAAGACTATTTCAGAACTCTACAATTGCTTCAAAATCCCCAGGGAGAGAATGAATCGGTTTATACTCTGATTGATACTCATGTCCCCAGTTGGAAAATGTATTGATATTGGATGAAAGTATTATCTGTCGGGAGAAGATTGGAAAGGGAACTTTGGGGAAGTTTTGCATGCTCAGATGTGTCAGTTTTGCTGCCTGTATCTGCTGTGAATTGGCACAAGGTGGAGCAGTTGCGCTGCAAATACCACCTCAATTAACTTTTCCCAACCAGAGGCAGAACTTCACACAATAAAAGCCATGATATGGAGATGCCGGCGTTGGACTGGGGTGAGCACAGTAAGAAGTCTTACAACACCAGGTTAAAGTCCAACAGGTTTGTTTCAATATAAAGCTTTTGGAGCGCTGCTCCTTCCTCAGGTGAGCAGCGCTCTGAAAGCTAGTTATATCGAAACAAACCTGTTGAACTTAAACCTGGTGTTGTAAGACTTCTTACTGTGTTCACACAATAAAGCCAATTTTTGTTATTGCAATGGATTGGACAAGCGACAGTTAGAAACGTTCCACAACAATATTTTCATTTTTTAGAGCACGTGTTCAATCGCGTGTCAAGAGTGAGACTCACGTGTCATGAGTCAGAATACAGGAGGGATATAGAGAACCTAGTGGAGACAACAATTCTTCAATGCCAGCAAAACAGGTCAGTAACTTCAGGAAGCAAAATATCATTCACACCCCTGTCTGCATCAACGGGGCCGAGGTGGAGATGGTTGACAGCACATCACCAACAATCTGTCCTGGTCCACCCACGTCAACGCTACGACCAAAAAAGCACAACATCGCCTATACTTCCTCAGGAAACTAAGGGAATTTGGCATGTCCACATTGACTCTTACCAACTTTTACAGGTGCACCATAGAAAGCATCCTATCTGGCTGCATCACAGCCTGGTATGGCAACTGCTCGGTCCAAGACCATAAAAACCTACAGAGAGTTGTGAACACAGCCCAGTCCATCACACAAACCCGCCTCCCATCCATTGACTCTGTCTACGCCTCCCGCTGCCTTGGGAAAGCAGGCAGCATAATCAAAGACCCCTCCCACCCGGCTTACTCACTCTTCCAATTTCTTCCATCGGCAGGAGATAAAAAAAGTTTGAGAACACGCACCAACAGATTCAAAAACAGCTTCTTCCCCGCTGTTACCAAACTCCTAAACGACCTTCTTATGGACTGATCTGATTAATACTGCACTCCTGTTTGCTTCACCCGATGCCTGTGTCAATGTATTTACATTTTGTACCTTGTGTTGCCCTATTACGTATTTTCTTTTCATCTACTAAATGATCTATTTGAGCTGCATGCAGGAAAATACTTTTCACTGTACTTCGGTACACGTGACAATAAACAAATCCAATCCAATCCAAGTGTCTTTGAGAGGGGACTTTGATACATTGGGTTGGACATTGGGGCACAGAAATTCTGTCAGTGTTAACTCCATGTCCTTCCTTACATATGATGGAAATTGAGGAATAGTGTAAATGGAGGTTTCTTCAGTTTTTCATTGGAACACCCCTACAGGAAATTCCAGGTACTGCTGTCTGAACATGGTTAAAATTTATAAAACCCTGAAGGGCCCTTTGTTAAATGAGTTCAGGTGGCTTCAATGCTGTTTTTAAGTTGACATGGCTGTATAGCTAAACTTTCTCTCACTTGGCACTCTTACCCAATGTGACATGGAATAACTGATGTAAAAATGTCTCTTATTGGTGCTTTTCTGAAATTGAGCTGAGATATTTTTTGAGGAGATATTTTTTGATAGATCTAATCCCACTGTTGCTGCTAGGCATTAAAAATAGAATATGTCCCAGTGCTAATACCTCTTTTGAGTTTTTCTTGATCAACACAATTCCATTAAAAAGTTAATGCTGTTGCGCTATCCGACGGAATTTGTTCAATGCATGTTCATGGAGCGTGGGCATCCCTAGCTAGGCCAGCAGTTATTATTCATTCCTAAATTGCCCTTGAGAAAGTTTTGATGTGCTGTCTTCTTGAACTGCTGGGGTTTAGATATTTCAGTAAGCTCAGGGAAGGTGGTAAAAGAGTGGGATGGGTGGCATTGTTCGTCAAGGACAGTATTACAGTGGCAGAAAGGACGTTTGATGAGGACTCGTCTATTGAGGTAGTATGGGCTGAGGTTAGAAACAGGAAAGGAGAGGGTTTTCTATAGGCCTCTGAAAAGTTCCAGAGATGTAGAGGAAAGGATTGCAAAGATGATTCTGGATAGGAGCGAAAGCAACAGGGCAGTTGTTATGGGGGACTTTAATTTTCCAAATATTGACTGGAAACACTATAGTTCGAGTACTTTAGATCGGTCCGTTTTTGTCCAATGTGTACAGGAGGGTTTCCTGACACAGTATGAAGATAGGCCAACGAGAGGCGAGGCCATATTGGCTTGGGTACTGGGTAATGAACCAGGACAGGTGTTATGTTAGATTTGGAGGTAGGTGAGCACTTTGGTGATGGTGACCACAATTTTATTACATTTACTTTAGTGATGGAAGGGATAGGTATATACCGCAGGGCAAGAGTTATATCTGGGGGAAAGGCAATTATGATGCGATGAGGCAAGACTTGGGATGCATCGGATGGAGAGGAAAACTGCAGGGGATTGGCACAATGGAAATGTGGAGCTTGTCAAGGAACAGCTACTGTGTGTCCTTGATAAGTATGTACCTGTCAGGCAGGGAGGAAGTGGTTGAGCGAGGGAACCGTGGTTTACTAAAGCAGTCGAAACACTTGTCAAGAGGAAGAAGGAGGCTTATGTAAAGATGAGACATGAAGGTTCAGTTAGGGTGCTCGAGAGTTACAAGTTAGCTAGGAAGGACTTAAAGAGAGAGCTAAGAAGAGCCAGGAGGGGACATGAGAAGTCTTTGGCAGGTAGGATCAAGGATAACCCTAAAGCTTTCTATAGATATGTCAGGAATAAAAGAATGACTAGGGTAAGAGTAGGGCCAGTCAAGGACAGTAGTGGGAAGTTGTGCGTGGAGTCCGAGGAGATGGGAGAGGTGTTAAATGAATATTTTTCATCGGTATTCACACAGGAAAAAGACAATTTTGTCGAGGAGAATACTGAGATTCAGACTACTAGACTAGAAGGGCTTGAGGTTCATAAGGAGGAGGTGTTAGCAATTCTGGAAAGTGTGAAAATAGATAAGTCCCCTGGGCCGGATGGGATTTATCCTAGGATTCTCTGGGAAGCTAGGGAGGAGATTGCTGAGCCTTTGGCTTTGATCTTTAAGTCATCTTTGTCTACAGGAATAGTGCCAGAAGACTGGAGGATAGCAAATGTTGTCACCTTGTTCAAGAAGGGGAGTAGAGACAACCCCGGTAACTGTAGACCAGTGAGCCTTACTTCTGTTGTGAGGAAAGTCTTGGAAAGGTTTATAAGAGTTAGGATGTATAATCATCTGGAAAGGAATAATTTTATTAGAGATAGTCAACACGGTTTTGTGAAGGGTAGGTCGTGCCTCACAAACCTTATTGAGTTCTTTGAGAAGGTGACCAAACACGTGGATGAGGGTAAAGCAGTTGATGTGTGTATATGGATTTCAGTAAAGCATTTGATAAGGTTTCCCACGGTAGGCTACTGCAGAAAATACGGAGGCATGGGATTCAGGGTGATTTAGCAGTTTGGATCAGAAATTGGCTAGCTGGAAGAAGTCAAAGGGTGGTGGTTGATGGGAAATATTCAGACTGGAGTCCAGTTACTAGTGGTGTACCACAAGGATCTGTTTTGGGGCTACTGCTGTTTGTCATTTTTATAAATGACCTGGAGGAGGGAGTAGAAGGGTGGGTGAGTAAATTTGCAGATGACACTAAAGTCGGTGGAGTTGTGGACAGTGCGGAAGGATGTTACAAGTTACAGAGGGACATAGATAAGCTGCAGCGCTGGGCTGAGAGGTGGCAAATGGAGTTTAATGCAGAAAAGTGTGAGGTGATTCATTTTGGAAGGAATAACAGGAAGACAGAGTACTGGGTTAATGGTAAGATTCTGGCAGTGTGGATGAGCAGAGAGATCTTGGTGTCCATGTACATAGATCCCTGAAAGTTGCCACCAGGTTGAAAGGGTTGTTAAGAAGGCTTACGGTGTGTTAGCTTTTATTGGTAGAGGGATTGAGTTTCGGAGCCATGAGGTCATGCTACAGCTGTACAAAACTCTGGTGCGGCCGTATTTGGAGTATTGCGTGCAATTCTGGTCGCCGCATTATAGGAAGGATGTGGAAGCATTGGGAAGGGTGCAGAGGAGATTTACCAGAATGTTGCCTGGTATGGAGGGAAGATCTTATGAGGAAAGGCTGAGGGACTTGAGGCTGTTTTTGCTAGAGAGAAGAAGGTTAAGAGGTGACTTAATTGAGGCATACAAGATGATCAGAGGACCTACCCTTCAGAGGATCAGATGATCTACCTATCTATCTAATGTCATTCAGGTGGATGGCATGTTCTTGCCTGATTCCATTCTTATCTAATTAATTGTATCCCGGAATTATTTGACTTCTCTTTCTGCTCTCACATTGTTACCATTGGTGTACTCCAAGGATCTATCCTCACTCACTCCACCCCATCACGCATCTATACACTTCCCTTCGGCAATATCGTCAAAAGGCACAACATTAGTTTTCACGTGTGCTGATAACATCCAGTTCTATCACATTACTACCTCCCTGATTTCTCCACTGTTGCTAAAGATTCAGCAAGTTTATCCATATGAACATATGAATTAGAAGCAGGAGTCGGCTATTCAAAAGACCATAAGACATTGGAGCAGAATTAGGCCACTCGGACCATCGAGTCTGCTCCGCCATTCAATCATGGCTGATATTTTCTCATCCCCATTCTCCTGCCTTCTCCCCATAACCCCTGATCCCCTTATTAATCAAGAACCTATCTATCTCTGTCTTAAAGAAACTCAGTGATTTGGCCTCCCCAACATTCTGCGGTAAAGAGTTCCACAGATTCATCGCCATCTGGCTGAAGAAATTCCTTACCATCTCAGTTTTAGTCTGAGATGGTGTCCTCTGGTTCTAGTTTTTCCTACAAGTGGAAACATCCTCTCCACGTCCACTCTATCCAGGCCTCGCAGTATCCTGTAAGTTCAATAAAATCTCCCTTTGAGCCTGCTCCACCATTCATTAAGATTATGGCTGATCTGATCGTAACCTCAACTCCACATTCTTGACTACCTATGATGACTTTTCACCCCCTTGCTTATCAAGAATCCATCTACCTCTGCTTTAAAAATGTTCAAAGACTCTGCTTCCACTATCTCCTGAGGAAGAGAGGTCCAAAGACTCTATCTTAAATGGGCAACCTCTTATTTTTAAGCAATATCTCACCATTTAGATAATATGCTTATTTTTTCTGCTGGAATGGACAATTTTGCATTTTCCCACATTATACTCCATTTGCCAGATCTTTGCCCACTCACTTAACCTGTCAATATCTATTTTGTAGCATCCTTATTTCCTTTTCACATCTTACTTTCGTAACTATCTTTGCATCATCACATATTTAGCAACTATACCTTTGGTCCCTTCATTCAAGTCATTTGTATAAATTGTAAAAGATTGAAGTCCCAGCAGTGATTCCTGAGATACACCCCTTGTTACATTAGTATTCTATATTTTCTGTTAGCTAGCCAATATTTTATCACTGCCAATATGTTACCCCCTATTTTCTGCCATAACCTTTTATGTGGCACCTTATCAAATGTCCTCTGGAAATCTAAGTACAGTACTTCTATTATCCACAGCACATGTTACTTCTTTGAAGAACTCCAATAATTTGGTTAGACCTCATTTCCCTCTTGCAAAACTCTGCCTGCTCGCCTTGATTTTTTTCTGTAATATATTTATTAATAGCTTCTAACATTTTCTCAACTCAAAATCTGCATTTCAGAGCTGGAACTGCTACTGAGTCATTGTGGAGCGTCCACAAGGATGAGATCTTCGTGGATGGAAAGTACAGTGATGTCACACAGCAGGTAAAGTGCACAGGCAGAAAGGGAATGGTATCCACCAGACAGCAAAACCACTAGGCAGGTAATGCAGGAGTCCCCTGGTTCCATCTCCCTCGAACAGGTTTCCCACTTTGGAAACCGTTGTTGAGGTGATTTCTCAAGAATGCAGCATGAGCTACCATGGCACCACGTTTATCCTAATCTAAGGTCAACCTAACCTACACCCCTTCAATTTACTGCTGTCCATGTGCCTGTCCAAGAGTTACTTAAATGCCCCTAATGACTCTGACTCCACCACCTCTGCTGGCAGTGCATTCCACACACCCACCACTCTCTGTGTAAAGAACCTACCTCTGACATCTCCCCTATACCTTCCTCCAATCACCTTAAAATTATGTCCCCTCGTGACAGCCATTTCCGCCTGGGCAAAAGTCTCTGGCTATCCACTCTAATCCATACCTCTCATCACCTTGTACACCTCTATCAAGTCACCTCTCTTCTTTCATCACTCCACTGAGAAAAACCCTAGCTCACTCAACCTTTCTTCATAAGACATGCCCACCAGTCTAGGCAGCATCCTGGTAAATCTGCTCTGTGTGGTAGTCACCACATAAAGGCCCGCAATCTGCCCTACTGCATCGAGGAAGTCAGGGCTATCACCAGAGACTGCCAGGTCTGCGCGGAGTGCAAACCACACTTCTGCCGGCCAGACCGAGCGCACCTAGTGAAGGCCTCCTGCCTTTTGAATGCCTCAGCGTGGATTTCAAAGGGCCCCTCCCCTCCACCGACCGAAACACGTACTTTCTTAGCGTTGTCGACGAATATTCCAGATTCCCCTTCGCTGTCCCATGCCCCGATATGACGTCTGCCACCGTCGTCAAAGCCCTCAACACCATCTTCGCTCTGTTCAGTTTCCCCGCCTACGTCCACAGCGACATTTATGAGCGAGGAGCTGCGTCAGTACCTGCTCAGCAAGGGCATTGCCTCGAGCAGGACGACCAGCTACAACCCCCGGGGAAACGGGCAGGTGGAGCGGGAGAATGGGATGGTCAAGAAGGCCGTCCAGCTGGCCCTACAGTCCAGAAACCTCCCAGCCTCCCGCTGGCAGGAGGTCCTGTCTGATGCCTTCCACACCATTCGGTCGCTCCTTTGCACTGCGACTAACGAAACTCCCCATGAACGTCTCTTTGCCTTCTCCAGGAGGTCCACCTCCGGGGTTTCGCTCCCAACGTGGCTGGCAGCTCCAGGACCAGTTCTCCTCCGCAAGCACGTGCGGCTCCACAAGGCCGACCCGTTGGTTGAGAGGGTACAGCTACTTCACGTGAACCCGCAGTACGCCTACGTAGCGTACCCCGACGGCCGCCAAGACACAGTCTCCCTAAGGGACCTGGTGCCAGCAGGGTCTCCACCCCCACCCCCCACCCCCCTGCTGCCCCGGCACCACCCTCCCTTCCCTCTGTGCACCGCACCACAGCCCCTGCTCCAGGAAGATCCGTCCTCCCTTTGGTCTCACCCGGGGATTAAGATGAGGTCGACACACTCCCGGAGTCACCGGCGACCGAACCGAATCACCACCGAGACTGCGACGCTCGCAACGACGGATCAAGGCGCCCGATCGTCTGAATTTATAAACTTTTCCTAAAATGCTAAACGCCTATATGTAAATAGCCTTCCACCACCCCCGCCGGACTCTTTTTTAACAGGGGGTGAATGTGGTAGTCACTACTGTTGTATTGTATGTACCGCATGTGAGGTGTATTACGGTAAGGCCCCTGTACTACAGGTATGGGGGTTGATCCCTGCCTGCTGGCTCCGCCCAGTAGGCGGAGTATAAATGTGTGGGCTCTCCGAGCTGCAGCCATTTCAGCAGCAGCTGCGGGAGGCTACATATCTCTGCGTAATAAAGCCTCGATTACACTCTACTCTCTCTTGTCATAATTGATAGTGCATCACTCTGCACACTCTCCAAAGCAGCCACATCCTATAATGAGGCGACCAGAACTGGACACAATATTCCAAGTGTGGTCTAACCAGGGTTTTATAAAGCTGCAACAAAACCTCGCGGCTCTTAAACTCAATCCCCCTGTTAACGAAAGCCAACACACCATGCACCTTAACAACCCTATCAACCTGGGTGGCAACTTTGAGGGATCTATGTACATGGACCCCAAGATCCCTCTGTTCCTCTACACTTCCAAGAATCCTGCCTTTAACCCTGTATTCAGCATTCAAATTTGACCTTCCAAAATGAATCACTTCACATTTATCTAGGTTGAACTCCATCTGCCACTTCTCAGCCCAGCTCCGATCCTGTCAATGTCTTGTTGTAACCTGCAACAGCCCTCTACACTATCTACAACTCCACCAACCTTCGTGTCATCAGCAAACTTACTCACCCACCCTTCCACTTCCTCATCCAAGTCATTTATAAAAACCACAAAGAGCAGAGGTCCCAGAACAGATACCTGCGGCACACCACTGGTCACCGAGCGCCAGGTGGAATACTTTCCATCCGTTACCACTCGCTGTCTTCTTTCGGCCAGCCAATTCTGTATCCAGACAGCCAAATTTCCCTATATCCCATGCCCCCTAACCTTCTGAATGAGCCTACCATGGGGAACCTTATCAAATGCCTTACTGAAGTCCATATACACCACATCCACTGCTCGACCTTCTTCAATGTGTCTCGTCACATCCTCAAATAATTCAATGAGGCTTGTGAGGCATGACCTGCCCCTCACAAAGTCATGCTGACTATCTTTAATCAAACTATGTTTTTCTAAATAATCATAAATCCTATCTCTCAGAATCCTTTCCAATATTTTGCTCACCACAGACGTAAGACTGATGGGTCTGTAATTCCCAGGGATTACCCTATTCCCTTTCTTGAACAGGGGAACAACATTCGCCTTCCTTCAATCATCCGGTACTACTCCAATGGAGAGTGAGGATGCAAAGATCATTGCCAACGGCGCAGCAATCGCCTCCCTCGCTTCCCGTAGTAACCTTGGCTATATCCCGTCAGGCCCAGGGGCCTATCTATCCTGATGCTTTTCAAAATTTCCAGCACATCCTCCTTGTTAAAAAAACATATTTTTCTTGAAGCATTTACAAAATATTTATAACAATAACAAACAAAACAATAATAACATAAACATCAACATGGTAAACTAGACATTTTCCACCCAATCCCTTCTGTACAACACTTGACCATATTGCACATACCCGCCCCCCCCCCCTCCCCTCCTTCGGAATGCTGCTTCTGCTGACATTTTAATTTCCCCCGAGAAAGTTGACAAACGGCTGCCACCTCCGAGAGAACCACAGCATTGATCCCCTCAAGGCAAACTTTATTTTCTCCAGCTTGAGAAACCCAGCCATGTCGCTGACCCAAGTCTCCACACTCGGGGGTTTTGAGTCCCTCCACATTAAAAGGGTCCGCCCCCGGGCTACCAGGGAGGCAAAGGCCAAAACGTCAGCCTCTTTCACCCCCTGAACTCCCGGGTCTTCTGACACACCAAAGATCGCTATCTCTGGACTCGGCACCACCCGTGTACCTAGCACCTTGGACATTGCCTTGGCAAACCCTTGCCAGAATCCTCCAAGCTTCGGGCATGCCCAAAACATATGGACATGGTTTGCTGGGCTTCCCGTACATCTCACACATCTATCTTCTACCCCAAAAAACTTGCTCATCCTCGCCGCCGTCATGTGTGCCCGGTGTACCACCTTAAACTGTATTAGACTGAGCCTAGCACATGATGAGGAGGAATTAACCCTGCTTAGGGCGTCCGCCCACAGACCCGCCTCTAACTCCCCACCTAGCTCCTCCTCCCACTTGCCCTTCAGTTCCTCCACTGGGAAGACACAATGGAGGGAAACAAAGATAGAAATGACAGACAGAATAGTAGAAAGCAGAAGTGCAAGGCAGAGGAAACAAGGGCTAGCAACAAATAGGACCATAATACAAAAACTACTTGTAAAAATGTTATAAAGACGAGTTGAAAAATACTGGGCTAGATTTTTCCCGCTAGAGTTGAATCGCTTCTGTTTTGTGCTGGCGCTGGGAGCGATTCAGAGTGCCTTGCCGTGTAAATTTATGCATTGCAGGGTTTGCAAGAGATTCCGTATGCGAATCATGATATTGGGCTGCCATTTTGAGTTATTTTGAGCAGGCAGCCTGATAGCAAGATCCAGCGGCTGGTCTTCCTCCCCAACCCCACAACTCAAATTGTTCCCTCCCGCAATGTTTATAAACATCTAGCTATCATTGACTGCTCATGACCACGTCAAAAGCAGGTGAGTGCTTTCTGCTGAGAAAAAGAAGAAGCGAAAGCACTTAACTCCTAGATATTTATAAACATTGCGGGTAGTTTCACAGAAAAAGCAGGTAGAATGATGTTGTTAGTTAAGGATTGTAATGACCTCCAATTGGAATTATTTGTTGGCCAATTGGAGTATGAGCTCCCTCAATGATAGCTCATTGAGGGGGCCCATATAAGCACCTGTGTAGGCTTTGTGAACCAGTCTTAAGTTGACTGGAATGCTAGCAGCACTGTTTGGAGCTTGCTCTTGGATATAGTTATTGCACTACTGGTGTAGTGACGGTACCCCTGCCTCCTGTGGATTATTACAGTGGTGACGATGTAAACAAAGAACCTTGCGGAGACCAGCTGCCACACTTGGAGGGTAAGCCTTGCTATTTCAAAAATGCCGTTTTTTGGGATGTTAGATGCATTCGACCCGACTATTGAGGACTGGTCCCAGTATGTGGAGAGAATGTGTTACTTCTTCCAGGCCAATTAGATAATGAAGGATGAAAGGAAACGGGTTATCCTGCTGTCGGCGTGCGGACCCTCAGCCTTCGCCATTATACGTAGTCTAACTTATCCCATTACGCCAGGCACGATACCTTTCCAAGAATTAACAAAATTGGTGGAAGAGCACTATGACCCAAAACCACCCCTCATTTTGCGTAGGTACAGATTCTACACAACGAAGCGGGAAGACAGAGAGTCAATCACAAATTTCTTGACCCACCTGAGAAGGCTGGAGGAAAAATGTGAGTTCGGCCCGGCGCTAAATGAAATGCTTCGGGACCGGTTAGTGTGTGGCATAAATGACCTCACAATACAGAAGCGCCTGTTGGCGGAAACGCAGCTAGACTGCAGGGGGTGTTACAGCTCGCACTGTCCCTAGAAAAGGCAGCAAGTGGGGTGCAGGAACTACAGGGCACGTCAATGGAGGTAGATACCTGTGAGAGGGACTACCACAACGGGCCCAGCTACCAGATAACTGCCCTCATGAAAAGCCTGAGGAATAGAGGGCCAAAGGAAAACCCCAGAACTGCCCCCAAGTCTGCTAGGACTAACTGGAGACAGAGGGAACTATCGGCTGAGGCTCCCCCAACAGAGAAGGACCGTTTCTGGCACCAGACAGAGTGCGGTAACAGCGACAGAAACCCTAGAAGGAGGTGGCAAAAAAGGAATAGCAGGCGGGGACACAGGGAAGTACACAACCTAGATGCCCCATCCTCCTCCGAAGCGGAACAGTTATATAATATTGTGACAAAGAAAGCAGAACCTATTAAGATTACCCCACGGGTGAACGGTCGGCCGACAATAATGGAAATAGACACTGGTGCGGCCGTATCAGTAATGGGAGTGGCGGCATTTTAAAAAAATCAAAGATGGACTCCAGCCACTAACCCTAACGAAAACATCGACGAAACTTAAAACCTACACAGGGGAACCCCTGGAAATTCTAGGCATGACTCAGGTACCCGTGGAATATGACAAACAATTGCGTTGACGATAGTAGAGGGCTCCGGACCGAACTTAATTGGATGGAACTGGCTGAAAGACCTAACATTAGATTGGATGAAAATTTTCCAGAGTGGATGCGGGCAGTTGAGTGGAGTACTCCAAAAATACCCAGAGGTCTTCCAAGAAGGTTTGGGGGAAATTATAGGCGCCAAAGCAACTTTGCACGTGGACCCAGAAGGCCTTCCGAAATTTTGTAAGGCCAGGCCGGTACCTTTTGCATTAAGGAAGAAAATAGATGTCGAAATAGAAAGGTTACGGCGCGACGGCATTATCAGACCATTACAGTTCTCGGAATGGGCAGCGCCGGTGGTACCAATTTTGAAGCCAGACGGCTCGATACGTCTTGGTGGAGATTTCAAACAGACGGTAAACAAATACGCACTGCTGGACAAATACCCAATCCCGAAAATAGACGACCTATATGCCAAATTGGAAGGTGGGCTTTTGTTCACGAAACTGGACATGAGCCACGCCTACCTGCAGTTAAAACTGGACAAGGACTCCCAGAAGTTCGCTACAATCAACACCCTGAAGGGACTTTTTCGTTATACTAGGCTACCTTACGGAGTGTCATCAGCCTGCGCTATATTCCAGCGTACGATGGAAAATATTCTGCAGGGACTACCACAGGCGGCGATTTATTTGGACGATGTCTTAATCACGGGTAGGACAAACAGGGAATACTTAAGGAACCTGGAGGAAGTGCTCAGGTGTTTCGCAAAGGCAGGCGTACGGCTCAAAAGAAAAAAATGTGTTTTTCTGGTCCCAGAAGTGACGTACCTGGGATATAAAGTAGACGAGTCGGGCTTACACCCATTGGAAGACCGAGTAAGGGCAATAAAAGCAGCCCCAGCTCCCACCACGGTCCAGGAGCTACGATCATTTCTAGGGCTATAGGTCACCTATTATGGCAAATTTATTGAAAATAGGGCGTCCATTCTAGAACCCCTCCATCAGCTAGTAAAATAGGGACAAGAATGGAAATGGACTGCCCGCCAAAACCGAGCATTTAGAGACATTAAGGAACCGCTGTCATCCGAAAATGTCCTAGAGCATTATGACCCAAGGAAGGAGTTGGTGGTCACGAGTGATGCATCACCTTACGGGGTAGGAGTCGTCTTAGCCCATAGAGGAAGGAATGGGGAAGAACGGCCAATAGCCTATGCTCCTGGCCCTGATGGGAAGCATCCCAGAGTGTTAAAAGAGATGGCTAGGGAAATTGTAAACGCACTAGTGATAATTTATCAAAATTCACTAGACTCTGGGGTGGTCCCAGAGGATTGGAAAGTAGCAAACGTGACACCACTGTTTAAAAAAGGAGGTCGGCAGAAAGCGGGTAATTATAGCCCGGTAAGCTTAACTTCGGTTGTAGGGAAAATGCTGGAATCTATCATTAAGGAGGAAATAGCGGGGCACCTGGAGGGAAATTGTCCCATTGGGCAGACGCAGCATGGGTTCACAAAGGGTAGGTCGTGTCTGACTAATTTGGTAGAATTTTTTGAGGACGTTACCAGTGCAGTAGATAACGGGAAGCCAATGGATGTGGTATACCTGGATTTCCAGAAAGCTTTTGACAAGGTGCCACACAAAAGGTTGCTACATAAACTAAAGATGCATGGCATTGAGGGTAAAGTGGTAGCATGGGTAGATGATTGGTTAACTAACAGAAAGCAGAGAGTGGGGATAAATGGGTGTTTCTCTGGTTGGCAACCTGTAACTAGTGGGGTCCCTCCAGGATCAGTGCTGGGCCCGCAGTTGTTCACAATTTACATAGACGATTTGGAGTTGGGGACCAAGTGCAATGTGTCAAAGTTTGCAGACGACACTAAGATGAGTGGTAAAGCAAAAAGTGCAGAGGATACCGGAAGTCTGCAGAAGGATTTGGATAGGTTAGGTGAATGGGCTAGGGTCTGGCAGATGGAATTCAATGTTGCCAAGTGTGAGGCTATCCATTTTGGGAAGAATAACAGCAGAATGGATTATTATTTAAACGGTAAGATGTTAAAACATGCTGCTGTGCAGAGGGACCTGGGTGTGCTGGTGCACGAGTCGCAAAAAGTTGGTGTGCAGGTGCAACAGGTGATTAAGAAGGCTAATCGAGTTTTGTCTTTCGTTGCTAGAGGGATGGAGTTCAAGACTAGGGAGGTTATGCTGCAATTGTATAAGGTGTTGATGAGGCCGCATCTGGAGTATTGTGTTCAGTTTTGGTCTCCTTACCTGAGAAAGGACATATTGGCACTGAAGGGAGTGCAGAGGAGATTCACTAGGTTGATTGCAGAGTTGAGGGGATTAGATTATGACGAGAGGTTGAGTAGACTGGGACTGTACTCATTGGAGTTTAGAAGGATGCGGGGGGATCTTATTGAGTCATATAAAATTATAAAGGGAATAGATAGGATAGATGCGGGCAGGTTGTTTCCACTGGTTGGGGAAAGCAGAACTAGGGGGCATAGCCTCAAAATAAGGGGAAGTAGATTTAGGACCGAGTTTAGGAGGAACTTCTTCACCCAAAGGGTTGTGAATCTCTGGAATTCCTTGCCCAGTGAAGCAGTTGAGGTTCCTTCTTTAAACGTTTTTAAGAAAAAGATAGATGCCTTTCTAAAGAATAAAGGGATTCGGGGATATGGTGTACGGGCCGGAGAGTGGAGCTGAGTCCACAAAGATCAGCCATGATCTCATTGAATGGCGGAGCAGGCTCGAGGGGCCAGATGGCCTACTCCTGTTCCTAGTTCTTATGTTCGAGGATCTTGGCGATGGCTGAGAGAAAGTACGCCCAAATCGAGAAGGAAGGACTGGCGGTGATATTTGCATTAAAAAAATTTCACCAGTATCTGTACGGGCGGAAATTCACCATTGTGATGGACCATAAGCCGTTATCAGGGTTATTAAAAGAAGACCAGTCAATACCCCCAATTGCATCAGCTAGAATCCAACACTGAGCGCTGTTACTGGCGGCGTATAGCCACGTTCTGGAGCACAGACTGGGAATGCGAGCAACAAATGCAGATGCTTTGAGCAGACTTCCCCTCCCTTACACCCCGCCGCTAATACCGAAAGTAGAGGAGACAGTAATGACTCTAAAATGTTTGGACACCCTACCAGTAGACGCACAACATATTCGGTTGTTGACGCAAAAAGACCCAGTTTTAGCCAAGATGAAGCATTTACTGCTAACAGGGGAACTGGAGAGACCAGTGGAGCCCCAGATGCATCCATACTGGAGCAGAAGGGACCAAATAACCGCAGAAGACAGTATCCTATTATGGGGAGCCCGGGTAATAGTCCCAGCTCAGGGCCGTCGGGCAATCTTAACCGAGTTACATCACGGACACCCAGGGGTGTCTAAAATGAAGATGCTAGCTCGAAGCTATGTTTGGTGGCCAGGATTGGACACAGACATAGCAGCCTTGGTACGTCGGTGCCAGGAGTGCCACCAGCTGTGCCATTGCACCCGTGGGAATGGCCAGGCGGACCGTGGACCCGCCTGCATATTGACCACGCCGGCCCTTTCATGGGCTCAATGTTTTTGGTGATAGTGGACGCCCACTCCAAATGGTTGGACGTCCACCGGGTAAACGCGGCAAACACAGCATCGACAATTGAAAAGCTCAGGGCCTCGTTTGCAACACATGGACTTCCGGAGGTATTGGTGTCTGACAATGGAACGGCATTCACAAGTGGGGAATTTGGAAAATTCCTAAAGGGAATCGGAGTCCGCCACATCAAAACGGCCCCTTACCATCCAACGGCCTGGCAGAGAGAGCGGTCCAGACACTAAAAACGGGACTCAAGAAGCAGCCGGCAGCGTCAATGGACACAAAGCTCTCCCGCTGGCTGTTTGATTACAGGACCACACCACATTCCACAACGGGCATACTGCCAGGGATGGGAAGGCGGCTGCGAACGAGGCTGAGTCTCCTTTTCCCAAATTTAACGGGGAAAGTGGAGAAACAACAGGAGGTCCAATGCAGGGGGCATGATAATAGTCGGCAGCAGAGACATTTCCAGGTGGGAGCACCGGTTTGGGTCAAGAATTATGGGAATGGACCAACGTGGGTCAAAGGCAGGGTAGAGTCCCAAACAGGGCCCATATCCTATGAAGTTTCAAGAGGAGGTAAGGTGCTGAAGAAACACCTAGACCAAATAAGGGCAGCGGAACCACACCTGGAGGCAGGCGAAGCAGACTGCCTCAAGCTGGGATAGCCCAGACGGAAAAGATCCCCAGCCCCGAGCAATTTCTCCAGACCCTATCATCCAGTCGTCAGAGTCGGAGATGGACACGTTCGACGAGGTCGCCGCGACACCTCTCCCCGAGGAGGAGGAAGAACAACTTCCAAGGAGGTCATCAAGGAAAAGATGGGCACCTAATAAGGTACACCCCACCCACATCGGAGAACGAACCGGCGGACGACACAGAGGTGACAGACCCGGACAGGAGGAGCAGGAAGAAGCTCAGAGGAATGCCAGCTGGCAGGAATTCCTCGGACCTTGGGGTGGGAGGGGTGTAATCACCTCCAATTGGCATTATTGGTTGGCCAATTGGAGTATGAGCTCCCTCAATGATAGCTCATTGAGGGGGCCCATATAAGCACCTGTGTAGGCTTTGTGAACCAGTCTTAAGTTGACTGGAATGCTAGCAGCACTGTTTGGAATGGCTCTTGGATATAGTTATTGCAAATAAATACTGGTGTAGTGACGGTACCCCTGCCTCCTGTGGATTATTATAAGGATAAAATCTGAGCAATAGTGAGAGAGGATATTAGCCCAGAAAATCTAGATGTAGAATCTGTCTAACTGGAGCTAAGAAACAACAAGGGGTGGAAAACATTAGTGAGAGTAGTCTATAGGCCTCCAAACAATCAAGGTAATGTAGAGGATCGCTTTAGAGATGCACCTAACAAGGGTGCTACAGTAATCATGGGTGATATTATTCTACACGTAGATTGGCCACACCAAATTAACAACAACACTGAGGTGGATTAATTCCTGAAGTGTGTACGAGATGGCTTTTTAGACATGGGGAGAATGTTCAAACTCCACGCAGTCACCCAAGGTGGTAATTTAAACCTGGGTTTCTGCCGCTGTGAGGCAGCAGTGCTGACTGCTGTTGGGGTCCTTTAGGGAACAGTGACCACACAATGACATAAATCGGCATTAGGATGCAAAGTGAAGTAATATGATCTGAAACTAGGGCTAAACAAAGGAAACTGTGCAGGTATGAAGCATGAGTTAGCTAAGTTAGATTGGGGAACTTCAATAAAAGTGGTATGGTGGACCCGTGGCGCTTCAAGAACCCAGGGGGTAGGGAGTATTCCTTTTTTTTTGCATGTGTACAGGGTATATTCCTGAATTGACTTTTTTGTGGTGAGCTGGAAGATTTTGGTTGGGGTGGAGGGGGCAGTGTATGGGGGGGATAGTAATCTCAGACTATGCGCCCCATTGGCTGGAGATTCGGTTTAGATCGGGACTGGAGCGGAGGCCGGGGTGGAGCCTCATTTCGGGGTTGTTGCAGGTAGAAGCTTTTGTGACCAAGTGCGGGTTATGATTAAAGATTATGTCGAATTGAACCAAAGAGGGGAGGTGTCGGCGGGCACTTATTGTGAAGCGCTAAAAGCGGTGGTCTGATGGGAGATTATCTCATTCAAGGTTCATGCGGATAGGAAAAAGGAGGGAGTAATATCAATGGCTAATGAACGAGATATTGGGGTAGATAGGGAGTAGTTGAGGGTGCCCATCACAGAGGGATTGGCAAGGAGGAAACATTACAATTTGATAGGCTGAGAACAGGGAGGACAATAGGACAGCTGTGTAGGGCAAGAGGGATGCAGTACGAATACGGAGACAAGGCTAGTTGAATGTTAGTGCATCAGCTGCGGAGGCAGGCTGCGTCCAGGGAAATATTGAAGATATGGAGGGGTAGGGGAAGATAATCCAGGCGTTTAGGGATTATTATAAGGAGCTGCACAGGGGCGGACCTGGGGGTTGAAGAGGGGGACATGGGACAGATCTTAGATGAACTGGAGTTTCCACAGTTGGAGGAAGAGAAGAGGCAGGCGCTAGAGGAGCGCCTGGGGCTGAGGGAAATATTGGACAGTATAAGGGGTATGAAGTCAGGGAAGGCTCCAGGGCCCAATGGCTACCCGGGGGAATTTTAGAAGGAGTTTGCGACTGGTTTGGCATCCGTCTCTTGGGGACATTTAATGAGGCGTTGGAGAAGTGGGAGCTGCCGGAGCCAATGATGTAGTTAACAATCACGTTAATACTAAAAAAGGGGAAGGACCCATTGGAATGTGGATCATATAGGCCCATATTGCTGTTAAATACAGATGTGAAAGTGCTGGCTAAGTTGGTGGGAGGAAGGATGGAAGGTTGTGCCCCGAGGGTAATTGCAGAGGACCAGACAGGCTTCGTAAAGGGCAGGCAGCTTTCTAATAATATAAAGAGGCTGTTAAATGTGATTATGACCCCGACGGGAGCTCAGGTACTGGAGGTAGTGATGCGGTGAAGGCATTTGACCGGGTGGAGTGGTGGTACCTGTTTGAGGTCCTGGGAGGCTTGGGTTTGGGCCGACGTTTGTGGCATGGGTTGTCTGTTATATGTGGCACCGTGGGCGAGTGTGCGGACCAATGATCATGGGTTCACGAAACTTTGAACTACACGGGAACAATTCAGGGGTGCCTGCTGCCAAACTTTATATACACTGGGTAATTGAGATACCTTGTCTCTAGAAGGCACCTCGTTCTCCACAAGGAGCACAGGGAAGACAAGCATTCTCACCGCGTTGATCCAGTGCGGGATATTAAAACCAATAATTTTATTGGATTTTGTATTGAATTGGAACAGCTACTAAGGGGGAATCATTAAGAGTTATTTAGGTAGATTACTGTAACTGTTGTGTTTTTCCATGTTTGTAATTAAGAACAACTTCTTGCTAACTATATTAACCCTTACAATTGGACATGGATGGTTTTATATATGTTAACTACATTCTTATAATAAACATTGTTTTGCTAAACGCACCTAGGAAGTCTGCTGAATCACACCTGAAGTGAAGACTCTTGGCTCATCCTAACCAAATTCAACATAAAAGTTATAGCTCAGGTGAGCTTCATAATACACTTTGGAGTTTCTAAGCCCTGGCCCATAACAAAGATGAGAACTGGGGATGTTCGCAGTTGACAGCACAATGTTCAGCACCATTCGTGACCCCTCAGATAATGAAGCAGTCCATGTCCAAATGCAGCAAGACCTGGACAATATCCAGGCTTGGGCTGACAAGTGACAAGTTGCATTCGCGCATGTCTCACGACGCCGAGGTTCCAGATTCGATCCCGGCTCTGGGTCATTGTCTGTGGAGTTTGCATATTCTCCCCGTGTTTGTGTGGGTTTCACCCCACAAACCAAAAGATGTACAGGTTAGGTGGATTGCCCCTTAATTGGAAAAAATGAATTGGGCACTCTAAATTTATTTTAAAAAGATGCATTTGCACCTCAAGTGCCAGGCAATGACCATCTCCTACAAGAGAGAATCTAGGAGCCGTGCAGTGGTTAGCATTGCTGCCTCACGGCGCCGAGGTTCCATGTCGATCCCGGCTCTGGGTCACTGTCCGTGTGGAGTTTGCTCATTCTCCCCGTGTTTGCGTGGGTTTCGCCCCCGCAACCCAAAGATGTGCAGGGTAGGTGGATTGGCCATGCTAAATTGCCCCTTAATTGGAAAAATTGAATTGGGTACTCTAAATTTATAAACAAAAAATAAAAATAAAACAAGAGAGGATCTAACCATCCTCCCCCCTTGGCATCCAGTGTCATTACCAATGGCATTATCGCTGAAACCCCTGCAATCAGCATCCAGGGGGTTACCATTGATCAGAAATTGAACTCGACTAGCCATATTAATGCTGTGGCTACCATGGCAGGTCAAAGGCTAGGAATACTACGGTGCGTAACTCACATCCTGACACCCCCCCCCCCCCCCCCCCCCCACACCCCCTCCAAGACATGTCCATCATCTACAAGGCACAAGTAAAGAGTATAATGGAATATCTCCACTTCCTGGATGAATGCAGCTCCTACAGCACTCAAGAAGCTTGCTCCCCCTTCCACATATCTTCAATCCCTCCACCACCGACAAACAGTGGCAACCATGTGTACCATCTACAAAATGCACTGCAGTAACTCAACAATGTACCTTTGACAGCACCGTCCAAAACAACAACCACTACCATCTAGGTGGACAAGAACAACAGATACCACCACCTGGATCCCCTCCAAGTCACTTACCACCCTGTCTTGGAAATATATCGCCGTTCCTTCACTTTCGCTGGGGCAAAATCCTGGAACTCCCTTCCTAATAGCACTGTGGATGTACCTACACCTCAGGGACTGCAGCGGTTCAAGAAGGCAGCTCGCCCCCACCTTCTGAAGGGCAACTAGGGATGGGCAATAAATGCTGGTCCAACTAGCAATGCCCACATCCCATAAAATATATATTTTTAATATCCCATATACTACCCCATGTCTCCTCATCAATGTTAGTTGTCAAGTCTCTTTTCCAACACTACAAGGTACCCAATATACTAATGCAGGATCTAGGACGCTAGTATTGTAAACCTTGCTAATTAACTATTAGACTCTGCAGAAATCAGGATTTTCTCCAACGGGAAAACAGAAGCACGGTAGCACAGTGATTAGCACTGTTGCTTCTCAGCACCAGGGACCCGGGTTCGAATCCCGGCTTTGGTCACTGTCTGTGCGGTGTCTGCATGTTCTCCCCGTGTCTGCGTGGATTTCCTCCGGGTGCTCTGGTTTCCTCCCACTAGTCTCTAAAGATTTGCTTGGTGGAAGAATTGGGCATTCTGTATTCTCAGTGTACCCGAACATTACCCAAGTAGTGTAGCGACTAGGAGATTTTCACAGTAACTTCATTGCAGTGTTATGTAAGCCAACCTTTGACATTAATAAAGATTATTATTAAGAGCCAAGACACAAAGGTGTCTTGTTTAGGATAATGTCTCTAAGTTGTGGATACTTAAAAAAGGAATGTCTTGGACTGTCAAATTGTTGGCATAGCTGATCAAAGGATGACAGGGAGGCACCACTGAACATATCTCCAAGCCTACTGTGGGATCTCTGTGTCTATTCGTACACCTGTAACGCTGTACCATATGCCAAATAACAGAAATTCAAGACTGGCTTCTTGGGTTAAGTGTTGGTGTTACTGGAGGAGGAGTAGTAGTATCTCCTGCTTGGGTTCCTGCGCTACTAGCAGCGGCTGCTGCTTGAGGCTGAGCCTGAGGGCTGTTATTGTTTTTAACTTCCAAGCTGCAGTCAAATTGATTACATCATTCTACTAAGGCCCTGTAGGTAGTACCAATTAGCATCCAGTCAGGAAGGACCATGTTTAAAGCTTTAGACAGTTTGGGTCTCAAACCAGCGACAAAAGCAGTTTTTTTTATTGTCCTAAGGTACACTTATCCCAATTCTGCTCTCCTGCCTGGAGCTCCATTCCGGAATGCTCCATCCAAACTGTTCTAAATCTTTCCTCATAGTCCTGCAGATCCTCCAAAGTTTTTTGAAAACAGGATGTTATTTTTCCCTAATCAGTTTTAGGCGGATTGAATCTCAATAGCCAATTTTTAATTGACTGCCATCCCCCTTCCAGATTTTGTAAATCGTCGCCAAGAGATAACTGAACCTCCGTCGAGAGTATTTTACTATCGCGGAAACTAACCATCACAGACAGAACCTGTACACCATCTAATGGATGGAGACTGTAAATATTCTGTAAGCGCTGTAGCTGATTCCAGGTGGCTAAACCCCCTTTTTTAGGGTGCGGGGTGTTCTTTGGACCATCTATCGATTTTATCGGGATCTGCCGGATCATGAACCCAACGTCGGGCATAATGAGATCTAGTGGTTGTTACCTCATCTTCGGTTCTTTCTGTCGCTTCAGCCTTAACCCGTTTGGTGCATAATGGGGCGAGTCGTAATACTCTAGTTCTGCCACTAGGTTCGTCTTTTGCGTCACTATCTTCGTCCGGGCTAACTAGTTTCCTTTGTTCAGCGCCTCGTGTAGTGGTAACAATCTCGGAGCCTGCTGGAGCTGCTCCGGGAGGCTTTTGAATTGGAATCAGCGGGGTGTTTTGGCCGACTACACTCGCATTATAGACGGCTGTGGGGACTAGCTGAGGGTTTAAAAAAGGATCTGTCAGCTTCTGAGCCGCTAAATTTTCTGTCAGCCATTTGTAATGACTTTTCATGTCCATTTCATTCTCTAGAGAACACTTTTCTTTAAGTAATTGGGTGTTCTCCGTTTGTAGCCCAGTATTTGGGGAATTCAATTCATCATTTTGTGATATTAATTGCCAAACTGTGGAGTCCGATTTCGGTATTTTTCCTTTGGAGCTCATCAATTTGCAATAGTAATTGTTGAACTCTGCAGTTCGCGTTGGGTAATAGGGTTTTAGTTTGGTCTAATTTTTCGAGCTTAGATATTGATTCTCGTAATTGCCCAACGACTGCCTGGAGTTGATCTTTGGCAGATTTAAGTACGCAATTGTGGTTTTGTGTAGGTAATTTTTTCTTGTCGCTTACGGAGCTGTCCCCTGACTGCAAGAGACCATCTAACATACCTCTTATTCCTCAATCGGGTATTTTTTTCTCCAAATTCTCTTTATATCTTCAATGGACCATTGGCCCTTAGGAATGTTGTATTTTGATTCCATTTTCGCAATTGCGTTGGATACCGATTAATAGTGGATTTAAGGGGCGGGATTCTGCGCAAATCGTCGGGGCGGGGAAAAATGGCGCAAACTGTGGCGGGAACCACTCCGGCATCGAGCCGCCCCAAAGATACGGAATCCTCCGCACCTTCGGGGACTAGGACGGCGGCGGAGTGGTTTGAGCCGCGCCGGACGGCAGGAAGGGGCTTGGTACCGCACCATCCGACTCTGAAGGGCCTCCGCTGGCCGGCGCGAGTTGGCGCATGCGTGGGAGCGCCAGCATCTGCTGGCGTCATCCCCGCGCATGGGCAGGGGGGTTTATCTCCGCGTCGGCCATCGTGGATCGGTACAAGGCTGACGCGGAGGAATAGACTGCCCTCACGACACAGGCTCGCCTGCGGATCGGTGGGCCCCGATCGCGGGCCAGGCCACCGTGGGGGCAACTCCCGAGGACCCCGGAGGCCGCCCACGGAGCTGGGTCCCGCCGGTAGGGACCAACCTTGATTTACGACGGGCGGTTCCAGGGCCATTGCGTCGCGCCGGTCCCCGCCATTCTCCGAGGCGGGAGGCACGATTCACACCGGGGCGATTTTTGGGGGGGCCGGAGAATTCGGAGGATGGTGGGGGTGGGATTCATGCCGACACCCGGCGATTCACCGACCCGGTGGGGGGTCGGAGAATCCCACCCAAGATCCCCGAACATATCGTCAATGGACATGTCTGGTGGAGCTAGGCCGCCTTTAGAGGTTGTGGGAAGCTCTGCTGCACCCTTGGAAGCAGTGGAGACTTTTGTAGGGCTATCGTCCCCCATAACCTTCCGAAAAGGTTTCTGATCCGGGCCGCAAACCGAGGGCTCTGCGAGCCGTAGGTCGTAATTCGTATACCTGTAGCGCCGTACCATATACCAAATTACACCGATATAACACGTCTGAAAATAGGTTTGCAGCCGCACACCGAATTGAACAGTATTTTCTTTTAAGGTTCTTTTGTTGGTAGGGGAAGTTTCGTGAACGTTGTGGCTTGAGACTTTTAATGAGGTAAAGTTGATTTCTTACTTCAGTCTAGCCGATGTTCGGATCGAAGTCTTCCGGTCTGCGATTCAACCTTCGGGCCTCTCCGTTAATGATTTGGTATCGTCTATGGCATGGTCTTCGGTCCGATTTCTCCCTCCATTCGTCCGACTCCGTCAACTTTTCCCTCTGTTTGTTGATTACATCAATTGTGAGTAATTGGCTGGCTGACTCGTTAACTTCTCCCCCCTTTTGCCGACTACGCCAATTGTGGGATGTGTGTGTCTATTCATATACCCGTAACACCATACCACATACCAAATAACAGAACTTCAAGACTGGCTTCTTGAGTTAAAAGCAATTTGCAACTTTTATTTTGTCAGTTAGTAGTGTCTATTGGTAAGCTTCAATTTTCAAGTACAAAATTTAGGATGTTCCGGCTAGCCCTGCAGCAAGCTAATCAGAATGATTGTCTTTCGCAAATACAGATTGTTGAATTCAAAATAATAACATCTCGTGGTAATTTCTTCAAATCAAGATACACAGTACAAAACGATGGCGCAGTTTAAAATAGAATAAAATAGCAGTTTTGCAAAGCAAACAGATCGAATAGGTTTCAGAAGATAGGTTGAATTGATTCTAGAATGGCTTTCCCATCCCGATACCTGAACTTTTAAGGAGATTACTATCTTTAAAGGGTTGTCCTTTTTACAGCTGTGATTGGTTTTAACTAATCTATAATTAATTTAATTCGGCCGAAGTGTCTGTCTGTCAAATTAAGAGATAAATGATTTCTGTATTTGTCGACTCGAAGAAAACCTTTCCCACCAAAGATTCTTACTATGGGGTGACTTGTGTTACCATGGACACGGAACTGGATCTTTGCCCAGCTCGCTAACACAAAGAGTCTTTCTGCCAGTTTGCAAATCCTAGCATTCTGCTTATCTGATCAATTCACAAGCAGTCAGCCTTTTCTTACTGTTATGGTTAATATATATTGATTTAAAATTTTAGTTAATATGATTTCTTTAAATAATTTCTTCCTTTAAACCTTTTTATCTATACTAAAAGGTTGGTTTCTATCACCTACAAATGCCTCCATCTCTTCAAATATCGAATCGATGGTCCATTAGACCTGGTAGGAAGCCTGGGTTGTTCTGGTTGGGAAAGAGAGTGGAAGTCAGTTCAGATCTTTCTTCTAATTGATGGGCCATCCTCCATGCTCTAATTATAGGATATTCATACTTAGCAGAACCCGACCCAAAGTCCCTGTAAAATAACAAGATCTGTGATGCCAACTGGTCTGCCTCAATATCAAGCCACATGGAAGTAGGGCCCTACCTAACCCTATAAACCTAAGATGAGAGGCTGATTGGTACAATCTAATATTCGGGACCCCAAATCCCCCCGAAGACCTTTGAGTTGCAACTTCATGAACTTCAAATGAGGCTTCTTTTTAATCCATATAAACAAACTGATCACACCATTGATCTCCTTTAAGACCCCAGCAGACAGTAAGATTGGCAACATCTGCAAGGGATACAACAGTCTAGGCAAAACATTCATTTTAATCAATGCAATCCTACCCAGCCACGATACATGCAAGGAGGACCAATGAGTCAGGTCCCACCTAATGGACAAAATCAAATATATGCTCCATATAGTTGTTTGAAAAAGGGGGTAATTACAACACCCAGGTAAATGAACCCTGACGGGGACCACCTAAAAGGGGAATTAAGCAAGGAAAAGTGGTCTACCTCTCAACCCTCCCACCTGCATAGCTTTAGACTTTGTAAAGTTAATATTATAACTGGAGAAGGTACTAAATTTATCTATCACATTGATAATACAGGAACTGAAATGTCCACTTTTGACACAAAGAGCAGCACATCATCAGCATCAAGCATGATCTTATGCTGATTTCCCCCCACGGCGCAGCCCAAATATAAAAAAATCTTGCCTAATATCCTCTGCCAGAGCTTTATTGCTTTATGGGGGTCTCTGCTGTGTCTAACAGTGTCAATAACTGTTTGTTGGAATTTCCATGAGGGCTCTTTATGAATTTGTAGCTGATTTCCAAAACACTACAATTATCTCAGTTGGGGGGTATTATTTCACAGTTTTATTGATAGCTTAAAGAGGCTATTGAAGGATTAACTATCTTTGACATTGCCTATGGATAGACATTTGTTTTTAGAAGACATTATCACTTCTGATTTAAAAGGTTTGAATGGACTTTGAAGAATAGGAATTTGTTTTAAATACTGTGAATGCAGTATAAAAGTTTGTTCTATTTTATCTCAACATCGCTCCTGAGGTCTGTTCATGGTGAATACTGAGTTGATATGGAGGGTATAAGGGCTTGGTAGGTGTTTGGCATACAGAGGTTAGCATGGAGAGTATATGGGCATTAGGGTGATTGGTGTTGGAGCGATATAGAATCATTCTCTGTGGAGTGTGTTGTCTCAGAATCTTGCTTGCAATTGGAGAAACAAGATCTTGTGAGGAATTGTAGTGGACTGATGTTCATGGTGGGCAATTATTCAAAATAAAAATTTCTACTAATTTCTAAAAGATTTTCTTGTCATGCGGTTGCCACTGGCAAAGTTGCTTTTATTGTCTTTTGATGAGTGCAAGAGGACCTAAAATGTCACATTACCACTGGACAAAGGTCCAGAGAGCTGAGGCAGGTCTTTTAACCAGCCCGCATTAGCTGCTCCCGTTGCTTCCTACGCTTCGCTTCCTGGTGGTGAAAATCTGGGCCTAGACATTCTGTGGACAGCAACTCAATTCTTGACTCCCACACCCTTTTCATCATCAACAAAGCACAAGTCAGGAGTATGATCAAAATCTCCCCAGATGCTGGAGTAGTGCAGCTCCAGCGGCACTGAAGAAGCACGGCACCATTAATGATAAGCAGCATATTTAATTGGGAGCACATCCACTACCTTAAACATTCATTCCATCCAGCATGTGTACATTGTGCTTACTATTGTTATGGGCCAGGGTTTATAAAACTCCAAAGTATATTGCGGAGTTCACCTGACCTCTAACTGTTTATTGAATTTGGCTAGGATGAGCAGAAGAGTCTGCCTTTCAGGTGTTATTCAACAGAGTCCTTAGATGCTTTTAATCAAAAAACAAGCTTTATTCTATGAATTTAGTTGACATTTGTATAAACACACAGTAAGAATTATTATCAATGACAAACATAAAGACCCTACACAGCTACAATAATCAATATATAACCCTTAATAAATCCCCCCTTAACTGTTCCAATTCAATAACAAGATCCCATAAACCAAAAAACCCTTTTTACCAAAACAGTAGGTAACTATAATAATGGGTTTGGTTCCTTGGAATAACTCTTTAAAATTGAAAATAGCGAGACAGGCCAAAATACTTCTCTATCCAAGTCTACAGCAGCCAAATCTGAAAACTAAAGTAAAAACTCAGAGCCACAAACCAGCTCCAAACCCAAAGTGAAAGTAAAACCAACTCCCAGAGCCACAGCCCAGCTTCACCCACACAATGACATCACTGAAGCCATGTGATAAGTCAAAAACATTTCTTAAAGGGACACTTCCATGACACCTTCCCCCAAGAAAAAAAAATAGACCATCTACTTCAAAGATGGTTTCATTTTTCACCTTTTGACTTGCCCATTAATTGACCAATTGACAATAAACATACATTTTTTTGAACAAAACAAAACAGACAAACATTGATCATAGTACAGTCCATTTTAGTTCTTTTTCCATCATCGAACCTGCTTCTCTTCTTCAGATTCGTGACAAAGCATTGGCTATCACATTTTCTAGTCCTGCCACATGTATAATTTTTAAATGAAATGACTGTAATAATATACTCCATCGAAACAGTCTGGCATTTTTATTCCTGATTCGCTCCAAAAACGTTAATGGATTATGATCAGCACCAAGCTCAAAGTCACCTTTTCAATTGTTGAATACTTCCTCTGGTGATCATTTAATTTCTCAGAAAAATATCCAAGAGGCCGCTCTATTCCTTTGTCGTCTTCTTACAAAAGCACAGTACCTATGCCCACATCACTTGCATCGACAGCCACTTTGAATGGTTTTGTGTAATTTGGGGTGGCCAACACAGGAGCAGTGGTTAACAAAGCCTTCAGGCCGTCAAATGCCTGCTGACATTCCGCCGTCCACTGAAATTTGCCATGCTTCTTCAGCAAACCCATCAGTGGAGCAACCACGCTGCTAACATTTGGCACAAACTTATGGTAAAAACCACTCATGCCATGAAATCGCATTATTTCCCTTCATGTCGAGGGTATTGGAAACTCCCCAATAACTGACTTGGGCGTGACTTGGGCTTTTCCAAACTCACTTTTGGCTATGTTTACCACCAAACCCGCCTCCTGAAGTCGATCAAATAACTCCATCTGATGCTTCAAATGTTCTTTCCATGTCTGACTAAAAATCACTAGATCGTCTATGTATGCTGCACAATTGGGTAATCCTGAAATGACTTTGTTAGTTAACTGTTGAAATATGGGGCGTTTTTTATGCCAAATGGTATAACTTTGAATTGACACATACCGTTTGGAGTCACAAAAGCTGAAATCTCTTTCACCCTTTCGGATAAAGGTACTTGTCAGTAATCTTTAAGTAAATCCAGTTTGGAGATAAAAGCTGATTGTCCCACCTTCTCAATGCAGTCCTCCAACCATGGGATAGGATAAGATGCTGTTCTTGTAACTGCATTAACCTTTCTATAGTCCACACACAATTGTTGGGTACCGTCACTTGACATGTGTGACATGATCGACAAAATTTAATGTTTTTGTATTTTAGCTTGAGTTTTCCTTTCTCCCAAATGAACTCCTACTGGTACCTCATGTGCTACTTGCAGCACTTCCTTTCTGTACCCTACCGGCAATACCGCTTGATGAACCTCTCCCCACTTTTCATCTGCTTGCATATGTAATATGATTGATTTAATAATTCTTGATTAATAAGGGGATTAGGGGTTATGGGGAGAAGGCAGGAGAATGGGAATGAGAAAATATCAGCCATGATTGAATGGCGGAGCAGACTCGATGGGCCAAGTGGCCTAATTCTGCTCCAATGTCTTATGGTCTTATGGTAAAGGTCTCCATTTTCTCAATACGACATCATTTTTAAGGTAATAACATTCTGGTATACACTCGGATTCCTCTTCCGTGTATGTTTTCTGGCACATCCGTTTTATTTCTATATCTTTCTGTGGTAACTCTGCCAACTTTCCTGAACTAAAAATATCCACCTCATCCTCCACCTGTTCTTGTTCTTTGCCAACCTTCTGATCAAAAATCGTTTCAGATAATTGAATTTCAACTTTATCTTCACCTTTTGATTTCTCTTCTTGTCTTTTCGTGTGACTTTGCGACCTTGTTACTGCACAATCCAGATATTCCCAGGATATTCGTCCTTCAACACTTCAGTTGTCTGATTTTCCACTGGCTTATCAACCACAGTAGGCATCACTCCCACCTGTGATCCAGCAATATCATTACCCAAGATAAACTGTATTCCTGGACAAGATAATTTCTCTATTACTCCTACTACCACTTCACCACCCTTCACTGGACTCTCCAACCTCACCTTATATAACGGAACACTACTCTTCTCACCCTGAATGCCACATATTACCACCTTTTCTGGCAATATTCCTCCCAAACTACATATCTCCTCATCTCTTACCATCAAAGATTGACACAACACCCGTATCTTCTAAACGTTTGCTTCTTTACCTACTCTTCCTGGTTCACATGAGTAAACTTTACCCACACAAGTAAATTCTTTAAAGAGATCTGGCACCTTCTTATCAATCACCTCTTGATCAGGCTGTACATTCATTTGCATCTCCTTCGCTTCAATTGGGTTTCCTTTACCATTTTCACAAACCCCACTGGCTTATCCTGTTTTACCACAGCAGCCTTCCCAGTGCTTTTCTTAAACCCCCAACACTGTATCTTTACATGGCCTAGTTTATTACAGTGAAACATCTGAAACTTTTCATTTCTCTTCCACCCGCCTGGATTTATTTTTTAATCTGAGGTACACTATCCTTATTATCTCCCATTACATATCCTTTACCTTTACCACCTGAGTATTTCTCTTTCCCCAGTTTCTATCCCTCACAGGCTGAAACTGATGTCAGAAACCAAACTTTGATTTATGCACTAACTCATAATCATCTACCATTTCTGCTGCTAATCTCACAGTTTTAACCCTCTGCTCTTCCACATGCATTCTCACTACATCAGGAATTTAATTTTTCAACTCCTCCAAAATTATAATTGCGCTAAGAGCTTGATACGTTTGGTCTATTTTCCAAGCCCTTATCCACCTATCAAAATTACTTTATTTGATCCTTTCAAATTCTATGTATGTTTGGCCAAGTTCTTTCCTTAAATTTCTAAACCTGTCAGTAGGCTTCAGGCACTAGTTTATATGCACCTAAGATGGATTTTTTCACCTCCTCATAGATCCCAGATACCTCCTCTGATAGTGATGCAAACACTTCACTAGCTCTACCTCCAACTTTGCTTGAATCAGTAATACCCACATGTCCTGTGGCCATCTCATTTGTTTAGCCATCTTCTCAAATGAAATGAAAAAGGCTTCTACATTCTTCTCATCAAACCTTGGTAATGCTTAGACATATTTAAATAGATCTCCACCAAGCCTTCAACTACAAAGCTCTTGCTCTTTCTCACTATCCTCAGACTGTACTTTTCTCTTTACCTCCGCCATTTTAACTGAAGTTCACTTTTCATGGCTAGTTTCCGAAGTTCAAAGTCTCTCTCTTTTTCCCTTTCATCTCTCTCGTTTTCTTTTTCCCTTTCCTCTCCTTTTCTTTTTCCATGATCTGTAATTCAAGCAGTTTCATTTATTGTGCTTTTTGTTCCTCCCTTTCTCTCGCTTTTTGTTCTGCTTGGGCTATTCTTTCTTTTCCCTTCATTTCAAATTCAAGCTGCTTTAATTATTTTTTTTATGTTCAAGCTGTTTCATCTGTAACTGAATTGTTGTCATTTCCAATGATTAGCTCTGTGTCTCGGGCAATTTTAAATGCTCAGCTACTGCCGCAATTACTTCTCCTTGCCTGACAGAGTACTGAAATGTTAACTGTAATGTTTGTGCCAATTCTAAAAGCTTTCTTTTAGTCACCATTTATAAGGTACTTTGTGTGACCTTCTCCACCCTCAAAAATTTCTGAGCCTCTGAAATAGCCATTGTGCATGACACACTCCCTTGAATACAACACCTGAAAAGCAAACACAAATATACTCACCCCTCACTGTCTTTGACAACTCAATCACAAAATATAGACTTTAATCCGACGAGCCCCCAATCTGTTATGGGCCAGATCTTAGAAACACCAAAGTGTATTATGAAGCTCACTTGACCTATAACTTTTATATTGAATTTAGCTCGGATGAGCACAAGAGCCTTCACTTCAGCTGTGATTCATCAGACTTCCTGGGCACTTTTATCAAAACAAACTTTATTATAAATATGTAGCTAACATATATAAAACACTTAGCAAGAATTTTTTATCAATTACAAACATGGTGTAGCAAACTGCCTTGGTAATCTTAAAGCTAGGGTTGCTTTCCTGAAGAAGTTTTGAATCTGCTGGTTGGAAACTGGATCAGAATCTCAGGGAAAGGACAACAGTTACAGTAATCCATCTATGTTACTCTTAAGGAATCCTTCTTAGCTGTTCCAATTCAATACGTAATCGAATAAAACCAAAACCACTTTCAAGGGGTACACTGTAATCTCAATGAATAGGATTGGTCCTTTCCTTGAGATTCTGATCCAGTTTCCAACCAGCAGATTAAAAACTTCTTCAGGAAAGCAACCCTAGCTTTAAGGTTACCAAGGTAGTGTGCCACACCCAACATGCTTTCAGTTCACTGCAACAGCTTTAGAATAAAACAGAAAACAGCGAAAACCTCCTGCAGCTTAACACAGTGCTTTCCAACACTTTTTTCTGCAGTCCAAATGAACAAACAGAAAATGAAACCAAAACACTGGGCCCCCTCTCACCTGTCAGCCACGGCCCAGCTCCACCCACAAATGACATCAGTGAAGCCGTGCTACAAGCCATGTGGTAAAGCAAAACCTTTCTTAAAGGGACACTCACATGACAGCCTCCTGAGTGTCAATCGCGAACCAGGCGAATCCCACACCGTTTCTCATTGGAATCGATTGTGTTCCACGAGGTGCTGGTGCTAGCTCCTCAACAGTAGCTGAATTGGTCCAGGTGCAGCACCAGTTTTGTGGTCGTGGAACTCCGCGAATCCTGCGCCGGCATCAACACTTATGGCAGGAATCTCTATCTCGCCACACATGCTCTCTAGTGTGGCGCACTTCTGCCAGCAGTGGGATCAACCGTCCCACCTGCCGACCAATGGAGCATCCCATTGCGGGCACCCCTATGCCGTCAGGAAATCTGTGGGTGTGAGTGTGCTGCTGGCGAAATGGAGATCCCGCCCTTAGTCTCAGAAATGGAGAATCCAGCCCCATAGTTTCTGAAAAGGAGAATCCCGCCCAATCTTCCATATGGAGAATCCCGGTCAATATCATCCATAAACCTCTGCAAGTGAGAAAATATCTTGCTGTGTTTCACAGAGTGATTCAGCGTTTTACATTCCAACTAACAACATTTGTAGCAACTTTGGACATATTAGAACAAACATTACTCAAAATGGGATAACTGTTGACTGACCAAATTCAGGCAACCACATTGTTACAGATGGCAACCTCTACTTAAAGAACAACCAAGGAATGAAAATAATATGGGAGATTGGGGAAACAAATGGAAATAGAAAAAAGTCCCAAATTTGGCCCTCCCTCAAACAAAATGCTGCACCCTCCTGCCCTCTTCTAAAGCCAGATGCGAACACAAACATCTGAAGGATAACATTGATGCATGATCAATGACCACTAAAACGAGGTTGTAGTCCAACTGAAGGCTTTAATAAGCTAGATGTTTCCCCCAGTTGCTCAGGTACAGAATGAAGGCTGCTGGGGCGGCACGAGTTCTTATACCCCGCCTAGCAGGGCGGAGCTACCATACATCCTAACCAATAGAAAGCATACAGTTTCCTCCAATGGTGCTTCAGCCTATCAGGAACCGTAATACCTATAATACCACAAACATGAAAGAACTTAGGTCGAAAACCCGACACAAAATAAAATAAAACATAAATATCATCCCCAGCTATATAGCAAATAGCCCAGCAATAACATTAAAATGGGCATCATGAAACGTTAATATTGTACTACCATGAAACGTTCTACATTAGTAATACGCTGTGGGCAGCTGTAAAAAGGACAGCAAGTTACTCGAGAGGAGAAAAATAAGTATCCATGTAGAATCTGCAGCGAGTGAACACACATGGAACAAAGGGTAGGATGCAAAAATGCTGGTTTGTTGACACGTACACTAACCAGAGTTGCCAACTGGCATGGATTTTCCATACATTCGAATACGGAAGTACACTTTCTTTCATTGCAATATGGAAAAGGAAACAGCTGATTTGCAAGTCTCCTCCTGAAACACGTTATTTGGTTTCCTTGGCGCCAGGACCCTGTGCAGAGGCCCCGCCCCTCTCTCTACCCCACACACTAACAGCGCATGCCTGTCAGACTCGCATGTGCTGTTGATGAGGTATTGAGGTGCATATTGGTCTCCTGCACTTTACATTCTATCCACTTGGAGTGGGGGTCTACTATGATGGAAAACATGGAGCCCTGGAACGGCCCTGCGGGGTCAATGTGGAGACAGGACCAAGGTTGACCTGGCCACTCCCACGGGTGGAGGGGCGCTGCCAGCGGAAATCTCCAATGCTCTTGGTACGGCACACAATGCTGGGCCAATTTTGCGATGTCAGTGTCTATTCCTGGCCACCAGACATAACTGCTGGCCAGCATCTTCATCCTGGGTGTTTATTGTGGAGGTGCTGCAAGAGCTGGTCGTGTCCACGCTCCGAAACCGTGACATATGTTCCCACAGAATAACGTCGTTCTTGATGCTCAACTCTTGGATCTTGGATGTGTAGGCCGTCAGGTCATCTGGCAAAACGTGGTGCTAGGCCCCATATAAGCTGATGTGATGTTGATCCCCAAATTTCTTTCTCTGTCAGTCTGGCCTCAATAAAAGTTGAGATGGATTCGCACGTAAAAAGAAGTTATTTATTTAGCTTGCAAGCTTGAATCATCTTACAGAAACGTAGGAGACATCCAGCCTCTTACACCCCAACGACTGAACTAAAAGACAAAGGGATCTCTGCAAAATCAATTCAAATGGTATCAAGTTTCACATACTCGACGGACATAGGTCAGCCTATGTCCCTCCTGACCTGTTCGATCTATTCTGATTGGCTCACTTCCAATCCCTTTCTCTGGCCCCTATCAATGCAGCATCACTCTCATAGACACACCTCTTCCTGCTTTTTCCATGCGGTCTCAAACCCCTTTGTCCCTAACTGCCAGAATCAAAGTGGCTTATTTCTACATTACATTAACTAGTAACTCTAAAGTAACTATTTTATATCACATTCGTCAGTGACGGATGTGGGACAGCTGCAGGTGCGTCTGGATTCAAACTTGAATGCGACATACGATGACCAGCAGAGAGTCCATAAAATGTAATGTGGCAACTTCTTTGTCGGTCTAGGATGGCCTGCTGGGGAGGGGGAGGTGGCTCAACGCATCTGCATGGGAAACCTTTGCCACTGAACGGTGTTCTAGTACGCACTTGTACTTGGCCAGTAAGTAGCAGGGCCCAACACTGGGTCCCAGCGGAGGCTATGGGAAGGATCGTCCCTTCTTCTGTGAACAGATCTAAATGAGGCTTGTGGCCTGTGAACACCATGAATGCATGTCCGTAGACATACTGGTGCAATTTCTTCACCCCAAAAACAATGACCAGACCCTCCTCCTTGATCTGCGTATAGTTTCTTTCTGTGTGACGCGCGTCCTGGAGACAAACACAAAAGGGCGCTCTGACCTGTCTTCCATGCGGTGGGTGAGGACGGCCCCAACCCGATAAGGAGATGTGTCACACATCAGTATCAGTGGTTTGGCTGGGTCGAAATGGGTCAACAATTTGGAGGACCAGACCCTCATTTTACCTCCGAAAAAGCCACTCGTTGTGTTTGAGTCCATTCCCATGGTTGGCACTTTTTCAACAGTCAATAGAGGGGGGCTGATAGGGTCGCCAGGTTTGGGATGAATTTCCCGTAGTAGTTTACGAGCCCCAAGAAAGAACAAAGTTCCATTGGACCCTCTGGCATGGGGGCCTGTCGGATGCTCGTACCTTGTCCTTGATGGTGTGCAGGTCATGACAAATTTCTCCGTGTAGGCGAACGGCAGCCTCCTCAAAACGCTGCAGGACTTCGGCCAGAACCGGTAGATGCTCCTGGTCGGAGGAGCCCGTAATCAGTACATCGTCCCGGTAGACTGTCAATCGGGGCAATTCTCGCAGGATGTTCTCCATAACTCGCTGGACGATAACACATGCAGAGAAGACCCCAAAAGGTATATTCATATATACCTCGGTGCCTATTGATCGTTACAAATCGTCGGATGCCGGGGTCAAAAACCAGCTGGAGATATGTGTGGCTCATGTCTAATTTCGCAAAGGTGCGACCACCCCTGAGCTTTGCGTATAAATCCCCAATGTGCGGAACAGGGTAACGATCCAGACAAGTGACACGGTTTACCATAATCTTGTAATCACTACAAAAGTGTACAGATCCATCTGGTTTCATCATTGGTATGACTGGGGATGCTCAGTCAGAGAACTGTACGGGGTATCATAGTATCATAGAATTTACAGTGCAGAAGGAGGCCATTCGGCCCATCGAGTCTGCACCGGCTCTTGGAAAGAGCACCCTACCCAAGGTCCACACCTCCACCCCATCCCCATAACCCAGTAACCCCACCCTACACTAAGGGCAATTTTGGACACTATGGGCAATTTAGCATGGCCAATCCACCTAACCCGCACATCTTTGGACTGTGGGAGGAAACCGGAGCACCCGGAGGAAACCCACGCACACACGGGGAGGATGTGCAGACTCCGCACAGGCAGTGACCCAAGCCGGAATCGAACCTGGGACCCTGGAGCTGTGAAGCATTTGTGCTATCCACAATGCTACCGTGCTGCCCGAACGTGCTTGGGTGTTTAATGCCCAAGCGTTCCAAATGATCCAGTTCTGTATCCACTTGAGGCCGCAGTGCATACTGATGAAAATAGCACAGCTGCACCAATGGATCAACACTAATCTTGGTCACTGCCCTTTTTATGGTGCCCAGACCTTCCTGAAAGACGTTGGGTAATTTTGCCAAGCCCCCTTCTGGTCCATGTGGGTACAGGCGGCAGAAGTTACTGTGAAAACTGACAATTGCCAATGGCTCCCCTGTATACATCACCAGTCAGGCGTCGGTGTCACACAGAGCCAATGTCCAACGTTCGGCGACCGACCACTGAGATCATAGCTTCGATATTCAGATCCATGTGTATTGAGTGCCTGTTTACCTGAAGTGTGACCTGGAACTGTGCCACCTGTGGTGCTGCTGCGCAGTGTAGCTGATGATATGAGCTGTCCTCATCGTCCAAATATTATGCCTGGTCATGAAGGGGGTGGTAGCTTCTGGTGAAACAGCAGGGGATTTGGCCCTCTTGGGTGTAGTTATATCATGGTTGTGTTGTTATTCACCGACTGACCACTAGGAGTCTCATAAGTATATAAGTGAATGTTAGTCAGGTGACTTCAAACTGACTAGGGAGCTGAGAGAGAGGTTTCTTGTGCATGTTCATACTGTTATTCATCTGTTTAGTATATATTTGACCCACAGTAATGTTAATAAATCATTTATAACTTTAGCTACAAGTGTTCTTGTAATATAAATCAGGCCATCCGACAAAACATTACACCGGGACCGTCTATCGCCTCAGTCTTGGCGGCCTGCCATTGGCCCGTATCCATCGTCCGGGTCTTCATGGTCGGGGGAGACAGCTCAATGGTTCTCTGGGCTTCTGCATCAGCGGCCTGCATCCCTGCAGTAATGACCCCAAGATTGGCGGCTCGCTTCTTCGTGCCATAGAAGGGCTGCGTGGCACTCGTTCGGATGGCCTAAGTTCAACACCGCATTGCCTCGGAGCTCCTGGACTCCCTATTCAACAGTTTTGCAGGAGATGGCTATCTCAACTGCCCGCTTTAAATCTAAGTGAGTTTCCGTAGTAGCTTCATTTCAACCTGCCTGACATGCAGGTCGCAGACGTCGTGAACGCCATAGCCCCACGCCAGGAGGGGACAGCAGTGCCACAAGAAACTGCATGGCCTCCTCAGGGCGGCCAGGGTGAGTAGGCAGCAATGTGCCCTTGGAACTGACCTGTGTCCCAAAAACCTGTAACCCCGCTCCCCTCACCCGGAGGACGAGCGCCCCCATCCTGCACCACATACCAGCATCCATACCAGCCACCATGGCCGGGTACCCTGGCCACGTGGGTCACCAGCTACCGACACCCTGTGCTGCATGCGTCCGACTGTCGAACACTGTGCGCTTTTTGTCTCCCAGCCCTGGAGGGGGACCACCGAACCTGTGGCCCCTCACCGCAGTTGAATAGCAGGCAATGAACCTGGTTGGTGGCCCAGAGAGAGGGCAGTCGCTGAGGCTGAGGCCGGCATCGGGCGAGCAAGTGAGACCTTGTTGAGTTTTTGTTCCCCATGGCATGTGTGCCACCACCCGCACCACCACCCCCACCCGCCCCACATCCCCAACACATCCCTCCACCACCACGACCCCCACATCCCTCCCTCCAACACTACCCAACACCCCAACCCACAATCCAATCATGCATCTCGTCTTATGTCTTGCAGGATTTCCTGGTGATACAAAGAACAAAGAACAATACAGCACAGGAACAGCCCCTTAGGCCCTCCAAGCCTGTACCAGTCATGATACCAACCTTTGCCAAAACCCTCAGCACTTCCATGTGCCGTATCTCGCTATACCCATCCTATCCATGTGTTTGTCAAGATGCCTTTTGAACGCCATTAATGTATCTGCTTCCACAACCTCCCCTGGCAACGGGTTCCAGGCACTCGCCACCCTCTGCATAAAAAACCTGCCTCGCACAAATCCTCTAACCTTTGCCCCACGGACCTTAAATCTATGCCCCTGGTGCCTGACCCCTCCACCCTGGGAAAGAGTGCCTGCCCATCCATTCTATCCATGCCTCTCATAAACTTTTAGACCTCTATCGGGTTACCCCTCAACCTCCATCTTTCTAATGAAAACAGTCCGAGTCTATTCAGCCTCTCCACATAGCTAACACCCTCCAAACCAGGCAACATCCCGGTACACCTCCTCTGCACCCTCTCCAAAGCCTCTACATCCTTCTGGCAGTGTGGCGACCAGAATTGTGTGCAATATTCCAAGTGCGGCCTTACCAAGGCTCTATACAACTGCAGCATGACTTGCCAGTTTTTATACTTGATACCCCGGCCAATGAAGGCAAGCAATCCGTATGCTTTCTTGACTACCATGTCTTGACCGGAGTGGTTTACGGCGGCATCAAAGGGCCTCCTGGCCCAGCAATTCACCAGTTTTTAGGGGGCTAGCACGGCGCAGGAGTGCTGTGCGCTGCTCCGGCGCCGAAAGGCGGCCTGCACGGCCGTCGCGGGTCCGCGCGACAGCCATCTCCGCGCCGGCGCATGCGCGTGGTTGCCTTCAGCGTGGAGCAACATGCGGGGACCTAACAGCAGGCCCGTGCGGAAGGAGGTAGGCCCCCTCCAGATTGCGGCCGCCCGCCGATCTGAAGCCCCCGATCGCAGGCCTGGATGCCTCCCCTGGAGTCAGATCCCCCGCCCCCCCCCCCCACCAGGACGTCCAGACCGGCTGCGGGTCCGAGCTCCCGCCGGGTGGTACCAGGTTTGAACCATGCTGGAGGGACTCGGTGGGAGTTCGGCCCGTTGCCCGTGGAAAATCGCCGCGGGGGCCTATTTCAGCGGCCCCCGACCGGCAACAATTCTCAAACAGGTCCGACAACCAGGGGCCATATTTCGTATAATATAGGCACGATTCATCAGAAATGAAGCAGAGTCCGGCGTGACAGTGCCGAGAACGACCTCGCTATTAAATGGGTCTCTGCTTCATTTCTGGGCCTCGGCAAGGAAAGCCCCGCCAAGGCTATACTTAGTCCTTTTTCCTACACTAACAAGCTCCGTTTTTTTAAATGGCGACCCGATTTCTGAACCCCCCCCCCCAACCAAGGCCTCCAACACCCCAACTTACCAATGAGGATGTCCTTGAGCCTCCCGTACCCCACCTCATTGGGCATGGCACCTCCAGGCCCAATCTCTGGCGTGGGCATGATGCCACCTGGGCACCTTAGTACTGCCACCTTGGCACCCAGGCAGTACCCCTGCCAGCCTGGCAGTGCTGCCTGGACACCTTGGCACTATGGCAGGGATCCCTTTAGTCAGGGGATCTCTGTGGAGGTCCCTTTAGCGAGCGGGTGTCTGTGGAGGCACCCTTCAGTTGGGGGTCTCTGTGGGGGAGTTTCTTCAGTTAGGAGATCCCTGGGGGACTCTCCTGATTAATGGGCTTGCTGGGAGGGTCTCCCTATTAAGGGGATTCCACAAGTGTCTCCTTATTAAAGGGGCATGCGCTCTCAGTGGCCATCAAGCTGACAGTGGGCATGGGGGCAGCTGGTAGAAGACGGCTGGGCAAGTAGTACATTATGGGGGGATGGGAGAGCCCTCAGATTTACTTTGGTAGCCCACCACGAGGTTCACCACATCAGGGCCATGCTGGTAAATACCAGAAGTGATCCGCACCCACGTGATTCCCGGCCCAGGCGACCAGGCAATCATGGAGGGTCAGAGAATTGAGCGCCACACCCGCTTACATCCTCCCGCTGGCACGCGGTCGTGACCTTGATCTTGCCGGTGGCGGGGCGGGTGGGGGGGGGGTGGGGGCAGAGCTCGTAATAATTTCCCGATTCTCCGTCTCACCAGAAACCGGGCTTCAGGCATTGCGAGACGGAGAATCCAGCCTGTTGAGTTCTATGAGTCAATTCAGCCATACCACTTAGAACCTTAAAACGTTGATAAGGTTTCTCTGGATCTACTTCTTTAGTCATCTATGGTGCAATTCCCATGTACAGTAACTATTTCTGGTTTAAAGGAAAATGTTATGACTGGATCATGACAAAGGCTGAAGCAAAAGTTTACTGACAAATTTGATCAAAAAAACCTGGAATAAAAAACACATGCAGCTAACAAAAGCTGCTGCCATATAAAACCATAAACTACACTTCTTTTTAAAATTAATGGCATTTTTACATTTGTTTTTAATCATAAAGATTTAAAGTTTTTGCAATGTTTAATTTTGTTCTGCTGTTTTTCTTAAGGTTGGGACCATGCCAGCAGTTTTACCTTTACCCTAACTGCAATGTTAATTTGGATGACAGAATTGGATAGATCCTGCAAACAGGCCCAAAATAAACAGTCCTGTCTTTAACAAGCTGCATCAAGAGTGCACTTAATTATACTTAGGTTTATTTATTTGTGTTTATTTAAGCCAATGCAATTTCTTTGGTGATCTATCAGTGGTGTTCTCTGAACAGCAAGTATGGATTTCAGTGTCAAATTAAAACTTTGCATTTGATTTGGAAATGTGCTCAATCCAACATCCCAGACAAAAGTTAGTGGATAATATTTTTCTATTCTGCTGATATGCAAATGGTTTTAATTTTTGGCCCAATTTTGGATCTTGGACTCAAATTTACATTCCGAGTTTGGGCTTGTGGGCAATATTGAAGCCGGCAGGCGCATGTGTTGACAACTGCACCTGTCGACAATTAAAGGACCAATTAAGACCATTTAAAAACCTGTTGAGCGCAATTTTAATTGCACGTTCGATATTACACTCATTACATGGGCAAAAGAGGCAAGCAAGCAGCAGGTTTTTTATCAAATTGTCATCCAAGCATGGGGTATAAGGCCCCCAGAGCACAAGCACTTTCAGTTCATTTGCGAGTTTGCTGCTCTCTTCGTTCAGAATTTTGCCAGATTTCCTTTCAATTGCTGTTGCTTATTAAGCCTGCCTATCTGTATTTGATGACTTCATCTTTCCTGGAAGATTTGCACTGGTGCAGTTGGTGCAGGGCCAGCAGGATGTCAAGGCATTTGGGTCCGCAGAAAGCACCATTACCTTGCGGATACAGTTTACAGGCAGTGCTACAACATCTTCCTCTTATCTGAGGTCCAGTGCTAAAGGAGGCTCTGCCTTTCCAGGGACACAGTGAGAGCAGTATGCCAGATAATTGGGCTGAAAATCGGCATCAACTGTGTTGGCGGACATCCCATGCCAGTGGCTTTGAAGGTCACTGTGGCCCTTAACTTCTACTCTCTTTCCAAGAATCAGTGGGGGATATGTGTGGTATGTCTCAGTCAGCTGCAAAAAATTCCTGACGTGCCTTCGCAAGCTGGCTGATCATTGTGACTGCAGCTCATCCCTCCCGGTGATGTTGAGAGATCGCCTAGTCTGTAGTATTAATAACATGGCAAGCTAACGGAAGTAGTTGGCAGAACTGGCCCCTGATTTATAATGGGCCATAGAACTAGCACTTTCCTGTGAAAACATGGAAATGAGGGCCCAGGAACTCCAGGGCTCCATGGACTACGATGTATACAGGTTGAGCGCCCCCCAATCGACAAGTGACCCCCCCCCCCCCCCCCACCAAGAGGAGGGCCTACAAGACCCAATCATCACCTGAGCAATATTTTGGTCAAACCCGTTGGCCAAGAACCACCAAAGCCCAACAAGACATCTCTCCTGAGGACAAGGAAGAGGACTCCCAACAGTGCTGCACTTGTGGTTGCAGGAACTGTGACGGTTGACCAGATTCAATAGCAAACGAGTCACCCTGGATGGTTAACAAAAGCACCTTGAGCCAGGGCTCTATGTATTGATCAGCCCAATGAGGACAATTGCATGCAACTAAATTACATTATGGCACCAAATTTAGCCTCCATTAAGATTACCCTCTAAGTAAATGGTCACCCCTAGAACATGGAAATTAACTGTCAACAAGGTCTCCCATTTGGACAGGTACCCCATGCCATGCGTGGAAGACCTCTACACAAAGTTGGGTGGGGGCCATTCTTTCACGAAGCTGGACATGAGCCATGTCTACATCTAATTGGAGTTGGACACGGCGCCCAGAAAATATGTAACTATTAACACGAGGGACTATGGGGGAAATTTCTGGAAGAACTGCGAGCATTTGCAACAAAGCAGCAGGAGCTAAGTGTAGAGGATGGCATCCTCCTGTGAGGAGCCCGTGTGATCGTCCCGAGGAAGCCAGAAGACCATTTTGCAGTACTCGCACAGTCGACATTCGCGCAGGTTCGAAAATTAAAATGCCTCCCAAAGAGCTACATGTGGTGGTCAGGACTTGATGGCGATATTGAGAGAATGATGCAACAATGTACTGCCTGCCAAGAACATCAGAAGTTCCCGCCATCAGCCTTGCTCCACCTATGGAAGTGGCCGGGGTGCCCTTGCATGTGTTTGCATGCCGACTTCACCGGGCCCTACCTGGGGTCAATGTTTCTGCTGATGATTGATGCCCACTCAAAGTGGATGGATGTATACCAGATGCCTTCCACCACTTTGTGAGTCACCAAAGAGAAGCTACACTAATCATTCATCATCCACGAGATTCCAGAGGGGCTTGTCACCAATAACAGTACACCTTTTACAGTCGAACAATGGTCTGGCTGAGTGCAAACCTTTAAGCAGGGCATGAAAAACTAAACTATGGGGTCAGCTGAAACAAAACTGGCACGTTTCTTGTTAAATTATCGAATCACGTTGCATGTTGTGATCGGGATAGCATCGGTGGAGCTACTGATGGGTTGACTGCACTGGACCTGTCTAAGCTTGACATTTCCCAACCTTGGCGGGAAGGTGGAAATGAAACAAGACCTCCAGAAGAGGTATCACACCGCATTAATCAGAGGATTCAAATCAGGGGATGCAGTATGCGTCTGGGATTTTGGGGACGGCATCCAGTGGATACTGGGAACCTATGTGGAAAAAAACAGGACCAATATCCTATATGGTGAAAACCAGTGAATGGACTGTATGCAAGCACATGGACCACCTCAAGGGCAGGGAGCCTGCACCAGTGGTCACCCCACCAGATGAATCAGTGCCTCATTACTCCCTGCCTATCATCCATTAACCAACGAGCACAACTCTCCAGGGACTTCTGGATCCAGCAGAGGGCAGCAGAGCAGAGCCGCTGATTGGCTGTTGCGGGGAAAATTTGCATCAGTGCATTGCGGTCACTGTATCCAGAAGGTGTACCTGAGCAAGACACCCTCTGTGTTCAAGTGAAGGCAAGCATCCAGCAGAGGGCAGCAGAGCGGAGCCACTGATTGGCTGTTGCGGGGAACATTTGCATCAGTGCATTGCGGTCACTGTATCCAGAAGGTGGTTTGTGGAGGAGCTATTGTCAAGTGACAGTTAAACCCCAATCACTTCTTCAGTGTTTCCCTCCCTACCTCTTCCTCTAACCAAAAGAAAACAATCACTTTAGGGATCCCAGCCGAGTAAAGATCAAGAGGGAGACTCGAGGGCAGGTAGAAGTTGAACCGTGACATCACAGCCAGCAGGTAAGTGATTGGCTGGTGACTGGTAAGTAGTTTTTCTTTTCCCTGAGGTGTGTTGATAAGGTAAGGTATTTTTTTTATCATGTGATTGGTAATAATTTTTTTCATTTTTTTTTCATTTATCTATTATTTGATATATAGTTGGACTAAGTTAAGCTTAAGATTAAAAATGGCAGGAGATCTCAGACCCGTCTTATACTCCTCTTGCTCAATGTGGGAGCTCAGGGCGTGGCTGATGTCCCTGGCTCCTTCACATGCGGGAAGTGTGTCCAGCTGCAGCTCTTGTTAGACCGCATGATGGCTCTGGAGCTGCGGATGGACACACTTTGGAGCATCCGCGATGCTGAGGAGGTCATGGATAGCACGTTTAGCGAATTGGTCACACCACAGATTAGGATTGCTGAGGGAGAAAGGGAATGGGTGACCAAAAGGCAGTGAAAAAGCAGGAAGGCAGTGCAGGTGTCCTCTGCGGTCATCTCCCTCCAAAACAGGTATACTGTTTTGGATACTGTTGGGGGAGCTGGCTCGCCAGGGGAAGGCAGCAGTAGCCAGGTTCATGGCACCATGGCTGGCTCTGCTGTACAGAAAAAGAGTGGAAGGGCTATAGTCATAGGGGATTAAATTGTAAGGGGAGTAGATAGGCGGTTCTGTGGTAGAAAACGAGACTCCCGAATGGTAAGTTGCCTCCCAGGTGCACGGGTCAGGGATGTCTCAGATTGGCTGCAGAACATTCTGAAGGGGGAGGGGCCAGTTGGCATGGTGCATATAGGCACCAATGATATAGGTAAAAAACGGCCTGAGGTCTTACAAGCAGAATTTAGAGAGTTAGGAGCCAGGTTAAAAAGTCGGACCTCAGAGGTAGTAATCTCAGGATTGCTACCAGTGCCATGTGGTAGTCAGAGTAGAAATGAAAGAATAGGCAGGATGGATGCGTGGCTTGAGAGACGGTGCAGGAGGGAGGAGTTCAGATTTTTGGGACATTGGGACTGGTTCTGGGGAGATGGGACTACTACAAATTGGACGGCCTACACCTGGGCCGGACTGGAACCAATGTCCTTGGGGGTGCTCGTGCTAATGCTGTTGGGGAGGGTTTAAACTAATGTGGCAGGGGGATGGGAACCAAATGAGGAGGTTAGTGGACAGTAAGGAGGTAGTAACTAAAGCCTGTAAGGAACGAGATCATGAAGTCAGCGTGACTAAGGGGAAGAGTAGACAGGGAGCAGATGATGAATGCAAAGGGACTGGTGGTCTGAGATGCATTTGTTTTAATGCAAGAAGTGTAGTAGGTAAGGGCTTGGATTAGTACCTGGGAGTATGATGTTATTGCTATTACAGAGACTTGGTTGAGGGAAGGGCATGATTGACAACTAAATATCCCAGGATATCGATGCTTCAGGCGGGATAGAGAGGGAGATAAAAGGGGTGGAGGAGTTGCATTACTGTTCAGAGAGGACATCACAGCTGTGCTGAAGGAGGGCACTATGGAGGACTCGAGCAGTGAGGCGATATGGGCAGAACTCAGAAATAGGAAGGGTGTGGTAACAATGTTGGGGCTGTACTATAGACCTCCCAACAGCGAGCCTGAGATAGAGGTACAAATATGTAAACAGATTATGGAAAGATGTAGGAGCAACAGGGTGGTGGTGATAGGAGATTTTAATTTTCCAAACATTGACTGACTGGGATACACTTAGTGTCAGAGGTCTAGATGGAGCAGAATTTGTAAGGGGCATTCAGGAGGGTTTTCTAGAGCAGTATGTAAATAGCCCAACTCGGGAAGGGGCCATACTGGACCTGGTGTTGGGGAATGAGCCCGGCCAGGTGGTTGAAGTTTCAGTCGGGGATTACCTTGGGAATAGTGATCACAATTCCATAAGTTTTAGAATGCTCATGGACAAAGACGAGAGTGGTCCTAAAGGAAGAGTGCTAAATTGGGGGAAGGCCAACTATACCAAAATTTGGCAGGAGCTGGGGAATGTGGATTGGGAGCAGCTGTTTGAAGGTAAATCCACATTTGATATGTGGGAGGCTTTTAAAGAGAGGTTGATTAGAGTGCAGGACAGACATGTCCCTGGGAAAATGAGGGATAGAAATGGCAAGATTAGAGAACCATGGATGACAGGTAATATTGTGAGACGAGCTAAGAGGAAAAAGGAAGCATACATAAGGTCTAGGCAACTGAACACAGACAAAGCTTTGGAAGAATATCGGGAATGTAGGACCTATCTGAAACGAGGAATCAAGAGGGCTAAAAGGGGTTATGAAATATCTAACAGGGTTAAGGAAAATCCCAAAGCCTTTTATTCATATATAAGGAGCAAGTGGGTAACGAGAGAAAAGGTTGGCCCACTCAAGGACAAAGGAGGAAAGTTATGCGTGGAGTCAGAGAAAATGGGTGAGATTCGTAACGAGTACTTTGCATCGGTATTCACCGAGGAGAGGGACATGACGGATGTTGAGGTTAGGGATAGATGTTTGATTACTCTAGGTCAAGTCGGCATAAGGAGGGAGGATGTGTTGGGTATTCTAAAAGGCATTAAGGTGGACAAGTCCCCAGGACCGGATGGGATCTATCCCAGTTTACTGAGGGAAGTGAGAGAGGAAATAGCTGGGGCCTTAACAGATATCTTTGCAGCATCCTTGAACACGGGTGAGGTACTGGAGAATTGCTAATGTTGTCCCCTTGTTTAAGAAGGGTAGCAGGGATAATCCAGGTAATTATAGACCGGTGAGCCTGACGTCAGTGGTAGGGAAGCTGCTGGAGAAGATACTGAGGGATAGGATCTATTCCCATTTGGAAGAAAATGGGATTATCAGTAATAGGCAACATGGTTTTGTGCAGGGAAGGTCATGCCTTACCAACTTAATAGAATTCTTTGAGGCGGTGACAAATTTGATTGATGAGGGAAGGGCTGTAGATGTCATATACATGGACTTCAGTAAGGCATTTGATAAGGTTCCCCATGGTAGGCTGATGGAGAATGTGAAGTCTCATGGGGTCCAGGGTGCACTAGCTAGATGGATAAAGAACTGGCTGGGCAACAGGAGACAGAGAGTAGTAGTGGAAGGGAGTTTCTCAAAATGGAGAACTGTGACCAGTGGTGTTCCATAGGGATCCGTGCTGGGACCACTGTTGTTTGTGATATACGTAAATGATCTGGAGGAAGGTATAGGTGGTCTGATTAGCAAGTTTGCAGATGACACTAAGATTGGTGGAGTTGCAGATAGTGAAGGGGACTGTCAGAGAATGCAGCAGAATATAAATAGATTGGAGAGTTGGGCGGAGAAATGGCAGATGGAGTTCAATCCTGGCAAATGCGAGGTGATGCATTTTGGAAGATCCAATTCAAGTGCGAACTATACGGTAAATGAAAAAGCCCTGGGAAAAATTGATGTACAGAGAGATCTGGGTGTTCAGATCCATTGTACCCTGAAGGTGGCTGAGCAGGTCGATAGAGTGGTCAAGAAGGCATACGGCATGCTTTCCTTCATCGGAAGGGGTTTTGAGTACAAGAGTTGTCAGGTCATGTTACAGTTGTATAAGACTTTGGTTCGGCCGCATTTGGAATACTGCGTACAGTTCTGGTCGCCACATTACCAAAAGGATGTGGATGCTTTGGAGAAGGTGCAGAGGAGGTTCACCAGGATGTTGCCTGGTATGGAGGGTGCTAGCTATGAAGAGAGGTTGAGTACATTAGGATTATTTTCATTAGAAAGACGGAGGTTGAGGGGGGAACCTCATTGAGGTCTACAACATCATGAGAGGTATGGACAGGGTGGATAGCAAGAAGCTTTTTCCCAGAGTGGGGGACTCAATTACTAGGGGTCACGAGTTCAAGGTGAGAGGGGAAAAGTTTAAGGGAGATATGCGTGGAAAGTTCTTTACGCAGAGGGTGGAGGGTGCCTCGAACGCATTGCTGGAGGAGGTGGTAGAGGCGGGCACGATAGCGTCATTTAAGATGTATCTAGACAGATACATGAATGGGCAGGGAGCAGATGGATACAGATCCTTAGAAAATAGGTGACAGTTTTAGATAGAGGATCTGGATCGGTGCAGGCTTGGAGGGCCGAAGGGCCTGGTCCTGTGCTGTAATTTTTCTTTGTTCTTTGTTCTTTGACTTGGGGCCCCAGTCAGCATGAGATGGAATACCTTCGGATGATAGTATGGTCAGAAATGGACCTCCGACAGGACCCCTCCACCGACTGGTGCAATAACAATGTTCCCCTACTTGTTAGACACCCCTGATCCAGCCCTACAGCTGTTGGAAGCACAATCATGGACAAAGCAGCCAAAGAGATATCTTCTGAATTCAACGACAGAGGGACCTTCCAACTTCAGGAAATGGGGAATACAATAACCTTCACGAGACCCATAGAGACAACCCAATCAATCTCCCTGTAGGACCCCTGGAATATGAGCTCCCCAGCTATTGGGCAGAGGCCCATCAGCTGGGGTTCATAGAATCAACACTTAAAAGCCGGCCTGGATTGGGACAGACATGATTGGTAGTCCCGGGTGGGACCTATGTGCTGTATGTTGTGTTGCGGCCTTTTCTTTTGTCCGAAAATAAAGATCCATTTTGATTCACCTTCTCGGGCCTCCTGAGCTTTTATACTGACCATCCTAAGCCTGCCTGAAATAAATGGTAGAATTTTACGAACTCCAGGATGGCGAAATAAGAGGGGTATGGGCCTGTAAATCACTGGGGAGCTGTGTTGGGCTAACGTCCTGCTGCCAGGGAGGTTCTCCAATCATGGGCTGCAGAGGTTTGGCTGCTTGCTGACTTGAAGCAGGAGGCCTCTTTAAAAACAATCTTCTATGCACTCTCTCTCTAACATCTCTACATTATATTAATAACATGGAAACCAAAATTGCGTGCAGTACCTCCTAGCGTGGTATAACGAAGGCTCGTTACAGGTTCAGCATGACGTCCCTACTTTTTAGTTTTATCCCTCGTAAAATAAAGCCTACAGCTTGGTTTGCTTTTTTAAAGATTTGCTAATCTATGATGTAACCTTTAATGATTACTGTATTTGGACCACATGATCCCTTTGCTGATCTACCCCACCTAGACTTGCACTTTCCGATAAGTGAAGCCTCATTCTTCCTGTCAAAATATACACTTCACATTATCTTTGTTGAACTTAATTGCTAACAATTTGCCATACTGCAAGTTTATTAATGTTCTCCTGTACGTTTTAAGGTCCTCCTCAGTATTAATTATCTCCCTCCGATCCCTCATCCCATACCAATTTGGTGTTAACCGCAAGTTTAGAAATTGTGCTTTTGATTCAAAATTATAAGACGCGATTCTCTGGCCTTGTTATTCTCTAACGAAACGAGGTCAGTGAATAGCAGGAGAGGCCAAAAACAAGAACTACGCCGGGCGGCAAACAGTTTGCGATGCAACTGGCTAGCTCCCGTAGGCGAAATCAGGATCTCACCGTAGCGTGGTGAGAAACCAGCTACCACCACTTAAGCCCAATTTCCATACAATTCACAAGAGCAACCCATATCCATGATGCACTATCAATTACGACGAGACAAGAGTAGAATGTAATCGAGGCTTTATTACACAGAGATGTGTGGTCTCCTACAGCAGCTTACAAAATGGCTGCTGTTCGGAGAGCACACACATTTATACTCCGCCTCCTGGGCTACAGGGATCTATCCCCGTACCTGTAGTACAGGGGCCTTACCATAATACCCGTATATACAATATAATACAACAGTGGTGACTACCACAATCCAACTATCCTCCCGTCATTTAACGGCCTCCCCAGTAAGTGGTCACGTGGGTGCCTATTAGTACACCTTTTGAAAACTGTGAACCTGATGGAAGAGCTGAGGGGAGCAGAGCAGAGGAGGGGAGTAGCTATCTTTGCTCACAGGCAAAGTGCCTGGGGGTGTTGGGCTTGCCACCCCAGTGCTTGGTGGGGGGTGGGGGAACCTCAGCTGAGGTGGGTTACCATGGGAGGGTGGGGGGGGCAACCTTTGTCCTTGCCTGTCTGCCCCACCGTCCACCCATAACCCCCACTAACTGCCAAGGCCTCCGACTGCACGGCTGAAGGCTATGGCTAATAGGGAATTGGCAATCGTGGTTAGTTGAGCACTTCACACAACCCAACTGATCCCCGTGGGTGGGCAGGCCATGCAGCATCCCAATCACACCCACTTGCCTGAACACTGTGCTTGAACACTACGGGAGGCAACACCACACATGCAACAGCCAACATTTGAACATCCAGGGGATGGGACACAGCTCCGGGTACAGGTCCACAGCTGGAGGGTGGGTGGGTGCCACGGGGAGGGGGAGATGCTTGGAGAGTTGGGCCAAGGGTTTGGAGGTCTGCCCGCGTTCCAGAAGAAGGTGACAGAGGCATCATACTGGTTGTGCACAAAGGTGTTTATTGTATTTGACAATTCCTTATGCACCTGATGCTGCTGCCCCCTAGCCCACCACCAGCCCCTTATCCCCTATCTAACCCCCCAACCCCTCCCCTGATGCCCTCAGTGATCCTCAACATGCTTAGCCCTCCTAGCTCTATCACTACGTCTAGATGTGTCCCCAGGCTGCACAACTGAGGTGGAGGCAGCCAGCTGCTTACCATGTCACTGGGCACCCTGGTGCTGGAAGGCTCACTTGTTGGCGGAACATGCACAGCCATGCTGCCCTGCCCCATTTGCTGGCTGCGAGTTGCAGCCTTATCAGAGAGGTGGAACGCAGGGGAGCTGATGGCCACCATCCCCATTCCATGGGACGGGTCTGGGTTGGCACTCAGTGCCCCTTCCTCCCAGTCGATGCCCATTGGGCCCAGGGGATCACCTTGGGGCAGAGGGACGGCTGGTTTGAGCCCCGGCTGCCCCTGCATCATCTGGCTCTGTTAGCCCTGGCGTTTCCCCATGGTCCGCACCATCATGCCGATGCCCTGGGTGATGCTCCTCAGTGACTGGGACATGCTCTGCAGTGCTTCGGCAATGCCTACCTGTGACTGGCGCAAGCTCCACAGCGCCCATCTGAGAGCGGGAAATATCCTGCAGAACCTCATCTAGGTCAGCCTGGTACTGAGTCACATCCCTAACAAAGGCGGAAATTCTGTCGAGACCCTGGGCCATGGCCATCACCGACTGCGCGACACTTTGGACCTTCGCTTATGGTGCTGATGTCGAGCACTAGGCTCTTCACTGCAGTTCCCACCCTAGCAGTGTTGGCCTTGGTGCCACGCATTGCCGGCACCATCTCCTGCGCCCAAAGCCTCTGGGACTCTTCCAATCGGCTATGGATCTGTTGGAGTGTCGCTGACATCTCCCTCTGAATGTCCCAGCCGCTCTCTAACGTCTCCATCAATTTCTGGTAACCCTGTTCCACAGGGTCAGCATCAGGCTGGGATCCATCTGGGTCCTGGGATCAGGCAGACCTCCGACTGCTGTCTTGCCTGGGGGTTCCTGCCTCCACCAGACGTAGCAGTGTGGTGCTCACCAAATTGCGCCCAGAAGCTGACCACTACCATTTCCCACCGACATGTGCATATCTGCACTGGTGTAGAGTGGGGATGACATCGGTGCCACAACTATTATGGTGGCATCCTTGGAGCTCTCCTCCGAGGTGATCACCTAGGAGGCTGGAGAGGGTACTGCCCAGGATGGGCCGGCGCTGTCAGATGGATACCTGTGGGAGAATGGACATGTGTTCAGTGGGAGGGATAGGTCAGTCAGTAAGGCATTAATAACTCACGTTTGACAGGTCCTTCGGGTGAGGCCTGGTGGTTCCTCACCTATGTGGCATCCGCCAGCCTCCGTGTTGGTGATTGCTCTGTACTCCGTGAGGATTCTTACATCCGGCACGCCAAGCAAGTCTGGGCCCCCTCCCGGCGATTGTGGGAGAGCTTTTCCTGAGGAGACACAGAGAGGGCATCGTTAGCCACACGTGTGGTTCGCAGTGGTGGAAGGGTAGGGATTGGAGGAAGGGTTGGGGGTTGAAGGGGCATGGAGGTAGACACCCCTGTTTAGGTCATTGACCTTCTTCCTGCACTGGAGGCCAGTCCTCCTGGCCACACTAATCAAGCTCACTGCCGTCTCCACCTCATCCCAGGCAGCACTGGGTGCCCTCTGGCTAACTGTCCTGGATCCTTGGAGGAAATAGGACATCCCTCCTGGCCTCCACTGCGTCTAGCTGCCTCTCCAGGTCAGCGTCTCCGAATCTTGGGGCTGATCTCCTCAGTGCCATTGTTGCAAGCTGGCTGGGGTTGGCTGAGCAAGTGTAGCTGAAATGCTGCTCGACCTTGTTAGCGGGGGGCTGGCGAGCGCAGTGTCAGCGAATCAGTTGGCAGGCCTTCATTTGCGACTGTCAGGCCTAATTTCGTGGACCAATTAACGTTGAATAGCATTGCCGGTCTCGCTGGGAATGCCACTGGGAACACCAGTGCAGATATGCACATGTCGGTGGGAAATGGTAGTGGTCAGCTTCTGGGCGCAATTTGGTGAGCACCACACTGCTACTTCTGGTGGAGGCAGGAACCCCCGTGGCAATTCCCACTCGCTGCAACACTTAGAAATCTTTCCGGAGAATTGCGCCCCAAATCTTTAATGTAAATTGTGAATAGCAGAGCATTTGCTCTGCGTCAAACTCATTTCCCTTAGTGGGTGGAATTTTGAGCCCGCTTCAGCCGTAGTGAGAATGGTGAAGGGTCGCAAAGTCTTGCGAGGGTCGGAAAACCAGGGGCAGAATTCTCAGTTTCTGAGACTAAGTGCTGATGCTGTCATGAAAAATGTGGACTTTTACGACGGCAAAAAAGGCACGCCAGGTGCAACTATTCAGCGATTACAAAGGGGCTAGCGTGGGCATCATGTGAAACGCCACAGTTTTCACGCGGAACGGCGCCGGATTAACCGGTTCCATGATTGCCGCATAGCTGCAGCCGCACTTAAGCGATTCATCCACCCCCCCCCCCACACACACACACACACCGTCGCAGGCAAAATGGCTGGAAAGAGAGCAGCGCCGCGGTTCCAGGATGCAGAGCTGGAAACCCTCCTGGACGACGTGGAACTGCAGCGACTGATCCTGTACATCAGCCCGCGAGGAAGGTCGTCAGGTGCCACCATCCGCCGTGCCTGGGCGCCGTTGGCGAAGTCGCCTGGACTGCCATCCAGTGCAGAAATAAACTGCACGACTAGACGGGTCCCGTCTAGGCCCCTGGAACATCTAGTCCCACCCACAGTGCAGGTGCAGACAGTGATCCAGGGACAACGGGAGGGGATGACGGCCAGCGTCCAACAGCTGCGATACACATGGAGGGGTCAATCCGAGTGCAGGAGCAGGGTGTGGTGCCGGTCATGCGTGCCACCCAGGCCGAAACCGCATGGGTGGCGTCCGCGGTGGAGGCAACAGGGGTGACGGTGTCGGATATGGGTCAACATGTGCAAGGCCTGGGGTATTCTGTGCAAGCGGGGGCCGAGGCCCAGGACAGGGCTGCCCTCTCACAGGCAGCCATGTGGCAGAGCCCTTGGAGATTGCAACGTCGCTCCTCAGCGTGGCCCAGTCACAGCAGGCCATTGCTGAGAGCGTCTGCGGCATTGCCCAGCTTCAGGCCGGCGTGGTGCAAATGCAGAGGGAGGTGACCCAGTCCCAGAGGGATGTGGTCCACTCACTGGCTGATGTTGCCCACACTCTGAGGGACGTGGCACACACTCTGAGTGACGCGGCCCACTCACAGGCTGATGAGGCACGGACACAGAGGGACACGGCTCATCCACTGGTTGATGTGGCACAGACCCAAAGGGACGCGGCCCACTCACTGGCTGACGTGGCGCAGACCCTCAGGGGCTCCCCTGCTGCAACTTCCTCCTCCTTGAGCAGGTCCAGTTCGTACAGCCGCAGGGCATCCCCCAAGGCTGCGGCGAGTAGCAGGAATGCCACCATTGCTGGTTGAATTTCAATATCCATTGTCTGCAGGGGGTGAAAGGCCGACATGTTAGCACAGTGTGTACCCCCATGCCCAATCAGGTTTAGCAGACTACATAGTTCCACCCGCTGGCTGTGCCCCGCTCCCTCCCCACCATCCCTGCACACCTGGTCCTGTCGGGGCCGAGCACCGTGGGGGCCTCTGGTCCTGTCGTCCGTCCATGATACCAGGGTACCATCAGCTAGCGCTGCCCTTGGCAGCGGTACACTCCACGGTCCCCATCTGGCTACAGTGGGCGTTGACCTTGAGTGGGTCACCTGACGGTGGCGACTGAGTGAAGAATGCCGGGTTAGGCCTGCTAATGATATGCAAATGGTATGTACTGTACGTGCGAAGTTGAATGCATTGACGCTGCTGTTGAGGCGACGGAGAATTGCGATTTGGCGTCAAATCAGCGCCCGCCGCGATTTTGATGTCAAAACCGATTCGCCTAATCGCGTTTCCCAATTGCGGTGTTGGCTAACGGAGAATCCCGCCCTGATGTTTTTTTTAATTAGAAAGTGAGTTTGTTTTAGACGGCGGGGCTCTGTAATGAGATGAATTATCTGGGTTTTGTTCTATTATGTGATGACACTGGCCACTGAAACATATCTTCGTCACATAGAGAGCCAAACACCTGAGCAGCATTCAGTTATACTCAGGAAAAATATTTTAACTATATGGTATGAAATCTCTGGAAGCGATAAGAATTTATTTGCTTACTTACATGTGCTTCAAATTATTCTGTGTTGGATTTATGTGTAGTCGTGGATTAAACTGGTTGTAAATGTACAGCATGAGCTGAACTGTTGAAATTAATTAAAAATTGATTGAATTCCAAAGAGACTAACTTTCATAGTAAGAATGATTTTTCCTTATAGCCCGATGCTGCAGATGCTTCTGTTCCTGTATCTGACATATTTATTAAGAGTACAGTGATGCACGATCAATAACAACTAAAACGAGGTTGTAGTACAACTGAAGGCTTTAATAAGCTAGAAGTATTCCCCAGCAGCTCAGGTACAGAATGAGGGCTGCTGGGACGGCACGGGTTCTTGTACCCCGCCTATCGGGGCGGAGCAGCCAATGGTAAAATCCCTAGGTTTAACCAATGGCACTTCAGCCTCTCAGGTACCGTAATACCTGATAATACCGCATTCACCCCCTGTTAAAAAAGAGTCCGGCGGGGGTGGTGGTCAGCAACTACAAAATGTAACAACACGGTATAATCAGTTATGGAGGTACCGTGATACCTCCTTACAGTGTTTAGTGATTATTTACAAGTATGTCAGACATGTACATTCAGTGTTTAATATTTACAGATCAGTTAAAATGTTGCAATCAGTCGGTCGGGTGCCCTGGTCATCCTCTGTGATTGTCTGAGCCTCGGTGGTGACTCCGGTGGGGGCTCAGGCGTCTGCGACTCCGGGAGCGTGGCTTCGGCCTCCATGGCAGCTTCGTCACCCCTAGACGCCGCTGGTGGGAAAAATGGCTGACTCGGGAAGGGGGCGCCTGTTGGGGGCGTCGGTGGGTGGGGGGGCCTAGGCAGGGGCGGCGGGAGGACTGATCCTCCTGTAAGGTGCTGCGGTGGAGGGGGGTGGGTGGGACTGGTAGCTGGGATGTACGTGGGGTTCCGGCGGGCGCCAGGTCCCGTAGGGAGACGGTATCTTGTCGGCCGTCAGGGAACGCCACGTAGGCGTATTGGGGGTTAGCGTGTAGCAGGTGGACTCTCTCGACCAACGGGTCTGACTTGTGCGCCCGCACGTGCTTTCGGAGCAGGATGGGTCCGGGTGTTGCCAGCCAAGTCGGGAGCGAGGTCCCGGAGGAGGACTTCCTGGGAAAGACAAGGAGACGTTCGTGAGGTGTCTGATTGGTGGTCGTACAAAGCAGTGACCGGATGGGGTGGAAGGCCTCCGGGAGGACTTCTTGCCAGCGGGAGACTGGGAGGTTCCTGGACCGTAGGGCCAGTAAAACGGTCTTCCAGACCGTTCCGTTCTCCCTCTCTACCTGTCCGTTTCCCCGGGGGTTGTAACTGGTCGTCCTGCTCGAGGCGATGTCATTGCTGAGCAGGAATTGACGCAGTTCGTCGCTCATAAAGGAGGACCCCCTGTCACTGTGTATGTAAGCGGGGAAACCGAACAGTGCAAAGATACTATGGAGGGCCTTGATGACGGTGGTTGCGGTCATGTCGGGGCAGGTGATGGCGAATGGGAACCGGGAGTACTCGTCAATCACGTTCAGGAAATACGTGTTGCGGTCGGTGGAGGGGAGGGGGCCTTTGAAGTCCATGCTGAGGCGTTCAAAGGGACGGGAAGCCTTAATCAGGTGCGCCCTCTCTGGCCGGTAGAAGTGCGGTTTGCACTCCGCGCAGATTTGGCAGTCCCTGGTGGTCGTCCTGACCTCCTCAATGGAGTAGGGCAGGTTGCAGGTCTTAACGAAATGGAAAAAGCGAGTGACCCCCGGGTGGCAGAGGTCCTCGTGGAGGGCTCGGAGGCGGTCCACTTATGCGGTTGCACATGTGCCGCGGGACAGGGCGTCAGGAGGCTCGTTTAGCTTCCCGGGACGATACAAGATCTCGTAGTTGTAGGTGGAGAGTTCGATCCTCCACCTCAAGATCTTGTAATTTTTTATCTTGCCCCGCTGTGCATTATCAAACATGAAAGCCACCAACCGTTGGTCAGTGAGGAGAGTGAATCTCCTGCTGGCCAGGTAATGCCTCCAATGTCGCACAGCTTCTACTATGGCCTGGGCATCCTTCTCGACTGAGGAGTGGCGAATTTCGGAAGCATGGAGGGTACGGGAGAAGAAGGCCACGGGTGTGCCCACTTGGTTGAGGGTGGCTGCCAGAGCTACGTCGGACGCATCGCTCTCATAAGAACTAGGAACAGGAGTAGGCCATCTGGCCCCTCGAGCCTGCTCCGCCATTTAATGAGATCATGGCTGATCTTTGTGGACTCGGCTCCACTCTCCGGCCCGTACACCATATCCCCGAATCCTTTTATTCTTTAGAAAGGCATCTATCTTTTTCTTAAAAACGTTTAAAGAAGGAGCATCAACTGCTTCACTGGGCAAGGAATTCCAGACATTCACAACCCTTTGGGTGAAGAAGTTCCTCCTACACTCCGTCCTAAATCTACCTCCCCTTATTTTGAGGCTATGCCCCCTAGTTCTGCTTTCCCCGACCAGTGGAAACAACCTGCCCGCATCTATCCTATCTATTCCCTTCATAATTTTATAGGTCTCAATAAGATCCCCCCGCATCCTTCTAAACTCCAATGAGTACAGTCCCAGTCTACTCAACCTCTCGTCATAATCTAATCACCTGCACACCATCTTTTTGTGACTCGTGCACCAGCATACCTAGGTCCCTCTGCACAGCAGCATGTTTTAACATCTTACCGTTTAAATAATAATCCATTCAGCTGTTATTCCTCCCAAAATGGATAGCCTCACACTTGGCAACATTGAATTCCATCTGCCAGACCCTAGCCCATTCACCTAACCTATCCAAATCCTTCTGCAGACTTCCGGTATCCTCTGCACCTTTTGCTTTACCACTCATCTTAGTGTCGTCTTCAAACTTTGCCACATTGCACTTGGTCCCCAACTCCAAATCGTCTATGTAAATTGTGAACAACTGCGGGCCCAACACTGATCCTTGAGGAACCCCACTAGTTACAGGTTGCCAACCAGAGAAACACCCATTTATCCCCACTCTCTGCTTTCTGTTAGTTAACCAATCCTCTACCCATGCTACCACTTTACCCTCAATGCCATGCATCTTTAGTTTATGCAGCAACCTTTTTTGTGGCACCTTGTCAAAAGCTTTCTGGAAATCCAGATATACCACATCCATTGGCTCCCCGTTATCTACTGCACTGGTAACGTCCTCAAAAAATTCGACCAAATTAGTCAGACACGACCTACCCTTTGTGAACCCATGCTGCGTCTGCCCAATGGGACAATTTCCCTCCAGGTGCCCCGCTATTTCCTCCTTAATGATAGATTCCAGCATTTTCCCTACAACCGAAGTTAAGTTTACCGGCCTATAATTACCCGCTTTCTGCCGACCTCCTTTTTTAAACAGTGGTGTCACGTTTGCTACTTTCCAATCCTCTGGGACCACCCCAGAGTCTTGGCCTGGAAGGGGAGGGACTCATCGATGGCGTGCATCGTGGCCCTTGCAATGTCTGGTTTGATGCGGCTGAAGGCCTGGCGGGCCTCTATCGACAGGGGGAAAGTTGTGGATTGGATCGGGGACGGGCTTTGTCTGCATAGTTGGGGACCCACTGGGCGTAGTAACTGAAAAACCCTAGGTCGCGCTTCAGGGCCTTGGGGCAGTGAGGGAGGGGGAAATCAGTCAGGCATCGCGCCTCCCCAAAGGTGCGGAATGCTCCGCATCTTTGGGGGCCGAGCCCCCACCTTAAGGGGCTAGGCCCGCGCCGGACGAATTTCCGCCCCGCCAGCTGGCGGAAAAGGCCTTTGGTGCCCTGCCAGCTGGCGCGGAAATGACATCTCTGGGCGGCGCATGTGCAGGAGCGTCAGCGGCTGCTGACTGCATTCCCGCGCATGCGCAGTGGAGGGAGTCTCTTCCGCGTCCGCCATGGTGGAGACCGTGGTGAAGGTGGAAGGGAAAGAGTGCCCCCACGGCACAGGCCCGCCCACGGATCGGTGGGCCCCGATCACGGGCCAGGCCACCCTGGGGGCACCCCCCCGGGGCCAGATCGCCCCGCGCACCTCCCAGGACCCCGTAGCCCACCGGCGCCGCCTTGTCCCGCCGTTAAGGTAGGTGGTTTAATTTACCCCGGCGGGACAGGCATTTTAGCGGCGGGACTTCGGCCCATCCGGGCCGGAGAACCGCGTGGGGGGGGCCCGCCAACCAGCGCGGCGCGATTCCCGCCCCCGCCGAATATCCAGTGGTGGAGAATTCGGCAACCGGTGGGGGCGGGATTCACGCCCGCCCCCGGCGATTCTCCGACCCGGCGGGGGGTCGGAGAATCTCGCCCCTGGTCCTGGGCACTGTACCGTCTGCTCCTGGTGGTGACGGGTTTGCAATCCGGGGTGAGGTTCGCAACAGGGAAGGCGGGTCGACCTTAAGGGTCGCAAGGCCGCAGACAGTAAGGGGGGGTATAGGGCCGCCGAATTGGAAGGTCAGACTTTGCAGGTTACACTGAAAGTCTAAACCCAGGAGTGTAGCTGCGCAGAGGTGGGGAAGTACATAGAGGTGGAAATTTTTGAATTCTCTTCCCTGGACTGTGAGGTTTGCTAGACAGAACCCTTTTATCTCCACTGAGTGGGAACCGGAGGCCAGTGAGATTCTTTGATTAACAGGGTGGATGAGGAGGGAACAGCGCCTTACCGTATCGGGGTATATAAAACTCTCCGTGCTCCCAGAGTCGATCAGGCAGGACGTCTCGTGGCCGTTGATGAAGACCGTCATCGTTGCTGTTGAGAGTGTTCGAGGTCGAGTTTGGACAAGAGTCACCGAGGCCAGACGCAGTAATTGTGGATTTTGTTCAGGCAGTGTGTGGTCGGCCGAGCTGGGGTCCTGGAGCCCCATCCAAGATGGCGTCTCCCATTGGTCGCACATGGTGGCTGGGGGTGCACAAAATGGAGGCACCCATCCTTCCAGCGTGGTGTCCGAGGGACAAGGTGGCGGCGCCCGGGGTCCGCATGTGGCCCTTGGATATGGGGGTGGCGGTGACCGCTGGCCGCATGGGGCCCATGGAGAAGTTCGCTGTGGTGGTCCGGAGTCGCCGCTGGAGACCGCGGCCACAGCCCGTGCCTGGCAGACCCCCACGAAATGGCCCTTTTTGCCGCATCCGTTGCAGGTGGATGTGCGGGCCGGGCAGCGCTGGCGGGGGTGCTTTTCCTGCCCACAAAAGAAACAGCGGGGCCCATCGGGGTTGGCAGGCTGCCTTACAGCGCAGGCCTGCAGGGAAACGGGGAAGGTCTCTGGGTCGGCCGCTGAGGGATTCCACGCTGCCCAGGGGGCTGCCGCGCGGTCGGGCACGTAGGCTCGTGCGTTCCTGGAGGCCACGTCCATGGACCCTGCAAGGACCCGTGCCTCCCTAAGTCCCATGGTGTCTTTTTCTATAAGGCGCTGACGGATTAGTGAAGAACTCATACCTGCTACAAAGGCGTCCCGGACTAGGAGTTCCGTGTTCTCGCTCGCCGAAATGTGCGGGCAGCCACAGCTTCTGCCCAGCACCAGTAGCGCGCGGTAGAATTCCTCCAATGATTCCCCGGGGGTTTGTCGTCTTGTTGCAGCAGGTGACGAGCGTAGACCTGGTTAACTGGGCGAATATAGTGTCCTTTTAAAAGTTCGATTGCTGCATCAAAGTCTTCCGCCTCCTCGATGAGGGTGTAGATCTCTGGGCTTATCCTTGAGTGCAGGACGTGCAGTTTCGGTTCCCCCAAGGGTGTGTCTTCAGCAGTCTCCAGGTAGCCTTTAAAACACACCAGCCAGTGCTTAAAGATCGCCGCTGAGTTTGTCGCGTGGGGACTGAGTTGCAGACACTCCGGCTTGATTCGGAGGTCCATCCTTTCTACTTAAATGTAGCTTATTAAATTGATGCACGATCAATAACTACTAAAACGAGGATGTGGAGATGCCAGCGTTGGACTGGGGTGAGCACAGTAAGAAGTCTTACAACACCAGGTTAAAGTCCAACAGGTTTGTTTCGATGTCACTAGCTTTCGGAGCGCTGCTCCTTCCTCAGGTGAATGCTCCTTCCTCACCTGAGGAAGGAGCAGCGCTCCGAAAGCTAGTGACATCGAAACAAACCTGTTGGACTTTAACCTGGTGTTGTAAGACTTCTTACTGTACTAAAACGAGGTTGTAGTACAACTGAAGGCTTCAATAAGCTAGAAGTATTCCCCAGCAGCTCAGGTACAGAATGAGGGCTGCTGGGACAGCACGGGTTCTTATACCCCGCCTATTGGGGCGGAGCTACTATACTCTACAGCCAATGGTAAAACCCCTAGGTTTAACCAATGGCACTTCAGCCTCTCAGGTACCGTAATACCTGATAATACCACATACAGTACATAGGGGAAAATGGTATATACTTCTTTCGGGATGTTCCTATTTATTTGGTTCTCTTCTATATCCTGCAAAATAACCAGATGCAGGAACAGAAAAATCTGAATGTCTGGTTCAGGTACTAAATAGATCAAATTAGAAATGTTTTTCTTAAATTAAAGAACAATCACTTATAAACTGAAACAACTTAATCATTTTGATTTATTATATTTAATTGATCTTTCAACAATTTCCCTGTATACCCATAGAACTACAGAAGTTTACAATACTAAATAAAGCCACTGGGTGGGAATTTTAAGTGAAGAGCTGAGGAACAGTTGCTGGGACGGGAAGTGGATAGTGCTGCTGGTCCAGACCTGATCCCTGAGTGCAGTGCTATCTCGCATTGGCTGGCCAATTAGCAGCCAGAAGGTGGGGTAGAGAGATGGCGGGAGTGGGGCTGTTATGACATTCTGGGGATGGAGGTGGGCATTGAGGTGGTGGCTGCATTGTCAAATTGCGTCAATGGAGCTGCTGGTGCCACTTTTTAAAGGGCTGGTAGCACTCCTGGAATGCGACTGAAGCCATCCCTGGCTGAAATATTTCACGACAGTAGTTTCCCCTGAAGCAAGCTTTCTCTGATGAAGGCCTTCCCTGAAGCAAGTCTTCCCTAAGGAAACCATCTCTGAAGCAAACCTTCCCCGAAGCAAACCTTCCCTGAAGCAAACATTCCCTGAAACAAACCTTCCCTGAAGCAAACCTTCCCTGAAACAAACCTTCCCTGAAACAAATCTTCTCTGAAACAAACCTTCTCTGAAACAGACCTTTTCTGAAACAAACCTTCCCTGAAGCAAACCTTCTCTGAAACAGACCTTTCCTGAAGCAAACCTTTCCTGAAGCAAACCTTTCCTGAAGCAAACCTTCCCTGAAGCAAACCTTCCCTGAAGCAGACCTTCTCTGAAACAAACCTTCCCTGAAGCAAACCTTCTCTGAAACAAACCTTCCCTGAAGCAAACCTTCCCTGAAACAGACCTTCCCTGAAGCAAAAGAAGCAAACCTTCTCTGAAACAGACCTTCTCTGAAACAGACCTTCCCTGAAACAAACCTTCTCTGAAACAAACCTTCCCTGAAGCAAACCTCCCCTGAAGCAAACCTTCCCTGAAACAAACCTTTCCTGAAGCAAACCTTCCCTGAAGCAAACCATCCCTGAAACAAACCTTTCCTGAAGCAAACCTTCCCTGAAGCAAACCTTCCCTGAAACAAACCTTTCCTGAAGCAAACCTTTCCTGAAGCAAACCTTCCCTGAAACAGACCTTCCCTGAAGCAAACCTTCCCTGAAACAGACCTTCCCTGAAGCAAACCTTCCCTGAAGCAAAAGAAGCAACCCTTCTCTGAAACAGACCTCTGAAACAGACCTTCTCTGAAACAGACCTTCCCTGAAACAAACCTCTGAAACAAACCTTCCCTGAAGCAAACCTTCCCTGAAACAAACCTTTCCTGAAGCAAACCTTTCCTGAAGCAAACCTTCCCTGAAGCGGACCTTCTCTGAAACAAACCTTCCCTGAAGCAAACCTTCCCTGAAACAGACCTTCCCTGAAGCAAAAGAAGCAAACCTTCTCTGAAACAGACCTTCTCTGAAACAGACCTTCCCTGAAACAAACCTTCTCTGAAACAAACCTTCCCTGAAGCAAACCTCCCCTGAAGCAAACCTTCCCTGAAACAAACCTTTCCTGAAGCAAACCTTCCCTGAAACAGACCTTCCCTGAAGCAAACCTTCCCTGAAACAGACCTTCCCTGAAGCAAACCTTCCCTGAAGCAAAAGAAGCAACCCTTCTCTGAAACAGACCTCTGAAACAGACCTTCCCTGAAACAAACCTTCCCTGAAGCAAACCTTCCCTGAAGCAAACCTTCCCTGAAACAAACCTTTCCTGAAGCAAACCTTTCCTGAAGCAAACCTTCCCTGAAGTGGACCTTCTCTGAAACAAACCTTCCCTGAAGCAAACCTTCTCTGAAACAAACCTTCCCTGAAGCAAACCTTCCCTGAAGCAAACCTCCCCTGAAGCAAACCTTCCCTGAAACAAACCTTTCCTGAAGCAAACCTTTCCTGAAGCAAACCTTTCCTGAAGCAAACCTTCCCTGAAACAGACCTTCCCTGAAGCAAACCTTCCCTGAAACAGACCTTCCCTGAAGCAAACCTTCCCTGAAGCAAAAGAAGCAACCCTTCTCTGAAACAGACCTCTGAAACAGACCTTCTCTGAAACAGACCTTCCCTGAAACAAACCTCTGAAACAAACCTTCCCTGAAGCAAACCTTCCCTGAAACAAACCTTTCCTGAAGCAAACCTTTCCTGAAGCAAACCTTCCCTGAAGCGGACCTTCTCTGAAACAAACCTTCCCTGAAGCAAACCTTCCCTGAAACAGACCTTCCCTGAAGCAAAAGAAGCAAACCTTCTCTGAAACAGACCTTCTCTGAAACAGACCTTCCCTGAAACAAACCTTCTCTGAAACAAACCTTCCCTGAAGCAAACCTCCCCTGAAGCAAACCTTCCCTGAAACAAACCTTTCCTGAAGCAAACCTTCCCTGAAACAGACCTTCCCTGAAGCAAACCTTCCCTGAAACAGAACTTCCCTGAAGTAAACCTTCCCTGAAGCAAAAGAAGCAACCCTTCTCTGAAACAGACCTCTGAAACAGACCTTCCCTGAAACAAACCTTCCCTGAAGCAAACCTTCCCTGAAGCAAACCTTCCCTGAAACAAACCTTTCCTGAAGCAAACCTTTCCTGAAGCAAACCTTCCCTGAAGTGGACCTTCTCTGAAACAAACCTTCCCTGAAGCAAACCTTCTCTGAAACAAACCTTCCCTGAAGCAAACCTTCCCTGAAACAGACCTTCCCTGAAGCAAAAGAAGCAAACCTTCTCTGAAACAGACCTTCTCTGAAACAGACCTTCCCTGAAACAAACCTTCTCGGAAACAAACCTCCCCTGAAGCAAACCTTCCCTGAAACAAACCTTTCCTGAAGCAAACCTTCCCTGAAGCAAACCTTTCCTGAAGCAAACCTTCCCTGAAACAGACCTTCCCTGAAGCAAACCTTCCCTGAAACAGACCTTCCCTGAAGCAAACCTTCCCTGAAGCAAAAGAAGCAACCCTTCTCTGAAACAGACCTCTGAAACAGACCTTCCCTGAAACAAACCTTCCCTGAAACAAACCTTCCCTGAAGCAAACCTTCCCTGAAACAAACCTTCCCTGAAGCAAACCTTCCCTGAAGCAAACCTTTTCTGAAACAGACCTTCTCTTAAACAAACCTTCCCTGAAGCAAACCCTGCCCTGAAGCAAACCTTCCCTGATGCAAACCCTTCCCTGAAGCAAACCTTCCCTGAAACAGACCTTCCCTGAAGCAAACCTTCCCTGAAGCAAAAGAAGCAACCCTTCTCTGAAACAGACCTCTGAAACAGACCTTCCCTGAAACAAACCTTCTCTGAAACAAACCTTACCTGAAGCAAACCTTCCCTAAAACAAACCTTTCCTGAAGCAAACCTTCCCTGAAACAAACCTTTCCTGAAGCAAACCTTCCCTGAAACAAACCTTTCCTGAAGCAAACCTTCCCTGAAACAAACCTTCCCTGAAGCAAACCTTTTCTGAAACAGACCTTCTCTTAAACAAACCTTCCCTGAAGCAAACCCTTCCCTGAAGCAAACCTTCCCTGATGCAAACCCTTCCCTGAAGCAAAAGGGCTGGTTTAGCACACTGGGCTAAATCGCTGGCTTTGAAAGCTGACCAAGGCAGGCCAGCAGCACGGTTCAATTCCCGTACCAGCCTCCCCGAACAGGCGCCGGAATGTGGCGACTAGGGGTTTTTCACAGAAACTTCATTTGAAGCCTACTTGTGACAATAAGCAATTTTCATTTCAATTTCATTTGAAGCCTACTTGTGACAATAAACGATTTTCATTTCATTTCATTTCAAACCTTCCCTGAAACAAACCTTCCCTGCAAAAACCTTCTCTGAAACAAACCTTCCCTGAAGCAAGCCTTTCCTGAAGAAAACCTTCCTGAAGCAAACCTTCCCGAGGACGGTGTCGAGGGTGGTAGCATGCAGGGTCAAACGGGGCTGGGGGCTCTCAATATTTGGGGTTGTAGAGTAGCCGGGAGTGCAGGAGGCGAAAGAGGCCGGTATTCTGGCCTTTGCGTCCCTGGTAGCCCGGCAAAGGATTCTTCTTCAGTGGAAAGATGCGAGGCCCCCAAGCCCGGTTTGACCCTGGATCCTACCACCCTCGACACCTTCCTCGCTACGCCCTTCCAAAATTCCTCCAGCGCTGGGCATGCCCAGAACATATGGATGTGGTTTATTAAATTGGAGAGGGTGAAATTTGCCTTAAGGGGATCGGTGCAAGGGTTTTTCAGGCGGTGGCAACCGGGTGGGGGGGGGGGTTCTATTTTATTTTTGTTTGTCTATACTGGGGGATCTGAGGGGGGTGTATATATTTGCTATGTTTGCTATGTGTTTCGGTGGGTGTGAATTTATTATTTATGTATAGGGGGGAGGGGGGCACTGGGTTGTTTTGTTTTGTTTGGTATTTAATTCTATTGGGTTCCTTTTACATTCTGTTGTTGATATTTTGTGAAAACTTTAATAAAAATTATTTAAAAAAAAAGAATGGCTGAAGTTTGGTCAATGGAGGCTAGTTTGTCAGTGATGACTGACATGGTCGGTCCCGTATTGCCAAATGACAGAGTCATTCAAGCGTCCCCAAAATGGACAGGGAGGCTGCCACCTGTTTAGGTGTTGTGCCTGTTAATGTTGAGCAACCAACATTCCTGTTGGAGAAAAGAGCCTACAATGGCAAAGAGAGACTCTGGACTGGTAGTGTGGTGCTGAGTTATTCTTTCTTTCAACCTCTTTCATTGGCCAGAAGATACAAAAGTCTGAGAACAGGCACTAACAGATTCAAAAATAGCTTCTTCCTCGTGACAACAAAGGAAGCATTTGAATGGGTTAGAAGGCTGGGAATAGATGAAGCCCGTGAGGAATATAAGGAAAGTAGGAAGGAACTTAAACAAGGAGTCAGGAGGGCTAAAAGGGGTCACAGAGGTCACTGGCAAACAGGATTAAGGAAAATCCCCAAGCCTTTTTATTCATATATAAAGAATCAGAGGGTAGCCAGGGAAAGGGTTGGCCGACTCCAGGACAGGGGAGGAAATCGATGCATGAAGCCAAAGGAAATGGGCGATGTATTAAGTGAGTACTTTGCATCAGTATTCTCCAAAGAGAAGGACTTGGTGAATGATGAGTCTGGGGACGGATAGTCTGGGTCATATTGAGATCAAAAAGGAGAAGGTGTTGGGTGTGTCGAAAAACATGAAGGTAGATAGGTCCCCAAGGTCTGATGGGATCTGCCCCAGAATGCTGAGGCAGGCAAGGGAGGAAATTTCTAGAGTATTGACAAGAATGTTTGTATCCTCACTGGCTACAGGTGAGGTGCCAGAGGACTTGGGAACAGCGAATGTTGTTCTTTTGTTGAAGAAAAAAATTCTGTTGTGAATCTATTCTTTCCTGTTTTTCAATTGATCTTACATTATAATACTTTTTCTATGCGGGAGGGAGAAAATTTGCTGATGATTTGCATTGAGAAGCAAAGTGGTTTAATCTTGAACACTTTAAACACCGTTTTCCGTGAGCAGGACAATTCCCCTTCAAGTGGACGTTACCACATCTGTAGCACGTCATGACATCGTATCTCTGACTCATGAGTGACTTTCGCGCATGCGCAGACTTCTTTTGTTGAGTCTCGCATTTCAGTATGAACTGTGCATGCCCGAGTTGAAATTTGCGCGTACAAGATAGCTGCTGTCTGGAACGTGCTTCTTTGCTGCATGCGACACCACTTTTAACTTTCTCAACCTCGTGGTGGACTTTCGCTCCTTTTTATCGTGGATAAAATTCTAAGTATTGGTTTTTACTTTGCTCATTTGACATGCACTTTTCGATAGCAATTTTTAAAGTTAAATCATTTTGCCATAATAGAGCTTCTCTTAGACTTTCATCCGTTATTCCATAAACAATCTGGGGTGAAATTCTCCGGAAACGGCGCGATGTCCGCCGACTGGCGCTCAAACCAGCGCAAATCAGTCGGGCATGCGCTGCCCCAAAGGTGCGGAATGCTCCGCATCTTTGGGGGCCGAGCCCCAACCTTAAGGGGCTAGGCCCGCGCCGGACGAATTTCCGCCCCGACAGCTGGCAGAAAAGGCCTTTGGTGCCCCGCCAGCTGGCGCGGAAATTACATCTCCGGGCGGCGCATGCGCGGGAGCGTCAGCGGCCGCTGACGGCATTCCCGTGCATGCGCAGTGGAGGGAGTCTCTTCCGCCTCCGCTATGGTGGAGAACGTGGCGGAGGCGGAAGGGAAAGAGTGCCCCCACAGCACAGGCCCGCCCGCGGATCGGTGGGCCTCGATCGCGGGCCAGGCCACCGTGGGGGCACCCCCCGGGGCCAAATCGCCCCGCACCCCCCCCCCCCCAGGACCCTGGAGGCCGCCCGTGCCGCCTTGTCCCGCCGGTAAGGTAGGTGGTTTAATCTACGCCGGCGGGACAGGCATTTTAGTGGCAGGACTTCGATCTGGGCCGGAGAATCGCGGGGGGGGGCCCGCCAACCAGCGCGGCGCGATTCCCGCCCCTGCCGAATATCCGGTGGTGGTCCCGGCGGGGGGTCGGAGAATCTCGCCCCTGATCTCTGATTAGAGAGTCGTGCAAATCAGCAAAATTACAAGTCTGGGCTAGAAGTTTAAGGTTAGTGATGGATCCTCCATTCTTTTGTAAACGCTTGTGAAATCTGAATCGCTCCAAAATTTGATTGGTTTGCTTTTTGCAATGATCATCAAATTTTGCGACAATCACCCCAAATTTACTTTTATCTTCGCCTTCAGCAAAATTAAATGAATTCGAAATTTTGACAGCTTGATGACCTGCCAGGGACAGACGCAAAATTATGCGTCGAGCTTCAGAGGCTGTATTTAAGTCGTGAGCTTCTACATAAAGCTGGAATTGTTGTTTAAATAACTTCCAATTAAGATTTAAGTTACCGGTAGTCTTCAGATGTCTGGGGGCCTGCTCTTGGTCCATCAAACCAATTTGCTGTCGAGGATCCGTTTGCTGCGATGACTTCCACAGTCGAACTGTCAGTATCAGAACTTTTCTTTTCTAATTTTCTTACTAGTTGTTCTTAAAACTTGTTTTTACCTGGTACCATGTTATAATACTAAATTGTAATATAAATATTACTCTTTTTGTCTTGCCGAGTTGTATTGAATTCTGATTAGAAATAGTCGAAGTCTTCCAGATGATGACAAAATGTTTATTGAGTAATATATATTAACTAGGGAGTTCTTTCACTTCAATACTAAATTAGTAAAACAAGTAAGTAAGTTTAGATTAAACTAATAATTATAATAATACACTGCACTCTGATCTGATCACGTCTTCACTCTAGCTGTTCTTCACACGCACTAACTAAAGAAAGAGCGGGAAACTCCTTTTATGGCTCCTGTTAGTGTTGCCATCTAGTGATCATCTGTCTGTACTTACTTTACATTAACTGAACAAATATTAACACATACAGAGATCAGTACAAAGGGTAGCAAGGATAATCTAGGAAATTACATGCGGGTGAGCCTTATGCCAGTGGTAGGGAAATTATTGGAAGGGTTTACTCTCTTTTGGAAGCAAGTGGACGTATTAGCAAGAGGCAGCATGGTTTTGTGAAGGGGAGGTCGTGTCTCATTAACTTGATTGAATTATTCAAGGAAGTGACAAAAATGATTCAATAAGGTAGGAAAATGGATGTTGTCTACATGAACTTCAGTAAGGTCCCTCATGGCAGATTGGTACAGAGGGTGAAGCCACATGGGTTCAGAGGTAAGTTGGCAAGGTGGATACAGAACTGACTTGGTCATAGAAGACAGAGGATAGCAGTGGAAGGGTGCTTTTCCGAATGGAGGGCTGTGACTAGTGGTGTGCTGCAACCTTTGCTGTTTGTAGTATATATAAATGTTTTGGAGGAAAATGTAATTGATCTGATCAGTAAGTTTGCGAACGACACAAACGTTGGTGGAATTGCAGATAGCGATGACTGTCAGAGTTTACAGCAGGTAAGAGACTTGGATGGAGAGATGGCAAATGGAGTTTAGTCTGGACCAATGTGAAGTAATGCACTTTGGAAGGTCTACACAGGTGGGAAATATACAGTAATTTTTTTTTTTAATAATATAAATTTAGTGTACCCTATTCATTTTTTCCAATTAAGGGGCAATTTAGCCTGGCCAATCCACCTAGCCTGCACATGAATGAAATGAAATGAATGAAAATCGCTTATTGTCACAAGTAGGCTTCAAATGAAGTTACTGTGAAAAGCCTCTAGGCACCACATTCTGGTCCCTATTCGGGGAGGCTGGTACGAGAATTGAACCGTGCTGCTGGCCTGCCTTGGTCTGCTTTCAAAACCAGCGATTTAGCCCTGTGCTAAACCAGCACATCTTTGGGTTGTGGGGACGAAACCCACACAACATGGGGAGAATGTGCAAACTCCACACGGACAGTGGCCCAGAGCCAGGATCGAACCTGGGACCTCGGCGCCACGAGGCTGAAGGGCTAACCCACTGCGCCACCGTGCTGCCCTGGAAGTATACAGTAAATGACAGAACCCTTAAAGGTATTGACAGGCAGAAGGACCTGAGTGTACAGGTCCAAAGGTCACTGAAAGTGGCATTGCAGGTGGAGAAGGTAGACAAGAAGGCATAAGGAATGCTTGCCTTCATCGGACAAGACAAATGCAAATATCTGATTTACCTACGGCACCATAGCAGAATGTAGCTATGGATCTCTTTCACATACAAGGGAAAGATTATTTAATGATCAGAGACTATTTTTCAAATTATCCCGGAACAGCTCTACTGTGAAGCATAACGACAAGCAGTGTAATACTGGACTTCCGGGTGCGGCGATGACCAGCTAAGTCGCACGTTTCGGCACCTCCCGTTTTAACAGACTTTTGGGCTCTTATCGGGAGCCCCAACGGCAATTTTCGAAGGCTAAACCCACTGTGAGGCGACATAGAAGGGAGTCCCCCCGGATGTGAATGGATAGACGAGATAATAGTGGCCAGATTGCGGAGGATCCTCTGGAGCAGCGGCAAAGAAGGGAAGTGAGAAGCAAGATGGCGGCGGAGGGAGGCCAGTTGGTATGGGGCCTGGAACAGCAGGAGTTCCTCCGGCGATGTGTGGAGGAGCTCAAGAAGGAGGTGCTGGCGCCGATGCTGCAGGCGATTGAGGGGTTAAAGGAGGCGCAGAAGACCCAAGAGATGGAGCTCCGTGGAGTGAAGGCAAAAGCTGCCGAAAATGAGGACGAGATACAGGGCTTGGTGGTGAAGACAGAGACGCACGAGGCACTGCATAAGAGGTGTATGGAGAGACTGGAAGCTCTGGAAAATAGCTCGAGGAGGAAGAACTTAAGAATCTTGGGTCTTCCCGAAGGGGCAGATGGAGCGGACGTTGGGATGTATGTGAGCATGATGCTCCATGCCTTAATGGGAGCTGAGGCCCCGACGGGCCCCCTGGAAGTGGAGGGAGCGTACCGAGTCCTCGTGAGAAGACCAAAGGCAGGAGAAATACCTCGAACAATAGTGGTGAGGTTCCACCGCTACAAGGACAGGGAGATGGTCCTGAGATGGGCGAAAAAGACACGGAGCAGCAGGTGGGAGAACGCGGTGATCCGCGTGTACCAGGATTGGAGTGCGGAGGTGGCGAGAAGGAGGGCGAGTTTCAATCGGGCCAAGGCGGTGCTCCACAAGAGGAAAGTCAAATTCGGAATGTTGCAGCCGGCAAGATTGTGGGTTACACACCAGGGTAAACACCACTACTTCGAGACGGCAGAGGAGGCGTGGACATTTATTGAAGAGGAAAAGTTGGACTAGATTTGAGAAAGAGTGTTTGAAATGAAGTAGCGAGGTGGTGGCAAGGGACTGTGAATCAGATGGGGGAAAATTTTCTTTCCCCTCGAAGGGGGGGGACACGAAGAAATGTGGGCGCCGGTGGGGAAGGGGAGGGGGAAGGAGAGAGGGAGCTGCGCCATCAGGGGCGGGGCCGAGAGGGAAGCACGGGCTTTGTTCCCGCGCTATGGAAATTGTGGCGGGAAAAGGGGGCGCAGGAAGGAGGGGGCCTCACATAATGGGAGGCTAAGGATAAACGGGGGAAGCCGAGGTCAGCCAGAGTTTGCTGACTTCCGGAAGCAATATGGGGGGAGCAACTAAGCTAGAGAGGGATCTAGCAGGGTGGGGGGTGGGGGTTAACTGGGTTGCTGCTGCTAAGGGGAAGGGGGAGCTGTTACGGGATGGGATGGTCGGGACGGGAGGGCACCGTCCGGGGGATAAGCGGGTGCGTGGGAACCGGGTGAGGAGCTGGTCTAAAAAAGGGGATGGCTAGTTGACGAGGGGGGAGGGTAAAGAGCCCCCCAACCCGGTTGATCACGTGGAACGTGAGAGGGTTGAATGGGCCGATTAAGAGGGCAAGGGTATTTGCACACCTAAAGAAGCTAAAGGCAGACGTGGTCATGCTTCAGGAGACGCACCTGAAACTGGCGGATCAGGTCAGATTAAGAAAAGGATGGGTGGGACAGGTTTTCCACTCGGGCTTGGATGCGAAAAATAGAGGGGTGGCAATACTGGTGGGGAAACGGGTATTGTTTGAGGCGAAGACCACAGTGGTCGACAGTGGGGGTAGATACGTGATGGTGAGTGGCAGATTGCAAGGTGAGGCGGTGGTGCTGGTGAACGTATATGCCCCGAACTGGGATGATGCAAACTTTATGAAGCGTATGTTGGGGCGCATCCCGGACCTGGAGATGGGAAAGTTGGTAATGGGGGGACGTGCGGGTGCTGGACCCAGGGCTGGACCGGTCCAGATCTCGGACCGGGAGGAGGCCGGCAGCGGCCAAGGTGCTTAAGGGCTTTATGGAGCAGATGGGAGGAGTGGATCCCTGGAGATTTACTAGACCAAGGAGTAAAGAGTTTTCCTTCTTCTCCCATGTCCACAAAGTGTACTCCCGCATAGACTTCTTTGTCCTGGGAAGGGCGCTGATCCCGAAGGTGGCAGGAACGGAGTGTTCGGCTATAGCCATTTCAGATCATGCCCCACATTGGGTAGATCTGGAAGTAGGAGAGGAAAAGGAGCAGCGCCCACTCTGGAGATTAGATATGGGACTGCTGGCGGACGAGGGGGTATGTGTAAGGGTGAGGGGATGTATTGAAAGGTACCTAGAGATCAATGGTGACGGAGAGGTCCAGGTGGGAGTGGTCTGGGAGGCGCTGAAGGCGGTGGTTAGAGGGGAGCTGATCTCCATAAGGGCCCATAAGGGGAAACAAGAGGGTAAAGAAAGGGAGAGATTGTTGGGGGAGATTTTGAGGGTGGATAGGCAATATGCGGAGGCTCCAGATGAAGGGCTATACAGGGAAAGATGGAGATTGCACACGGACTTTGACTTGTTGACCACGGGTAAGGCGGAGGCACAATGGAGGAAGGCACAGGGAGTGCAGTATGAATATGGAGAGAAGGCGAGCCGGCTGCTGGCCCAACAACTTAGGAAGAGGGGGGCGGCGAGAGAGATCGGAGGGATTAGATACGAGGAGGGAAAGATGGAACGGGGAGCGGAGAGGGTGAACGGGGTGTTTAAGGTATTTTACGAGAGGCTATATAAGGCTCAACCCCCGGAAGGGAAAGAGGGAATGATGCGTTTCCTAGACCAGCTGGAGTTCCCGAAGGTTGAGGAACAGGAGATGACAGGACTGGGAGCACAGATTGAGGTGGAGGTAAAAGGAATTGGGAACATGCAGGCAGGGAAGGCCCCGGGACCGGATGGGTCCCCGGTGGAGTTCTAGGAAATACGTGGACCTGCTGGCCCCACTTCTGACGAGAACCTTTAATGAGACTAGGGAAAGGGGGACACTACCCCCGACGATGTCGGAGGCGACGATATTGCTGATCCTGAAAAGAGACAAAGACCCGCAACAGTGCGGGTCATACAGGCCTATTTCCCTCTTGAACGTAGATGCCAAGCTTTTGGCCAAGGTGATGGCGACGAGGATAGAGGACTGTGTCCCTGGGGTGGTGCATGATGATCAAACGGGGTTTGTTAAAGGGAGGCAATTGAATGCTAATATACGGAGGCTGTTGGGGGTGATGATGATGCCCCTACGGGAGGGGGAGGCGGAGATAGTGGTGGCGATGGATGCAGAGAAAGCATTTGATAGAGTGGAGTGGGACTACCTGTGGGAAGTACTGAGGAGATTTGGATTTGGAGAGGGGTTCATTAGATGGGTTCAGCTCCTGTACAGGGCCCCGGTGGCAAGTGTGATTACAAATAGGCAACGATCTGACCACTTCCGACTATATAGGGGTACAAGACAGGGATGTCCCCTGTCTCCGTTACTGTTTGCGTTGGCAATTGAGCCATTGATCATAGCGCTGAGGGGCTTTAGGAAGTGGAGGGGGGTACTTAGAGGAGGAGAAGAGCATCGGGTGTCATTATACGCGGATGATTTGTTGTTGTATGTCGCGGACCCAGTGGAGGGGATGCCTGAGATAATGCAGACACTCAGAGAGTTTGGAGAATTTTCAGGATATAAATTGAATATGGGGAAGAGTGAACTGTTTGTGATGCACCCCGGGGAACAGGGCAGGGGAATAGTCGATTTACCGTTGAGGAGGGTAAGAAGAGATTTCCGGTATTTAGGGATCCAGGTGGCCAGGAACTGGGGAACCTTGCATAAGCTTAACTTGGCACGACTGGTAGTGCAGATGGACATGGCGCCCCTGTCATTGGCGGGCAGGGTGCAGGCGGTTAAAATGGTGGTCCTTCCGACGTTTCTTTTTGTGTTCCTGTGCCTCCCTGTACTGATTACAAAGGCCTTTTTTAAGAAGGTGGACAAGAGTATTATGAGCTTTGTGTGGGCTGGAAAGACCCCAAGAGTAAAGAGGGGGTTCCTGCAGCGCAGTAGGGACAGAGGGGGACTGGCACTGCCGAGTCTAAGTGATTATTATTGGGCCGCCAACGTGTCAATGATATGTAAGTGGATGAGGGAAGGGGAAGGAGCGGCGTGGAAAAGACTGGAGATGACGTCCTGTAAGGGAACTAGCCTAAAAGCACTGGCGACGGCGCCGTTACCGTTCTCCCCGAAAAAATACACCACAAACCCAGTGGTGGTGGCAACTCTGAAAATTTTGGGGCAGTGGAGACGACATAAGGGAGTGACTGGTGCCTCAGTGTGGTCCCCGATAAGGAACAACAATAGGTTCATCCCGGGAAGGATTGATGGGGGATTTAAATCTTGGCAGCGAGCAGGAATTGCGAAATTGCAGGACTTGTTCTTAGACGGGACGTTCGCGAGTTTGGGAGCACTGACAGAAAAATATGGGTTGCCACCTGGGAATGCATTTCGCTATATGCAAGTGAGGGCATTTGTGAGGCAACAGGTGAGGGAATTTCCGCAGCTCCCGGCGCAAGAGATCCAGGACAGAGTGATTTCGGGGGCATGGGTGGGTGATGGTAGGGTGTCAGATATATATAGGGAAATGAGAGACGAGGGGGAGACGATGGTAGAGGAGCTGAAGGGAAAATGGGAGGAGGAGCTGGGGGAAGAGATTGAGGAGGGGCTGTGGGCAGATGCCCTAAGTAGGGTAAACTCTTCGTCCTCGTGTGCCAGGCTCAGCCTGATACAATTCAAGGTTCTACACAGGGCGCATATGACGGGAGCAAGGCTGAGTAGATTTTTTGGAATGGAAGATACGTGCGGGAGATGCGCGGGAAGCCCGGCGAACCACACCCACATGTTTTGGTCATGTCCGGTATTGCATGGGTTCTGGGTGGGTGTGGCAAAAGTGATCTCGAAGGTGGTGGGGGTCCGGGTCAAACCAAGCTGAGGGTTGGCTATATTTGGGGTTGCAGATGGGCCGGGAGTGCAGGAGGCGAGAGAGGCCGACGTGTTGGCCTTTGCGTCCCTAGTAGCCCGGCGAAGGATTCTACTTATGTGTAAAGAAGCTAAGCCCCCGGGTGTGGAGGCCTGGATCAACGACATGGCAGAGTTTATAAAACTGGAGCGGATAAAATATGCATTAAGAGATTCGGCTCAGGGGTTCACCGGGCGGTGGCAACCGTTCCTCGACTATCTCGCAGAGCGATAAGGGAAAATAGGAAAGGCAGCAGCAGCAGCCCAGGGGGAGGGGGGAGGGCTCATTTGGGTCTTCAGGGGTTTTATGTGTGTGTTTATATATTAGTTATTTATATTTGATTTCACAAAGTTACTATTTTAGTTATTATTTCTGTTGTTTCTTATTTTGTTGTTGGCAGTTGCTGTTAGTCAGCATATTATTTATTTAAAAAACGATCAATGTATATATTATTACAAAGTTGTAAAATGGGAATTTTTGTTTGATCGAAAAACTTTAATAAAATATATTTTTTTAAAAAGCAGTGTAATACTGAACACCAAGTGAATTTTTGCTAGACACGGAATTCCGCAAATCGTCATGAATGTCAACGGTCTTTGTTTTAGCTGTAAAGAGCGGCAACACTTCTCCGTCACGTATGATTTCAATCACATCACATCAAGTCCATTGTACCCACAAGCTAATGGCAACGCCGAAAAAGGTGTACATATTGTTAAGCAATGGACAGTCAATCTGACCCATATTTTGCACTATCGAGTTACAGAGCGTCACCATTGTCACATGGTAGATCGCGAGCAGAGTTATTCGTGAATAGAAGGTTGCATTTCACACTTCCACATTTGGCAAAGAAGGACAAGAATGCAGGATGTTTGAGGTGAGGGATGCAGTTAGTGTCCCTGCTGATTTTACCTGCAGGAAGTGCTGCCATCTCCAGCTCCTCCAAGACCGAGTTAGGGAACTGGAGCTGGAGTTGGAAGAACTTCGGATCATTCGGGAGGCAGAAGGGGTCATAGATAGCAGCTTCAGGGAATTAGTTACACCAAAGATTGGAGATAGGTGGGTAACTGTAAGAGGGACTGGGAAAAAGCAGTCAGTGCAGGGATCCGCTGCGGTCGTTCCCCTGAGAAACAAGTATACCGCTTTGGATACATGTGGGGGGGGGGGCTTACCAGGGGTAAGCCATGGGGTACGGGCCTCTGGCACGGAGTCTGTCCCTGTTGCTCAGAAGGGAAGGGGGGAGAGGAGCAGAGCATTAGTAATTGGGGACTCCATAGTCAGGGGCACAGATAGGAGACTTTGTGGGAGCGTGAGAGACTCACGTTTGGTATGTTGCCTCCCAGGTGCAAGGGTACGTGATGTCTCGGATCGTGTTTTCCGGGTCCTTAGGGGGAGGGGGAGCAGCCTCAAGTCGTGGTCCACATTGGCACTAACGACATAGGTAGGAAAGGGGACAAGGATGTCAGGCAGGCTTTCAGGGAGCTAGGATGGAAGCTCAGAACTAGAACAAACAGAGTTGTTATCTCTGGGTTGTTGCCCGTTGTGGTAGTATGTATTGGGGGTCATGTGGGACTGGAAGCCCTAATGTCATTGGCTGACAGATCCCGGGTCCTGGTTGACCGTTGACCTCTAGCTCCGCCCTGAAGGCGGAGTATAAGAAGCCGGAGTCCTCCCCCGCAGGCCATTCTACTATCGAGCTGCGGGGGAACAGACACGCTTAATAAAGCCTCATCGACTTCACTCTATTCGTCTCACGGAGTCTTTGTGCGCTACAATTTATTAAGCGTGCCTAAAAAGGACTATGGAGCTCAGGATCATTCCGGAATGCCTGAGGATCAGCCCCCATGCAGTGAACGCGGCAGCAGCCTTCAAGCACTGGCAGACTTGTTTCGAGGCCGACCTCAGAACGGCCACCGGCCGGGTCACAGAAGACCAAAAACTACAGGTCCTGCACTCGAGGGTGAGCACGGAGATTTTCTCCCTCATCGAAGACGCGGAGGATTTCCAGACGGCGTTCGCAGCACTGAAAAGTCTCTATGTCCGCCCAGTTAACCAAATCTACGCTCGCTACCAGCTCGCGACGAGACGGCAAGGTCCCGGAGAATCGATGGACGAATTCTACGCCGCGCTGCTGATTTTGGGACGAACCTGCAGCTGCCCTTCGGTGAACGCAAATGAACACACGGACATGTTAATGCGCGATGCTTTCGTGGCAGGTATGAATTCCTCCCAAATCCGCCAAAGACTTCTAGAAAGAGAGTCGCTAGGACTCTCAGAGGCCCGGGCCCTAGCAGCCTCCCTAGACGTGGCCGCGCGTAATACCCGCGCCTACGGCCCCGACCGCGCGGCAGCCCATTGGGCTCCGTACGTACCCGTCGCGACAAACCCACCCCCCCCCCGGACACCCCACAGGCTTCCGCGGTCCAAACGCCAAGTCGCACCGGGGGCGCCCGCTGCTATTTCTGCGGCCAGGCGAAACATCCCCGGCAGCGCTGCCCGGCCCGCGCAGCAATCTGCAAGAGCTGCGGGAAAAAGGGCCATTTCGCGGTTGTGTGCCGGTCCCGCGAGGTCGCCGCTGTCCCGGGAGAACAGGGAGCCCTGCAAGCCGTTTACGCTCCCCAACCCCCCCAGCGCCCCATGTACGACCCGCAGATGCAGCCGCTCTGGGTCCCGACCACCGCAGTCCCGGGAGAACAGGGAGCCCTGCACGCCGCTTACGCTCCCCAACCCCCCCCCCCCCCCCCCCCGCCCCCCCCGTCCCCACGTATGACCCGTCGGCGCTTCCACTTTGGGTCCCGACCACCACTCTCCCCGGAGAAGAGGGAGTTCTACGCGTCTCTAACGCCCCCCAACCCCCCCCCGCGCCCCACATCTGACCCGCCGGCGCTACCAACTTGGGTCCCGACCACCGCTGTCCCCAGAGATGAGGGAGCCCCGCGCGGTCCTAACGCTCCCCAACCCCCCCAGCGCCCCATGTGCGACCCGCAGTCGCCGCCATTTTGGGTCCCGGCCACCACGAGGGGAGGAAGGGCGCCGCCATCTTGGACCACCCCAGACCTGTACGACGCGTGGGGGTGGCCATTTTGTCCACCCCCGCCGCCATCTTGTGACCCCCCAGCCATGTGCGATGTATGGGGGCAGCCATTTTGTTCATCCCCGACGCCATCTTGGACGGCAACAACGGACCCCACTCCACTACTACAACCACGTCTCGCTTCAATTACGCTCGATCAAGCTCGGCCCTGGACACTCCAGACGACGACGACAACGGTGCTAATAAACGGCCACGAGACACCATGCCTAGTCGACTCCGGGAGCACGGGGAGCTTTATCCACCCCGACGCGGTAAGACGCTGTTCCTTGACCACCTATCCCAGCACACAAAAGATTTCCCTAGCTGCAGGATCCCACTCCGTACATATCCAAGGATTCTGCATAGTTAGCCTAACGGTGCAGGGGAGGGAGTTCAAAAACTACAAACTAAACGTCCTTCCCCAACTCTGCGCCCCCACCTTACTGGGATTAGATTTCCAATGCAATCTACAGAGCCTTACGTTCAAATTCGGCGGCCCAATACCCCCACTCACTATCTGCGGCCTCGCAACCCTCAAGATGCACCCCCCGTCCTTGTTTGCGAACCTCACCCCGGATTGCAAACCCATCGCCACTAGGAGCAGACGGTACAGCGCCCAGGACCGGACCTTCATTCGGTCCGAAGTCCAGCGGCTACTAAAGGAAGGCATAATCCAGGCCAGCAATAGTCCCTGGAGAGCGCAGGTGGTAGTAGTGAAGACAGGGGAGAAACAAAGGATGGTCATAGACTATAGCCAGACCATCAACAGGTACACACAACTAGACGCGTACCCTCTCCCCCGCATATCCGACATGGTCAATCGGATTGCCCAATATAAAGTCTTCTCCACCGTGGACCTCAAGTCCGTCTACCATCAGCTCCCCATCCGCCCAAGTGACCGCAAGTACACAGCCTTCGAGGCAGACGGGCGATTATACCATTTCCTAAGGGTCCCATTTGGCGTCACAAACGGGGTCTCGGTCTTCCAACGGGAGATGGACCGAATGGTTGATCAACATGGGTTGCGGGCCACGTTCCCATATCTCGACAATGTAACCATCTGCGGCCACGACCAGCAGGACCACGACGCCAACCTCCAAAAATTCCTCCAGACCGCCAAAGCCTTGAACCTCACGTACAACGAGGACAAGTGCGTTTTTAGCATCAATCGGCTAGCCATTCTGGGCTACGTAGTGCGCAATGGGATAATAGGCCCCGACCCCGAACGTGTGCGCGCCCTCATGGAATTCCCCCTCCCGCACTGCCCAAAAGCCCTGAAACGCTGCCTGGGGTTTTTTTCATACTAGGCCCAGTGGGTCCCCCAGTACGCAGACAAGGCCCGCCCCCTAATACAGACCACGACCTTCCCTCTGTCGACAGAGGCTTGCCAGGCCTTCAGCCGCATCAAAGCGGATATCGCAAAGGCCACGATGCGCGCCATCGACGAGTCCCTCCCCTTCCAGGTCGAGAGCGACGCCTCCGACGTAGCTCTAGTGGCCACCCTTAGCCAAGCGGGCAGACCCGTGGCCTTTTTCTCCCGGACCCTCCACGCCTCAGAAATCCGCCACTCCTCAGTGGAAAAGGAAGCCCAAGCCATAGTGGAAGCTGTGCGACATTGGAGGCATTACCTGGCCGGCAGGAGATTCACTCTCCTCACTGACCAACGGTCGGCAGCCTTCATGTTCGATAACGCACTGCGGGGCAAAATCAAAAATGACAAGATCTTAAGGTGGAGGATCGAGCTCTCCACCTTCAACTACGAGATCTTGTATCGTCCCGGAAAGCTGAACGAGCCATCCGATGCCCTATCCCGCGGCACATGTGCCAACGCACAAATTAACCGCCTCCAAACCCTCCACAAGGACCTCTGCCACCCGGGGGCCACTCGGTTTTTCCACTTTATCAAGTCCCGCAATCTCCCATACTCTTTAGAGGAGGTCCGTACAGTCACAAGGGACTGCCACATCTGCGCGGAATGCAAACCGCATTTTTTCAGGCCGGATGGTGCGCACCTGATTAAGGCTTCCCGCCCTTTGAACGTCTTAGTCTCGATTTCAAAGGGCCCCTCCCCTCCACCGACCACAACACATACTTCCTTAATGTGGTGCACGAATACTCCCGCTTCCCATTCGCCATTCCCTGCTCTGACATGACCGCGGCCACAGTCATTAAAGCCCTGAACACCATCTTCACACTGTTCGGTTGCCCCTCATACGTCCACAGCGACAGGGGGTCCTCTTTCATGAGTGACGAGCTGCGCCAGTTCCTGCTCAGCAAGGGCATAGCCTCAAGCAGGACGACCAGCTACAACCCCCGGGGGAACGGGCAAGTAGAGAGGGAGAACGGCACGGTCTGGAAGACCGTCCTACTGGCCCTACGGTCCAGGGATCTCCCAGTTACACGGTGGCAGGAGGTCCTCCCGGATGCTCTCCACTCCATCCGGTCGCTATTATGTACGAGCACTAATCAAACGCCTCATGAGCGTCTCCTTGTCTTCCCTAGGAGGTCCTCCTCTGGAACGTCGCTGCCGACCTGGCTGGCGGCCCCAGGACCCATCTTGCTCCGAAAGCATGTGCGGGCACATAAGGCGGACCCGTTGGTCGAAAGGGTTCACCTCCTCCACGCGAACCCGCAGTACGCTTACGTGGAGTACCCCGACGGCCGACAGGACACGGTCTCCCTGCGGGATCTGGCGCCCGCCGGCAACACACACTCCCCCCCCGACACCATTCACCCAACCCCCCCGCCCTTCCTGCCACCGCCGCACCCCATGACCGCCCCCTTCCCAGGAGGATCGGTTCCCCTCCCCTCAGGCCCGACCAAGAATAAAGCCCAAGCTGAAACCGTAAGGCTCCCGGAGACGACAACACCGGTACAAGCACCACCACCACCACCGGGGCCGAGGCGATCGACACGGACGACCAGACCGCCCGACCGACTCATGGCGTCGATCTAAATCAATATATGGACTTTTCACAAGAACATTTTGCTTTTCTCCCGATATCTTCTGTAAATAGTTGAAACAGGACAAAATTGTACAATACTGTATTGCCATGTGAATGTTTTCCTCCCAGGACCAGCCCTGTAAACCCTTACCACCATACGAAGCATCACCCCGCCGGGTTCATTTTTGACAAGGGGTGAATGTGGTAGTATGTATTGGGGGTCATGTGGGACTGGAAGCCCTAATGTCATTGGCTGACAGATCCCGGGTCCTGGTTGGCTGTTGACCTCTAGCTCCGCCCTGAAGGCGGAGTATAAGAAGCCGGAGTCCTCCCCCACAGGCCATTCTACTATCGAGCTGCGGGGGAACAGACACGCTTAATAAAGCCTCATCGACTTCACTCTATTCGTCTCACGGAGTCTTTGTGCGCTACACCCGTGCCACGTGATAGTGAGATGAGGAATAGGGAGAGAGAGCATTTAAACACGTGGCTACAGGGATGGTGCAGGCGGGAGGGATTCAGATTTCTGGATAACTGGGGCTCTTTCTGGGGAAGGTGGGACCTCTACAGACAGGATGGTCTACATCTGAACCTGAGGGGCACACATATCCTGTGGGGGGGAGATTTGTTAGTGCTCTTTGGGGGGGTTTAAACTAATGCAGCAGGGGCATGGGAACCTGGATTGTAGTTTTAGGGTAAGGGAGAATGAGAGTATAGAGGTCAGGAGCACAGATTTGACGTCGCAGGAGGGGGCCAGTGTTCAGGTAGGTGGTTTGAAGTGTGTCTACTTCAATGCCAGGAGTATACGAAACAAGGTAGGGGAACTGGCAGCATGGGTTGGTACCTGGGACTTCGATGTTGTGGCCATTTCGGAGACATGGATAGAGCAGGGACAGGAATGGATGTTGCAGGTTCCGGGGTTTAGGTGTTTTAGTAAGCTCAGAGAAGGAGGCAAAAGAGGGGGAGGTGTGGCGCTGCTAGTCAAGAGCAGTATTACGGTGGCGGAGAGGATGCTAGATGGGGACTCTTCTTCCGAGGTAGTATGGGCTGAAGTTAGAAACAGGAAAGGAGAGGTCACCCTGTTGGGAGTTTTTTATAGGCCTCCTAATAGTTCGAGGGATGTAGAGGAAAGGATGGCGAAGATGATTCTGGATAAGAGCGAAAGTAACAGGGTAGTTATTATGGGAGACTTTAACTTTCCAAATATTGACTGGAAAAGATATAGTTCGAGTACAATAGATGGGTCGTTTTTTGTACAGTGTGTCCAGGAGGGTTTCCTGAAACAATATGTTGACAGGCCAACAAGAGGTGAGGCCACGTTGAATTTGGTTTTGGGTAATGAACCAGGCCAGGTGTTGGATTTGGAGGTAGGAGAGCACTTTGGGGACAGTGACCACAATTCGGTGACGCTTACGTTAATGATGGAAAGGGATAAGTATACACCGCAGGGCAAGAGTTATAGCTGGGGGAAGGGCAATTATGATGCCATTAGACGTGACTTGAGGGGGATAAGGTGGAGAAGTAGGCTGCAAGTGTTGGGCACACTGGATAAGTGGGGCTTGTTCAAGGATCAGCTACTGCGTGTTCTTGATAAGTATGTACCGGTCAGGCAGGGAGAAAGGCGTCAAGCGAGGGAACCGTGGTTTACCAAGGAAGTGGAATCTCTTGTTAAGAGGAAGAAGGAGGCCTATGTGAAGATGAGGTGTGAAGTTTCAGTTGGGGCGATGGATAGTTACAAGGTAGCGAGGAAGGATCTAAAGAGAGAGCTAAGACGAGCAAGGAGGGGACTTGAGAAGTATTTGGCAGGAAGGATCAAGGAAAACCCAAAAGCTTTCTATAGGTATGTCAGGAATAAGCGAATGACTAGGGAAAGAGTAGGACCAGTCAAGGACAGGGATGGGAAATTGTGTGTGGAGTCTGAAGAGATAGGCGAGATACTAAATGAATATTTTTCGTCAGTATTCACTCAGGAAAAAGATAATGTTGTGGAGGAGAATGCTGAGCCCCAGGCTAATAGAATAGATGGCATTGAGGTACGTAGGGAAGAGGTGTTGGCAATTCTGGACAGGCTGAAAATAGATAAGTCCCCGGGACCTGATGGGATTTATCCTAGGATTCTCTGGGAGGCCAGGGAAGAGATTGCTGGACCTTTGGCTTTGATTTTTATGTCATCATTGGCTAGAGGAATAGTGCCAGAGGACTGGAGGACAGCAAATGTGGTCCCTTTGTTCAAAAAGGGGAGCAGAGACAACCCCGGCAACTATAGACCGGTGAGCCTCACGTCTGTAGTGGGTAAAGTCTTGGAGGGGATTATAAGAGACAAGATTTATAATCATCTAGATAGGAATAATATGATCAGGGATAGTCAGCATGGCTTTGTGAAGGGTAGGTCATGCCTCACAAACCTTATTGAGTTCTTTGAGAAGGTGACTGAACAGGTAGATGAGGGTAGAGCAGTTGATGTGGCGTATATGGATTTCAGCAAAGCGTTTGATAAGGTTCCCCACGGTAGGCTATTGCAGAAAATACGGAGGCTGGGGATTGAGGGTGATTTAGAGATGTGGATCAGAAATTGGCTAGCTGAAAGAAGACAGAGGGTGGTGGTTGATGGGAAATGTTCAGAATGGAGTCATTTTTATCAATGACCTAGAGGAAGGCGCAGAAGGGTGGGTGAATAAATTTGCAGACGATACTAAAGTCGGTGGTGTTGTCGATAGTGTGGAAGGATGTAGCAGGTTACAGAGGGATATAGATAAGCTGCAGAGCTGGGCTGAGGTGGCAAATGGAGTTTAATGTAGAGAAGTGTGAGGTGATTCACTTTGGAAGGAATAACAGGAATGCGGAATATTTGGCTAATGGTAAAGTTCTTGAAAGTGTGGATGAGCAGAGGGATCTAGGTGTCCATGTACAAAGATCCCTGAAAGTTGCCACCCAGGTTGATAGGGTTGTGAAGAAGGCCTATGGAGTGTTGGCCTTTATTGGTAGAGGGATTGAGTTCCGGAGTCGGGAGGTCATGTTGCAGCTGTACAGAACTCTGGTACGGCCGCATTTGGAGTATTGCGTACAGTTCTGGTCACCGCATTATAGGAAGGACGTGGAGGCTTTGGAGCGGGTGCAGAGGAGATTTACCAGGATGTTGCCTGGTATGGAGGGAAAATCTTATGAGGAAAGGCTGATGGACTTGAGGTTGTTTTCGTTGGAGAGAAGAAGGTTAAGAGGAGACTTAATAGAGGCATACAAAATGATCAGGGGGTTGGATAGGGTGGACAGTGAGAGCCTTCTCCCGCGGATGGAAATGGCTGGCACGAGGGGACATAGCTTTAAACTGAGGGGTAATAGATATAGGACAGAGGTCAGAGGTAGGTTCTTTACGCAAAGAGTAGTGAGGCCGTGGAATGCCCTACCTGCTACAGTAGTGAACTCGCCAACATTGAGGGCATTTAAAAGTTTATTGGATAAACATATGGATGATAATGGCATAGTGTAGGTTAGATGGCTTTTGTTTTGGTGCAACATCGTGGGCCGAAGGGCCTGTACTGCGCTGTATTGTTCTATGTTCTATACTGCAGGAAATACAAAACACTAAAGCAAAACAAAAACAGTTCTATGATAGAGTGTCTGGAACTTTACCGTCTTTGAGTAGTGATGACATTGTGAGAGTAGAAGATTCAGGCAATTGATCGAGAAAAGCGATTGTCCTTGAAGAAGTAGCACCTTGTTGCTACAATATACAGACAGGGGAAGGGTTGATTTTAAGAAGAAATTATCACGCGCTCTTTAAAATCAGAGAAAACTTTTACAACAACGTGATGGATGGCGAATCTATGTCAGAATCAATGTCAGCTGCAGTGTCAGATAGTTGAGCAGTTCCTGGGCATGAGAATGTAATGGAGAACATTGAATCTATAAGTTCTGAGCAGCAACATCAAACTTTGAGAAGCACAACCAGAGTCAGAAGAAAATCTGATTGACTCAATTTGTAGATTTTGACTATTCACACATTCTATGCTTGCTGTTCTTGTGTGTGTGTATATATACATATTATATATCTGTTAAACCAGTTTAAAAAATGTTAAAGAAAAAAATTAATACGTTAGACTCACAGGCTAATGGTATTACATATAAATACACTGATGATAATGTATAATTTTTTCCTTCAAAGGAAAGGGGATGTAGTGATTGTCATGATATCCACATCAGCATATCATGGTGCAATCACACACACACTGAAGGACAGGTAGTTGGACCAACCAGCACACACATAACATCGCAGCCAATCACCATTGAGAGCACACGCACTATAAAACAGGGAACACCACAGTTCCCGCTCATTCTACCAGGAGATAGCTCTGAGCACAGAGCTCACAGCGCGCCACTCAGTCATAGACCATGTGCTGAGTTCCTCACGAAGATAGTGATAGGGCTGGGTCCACAGGTTAGCTGGTGAAGCACGTACCCAAGCCAGCAGTTAGTAGTTGTCGTTGTTAAGACAATGAAACAGAGTTGTACCATCTACAGCCGTGTTGGATCATTTGTGCATCGGAACACCCAACACGACATGATACCAGTAGTGGAAGCTAACCAGCGACTGTGAGACCTACCTGCACCCTTTCAGAAATCCGCCATCCTGCTCCATGGAAAACATCAGTCCGCTGCAGCCGCTCCGAATCATTGGAAATCTTGGCGTCAACTGGAAGCTGTTTAAACAGCGCTTCCAGCTCTTCCTAGAAGCCAAAGACAGGGAGAATGCATCGGACACCAGGAAGATCGCCCTCCTCCTCTCCACAGTGGGGCAACACGCCATCCACATCTATAACTCCCTGGCATTCATGGAAGGCGAGGACAAGACAAAATATAAGACGGTGCTTCTGAAGTTCGAGGAACACTTCAGCGTGGAAGTCAATGAGAGCTTCGAGAGGTACCTCTTCCAGCAGCGCCTGCAGGGTAAGGATGAGCCTTTCCAATCTTACTTGACACACCTCCGTATCCTCGTGCAGTCCTGCGGCTATGAGGCCACCTCTGACTCCATGATACGGGATCAGATAGTTTTTGGGGTCATTTCGGACACCCTACGCCAGCAGCTCCTTAAAATAAAGCGCCTCACCCTAGTGACTGCCATCGAGACCCGCGCCCTCCATGAGAACGCGACCAGCCGGTACTCCCAAATCCAGGCGGCCGAAACGGCACGGTATGGGTCCTACGAGGCGGAGCGGGTCCAGTCGATCGAGTTCCTCCCGGCCCACGGCCCGGACATGGGCAGCCATTTTGCGTGCTTTCCGAGGCCTCCCGCGCTTGTACGCGCCAAAAGAGGGGACGTTGACACAGAGGCGTGATGCGCAGGCACGCTCTACGCAGGACCGCACCGCCCATGCGCGGTGGCGCAACGAACGCCATGACGTCACAATGTGTGGCAACTGTGGCTCCGCCCACTTAAAGCGGCAATGTCCGGCCAAAGCGCGACATTCACTCCGCTGTGGCAGGATGGGCCACTAAGCTGCCTGCTGTCGAGCAGCTCAACCTGCCAACTCCCAACAATTCCGCCAGCCTCGCAAGGACGTGCGGGCGATCCAGCCCCCCTACACTGAGTCATATCCTGATAGTATGCAGACCAGCGATACCGAAGACAGGGAGCCCTTCTGTGTTGCGGTAATCCACAAGAACCGGATGTCCCCAAGTCGGAACCACCAGCCGCTGCCAGTGTACAGCATTGATCTGGGCGATGAGTGGTGTGCCACCCTAATGGTCAACCTGAATTCATCGCCCACCTGAGAGACTTGACTTATGAGCCTGTTAGCACATTGGACTCACTGAATTGTTTTACAGTACTGTTAACGAGTTTCTTTTCTTGTCGTTCATTGTTCCAGAAGTTTTCTCTCGTCGTTTGCTGATTGCATTTGTTCTGTTATTGGTACAATCTCGTTGCTCTGTTGCACCTGACACCTTCCTCTGTATATAGTTTAGCCTCATGTACATGTTGTAAATATTGCACACACATACTCAGATGTACTCAGTACACATTTCTATTTATTACCATGTAGGCACATATCCTTGTGAAAGGGGGGGATGTTATGATATCTACATCAGCATATCATGGTGCAATCACGCACACACTGATGGACAGGTAGTTGGACCAACCAGCACACACATAACATTGCAGCCAATCACCAGTGAGAGCACACGCACTATAAAACAGGGAACACCACAGTTCCTGCTCATTCTACCAGGAGATAGCTCAGAGCTCACAGCGTGCCACTCAGACATAGACCATGTGCTGAGTGCCTCACGAAGATAGTGATAGGGCTGGGTCCACAGGTTAGCTGGTGAATCACGTACCCAAGCCAGCAGTTAGTAGTTGTCATTATTAAGACAATAATACAGAGTTGTACCATCTACAGCCGTGTTGGATCGTTTGTGCATCGGAACACCCAACATGACAGTGATATCGTGGTTCTGTTGTAATTCACTGACTGCCCACTAGGAGTCTCATTAGTATATAAGTGAATGTTAGAGTCAGGTGACCTCAGACTGACTAGGGAGCTGGGAACGAGGTTGCTTGTGCATTCATACTGTTCTTCATCTGTGTTTTGTATATATTTGACCCACAGTTAATGCTAATAAATTGTTTATAGCTTTAGCTACAAGTGCTCTTGCAATATAAATCAGGACATCCGACAAGAACATTACAGTGACCAGGTGTATAGAGGAGGGAAATGCATTTGACGGTCTCTACTTGGACTTCAGCAAGGCTTTTGATAATGTCCCACATGAAAGAATGATAACGAAGGTAAGAGCCCATGGGATCCAATGAAATTTGGCAAATTGGATCCAAAATTGGCTCAGTGGCAGGAAGCAGAGGGTGATGTTCGAGGGGTGTTTTTCTGACTCGAGCCTGTGTCCAGTGGGGGTCCTGCAGGGATGAGTGTTGGGGCCTTTGCTGTTTGTGGTTTATATAAATGATTTAGACATGAATTTAGGACAGTTGATCGCTAAGTTTGTGGATGATGCGAAAATTGGTCGGGTGGTAAATAGTGAGGAGGGTAGACTTTGATTACAGGAGGATATAGGCGAGCTGATCAGATGGGCTGATCAGTGGCAAATGGAATTCAATCCGGATAAGAGTGAGGTGATGCACTTTAGCAGGACAAACAAGACAAGGGAATAAATAATAAACTGCAGTCCCTGGGAAGCACCGAGGGTCTAAGGGACCTTGGTGTGTATGTACACTGGCCCCTGAAGGTAGCAGGGCAGGTGGATAAATTGTTTAAGAAGGCATACGGTGGACTTGCCTTTATTAGCTGAGGCATAGAGTTTAAGAGCAGGGAGTTTATGCTGGAACAGTATAAAGTGTTGGTTAGGCCACAGCTAGGGTATTATGTGCAATTCTGGAATCCACATTATAGGAGGGAGTGATAGCACTAGAAAGAGTGCAGAGGAGATTTACTCGATATTGCCTGGGCTGGAGATTTTAGTTATGAAGAGTGATTGGATAGACTTGGATTGTTTTCCTTGGAGCAGTGGAGACTGAGGGGGAACATGATTGAGATGTATAAAATTATGAGGGGCATAGATAGAGTCGACAGGAAGAAATGTTTCCCCTTGGTGGAGGGATCAATGCCCAGGGGCATAGATTTAAGCTAAAGGGGCAGGAGGTTTATAGGGGATGTGAGGAAAAACCTTTTTACCCAGAGGGTAATGGGAGTTTGGAACTCACTGCCTGAAATGGCAGAGACCCTCACTGCAGAGAGCTGCATGACATTTAAGAAGTATTTTCATGTGCACTTGCGACCTCAAAGCATACAAATGCTGGAAAATGGGATGAGAATAGTTAGGTGGCTGTTTTTGACTGACGCAGACGCAATTAGTTGAAGGATCTTTTCTGTGCTGTATGAATCTATGACTCTATGACACAGCAAGGCACATGCCACTGGCAAGTTGGCCGGAGCCATAGGCCCTCCAGAGGACGCATGCTAGGAGCATCAATAGCCACAGGGCATGGAAAGCAGCAGGCTCCCCCCAACTCTGATGTGCATCCAGGGGACACACCTAGACAAAGTGGCAGAGCTTGGCAGGCTAAGAACATTGAAGTTCATTGATAGGGCACTGTGGAGAGGACAGCGGCACCATCAGTAGCTAGGGACAGGGTTTCCATTGCACACCATTGAAACTCCTTATGTCCCAGACATGTGAAATTTCTTTCACGTTATTCCATGCTATGGTCCGGCCTACATTCCCCACCCCCTGATTCCGTCTACTCTCCCCTGGCCCCAGCCTCCTGGGCACAGTGGTCAGGTGATGGGTGTGAGACCGCGCTTTCAGCAGAAAAACACGACTCCAACTATGGCCTAGATTGAGGAACACCAGAGCGTTCCTCACAGCGATTTATCATCACCCACCTACCTTTTATATTGACTCTCTGACAGTGCTAACACAGGGCCGTCACTCTGGGAGGATAGAACAGGGTGGTTGTAAAAGGGAATGGTTGGGTGGGGTGTGTGGGTGGAAAGGGGAGACGGGGTGAGATGATGGACAAAGCCTCATCCTATGAGAAGAGGGCAAGGATGACTGCCTCCCCGGTCCTCCGGGCGTGCCAGATCCTCGCCGCCGCTGCCACCTGTCTTCCATCCACCGTCTGTTCATGCGGGTCCTCCATTGGCTTTTCCACCAGCCTTTCTTGCTCCGGTCCCTACTCGTTTGTCTCCTGGCTAATTTGCCGCATGTCCCGTGTCCTCTACCTCCAGCACATTGCCCCCCGCTGCTGTGCCACATTGTTGAGGGTCAAGCAGACCACCACAAAACAGATGACCCTCCAGGGAGTGTACTGCAGTGCACCACCAGAGCCGTTGAAGCATCAGAACCACATTGATAGATATATATGGGTATGATATAATTGGGATTATGGAGACATAGCTCAGGGTGACCAGGGATGGGAACTGAATGTCCCAGGATTTTCAGTATTTAGGAAGGACAGGCATAAAGGAAAGGGTGGTGGTGTGGCACTGCTGGTTAGTGAGGAAATTAACACAGTAGTGAGAAAGGATATTAGCCCTGACAATGTGGAATCTGTATGGGTAGAGTTGAGAAATACCAAGGGGCAAAAAACATTAGTGGGTGTCATATAGAGACCCCCAAACTGCAGTGGTGAGATTGGGAATGGCATTAAACATGAAATTAGAGATGCATGTAATAAGGGAATAGCGGTGTTCATGGGTGATTTTAATCTTCATATAGATTGGGCAAATCAAATTAGCCACAATGCCGTAGAGGAGGAATTCCTGGAGTGTATACTGGATGGTTTTCTTGACCAATATGTGGAGGAACCAACTAGAAAGCAGGCCATCTTAGACTGGGTACTGTGTCATGAGAAGAGAATCATTGTCAATCTGGCTGTATGAGAGCCCTTGGGGATGAACGACCATAACATGATAGACTTTTTTACCAAGGTGGAGACTAAATTAGTTGATTCAGAGACGAGGGTGCTGAATCCTAATGAAGGGAACTATGAAGATATGAGGCGTAAGTTGGCCTTGATAGATTGGGGAGAATTACTTAAAGGGATAACAGTGGATAGATAATCGCAAACATTCAAGGAACACATGGGGGAAATACAGCAACTGTTCATTCCTGTCTGGCAGAAAAGCAAAGGGGGTAAGAGGAAATAGTTTCCGATCCAAGGAAGAAGCATACAGATTAGCCAAGAAAAATAATGGGCGGGATTCTCCGACCCCCTGCCAGGTCGGAGAATCGCCGGCGGCACGCGCGAATTGCGCCACGCCGCCCCGATGCCGGGACACGATTCACCGCAGAGTGGAGAATTGACGCCATTGGGGCCGGCGCGGCGCTGGTCGGGGTATGTGACGACTCTCCGGCCTGGGCCAGTCCGGCCCAGATGGGCCGAGCGGCCGTCATCGAACATCCGAGTCCCGCCGTCGCCGTTTTAACATCCTCTGAGCTGGCGGGACGTCGGCGATTAAGGGTCCGGGGGCGGCCTGTGGGGGGGGGGGGGAGAGTAGGGGGTCTGACCCCGGGGGGGACCTCTGTAGTGGCCGGCTTCTCTGTCAGGGGGCCTCCTTTACTCCGCGCCGGCTCTTGTAGCCCTGCGCCATTTGGGGCCGGCGCGGGGAAGAAGGCCACTACGCATGCGCTAGTTGGCACCAGCCCAACTGCGCATGCGCGGACCCTGCGGTGCCGGGTTCAGGCCGGGATTGGCAGCTGGAGCGGCCCATGCTAGTCCCCTGTGGGCCGCAGAATGGGGTCCCAGAACAGGCGCCGATAAGAGCGAAAGTAACAGGGTAGTTATTATGGGAGACTTTAACTTTCCAAATATTGACTGGAAAAGATATAGTTCGAGTACATTAGATGGGTCGTTTTTTGTACAGTGTGTGCAGGAGGGTTTCCTGACACAATATGTTGACAGGCCAACAAGAGGCGAGGCCACGTTGGATTTGGTTTTGGGTAATGAACCAGGCCAGGTGTTGGATTTGGAGGTAGGAGAGCACTTTGGGGACAGTGACCACAATTCGGTGACGTTTACGTTAATGATGGAAAGGGATAAGTATACACCGCAGGGCAAGAGTTATAGCTGGGGGAAGCGCAATTATGATGCCATTAGGCGTGACTTGGGGGGGATAGGGTGGAGAAGTAGGCTGCAAGTGTTGGGCACACTGGATAAGTGGAGCTTGTTCAAGGATCAGCTACTGCGTGTTCTTGATAAGTATGTACCGGTCAGGCAGGGAGGAAGGCGTAGAGCGAGGGAACCGTGGTTTACCAAGGAAGTGGAATCTCTTGTTAAGAGGAAGAAGGAGGCCTATGTGAAGATGAGGTGTGAAGTTTCAGTTGGGGCGATGGATAGTTACAAGGTAGCGAGGAAGGATCTAAAGAGAGAGCTAAGATGAGCAAGGAGGGGACATGAGAAGTATTTGGCAGGTAGGATCAAGGAAAACCCAAAAGCTTTCTATAGGTATGTCAGGAATAAGCGAATGACTAGGGAAAGAGTAGGACCAGTCAAGGACAGGGATGGGAAGTTGTGTGTGGAGTCTGAAGAGATAGGCGAGATACTAAATGAATATTTTTCGTCAGTATTCACTCAGGAAAAAGATAATGTTGTGGAGGAGAATGCTGAGACCCAGGCTATTAGAATAGATGGCATTGAGGTACGTAGGGAAGAGGTGTTGGCAATTCTGGACAGGCTGAAAATAGATAAGTCCCCAGGGCCTGATGGGATTTATCCTAGGATTCTCTGGGAGGCCAGGGAAGAGATTGCTGGACCTTTGGCTTTGATTTTTTTGTCATCATTGGCTACAGGAATAGTGCCAGTGGACTGGAGGATAGCAAATGTGGTCCCTTTGTTCAAAAAGGGGAGCAGAGACAACCCCGGCAACTATAGACCGGTGAGCCTCACGTCTGTAGTGGGTAAAGTCTTGGAGGGGATTATAAGAGACAAGATTTATAATCATCTAGATAGGAATAATATGATCAGGGATAGTCAGCATGGCTTTGTGAAGGGTAGGTCATGCCTCACAAACCTTATCGAGTTCTTCGAGAAGGTGACTGAACAGGTAGACGAGGGTAGAGCAGTTGATGTGGTGTATATGGATTTCAGTAAAGCATTTGATAAGGTTCCCCACGGTAGGCTATTGTAGAAAATACGGAGGCTGGGGATTGAGGGTGATTTAGAGATGTGGATCAGAAATTGGCTAGCTGAAAGAAGACAGAGGGTGGTGGTTGATGGGAAATGTTCAGAATGGAGTTCAGTTACAAGTGGCGTACCACAAGGATCTGTTCTGGGGCCGTTGCTGTTTGTCATTTTTATCAATGACCTAGAGGAAGGCGCAGAAGGGTGGGTGAGTAAATTTGCAGACGACACTAAAGTCGGTGGTGTTGTCGACAGTGTGGAAGGATGTAACAGGTTACAGAGGGATATAGATAAGCTGCAGAGCTGGGCTGAGAGGTGGCAAATGGAGTTTAATGTAGAGAAGTGTGAGGTGATTCACTTTGGAAGGAATAACAGGAATGCGGAATATTTGGCTAATGGTAAAGTTCTTGGAAGCGTGGATGAACAGAGGGATCTAGGTGTCCATGTACATAGATCCCTGAAAGTTGCCACCCAGGTTGATAGGGTTGTGAAGAAGGCCTATGGAGTGTTGGCCTTTATTGGTAGAGGGATTGAGTTCCGGAGTCAGGAGGTCATGTTGCAGCTGTACAAAACTCTGGTTCGGCCGCATTTGGAGTATTGCGTACAGTTCTGGTCACCGCATTATAGGAAGGACGTGGAGGCTTTGGAGCGGGTGCAGAGGAGATTTACCAGGATGTTGCCTGGTATGGAGGGAAAATCTTATGAGGAAAGGCTGATGGACTTGAGGTTGTTTTCGTTGGAGAGAAGAAGGTTAAGAGGAGACTTAATAGAGGCATACAAAATGATCAGGGGGTTAGATAGGGTGGACAGTGAGAGCCTTCTCCCGCGGATGGAAATGGCTGGCACGAGGGGACATAGCTTTAAACTGAGGGGTAATAGATAGAGGACAGAGGTCAGAGGTAGGTTCTTTACGCAAAGAGTAGTGAGGCCGTGGAATGCCCTACCTGCAACAGTAGTGAATTCGCCAACATTGAGGGCATTTAAAAGTTTATTGGATAAACATCTGGATGATAAGGGCATAGTGTAGGTGAGATGGCTTTTGTTTTGGTGCAACATCGTGGGCTGAAGGGCCTGTACTGCGCTTTATCGTTCTATGTGGCGAACAGTGACCACAATTCCGTAAGCTTTTGGATACTCATAGTAAAGGATGAGCGTTGTCCTAGGATTAAATTGGGGTAAGTCTAACTACAACCAGATTAGGCAGGATTTGGAGGTTGTTGTTTGGGAGAGGCTGTTTGAAGGTAAATCCACGTTTGGCATGTGGGAGTCTTTTAAGGAGCAGTTGATGGGAGTGCTGGACAGGCATGTGCCGATGAAAAGGAAAGACAGGAAAGGCAGGATTCAGGAACCGTGGATGACCAGGGAAATTGCGAGTCTAGTAAAAAAGAAAAAGGATGTATATGTGAGGTCTAGGCAACTAAAAACAGATGAAGTACTTGAAGAATACAAGGAAGGTAGAAAAGAGCTCAAGCAGGGAGATAGGAGAGCAAAAAGGGTCACGAAATGTATTGGCTCGCAATTTCCCTGGTCATCCACAGGATTAAAGAGAATCCCAAGGCATTTTATACGTATATTAGGAACAAGAGGGTAGCTAGAGAAAGAGTTGGTCCACTCAAGGACAAAGGAGGGAAATTATGCGTAAAACCAAAGGAAGTAGGTGAGATCCTTAATGAGTATTTTGCATCGGTATTCACAAAGAGGGATTGGTGGTGTCTCAGAGAGATATGAAATCCTTTAGAACAGATCGTTATTACGAGTGAGGAAGTGTTAAGTGTGTTACAAAGCATTACGGTAGACAAATCCCCAGGACCAGGTGGCATCTATCCCAGATTACTGAGGGAGACGGGATGAAATCACTGGACCACTTTGTTTCCTCGTTGGCTACCAGTGAGATCCCAGAGGATTGGAAGATGTTGTCTCTGTTGTCCCGTTATTAAATAATCATAATAATAATAGCTTATTATCACAAGTAAGCTTCAATGAAGTTACTGTGAAAAGCCCCTAGTCGCCACATTCCGGCGCCTGTTCGGGGAGGCCGGTACGGGAATTGAACCCGCGCTGCTGGCCTTGTTCTGCATTACAAGCCAGCTGTTTAGGCCACTGTGCTAAATCAGCCCCTATTTAAGAAGGGTAGCAAGGATAACCCAGGTAATTATAGGCCAGTGAGCTTGATGTCAGTGATATTGAAATTGTTGGAAAAGATTCTCAGAAAGGATCTATGCACATTTGGAAGTGAATGGTCTTATTAGTGACAGACAGCATTGTTTTGTACGGGGGAGGTCATGCCTCACAAATTTAATTGAGATTTTTAAAGAGGTGCCAAAAATGATTGACGAGGGAAGGGCTGTGAATGTTGTCTACATGAATTTTAGTAAAGCATTTGACAAGGTCCCTCATGGCAGGCTGGTTCAAAAGATTAAATCACACGGGGTCAGGGGTGAACTAGCTAGATGGATTCAGTACTGGCTTGGCCATAGACGACAGAGGGTAGCAGTGGAAGAGTGTTTTTCAGAATGGAAGTCTGTAACTAGTGGTGCTCCACAGGCATCAATACTGGGACCTCTGCTCTTTGTAATATATATAAATGACTTGAAAGAAAACGTAGCTGGTCTAATTAGCAAGTTTGCAGATGATACTAAGATTGCAGGAGTTGTGGATAGTGATGAAGATTGTTACAAAATACAGCAGGATATAGATAGGCTGCAAAATTGGGCATAGAAATGGCAAGTGGAATTTAACCAGGACAAATGCGAGGTGATGCATTTTGGTAGATCCAATTCAGGTGGGTGCTCTAAAATAAATGGCAGAACCATCAGGAGCATAGACACACAGAGATTGGCCGTGCAGATCCACAGTTCCTTAAAAGTGGCAGCACAGGTGGAAATGGTGGTAAAGAAAGCATATGGCACGTTTGGCTTCAGCAGATGGGGTATTGAGTATAAAAGCTCGCAAATTATGTTATAGTTATCGAGAACATTGGTTCGGCCACATTTGGAATGCTGTGTCCAATTCTGGTCACCACACTACCAGAAGGTCATGGAGGTTTTGGAGAGAGTACAGAAAAGGTTTACCAGGATGTTGCCTGGTATGGAGGGTATTAGCTATGAGGAGAGATTGAATAAACTGGGATTGTTCTCCCTAGAGAGACAAAGGCTGAGAGGCGACCTGATAGAAGTTTATAAAATTATGAGGGGTATAGATAGGGTGAACAGTTGGAGGCTTTTTCCCAGAGCGGAAATTACAATTACAAGGGGGCGCAGGTTCAAGGTGAGGGGGGATTTGTGGAGATGTGTGGGGACATTTTTTTACACAGAGTGGTGGTGGCCTGGAATGCACTGCCAAGTGAGGTAGTTGAGGCAGACACGTTAGCGACTTTTAAGACTTGTCTGGATAGACACATGAACAGACAGGGCATAGAAGAATGTAGGCGGTTGGTTTAGATAGGACACGTGATCGGCGTAGGCTTGGAGGGCCGAAGGGCCTGTTCCTGTGCTGTACTGTTATTTGTTCTTTGTTCTTTGTTTATTTCAATGTTGACAATTTCTGCTAACCAATGGCTTCCAATGGTTAGCACTGCTGCCTCACAGCGTCAGGACCTGGGTTCAATTCCGGCCTTTGGTAACTATACGAAGTATACACGTTTTCCCGGTATCTGCGAGGGCTTCCTCCGGTTTCCTCCCACAGTCCAAATATGTGCAGGTTAGTTGGATTGCCCATTTTAAATTGCCCCTTAGGGGTTATTGATTACGGTGCTCTTTCAAAGGGTCGGTGCAAATTCGATGGGCCGAATGGTCTCCTGCACTGTAATGATTCTATGATCAACGGTATCCTGCATTTTGCAAAATAATGAAGCTTGAAAGCAAATGAAGCACAACTTAATCAATGCAACGATTTATTAGATATTACAGAGAAGCAGATAACAATAAGAGCAAAATATACTGCTTTCACAAATGAGAAAAATAAAACGATGTTCCTCCACACAGTACTGGTTATATTGGCAATGCATGGCTGTCGGCTATGTGAAATATGACTTATAAAATCACGGAACCAGCTGCAAAACAAGCAACTGACAAGAATATGAGTAGGGGGACCTACTATAATCTAGAATGATGGAATGAAGGTCTCCTCGGCCTGATGGTTTCAAGTGTTCTATATTAAAAGGGGCCATCCTAACCTGGTTTCTAGTGGACTTGAGCACACAGCAAAAACTGGTACTAAATTGGTAGTCTCATTTAAAGAAAGAAAAACTTTGCATTTGAAGAGTGGTTTACATCGCTTCAGGCTGTCTTTGATCATTGGTGGCATGGTGGCACAGTGGTTAGCACTGCTGCCCCATAACACCAGAGACCTGGGTTCCATTCCCACCTTGGGTGGCTATCTGTGTGGAGTTTGCACATTCTCCTCGTGTTTCGGAGGTTTCCTCCAGGTGCTCCGGTTTCCACTCCAGTCCAAAAATATGCAGGTTAGGTGGATTGGCCATTCTAAATTGCCCCTTAGTGTCCAAAAAGGTTAGTTGGGGTTACTGTGTTATGGGGACAGGTATGGCGCTCTTTCAGAGAGTCGGAGACTCGATGGGCCGAATGGCTTCCTGCTGCACTGTAGTGATTCTATGATTTCACAGCTGATTTAGTACATTTTTGAAGTGTAATCAATGTTGTAATCTAGGGAAATGCAACAGCCAATTTGCACACCGCAATGTTCTAGACAGAATGAAGAGGTAAATGACTAGATAATCCATTTTGAGATGTTGCTGGAGGGATAAATATTGACCAGGAAACCAGTCAAATTCTCCTAGTCTTCTTGGGAATGTGCCATTAGAATTTTCTCATTAATCTGCAAAAGTAGTCACGACGTTTGATTAAGATCTCATCAAAATGACAGCATTTTTGACAGTGCAGCACTTCCTTACTGTTGTATATTATCAATCTAGTTTACGTTCTCATGGTTCTGGAATTAGAGTTTGAACCCACAATCTTCTGATTGAGAGACATGAATACTACCAGTGAACTATGATAGTCAATCGATTGAAAGACTGCTAGACTCTAGCAGTTTGATATTATTACTGGTGTTGGGGCTGAAACATGGTGGCTCATGTAGAGACAATGCTACTTTGCACCTAATTATGATAAGGGAAAGTATTATATTTCTCAGCAACTGTCCTTGCTGACTGAAAAATTTGCAAAATAAAACATGCAAATCCAATATATTTTTGAAGGTCAGGAGTGACAGGAAATGGAACGTTTCTGATCGCTAACAGCCATGTCCACTTTCACTGTGGCTCTTCTTTTGTTTCTTGGCTTGTAAGGGACAACAGAATAAACATTCCATTAATAACTTTTCCATCCTGAACCACAGCAGAATCAACGAATTCAACATAAATATAAAGATACTTAAATATAACAATAGATTTTTAATTCACTGATACACTTTAACTAATGTTAAGAATTAATATAAAAAGTATATATGATAACTGAATAGAGTTTTTCAATTTACACCAAACTGCATCCACTTTTAATAGATAAACATGGAGGTTAATATTTTTATCAAGTTTAAATCATTACTGCATGTTGTGAATTCACTCTGGATAAATGTTTGATTTGGCAGAACTGACTAAATCAAGTGCGATTAATGGTGGACTGGATTTTTTTTCTCCCGTCGAGGGGGTTGAAGGCAGGAGGGTTTGTAAAATCCAGCAGCCACCCTGAGTGCTGCTTACCCACCTATCTAAAACTGTCTGAACATGTCTGGGTGTGGGGGAAGCTCATCTGCCCTTGAGCTTATTAGTATTTTAAACGTGATGGAGGAAGGCACATGCCATGGAACGCCTGACAGTTTTAGCTGCCCAGTAACAATTTAGTTGGGGAGGGCCAGGGACAATGGTGTCCCATAAAATTGCCAAAAAGTAGCTGGCAACGAAGTTCAAAATTGGTGGAGGGATTGAGGGGAATGTCACCTCTTCACAATATTTTGGAATTAAGTTAAGCCCCGCTTACTTCCGAATCATAAATTGCCCCAATATTCCTCTCTTTGTTCCACTTTGAAGAGATAGGGGGAGTTATAATTGGCCACTGGGATTGTGAGGAAGAACATTACCATATTCCCACTTCGAAAGTAAACTCGAGACCCCTGTTGGAAAATAGACATTGATGAGAACGGGATTGAACCCGATTGACCCCAGTCAAATAACCTAATAATACTCACCATCTGGGCTCTGACATAAAGGCCCCAACCTTTATTTGTGCAGGATTTCTAAAGGGATAGGGTTGTGAACTTCTGGGTGGGAAACTCAAAAATCCAGGTAAACCATGTATGTTGTTTTTAAGCATGCTCGCTGCATGGTAACTAGCCTAATATAGAGGCTTGCTTGGATCCCTGTCTGTAGGCCACAACCCATTATCAGGTAGGTTTCCTGTTGTTTATCATAGAGCACATGAGGTAGGTAGGGGTGGGTATATTTGCTTTTCATAGAATTTACAGTGCAGAAGGAGGCCATTCGGCCCATCGAGTCTGCACCGGCTCTTGGAAAGAGCACCCTACCCAAGGTCAACACCTCCATTCTATCCCCATAACCCAGTAACCCCACCCAACACTAAGGGCAATTTTGGACACTAAGGGCAATTTATCATGGCCAATCCACCTAACCTGCACATCTTTGGACTGTGGGAAGAAACCGGAGCACCCGGAGGAAACCCACGCACACACGGGGAGGATGTGCAGACTCCGCACAGACAGTGACCCAAGCCGGAATCAAACCTGGGACCCTGGAGCTGTGAAGCAATTGTGCTATCCACAATGCTACCGTCCTGCCCTTATAGAGTGATTTGCTGGAGCTGAGGCAGGATTGGGATTAGAGATGGGTGGGAGTGGCAGCTGGTTAGATTTGGTTAATTGCTGGGGGAGGAGACTGGTGATCGTAGTTGGGATTCGATTTTTTAATACATTTAGAGTACCTAATTTTTTTTTTTCCAATTAAGGAGCAATTTATCTTGGCCAATTCACCTACCCTGTACATATCTTTGGGTTGTAGGGGTAAGACCCATGCAGACATGTAAGAATGTGCAAATTCCACACAGTGACGCAGACCCAATGACCTGCTGCCATGAGGCCTACTGCCTACTGTGCGGCCTTACCAAGGTTCTATACAACTGTCGCATGACTTGCCAGTTTTTATACCCGATGCCCTGTCCAATGAAGGCAAGCATTCCATGTGCTTTCTTGACTATCTTGTCCACTTGTGTTGCCACCTTCAAAGGTCTGTGGACATGCACGCCCAGATCTCTCTGACTTTCTATATTCCTAAGAGTTTTGTCATTTACGGTACATTTCCCCTCTATGTTACATCTACCAAAATGCATTACCTCACATTTGTCCGGATTAAACTCCATTTGCCATTTCTCTGCCCAAGTCTCCAACCTATCTATGTCCTGCTGTATCTTCTGACAATCCTCAACATTATCTGCCACTCCACCAACCTTGGTGTCATCCACAAACTTACTAATCAGACTGGCTACATTTTCCTCCAAATCGTTTATGTACATTACAAACAACAGAGGCCCCAGCACAGATCCCTGTGGAACACCACTAGTCACAACCTTTCATTCAGAAAAACATCCTTCTACTGCTCCCCTTTGCGTACTGTGACCGAGCCAGTTCTGTATCCATCTTACCACTTCATCATTGATCCCGTGTGATTCACCTTTTGTACCAGTCTGCCATGAGGCACCTTGTCAAAAGCTTTACTGAAGTCCATGTAAACAACATCCATCACCTTCCCCTCATCAAACATCTTTGTCACTTCCTCAAAAATCTCGACTAAGTTATTGAGGCACGACCTCCCCTTCACAAAACCATGCTGTCTATCGCTTATGAGTCCATTTGTTTCCAAATGGGTAAAAATCCTGTTCCTGAGAATTCTCTCCAATAATTTACTGACTACCGACGTGAGGCTCACCGGCCTATAGTTTTCAGGATTTCTTAAACAGCAGTATCACATTAGCTATTCTCCAGTCCACTGGGATCTCACCTGTAGCCAATGAGGATACAAAGATGTCAGTCAAGGCCCCAGCAATTTCCTCCCTTCCTTCCTTTAGAATTCTGGGGTAAATCCCATTCAGCCCAGGAGATGTATCTACCTTAATATCTTTTAAAAGACCCAATACCTTTTTTATGTTAACATAATCCAGACTGTTCACACACCCTACCGAAGAATCATCTTCCACAAAGTCCCTTTCTTTGGCGAACACTGATGCAAAGTATTTATTTAGTACCTCGCCCATTTCCTCTGATTCAACCCATAGATTCCCCCCACTGTCCTTAAGTGGTCCAATCCTTTCCCTAACCACCCTCTTGCTTTTTACATATGAATAAAAAGCTTTGGGATTCACCTTAATCCTACTTGCCAAGGACTTTTCATGACTTTTCTAGCCCTCTTAATTTCCCGCTTCAGTAGTCCTACTTTCGTTATACTCCTCAAGGGTTTCGACTGTCCCCACCTTTCTAGACTGTACAAAAGTCTCCTTTTTCTTTTTGACGAGGTTCACAATATCTCTCGTTATCCAAGGCTCCCTAAACTTCCCATACTTATCCTTCGTTCTCTCAGAAACCTGACTTTCCTGAATCCTAATCAACTGTCATTAGAAAGACTCCCACATGTCCGATATTGATTTACCGTCCAACAGCCGCACCCAATCCAAATTCTTCAATTCCTGTCTAATGTTATCTGATTTTGCCTTTCCCCAGTTTAGCACCTTAACGCGAGGTTACCCTCATCCCTGCCCAAAAGTACCCTAAAACTTACGGAATTGTGGTCACTGCTCCCAAAGTTTCCCTATTGAAACCTAAGCCACCTGTCCAGGTTCATTCTTCAATACCAGATCCAGTACTGCCTCATCCCTAGTTGGACTATCTACATATTGCATCAAGAAGGCTTCCTGGATACACCTTACAAACTCTGCTCCATCCAAACCCCGAGCACTAAGTGAATCTCAGTCAATATTGGGGAAATTAAAATCCCCCACCACAACAACCCTATTATTCAAAATCTCTCTACCTAACTGCTCCTCTATATCTGACTGGCAGTTGGGGTGCCTATAATAAACACCCAACATTGTGGTCTATAAATGTGTCTACTTGGACTTGTGCTGATATTTATTCTGCTGTCTGTCCTTGTCTTCTCTTATTCCTTTGCTGGCATCTGTCCCTGTTATATGGTGGTATCCAATATTGTGTGAGTATTGTTGTGCTGGTATTTGATATTTTTCAAGCATCTGTCCTTTGCTGGTTTCTGAGATTGTGCAGGTATCTGTTATGGAGGTGGTATCAAACACTGCCAGTATTTGATATTCTGCCTCTACTAGTATCTGATATATTCTCTGTGTTCTCATCTATTCCTATGCTTCTATCTGTCCTTATCTAACAATATGGAGGTTGCTGTCCCTGTTTTGAGTTTTTGCTATTGTGCCATATCTTGTCCTGTTCAGTTATCTGCAACTGTTATTCCCCTCTCTGTTGGTATCTGTACATCTGCAAAAATTTATTTCCTGTACTTCATTTATATATATTCTGGTGTCACAGTTTGTGGTGCAGCTAAAATGTGCATATGGTTGACACCAGTGATAATTAAGTTCTGAAATGTTATGATGAATAAGCAATCCCTCATTTTTTATTAACATAAATTTTAATGAATAGTCACTCTTTCAGTTTATTTTATCCCCAAGCTGATTGCTTCCCTCATACTACTGCATCACCTTCAAATAGAAAATCCATGAAATGAAGAAATAAACATTGTTAACTTTGTTTGCACTCATTTCTCCTGAGCTCGCAGAATCTTAAAGCAAAAGGTGCAAATTAGGAAAAGGTGAAATTGCTAATTCCTTCATAACTTGACATTTAAATTCTCACTTATTTTGAAACATACCAGCTACAGTGCTAGAAGAAAATAGAAAGGACTCTTTCAGCTGAGGCTAGAATTTGGCAAAAAATGGTTGTGCCATTATATTTTTCTAGAAATATCAAAACACTACAGAAGGTGAGCATAAGAATGTAAGAATGTACAAAACTTGAAAACTGCAGTCCCAGCTTATAATTTGTAATGTTCGGAAAATATCAGGCACGATTCTCTGAAAAAATTTCTAAGTGTGGTAGTGAGTGGGAATTGCCACAATCGTCCCGGCACTCGGCCCAGCGAGGCTGGTAACGCAATTCAACATTAATTTGTCCACTTAACAAGGCTTCACAGGTTTCTCGCCGCAAATGAAGGCTCGCCAGCTGACTGGCCGGGACCACGCTCGCCAGCCCCCCACTAATAAGGTCGAGCAGCACTTAAGCTGCACTTGCTAATCCCTGCCAGCTCTCAACAATGGCGGCGAGAAGACCAGCCCCAAGATTCAGGGATGCTGACGTGGGGAGGCTCCTGGAGGCCAGGAGGAATGTTCTGTTCCCCCAAGGGTCCCGTAGGGTGAGCCAGTGCTGCTGAGATGAAGTGGAGACAGCTGCCAGCTCAGGGAGTGTGACCAGGAGGACTGGCCTCCAGTGCCGGAAAAAGGTCAATGATCGACAACGCGAAGGCTGGCGAACGCCACAGAGGAACCACCGGGCACCAGCCAAAGGACCTGTCAAATGTGAGTTGTTATTACCTTACTAACTGACCTATCCCTCCCACTGACCACCTGTCCATTCTCCCACAGGTTCTCCAGCTGACAGCAACGGCCCATCCCAGGTGGCACCCTCTCCTGCCGCCGAGGAGACCACCTTGGAGGAGAACTCAATGGCCTCAACCGTTATAGTCGCGGCACAGCTGTCAGCACCATGCTCCACCGTGCAGATACACACATCTCAGTGAGAAATGTTAGTCAGCAGGCTTCTGGGGCACAATCTGGTGAGCACCACACTGCTGATGATGCACATCAGGTGGAGGCAGGAACCGCCAGGCAAGACAGCAGTCGGAGGTCTGCTGGATACCAGGACCCAGCTGGGTCCCAGCATGATGCTGAGCCTCTGGAAAAGGATTACCCGGAGCTGATGGAGACGATAGGGAGCAGCCGGGACATTCAGAGGGAGATGTCAACGTCACTCCACCAGATCCATAGCCGATTAGAGGAGTCCCAGAGGCTACGGGTGAAGGAGATGGCGCCAGAAATGAGTGGCATCAAGGCCAACACTGCTAGGGTGGTGACCGCAGTGGAGAGCCTGGTGGCACCATTAGTGAAGGTGTCCAAGGCGTCACGCAGTTGGTGACGGCCATGGCCTAGGGTCTCGATGGACTGTCTGCCTCGCAGGGGGATGTCACCCAGTACCAGGCCGACCTTGATGAGGTTCTGCGGGACATGCCCTACTCTCAGTTGGGCATGGCCGAGGCGCTGCGGAGCTTGGTCCAGTCGCAGGTGGGCACTGCCGAGGCACCGCAGAGCATGTCCCAGTCACTAAATAGCATTGCTGAAGGCGTCAACACTATGATGCGGACCATGAGGAACCGCCAAGGCTGGCAGAGCCAGATGATGCAGGGGTAGCTGGGGCTCGAATCAGCTGCCCCACCATCCCAAGGAGGACCCCAGGGCCCTATGGGCACCGACCGGGAGCAGGGGGTGCTCTGTGCCTACCTGCACCCGTCCCATGGAGCGGCAATGGTGGCCATCAGCTCCCCCGAATTCCACCCCTCTGATGCGGCTGCGTCTCGGAGTCAGCACACGCGACAGGGCGGCGCGGCTATGCAAGTACTGTCGAAAAGTGACAGTACTTGTCATCACGGTCGGATTGGGATGTTAGGCAATGACTCCCACACGCTACATGGCCCGCCCACCCACTGGGTTCCAGTTGGGTTGTGTGCAGTGCTCACTTCACCACGATTGTCAATTCCCCAGAAGAAATAGCTTTCAGTTGCACGGCCAGAGGCCTCGGCAGTCGGTGGGGGTTATGGGTGGTCGGCGGGGCAGACAGGCAGAGACAAGGATTTCTCCGGAATGGGTGTACACAATCCAGGGGTTGGCATGGTGGTGCTGCAAGTGGTTGCCTCCTGGTTGCCCCCAGCGCCTCCCTCCCACCCTCCCATAGCAGCCCACCCCTGCAGAGGTTCCCCCACCCCCCACTGAGCACAAGGGCATCAAGCTCAGTATCTCTGGGATCTTTGCCTGTGAGCAAAGATGGCTACTCACGTCCTCGGCTCCCCACAGAAGCTCTTCTGCCAGGTTCACGATTTTAAAAATGCGTACTAACCGGCGCCAGCATGAGCACGTGCTGGGGAGGCCACTGAATGGCAAGAGGCCGTTGGATATGGGGTCGCTCCCATTAATCGGAAGGAAATAGGGCTTAAGTGGTGATAATTGGTTTCTTGCCACTCTACAACAAGATCTCAATTTTGCCTGTGGGAGCGGGCTGGTTGCATTGCCTGGCATGGTTCTCGTTTTTGGCCTCTCCCACTATTCACCGGCTTTGTTTTGCTTGAGCAAGAGCGTAATGAGGCTAGAAGATAATGCCCATCATTTCTCTACCTCATACCTTTAGGATCCTTGTGTGCCAAATATATGTCCAGTTCCTTCTTTTGCATTGTTCAGAGCCTTCAGCTACTTCTGGGGAAGAGCTGAAAATGTCAGGGCAGTATTTTAGGGGTATAGACCTGGTGCAATGGATCTCTGTCTCTATTTCCTCGTAACCCTTCCTGAAAAGTAGCGTCTCCAGAAGTAACAAAAGAAAATATCTCGTATCATTTATCAGGCGTGAAATTAAATTTTGGCTGTATTCAGTGACTCCTTGACAGCGCAAGTAAGCCTTTTAGGTCACTTTGGGGTTCAATTGGTTTCATCTTGAAATGTGCAGAGGAGATGGAACCGTATTGTTCCTCTGCAATAATCAGTAGTCCAGAGCATTATTGATGAGTGACTCGTCAGACTGGCTCATTGATAGGAACTGGAGCGGCAGACCTGCCATTGATATTAAATACTTTCCACGCAGCTCCAAATAATCCTGGAAACCAATGATCTAATAACTGGGGAGGAGCTTGGGGATGAGGAGAGTTGTTTTTTAGCTGGATAACCAAGAAGAAACTCACTTCTACACTGTGCAGGTAAACAAGTTGGTTTCAACTGATCAAGCTACTGCAGTCTCCCCTGTGCATGTCTCTGATTTCCTCGGTCTTGTTTTGACCACCTATATATATCCAGGTTCTCTAGATTTAATTACATGGGCTCTGTACCTATGGAAAAAGAGTGTTCATCCTATAATCCATCTTGGGATGGCGGGACTGTCATATGAGAGATAAATTGGTTAGGACGATGTTCATTGGAGCTTTGAAGAGTGAAAGGGATCTCATAGAAACTTACAAAATTCAAACAGGATTCGACAGGGCAGATTCAGAAAGAATGTTCCTGATGGTGGGGGAGTCAAGAACCAGGGGTCATAGTTTGAGGCGAAGGGGTAAACCTTTTAGAACTGAGGTAAGGAGAAATGTCTTCAACCAGAGAGCAGTGAATCTGTGGAATTCACCTACCACAGAAAGTAGTTGAGGCCAAAACATTGTGTAATTTCAAGAAGGAGTTAGATATAGCTCTTGGGCTAAAGGGATATGGGGGAGAGGCAGAATCGGGGTATTGAACTTGATGATGAGCCATGATCATAATGAATGGCGAAGCAGGCTCGAACGGCCTCCTGCTTCTATTTTCTATGTTTCTGGAATCGGATAAATAGAATTTTAAATTTAATGTAATTAATTTCAGGTGGAAGGCAGTCTGCCATTTGCATTGATGCAGTCCAAGTAAGTATAGTGGTACAGTGCCCAATTATTTATGGAGCATTATTGTTCCATATTGTTCTTCAATATTAACCAGCAACAGGAGGGAAAAACAGATTAATTTTCTCCTTTGAAAGCTGTATAAACATAATGATTAATTGACCCTTCCATAATGCCATACACTGCATGCAAAGGAGGAGACCCAATTGTGAAGGCCAGGTATGTTCACTTGATACACATATACTTAAGAAAACTTAGTTTTAAGCTGAAAGGTAGAATGTTGACATTGGAGGATCATGGTTGCTTCCCAGAGAAGAATGATTTCCTCTCTGCCTATATTTAGCAAATGTCTATGGGGGCAGACAAGCAAGTGGATTTAAAGCCACAATCAACTCAGCCAGGATCATATTGAATGGTGGAGCTGGCTCAAGAGGCTGGTGGTCTATGGTGAACTGTAATGCAGCCAACTATTCTTCCAAGGCTGCACAAATCAGGGGTATGAACTGTCTTGCAACATATCTTCTTACACAAGAAGAGCACATGGTTGTTCTGAAAAAAGGATTCAAATGACAACCAACTCCAGTTAAAAATTTGGAAATTAAAAATAAGATGGGAAGTCAGATGGAACTTTTTCAATCAAGGACAATAAACTTGTGGAAGTAGCTATTGAAGTGGCATCATCAATTGATTCATAAGGCAATCAGATACATTACTAGAGAGAAAAGATTTAGCAGTTCGATGAGAAGGGGCTGGTTTAGCACAGTGGTCTAAACAGCTGGCTTGTAATGCAAAACAAGGCAGCAGCGCGGGTTCAACTCCTGTACCGGTCTCCCCGAATAGGCACCGGAATGTGGCAACTAGGGGCTTTTCACAGTAACTTCATTGAAGCCTACTTGTGACAATAGGTGATTATTATTATTATTATGTGCCAGATATGGGGGTGTTGAATCAAATAGAGATTCACTTATTGGGACTTATAAGCCATTTTCTGAGCTAAATCTGATAAATGAAACATGAACATGGAAAACTATAGGCATGTAACAGAATTTTCCCAATTTTCCTCTTGGTGCTCTGGCTAGTCAATATTTTATGAATTCTATAGAGTGAAACTGTGCTCTCGATCCATTTTGTCCCTAAACACTATTTTCTCTTAAGTGGTAAGATGGACCTCAATGAGCTGGAGCTCCCCCCCACCTTTCTTTGATGATTTTCCTAAAGGCAAACGTTATGATAAAGTATTTGGCAAATTGACTTTTATCTGTTTACAAAGATATTGCGTGATTACCTAAATCACACTGTTGCATATGCCATTGATAAACACCTCTTCTAACTGTTTTCCCTCCTTCCATCACTGCTCAAAAACATTTGCCAATCATTTTTTAGATGCAGCCAAAGACCCTTTATTTCACAGTGGCACAGAACAAAGGCTCTGAGTGATTATTATTGATTTGCCTATAATTCTTAGCCAATTGGGGATCTACCTCTACCTTTACCATAATCCAAATTAACAATAACCAAAAAGAAGGCATGCACATTATTTACTGTTCATTTTATATGCAGACTGGCTGTGCTTTTTTTTAAAATCATGAGACAAATTGCTTATGTTCTATCCAGACACTTGGCATTCAGCTTCCGGCAATAGCAGACAGTATTGAAAAAACGGCAGTGGCAGAAGGCACATGGGTTGCAACATGGAGGAGATGGTGGCAGACACATTCCCCAGAGCTGCACACAATGCCCATTGTATGGTCTTAGCTTCTTCACCTTATGAATCACTGCAATTCCGTTGTTCTGTATTTAAAGAAATGAAAGTTAAAGATGAAAAGATTGCAATACAACCGCACTAACAATCATCCTTACAAAGATTTTGTGAAGACTATATTTCATTACCAATCTGCATTCTCTTCCTAATGAATAGTGGGACCAAGGCAAAAGGCCAAGGTAAAAATTTGAAGACACTCCCAAGGAGTGCAGAGAATTGATTGAAAATTATGGAAATCAAGCTTAGATTTTCACTACTTGTAGATTGGATGAGGATGGGAAGATTGAGGGAGCGAAAGAGTTCTGCCCATCCTAGGTAGGATTGTGTACCATTTAGAGACATTGTGAAGAATTTTGATTCAAGTAAGGATACAGGGAGGAAGACCATTAAATAGGACTAGGTATTTGGAGTTTTGAAGCAACAGGTTTAGAGAAGGAATAAACAGCAATATTGATAAATAGAGGAAGATGTAAGAGAGATGTCAGTGGAATTAATTTCTATTTTCTTTCCCCTTTTTCCCATCATTACTTTGCACCAGGCCATTTGCTTGGCCAACAAATCAGGAAAGTTATATATGCCTCAGTATTCTGCCAATCCTAGTTTTCAAATCAGCTGTTCAGCTCGGAGTAACTCCCAAAGATGACTCTCATTTCTGTTGTCCCTATCTGTGGAAAAGTACTTCTTCTCAGAGACAAAACTAAGATAATATTAAAAGCCATGGATTCTGCCTGCCACCTTGTGGCAGAATATGTTAGCAATCCAAAATGCTGAAGTACAGACAATGAAAAAATCTTTGGTGCCAAGATGCATGCAAAATAGGCAATGATGATTTTCTCTCTTCTTTAGCTTTACCAAAATTCTTAATTAAGCAAGCTCATGATAACAAGGCACCAAAGATGCTCTCACTTATTGAGGTACCAAATATATTCTCTGCATTGAATCCCTACAGATTTTAAACAAGATTGACGCCTGAATTTTCACAAATGAAGGAGAAAGTCTCCTGCTTATCCAAAATGGTACCAGAGGTCTGAAGCCAGAGGTCCCACCCTGAACGCAACCCCCACCATTTTTGTAAGGCGGGGGACTGAGATGAGTTGCATTTTTCACATTGTCGTTCATGTAGGCAACTACACATGTTAAAGTGAAGCTGCCTTCAGTCAGATGCAATTTTCATCAATGGGATGTCCAAAAGCACGACTTGTGCCCTTTGGACCTATCAGAGAAGGTCTAAAGTTAACAGATTCTTTGGAGAGGTAAAGTACCCTGCTGGATATGTTCCCAGGGTTCATTTGGAAGAAGTCAAGTGCACTTTGGTTGACGGCCACCCTGAACCTTTTCGTCACGGGGTCCTTCAAAGCGCCGAGTGGAACCCGGTCCGGGATCTCGCAGACCTCGGTGCACAGATTCATCCATGCCGTCATATGCTTGGTCGGCACAATAAATCAGCTTCAATGTGGACCAAGCCCACCAGTAAGCCCGAACAGCGAGATTTGCCGCCATTGCCTGGATGCCCCAGGTTCAGGGGATGATTGACTGGACACATGTCCCGCCAGAAGCTCGGCTGAATGAGGGGGTGGACTTCACAAACCGAAAGGAGTATCACTCCATGAACGTGCAGCTGGTGTGACGACTCTTTCGAGGTGCACCCCCTGGGTGAGGAGTTGGCGCCTGGGTGACAGGGGTATCTGCTGCGGCCATGGATGATGCCACCTATCCGGAGGCAACAGACCGACGCCAAGACCTGCCACAATGCCCATGCCATGACCAGGTCGTGATCGCTGCATTGAATCCCTGCAGATTTTAAACAGGATTTGGTTCAGGTGCCTGGACTGATCTGGAGGGGAACTCCAATATAGTGCTAAATGGAACTCTCACATCGTGGTGGCCAGTTGCATCCTCCACAACATTTTGCAGCAGAAGGACGATATGCTGGAGGATGGGGATGAATGCCAAAGGGGACACAGGTTACATGGTGGGAATCACAGCAGGCTACCTCCACCCTGATGTACTGCCTGGGGAACCACCTAGATGAAGCGTTAGGGCCCGTTAGGCTAGAAAGTTAGACACCACTTAAGTTTTAAAAAAAAATTCTTTTTTTCCAATTAAGGGACAATTTAGCGTGGCCAATCCACCTAACCTGCACATCTTTGGGTTGTGGGGGCGAAACCCACGCAAACACTGGGAGAATGTGCAAACTCCACACAGTCAGTGACCCAGAGCCGGGATCGAACCTGGGACCTTGGCGCTGTGAGGCAGCAGTGCCAACCACTGCACTACCGTGCTGCCCTAGACATCAGTTAAGTTGACACACAGGATAGCATTCGGGGCTAGGGCACAAACCTGTAGAGACATGTTCACCTATTCACAATAAACACCAGGGGCGAAATTCTCCGGAAACGGCGCGATGTCCGCCGACTGCCGCCCAAAACGGCGCCAATCAGACAGGCATCGCGCCGCCCCAAAGGTGCGGAATGCTCCACAACTTTGGGGGCCGAGCCCCAACATTGAGGGGCTAGGCCGACGCCGGAGGAATTTCCGCCCCGCCAGCTGGCGGATACGGCCTTTGGTGCCCCGCCAGCTGGCGCGGAAATGACATCTCCGGGCGGCGCATGCGCGGGAGTGTCAGCGGCCGCTGACAGTTTCCCACGCATGCGCAGTGGAGGGAGTCTCGCCAGCCCCCGGCGATTCCTCGACCCGGCGGGGGGTCGGAGAATGTCGCCCCTGTTCACAAACATTTCAACCTGCCTTTGTGCTCTGTCAGAAGGATGGGATGGATGGGCTAGACTGGGCTGGCTGCTGATATCCACCCCAGTCTAATAGTATTAATTTATTTTTAATTTTTACAAGAACAGCAAGCATAGTATGTACAAATAGTCCAAATCTATAAATTGATCGATCAGGTTTTCTTCTGACTCTTCCCTTGCTGCTCAGAACTTGCAGATTCAGTGTTGTCCATGACATTCTCATGCTCAGGAACTCCTGAACTATCTGATACTGCAGCTGACATTGATTCTAACGTGGATTCGTCACCCATCACGTTGTTGCGAAAGTCTTCTCTGGTTTTCAAGAGAATGCGACGATTTCTTCTTAAAACCAACCGATTCTCTGTCTGTACATTGCAGGAACGAGGCGCTACTTCTTCCAGTACAATGGCGTTTCTCGACCAATTGCCCGAATCTTCTATCCTCACAATGTCATCACTACTTAGAGGTGGTAAAGTTCTTGAAGCTCTATCATAGAACTGCTTTTGTTTTGCTTTAATGTTTTGCATTTCCTGCAGTACCACTGCATTCTTCTCCTTCTTTGCCAAGTATGGAAGTGTGGTTTGCAACCTTCTATTCATGAGTAACTCTGCTGGCAATCTACCATGTGACAATGGTAAAGCTCTGTAACTCAATAGTGTGGGATATGGATCAGATTGGCTGTCCATTGGCTGTCCATTGCTTTCTTCAACAATTGCTTCACAATCTGTACACCTTTTTCAGCTTTTCAATTGGCTTGAGGGTACATCGGACTCAACGTGATTGAAATCATCTGTGACTGCGAAGTATTGTTACTCTTTACCTCTGAAACTAAAACCTGCTTGGTTTGCAGTATTACACTAATTGCCGTTATGCTTGTCAGTAAAGCCATTTTGGGATAATTTGCAAAATAGCCTATGATCATTAAATAATCTTTCCCTCGTAGGTGAAAGAGATCCATAGCTACTTTCTGCCATGGTGCTGTAGGTAAATCAGATATTTGCATAGGTTCTCTTGTTTTCTTGAAATTATGCGTCTGGCATGTGTCACAATCACATTGCCATGCGATGAGAGCTTGTCACCTCAGTTACTCCAAATTGGCACTTTTGCTTGTTGAGCTTCAGCCCATTTTCCCTGATGCTTGTTAGAACTTTAAGCAAGCTCGTATTTTGCTCTTCTATGGTTGAGGCCCCAATGATGATATCATAGCCACGTACACACATACACCTTTGATGCCTTCGATTATGTGCTCCATGGCATGGTGAAACATTTCTGATGCCAAAATTGTGTCAAACGGCATTCTCAGAAAGTATTACCATCCAAATGTGGTATTAAAAGTGCAGTATTTTGTACTTTGTTCCTCTAGCTTTAGTTGCCAGAAATCTTGAGATGCGCAGGTTTCATTAAGAATTGTGCTCCAACCATCTCAGATGTGATTTCCTCATGCTTTGGTATTTGATAATGTTCTCTTTTGATATTCTCGTTAAGAACTTTAGGATCCATGCATATGCGAATATCGCCATTCTTTTTCTTTATACAAACCATGGAGTTTACCCAAACGTTAGATTCTTCTATCTTTCTGATTACTTTTAATTTTGTCATTCTGTCTAGCTCGTTTTTGAGGCGATCCCAAAGAGGTGTAGGTACTCTTCTTGGTGCCTGTATCACAGGTTTTGCATCCTCTTTGAGTTGTATCTTGTAGGTGAATGGTAGTGTACCAAAACCGATGAACACATCGCTGAATTTGCTGATAATGTTTTCAGAATCGTCGGAGTGTTGATCCAATCCTATGTGGATGCAATGTACCAACTGCACAAGACCTAATTCTTCACAGAACTTATAATCTATTAATAAATCCAAGCCCTTGGATGCAATACAGAATGGGATGGAATAAACTGTGTTCTTCACCAGCACACAGGTCACAAGCACTATAAAATTTAATGCTTGAACCATTGTAATCTCTCAGAGATTTTTAAAATTTCTTCTAATTGCCTGAATTTTTAGATTTTCAAATCAGTCATGCTGATTAAATTGGCTTTGGCACAGTGTCTAACTTCAATTGGACCACTGTACCGTTCACTTCAAGTGATAGCAGCCATTTGTCCTCATCAACCGCGTTTATTTTAAGTGGAGTATCAGTTTGCATTTTTTAAGAACTGAAGAATTTTCTGATGTCTCCAAAAAATGATTCTTCTCTGTTATTACTCCAACAAACAATGATGTTTCATCACTGGAGACTGTCTCTCCCACTGTGCTGCCTGATCTGGGGTTGAGCTTAGAGTGACAACTTTGAGCAAAGTGACTCCCTTAATGTGTGCCTTTGACCACATCTTTTTTTTAAATTCAGAGTATCCAATTATTATTTTTTCCAATTAAGGGACAATTTAGCGCGGCCAATCCACCTACCCTGCACATCTTTGGGTTGTGGGGGTGAAACTCACGCAGACACGGGGAGAATGTGCAAACTCCACACGGACAGTGACCCAGGGCCGGGATTCGAACCTGGGTCCTCAGCGCTGTAGGCAGCAATGCTAACCACAGTGCCACGTGCCGCCCTTGACCACATCTTTTCCACAGAAGTACTTTGTCCTGATCTTTAACCTGTTTGTTGGTGTGTGAGGAGCTGCAGGAACTTTTCCGCCTTTTTCTTCACGTTTCTCATCTTTTTGGAAAAAGGGCAGCAACCGGAGTGTTTTGCTCTAAGAAGACGCCGCCATTACTGAGAAACATTTTAGAATGTTGTGCTGCTAGCTTGTGAGCCTAACAAATCTTAACTGTTTGTTCCAAAAAGAGCTCTGATTCCCTCAGCAACCATTCCCTCAGCTTATTTTCATTCGCATCAAACACAATCTGTCCTGAATCATGGAAGATTCCACCGCAGAAAAATTACAGGTTGTAGCTATTAACTTTAAATCAGTGATGAAATGATCTATGGACTCTTCTGTCTTCTGTAAAAGTGATCTAAACACATAGCATTCATAAATGTTATTCTTTCTGGGAGTGCAATGTAAATCAAATCTTCGAATTACTTCGTTAAAATTTTTACTATCTTCATCATTTGAAAATTTAAACGTATTAACCACAGCATTGCTTTGGCCCCGTCCGCTGTTAGGAGCATAGCTCTTTGATGCAAATCTGATTGATCTCATAAATTTATTGCCGTAAGAAACAGATTAAATTGTTGTTTAAACACACGCCAGTTGCTGCCCACAATACCATGCAAAATCTTCAAACCTCTGTGGACCTCGTGGTGGGCTGATAGTTTTTTCTCATTGTTTAATACCATCCAACCCTCGTACCATGTAATTTTGTTGTTGTACGGCCTGATTTATATTACAAGAACACTTGTAGCGAAAGCTATAAACAATTTATTAACATTAACTGTGGGTCAAATATATACAAAACAACAGATGAATCATAGAATCATAGAATCATAGAAGCTTACAGTATGGAAACAGGCCCTTCGGCCCAACCAGTCCATGCCGCCCAGTTTTTACCATTAAGCTAGTCCCAGTTGCCCGCACTTGGCCTATACCCATCTTACCCATGTAACTATCTAAATGCTTTTTAAAAGACACAATTGTACCCGCCTCTACTACTACCTCTGGCAGCCCATTCCAGACACTCGCTACCCTCTGAGTGAAGAAATTGCCCCTCTGGGCCCTTCTGAATCTCTCCCCTCTCACCTTAAACCTATGCCCTCTAGTTATAGACTCCCCTACCTTTGGGAAAAGATGTTGACTATCTACCTTATCTATGCCCCTCATTATTTTATAGACCTCTATAAGATCACCCCTAAGCCTCCTACGCTCCAGGGAAAAAAGTCCCAGTCTATCCAGCCTCTCCTTATAACTCAAACCATCAAGTCCTGGCAACATCCTAGTAAATCTTTTCTGCACTCTTTCTAGTTTAATAATATCCTTTCTATAATAGGGTGACCAGAACTGCACACAGTATTCCAAGTGTGGCCGTACCAATGTCTTGTACAACTTCAACAAGACGTCCCAACTCCTGTATTCAATGTTCTGACCAATGAAACCAAGCATGCCGAATGCCTTCTTCACCACCCTGTCCACCTGCGACTCCACCTTCAAGGAGCTATGAACCTGTACTCCTAGATCTCTTTGTTCTATAACTCTCCCCAACGCCATACCATTAACTGAGTAGGTCCTGGCCTGATTCGATCTGCCAAAATGCATCACCTCACATTTATCTAAATTAAACTCCATCTGCCATTCGTCGGCCCACTGGCCTAATTGATCAAGATCCCGTTGCAATCCTAGATAACCTTCTTCACTATCCACTGTGCCACCAATCTTGGTGTCATCTGCAAACTTAACCATGCCTCTTAAATTCTCATCCAAATCATTAATATAAATCACAAATAACAGTGGACCCAGCACCGATCCCTGAGGCACACCACTGGTCACAGGCCTCCAATTTGAAAAACTGTCGTCCAGCCAATTTTGAATCCAATTGGCAACCTCACCCTGGATCCCGTGAGCTTTAACCTTCTGCAACAACCTACCATGCGGTACCTTGTCAAAGGCTTTGCTAAAGTCCATGTAAACAACGTCTACTGCACTGCCCTCATCTACCTTCTTGGTCACCCCCTCAAAAAACTCTATCAAATTTGTGAGACATGATTTTCCATGCACAAAGCCATGCTGACTGCCCCGAATCAGTCCTTGCCTCTCTAAATGCTTGTAGATCCTGTCTCTCAGAATACCTTCTAGCAACTTACCTACTACAGACGTTGGGCTCACCGGTCTGTAGTTCCCAGGCTTTTCCTTGCTGCCCTTCTTAAACAAGGGCACAACATTCGCCACTCTCCAATCTTCAGGCACCTCACCTGTGGCTGCCGATGATTCAAATATCTCTGTTAGGGGACCCGCAATTTCCTCCCTCGCCTCCCACAACATCCTGGGATACATTTCATCAGGTCCCGGGGATTTATCTACCTTGATGCGCTTTAAGACTTCCAGCACCTCCTCCTCTGTATATAACACTGAATAACACTATGAACATGCACATGCAACTTCTCTCTTCCAGCTTCCTCGTCAGTCTGAGGTCACCTGACTAGCATTCACTTATATACTAACAAGACTCCTAGTGATCAGTCGGTGAATTAAAACACAACCATGATATCACCACACCAACCAGGTCCAGTGCCCGCCACTCAGCTGCGGTGAGGGGCCGCACGTCCGGCAAGCCCCCACCTCCAGTCTTCTCTCTCTCCCTGCTGTTGTGCGCCTCCTTATCCGGGGTGGGGGGGGGGGAGGAGGGCAACCGGAAGGGCAATCGCGCGCGGCACCACCATGCCAACACCTGGATGGTGTGTACCTGTTCCTGGGGCAACCCTTGTCCCTGCCTGACTGCCCCACTGACTACCCATAACCCCCATCGACTGCCAAGACCTCTGACTGTGCAGTTGAAGGCTATCACTAACAGGGAATTGGCAATCGTGGCCAAGTGAGCACTTCACACAACTCAAATGGATTCTCATGGGTGGGAGCCATTGACTAGCATCCCAGTCACACCCTGATGCATTTACACTGTGCTTGAACACTGCGGGAGGCAATACCACACACGCAGCAGACAACATTCGAACACCCAAGGGATGGGACACAGCTCCAGTGAGTGGGTGAGTACCACGGGCAGGTGGTGGGGGGATGCCTGCAGAGATTGGCAAAGGGTACAGAGGTCGGCACGCATTGCAGAAAAAGGTAACAGGCATCATATGGGTTGGTTTAGCACAGTGGGCTAAACAGCTGGCTTGTAATGCTGAACAAGGCCAGCAGCACAGGTGCAATTTGTATAACGGCCTCCCCGAACAGGCGCCGGAATGTGGCGACTAGGAGCTTTTCACAGTAACTTCATTGAAGCCTACTTGTGACAATAAGCGATTATTATTATTATTAGTGGTTGTGCACAAGGGTGTTTATTGTGTTATACAATTCCTCACCCTCCCAAAGGTGCTATCCCCTCCCCCATCCCCAGCCCCTCACCCCCCTACCTATCCTCCCACCCCCTCCCTTCCACCCGGGTGCCCTCAGTGATCCTCAATGTGCTTTGCCTTCCTAACTCTAACGATATGTCTAGCTGTGTCCCCAGGATGCACATCAGAGGTGGAGGCAGCCAGCTGCTTACCATGTACTGTGGCCTTCGATGCCCCTGGCGAGTGTCCTCTCAGGGGCTCTGGGGCCTCTGGGGCCAGAGGTTCCCAGCTCACTTGTCGGCGACACAATCACAGCCGTGCCGCCCTGTTCTGTTTGCTGGCTGTGAGACATGGGACGGGTCCAGGTTGGCACTCAGCGCACTTTCCTCCCGCCCGGTGCCCATAGGGCCCTGGGATTCACCTTGGGATGGAGGGGCAGCTGGTTCGAGCCCCAGCTGTCACTGCACCATCTGGCTCTGCCAGCCCTGGCGCTTCCCCATGGTCCGCACCATGGTGTCGATGCCCACGGCAATGATCCTCAGTGACCGGCCATGCCCTGCAGCACCTCAGCAATGCCCACCTGCGACCGGGACAAGCTCTGCAATGCCTCAGCGATGCCCATCTGAGAGCGAGGCATGTCCCACAGAACCTCATCAAGGTCAGTCTGGTACTGGGTGACATCCCCCAGCGAGGCGGGCATTCTACCGAGACCCTCCGCCATGGCCTTCACCGACTGCGCGACGCCCTGGACACCTTCACTAATGGAGCTGAAGTCACGCACTAGGCTCTCCACTGCAGTCATCACCCTAGCAGTGTTGACTTCGGTGCCACGCATTGCTGACGACATTTCCTCAAGTAGCCTCTGAGACTCCTCCAATCGGCTATGGAAATGCTGGAGTGACGCTGACACCTCGCTCTGAATGTCCCGACCGCATCCTGATGTCTCCATCAGCTCCAGGATGACCTCTTCCACAGGCTCAGTATCAGGCTGGGACCCAGCAAACCTCCGACTGCCGTCTCGCCTGGGGGTTCCTCCCTCCGCCTGATGTACATCAGCAGCAATGTGGTACTCACCAGATTGTTCCCCAGCAGCCTGACCACTAACATTTCCCACTGAGGTACGTGCATCTGCACTGGTGGAGGGCAGGGATGACAGCTGTGATGCAACTATTACGGTGGCATCCTCGGAGCTCTCCCCTGAGGTGGCCTCATGGTTTGGAATTTGGATATGTTTGTTGTCACATGTACCGAGGTACAGTGAAAAGTATTGTCCTATGAACAATCCACACAGATAATTCCATGCATGAAAGAAAACATAGGGCATACATAAATACAGGTGAAGCATCAAGAAGTGCAGTACTACTTAGTGGAGAAGATGTGTGAAGAGATCAGATCAGTCTATAAGAGGATCATTTAGGAGTCTGGTAACAGTGTGGAAGAAGCTGTTTTTCAATCTGTTAGTGCGTGTTCTCAGACTTTTGTATCTCCTGCCTGATGAAAGAAGTTGGAAGAGTGAATAAGCCGGGTGGGAGGGGTCTTTGATTATGCTGCCCGTTTTCCCAAGGCAGCGGGAGGTGTAGACAGAGTCAATGGGTGGGAGGTGGGTTGCGGGCTGTGTTCACGACTCTCTGCAGTTTCTTACGGTCTTCTTATGGTTGACTGGCATGGGCTGCCGCCGCCAGCTGGAGGACCTGTGGGAGAATGGACATGTGGTCAGTGGGAGGGATGGGTTAGTCAGTAAGGCAATAATGACTCACGTTTGACAGGTTCTCCGGGTGAAGTCCAATGGTTCCTCACCTCTGCGGCGCCTGCCAGACTCCACGTTGGTGACCACCCTGTCCTTGGCCACACCAGTCACTTTCAGGGCACACTCCTCAAAGGTGGCGAGGATTCTGATGTCTAGCATACTACCACCAGTCTGGGTCCTCTCCCGGCAATTGTGGGAGAGCTTTTCCTGAGGAGACACAGAGGGAACATCATTAGCCATGCATGTGGTTCACAGTGGTGGGAGGGGTGTGTGAAGGAAGGGTTGGGGGGGTTGAAGGGGGAGGGGGTTTTGCAGGTCGCATGGAGAGTTGGAGGGGCGAATGCTCCCATGGGGGCAGAAAGGACTCTGAGGCGGGGGGTGGGAGGGTGGTTGCTGTCTACTCAGTTGTGTTGGTTATTGACCCTTTTCCTGCACTGGAGGCCAATTCTCCTGGTCACATTCACATCACTCACAGCCGCCGCCATCTCGTCCCAGGCAGCACTGGCTGCCATATGACTGACCATCCTGGACCTTTGGGGGAACAGGACATCCCTACTGGCCTTCACAGCGTCTAGCAGCCTCTCCAGGACATCGTCCCCGAATCTTGGGGCCGGTCTCCTGGGCGCCATTGTTTGAGCTGCCTGGGGTTGGCTAAGCAAGTGCAGCTTATATGCTGCTCAACGTTGTTAGTGGGGACTGGTGAGCACGGTGCCGATAAATCAGCTGACCAGCCTTCATTTGTGGCAAGAAGCCCGTGAGGACTCGTTAAATGGACCAATTAATGTGGAATAGCGTTGCCGCCCTCGCTGGGCTGAGCACCAGGTAGCTCACGGCAATTCCCACTCGCTCCACCCCCTGGAAATCTTTCTGGAAAATCGCGCCTTAATCTCTCAAATGGATAATCCTGCCCCACATGTTTAATGGGATAAGGTACCTACAGAGGTGAAATTTCTAGAAAACCCAGTGGTGAGAAACCTGAAAGTGGAAGCTCGTTGACTGAGTTGGCGGCCTCTCAGGACTCATGGGTTGAAAAAATGGAGGAGGCGGCTTTTGCAACTCCACTCCACTGATAGCCAAGAACCTTACTAGAACCTTGGCTGCACAATTTGACAAACATGGGCAGGTTAAGTTGGGGAGACCTCCGCAAATCGATGAAAGAAGCCTTAACTCCCATTCGTTTGGTGCTGGAGAGGACCAACGAAACAATAAAGGCAGGTGATGACATTACAAGGAATGGAGTTGGTTCTTTTGAAGCATAGTGACCAGATTGCCTCAGTGGAGGCAGCGATGTCTCTGATGGCTGATGAGAGTGAAGTGCTGAAGGCCAAAATGAATGATTTGGAGGATCATTCTAGGAAGCAAAATATCTGAATTGTGGTGCTGCCAGAAGGGATGGAAGACCCAACCCCCACAGGGTATTTGGCGGAGGTGTTTGGGAAGATGGTGAGGGAGTGTAGACTCGGGTCTCTTCCCGAGCTGGACAAAGCCCACTGAAAACTTTGACAGAGATCTAGTCCCAGTGGACCACAGCAAGTAATCGTGAGGTTTCACAGCTTCCAAGAAAAAGAGCGGATCCTGAGATAGGCAAGGAAGCATCGTGACTACAAATGGAAAGGCCACGACACCAGATTTTACCAGGATGTGGGAGCAAAGCTGGCAAAGAAGTGGGTGGCTTTCAAGAAGCCAAAGCCACCCTGCATAAAAGCGGAGTCCGGTTTGGGGTGGTGTACCCGGCGCAGCTAAGAGTGGCTTTTCAGGAAATTCTTTGGGATGCCTTGGAGGAAATAGATTCATTTGTAAAGAAGCATGTGCTGGATGCGGGATGATTAAGGGTTTTCAGGTTTTTGGATGTTGGGGATGGGCATATTAATACGTGAAATTGTTGGGGTTCCTTTTTCGTGTTTGTATTTTTCTGTTTTTGTTGGGGTTGAATGATTTGCAAGTTGGGCTTGGACAATGGATTTAGTTTTAGGTGGGTTTTTGTTCAAATTGTTTTAAATGTTGTGATAATACATAGCTCTCTGCTGGAGTACCATGTTTTAAGGTCTTTTTCTAATTTGTGGGCACGATATATCGGCATTGTCCCATCCGAACAGGAGCGGTGACCGGTAGATGCCGGGAGAAGCCGCATGTGAGCTTCCCAGCAGCCAGTACACCTCGTGCGATCTGCCAAGACCTCGCGAGGTGGCATGATCAAGATCCCATCCACAATGGTAGCGACCAAGCCACACATGTTGAAGTAGACTTTAAACCTATTAAGGCATACTCACCCGGGATCTATCAGCTTCCCAGCACCTAATGGCAACCTAGGACCGTTAAGCATGGACCAGTATTGAACAGGCCCCCGGAGGCCCCTGGGTGGTCAGGGACAGTTCAAAGTGGCCCCCTGGCCCTTTCCCTCGAACACAAGCACCTGGGCACTGCCACTCTTGCGCCTTTGCATTGCAACCCTGGCACTGCCAAAGTGTCCAGGTGGCACTGCAAAGCTGGCAGGGACAATCACAGGGTTCCACGGTGGCAGTACCAGTGTACCCGGGTGCCAGAGTGGGTTAGGGCAAGGGCCTGAGGGGGCCATGCCCATGAAAGGAGGGTGAAGTGGGGCATGAAGGGTTAGGTGCACAGCGTGGGCATGAAGGGGCTTCTGGAAGGTTGCAGGGGTGAAGGGTTAGGATCCTTGAAGGGGAAGACCCAAAATGGGGGTGTGAGAAGATCTGAGATGGGGAGCTCTCAGCGACACGATAGCAGGGTGTCATCACTTGAAGGCTGTGGGGTAATGCCCATATGGGAGTGACATTGCCCATGGTTGGGAGGGGGGGGGGAGGGGGTGACGGGGTGGGGGGTGACGGGGTGGGGGGTGGGGGGGGGGGGGTTGTGGGAGACAAAGAACAAAGAAAAGTACAGCACGGGAACAGGCCCTTCGGCTCTCCAAGCCGGCATCGACTATGCTGCCCGTCTAAACTAAATTCTTCTACACTTCCGGGGTCCGTATCCCTCTATTCCCATCCTATTCATGTAATTGTCAAGATGCCCCTTAAATGTCACTATCGTCCCTGCTTCCACCACCTCCTCCGGTAGCAAGTTCCAGGCACCCACTACCCTCTGTGTTAAAAACTTGCCTCGTACATCTCCTCTAAACCTTGCCCCTCGCACCTTAAACCTATGCCCCCTAATAATTGACCCTTCTTCCCTGGGAAAAAGTCACTGACTATCCACTCTGTCTCTGTCTATGCCCCTCATAATTTTGTGAACCTCTATCAGGTCGCCTCTCAACCTCCTTTGTTCCAGTGAGAACAAACCGAGTTTATTCAACCTGTCCTCATAGCGAATGCCCTCCATACCAGGCAACATCCTGGTAAATCACTTCTGCACCCTCTTTAAAGCCTCCACATCCTTCTGGTAGTGTGGCGACCAGAATTGAACACTCTACTCCAAGTGTGGTCGAACTAAGGTTCTGTACAGCTGCAACATGACTTGCCAATTTTTATACTCAATGCCCTGGCCAATGAAGGCAAGCATGCCGTATGCCTTCTTGACTACCTTCTCCACCTGTGTTGCCCCTTTCAGTGACCTGTGGACCTGTACACCTAGATCTTTCTGACTTGCAAGCTCACTTTGAAAATGGCAGCCCGATCTCTGAAGAACTTGTCTGGCCAGTGAGTTTAGTTCCCCTAAGATCAAAACAATTCTACGTGTGGGCTAAACCGATGAGAAACTCCCCAGGACCCAAGAAAGTGACTAAGTGTGGTTAGATAGCGGTGGGGAACCCGCCAACAGAGCCAATGGGAAAGTCCCAGCAAAACCCGCCACAAATGGGCAGCACGGTGGTGCAGTGGTTAGCACTGGGACTACGGCGCTGAGGACACGGGTTTGAATCCCGGCCCTGGGTCACTGTCCTTGTGGAGTGATGCACGATCAATTGCACAGCCGAGAGTTGAATACAACTGAGGCTTTATTACTCTAAGATGTGGCCTCCTACAGCTGCTGCGAAATGGCTGCAGTATAGGGAGCACACATATTTATACTCCGCCTATTGGGTGGAGCCAGCAGGCAGGGAACTACCCCCGTACCTGTAGTACAGGGCTTTACCACACATCTCCTAATATATACAACAGTGGTGATTACCATATTTACCCCCTGTTAAAATTGAGTCCGGCGGGGGTGGTGGAGAACTATATACAGAGCAAGTTTAATACACAGAAGCGAAAAAAAATATTTATTTCTGAAGTCCAGTACAAGGTGGTTTGATAATCCCGAACCAATTATAGATTTAGCCGGTCCGGGGCCTTGATGTGGCATTGGGGACAACGCAGTTGTGGCGGCGATTCCGGCATTGGTCTGGTCCTCGGTGACTCCGGGAGCGTGCCAAAATCCTCTTCATCCTCGGGCGTGGGCAGGGGGAGGATGGATGGTCCTGGGGGGGTTGCGGCTGGGTGCGCCGGGAGAGGAGGGGGTGGAGCCGGGCCGGAGGGGTGTGTGTGTGTGGAACCTGCTGGTGCCAGGTCCCTGAGGGAGACAATATCCTGGCGGCCGTTGGGGTACGCTACGTAGGTATACTGGGGGTTAGCGTGGAGTAACTGCATCCTTTCAACCAACGGGTCAGCCTTGTGGAGTCGGACGTGCCTACGGAGGAGTACGGGTCCTGGAGCTGCGAGCCAAGTCGGGAGCGACACCCCGAATGTAGACTTCCTGGGGAAGGCAAAGAGACGTTCATAGGGCGTGTCGTTAGTGGCGGTGCATAGTAGTGACTGAATGGAGTGCAGTGCATCGGGGAGGACCTCCTGCCAGTGGGAGGCCGGGAGATTTCTGGACCGTAGGCCCAGTTGGACGGCCCTCCAGACCGTCCCGTTCTCCCTCTCCACCTGCCTGTTTCCCCGGGGGTTATAGCTGGTCGCCCTGCTGGAGGCAATACCCCTGCTGAGCAGGAACTGACGCAGCTCATCACTCATGAATGAGGATCCCCTGTCACTGTGGATGTAGGCGGGGAAGCCAAATAGAGCGAAGATTGTGTTGAGGGCTTTGATGACGGTGGCAGACGTCATATCGGGGCATGGGATGGCGAAGGGGAATCTGGAGTATTCATCGACCACACTGAGGAAATACGTGTTACGGTCGGTGGAGGGGAGGGGCCCTTTGAAATCCACGCTGAGGCGTTCAAAGGGGCGGGAGGCTTTCACCAGGTGCGCGCGGTTTGGCTGGTAGAAGTGCGGTTTGCACTCCGCACAGACCTGGCAGTGCCTGGTGATTGCCCTGACTTCCTCGACGGAGTAGGGCAGATTGCGGGCCTTTATGAAATGGTACAAGCGTGTGACTCCCGGGTGGCAAAGGTTATCGTGCAGGGTCCGGAGTCGGGCCACCTGTGCGCTGGCACATGTACCTCGGGATAGGGCATCTGGGGGCTCGTTGAGCTTGCCGGGGCGATACAAAATCTCGTCGTTGTAGGTGGAGAGCTCGATCCTCCACCTCAAGATTTTATCATTTTTGATCTTACCCCGCTGTGTGTTATTGAACATGAAGGCTACCGACCGTTGGTCAGTGAGGAGAGTAAATCTCCTGCCGACCAGGTAATGCCTCCAATGCCGTACAGCTTCAATGATGGCTTGGGCCTCTTTTTCGACGGAGGAGTACCGAATTTCGGAGGCAGGAAGGGTGCAGGAAAAGAATGCCACGGGCCTGCCTGATTGAGCATGGCGGCTAGGGCGATGTCTGATGCGTCGCTCTCCACTTCAAAGGGCAGCGTCCTGTCTACTGCGTGCATCGCGGCCTTGTGATGCGGTTGAAGGCATGTTGAGCCTTGGCCGTCAGGGGGAAAAGGGTGGACTGGATGAGTGGGCGGGCCTTGTCCGTAGTTTGGGATCCACTGGGCGTCATATGGAAAGAACCCCAGGCAGCATTTGAGGGCCTTGGGGCAGTGGGGAAGGGGGAGCTCCATGATGGGGTGCATGCGGTCGGGATCGGACCCCAGAACTCCGTTCTGGACCACATAGGCTAAGCGGTTCGTGCTGAATACGCACTTTTCCTTGTTATAGGTGAGGTTCAGGAGAGTGGCGGTGTGGAGAAATTTGGCAAGGTTGGCATCGTGGTCCTGCTGATCGTGGCCGCAGATTGTGACATTGTCTAGGTATGGGAAGGTGGCCCGCAACCCGTACCGGTCAACCATTCGGTCCATCTCCCTTTGGAAGACCAAGACCTCGTTGGTGACGCCGAAGGGAACCCTGAGAAAATGGTAGAGGCGGCCATCTGCCTCGGAGGCAGTGTATGGGCGGTCCACCTTACGGATGGGGAACTGGTGGTCGGCGGATTTGAGGTCTACAGTTGAGAAGACCCGGAACTGTGCAATCTGATTGACCATATCAGATATGCGTGGGAGGGGGCACGCATCAAGCTGCGTGTACCTAATGATGGTCTGGCTGTAGTCCACGACCATTCTGTGTTTCTCCCCAGTTTTAACTACTAACACTTGGGCTCTCCAGGGGCTGTTGCTGGCCTCGATGATGCCTTCCCGAAGCAGCCACTGGACCTCTGGTGGCGACGGGATTGCAATCCGGGGTTAGGTTTGCGAATCGGGAAGGTGGGTCGACCTTTTAGGGCCGCAAGGCCGCACACACTAAGGGGTGGTAGGGGCCCGCCGAATTTCAAGGTTAGGCTCTGGTGATTACACTGGAAGTCCAGGCCGAGTAGCAGGGCAGCGCAGAGGTTGGGGAGGACGTAGAGGCGGAAGCCGCTGAATTCGATGCCCTGGACCATGAGTGTGACTATACAGTACCCCCGGATCGCCACAGAGTGGGATCCGGAGGCCAGGGAGATTCTTTGATTGGCGGGGTGTACCGCAAGGGAGCAGCGCCTTACCGTATCTGGATGGATGAAGCTTTCGATGCTCCTGGAGTACAGCAGGCAAGAGGTCTCGTGCCCATCGATCTTCACGCTTGTCGAGGCGGTGGCTAGATTGTGCGGGCGAGACTGGTCGATCGTGACCGAGGCGAGTCGTGGCTGGTCGTCGCTGGTGTCGAACGATGGGGTGCCCGGGGGCACGTGTCCTGGAACAATGGTGGTGCCCGTGTGCTGTGGGGAAGACAAGATGGCGGCGCCTGATGATCTTGGGGTGGACAAGATGGTGGCGCCCACAGGCCGCATGTGGCGGGGGTTGAAAAAGATAGCGGCGCCCACGGGCCGCCCGTTGTCTGAGGGGGAGAAGCTGGCGTCGTCCACTGGCCGCGCGTGGTCCGGGGAGGTGAAGATGGCAGTCCACATTATCCGTACGCGAGGGGGGTCGGGGCAATAGCGCCAACTGAGCGGGCCTGGCACACCGCAGCGAAGTCTCCCTTCTTGCCGCAGGCCTTGCAAAGGGCGGTGCGGGCCGGGCAGCATTGGCGGGGGTGTTTCTGTTGCCCGCAGAAGTAACATCGGGGGCCCCCGGGGTTGGCTGGCTGGCGCGTGGCACAGGCGTATTGACTGGGTGAGGCTCCCGGTGGGGCAGCCATCTGCGACATCTACGATGTGTAGGAGGGGTGGGCCACGTGGCTGGGGTGTAGGCCTGAATATTGCGTGAGGCAACCGTCATCGATAGCGCCAGTTTTTTTGTTGCTGCGAGGTCGAGTGTGGCCCCCTTTAAACGTCGCTGGCGTATGAGGTCTGACCCTGTCCCCGTAACGAAGGCGTCCCGCATGAGGAGGTTCGAATGTTCTGTGGCCGGGACGGCCTGACAGCCACAGTCTCTGACCAGAGGAATTAAAGCACGCCAGAAATCTTCTACAGACTCACCAGGGAGTTGACTGCGAGTGGAGAGTACGTGTCTGGCGAAGAGTGTGTTCATCTGCTGGGCGTAATTCTCTTTCAGTAGCGCCATGGCTTTGGCGTAGTTCAGCGCGTCCTGGATAAGAAGAAAGACGTTGGAGCTCAGCCGCGAGTAGAGTATCTGGATCTTCTGAGCTTCCGGGATTGGGTCTGGTGCAGACCTGGGTAAGCTTCGAATCAAGCTAGCCAGTGTTGATAGTCCTTTTTGGCGTCGCTTGATTGCGGATCCAGCTGCAAGCGATCCGGCTTGATACGGAGGTCCGTCTTCTGAAAATCTTAGAGTAATAAATTGATGCACGATCAATTGCATAGAGACGAGAGTTGAATACAACTGAGGCTTTATTACTCTAAGATGTGGCCTCCTACAGCAGCTGGCGAAATGGCTGCAGTATAGGGAGCACACATATTTATACTCCGCCTACTGGGCGGAGCCAGCAGGCAGGGACTACCCCCGTACCTGTAGTACAGGGCTTTACCACACACCTCCTAATATATACAACCGTGGTGATTACCACATGGAGTTTGCACATTCTCCCCATGTCTGCGTGGGTTTTGCCCCCACAATCCAAAGATGTGCTCATTAGGTGGATTGGCCACGCTAAATTGCCCCTTAATTGGAATTAACATAATTGAGTACTCTAAATTTATAAAAACAAACGCCACAAATGACACTCAAAATCATTTCCGTTAGATCGCACCCTGTATCTTTGTTCTGTAAGCATTTTTCTTCACTCTGGACAGGAGCAGCCCAGCTAGCCGAAGTGTTAGCTAATGGGAGCAGTGCTGAGGGGCTGACTGCAGCTTAGTATTTTTATTTGGGGTTAGGTTTGTTACAATTAGACTTTTAGTGGTTTATGTTTCCTTATTATTTTCCATATGCGTATTTGGGTGTAATTGTTTCAGAGGGTGGGGAAGAGGGGTGGAGGTGGGGGGGGGGGGGGGGGGGCTGGTTTGCTGACGGTGACTGCAGATTTGTCTTTGTTTAATCTTCTCAGTGGGTTTAGCGGCCATCTTTGATGGGCCTGGTTGCTGTACTTGCTATGTAGCTGTTGGATAATCCCTTTTGGGAGAAATGGCTGACTCCGGATCGAGGTGATTGGGAGTCCCCCAATTCGTTTGGTCACCTGGAATGTCAGGGTTGAATGGCCCAGTGAAAAGGTAGAGGTATTTGCTCACCTTAAAAGTTTAAATGCCCCCCTGGATCACTGTCTGTGTGGAGTTTGCACGTGCTTCCCGTGTCTGCGTGGGTCTCACCCCACATCCAAAGGTGTGCAGGGTAGGTGGATTGGCCACGCTAAATTGCCCCTTAATTGAAATGTTTTTTTTAAAGTTTAAATGCCAATGTGGTGTCTCTACAAGAGGATCATTTGCGGGTCAGAAACCAGACAAAGTTGCAGAAGGGGTGGGTGGGACAAGTTTTTCATTCGAGCTTTGATGATAGTGCCTGGGGTGCGACAATTTTAATGAATAACAGGGTTCAATTTTCTGCCACGAAGATCTTGGTTGACCCCAATGGTAGGCATGTTATTGTCTGTGGATCTTTGGCGGGCACCTCGGTGGTACTGGTTCATGATTGCCCTAAACTGGGACCAAATGGATTTTATTAACAATCTGCTGGCTTCCAACCCTGATTTGGATATGCATCAGCTTATTTTGGGGAGTGACTTAAATTGTGTTCTGGATCCTAGGATGGATCGGTCCAGGCCCAAATCTCTGACTCCATCAGGGGTGGCCAGGGTGTTGTTGGTTTTCATGGAGCAGATGGCAGATCCGTGGTGTTTGTTGCACCTGGGTGATACAGACAGAGTTTTCCTTTTTCTCCCATGTGCACTTGGGTATACTTGCGTATCGAATTTTTTGTGGTGGATAGGTCTCACCTCCCTTTGGTGGAGGGTTACTCAGCGATTATGTTTTCAGACCATGCCCCACATTTTGTTGATGTGGTACTCGAGTCAGGTCCCTTCCAGTGTCCACCATGGAGATTGGATACGGCACTATTAGCGGACAAGAGATTTTGTAAATGCATGTCCACCGCCATTGGAGAATATATTAAATTTAATAAAAGTGAATCTATTCTACCGTCTACACTGTCAGAATCTCTTAAGGTGGTTATCGGGGAGATAATTTCCTACAAAGCGCACTTGGAAAAGATTACGAGGGCGGAGCAGCAGAGATTGGTGGACTCCATCCTTACGGTGAACCATTGGTACTCACTTGCCCCAACCTCAGAGTTGTTGGCAGGGAGGATAAAGCTGCAGACTCAATTTGAATTATTATCAACGAATGAGGCGGTAGGCTGGCTGCAACATTCGAGGGGTGTATTTTATGAACACGGGGAGAAGGCAGTCACCTCTCAGCTGAGACAACAGGTGCCTTGAAGAACAAAGAACCAAGAAAAGTACAGCACAGGAATAAGCCCTTCGCCCCTCCTAGCCTGTGCCAACTATGCTGCCCGTCTAACCTAAAACCTTCTACACTTCCATATCCCTCTATTCCCATCCTGTTCAGGTATTTGTCAAGATGCCCCTTAAACGCCGCTATCGTTTCTGCTTCCACCACGTCCTCCGGCAGTGGGTTCCAGGCTCCCACTAAAAAAGTTCTGATGCACATCTCCTCTAAACTTTGCCCCTAGCACCTTTCCCAATCCCCCAGTTTACCAGTAGCTTTTGCAGTATGGTATGTCCTAGTTTTTGTCTTTATACCATCCTTGTTTAGCCATGGAACATTTTTCTCCCTTTTAGAATTCCTCTTCCTGTCAGGAATGTACTTTAATTGAGTGGTATTTAATATCTCCCTGAACATCTGTCATTGTTCCTCAACTGTCCTATCCTCAACCATCTGTGCCCAGACTACTTGGCCAACTCTTTCCTCAGGCCTGTATAATTACCTGTGCCCAGCGCTAAAACTCTAATATGGCACTCTGTCTTCTCTTGCTCAATCTGAATTTGAAAGTTTAGCATCCTTCCAAGAGAATCCTTAATGACAAGACTATTTATCAAATCTTCTTCATTACATAATACTAATCTAAAATAACCTGTCCCTGGTTGGCTTCAAAACATATTGCTCTAAGAAACAATCCCTCATGCACTCTATGAAATCCCCCTCGAAGCTACCCTCGAGGCTAATCCAGTCAATATGCATATTAAAATCACTCATGATCACTGTTGTGCCCTTCTCAGAAGCCCTCATTATTTCTTGGTTTATACTACTTGGGGGCCTGTAAATTACTCCTAGCAAGGCGTTTTTTCCCTTGTTCTTTTATATCCACCCAGATCGATTCAATATTTTGGTCTTAGTCCCAATATAAGATTTCTTTATACAGTCTTGGTACCATCTTTAACCAATAAAGCAACTCCACCTCCTATTCCATCCTGTCTATCCTTTCGGAATATTGAGTATTCAAGGACATTCAATCCTAGTCCCAGTCCTCCTGCAACCTTATTTAAGTAACCCCCACTAAATCATATCCATTTGTCTCCATTTGTGCTGTCAGCTCATTGACCTTATTCCGAATACTGCGTATATGTCCTACTGATTTGTCTTTCTCTTGCAGGATTTTCTTGTGCACTACACTTTTCACGCATTCTGACCTCCTTTATTAATCTTTGATATCTCAGCCTCATCCCCAACTTTCACTCCCACACTTTGATATTTTACGTTTCCTTTCCCCTCCATAGTCGTTAGACTGGCCCTGCCTGTTCATCCGAATAATCTCTCCCTTTTCCTCACATGCTGACCTGCTGCTTTGGTTCCTATTAATCATTATACTTCTTATAGCTTTACCCTTCCCTCCACCCCCTCCCCATTTGCTAGTTTAAAGTCCTTGTGACCAACCTATGTATCCTATTCGCTAGAACATTAGTCCCAGATCGGTTCAGGTGGAGACTGTCCCAATGGTACAGATCCCTCCTGTCCCAATACTGATGCCAGTGCCCCATGAAATAGAACCCATCTTTCCTGCACCACTCCTTTAGCCATGTGTTTAATTCACTAATTTTCTCATCCCAATGCCAATTTGCATGTGACCCGGTTGGTATTCAAGATTATTAACCTTGAGGACATGGGGCGGGATTCTCTGCAATCGGCGTGATGTCCGCCGACTGGCACCAAAAACGTCGCGAATCAGTCCGGCATCGCGCCGCCCCAAAGGTGCGGAATTCTCCGCATCTTGAGGGGCCGAGCCCTCACCTTGAGGGTTTGGACTGATTTCCGCCCCGCCAGCTGGCGCGGAAATGACTTTGCCGTGTGACGCATGCGCGGCATCCCCGCGCATGCGCAGTGGAGGGGGTCTCTTCTGCCTCTGCCATAGTGAAGACCAAGGAAAAGAGTGCCCCCACGGCACAGGCCCGCCCGCGGATCGGTGGGCCCCGATCGCGGGCCAGGCCACCGTGGGGGCACCCCCTGGGGCCAGATCGCCCCACAACCCCCCCAGGACCCCGGAGCCCGCCCGCGCCACCTTGTCCCGCCATTCGAAAGGTGGTTCAATCCATGCCGGCTGGCGTAGGTTGACAGCGGCGGGACTTCGGCCCATCGCGGACCGGAGAATCGCCGGGGGTGGGCCCGCCAACCGGCGCGATTTCGCCGACTGGCACAGCGCGATTCCCACCCCCGCCTAATCTCCGGTGGTGGAGAATTCGGGACACGGCGGGGGCGGGATTCACGCCGGCCCCTGGCGATTCTCTGACCCAGTGGGGGGTCGGAGAATCGCGCCCCTGTTCTTTAATTTTGATCCTGATATTCCCCAAACAGGACCTCTTTCCTAGTCTTGCCTCTGTTGCTTGTCCCAATGTGGACCACAACAACTGGATCCTTCCCCTCCCTCTCCAATATCCTTTCAAGCCGGTTAGAGATGTCCCTCACTCTGGCACCGGGCAGCATACTATGTGGGATTCTTGGTCCTGCTTGAAAAGGATGCTATTCCCCTAATTATAAAATCCCCAACAACTACCACTTGTCTTTTTGCTCCCCCCACTTGAATAGTCTCCTGTACCATGGTGCAGTGGTCAATTAACTCAACCTCCCATCAGTCCTTTTCCTCCTCCACACAGGGAGCAAGAACCTCATACCGGTTGGACAAGTTCAAGGGCTGAGGCTCCTCCATTCCTGAATTCAGAAGCCTTTGCCTGCCTCGCTCGCAGTCACAGCCTGCTGTCCCTGACCACTTCCCAAATTTGAGTTCCTTAATCTACGGGGTGTCTCCGCCTCCTGAAACAAAGTATCTAGGTAAATCTCCCCCACCCAGATGTGCCAGTGTCTGAAGCTCGGACTCCAGCTCATCAATTCTGAGCCGAAATTCCTTGAGCAACAAACACTTACTGCAGATGTGGTCACTGCAGATCGCAATGGGATCTGCCATTCCCACATCATGCAGCTACAGCACATCACCTGCCCAGCCATCTGTACTTAGTTAATTCATTAATTTTGCAGTGTTTTTTTTAATGTAGCATAGATTCCCTATCAGCCAATCAGGTTATAGCTTTCCTATGATGTCAGTTTTTTCAACTTCAGTGGAATCCCCGATACTCACTGCTACAATGCTCTGCCCTCCTTAAACCTCCCAGCTCCTCTTGTGCTCTTTTAGACTCCTGGCTCCTCTCGTGCTCTTTTAGACTCCTGTCTCCTCTCGTGCTCTTTTAAACTCATCTCCTCTTGTGCTCTTTTAACTCCTGGCTCCTCGCGTGCTCTTTTAAATTCCTGTCTCCTCTCCCGCTCTTTTAAAACTCCTGACTCCTCTCGTGGTCTTTTAAACTCCTTGCTCCTCTCATGTTCTATTCCACTCCCAGTTCCTCTCACGCTCTCTTAAATTCCTGGCACCTCTCGTGCTCATTTAAATTCCTGGCTCCTGTAGCGTACTTTTAAATTCCTGGCTCCCCTCGCGCTATTTAAATTCCTGTCTCCTCTCGTGCTCCTTTTAAACTCCTGGCTCCTCTCGCACTCCTTTAAAGCTCCTGTCTCCTCTTGCACCCTTTTTAAGCTCCTGTCTCCTCTCGTACTTTTTCAGACCCATGGTTCCACTCGCGCTCTTTTAAACTTCTGGCCCCTCTCGTGTTCTTTTAAACTCTTGCTCCCTTTTTCACTTCCTGGCTCCTCTTGCGTTCTCTTTAAACTCTGGGCTCCTCTCGCTCTCTTTTAAACTCCTGGCTCCTTTCGCGCTCTTTTAAACTCCTGGCTCCTCCTTGCGCTCTTTTCAAACTCCTGGCTCCTCTCTCGCCCTTTTTAAACTCCTGGCTCCTCTTGCGCTCTTTTTCATTCCTGGTTCCTCTTGAGTTCTCTTTAAACACCGGGCTCCTCTCGCTCTTTAAACTCCTGGCTCCTCTCGTGCTCTTATTAGACTCCTGGCTCCTCTCGTGCTCTTATTAGACTTCTGGCCCCTCTCACTCTCTTTTAGACTCCTGTCTCCTCTTGCGCTCTTTTAAACTCCTGTCTCCTCTCGCGTTCTATTAAACTCCCGGTTCCTCTCGTGCTCTCTTAAATTCCTGGCACCTCTCGTGCTCATTTAAACTTCTGGCTCCTGTCGCGCTCTTTTAAACTCCTGGCTCCTCTCGCGCTCTTTTTAAGCTCCTGTTTCCTCTCGCGCTCTTTTTGAGCTCCTGTCGCCTCACGTGCTCTTTCAGACCCATGGTTCCTCTCGCGCTCTTTTAAACTTCTGGCACCTCTCGCGTTCTTTTAAACTCTTGCTCTCTTTTTCACTTCCTGGCTCCTCTTGCATTCTCTTTAAACTCTGGGCTCCTCTCGCTCTCTTTTAAACTTGGCAGGGTCACTCAACAACACGAATCAACCCCTGAGAGCGAACTGCCCAGCTGCCGCACCAACCAAGTAAGTCTCCAGTCAACGCTCGCTACGAGATAGGCGCTCCTAGCTACAAGTCCATACCAGCTTTTGAATCCTGCAGACTCAGGACCTGAACAAAAGGCCATTTGTTCCCCTGACCTGGTGGGCCAATTCCGAAGCTAAGTATAGGCCTTTTAGTGATAGGAATAGTCTAGAAAGTACAGTTTATGCATAAGTAGTGACTTACTGTATATAATAAATGTGTTTTGATTTGAATCTTACTAATTTGTGTGTTGAGTTATTGATCAGTACTTGAACTTGAACCTCGTGGCGGTATCATAAAGATACCTGGCGACTCTAGAGCAAAGGTTAAGCAAACAGAGCAAATTACGAATTAAGAGCCAACCAAAAGTTAGCAACATATTTAAACTCTTTTAAACTCCTGGCTCCTCTTGCACTCCTTTCAAACTCCTGGCTCCTCTCTCGCCCTTTTTAAACTCCTGGCTCCTCTTGCGCTTTTTTTCATTCCTGGCTCCTCTTGCGTTCTCTATAAACTCTGGGCTCCTCTCGCTCTTTAAACTCCTGGCTCCTCTCGCTCTCTTTTAGACTCTTGCCTCCTTTTGTGCTCTTTTTAAACTCACATCACATCGCGCGCTTTTTTAGACTCCTGGCTTTTCTCACGCTCTTTTAAATTCCTGGCTTCTCTCACGCCCTTTTTAAACTCCTGGCTCCTTTCGCACTCTTTTAGACTCTTTGCTCCTCTCGCGCTCTTTTAAATTCTTGGCTCCTCTCACGCTCTTTTAGTCTCCCGGCCTCCTGGGAGATAGTGTAGGTACGGGGCTCAAGTGGCAGCTTGGTACCCACTTCACCTCAGGTCAATGAGGCTTTTGAAACATTTTATCAGGATGTGTATAGATTGGAGTCCCCATCAGACAGTTCGGCCACCCATGATCGATTTTCTTTGGATGGGTTGTCTATCCCAGTGATGAGAGGGTCATCCCTGGGATTGGAAGCCCTGTTGGGCCCGTTAATAGCCCGGAGACAAGTTCTGTTTGGGTGGAGGTTTCCTTCTCAGCCCGGCACCTCAGCTTGGTTGGGCCACCTCATGTCGTTCTTACCTTTGGAGAAGATGAAGTACACCAGTAGGGGGTCAATAGAAGGGTTTTACATCAGATGGCAGCCATTCATTTCCTTTTTTAAATAGCTAGTCACCATCAGTTGTTTAGTTTAGTTTTGGGGGTTAAGTTAATTTGCGCTTTGATTGTCTGTCGTGTCCTTTGTCATTGTAACTTGAATTAATTGTTTTATATTATTTTGTTGAAATGAAAAATTTTCAATAAACATATTTTAAAAAAAAACAATATTGGATGCGATTTTACAAAAATGTAACAGAGTCCCATGTCAGGCACATTGAGCCGGGTGTTTCCCAGTGCTGTCAGTGCTGAGAATGACCCTGTTATTAAATGGGACTCTCCTTCATTTCTGGAACTCGGCGAGGAACACCAGCCCGAAGGCCGCACTTAGTCCCATTTCCTGCATTGATGAGCCTTGCTCTTGGCACCCCGATCTCTGAACCCCACCGTGGCCCTTGAACCCCTCCCCTAACATCCCAACTTACCAATGAGGGAGCCCTTGAGTCCCCCAAACCCCAACTCATAAGAGCAGGGCATCCCCTCGCCCGATTCCCAGCGTGGCCAAGATGCCACCTGGGCACCTTGGCACTGTTAGCCTTGCACCCCAGCAGTCCCCTACCAGCCTGGCAGTGCCATCTGGCCATCCCCGTGAGGTGATCATCTTAATGATCGATGTGTTTGTGCAAGTCCTTCCCTTGGATCTTGCCCTTTTAAGATACAGGCCCTGTTTTCTCCAACACAACCCCCGGGAGCCAAAGAGTGCCATATCCGAAGTACCAGACACAAACAGCATCCCCTGGTCGAAAATGTCTTTCCTGGCATCCTGTGAGCGTGTTACTTTCATTGCATGTTTTGCTGCAGCTCGGCTTTTCTGCCCAAACTTGAGAAAATCAGACTTAAACAAGTTCGGAGGTGCCAGCCCATCATCAGCTCTGCCGGTGCTACCCCTATCATGACATGTGGCCTGGTCCGAGAGTGAAAGAGAAATCTCACCAGTTGAGTGTCCAGGGAGCCCATGGTTTGCTTCCGCATGCCCCGCTTGAATGTTTGTACCGCCCGTTTGGCCAGGCCATTGGATGACGGATGGTACAGGGTGGCCCATATGTGGCTTATCCCATTCGTGTGTATGAATGTGGAGAACTCATTCATGAACGGGGTCCTATTATCAGTGACCAGCACCTCTGGAATCTCGTGGGTGCTAAACAAGCACCATAGTTTTTCAACAGTGGCTTTTAATGTGGTGGAAGTCATCCTATGTACGTCTAGTCACTTGGAACGGGCATCCACGGGGTATATAAACATGGAACCCATAAAAGGTACAGCGAACAACACATGTAACCTTACCCAGTGGAACCTGGCAATTCAGAGGGGTTTGGGGAGGCCAAAGGAAGGAGTTTTTGGTGTTCTTGACACGCGGACATCTTTTCACGACCCGTTCAATGCCATCATTGATACATGACCAGCAGACATAATTCCACGCCAACATCTTCATCTTTAAAGCCTCTGGGTGACCACTATGTAGATCCTGTAGGATCAATTCCTGGCCTGGCTGCAGGATGACCACATGAGCACCCCACAGAAGGATGCCGTCTTCGACGCTCAGTTCGTGCTGTTTCAAGACCTAGAGCTGTAGGGCTGCCAGGGCTACCCCATGGTAATCCACCATGCAGTAAAATGTGGTGAAGCTTCATCAATGAGGGATCTCTCTGCATCCATGCGCGTATCTGTGCGGCTCTTACTGACAGAGTGTCCATGAAGTTTAAAGTCGACATGACTTTGCCCGCCTCTGGTGGAGAGAGGAGTTCACAGGCAGTGGAAGATAGTTGAGGGTGATAAGGAAAAGTGCATTCATACGCAGCCAGCAGTAGAGCACAGTGCTGAATCCGGGCCGAGGCTACTGGGGGTGGGAGTCCCCTTGTTCTCCTTTAAAAGACCCTGCAGTGGATTGTGATCAGTGATAATAAAAAGGTGCTGCCCATAGACATATTGATGGAATTTTGTTACGCTGCATATCATAATCAAGTCTTCTTTTTCATTCTGGCATAGCGGCGTTCCGGATCTACCAAGGTTCTGGAAGCGAATGCAGTGGGGCACTCTGTGTCATCATCCCATATATGTGAAAGCATTGCCTGATGCCATATGGAGAGGCATCACAGGTGAGAACGAGTGGCTGGGCTGAATCACAGTGGGTCAGCAGCTGGGAAGATGACAGCTGCCTCTTCACTCCTGTGAATGAATGTCTCCTCTTGTAGAGCTCCCCAAGCCCATTTCTGATTCTTTTTCAACAAGACATGAACAGGTGCCAGCAGGTGGCCAAGTTTGAAACAATCTTCGTGTAATAATTTGCGAATCCCAGAAATGATCTCAATTCTATGCCATTTTGTGGAGTCAGGGCCCCTATAATAGCCTGAACTTTATCCTCCACAGGGTGCAAGCCATCCTTATCCACTCTCTCACCCAAGTATGTCATAGTCTTTGCTTGGTAGGTGCACGTGGGAAAATCGTCTGAGGACCTCCACTGATTGTCCATGTGTTCTTTTTCAGTGACCACATCGTCTAAAAAAAGCGCCACTTTGGGTAGTCCCTGGAGGATGCCTTCCATCGCCCTTTGAAAAATAGCGCAGGCAGAAGAGACCCCAAAGGGAAGGCGAGTGTATTTGAACAGCACCCTGTGGGTATTTATAGTCACATACTTCCACGGTGCAGTGTACAGTTCTAACTGCAGGTATGTGTGGCTCATATCCAGCTTGATGCATGAGCATCACCCAGTCAGTTTCACGTACAAGTTCTCCACGTGCGGCATAGAATAACAGTCCAGGAGGGATACCCTGTTTACAGCCAATTTATAATCCCCGCAGAGGCGAACTGACATGTCCAGCTTCATCACTTGGACCACTGATACGGTCTATTCCGCAAATTTCACAGGGCGTACAAGCACTAGAACTTAATATCCACCTTTGTGAGCAAGGCCTAGGGGACAGGTCGTGCCCTGAAGTATCTAGGCTGGGCCTCTAGGTCCATGTAAATGCAGGCCTTTTATCTTGCCTAGACCCTCCTGGAATTCCTCTGGATACTTTCCAAGTATCTCATACAGGTTTCTGGTGCCTATCCAGAAAATCTGCCGTCAATCGAAGCGGAGTATTCACAGCCAATCCTAACCAAACAGGGTGGGCTCTGGCCCTTGCACCACTTTCAAAGGTAGCCTGACTGACGTTTTGCCCATGGGTCACTGGTATCACGGTGGTTCCAATCCTATGCAATGGTTCCCCAGTATACATCGCTATCGATGTCGTACATGTTCAATGGCAAGGTTCCTGTGCTAAACCGGCAGAAGGTCTGCTGACCGATGATGGAGACGGCTGCCCCTGAGTCAATCTCCATCACAAGGAGATGTCCATTTATCTGTAGTTTAACTCAAATTGGCACCACTTTTGGGGCGGTGATACAGTTCAATCATGTTGTCCTCCTCACATGGGGCCATGTGCAAGACCCTGGCTCGAGGCAACCTCATCATCTGTCCAGGGTGGTGCGTTCTCTGCCAATTCTGGCGGCATTGGTTGCCATGTGTTCTATGCCCACAGGCCTAGAAATGTTGGCAAAACTCCCCCTCATCCTCAGGGGGCGGTGTCTCACTGGTTCGTGGCGGTCCCTGAATGTTGAGCCTGGACGCGCTGTTGTATTCTTGGTCGTGGTTTCAGTGGTGACCTGACCATTCAAGCATTGCCCTGGGATGCCACTCGAAGTCCAGTATGTGGGTCGAATAACACTATGGAAACTGGAGTCTATGGAACCTTTGAATTCTTGAACCCCTTTTTCCGTGTGGAGTATAAATGAGTGGGCTCTTCGAGCTGCAGCCATTTCGGCAGCAGCTGCGGGAGGCTACACATCTCTGCATAATAAAACCTCGATTACACTCTACTCTCGTCTCGTCGTAATTGATTGTGCATCAATTTATTATGCAGAGATTTTACAACGATGGATCTCCGCATCGAGCCTGATCGCCTGTAGCTGCACCCTCAAGCAGACAACACCAAGTCGGCCTTCGCACATTGGCTAGCTTGCTTTGAAGCATACGTCGGATCTGCGACAGAACCACCCTCAGAGGCACTGAAGCTCCAGATCCTGGACACGCGGCTGAGCTCCGATATCTTTCCAATCATCTGGGACGCGCCGACCTACTTTGAGGCCATGGCGCGACTGAAGGAGAACTACACTCAGCAGACCAACAAAATCTACGCCAGGCACCTACTGTCCATGCAGCATCAACTTCCCGGTGAGTCTGTGGAAGATTTCTGGCGTGCTCTGCACGCCCTGGTGAGAGACTGTGATTGCCAGCCGTTTCGGCCGTTGAACATTCTGACCTGCTAGTTAGAGACGCATTCGTTACGGGCATAGGGTCGGCCTACATCAGCCAGCGCCTCTTAGAAGGGATTACCCTCGACCTCATGGCGACCAAGAAACTAGCAATCTCGCTCACAGCCGCCTCACGCAATGTACAGGCGTATGCTCCTGACCATACGGCCCACCCCTCCTGGGCATCGTGGACCCCGCCAGCGAACACCTCATCGTGGACCCCATCAGCGACCGCCCCCAGCCAATTCCAGGCCTTGCCCGCGCAGCAGCCAACCGACACCGGGGGACCCAAGTGCTACTTCTGCGGACAGACAAAACACCCCCGGCAGCGCTGCCCGGCGTGGAGCGCGCTCTGCAAGGCCTGCGGGAAGAAAGGACATTTCGCTGCTGTGTGCCAGGTCCGTTCGATCGCCGCTATTGTCCCTGCACCCCCCATGTGCGACCCGTGGGCGCCGCCATCTTGCCTGCCTCAGGACACGTGTGGCCCGTGGGCGCCGCCATCTTACCCGCCTCAGGACCCCTGCTCGTCGGCCCCCTCAACGGGCCGCTGATCGCCTGCAACCGCCGCCGACCAGCCACGTCTGGCCTCCATCACGATCGACCAGTCCCGACCGCACAACCTCGCGACCGCGTCGACGACAGTGAAGGTAGACGGGCACAAGATATCCTGCCTTCTGGACTCCGGGAGCACTGAGAGCTTCATCCACCCCGATACAGTAAGGCGCTGCTCCCTCATGGTACACCCCATTAACCAGAAAATCTCCCAGCCACCTGCTGGCAGGAGGTCCTCCCCGACGCCCTTCATTCCATTTGGTCGCTCCTTTGCACTGCGACTAACGAAACTCCCCATGAACGTCTCTTTGCCTCCCCCAGGAAGTCCACCTCCGGGGTTTCGCTCCCAACGTGGCTGGCTTCTCCAGGACCCGTCCTCCTCCGCAAGCACGTGCAGCTACACAAGGCGGACACGTTGGTTGAGAGGGTACAGCTACTTCACGCGAACCCGCAGTACGCCTACGTAGCATACCCCGACGACCGCCAAGATACAGTCTCCCTCAGGGACCTGGCACCAGCTGGGTCCCCCCCCCCACCCCGGCGCCACCCTCCGTCCCCCCAGCGCATCCCACCACAGCCCCCGCTCCAGGACGATCCGTCCTCCCCTTGATCCCACCCGGGGATGAAGATGAGGTTGACACGCTCCCGGAGTCACCGACCACCGAACCGACGCCGAAATCGCCACCAGAATTGCGGCGCACGCAACAACGGATCAAGGCACCCGATCATCTAAATTTGTAAACTTTTCCTTAAAATGTTAAACACCTGAATGTAAATAGTTTTCCACCCCCCCCCGCTGGACTCTTTTTTAACAGGGGGTGAATGTGGTAGTCACCACTGTTGTATTGTATATACCGCATTGGAGGGGTATTATGGTAAGGCCCCTGTACTGCAGGTATGGGGGTAGATCCCTGCCTGCTGGCTCTGCCCAGTAGGCGGAGTATAAATGCGTGGGCTCTCCCAGCTGCAGCCATTTCGGCAGCAGCTGTGGGAGGCTACACATCTCTGCGTAATAAAGCCTCGATTACACTCTACTCTCGTCTCGTCGTAATTGATAGTGCATCAAGTCCCATTGGGACAATTAACATGCCGGTCCGTGTCCGGGCCGGACTTCATACTGAGTTCTTGTGAGCCCCAGCTGGGTCGGCCTCTGCCCACTAGCGGGGAAACTCATATTCCATGAGTCCCATGGCCAGATCAATCGGGGTATCCCCTTGGACCTTGTTGAGGTTATTACATGTAGACAAGGAATTCTAGCAAAGCTAAATCCTACCTTCAACTGACATTCATACTTGCATTCTGAAAGGATCATTGAATAACAATCAAAAGTAGGAACCGTGGCCAACATTTTGTCCCTTTGGCCAGGACTTCAAGTCAACTATAAATTTGGTTCTGTGGCTCTGGCTATGTAGCTAGGACCAGAAGTTGGACTTGTGACCTCCTTGGAAGTATCACTCCATGTCAAATTGAGCAGTGCATTTACTTATTAAGTAATTTGGGAAATTCTACAATTATTTCCAATGCGGGTTGCAGTAAGCATCATTCCACAAAAAAACTAGCTGATTTTACTTACTTTTTTTGGTTGATTGGAGCTCATTCTTCCACCATCTCTTCTGAAATGTATTTTTCTACTATTTGGCAGTTCTTTAAGGAAGATGCAAAAGGGTTGAGAAACAGTAGATTCAACATCTGAAACGCAGAGTTAGCGACTTTGATAGAACAGTACCTAGAACTTCTGAAATGTAGCAATGCCTCAGAAGTACTGAGGAATTGAATACTCAATTTGTCTGAGTGCTATTACCTTCTATCAATTTCCATTATAACTGTTGGTTGTAAATATGTTGTGCCACTTTTAATTTTGTGGACACCGTCGGACCCTAGACTGCCAAAAGTGCCATGCTAACATCCTTGCAGGAGAATTTGCCAGTGCTGCTGGGGAGAGTCTAAATCAGATTTGCAAAGGGTTGGGAACCTGAGAGGAAGCTCAGACTGGAGGGAAGCGAAACTGGTATCAGGCATTAGGAAAGTATTAAGTGAAATTGGAAGGCAGACATAGCAAAGGAAAGCAGAAAATACGATCAGAAGGTGGAAAAATGTTAAAAAGACAAATTTAAGGGCACTTTCTCTGAATGAATGCAGCATTCACAACAAGGTAGAAGATTTGAAAGAGATAAAGTGTCATTACATAGTCATGTTTACAGGGCTTCAAAGACTGGAAGCTGAATATTCAAGGTTATTTTTTGTTTTTAGAAAATATTTTATTGAAGCATTTATAATTTTCACAATTTAACATATTGACACTTCTAAAACAACTGCGCGGGTTGACGCACAAAATACCTCCTAAAATAACAACAAACAATAAACCACGTACCCCACTTCTCCCGCCCTATCCCCAGTTACCCGTATACTAAATTCCCTGTCCTTATTTAATATTACCATGCCTCCTATCTTCCTCACCCCCCTTTTTCCCTTTCCCCCTTATTGCTGACGTTCAGTTTTTGTTAAAGAAATCGATGAACGACCGCCAACTCCGGGCGAATCCCTGTATTGATCTTCTTAGAGCGAACTTGATTTTCTCCAGACTGAGAAACTCTACCATATCGGTGACCCACACTCCTGACTGCGGGGGCTCCAAGTCCCTCCATTTCAGCAAGATCCGTCTCCGGCCACCAGGGAGGAGAAGGCCAGGATATTGGCCTCCCTCCCCCCTTTTGCCCACGGATCTTCTGACACCCCAAATATTGCTAATTCTGGACTCGGAATTACCCTACCTTCCAGGATTTCCAACATAACATCTGCAAATCCCTGCCAGAATTCCCTCAGTTTCAGACATGCCCAAAACATGAACATGGTTGGCCGGGCTACCCCCACACCGCCCACATCTGTCCTCCACCTTCTTGAAGAACCGACTCATCTGAGCTACCGTCATGTGGGCCCTGTGGACTACCTTGAACTGAATCAAGCTAAGTCTAGCACAGGACGAGGATGCATTTACCCTTTTCAAGGCTTTTTCCCACAGTTCAGTGTCCAGCTACCCTCCTAGCTCCTATTCCCACTTCCTTTTCATCTCTCTGATAGGGGTCCATGCCCACTCTAATAATTCCCTGTATATGTCCGAAACCTTCCCACCTCCAACCCCTGTTTTTGACAGCACTTTATCCTGCAGTCCCCTCAGGGGAAGGCGAGGAAAGCTTGGGACCTGTCTCCATACAAAGTCCCGCACTTGAAGATACCGAAACCCGTTCCCACCCGGCAAATCAAACTCCTTCTCTAATGTCTCCAAGGTCGGAAAGCCCTCCTGGATGAATAGATCCCCAAACCTCTCAATCCCTGCCCACTGCCATACCTTAAAGCCCCCTTCCAGCCCCCCGGGGACAAACCGGTGATTGTCACAGTTCGGTGATCACACTGACGCCCCCTCCAGTCTCATATGCTGCCTCCATTGCCCCCACACCCTCAGGGCTGCCACCACCAAAGGACTTGTAGAGTACCGAGCCGGCGAGAACGGCAGGGGCGCCGTCAGTAAAGCCTCCAGACTCGTACCTCTGCAGGATGCTGCCTCCATCTGCTCCCAGACCGACCCTCCCCCACTATCCACTTCCTGACCATCGATATGTTGGCAACCCAGTAATAGTAATCAAAGCTCGGGAGAGCCAATCCCCCTTCCCCGCCAGTCCGTTCCAGGAGTGTCCTCTTTACTCTCAGGGTTTTACCCGCACATATAAACCTCCATATCGCCATAGCGCCACATTCATACTTCTGAAAAAGCCTTTGGGACAAAAATCGGGAGACACTGAAAAACGAAAAGCAATCTCGGAAGGACAGTCATCTTCACCATCTGAACCCTCCCCGCCAAAGTTAGTGGGAGCATGTCCCATCTACAAAAATCCCTTCTCATTTGATCCACTGCTTTGCCCAAATTTAACTAGTGAAGCTGCCCCCAATCCTTGGCCACTTGAATCCCCAGATACCTAAAACTCTTCCCAACCACTTTAAAAGGAAGTTCCTTCAGCCTCCTTTCCTGCCACCGTGCCTGAATCACGAACATCTCGTTTTTTCCCATATTTAACTTGTAGCCTGACAATCGCCCAAATTCTCCTCATACCTCCATGATTTTGGTCATTCCCCCCCATTGGGTCCATGATATAAAGCAGCAAATTGTCCGCATAGAGAGAGACCCTGTGTTCCACCCCCCCTCACTATATCCCTCCAGGTATTTGCTGCTCTCAGAGCCATTGCTAAGGGTTCTATGGCCGTGGAAAACAGTTATGGGGACAAGGATATTTTTGTAAGGGCCACGAAGAATCCAGCACGAGTTTTAAGGATACAAAGTAATAACATTTATTTACTATAACATATATACATAACAGTAGCAGTAACTTCCCTTGCTACATACTCCTTCCTGCTGGTTCCTGAACTGGCCAGCTTTATTTATACTAGGAGTTTACCAGTGGTTTCTCCGCCCCCCTCATTGGGGAAGCTCATACTCCCACAGGATTGTGGGATAGTCATTAGTCTCCAGCCAATGGTAAGTAGGCAGGTTATAACATCCCTCCCCCCCAAAGTCCAAGGAATCCACCGAAGACCCTGGCGAAGGAGGGTGTCGGACTCGTTTGGCCGCAGGCCGGACACCATTTGCACACGGCGCTGGATCAGGCGGCGTGTAACGAGACGGAGACCGGCGCTTCCGTGATGAACGGCGCAGTTGTACATCCACGGCCCGTGGACCCGAGGATTCCCCCTCTGATGCATCCTGTGTCTCCATCTCGGAGTCAGAGTCTGCTGCCTCCGTCATGTCAGCGTCTCTATCGCCATTCGGTCCTGTAACGACCTGCGCAGGCTTCGAGTGAGAAACCAGTGGAAGATTGTGAGGACTACCTTCCCTTGTCTCTGGTCTCTGCGGCTGTTGAAATGAGCTCCGGGGGCGGGGAATCTTTTGAGGGGATGGTCTTCTGGACCGAACGTGGTCTACATGTTTTCGCTGGAGACGACCCTGGGCTTGCACTTGATAAGATATAGGGCTCGTTTGGAAAAGATTACACCAGGAACCCATTGGGCACCACCAGCAAAATTCCGAACGAACACTGGGTCACCGGGCGTAAACTGCCGAATCAGCCGATGCCGAGAAAATCTCTGTCCCTGCCGTTCTTGTGTGCGGCGTACTTTTGCGCCAATGTCCGGGAAAACCATACTAAGGCGGGTGCGAAGTCTCCGGCCCATTAGGAGTTCTGCGGGTGCTACCCCAGTCACTGCATGGGGGGTGGTCCTGTACGTAAATAAAAAGTGAGCCAGTCTCGTGTCCATTGATCCAGAAGACTGCTTCTTTAGGCCTCTTTTGAATGTCTGCACTACGCGCTCTGCCAACCCATTTGAAGCCGGGTGGTAAGGGGCAGTGCGGATATGGCGTATGCCGTTCATTTTCGTGAACCTCGCAAACTCCTCACTCGTGAATGGAGTGCCGTTATCCGTGACCAGCACCTCGGGGAGGCCATGCGTACTAAACGATAAACGCATCTTTTCAATTGTTGCGCAGGACGTTGTCCCCTGCATCTTATGCATCTCTAGTCATTTGGACTGGGCGTCAATTAGTAGAAGGAACATGGATCCTTGAAAAGGGCCTGCGAAATCTGCATGCAAGCGTGCCCAAGGCCGCCCTGGCCATTCCCAGTGATGTAGGGGCGCGGCCGACGGAAGCTTCTGATGCTCCTGGCAAATGGAGCAGTTTTGGGCCACCTTCTCAATATCGGTGTCAAGGCCTGGCCACCAGACATAACTCCGGGCCAACATTTTCATTTTGGTCACGCCTGGATGCCCATTGTGCAAGTCTGATAGTATCAGCTCCTGGCCTTTTTCCGGGACAATCACATGCGTCCCCCAAAAGAGGATGCCGTCTTCCACGCTGAATTCTGACAGCTTGGAGGAAAATGCCCGCAACGCGCCTGGGAGCTGTCTATGCTGCCCACCATACAGGACTATGTGCCGAACCTTTGACAGGACTGGCTCCGTCTGGGTCCACTCACGGATCTGTGATGCCGTGACAGGCAAGGTGTCCATAAAATTTAGGGTTGCAACCACCTCACCGGTCGTGGGGGTCGACATGGGGCCGGTCAATAAAGGCAATCGGCTCAGTGCGTCGGCATTTGCTATCTGCGTACCTGGTTTGTGCTCCAGAGATTACTCGTATGCAGCAAGCAACAAAGCCCAGCGCTGGATCCGTGCAGAAGCAATGGGTGGTATTGGCTTATCCTCTCTGAAAAGTCCCAGCAGGGGCTTATGATCAGTCACGATAGTGAAATGGCGGCCGTACACGTACTGGTGGAAGCGTTTCACCGCAAAAACCACTGCCAGGCCCTCCTTCTCGATCTGCGCGTACTTTTTCTCCGCTGCAGTCAATGTGCGGGAGGCGAAAGCTATCGGTCGTTCGGCCCCGTTCTCCATCTTGTGGGACAGGACGGCCCCAATACCATACGGGGATGCATCACATGTGACGAGCAAAGGCTTTCCAGGATCATAGTGGGTTAGTAACCCAGACGACGACAATTGTTGCTTTACCCGCCGGAAAGCGGTTTCTTGCGGCTAACCACAAACCCAGGTGTGATTTTTCTTTAGCAGAAGGTGCAAAAGGGCCAGCGTAGTTGCCAGATTAGGGAGGAACTTCCCGTAATAGTTTTACGAGACCGAGAAAAGAACGAAGATGCGAAGTGTCAGTCGGGGCGGGGCCATGTTGAATTGCACGCACCTTCTCTGCGACGGGGTGCAGACCTTCGCGGTCCACCCGATAACCTAGGTAGACTACTTCCTTTGCCTGAAATACGCACTTTGTGCGACGTAAACGGACTCCAGCCTCCGAAAGGCGTCTAAGGACAGCCTCCAGATTTTCCAAATGTTCCTGCTCCGACGTCCCTGTAATCAAAACGTCATCTCGGTAGACAGCCACACGTGGTAAACCTCTCAAAATGCCCTCCATAACACGTTGAAAAATTGCGCAGGCAGAGGATACTCCAAAGGGCAACCGTGTATATTCATACAGGCCCCGGTGTGTATTAATCGTTACATATGGTCGGGAGGCAGGGTCCAGCTCCAACTGCAGGTAGGCGTGACTCATATTTAATTTTGTGAACGAGAGTCCACCTGCAAGTTTCGCGTAGAGATCCTCTATGCGAGGCATTGGATATCGGTCGAGTCGGGAAACCGTATTCACTGTAAGTTTATAGTCGCCACACAAGCGAACTGTGGCATCTGGCTTCATTACAGGTACAATTGGTGCTGCCCAGTCAGCAAAACAGACGGGCCTGATAATACCCAAACTCTCCAAACGAGTGAGCTCCCCTTCTACCTTCTCGAGCAAGGTGTAAGGCACTGGGCGCGCCCGGAAATAGCGCGGCTTGGCTCCTGGTTCAACTTGGATACGGGCTATGGCCCCTTTTATTTTCTCCAAACCAGGCTGGAATACATCTGGGTATCGTCCTAGCACCTCAGTCAACCCTTCAGAAACTGTTTGGAGGATGTGCTGCCGTTGCAACCACAAATGGCGCAACCAGTCCTGACCCAACAGGCTGGGCCCATGGCCGCGCACCACAATAAGTGGGAAACGCCCCTCCTGGCGTCCATAGACAACAGGGGTCATTGTAGTTCCTGCAATGTCCAGTGGTTCCCCCGGGTAGGTGGCCAACCTGGCCTGTGAGTCGGTTAATGTAAGGGTCTGTATACCCTGCTTGATGCGGTCGAATGTCCTCTAGGCGATCACGGAGACCGCTGCGCCAGTATCCAACTCCATCTCAAGCCGGTGGCCATTGACCCGTACTGTCACCTTAATCGGGGCCACACGGGGAGCTGCCACACAATGCAGCTGCAGGCAGTCGTCCTCCGTCTCCACGTCCTCAGGAGTAGTCGCCGCAGGTTCATCCACATGGAAGGTACGGCCTCTGGGCTGGTCCCAGTTACGGCCCCTGGGCTGGTCCCAGTTTCAGTCGGAACGACGGCGCCTCTGGCGCCCCCAGGACCGCCGTCCGCAACGGGGTCGGCGCCTACAAGTCTGGCTTTTCCCCAGGGTAGAGGGGTCAATTACTAGGGGGCATAGGTTTAAGGTGAGAGGGGCAAGGTTTAGAGTAGATGTACGAGGCAAGTTTTTTACGCAGAGGGTAGTGGGTACCTGGAACTCGCTACCGGAGGAGGTAGTGGAAGCAGGGACGATAGGGACATTTAAGGGGCATCTTGACAAATATATGAATAGGATGGGAATAGAAGGATACGGACCCAGGAAGGGTAGAAGATTGTAGTTTAGTCGGGCAGTATGGTCGGCACGGGCTTGGAGGGCCGAAGGGCCTGTTCCTGTGCTGTACATTTCTTTGTTCTTTGTTCTTTGACACGGACATGGCTCCTCATCCATTGGCTCTGGAGAAGGCTCCCTTCGGGGAGGAATGTCCGACGGCCACTGGCGTCGGTCCGGACGTTGCCTCGCCCAAGGTACCGCAGGAGTGCGGGAGGACGTTTTCGGACAGAAGGGGTTGCGCCCCAAGGCATGCACTTCCATTCCCTGTAGCTCCTGTACTCCTCGCTCTGCGCTTTCTCGGGACAATACTATTTGAATGGCCTGTTGAAAAGTCAATGTTGGCTCCGCTAACAACTTTCTCTGGGTGGCCGCATTGTTAATACCGCAAACCAAACGGTCGCGTAACATTTCTGACAAGGTCTCACCATAGTCACAGTACTCCGCAATCCTGCGTAGCCTGGATAGAAAATCGGCAAGGGATTCTCCAGGGGTCCTCTCAGTGGTATTAAACCGGTAACGCTGGACTATCGTGGACGGGGTTGGGTTAAAATGTTGCCCCACTGTATTCACAAGTTCATTAAACGTTTTGGTGTCCGGCGCAGCTGGGTACGTAAGGCTCCAAATCACCCCAAACGTACGCGGGCCGCAGGCGGTGAGCAATATGACCACCTGGCGCTCGTTTTCGGTGATATTGTTTGCCCGGAAATAGTAACGCATCCGTTGTGTGTACTGGTTCCAGCTTTCCAGCGCAGCATCAAAAACATCCAAACGTCCGTACAGAGGCATGGTATAATAGAAAACAACTTCCAACCTGTATCCAACAAAAATCCAGGGAGGTGGCTTCAGCAGTGTGGACAGCTATTCACTTTAACCTTCGTCGCCAGTTTTGTAAGGGCTACCAAAAATCCAGCACGAGTTTTAAGGATACAAAGTAATAACATTTATTTACTATAACATATATACATAACAGTAGCAGTAACTTCCCTTGCTACATACTTCTTCCTGCTGGTTCCTGAACTGGCCAGCTTTATTTATACTGGGAGTTTACTAGTGGTTTCTCTGCCTCCCCTCATTGGGGAAGCTCATACTCCCACAGGATTGTGGGATAGTCATTAGTCCCCAGCCAATGGTAAGTAGGCAGGTTATAACAGATATCCATAAGATTCATAAGATATAGGAGCAGAATTAGGCCATTCGGCCCATCGGGTCTGCTCCGCTATTTTATCATGGCTGATGTGTTCCTCATCTGCTACCTACAATGTTACAGACCAAGAGCAGGAATGTGAAATCAGCCAGAGGATCTCCTCCCTAGAACACATGACCTATGAATAGGAGTAGGCAATTTAGCCTCCCGAGCCGAACTATCCTGCCTGTTCTCCATAACCCTTCAACCCATTACCAATTAAAAATCTGTCTAACTCCTCCTTGAATTTACTCACTGTCCCAGCATCCACTGGGGTAGCGAATTCTACAGCTTCACAATCCTTTGGGAGAAGTAGTTTTTTTTCAAATCTATTTTAAATTTGCTGCCTCTTATTTGCAAAAACACTTCCTTACCTTTATACTCAATTCCTTTTGCTACAAATGCCAACATTCCATTTTGCTTTCCTTATGCTCCAGAATGCTCGTTTTCTGTGACTCATGCACAAAGACACCCAGATCCCTCTGCATCGGAGCTCCCCAAAGTCTCTCCCCATTTAAATAATACGTTGCCTTTCCATTTTTTCGACCAAAATGCATGATTTCACACTTATCCACATTAAACTCCATATGCCACATTTTGGCCCACTCTTCTCACCAATCTATGACCATTTGTAAGGTTCTTATTCTCTCATTGCAACTTACTGTCCCACCTATTTTTGTGTTATCTGCAAACTTAGCTCTAGATCCTTCTATCCCTGTATCCAAGTCTTTAATATAGATTAACAACTTCATCATTTAGAAAGATTAGGCAAAGAGGAAAAGAAGGTTGTCTCTTCTTCATTAATTGGACTTGGGTGTCATTGGCTAGGCTAGCAATGATTGGCCACTCCCAATTGCACTTGAGAAGGCAGTGGTGAGTTGCTTTCCTGGATCCCTGCAGACCATGTGGTGTAGGTACACCCACGGTGATGTTAGGGAGGAGGTTCCAAGATTTTGACCCAGCGACTGTGAAGAAATGTCAACATATTTCCAAGTCAGGATAGTGAGAGGCTTAGAGGGGAACTTCCAGTTGGTGGTGTTCCCATGCATCTGCTGCTCTTGTCCTTCTAGATGGTAGCCGTCATGAGTTTGGAAGGTGCTGCTGAAGGAGCCTTGGTGAGTTCCTGCAGTGTATCTTGTAGATGGTGCACACTGCTGCTACTGTGTGTTGATGGTGGAGGGATTGAATGTTTGTGGAAGGGCTGCCAATAAAGCGGGCTGCGTTGTCCTGGATGAGCTCTACTCACTACCTGTGAGAAAGCTCTCCCAATTTTGGCACAAGCCCCCAAATGTGAGTAAGGTGGACTTTGCAGGGCTGACCAGGACTGGGTTTGCTGTTGTCATTTCTGGTGCCAAGGTGGATGCGAGACAGTCTGCCCAATTTCATTCCTTTCAAACATTTTAGTGATTTAATGCAACTGAGTGGCTTTCTAGGCCATTTCAGAGGGTTTTCAAGAGTCAACCACATTGCTGTGGATCTGGAATCACATCCAGGCCAGGCTTGATAAGAACGGCAGATTTCCTTTCCTAAAGGACATTATTGAACCAGATGAGGTTTTACAACAATCAATAATGGTTTCATGGCCATCATTGCCGGGACATTCAGGGGCAGCACGGTAGCCTTGTGGATAGCACAATTGCTTCACAGCTCCAGGGTCCCAGGTTCGATTCCGGCTTGGGTCACTGTCTGTGCGGAGTCTGTACATCCTCCCCGTGTGTGCGTGGGTTTCCTCCGGGTGCTCCGGTTTCCTCCCACAGTCCAAAGATGTGCAGGTTAGGTGGATTGGCCATGCTAAATTGCCCTTAGTGTCCAAAATTGCCCTTAGTGTTGGGTGGGGTTACTGGGTTATGGGGATAGGGTGGAGGTGTTGACCTTGGGTAGGGTGCTCTTTCCAAGAGCCGGTGCAGACTCGATGGGCCGAATGGCCTCCTTCTGCACTGTAAATTCTATGATAATCTATGATTAGACTCTTAAATCCAAATTTATATTAAAGTAGTGCTGTTAATAAGAGAGGAGATCAGTATATTAATAAGAGAGGATCTTATCGAAGGATAAAATAATAGAATGCGATTCTCCAGAAAGATTTTGAAGTGTTGCAGTGAGTGGGAATTGCCGCGATCTTCCCGGCGCTTGGTCCAGGGAGGCCGGCAATGCTATTGAACATTAATTGGTCCACTTAACGAGACCTCACAGGCTTCTCGCTGCAAATGAAGGTTTGTCAGCTGATTCGTCGGCACCGTGCTCGCCAGCCCCCCACTAACATGGTCGAGCAGCACTTAAACAGCTCTTGCAACCAACCCCAGCCAGCTCACAACAATGGTGCCCAAAGACCGGCCCCAAGATTCAGGGATGCAGATCTGGCCAGGCTCCTAGACAGGCTAGGAAGGATGTCCTGTTCCTCCAAGGGTCCTGGAGAGTCAGGGCAACCAGTGCTATCTGGGACGAAATAGAGGTGGCTGTGAGCGCGGGGAGTGTGACTAGGAGGACTGGACTCCAGTGCTGGAGAAAGATCAACGATTTACACTGGGCAGCATGAGTGAGTAGACACTCCCCCTCTAAAAGTGAGTAGACACTCCCCCGCCCCCCCCCCTCTCCCCACTCTAAAAATACCCCCTGCATCCTAGGTAGCTTCCCCACCCATATAAAATTCGACATTGTCCTGTTCATCCTCATGAAAAAAGATTTACGCAAGAAGATTGGGAAGTTCTGGAAGACAAACAGAAACTTTGGGAGAACCGTCACCTTCACGGTCTGGATCCGTCCCGCCAGAGACAACGGGAGAACATCCCACCTCTTGAAGTCTTCCCTTATCCTATTTCCCAAACTGGTCAGGTTTAATTGCATGCTAAAATAACCCAAACTGATGGTGTTTGTACTCACACTAGCTGTGAGGGCTCTGTATAACAACCTAACCCACTTAACAAACCTGACCAAAAACCAAACTATCCTAATCCTTTGAAATGGTACTCCCACTCAACCCAAAGTCTTTTCAGCATCCATAGATATTATTACCTCTGTTTAATAACCCATCATAACCACATTAAACAATCCTAATATTTGACGAAAACTGCCGCCTCTATACAAACCATGCCTGGTCCTGCACTATCACCCCTAGTAACTGATATTCCTGGCGTATCGTTAAGATCTTGGCTAATAACATCTCACACATTAAGAAGCAAAATTAGTCGATAAGACCCACAGCCCTCTGGGTATTTATCTTTCTTTATAATAAGTGAAATCGATGCCTGATGGAAGCTCCCCCTTATTCAGCGAGCTGTTGAATGTTTCAACTAGGAATATCCTGGCAAACATTTTATAGAATTCCATCCGGCCCCGGAGCCTGTCCAGTTTGCATAGGTGGCACGGTGGCACAGTGGTTAGCACTGCTGCCTCAAAGCACCAGGGACCCGGATTCGATTCCCGGCTTGGGTCACTGTCTATCGGAGTCTGCACGTTCTCCCCGTGTCTGCGTGCGTTTCTTCCGGGTGCTCCGGTTTCCTCCCACAATCCAAAGATGTGCAGGTTAGGTGGATTGGCCATGCTAAATTGTCCCTTAGTTTCCAAAAAGATTAGGTGGGGTTACTGGGCTACGGGGATAGGGTGGAGATGTGGGCTTAAGTAGGTTGCTCTTTCCAAGGGCCGAATGGCCTCCTTCTGCACTGTAAATTGTATGAATGCCTCCCATCACCTCCTCCAGTCCAAGTGGGGCTCCCAACCCTTACATTATAGGTTCCTCCACCACCGGGAAGTTTAAGCTGTCTAGAAACTTTTGCATACCTGAGCCTCTTCCTGAAGGTTCCGATCTGTATAGTCACTGATAGAAGGCCTCAAATGCTCAATTCACATTCCTTGCGTCAGTGACCACTCTTCCCCCAGAGTCCTTTATCCACCCAATTTCCCTCGCTGCTGCCTGTCGCCTCAACTGGTGAGCAAGCAGACGGCTGACCTTTTCTCCATGTCCGTAGAATATACCCTTGGTCTGGTGCAGTTTCCCACCGCTTTCCCCACCGATGTCGGACTGAACTCCAGCTGGAGCTTCTTTCTCTCCTTTAATAGATCTCTCTGAATACCTCCTATCAACTGCTAAGATGGCTTCCATCAGTCTCAGCCTTTCCCTCCTTTCCATTTGTCTTTATGAGCCTTAATCAAGATCAGCTCGCCCCTGACTACAACCTTCAACCCCTCCCAAAGTATGAAGGTGAAATCTCCTCATTTTTGTTGATCTCAATGAAGGAGCCCATAGCCGCTTCAATCTTTGCACAAATCCCCTCGTCTGCCAGTCAGCCTACATCCAACCTCCACTGCGGTCATTGAGATACTCCCTTCTTTGTGCACAGACCCAGAATGTGCGGTGCATGATCTTATACGATAATCGCCGAATATTCCCAACCTACCACCCTGCCAGCAACAACTTACCCATAATTTTAAAAATCGATACGGGACTACATCTGATATACATATGAGAAAAAAGAAAACTTTTTCACTGTCGGGCGTACAAACTGCCATGGGTTCACCCCCCCCTATCTTCTCCATGAACCCTAATAGTTCTTTCGCCACCCTGGACATCTTCTGAGTCTTGGAACGCGACCAGTTCAAGACAGGGTCAAGCACGTATTGAAATTTCCATCCATGATCAACCGATGTGTATCTAAATCCGGGATCTTAGCCAACACCTATTTCATAAAGTCTGTGTCCCAATTGGGAGCATAGACATTCGCAAAAACCATGGGTGTGCCTTCCAATCTACCACTCACCATCACGTACCTACCCCCTGGATCTCCCACTATGTTGCTTGCTGAGAACCCCACCGTTTTGCTAAGAGTCCAATCCCGGGTGGAACACTTGTCCCACCCATCCCTTCCTCAACCTCACTTGATCTTTGATCTTAAGGTGAGTTTCTTGCAAAAACACCATGCTGCCTTGAAACCTTTGACCTCTTCATCATTCCAGTTCAATCCTCTCCCATTCTACAAGATCTGTCTGATTGGGGGGCCACACCTCCTCCTCCCCGGCAGCCCAATCAGCCATTTCCAGAACTCAATGAGCTCTCCTCAGCCCCTGACTGAACCATCTTCCAGGTCCCGTCATCGTGTTTGCCTCTATCCCCTCCGCACAATGACTCCATAAAAAATCCTTCAATGCCATTAGCCCCCCCCCCCCCATCTCTCCCAGAGAAATACCCACCACGCCATGTTTATTACCCCCACCCAAACGAAAGAAAGAATAACCGCAAAATTAACCCCCCACTCCCCGTAGCCAATGACAGCATTTTCCCCCACTTCATTTCCATTATCCACCAGCATTTCTACTAGCTGGTGACTCCCACCCAAGGTTAAAAAAACGCTTCCTTAAAACCAATATTTCTAAGTGCCCCCCTCTGCCCCATCACTACTAACCCGCACTGTTCAACTCGTAAGTTGTTGCTTTCCCTCCCTCATCCCCTGCACACCTAACAAAACTCCGAACAGATTTTAGACCTCGAAAATTTGAACCTCGCACATGAGGGAGCAAAATGTTGCAAAACATTGCAGCTATGTATCAACAGTGCAAAGTAAACACCAATAACAGCGATGAATACTATAAGGCTCTATAATTACAGATGTACAGTACAGAATGAATAATAAAAAAACTACAGAAAATGCTTCAAAACTCTATAACTCCATATAATCAATATTAATTGAATAATAACAGCGAAGGCAAACGCTGAAAGATACTATGACTATTTATAAACAGTATAATGTGAATAACAACAGCAATAGCAGCAATACCCCCCTGTGAACAATAACATTTTGGTCTCGTAGGTAAATCCACCTAAAGACCAGCGTCCTCATGTGTCCCCCAAACCATGATCTTTTATAAATTTATTTGACTCCTCCTCCGTGTCAAAGTAATGTTCCTTCCCGCCATATGTTACCCACAAACTTGTCGGGTATAAAATGCCAAATTGAATTATGTTCTGAAAAAGAACAGCTTTGACTTTATTAAAACTAACCCTTCTCTTGGCCAGCTCTGCTCCCAGGTCCTGGAAGATACGGTCTGTGTGGCCTTCCCAGGAACATTTATGGGTCCCCTTGGTCCATTTCAGGATTTTCTCCTTGCCGAGGTATCGGTGCAGCATCACAATGATTGTACGTGGTCGTTCTCCTGCCTTCGACTTTCTTCCCAGCAACCGATGAGCATGATCCACTCAGGGAGGGTGGTCAAAGATTCCTTCCCCCACCAGCTTCACAAACATTTAGGCACAAATTCCATCGCAATCGTACCTTCGGGCCTTTATGTCGATCCACAATCCTTTAATTCTGCCTGCGAGAGCGGATTTCTAGATTGTCAGCTTTTTCCTGCAGCTTTTCTGGCACCTCCGCCTTTACCATAACCTCGGCCTTTAACGAGGCAATCTGAACCTCTTGGTTGGTCACTGATTTTTTTTATCTTCTGGATCGTCACCCTCTGTGACCCCGGAATCCGATATATTCTCTCCAGGGCTGTTCTTATGGCTTCTACGGTCCGTGTAAGGTCCTCTGGAGCCGCCAATCTCTGCATCCTGACTTCAGTTGAAATAAATTTCTTCAGCAGCTCCGCCGACCGCAGCGCAAGCAGCCCGCCATTTTTTCTCTTCCAGGACCTCGTGAATTCTCTTTAGCTGAGGGATATCCTTTATGAAAGATTGGCTGGGTGGTTAACGGTTAGGTTGTGTCTTAGGTTACAGGAAGATACAGATATGATGGTCAAATGGGCAGAAAAGTGACAGATGGAATTTAACCCTGAAACGTATGAGGTGTTTGGAAAGAGTAATTTGACAAGGAAGTATACTGTGAAAGGTCTGACACTGGGAAGTTCTGAGGAACAAAGGAAACTTGGTTTAGCACAGGGCTAAAGAGCTGGCTTTTAAAGCAGACCAAGGCAGGCCAGCAGCACGGTTTAATTCCCATACCAGCCTCCCCAAACGGGCGTCGGAATGTGGCGACTAGGGGCTTTTCACAGTAACTTAATTGGAGCCTACATGTGACAATAAGCAATTTTCATTTCATTTCATTTCATCTTCAGAAGGTGGTGAAGAGGTGCCTTCTTGAACCGTTGCAGTTCCTGAGGTGTAGATACACCCAAAGTACTGTTAGGGAGGGAGCTCCAGGATTATGGCCCCGCAGGAGTGAAGGAACAGCGATATATTTCCAAGCTAGAATAGTGAATGACTTGGAGGGAAATGTCCAAGTGATGGTATTCCCAGGTATCTGCTGCTCTTGTCCTTTTGAACGGTAGGGGTCCTGGGTTTGGCAGGTGCTGCTGAAGGAACCTTGGTGAGTTCCTGCAGTACATCTTGTAGATGGTACCACAGCTTCCACTGTTCCTCAGTGGTGGAGGGAGTGAATGTTTGTGGAAGGGGAAGCAATCAAGTTGGCTGCTTTGTCCTGGATGATGTCAAACTTCTTGGCTGTTGTTGGAGCTGCGCTCATCCAGGCAAGTGGGGACTATTCCATTACACTCCTGACTTGTGCCTTGTAGATGGTGGACAGGGTTTGGGGGGTCAGGAGGTGAGTTACTCGCTATAGGATTCCTAGCCTTTGACCTGCCCTGGTAACACAGAAATAATAAAAAAGGCAATATCGCAACAGTCACCAGGGACTTCAATATGCACGTGGACTGGGAAAATCAGGTTGGTAGTGGATCCCAAGAAAAGGAATTTGTGGAATGTTTAAGAGATGTTTTTTTGGAGCAGCTTGTGGTACAGCCCACTAGGGAACAGGCAATTCTGGATTTGGTGATGTGTAATGAGACAGACTTGATTAGGGATCTTAAGGTGAAGGAACCCTAAGGGATCAGTGACCACAATATGATAGAATTTACCCTGTAGTTTGAGAGGGAGAAGCTGGAGTCAAATGTAATGGTATTACAATTAAATAAGACAAAGACATGAGGGAGGAGCTGGCCAGCATTGATTGGAAAAGGAGCCTAGCAGGGAAGACAGTGGAACAGCAATGGCAGGAATTTTTGTGGGTTATTTGGGACGCACAGCAGAAATTCATCCCAAGGCGGAGGAAACATGCTAAGGGCAGGACAAGGCATCCATGGTTGACGAGGGAAGTCAAGGACAGCATAAAAGCAAAGGAAAAAGAATACAAAGTGGCAAGGATTAGTGGGAAGCCAGAGAATTGCGAATCCTTTCAAAGTGAGCGAGGACAACTAAAAAAGCAATAAGGGGAGAGAAGATGAAATATGAGTGCAAGCTAGCTAGTAATATAAAAGAAGATAGGAAGAGTTTCTTTCAATATGTAAAAGGTAAGAGAGAGGAAAGAATAGACATTGGACTACTGGAAAAACGTGGCTGGAGAAGTAATAATAGGAAACAAAGAAATGGCAGACAAACCGAATACTTACTTTGCATCAGTCTTCACGGTGGAAAACATCACTGTGATGCCAGAGTTCCAGGAGAATCAGGGGACAGAGGTGAGTGCAGTGGCCATCACTAAGGAGAAGGTTCTGGGGAAACTGAATGGTCTGAAGATGGATAAGTCAAGGACCGGATGGACTACATCCCAGGGTCCTAAAAGAGATAGCTGAGGAGATTGTGGAGGCATTGGTGGTGATCTTTCAGGAATCACTAGAGGCAGGAAGGGCCCCAGAGGACTGGAAAGTGGCTAACGTAACACCACTGTTTAAGAAGGGAGGGAGGCAGAAGACGGGAAATTATAGGCCGGTTAGCCTGACTTTGGTCATTGGTAAGATTTTAGAGTCCGTTATTAAAGATGAGATCGTGGAGTACTTGGAAGTGCATGGTAAAATAGGACTGAGTCAGCACGGCTTTGTCAAAGGGAGGTCGTGTCTGACAAATCTGTTAGAGTTCTTTGAGGAGGTAACAAGGAAGTTAGACAAAGGAGAATCAGTGGACGTGATTTATTTAGATTTCCAGAAGGCCTTTGACAAGGTGCCGCATAGGAGTTTGTTAAATAAGTTAAGAGCCCATGGTGTTAAGGGTAAGATCCTGGCATGGATAGAGGATTGGCTGACTGGCAGAAGGCAGAGAGTGGGGATAAAGGGGTCTTTTTCAGAATGGCAGCCGGTGACTAGTGGTGAGCCTCAGGGGTCTCTGCTGGGACCACAACTATTCACAATATACATTAATGATCTGGACGAAGGGACTGAAGGCACTGTTGCTAAGTTTGCAGGTGATACAAATATCTGTAGAGGGACAGGTAGTGTTGAGGAAGCAAGGAGGCTGCAGGCGGATTTGGACAGACTAGGAGAGTGGGCAATGAAGTGGCAAATGAAATACAATGCGGAAAAGTGTGAGGTTATGCAATTTGGAAGGAGAAATGGAAGCATAGACTATTTTCTAAATCGGGAAATGCTTCGGAAATCAGAAGCACAAAGGGACTTGGGAGTCCTTGTTCATGATTCTCTTAAGGTTAACGTGCAGGTTCAGTCGGCAGTTAAGAAGGCAAATGTAATGTTAGCATTCATGTCAAGAGGGCTAGAATACAAGATCAGGGATGTACTTCTGAGGCTGTATAAGGTTCTGGTTAGACCCCATTTGAAGTATTGTGAGCAGTTTTAGGCCCCGTATCTAAGGAAGGATGTGCTGGCCTTGGAAAGGGTCCAGAGGAGGTTCACAAGAATGATCCCTGGAATTAAGAGCTTGTCGTATAAGAAATAGTTGAGGACTCTGGGTCTGTACTCATTGGAGTTTAGGATGAGGGGGAATCTTATTGAAACTTACAAGATACTGCGAGGCCTGGATAGAATGGATGTGGAGAGGATGTTTCCACTTGTAGGAAAAACTAGAACCAGAGGATACCATCTCAGACTAAAGGGACGATCCTTTAAAACAGAGATAAGGAGGAATTTCTTCAGCCGGAGCCCACTCTTTGCCGCAGAAGGCTGTGGAGGCCAAATCACTGAGTGTCTTTAAGACAGAGATAGATAGGTTCTTGATTAATAAGTGGATCAGGGGTTATGGGGAGAAGGCAGGAGAATGGTGATGACAAAAATATCAGCCATGATTGAATGGCGGAGCAGACTCGATGGGCGGAGTGGCCTAATTCTGCTCCTATGTCTTATGGACTAATATGGCTACTCCAGTTCAGTTTCTGGTCAATGGTAATCAGCAGGATGTTGATAGTGGGGGATTCAGTGATTGTAATGCCAATGAATGTCAAGGGGTAATGATTAGATCCTCTCTTGTTGGAGATGGTCATTACCTGGCACTTATCAGCCCAAACCTGGATATTGTCCAAGCGTTGCTTCATTTGGACATCTTCAGTATCTTGAGGAATTGCAAATGGTACTGAACAATGTGCAGTCTTCAGCGAACATCCCCGTTTCTGGCCTTATGATGGGATGAATGTCATTGATGATGTAGCAGAAGATGGTTGGGCCGAGGACATTACTCCAAGGAACTCCTGCAGTGATCTCCTGGAGCTGTTTTGATTGACCTCCAACCACCACAGCCATCTTCCTTTGTGCCAGGTATGTTTCCAACTAGTGGAGTGATTTCCCCCTGATTCCCATTTACTCCTGTTTAGCTAGAGCTCCTTCATGCCATACTCGGTTTAATGCTGCCTTGATGTCAAGGGAAGTCACTTTCATTTGACCCCTGGCATTTAGCCTTTCTGTCCATGTTTGTAATGAGGTCAAGAGCTGAGTGACCTTGATAACCCTCAAACTGAGAGTCAGTGAATTGGTTATGGATGAGTAAGTGCCGCCTGATAGTGCTGTTGATTAAGCCTTCCATCACTTTACTGATGATTGAGAGTAGACTGATAGGGCGGTAATTGGTTGGATGGGATTTGTCCTGCTTTTTGTGTACAGGACATACCTGGACAATTTTCCACATTGCCAGGTAGATTCCAATGTTGTAGCTGTACTGGAACAGCTTGCCGAGGGACATGGTAAGTTCTGGAGCACAAGTCTTCAGGACTATTTCCAGAATATTATCAGAGCCATAGCCTTTGCAGTATCCAGTGCCTTCAACGGTTTCTTGATATCACATGTAGTGAGTCAAATTGGCTGAAGACTGACATCTGTGATGCTGGAGAACTCTGGGGGAGAACAATCTCCCAGCGTCTTGTCTGTGTGATGATTAATAATTCACCTAAAGTGCGGCTTCTAGCAGGGCCTGTCCAGTTTGCTGCCGTGGTCACAGAATTCTTGAACCTCGGCCCTCTCGTAGGGCCAGAACTTCTCCACAATTTACTGCTCTTCCGCTGTTGTACAATTCTGCTGTTGTTGAGGCCCACAGCATCTCATGGATCCCCATTCTTGAATTGCTAGATCTGTTCAAAGTCTATCCCATTGTATCATTGAATTTGTCTATATATGTATTTGTGGACCCCACCTCTTCATTCATCTGATGAAGGAGCTGAGATCTGAAAGCTAGTGATTCGAAACAAACCTGTTGGACTTTAACCTGGTGACGTAAGACTTCTTGCTGTATCCCATTTAGCACAGTGATAGTGCCACACAACACGATGGAGGTTATCCTGGACTTTGTCTCCACAAGGACTATGAGGTGATCACTCCCACCGATACTGTCATGGACAGCTGCATTTGTGGCAGGCAGGTTGGTGAGGATGAGATCAAGTATGTTTTTCCCTTTTGTTGGTTCCTTCACCACATACCCCAGTCCCAGTCTAGCAGCTATGTGCTTTAGGACCCAGCTTTCTTGGTCTGTGGTGGTACTACCGAGCCACTCTTGGTGGTGGACATTGAACTACCCTGCCCCCATTCTGCCCCCAATCTAAGTGCAGTGGAGTTCAACATGGAGGAGTACAAATTCATCAGCTGAGGGGGGAATGATATGTGGTAATCAGCAGACAGTGCCATGTGACGTTGATACTGAGGCCTCCCAGAGCACCACTAAAGTATATTAGTGGTCCAGTGGATTTTTACGACAATCGGCAATGGTTCCATCATCATCATTTTAATTCCAGATGTATTGTTGAGTTTAAATTCCACCATCTGCCGCGGTGTGATTAGAACCAGGCTCCCTAGAGCATTACTTTGGGTCTCTTGATTACTAGTCCAGCGACAGTACTGCTGCACCACCACATCGCCATTCCTTTATAAGAATTTTTTGGTTTAGTCTTACTTTTCATCCCTTCCTGTTCTGATTTTCATGACCACTGCCAGAGAGGGTACTCCTGATGCAACCTTAAGGCTGCCCAGTCCAGCTAAAGCTATGGTTTAGGATGGGGTCTCTATTAGTATCCAAGGACATATGGAAATTCAACTTCTGCTTTCAGAGTGGGATTCCCAGCAACTTAACTTCTGAGAGTTTGCCTGGAACTGATTTTAGACTCATTTGATTTATGTACGTAATCCAAATAGTCAGAGTTTTGCAGCTACTGTGGCTGATTGGCAGAATCCCCAAGGAAATTGCAGACGAGAGTTTTATTTCCTAACCAAGTCAGCAACCTCTCTGGCAGAGGTTGAAGCCTAATTGAATTATTTAAATGATATATGAAGCAAATTGGAATCAATATTTTAAGCACCAAGTTCAGAGCTCATAGTAACTTCTGCATGTCAATTCTGTTATGATAGAGCAGACAATTTCAGGAATCAATTAAAAACAAGGAGACCTCTTTAATAGTAGAATGCTGAAATTTTAAACAAACTAACTTCATTACTCATTCATATAGAAGTGATTTTCAAAACCTCCATTAACTGCTTGAATCTCAGTTTAAATGCAACTAATTTGAATAAATCTCTTTGCCCCATCTCATAACCCACCCCACCCCCCAACACCACTGAGGTATTAAACAATCTCTTGACTAACCTACTATGGAGATGCCGGTGTACTTGGAGAGCCTCTCAGGATCAGAAATATTCTTGCTTTGTGGAGCATCTGGGTATTTTTCTTCCATAACTAGATGCGAGTATACAAGGAGGCAACAGGTGTATTGGAGAATCCAGCATAAGTACATAGCCCTAGCCATCTTGAATGTTGGAGAACTAAAGAATAGATCAAATAAAACAGGTTATTACTTGTGCATCTTCAACAAAGATGGCAACATATTTTCTATGATAAATAAAGAACTTGCAATTATATCATGCTTTTTAGATTCTGAATTCAGTCTGAACCGCTTTACACTCAGTAAAGTATTCTTGAAGTGTAATTACTGTTATGTATACAAACATGCCAGCTGCTATTTGCAGAGGAATATCTCAGAACTTTGCACAGAATTTCACAGATTTGTTATACTGCAGATGTCCATTTGGTCCATCATGTCTGCACCAGCTCTTGGAATCAGCAATTCACTTAGTACCATTTCCCGTTTTCACCCTGTAAGCCTTCTCCTTGTATCCTTTTCAGTTGACAGTCTCATTCCCTTTTGAATGCCTTGATTTAACTTGCCTCCACCAGACCCCCAGGTCGAGCATTAATAGCTTGCTGTGGAAAAACTTCCTTCTCATATCTCATTTGTTTCTTTTACCAATTATTTTAAATCTGTGCCCTCTCATTTCCAATGCTTTCACAAGTGGGACCAGTTTCTCCCTATGTACTTTGTCATGTTTTGGAATACCTGTATCTCAACTCAGCTTTCTTTTTTTCCAAGGAAAGCAGTCCAATTATGTAATCTTCTTTCTTAACTGAAGTTCCTCATCCTTGGATTTATTCTCATGAATCTTTTCTTCACTACAATTCCTTCACATCCTTCCTAAAGTGCAGTGCCAGGACTGGACGCAATTCTCCAGCTGAAGCCGAACTAGTGTCTTATACAAGTTCAACATAACTTCCTTAATTTTGGACTCTACGCACCTATTAATAAAGCTTAGAATACCGTGAATATGCTTTATTAACTTTGCTCTCAGCTAGCCCTGCCACCTTCAATGACTATTCACATATACACCCAGGTCCCTCTGAATATGCGTCCACTTTAAAGTTGTACCCTTTGTTTTTTATTGTCACTCCATGTTCTTCCTAACAAAATTAATTACTTCATATTTCTTCCCATTGAACCTCATCTACCATCTGTCTGCCTATTCCAGCAATTTGTTCATATCCTTTTGAAGTTCTACAGTATCCTTCTCACAGTTCACACTGTTTCCATCATTCGTTTCATATCATTCATAAATTTTGAAATTATGTCCTGTAAGCCAAGTTCCAATTCATTAATATATATTAGGAAAAGCAAGGGCACCAACATTGACCCTGGGAAGCTCCACCACAAACCTTTCTCTAACCCCAAAAAACATCCATTAACATTAACCTGTCACTCATATCTTGCTACTGCCCCTTTTTTCCATGAGCTATAACTTGGTTCCAGGTCTATTGTGCAACACTGTATTAAATGCCTTTGGGAAGTCCATATACAACACATCAACAGCATTGCTGTCATCAACCCTTTCTGTTGAGCAATATAACTAAACACAAATTATCCTTAAGAAATCCATGCTGGATTTCCTTAATTAATTCACAGTAGTCCAAATAACTATTAATTTGGGTCCTGAGTTATTGGGTGGAATTCTCAATTTCTTTTTCATAGAATCATAGATTTGATTTGATTTAATTTGATTTATTGTCACATGTACCGACGTACAGTGAAAAGTATTTTTCTACAGTCGAGGGAATGTACACAGTATGTATAGTAGACAAAAGAATAATCAACAGAGAACATTGACAAATGGTACATCGACAGTGATTGGTTACAGTGCGGAACAAGGGGCCAAACAAAGCAAATACATGAGCAAGAGCAGCGTAGGGCGTCGTGAATAGTGTTCTTACATGTTGCTAACTTTGCCTTAGTTCAATTGCTCTGTTTTATTACCTTTGCTCTCGAGTCGCCAGGTATCTTTATGATACCGGCACGAGGTTCAAGCCTGAGTAATGATCAATAATCCAATACACCGATTAGTAAGATTTAAATCAAAGCACATTTATTATACACAGTAATCGCTACTCATGCACAAATTCTACGTCTAAGTTACTTCTACAACTAACAGGCCTATACTTAACTTTGAACTGGCCCACCAGGTCAGGGGAACAAAAGGCCTTTCGTTCGGGTTCTGAGTCTGCGGGATTCGAAGTTGGTACGGATTGGTAGCTAGGAGCGCCTATCTCGTAGCGAGCGTTGAATTAAGACTTACAAGTTTGATGATCACTGGAGTCACTGCACTGGTCACGGTCAATATTGGTTCGCTGTTGCTGGGTGACCCGGGCAGGAAGAAGAGCGTGAAGAGAGCGAAGAGGTGAAGAAGAGAGCGATTTGAACTTGGGGCTCAAATCTTATAGTCCCCAGGGGCTTCCTGCCTTTTGGGGCAGACCCTGTACCTGGTCCAAGTGATTGGACCTTGTCCCAATCGCTTGGTTCGATTTTCTCCAATGCTGGAGTGGTTCCCTGATCGATGGGCGGTCTTGAGGTGCTCGTTCACCTCCTTTTGTGTCGGCTCCTGCTGGCGCCGAAGAGTCTGGTTTTGCTTTGTGTGTTTAAATGTTGCTTATTGTTCCCAGGGATTGCTCATTAGTATGCAGATGGCTGTTGTTTTGTTATGCTGATGGTTGCTGGTATCGATATTGTCTGGCCTTTCCAGAGGTAAATACACAGCCAACCTGCAGCTGCTGGTTTTTGTCTTGTTGGCTGACTTTCCCCATCAGCCTTTGCCGTTCGCCATTTTGAATCGGGAGTTGGCCATTTTAAGTGGCTACATACAGGGAACAGATCAGTCCGAGGGGGAGTCGTAGCGGCGTCTTGTAGTTGTGTGGAAGAAGCTTTTCCTATGTCTGGGTGTGCGGGTCTTCAGACTTCTGTACCTTCTGCCTGATGGAAGGGTATGGAAGAAGGCAATGCTTGGGTAGGAGGGGTCTCTGTTGTCTGCCTTCCTGAGGCAGCGGGAGGTGTATACAGAATTAATGTGGGGGTGGCAAGCTTGTATGATGTGTTGGGCTGAGGTCACCACACTCTGCAGTTTCTTGAATTTACACTGCCTAAGTGCAGTGGCAGGTGGTTCTAATGGTGCCGATCCTGTTGGCCGGAATTGTGCCCGATTCTGTGTTTGGAGCCAAATTAATTATGCATGAATGAATATCTCTCCGAACCATCTGGTGGGTTGGGAGATGATTCATCCACCCAACATCAATAGACAGATTTGAGGATGCTGGTCCCATATTTAAATGCCAGTTCAACACACTTTTATCTCTTTCTCCAGTCCACCTGTCATCAGAATACTGCTCAATATGGCACCCAGCTGGAAGCAAAAGTCCACCCCCTTGAAGAAGAAGGCAGCACTCCGCTTCAGCCACTAGGTGCTTCACTCTTGATCCATGGAGTCCGGGGCATTTCCTCTCCCCCAGGAATGGTGACAGGAAAAACCCTAGCATCACCTCTCCAGCCTGAGAGGCCATCGCCTAGGAGGTTAGCGTGGCTGACAACGGCGGCCGAAGAACAATGCTGTGCAGGAAACTGGTGAATGATCTCATCCCCTCTGACATGGTAAGCCACCATTCAACTCTCTCCAGTGTCAAACTCTCATGTACTCAAACGACTACTCCCTCTACAGATCTCACACATCCATTACTAAGGGGCGCATATGGGGGGCACGGTAGCACAGTGGCTTCACACTTCCAGGGTCCCAGGTTTGATACCCGGCTTGGGTCACTGTCTGTGCGGAGTCTGCACGTTCTCCTCTTGTCTGCGTGGGTTTCCTCCGGGTGCTCCTGTTTCCTCCCACAATCCAAAGATGTGCAGGTTAGGTGGATTGACCATGCTAAATTGCCCTTAATGTCCAAAAAGATTAGGTGGGGTTACGGGGAAAGGATGGAGATATGGGCTTAGGTAGGGTGCTCTCTCCAAGGGCCTGTGTAGACTCGATGGGCTGAATGGCCTCCTTCTGCACTGTAAATTCTATGATATCAACATTCATTCTCCCACGGACACTTTCACATCACCAATACCCTATCTGTCATGTTGTTCACACTCCATCCTCTGGCCTTTCTGGGGAGGGCTCAGCACAAACAGAGGACATACATTTAACCCAACCTCTGCTCTTTCCCTCTGGTCACACCTTTCTTATATCTTCAAACTGCCAAGTTGACACACAAGTGAGAATGAGGCCAGACCGGGGAAGGACAGCAGAGATCCTTGTCCTGACCAAATTCAAGGGGGTTGCCTGATCTTTCTGGGGGGAAGGGGAGATTGACTTCTCCCAACGTAATGGTATGGGCACACATGTTGGGCCTGTACTCTTGCCAATTCCATTTTGAATGCCCCGCACTGCTCTGCTGTAGATTTTCCCACAGTAGCTGTTCCCAGTCCACTTGGAACCCGGCAGCTCCATCACTTCATCAAATTCTGACAACCAAAGTGAGTCAATTGTACTTTGAAGCCGCTTAAGCTGATCCACTAAAACTCTATTTCCTTTTTTGTAGGTACCCACAGGTTATGGCAATCCATAGAAATATAGAAAATAGCAGCAGACGTAAGCCATTCAACCCATCACCCCTGTTCTGCCATTAATTATCATCATGGCTGCTCATCCAACTCAATAACCTGTTCCCTCCTACCCCCCCCCCCCCCCCCCCCCCCCACCCCCATACCCTTGGATCACTCGCCCCCAAGAGCTATAATTAACTCCTTCTTGATAACATGTGGCCGGGATTCTCCGTTGGCTGACACCAGGAGCGAAATTCTCCGGAAACGGCGCGATGTCCGCCGACTGGCGCCCAAAACGGCGCCAATCAGACGGGCATCGCGCCGCCCCAAAGGTGCGGAATGCTCCGCATCTTTGGGGGCCAAGCCCCAAATTGAGGGGCTAGGCCGACGCCGGAGGAATTTCCGCCCCGCCAGCTGGCGGAAACGGCCTTTGTTGCCCCGCCAGCTGGCGCGGAAATGACATCTCCGGGCGACGCATGCGCGGGAGCGTCAGCGGCCGCTGACAGTTTCCCACGCATGCGCAGTGGAGGGAGCCTCTTCCACCTCCGCCATGGTGGAGACCGTGGCGGAGGCGGAAGGGAAAGAGTGCCCCCACGGCACAGGCCCGCCCGCAGATCGGTGGGCCCCGATCGCGGGCCAGGCCACCGTGGCGGCACCCCCCGGGGTCAGATCGCCCCGCGCCCCCCCAGGACCCCAGAGCCCGCCCACGCCGCCTTTTCCCGCCGGTAAGGTAGGTGATTTAATTTACGCCGGCGGGACAGGCAATTTATCGGCGGGACTTCGGCCCATCCGGGCCGGAGAATCGAGCGGGGGGGGCCCACCAACCGGCGCGGCGCAATTCCCGCCCCTGCCGAATATCTGGTGCCGGAGACTTCGGCAACCGGGGGGGCGGTATTCACGCGGGATTCACGCGTTTGCCCGCCGACCGGAGAATCCCGCCCGAGGTCAATGGAGTTTTCCATTGTCGGCGTCTAGCCCGTGGCGATCTTGCGGCGGGCAGGGCGGAAGAATCCAGCACCAAAACTGCACGCAATATTCCAGGCCTCACCAATGCCCAGTGGAATTGCAGTAAAAGATCCCTATCCCAAAGGCTAACATACCATTGGGCTTCTTTACTGCCTGCTGTACCTGCATGCCTACTTTCAGCGACTGATGCACAAGGACACCAAGGTCTCGCTGAGTATCCACCTCTCTCAATTTACACCCATTCATACAGGCATTCTTTGCCTAACACTTTTCTTATTCCTCTTTCTGTCTTTTTTTTTGTTCTTGTTTCCTCCTCCTCTGATTCCTTGCATAGATTCCCATACCCCAGCCGTTTTAGTTTAAACCCTCCCAAGCATTAGAGCAAATGCTCCCCCTAGGTCATCAGTCCCGGTCCTGCCCAGGTTTAACCTGTCCGGTTTGTACTGGTTTCACCTCCCCCAGAACCGATCCCAATACCCCAGGAATGGGAAATCCTCCCCCTCACACCATCTCTTCAGCCACGTATTCACCCGATATATCCTGCTATATCTACTCTGACTAGCATGTGGCACTGGGAGTAATCCTGAGATCACAACTTTTGCAGTCAGACTTCTCAACTTTCTTCTTAACTCCCTTTATTCTGCTTTTAAGACCTCATCCTTTTTTTACCTATGCCGTGGGTACCGATCATGTACCACGACCACTGGCTGTCACTTTCCCACAACAGAATGTCCTGCAATCACTCTGAGATATCCCTGACCCTAGCACCAGGGAGATAACATACCATCTTGGAGTCTCATCTGCGGCCACAGATATACCTATCTATTCGCCGTATAATCAAATCCCCAATAACTATTGCATTCCCACACTTTTTCCTCCTCTCCTCTGCAGCAGGACCAACTGTGTTGCAATGAATTTGGCTATTGCTGCTTTCCCCTGATAGGTCATTCCCCTCAATAGTATCCAAAGTGGTATATCTGTTTTGCAGGGGAATACCACAGGAGAATCCTGCACTGTCTGCCTAGCTCTCTTGATCTGCCTGGTGGTCACTCATTCCCTCCCTGGTTGTGGGGTCTGAGCCTGTGGTGTGACTACCTCTCTATACATGCTATCCATGACACTCTCTGCCTCACAGATGCCCCATAGTGTCCCCAGCCGCTGCTCCATCTCCGAAACCTGGGCTTCCATGAGCTGTAGCTGGAAAGACTTCCTGCACGCATGCTGGTTTGAAACACTGGAAATGTTCCCGGCTTCCCACATAGAGCAAGAGGAACAAACCAAGGCTTTGAGCTCTCCTTCCATGAATTAAAATGAATTTAAATTTAAACTTTTGAAGATGCTTGATAATAGATTAAATTGAATTCTCTATGATCCTTCTTTCCTTGACCTTGTGACAACAGTTATAGCCCTTACATTTACAAACCACAAAACATATTTTCAACAATAAGTGATAAATGTTGTAAAGACTAACCAAACTTACCCACTACTTACCAATCAGCTCTCCCCCTTGTAGCTTCAGTTGCAACAGAGGAAGAACACTCTCTGAATATTTAAAAGTTACCAAGCAAGGAGTAAAAGTAAAGAGCACCTCTTCCGCTCTGCACTGAAATCTCACTCTGTTTCAAATTCCCAAGTTTAAAACTCACTCTGACTATGCCTCAAGCCGGATGTGGCCTCTCCCACTGCTTGTGAACAAAGCTCACTGTGAGTGCGATTTGACGCCCTTTTCTTAAACAGAGCTGAGATGGTCTGAGATGACTCCGATGACACACTCCAGTTATGCTTCTAAATTAAGTCATCAACACCTCTTGACTCCTAATCATTCTTCAAGTAATGAACAGATAACTGCCACACAGCTATCTGGGTAGGGCAGCCCCTTATTAACTTTTTAACTAGACTACCTTTAACCCGCCTTTAAGGACAGAAAAATAAATTTAAACAGTTTATCCCACTGTCAGGAAACAGATTTTTTTGCATCCAGCCAAATTAAGTGCCCTACCCACCACGATTCCTGCTGCTGGTAGAACCAAAGATTTCTAGTATAGTTGTAGTGTAAATATAAAAGGTGGCTGGTTAGCTCAGTTCGCTGGATGGTAGGTTTGTGATGCAGAGCAACACCAACAGCACAGGTTCAGCTCCCGTAATGACTGATGTTATTCATGAGGGTTCTGCCTCCTCAACCTTGCCTGAGTGTGATGACACTCAGGTTACATTACCACCAGTCAGCTCTTAAAGGGGATAACAGCCTCTGGAACTGTGGCGACATTGGTATTTCGCAGAGAGGGGCAAGTGTATATCCTGGAAAATTTTATGCGTTGTAAGGTTTCCCGTTCAACAAGAAAGGAAATACTCCTCGACTGTGGTTCTTTTCTGCTCGTCTGAGTCGAGTGGATCATGTGTCAGCAGGAGAACATTTAGGGGAATCTGATCATTGTATCTTTTATAAGGTCACAAAGCGACCATGCCACATTTGTACAAACAAAAACTTACTTTATTTTACAACTACATACAGCTCGAGGAGATCTCTACTGAGTATTCACGAGTCGGTGCCTTACTGGCCGACTCTATTTATACATAGCCATATATTATTAGAGGCCCTGTGACCCTTTATCAGGGAGCTCGTATTCTGCAAGGTTCACGGGTAGTTAATCATTCCCACTGCGTAAGATATGTATGGGTTATAACAGTAGCATACGGTTTAGGTTTGTCAAAACAATTAAGAACAAGAATAATTAACTGGATGAAAGCCAGTTTCGAAAGTGAGCTTTTCACCTGAGCAGTGGGAGAGGCCACATCCAGAGTGAGGCACAGCCAGGGTGATTTTAAACTTGGAAATTTGAAACAGAATGGTAATTGAATTGGTAAGTCTTTCCCTCTTTCCTTTTTTCTAAATTTAGATTCTAACATGGCCACAGTGAAGTGCGAGTCATATAATGTTAAAAAGACAAGTTTAAAGGCTTTGTTCCTTAACACATAGAGCATTCGCAATAAAGCGGATGAGCTAATTGCGCAAATAGACATTAACGGGTATGATATAATCGGGATTATGGAGTCATGGTTGCAGTGTGACCAGGGATGGGAAGTGAGTGTTCAGGGGTATTCAGTATTTAGGAAGCGCAGATAAAAAGGAATAGGGGGTAGAGTGACAGTGCTGGTTAAAGAGGAAATAAATGCAATAGTGAGGAAGCAAATTAGCTCTGACAATGTGGAATCTGTATGGGTAACGCAGAGGAACACCAAAGGGCAAAAGACATTAGTGGGTGTCATATATTGACCCCCAAACTGCAGTGGTGATGTTGGGAATGGCAAAAGGTAATTAGAGACGCATGCGATAAAGGAACATCTGTAATTATTGGTGATTCAACTGCATATAGATTGGGCAAATCAAATTCCTGGAGTGTATGCGGGATGGTTTTCTGGACCAATACATTGAGGAACCAACTAGAGAGCAGGCCATCCTAGACTAGGTACTGTATAATGAGAACAGAATTATTGGCAATCTAGTTGTGTGAGACCCCTTGGGAATGAACGACCAGAACAGGTAGACTCTTTCATCAAAATGGAGAGTCAAGTAGTTGATTCTGAGATTAGGATCCTGAATTTTAATAAAGGAAACTATGATGATATGAGGCAAGAGTTGGCTTTGATCAATTCGGGAACATTACTTAAAGGGATGACAGTGGATAGGTAATGGCAAATATTCAAGGAGCACACGAGGGAACTGCTACAATTGTTTATTCGTGTCTGGCACAAATGGAAAATTAGAGATATCATGGGGAATTAGAGCTTGGATTAGTACTTGGAACTATGATGTTGTTGCCATTATAGAGACCTGGTTGAGGGAAGGGCAGGATTGGCAGCTAAACGTTCCAGGATTTAGATGTTTCAGGCGGGATAGAGGGGGATGTAAAAGGGGTGGCGGAGTTGCGCTCCTGGTTAGGGAGAATATCACAGCTGTACTACGGGAGGACACCTCAGAGGGCAGTGAGGCTATATGGGTAGAGATCAGGAATAAGAAGGGTGCAGTCACAATGTTGGGGGTTTACTACAGGCCTCCCAACAGCCAGCAGGAGATAGAGGAGCAGATCTAATGTTTTTAATCTAATAGGCAGACAGATTTTGGAAAAGAGTAAAAACAACAGGGTTGTGGTGATGGGAGACTTCAACTTCCCCAATATTGACTGGGACTCACTTAGTGCCAGGGGCTTAGACGGGGCAGAGTTTGTAAGGAGCATCCAGGAGGGCTTCTTAAAACAATATGTAGACAGTCCAACTCGGGAAGGGGCGGTACTGGACCTGGTATTGTGTGGAATATAAGGAAAGTAGGAAGGAACTTAAGCAAGGAGTCAGGAGGCCTAGAAGGGGTCACGAAAAGTCATTGGCAAATAGGGTTAAGGAAAATCCCAAGGCTTTTTACACGTACATAAAAAGCAAGAGGGTAGCCAGGGAAAGGGTTGGCCCACTGAAGGATAGGCAAGGGAATCTATGTGTGGAGCCAGAGGAAATGGGCGAGGTACTAAATGAATACTTTGCATCAGTATTCACCAAAGAGAAGAAATTGGTAGATGTTGAGTCTGGAGAAGGGTGTGTAGATAGCCTGGGTCACATTGAGATCCAAAAAGACGAGGTGTTGGGTGTCTTAAAAAATATTAAGGTAGATAAGTCCCCAGGGCCTGATGGGATCTACCCCAGAATACTGAAGGAGGCTGGAGAGGAAATTGCTGAGGCCTTGACAGAATTCTTTGGATCCTCACTGTCTTCAGGTGATGTCCCGGAGGACTGGAGAATAGCCAATGTTCTTCCTCTGTTTAAGAAGGGTAGCAAGGATAATCCAGGGAACTACAGGCCAGTGAGCCTTACTTCAGTGGTAGGGAAATTACTGGAGAGAATTCTTCGAGACAGGGTCTACTCCCATTTGGAAGCAAATGGATGTATTAGTGAGAGGCAGCATGGTTTTGCGAAGGGGAGGTCGTGTCTCACTAACTTGATAGAGTTTTTCGAGGAGGTCACAAAGATGATTGATGCAGGTAGGGCAGAGGATGTTGTCTATATGGACTTCGGTAAGGCCTTTGACAAGGTCCATCATGGTAGACTAGTATAAAAGGTGAAGTCACACGGGATCAGGGGTGAGCTGGCAAGGTGGATACAGAACTGGCTAGGTCATAGAAGGCAGAGAGTAGCAATGGAAGGATGCTTTTCTAATTGGAGGGCTGTGACCAGTGGTGTTCTGCAGGGATCAGTGCTGGGACCTTTGCTGTTTGTAGTATATATAAATGATTTGGAGGAAAATGTAACTGGTCTGATTAGTAAGTTTGCAGACGATACAAAGGTTAGTGGAATTGCGGATAGCGATGAGGACTGTCAGAGGATACAGCAGGATTTAGATTGTTTGGAGACTTGGGCGGAGAGATGGCAGATGGAGTTTAATCCGGACAAATGTGAGGTAATGCATTTTGGAAGGTCTAATGCAGGTAGGGAATATACAGTGAATGGTAGATCCCTCAAGAGTATTGAAAGTCAGAGAGATCTAGGAGTACAGGTCCACAGGTCACTGAAAGGGGCAACACAGGTGGAGAAGGTAGTCAAGAAGGCATACGGCATGCTTGCCTTCATTGGCCGGGGCATTGAGTATAAGAATTGACAAGTCATGTTGCAGCTGTATAGAACCTTAGTTAGGCCACACTTGGTGTATAGTGTTCAATTCTGGTCGCCACACTACCAGAAGGATATGGAGGCTTTAGAGAGGGTGCAGAAGTGATTTACCAGAATGTTGCCTGGTATGGATGGCATTAGCTATGAGGAGCGGTTGAATAAACTCGGTTTGTTCTCACTGGAACGACGGAGGTTGAGGGGCGACCTGATAGTGGTCTACAAAATTATGAGGGGCATAGTCAGAGTGGATAGTCAGAGGCTTTTCCCCAAGGTAGAGGGGTCAATTACTAGGGGGCATAGGTTTAAGGTGAGAGGGGCAAGGTTTAGAGTAGATGTACAAGGCAAGTTTTTTACACAGAGAAGTGGGTGCCTGGAACTCGCTACCGGAGGAGGTGGTGGAAGCAGGGACGATAGTGACGTTTAAGGGGCAGCTTGACAAATACATGAATAGGATGGGAATAGAGGGATATGGACCCAGGAAGTGTAAAAGATTGTAGTTTAGTCGGGCAGCATGGTCGGCACGGGCTTGGAGGGCTGAAGGGCCTGTTCCTGTGCTGTACATTTCTTTGTTCTTTGATGAGGCGGAACCGGTGGATGTGGTACATTTGGACTTTCAAAAGGCTTTTGGCAAAGTCCTGCATCAGAGATTAGTGTGTAAAGTTAAAGCGCATGGGATTGAGGTGGTGTATAGAGATGGATAGTATACTGATTTGCAGACAGGAAGTAAAGAATAGAAATTAACGGGTCTTTTTTAAATTGGCAGGCAGTGACTAGTGGGGTACCGCAGGGATCGATGCCAGGGCCCCAGATATTCACAATATATATTAATGATTTAGATTCTTTTTAAATTTAAAGTACCCAAATATTTTTTTTTCCAATTATGAGGCAATTTTGCATGGTCAATCTGCCTACCCTGGAGGTTGTGGGATTGTGGGGGTGAGACCCACGCAGACACGGGGAGAATGTGCAACTCCACACGGACAGTGACCTGGGACAGGGATCGAACCTGAGTCCTTGGCGCTGTGAGGCAGCAGTGCTAACCACTGCACCACTGTGCCACCTTCAATATAATATTTAGATGAAGGGCTATGAAGAGAGAGGAGGATATCGGGATTAGTTTTGGAATGCTCTAACTGAAGAACCAAAAAGGCTGAGTGCTCCCACATGCTCTAAATTTCTATGTATCCCTGTAAGTTTTAATTACATCAATAATCAGATATTTCATCCATGTTTATGCTGATTTGGTTTTGGCCAGAAATTGTTCCACATATCTATTATTCTGAGAAAGGAAATTCTTCTCTTTTAACAGAGGCTCAACATCACAAACATCAACATTTTATGTTTTGATTCTGATGGCATTTTCCTGTCCCACAGAAAGTCAGTGGACTTTGGCTCACCTCATCCCCCTCAGCGATCCTGCAATTGTGGGGCCAGAAAATTCTACTTTTGAACAGGAAATGCGAATTCTAAAAGCATCCTCGTTACTTTTTTCTGAATCCTCTCTAAATAATCAAGATGCCTTTGAAAGTTGAATGCAGAAAATTGCACATAATGGTCAAAATTCTCCTTTATCGGCGGAAAGTCCGCCGATCGGCGCAAAAAACGGCGCAAATCCGACTTGCGTCACGTCGGAAAAATGGGTCGATAGTCTCCGGCCCGAAATGGGCTAGCAGCGACATAACGGGATCCGCGCTTGCGCAGTGGTTCACGCCGTGCAGCGTCATACGCGCTGCACGGCGTGACGGCTCATAAGGCCGCGCTGCTCCCCCCCCACCCGACCGGAACACCCGACCGCAACACCCGACTGGATGGCTGGCCGTCGCTCAGCCCCGAGGTTCGAGTCACGCGATGTGGAGGCGCTCCTGGACGCGGTGGAGCAGAGGAGGGACGCCCTGTATCCCGGGCACGGCCGCAGAGTTGCCCCACGCCACAGCCGGCGTCTGTGGAGGGATGTGGCAGAGGCGTCACCGCTGGAGAAGCGCGCACACAACAATAGGGAGCATGTGAGGACTGGAGGAGGGCCCGCTGATGAGAGGCCACTGACCGTACACGAGGAAAGGGCCCTGGAACTGGCTGGCGGACCTGAGGACCGTGAGGTTGCTGATGCAGAGGTCGGGGGCGTACTAGCGAGTGAGCCACCGACAGCCCGTCCCCATATCCCCCCTCCCCTATATCCCCCTCCCCCGTATCACCTGATCACTGCCTGATGTCTAACCATGCATGCTTCATTGTGTATCGCAGGACCAAACGTCCAGGCACCCATCCCCGCAGATGCAGACCGTCCGCAGGATGCCCCTCGGAGACCACAGGAGACGGAGAGACCCGCACCCTCCAGCATGCGACGCCCGCAGGATGCCCCTCGGAGACCACAGGAGACGGAGAGACCCGCACCCTCCAGCATGCGACGCCCGCAGGATGCCCCTCGGAGACCACAGGAGACGGAGAGACCCGGACCCTCCAGCATGCGACGCCCGCAGGATGCCCCTCGGAGACCACGGGAGACGGAGAGACCCGGACCCTCCAGCATGCGACGCCAGCAGGATGCCCCTCGGAGACCACGGGAGACGGAGAGACCCGGACCCTCCAGCATGCGACGCCCGCAGGATGCCCCTCGCACACCACGGGAGACGGAGAGACCTGGAGCAACTGGGAGACGACACCCCCGTCACGTGCGGGAGCGACCACCCAGCGACGAGGGGGGCAGCCACAGGCCCCCGTCACATCCGAGCCAGGACACCACTACCCAGGACACCCCTACCCGGGACAGCACTACCCAGGAAGACGAAATACCGGACAGTGACTCAGAGTGGATGGGTGGAGACGAACCCCCACCCCAAAGTGCCATGGACTCAGAGTGGGACGAAGAGCACGACACAACGCCACTGCTGTCACCAACACCCTCCGCCATCGCAGAAACACTCACCACGGTTGGGCACTTTAGTGATGAGGCGTCTGATACACTCACTGGTGCGCACAACACAGCCGTCCCGGTACAGCAGGTGGAGGTAGGAGCAGCAGAGGGACCGGGCGGTCGGAGGGCAGCCCAGCCCAAGCGAACATCTGCCGCCCAGATGGATCCCGGGTTCCTGCAGTTACCACACCCACACATAGATCCGATGCAACCACCGACCCGGAGACGAGCGAAGAGGGTGACGGGCGGCTTGCGGCGGCTGCAGTCGCAGGTGGAGGAGTCCACCCGCGTCCAGGAGCTGGGAGTGGTGCCGGTCATGCGTGCCACCCAGGCTGACACCGCACGGGTGGCGTCCGCGGTGGAGGCAATGGGTGCGACGGTGTCAGACATGGGGAACGGTTTGCGAGGCCTGGGGCCTTCCGTGCAGGCGGCGTCTGTGGCCCAGGACATGGCTGCCCTCTCACAGGAGGCCATGAGCCAGTGCCAGCGCCAGATGGCAGATGCGCTCAACGCCATAGCCCAGTCTCTGCAGGCCATGGCCCAGTCTCAGCAGGCCATGGCCCAGTCTCTGCAGGCCATCGCTGAGGGCATCGGCGCCAGTGGCCATGTGCGAGCCGGCGTCGCACTGTCACAGACAGGGTTTGCCAACCCCCTGGGCTCCATGGCTGCAAACCTGCAGACCCCTGTCGATACCAGCACAGGCCTCCAGGACTGGCAGCGCCAGATGTCGGGGGGGCGTCGGATGGCCAGTCCGTTCGCATCCCCCACCCATGTAGAGGCCTGGGGGCCATCGGGCACCCCGAGGGAGGAGGAGGTGGTGTGGTCCGTCCCGGCTCCCCCTGTAGGGGAGGTCCCGGTACACCGCGACACCTCGGACTCCCCCCCCTTCCGTCCCAGGTGCATCGGGTGGGCAACGGGCAGGACAGGCTGGCAGCTCGCCATCCCAGTCGCCCGGGCCGCAGCCTGGCCCATCTAGGCCAGGACGCCCCAGGAAACGGCCGCCAAAGGGATCCAGTGTCAGAGGGCAGGAATCACAGGAGTCCACCTCCAGTTCTGCTGTACCGTCTGGGGAACCACGTAGACGTAGTCAAAGGGCCCGTAAGGCCAAACAATTAGACACTGAGTAAGTTGGCACGGGTGCAGGGCACAGATGAGTTTTAGGGGCTAGGGCACGTGCATGAACTCCTTTGGTTATTAAAGTCAATGTTACACCTACCGAAGCTGCCTTTGTGCTCTGTCCAAAGTGTGCGGGGGTGTCATGTACGTTGAGCGCAAGTGTGTGTGTGAGGGGTGGTCTTACCTCAGCCCCAGGTGAGTCTGCCCCCTTCCCCCTGGGCCGCCATCAACATCCCCCGGGCAGAGGACGGGACCGTGCGCTGCAGTGTCACAGCCGCATGCAGGGATGGTCCGGGTGGATGGTGGTACTGTGGCCATGGGTCAGACATAGTCCAACGATGTAGAGCCAGGAGCTCATCGCAGGGCGGGTTGTCATCATCCTCCATGGCCTGCGATAGACACGGGTCCACCCGCAACTGTGTGAGCCCGGCCCGTTGTGCCGCAGGTGGATCGGCAATGGGGGGGGGGGGGGGGTGGTGTGCATGCGAGTGGGGTGGGTGGGGTTGGGGAGGGGGGTGAGGGTGCTGGGTGGGTGGATGGGTGGGGGGTGTGGGTGGTCGGCTGTTGCCATGGTGTGCGGTCTGTGGCCATACTACCCGATTCCCACGCCCATCTAGTCAGTGAAGCGGGCGTCTATCAGTCTGTCCCGTGCCCGCTGGGCCAGCCGGTAACGGTGGACAGCCACCTGCCTGTGTCTACTCCGTCTTCCCTGACCATTGCCCCCATCCCCCTCATCTGGGGAGGACTGGGCCTCTTCCTGCTGCTCCTCCACTCCGCCCTCCTCTGCCTGCGGCACATCGCCCCTCTGCTGGGCTATGTTGTGCAGGACGCAGCACACCACAGTGATGCGGCCGACCCTATTTGAACGATACTGGAGGGCGCCCCCAGAGAGGTCCAGGCACCTGAAACGCATCTTCAGCACACCAAAGCACCTCGCGATCACTCCCCTTGTCGCTACATGGGCATCATTGTAGCGGTTCTCCGCCTCATTGCGTGGCCTCCGTATAGGCGTCATCAGCCACGATCGCAATGGGTAGCCCCTGTCGCCCAGCAACCAGCCCCTCAGCCGGGGATGGCGTCCCTCGTACATGCCGGGGATGGATGACCGCGACAACACGAATGAGTCGTGTACACTGCCTGGGTGACGGGCGCAGACGTGCAGGATCATCATGCGGTGGTCGCAGACCACCTGTACGTTCATCGAATAGGTCCCCTTCCTATTAGTGAACATGGCCCTGTTATCTGCAGGTGGCCGCACGGCGACGTGCATCCCATCGATCGCGCCCTGGACCATGGGGAACCCGGCAACGGCAGAGAAGCCCACGGCCCGGGCATCTTGGCTGGCCCGGTCCACGGGGAAGCGGATGTAGCGGTGCGCCATGGCATATAGGGCATCTGTCACTGCCCGGATGCACCGGTGCACCGATGTCTGCGATATGCCGGACAGGTCCCCACTCGGTGCCTGGAATGACCCCGTTGCATAAAAGTTCAGGGCCACCGTAACCTTGACGGACACGGGGAGAGGGTGTCCCCCGCCAGTGCCACGCGGTGACAGGTGTGCCAGCAGGTGGCAGATGTGTGCCACGGTTTCCCGGCTCATCCGGAGTCTCCTCCTGCATTCCCGGTCCGTGAGGTCCTGGTATGACTGCCGGGGCCGGTACACACGGGGCGCCCTCGGGTGCCTCCGTTGCCGTGGGGCCGCGACGTCCTCCCCCCCCCTCCTCGTCCTGTCGGTCAGGTGTCCCTCCAGCCTGGGCGGCTGCCACCTGCCCCTCTGCGGCAGCCTGCGCCGCCTCTCTGGCACGCTCCTCCTCCTCCTCCTCCTCCTCCTCATCCAGGGCAACATAGACATGAGCGGCTGCCACCACGGCGGCCAACATCGCTGGATGATCTGAAAACATGACGGCCTGGTGGGGGGGAGGGGAACGACGACATGTCATCATTGCCCATATCCCCTCCTCCCCCAGCCAGGTGGCATTGACCGCATGGGTCCAACTGTTGGAGGCTGGCACCTGGCCAGGTGGACCAACTCACTTGCCCTCCCATCCCCCTCCTCGGTACGGACCCCCCCCCCAACCTCCACCCCAGCACGGACCCCCAACCCCCAACCTCCACCCCGGCACGGACCCCCTCCCAACCTCCACCCCAGCACGGACCCTCCCCCCCCAACCTCCACCCCAGCACGGACACCCCCCCCAAACTCCACCCCGGCATGGACCCCCCCCCAACCTCCCCCCCCCAGCACGGACCCCCCCCCAACCCCCAACCTCCACCCCGGCACGGCACGGACCCCCCCCAACCTCCACCCCAGCACGGACCCCCCCCCAACCTCCACCCCAGCACGAACCCCCCCCAACCTCCACCCCGGCACGGACCCCCCCCCAACCTCCACCCCAGCACGGACCCCCCCCAACCTCCACCCCGGCACGGCACGGACCCCCCCCAACCTCCACCCCGGCACGGCATGGACCCCCCCAACCTCCACCCCAGCACGGACCCCCCCCCAACCTCCACCCCAGCACGGACCCCCCCCCCCCAACCTCCACCCCGGCACGGCACGGACCCCCCCCAACCTCCACCCCGGCACGGCACGGACCCCCCCCAACCTCCACCCCGGCACAGCACGGACCCCACCCAACCTCCACCCCAGCACGGACCCCCCCCCAACCTCCACCCCAGCACGGACCAACCCCCAACCTCCACCCCGGCACGGCACGGACCCCCCCCCCCCCCAACCTCCACCCCAGCACGGACCCCCCCCCCCCAACCTCCACCCCAGCACGGACCAACCCCCAACCTCCACCCCAGCACGGACCCCCCCAACCTCCACCCCGGCATGGACCCCCCCCAACCTCCACCCCGGCATGGACCCCCCCCCAACCTCCCCCCCCAGCACGGACCCCCCCCAACCCCCAACCTCCACCCCGGCACGGCACGGACCCCCCCCAACCTCCACCCCAGCACGGACCCCCCCCCAACCTCCACCCCAGCACGAACCCCCCCCCAACCTCCACCCCGGCACGGACCCCCCCCCAACCTCCACCCCAGCACGGACCCCCCCCAACCTCCACCCCGGCACGGCACGGACCCCCCCCAACCTCCACCCCGGCACGGCACGGACCCCCCCAACCTCCACCCCAGCACGGACCCCCCCCCAACCTCCACCCCAGCACGGACCCCCCCCCCAACCTCCACCCCGGCACGGCACGGACCCCCCCCCCAACCTCCACCCCGGCACGGCACGGACCCCCCCCAACCTCCACCCCGGCACGGCACGGACCCCACCCAACCTCCACCCCAGCACGGACCCCCCCCCAACCTCCACCCCAGCACGGACCAACCCCCAACCTCCACCCCGGCACGGCACGGACCCCCCCCCCAACCTCCACCCCAGCACGGACCCCCCCCCCCCCCCAACCTCCACCCCAGCACGGACCAACCCCCAACCTCCACCCCAGCACGGACCACCCCCCCCAACCTCCACCCCAGCACGGACCGCCCCCCAACCCCCAACCTCCACCCCGGCACAGACCCCCCCCGCCAACCTCCACCCCAGCACGGACCCCCTCCCGGCCTACTCTAACCACCCCCCCCCCCCGCCGCACACACACACACACAACCCGAGACACACCTCTCCTCACGCAATCAGACTGCGGCCACGCCTATGCCTGCCCAGAGCCAACCCCCCAGGCCGTCACTCACCTCCACGCTGGTCGGCGTGAGCCTGGAGCACCGGGTCACGCCGATGAAAAGGAGGTTTGATTCACGTCGACGTGAACGGTCATCACGTCGACGGGACTTCGGCCCATCCGGAAGGGAGAATATCGGCAGGCCGGAAATCGGCTGCCTTGCGCAGACCCGTGACATTCTCAGCGGCAGCGGCGCCATTAACGCCCCGCCGACTTTTCTCCCTTCGGAGACTTCGGCAACCGGCGGGGGCGGGATTCACGGCGGCCAACGGCCATTCTCCGACCCTCTGGGGGGTCGGAGAATGACGCCCAATATTTTAAATATGTCATCATTTCATAGAAAGACTTGCTTTGTCTAAAAGTCAATTGCTGTGACCTGCAAACTGACCTATTTGATTAATGTTATTCATAATAGCTGCACCTTGACCTGAAACCTTCAATGAAGGATACATAATTATATCCAGATCACCTCCACCTTTTATTGGTGCACTTTTCCTACTCAACGAAGGGTGACTAAAGTACTTAATTGAATATTATGTACAGATTTTTTGATCGACTTCCAGAAGGCATTTGATAAAGTCCCTCAAAGAACATTATAATCTTAGGTTGGAGTTCACGGAACGGAAGTCAAATTATTGACTTAGTTAGAAAGTTGGCTGAGCAGCAGGAGACAATGAGTAGGGATAATGGGCAGGATATGATTAGTGTTGTCACACATAGTTTTCCTTCAGGCCTATTTGTAAGAAAATCTTTGATGGTGGAATGGACAGCTACATATCCAAATTTTCTAAGCAGTTTTACAGGCAGTGTAGGTAGAAGTTGAAAATTATGGAAGAAATGTCAAAATGAAGTGAATGGCGAAACTGTGGCAAATGTAAAATAATTAACTTTGGAACGATAAAGGATAGTACAAGGTATTTCTAAATAGTCCAATGAATCTTAGAGGTCCAAATGCATAGATTATTAAAATGCAATGGATAGAAATAATGTAAAAGCTTAATGGAATGCCAAGCTTTATTTCTAGAGGACGAGAACACAAGGGGTAGAAATCATCCTTCAGCTATACAAAGCACTGGTTAGAGCAGATTGGGCGTACTGTGAGCAATTCCGAGCACTATACCTAAGGAAGAATATTTTAGTCTTGGAGAGAGAGCAGCATAGACTTACCAGAATGATATCTGGACCCAAGGATTAAATTATGAGGAGAAATTGGACAAACTAGGGTTAGGATTTTTGCCCTTCCCTCTCTCCCCACAGAGGAGGCGGTGAGCTATTGGCTGCAGGTGGAATCTTCCGGTCCCACCAGAGGTAACAACAATTTGTATTGTTCACCAGCCCCACAACCGGGGAACCTGTCACGGGCCGTTGATTTCAGCGGGACTGAAAGATCCCGTCAGCAGGAAGAGCCAAAAAAATCCTGTTTTGAGAGTTTTATCTCTGGAATTTAGAAGGTCCAGGGTGATTTGATCAAAGTTTGCAATATATATATATATGGAATATTTAACTCCTGCTCTCTCTGTTCCTGAGATATTAAGGGGAACAGCAGGGGTAGAGAGAGGGAAGCTGTTTTTACTGGTTTGGGAATCTAGCACTAGGGGGCATGGTCCCAATCAGAGCTAGATCTACAGAGGTGGAAATAGGGCTGTTTAGCACAGGGCTAAATCGCTGACCTTGAAAGCAGACCAAGGCAGGCCAGTAGCATGGTGTAATTCCCGTACCAGCCTCCCCGAACAGGCGCTGGAATGTGGCGACTAGGGGCTTTTCACAATAACTTCATTTGAAGCCTACTTGTGACAAGCGATTTTCATTTAATTTTTCATTTTTAATTTCAATTGGGAAACACTTCCACTCACAAAGGATCGTAAAATTATAGAATTCTGTTCTGCAAATAGCATTTGATTCTCGGTCAATTATTAAGTTTAAATCTGGTAGAATTCTGTTTACCATGGGCTGGATTCTCCGTTTCAGAAACTATGTCCCCAAGGCGTCGTGAAAACTGTGGTCTTTTACGCCAGAAAAACTGGCGTCAAAAGGCCACAGATACACAGCCTTGCAGGGGGCTAGCAGGCAGCTGTCGTGGAGCTCGCAGCTCCAGCTGCAGATACGCCCCCCCCCCTCCCCCCCCCCCTCGCAGTTCCGGGTCAGAGGCTGTGCATGCGCACGTCGGCAGCCTCCAACGGCTGTGCCGTGCTCCATGGCGGACTCAGACCGCGGACCTGGACCGCAGAAATAGTGCCCCCGATTGGCCGCGCACTCGACCCGGACCGCCCGCACAATAAAAGTCCAGTCCTGAATGAGGCCCCCCCCCAGCCCTCCGATCGGCCCGTCCTAGACTGTGGCGGCCGCGGACTGAGTTTGCAGCCGCCTTGCGAGTATCCTGAATGGCAGGAGCACATTAGAAATAAGTCAACGAGAAATCGGCCGGTCAGGGGCGGAGAACAGCAGGCCGGGCCTCAAGCAATTGCCTCAGGTGGTGGATGCTCGGCGCAGCATATTGCCCGAGTACGCCACTTTTCGGGGGGCAGAGAATCGTGGAACCGACACCGGTCCCGATTTCATGCGTGAAACTGGATTCTCCGCACCGTCGACAAACGCGATTTTGGCTTCGGGGTGCGGAGAATCCAGCCTCATAGGCATTAAGTGACATGGGGAAAATGTAAGTATATGGAGTTAAGTTACAGTTCAATCCATGATTTTATTGAATGATAGGTGAAATGGCCTACTCCTGTTCCCATACTCTTAATGATGTGGAGATGCCGGCATTGGACTGGGGTGAGCACAGTACAACACCAGGTTAAAGTCCAACAGGTTTGTTTCGATGTCACTAGCTTTCGGAACGCTGCTCCTTCCTCAGGTGAATCTGAGGAATCTGCTCACCTGAGGAAGGAGCAGCGCTCCGAAAGCTAGTGACATCGAAACAAACCTGTTGGACTTTAACCTGGTGTTGTAAGACTTCGTACCATATTCTTAATGCCATTGATTACTGTTTTATTCATTTGTTGTAAAGCATGAGCTCAAAAACAGTGAAACCAGTTATCCTAAGTGGAGGAGTCTCTGTTTTCATGGATATAATGGCCGGGATTCTCCAAAATCCCGGTCAAGTGTTGACACCGGCGTAAACACTGAAGTGTTTCATGCCAGCGTCAACGGGCCTCTTGGCTCAGTGATTCAGTGGGCCACAGGGGGCCACAGCGCCGTAGTGCTGCGCGTTTCTCTGGCGCCAATACGCAGCACTGCACTGCCAGCGCAGGTCCGTGTATGCGCGTGATGACCATTTCCGCGCCGGCGCATGCGCGTGCTGGCCATTTGCGTGCCGGTGCCACGCAGCATGGCGGAGCCAAACAGCGTGCCCACGCGGAAGGAGGTAGGCCCCCTCTAGATGGTGCGCGCCCGCCGATCGGTAGCCCCCTGCGGACCCGGCCTGCAAAATAGTGCCCCCACTTTGGCTGGCTCGCGAGCCCCGGACCACCCCCCAACAGTGACCCCAGCCCATGATGGAGCCCCCCCTGCCCGCGGATCGGCCCTCCCTCAACTGTGGCGGCGTTGGACTGAGTCCGCAGCCGCCACGCTGAATTCCCAACGGATGATAGCACACGCGACCGACGCCGTTGAGATCTCGGCCGGTTGGGGGTGGAGCATCAGGGGGCAACGTCCCAGGCAACGTCCTGAGGGCGACAATATGGCAGACTATGCCGCTTTGGAGGGGGCGGAGCATTGCGAAAGCGGTGCCGCATGATTTGGTCAGAAACAGGTATTCTCTGGCTGATCGGCGAACGTGATTTCGCCGTTGGCGACCGAAGAATCCCGCCCAACGTGCTTTTGAACCTCCCAGGCGAGAGAGTGAAGTCTCATCCCAGGACACAAAGGAAAAGCAAAGAAAACGTTATTATGTTGAGGCCCATTAGCTACATGCTCTAAGTCCAAAGTGAGTTCTCATACCGTTAATTTACTTACTGATTTTTTTTGTGTCAACGATTCACTCTCCTGTTTTATTTTGAAAGGATGGGATATCTTTTGAATCATTATCTGCTGCCAACTAGTAGTCATACTTTATCAGTGCTTACTAGAGAGATTTTCAGGATTTTGTGGTCGGCAGTGCACAAATGCATAAGACAAGGGATTGATTGTTTCTCAGGCAGGGAAACAATTATGCTAATTTGCCTGTGATGGCGCCACTCAGACTAAGTGGGTTTGTTGCTCTGGCTAGCATCATTGACTGCACATGCATGACAATTAAGACATCCAGAGAACACTTAGGAATGCTCATCAACCACAAGGACTTCCATTCCGTAATGTGCAGCTGATGTGCATAAGGTGCCCAGTCAGCGTCAAAATGCTTTTGAACTGTAGTATGCTACCCTCTCTGTGAATTCTAGATTCACATCTAGGATCAATAGTTATAGAACATAGAACGATACAGCGCAGTACACGTAGACAATTGATATCCACTTAAAATGAGACTAGTGACCTCTCAGAAACCCAAGGAATAAGCCACAGAAGCAATTCATCTGACCACCTGTATTCAAAATATCTGAAGATGTGTATCAGTTGCCTGGATAGGTCTAGAGGCAACTTTCAATCAGCAACAGCCAGGGTCTCCTGAATGGTTATGGTGTCTTGCACTCCAAGCAACATTGCTAAGGTTCTGCCTGGAGAAAGAACATAGCATAGATTTCAAGGAGAAAGGACAGAAGATGATGCAGACAATGTACCAACTGTGGTGTACATTGGTGCTGGGAATGCCGATGCCTGTAGACAGCACCTTCTTTTTTCAAATTCGATCATGGGACATGAGCATACTGCCAATGTCAATATTTGTTGCAAAACCCAAATTGCTCGTGAGAAGCTGGTGGTGAGCAGCACGGTAGCATAGTGGTTAGCACATTGGCTTCACAGCACCAGGGTCCCAGGTTTGATTCCGGCTGGGTCACTGTCTGTGCGGAGTCTGCACGTTCTCTCCGTGTCTGCGTGGGTTTCCCTTCGGGTGTTCCGGTTTCCTCCCACAGTCCAAAGATGTGCAGATGTAGGTGGATTGGCTATAATAAATTGCCCTTCGTGTCAAAAAAGTAAGGTAAGGTGGGGTTCCGGAAATAGGGTGGAACTGTGGGGATAGGTATGGTGCTCTTTCCAAGGGCCGGTGCAGACTTGATGGGCCGAATGGCCTCCTTCTGCACTGTAAATTCTGTGAATTCTGTGATTCTTGGACCACTGCAGTCCATATCATAGGATTTTACAGTGCAGAAGGAGGCCATTTGGCCCATCGAGTCTTCACCGGCTCTTGGAAAGAGCACCCTACCCAAGGTCAACACCGCCACCCAATCCCCATAACCCAGTAACCCCACCCAACACTAAGGGCAATTTTGGACACTAAGGGCAATTTATCATGGCCAATCCACCTAACCTGCACATCTTTGGACTGTGGGAGGAAACCGGAGCACCCGGAGGAAACCCACGCACACACGGGGAGGATGTGCAGACTCCGCACAGACAGTGACCCAAGCCGGAATCGAACCTGAGACCCTGGAGCTGTGAAGCAATTGTGCTATCCACAAGGCTATGGTGCAGGCACGTCCATAGTAATGTAAGGAAAGGAATTCCAGGATTTTAATCTGCTGATAGGGAATGAACTGCGATATATTTCCAAGTCAGGGTAGTGTGTTGCTTGGAGGGAAACTTGCAGGTGGAAGTGTTCCCATGCAACTGCTGCCCTTGTCCTTCCAGGTTCTTTTTATATTTGTTTACTGCCCATACCTGATCATCCTTGAGAAGGTGATGGTGTGCTCCTTCTTGAACCACTGCAATCATGTATTGCAGGACCACCCATAGTGCTGATAGGAAAGAAGTTCCAGGATTTTGACCCAGCAACAGTGAAGGAACAGAAATGTAGTTCCAAGCCAGGATGGTGTGTGCCTTGGAGATAAACTTGCAGGTAGTGGTGTTCCCATGCTTCTACTGTCCTTGTTCTTCTAGGTGTAGACATCATAGGCTTGGAAGGTGCTGTTCAAGAAGGCTTGCTGAGTTGCTGCACTGTATCTTATAGATGGTCATGCTGCTGCGGCTGTGTTAATGGTGCAGGGAGTGGATGTTTCTCGTGGTGGATTGGGTGCCAATTAAGTGGGCTGCTTTGTCCTGGATCGTGTTTAGTTTCTTGAGGGTTTTGGAGCTGCACTCATCCAGGCAAGTGAAGAGTATTTAATCATACTCCTGACTTGTGCCTTGTAGATATTTAGAACATAGAAATGGGATTTGGGGCATCTGGAGGTGAGCTGTGAGCTAATCGGCAGGATTTCCAGCCTCGGACCTGCTCTGGTAGCCACAGCATTTATATGGCTAGTCCAGTTCCGTTTCTATTCAATGGCAACCCCCCAGTATGTTGATAGTGGGGCATTCAGCAATGGTAATGCCATTGAATGTGAAGGGGAGATGGTTTTCACTCTGGTTGGAGATGGTCATCCAGCAGAGGCAGCAGAGACCAACCAGCAGAGACGGCAGAAGAGGATTCTGGGAGAAGTCAACTCAGTCACCTCGACTGTACTGTGGGTAGCCGAAGAATCCCTCCAATGTCATTGCTCCTGTTTGCACTAGTGATAGAACCTTTGGTCATAGCGCTGAGGTATTCGGGTGAATTGAAGGGGATAAGGTGGGTGGGTGAGTGGTGGAGTGGTGGAGGGAGCATACGTTGTCTCTATATGCTGATGACCTGCTCTTGTATATTACAGATCCAGTCTCCTCTGTGGATGAAACAGTGAAGCTACTGAGGAGCTTTGAAACATTTCAGTGTATAAATTGAACCTGGAAAAGAGTGAATATTTTCCAGTTAAACCCCCAGGGAGGAGATGCCAATCTGGGGATATTGCCTTTCGTCTTGCCAGAGGTAGCTTCCGGTATCTGGATATCCGAATGGCCCATGCTTCATAGGTTAAACTATACAAGTCTGGTGAATAGAGCGAGGTCCGATTTACAGAAGTGGGATAACCTTCTGCCATCCTTGTCAGGCAGAGTCCAGACTGTTAAGCCAAACATTCTCCCAAGGTTTTTATTTCTGTTTCAATGTCTCCCTGTTTTCCTTGCTAAGTCTTTCTTTGCCACGGTTAACAAGTTAATCACCTCCTTTATTTGGGCAGGTAAGTCACAAAGAATTTGTAGGGAATCCCTTCAGAGGGACTAGCGTCGGGAGGCCTAGCATTACCCAATTTGCTCTTTTATTATTGGGCACCAATAATAAAGGTGTTGGGGTGGTTGGGGGAGTCAGATTCCTATGGGGGTGGATCGAGGTGAGTTCATGTAAGGGCACAGAGTTTACTAGCATTTATAATGGCTTCGCTCCCATTCTCCCCGGTGAGGTATTCCTTGAAGACGGTGGTGATATGGAACTAGTTTAGGCAGCATTACAAGCTGAGGGCCATGTCAGCCCCTATCTGCAGCAATCATTTGTTTCTGCTGTTGGGTTTGGATGGAACATTTCAGTCGTGGGAAGAAAAGGTCTTGAGTGTTTTGGAGATCTGTTAAGTGGGGGGACAGTTTGCTAGTTTGGAGGAGTTTACGGCAACATTTCAATTGTCAGGGGTGCACAGAAGGCTTGTCCTACATTTCCCTTAGCACCGCAATCCTGCTTGCTGGGAAGAATTCTGTTACTGGTGAGTCTAGTGGAAGGCGGGGGGGCAGCATTTCAAACATTTATGGGCAGATCATGTTAATGGAAGTTGTCTCGCTGGACCAGATGAGAGGCAATTGGGAAGAGGAGCTGGGACGTATTTTGGATGAGGACATGTGGTGTGAGGCCCTTCGTACGGTGCTGTTAGATGATTTGGACATTCTGAATTCTCCCTCCGTGTAGCCGAACACTGGCGCTTTTCACGGTAACTACATTGCAGTGTTAATGTAAGCCTACTTGTGACAATAAAGATTATTATTATTAGCTCTTGTCAGTTACGGCATATCTCCATTTTAATATGTGGGGCCTACTGATCCACACAGTATTATTTCAGGATTCTCTTTTTCTTCCACCATCTGGATAACAAATAACTCAAATTTCTCAACAGCCTAAGGGCCCACTAAGTTTAAAAAGGCATTAGCTTGTACCTTTTTTGACTTGCAGATGATATAACACCGCAGTAAATATCTCACTCCTCCATGGCTTTTCCCAACTGCCTGCAATGTTTTCTTCAAAGACGAGCGGTTATAAATGAATGTGGCAACGTCCTTGCACCATACTGCCAACTCATGACACCAGGTAAATATGTTGGGTTGCAGATACACTGACAACAAGGACTTATACAAAATAGTTTGTTCACTACCTGAGCAGCTACTTCATGCTTGTGCTCTGTCTGCACTCCCAGGGAGAACACACGCACTCCCGACACATGACCAATTTTGTAGCCGTGTCATCGTGTGACCACTTGGTCTACAATATTGGTAGACTGGGGGACATGCCAGGCCATGACAATACAGATTATGGTTGAGTACAGTTCTGCTGCACCTCATTGATGCTCAGTTTTGAGTTACTGGATCGTTTTTAAATCTATCCCATTTAGCACAGTGATAATGTCACACAATATGACGGAGAGTAATCTCAGTGTGAATACCAGACTTCATCTCCTCAAGGGCTCCCACCGATACTGTCATGGTAATATGATGATCAGTGAAACGCATTGCGAAACCCTGAGGGCATGCCTTGGAAGTTCTTTTCCCATAATGTTTTGAACAGTGAAAGACCACCATCTACTGATTGAAATTTGACACTGCAATTGTGGGAAACATTTTCTGTCAGTCGTGGGAACATAAAAACAGGATTCGCCCCTCTAATTTTGAATAGGATGAGGCCATTCAAATAGATAGATAATGGTTGTTTGGGGCAGCACAGTGTTAGCACTGTTGCTTCACAGCACCAGGGTCCCAGGTTCGATTCCCGGCTTGGGTCACTGTCTGTGTGGAGTCTGCACGTTTTCCCTGTGTCTGTGTGGGTTTCCTCCGGGTGCTCCGGTTTCCTCCCACAAGTCCCGAGTAATACCAAGTAGATAATTTGGGCATTCTGAATTCTCCCTCTGTGTACCCGAACAGGCGCCGGAATGTGGCGACTCGGAGCTTTTCACAGTAACTTTGTTGCAGTGTTAATGTAAGCCTACTTGTGACAATAAAGATTATTATTATTATCTACGGTTCTGGAACTCTTAATATCCTTACCTAGCAAAAAAGTATTGAACTTTTAATTTTTTTTTAATTGATCACTAACCTGAGCACCTTTTTGGGGAGATTTCCATGACCATGGACTAGCACGCCTAGTCTATGCTATCTGCCCCTATAATTTAATGTTTTTATTCCTGGTATCATTCTGATAATTCCACCACATACCCTCCACGGTCTGTATGTTTTTCTTAAGGTATGGTGCCCAGACTGACCGCAGTGTCCTAGATGCAGTAACTAGAGATATAAGTTACTGATCCATAACTTCTACCTCATTGTATTCTAGCCCCATTGACATGAATGCCAACATTCCATTAGCTTTTTAAATTATTTTTTGTACCTGTCCATTAACCTTTGTGATTTTTATACATGGACTGTTCACTCTCTCTGCTCCTTCACAGTTCCTTCTTTTGACCATTTAGGAAATACTCTGATCTATCTTTCTAGGGTCCTAAGTGCTGTAATGCCAGAGCCAGACCTTGGGCGGCATTCTCCAGCTGCGCCCGCACTGCGACCAGAGAATCCCGCCCGAGGTCAATAGACTTATCCATTGTCTACGTCTTGCCTGAGGCGATCTTACAGCGGGCGGGGGGGATGAATCCAACCCCTTCTATTCCTTTCTTCCTATGAGAATTGCATATTTGTTTCCCATCAGTGTTATTCAAGTTAATAGTTTATTAATGCTGCTGTTTTATTATACCTGCCAGTTTACCTTGAGGCCAACTGGATATTTGAAAAAGACAGAAACGTTTCACCATGTGCTGATAAATACAGGTAAGGTTTGCTTGAAATTTCAGTATAATCCCTTCCCCGCAAGGGGAACTTATGCTCAATTATCCATTATCTTATCCATTAAGCAACACGGTCGCACAAGTGGATAGCACTGGTCATTATCACATTGCTTTATTGTCACAAGTAAGCTTACATTATCACAGTAACTTCGTTGCAGTGTTAATGTAAGCCTACTTGTGACAATAAAGATTATTATTATTAAAACCTGGAAAAATTCAGAGGAGCATGAGTTCATCAGATATGAATGCTTCTCAGGAATGAATCATCAAGCTGAGAGTTATTGACACTAACATACAAAGCATTAAACCAATTTGGCAGGTGTGACAAAGTAGATCTTCCATACTTGGGAGCAGTTTTAATGGGTCAGATTGTCTATCCTTCTGAAACTATTGCCGGTTGCAGGGGATCTTTATGAGATGTAACTTTTCACTGAGTTTCAGTTCCATTTAATTTTGTTAAAAAAGTGAGGTTGAAGAGTGTTACCATGACCGGGTAATCAGTGTTTTAGCAATATTGTTTGATGGATATATATTGGTCAGGAGAACTCTTCTACTCTTCTTCAAACTGTTTGGCACCTGGCGCTGTTCTCGTTTTCTGCCTCTCCCGCTATTCACCGGCCTCGTTTTGATCGAGCGTGAGTGCAACGAGGCCAGAGAATTGCACCCGAGAACCGTGCCAGGCGCCAAACAGTTTGCAATGCAACCAGCCCGCTCCCATAGGCGAAATCGGGATCTTGCCGTAGTGTGGCAGCCTCCGGTCATTCAGTGGCCTCCCCAGAAAGTGGTCACATTGGCACCGATTAGTACTCCTTTTTAAAAACTAGCGGAAGGGTTTCTGTGTGGATCTGAGGAGGTGCGTAGCCTCACAGGCAAAGCGGCCGGGGCCACTGGGCATGCCACCTCAGTGCTCACCGGGGAATGGGGAACCTTGGCTGTGGGACCTTCCACAGGGGTGGGCCGCCATGGGAGGGTGGGGATGAGGCAATCGGGGACAACCGGAGGGCAATCATGCTCGACAACACCATGCCAACCCCTGGATCATGTGTACCTGTTCCCTGGGCAACACTTGTCCATGCCCATCTGCCCCACTGACGACCCATAACTCCCACTGACTGCCGAGGCCTCTGGCCATGCAGCTGAAGGCTATCGCTAATAGGGAATTGGCAACCGTGGCTAAGTGAGCACTTCACACATCCCAAGAGGATTCCTGTGGGTGGGTGGGCCATGTAGCATGTGGGAGTCATTGCCTAGCATCCCAATCACACCTTGATGCCTGAACACTGTGCTTGAACACTGCGGGAGGCAGTCACACCACACACGCAGCAGCCAAAATCTGTACACCCAGGGGATCTGACACAGCTTCGGGAACATGTCCAGATGGTGGGTGCGTGCTACGAAGAGGGGGGGGTGCCTGGAGAGATAGGCCGAGGGTTTGGTGGTCGGCCCGCATTGTGGAAGAAAGTGACAGAAGCGTCATACTGGTTGTGCTGGACACCACAATAGTTTGAATTTAATTTTCAAGCTGATCTCAGGAATATATTTAAAGTCATTGAACTGTTATCAGGTTAACATCTAGTCCACAAAGTGATTTTTTGGATTATTTTACAAATGAATGTAAATTTAGAAAGAAGCAGAATAGTAGTTATTCACCTGAAGCTAAGCCAGGACTTGAATCATAGAATGGTTATCACACAGCAGGAGGCCATTCAGTCAATTGTGTGTGCCAGCTCTCTGCAAAAGCAACTGTTTAGCTCTAATCCCCTGCCTGACCCATAGCCCTGCAAATGTTTTCTCTTCACATAATGATCCAATTATTTTTTTGAAAGCCACAATTAAATCTTCCTCCACTTCACTCTCATGCTGTGCATTCCAGATCCTAATCCCTTGCTGCTTAAAAAGCTATTCCTCATGTCACCATGGCTTCATTTGCAACCTCCTTGAATCACTATCCTTTGCTTCTCAATCCTTCTACCAATGGGGACAGTTCTTCCGATGTACTCTGACCAGACCCCTCATGATTTTGAACACATCTATCAAGTTTCCTCTCAACCTTCTCTTCTCCTAGGAGAAAGCTTCAATTTCACCAATCTGTCTGCACTACCAAAGTTCCTCATCCCTGGAACTCTTCTTGTGAATTTTTTCATCCTCTCTAATGCCTTCATAGTCTTCCTAATGTATGGTGCCCAGAACTGGACACAATGCTCCAATTAAGGTCAAACCAATGTTTCACACTTCCTTTTTTTTTCACTACTTTCCTTTTCTGTTTTATTAGCAAAGTGCAAAATCCATTTTAATGTTAATAGAAAGCATCTAGCCTCTCAGATAATTTTACCGAGAAGCCGAATTGAAGGTACAAGACTGGTAGTATAGGATTAAGTTTAAAAGAGAATATGATTGTTGGGGTAAATCAAGCAGTGGTCAGGCAACATTAAGCTTATGCTTTTGAAACCTTCATATTATAAAGCAGAAAGAACATGTATTTATATACTCCCTTCCATCTGCAGTAAGTAATGTAATCCCTTTGAGGTTGTTGATCCATAGCTGGAGCTTTCTTAAGCAGAGAGGGAGGAAGAAAGAAAGGGAGAAATATTTATATCTGTTTACCCTCTCCCACAAAGATTGTTACACAATTATAATTCCCAAACTTCAAAAGTTAACCATACAAATTCTACTTAGTCCCCTGGATGGACCAAATAATAAGTGTATTGCTCTGCATAGAAGTGAGACAAACAGGACATAAGAATATAAGAACTAGGAGCAGGAGTAGGCCATCTGGCCCCTCGAGCCTGCTCCACCATTCAATTAGATCATGGCTGATCTTTTGTGGACTCAGCTCCACTTTCCGGCCCGAACACCATAACCCTTAATCCCTTTATTCTTCAAAAAACTATCTATCTTTATCTTAAAAACATTTAATGAAGGAGCCTCAACTGCTTCACTGGGCAAGGAATTCTATAGATTCACAACCCTTTGGGTGAAGAAGTTCCTCCTAGGCTCAGTCCTAAATCTACTTCCTCTTATTGCATAACCTCCCTAGCCTTAAACTCCATCCCTCTAGCAATGAAGGACAACATTCCATTCGCCTTCTTAATCACCTGTTGCACCTGTAAACCAACTTTTGCGACTCATGCACTAGCACACCCAGGTCTCTCTGCACAGCAGCATGTTTTAATATTTTATCATTTAAATAATAATCCCTTTTGCTGTTATTCCTGCCAAAATGGATAACCTCACATTTGTCAATATTGTATTCCATTTGCCAGACCCTAGCCCATTCACTTAACCTATCCAAACCCCTCTGCAGACTTCCGGTATCCTCTGCACTTTTTGCTTTACCACTCATCTTAGTGTCGGCTGCAAACTTGGACACATTGCCTTTGGTCCCCAACTCCAAATCATCTATGTAAATTGTGAACAATTGTGGACCCAACACTGATCCCTGAGGGACACCACTAGCTACTGATTGCCAACCAGAGAAACACCCATTAATCCCCACTCTTTGCTTTTTATTAATTAACCAATCCTCTATCCATGCTACTACTTTACCCTTAATGCCATGCATCTTTATCTTATGCAGCAACCTTTTGTGTGGCACCTTGTCAAAGGCTCTCTGGAAATGCAGATATACCACATCCATTGACTCCCCGTTATCTACCGCACTGGTAATGTCCTCAGAAAATTCCACTAAATTAGTTAGGCATGACCTGCCCTTTATGAACCCATGCTGCATCTGCCCAATGGGACAATTTCCATCCAGATGTCTCGCTATTTCTCCCTTGATGATAGATTCTAGCATCTTTCCTACTACCGAAGTTAAGCTAACTGGTCTATAATTACCCGCTTTCTGCCTACCTCCTTTTTTAAACAGTGGTGGCACGTTTGCTAATTTCCAATCCGCCGGGACAACCCCAGAGTCTAATGAATTTTGGTAAATTATCACTAGTGCATTTGCAATTTCCCTAGCCATCTCTTTTAGCACTCAGGGATGCATTCCATCAGGGCCAGGAGACCTGTCTATCTTTAGCCCCATTAGCTTGCCCATCACTACCTCCTCAATGATAACAATCATCTCAAGGTCCTCACCTGTCATTGCCTCATTTCCATCAGTCACTGGCATGTTATTTGTGTCTTCCACTGTGAAGACCGATCCAAACAACCTGTTCAATTCCTCAGCCATTTCCTCATCTCCCATTATTAAATCTCCCTTCTCATCTTCTAAAGGACCAATATTTACCTTAGCCACTCTTTTTTGTTTTATATATTTGTAGAAAAATTTACTGTTTTTATATTCTGAGCAAGTTTACTCTCATCTATCTTTCTCTTCTTTATAGCTTTTTTAGTAGCTTTCTGTTGCCCCCTAAAGATTTCCCAGTCCTCTAGTCTCCCACTAATCTTTGCCACTTTGTATGCTTTTTCCTTCAATTATTTCCTTAGATATCCACGGCCGATTATCCCTCTTTCTACTGTCCTTCCTTTTAGTTGATATAAACCTTTGCTGAGCACTGTGAAAAATCGCTTGGAAGGTTCTCCACTGTTCCTCAACTGTTTCACCATAAAGTCTTTGCTCCCAGTCTACCTTAGCTAGCTCTTCTCTCATCCCATTGTAATCTCCTTTGTTTAAGCACAAAACACTAGTGTTTGATTTTACCTACTCACCCTCCATCTGTATTTTAAATTCCACCATATTGTGATCGCTCCTTCCGAGAGGATCCCTAACTATGAGATCATTAATCAATCCTGTCTCATTACACAGGACCAGATCTAGGACCACTTGTTCCCTCGTAGGTTCCATTACATACTGTTCTAGGAAACTATCGCGGATACATTCTATAAACTCCTCCTCAAGGCTGCCTTGACCGACCTGGTTAAACCAATCGACATGTAGATTAAAATCCCCCATGATACCTGCTGTACCATTTCTACATGTATCCGTTATTTCTTTGTTTATTGCCTGCCCCACCATAATGTTACTATTTGGTGGCCTATAGACTACTCCTATCAGTGACTTTTTCGACTTGCTATTCCTGATTACCAACCAAATGGATTCAACCTTATCCTCCATAGCACCGATGTCATCCCTTACTATTGCCCGGGTGTCATCCTTAAATAACAGAGCTACACCACCTCCCTTACCATCCACTCTGTCCTTCCGAATAGTTTGATACCCTTGGATATTTAACTCCCAGTCGTGACCATCCTTTAACCATGTTTCAGTAATGGCCACTAAATCATAGTCATTCACGATGATTTGCGCCATCAACTCATTTACCTTATTCCGAATGCTAGGTCAGAATGGTCCCACATTTTTGATGAGTGATTTGATCACAGCTGGTAACACAATGACTATGGAGGGAAAAAAGCACCAGCTAGCATTCCCACTGTTGCTCACTCTCCAGCGACCTCATATTGGGTGAGGACATCACCGACCATAACTGTTATTGGCAGCCCCCAAATCCCACCCATCCCCCGCCCCAGATTAAGATTTGCTAACCTCATGAAGGCTTTTTCATGGCCAAATAACTGACTTAGTGCACACATCCTGAACTCAGATTTGTAAATTACTGTTGGTCCACTGAAGAGGACTGGTTCCAATTGATGAGAGAGGATCTGATCAAAGTGCATACATTTCTTTTAAAAATCTTTTTATTGGCATTTTCAAAATTATATACATTGCCTTTTGTTTTCATTTATTGTACAGTCACAAAGGTTTCTTCTTAGGTTTCTCTATTTACAGTCTGTCACCGTCTGGATCAGCATACACTCCTCCTCCCCCCCCCCCCCCCACCCCCCTCCAGCTCCCCTCTCCCTGACCCCCCCTCCTTCCATTCCCCCCTTCTTCACTGCTCCTCCCCATTCTTTCTTGCTGGGTTTTGCTACCTCACCTTGCTCACCTCCCCCCCCCCTCTCTTCCCGGTGCTCCCTCGCTTTCCTTTTTCTGTCTTGTCCTGGCTATTTCTCCCTGGCTACTGGCTATTTGTTTATTTATGTGTTGGCCACAAACAGGTCTCTGAACAGTTGGGTGAATGGCTCCCATGTTTTATGGAAGCCCTCTTCCGACCCAAGGATGGTGAATTTGATTTTCTCCATTTGGAGGAATTCCGATAGATCGGACAGCCATTCTGCAGCTTTAGGTGGTTCTGCTGATCGCCAACCGAGCAGGATTCTGCGGCGGGCGATCAGGGAGGCAAAGGCAAGGGCGTCCGCCCTCCTCCCCATGAAGAGATCTGCCTGGTCTGATACCCCGAAGACTGCCACTTTCGGGCATGGCTCCACCCTCATCCCCACCGCTTTGGACATTGCCTCAAAGAAGGCTGTCCAGTACCCAACAAGTCTGGGGCAAGACCAGAACATGTCGGCATGGTTGACCGGTCCTCCTTGGCACCGTTCACATTTGTCCTCCACCTCCGGGAACAACCTGCTCATTCGGGTTCTGGTCAAGTGGGCTCTATGTACCACTTTTAGCTGCGTTAGGTTGAGCCTCACTCATGTGGAGGTAGAGTTGACCCTGTGCAGTGCTTCGCTCCAGAATCCCCACTCTATTTTGAACCCCAAGTCTTCCTCCCATTTCCTCCTTGTCGTGTCCAGTTCGGTGTCGGCCTTCTCTAGCAGTCGTTCATACATGTCACTACAGTTCCCTCTGCCTAGGATGTCTGCGTCCAGTAGCTCTTCTAATAGTGTCTGTCATGGTGTCACGGGTATGTCCTTGTCTCCTTCCGTAGGGAGTTTTTAAGATGCAGGTATCTGAGTTTGTTGCCTTTAGCTAGATGGAATCTCTGTGTCAGTTCTTCCAGTGTTGTGATCCTACCGTCAGTGTATTCAAGGTGCATAAAATACTAAATGGGATTGATAAAGTGAATGTAGACCAAATGTTCCCTCTTGTGGGGCAGTCAAGAATGAGAGGTCACAGATCCAGGTTGAGAGGCGGTAGATTTAGAACTGAGATGAGGAGGAACTACTTTTCACAGACTGTGGTGAATTTATGGAACTCGCTGTCCCTTAGTGCGGTGAAATCTGAGTCATTAAATGGTTTACAGAAGGGGATAGATATATTTCTGATTTTTTAAAATAGGTTAAAGGGATATGGGGAACAGCCAGGGAGGTGGCTTTGTGACCAGGAAGAGGTCAGCTATGATCTGATTGAATGGTGGAGCAGATTCAAAGGACTAAATTCCCTACTTCCGCTCCTAATTCCTATGTTCCTATGAATCAAAGCCCTGATGAGACCCCTTCTAAGGGAGGGGAAAGCAAACTAAATTATTAATGGTCAGCAATAAAGAAACATTTTTCTACATTAAGGCCTGTGTTCAGGGATATTGTTGTTTTGCATCCTGCATGGTGTTAAGAGGCGGAAGATATTGCCAAAACAAAAAGTGATCTTCAGTGTGAGCCGGAATGTGCATTCTTGACTAAAGACATCTTAAAAGTTGAATTCAACCCAGATACCCACTTATAAATAAAACCACGTCCTTCTTATAAGAGGATATTAAATATTAGTTTCTAATCACCACATTTGTCATCACTTCAGTTGGTTGGCACTCTCCAGTACATTTGTTTTTTTTTCTTATTTCAAGAGTACTTTCCTCCTAACTGTTACTCTCTTTATCAGAAGCCACGATGTTCAAATACTGCTTCTAACAACTTAGTCCTGCAAGCCACCGCTGATTTTAAATTCCCTTTCCCTGTTTCCAATCCTCTGAGCCCTCTCTGATTTTGAATAACCAGGAGTACTTCCGCCGAAGCTGTGAGTAAAGGTTCCGTTCCTTGTTAAAAATCATGTCCCCTTTCTATGAACCAAAATGAAAGTATAACTTGTATATATGACGCACCCCATACTTAGTGTTTGCCCAAACAGGGATATCATTTTTGGTTAGTATACCTGAATATAATGTATACATATTAGCATAAACAAATCGCTAGAGATTGGTATTCTAAGGTAACTGGTATTTTATGAATACCTATATAACTGTAATAACTGTCGTGGCATTGCCGAATATATTGTGGGGTCTTAAAGTGCTGAGGTGGTATTCCATGTTTGCTTAACAGTTGCAAAGTTTGAAACTTAGTTTCCAAAAATATAAACTTACAATATCTTCAACAGAGGTTGTGTGAAAAATAACTAAAACACGAGACACATTTTCCATTATGGCAATGATCTGAGAGTTCGTTTATGCTGCCATTTTAGATACTCCTCGATATTAAGTAGTGATCGTATAAGTAAAATTACCGGGGTAACTATTCTTTTAAAAAGATCATTACAATTTAACATGTCGATTGCACAATTTTGTTAATGTTCCAAGTCAATCAAGGGACTTTTACCTTTGCTAAAAAAGATAATTCCCGAATTTCGCCTGTAATTACTCGCCCGCTAACAGATCACACACATGCAATACGTCCAATGTTCCCAGAGTGTGATGTTACCAGATTGTTAACTATGAAGAACAGTGGCCTTTTGCCTGTTTGTCGCGTAAAAAAATAATTTCACTTATTGAGCTTTAATAGATAGACCCATCAAATTATTTTCACATCCATTAATCAGCGAGAACCGCCCTAGATTTTTCTCAACTAGAATCCACGTTCCTCGATGCCATTCTGGTCATATTCCAGTCCCGGTTCATTCATTCAGAAGTCTACGCAATCTCCAGTGCATCTAAATTGCATAGCTTTTACAAAGCCTTTACAGTTCACATTTTAAACAGGACTTTTCAGAAATATTAAATATTAATCGGCTTTAATGACTGGGAATAAAAATATCGCCTGATCTCTACATATCCTCTGGGTTCAGGTGTAAGAGATGGGTCACAGGAGGAATTAGTTCAGCTGCAATAAATGGTCGTTAGTCCCTAAATATTATCTACTAAAAATGTATCCCATGGTCACTTCAAAATGCCTCGTATCCCTTCAGCTGTAATCTTCTCCAGCCCTTCAGCTCTCTCTGAAAGCTCTGCATTCCGGATTTTAATCGCTCCACCACTTCCTGGGGCTGGGACTTTGGAATCTGCTCCCCAAACTCTCTGACTCTCAGTCTTTCTTTAAAACCTATCTCTTTGTTAAGACTTTTGGCCATCTGTCCTAATATTTTATATGGTTCGGTGTCAAGTTGCGTTTGATAATCGCTTCCGCGAAGCATTTATGTTAAAGGCGCTCTCTGAATACAAGTTGTTGTCCAGTGACTGTTGATACTTAGGTAACAACAGCTGTCACGTTGTCTACAGCCAGTTCCCACAAATAGCAACGCCAATTGGATTTTTTGGCGGTGATTTGATGGCGTAGTGCTTACCAGGGCAAGGGGGCGACTCTTATGTGAATATTGCCATTGAATCGTCGAGTTTAATTCCTTATTTAGTCCACAACATGTTCTATAATGCAGTTTCTTCAGTATTGCATTGAGATCGTAAAGATTTTACATAAGACGCAATTTTGACATTTGAATTACATTAATTGATCATTCAGCCTATCGAATACCTCTAATAGCTTCTGGTGGAAATGGTTTAAAATGTAACAAGGGGTGAAATCTGCTATTATATTCAAGCGTTTGATATGGGGGAAATTAAAAATGGGCTTGAGAAGAACGGATGGGGCCTCTTTAAAAAAAAAAGTCAGATCAGCCTCTATAACATTGGCAATGAGTGTGGTCTCAAATCCATGCCCAGGTTCTATTTCATCCCTGTGCGCTTGCTTTGCTTCGCCGAGGACTCCATGGGATGTGCCTAATCCGAAAGGGCAATCTTCTTTTCAGAGTCCCAGGTTCTTATGTCATGGAATTCTGCTATTGGCACAGCTGGTGGTCTAGATTTATTCAGGGCCAGACTAGATTGCTCCTCAAAATAACTTTATTTTGAAAGTCCATTGTATTCGGTTGCATGCACTGCTAAAAACTTGTCCTGATGAACAATGTTCCAAGCACTTTTCCACATTGTTGTAACCCAGGGCATCCTAAGGAGCAACATTTGGCAGATCTAAATCTAAACGAAATGGAATGCAAAGTTTAGGTTATTTTTTAAGTAACGTATTTGGATAGCTGGAAGGACAATTAATGGGTTAGGCCTAAAAATTATTAATTGACCTTGGTAATTGAAAGCAGGACTACATACCGAAGTGAAACCTCATTTACTATGGAGTGAATTTGCGCCACATTTTGCAGTCCTGACGACGTTTCCCAACAGTCTTGTGCACAGAATTTCCTACACGATCCAGCGACGGCTACGTGTTCTCATCACTTCCCTCATTTGTTTTTTCTCTATTGGTTCTGTTACTAGCTGGAGAAAGCCGCCGATTTTATTATTTTCGAAAACCTCAGAATTGAATCCACTTTGAAAGGCCCGAGCAGATCTGACCTCGACTATTTTAAAAAATTGCAAAGAATTTGGATTATCCAAACCAACACACAGGAGTCTTTCACCTCGGAACGGATTCGCTCAAAACGACAATAACACCCACAGTCCCGAAATAAACCTGATAATCATTCATGTTTCCATTTCGTGAAATTTACAGCAAATCGAAGGTTCGAAAGTCTGCAAAACGCACCGGTAAAAACCACTCTAAATTCGTAATTGAATTCTGGAAGACTTTTCTCATTGGAATATGCCATTCTTTCGAGCCACTAATATCACAAATGTATATATTAATTTTTAGAAGGAAGCTGCACATTGTTTTTCGGAAAAACATTTTGTCGAATTTAATTCACTACCTCCCCAATAGCAAACCTAAGCACAAACAATTCAGAAATGTTTGCACAGTCTGTATAAAACTCCGGCCGAATTAATTGCTCATATATAAAGATTCGGGTTGAATGGTGACTGAAGAGGTTCACCTACCCGTCCAGACCGCTTCGTTGCTCAATGGGAGTTGGTTCTGAGTTCTGGAAATCTACAACTCAGCCATCCGGGAACGACTTAAATAAACACTTTTTTTGCATTTCCCCCTCCCCTTCTCAAAATAACCTGAAGGCAGTACTGTATATTGTTTTCCTACGTCCCCTGCTTTCTTCCTCCTCCCCCCGGGAGGAAGAATGGCACATCCCCTGTCAACGCAGGCAAACATTTGCGGACTGACTGGTTGAAGGTTAAGAGTCAAAGAGAGGAGAAGTTTTTTTTCAAGAAAGAAACCATTCTCTGAAAGAGAGAAAAAAAGTGTGTTTCGAGTTCATATTCCAGTTCTTTAAAAAAAGATGTGAGCAATCAGAGGAAGATGAAATCTCTAAAAGAAAGTGACTGACGGAGTGCCAGTAAGGTTCTGATTTAACAGATTATTGGCTAGAAAGGACGAATAACCAATTATAATTACATACCATGATAGTAAGATATTATCAAATTGATTACTGCAGATTGTTTAAAGGGCTGGCAGGGCATTGTTGTTATCAAACTTGTACAGCATATTGTAAGGCATCAGCGAGCACATTTTATTGAAGCATCCATGTAATTACTCAGGGCTTCCTCAAGGTCTTCTTGTTTATAGTTTATAGAATTTACAGTGCAGAAGGAGGCCATTCGGCCCACCGAGTCTGCACCAGCTCTTGGAAAGAGCACCCTACCCAAGCCCACACCTCCACCTTATCCCCATAACCCAGCAACCCCACCCAACACTAAGGGCAATTTTGGACACTAAGGGCAATTTTTGGACACATGGCCAATCCACCTAACCTGCACATCTTTGGACTGTGGGAGGAAACCGGAGCACCCGGAGGAAACCCACGCACACACGGGGAACGTGCAGACTCCGCACAGACAGTGACCCAAGCCGGGAATCCAACCTGGGACCCTGGAGGTGTGAAGCAATTGTGCTAACCACTGTACTACCGTGATGCCCACGGTTCTGGTTGATGCCCATCTCTCCCAATTTACACAGTGAAGCTCGATGCTTCACCTAGGTTTTTTTCTCTATGTGACACGTTCTAATGCACCTGGATAGCACACCACATTGGATGTATGTACAACCAGTTGACGGATACACACTGTTCCTCGTGCCATGAACTGCCTCCATCTGAACTTTCATTTGATGAGATTTTTAAAACAATGTTTAAATTTAACCAACGCTCTTTTGCACTCGCTATTTGTCATGTTGGAGTCCAGCCCCATATTTTGGCAGTTAAACACTTCCCAGAGGAAAATAACAGTGAACTAAAATGCAGCGTATCTTTAATCGAATGGATCACAAAATATAGTAAGTTTTGTAAGTGGAGAAGTAGTTGAATTAACATTGCTTTGAATTTAGAACATGGAGTGTGTTATTGGACAAACACCAGAAAATGCCATAATCTTTTATTTTCCTCTGCAGAAAAAGTCTCAAAACATTTGCGAAAACCGCATCTAATTATTAATATTCAACAAAAATATATCGGAAGTAAATATGACTTTTAATTGTGTTTATTTGTGTTATTTATTTTACAAGCTTTGAATATTTAGGATGACCAATCACTGCAGCAATCAGCGTTTTCTGCGTTGAAATTTTGTTAAACTTTGAAAACCATGGCTAAAATTATGAAAATAAATTTAAAGAACCTCCAATATTTGTCTCTTTTTAATAGAGCTGGACTGCATCTTGTTTTCAGACTCGTCCATTCTCGTGTATTTCTTTCATTTAAAATTAAGTTTTATTTCACTTTGACGGGAAAGATTTTCCGCCTGTTTCACTTGCACACCAAGCAAGAAATGAATGAAGCCAAAATATAGTTTATTATACCCAAAAGCTTTACGGGCAATATTTTAGAAACAACATTACACAATTGTCTGTTTCTGCATGCAATGTATATTTCGATTTGTTTCAAGTTTATGTTCGTTTTAAATTTATTTCCTCTGAATTAGTCCCAGGGTGGCCGTTTCTCAAACGGCATGAATTCTGAATCTGAACTTCGCCAAATTTTAATATACAACCCTGTAATCCCCAAGCTTTCACTTTTTTATTTCCATTAATCTCTACTGTTTTGTTATGTTAAGCATAACTAAATTAATTCACGGTTGAAGCCATTGCAAACGAAAACTTCGCGGCATTTTAAATCTAACACGATATTCACGTCGATAAAGGATTATAAATACGAATGTATTGGGAGGGAGCTTTCCAATTTTGAAATCACCGAAATTATAAATTTGAGTGCATTTGATTCATTTCAGTTTTTGTTTGCTTGTAACTACATTTTTTCGAAAACGATTTAATCGGATTATTAAGAAAAGATACCCGATACTAATACGAGTGTTAATATTTGAGACTGGAGGGGGTTGAATTTAATTTAGTAGCTAAAATTCCAAATCAACTTCACGTTATATATTTCGATAAATAGTGACTAGGAGGGGAAAATTTTAAAAAAAGTAAAGTGGGGTAGAGACTGGCTAACTACAACCAACATATAAATTATTTTACCGAATATTACTCAATTCTGATCCTTTAAACGTGTGATGTTCTACCAGTACAATTTATATGTGACCTCTGAAACATATTAAGGTTCTTTGAGTTTAATTCAAGAAATTCGTAAAACGTGAATGGAAATAATATGAAAATTGCTTGCTGTGTTGTTAGTATCCAATGCAATCTCGTATTGATTGCAATTGTAATGAAGAATGTGTTAAGTGGCTATCTATTCAGTGCAATGTGATGTTGATTCCATTCAGAATAGTGTATAAAGGACATTCGTTGCACTGAATATCATGTCGTGTTTATTGCACTCATTATGGTCTGAAATTGAGTTGCTTGCTCAGTTTGCTTAGTTCTAATTTTACACAGTATTTTTCTTATTCAACCTAATATAATGCGAATAGTGTAATGGATATTGTTTTCATTATGCTTTGTCATATATTACATATTGCCGTGTAATGTTTTTACGCATTAATGCAATTTATTTATTCACTGTAATAGATAATGCAGCAATATGTACAGATAATGTAATGCACAGAATATAACTTATTGTAACCAGCATTCTGTATAATGTGATCTTTTTCAATTATTTTTGCAAGATACAAACACCACGACCAGCCAGCATTTGTTCCACATCCCAAATTGCCTTTGAGGAGGTGCTGGTGAGCAGTCCATGTGGTGTAGGTACACCCACGATGCTGTTGAAGGGAACTCCAAGATTTTGATCCAGCAACAGTGAAGCGGCAGCAATATAATTCCAAGTCAGGATGGTGTGTGACATGGAGAAGAACATGCAGGAGGTGGTGTCCAATGTATCTGCTGCTGTTATCCTTCTAGATGGTAGAGACCACGGGTTTAGAAAGAGGTATTGAAGGAATCTTGGTGAGTTGCTGTAGTGCAGATTTTAGATGGTACACACGGCTGCCACTGTGCATTGATGGTGGAAGGAGTGAATCTTTAAGGTGGTCGATGGGGTGCCATCAAGTGGACAACTTTTTCCTGGATGGTGTTGAGCTTCTTGAGTACTGGAGCGAATAATTTTTTTAAATTTGTTCTTTCATAAGATTACGTGTCACAGGCATACGTTGCCCATGAGAGGCTTGCTAGGTTATTTCAGAGGGCAATTAAGAATCAATCACGTTGCTGTTGGCCTGGAGTCACATATAGGCCAACGGAGTTCCTGCCTTAAAGGGCATTATTGCACCAGATGGGTATTTATGATAATCAATTAAAATTTCACGGTCGCCATTATCATAGATTATCATAGAATTTACAGTGCAGAAGCAGGCCATTTGGCCCATCGAGTCTGCACCGGCTCTTGGAAAGAGCACCCTACCCAAGGTCAACACCGCCACCCTATCCCCATAACCCAGTAACCCCACCCAACACTAAGGGCAATTTTGGACACTAAGGGCAATTTATTATGGCCAATCCACCTAACCTGCACATCTTTGGACTGTGGGAGGAAACCGGAACACCCGGAGGAAACCCACGCACACACGGGGAGGATGTGCAGACTCCGCACAGACAGTGACCCAAGCCGGAATCGAACCTGGGACCCTGGAGCTGTGAAGCAATTGTGCTATCCACAAGGCTACCGTGCTGCCCCATTACTGAGATTAGTTTCCGATTCCACATTGTATTGATAGAATAGAATCATAGAATTTCTACAGTCAGAGGAATCCATTCAGTCCATTGAGTCTGCACCAACCCTCCGAAACAGCATCCTACCTAGGCCCACTCCCCCACCCCGTAGCCCCACCTAACCTTTGGACACCAAAGGGAAATTTAGCATGGCCAATCCAACTCACCTGCACATCTTTGGATTGTGAGAGGAAACCGGAGCACCCGATGGAAACTCATGCAGACAAGAACTGTTCCTAGTTCTTATGAAATTCCACAGCTCCTTTGGTGGGATTTGAACCCATGTCCACAGACCATTAGCCTGGGCCTTTGAATTGCTAGTTATGACGAATCTAGTATTTTATACATAATGGATTAGAAATATTCGGCAATTTAAGGATTAAGAACCTGGGGTAAGAGTGTGTTTGACTGCAATAGTTATGTTTTTTAAAACTAATTTTGTTTTGCAAGACCAGAAAGCTTTTAGGAGCCAGAGCTGAAATTGACCAGCCTGGGAATTCTGCTTTCAGTCTGGGCTAATGCAATGCTGTTTGACTAGGGGGAGACCATGTGGAGTTAATGTGTTTTCAGTCTGGAGAATTAATTTGTTTTCTCCTGGGGGGGGCGGGGGGGGGGATGAAGTCATTGCTTGTTGGAGCTAAGGCATTCAGACATTTTTGAAAAAGTTTTTCGAGTTGAGTTCTAATCTGACTACACTTTAGACCACAAGTAAGGTAGTTTGTCCCATTAGGATAGTTGAAAAAGAGTAATAGCATTTAAAGCAGTGGAGACTTGTCTGAGGACAAGGAGAAAGCTGAAAAAAACTAGTTGAAACAGCTTTTTGAAGACATCCAGCCAGAGTCTGCCAGTGTTCTAACAGGAGCCGAATCTGTTCTAGAAAGCAAGTATTAATCTGTCCCATTGGGATGTGGAATGGATTGAGAGTTGTATGTTTTTCCTTTCTTGTTGTTTAATTGGGAATAGAGATAGTAATTAAGGGTATCACATTTACTGTATTGAGTAGTATTGTTGAAGGGGTAATTGTAAACTATTTTGGGGTGTGATGTTTAAGGGTTTAATAGTGTGTTAGTAATAAAGTTTTGTTTTAAAATACCAAATCCCTATTTCTTCATGCCATCACTCCTGGAGCAAAGTATTCTTTCCGCACAGTTTTACAAAAGTAAGATAAAATATTGGGGTTGCGGTCCAGTATCCTAGCCACTGTTGAAGTCAGGTCTGGGATCGTAATATAGTCCAGTGACATTAGCACTATTCCACTGACTCCACTCAAGTGTAACATGCTCCTGAGTTGAGCCTTGTTGATGGTAGACAAGCTTTGCGGAGTCTGGAGGTGAATTACTCATAATTCCCAGCCTCTGACCTGTCCTTTTTGTCATTGCATGGCTGTTGAGATCAGTTTCTGGTTTATTAAAACCCCCTCCAGCATGTTGATAGTGGAGGTTTCAGGTATTGTAACGCTATTGAATTTCAGGGGGAGATGGTTAAATGCCATCTTATTGGAGATGGTCATTGCCTGTCACTATTGTGGCATGAATGTTACCTTTCACCTATTAGCACAAGCCTGAATATGACTAGTCTTGCTCCATGTGGATGGACATAGATTGCTTCAGTATCTGAGGAGCTGTGAATGGGTCTGAACATTGTGCAATAATTAGGGAATATTCCCACTTCTGAACTTATGCTAGTGTTATGACTGGGTGAGGAACAATGAGTTGGCTCCCATTCTATTCAACCCCCTCAGTTGGACGCAATGAAGGTTTAAAACATTTGTTTTCCCCCAAAATGGTGTTTTACAATCCCAATGCATGTATTTGTTAATAAGGAGACAATCATACTGTGGGCAGCATGGTAGTATAGTGGTTAGCACTATGGCTTCACAGCGCCAGGTCCCAGGTTCGATTCCCAGCTTGGGTCACTGTCTGCGCGGAGTCTGCACCTTCTCCCCGTGTCTCTGTGGGTTTCCTCCGGGTGCTCCGGTTTCCTCCCACAAGTCCCGAAAGACGTGCTGTTAGATGAATTGGGCATTCTGAATTCTCCCTCTGTGTACCCGAACAGATGCTGGAATGTGGCGACTAGGGGTTTTTCACATAACTTCATTGCACTGTTAATGTAAGCCTACTTGTGACAATAAAGATTATTATTATTAAACCAGGTTTCTTTGAGTTAAAGATAGAGTAAGTTCATTAGTTACTATATCCCCCCTCCAAAAATAACAAAGACACAACATCACGCCTACACACGCACAGATTTCAGAAGTCAGAAAGTTAGAGTCCAATAAATGTTAAAAGAGTATGTCGTTAAGTCCTCTGCTTGCCTTTGAGATGTGGATTATTGAACATTGCGGCGGTTTGAAGTTAGGTGGTTTTCTGCAGAATTCTGGAGTTTACTTTGTTCAGGTCTGCACACTGTAAGACGTTTAACTCCCAGAGAGACATTTTTCTTTCTCTTTACCAGCAGTGTTTTAAGATGGTTGTAATTTTTGTTCTCCTTCTGCTTGTTCTTTCTCTGATTCTGCTTCAGAGAACAAGTTTTAAAACTCCTCACGCTGTATTCCTGGAAGGAAAATTTATTAACATGTCTTGCATTCTTGTTGTTGACCAAGAAATTTGATTTTTGGATCTTTTTATCGTCAAAAGTTTGACACATTTCAAGATATAAATCAACAGGAGGTGGGGGTTATTTTGTCCACCACAGTGGGTTTGGAGTATCTGATGAGTATCTGATCAAAGTCTAGTACTTTGCATCTTTAATGTCATTCTTTCAAGAGTGTCCTGTTTGAAGTCAACCTTGACACCCATAGATGTGAAATTCCATGTAACAGGTCTGCAATGTAATTCATATGTCAAGAGAAGTGACCTGTATTAATAGGTGTGGTGGTGATTGTCGCCAGACTAGTAATCCAGAGACTCCTGGTAAACCTTTGGGGACCAGGCTTTGAATCCCACCACGTCAGATTGTGGAATTTAATTCAATAAAACATCTGGAATTAAAAGCCTAATGATGACCATGAAACAATTCTCTAATGTCCTCCCTTTAGGAAAGGAAACCCGCTGTCCTTATCTGGTCTTGCCTACATGTGACACCAGAACCACAGCAATGTGGTTCTTAACTGCCCTCTGAAATGGCTCAGCAGGCCGCTCAGTTGTATTTTGGGCAGCACTGTAGCACAAGTGGATAGCACTGTGGCTTCACAGGGTCCCAGGTTCGATTCCCCGCTGGGTTACTGTCTGTGCAGAGTTTGCACGTTCTCCCCGTGTCTGCGTGGGTTTCCTTCAGGTGCTCCGGTTTCCTCCCACAGTCCAAAGACGTGCAGGTTAGGTGGATTGGCCATGCTAAGTTGCCTTTGGTGACCAAAAAGTGTTCGGAGGGGTTATTGGGTTTCTGGGATTGGGTGGAAGTGAGGGCTTAAATGGGTCAGTGCAGATGTGATGGGCCGAATGGCCTCCTTCTGCACTGTATGTTCTATGTTCTATGTTCTATTCAACAGTTACAAAGAAAACAAAGAATGAAACCCGACAGACAAGCCTGGAATCGACTTAAGCACTGGAAACAACAACAGCAAACCCAGCCCTATTGACCCTGCAAAGTCTTCCTGACTAATATCTGGGGGCTTGTGCCAAAATTGGGAGAGCTGTCTCACAAATTAGTCAAGCAACAGCTTGACATAATCATAGTCACAGAATCATACCTTACAGGTAATGTCCCAGACACTACGTCACCATCCTGAGTATGTCCTGCCCCACTGGCAGGACAGACCCAGCAGAGGCGACGGCACTGTGATATTCAGTTGGGAGGGAGTTGCACTGAGAGTTCTTATGAAGTCTCATGGCACCAGGTCACACATGGGCAAAGAAACTTCCTGCTGATTAAGACATATTGTTCGCACTGCACCTCTTACACCACCCCCTCTAGTTCACCATTGTTTTCTGCATGGCAATGGCTCAGTCAAAGAACAAAGGAATGTACAGCACAGGAACAGGCCCTTCGGCCCTCCAAGCCCGTGCCGACCATGCTGCCCGACTAAACTACAATCAGGTCAATCAGAGTCGACCTGCCAATCAATGGGCACCCTATTCCATTTGTCTTGATAGTGCCAGAGAAAAAACTTCAAGAACATGTCCCACTTGTCAGCAATAGTCAAGTTCTGTACTATCCATGGAGGCCTGTCTTCTCAACCTTGCCCCTCACCTAAGTTATGGTGATTCTCAGGTTAAATCACTAACAGTCAGCTCTCCCTCTCAAAGGGGAAAGCAGCCTATGGCCATCTGGGACTATGGCGACTTAACCTTAGTATGTAGAGTAATGTGTTTTTCTTACTTTTCTCCTTTATTAGAGTCAACATATTATGTAATGTAGTATTGTACCTAATGTGATGGGACACTGATTTAAGGTCTTAGCCAAGGTAAAAAGTTCTGTACACATGAGTGCGGCCTCAACCGGGACTTGGGATTCATGTCGCATTACATTCATCCCCCACCATCTGGCCTGCGAAATCCTACCAACTGTCCTGGCTTGACACAATTCACACCTCTTTAACCTGGGGTTACCCCATCTCTGGATCTGTAAAGATTAATCACCTGCTAATGCTCGTATTCCAAGCATTGTCTGGCATCTTTGAATCTGTCTATATATATGTTTCTGGAACATACCTCTTCATTCACCTGAGGAAGGAGCAGCGCTCCGAAAGCTAGTGACATAGAAACAAACCTGTTGGACTTTAACCTGGTGTTGTAAGACTTCTTGCTGTATCCCATTTAGCACAGTGATGGTGCCACACAACACGATGGAGGGCATCCTGGACTTTGTCTCCACAAGGACTATAAGGTGATCACTCCTACCGATATTGTCATGGACAACTGCATTTGCGGCAGGCAGGTTGGTGAGGATGAGATCAAGTATGTTTTTCCCTTTTGTTGGTTCCTTCACCACATACCCCAGTCCCAGTCTAGCAGCTATGTCCTTTAGGACCCAGCTTTCTTGGTCTGTGGTGGTACTACCGAGCTCACCCCAGTCCAACACCGGCATCTCCACATCATGGCTACCATCGACACCGCAAACTGCCGGCTCAAAGTGGAGAGGATCTCCAGGAAGATCGCGCATATAGACACTGACATTAAGTTTCTACAAAGATGCAAGAAAGCAGACAAAATCCCGAAAGGGCTACAGATCACAAACCCACTCAAGTCGACCTACAACACAGACTACGCTGAGAGACTCTGCCGTTGCACCTCTCTCACACTCCTCAACCACCTCGTACGCCAGCTCTACAGCAGACGACGCAATCTGAAAACCAAGATAGAGGCCATATTCTCAACTTGCGCTCAGGACGCAGCAGACCAGCTGCGGAACACCGTCAAACAGATGAGACAACAATACTATGCCACCTATATGCATACCAAGAACAGGAAGCTTGAGAAACTCGGCATCACCACCAGCAGCAACCAAGCCACCCCCGGTACCACAGTAGAAAACAATACAGGGAAATCTATTGTCAACTTGTCAGACTACACCCTTCAACCAGACAAAATCGAAGTCCTCAGCAGAGGGCTCAATTTCTGCACCACCACCAAAATGGACCCCATCAGTCTCGCGGCAGACACGGAGGAATTCATCAGGCGAATGAGGCTCCGGGAATTCTTCCACAGACGCCAAGAGGCCAACAGCAAACCCAAGCAGACTACCAATGAACCGGAACAGCAGACCGAGAGATCTGCGGTGCGGCAACTGAAGAGGAAAGAGTCGAATTGGACCCCTCCGGAAGGCCGCTGCCCTAGACTCGACATGTATGCTCAAGCCGTCAGGAGTCGCGACAATGCCAGATTCATCAGTCGCATTCACAAGACAGCCCCGAACATCACCCAAGCACAATGCAATGCCATCCGCGCTCTCAAGACCAACCGCAGCATCGTCATCAAACCAGCAGACAAAGGAGAGGCCACTGTCATACTGAACAGAACGGACTACTGCAAAGAAGTATACCGACAACTGAACAACTGAGAACACGACAGACAGTTACCCGCAGATCCGACCAAGGAACACATCCGCCAACTTAACAGACTGATCAAGACCTTGGATCCAGATCTTCAGAGCACCCTACGTGCTCTCATCCCACGTACTCCCTGCATTGGAGATCTCTACTGCCTCACGAAAATACACCAGGCCAACACACCAGGCCGTCCTATTGTTTCAGGCAATGGGACCTGCTGGGGCTGTTTAGCACAGGGCTAAATCGCTGGCTTTGAAAGCAGACCAAGGCAGGCCAGCAGCACGGTTCGATTCCCGTAACAGCCTCCCCGAACAGGTGCCGGAATGTGGCGACTAGGGGCTTTTCACAGTAACTTCATTTGAAGCCTACTTGTGACAATAAGCGATTTTCACTTTCACTTTCACTTTCACTGTGTGAGAACCTCTCTGGCTACATCGAGGGCATCCTGAAACTCATTGTACAAGGTACGCCCAGCTTCTGTCGCGACACGACGGACTTTCTACAGAAACTCAGCACCCATGGACCAGTTGAACCAGGAACATTCCTCATCACAATGGACGTCTCGGCACTCTATACCAGCATCCCCCATGACGACGGCATTGCTGCAACAGCCTCAGTACTCAACACCGACAACTGCCAATCTCCAGATGCAATTCTGGAACAGCCACGGGGACCAAATTCGCACCCCAATACGCCAACATCTTCATGTACAAGTTTGAACAAGACCTACTCACCGCACAGGACCTTCAACCAACGTTATACACCAGATACATCGATGACATTTTGTTCCTTTGGACCCATGGCGAAGAATCACTGAAACAACTACACAATGACAACAGTAAGTTCCATCCAACCATCAGACTCACCATGGACTACTCTCCAAAATCAGTTGCATTCTTGGACACACTCGTCTCCATCAAGGACGGCCACCTCAGCACTTCGCTTTACCGCAAACCCACGGATAACCTCACGATGCTCCACTTCTCTAGCTTCCACCCTAAACACATTAAAGAAGCCATCCCCTATGGACAAGCTCTCCGTATACACAGGATCTGCTCAGACGAGGAGGAGCGTAACAGACATCTACCGACGTTGAAAGATGCCCTCGTACGAACGGGATATGGCGCTCGACTCATCGATCGACAGTTCCAACGCGCCACAGCAAAAAACCGCACCGACCTCCTCAGAAGACAAACATGGGACACAACCGACAGAATACCCTTCATCGTCCAGTACTTCCCCGGAGCGGAGAAACTACGACATCTTCTTCACAGCTTTCAACACATCATCGATGAAGATGAACATCTTGCCAAGGTCATCCCCACACCCCCACTACTTGCCTTCAAACAACCGCGCAACCTCAAACAAACCATTGTTTGCAGCAAACTACCCAGCCTTCAGAACAGTGACCACGACACCACACAACCCTGCCATGGCAATCTCTGCAAGACGTGCCAAATCATCGACATGGATGCCACCATTACACGTGAGAGCACCACCCACCAGGCACGCGGTACATACTCGTGCGACTCGGCCAACGTTGTCTACCTCATACGCTGCAGGAAAGGATGTCCCGAAGCGTGGTACATTGGCGAGACCATGCAGACGCTGCGACAACGAATGAACGGACATCGTGCGACAATCACCAAGCAGGAATGTTCCCTTCCAGTCGGGAAACACTTCAGCAGTCAAGGGCATTCAGCCTCTGATCTCCGGGTAAGCGTTCTTCAAGGCGGCCTTCAGGACGCGCGACAACGCAGAATTGCCGAGCAGAAACTTGTAGCCAAGTTCCGCACACATGAGTGCGGCCTCAACCGGGTCCTGGGATTCATGTCGCATTACATTCATCCCCCACCATCTGGCCTGCAAAATCCTACCAACTGTCCTGGCTTGACACAATTCACACCTCTTTAACCTGGGGTTAACCTGGGGTTACCCCATCTCTGGGTCTGTAAAGAGTTAATTACCTGCTAATGCTCGTATTCCAAGCATTGTCTGGCATCTTTGAATCTGTCTATATATATGTTTCTGGAACATACCTCTTCATTCACCTGAGGAAGGAGCAGCGCTCCGAAAGCTAGTGACATCGAAACAAACCTGTTGGACTTTAACCTGGTGTTGTAAGACTTCTTACTAAGAGCTTTTTTACAAAGTTAGTGCTAATGACCTGGAACTCACTGCATGCAAGGGTGGTAGAGGTGGAAAATATCAATGATTTCAAAAGAATATCAGGTAGACATTTCAACAAAATAAACATGAAGAGCTATGGGGATCAAGCAGGGCAATGAGTTTGGCTGAATTCCTTCGGCGAAAGTAAGCATAGCCTTGATGGGCCAAATAGACTCCTTTTGTGCTGTAAGTGACCTGATGTCTCTAATGCTTAATCTAATATTTATTGTTGTCAATGTCATGTGCAATGCAGTATTCTTCATTCATGTTTTAATGTTTACTCTATGCTGAAATGTAATGTACCCAAAAGTAAATTTGACTGTTTATTTCCTCATTTTACAAATATATTTTTCTGATTCACAGAATGCAGCATGACAGAATTAGAAACAGTGCAATGGAACATTTCTGCATCATTTGTTAGGATGGAATGTTATTGAGGTACTGTGTTAACAGTAATCTAGGATATTTATTTTGGGTGCAGAGATATAAAGGTTAATTTTACTGGAAATAAGCTCCCGCACAATATTATATGACTAGAGGCAAAATTACTTTTACAAGGGAGTAATCTTCTCTCAATGACTTCTTCATGTGAGGTAGGTTGAAATGATTCACATGTTGCAATACAACAACTCGCTTTGGCTTGCTTCTCCGATACTAGCCTCTAAACCCACGATTGCGACCAACAATAACAACTTGTATTTAAATAACATTTTTAATGTAATACAATGTTCCAAGATGCTTTGCAGGAACATTCAAAAAAATGTAGTGTACCAAATTAATTTTTTCCAACGAATAGGCAATTTTAGCGTGCCCAATTCACCTAGCCTGCACATCTTTTTGGATTGTTGGGGTGAGACCCACGGGGAGAATGTGCAAACTCCACACGGACAGTAACCCGGGGTCGGGATCGAACCCGGGTCCTCGGCACTGTGAGAGCTGGAGCATGGTGAAGCAAATTGTTTACTAAGAACCCCATAAGGAAACTTTAGGGAAGATAGTCAAAGAGGTTTTAAGAAGTAAAAACAAGAGTCCTGGTTGAACAGTATCTCTGGAGGGAGAAACATGTATGTTTTGAGTCAAATTTGACTTCAGAACATCGAATGCATAAGTTCTTTATCTGAATAATAATCCATTTTTTCATTTCAGTGCATTGTATACTTAGCAATATGAGAGCATTGTAGTCTATTGTAATTGCTTATCTTTTGTACAGAAATATGAAATTATAGCTAATTGGTTGTGTAAAGGCATTTTTATTTCCTAGTTTTTTAATCCATTCAAAGGTAACCACATCTTTCCCTGATTTCACTGCTAGAGCTGTTCATTAGTGCTGTCGAATCATTTACAGCAGAGAAGGAAGCCATTCGATCCATCGGATCGATGCCAGTTGTCCACAAAGCTCTTGCCTCTAATCCCAGTGTCTTCCTCTTCTAAAGTGGGATTCATTATCCATAGGAATTGAAACCTTTGGGCACAATTTTACATTTGAGATTAAGTGCGGTGGTGGTGGGGGGTGGGGGATGGCTTAGGTGGTGACCACCCCAGTGACTGGAAACTTGCGCAAAATCCCACACTTGGAAAATCAATAATTATGCACAGGAGAGTATCAGGCTGAATCACCTGGTGGATCAGTGGGCAGCACGGTAGCATTGTGGAGAGCACAATTGCTTCACAGCTCCAGGGTCTCAGGTTCGATTCCGGCTTGGGTCACTGTCTGTGCGGAGTCTGCACGTCCTTCCCGTGTGTGCGTGGGTTTCCTCCGGGTACTCCGGTTTCCTCCCACAGTCCAAAGATGTGCAGGTTAGGTGGATTGGACGTGATAAATTGCCCTTAGTGTCCAAAATTGCCCTTAGTGTTGGGTGGGGTTGCTGGGTTGTGGGGATATGGTGGAGGTGTTGACCTTGGGTTGGGTGCTCTTTCCAGGAGCCAGTGCAGACTCGATGGGCCGAATGGCCTCCTTCTGCACTGTACATTCTATGATAAAGGTGCTGATTCATCTGCCCGCTGTCACTTGGCAAGGTTGAATGACTGAACGCCATATTTCAATGCCAGCCTCATATCACTCTCTCCAGACCACCCTTCTTCAGCGAATGTCACAGATATCTGGCAGCCAAAAGAACAAGACTTTCAGCCTCAAGAAGAAGCCAGCACTCTGCTTCACCCAACGGGCTCTCGAGGTTTCTCAGAGGCGTGCGGGCGCAAGACATGCCTGTATCCTAGGGAAGGATCCAGGAAGCACACCAATCTCATGTCTCCGGCCTGGGAGCATGTCAGTGTGGCTGGCAACATTGCCTAAAATGCCATTGAGTGCAGGATGAGGATAAATGATCCCATTTGCTCCACCTGGGTAAGTCATCCTTCAACTCCCTCCAGTATCAAACTCTAATCACAGCATCATGTACTCAAATAGTTGCTCTCTTCATGAATCCTGCACATCCATTAGCGGAGGACACATATCAACACTCATTCTCTCAAGGAGACTTTCAAAGAACAAAGAACAAAGAAATGTACAGCACAGGAACAGGCCCTTCGGCCCTCCAAGCCCGTGCCGACCATGCTGCCCGACTAAACTACAATCTTCTACACTTCCTGGGTCCGTATCCCTCTTTTCCCATCCGATTCATGTATTTGTCAAGATGCCCCTTAAATGTCACTATCGTCCCTGCTTCCACCACCTCCTCCGGTAGCGAGTTCCAGGCACCCACTACCCTCTGCGTAAAAAACTTGCCTCGTACATCTACTCTAAACCTTGCCCCTCTCACCTTAAACCTATGCCCCCTAGTAATTGACCCCTCTACCCTGGGGAAAAGCCTCTGACTATCCACTCTGTCTATGCCCCTCATAACTTTGTAGACCTCTATCAGGTCTCCCCTCAACCTCCTTCGTTCCAGTGAGAACAAACCGAGTTTATTCAACTGCTCCTCATAGCTAATGCCCTCCATACCAGGCAACATTCTGGTAAATCTCTTCTGCACCCTCTCTAAAGCCTCCACATCCTTCTGGTAGTGTGGCGACCAGAATTGAACACTATACTCCAAGTGTGGCCTAACTAAGGTTCTATACAGCTGCAACATGACTTGCCAATTCTTATACTCAATGCCCCGGCCAATGAAGGCAAGCATGCCGTATGCCTTCTTGACTACCTTCTCCACCTGTGTTGCCCCTTTCAATGACCTGTGGACCTGTACTCCTAGATCTCTTTGACTTTCAATACTCTTGAGGGTTCTACCATTCACTGTATATTCCCTACCTGCATTAGACCTTCCAAAATGCATTACCTCACATTTGTCCGGATTAAACTCCATCTGCCATCTCTCCGCCCAAGTCTCCAAACAATCTAAATCCTGCTGTATCCTCTGACAGTCCTCATCGCTTTCCGCAATTCCACCAACCTTTGTGTCGTCTGCAAACTTACTAATCAGACCAGTTACATTTTCCTCCAAATCATTTATATATACTACAAACAGCAAAGGTCCCAGCACTGATTCCTGTGGAACACCACTGGTCACAGCCCTCCAATTAGAAAAGCATCCTTCCATTGCTACTCTCTGCCTTCTATGACCTAGCCAGTTCTGTATCCACCTTGCCAGCTCACCCCTGATCCCGTGTGACTTCACCTTTTGTACTAGTCTACCATGAGGGACCTTGTCAAAGGCCTTACTGAAGTCCATATAGACAACATCCACTGCCCTACCTGCATCAATCATCTTAGTGACATCCTAGAAAAACTCTATCAAGTTAGTGAGACACGACCTCCCCTTCACAAAACCATGCTGCCTCTCACTAATACGTCCATTTGCTTCCAAATGGGAGTAGATCCTGTCTCGAAGAATTCTCTCCAGTAATTTCCCTACCACTGAAGTAAGGCTCACCGGCCTGTAGTTCCCTGGATTATCCCGCCTAAATCCTGGAACGTTTAGCTGCCAATCCTGTTGAATCCCAAATTTCTTTACCCGTCAGTCTGGCCTCAATAAAAGTCGAGATGGATTTGCAGGTATAACATTAGTTATTTTATTCAGCTTGCAAGCTAACCCTAGTCTACAGTGATACAGATAACATGTTGCTCTCTGCAGCTCCGGGACTAAGTGGCGTGTCCCAGACAAAGAGCTCCGTACTGATACATTCAAATGGCATCAAGTTTCACATACTCAACGCCCATAGGTCATCCTATGTCCCTCCTGACCTGTTTGATCTATTCTGATTGGCTCACTTCCAATCCCTTTGTCCGGCCCCTATCAATTCAGCATCACTCTCATAGACACACCTCTTCCTGCTTTTTCCATGCGGTCTAAAATCCTTTGTCTCTACTTGCCAGAATCAAAGTGGCTTATTTCTACATTACATTAACTAATATCTCTAAAGTAACTATTTTATATCACATTCGTCAATCCTGCCCTTCCCTCAACCAGGTCTCTGTAATGGCAACAACATCATAGTTCCAAGTACTAATCCAAGCTCTAAGCTCATCTGCCTTACCCGCAATACTTCTTGCATTAAAACATATGCACTTCAGGCCACCAGACCCGCTGTGTTCAGCAACTTCTCCCTGTCTGCTCTGCCTCAGAGCCCCACTGTCCCTCTTCCCTAGTTCTCCCTCAATGCTCTCACCTTCTGACCTATTGCTCCCGTGCCCACCCCCCTGCCATACTAGTTTAAACCCTCCCGTGTGACACTAGCAAACCTCGCGGCCAGGATATTTATGCCTCTCCGGTTTAGATGCAACCCGTCCTTATATAGGTCACACCTGCCCCGGAAGAGCTCCCAGTGGTCCAGATAACGGAAACCCTCCCTCCTACACCAGCTGTTTAGCCATGTGTTTAGCTGCTCTGTCTTCCTATTTCTAGCCTCACTGGCACGTGGCACAGGGAGTAATCCCGAGATTACAACCCTAGAGGTCCTGTCTTTTAACTTTCTGCCTAGCTCCCTGAACTCCTGCTGCAGGACCTCATGCCCCTTCCTGCCTATGTCGTTAGTACCAATATGTACAACGACCTCTGCCTGTTTGCCCTCCCCCTTCAGGATGCCCTCTACCCGTTCGGAGACACCCTGGACCCTGGCACCAGGGAGGCAACATACCATCCTGGAGTCTCTTTCACGTCCACAGAAGCGCCTATCTGTGCCCCTGACTATAGAGTCCCCTATTACTATTGCTCTTCTGCGCATTGACCCTCCCTTCTGAACATCAGAGCCAGCCGTGGTGCCACTGCTCTGGCTGCTGCTGTTTTCCCCTGATAGGCTATCCCCCCCGACAGTATCCAAAGGGGTATACCTGTTCGAGAGGGGGACAACCACAGGGGATTCCTGCACTGACTGCCTGCCCTTTCTGGTGGTCACCCATTTCTCTGCCTGCACCTTGGGTGTGACCACATTTACATAACTGCGATCTATGACACTTTCTGCCACCTGCATGCTCCTAAGTGCATCCAATTGCTGCTCCAACCGAACCATGTGGTCTGTGAGGAACTCCAGTTGGGTGCACTTTCTGCAGATGAAGCCATCCGGGACGCTGGAAGCCTCCAGGATCTGCCTCATCTCACAGTCAGAGCACTGCACCCCTCTAACTGACATTGCGTCAATTAATTAAAATTAAAATTAAAAATTTTTTTTTTTTTAATACATATTTTAGAAAAAATTTCAAAGTTACTGTTAACTATCTGTTTCCTAGCACTCGATTTCTAATAGAAATGCGAAAGTTAAATATAGTACTCTCCGATCTCTGGCTTAGATACCCCTCTAATTTATAATTAAGTAATTATGTTTAATTAGTTACCAATGCTTAATCTTTTTAATTTAGTGTAGATTCCCAACCAGCCACTCAGGTCACAGCTTTTCTGTGATGTCACTTCAGTTTCCCCCCGACACACACAATTTGAAAAAGGTATAAAAGTAAAAATGAGTAAAAATCACTTACTTACCTTCTTAGTGTCTTAGATGTTCTCAGGTTCTCTCCCTGACAGAGACTGCTCCTCCACCTCCGAACCTTGACCTGCACAATGCTAATAATATAATATAATAATATAATATGGCACTTACCATTAAACATTACCATTCACATTACCACTATCCCATCTATCATGTTGCTCACATTCCATTCTCTGGTTCTTCTGGGAGGGTTCACCACACACTCACGGGACATGCATTTCATCCACATGCTGCATCATCCCATCTAATCATGTGCTTTTCTTTTGTCTTCATACAGGCCAAGCTGGCATAAAACAGGCGTAAAAGATCGCAAACCAGTGGAGGGACAGCTGACAGCATTGCCCTCCCTGAGATCGAGAAAGCTGGAGACAGGCTGGCTGGGGAGGACAGGGATCGCTCCATCACTTCATCAAATCCTGACAATCACAGTCATATATAACTTCTGCTCATCAACTGAAACTGTATCTCTATATTCTAGGCAACAGCAGATCTAGGCCCACAAGATAGTCGAACATCAGTGCAAGCCCCAAGACCATGTCTGAAAAGGAAACTCTGGGAGAGCCATCACAGGCTCACTCATACCCTCCACCAGTGAAGAGGCACACGCCTTTGTGGGGCACGGCTCTAGATTATGCTTGGACTCACTTTCTTGAGAACACCTCACTGACATGTCCCTACAGCAGTTGGAGGCAGGGGCAGGCCAGGTCTCCAGCACTGGTAGGGCTGCCGGAGACCAGACAGCCATTCAGTCTGAGTCAGAAGTAGAGCCTCTGGAGGAGGCTACCACCTCAATGCTGGAGATATAACAGGAGGCAATTATCATGTGAGAGTCCCTTTAAGAAAGGTTTAGTCTCTTATCATGTGATTTGCAGCACATTGGGCTGTTGCTGTCAGGTGAGAAGGTTCTTTTAGATTTCAGTTTCAGTTTGACTGCTTTGGACTGAAGAAGGAGAAAGAACCGTTTTTTGCTGTTTTTTTCTTTTTTCATTTTAAAAGCTGTTCCAGTAAAAAGCACATTGGATGTGGCTAACTGCCTTGGTAACTTTAAAGATATCATTGCTTTCCGGAAGGAATTTGAATCTGCTGGCTGAACCTGGATCAGAATTTCAGGAAAAGAACCAGTCCCATTCAAATGAGAATAAAGTGTGCTGGTGATGCACGATCAATTACAATCAAAGACGAGGTTGTAACATAACTGAAGGCTTTAATCGACTAGAACTGTTCCCCAGCAGCTTCGGTACAGAAAATGAGGGCTGCTGGGACGGCACCGGTTCTTATACCCCACCTGTCAAGGCGGAGCTACATACCAACAGCCAATGGTAAACTCCTAGGTTTAACCAATGGTCTTCAGCCTCTTGGGTACTGTAATACCTGATAATACCACATTCACCCCCTGTTAAAAAAGAGTCCGGCGGGGGTGGTGGCCAGTGGTTACAATTGCATCTAACGTGGTATGATCAGATACGGAGGTACCGTGAATCCTCCTTACAGAGTTGCCGATAATATTTACAAGTGTGGAAGATATATACATTCAGTGTTCGTTTACAGTTACAGTTACAGTGAAGCAATCAGTCGGTCGGGTGGCCTGGTCGTCCTCCTGGATTGTCTGGGCTTCGGTGGTGATTCTGGTGGGGGTCCTGGCATCTGCGACTCCGGGAGCGTGGCTTCGGCCTCCATGGCAGCTTTGTCACCCCTAGTGGGGCAAACGGTTGGCCCAAGAGGGGGGTGCCTGTAGGGGGCATCGGTGGGTGGGATTTCCTAGGCAGGAGTGACGGGAGGACTGACCCTCCAGTGAGGTGCTGTGGGGGGGGGGGGGTGGGGGGGGGGTAATGGTTCGGGTGCGCGTGGGGTTTCAGCGGGCGCCAGGTCCCGAAGGGAGACTGTATCTTGCCGGCCGTCAAGGAACGCCACGTAGGCGTACTGGGGGTTAGCGTGCAGCAGGTGGACCCTCTCGACCAACGGGTCCGACTTGTGCGCCCGCACGTGCTTCCAAAGCAGGATGGGTCCTGATGTTGCTAGCCAGGTTGGGAGCGAGGTCCCGGAGGAGGATTTCCTGGGGAAGACAAGGGGACGTTCATGAGGTGTCTGATTGGTAGTTGTACAGAGCAGAGACCGGATGGCGTGGAGGGCCTCCAGGAGGACTTCTTGCCAGCGGGAGACTGGGAGATTCCTGGACCGTAGGGCCAGTAGAATGCTCTTCCAGACCGTTCCGTTCTCCCTCTCCACCTGCCCATTTCCCCGGGGGTTGTAACTGGTCGTCCTGCTTGAGGCAATGCCCCTGTTGAGCAGGAATTGACACAGTTCGTCGCTCATAAAGGAGGGCCCCCTATCACTGTGTATATACGCGGGGAACCCGAACAGTGTAACGATACCCTGGAGGGCCTTGATGACGGTGGTTGCAGTCATGTCCGGGCAGGGGATGTTGAATGGGAACCATAAGTACTCGTCAATCACGTTCAGGAAATACGTGTTGCGGTCGGTGGAGGTGAGGGGGTATCTTTGAAGTCCATGCTGAGGCGTTCAAAGGGACAGGAAGCCTTTATCAGCTGCGCCCTCTCTCGCCGGTAGAAGTGCGGTTTGCACTCCGCACAGATTTGGCAGTCCCTGGTGACTGTCCTGACCTCCTCAATGGAGTAGGGCAGGTTGCGGGTCTTAATGAAGTGGAAAAAACGAGTGACCCCCGGGTGGCAGAGGTACTCGTGGAGGGCTCGGAGGCGGTCCACTTGTGCAGTGGCACATGTGCCGCGGGACAGGGCATCAGAAGGCTCGTTTAGCTTCCCAGGACGGTACAAGATCTCATAGTTGTAGGTGGAGAGTTCTATCCTCCACCGTAAGATCTTGTTGTTTTTTATCTTGCCCCGCTGTGCATTATCGAACATGAACGCCACCGACCGTTGGTCAGTGAGGAGAGTGAATCCCCTGCCGGCAAGGTAATGCCTCCAATGTCGCACAGCTTCTACTATGGCTTGTGCCTCTTTTTCGACCGAGGAATGGCGAATTTCTGAAGCATGGAGGGTACGGGAGAAGAAGGCCACGGGTCTGTCCGCTTGGTTGAGGGTGGCGGCCAGAGCTACGTTGGACGCATCGCTCTCGACCTGGAAGGGTAGGGACTTGTCGATGGCGTGCATCGTGGCCTTTGCAATGTCTGCTTTGATGCGGCAGAAGGCCTGGCGGGCCTCCGTCGACAGAGGGAAGGTTGTGGACTGGATTAGGGGTCGGGCTTTGTCTGCGTAGTTAGGGACCCACTGAGCGTAATAACTGAAAAACCCGAGGCAGCGCTTCAGGGCCCTGGGGCAGTGAGGGAGGGGGAATTCCATAAGGGGGCGCATGCGTTCAGGGTCGGGGCCTATAACTCCATTTCGCACCACGTAGCCGAGGATGGCTAGGCGGTCGGTGCTAAATACGCATTTATCCTTATTATACGTTAAGTTAAAGATTTTCGCGGTCTGGGGAAATTTTCGGAGGTTGGTGTCGTGGTCCTGCTGGTCATGGCGGCAGATGGTGACGTTATCAAGATACGGGAACGTTGCGCGTAAGCCGTACCGGTCAACCATTCGGTCCATCTCGCGTTGGAAGACCGAGACCCCATTAGTGACACCAAAGGGAATCCTTAAAAATTGATAGAGCCGCCCATCTGCTTCGAAGGCAGTGTATTTGCGATCACTAGTGCGGAGGGGTAACTGATGGTAGGCGGACTTGAGATCCACCGTGGAGAAGACCTTATATTGCGCGATTCTGTTTACCAGGTCGGATATGCAGGGGAGAGGGTACGCATCCAGCTGCGTAAACCTGTTGATAGTCTGACTGTAGTCAATGACCATCCTATGTTTCTCCACGGTCTTTACCACCACTACTTGAGCTCTCCAGGGACTGTTGCTAGCTTCAATGACCCCTTCCCTCAGTAGCCTTTGGACCTCTGACCTGATGAAGGTCCGGTCCTGGGCACTGTACCGTCTGCTCCTGGTGGCGACGGGTTTGCAATCCGGGGTGCGGTTCGCAAACAGGGAAGGCGGGTCGACCTTAAGGGTCGTGAGGCTGCAGAGAGTAAGGGGGGTATAGGGCCGCCGAATTTGAAGGTCAGGCTTTGCAAGTTACATTGGAAGTCCAACCCCAGGAGTGTAGCTGCGCAGAGGTGCGGCAGGACATAAAGGCGGAACTTGTTGAATTTCCTGCCTTGGACAGTGAGGTTTGCTAGGCAGAACCCCTTTATCCCCAGCGAGTGTGACCCGGAGGCCAGGGAGATTCTTTGGTTTACAGGGTGGGTAAAAAGTGAACAGCGTCTTACTGTGTCGGGGTGTATAAAGCTTTCCGTGCTCCCAGAGTCGATCAGGCAAGACGTCTCGTGGCCGTTGATGAAGACCGTCGTCGTTGCTGTTGCGAGTGTCCGAGGTCGATTTTGGTCCAGAGTCACCGAGGCCAGATGAAGCAGTTGCGGGTTTTGATCGGGCAGTGTGTAGTCGGCCGTGCGGGGGGCCTGGGGCCCCATCCAAGATGGCATCTCCCATGGGTCGCACATGGTGGTCAGGGATGGACAAAATGGCGGCGGGGATGAACAAAATGGTGGCGCCCATCCGTCCAGCGTGGTGTCCGAGGGGCAAGAAGGCCGCGCCCGTGGGTCGGACGTGGCCCTAGGATAGGGGGGTGGCGGTGAGTGCTGGCCGCCTGGGGCCCGAAGGGAAGGTTGCCGCGGCGGTCCGGAGTCGCTGGAGACCGCGGCCACTGTTCATGCCTGGCAGACCCCCACAAAATGGCCCTTCTTGCCACACCCTTTGCAGGTGGAGGTGCGGGCTGGGAAGCGCTGGCGGGGGTGCTTCGCCTGCCCGCAGAAGAAACAGCGGGGCACGACGGATCATCTTACAGCGCAGGCCTGGGGGACACGGGGAAGGCCTGTGGGGCTGCCGCTGTAGGATGCCACGCAGCCCAGGGGGCCGCCACGCGGTTGGGCGCATAGGACTGCGCGTTTCTGGAGGCAACATCCATGGACCCTGCCAGGGCCCGTGACTCTCTAAGTCCCAGGGTGTCTTTTTCTAAGAGTCTTTGGCGGATCTCTGAGGAGCTCATACCTGCTACGAATGCATCCCGGATTAGAAGTTCCGTGTGCTCGCTCCCCGAAACTTGCGGGCAGCCACAGTTTCTGCCCAGCACCAGTAGCGCACGGTAGAACTCCTCCAACGATTCCCCTGGGCTTTGCCGTCTAGTTGCAAGCAGGTAACGTGCGTAGACCTGGTTTACAGGGCGGATATAATGTCCTTTTAACAGTTAGATCGCAGCATCAAAGTCCTCCGCCTCCTCGATGAGGGTGTAGATCCCAGGGCTTACCCTCGAGTGCAGGAGATGTAGTTTCTGTTCTCCTGAGGGGGTGCCTCCGGCCGTCTCGCGGTAGCCTTTAAAACATACCAGCCAGTGCTTAAATATCGCCGCCGAGTTCTCCGCATGGGGGCTGAGTTGTAGACACCCGGCTTGATTCGGAGATCCATCCTTTCAGCTTAAGTGTAGTCGATTAAATTGATGCATGATCAATTACAATCAAAGACGAGGTTGTGACATAACTGAAGGCTTTAATCGACTAGAACTGTTCCCCAGCAGCTTCGGTACAGAAAATGAGGGCTGCTGGGATGACACCGGTTCTTATATCCCGCCTGTCAAGGCGGAGCTACATACCAACAGCCAATGGTAAGCTCTTAGGTTTAACCAATGGTCTTCAGCCTCTTGGGTACTGTAATACCTGATAATACCACAGCCACGACCTTGAAAAGAGGCTTTGGTTTATTGGATTTTGTTACATACATAGATTACTGCAGCTGTGTGGTGTCTTTATGTTTGTAATTGATAAAAATTCTTGCTGTGTTTATATATACATATATATATATATATATGTATATATAAACACAGCAAGAATATATATATATATGTGTTAACTACATTCTTCGAATAAACCTTGTTTTGATTAAAGTGCCCAGGAAGTCTGATGAATCACACCTGCAGCGAAGACTTCTGTGCTCATCCTAGCCAAATTCAACACCAAGGTTGTAGGTCAGGTGGACTTTGCAATACACTTGAGTTTCTAAGCCCTGGCCCATAACACAATGGAACACCAGGCAGGGATTTAACAGTCACTCAACAGACTAGTGTTAACAATAAAGGAGTCCTTTTGCATTCCGTCTGTTATCGTAGCTCCAACATGTGAGCTCCACGACATTACATGGGAAGGTTGGCAAATATCATGCAAATCTCTATTTGAACTTTCTAACCCTTCTTCCACAAGGAACACCATTGAGTGAGGACAGCTCATCAGCATTGATATTCCAGTGACTTTTGTGTCTCTTCAGTGATAGTGGCGGAACACAAAACATGCACGGGAGGAGACGATCCTTGGTAGTTGCTCATCTCAGTCAACGTTTACACCATTAAATGGCAGTGAAAGCTTCAAGCCTTCTCTCAATTCACTCTTGTTCCTCAGTGGATTCTTAGTACCCTGAGTGAGTACATTCATCAGGGCACGATAGACTAAAGCTGTGATCATACCTTTGCGATTCATTAGGCAAGAATACACAAGGATGAATGCAAGACTCGTTCTCGCTGCAAATGGTTGGACAACCCCGGAGATGACAGGGAATGATTTTGAGGGCTAGGAGAGATGTGGCCATATGACCTCACTTAACTTTACTTTTCCTGGATCCTGTCAGCTATTAAAGGATCACAGGCACATCTCGCACATTCTCCTTTCTCCATGGCATCATCGTGTTCATACTGACCCTCAGCAGCCCCTTGAGGTAACTGGGCCATCTGGATCTTCATCCTCAATGATATTTCATCCTCATCCAGTTCTCCCTCTGGCAAGGGCTCACCTCTTTGCATAGCCAAGCTATGAAGGGTGCGATACATTGAAATCATATGGGAAATGCTATTGGGAGTGCATTGCAGTGAGCTTCCTGAGTGGGCCAAGCATCTGAAGTGTATCTTCAGAAGTCCTATGGTCTGCTCTATTAAGGGCTGCTGCCATGGAGCCCATATAGCCTCATGGTTGCAGTCTATAGCACCCTGCGCTCTTGGGAAGCCCGAGATGGCAGCAAAGCAGGTGAGTCTTGTAGGTTGGCTATTTTCTTCCAGGGCAAATCTGACATAATATGTGATGTACTAGACCTTGAACAAGCACAGTCCTGCTTGGTATTCCCTCTCACTCATTTGTATCTAGGAGTCTCTTCTACTATAAACCCTAGGTCTGGTGAGTTACCCCAGATTGTCTGGGTTTGGCCTCCTGACTCTCCTGCTAATGCTCTGGTTCCCCTTAACTATCTTTCTCAAGCAGGACCTCCTGATCGAGTTGCGTTTGGTGCTGTCTCTCCCACCTTCTCCTCCTTCATTTCAAAAGGACTCTGACAAAGGCAGAGCCCTGGCTCCATGAGTCCTTTTGCCTTCTCTCTGAAATAAAACATTGATGACAAGAATGATTAAAGGATTGAGAAAGTGATGCTCTGACTGTGAAACCAATGGGAAATGTAAGGTTCCATAGCTTTAGCTGCCTTACTTGCATGGTGGCTGATGCAGTCTTGTCCCTGAGATGCCAGCACACACATTGAGGTAACCAAAATGGAAACCCAGAAATGTGACATCAGGAGTCCTGTGCAATATTCTATGATGTAATAATGTGAAACAGGCCTGAACTGCTGTGCAAGTGGCTCCTTTCAGGACTGCATTTCTGACCTCTGCGGTGCTCCTTGCAAGGGAGCACAACCATATAAACCTTGACCGGGAGTAGGCTAGCCAAGACACCAGAGTCATGGGGTTCGCATACATTCCTGGGTACCCCCATGTGCATCCTGCAGGTGTGTGCCCGGTTCCTGGGAGTATCCACAACAGCTACATCCTTGTCCGCTCTCAGATCCCAGCGGTCTTTGAGGGAGCATAGCGGCTAGAATGTTAGCTCCTCAGGGACAAAGAGTACACCCTCATGATGTGGCTGATGATGCCTGTGCGGAGGCCACAGACTGAAGCAGAGACCCGTTATAATGAGGCTCGTGCAGCAACACTTGCGTTGGTAGAACAGATGATTGGCCTTCTGAAAATATGTTTCCAGTATGTGGACCAATCAGGGGGAGCTTTCCGGTACAGCCCCCAAGGGTGTCATGCATTGTAGTGGTGTGCTGCGCAATGGAGCTGGTAGAGGTAACATGGGAAACCGCCACATCTCCTCAGATGAGAAAGATGTGAAGCAGAGCGCCGATGGGGAACCCCCGAGGAGGCAAAGGAAGGGCTTTGGGAAATAGAAAGGGCCTGAATGGGACACAGGGCTTGGGGTGCCTTGATAGCCTCTCACTTTTGGGATGACCAGGATTAGGGTCGGCATTGATGTCCCCACCATGTGGGATGGGCCTTTGTCACCTGTGTGGTACCAGCTCAGAGATTGCTACTTTCATGAGAAGGGTGTGGATGCTCAAGGACTACATGATGAAGGACGATAATGATGGCTTGAAGTGAGGACAGAGCAATGCTCGCCATATATCTTCTGCCAATGTCTGATGGAATTCTGCTTGCGAACTGCTCTGAACAGAATAATAACAGGGCGATGAGATGCTGAATGACCCATCTCTATTGATGCTGCATCCTCCTGGTTAGGGGTACAACGAGGTTCTGCTTTACTGGTGCAAGTTGAACGGTTCTCACAAGGCTTCAGTCACTGGCTTCCTTGTGCTGAAATCAGGTTTCTCCAGATGAATCACCTGGGCCTTGGCCTGGGGCCCAGAGTTGGAGGGGGTGGCAGTGGTGGGGGGTGGAGTTCATCGCCACCAGGATTACACCAACATCATTGCATTGAAACAGTGTGAGGGAAGGAGAACCATTCATCAGGGGAAGCGAGATGGCATTAGTTCATGCAAGGACGTAAGGATAGCACATACATAACTCAAGTGAGGCTGGCACCATGGCTGGATTTGTTGAACGTTCTAACTTTTGTCCCTTGCCCCCACTTCACCCCCAGCACAGGTGTGTTCCTGCTCCTCTTCGGCCAGCTCAAGGGCCCTCTTCTTAACCGGAATGAAGCTGCGGCATCACTCAACCTGCTGTGCCCCCTTCTGCTGATTGTGCTCAAGCTTGTCCGGCAGTAAGACAGATGGGGAGTGTGTAGACAAGATGCTGGGTCAGATAGTAAGCATGCTTGGCATGAGTGGTTGGTGAATGTGAGCTGGAATATGATGAGGAGAGGAGCCACGGGGATAAGGAGGGGTGCGGGAGGGCAAGTGGTGAGACCCTGTGAGTTGGCACTGAGTGAGTTCCCGTAGAAGTGTGATGGGTGTCTGATCAGATGCGTGGTGACAAATGAAAAGGATGACTTACCCTGGCAGCACAAAGGCGGTCATTCATTTTCTTCCTGTACTGGATAGCCGTGCGCTTGTACAGAGAGCTAGTGCTCACTAGCACTGCCACTGCCTCCAATGTGGGATTGGTGACCTTGCTGGCAGGTTTCCTGCCCATTTGAGGGTAGAATATATCCCACCTCTGCTCCATCACATTAAACATCATGGTTAGGGTTCTGAGAAGCTCCGGGCTGTCTTCTGGCAGCCATCCCCCTGAGTGGACTTGGAGCAAGTGCTGGGGAGTGCTCAGGAGGCGTTTAAATGTTGTGCCTCAGACATTAAGTGATGCTAGAGTGAGAAAATCAGAGGCAGGCCACCACGGGTGTAGTGTGAGACCCGTGGAATTTTTTTTTTAAATGCCTGAAGATAGGTTCCGTGTAATTTCTCGCTGATGACGCTAGCGGGATACTCTCTGGGCGAGGATCTCTGGCCTCCCTGTGGTGTGTTTCCCGGCAGCAGGAGGTGACCTGCCATTGGCCGAGGTCGGGATCTTCTAGTCCTGCCACTGTTAATAGGATTTTCCATTGAATCCAGCCTAGCCGGGAAACCCATGGTGGGGGTGTGCCACTGACAGGATCGGAAGATCCCACTGATGTGAACAGCTGGAAGATTTGACCTGGATCCAGTTTTCTTGCTAAAAATGTCACCTTGCCAAAATATTGGAAGATTCCACCCCTTGTGTTTGTCATCCTCATCCTCCTATTATGGGCCACGGTTTAGAGAACCCCAAAGTGTATCATGGAGTTCTCCTGACCCACAACTTTTAATAGATTGTGGTTATGGGGAGCACACGGGCCTACCTTATAGATGTGATGTAACAGAGATTTACAGTATTTTAAAATTAAAACAATGTTTATTTATGAAACCAGTTGACACATTATAAACCCATAGTAAACATCTTAACGACTATCAACACCAATAAATCACCCAAAGAATACAGTACCCTATAAGTAACTCTTAATCTTTCCTTGCAACATCCATAAGACAAAGAAAATAACTCTTTTACAGAAAGTCATCAGGTTTAACTTCTCTACTGAGACATGTACCACTTTGAAATCCCCAAATGAGCTGAAGTCAGTCTGTAGTCTGCAGAGAGAGATCTGTACAGCTGCTTGCTTTGCCTGCAGCTATCCAGCTCTCAAAACGAAACGAAACTCATCCTGTAGCTGCGAGTCCAAAGCGAAAGTAAAACCAGACAGCCTAGCTCCACCCACTCTCTGACATCACAGCAGTAATAAACACCCATTACTTAAAGGTACACCCACTACAACTATTCTATAAAAAACCCATTTCTTAAAGGTACTTTCACAAGACATCACCTCCCAAGAAAAAAACCCCAACAGTTTCAAGATGGTTTCATTTTTCACCTTTTCACTTTCCTTTAAGAAATATGGACAATGAATACACTTTTTTTTAACAAAACAAAACACGCAAACATTTAATAATAACATAGTCCATTTTTGTTCTTCTTCCTCCAAGTGGAATCCTTCTCGATTGACAGTCTCTTTGAACAAGAAGGTCTTTGCATGATCCATCCATTTCTCTACGCCTCGGCATTTCCCTTTAAAGTCAGATACTTTAGTTCAATTTGATCTAAGTGCCCCTTGTAATTCTCCAACACAGGAGCATTGGTTATCACAGCTTTCAGGCAGTCAAATGCCTGTCGAAACTCCGCTATCCACTGAACTTTTCGACGTTTCTTCAGCAAGTCCATCAGTGGAGCAACCACGCTGCAAATATTTGACACAAATGTTCGATCAAATCCTCTCATGCCAAGAAATCACATTATTTCCCTTCGTCTCGAGGGTATTGGAAACTCATCAATAACTTTTGTTTTCACATCCCGTGTGACCACTCGACCCTGTACGATTGTATGGCCAAGGAAAGTGACTTGGGCTTTTCCAAATTCACTTTTGGCTACGTTTACCACCAAACCCGCCTCCTGAAGTCGATCGAATAACTCCATCAGATGCTTTAAATGTTCTTTCCATGTCTGGCTGAAAATTACCAGATCATCGATGTATATCGCACAATTGGGTAATCCTGAAACGACTTTGTTAGTTAACCGTTGAAATGTGGCTGGGGCATTTTTCATGCCAAATGGCATAACTTTGAATTGGTATATATCATCTGGAGTCACAAAAGCTGAGATCTCCTTCGCCCTTTCAGATAAAGATACCTGCCAGTAACCCTTAAGTAAATCCAGTTTGGAAATAAAAGCTGATTGTCTCACTTTCTCAATGCAATCCTCCAAATGTGGGATAGGACAAGAGTCCGTTCTTGTAACTGCATTAATGTTTCTATAGTCCACACACAACCATTGGGTACCGTCTGGTTTTGGTACCATCACTATGGGTGAGCTCCATTGGCAGCAACCCACTTCAATTATGCCATTTTTAAGCCTACTTTCAATCTCTTTGTTAACCTGTGCCAATTTTAAAGGGTTAAGTCTGTATGGATGTTGTTTGTTTGGAACAGCATTCCCAACATCTACGTCATGTATAGCCATTTTAGTGCTTCCCAACTTATCTCCACAAACTTGCCCATGTGATATCAATAACTCTTTCAGGTCAGTCCGTTTTTTCTCTGGAAGGTAGCTCAACCATTTATCCAAATTTTTAAGAACATCCTCGTTTTCCAATTTAATTTGAGGTATGTCAAACTCAAAGTCATCTGGATTTGGTTCATCACTTTGAGTTAGAGACATTAAAACCTCCTCCTTTTCCTCTCCGTCCCTTTCAAAGTACCTTTTAAGCATATTCACATGACACACTCAGTGAGTTTTCCTTCTATCTGGCGTTCTTACCACAAAACCTTGCTTTTAAAGGTTCACCTACCACTGGTAACAATATTAAAACTTTATCTCCACAGGCAAAACTACAAACTTTGGATTTCTTGTCCGCTACCCGTTTCATCGCATTTTGTGCAACTTTTAAATGTTGTCTCGCCAATTCACCTGCTCTATTTAATCTTTCCCTAAAATTTGACACGTAGTCCAATAATGTAAGTTCCGATTTCTCACTCACCAATTTTTCCTTAATCAATTTAAGTGGTCCTCTTACCTCATGACCAAATATTAGTTCAAAAGGACTGAATTTGGTTGACTCATTAGGTGCATCCCTAATTGCAAACAGTACAAATGGAATTCCTTTATCCCAATCCTCTGGATAATCGTGTCAGTAAGCCCTCAACACTTTATAATGTCTGATGCCACCTTTCTAATGCTCCCTGCGATTCTGGCTGGTACGCAGTTGATTTAAATTGGTTTATTCCGAAGCTATTCATAACTTCTTTGAATAACCTTGAGGTAGAATTTGATCCTTGATCCGATTGTATTTCTGTGGGTAGTCCATATCGAGTAAAGAATTTAACTAACTCCTCCACAATCTTTTTAGCTGTAATATTACGTACTGGAATGGCCTCTGGAAACCTAGTAGACACATCCATTATAGTCAAAAGGGCAGGACGGTAGCATTCTGGATAGCACAATTGTGTCACAGCTCCAGGGTTCCAGGTTCGATTCCGACCTGGGTCACTGTCTGTGCGGAGTCTGCACATCCTCCCCGTGTGTGCGTGGGTTTCCTCCGGGTGCTCCGGTTTCCTCCCACAGTCCAAAGATGTGCAGGTTAGGTGGACTGGCCATGCTAAATTGCCCTTAGTGTCCAAAATTGCCCTTAGTGTTGGGTGGTGTTACTGGGTTATGGGGATAGGGTGGAGGTGTTGACCTTGGGTAGGGTGCTCTTTCCAAGAGCCGGTGCAGACTCCATGGGCTGAATGGCCTCCTTCTGCACTGTAAATTCTATGTCTATGTCTATATTGATTCCCCTTTTCGTTTTAGGAAGCGGTCCTATGCAATCGATTAAGACCCTTGTAAAAGGTTCCTCAAATGCTGGAATGGGTATTAAGGGTACTGGTTTAATCACAGCTTGAGGTTTCCCTATCACTTGACATGTGTGACATGAGCGACAACATTTAACGACATCTTTATGTAGTCCAGGCCAATAAAATTGTTTTGGGATTTTAGCTTGAGTTTTCCTTACTCCCAAATGACCTCCCATTGGTACCTCATGTGCAACTCGCAACACCTCCTTTCTATACCCTACCGGCAATACCACTTGATGAACCTCTGCCTACTTTTCATCCGCCTGCATATGTAAAGGTCTCCATTTTCTCATCAAGACATCATTTTTATGGTAATAACACTCTGGTATACACTCAGATTCCTCTTCCGTGTATGCTTTCTGATACATCGTTTTATTTATATATCTTTCTGTTGTAACTCTGCCAATATTCCTGAACTAAAAATATCCACCTCACCCTCCACCTGTTCTTGTTATTTTTCAACCATCTGATCAAAAATTGTTTCTGATAATTGAACTTCCACTTCATCTTCACTCTTTGATTTCTCCTCTTGTCTTAACCTGTGACTTTGCGACCTTGTTACTAAACAATCTGGAAAAATCCCAGGATACTCGTCCTCCAACACTTCAGTTGTCTGATTTTCCACTGACTTAGCAACCACAGTAGGCATCACTCCCACCTGCGATCCAGCTATATCATTACCCAAGATAAACTGTATTCCTGGACAAGATAGTTTCTCTATTACTCCTACTACCTCTTCACAACTCTTCACAGGACTTTCCAACCTTACCTTATATAATGGAACACTACCCCTCTCACCCTGAATCCCACATATTACCACCTTTTCTGGCAATATTCTTCCCAAACTACATAACTCCTCATCTCTTACCATTAAAGATTGACTCGGTCCCGTATCTCTTAAAATTGACACTTATTTACCTGCTCCCTCTGGTACACATTAATAAACTTTACCCACACAAGTAATTTCTTTAAAGAGATGGCACCTTCTTATCAATCACCTCTTGATCAGGCTGTACAATCTTTTGCACCTCCTTCGCTTCACTTGGGCTTTCCTTTAGCACTTTAACAAACCCAACTGTCTTATCCTGTTTTACCACATCAGCCTTCCCAGTGCTTTTCTTCAACCACCAACACTGTGACTTTACATGGCCTAGTTTATTACAGTGAAAACATTTGAAACTTTTCATTTCTTTTCCACCCTCCTGGATTTCTTTTTTAATGTCTCCCATCAGATCATCTTTACCTTTACCACTTGAGTATTTCTCATGGCCCCAGTTTCTATCCCTTACAGGCTGAAACTGATGTTGGACACCAAACTTTGATTTGCCATCTGCCATTTCTGCTGCAAACCTCACAGTTTTAACCCTCTGCTCTTCCACATGAGTTCTCACTACATCAGGAATTGAATTTTTAAACTCCTCCAAAAGTATAATTTCTCTGAGAGCTTCAATCGTTTGGTCTATTTTCAAAGCCCTTATCCACCTATCAAAATTACCCTGTTTTATCCTTTCAAACGCCATGTATGTTTGACCAAATTCTTTCCTTAAGTTTCGATATGGAAGTTTGTGCGATGTACCAGTAGACCCATGGAAACCATCATTTGCATGGATTTCAATCTCATTGATGGCTTGGACACTTCAAGCTCCACCGCTCTGCAATGCTCCACCCCTCTTAGGCAGAAGTCAGGCAAACGTGAATTAGTGCAACTATTTACAAGTGGGGACAGAGAGCCATGGTTGTGGAGGGGGACTGGGAGGCAGAAAAAACACTGAAAAAGTCCAAAGAATTGTTGGGCTTGCTGGGGGTGGCTTCCCGGGCCAGGGGCAATAGCGAAGAATAACTTGGTGCCAAATCCATGGACTCGATGTGCCCCCTCGTTATTGCTTCACTGTGTGTTTTAAACGCACCCCTTTGGTCCTACTTGCAGGCTCCTGATTGCTCACACAGCTGAGTGCTGCCTGTGTTCTTTGAATGCTCTGAGCCTCAGGTCAACTGGGAGCCCAACGGGCTGCCCCTCTGGACACTCTCATAACCAGGCAGTATCATCGAGGGGGTGGGCGTGACCATGCTCAATCAGGGGTTCACCAGCTGTTGGCATTCCTCAGCAGCACTTTCCCACTGCAGAGGATCAGCAGAGCTCACCCCAACCAGAGGACATCTGCACCTTGGCCTTCAGTGCCTTAGTTCTGTGCTCCTCCCAGGGCAGAGGCCTCACCACTGACCCCCACCCTTCAAGATTACCACCTGTCTCATCCCGCTGACTGCCACCACCTCCCAGGTGCAGGTCATGAGGGCTAGTTTGAGTCTGCGGTCCACCCTGGGGAAGACGGTGTCTCTTCTGTCCTCACTGGCATGGAACTATGGGTCCACCTTGGATTCCCAAACTCGGAGGCAGGTCTTCTGTGAGACATTTTTATGGCTGTTGGTAGTGTGTGGTAAATGGAGTGCTTAAAAACAGCCGTCAGGCTCCTTGGCACTAATACTGCCCCCAGTGGTTATAGCACCATCGGCTGGGAATTTCTCTCAATTCGCGCCAGCAGAATGCTGGCCCATTTGCATGTCCTGACTCGCATTCTATTCAGTCCTGGCGGGAACACGAAGGACGCAATCTAACCAAATGCATTCTAAATGTGGTAGCGAGCGGGAATCGCTGGGAACTTCCTGACAGCCGACACGACACGGCTGTCACTGGTATCTAATGCTAATTGGTCCACTTAATGAAGCCCCACGGGCTTCATGCCACATATGACTGTCATGTCAACTGATTCGCTGGGACCGAGCTCGCCAGCCCCCCACCAACGAGGGGGACAAGCACTTAGACTGATTCCACAGAGCAGACCCCAGCCAGACTGTTGGATGCGGTTGAGTCGAGCCGGGCCACATTGGGCGGGATTCTCCGTTAGTCGATGGTGAAATCGAGAAATGCGATTGGGCGGAGAATAGTTTCCGACGCCAAAATTTGGCACCAAATCACGATTCTCCATCACCCTGTTACGTTTTCTTTTCTTCTTTTACTCTGTCCTTACTGTGGCTCTGTTCCAATTATGGCAATCGGTGAATTTGCCCTTTCTATTTTATCTATATTCTGATGCTTAGAGTCGCCAGGTATCAAATGATACCACCACAAGGTTCAACCGGCTATCGATCAAAGAGCCAAACACCAGTTAGTTAGTTCAAGGTCAAGGGTACTTTATTTACACACAATTAGTCATGCAACATAAACACTACTAGTTAACTACACCTATCGACTAAGACAACCTGTACTTAACTTCGGGCACCCGACTTAGGTCAGAGAAACAGTGGCCGCTGTTTGATTCTGGATCTATCGGGTTCGAAGGAGTAACTCCTACTCAGCTCGGCTCACCCATCTGGTAGCGAACGTTGAATTTGGACTTGCTTCTGGTGTTGCTGCAGTTGGAGATGGCCGTGACCGGGGTACCAGGTCCAAGAGAGGACGAACATGTGACAAACTCTTCTTTTTATACTTGGGGGTTTTCGCGCTCTTTTGGGCGGTCCTTCAGTTTGTGCCCCACTAATTGGGTGATCCCTGATCACTCTGTTCGATTCCTAACCAATAAGTGGGCGGGGATCTGGAAGGCTGGGCGTGTCTCAAGCGGTCACTGACCCCGTTGTTTACGCTTCCCTTGAACAGGGCGTGGCGCCGAAATGTCTGTGACTGTACCGGTCGCTCGAGTACCAGTCCTTTGTTTTGGTGAAGATGGGCCATTAAATGCTAATCGGCCCCATTAAAATGCTAATTGGTCAGAGTTTCAATACCGTCTGGACTTCTTGTTTGCAAATATGCATTTCAGGCTCTGAGCCTGCCTGAGTCTTGGCTTGTCCATTTTACCCTCTAGGCTTTGCGGGTTTCTCTGTACCTAGTTGTAAGTGGCCATCCCAGATGGCTACACTCCGTCCTCTTGATCCTCAGCGCGAAGCGTGAAGGATCACAATACTGGGTCTTCTTTGTTCTCTGAAATGCCGGGTACCCTCAACCAAGGACAGGTTCTACCCTACTCTGTCCTATGGGTCAAAAACATTTACCTAAATTTCCCTAATACAACACATATCTAAAAATTCCTGAGGGGCCATTTAACATTCAATTAAAAAAAGGGAACCTCTAACTGTCTCTAACTAGACTACACTCATGCTGCTATTTAACAATCAAAGAACTTATCTTACAATACAAAAATCCAATAGTAGCATCACATTTCTTCTTATCACTAACATTCATACACAGAAAAATAAGCTTTATTAACGAAACAACAACTGCGGAATTTATTATAGAGAAAGGTTCAGAAAGAGTGTGGGGTTTGCTGGAGTCTGAGGAAAGGGGCTCTAAAGGTGTATACTGGAGGGCGGGAGGCTCTCCTTCTCCATTTCCGCAATCTAATTGGATGACACTGCACAATATGGCTATCACTAGTATGGCTTAACGAGATTCACACACCATGTGGGGGTATCGGTGGCTGGGGCTATGTGTCGTGTAGTGTCTGGGCTGGGAGTGTTGTGTTGGGTAGTCGTGTTCGGGGCTTGTGTAGTGAGGGAGGTGGAGGTAGGTAACGCGCGCAACTGTACTGTTCCAGCGACGATCATGACGTTGATCATCAGGGTCGTCTTCATCTTGTTCAGGCTTTCCTTTGTCGTTGAGTATCTTTGTATCTTTCTAGGGGAACAATCACAGTGTCTGTTATAATCTTGTTGTTTAATATCTCGTTTGCCTGTCTGTTTCTCCTTCATGTCAATTTTCCATTAGAATCGTCACCATATGTGACTCCCTCATTTTTCTTTTTAAAACAACCATTTGCAGAGACAAGACATCCGGGGGAAAAAAACCTGTCACAGTGCGAGCACTCTCGCAGCCTGTGTTTGATGGTGTGAGTGGGCGGACAATTTCTCCGTCCTCTGCGAACTCGTTTTTCCAACCAAGTGATTCTGACATGTAAATAGTATGTGGGGGATAGCAACCGAAGGGTTGCTGTAAAGGGCAAAAGTACATTCTTTAAACCACGGGTAATAAAAAGAACAGCAAAAAAGTTTTGAAAACAATTCTCCGAATGGGGTGGTGCGTATGATCCGCAGCAGGGCAAGAATGGGTGGGATCCCCAGGTAGGGCTGTGACCAGTGCCGTTACTCTGCTACCCGAGTGACCTTCCAAGAGCAGTAAGAATTTGTAATTATATGGGCTCTAACAAACTTGTTTCTTTAACTGCCATGTGGCGTCAGAAGCGTAGTTATGACTGTATCAAGACAGTGTCCGTGAGCCTGACACACAAAATCATACAAGAGAGGACATACAACATTTAAAAACAAACTAAACATAAAAGCGGGCAGGTTCCATCAGAGTATAGGACACCGTAAATCACAATCGGTTCCTGACTCTCATCATCTGGACACCTCAAGGTTCCATTCCGAAAAGGGTTTCAAAGGGGTTACCATGGTGAGAGTCAGACTCGGAGTTGTCACCGTCTCCCGGGTGCCAAACTCGTTCATGGAGTTTGCGTGCTAACGCGGCAATGTGCCGATGTGGGGTCCATTTCATCATTCCTTGTCAGACGACAGGAATTATCAAGGTGCCAGTGTTTCATGTTCCATAGGGCAGTGGCAAGGGGGCTGTCGCCATTGTCGGGTGGTGGGTCAGGTTCCGGTGTGGGCAAATAAATCGTCTCAAAGGGGCATTGAACATATCCTGGTCGGTGTCTCTGGGGCTGTAGTGACTGACGCCTGGTCTGTGTGTCCATTGTTCGGTGTTCTCAGGGGCTTCAGTTGTGCTGTCGCTGTCGCTAGCAGCAGAATCAAGCGTCAGGGTGAAATTTGGTTCTGGGGGCGGGGTCAAGGTCGTGCCTGTGGACGTGCTGCTGCTGCTAGGGGAGGGGGGGGATTGGGTTGTCAGTGGGCGGTGTAGCCACCTGAGTTGGCCACTTCCCGACTTAAAATGGAGAACCACAAAGGCTGAAGGGAAATTCAGCCAACACAGGGAAAAACTAGCATAATAACTAGTATAATACTGTGTATTAGACTCTGCAAAAACCCAGACAGCACCAATACAAGCAGCCATCTGCATAGTAATGTAGCAGCCATCTACATAGTAATGTAGCAGCCATCTACATAGTAATGAGCGATCCCCGGGAACAATCAAAACATTTAAGGTAAACAAAGCCAAGCAAGACTCCTCGGCGCCAGCAGGAGCCAACACAAAGAGGTTAACGGACACTTAAAGACCGCCCAACGATCAGGGAACAGCTCCAGTATTGGAGAAATCGAACCAAGCGATTGGAACGAAGTCCAATCACTTGAAACCAGGTACGGGGCCCGCCCTGAAGGGCGGGAATCCCCTGGGAACTATAAAGTAAAGCCCCCAAGTTCAAATCGTCCTTCTTGACAGGGTCACTCAGCAACGCGAAGCAACCCTTGACAGTGACCTGTCCGGTGGCCTCCAAAGAAGTAAGCCTCAAGTCAACGCTCGCTACGAGATAGGCACTCCTAGCTACCAGTATATACCAGCTTTTAAATCCTGCAGTTTCAGAACCCGAACGAAAGGCCATTTGTTCCCCTGACCTGGTGGGCCAGTCCAAAGCTAAGTATAGGCCTGTATGCGATAGAAATAGCCTAGAACGTAGAGTTTATGCATGAGTAGTGATTTACTGTGTATAATAAATGTGTATTGATTTGAATCTTACTAATTGGTGTGTTGAGTTATTGATCATTCCTTGAACTTGAACCTCGTGGCGGTATCATAAAGATACCTGGCGACTCTAGAGCAAAGGTTATAAAACAGAGCCAATTGAACCAACCAAAAGTTAGCAACATATTACTGGCGACACCCTGACAGGACCCGATCTAGAAGTGGCTTAACCACTCCGGGAGAACCCAAAATTTGAATTAGAAATCCAATTGGGAACAGAAAAACCACAAGTGTTCAAGCAGTTCTGATCAATTCTCATAATTCGGAAGTGTGTTAATGCATGAGTAACTAACAGGGCGAGAAGGTAAGACTGATAGAATTTTTGTTGCGACAAAACTGTCAGGAGTTTGTATTCCGGAAAATAGTGAAAGCCGTACCCGTAATTACAGCACCACCTTAATACCCCTTGTTCCAAATTTCAAGAGAAGCATTTAGAGAGGAAAGATGGCAATGCAGGCAATGCAACGCCTCATGAACCCCAAAGAATTCGTGGTCGCAGTGACCAGCAGTAGAGTAGGACAGTGTCCCGTTTGGGAAGAGGAAATCAGAAAGTACCTCAAAGGGAAAGGATGGCCCCTTTGGAGCGAATTCTGTGAAAATGAGGAAACAGGTCCCTGGAGTATATGACATACTTGGTGGGAGAACCTGAGCGAGATTCACAAAAAGAGCTTAGGAAAAGCTCGCAAGCCGATGGCAATCGTGTCCTGTTTAGCACAATTGCGAGGCACAGAGGAGGTCGTTAGGACGCTCCGGGAAGAGATAGAAGGCATACATCGAATGAGCAAGGTCGATGTCAGTGAGGCAGAGAAAGAGAACAAAGAGTTAAGGAGGAGGTTAGCAGCAAAGGACGGAGAGGTGGATGATGCCAAGAGGGCACACCAGTCTTGTCTAACGCACTTAAGCAGCTTCCAATCCCAGTACGAAAAGGCCTATCAGAACACGCAACGTGCAGTCCTGGTACGAGAGGAAACTGAGAAGCAGGTGGAGGCATTGCAGAGGCAGTGTAGTGACCTGAAGGCAGCGTTAAGGTGCACTCCATGCTGCCATCACGGAGCAAAGACAATGCTCGCTAGACCACGCAAAGTGCCGGAAGCAGATTGCAGAACTGCAATCTCTGCTTTCAGTTCAAAAAGGATTCCAGGAAACCTTTGGATCACAGCTAGATGAGGAAGATGGCCCTGATTGGGAAGAATTGAGTGAGACAGCGCAGAGATATGTTCAGGGAACATGTGCGCAGGGAAAGCCCCAGAAGAGAAAAGTGCCCCAACCCCCCACAGAGCAGATAGTTCAGGCTCCAATGAACCCAGTCACCACCCACCGCACAGCCACATCGGACGACACGGAATCTCTGTACACCACCCCCTTAACTGTGACCCAATTACGGGACGCGTGCGATAAAATCAAACCGTTCCTCCCCACCTCAGACCCCCACCACTTCTTTGCCAGAGTAAAACAGCAGGCTACCATGTACGGCCTGGATGAGCGAGAGCAAGTAAAGCTCACAGTTTTGAGTTTAGACCCTTCAGTCGTAGCAGCCCGTCCCGACCCACAGAATGTAGGAGGATGCATATCGCGATCCTAGATGCGATCGGGTATAACAGGGATGACCCCGTAGAAGGCCTCAATAAGTGCAGGCAAAAGAAAACCGAGCACCCCACAGCATTTGCTGGACGCTTGTGGATCCATTTCGCAGCAGTTTTCGGAGACTTAGACCGCGCCCATTTGTCCCCAGACAACATGGCCAAATGGACCCGCACCCTTATCTCCCATGCCACAGAAACAGGACAACAAGCTTGCGCCAATTATGATCCCTCAGAGGAGGCTCATAATGAGAAATGGGTTGTAAAAAGATTGTCCCACGCCTGGGAGCAATCTGTTCAAAACAAACCCACGAACAAAAATCCCGAAGAACAGCAGGCAGAAGCAGACATGCACACAGTAAAGGCACACCAGAACACCGCATGGGTAAATGAAGGCAGGAACAACCCCCCACAAAAGCCACAGGAGTGTTATAACTGTGGACAGTTAGGACACTTTGCACGAGAATGCAATGCCCCACAAAAGCCACAGAGAGCCCAGCAGACAGGCACTCTAAATAAGAACAGGACAAAGCCAATACATAGCGTTAGCACCCGTTCAGAGCAGACGGACACGAACGGAATGAACTGACGGTGTTCGGGCTCCCCCAGTTGGGTCTGTGACACCCTTTGGGATAGGTCCGGCCGACCAGTAGTTGCAGCAAAGATACGGGGACAGCCCATCGAATTTCTCTGGGACACAGGAGGGTCCCGCACCACAATCAATTCCTCCACCATGTTTCAAAAGGACACGTGGCCCACTACAGCCACCATCACCCTCAGCGGCTTTACAGGCCACTCACAACAGGGACACATCATAGCCCCTGTACCCATTCAAATTGGCAACATCACCACCAAGCACCCCATAGTCTTAGTCGATCTACCCCACAAAGCAGAATACATTTTAGGCATAGATTTTATGAATTCGCACAATCTGTCCTTTGAGCCAGTCAATCAATGTGTCTGGAAAATGGCAAAATCTGCAAGAGCCCCCGCAATGCTCACAATAGGAGAATATGCAAGCAAGATTAGCGCAGTAGGCGAACTTTGGTTTGACCTGACCACGATTAGCACAGACAAGCAGGCTAGGGCAGTTCTGCAGAAGCACAGGACAGCAATCGCGACCCACAAACACGACTGTGGCCGGATGACTGGTTCCGTTCAAATCACATGACCCTAGACCCCAAAAGCAATACGGATTTCCCCAAGAGGCAGAGGGAGAAATCGCAAAAGTTATCAACAGCTTATTAGAGCAGGGCGTACTTAGATCAGTAGCCTCCACTAATAATGCCCCGATTTGGCTAGTGAGAAAGCCCAATGGATCATGGCGACTGACCATCGATTATCGGGAAATCAACAAAGTCACCCCCGCAGCAGCCCCCACGGTAGCCACAAGTCCCGAGACCATGCTCAAACAGGGACTCAACTCACAGTACTTTACGGTTTTGGACGTCAGTAATGGATTCTGGTCCATTCCATTGGCAAAAGCGTACCAATACAAATTTGCCTTCACTTTTAAAAATCAGCAGTACATGTGGACATGCCTTTCACGTGAATTCCACAACTCCCCCTCCATTTTCCACCAACAGCTGGCAAACAGATTATCAAAATTTTCTCGCCCCGGATGTTTGGTCCAGTATGTGGATGACCTACTACTACAGACAGACACCAAGGCAGAGCACATCGAGCTTCTGGCCGAACTCCTGGAACTCCTACAAGCAATTGGATGTAAAGTTAACCCCAAAAAGGCCCAGATTTTGGAAAACAAGGTGATATATTTGGGTACAATTATCACACATGGTAAACGCGAGATCGAGCACAAAAGGATTGACTCGATTGCAAAATTGCCCCTTCCCCAGAACGTTTCAGCCCTCTGGTCGCTTTTAGGACTGGTTGGCTATTGCCGAAACCACATTGATGGTTTCGCCAGCAAGGCAGCACCCCTCTCAGACCTCCTAAAGAAAGGAGCCCCCTGGGAATGGCTTCCGCAGCATATGGATGCTGTGGACTTTTTGAAAAGAGCACTCATAGCAGCCCCCGCACTACAAGTTCCAGACCCGCTTTCCCCCTATGCGATAGCAAGCACCGACCGCACCCTTTCGGCCGTGTTCCTCCAGGAACGGCACGAACAGTTAAGGCCCCGTGGCTTACGCCTCCAGAGTCTTAGATGCTGTGGAGCAGGGATTTTCAGCCTGTGAAAGGCACCTGCTCGCAGTTTTTTGGGCAGTACAATATTTTTCATACATAACCAGTCTGAACCCCATCACAATCCTGACGGAACACACCTTTACTGGACGGATGACTTAAGGACAGTACAGTCAGTCAAATAAGAGCCGCCAGATGGACCCCTTTTTTGCAGGGACGGGACATCACTGTTAAAAGCACCAAGACCCACACTTTCTTAGCAGATAACCTACAGTACCCAGGCACCCCCCCATGAATGTGAAATCATCTCACCGCACCACAATACAGGACCCTTTATTGCGAAAACACCCCCCAGAAAGATAGGTCGTCCAACCCAGAGCCCCAAGCACACAGACACGTGTGAACCCATAAGAATATATATGGATGGATCTTCCACAATATTAGAAGGGAAGTGCATAACAGGATGCGGCATTTATGTCGAGGACGCGCAGGGACGCGCCCTAGAAGAAATCGCAATAAAACTTCCAGGACACTTAGGCGCGCAGGCGGCAGAACTAGCAGCCATGGCGTACATTGTCGAACACCCAGATTCCTTCCCCAGCCCAGCAGACATATACTCGGACAGCCTCTATGTCTGCAACAGCCTTACAGAGTTCCTACCCCTGTGGAAAGCAAGAGGATTTGTTTCCGCAGATGGAAAACCCCTCCCCTCAGCCCCATGGCTCCATCACATTTTAGAAAAAGCACAGGGCAGGACTTTTGGAATAGTTAAAGTTCGTAGTCACCATCGTTCCTCCCCCCATGGAAATGTAAAAGCCGATGCACTGGCAAAGGCAGGTTCCAGGCACGGATATTTTTGGACATCCCCCGAAAGCGCACCAGTAAATGCAGTTCAGGTCTCGCAGGCTAATATCGAGGATTTAGTGCAGGCCCAGAAGCAGGATAACAATCACAGGGAGATTTTAAAAGGAACATTTACGGCACCTTACGATAGGTTTAAAAATGCACTGACCACACATGATGGTGTGGTGTTAAAAGACACCCTTTATGTGGTTCCTGAACAGGACAGGAATCAGCTCATTTGTTTGTTCCATGATGGTCATGGACATCAGGAAATTGATCCCACTACAGCCCACCTCAGGCAGCTCTGCTGGTGGCCAAGTTTAAAAGAAGACGTAACGCACTACATTGAGAATTGCCTTATCTGTGCCCAGAACAATCCGGACAGATACGCCAAGAAAGCTCAACTTAGTCACACCCGCCCCGTTAATGGCCCCTGAACTAACCTCCAGATTAATTTTATAGGACCATTGCCCCCTTGCAGGAATGGTTATAAGTATGTACTCGTGGTGATAGACACGTTTACAAAATGGGTAGAAGCATTCCCAACCCAGAACGAACACGGCAAAGATCGCAGCCAAGATCCTAACCCACCACACCTTTACGAGATGGGGACTCCCCCGCAGCATTGAATCCGACCAAGTTTCCCATTTTACGGGACGTGTCATGAAGAACGTCCTCACGATATTTGGCATTACCCAAAAATTCCATATCGCATACCACCCCCAGTCGAGTGGTATCGTGGAGCGCATGAATCGGACCTAAAAGCTACCCTCCGAAAAATGGTCCAGCAAAACAACACCACTTGGGATTGAGTCCTCCCTTTTGCGCTGATGTTTTTGCGAAATACGGTTTCAACATCTACAGGTTACACCCCACACACTCTCATGACCGGACGCCCCATGAAAGGCACAGAATTTTTATTTGGATTAGATTTGACCAGCCCCGAAGTGACGGCCCTCACACACGAGAAAGCAGTAGAACAACTGGTAGAGAATGTTAAAATGGCTCAGCTAGCAGCCGCGGTATGATTAGGCACAAGAAAGAAACAGAGCAAGGCCTGTTTCGATCAGACAGTACATGTGACTGAGTTCAGTGTAGGACAGCAAGTCATGCTCTCCATATACAACCCCAGCACATTCCTGTCACCTAAATATTCGGGTCCGTACTCCATTGCGGACAAAGTAAGCCCCTCCGTGTACAAAATAAAGTTCCCCAAAGGAAAAACTGCGTGGTTCCATATTAACCAACTTAAGGCATAGTCGAACCACAGTCGAACCATGCACACCACGTCATGCTCGACGCAGCAGACCACACCCCGCCCACAGCCAACGTATCCCTACCCTCCCCAACACGCCCACCACATCCACGGACTCGCCCTCGACTCCACCCCCAAACTATACACTCCGCCCCGGAACGCCCACAGACTGCAGCAGTAGCGACAGCGACTGTGACCCGAACAATAGCCACAGCACGCCTCCCTACTATCCCCATGCAACAGGACCCACACCCAGCCAATCTGACCACGATTCGAGTGATCCCTTCATGATCACTTTCCTAAACAAATCCCACCACTGACCACCGACCTACAATGACGACCTCGACTCCATTCCAACAGAATTGGACACATCCTTTTGGCACCGGGACAATTCATTCAGACTCGTCCGGAATGACGAGATGGATCCCAAATCACACCATGCAGCCCTATCCACCCCTATATATTCGAGAGTTTGGCATCCGGGAGAAGATGACGACTTTGAGTCTGACTCCCAAAACGAGAACCCCTTTGCGACCCTGTTTGCAACAGATAACTGAGGTGTCCAGGTGATGTTTTAAAAATGAACCGCTTGGGAGAAAACAGAGTCCTTTCTGATAGAACCTGCAGCATGTTTAATGTTGTTTGTAGTTGTATTGTTAAATGTTGTTTGTAAGATCGGAAATTTTTTCCACGGCCCCACGCCTTATTTGTCTGCAGAAACCTTTGAGAACATGCCAGCACACTCATCGGCCGAAACCTCTGAGAGCTTGCCAGACCCCCGTTTGTAACTACCCTTCTGGTTCGAAGGTAGAACCTTTACGGCAACCCCCCACGATGACTACATTTTTGCCCGTTCTTGTCGGTTGCTCAGGCAGTGGACAAACAGCATTGGGACCCGCCCTGCCTGGGAACCCCCCCTCTGGTCAGCTACGCTCGGGTAGAGCACACACGGCATTGGTCGCCGTCCTACCCGGGGATTCCATCCAAATCTTACCTGTCGCGGCCCATACGCACCTCATTTCGACAATTTTAGTTCAAACATTTTTGTTCATTTCAGGTGACCCTTAGGTTGCCATCCCTATGCTATTTACATCCTCAAATATTTGGATGGTAAATCGCACAGCCTGCGAGACGGCTCGCACTGTTTCAGTATTTGTTAACATAGAACATAGAAAATACAGCACAGAACAGGCCCTTCGGCCCACGATGTTGTGCCGAACCTTTGTCCTAGATTAATCATAGATTATCATTGAATTTACAGCGCAGAAGGAGGCCATTCGGCCCTTTGAGTCTGCACCAGCTCTTGGAAAGAGCACCCTACCCAAACTCAACACCTCCACCCAACACCAAGGGCAATTTGGACATTAAGGGCAATTTATCATTGGCCAATTCACCTAACCCGCACATCTTTGGACTGTGGGAGGAAACCGGAGCACCCGGAGGAAACCCACGCAGACACGGGGAGGACGTGCAGACTCCGCACAGACAGTGACCCAAGCCGGAATCGAACCTGGGACCCTGGAGCTGTGAAGCAATTGTGCTATCCACAATGCTACCGTGCTGCCCTTGAGAACAAATAACTCTACACTATATCATTTTACCGTAATCCATGTGCCTATCCAATAGCTGCTTGAAGGTCCCTAATGTTTCCGACTCAACTACTTCCACAGGCAGTGCATTCCATGCCCCCACTACTCTCTGGGTAAAGAACCTACCTCTGATATCCCTCCTATATCTTCCACCTTTCACCTTAAATTTATGTCCCCTTGTAATGGTTTGTTCCACCTGGGGAAAAAGTCTCTGACTGTCTACTCTATCTATTCCCCTGATCATCTTATAAACCTCTATCAAGTCGCCCCTCATCCTTCTCCGTTCTAATGAGAAAAGGCCTAGCACCCTCAACCTTTCCTCGTAAGACCTACTCTCCATTCCAGGCAACATCCTGGTAAATCTTCTTTGCACCTTTTCCAAAGCTTCCACATCCTTCCTAAAATGAGGCGACCAGAACTGTACACAGTACTCCAAATGTGGCCTTACCAAAGTTTTGTACAGTTAAGTGTGTCTTGTCCGGAATATTCGGTTTAAAAAAAAAATGAGGGAGTCACACATGGTGACAAATTGTAAAGGGAGAATTGGCACTGAAGGACAGACATACTAATATCCGAGATATTAAACCAAGATAGTAACAGACACTATGCTTGATCCCACAGAACACCAGAAGCTCCAGGAAAAGAGACAAAACGAAAAGAGAAGAGAAAGAAGAAGAACCATGAGGACATCCTCCGTGTTGCTCACCACCCTAATGAACATTTGGTTGCGCACGAACGGGAACCCCCTGACCCAACCCCCCCCCCAGCCGTTAATGATTCACTTCCCCATAGCACCCAGAGCCCAGTCACAACACCATCTTGGTGTGACAGGTTTATAACCTGGTACTCCCTGTCTTACTTGATAGAATCCCTACTAGTATTGGCGATACTCTGCTGCATCGTGCAGACTATTCGTCTGAGGAAATGGCGAAGGAGAGCCTACCGCGCTCGCACCCCGGTATATAGGATAAGATCCCCTATTTTCAGTTATGACCAGACCCCCGACCCCCGCGATCTATAATAAAGAACATTCATTTGCGTTCTTTTTGTGAATAAAGAAATGTGTTTCATGAGTGATTGTACAATCCTGAGCTTGACTGCCAAGCCAGGAAAAATGTGAATAATGCTGCCATGATTCTGATGGTATTGTTTAGGAAGTTAGTCTGATCGAATGTTTGAGTGAGTGTAGTTTATTAAGGACAGTTAGAGGTACCGTTGTTTATTATTTTGTAATGCATGTCCCTGGTTTGACATAGTGCCACTTAGAATGTTAGTTAAAAATTTCTTGCATAGTTATGGTCAGTGTAGAGGCCATAGAAGAGTGCTTGCCGGGTCAGGGAATGAAAACAACGCATTTATGTGATCCTTCATGCTTCGCGTTAGGATCACAAGGAGGATGTGTAGCCACCTGAGTTGGCCACTTCCCGACTTAAAATGGAGAACCGCAAAGGCTGAAGGGAAATTCAGCCAACACAAGCAAAAACTTGCACGTGCAAGTTACTGTGAATTAGACTCTGCAAAAACCCAGACAGCATCAATACAAGCAGCCATCTGCATAGTAATGTAGCAGCCATCTACATAGTAATGAGCGATCCCCGGGAATAATGAAAACATTTAAGGTAAACAAAGCCAAGCCAGACTCCTCGGCACCAGCAGGAGCCAACACAAAAGAGGTTAACGGACACTTAAAGACCGCCCAACGATCAGGGAACAGCTCCAGTATTGGAGAAATCGAACCAAGCGATTGGAACGAAGTCCAATCACTTGAAATCAGGTACGGGGCCCGCCCCGAAGGGCAGGAAGCCCCTGGGGACTATAAAGTAAAGCCCCCAAGTTCAAATCGTCCTTCTTGACAGGGTCACTCAGCAATGCGAAGCAACCCTTGACAGTGACCTGTCCGGCGGCCTCCAAAGAAGTAAGTCTCAAATCAACGCTCGCTACGAGATAGGCGCTCCTAGCTACCAGTCTATACCACCTTTTGAATCCTGCAGTTTCAGAACCCGGACGAAAGGCCATTTGTTCCCCTGACCTGGTGGGCCAGTCCGAAGCTAAGTATAGGCCTGTATGCCTAGAAAGTAGAGTTTATGCATGAGTAGTGATTTACTGTGTATAATAAATGTGTATTGATTTGAATCTTACTAATTGGTGTGTTGAGTTATTGATCATTACTTGAACTTGAACCTCGTGGCGGTATCATAAAGATACCTGGCGACTCTAGAGCAAAGGTTATAAAACAGAGCCAATTGAACCAACCAAAAGTTAGCAACAGCGGGTCCTCATTGTCTGCCATCGCCAATAAGAGGTGGTGCGAGTGGCTGCACTGCGTTCCATAAACCTTAAGCTGGTTTACATGGAACCATCCTGATTTTCCGTTCGGATACGTGATTTTATAAACTGAGGGACTTACTTTGTCCGAGATTGAATAGGGTCCTGCAAATTTAGGGGATAGGAATGAGCTGGGGTTGTATAAGGTGACCATTACTTGCTGTCTGACTGTATACTCCATCGGGTGTCCTGTCTTATCAAAGCAGGCCTTACTCTGCTTTCGTTTAGCACCTAGTCGAACAGCTGCAGCGAGCTGTGCTGCTTTAATATTTTCTACCATGTGCTGGACTGCTTTCTCATGGGTCAGGGCGGTGACTGCGGGGCTGGCAAATCAAGTCCAAATAAGTATTCGGTACCCTTCATAGGCTGTCCGATCATGAGGATATGGGGGGATATATCCTGTTGAGCTCGACACTGTGTTGCTAATAAACATCAGTGCGAATGGGAGCACTGTGTCCCATGTTGTGTTGTGCTGCTGCACCATTTTTCTAAGTGTGGCCTTTAGTGTCCGATTCATACGTTCCACAATGCAGCTGGACTGCGGGTGATAGGCAATGTGGAACTTTTGCTTAATACCAAAAATTGTCATAACATTCTTCATAATTCTGCCTGTAAAGTGCGAACCTTGGTCCGACTCAATACTACGGGGGAGTCCCCATCTCGTAAAGATTTGCTCGGTTAAGATCTTTGCCGTGGCCTTGGCTGTGTTTATCCTTGGGGGGAAAGCTTCGACCCATTTCGTAAATGTGTCAATTACTACTGACACATACTTATATCCATTTCTGCAGGGGGGTAGGGGACCAATATAATCTAATTGAAGGTTTGTCCACGGGCCATTTACAGGGCGGGTGTGTCGTAGCTGGGCTTTTATCACGTACCTATCTGGGTTGTTTTGTGCACAAATCAAGCAGTTTTCAACGTAATGAGATATGTCGGCTTTCAAATAAGGCCACCAGCAGAGGGGTCTGAGGTGGGCAAGGGTGGATTCAATCCCTTGGTGTCCATGTCCATCATGGAATTTACAAATTATCTCATTCCTGTCCTGGGTGGGGACTACATAAATGCCGTCTTTTAAAACGATTCCAGCATGGATCGTTAAGGAATTTTTAAACTTTTCGTAGGGAGCTGGGAAGTTTCCTTTTAAAATTCCCTTTAATGCCTCGTCTTCCTTCTGTGCCTGGGCTAAGTCTTGGATGTTAGTCTGTGAGACCTGAACTGCGTGTATTGGGGCGCTCTCGGGGGGTTGCCAAAAGTGGCCATGTCGTGCGCCTGCCTTCGCTATGGCATCAGCTTTCACGTTACCGGGGGGCGGGGGGGGGGGGGGGGGGGGGGGGGAGGAACGATGGTGACTTCTTACTTTGACTATGCCATATTTCCTGCCTTTCGCTGTCTGAAGGATATGTTTGAGCAGTGGGGCTAAGGGTAGCGGGTTTCCATCGGCGGAAATAAATCCTCTGGATTCCCACAGGGGTAGGAATTCTGTTAGGCTGTTACAGACGTACAAACTGTCTGAATATATGTCTGCAGGGGTTGGGAACGAATAAGGGTGCTGGACAATGTAAGCAATGGCTGCTAACTCGGCTGCCTGCGAACCTAAGTGTCCAGGCAACTTTAAAGCAATTTCTTCTAAAGCGCGTCCCTGCGTGTCCTCTACATAAATACCACATCCTGTTATCCTTTTTCCATCAAGGACTGTGGAGGAGCCATCTACATAAATCCTCAGTGCTTTGTCTGTGGGCTGGGTCGATTGTGGTCGGATACCTGTCTTTTTTGGTACTGACTTGGGAACAAAGAGGCCTGTACTGTGCTTGGGGGCTATGATCTCGCACTCATGTGGGGTTCCTGCATAGTGCAAATTATCGGCCTGAAACGTGTGCGTTTTTGTCCATTTTATAGTAATGTCGCGTCCTTGTAGGAGTAGGGTCCATCGCACTGCTCGAATTTGGCTTACAGTGCCGTCTTTTAGTCTGCTGTCCAATAAAAGCTGCGTCGGGGTGTGCTCGGTCAAAATGGTCACTGGGTTGAGTCCGGTTATGTACAAGAAGTACTGTACTGCCCAGAAAACTGCTAACAGGTGCCTTTCGCAGGCTGAAAATCCCTGTTCCACTGGACCTCAGCCTCGCGAGGCATAGGCTACGCATCCTAGACGATCGTGCCTTTCCTGCAGGAGTACGGCCGAAAGGGTTCGGTCGGTGGTCGCTACCTCTATCGCGTATGGGAAGTGTGGATCTGGGGCTTGCAGAGCGGGGGCTGTGCACAGGACGCGTTTCAATGCATCCACGTCATCCATGTGCTGTGGAAGCCATTTCCATGGGGCCTGTTTCTTTAGGAGCTTGGAAAGTGGGGCTGCTTTCGTGGCGAATCCGTCTATGTGGCTTATACAATATCCAACCAGTCCTAAAAATGACCGGAGTGCTGTAACGTTTTGGGGCAAGGCCAATTTGACAATGGAATCTATGCATTTGTGTTCTATCTCACGCTTCCCATGCGTGATGACCGTACCTAAATATGTGACTTTTTCCTGGAGGATTTGGGCTTTCTTGGGGTTAATTTTGCATCCAATTGTTGTGAGTAGTTCTAATAATTCTGAAAGAAGTGAAATGTGCTCTTCCTTGGTGTCAGTCTGCAGGAGCAAGTCATCCACATACTGAACAAGGCATTCAGGGCGGGAAAATTTAGATAAGCCGCTTGTCAATTGTCTGTGAAAGATGGAGGGGGAGTTGTGGAAGCCTTGTGGCAGGCATGTCCACGTGCACTGCTGTCCCTGGAAATTTATACTGGCATGCTTTATCCAGTGGTATGGACCAAAAGCCATTGCTGATGTCCAGTACAGTAAAAAATTTCAACTGGAGTCCCTGCTCAACATGGTTTCAGGGCTCGTGGCAACGGTGGGAGCTGCTAGGGGAGTTACTTTGTTCAACTCTCTGTAGTCGATGGTCAGTCGCCATGAACCATCAGGTTTTCTTACTGGCCAAATCGGGGCATTGTTCATTGATGCTACGGGTCGAATCACTCCTTGATTCAATAAACTTTGGATTACCTTGGCTATCTCTCCCTCGGCTTGCTGGGGGAAGCCGTACTGTTTCTGGGGTTTAGGATCGGGACCTGAAATGTTTACTACTCCTGGTATTTTGCCGCAGTCGTGCTTGTGCTGGGCAAACGCTGTTTTATGTCTTTTCAAAACCTCTCTAACTGCTTTGTCTGTGGTAATGGTTTGTGGATCAAACCAATACTCTCCTACTGAGCTGATTCTATGGGCATAATCTCCGACTGTGAGCGTGGTGGGGGCTCGCGCTGCTCTAGCCATTTTCCATATACATCGGTTGATTAGGTTGAATGAAAGGTTGTGTGTACTCATGAAATCTATGCCTAGGATGTGTTCTGCTGCCTGGGGTAAATCTACTAAAACATTGTTTGTTTGAATATTGCCAATCTGTACGTCCACAGGGGCTGTGATGTGTCCCTGCTGGAGGTGACCTGTAAAGCCACTAAGGGTAGTGGGCCATATCTCTTTCTGGTACATGATGGAGGAGTTTAACGTGGTTCAGGACCCTCCTGTGTCCCAAAGGAACTCTACGGGTGTCCCCGGACTGTGGCTGCAACTACCGGTCTTCCGGACTTATCCCAAAGAGTATCGCAGACCCAAGTTGGGGAGCCCGAACACCGTCAATTGGTGCCGTTCATGGCTGAATTATCTGGTCGGGTGTTAACACTGTGGATGGGTCTGGCATTGTTTCTGGGGGGGTGGCGTTTGGGTGCTGATTCCTTTGCTGCTTCAAGGGGGCTTGACATTCTCGTGCGTAATGTCATTTCTGTCCACAATTATAACATTCCTGTGTCTTGGGGTGCTGCACTGTACCTCTGCCTTCATTGACCCATGCGGGGTCTTGGTGTGCCCTTACTGGATTAATTGTGGCATCTACTCTCTCCTGCTCTGTCTTTCTATGCATAGACTGTTCTCAAGCTCTCAATAAGCGTTTCAGAACCCAAACTTCATTGTGTGCTGGGTCTGAGGGGTCGTAACTGGCACATGCCTTCTGTCCTGCCTCTGTGGCATGGGATACTAGTCCGGGTACCGGTCCATTTGGCCGTATTGTCTACCGATAACTGGGTGTGGGCTAACTCACCAAATACCGCAGTAAAATGGATCCGAAGGCGTCCAGCAAACGCTGTTGGATGCTCTCCCTTTTTCTGTCGGCACCGGTTGAGTCCTTCTACCGGATTTCCTCTATTATATCCAACGGCGTCTAAAATGGCTGTTTTCATCTCTTGAAGGCTACCTCCTCCTACATTTTGTGAGTCGGGAAGGGCTGAACTAACTGATGGGTCTAGGCTCATCACTATGAGCTTTACCTCTTCCTGCTCGTCTAAACCGTACATGAGGGTCTGTTGCTTCACTAGTTTGAAAAAGTGGTGTGGTCTGATGTGGGATGGAAAGTCTCAATCTTATCATGGGCATCTCTTAACTGGGTGATGGTTAATGGGGTGGTGTACACAAAATCGGGTTGGTCTTCCCTGGTGACCCTGCGCTGCGTGGTGATGGGGTTCATTGGATTGGGTGCTGCCTATGCAGTCGGTGGTGCGTGTGCTTTTCTTTTCGGGGCCTGGGGGGCTCTATTTTGATTCTCGGTCTCACTTACGTACCGTTGGGCCGTTTCACTGAGTTCCTGCCAATCGGAGCAGTCTTCCTGATCTAGCTGTGAGCCAAAGGTGTCTCTAAACCCATTTTGAACAGATAGCAGGGATTGCAACTTTGCAATTTGCTGCCTGCACTTGGCATGATCCACCGAACTCTGCCTCTGTTCCGTGGTGGAACTGCGGAGTGCTCGGAGGGCTGCCTTCAAATCATCGCACTGTTTCCTTAACTGTTGTACCTGGTTCTCTGTTTCTTCTCTTACCATTGCAGCACGTTGTGTGTCCTGGTAGGCCTTATCATACTGAATTTGGAAGCTGCTAAGATGGGCGAGACAGGATTGATGTGCCCCCTTGACATCATCCATTTCCTTGTCCTTCACCGCTACCTGCTCCCGGAGCTGCACATTTAATCTCGCGCTTTCACTAATATCTCCCTCTCTACTTCTCTCCTTCTCATCAAGCTGCTTACGGAGCGTCCTCACGGCCTCCTCGGTGCCTCGCAATTGTGCCAGACAGAACACGATTGCCATCGGCTTATGAACCTTGCTTAAACTTTTCTTATGAATCTCGGTCAGGCTGTCCCATCAAGTCTGTCGTTTGCTGCCAAGACCTGTTTCTTCATTTGTGCAAAATTCCGACCATAGGGGCCATCCTTTCCCCTTTAGGTATATCCTAAGCTCTTCTTCCCATACGGGGCACTGTTCTGATCTTTTGGTCGCTGCAACCTCGGGCTCTTGTTGATGCATAAGGCGTTCCATTGCCTTCATGGCCATCCCTACAATTACTTCTGTCAACCGGAAATTTGGACCAAGGGGGAATAAAGCGGTGGTGCAAACACGGGTACGGCTCAAGCTATTTTCTGGTTTACACAACTCCCGAAAGTTTCACGCAACAAAATCTATCGAGTTTACCTTATATCCCTTTGTTAGTACACATGCAAATTACACGTTTCCGAATTCTGGATGTTTGATCGATACTGGTTTTGCTTGTGGTTTCTTTTACTTCGCCAAATTTGGATTCAAATTCAAACACTTTTGTGGCTTCTCTCGGAGTGACATGGTCACTTCTGGGTCGGGTCCCGGCGGAGTCGCCAATAACTGTTGAGTTTTCTTCTTTTATTCTTTTACTCTGTACTTTCTGTGGCTCTGTTCCAATTATGGCAATCAGTGAGTTTGCCCTTCTTTCTATGTTATCTATATTCTGATGCTTAGAGTCGCCAGGTATCAAATGATACCACCACAAGGTTCAACCGGCTATCGATCAAAGAGCCAAACACCAGTTAGTTAGTTCAAGGTCAAGGGTACTTTATTTACACACAATTAGTCATGCAACACAAACACTACTAGTTAACTACACCTATCGACTAAGACAACCTGTGCTTAACTTCGGGCACCCGGCTTAGGTCAGAGAAACAGTGGCCGCTGTTTGATCCTGGATCTATCGAGTTCGAAGGAGTAACTGCTGCTCAGCTTGGCTCACCCGTCTGGTAGCGAACGGGGTACGGAATACCATTGCCGCAGCCGGAAAGGCAGCCATGCTGCTGCGCACACTGCTAACAGCCCACTTTGAACCTAGTGCCACGGGTCGTATAGGTCCCCCCCCCCAGGGCACCCCTCTGCGGGGGGGGGTGGGAGATGGGTGGACGTTGTGGGTGGGCTGGACTGCCCCCCCCCTTACTGTCCCTACCACCGTCACCCCAGGGATCCGATGGCACTGTGTGATGGAATGGCTACCTCGCATGTAGGATGCCCCCAAGTGGAAAGTGGGACCGTGTTAGGAGCCAGACGTTGTCAAATGATGCGGTGCACCAGAGCGGTTGCCATCATCCTCCATCCCATGTACCAGACCCGGTGTTACTGCCAACCCAGGGTCCGCCCCCAGTTGCTGAACCTGGAGGCGATCAGAGTGTCCCATGTGCGTTGGCCCTGGCACACACGTCGCGCAGCCTCCCTGCCTGGCTGGGCTCCATGTCCTGCCCATCTTCCCCCTTCCCTGCATCCTCCTCATCAGATGAGGACTGCTGTTCATCCACCTCTTCCAGCATGTCGCGCCTCTGCTGCACGATGTTATGGAGGATGCAGCAGGCCACCACGATAGAACATAGAACATTACAGCGCAGTACAGGCCCTTCGGCCCTCGATGTTGCGCCGACCTGTGAAACCACTCTAAAACCCATCTACACTATTCCCTTATCATCCATATGTCTATCCAATGACCATTTGAATGCCCTTAGTGTTGGCGAGTCCACTACTGTTGCAGGCAGGGCATTCCACACCCTTACTACTCTCTGAGTAAAGAACCTACCTCTGACATCTGTCCTATAGCTATCTCCCCTCAATTTAAAGCTATGTCCCCTCGTGCTAGACATCACCATCCGAGGAGAAAGGCTCTCACTGTCCACCCTATCCAATCCTCTGATCATCTTTTAAGTCACCTCTTAACCTTCTTCTCTCTAACGAAAACAGCCTCAAGTCCCTCAGCCTTTCCTCATAAGATCTTCCCTCCATACCAGGCAACATTCTGGTAAATCTCCTCTGCACCCTTTCCAATGCTTCCACATCCTTCCCATAATGCGGCGACCAGAATTGCACGCAATACTCCAAATGCGGCCGCACCAGAGTTTTGTACAGCTGCAACATGACCTCATGGCTCCGAAACTCAATCCCTCTACCAATAAAAGTTAACACACCATACGCCTTCTTAACAACCCTCTCAACCTGGGTGGCAACTTTCAGGGATCTATGTACATGGACACCGAGATCTCTCTGCTCATCCACACTGCCAAGAATCTTACCATTAGCCCAGTACTGTCTTCCTGTTATTCCTTCCAAAATGAATCACCTCACACTTTTCTGCATTAAACTCCATTTGCCACCTCTTAGTCCAGCGTTGCAGCTTATCTATGTCCCTCTGTAACTTGTAACGATGCAGGCACTCTCTCAGCGTCATCCTGGAGGGGCCCTCCAGAGCAGTCCAGGGACTGAACCGCATCTTCAGGAGGCCAAAGCACCGCTCAATCATGCTCATAGTCGCTGCATGGCCGTCTTGTAGCGGGTCTTCGCATTGGTCTGTGGTCTCCGGATAGGCGTCATCAGCCTGTCATCAGTGGATAACCCTGTCACCCAGGAGCCAACCCCCAAGCCAGGGGGCATCTCAAACATATCAGGAATTGTTGAGTGTGCCAGGATGAAGGCGTCGTGCACACTGCCCAGGTATCGGGCACAGACGTGCATGATGCGCTGCTGATGGTCACGTATGAGCTGCACGTTTATTGAGTGGGCCCCCTTTCGTTTGGTAGAGGGTGGCCTGTTATCTGCAAGTGCTCGTAGGGTGATTGGTATCCCATTGATCATCCCCTGGACCTGGGAACCCCGCTGCCCGGGCATCGTGATGGGCTCGGTCCACATTGAAATGGATGTGTTGAGCAGCTGGGACATATAGCGTCTTTGTGACGGCTCGGATACACCTGTGTATCAAGGTCTGTGAGATCCCAGTCAGTTTCCCACGCGGCGCTTGGAAGGACACCCTAAAAGTTGGGCGACCTTCACCTTGACGACCACTGAGAGTGGGTGCCCTCCCCCATACTCCCGCGGTGCCAGGTGTGCCATAATGTTGCACTGTCTCTCTGCTCAGCCGGAGTCTTCGACAGCATGCCTAGTCTGGCACCTCCTCCTCCTCGACTTATTGGACGGCTGGCTCTATATCCTGGGCGGCTGCCACCTGTCCCTCTGTGGCACGCTCCGTTGCTGCAGCTTCCTCCTCCTGGAGCAGCGTCAGTTCGTACAACCGCAGGGCATCCCCCAAGGCTGCGGCAACTAGCAGGAAGGCCACCATTGCTGTTTGAATTCCAATATCCATTGTCTACAAGGGGTGAAAAGTCGACATTAGCACGGTGCATACCCCCGTACGCAACCAGGTCCAACCGGCTTTATTGTGGTCCCACTTGGCACTGGGGGCTCTGTCCCCATGTTCCCCCTCCATCTCCGCCGCCCTGGCCCCGTTGGTGCCCAGCACCATGGGGGCCTCTGGCCCTGGGGCCAGGGTCTGCTGCCAGGTTTACCATCGGCTAACGCTGCCCTTGCCAGCGGTACGCACTGCGGTCCCACCTGGTGCTCCAGTAGGGGGTACATTGGGCATTGCCTTGGGTGGGCTGCCTGATGCCCTACCAGTGGGTGGCGGCTTGTGTTGGGGACAGGGCTGTGGCGGAGGGTGGAATATTGGGGTGAGTGGCATGGGGGCACCCATAACATCTGTTTCACTTTGTAGAGCTAAGGGCTAAGGTGGGTGGTCCGCAAGATGGCGGCCTATGCCTGGACACTGCCCCAGTCTCATCAGCCCGGCCATACAACACTTCTCCCCAGTCACCCAACCCCCTCCGGCCCTGGCAGGACACCCCCAGCTCGGCCAGTGTCTGGTCCAGCAGCCCAAGGAGCCGCTTCTCGGTGTCCTACCTCCTCTCTCTCGCCCTCATCAGCCATGAGGCTGGATTTACGATTTTTAAAAGCACAAGTGAACCGTGCCGTCGGAACCCGGCCCATCGGAGGTGGAGAATCGGTAAGGCCCCAGAGAATACGGCGTTAGGCCTGGTAAAGACATACAAAGGGTATTTACTGTATGTGTGTTCTGGACTGCATTAACGCCGCTGTCAAGGCGACGGAGAATTGCGATTTGGCGTCAGATCGACGTCCACTGCGATTTTGGAACCTATTCCCTGCCCAATTGCGTTTCACGATTTTGGTGTCAGCCAATGGAGAATCCCACGCAAGGTCGTTTTCCTATTGTTCCAACAGCTAAACACCCCCCATCATTGGTTAAGATCAACAGTGAGATCTTGGAAATGTAGACCATTTTCCATATCTTTGGATCCTCCTTTCGAAGAAGACAGACATAGATGATGAAATTCATCATCACCTCCAGTGTAAGAAGTCTGACAACACCAGGTTAAAGTCCAACACATAGCTCCTTCATCAGGTGAGTGCTGACTCATCTGATGAAGGAACTACGCTCCGAAAGCTAGTGATTACAAATAAATCTGTTGGACTTTAACCTGGTGTTGTAATACTTCTTACTGTACCCACCCGAGTCCAAGCGGGCATCCCCACATCATCACCTCCAATGTGTCAGCTCAACCTTCAGCTGACTGCGGAAAATAGGATAAAGCACAGTATTGATAGAAGAAAGGTAAAACAAGTAAAAGGTTTCAGGCTTGAGGTAAAAGAAGTGTGATGTTCTTTGATTTCTGAATGAGGATGGCTTTGAAGTGTAGCATCTCACAAAGAACATCAAGCTATGTTTTAAACAAAGCTAATTTATTTACATTACAACTAAATAGATTTGACTTGCTTGCTAAGATATAAAAGATAACAGATTGACTAAAACGATGATTCTAACTACTGAGCGCCTGATAACACGACTATTCCCTATCTTGCCTAACAACATACTCCCCGAATCAAGAGTTTGTGCTTGATCGCCATCTAGTGGTTGGATGTAGTTATAGTAAATTGTTAACCCTTCATTATTCTTACAATACACGTATTGTCACTTCTCCCTTTCTTTGAAGTTGTTTGGATATACATTCAAACATATTTACAGTACATGATGCTTGTGAGGCTATACATGGTTCCACAATGTTATTGTCCATTTGGTAAACAATTTTGTTTTCACAACTTTAGTATGTCTGTTTCTTTTTCTGAGACCTTCTCAGTGCAATCTTGTCTTGCAGTTTGGTTATCCCGCAATGCTTCTGCATGGTGTTGTCCCAACCCTGCTGTTGTTGTGTTCGTTGCTGGAATGACATACTGTTGGAGTTGCTTTGAGTAGCTCTGTATCTATTGTGATGTTTGGAAATGTGGGTTGAGTTGTCTTTACCTTAAGAAATGCTCTGCGGTTTCTCCTTAAGGTAGAACCCTCTTCTGTTACTACTACACAGGATTGTGGAACTGCCTGGCGTATGACGTGTGCCTGCTCGACCATCCATTTGGAAGTTGTACTCTGACAGTATCACCTTGCTCTAACGGTGATAGATTTTTTTGCTGTTCTATCATAGTACTTTTGTTGTTTCCTTTTGTTCTGTTTGATTTTTTGATTCCGTCTTCGTTTTCAAGATTTGTTGTTGGAACAATTGATTCTTTTGATTGTGTCAACCGCTGCTCGGTTGATGTCATTGCTCTCGAGGCATATGCAACTGGTTGCCATAGCCCTTCACTTGTCTGTTGTAACAGCACCGCGCCTATGCCACTTTTGCTGGCCTCTGTCGAGACCTTCGTACTGCTTTTGGGATCGAAGAACGACAGAACAGGTGCTGTAGCAAGCGCTCTTTTCAGATCAGACCACTCTCTGTTGTGTTCATCAGACAAATTGAACGTCACATTCTTTCGGATAAGCTGTCTTAGTGCTGTGGTGCATGATGACAAGTTTGGTATGAATTTTCCCAAACAATTGACAACACCTAGCATCCTTTGGACTGCCTTCTTGTCTTTTGGACATGACATTCTGGTAATAGCTGCTATCTTGTCACTGTCTGGCTGGGCTCCTTGAGCTGATAGTTGATCACCCAAGAAAATTAGTCTGGAGATGCCAAATTGGCATTTGGCCCTCTTCAGTTTGAGACCAAACTTTTCAATGCACTCCATGACTTGCAGAAATCGTGCATTGTGCTGCTCTTCATTTGATGACCAAATTATTATATCATCCACATATACCTGTACGCCTGTGATACTCTTGACACGAGGGGACATAGCTTTAAACTGAGGGAGATAGATATCGGACAGATGTCAGAGATAGGTTCTTTACTCAGAGAGTAGTAAGGATGTGGAATGCCCTGCCTGCAACAGTAGTGGACTCGCCAACATTAAGGGCATTTAAATGGTCATTGGGTAAATATATGGATGATAATGGAATAGTGTAGATGGGCTTTAGAGTGGTTTCACAGGTCGGCGCAACATCGAGGGCCGAAGGGCCTGTACTGCGCTGTAATGTTCTAATGTTTTAATCTGTTCCGTAGCCCGATTAAAAATTTCAGAAGCTGAAATAATCCCGAGAAGGCAATCTGTTGAAACAGTATCTCCCGGATGGTATGTTAAATGTGCAGTTTTTTTACTTGCATCATCTAATTTTAGTTGCCAGAAACCCCTGAACGCATCTAGCTTGGTAAAGATCTTACACCTGACATTTGACTGTAGTGAATCTTACGATGGAGGAAAGGTTATTGATGAAGCAGCTAAAGATAGTTTAGCTTCGGACTTTGCCATGAGGAAACTAGAGTAATGTTTTATGTACTTTCTGTCTTTGAATGCGACGGACAGCTTTTGTTGTGAAAACTGCCATTGATCAGGACAATAATGATTTAATCAGAGTTTGTTTTGACTAAGATGCTGCACATTCCGGGGACAAATTTTCTTTTCTCTGAAATTAATGTTTTTGAACAAAGGTGGCTTTGTGACTGATCTGTTGAATAGAATTTGAATACCTATGCCCAAGGCTATATATTTTTAATTCAGGGAGATTATGGCATACTTGGCTTAGAAAATGATGCTTAATATATTTGTGCATGCTGGTTTCGTACTATTAATTGAGAATTTCCTTTTCCATTTGTTTTGCCAGCTGTAGCCTATTTGTGTTTGTTGCCTTAACATTATAAAAGGGATGCTTGCACAGTCCTGTTAAATGAAGTGCATAGTTGTAGAGACATTTGGTAACATGGAATCATTAGGTTACAGAATTGAATAACTGTAACAGCTTTTATTTCTAGAGTGCCATTAACATAGTATAATGTCTCAAGGTGCTGTCTCAAGGTTCTTCACAGCAATGTATCAAGCAAACTTTTGATACTTTGCTACAAAAGGAGATATTGGGATTGTTATGTTCTGCATTCTCAGGATAAAAGAACGTGAAGTTGCAGCACATGGTTCAATGGAATTAACAACACGTTTTTTAAATAGTTGTTAACGCTACAAAGGCTTGATCTAGACTGAGACAAAGTTTGCGAAGCAGCCGATGCCATTACAATGTATACACGTGACTCGACTCTAAAGGTGACCACACAACAACACAACAATCCCAAATATACAACAGGGACATATGACCAAAAGCTTGATCAAAATGGCATGTTTTAAGGAGAGTCAGGACAGAAGCAAAGGTCAGCGCACAGGAAGATGGTGTATTCGCCGATATTTCAATTTTATTGCAGTCAAAAACAATGAGCCATCCATGAGAGGCAAGGATAAGGAAATATAGTAGTAGTAGGATAAAGAGACGTTTGCTCATTGCTGCTCACTGATTTCCCTACATCTTTTGTCTTCACTAACTAATCTTGTGCGTAATTTCACACCATCATGTTTCAAAAAAAAGTTTAAAATTTGGACTGCCCAACAATTGGGAATCATGGATGATGGTAACAGTAACTTCATCGCAGTGTTAATGTAAGCCTGCTGACACTAGTAAGGATTACTATTATTACATGATACTTCTGCAATTTGATTCTGTCGAGGGGGTATAGGGATCCAACAATTCATAGCCTCTCTTCCAATACGTTCTTAGAAACTGTGGTGTAAAGAACAAAGAACAAAGAAAAGTACAGTACAGGAACAGGCCCTCCAAGCCTGTGCCAACCATGCTGCCCGTCTAAACTAAAATCCTCAACACTTCTGGGGTTCGTATCCCTCTATTCCTATCCTATTCATATATTTGTCAAGATGCCCCTTAAACATCACTATCGTCCCTGCTTCCACCACCTCCTCCGGCAGCGAGTTCCAGGCACCCATTACCCGCTGTACTGGAAAAAACTTGCCTCTAAACCTTACCCCTCGCACCTTAAACCTATGGCTCCTAGTAATTGGCCCTCTACCCTGGGAAAAAGTCTCTGACTATCCACTCTGTCTATGCCCCTCATAATTTTGTAGACCTCTACCAGGTCGCCCCTCAACCTTCTTCGTCCAGTGAGAAAAAACAAAGTTTATTCAACCTCTCATCATAGCTAATGCCCTCCAGACCAGACAACATCCTGGTAAATCCCCTCTGCACCCTCTCTAAAGCCTCCACAACCTTCTGGTAGTGTGGCAACCAGAATTGAATACTATACTCCAAGTGTGGCCTAACTAAGATTCTATACAGCTGCAACATGACTTGCCAATTTTTATACTCAATGCCCCAGCCAATGAAGGCAAGCATGCCGTAAGCCTTCTTGACTACCTTCTCCACCTGTGTTGCCCCTTTCAGTGACCTGTGGACCTGTACAACAAGATCTCTCTGACTGTCAATACTCTTGAGGGCTCTACCATTCACAGTATATTCCCTACCTGTATTAGACCTTCCAAAATGCATCACCTCACATTTGTCCGAATTAAACTCCATCTGCCATCTCGCCGCTCAAGTCTCCAAACAATCTAAATCCTGCTGTGTCCTCTGACAGTCCTCATCGCTATCCGCAATTCCACCAACCTTTGTGTCGTCCGCAAACTTACTAATCAGACCAGTTACATTTTCCTCCAAATCATTTATATATACCACGAACAGTAAATGTCCCAGCACGGATCCCTGCAGAACACCACGAGTCACAGCCCTCCAATCAGAAAAGCACCCTTCCATTGCTACTCTCTGCCTTCTATGACCTAGCCAGTTCTGTATCCATCTTACCAGCTCACCTCTGATCCCATGTGACTTCACCTTTTGTACCAGTCTGCCATGAGGGACCTTGTCAAAGGCCTTACTGAAGTCCATATGGACAACATTCACTGCCCTGCCTGCATCAATCATCTTTGTGACCTCCTCAAAAAACTCTATCAAGTTAGTGAGACACGACCTCCCCTTCACAAAACTGTGCTGCCTCTCGCTAATATGACCCCTTGCTTCCAAATGGGAGTAGATCCTGTCTCGAAGAATTCTCTCCAGTAATTTCCCTACCACTGACGTAAGGCTCACCGGCCTGTAGTTCCCTGGATTATCCTTGCTACCCTTCTTAAACAAAGGAACAACATTGGCTATTCTCCAGTCCTCCGGGACATCACCTGAAGGCAGTGAGGATCCAAAGATTTCTGTCAAGGCCTCAGCAATTTCCTCTCTTGCCTCCTTCAGTATTCTGGGGCAGATCCCTTCAGGCCCTGGGGACTTATCCATCTTAATATTTTTCAAAACGCCCAACACCTCATCTTTTTGGATCTCAATGTGACCCAGGCTATCTACACGCCCTTACCAGAGTCAACATCCACCAATTCCTTCTCTTTGGTGAAAACTGATGCAAAGTATTCATTTAGTACCTCACCCATTTCCTCTGGCTCCACACATAGATTCCTTCCCCTGTCCTTCAGTGGGCTAACCCTTTCTCTGGCTACCCTCTTGCTTTTTATGTACGTGTAAAAAGCCTTGGGATTTTTCATAACCCTATTTGCCAATGACTTGCTTAAGTTCCTTCCTACTTTCCTTATATTCCACACAGGCTTTGCCTGTTCCCAGCCTTCTAGCCCTGACAAATGCCTCCTTTTTCTTTTTGACGAGGCCTACAATATCTCTCGTTATCAAAGGATCCCGAAAATTGCCGTATTTATCCTTCTTCCTCACAGGAACATGCCGGTCCTGAATTCCTTTCAACTGACATTTGAAAGCCTCCAACATGTCATATGTTGATTTACCATCAAACATCCACCCCCAATCTATGTTCTTCAGTTCCTGCCTGATATTGTTATAATTAGACTTCCCCCAATTTAGCACATGCACCCGAGGACCACTCTTATCCTTGTTCACCAGCACTTTAAAACTTACTGAATTGTGGTCACTGTTCCCGAAATGCTCCCCGACTGAAACTTCTACCACCTGGCTGGGCTCATTCCCCAATACCAGGTCCAGTACAGCCTCTTCCCTAGTTGGATTATCTACATATTGTTTTAAGAAGCCCTCCTGGATGCTCCTTACAAACTCTGCCCCGTCCAAGCCCCTAGCACTAAGTGAGTTCCAGTCAATATTGGGGAAGTTAAAGTCTCCCATCACAACAACACTGTTTCTTTTACTCCTTTCCAAAATCTGTCTACCTATCTGCTCCTCTATCTCCCGCTGGCTGTTGGGTGGCCTGTAGTAAACCCCCAACATTGTGACTGCACCCTTCTTATTCCTGATCTCTACCCATATAGCCTCGCTGCCCTCTGAGGTGTCCTCCCACAGTACAGCTGTGATATTTTCCCTAACCAGTAGTGCAACTCCTCCACCCCTTTTACCTCCCCCTCTATCCCGCCTGAAACATCTAAATCCTGGAATGTTTAGCTGCCGATCCTGTCCTTCCCTCAACCAGGTCTCTGTAATGGCAACAACATCATAGTTTCAAGTACTAATCCAAGCTCTAAGTTCATCTGCCTTACCTGTTATACTTCTTGCATTAAAACATATGCACTTCAGGCCACCAGTCCTGCTGTTTTCAGCAACATCTCCCTGTCTGCTCTTCCTCAGAGCAATACTGACCCTATTCCCTGGTTCTCCCTCAATTTTTTCACCTTCTGACCTATTGCTCTGGTGCCCACCTCCCTGCCATACTAGTTTAAACCCTCCTGTGTGACACTAGCAAACCTCGCGTCCAGGATATTTATGCCTCTCCAGTTTAGATGCAATCCGTCCTTCTTATACAGGTAACACCTGCCCCGGAAGAGCTCCCAGTGGTCCAGATAACTGAAACCTACCTTCCTACATCAGCTGTTAAGCCATGTGTTTAGCTGCTCTATCTTCCTATTTCTAGCCTCACTGGAACGTGCCACAGGGAGTAATCCCAAGATTACAACCCTTGAGGTCCTGTCTTTTAACTTTCTGCCTAACTCCCTGAACTCCTGCTGCAGGATCTCATCTCCCTTCCTGCCTATGTTGTTAGTACCAATATGTACAACAACCTCTGCCTGTTTGCCCTCCCCCTTCAGGATGCCCGCTACCCATTCTGAGACATCTTGGACCCTGGCACCAGGGAGGCAACATACCATCCTGGAGACTCTTTCATGTCCACAGAAGCGCCTATCTGTGCCCCTGACTATAGCGTCCCCTATGACTATTGCACTTCTGCGCTTTGATCCTCCCTGTTGAACATCAGAGCCAGCCATGGTGCCCTGCTCTGGCTGCTACTGTTTTCCTCTGATAGGCTATTCCCCCCGACAGTATCCAAAGGGGTATACCTGTTCGAGAGGGGGACAACCACAGGGAATTCCTGCACTGACTGCCTGCCCCTTCTGTTGGTCACAAATTTTTCTGCCTGCACCTTGGGTGTGACCACATTTATATAACTGCTATCTATGATGCTTTCCGCCACTTGCATGCTCCTAAGTGCATCCAACTGCTGCTCCAACCGACCATGCGGTCTGTGAGGAGCTCCAGTTGCCTGCACTTACTGCAGATGAAGCCTGATGCGACCATCAATTCATACGAGATGGAGAGTTGAAGTGAACAGTGGTTTTAATCAGCTAGAACTGTGCCTGCCTGCGACTGCTCTGTACTGAGAGCCGCCTGCAGGCAGCAGATCTATATACCTTCCAGGGGGGGGGGGGGGGGAGCCATGGGCGGAGCCCACAAAGGCACCAACATGATACAATGTAACGTAATGTAATATAATGGTCCATAGGTGGAGCCCACAAGGGCATCAATATAGTACAATGTACTGTAATGTAATACAGTGGTGCCGTAATACATTCACCACATTCACCCTCTGTTAAAAAATTGAAGTCCAGCGGGGGTGAACTGGCTCACAGGTTGAGTCTATCCGGCGCCTTGATCATTCGCTGTGATTGCCTGAGCTCTGGTTTCGCTGTGGGCACGGGTGTTGAACTCGTCGCTGCGGGCATGTGTGGTGACTCCGGGAGCGTGTCTTCTGGGGCTTCATCCCTCTAGGTCTGCGGTGGGGGGAGGGGGTGTAGGAGGGGGGATGTAGGCCATGCAGGAGTGGGGGCGATGTTCGGTGTAGGGAGAGGGAGGTAGGTGATGGTCGTTGGGGAACCTGCGGGTGCCAGGTCCCGGAGGGAGACTGTATCTTGTCGGCCGTCGTGGTGCGCCACGTAGGCATACTGGGGGTTGGCGTGAAGGAGCTGGACCCTCTCGACCAGGGGGTCGGACTTATGGCTCCTCACGTGTTTTCGGAGGAGGGGCAGTGGAAAAGGGGGAGTTGCAGGATATGGTCAGGGTCGGGTCCTAGAACCCCGTTTTCCACGACGTAACTGAGGATGGCTAGTCTGGTTGTGCGGAAAATGCATTTCTCCTTGTTGTAAGTGAGGGTAAGAGTTTGGGCGATTTTAAGAAATATCTGGAAGTTGGCATCGTGGTCCTGCTGATCATGGCCGCAGATGGTGATGTTGTCCAATTACGGAAATGTGGCCAGCAGCCCGTACTGGTCCACCATTTGGTCCATCGTTCTTTGGAAGACCGAGACCCCGTTTGTGATGCCGAAGGGGACCCGGCGGAAGTGGAAGAGGTGGCCGTCTGCCTCAAAGGCCGTGTAGTGGTGGTCCCCCGGGCGGATTGGTAGCTGGTGGTACGCAGACTTCAGATCCACCGTGGAGAACACCCGGTAGTGTGCGATCTGGTTAACCATGTCTGCGATCCGGGGAAGGGGGTACGCATCGAGGTGCGTGTACCAGTTTATGGTTTAGCTGTAATCTACAACCATCCGGTTCTTTTCCCCGGTCCTGACGCCCACCACCTGGGCTCTCCTGGGGCTATTGCTGGCCTCGATGATTCCCTCCCGCAAGAGTCGCTGGACCTCAGACCTGATAAAAGTCCTATCCTGGATGCTGTACCGCCTGCTTCAGGTGGCGACTGGTTTACAGTCGGCGGTGAGATTTAGGAGAGCGGGGGAGGGTCGACTTTTAAGGTTGCAAGGCTACATACGGTGAGTGGGGGTAGGGGCCCGCCAAACTTCAGAGTTAGGGTCCTGAGGTTACACTGGAAGTCCAGTCCCAGCAAGAGAGGAGCGCAGAAATCGGGGAGTATGTATAACTTAAAATTGGCATACTCGACGCCCTGTATTGTGAGGGTTGCGATAGTGCACCCCCGGATCTGCACCGAGTGCGACCCAGAAACGAGGGAGATGGTTTGATGTGCCGGGAAGATTGGGAGCGAGCAGCGTCTTACCATGTCTGGATGAATGAAGCTCTCCGTGCTCCCGGAGTCGGAACAGGCAGGGCGTTTCGTGTCCATTTACCCGGATGGTCATCATGGAGCTCCGGAGATGTTTGGGTCGCGACTGGTCAAGGGTGGCCGCGCTGAGTTGCTGGTAGCCGGCGTGGTCGGAGGTGCTGGGGTGGTCCCAAGATGGCTGCCCCCATCGGTCGCACGTGCCGGGCGCGTTGCAGATGGCGGCCAAGGTGGCGGCCCCTGTCGGTCGCACGTGTCGGGCGGTGAGGAAGATGGCGTCCAAGATGGTGGCCCCCATGAGTCGCATGTGGCGGGCCGCGTGGGTGAGGATGGCCAAGATGGCGGCCCCTGTGAGTCGCCCACGCTGTGCGGGCTGGAAGATGGCTGACCCCACGGACAACACAGGGCTCCCACGGACAACACGAGTCCGATGACGCGTCCGGGGGGGCGGAGCCGGTAGGCATGCTGCTACAATGCAGGATCTGCGGGCCTGTGAGTCTGAGGGTCGGGCCTGCGATTTTGAGGGTTTGGACCCGGCCAGGCAAACCTTAGCGAAATGTCCTTTTCTTCCGCAGTCGCTGCAGTTCGCGTTCCGGCCGGGCAGTGCTGCCTGGGGTGCTGATGCTGGTGCAGAAATAGCAGGGTGGCTTCCCATGGTGGGCGGGCAGCCACGCTGCACAGGCCTTGGGTACTCTTTGGTCGGGGGTCCACGAAGGGGTCGCGTGATCAGATGGTAATGCGTTGAGGCTTTGGAATGCTACTTCTGGAGAGGAGGCTAACTTTACCGTCTCTTCCAGGTCGAGGGCACCTTTCTCGAGTATGCGCTGTCTCACGTAGTTGGACCTGACTCCAGCCACGTAGGTGTCCCGGACGGCGAGGTCCATATGTTGAGTGGTCATAACGGCCTGGTAGTTGCAACTTCGCACAAGGACTTTGAGGTCTCGTAGGTACTCTTCCAGCGATTCCCCGGGGCGTTGGCGACGAGTAGTGAGGAGATGCCGCGCGTATACCTCGTTCACGGGCCTTACGTAGAGGCGCTCTAGCATTGCGAGGGCGTCTGCGTAAGTGGAGGCTTCCTCGAGTTGCACAGAGATTCGATGGCTCACCCGGGCGTGGAAAAGGCTCAGTTTCTGATCGTCAGAGATGGAAGGCGAGGAGGAGGCGGTGAGGTAGGCCTTGAAACTGCGGAGCCAGTGCGAAAAAATCCCTTTGGCCTCCCCGGCCTGCGGGTCGAGTTCCAGTCGGTCAGGTTTGAGGGCCAATTCCATTGTGGTGTTGTAGTTGATTAAATTGATGCGACCATCAATTCATGCGAAACCAAGAGTTGAAGTAAACTGTGGCTTTAATCAACTAGAACAGTGCCTGCCTGCGACTGGTCTGCTAGTGAGAGCCGCCTACAGGGCTACTGCTCTTTATACCTCCCCTCAAGTGGTGGAGCCATGGCGGAGCCCACAAGGCACCAACATGATACATTACAGGTAATACCTTACAATGGTCCATAGGTGGAGCCCACATGGGCAACAGCGTGATACAGTTGTATGCATGGTGAATGGTTACTGCAATACGTTCACCACAGTGTGCAATCTGATTCACCATGTCCACTATCCGGGGAAGGGGGTACGCATCGAGATGCGTGTACCGGTTTATGGTTTGGCTGTAGTCTACAACCATCCGGTTCTTCTCCCCAGTCCTGACGACCACCACCTGGTCTCTCCAGGGCCTATTACTGGCCTTGATGATCCGCTCCCTCAAGAGCCGCTGGACCTAGGACTTGATAAAAGTCCTGTCCTGGATACTGTACCGCCTGCTCCTGGTGGCGACGGGTTTACAGTCGGCGGTGAGGTTTGCGAAGAGTGGAGGCGGGTCGACCTTTCGGGCCGTGAGGCTACATACAGTCAGAGGGGGTAGGGGCCCGCCGAACTTCAGGGTCAGGCTCCTAAGGTTGCACTGGAAGTCCAGACCCAACAGGAGAGGGGCGCAGAGATCGGGGAGGACATATAGTTTAAAATTGGCGTACTCGGCGCCTTGTATCGCGAGGTTCGCGACACAGTACCCCCGGATCTGCACTGTATGTGATCCGGAAGCGAGGGAGATTGTTTGGGATGTGGGGGAAATTTGGAGAGAACAGCGCTTTACTGTGTCTGGGTGTACAAATCTCTCCGTACTCCCGGAGTCAAACAGGCAGGGCGTTTCGTGCCCATTGACCCGGACGGTCATCATCGAGTTCCTGAGGTGCTTGGGGTGTGACTGGTCGAGGGTGACCGTGCCGAGTTGTGGGTAGCTGGCGTGGTCGGAAGTGGTGGGGTGGTCCCAAGATGGCTGGCGCCGTCGGTCGCACGTGACGGGCGGCGATGAAGATGGCGGCCCCCGTCGGTCGCATGTGTCGGGCGGCGATGACGATGTCGGCCAAGATGTCGGCCCCCATGAGTCGCACATGGCGGGCCATGTGGGAGATGGCGGCCAAGATGAGTCGCACGTGTTGGGTAGAGTCAAAGATAGCTGCCCCCATGGACAGCACGAGGCAGATGACGCATCCAGAGGGCGGAGTGCCGGCAGGCACGCAGCCACGCTGCGGGGTCTGCGGGTCTGTGAGTCTGAGAGTCGGGCCTATGATTTAGAGATTTTGCATCTGGCCAGGCAAATTTTGGCAAAGTGTCTTTTCTTGCCGCAGTCGCTACAGGTCGCGTTCCGAGCCGGACAGCGTTGCCTGGGGTGCTGGCGCTGGTCGCAGAAATAGCAGGGCAGCCCCCCGGGTTGGGCGGGCAGCTATGCGGCACAGGCCTGGGGCACCTTCTGGTCGGGTGTCCACGAGGGTGTCGCGTGGTCGGAGGGGAAAGCGTTGTGGCTCTGAAAAGCTACTTCTAAGGAGGTGCATAGTTTTGCCGTCTCTTCTAGGTCGAGTGTGTCCTTTTCGAGCAGGCGCTGTCTGACGTAGTTAGACCGGATTCCAGCCACATAGGCGTCCCGGATGGCGAGTTCCATGTGCTGTGAGGCCGTGACGTCCTTGTAGTTGCAGTTTCGCGCAAGTACTTTCAGGTCGCGTAGATATTCCTCCAGCGATTCCCCAGAACGTTGGCGGCGAGTGGTGAGGAGATGCCGCACGAACGTTTAGTTCACCGGCCTCACATATTGCCTTTTCAGGATCGTGACCGCGTCTGCGTACGTGGTCGCTTCCTCGATCTGCACGGAGATTCACTTGTGAGTCTGAGAGTCCCCCAGTTGGATCACTCAGCATAGCAGAATATCTATCACTTACCTGTTCCCAAGCTGCTCCCCGGCTCTCTCTCGCTCCCGAAAGACTGAGAATTAGGTGAGATCTAGATATGTCAGGACCTGGACCCTCCCATCAGTTTCTTGGTATAGAATCAGCATTTTATAGAATCTCTGTCCATGCTGAAGAAGGTAACCTGGAACTCCTGAAGGGCTGGCATGGTGGCACAGTGGTTAGTTAGCACTGCTGCCTCACAGGGCCAGGGACCTGGGTTCAATTCTGATCTTGGGTGACTGTCTATATGGAGTTTGCACATTCTCCCTCTGTTGGCGTGGGTTTCCTCCGGGTGTTCCGGTTTCCTCCCACAGTCCAAAGATGTACATGTTAGGTGGATTGGCCATGTTAAAATTGCCCGGTAGTATCCAGGGATGTGTGGCTTGGGTGGGGTTGTGGGGGAATATGCCTGGGCGGGGTGTTCTTTCAGAGGATTGTTGTAGATTTAATGGGCCGACTGGTCTCCCTCTACACAGTAGGTATTCTGTGGCTTGTTCTAGATTCCAATATTTTTAGCAAAACCTGCTCACAGATGGTCAGTTTGGGTTCCGCCACAGACATTTGGCTCCAGATCGCATTCAAACCTTGGTCCAAACATGGACAAAAGAGCTGAATTCCTAAGGTGAAGTGTGAGTGAGTGACTGCACTTTGCATCAAGGTGGTAATTGATCAAATATAACATCAAAGAGCCCAAGATTGAAATAAATTGGAATAAGTGGAAAGTTTTTCACTTGTTAGAGCCCCATACCAAAAACAAAGAAAGATGGAGTAGTTGTTGAAGGCCAATCATTTCAGTCCCAGGACATCGCTGCAGGAATCCTTTAGGCACAAACAGCTTCAGCTGCTTCATCAATGACCTTTACTCCATCATAAGATCAGAAGTGGGTATGTTTTCTGAGGCTTGCACAGTGTTCAGTCCCATCTGTGACTCCTCAGATACTGAAGCAGTCTGTGTCCATATATATGCAGCAAGACCTGGACAATATCTAGGCTTGAGCGACAAGTGGAAAATAACATTCACACCACACAAGTGCCAGGCAATGACTATCGCCACTAAGAGAGAATCCAATCATCTCCCCTTGACATTCTACAACATTACAGCTCTGAATATCTACCGTCAACATCCTCGGGTTCACTATTGACCAGCCAGATAAATACTGTGTGAGGACCCGGTTTTTGAAAGAATTGAAGGACATTCAATTCTGAGCAGTCTCCTTTCTGAGTTATTTTTAAAGGTCTGCAGGATTAATTCAGGGCTGTGAATAAGACATTCTTTAAGAAACCACAGGCCAATGGGTCCAGCTGGGGGAAAAATAGAAAGGGCAGAGATCATTTGTATATCTAAATTAACAAAGATCTGCTGTTGCCAAACTAAATACTCTTGGTGATGGTTAAAACACCTGGCCTGAGGGAAGTATTCTCTGAACATTTTATTATTTAAAACTCTCAGTGGAGAGAATGTTTGTGTGTGCCTCAGAATCAGACTGCAAGACAAATACTCTTTCTCTCTCTCCCAAGTTTGTGTTACATGCAGTCCAGCGTGAGTTGAACATTCATCAGAAACAGCTCATCAGAATAACTCATTTGTTCTTTTTAATGTCAGCAAAATATAAGTAAGTCATCAAGGACAGTTTCACAAAAAATCATCTGAAAGAAATTCCAGACCTATTGCAATCGAATTCTGTCAGATCAACAGCGTCAGATCCCTTTTGAGTTTTTCCTTTTAAAAGAAACATTCCCACACTCCAGCCTCTGCAGGGGACAATTTGTTTTTTGTTTGTGTGTGAGCATATGGAAGTTTGAATATCTGTTTTTTTTCAAAAAAGGGGAACTCATTATGCGTCTGTAAAGATGCACTTTCACGAGACTTCCGGGTGCGGCGATGACCAGCTAAGTCGCATGTTTCGGCAGCTCCCGGTGGAAAGGACTTTTGGGCTCTTAATAGGAGCCCCAACGGCAATTTTAACGGGTAAAAACACTGTGCGGTAAACCAGAAGGGAATCCCCCCTGGACACGGATGGAAAAAGGAGAGGAAAGGGCAGCGCAGTAGCATTGTGGATAGCACAATTGCTTCACAGCTCCAGGGTCCCAGGTTCGATTCCGGCTTGGGTCACTGTCTGTGCGGAGTCTGCACGCCCTCCCCGTGTCTGCGTGGGTTTCCTCCGGGTGCTCCGGTTTCCTCCCACAGTCCAAAGATGTGCGGGTTAGGTGAATTGGCCAATGATAAATTGCCCTTAATGTCCAAATTGCCCTTGGTGTTGGGTGGAGGTGTTGAGTTTGGGTAGGGTGCTCTTTCCAAGAGCCGGTGCAGACTCAAAGGGCCGAATGGCCTCCTTCTGCACTGTAAATTCAATGATAATCTATGACTAATCTAGGACAAAGGTTCGGCACAACATCGTGGGCCGAAGGGCCTGTTCTGTGCTGTATTTTCTATGTTCTATAAAAGTGGCTGGATTGCGGTGGATCCCCTAGAGCAGCGGCCAGGAAGGCAGGCACAAAGCAAGATGGCGTCGGAAGGAGGCAGTTTAATATGGGGCCCTGACCAACAAGAGTTCCTGTGGCGTTGCGTGGAAGAACTTAAAAAGGAGATGAAGAAGGAGCTGTTGGCCCCGATATTACAGGCGATTGAAGGGCTAAAGGAGGAGCAAAAGACCCAGGAGCAGGAGCTTCGGGTCGTGAAGGCAAAGGCTGCTGAGAATGAGGACGACATACAGGGCCTGGTGGTGCAGACAGAGATGCACGAGGCACAACACAAAAGGTGTGTGGAAAGGCTGGAGGTGCTGGAGAATAATGCGAGGAGGAAGAATTTAAGGATTCTTGGTCTTCCCGAAGGTGCAGAAGGGGCGGACGTCGGGGCATATGTGAGCACGATGCTGCACTCGTTAATGGGATCGGAGGCCCCGACGGGCCCGTTGGAGGTGGAGGGAGCCTATCATAGAATCATAGAAGTTTACAGCATGGAAACAGGCCCTTCGGCCCAACCAGTCCATGCCGCCCAGTTTTTACCATTAAGCTAGTCCCAGTTGCCCGCACTTGGCCCATAACCCTCTATACACATCTTACCCATGTAACTATCTAAATGCTTTTTAAAAGACACAATTGTACCCGCCTCTACTACTACCTCTGGCAGCCCATTCCAGACACTCACTTCCCTCTGAGTGAAGAAATTGCCCCTCTGGGCCCTTCTGAATTTCTCCCCTCTCACCTTAAACCTATGCCCTCTAGTTTTAGACTCCCCTACCTTTGGGAAAAGATGTTGACTATCTACCTTATCTATGCCCCTCATTATTTTATAGACCTCTATAAGATCACCCCTAAGCCTCCTACGCTCCAGGGAAAAAAGTCCCAGTCTATCCAGCCTCTCCTTATAACTCAAACCATCAAGTCCCGGCAACATCCTAGTAAATCTTTTCTGCACTCTTTCCAGTTTAATAATATCCTTTCTATAATAGGGTGACCAGAACTGCACACAGTATTCCAAGTGTGGCCGTACCAATGTCTTGTACAACTTCAACAAGATGTCCCAACTCCTGTATTCAATGTTCTGACCAATGAAACCAAGCATGCCGAATGCCTTCTTCACCACCCTGTCCACCTGCGACTCCACCTTCAAGGAGCTATGAACCTGTACTCCTAGATCTCTTTGTTCTATAACTCTCCCCAACGCCATACCATTAACTGAGTAGGTCCTGGCCTGATTCGATCTGCCAAAATGCATCACCTCACATTTATCTAAATTAAACTCATCTGCCATTCGTCGGCCCACTGGCCTAATTGATCAAGATCCCGTTGCAATCCTAGATAACCTTCTTCACTATCCACTGTGCCACCAATCTTGGTGTCATCTGCAAACTTACTAACCATGCCTCCTAAATTCTCATCCAAATCATTAATATAAATCACAAATAACAGTGGACCTAGCACCGATCCCTGAGGCACACCACTGGTCACAGGCCTCCAGTTTGAAAAACAACCCTCTACAACCACCCTCTGCCTTCTGTCGTCCAGCCAATTTTGAATCCAATTGGTAACCGCACCCTGGATCCCGTGAGCTTTAACCTTCTGCAACAACCTACCATGCGGTACCTTGTCAAAGGCTTTGCTAAAGTCCATGTAGACAACGTCTACTGCACTGCCCTCATCTACCTTCTTGGTCACCCCCTCAAAAACTCAATCAAATTTGTGAGACATGATTTTCCACGCACAAAGCCATGCTGACTGCCCCAAATCAGTCCTTGCCTCTCTACATGCTTGTAGATCCTGTCTCTCAGAATACCTTCTAGCAACTTACCTACTATAGACGTTAGGCTCACCGGTCTGTAGTTCCCAGGCTTTTCCCTGCTGCCCTTCTTAAACAAGGGCACAACATTCGCCACTCTCCAATCTTCAGGCACCTCACCTGTGGCTGCCGATGATTCAAATATCTCTGTTAGGGGACCCGCAATTTCCTCCCTAGCCTCCCACAACATCCTGGGATACATTTCATCAGGTCCCGGGGATTTATCTACCTTGATGCGCTTTAAGACTTCCAGCACCTCCTCCTCTGTAACATGCACACTTCTCAAGACATCACTATTTATTTCCCTTAGTTTCCTAACATCCATGCCTTTCTCCACCGTGAATACCGATGAGAAATATTCATTCAGGATCTCACCCAACTCTTGTGGCTCTGCACATAGATGTCCTTGGTGATCCTTAAGAGGCCCTACTCTGTCCATAGTTACTCTTTTCCCCTTTATGTATCTGTAGAATCTCTTTGGATTCTCCCTTGCATTATTTGCCAAAGCAATTTCATGTCCCCTTTTTGCCCTCCTGATTTCCCTCTTAACCCTATTTCGACAATCTCTATACTCTTCAAGGGATCCACTTGATCCCAGTTGCTTATGTACGTCATATGCCTCCTTCTTCTTTTTGACCAGAGTCTCAATATCTCGAGTCATCCAGGGTTCCCTACTTCTACCAGCCTTGCCCTTCACTCTAAAGGGAATGTGCTTACCCTGCACCCTGGTTAACACATTTTTAAAAGCCTCCCATTTACCAGCCATCCCTTTGCCTGCCAACAGTCTCCCCCAATCTACCTCTGCAAGTTCCTGTCTGATACCATCAAAATTGGCCTTGCCCCAATTAAGAATTTTAACTCTTGGGCCAGACCTATCATTCTCCATAGCTATCTTAAAACTAATGGAGTTATGGTCACTTGTCCCAAAGTGATCCCTCACTAGCACTTCTGTCACTTGCCCTTCCTTATTTCCCAAGACGAGATCAAGTTTTGCCCCCTCTCTAGTCGGTCCATCCACATACTGAATGAGAAATTCCTCCTGAATACACTCAACAAATTTCCCTCCATCCAAGCCCCTAATGCTATGGCTGTCCCAGTCAATGTTGGGAAAGTTAAAGTCCCCTACTACTACCACCATATTATTCTTGCAACTATCTGTAATCTCCTTACATATTTGCTCCTCAATTTCCCGCTGACTATTTGGGGGCCTGTAGTACAGTCCTACCAAGGTGATCTCTCCCTTCTTATTTTTCAGTTCCACCCATATAGACTCAGTGGGCGAACCCTCGGATATATCCCCTCTAAGTACTGCAGTGATGTTCTCCCTAATCAAAAACGCCACTCCCCCTCCTCTCTTACCTCCTGTTCTATCCTTTCTATAGCATCTGTACCCCGGAACATTGAGCTGCCAGTCCTGCCCCTCCCTTAGCCATGTTTCAGTCATAGCTATAATATCCCAGTCCCATGTGCCCGTCCATGCCCTGAGTTCATCCGCTTTGCCCGTCAGGCCCCTTGCATTGAAATAAATGGAGTTTAATGTAGACCTTCCTTGGTCTCTGCCCTGCTTTCTCTGGTCATGCTTTACACACTCTCCCTTCCTGCCTTTTGTTTCTGTCCCCACTGACTTCCTACATCGGTTCCCATCCCCCTGCCACATTAGTTTAAACCCTCCCCACTATCCCTAACTATCGAGTTATGGCGCGAAGACCGAGGGCTGGAGAAATTCCTCGAGCCATAGTGGTGAGATTTCTCCGATATAAGGACAGAGAGATGGTCCTCAGATGGGCAAAGAAAACCCGGAGCAGTAGGTGGGAGAACGCGGTGATCCGCGTATATCAAGATTGGAGTGCGGAGGTGGCGAGAAGGAGGGCAAGCTTTAATCGGGCCAAGGCGGTGCTGCACAAAAGGAAGGTTAAATTTGGAATGCTGCAGCCGGCAAGACTGGGTCACACATCAAGGGAAACACCACTACTTTGAAACGGCAGAAGAGGCGTGGACATTTATTGTCGAGGAGAAACTGGAATAAGCGGGCTAGAAAAAGAACGTTTGGGACAAAGTGGTGGGGCGAATATGTGGGGTGAAGAGGGGGAAAAGGGAGAAGAGATGATTTCCCAAGTTGTTAATCCTGCGACCCTGTAACTTTTCTCTCTTCCCCATGTCGTGGGGGAGGGAGGATGAGGAGCTGGGGGCGCCGGCCATTGGGGGCGGGGCCAAATGGGAAGCGCGGGCTTTGTTCCCGCGCTATGGTAATCATGGCGGGAACAGGGAAGCAGGAAGGAGGGGGCCTCGCACAGTGGGAACCGAAGTCACGGGGGAAGCCGAGGTCGGCCAGAGTTTGCTGACTTCTGGGAGCAACATGGGGGGTGCAATTGCGCTAGTGAGGGATCTAGCGGGGGGGGGGTTAACTGGGTTGCTGCTGCTGGGGAGAAGGGGGAGCTGGTATGGGGTGGGGTGGTCGGTGCGGGAGGGCGCCGTTAGGGGGAGATACGGCTACGTGGGAACCGGGTGAGGGGCTGGATTGAAAAAGGAGATGGCTAGTCGACAGGGGGGGGGGGGGTAAAGAGCCCCCCAACCCGGCTGATCACGTGGAATGTGAGAGGGCTGAACGGGCCGATAAAGAGGGTACGGGTACTCGCACACCTAAAGAAACTTAAGGCAGATGTGGTTATGCTGCAGGAAACGCATCTGAAACTGATAGACCAGGTCAGACTACGCAAAGGATGGGTGGGGCAGGTGTTTCATTCGGGGCTAGACGCAAAAAACAGGGGGGTGGCTATACTAGTGGGGAAGCGGGTAATGTTTGAGGCAAAGACCATAGTGGCGGATAGTGAGGGCAGATACGTGATGGTGAGTGGCAAATTGCAAGGGGAGGTGGTGGTCTTAGTGAACGTATATGCCCCCGAACTGGGATGATGCCAACTTTATGAGGCGTATGTTAGGACGTATCCCGGACCTAGAGGTGGGGAAGTTGGTAATAGGTGGAGATTTTAATACGGTGCTGGACCCAGGGCTGGACAGATCGAGGTCCAGGACCGGAAGGAGGCCGGCTGCAGCTAGGGTGCTTAAGGACTTTATGGAGCAGATGGGAGGAGTAGACCCCTGGAGATTTAGTAGACCTAGGAGTAAGGAGTTTTCGTTTTTCTCCTATGTCCACAAAGTTTATTCACGGATAGACCTTTTTGTTTTGGGAAGGACACTGATCCCGAAGGTGACGGGGATGGAGTACACGGCTATAGCTATTTCGGATCACGCTCCACATTGGGTGGACCTGGAGATAGGGGAGGAAAAAGAACAGCGTCCACCCTGGAGAATGGACATGGGATTATTGGCAGATGAGGGGGTGTGTTTAAGGGTGAGGGGGTGTATTGAAAGGTACTTGGAACTCAATGATAATGGGGAGGTTCAGGTGGGAGTGGTCTGGGAGGCGCTGAAGGCAGTGGTTAGAGGGGAGCTGATATCTATTAGGGCACATAAAGGAAAGCAGGAGGGTAGGGAAAGGGAGCGGTTGTTGAAAGAACTTCTGAGGGTGGACAGACAATATGCGGAGGCACCGGAGGAGGGACTGTACAGGGAAAGGCAAAGGCTCCATGTAGAATTTGACTTGTTGACTACGGGTAATGCAGAGGCACAATGGAGGAAGGCACAGAGTGTACAGTACGAATATGGGGAGCAGGCAAGCAGGTTGCTGGCCCACCAACTGAGGAAAAGGGGAGCAGCGAGGGAGATAGGGGGGGTGAGAGATGAGGAGGGAGAGATGGAGCGGGGAGCGGAGAGAGTGAATGGAGTGTTCAAGGCATTTTATGAAAGATTATATGAAGCTCAGCCCCCGGATGGGAAGGAGAGAATGATGTGCTTTCTGGATCAGCTGGAATTTCCTAAGGTGGAGGAGCAGGAGAGGGCGGGACTGGGAGCACAGATTGAGACGGAGGAAGTAGTGAAAGGGATTGGGAGCATGCAGGCAGGGAAGGCCCCGGGACCAGACGGATTCCCAGTTGAATTCTATAGGAAATATATGGACTTGCTGGCCCCGCTACTGATGAGAACCTTTAATGAGGCGAGGGAAAGGGGGCAGCTGCCCCCAACTATGTCAGAGGCAACGATATCGCTCCTCCTAAAGAAGGAAAAAGACCCGCTGCAATGCGGGTCCTATAGGCCTATTTCCCTCCTGAATGTGGACGCTAAGATTCTGGCCAAGGTAATGGCAACGAGGATAGAGGATTGTGTCCCGGGGGTGGTTCATGAGGACCAAACTGGGTTTGTGAAGGGGAGATAGCTGAATACAAATATACGGAGGCTGCTAGGGGTAATGATGATGCCCCCACCAGAGGGGGACGGAGATAGTGGTGGCGATGGATGCCGAGAAAGCATTTGATAGAGTGGAGTGGGATTATTTGTGGGAGGTGCTGAGGAGATTTGGCTTTGGAGATGGGTATATCGGATGGGTACAGTTGCTGTATAGGGCCCCGATGGCGAGCGTGGTCACGAATGGACGGGGGTCTGATTATTTTCGGCTCCATAGAGGGTCGAGGCAGGGATGTCCTCTGTCCCCGTTATTGTTTGCACTGACGATTGAGCCCCTGGCCATAGCATTGAGGGGTTCCAGGAAGTGGAGGGGAGTACTCAGGGGAGGAGAAGAACACCGGGTATCTCTGTATGCGGATGATTTGTTGCTATATGTGGCGGACCCGGCGGAGGGGATGCCAGAGATAATGCGGATACTTGGGGAGTTTGGGGATTTTTCAGGGTATAAATTGAACATGGGGAAAAGTGAGTTGTTTGTGGTGCATCCAGGGGAGCAGAGCAGAGAAATTTACCGTTGAGGAAGGTAACAAGGGACTTTCGGTACTTGGGGATCCAGATAGCCAAGAATTGGGGTACATTACATAGGCTTAATTTAACGCGGTTGGTGGAACAGATGGAGGAGGACTTTAAGAGATAGGACATGGTGTCACTGGCAGGTAGGGTGCAGGCGGTTAAAATGGTGGTCCTCCCGAGATTCCTTTTTGTGTTTCAGTGCCTCCCGGTGGTGGTCACGAAGGCTTTTTTCAAAAGAATCGAGAAGAGTATTATGAGTTTTGTGTGGGCCGGGAAGACCCAGAGAGTGAGGAGGGGATTTTTGCAGCGTAGTAGGGACAGGGGGGGGCTGGCACTACCGAGCCTAAGTGAGTACTACTGGGCCGCCAATATTTCAATGGTGGGGAAGTGGATGGGAGAAGAGGAGGGAGCGGCGTGGAAGAGATTGGAGAGGGCGTCCTGCAGGGGGACTAGCCTACAAGCTATGGTGACGGCACCGTTGCCGTTCTCACCGAAGAAATACACCACAAGCCCGGTGGTGGTGGCTACATTGAAAATTTGGGGGCAGTGGAGACGGCATAGGGGAAAGACGGGAGCCTCGGTGCGGTCCCCGATAAGAAATAACCATAGGTTTGTTCCGGGGAGAATGGATGGGGGATTTGGAGCATGGCAAAGAGCAGGGGTAGCACAATTGAGAGATCTGTTCGTAGATGGGACGTTTGCGAGTCTGGGAGCGCTGACGGAAAAATATGGGTTGCCCCAAGGGAATGCATTTCGGTATATGCAACTGAGGGCTTTTGCGAGGCAACAGGTGAGGGAATTCCCGCAGCTCCCGACGCAGGAGGTGCAGGATAGAGTGATCTCAGAGACATGGGTGGGGGATGGTAAGGTGTCGGACATATATAGGGAAATGAGGGACGAGGGGGTGATCATGGTAGATGAGCTGAAAGGGAAATGGGAAGAAGAGCTGGGGGAGGAGATTGAGGAGGGGCTGTGGGCTGATGCCCTACGTAGGGTAAACTCATCGACCTCGTGTGCCAGGCTAAGCCTGATACAATTTAAGGTGTTACACAGGGCGCATATGACTGGAGCATGGCTCAGTAAATTTTTTGGGGTAGAGGATAGGTGTGCGAGATGCTCGAGAAGCCCAGCGAATCACACCCACATGTTCTGGTCATGCCCGGCACTACAGGGGTTTTGGGTGGGGGTGGCAAAAGTGCTTTCGAAGGTGGTGGGGGTCCAGGTTGAACCAAGCTGGGGGTTGGCTATATTTGGGGTTGCAGAAGAGCCGGGAGTGCAGGAGGCGAGAGAGGCTGATGTTTTGGCCTTTGCGTCCCTAGTAGCCCGGCGCAGGATGTTGTTAATGTGGAAGGAAGCCAAACCCCCGGGTGTGGAGACCTGGATAAACGACATGGCAGGGTTTATAAAGTTAGAACGGATTAAGTTCGTACTAAGGGGTTCGGCTCAAGGGTTCACCAGGCGGTGGCAACCGTTCGTCGACTAACTCACAGAAAGATAGAGGGAATGGAAAAGAAGAAGACAACAGCAGCAACCCAGGGGGGAGGGGGGGGGGGAGGGGGGGGGGAGGAATCGGACGGACTCTCAGGGATGTTATTGTATATGTATAGGCACTTGTTTTAGGTAATGTATATTGGACTGTTGGATTGTATCTTTGGAGAGTATTTATTTTTGACAAGGCAGTTGCCATTTAGTTCGGTTTTTGTTTCTGTTCATATATTATTTATTTATTTGTTTAAAACTGGCCACTGTTATTTATATTGCTTTATTGTTGTTTAAAAGAAACACTACATACTGTTATGTTTGGCCAAAAAATCTTGAATAAAATATATATTTTTTAAAAAGGTGCACTTTCACAGACTTCACTAGTTCTGCATTGCTTCATAAAATGTCCTCTTATATGACAATGGGAACACCCAGCCTTCTTAAACAGACATGATTCAGGAGTATGGTTACTTCCACATCAGTAACATTCCCCTTTAAGCATTACTGACGGATTGTCCATTCTGTACCTTTTTGTTTTGGTGGTGACTGAAACTGTTTCCCGTTTGTGCCTATTTTGGCAGTTTTGGCGCCATGATAGGCTGCATGTTCCTGCCCTAACTGGTGAATGGCACCACTTTGTGCACTTTACAGCTCTTGTGCACCTTTTTCAGTGGCCAACGCTATCTCCATTTATACCTCTGCAAGCAATCTGTTGAATAGCATCGTTGTTCAACACAGACTAACCTATTCCATAACACATCGTTTAGGATGGCTCCAAAACCACAATACTCCGATAATTGCTTCAGTTTAGCAATGTAAATCGCGATCAATTCACCTGGGGCTCTCATCCTCGAATTAAATTTGAATCTTTAGTGTATAACTGATACTAAATCCACAAGCTCACTAAATTATTTGGAGGCAGGCGTGCTTGGCTAGAAGAAGGCAAATAACGTCATGGGTCTGAGTTCCACAAGCATTTAGGAGAATTGCTTTTCATTTCATCTCCTTCCCTTTTTCGTTTTCTTGGAATTAATACCTAAGGCGCTCAATGCATTGTGTCCAGTCCTACATGGAGGTGTCAAAGTGGTCTATTCACCCGAAGTGAGGCTTTCTGGTGAGTACTTTTTTATTAAAACAGGATACTCACAGGATGTAGCCATATGGCTACAGCCAGCTCCCCAAAATGTCTCTACCTCGGAGCCTTGCTCACCTGGGGTGATTTCACACTCTTGAGTCCTAGTTGGTCACCCAGGTCAGGTGAACTTTACTCTGCGATATTGCCTTTAAAGGAACCATCACTACAGCTTCTAAACTGCAGCTTGAATGTTGTCCAGTTTTATAACCTGTTTTTAAAAAATACTTTTTTTTACATTTACTGAAAGAAGCCTGGTCTTTTTATGCTGGGAATAATCAATCGGTCAGACATTTAAACTTTTGTTACGACCAGAAGCGGGGCTAGAATTGAATGTGCACTCTCCCATCATGGCCCGTAACAAGTGTCAGTACAAAAAAAGGTCAGATGCTGAAAATAATAATAATAAATAACATTCTGCCATGATTATATCATCTCCTGTCTCCCCAAAACCTCTCCACTATCTAAAAGCCGTAGTCATGATTGTGACAGAATACTCTTCACTTGCTTGGATTAGTGTAGCTCCAGAAGCTCAACACCATTTTAAGACAAAGGAAACAATCTAATAAGCACTACATCCACCAGTTTAAACATTCACTGCCTACAGTGCACATCGTGGCAGCAATGTTTACCATCTGTAAAATGGATTGCCGTAAATCACCAAGCCTCCTTTGACTGCATCCAAACCCTTAACCTCCTAAATCTAGATAAACAAGGGCAGAAAAATGCATGGAAACACCACCCCTGCAAGATTAACTCCAAACCTCACATCATTCTGACTTGGAACCATATCACCGTTCATGTACTGTCGCCAAGTCTAAAACTTGGGATTCTCTTGGATGACAGTACTGTGGTGTACCTACATCGCATGGACTGCAGTAGTTCAAGAATGCGATTTACCACCACCTTCTCAAGGGCAAGCAGCATTCACATTTCATGAAGCAACAAAGAAAATTATTTCCTGAAGTGTTTCCTTCAATGTTTCATTCTTCATTCAGGATCCTTCCTTTGATAATGTTTTACTCTTTTACTGCTTCTTTAATAGTATTGGATAGGATCAGTGATGTGTTATGTTCTCTGGGATAACAGGCTGCAACTGGATGCAGCTTTAACCAAAAGATACTCCAGACCTTGAAGTTAGTTCAATCTGATTTATTGAACCAGTAGCACAGTTAGCACAGTTCTCTATGAGTTCGACTCTCTGCTAACCTAAGTGTGGTTACTCTGTCTGACTGAACCAGACTAGCTCTTAGCCACGTGCTGGAGGTGTAATACTGTACATACACCCTGACTCACTCTGTAGATATTCATCAGTGGAAAGAGACGGAGTGTGAGTACCTCGTGTCTTTTATAGTGAGATAGCACCCTTGAGTGTCCTGCCTGCGCATTGGTCATGTCCTGTTCTCTGTGTTCATTAGCTGCCTGCCTGTGCCTGTCTGTATATCATTATCTGCATGTCTGCATATCATGACATCTCCCTTTTTAAAAATATTTTGTTGGCATATGGGAACGTACTTACATGTGCTGGCATATATTAACATATTTACAAGTGGTGGCATATGTGAACGTATTTACATGTGAAGACAGCTGTCTAATGTGAGAAAACAGAACAGAGCAAACAAAACTAATGTTCATAAGTCGTCTCTGGGGCTAGCGTCTGATCCTTGTCGACCGCTGGAGAGGTGGTGGTGGGGACGACAGCGCCTTGACAGGCGGGATGGAAGCCTGACTGGTGGCCTCGTGGTTCGAGGTATCAGGAGGTGGCAAAACAACAGACGGAAACGGAGAAGAAAGCGGTTGCGGGCAGGCAACCTTGCGCAGTGCCCGTCTGTTTCGTCGCACAACAGAACCATCACCCTGTATGCAAGCAGCGCGAGGTAGATGTCAGAAGCAGAATCCGCGGCCTTGCAGATGAGCTGTTTCACACTGCACCCCTTTTTCAACCTTCCCATTGGACTGCGGAAAGTGTGGGCTGGAAATGACATGTTTGAAATGGTATGACTTGGCAAACATAGACCACTCGTGGCTGTTGAAGCACGGGCCACTGTCACACATGACAGTGAGTGGGATACCATGCCTGGAGAACGTCTCCTCACAGGCCTTGATGACGGTCCGAGATGTGAGGTCTGAGAGCTTCACGACTTCAGGGCAGTTGGAGAAATAGTCAATAATCAACACGTAGTCACGACCATTCGCACGAAAGAGGTCGATGCCAACCTTGGACCACGGGGAGGTCTTGATTTCATGCTGCTGGAGCGTCTCCTTGCTCTGTGTTGGCTGGAAGTGTTGACAGGTTGCACAGTTGAGGACCATGTTCGAGATGTCCTGGCTAATACCGGGCCAGTAGACAGTTTGCCTGGCTCTGCGTCTGCACTTCTCGACGCCCAGGTGTCCCTCATGGATTTGGCGGAACACCAGGCTCTGGAGACTGAGTGGAATGACAATCCGGTCCAGTTGAGAAGGATACCGTCAGTCACCGTCAGGTCGTCCTTTACATTGTAAAATTGAGGGCACTGCCCTTTTTGCCAGCCATTGGCGAGGTGGTGCATGACACGCTGCAAGAGGGGGTCTTTGGCTGTCTCCTCGTGGATACGAACCACATTCTCATCAGACGCCGGGAGGGTGCTAGCACACAGCTGCACCTGTGATTCAATCTGCCGGATGATTTCCAGCGGTTCACTAGGCAAGGTGATGGAGCGGGACAATGCATCAGCGATGATGAGCTCCTTGCCAGGCGTGTACACTAAGTCAAGGTCATACCTTCTGAGTTTGCGGAGGATGCGCTGCAACCAAGGCGTCATGTTATTCAGGTCCTTGTGGATAATGTGGACCAGAGGCCTATGATCCGTCTCAACAGCGAATGTCGACAGGCCCTAGACATAGTCGTGAGAATGCCAGTGAGAAGACCCAGGCATTCCTTCTCTATTTGCGCATACCTTGTTTCGGTGGGTGTCATGGCCCTCAATGCATCGGCTACCGGTGCCCAGGATGAAGTGTCATCGCGTTGAAGCAGCACTGCACCGATGCCATCCTGGCTCGCATCTGTTGAGATCTTTGTCTCCTAGTCTGGGTCGAAAAATGCCAAGACGGGTACAGTGGTGAGCTTGGCTTTCAGCTCCAACCACTCTGCCTGATGTGCTGCCTTCCACTCAAAGGCAATGGACTTTTTCACCAAGTTTCGTAGGGCCGTGGTGTGTGAGGCCATGTTTGGGATGAACTTGCCCAGAAAATTGACCATGCCCAGTGTGATTAAAGGTTACTGTAACACTACCATTGTCATCATGTAAAGTGATGTCCCCTATAAGACCGGGATTGGAACCCTGGGGGACTCCGCCTCTGGCTCCGCCCATCTGGGAGCCATATATAAGGGGCCGCCTTGTGGGCGGCGCCACTGTTAACACATGTCTCGGCACCAGACTAGTTCTTAGCTTATTAAAGCCTTCTTTACCATTTACACTCTAAGCGTCGTTATTGAGGGTACCACAATTTAATAAGCTAAACTACATCAGGATGGACGCAGGCCTAAAACCAGAGAAACTCAACCTGGAAGCACGGACACCGGAGGCAAAGGGAAGAACAGCCGGCCCGAAAATCAGGCTCTCAAGCCCGCAGGCCTCGCAATGCGGCTGCACACTGACCTGACACGCCCCCTTCTGACGCGTCATCAGCCTCGTGCAAATCATGAGAGCGGCCATCTTGTCGGCGGCCATCTTCTCGACCCGACACGTGCAGCCGACGGCGGCGGCCATTTTACGAGTCCGACTCGGCTGAGGACTCTGACTACCCGCGAGTGGGAGCGATCACCCTCGACCAAACTCGTCCAAGACACATGCAGAACTCTATGATGCAGGTCCAGGTCAACGGGCGTGACACTGCATGCCTCTTCGACTCCGGGAGCACGGAGAGCTTTATTCATCCTGAAACGGAAGTCTACCTCCGGGGTCTCACTTCCACCTTGGTTGATGGCTCAGGGACCTGTTCTTCTCTGGAGGCACACGAGGAGCCATAAAACGGACCCCCTGGTCGAGAAGGTCCAATTACTCCACGCCAACCCCAGTTACACCTACGTCGAGTACCCCGACGGCAGGCAAGATACGGTTTCCCTCCGGGATCTGGCACCCGCTGGATCCCCCACTACAGACGCCCCTTCCCGCGCCGCTCCCCTGCAGGACCCGGCACCCCCTACAACACACCCCCTCCCGGCCCCACTCCCCGTTGGTGAGCACCTACCGTGCGCGCCCCCTAGCGCCTTCCCCCCTTTACACACCCCGCCAACGCCGGCACCGCTACCCCCGGCCCCGCCTATTCTCCCTGCGCCCCGTTCCCCTGCCCCGACCCGAACCAAAGCTCCGACCGCCGTGCTCCCGGATGTACCCTCAACCAAGATGTCCGTGTCCGCCGCGCCACCGCCCGAACTGAGGAGGTCGATGAGGACGATCTGGCCACCGAGACAATTGGACTTATGATGGCACTTCACCCCCGCTGGACTCTTTTTTAAACAGGGGGTGAATGTGATGAACGGTTACTGTAACACTGTACCCTTGTCGATATGGCAGTGTGCCCATCCCGTCAAACACATTCGGATACTGAGCAAGGACGTCGTCAATGCCAGCCTGAAGATCCACATTGGAAGATGTTGTTGTGTAAACCCGCTGCATGAGGTTCAGCTGCTTACAGGCATGCACGCCAAGTAGGGATGCCCTGTCTGGCTTGACAATTTCAAAACGTAACCGTGCATGGGTGGTCCGGTTGGAGACGAGTTGATGGCAAGATCCCAGTGCCGTGATGGCATTTCAGTTGTAGTCCAGGAGCCTGCAGACTGCTGAAAGGACCTGGGGGGGCTTCTTGATGCGTTTGAAATCTGCCTGTGAGAGGAGGTTGACAGAAGCACCTGTGTCCAGCTTAAATTGGATGCAGCAGTGGTTGACCTGCATCACCGCACGCCATTCGTCCTCAGAGTCCACAGCGAGGATGGATTGAATTTGTGATGAATTGGATGTGGCATATTCACATTTGGTAATGATGTCCACACAGTAGGTGGAGTCCAGGTATTCTTCCTCTGGATCCGTTGTGCTGCCAGGATCAGAATCCTGTAATCGTTGTTGCATACTCTGAACACGCCGTCGTCGGAATTGGGAGCGCTGGCCCCTGACTGGTGGTGCAGACCTGCACAAGGCTGCATAGTATCCAAGCTTCCCGCAGTTTAAACATCGCCTGCCTCTTGCAGGGCAATGTTTCTTTAAGTGGGCGTTGCCGTAGTTCGAGCATGTCATGACGTCGACGTTCTGACGCTCCGCGCGTCGTCGCACATGCGCAGTGCCGGTGTCAGCCGCTTTGTTATCCCGTTCGCATCGCGCATGCGTGGAGCCCCGGAAAAAGCTCGTGAAATGGCCGCTTTCATCAATGCTGAGGCGCTGCATCCGGGAGATGGCCTGCACACTGCCTCGAGGGAGGCAAGTTTCTAATTTTTCAGCCGATTTGTACTGGGCAGAGCGATTTTTGGCGTGCTCATGCACTGTGTATGTTTCAATCGCGACTGGCAGGGTCATGTGCTTGATTTTCAGTAGCTGCTCTCTCAGAGGATCAGAGTGAACTCCAAAAATGATTCAGTCTCTGGTCATGGAGTCAGCAATATCACCAAAGTTGCAGGACAGCGCTAGTAGGCGGAGGTTAGTTAAGAAGGATTTGAAAGATTCATCTTTACCTTGTAGACGCTGTTTGAATATGTAGCGCTCGAAGATTTTGTTGGTGTCCACTTAACAGTGACTGTCAAACTTGTCCAGGATGGTCTGAAACTTTGTCTTGTCCTGGCCTTCGGTGAAGTGAAAAGAGTTGAAGAGTTTGATGGCTTGATCACCCGCTGTTGAGAGGAGAAGCGCAATCTTCCTTGCATCAGACACACCCACGAGGTCTGAAGCTTCAATGTACAGCAGAAACTTTTGCTTGAATGTCCGCCAGTTGGCACTGAGATTACCAGAGGTCCTGAGCTGGTGAGGAGCTTGAATCTTCTCCATGGTGCCAGGTTACATTCGCTGGTCATCACGGAACGGACTAAGGTAAATCACCTAGATTAAGCAGTCTCCTGGTAGCATGATGTGTTATGTACTCTAGGATAACACAGGCTGCAACTGGATGCAGCTTTAACCAAAAGATACTCCAGACCTTGAAGTTAGTTCAATCTGATTTATTGAACCAGTAGCACAATTAGCACAGTTCTCTATGAGTTTGACTCTCTGCTAACTTAAGTGTGGTTACTCTGTCTGACTAAACCAGTATACTGATATACTGTATGTATATCATTCTCTGCATGTCTGCATATCATGACAATCAGGACGGAAAGGAAATCACACGTCGCTACATTTGCTTCCAACCGAATAAACCTGCTACTGCTGTTACTGAGAAAGAAGAGCCTGGACCTTATTCAAAACAGTGAAGCCCAGCTAGAGAGGTTCAATAAATGGAGTGAAACATTGCATGTCATGGCCAACACAGCAGATGAAGTGACAAATCCTTGAGAAATTTAAATTAAGTGCTTATTATCCGCACTCGCAATTTAACTACAGTGGGTTATAGAACATAGAACATAGAAAATACAGCACAGAACAGGCCCTTCGGCCCATGATGTTGTGCCGAACCTTTGTCCTAGATTAATCATAGATTATCATTGAATTTACAGTGCAGAAGGAGGCCATTCGGCCCTTTGAGTCTGCACCGGCTCTTGGAAAGAGCACCCTACCCAAACTCAACACCTCCACCCAACACCAAGGGCAATTTTGGACACTAAGGGCAATTTATCATGGCCAATCCACCTACCCTGCACATCTTTGGACTGTGGGAGGAAACCGGAGCACCCGGAGGAAACCCACGCAGACACGGGGAGGACGTGCAGACTCCGCACAGACAGTGACCCAAGCCGGAATCGAACCTGGGACCCTGGAGCTGTGAAGCAATTGTGCTATCCACAATGCTACCATGCTGCCCTTGAGAACAAATAAATCTACACTATATCATTTTACTGTAATCCATGTACCTATCCAATAGCTGCTTGAAGGTCCCTAATGTTTCCGACTCAACTACTTCCACAGGCAGTGCATTCCATGCCCCCACTACTCTCTGGGTAAAGAACCTACCTCTGATATCCCTCCTATATCTTCCACCTTTCACCTTAAATTTATGTCCCCTTGTAATGGTGTGTTCCACCCGGGGAAAAAGTCTCTGACTGTCTACTCTATCTATTCCCCTGATCATCTTATAAACCTCTATCAATCCCCTCATCCATCTCCGTTCTAATGAGAAAAGGCCTAGCATCCTCAACCTTTCCTCGTAAGACCTACTCTCCATTCCAGGCAACATCCTGGTAAATCTTCTTTGCACCTTTTCCAAAGCTTCCACATCCTTCCTAAAATGAGGCGACCAGAACTGTACACAGTACTCCAAATGTGGCCTTACCAAAGTTTTGTACAGCTGCATCATCACGTCACGGCTCTGAAATTCAATCCCTCTGTTAATGAACGCGAGCACACCATAGGCCTTCTTCACAGCTCTATCCACTTGAGTGGCAACTTTCAAAGATGTATGAACATAGACCCCAAGATCTCTCTGCTCCTCCACATTGCCAAGAACTCTACCGTTAACCCTGTATTCCGCATTCATATTTGTCCTTCCAAAATGGACAACCTCACACTTTTCAGGGTTAAACTCCATCTGCCACTTCTCAGCCCAGCTCTGCATCCTATCTATGTCTCTTTGCAGCCGACAACAGCCCTCCGTACTATCCACAACTCCACCAATCTTCATATCGTCTGCAAATTTACTGACCCACCCTTCAACTCCCTCATCCAAGTCATTAATGAAAATCACAAACAGCAGAGGACCCAGAACTGATCCCTGCGGTACGCCACTGGTAACTGGGCTCCAGGCTGAATATTTGCCATCCACCACCACTCTCTGACTTCTATCGGTTAGCCAGTTCGTTATCCAACTGGCCAAATTTCCCACTATCCCATGCCTCCTTACTTTCTGCATAAGCCTACCATGGGGAACTTTATCAAATGCCTTACTAAAATCCATGTACACTACATCCACTGCTTTACCTTCATCCACATGCTTGGTCACCTCCTCAAAGAATTCAATAAGATTTGTAAGGCAAGACCTACCCCTCACAAATCCGTGCTGACTATCCCTAATCAAGCAGTGTCTTTCCAGATGCTCAGAAATCCTATCCTTCAGTACCCTTTCCATTACTTTGCCTACCACCGAAGTAAGACTAACTGGCCTGTAATTCCCAGGGTTATCCCTAGTCCCTTTTTTGAACAGGGGCACGACATTCGCCACTCTCCAATCCCCTGGTACCACCCCTGTTGACAGTGAGGACGAAAAGATCATTGCCAACGGCTCTGCAATTTCATCTCTTTCTTCCCATAGAATCCTTGGATATACCCCGTCAGGCCCGGGGGACTTGTCTATCCTCAAGTTTTTCAAAATGCCCAACACATCTTCCTTCCTAACAAGTATTTCCTCGAGCTTACCAATCTGTTTCACACTGTCCTCTCCAACAATATCGCCCCTCTCATTTGTAAATACAGAAGAAAAGTACTCGTTCAAGACCTCTCCTATCTCTTCAGACTCAATACACAATCTCCCGCTACTGTCCTTGATCGGACCTACCCTCGCTCTAGTCATTCTCATATTTCTCACATATGTGTAAAAGGCCTTGGGGTTTTCCTTGGTCCTACCCGCCAAAGATTGTTCATGCCCTCTCTTAGCTCTCCTAATCCCTTTCTTCAGTTCCCTCCTGGCTATCTTGTATCCCTCCAATGCATTTTCTGAACCTTGTTTCCTCAGCCTTACATAAGTCACCTTTTTCCTCTTAACAAGACATTCAACCTCTCGTCAACCATGGTTCCCTCACTCGACCATCTCTTCCCTGCCTGACAGAGACATACATATCAAGGACACGTAGCACCTGTTCCTTGAATAAGTTCCACATTTCACTTGTGTCCTTCCCTGCCAGCCTATGTTCCCAACTTATGCACTTCAATTCTTGTCTGACAACATCGTATTTACCCTTCCCCCAATTGTAAACCTTGCCCTGTTGCACGTACCTATCCCTCTCCATTACTAAAGTGAAAGTCACAGAATTGTGGTCACTATCTCCAAAATGCTCCCCCACTAACAAATCTATCACTTGCCCTGGCTCATTACCCAGTACTAAATCCAATATTGCCCCTCCTCTGGTCGGACAATCTACATACTGTGTTAGAAAAGCTTCCTGGACACACTGCACAAACACCACCCCATCCAAACTATTTGATCTAAAGAGTTTCCACTCAATATTTGGGAAGTTAAAGTCGCCCATGACTACTACCCTATGACTTCTGCACCTTTCCAAAATCTGTTTCCCAATCTGTTCCTCCACATCTCTGCTACTATTGGGGGGCCTATAGAAAACTCCTAACAAGGTGACTGCTCCTTTCCTATTTCTGACTTCAACCCATACTACCTCATTAGGGTGATACTCCTCGAACTGCCTTTCTGCAGCTGTTATACTATCTCTAATTAACAATGCCACCCCCCACCTCTTTTACCACCCTCCCTAATCTTATTGAAACATCTATAACCAGGGACCTCCAACAACCATTTCTGCCCCTCTTCTATCCAAGTTTCCGTGATGGCCACCACATCGTAGTCCCAAGTACCGATCCATGCCTTAAGTTCACCCACCTTATTCCTGATGCTTCTTGCGTTGAAGTATACACACTTCAACCCATCTCCGTGCCTGCAAGTACTCTCCTTTGTCAGTGTTCCCTTCCCCACTGCCTCATTACACGCTTTGGAGTCCTGATATCGGCTACCTTAGTTGCTGGACTACAAATCCGGTTTCCATTCCCCTGCCAAATTAGTTTAAACCCTCCCGAAGAGTACTAGAAAACCTCCCTCCCAGGATATTGGTGCCCCTCTGGTTCAGATACAACCCGTCCTGCTTGTACAGGTCCCACCTTCCCCAGAATGCGCTCCAATTATCCAAATACCTGAAGCCCTCCCTCCTACACCATTCCTGCAGCCACGTGTTCAACTGCACTCTCTCCCTATTCCTAGCCTCGCTATCACGTGGCACCGGCAACAAACCAGAGATGACAACTCTGTCTGTCCTGGCTTTTAACTTCCAGCCTAACTCCCTAAACTTGTTTATTACCTCCACACCCCTTTTCCTACCTATGTCGTTGGTACCAATGTGCACCACGACTTCTGGCTGCTCACCCTCCCCCTTAAGGATCCTGAAGACACGATCCGAGACATCCCTGGCCCTGGCACCCGGGAGGCAACATACCTTCCGGGAGTCTCGCTCGCGACCACAGAATCTCCTATCTATTCCCCTAACCATTGAATCTCCTACAACTATTGCTTTTCTATTCTCCCCCCTTCCCTTCTGAGCCCCAGAGCCAGACTCAGTGCCAGAGACCTGGCCGCTAGGGCCTTCCCCCGGTAGGTCATCCCCCCCAACAGCATCCAAAACGGTATACTTGTTTTGAAGGGGAACGGCCACGAGGGATCCCTGCACTTTCTGCCTGTTTGTTTTTTTCCCCCTGACTGTAACCCAGCTATTCTTGTCCTGTACCTTGGGTGTGGTTACCTCCTTGTAACTCTTCTCAATCACCCCCTCTGCCTCCCGGATGATCCGAAGTTCATCCAGCTTCAGCTCCAGTTCCCTAACACGGTCTTTGAGGAGCTGAAGTTGGGTGCACTTCCCGCAGGTATAGTCAGTGGGGACACCGGTGGTATCCCTCACCACCCACATCCTACAGGAGGAGCATGTAACTGGCCTAGCCTCCATCCCCTCTTACCTGACAGAATATAGCTGCCCTGTGGACTAACTAGATCTCCGACCCTGCTCCCAGTCAGCTACACTTTCTGTAAACTCCTGGCTCTCTTCGCACTCTTTGCGGAAATGTCGGAAACAAAATGAAAGGAGCACCTTACTCCCTCCTCACCTAACTCCCTCGGTCACCAAACTCTCACTATCGCACTCAAATGCACCAAATTCAGCACTCCCTCGGTCACCAAACTCTCACTATCGCACTCAAATGCACCAAATTCAGCACTCCCTCGGTCACCAAACTCTCACTATCGCACTCAAATGCACCAAATTCAGCACTCAGTGCAAACAAAGTCTGCACTGTAGGGGATCACTTTTATACTGTGAATCTAGCCTCTGAAAACTGGCCTAATCCAATTAACTAATTAACAAGCTCCAGCTGCAAGTGCCTACAAGTAGAAGCCTGTTTAAAGCTTATTGAAAATTCACCTTCTTCTAAACCAAACAGCAACTTTTAAGTTAATTAAATAAATAAAAGAAAGACTAAACTTTAGATAAAAATGAAGCCTTATACTCCCTCGGTCACCAAACTCTCACTATCGCACTCAAATGCACCAAATTCAGCACTCAGTTATAATTGATTAAGGATCGAAATAACTTCATATTAAAAACATAAGGCGAGGGTTAAAAATCAAACTATTAACTTTAAATAGATAACTAGACCTAATTGAATAAATGTACTAAACTGAGCGCTGAAAGAAACAAAGTGACCTTATGAGCAAATCAGTTGGCATTGGATAAATAAGTAAACATAGAATAGAAAATGGCAAGTGTGCCAGGACTGAAGGATAACTATTTGTGGACTGGATCTATCAAGGAGGACCGAATGGATGAGCACATGGATAGATATGTGTTGATAGCGTGCATCTGCATGGATTTGTGAAGGATAAGCGATTTCTGACTAATTCAATTGAACTTTTGAGGAGGTCATGAGCATGTTACTTAGACACTTATGGCACAGTGGCCTTGTTGCACTCGAGCGAGAGTGTCATGAGTCTGGTGAATAGTGGGAGAGGCCAAAAACGAGAACTACGATGCAAATGGCCCAATCCCGTAGGCAAAATCGGGAATTCTCTGTAGCGTGGCGAGAAACCAATAATCACCATTTAAGCCCTATTTCCATACAATTAATGGGAGCCGCTCCATATCCTGTGATAATCCCACCAAGTGGTCACGTTGACGCTGATTCGTACTCCTTTTGAAAAGCGTGAACCTCGTGAAAGGGCTGCTGCAGGGAGCCGAGGCGGTGAGTAGCCATCTTCGCTCACAGGCGATGAGCCTGGGGGCACTGTGTTTGCTGCCCCTGTGCTTGGAGGGAAGGATCCATCCTCGGTTGGGGTGGTCTGGCATGGAATGGGTATTGGAGTTGGGCTGCTCCGTTGGTGGGGGCAAATGTGTGCAGCTCCGTCAGGCCAACCCCTGGGTCGGGTGTAACCCTTCTGGGGGCAACCCAGTCCCTGCCTGTCTGCCCCACCGACCACCCATAACTCCGTGACCGCAGAGGCCTCTGGCCTTGCAGCTGAGGATTTGCTAATAGGGGATTTGCACTCATGGTCAAGTGAACTTGCCCTAGGCATGCTGCTGGCAGGCTGGGTGGCCAGGTGCCAAAGACAGCGACAGTAGCAGTGTCAACAGAGGCGTGAGGCAGCTGCCCATGTGCTGGGCCCCATCCTACACCCAGTGGACCTAGCCACCCATCAATCCAGGGTGAGACCCAGATGGGGAGGCCCGCAACGGCACAGGGTGTACAGACGTTGCTGGGCGTTTCAATAGATGACGGACAGCGCCTCTACATGCAGACGGTTCGGCACCTGTACCATATTCTCGCGGACTTTGCACCACGTGGAGGAGGAGGACACTTGCTCTCTGTGGCCATCAAGGTCACCGCAGCCTTGAACCTTTAAGCCTTGGGATCATTTCAGGGCTCGAGTGGCGACCTGTGTGGCATCTCTCAGGCCATAGCCCACAGATGCATCCGACAGGTCACGGATGCCCTGTTCACCCAGGCAGAAAATTACATAAACTTTGACACGGACCGAGCCCAATAAGATGCCTGGTCAGCAGGATTCTCCGCCATTACTGGGGTGCCCCAGGTTCAACAACTGATAGACATCTGTCATTGGGAAAATGTCCATTATAAAGGATGAAATAACAGAGCATTTAGAAATGCATAATATAATCAAGCAGAGTCAGCATGACTTCCTGAAGGGGAAATCATGCCTGACAGATTTATTAGAATCTTTTGAGGTGGTAATGAGCAGGATAGATAAAAGGATAGATGTCATATATTTAGATCTCCAAAAAGTGTTCAGTAAGGTACCACACAAAAGGCTACTTAATAAGATAAGAGCCCATGATGTTGGGGAAGTATATTAACATGGACAAAGAATTGACTAACTGCCAGAAGACAGAGAGTTGGGATTTTCAGTATGGATCCGCTGGGAGTGCAAATCAGGAAGCAATTCAGTACCCTTGGCATGCAAATTTATGCATGGTGAGGAATACAAGGGTTCGCGAGGTAATCCTGCTATTGGGCTGCCATTTTGAGGAGGTGGCCCGATAGCGAGGGGTGCCATGGCCAGACACATTCCCCCCAGCATGGCAAAGCAGCCCCCAACTCCCCGCAACCCAGTAACCCCACCTAACCTTTTAGACACTAAGGGATGATTTATCAGGGCCAATCCACCTAACCTGCACCTCTTTCGACTGTGGGAGGAGACCTGAGCACTCGGAGGAAACCCACGTAGACACGGGGAGAAAGTGCAAACTCCACACAGTCACCTGAGGCCGGAATTGAACCCGGGTCCCTGGGCCTGCGAGGCAGCAATGCTAACCATTGTGCCACCATGTCGTGTGTGTATAAGGAGTACAGTAGGGGGCAAAGTACGCAGCCTTGTGGGGCCCCGGTATTGAGGACTAATGTGGAGGAGTCGTCGTTTATCCATACTGATTGTGGTCTATGGGTCAGAAAGTTGAGGATCCAGTTGCAGAGGGAGGAGCCAAGTCCTAGGTTTTGGAGTTTGGATATAAGCTTGGCTGGGATTATGGTGTTGAAGGCGGAGATGTAGTTAATGAATAGGAGTCTGACACAGGAAACATTGTCAAGATGCTCCAGGGATGAGTGTAGGGCCAGGGTGATAGAGTATGCTATGGACCAGTTGTGGCAGTACGCGAATTGCAGTGGACCAAGGCATTCTGGAAGTATGGAGATGATGTGTCTCATGACCAACCTCTCAAAGCACTTCATAATGATAGATGTCAAGGCCACCAGACGGACGTTGCTGCACATTGCCTGGTTTTCTTTGCCACCGGTATGATGGTGATCTTCTTGAAGTAGGTGGGAACCTCGGAACAGAGTAGGGAGAGGTTGAAGATGTCTGTGAACACACCCGCCAGTTGATCCGCACAGGATCTGAATGCACAACCAGGGACTCCGTCAGGACCCGTTGCTTTCCAAGGGTTCACTTTCAAGAAGGTCGGTCTGACTTTTGAGACACTGACAGTAGGTATGGGTGTGTCCGTGTGTTGGGACAGTCGACAATGGTTTGTTGGCTTCCTCCTCAAAACGAGCATAGAATGCATGGGGAGGGGTGCTCTGTTGCCAGAGATTCTGGGTGGGATTCTCTGATCCTGAGGCTAAGTGTTGACGCCGTCGTAAATGCCGTCGCATTTTACGACGGTGTCAACAGGCCCCTCGGAACAGCGACCCTGCTCCTCACAGGGGGCCAGCACGGCACTGGAATGACTCACGCAGCTCCAGCTGCCGATACCGGCGTCAGAACAGGCGTCGTGGGTCTGCACATGCGCGCTATGGCCAGTGCGAACTGCTACAGACGGCGCGAATTTGCGCTTGCGCTCTACGGCTGGCACGGATTTGCGCCTGCGCATGGATTTCCTTCTCCGCGTCGGCCCTGACACAACATGGTAGAGAGCTACAGGGGCTCGGCGCGGAGGAACATAGGCCCTCACCAGGACAAGCCGGTCAGCCGATTGGTAGGCCCCGATCGCGGGTCAGGCCACCGTGGAGGCCTTCCCTGGGGCCGGAACCCCCCCTCCCCCACCAGGGACCCCCCCCCCCCCCCCCCCCCCCCCCGTAGGATGGACGCCGAGGTTCCACCGGGTAGGACCACACGTGAACAGCGCCGGCGGGACTCGGCCTAACTCGGCAGCCACTCAGCCCATCGCGCGCGGAGAATCGACGGGGGGGTGGCGCATAGAGCTGCCCCCGTCCGGCGCCATGCCGGCACCAATGGCGCTGATTCTTTGCTTACCGGAGAATCGGCGGACCGGCGTCGGAGCGGCGTCGCGCGAATCGCGCCCCCCCCGGCGATTCTCCGACACGGCCCGGGGTCGGAAAATCACGTCCTCTATTTGGCTTTGCTTTGTTCCAGATTGACTGGAGATAATGAGATGTGTGTATGCGGCTGGTGTTAAAATAAGAGGTCTGGACCAGGTAATGGCAAGGTTGACAAATCAGCTGCGGACCCACCAGGTCATTCAGAGATATTCGCGTGTATAATTAATCAGCTTACAAGTGTTGACTTGTGCGCAAATTCCAACCATTCTGACCAGTGGGAAACACGCCGACTTGCCTGTGATACCCCCGCTCCCACCACCCACAGAGCTGCATTGCGCTAACTTGGGACCTCTGAGTTCCCCTTGGAGTTCAGCTTGTCAGGTGCATACGTTTTGAAACCAGTCGTTTACGCATCGTTCTGAGGTCATTCCGACGAAGGATTTAAATTTGACATGGGGGAATGATTCAGACATGTAGCCACTATAATGAGTGTCTTCATCTCCCCTCCCTTATGAGTTCTTTGCTGTTGGCTGGACAGCTGGTGTGTGATGCAGAGCTAGGCCAACAATGTTATTCATAAAGGCCTGCCTTCTCAAACCTGCCCCTCGGCTGAGGTGTGGTGATCCTCAGGTTAAATCACCACCAATCAGCTCTCCCCCCTGATAAGGGAAAGCAGCCTCTGGTCATCTGGGATTATGACGACTTTGCTATAGTGAGATGCAAATTTATTATGAATTAATTTCCCAATGCTGGACAGTAGGAAATGCAGCCCCATTGATTGGGGTGGGGATGAGCGGGGGAGGAATGATCGTATCCCGCATTTACACTGCCAGGAAATGCACCGAGGGCCTTCTTGCAATATTTTCCAGCAGCGCTGCCAAACACACCCGCTGCAAATGGAGCAGAAAATCCGAGCCATAATTTGGAGTGCACTGTCTGAAAGAGTGGTGGGAGCAGTAACTTTCAAAAGGAAATTGGCTATACACTTTAAAGTGAAAGAATTGCAGGGCTGCGGGGAAAGGAATAATTGAATGCCACACCTGTATAAGTGGGATGGGCTGCACCCTAGCTGGACAGGGAGGGTTTAAACTAGAACATAGAACATACAGTGCAGAAGGAGGTCATTCGGCCCATCGAGTCTGCACCGACCCACTTAAGCCCACACTTCTACCCTATCCCCGTAACCCAATAACCCCTCCTAACCTTTTTGGTCACTAAGGGCAATTTATCATGGCCAATCCACCTAACCTGCACGTCTTTGGACTGTGGGAGGAAACCGGAGCACCCGGAGGAAACCCATACAGACACGGGGAGAACGTGCAGACTCCACACAGACAGTGACCCAGCAGGGAATCGAACCTGGGACCCTGGCGCTGTGAAGCCACAGTGCTATCCACTTGTGCTGCCCAACTAGAGTGGCAGGTGGATGAGAATATTAACAGGAAGACACAAGAGAGGGGAACAAAGATAGAAATGAAAGACAGAAAATAAAGAGCAAATGTAGAGAATCAGGCATGATCATGTTGAATGGTGGAGCAGGCTTGTAGCTACTCTGGCTGCTATTTTCTATGTTTTTTATGACGATATGACACCTCGTCCTTTAAGAGCCAATAGTTAGACCACTTTAGAGCCTGATAAAAGTAAGAGCCAGGCCTGCTGAGTTCTTTGCCAATTTCAGAGAGAGATCCATAAACAGACTAACCGCCTCAATTTTTTATTAATTCACAGGATGTGCGTTCAAGGGTATTTATTACTGTTATAACCCGACTGGAGTCTGCAACCTCTCCGAGTATGATCGCCCTCGATGAGGGGGCGGAGCTACACCCTTAAGCCAAGGGCCTCATGGGACATAAATAGCCTGGCCCAAGTGTGGGCCGGGCAGGCGAGACCTTTCAGGGAGTAGGAGTTGAATTATAGTAAGTAAAATAAACGTAAGCTTTTTCTTACAGTCATCGCTTCTGAATGGTCGCTCACCTGGGACTTTACAATTGCCCATCCCCAAAATGCCCTTGAGAAGATAGTGGCGACAACTTGCTCGGAGTGGTTAGTTAAGAGTCAGCCACATTGCTGAGAGTCTGAAGTCATCAAGAGGCCAGACCAAGTCAAGATAGCAAGTTTAAAGGATTTTAAATCCATCAGTTAAACTGTTACCATTACTGATATTATCTTTGCATTCCAGACTTGCTTACAGCTGTATTTAAATTTGCCAGTTGCTGTGGTGAGATTTTAACTAAACTCCAGATTATTAGTCCAAATCATTGGATTACTGGTCTATGCTATTGCACCCATATATCTATATTATCATATGCCTAATGCCAGTGATCTTTAAGAACACCTGAATTATGCCTGAGCCTATATAGTCATAGCGTTTTACAGCAGAGAAAGAGGCCCTTCAGCCCATCCTGTCTGCTGGCCATCAAGCACATATCTGTTCTAATTCCATTTTCCAGCACTTGGTCCGTAGCTGTAGTGTGTTGTCGTGTCTGTCTCTTTAAGCCAGAACGGCAGAGGAGGGTCACCTGGTTTCAAGACAAATGGGGACCGACACTGCGTGATCACCCTAGAGGGTGAAGTCCCCTCTCAGGCAGAATTCACCAGGGAGCCATGTGGGGAACAAGTAAGGACTGGAGCAGTCTGGAGCTGCTGCTCCAGGACAGCCGAGGTCAGTAGCCCTATATCATTTTTCCTGGTCATCAATAAACTAGTTACACAAAGATCCTCCACCTTTTTACTACAAGACTACCGCAGTAGCCTTTTATGCTATGGCATTTCAAGTATTCATCTAAATGCAATCATATCCTACCAATAGTGTGGGGACCAGGACTACACACAGTACTCTAGTTGTGGCCTAACAGCATTTTATACAGCTCCATCATAACATCCCTACTCTATATTCTATGCTTCGGCTAATAAAGGCAAGTATCCCATATGCTTTCCTACCACCTTATCTACCTGTCCTGTTGCCTTCAGGGACCTATGGGCATATCCCTCTGGTCCTCTGTACTTCCTAGTGTCCTGGCATTCATTGTGTATTCCCTTGCCTTGTTAGTCCTCTCAAAATGCATCAACGTACACTTTTCAGGGTCAAATTCCATTTGCCACTGTTCTGCCCATCTGACCAGCCAATCTGCATTGCCCTGTAATCTAAGGCTTTCCTCCTCACTATTTACCACACCACCTTTTTATGTGTTATCTGCAAACTTACTGATCGTACCAACCCACATTTGCATCCAGGCCACAAATGACATTGGATGTATTCAAGATGCCCATGAAGTGTTCAATATAGCACGACAAAATTGGACATTTTTGCTCCCATTTTGTGCTCAGTAAAAGGACAAAATTAAGTTCAGTTTCTCCTTTGATTGTCAATTTTACTGTTATATCCCAACAATTCTTTACAATTTGTCCGTTACTTTGTCAGGCATCCTATCGGTCTTCCTCGGTGGCTTCTTTGACTTCTTTCAGTTACCAAAATATTGATTCTTTTAACTCCACTTCCTTGAGGTATGTGTAGGCAGAATGCTGTTATTTTTATTGCTTTTTTCAAAACTTCAATCATAAATATAAAATGATCTCAAGATGTTGTTGCAAATCATTCTCTGCTCCTGATTCCATTGTGATAAAACCATCTTGCCAGGCTGATGTGAGGTAAACCTCAGCATAGTAGGACTGGTTTATGACCTTTCAGCCTCAGTATAAAGCACAGTCTGCCTGGCTTATAACCATTCCCCTCAATAAACGTCAATAACTTGGATTACAGTGCTTTGCTACTTGTATCCAAGGCTGATGCCATTCCAGCAGTTGTGTAAATATCTGCCAGGAAGGTACTGAATATTCACAAGGACAGACATTGATGTGGATCCAATCCTCTCAATTCCTATTCTCAGAGACAACACAAATCACTGCATTCCAATAAATAATACTAAGGGGGCGATTCCCCGAGCCCCACGCCAGGCCGGAGAATCGCTGCAACCGGGCCACGACGCCGGCGCGCAATTCTCCGAGGCACGGAGAATCGCCGCCGTTTGCGCCGGCATGTTTGACGCGGCAGCAGCCGCGGGCTGCTGGAATTAGCAGGGCCACCATTCTCCGGCCCGGATGGGCCGAGCGGCCGCACGGATACGACAGGCATCATTCACCCCTGGTCGCTGCCGGCAGGAACTCTGCGCGAAGGGTCGGGGGGGGGGGGGGCGGCCTGTGGGGTGGGGAAAAGCGATCCTCCACTGGGGGTGCCTCCGATGGGGTCTGGCCCGCGATCGGGGCACACCGATCGGCAGGCCGGCCTCTCCCCCCCCGAGCTTACTTTGTTAAGCGGCCGGCGCCTGAACACCGACACCATGTTGAGTCGGGGCCGGCGCGCTGAAGAAGTCCCCGCGCATGCGCAGGTTTGCGCGGCCCAATGCGCGTGCGCGGGTTGGCGTGGTACTCATTTGGCGCCGGGAAGGGAGGCTGGAGTGGCGTGAACCATTCCAGCGCCGTGCTGGCCCCCTGTGGGGGACAGAATCGGTCATACCCGGGCCCGTTTCGCGCTGTCGTGAAACGCGATGGCGTTCACGACAGCGCGAACACTTGGTCTCCATTTTGGAGAATCGCCCCCTGTATGTTACAGTACCGGGCCAGACCCCCAATTTATCTTTGGAAACCAGATGAGAAAACCCACCAATTTTTCGATTTGTAAACTGTGAAGAAAGGATGCTTCATCACAAGTGTGGTTCAACTGACAAATAGGGATTAAAACAAACAGTATTATTAATGCAGGATTAACCCCATTAACACCCAAGGAAAAAACAGCTTTTCAATGAGCAGTCAAACAGTTCTTTAAAAAAGAAGGATTTGAGCTTGCATTCCAATCAATTTCTGAAATTTCAATTAAGCAAAGTCCACACATACAGATCAAATGTCACTTATTAATAAAGTTAACACTTAGTGGCTTACAGATTTATTCACATCGTCCTTGGAGAGAAGTTTTAAGAAGACAGTCTGAGAATCACAATTTCCTTCCTCAGAATCCAGAGCAGAACTCAAAAATGAAACTGAAAACAGACACAAGGCAGGGCTGAAAAACTAAACTAAAACACACTAAGCCCTTCTCATGAGTCACACCACAGCCTACCTGGCTGGGTTAACCTCTAAATCACAGCTTTAGCAGACATAGGGGGCGTGATTCTCCGCTCCCACGCCGGTTGGGAGAATCGCCTGGATCGCCAAATTTTCCCGCGACGCCGGTCCGACGCACTCCCGCGATTCTCCCAAGTGGCGAGAACGACCTCGTCGAGTTCCGCGCAGCGCAGGCCGGAGACACCCAAAATGGCGATTCTCCGGCACCCTTGCTATTCTCAGGCCCGGATGGGCCGAGCGGCCAGCCCAAAACTGGGCTGAATTATGGGGATAGGGTGGAGGCGTTGACCTTGGGTAGGGTGCTCTTTCCAAGAGCCGGTGCAGACTCGATGGGCCGAATGGCCTCCTTCTGCACTGTAAATTCTATGATAATCTATGATAATTTACGAAAACGGCAGTTTCCCCCCGGCGCCGTCCACACCTGGTCGCTGCCGGCAGGAACAGCGCGAGAACGCTGGGAGGGTGGCCTGCGGGGGTGGGATCCTGCACTGGGGGGGGCCTCAAATGGGGTGTGGCCCGCGATCGGTGCCCACCGATCGTCGGGCCGTCCTCTCTGAAGGAGGGACCTCCTTTCTTCCGCAGCCCCGCAAGATCCGTCTGGCATCTTCTTGTGGGGCGGACTCGGAGAGGATGGCAACCACGCATGCGTGGGTGACGGCAGTTATGCGGCGCTGGCCGCATCATGTATGCGGCACCGCCTTGACGCGGCGCCAAGGCCTGGCGTGCGTAAATGACGCGGCGCCGCTCCTAGCCCATTATCAGGCCCTGAATCAGTCGGGATAGGGGCCATTTCGCGCCGTCGTGAACCTCGACGGCGTTCACGACGGCGCGAACACTCTGCCTCCATTTTGGAGAATCACGCCCAAGGAGCGCAATTGAATGGCCATGTTACGCCTGTAGGCAGCGTGCTGCGGCGCAATGTGGCTGAGAGAAGCCGGGAGATCCCGCTCCCAGGATCTACCCGGCCTGCAACGCCTCGCAAGATCTAAAGCGATTTTGCAAGCTGTTACGATATGAATCCCGTCCATTGTGGGCTGGGTTACTTTTTGGCAAATCTGCATATTAGAGCGAGACAGCTAGTCACACTTTAATATGCAGTTTCCCAAGGCACCCAATTTATCACCTTTGCCTCGATGACCTCGGGCGAGCTCCGTTCAGTACTGGTACCCTCAGTATGTTGATAGCGGGGGATTCAGCGATGGTAATGCCATTGAATGTCAAGGGTCGAAGGTTAGATCCTCTCTTGTAGGAGATGGTCATTGCCTGGCACTTGTGTGGCGCAAATATAACTTTTCAGCTCAAGCCTGGATATTACCCAGATATTGCTGCATTTGGACATTGTCTGCTTCATTATCTGAAGAGTCGCGATGGTGCTGAACATTGTGCAGTCATCCGCAAACATCTCCACTTATGACCGTAAGATGGAAGGGAGGTAATCAATGAAGCCGCTGAAGATGGTTGGGCCGAGGACACTACCCTGAGGAATTCATGCAGTGATGTCCTGGAGCTGAGATGATTGGACTCCAATAATCAGAATCATATTCCTTTGTGCCAGGTATGACTCGAACCAGCGGAGTGTTTTCCCCCTGATTCCCATTGACTCCAGTTGATGCCATACTCGGTGAAATGCTGGAAATTGCAGCATTAGAAGAGATTGTGGAGAAATTTCACCTGCTGGAGGGGAATGGGCTCTGGTACCTACAGATCAAAAAAAAATTCCAAAAGAAAGTCTGTGATGATATGCCTGTGCACTATTCTGTATATAGTCAGCAATGAGACCTCCAACCAGCTGGTCGCGATAGAGATCTATGACATGACTCAAGACACCCGTCAGTTGGTAATAAGTCATACAAGAAGATATTTGCACTTAGAGTGGTTCCAGGAAAATTCGCTGAATTCATTTAGTAGCCACCATCTGTATTATAGTTTGTTAGTTATCTTTCCCCGTGTTTGTTAATAAATCATCTTTATAGTTAAACAACTGTAGGTTCTGTGTACATCATTACAATGGTTATATCACATAACACAACATGGTACCAGGCATTCAGAACACTAAATGCTAACAACAGAGAAGACATGGTGAAATAGGCTGAAGAATGAAAAGAGAAGATTCTTCTGCCGACCTGGTGAACTACAGCCAGCTGCAACTCAATGCAACAACAAACTGAGCAGTTGGAGATGAAGATTTGAAGGCACCCCACCAGCTTCAAGTCTCAGGTAACGTAGATGAGAAATTGGCTCCTTTTCAAGCAACAATTTAGATTCTATGGTGCAGCCCTTGGCCTGCAGGCACAGCCTAATGAGAGGTGTATTGCATTGTTTATGGTAGCAGGTCCCCAAGCAATAGAAATATACAATACCTTCGCTTTCGATAACGAAGAGGAAAGCAAAAGCTGCGATGAGGTGTTAAAGTACTTCGATCGGAATTGCTCGGCAAAGAAAAACGAAACATTTGAACGTTACATATTTCGTATGAGTACCCAAAAGGCATGTGACTCTTTTGATAGCTTTGCAACCGACTTGCGGTTGAAGGCACAGTTGCGTAATTTTGGTACTCTGAATTTGTCGATGATCCGTGACCAGATAGTGTTTGGGATATCGAATGATAAAGTACGTGAGAGGATATTATAGGAAGAAGACCTCAAATTAGAAAATGCTATCAGGATTTGCCATGCAAGTGAGCTAGCTGCACTGAAAAGCCCCTAGTCGCCACATTCAGGCACCTGTTTGGGTACACGGGGGGGAGAATTCAAAATGTCCAAATTACCTAACAGCACGTCTTTCGGGAGTTGTGGGAGGAAACCGGAACACTCGGGGGAAATCCACGCAGACACGGGGAGAAGGTGCAGACTTCGTCACAGACAGTGACCCAAGTGGAAATCGAACCTGGGATCCTGGTGCTGTGAAACAACAGTGCTAACCACTGTGCTACGGTGCTGCCCAGAACACAATCACAGAACACAACAAGTCGGCCACATTTCCACGATTTCCACCCCCCTCACTGATTGAAAAGATTGTGTCAGAGGATGAGATTGAAGAGGGCAACGTTTTCGACATTTATGGGCAACTGATGGGAAGAGAGAAAGCCTCGTTGGAACAGATTAGGAGGAAATGAGAGGAAGAGCCTGGGGAAACCTTTGATGGAGGGATTGGATTGAGGCACTGAGGAGAATAAATTCAACTTTGTGGTGTGCAAGGTTAAGATTAATCCAATTTAAGGTGGTGCATAGAGTGCATGAGTTGCTTTTTTCCAGAGGTGGAGGATAAATATGGGCAATGCTCCGGTGGCTGATAGATATTTTGGTGCTATCTAGAACTGGTGGTGTTTTGTGAATCCTTTGCGAGGTCTATGCCAGAGATTATATGGCTGAAAGTAGCACCAAGCCCATGCGTGGTAATTTTCGAGGTTTCAGAGGATCCGAGATTGCAGGCAGGGAGAGAAACCAACGTGTTAGCTTTTGCGCCACTGATAGGCCGGAGGAGGATCTTATTTGGTTGCCAAGCCTCAAAGCCACCTAAGGCAGCAGGATGGGAGAGTGATATGGCAGAAATCCTCCATTTGGAAAAGATTAATTTTGCTATGAGGGGATCAGAGGTGAGTTTCCGTTCGTGGTGGAGGCCATTCATCTTCTTCTTTAAGGGTTGGTAAACATTAGCAGATGGGAGGGGAGGGGGTGTAGTTAGGGGGCAGGACCTTTAGGAGTTCTTTTCTTTCCTCTTTTTTCTTCTCTTTTTAATCTATTCCTTAAAGTATAGTTACAAAGAGGGGCAGGTAGAGTTTAAGACAGAGGGGCTTTGTTGAAAAATACTTGTACAAAGTTTTTTATGTTGTGTGTTTTGCATAAATTCTGAAAATGCCTTCAATATAAAAAAAACAAAAAAAATCTCGGTTGGTGGGAGGAGCCAAAAGTTCCTGACCGTTAACTCTGTTTCTGTCCACAGGTGCTGCCTGGCCTACCGAGTATTTCCTGCATTGTTTTGTTTTTATTTCCAAATAACCTCTGCAGTTGTCAGTATTTGAATCATATAACCAATGTAGGAATGAAGTGGATATGTGGACCTGGGTTAAATTCCAAAGAGAAAACCAGGTATGATCTTGGAGTTGAAGTAAAATTAGACAAATTATTTTGTGAGCTGGATTCCCATCAGCTGGAGAGTGATGAAGGTTTGGATCTTCCATTTGAATTTTTGGATGAAGTTTGAAAAAAGGTGATTTGTTAAATGCCCATGAGGCATGGCCAGGCCTTGATAGATTTTGGAAAATAGATGGTTATTTCATGGAGGAATGTGCCATGTATTCTAACAGTTCGTATCACAGATTGATAAAATTCAATTAGGGGATCCTGGATCAATACTAGCTTTTACATTGTTGGATTCTGCTCAGGCATCTCACAAGGACAGACTCCTCGTTCTAACTGCTGTTCAATTCTCAAGAGAGCAGACCTCCTTGGATCAGACGTCTGCTGCCTGGAAACAAATCCTGGGTAAACAGTTATTTCCTTCAGGCTTTGTGGAACAAATGAGACATTCCATGGCGACACAAAGAATGATTGCCGGATTTTGAAATGACCCAGATACTGAACCAGGCACCAATACAATGGAAGGGTTAAAGGTGGGCAGAATGAGGATGAAAGACCTTGAGTAGAGCTGGCTATTATAGAAAAAACAGGATTGGAGCAGCAATAATTGTCAAATTAATCCTAGGAACCTCCAAATAACAGTTAATACCTTCTTCCCATGCAGCTCAAAGTATCATTATGCGATAAACGCACCATAACAGAGAGGTACTGAGGGAGTTCTGCATTGCCGGAAGTGTCATCTTTTCAGATGAGATATTAAACCAAAGCCCTATCTGCTTGCTCAGATGGATGTAAGATAACCCATAGCAGTATTTCGAAGAAGAGTAGGAGATCTATTCCCAGTATCCTCCTCAAAGGGAACCCTCAATCAACATCATATTGCTAGGAAAATGAAGATAGTTTAATGAGATTTTTTTCTGTATTGGTAAACATTATAAATAAAGTATAGTTTTAAGTGAGTTTAATTTAATGACTCTGTGCCTGGAAAGGTTAAACTAATAGTTAGATTCATGCTGGACAAAGGTGTTTGTATGTGTCAGGGCTGGTTAAGTTCCAACTGTGTTTCTATTGTGCTTAGAGAGGGCTTATGGTGTGAAGAATAAATAGTAGAAGCAAGGGTGTTGCTTAGAAACAGGGACCCATTTCCCAGAGGACAGGGCTGTCCTTTGTTCTTAGTTTTACCTGGAAGAAAGGTCAGTTGGAGACAGGATCTTGAGGAGTGAACATCGCTCAACTCTACCTGAAGAAAGACTGCAGAGGATGGGAGCTACAGTCCAGATAACCAGGTAATTGGGACAGAGCGAGTATCTAAGAAGTCTGGAGTGAAGTGAACAGAGACCAAGATATTGTTCCGAAGAATTGACAGAAGAGTAAACAAAGTATTCTGAATTAAAGAGACAATCGCAGTAACTACATTTAAAGTAGGGCAGTATACTTTAGAGGTTGATGAAAAGTTTAGCCTCGTGGAATACGCGCTTCACCACTGAGGGGCACACATGGGGAACCCTTCATATGAACATGGGCAAACACTCCACTCCACATACACAGGGACCTGCCCCCACCTAATCACTGCTTCTCAGATTTGCCCCCTCTTTCATTCTACACTGAGCCTTGTCCCTTTACCGGGGATTCCCAATGAACCCAATGCAGAGGAATGGAATCACTTTCTCATACATAATGCACACAGAGCAAAGTTAGCTGTCCTTTTATCTAGCTCAACCATAAACTCACAAGACATCCTGGAATTTAGTGGAAACTGAGAAAATCACTACCACTTGCCTTGACATTCTCCATGCTCTCCAGCTGTCACAGAGATTTATTAGGACTATTAATGTCTTCCTTGATATACAATCCTGCTGATGGACCTAATAAATACATTTAATAGAAGCACACAGATGCTAAAACAGTAATACTCTCAGGCTTAATATATTTCCGCAAACTTTTAAAGGTCAATGGTATTCTTTCTTCCTTTGAATACATTCAGATGTGATCCAATTATGTATTTAGATTACCTTTTGCAAAATATTGTTTTTCTTTGATCTGAAGTCTTAACTATGCAAATATGTTGACATCTCTCGCCTTCCAGTTTTTTTCCCTCAATCATCTCTGTGTTATAATTTCCCGGAAATTGATTTTTTTTCAACTTCTGAGGCTTTGCTTCCAGATAGTTTGGATGTGATGACCTGTATGTATTAACTATGTTGCTGTTGCCACTTTGCTGTCAATCAAGTTGTTAAAAATTTTTTGTCAGTGTATGACAGAGGCCAAGTAACACTTAAGAGAGGAATTTGGACCTCTGAGGCTGAGATCAAACTATTTCCACAAGTGTTATTTTATGTTTTCTAGGTGCTAAATATTTCAGCCAGCGAGGATTCTGCACCACTGATTCATGAATCTATCTTCCAGCTGGTTGGTGATACACACTTTTTCTGACACAATTCCAGATCAGAAACACTTTCTCTTCACCAAATTTTCCATACCTCTTTCCTTCTCTGCTTTTCTGTTGTGAACATTTACAACTCTTCAGGACCCATATTTTGTTTTTATGCTTGTGTCATTGTACTTTACACACTCCTGCCATCCTACCACCACAGGTTACCATTTGTACCGAGAATACACACACATATATCAGATGAACAAATCAGCAGAGGTATTAGTGGAGTGCAGAAAGTGCAGGGTGGAGCTCAAGAACGCAATTAAGAGAGCAAAGAGGGGATATGAGAAAGCCCTGGCTGGTTAAAGTAGAGAAAATCTCAAGATAGCCTATAAGTATATCGATGGGAAGAGGATAACCATGGAAAGAGTAGGACCCATTAGGGATCAAGGGGGCAATCTGTGGGTGAAGTCAGAGGACATTGGTTGAACGAATACTTCACGTCCGTCTTCGCCCAAGAGAATGAGGATGTAGGTATGGAATCCAGGGAGAGAGACTGACGTTCTTGAGCACATTTGTCATAGGGAGTGACAAGGTATTAGAGGTGTTGGCAGGTTTAAAAGTGGACAAATCTCCCGATCTTGATGAATTGTGTCCCAGGCTACTGTGGGAGGTGGGGAAGGAGATTACATGGGCTCTGATCCAAATTTTTAATTCCTCTCTGACCATGGGGGAGATGCCAGAGGACTGGAGAACAGCTAATATGATTCCACTATTCAAGAAAGGTGGTAGAGATAAGCCAGGGAACTACAGACCAGCGAGTCTCACGTCAGTGTTAGGGAAACTATTTTAGAAAATTCTGAACGAGAGAATCTATCTCCACTTGGAGAGGGAAGGTTAAATCAGGGATAGTCAGCATGGCTTTGTCAGAGGGAAGCCGTGCCTAACAAATTTGATTGATATTTTGAAGAGGTGACCAGGTGTGTAGTTGAGGGGTAGTGCAGTTGATGTAGTTTACGTTGATTTCAGCAAAGCTTTTGACAAGGTCCCACATGGGAGACTTATAAAAAAGGCCAATACACATGGGATCAGGGTAACTTGATAAAGTGGATTCAAAATTGATTTAGTTGTAGGAGACAGGGGATGTTGGCAGAAGACAAAAGCAAAATACTGCAGAAGCTGGCATCTGAAACAAAATAAAAAGTACTGGACAAACGCAGCATCTGTGGAGAGAAGTCTGGATGATTCTTTGTCAAAGCATGGCATGGACAAGGTTGTTCGGGAGCAGCTGACCCTTAGTTGAAGGGTCAGTCACGAGGGGACACAGGTTCAAGGTGAGGGACAGAAGATTTAGGGGGATGTGAGGAAAAACATTTTTACACAGAGTGTAATCTGGAATGCACTACCTGGGAGGGTGGTAGAGGGAGGATGCCTCACATCCTTAAAAAGTACCAGGATGAGCACTTGGTACCTTATAACATTCAAGGCTATGGGTCAAGTGTTGGTTAATGCGATTATGGAGGTAGTCAGGTGTTTTTCACATGTCGGTGCCAACTCAATGGGCCAAAGGGTCTCTTCTGCACTGTGTGTTTCTGTGATTCCGTGTGATTATGTGATCTTCACCAGTAACCGATCACTGGAGAATACCACACATACATCAATCACCAGTAACTAGTCACCAAAGGTTACCTATTCATAACTTGAAGCACACACCCATCACCACAAACCATTTCACTACAGGTCAAGAACAATTTGTTTAGGGTGGCATATGGCGCAGTGGTTAGCACTGGGACTGCGGCGCTGAAGACCCGGGTTCGAATCCCAGCCCTGGGTCACTGTCCGTGTGGAGTTTGCACATTCTCCCCATGTCTGTGTGGGTTTCACCCCCACAGCCCAAAGATGTGCAGGTTAGGTGGATTGGCCATGGTAAATTGTCCCTTAATTGGAAAAAAAAATAACTGTGTATTCTAAATGTATAAAAAAAAGAACAACTCGTTTAGCCTACCACTTTTTGAATTTTGATAGGTTTCATAGAACTTACAGTGCAGAAGGAGGCCATTCGGCCCATCAAGTCTGCACCGACCCTTGGATAGAGCACCCTACTTAAGCCCACACCTCCACCCCACACCTCCACTCTATCCCCGTAACTCAGTAATCCCACCCAACATTTTTGGAACTAAGGGCGATTTAGTATGGCCAATCCACCTAACCTGCACATCTTTGGATTGTGGGAGGAAACTGGAGCACCCGGAGGAAACCCACGCAGACACAGGGAGAATGTGCAGACTCCGCACAGACAGTGACCCAAGTGGGAATTGAACCTGGGACCCTGGAGCTGTGATGCAACAGTGTTAACCACTGTGCTACTGTACCGCCCACTTTCTGACACGTTGGGCCATAACATTCGAGTTTCAGTGCATTGTATCTGGAGGAAGCCCCAGAGATAGTGCTGGGGAATCCTCCCAGAGGTCCCCAGGTAAGGATTGCACAGCAAATTCCTGGGAAGTGCAAACTTCCTATGGGCAATTGCCTCCTTGCACTAGGAAACATCCGAAAATGAAATCAAAAACTTTGGATGATTCCAACTGTGTTTCATCAATATTTATCCAGAAAAAGTTAGAAGAATTCAAACCACTTCTGGTTTCTAGGTATCTATGGGACAGAACCACCTCCAACCCCCACCCACCATAGGCTTTCCTCATGAGCGGAAGAGTAGTGCAAAGGTTAGCACTGTTGCTTCACAGCGCCAGGATCCCAGGTTCGATTCCCGCTTGGGTCACTGTCTGTGCGGAGTCTGCACGTTCTCCCCGTGTATGCGTGGGTTTCCTCCGGGTGCTTTGGATTTCTCCCTCAAGTCCCGAAAGACGTACTTGTTTGGCGAATTGGACAATCTGAATTCTCCCTTTGTGTTCCCGAACAGGCGCCGGAATGTGGCGACTAGGGGATTTTCACAGTAATTTCATTGCAGTGTTAATGTCAGCCTACTTGGGACACTAATAAAGATTATTATACTCCCGAACTCCCAGGGGACTTCTGAGTACTCCACCATCAATGGGACTCCGCCCTCTCTCCCAAAGCCCCGCCCCCTCCATAGGTTTTCCCCAACGAACCGCAAAGCCCAACCTGACCTGAACCCCTCAAACCAAGGCCCAGCTTCACCGACTCCCCACAGATCCCACCAAAACCTTGCACCCTTTTTTGAACAAGGGTGTAACATTTCTCCCATCCTCTGACGCCACCCTTCTACCTAAGGAGGATTGGAACATGGTGACCGATACTGGTTCCAGACTAGTTCCATCCTTACTTCCTTCAGCAACCCAGGATGCATCCTGTTGTGTTTGGTTCTTTGTACTTTACGAAGGAATCCACCAAACACTTCAACTTGTCCAAACCAGAATCTTTTATTGAGTCTCGTGTGGTAAGATAGCAATCTGATACAGAGCACGTTATCATGGAATCTGCTAACTACTCCTCTGGAACTTGCACCTAGCACTGACCATTCACATGTCCGCCTTATTACCCTCTCGATCTTCTTCTCCAGATGGCCGGATGTGTCTCCCTTTATATCAGAGTCACGGTTCACATGACCTTGGTCTAGAGCCCGCATGGTGTGTCTGTACCTGCCACCTGCTGGTTGGAGGTCGCACACCATCCATTTATGATATAGCCCAGAGGCATATCACCACATCCCATTCAGAATTGCAACACATCTACGTTAAATACAGCCATCATCACCTCTATTAACTTCTTGCCCACCCAGTATCCCCTCCTTTACATCACTTTGGCTATGTCTTCTTTCTAAAGGCAGGGAAAGTACCCATTTACTCCATTTCAGTTCCCAATTGACTATCCCTTCTCTTCCTATTATTTTGTTACTTATATGCCAATAGAAAGCTTTGGAAGTCCCTTTTAAGCTAGCTACTAGTCTTTTCTCATACTCTTGTTTTGGCCACATTATTTTCCTTTTCAGCCCCTCGGGACTTTCTGGTGAGATTGAGTGCCATACCAATGCCTACCCACCCCCATTTGGATTTTATACATACATACATCACTCCGGGTAGCCCTGCAGGGACTGGAGAGAGCTGCTGGTCATTTGTTTGGCCAGCAGCTGTTAGAAATGGAGATGGGTATGGTAGTTTCGCCCTGAGGCAGCCCTATGGCTGTTAAAGTGCTGCAAGGCAGCCCAGCCTAGTGGAGATGGGTTCGCAGCCAGGGGGTAGGTTTATCACTTCAGTCTAAAATTCCAGTCTCAATATATAGCCTGATTCATAGAATTCATAGAATTTACAGTGCAGAAGGAGGCCATTTGGCCCATCGAGTCTGCACCGGCTCTTGGAAAGAGCACCCCACCCAAGTTCCACACCTCCACCCTATCCCCATAACCCAGTAACCCCACCCAACACTCAGGGCAATTTTGGACACTATGGGCAATTTAGCATGGTCAATCCACCTAACCCGCACATCTTTGGACTGTGGGAGGAAACCGGAGCACCTGGAGGAAACCCACGCACACACGGGGAGAATGTGCAGACTTCGCACAGACAGTGACCCAAGCTGGGAATTCCCTCTTGTATTATCAGTCTAGCATCTGTCATATGCCCCCTTTCCTGTTTCATCTTATTCTGCATCATTTTTCATCATTCAAGGAGTTGGCTTTTGTTGCCTTTCTTTTTCCCTTTGTGGGAAGGTACCTAAACCATAACTAAACCTCTTTCAAGCCTGCTCATTGTTTGATTACATATTTGCCGAAACCAACCCTTGATTCCAATGTACCAAAGCTAGACCTGTTCTCAGCCCATTGAAATTGCCTTACCTCCTATTGTCCCTGTCTCATGATAAGTGCCCAGTCGTGTATTGAAATACCCCAGTACATAAAAATGTTCTGACTTGGGATTCTGCTGATAGAAGTGTCTGGCTCCTCATAGAACTGCAGCTGGCTTCTCCGTTCCTGAGACTAAGTGTTGACTCCGGGGCATGATTTGTGGACTTCCATGACAGCAAAACTGGCACCACACCTGGACTGATTCAACGTATGTTAAGGGGCTAGCGCTGGCGCAACGTGGAACACATTCAATTCCAATGAGAAACGGTGCCGGATTCGCTCAGGAGGCTGACAAGATGCAGCCACATATGCACACTTCACTCCCCACACACACCATCCCAGCCAACAAGATGGCATGATGTGGAGATGACGGTGTTGGACTGGGGTGAGCACAGTAAGAAGTCTTACAACACCAGGTTACTAGATGGCAGCAAGACGTGCGGCCCCACGCTTCACGGATGCCAAGCTGGAGACCCTCCTAGATGCCGTGGAGGAGAGGTGGGCCACCCTGTACCCTGGCCCAGAAGGATCTGCCAACTGCCACCGTTCGCCGTGCCTGGGCACAGGTGACAGAGGCCGTCAGTGCCACCAGTAACACCGTCCGAACTTGCCTGCAGTGCAGGAAAAACTGCACAACCTCCTCATGGCGGCCAGGATGAGTAGGCAGGGTTGTGCCGCTGGCCATAACCCCCGTCCCACACACCCGTGACCTACCCACCACTCCCCAACCAGGAGGGTGGCCGACCCCCCCCCCAACCTGCACCACATGCCGGCACCAATACTGGCCACCATGACCAGGTGCCCTGGCCACTGAGGCCACCAGTTACCCACCCTCTGAGTTACATGCATCAGACTGTCTAACATTGGCATCTCTGCCTAAAGCCTTTTGCAATTTCGTCGGCGGCCAATGGAGAATCCTGACCATGGAGTTAGGCCATGGATCAGTCATGATCTCATTGAATAGCTGAATGGCCAATTCTGGTTCTATGTTCTGGTGTTCCTATGCAGTCTTGCCCAGCACTTAAGGTCTGACATCTTGAGATTGGATGTTTAACGTTGGAAGACCCCTTTCTGCTAGTGTCTCCTGCAAGGCTATATCATCTGTAGCTCTTCTCCCGGAAGAGCAATGAGCCCTCATCTACAGGCACTGGTCCTGGCCATCGATGTTGCTTCTGCTAGTTGATTGCAGTAGCCAACTCGACTGGCTCAATGATTCTTCAGAATCATGAAATGAAAGGAAGAGAACATCAAAGTGAGTGCACTGACCCTCAGCCCCCCACAAACCAAAGTGTTGGTGATAGGGCAGTTGAGTGCATGCATTGGACCAGCATTTTAACTTCACGAGGGACATCAATGATACCGTCTGTCATGGCCTAGAACAGGGGTGAGTAATGAAAGACTTCACCATAACACCTTGCATTTGGATACACATTGGCTTGATCTCTCTAATATAGATGTCCGTATGAGCATTGGAGTGCAAGCTCAGATAGCTGGATGGCTAGTTCATGATGCAGAGGGAAGCCTACAGCGCAGGTTAAATTCCCATACCGGCTGAGGTTCATAGAATCATCACATTTACAGTGCAGAAGGAGGCCACTCGGCCCATCGAGACTGCACCGGCCCTTGGAAAGAGCGCCCTACTTAACCTTTTTGGACACTAAGGGGCAATTTAGTCCAGCCATTTAAACATGGTCAATCCACCTAACCTGCACATCTTTGGACTGTGGGAGGAAACCGGAACTCCCAGAGGATACCCATGCAGACAAGGCAAGAAAGTACAAACTCCACACAGACAGTCACACATGGCCAGAATTGAACCCGGTCCCTGGTGTGTGAGGCAGCAGTGCTAACCTCTGTGCCACTGTGCTGCCCTTGGTGACATGGTCACCCTGAGTTGTAAATCAGGGCCACCCTCAACATGCCTGCCTGATCCCACCTCACCCTCACTCCTCACCCGGCCCCCTCAATATGTTGCCGCCCACACTGCACCCCTGCCCCATCAGTGCGTGGCACTGGAGAGTCGCTATCTTTACCTCCCTGTCCCTGTCATTAGGGGTACCGGTGGCTGCCACAACACTTGTCAGTGTTAGGCTCTATGGTCCCTGTCCTTATTCCTCCAGTGGGGTCCACTGTGGTTTTCCTCACTGAGTGGGCCATGTGTGATCCCACCAGCAGGGTGGCAGCTGGTTGTGCTGTGGAGAAGGTCACCATGTGCCAGGGGTTGGTGGTGGTGGGGGGGGGGGATGCACTGACTTGAGTGCTGGGGGGGGCGGGTGGAGCGCTGACTTGAGTGCTGGCAGCTTTGCTTTGTACTTAATTGTTAGGTGCCTTTCCACCAATGTGGGGCTGCCATTAGGGCAAGGCATCTGTGTATCCTTTTCCAGTGATCTGCGCCACTTGGTTGGGTGCCTTTCCACTGATGTGGGGCTGGCATCAAACCTCCATAACCAGGAGGCTCAACCTTCCATGCAGCTTATCCCATTTGTCCTCACACTTGCCTGAGTATGAGGGTCAATTCTCACAACAGTCACCATTCCCCCATAGAGAGGGTCTTCAGGTCTCCTAGGGCATGGGAGCACCCTTTACCTGAGTCCCTCACTCTAGCAGCCTGGCATCTCATTGGACCCCACCCAAGTACGTCACAGCCGCCCCCAAAACTGACCCTCTGGAATCACCTCCTCCCAACTGCTTTCCGGCTCCCACTCTGGAAGGGCACATCTTCAGCGGCGATATCAATACCAGCCCCCAAGGAGGACATGGGAAGCGCTGCCTATACGCCAGCTGCCCCCTTTAAACCAAGGGGCGCCTTGACTTGGAGGGAAGGTAAGACCTGTGAGCGACCCCTCTATTTGTCCTGGATGATGTAGAGCTTCTTGAGTGTTGGAGCTGTACTCATCCAGGAAAGTGGATAGTATTCCATCACAGTCCTGACTTATGCCTTGTACCTGATGGACAGACTTTGGGGAGCTAGGAGGTGAGTTATATGCCACAGAATTCCTAGCTTTTCACTCGCTGTTGTAGCCACAGTGTTGTAGGGCTTGTCCAGTTCAGTTTCTGGTAAATGGATGTTGATAGGGGGGTATTCAGAAGTAGTAACACCAATGAATGTCAAGGGGTGACCATTTCAGTCCGAGATGAGGAGGTCAGTCTGAGGGTCAGATAGTAATGAAGTTGTGGAATTTTTTATTGCAGAAAGCTATAGAGGTTGGACTGTTAAGTATTTTCAGATAGACAGATTTTTAATCAGTAAGTGAATTAAGGGCTATGGGGATAAGGCAGGAAAGTGGAATTGAGGATTATAGCAGATTGGCCATGATCGCATTGAATGGCAGAGCAGATTTGGTGGGCCGAATGGCCTACTTCTGCTCCTATATCTTATGGTCGATGGTTGGATTCTCTCTTGTTGGACATGGTCTTTGCCTGTGTGATGTGAATATTACTTGCCATTTGTCAGCCCAAGCCTAGATATTTTTCAAGTCATGGTGCATTTGGACATGAACTGCTTCATTATCTTTTTTTCAAACTCAGTCAAGGGTTGTGGGCATCACTGGTGGGGACAGTACTTATTGCCCATCCCTAAATGCCAAGCAAAGTGGCCACTTGGCCATTTCAGAGGACAATAAGAGTTAACCACATTTCCGTGGATCTGGAATCACATATCGGCCAGACCAGGTAAGGGTGGCAGATTCCCTTCCTTAAAGGGCATTTCACGGTCATCATTAGACTTTAAAAAAAAAAACATTTTATCAGGGTATTTATAGTTTTTATAATAATAACAATAGCAACAGCATAAACATAGTATATAAAACATTTCCATCTCTGACACGTTCCTCACACCCCCAACAAAGAAAAAATAGCCTAAACCCCCACCCCCTAGATTTCTGCCTCTGCTGACATTTAATTTTCCCCAAAAATGTCGACAACGGCTGCCACCTCCAGACGAACCCTAACATTGACCCTCTTAGGGCGAACTTTATTTTCTCAAGATTGAGAAACCCAGCCATGTCGCTAACCCAGGTCTCTGATTTTGGGGGCTTCGAGTCCCTCCACATTAACAGTATCCGTCTCTGGGCTACCAGGGAGGCAAAGGCCAAGACATCAGCCTCTCTCGCCCCCTGGACTCCTGGTTCTTCCGACACTCCACAGATCGCCATCTCTGGACTCGGCACCACCCTTGTTTTAACTACCGTGGACATGACATAAGTGTAACCTTGTCAAAACCCTCTAAGCTTCGGGATGCCCAAAACATGTGGACATGATTTGCTGGCCCTCCCGCGCACCTCGCACACTTATCCTCTATCCCAAAAAACTTGCTCATCCGGGCCACCATCATGTGTGCCCAGTGGACTAACTTAAATTGTATCAGGCTGAGCCTGGCACATGATGAGGATGTGTTAACTCTGCCTAAGGCATCTGCCCACAAACCCGCCTCTATCTCTCCCCCTAGCTCATCTTCCCACTTGCCCTTTAGCTCCTCTATCTGAGTTTCCTCTGACTGCATAAGCTCTTTGTAGATATCCGATACCGTCCCCTCTCCCGCCCCCGTTCTGGAAACTACCCTGTCCTGTATCCCCCGTGGTGGCAGAAGCAGAAAGGTCGGACCTGCCTTCTCAAAAAATCCCGTACCTGCAGGTACCTGAACCCATTCCCTGCTGGCAGTTCGAATTTCTCCTCCGAATCCTTCAAACAGGGAAAGCTCCCATCTGTAAATAAATCTCCCATCCTCTTGATCCCTGCTCTCTGCCATCTCCGAAACCCTCCATCCAGCCTTCCCAGTACGACCCAATGGTTATATTGTAAATCGGGGCCCAGACCGATGCTCCCTCTGCTCTCCTATATTTCCTCCACTGCCCACAGACTCTCAGGGCCGCCACCACCACCACCACCGGGCTTGTGGAGTACCGGGCCGGCGAGAATGGCAGAGGTGCTGTTATCAGTTTAGAGTGCCCTTGCATGATGCCACCTCTACATGCTCCCACACCGACGCCCCCCCCCTCCCCCCACCCCTCTCCCCACTACCTACTTCCTAATCATGGCTATATTTGCCACCCAGTAGTAGTTACAATAGTTCGGCAGCGCCAACCCACCCTGCCCTCAACTACGCTCCAGCAACACTTTTTTCACTCGCAGGGTTTTACCCGCCCACACAAAGCCCCAAATCACCCTATTTAGCCATTTTAAAAAGGCCCTTGGGATAAAGATGGAGAGGCACTAAAAAACAAACAGAAATCTGGGGAGGACCGTCATTTTCACGGTCTGTACACTCCCCGCCAGTGACAGTGGGAGCATGTCCCACCCTCCCCGCCAGTGACAGCGAGAGCATGTCCCACCCTCCCCGCCAGTGACAGCAGGAGCATGTCCCACCCTCCCCGCCAGTGACAGCGGGAGCATGTCCCACCCTCCCCGCCAGTGACAGCGGGAGCATGTCCCACACTCCCCGCCAGTTACAGCGGGAGCATGTCCCACCCTCCCCGCCAATGACAGCGGGAGCATGTCCCACCCTCCCCGCCAGTGACAGCAGGAGCATGTCCCACCCTCCCCGCCAGTTACAGCGGGAGCATGTCCCACCCTCCCCGCCAGTGGCAGCGGGAGCATGTCCCATCTCCTAAAGTCCTCCTTCATTTGCTCTACAAGCCGGGACAAGTTTAACTTGTGCAGTGCCTCCCATTCCCGTGCCATCTGGATTCCCAGATAGCGAAAGCTCCTTCCCACCACTCTAAACAGCAGCTCTCGCAGTCTCCTCTCCTGCCCCCTCGACTGGATCGCGAACATCTCACTTTTCCCCATACTCACTTTATACCCCGAAAAATGACCGCATTCCCCTAAGATCCGCATAATCTCCCCCATCCCCCCTAACGGGTCAGAAATATACAGGAGCAGTCACCCGCGTAAAGCGAGACCCAGTGTTCCACCCCCCACCAGACCAGCCCATTCCAGTTCCTAGAAGCTCTTAACGCCATCGCCAATGGCTCTATGGCCAGAGTAAACAACAGCGGGGAGAGGGGACACACTTGCCTTGTCCCTCGGTGCAGCTTAAAATAGCCCGACATCAGCCGATTATCATTAAACTTTTAATTCCATCATCTTCCATGGTGGGATTCAAACCCGGGTTCATGGGTGACTAATCTAGTGACAACACCAATACACTGCTACTGCCTCCCCTTTATCTGCATCAGAGGAGTTGCGAATGGTGCTGAACATTGTGCAATCATCAGTGAACACCCCACATCTGACCTTATGATGGAAGGGCAGTCATTGATGAAGCAACTGAAGATGGTTGGGTCGAGGACAGATCCCTGAGGAACTCCTGAAATGATGTCCTGGAACTGAGATAGTCAACCTGCAACCACCATAACCAACATCCCAGGTGTGACTACAACTAGCAGAGGGTTCTCCCTCTAATTCCCATTAAATCCAGTTTTGCTAGGGCTCCTTTATGCCATACCCGGTCAAATGCTGCCTTGACATCAAGGGCAGTCACTTTCACCTCATCTCTGGCATTCAGTTCTTTTTAAAAATATATATTTTTATTGGTTTTAGTTACGTTAGATCCAAGGTAGGCAGCACTACAAAACCAGTAGGGTAGAGCACCAAGAGGTTTATTATTCCTTACAGTCAAATCACCACAATTCCCCAGTCTCCTTTCCCAGATCGGGATATTTATATTGGATGGGCTACACCAGTTAAGGGGAAGCTACAGCCCTTTACCTGGGAAAACTGATGGTTCCGATCTGCGGCCACAAACGGCACCAGGGCTGGTGGTGACTGCAGGAGGGGCGGCAGCGAGACTGGCGGAGCTGGGATCGCAGGGGGGACGGGCTGTTCAGCGGGAGCATCCGGCACTCGGCTTTGAAGATGATCCACATGCCGATTAGATTCACTCCCTTGTGCCATGACTTGTAGGATACCGGCCTGGTGGCTGCCAAGGTGACACCTGGGACCCAAATAGCCCCACCGCCAAAGTTTCGGACTTGCACAGCGTCGTCGGTGGCAAATGTGCAAGCATGCAGACGGCGACCGAAGTTGATCTCGGACTGGTCCTGATTCTGACAAACCCCCCTGCCCAGATCATGGATAACCAAGTTTGGGCGGGTGCGGAGTCAACGGCCTAGCAAGAGCTCCGCTGGTGTGACGGCCGTCGTGGGATGCAGTGGCATGCAACAGAAAAAGACAAAATGTGCCAGACAAGTGTTCAAGGATCCAGCCGTCAGCTTCTTCATGTCCAGCTTAAATGTTTAGACCGCTCTTTCAGCCAGTCTGTTCGACCAGTCCTTCTTTCTCCACTTGTGCGTACCGTTTCTCCGCGTTGGCCAATGTCCTAGATGCATACGCGATAGGTTGCTCAGAACCATCTTCCATTATGTGGGCTAGCACAGCCCCTACTAATAAGGGGATGCATCGCAGGTTAGTAAGGGGCCTAGAGGCGTTAAAATAAGTAAGCTGTCTTGAAGAGGAAAGCTGCTGTTTTACTCTGGCAAACGCTGCTTGTTGCTCGGTGCCCCGTGCCCAGAGTTGTCTTTTCTTTAGTAGTCTATGGAGCCAATGTCGTGCATATCCTGGCAGAAACTTTCCATAATAATTGACCAGTCCCAGGAAAACCCCAAGTCCTGATGGCACGTTGCACCGGGGCATGGTGGATGACCTGGACCTTTGCCCCCATGGAGTGTAGACCATGCCGGTCCATGCAGTACCCGAGGTACACCACCTCGGCTGCGTTGAAAATGTACTTCTCTCGGTGGAGGCGGATGCCTGCCGCCTCAAAATGTTGTAGCACTTCTACCAAGTTGCCGATGTGCTGCTGGTCAGAAGAACCGGTATCAATACGTTGTCTAAGTAGATAACCAAGCGTGGTAACACCCGCAATATGTTTTCCATCATCCTCTGAAATATTGCGCACACCAAAGAGACCCTGAATGGTAGCCAGGTGTACTGATAAAGTTCCCGGTGCTTGATGATGGTATCGAATCTTCTTGACTCGGGGGCCAGGACCAGCTGGAGATACACATGGCTCATATCTAGCTTGGTGAATGTCAGTCCACCGCTGAGCTTGGCATATAAATCCTCAATCCTTGGAACTGGATAATGATACCCAGTTTACTGTCATTTTATAAGCCCCACAGAGACACACCTACCCGTCGGGCTTCATTACTGGTACAACCAGCGCCACCCAGTCGGAAAATTGTACTGGTCTTATGATCCCCAGGTTTCCCATGTGGTACAACTCCAAATCTACCTTTGGACGCAAGGTGTATGTAACGGGGCGGGCATGAAAATAGCACAGCTCGGCCATGGAGACCATGTTTATTCGGGCTTCGGCCCCCTGATGGTCCCCACACCTTCTTGGAATACGATTGAAAATATGGCCAATATGCCTTCAGGACTCTGTGGGTGCATTAGGCAAACCCTCTGCCAGTCTAAGCGGAGGTGCCTAAGCCAGTCACACCCCAACAGGTTCGGACCGCTTGTACATCGACCAGTGGTAAATTTGCTGGCTGGCTGCCGTATTCAACGGGGACGGTTGTCCTGCCCATAATCACGAGAGGTCAACCCCCTCCTCCCACCCCCCCCCCCCCACCCTCCACATAGGTCGCTAGCCTTGCATTGGTATTCTGGAGAATTAGCAGACGGATCCCAGATCATATACGGTTGAAGGTGCTGACTAATGACAGACGTGGCAGCCCCCGTATCGAGTTTCTTGTGGTCGTTCACCTGGAGCAAGATTTGGACGAGTGCAATTCTTGGTGCTGCCACATAATGTAGTTGTTGGTACTGGTTATCATTGTCCTCCACATAGTGGGTCCAGTCATGGGGAGAGGGGGTCACGTCTGGCAGTGCAGTGGGTAGGTGACTCCTCACGGGGCCTCTGTGCCCCAGATCCCTTCGTCCCACTGCTGCTGCATCCCGGTAATTAGACGCCCGGTCCTCCTGGTCAGGGGAAAAGGCTCAGCGATGTTCTCCGGGCCTATTCCGGCATTTCACCCCTTGCCTGTAAGTGTCCCAGTGTGGGGGAATGGGTTCTTCAGTCCCAGTGGGCTGTGCATGGGGCCTGTTTTGGCGCCGTAACCTGAGCACTTCTTAGGGTCTTTGGAGGTCTCAATGAGCATTGGCTCGTAATTTTCTTTGCTCGGCTGCATCGTGGAGTCCACATACTAACTGGTCATGTAGTGCTTTACCCAGGGTGGGGGCGAACTCACAGGTCTCATCTGGTTTCCTGAGGCGAACCAGAAATTCACTGATAGCTTTGCCTAGGCCATGTGGAACCGGAAATGACGACTTCAGGTTGAAATGTTCCCCTACCAATGCTACCGGGGGGGCAAACGAGCGGGAGTCCTGAGGTCCGAATAGGTTAGGCTTTTTATAATGCTGTACATGGGCCCCCCACAAGCTATCAGCAAGGCTACAGTTTGCAACTCGTCAACAATAGTTGTGTACGAGCAGAAGAAAAATTGCATCCTCTCTATGTACTGTCCCCAGACATCTGTAGCTGCATTAGAACATAGAACATAGAACAATACAGCGCACTACAGGCCCTTCGGCCCACGATGTTGCACTGAAACAAAAGCCATCTAACCTACACTATACCATTATCATCCATATGTTTATCCAATAAACTTTTAAATGCCCTCAATGTTGGCGAGTTCACTACTGTAGCAGGTAGGGCATTCCACGGCCTCACTACTCTTTGCGTAAAGAACCTACCTCTGACCTCTGTCCTATATCTATTACCCCTCAGTTTAAAGTTATGTCCCCTCGTGCCAGCCATTTCCATCCGCGGGAGAAGGCTCTCACTGTCCACCCTATCCAACCCCCTAATCATTTTGTATGCCTCTATTAAGTCTCCTCTTAACCTTCTTCTCTCCAACGAAAACAACCTCGAGTCCATCAGCCTTTCCTCATAAGATTTTCCCTCCATACCAGGCAACATCCTGGTAAATCTCCTCTGCACCCGCTCCAAAGCCTCCACGTCCTTCCTATAATGCGGTGACCAGAACTGTACGCAATACTCCAAATGCGGCCTTACCAGAGTTCTGTACAGCTGCAACATGACCTCCTGACTCCGGAACTCAATCCCTCTACCAATAAAGGCCAACACTCCATAGGCCTTCTTCACCACCCTATCAACCTGGGTGGCAACTTTCAGGGATCTATGTACATGGACACCTAGATCCCTCTGCTCATCCACACTTTCAAGAACTTTTCCATTAGCCAAATATTCCACATTCCTGTTATTCCTTCCAAAGTGAATCACCTCACACTTCTCTACATTAAACTCCATTTGCCACCTCTCAGCCCAGCTCTGCAGCTTATCTATATCCCCCTGTAACCTGCTACTTCCTTCCACACTATCGACAACACCACCGACTTTAGTATCGTCTGCAAATTTACTCACCCACCCTTCTGCGCCTTCCTCTAGGTCATTGATAAAAATGACAAACAGCAACGGCCCCAGAACAGATCCTTGTGGTACTCCACTTGTGACTGAACTCCATTCTGAACATTTCCCATCAACCACCACCCTCTGTCTTCTTTCAGCTAGCCAATTTCTGATCCACATCTCTAAATCACCCTCAATCCCCAGCCTCCGTATTTTCTGCAATAGCCTACCGTGGGGAACCTTATCAAACGCTTTGCTGAAATCCATATACACCACATCAACTGCTCTACCCTCATCTACCTGTTCAGTCACCTTCTCAAAGAACTCAATAAGGTTTGTGAGGCATGACCTACCCTTCACAAAGCCATGCTGACTATCCCTGATCATATTATTCCTATCTAGATGATTATAAATCTTGTCTCTTATAATCCCCTCCAAGACTTTACCCACTACAGACGTGAGGCTCACCGGTCTATAGTTGCCGGGGTTGTCTCTGCTCCCCTTTTTGAACAAAGGGACCACATTTGCTATCCTCCAGTCCTCTGGCACTATTCCTGTAGCCAATGATGACATAAAAATCAAAGCCAATGGTCCAGCAATCTCTTCCCTGGCCTCCCAGAGAATCCTAGGATAAATCCCATCAGGTCCCGGGGACTTATCTATTTTCAGCCTGTCCAGAATTGCCAACACCTCTTCCCTACGTACCTCAATGTCATCTAATCTATTTACCTGGAGCTCAGCATTCTCCTCCACAACATTATCTTTTTCAAATGGCATTGAATGGCTCTAACATCCCAATAGGCTTCCAGTGGGGCCTGACGATGCCTAGATGAGGTAGACTGGGCACTTAGCAACCGGCCGCTCCACTGAATCCTCATCACCAGTGTTAGATCCGAAGCAAGCAGTAGGTTAGAGCACCACGAAGCTTATAATAATAATAATCATCATCTTTATTGTCACAAGTAGGCTCACATTGCAATGAAGTTACTGTGAAAAGCCTCGAGTCGCCACATTCCGGCGCCTGTTCGGGTACACGGAGGGAGAATTCAGAATGTCCAAATTACCCAATAGTATGTCGGGACTTGCGGGAGGAAACTGGAGCCCCGGGGGAAACCCACGCAGACATGAGGGGAACCCACAGACTCGGCACAGACAGTGACCCAAGCCGGGAATCGAACCTGGGACCCTGGAGCTGTGAAGCAACAAAGCTAACCACTGTGCTACCATGCTGCCCTATTAGTACTGACAGTCAAATCTCCACTACTCCCTAGAGGGTCTGGGTCAGGCCCCCAGCTGTGCCTGCACCCCAGTAACCCTACCAACCTTTTGGACACTGAGGGGCACCTTAGCATGGCCAATCCACTTAACCAGCGCATCTTTGGACTGTGGAAGGAAACTGGAGCCACCCGGAGGAAACCCACACAGACAAGAGGCGAACGTGCAAACTCCACACAGACAATTACGCGAATTGAATCCGAGTAGCTGGCCCTGTGAGGCAACAGTGCTAACTATTGTGCCACTCCATAGAATACTTTCCCATGGAGAGTAGTTGAGGCATAAACCATTTTAAATCTTGAGGGAAAATTGTGTAAATATTTAAAGCAGAAGATGCTGACCCATGGCTTTCGAGCAGGGCAATGTATGAAAGCTGATAAATTTAATAAAGCCATTACTTCCCTTTGGTGCGGGACTACCTTGCCTGATGTATATGCAACTTCACAATAGATGTCTTTTAATATCAACCTCGAGAGACACTGAAAGTTGCTCAGTTGCACACCTAGACAAATATAGGCTTTCTATCATGATCCACAGTTGTGGGAGCAGACTTTTCAAAGTGGGGTCGGAAACATGACAACTGAACGAGTTCTGAGTCCCATCTCCTTGCTCATACAATATTTTTTTAAATGTAAATGTCCTAATTGGCAGGAGGTGAGCTTGGACCCAATTAGTGATAGCGAGCTTCACAAGGAAGTGAAAGCTGCCTGTCTGGCACTGGTTACGAAGTTCGGCAACAGTCATGTTGGGGCCTGACACTGCCTTGCCAAAGAGAGCAGGCTGCACCTCCAAGGGCCAACAGCATAAAGCCATCAAACAGAGGGTAACCTGGCAAAACTAAAATATTCTGCACATTACAGAGCAGGATATCTGAGGGCACAATGATTTCAAACGTTAAAAAAAGCCATCTCCCTGCAGTCAATCCAACAGCTGTGCAGTAACATGCACCAGACTGTTCGGTTAACTGAATTTGCCATTAAAACTGCAGTGCTGACCTCCCTGGCCACTAATAAGCTCCCAAAGGAGCTTAATAGGCCCTTAATTGGAGGCAGTGGGTTCCGTATTCTGTTTCCCCACCATCACTTTGAAAATTGACCTGGAGATTTGAGGATCCAGAGACGATCTTGGGATCTGCAGTTTTTAATTGACACTTGCACTTAGAAATTAGAACATAGGAAAATACAGCACAGAACAGGCCCTTCGGCCCACGATGTTGTGCCGAACCTTTGTCCTAGATTAATCATAGATTATCATAAAATGTACAGTGCAGAAGGAGGCCATTCGGCCCATCGAATCTGCACCGGCTCTTGGAAAGAGCACCCTACCCAAGGTCAACACTTCCACCCTATCCCCATAACCCAGTAACCCTACCCAATACTAAGGACAATTTTGGACACTAAGGGCAATTTATCATGGCCAATCCACCTAACCTGCACATCTTTGGACTGTGGGAGGAAACCGGAGCACCCGGAGGAAACCCACGCACACACGGGGAGGATGTGCAGACTCCGCACGGACAAGTGACCCAAGCCGGAATCGAACCTGGGACCCTGTACCATGGTTCCAACCCTGCCAGTATTTGAATATTCACTCTTTGTCCTTTCAGAGACAGATTAGAAGGCTGACTTTGAAAACAGGATGCAACCTCTGTCAAGGAGCTAGTCATGTTCTGTACACTTGGACACTCACTTTTCTCATAAAACTGTTTGAGAAAATTAAATCATGCAGTCCCATTCCTTTATCCCTCTAAACTTTGCGATCAGCATGTATTTTTAATATACAGCTAAAGGTTCCACGTGCCTTCTTTTGTGCGTAGACTATGCGTATATCTATGTACAGATATATCTTTGTAAAACTAAGTCAAATCCAGATGGTAATAATTTTTCCTGCTTTTTCTCTTCTCGCTGTTAAACAAATGGCCATAATAACATATTTTGCAAAGTTGACCATGGAACCATGTGATATGTCCCTGTCTCAGTGCACTTTTAAAATTGTATACTTGCAGTCTGAGATAGTTGCTGATTGGCAGGGCTCCAAAATGAAATCACATGTGCCTCACAGTGTTGGCATGTGAACATCTGCCTTCTGTTTAAATCCCATCGTTATGGCCTTGCCCCTTTCCATCTCTGTAGCCCCCTCCCACTTTACAACTGCCACCATTCCCCTTAACCAACTAAATTGTCTATTCTCGCTCTGCCCTCTTCTTCATCTCATTCTTCCCTTGCCCTTTAATGGCCACACCTTCAGTCAACTAGCAGTCATGTTTCTTAAACCCTAAGTTTCTCTAAGTTTCTTCCACTCTTCCTTTATAACCCATCATTTTGCCCAAATTTTCAATTCAATTCCAGTTCACTATATTATTATCGAGATGGAAATTTGTTTTGGGTAAGCTGCATTATTTTTTGCTTTATGACTCTGCGAAGCACCGTGAATGTAGGTTCTTGTTATAGTTTGACATCAAAGAATGGACAAAGGGTTTGATTTTGGTGTTTACAAATTGTGTAAGTGGAATTAAACAGTGTTAGTCAATAGAAGGATCAAATATTCTCTAGAATGTGGGCTGGATTCTCTGCACCCAACGCCAAAATCGCGGCTGGCGCCGGGGCGGAGATTCCAGTTTGACGCCGTAATCAGGCCCGGCGGCGGTTCAGAGATTACCCCGGACACCGGAAATTGGCGTCACCGCGGAGTACGCCACGCAGCCGGGGGGCCATTGACAGAGGCCCGCTCAGCAATCCTCCGCCTCCGACCGGCCGAGTTCCCGACAGCGTGGAACTAACCTGCTATCGGCAGTCGGGATGCTCGCGTGGCGGCTACGGACTCAGTCGGAAACCAGGGGGGACCTTACAGACGGCCGGGGATTTAATGTGCGGGGTTTGAGGGCCGGGCACACGGCCGATCGGTCTGGCTCCACGGTCCGAGTCCACCATGGAGCACGGCGCGGCCGCTGGAGGCCACCGCCGTGCACCTGCACAGCCTCTGACCCGGAAGTGCGGGGACCTGTAACTGCAGCAAAAGCTGCGAGATTCATTCAGGGACCCTGCTAGCAGGGCTGGGAATTCATTTCACTTTTTTGCAGGAATTTCAGGAGTAAAACCCCACCGTTTTGACGCCGGCGTGGGGACATAGTCTCAATAATGGAGAATCCAGCCCAGGATGTTTCCCATGTTGCTGAAGGGTCCAGGGAGAATTAAAGTTAGAAGAGGGTCACCGGTTAATGTTAATTGGTAGTGCTCTCCTTGAAAATGCTGCAGAGTCAATTGAATTTTTTGGACTATCAACGGATTTATATTACACATGTTTATCATGTGATATGGATCAAAGGCAGATAAATGGAATTGATCTAATTTATTGGTCAGAAGTTTTACACAACACCAGGTTAAAGTCCAACAGGTTTGTTTCGATGTCACTAGCTTTTGGAGCGCTGCTCCTTCCTCAGGTGGGAACTGGTTCATAGTCTCCCTGTGTTTGAATACTCTGGAGATTTGCTCTTTGCTCTCGTTTAATTCTCATAGAACATAGAACATAGAACATAGAAAATACAGCACAGAACAGGCCCTTCAGCCCACGATGTTGTGCCGAACCTTTGTCCTAGATTAATCATAGATTATCATTGAATTTACAGTGCAGAAGGAGGCCATTCGGCCTTTGAGTCTGCACCGGCTCTTGGAAAGAGCACCCTACCCAAACTCAACACCTCCACCCAACACCAAGGGCAATTTGGACATTAAGGGCAATTTATCATTGGCCAATTCACCTAACCCGCACATCTTTGGACTGTGGGAGGAAACCGGAGCACCCGGAGGAAACCCACGCAGACGCGGGGAGGACGTGCAGACTCCGCACAGACAATGACCCAAGCCGGAATCGAACCTGGGACCATGGAGCTGTGAAGCAATTGTGCTATCCACAATGCTACCGTGCTGCCCTTAAGAACAAATAAATCTACACTATATCATTTTACCGTAATCCATGTACCTATCCAATCGCTGCTTGAAGGTCCCTAATGTTTCCGACTCAACTACTTCCACAGGCAGTGCATTCCATGCCCCCACTACTCTCTGGGTAAAGAACCTACCTCTGATATCCCTCCTATATCTTCCACCTTTCACCTTAAATTTATGTCCCCTTGTAATGGTGTGTTCCACCCGGGGAAAAAGTCTCTGACTGTCTATCTATTCCCCTGATCATCTTATAAACCTCTATCAAGTCGCCCCTCATCCTTCTCCGCTCTAACGAGAAAAGGCCTAGCACCCTCAACCTTTCCTCGTAAGACCTACTCTCCATTCCAGGCAACATCCTGGTAAATCTTCTTTGCACCTTTTCCAGAGCTTCCACATCCTTCCTAAAATGAGGCGACCAGAACTGTACACAGTACTCCAAATGTGGCCTTACCAAAGTTTTGTACAGCTGCATCATCACCTCACGGCTCTTAAATTCAATCCCTCTGTTAATGAATGCGAGCACACCATAGGCCTTCTTCACAGCTCTATCCACTTGAGTGGCAACTTTCAAAGATGTATGAACATAGACCCCAAGATCTCTCTGCTCCTCCACATTGTCAAGAACTCTACCGTTAACCCTGTATTCCGCATTCATATTTGTCCTTCCAAAATGGACAACCTCACACTTTTCAGGGTTAAACTCCATCTGCCACTTCTCAGCCCAGCTCTGCATCCTATCTATGGGATGGATGTGGGCATTACTGTTAAGGGGGCATTAAAAGTCAGGAGTCACATAGAGGCCAGCCCAGATAAGGATGGCAGATTTCTTAGTGAACTGTTATTGTATCAATTAACAAACTTTTAATTTCAGATTTTTATTGAATTCAAATTCCACCCTTGGTGGGATTTGAACCCTCGTCCTCAGAGCCTTACCCTAGATCTCTATATTACGAAGCCAGTGACAATACCACTACACTGTCAATTCCCCCTATGTCCACACTTAATGAATAAGATTATGTGACAGTGATGCACGATCAATTGCACAAAGACTAGCGTTGAATACAACTGAGGCTTTATTGCTCTAAGATGTGTGGCCTCCCACAGCAGCTGGCGAAATGGCTGCTGCACGGAGGACACACATATTTATACTCTGCCTACTGGGCGGAGCCAGCAGGCAGGGACTACCGTTGTACCTTTAGTACAGGTCCTACCATACATCACCTAATATAGGTGCAACAGTGGTTTACCACATTGACCCCCTGTTAAAATTGAGTCAGGTGGAGAATTATATACAACAGCTGAATTTTACATGTACAATTTTTGTGAGAAGAAAAATGTCTTTTGAAGTCCAGTGGACCAGTTAGAGATTCAACCTGTCCGGGGCCTTGATGTGCCGCTGGAAGCGACGCAGTGGTGGCGGCGATGCCGATGCTGGTCTGGTCTTCGGTGACTCCGGAAGCATGCCAAAATCCTCTTCATCCTCGGGCGTGGGCAGGGGGATGACGGATGGTCCTGGGGGGGTTGCTGCTGGGAAGGCCGAGGGAGGGGAGGGTGGCGCCAGGCCGGAGGGGTCTGTGTATGGGGAACCTGCTGGTGCCAGGTCCCTGAGGGAGACAGTATCCTGGCGGCCATCGGGGTATGCCTCGTAGGCATACTGGGGTTTCGCATGGAGCAACTGCACCCTCTCCACCAACGGGTCCGCCTTGTGGATTTGGACGTGCCTTCGGAGAAGGACGGGTCCTGGAGCTGCGAGCCAAGTCAGGAGCGACACCCCTGACGTGGACTTCCTGGGGAAGGCAGAAACATTCATGGGGTGTGTTGTTAGTGGCGGTGCACAGTAGTGACCGAATGGAGTGTAGTGCATTAGGAGGACCTCCTGCCAGCGGGAGGCCGGGAGATTCCTGGACCGTAGGGCCAATTGGACGACGCTCCATACCATCCCGTTCTCCCTCTCTACCTGTCCGTTTCCCCGGGGGTTGTAGCTCGTCGTTCTGCTGGAGGTGATACGCCTGCTGAGTAGGAACTGACGCAGCTCATCACTCATGAGTGAGGATCCCCTGTCACTGTGGATGTAGGCGGGGAAACCAAACAGAGCGAAGATTGTGTTGAGGGCTTTGATGACGGTGGCAGACGTCATGTCGGGGCATGGGATGGCGAAGGGGAATCTGGAGTACTCATCGATCACACTGAGAAAATACGTGTTATGCTCGGTGGAGGGGAGGGGCCCTTTGAAATCCACGCTGAGGCGCTCAAAGGGGCAGGAGGCCTTCACCAGGCGTGCACGGTCCGGCTGGTAGAAGTGTGGCTTGCACTCCGCACAGACCTGGCAGTCCCTGGTGATTGTCCGTACTTCCTCGACGGAGTAGGGCAGATTGCGGGCCGGGAGATTCCTGTACCGTAGGGCCAGTTGGACGACCCTCCATACCGTCCCGTTCTCCCTCTCTACCTGTCCGTTTCCCTGGGGGTTGTAGCTCGTCGTTCTGCTGGAGGTGATACCCCTGCTGAGCAGGAACTGACGCAGCTCATCACTCATGAGTGAGGATCCCCTGTCACTGTGGATGTAGGCGGGGAAACCAAACAGAGCGAAGATTGTGTTGAGGGCTTTGATGACGGTGGCAGACGTCATGTCGGGGCATGGGATGGCGAAGGGGAATCTGGAGTACTCATCGATCACACTGAGAAAATACGCGTTATGCTTGGTGGAGGGGAGGGGCCCTTTGAAATCCACGCTGAGGCGCTCAAAGGGGCAGGAGGCCTTCACCAGGCGTGCACGGTCCAGCTGGTAGAAGTGTGGCTTGCACTCCGCACAGACCTGGCAGTCCCTGGTGATTGTCCGTACTTCCTCGACGGAGTAGGGCAGATTGCGGGCCTTAATAAAATGGGACAACCGTGTGACTCCCGGGTGACAAAGGCTGTCGTGCAGGGCCCGGAGTCGGTCTACTTGTGCGCTGGCACATGTACCTCGGGATAGGGCATCTGGAGGCTCGTTGAGCTTGCCGGGGCGATACAAAATCTCGTAATTGTAGGTGGAGAGCTCGATCCTCCACCTCAAGATCTTGATCTTGCCCCGCTGTGTGTTATTGAACATGAAGGCTACCGACCGTTGGTCAGTGAACAGAGTGAATCTCCTGCCAGCCAGGTAATGCCTCCAATGCCACACAGCTTTAACGATAGGTATTTGGATAATTGGAGCGCATTCTGGGGAAGGTGGGACCTGTACAAGCAGGACGGGTTGCATCTGAACCAGAGGGGCACCAATATCCTGGGAGGGAGGTTTTCTAGTACTCTTCGGGAGGGTTTAAACTAATTTGGCAGGGGAATGGGAACCGGATTTGTAGTCCAGCAACTAAGGTAGCCGATATTCAGGACGCCAAAGCGTGTAATGAGGCAGTGGGGAAGGGAACACTGACAAAGGAGAGTACTTGCAGGCACGGAGATGGGTTGAAGTGTGTATACTTCAATGCAAGAAGCATCAGGAATAAGGTGGGTGAACTTAAGGCATGGATCGGTACTTGGGACTACGATGTGGTGGCCATCACGGAAACTTGGATAGAAGAGGGGCAGAAATGGTTGTTGGAGGTCCCTGGTTATAGATGTTTCAATAAGATTAGGGAGGGTGGTAAAAGAGGTGGGGGGTGGCATTGTTAATTAGAGATAGTATAACAGCTGCAGAAAGGCAGTTCGAGGAGTATCACCCTAATGAGGTAGTATGGGTTGAAGTCAGAAATAGGAAAGGAGCAGTCACCTTGTTAGGAGTTTTCTATAGGCCCCCCAATAGTAGCAGAGATGTGGAGGAACAGATTGGGAAACAGATTTTGGAAAGGTGCAGAAGTCACAGGGTAGTAGTCATGGGTGACTTTAAATTCCCAAATATTGAGTGGAAACTCTTTAGATCAAATAGTTTGGATGGGGCGGTGTTTGTGCAGTGTGTCCAGGAAGCTTTTCTAACACAGTATGTAGATTGTCTGACCAGAGGAGGGGCAATATTGGATTTAGTACTTGGTAATGAACCAGGGCAAGTGATAGATTTGTTAGTGGGGGAGCATTTTGGAGATAGTGACCACAATTCTGTGACTTTCACTTTAGTAATGGAGAGGGATAGGTGCGTGCAACAGGGCAAGGTTTACAATTGGGGAAGGGTAAATACGATGTTGTCAGACAAGAATTGAAGTGCATAAGTTGGGAACATAGGCTGTCAGGGAAGGACACAAGTGAAATGTGGAACTTGTTCAAGGAACAGGTACTACGTGTCCTTGATATGTATGTCCCTGTCAGGCAGGGAAGAGATGGTCGAGTGAGGGAACCATGGTTGACAAGAGAGGTTGAATGTCTTGTTAAGAGGGAAAAGGAGACTTATGTAAGGCTGAGGAAACAAGGTTCAGACAGGGCATTGGAGGGATACAAGATAGCCAGGAGGGAACTGAAGAAAGGGATTAGGAGAGCTAAGAGAGGGCATGAACAATCTTTGGCGGGTAGGATCAAGGAAAACCCCAAGGCCTTTTACACATATGTGAGAAATATGAGAATGACTAGAGCGAGGGTAGGTCCGATCAAGGACAGTAGTGGGAGATTGTGTATTGAGTCTGAAGAGATAGGAGAGGTCTTGAACGAGTACCTTTCTTCTGTATTTACAAATGAGAGGGGCGATATTGTTGGAGAGGACAGTGTGAAACAGACTGGTAAGCTCGAGGAAATACTTGGTAGGAAGGAAGATGTGTTGGGCATTTTGAAAAACTTGAGGATAGACAAGTCCCCCGGGCCTGACGGGATATATCCAAGGATTCTATGGGAAGCAAGAGATGAAATTGCAGAGCCGTTGGCAATGATCTTTTCGTCCTCACTGTCAACTGGGGTGGTACCAGGGGATTGGAGAGTGGCGAATGTCGTGCCCCTGTTCAAAAAAGGGACTAGGGATAACCCTGGGAATTACAGGCCAGTTAGTCTTACTTCGGTGGTAGGCAAAGTAATGGAAAGGGTACTGAAGGATAGGATTTCTGAGCATCTGGAAAGACACTGCTTGATTAGGGATAGTCAGCACGGATTTGTGAGGGGTAGGTCTTGCCTTACAAATCTTATTGAATTCTTTGAGGAGGTGACCAAGCATGTGGATGAAAGTAAAGCAGTGGATGTAGTGTACATGGATTTTAGTAAGGCATTTGATAAGGTTCCCCATGGTAGGCTTCTGCAGAAAGTAAGGAGGCATGGGATAGTGGGAAATTTGGCCAGTTGGATAACGAACTGGCTAACCGATAGAAGTCAGAGAGTGGTGGTGGATGGCAAATATTCAGCCTGGATCCCAGTTACCAGTGGCGTACCGCAGGGATCAGTTTTGGGTCCTCTGCTGTTTGTGATTTTCATTAATGACTTGGATGAGGGAGTTGAAGGGTGGGTCAGTAAATTTGCAGACGATACGAAGATTGGTGGAGTTGTGGATAGTGAGGAGGGCTGTTGTCGGCTGCAAAGAGACATAGATAGGATGCAGAGCTGGGCTGAGAAGTGGCAAATGGAGTTTAACCCTGAAAAGTGTGAGGTTGTCCATTTTGGAAGGACAAATATGAATGCGGAATACAGGGTTAACGGTAGAGTTCTTGGCAATGTGGTGGAGCAGAGAGATCTTGGGGTCTATGTTCATACATCTTTGAAAGTTGCCACTCAAGTGGATAGAGCTGTGAAGAAGGCCTATGGTGTGCTCGCGTTCATTAACAGAGGGATTGAATTTAAGAGCCGTGAGGTGATGATGCAGCTGTACAAAACTTTGGTAAGGCCACATTTGGAGTACTGTGTACAGTTCTGGTCACCTCATTTTAGGAAGGATGTGGAAGCTTTGGAAAAGGTGCAAAGAAGATTTACCAGGATGTTACCTGGAACGGAGAGTAGGTCTTACAAGGAAAGGTTGAGGGTGCTAGGCCTTTTCTCATTAGAACGAAGAAGGATGAGGGGCGACTTGATAGAGGTTTATAAGATGATCAGGGGAATAGATAGAGTAGACAGTCAGAGACTTTTTCCCCGGGTGGAACAAACCATTACAAGGGGACATAAATTTAAGGTGAAAAGTGGAAGATATAGGAGGGATATCAGAGGTAGGTTCTTTACCCAGAGAGTAGTGGGGGCATGGAATGCACTGCCTGTGGAAGTAGTTGAGTCGGAAACATTAGGGACCTTCAAGCAGCTATTGGCTAGGTACATGGATTACGGTAAAATGATATAGTGTAGATTTATTCGTTCTTAAGGGCAGCACTGTAGCATTGTGGATAGCACAATTGCTTCACAGCTCCAGGGTCCCAGGTTCGATTCCGGCTTGGGTCACTGACTGTGCGGAGTCTGCACGTCCTCCCCGTGTCTGCGTGGGTTTCCTCCGGGTGCTCCGGTTTCCTCCCACAGTCCAAAGATGTGCAGGGTAGGTGGATTGGCCATGATAAATTGCCCTTAGTGTCCAAAATTTCCCTTGGTGTTGGGTGGAGGTGTTGAGTTTGGGTAGGGTGCTCTTTCCAAGAGCCAGTGCAGACTCAGGGGGCCGAATGGCCTCCTTCTGCACTGTAAATTCAATGATAATCTATGATTAATCTAGGACAAAGGTTCGGCACAACATCGTGGGCCGAAGGGCCTGTCCTGTGCTGTATTTTCTATGTTCTATGTTCTATGATAGCTCGGGCCTCTTTTTCGACGGATGTGTGCCGAATTTCTGAGGTATGAAGGGTGCGGGAAAAGAATGCCACGGGTCTGCCTGCCTGATTGAGGGTGGCGGCTAGGGCGATGTCTGATGCGTCACTCTCCACTTGAAAGGGCAGCGTCTCATCTACTGCGTGCATCCCGGCCTTGGCGATATCGGCTCTGATACGGGCGAAGACCCGTTGAGCCTCGGTTTTCAGGGTAAAATGGGTGGACTGTATGAGTGGGCGGGCCTTGTCCGCATAGTTTGGGACCAACTGGGCGTAGTATGGAAAGAACCCCAGGCAGCGTTTGAGGGCCTTGGGGCAGTAGGGGAGGGGGAGCTCCATGAGGGGGCGCATGTGGTCGGGATCGGGCCCCAGAACTCCATTCTGGACTACACAGCCGAGGATGGCTAAGCGGTTTATGCTGAACACCTACTTCTCCTTGTTGTAGGTGGGGTTTAGGAGAATGGCGGTGTGGAGAAATTTGGCAAGGTTGGCATCGTGGTCCTGCTGATCATGGACGCAGATGGTGACGTTGTCTAGGTACGGAAAGGTGGCCCGCAAACCGTACCGGTCGACCATTCGGTCTATCTCACTTTGGAAGTCTGAGTCCCCGTTGGTGACGCCGAAGGGAACCCTGAGGAAGTGATAGAGGTGACCGTCTGCCTCGAAGGCGGTATATGGACGGTCCGCTTTACGGATGGGGAGCTGGTGGTAGGCGGATTTCAGGTCTACTGTTGAGAAGACCCGGTACTGTGCAATCTGATTGACCAAATCAGATATGCGTGGGAGGGGGTTTGCGTCGAGCTGCGTGTACCGATTGATGGTCTGGCTGTAGTCCACGACCATTCTGTGTTTCTCCCCAGTTTTAACTACTACCACTTGGGCTCTCCAGGGGCTGTTGCTGTCCTCGATGATGCCTTCCCGAAGCAGCCGCTGGACCTCGGACCTGATGAAGGTCCTGTCCTGGGTGCTGTACTGTCTGCTCCTGGTGGCGACGGGTTTACAGTCCGGGGTTAGATTTGCGAAGAGGGAAGGTCGGTCGACCTTTAGGGTCATGAGGCCGCACACAGTAAGGGGTGGTAGGGGCCCGCCGAATTTCAGGGTTAGGCTCTGGAGGTTACAGTGGAAGTCCAGGCCGAGTAGAAAGGCAGCGCAGAGATTAGGGAGGACGTAGAGGCGGAAGCCGCTGAATTCTACGCCCTGGACCGTGAGTGTGACCGTACAGTACCCCCGGATCGCCACGTAATGGGATTCGGAGGCCAGGGAGATTCTTTGATTGGTGGGGTGTACCGCGGGGGAGCAGCGCCTTACCATATCCGGGTGGATGAAGCTTTCGGTGCTCCCGGAGTCCAGCAGGCAAGAGGTCATGTGTCCATCAATTTTAACGCTGGTCGATGCGGTAGCCAGGTTGTGCGGACGAGACTGGTCGATGGTCACTGAGGCGAGTCGTGGTTGGTCGTCGCTGGTGTTGGATGATGGGGTGCCCGGGGGTCACGGGTCCTGGAACGCTGGTGGTGCCCATGTGCCGTGGGGGAGACAAGATGGCGGCACCTGAAGATCTTGGGGAGGACAAAATGGCAGCACCCATGGGCCGCACGTGTTGCGCAGAGGGGAAGATGGCGGCGCCCACTGGCCGCGCTTGGTCTGAGGGGGAGAAGATGGCGGCGCCCACTGGCCGCACGTGGTCTGAGGGGGAGAAGATGGCGGTGCCCACGGGCGGCACGTGGTCTGGGGAGGTGAAGATGGTGGCGCCCCTTCTCCATAAACGAGGGGGGTGGGGACGATAGCGGCAACTGCGCGGGCCTGGCACACCGCGGCGAAGTGCCCCATTTTACCGCAACCCTTACAAAGGGCAGCGCGGGCCGAGCAGCGTTGGCGGGGGTGTTTCTGCTGGCCGCAAAAGTAACTTTGGGGACCCCCGGGGTTTGCTGGCTGGCGCGTGACGCAGGCGTATTGGCTGGGTAAGGCCCCCGCTGGGGCGGCCGTCTATGGGATCCACGATGCGTAGGAGGGGTGGGCCGCGGGGCTGGGGGTGTAGGCCTGGATATTACGTGAGGCGACCGTCATAGAGAGCGCTAGCTCCTTTGTCTCTGTGAGATCAAGTGTGGCCCCTCTCGAAGTCGCTGGCGTATAAGGTCCGACCCAATCCCCGTATCAAAGGCGTCCCGCATAAGGAGGTTTGAATGTTCCGTGGCCGTCACGGCCTGACAGTCACAGTCCCGGATTAGTGGGATGAGGGCCTGCCAGAAGTCTTCTATGGACTCACCAGGGAGTTGAGAGCGAGTGGCGAGTACATGCCTGGCGAAGAACGTGTTCGTCTTCTGGCCGTAATTTCTTTGAGTAGCGGCATAGCTTCGGCATAGTTTGGCGCGTCCTGGATCAGCGGAAAGACGTTGGAGCTCAACCTCGAGTACAGTATCTGTATTTTCTGAGCCTCCGGAATAGGGCTTGGCGCCGAGTTGATGTACGCCTCGGAACAATCTAGCCAGTGCTGAAAGTCCTTTTTGGCGTCGCTTGATTGCGGATCCAGCTGCAGGCTATCCGGCTTGATACGGAGGTCCATCTTCTGAAAATCTTAGAGCAATAAATTGATGCACGATCAATTGCACAAAGACGAGAGTTGAATACAACTGAGGCCTTAATGCTCTAAGATGTCTGGCCTCCCACATCAGCTGGCGAAATGGCTGCTGCACGGAGGAGACACATATTTATACTCCGCCTACTGAGCGGAGCCAGCAGGCAGGGACTGCCGTCATACCTGTAGTACAGGTCCTACCATACATCACCTAATATAGGTGCAACAGTGGTTTACCACAGACAGCAAGTGTTATAAAACCAAAGAAACACTAGATGGTGTTCTCAGACCTAGTTATTTGAAAAGTTTGAGTTAATAATAGGGGCAGCACGGTAGCATTGTGGATAGCACAAATGCTTCACAGCTCCAGGGTCCCAGGTTCGATTCCGGCTTGGGTCACTGTCTGTGCGGCGTCTGCACATCCTCCCCGTGTGTGCGTGGGTTTCCTCCGGGTGCTCCGGTTTCCTCCCACAGTCCAAAGATGTGCGGGTTAGGTGGATTGGCCATGCTAAATTGCCCATAGTCTCCAAAATTGCCCTTAGTGTTGGGTGGGGTTACTGGGTTGTGGGGATCGGGTGGAGGTGTGGACCTTGGGTGGGGTGCTCTTTCCAAGAGCCGGTGCAGACTCGATGGGCCGAATCATAGAATTTTATCATAGAATTTACAGTGCAGAAGGAGGCCATTCGGCCCATCGAGTCTGCACCGGCTCTTGGAAAGAGCACCCTACCCAAGGTCAACACCTCCACCCTATCCCCATAACCCAGTAACCCCACCCAACACTAAGGGCAATTTTGGTGACTAAGGGCAATTTATCATGGCCAATCCACCTAACCTGCACATCTTTGGACTGTGGGAGGAAACCGGAGCACCCGGAGGAAACCCACGCACACACGGGGAGGATGTGCAGACTCCGCACAGACAGTGACCCAAGCCGGAATCGAACCTGGGACCCTGGAGCTGTGAAGCAATTGTGCTAACCACTATGCTACCGTGCTGCCCCCAATGGCCTCCTTCTGCACTGTAAATTCTATGATTCTATGAATACAGCAATATTATTAATGTAATATTTTTTAAAATGAAATTACATTTGCTTTCCTTATCCTGTTTGGAATGATTTTTTTGGCAATTGGATAGGATTGTTTGTGATATACATAAATGATCTGGACGAAGGTATAGGTGGCCTGATTAGCAAGTTTGCAGATGATACTAAGATTGGTGGAGTTGCAGATAGCGAGGAAGACTGTCAGAGAATACAGCAAAATATAAATAGATTGGAGAGTTGGGAAGAGAAATGGCAGATGGAGTTCAATCCAGACAAATGCGAGGTGATGCATTTTGGAAGATCTAATTCAAGAGCGGACTATACGGTCAATGGAAGTATCCTGGGGAAAATTGATGTACAGAGAGATCTGGGAGTTCAGGTCCGTTGTACCCTGAAGGTGGCAACGCAGGTCGATAGAGTGGTCAAGAAGGCATACAGTATGCTTGCCTTCATCGGACGGGGTATTGAGTACAAGAGTCGGCAGGTCATGTTACAGTTGTATAGGACTTTGGTTAGGCCACATTTGGAATACTGTGTGCAGTTCTGGTCGCCACATTACCAGAAGGATGTGGATGCTTTAGAGAGGGTGCAGAGGAGGTTCACCAGGATGTTGCCTTGTATGGAGGGTGCTAGCTATGAAGGAAGGTTGAGTAGATTAGGATTGTTTTCATTGGAAAGATGGAGGTTGAGGGGGGACCTGATTGAGGTCTACAAAATTATGAGAGGTATGGACAGGGTGGATAGCAACAAGCTTTTTCCAAGAGTGGGGGGTGTCAATTACAAAGGGTCACGATTTCAAGGTGAGAGGGGGAAAGTTTAAGGGAGATGTGCGTGGAAAGTTTTTTACGCAGAGGGTGGTGGGTGCCTGGAACGCTTTGCCAGCGGAGGTGGTAGAGGCGGGCACAATAGCATCATTTAAGATGCATCTAGACAGATATGTGAACGGGCGGGGACCAGAGGGAAATAGATCCTTGGAAAATAGGTGACAGGTTTAGATAAAGGATCTGGATCGGGGAAAGCTGGGGGGGCCGAAGGGCCTGTTCCTGTGCTGTCATTTTCTTTGTTCTTTGTTCTGATTGGCCAGAGTTATGTTGTAAACTATGGAACAATTGTCATTTGTTAATAATATTTACCAATCCAGATGTACTTCTTCAACAATTTGATGGGTTGCAGTGAGTTGCATTTCACTGTTTCACTTGTTATGGAATTCATGAATAGTGTTGTCACTAGTCAATTCTGATTCATATCACTGATTCATTGTGACCAGTATTGCAGGGTCGTATTAATGTTTGGGAAAACACAAGTGTGATATGGCATGGAAACAAAAATCACTTTTGATGACCGAACAACTGAAATTTACTTTCTGTGGATTGCCACCTTGCCGTGGTGGGAAAGCTTGAACTTGCATTGATCAAGAGAGTGAAGTCGTTGGGAGTCTTAAACTCCTGGCAGAGCCGGTATGTCAGAGGGGAGGTACCAGATTAAGCGCAATCCAAAACAAGTTCTCAATGGCGGATCAGGCGGAGGACATTTGTATGGTATCAACAGCTGCGATGAGGGATGAAGGCTGCAGCAATATGGAGGTTCCCAGTCACCGAGGTTTCCTTGCCACTGGAACTGGACCTACCTTCTGTCAAGGACCATGTGTCTGCTGATGTGCAATGGCATACCCATGTTAAAAATATCCGCCCAGGCATATACCTGGAGGAAGCCAGCACCCCACACAGACAAGCTCTGTGGCAATCGGCGAGAGGTGACAGGAACTGTCAAATCTGGAAGTTCCTACCTTTGAAATAAAAAATGAAATGAAAACCGCTTATTGTCACAATTAGGCTTCAAATGAAGTTACTGTGAAAAGCCCCCAGTCGCCACATTCCGGCGCCTGTTCGGGGAGGCTGTTACGGGAATTGAACCGTGCTGCTGGCCTGCCTTGGTCTGCTTTCAAAGCCAATGATTTAGCCCTGTGCTAAACCAGCCCCTCTGTGCCCCTTTGGACCGGCACATAGGCGGTGGAGTTTGATTCAGTGGTCTTGTTCTTGGGATAAGAACAGGAGAACATTTCGGCAGCTTTATGCCTGAGCAGCCCTCTGCAGGATCCACTCTGCTCATCCCGCATGGGGAAAGGGCTAGAAAAGCTGCCCTAAAAATAGTCTGTTTCGTCCCAATCAGGCTGGAAAACCACATTCAGCTGGCTCATCTACCTGCAATCAGAAAATCAATTTTGGAACCTGGAATTTACGAAACCTCATGGATAATGAGCAAAATAATCGACTGGAATGGAGAATTGTCCTGGTTGCCTGTGAACTCAGGCACTTCAGCATTGACACTGTGGCCCTGCAAGAGACTTGAAAAGCCGGCGAAGGGCAGCTGAAGAAAGATGGCACGGATTACACCTTCTTCTGGAGAGGAAACCCCTGGATCAACCGAGGAGGCAAGGAATTGGATTTATCATCAAGAATAAACTCATGAACCAACTCTCAGAGCTTCCTGACAGCATCAACGAATGCCTAATGGCTCTCCGTCTGCAACTTGCCAAGAACCAGCAGACAACAGCCGTCAGTGCCTACATCCCAACCCTTGATGCCACCCTGGACAACTTACTGTCCAATGTTCCCAACGCAGATAAGATCATCCTCCTTGGGGACTTCAATGCCAGGGTTGGAAAGGACTCCCAAATTTCAAAAGGAACTATCGGAAAGGAAGGGGTTGGGTATTGCAACTCCAACGGGATTCTCCTGCTCACCAAATGTGCGGACACCAGGAGTTCCGGTTTTCCCACAGTCCAAAGTTATGCAGGTTAAGTGGATTGGTCATTCTAACTTGCCCCTTAGGTTATGGGGATAGGGTGGGCGTAGTTTCAACTCTTTCAACAGGTCAGTGCAGACCCGTTGGGCTAAATGGTCTCCTTATTCTTAACTGTAGGGATTCTATGATTCTAAGAAACCCCTGGCACATGATCGACTACATCATTGCCTGATCCTGAGACCTAAAGGATGCCCTCACGGACACTCAATTTGGGTTCCGCCGGGGTCACTCAGCTCCTGACCTCATTACAACCTTTGTTCAAAAATGGATGAAAGAGATGAATGCCAGAGATGTGATGAGAGTAACTGCCCTTGACATCAAGGCAGCATTTGACATCAAGGAGCCCGAGCTAAACTGGAGTCAATGGGAATCAGGGGGGAAACTATCCGCTAATTGGAGTCATACCTGGCACTAAGAAAGATGGTTGTGGCGGTTGGAGGTCATTCATCTCAACTCCAGGACATCAGTGCAGGAGTTCCGCAGGGAATATCCTAGGCCCAACCATCTTCAGCTGCTTCATCAATGACCTCCCTACCGTCATAAGGTCAGAAGTGAGGATGTTTTCGGATGACTGCACAATGTTCAGCACCATTCATGACTCCTCAGATAATGAAGCAGTCCATGTCCAAATGCAGCAAGTCCTGGACAATATCCAGGCTTGGGCTGACAAGTAGCAAGTTCCATTCGCGCCACACAAGTGCCAGACGATGACCATCTCCTACAAGAGAGGATCTAACCATCACCATTTGACCCATCGCTGAATCCCCCACAATCAACATCCTGGGGGTTAACATTGATCAGAAACTGAACTGGATCAGCCATCTTAATACTATGGCTAGCAGGGCAGGTCAAAGGCTAGGAATCCAATGGTGAGTAACTCACCTCCTGATCCCCACCCCCCACCCCCCCCCCACCCCCTCCCCCCCCAAAAGCCTGTCATAGATTATCATAGAATTTACAGTGCAGAAGGAGGCCATTCGGCCCATCGAGTCTGCACCGGCTCTTGGAAAGAGCACCCTACCTAAGGTCAACACCTCCACCCTATCCGCATAACCCAGTAACCCCACCCAACACTAAGGGCAATTTTGGACACGAAGGGCAATTTATCATGGCCAATCCACCTAACCTGCACATCTTTGGACTGTGGGAGGAAACCGGAGCACCCGGAGGAAACCCACGCACACACGGGGAGGATGTGCAGACTCCGCACAGACAGTGACCCAAGCCGGAATCGAACCTGGGACCCTGGAGCTGTGAAGCAATTGTGCTATCCAAAATGTTACCGTGCTGCCCTACCTGCCTACCATCTACAAGGCACAAGTCAGGAGTATAATGGAATATTCTCCACTTGCCTGGATGAATGCAGCTCCAACAACACTCAAGAAGCTCAACACCATCCAGGACAAAGCAGCCCAGCTTGTTTGCTTCCCCTTCCACAAACATTCAAACCCTCCGCAACCGATGAACAGTGGAAACTGTGTGTACCATCTACAAGATGCACTGCAGTAACACAGCAAAGTTCCTTAGACAGCACCTTCTAAACCCACGACCACTACCATCTAGAAGGACAAGAGCAACGGATACTTGGGAACCCAACCACCTGGAGATTTCTCTCCAAGTCACTCACCATCCTGACTTGGAAATATATCGCCATTCCTTCACTGTCGCTAGGGCAACATCCTGGAATTCCCTCCCTAACAGCACAGTGGGTGTACCTGCACCTCAAGGACTGCAGCGGTTCAAGAAGGCAACTCACCACCACCTTCTGAAGGGCAACTAGGAATGGGCAATAAATGCTGGCCTAACCAGAAATGTCCACACCCCATAAATGAATAAAAAAATTTTTAAAAAATCATCACCAATGTGATGACCAGTGCAGATGAATGCTGGACAGACCACCGACTCATCCGTTCCTCTATGTCCATCAAACTCCACCAGAAGCAGCGGGTGATGAAGAACAGCTCAGGAAAATGATCAACAACGAGCGGCTTCACGATCCTAGAATGCTAGCAAAATTGAAACAATGTCTTCACCAAAATCTCCAAAGTGTCCTTTCTAATGGAGTGGAGGAAAACTGGAACAGCCATCATCTCAAGCTGTGAATAAACCATCAGCTACAAGACCAGGAAACACCAATACTGGTTCGACGAGAATGGCCACACCATCCAAGACCTCATCGACAAGAAGAGGAAAGTTCCCCGCACCTGGAAAAACAACATTACCAGCAAGGCAAGGAAAACTCGTCAAATAATAAAGGCGAGGTACAAAGAACAACTAGGGAAATCAAGAACCAATGGCCGACTGAGAAAGCTAAGGAGCTACAACTCCTCGCGAACAAGCATGATACCCGGGACTTCTTCAGTGCCACCAAGGCAATATATAGACCCAACACCCTAGGCCTCACACCGGTGTGACCGAACCCTTTTGAGAGACAGAGAAAGCATCTGCCTTCAATGGAGAGAAAATGTCAAGGAACCCCTAAACTGTGATTCAATCATAGATGAGGAAGTCTTTGAAGAAATCCCCCAACTCCCCATCAAAGTCTATCTTGGACTCCCACCAAACATCAATGCCGCCATTGACCACAAGAAAAATGGAAAAGTCGCAGGAGTGGATGGGATCCCAGTGGGGATTTTTGAACTTTGAGAAGAGAACACCCATTATCTCCAGCATTATCTCCAGCAGCTGCATGAGGTTGTGCAGTGCATTGTAAAATTGTGACATTTTTCTTTGAGAAGCAAACACCAGATGATCCAACAATGTAATTTTTAAAGTTCTGGTCACTTTCAAGATTTAAGGTGATTAACATTTTTCAGGGGCATTGATCATTTTACTGACGATAGCATCAGTAATTTAAAAAAACGCTGTTTTAAATGTCTTAAACTTACTTTCTCTCTCCCATGAACTTTACACCAAAATCGCAAGATGACAGAAGACCTAGGTTCATCTAGCTCACCTTCTCTCAACCTGTAGCTACGTGATACACAGATCATAGAGTTGTTGGCTAACTATAGCCAATGAAGTGCCTTGGAACATTTTATTACATTAAAGGCACTATAGAAGTTGTTGTTATCATTCTTATCAAATAGTCTAAAACTGATTATGCAAGGGAAACTATTGTTCCACATCAATTTTACCTGTGTTGGAGACAGCCTACCTGGTGATAGGAAGTCGGAAGGACATCTGAGCCTCATTTCAAACATCCAATGACTGAGCCACAAGGCTGCAAAAAATGCAATCATGGCCATGACCACAGTCATTCCTGTGGAAGGGCTCCCCTCAACACTAATTGCCCAAAATCTACTGGGCTTTAAAAAAAACTTTAAGTCGACATCCTAGAGGGCCTCCAATAGAAGGTGCCCTCAAGCTCGCCACCTCAGGGGCATCCACATCTCTGTCAGTGGGACTGCTGGCCATCTAATACTTCAAGCCATCCCATTGGTCCTCCAAAATTGTGATCCCACTATCTTTCATTGGATGATGAATGTGGTGGTGACCGATTAGGAAGCTGCCTCACGTTAAGTTACTCTGTCACACTGAGGCCCTGAGCTGGCTCAGAACCACATATAACCACAACATTGGCGTCTCAATATTCAAGGGGAAATTCAGTTCGATGCCATTCAGCTCTACTGGCTGATTTCACACTTTGTGAATTTGACCCGTAAAACATATTTGGCGCGATCTTCCGAAAAGCCGGAAAACCAGCTTGCCGTAGCATAGCGTGGCCAGTGAAAACCGGGAGACCCCGCTCTCGGGACCTACCCAGCTCGCAACGTCTCATGAAATTCAATGCAATCTCACAAGACGTTGCTAGGGGAATCACGGCCACAATGGGCGGGATCAGTTTTTGTCAAATCTGCATATTAGAACGAGGCAGTAAGCCTTACTCTAATGTGCAGATTCCCAAGGTACCTAAGGCGCTGGGATTCAATCCCTTTGTCTCCGGGACCTTGGGCGAGTGCTGTTTGGTATTGGCCTTTTGGCTAAGATCAAGTGTATATTTGATCAAGGGAAGGTGAGGATTTTGATGTCGATCGTGGATTGGAGAACACGGAGGGATTGAAGTCGTCGAAGAGGAAACGTTGAGAGCTCTGCTGCTATTGGTGGATCTGCATGCTGGTCTAAGCCTCTGGTTTAGGCCCAACGCCGATACAGTTTAGACTCAATGTGTGAGCTATGCCTGCAGCTGCATCCCGACCACCAGGCTGGGGATTGCGAAACACTGTCCGAGTCACAGCGAAGAAGTTGGAAGGGGAGTCACCTGTGGACCGCAATTTCTTCGTAAAGTGGGTGCAGCTGCAGGTTTCAAGCAACAGATATCTTCTGCTTGCAAGACTTCCCCAACAATGGATATTTTGATGTCACCTTCAAGAGTGTCGTAGCTTGCATCAAATCCTTGAACGTGTTCAAAGAAAAAGGTAACCAGAGCCCCCTGTCTCTCCTGACTGCGGAGCCTCTGTTTACACTACCGTCGCAGCAAAACCGGGTTGTTACACTGCACACTTACAACCCCCACGTCCCCGTGTCTGATGTGCTCACGTTCCTCGCCAAGTACGTCGAGCTGAAAAGTAACAGCGTGCAACTGAAGGACACCTTTGGCATCTGGACAAGTGAGCACCAGATCAAGGTGACTCTGAGAACAGACGGCAACGGAACCATCCTGCATTCCCCCTCCGGTTTCGCCATTGGAGGAAATCGTGGCTACCTCTACGATGTGGGACAGCCACGAGAAACCGGAGCACCCGGAGGAAACCCACGCACACACGGGGAGGATGTGCAGACTCCGCACAGACAGTGACCCAAGCCAGATTCGAACCTGGGACCCTGGAGCTGTGAAGCATTTGTGCTATCCACAATGCTACCGTGCTTTCACGGTCAGGTCCACCGACGTTAAGCCGGTGTTCTTCTCTGACCACTGCCTCCTACTGGCCGACTGCCGCCTGCAGGATAACCAGGGGGTAGGCAGGGGGACATGGAAGCTGAATGTAAAACTGCTGACCCCTGAAAACCTCGAGGAACTCAAGAGGGATTACAAAGGTTAGAGAACCGTGAAACCCCTCTTTGAGTCTCCACATCTCTGGTGGGAAGCAATCAAGGGGAACATCAAAAGGTTTTTCATCCTCAAGGGCGTTCAAAAGGTGAGAGAGAGACGAGGGGCCATGTCCAGGCTCCAGAAAAGTATGCAGAATTTGCTCCAGCTGCAGTCAATGTGGGTAGATGTCAAGGAGGATCTCCAAGAGGTGAAGAGCCAGCAAGCCTCGCTCTACACCTCGGAGGCCTCCAAGGTTATCTTCCGTTCCAGAGTCCGCTCCGTGGAGCAGGATGAAAAGTGCTCACGCTTCTTCATCCAAAAGGTGCACAGAGAGACCTCTGTGATCAGCAGCCTGAAGGATGAAGATGGCTCTGTAAAGTCATCGCAGTCTGACACCCTGAGGATCAGCCAATCCTTTTATGCTGGACTGTATGACCTGAAGCCAACAGATAGCACTGTTTCCCAGACCTTCCTGTCGTCTATCACGGAGGTCTTAGGCGACAGCGAGCCGGAAAACCTGGACAAACCGCTAACTCTGGATGAGCTGACAAAGGCCGGCAAGTCCTTTGAGACGAGTAAAACTCCCGGAAGCGACGGCTTACCGGTTGAGTTGTATTCGGCTTTTTGGGACTGGATGGACCCAGACCTGCTGGAAGTGTACAAGAGTATGCTTCTGGAAGGCAGCATGTCAGAGTCCATGAGGAAAGGCATCATCACCCTCATCTACAAGCAGAAGGGGGAAAGGGAGTAAATTCGAAATTGGCGACCCATTTCACTGTTGAATGTGGATTATAAAATTCTAGCCAAGGTCATCGCCAACCGGGTCAAGTCGGCTCTGGAGTCGGTGATCCACCCTGACCAGACCTGTGCTGTACCCAGCAGGAAGATCTCTGATAGCCTTGCGCTACTCAGGGATACGATCACCTACGTGCAGGACAGGAGGGTGGACACCTGCCTCATCAGCCTTGACCAGGAGAAGGCTTTTGACAGAATACCGCACGCCTACATGATGGATGTGCTCTCCAAAATGGGGTTTGGGGAGGGAATTCGCAATTGGATCAAACTGCTCGACACAAACATCTATAGCGCAGTCTCAATCAATGGGTGGGAATCAGAAAAGTTCCAGATCAAATCTGGAGTCAGGCAGGGCTGCCCTCTCTCCTCTGCCCTGTTTGTGTGCTGCATAGAACCTTTTGCCGAGTCCATCAGGAGGGATCCGGGTATAAGAGGAGTGACGATCCCAGGCAGTGGAGGCGTGTAAGTCAAGGCCTCCCTGTACATGGACGACATCGCCGTCTTCTGCTTGGATCCCACGTCTGTACGCGGGCTCTTGAATGCCTGCGACCAGTTTGAACTGGCCTCAGAAGCCAAGGTAAACCGTGGCAAGAGCGAGGCTATGTTCTTTGGGAACTGGGCAGACTGGTCCTTTGTCCCCCTTCACTGTCAGGTCAGATTACCTGAAGGTGCTGGGGATATGGGGCGAAATTATCCTACCCGCCCCGCCACATTTCTGCCCCGACCGGCCGGCGGGAGTCTCCGTAACACCGGCCGGTCAATGGGGTTTCCCATTGTGGGGCAGCCCCACGCCGTCGGGAAACCCCCGGGCGCCGGCAAAACGGAAACTCCCGCCGGCGGAGAATGACGCCCATGGTTCGGAGCGGCTGGGACGTGAACCAAAAACTGGGAGGAGCGCATAGCCAAGGTAAGGCAGAAACTGGGCTGGTGGGAGCAACACTCCCTCTCCGTTGCGGGCAAAACCCTGGTCACCAGGTGTGAGGTACTCTCGGTGTTATTGTACGTAGCGCAGGTCTAGCCCATTACCCGACCCTACGCCACGGCAGTTACCCGGGCCATCATCAAATTTATCTGGAGATCCAAGATGGACCGTGTCCGAAGGGACACCATGTAAAAACCTCTGGAGAAGGGAGGGAGAAACGTACCCAACACCTCCCTCATCCTGTTGGCCACCTTTGTGTGCAGCTGCATCAAGCTGTGCGTGGACCCCCGGTATGCAAACGCCAAGTGTCTACATACTGAGGTTCTACCTGTCCCCGGTGTAACGAAGGATGGGCCTGGCCTCATTGCCGCGGAACGCTCCAAGTAGTTGGACCGTGCCGTACCACCTGTCTCTCGTGGAAAAGTTTTTGAAGAAAAACACCTTTGATCACAAGGCAATGAAGCAGTGGTCAGCACGTAATGTCCTCGAGGCCCTCAGGGAAAAGGAGACTGTGGAGGACGTCGGACGGTTCCCTGAGCAGACTGTCAGAGTCATCTGGCAGAATGTTTCATCACCAGAACTTACAAACAAGCACCAAGACCTAGCTTGGCTGGTGGTGAGAAGGGCCCTCCCTGTCAGATTCTTCATCTACACCCGAAGGCTCAGCACCGTTGCACGCTGCCCTCAGAGTGGCTGTGGGGGAAATTAGACGGTCACCCACCTCCTTGTGGAATGTGCCTTTGCAAAGAAGGTCTGGAGAGAGATGCAGTGGTATTTGTCAAGGTTCACCCCGAGCAGCTCTGTGACACAGGACTCTGTGCTCTACGGACTGTTTCCAGGGACACACACCGAGACAAACATCAACTGCTGCTGGAAGGTCATCAACTCGGTGAAAGACGCTCTTTGGTCTGCCCGAAACTTGCTGATCTTCCAGTGCAAAGAGCTGTCCTGGACCGAGTGTTGCAAACTGGCACATTCCAAGGTCCAGGACTACGTGCTGCGGGATGCACTCAAGCTCGGGGCAGCTGCCGCCAAGGCGCAATGGGGAAAGACCACTGTGTAAGGTCTTACCAGCAAATGTACACCGAGGGGCGGGTAACAGTGTAAACCCCCCTCGGTCTGGGCCACCAACACTCCAATGTATAAAAGAAACATGACAATGTAAATATTTAAGAAGGAACTGTAACGTAAAGAGCAATATGTGTGTAATTTTATCAAAATTGAATGGAAGAAAGTCAAGGGAATGTGTAACTCTGATGGAAATGTACAGTCAAGACAATTCGAAATGTTCTGTAATGCTTATGATAGATTTTATGAATCAAGTATATTTTTTGGAAAAAAAAAATGGTCTCCACCAACTGAGACCAGATGGAATGGCACTTCTGGGGGTCTCCAAGGGGATCGGGGCCTCAGCTGTTTGCTCTTTGGGCAGGATAGTACCCTGGCACTGCTGGTGCCCCCTGGATACCATGGCAGTGCCACCCTGGTGCTGCCAGCCTGGCACCGCCAATGGTACCCAAGTGGCATTTCCAGCTGGCAGGGGTGATGCCAGGTTGGCACTGCCAATGTGCCAAGCTGACATTTTGTGTGTGCGATTGGGCTGGGGTTGCCCACTGTGGGTGGGATGACCCTCCCATGTTGCATTTGGGTTGGGGGGGAGGTCAGGGATTTTTTTTTGTGGTCCTCAGAGATTGGGATGCCACTTAAAATTGGCGTAACAATCTCTCATTCCAATGAAGAGTTCCGGCGAGCGGAGCTCCCCTTTGTAAAAAACGGGGCTATGTTTGGCCTCAGCCACACATTCCCCGTTTAGACCCCTTACTCAACGCGAGTCACATTGAATAGCCATGTGTTTCTCGGCACTGCAAATGCCGGGAAACACGCGGCAAAATGCGCTCGATGGACTTTGGTCACTTTTGGGGAGATTGCTCCCATTGTGTTGCTTTGTGAGGGATTGGGAGTAATAGTAGACATCTTAAAAAGTTCATGTAATGTTAAGTGTTTACATGAAATGGCCAATCAGAAGGAGGTCTTTTCAAATAATACAATGCTCCTGAGTGGTTCTTTTCTTCGTGTAGTGCCACTCTTTCTTGCTATCCTGTTTTTTGACCTCTATTGTCCTTAATTAATGAGAGGTTAGTACTGTGGTTTCAAACATCTTTCAAGAGACTTCAACACATAATTTTGACTGACGTTCTAATCCAGTGCTGAGGAATTGCAGCACTGTCAGAGAGCGCTGTCACATTGTGGGCGGCAGAGTAGCACAGTGGGTGGCACTGTTGCTTCACAGCTCCAGGAGCCCAGGTTCGATTCCCAGCTTGGCACACTGTGCGGAGTCTGAACATTCTCCCTGGGTCTGCGTAGGTTTCCTCCGGGTAGTCCGGTTTCCTCCCACAGTCCAAAGATGTGCAGGGGCGGATTGGCCATGCTAAGTTGCCCTTGGAGTATCCAAAACAAAAATTGGGTGGGGCTACTGGGTTATGGGGATAGGGTGTGGGCTTAGGTAGGGTGCTCTTTCCAAGGGACGGTGCAGACTCGATCGGCCGATTGGCCTCCTGCACTGTAAATTCAATGAAATCAACAAAGAAGCCTCTTTTGAATGTGACGTTAAATTGAGGTCCACTTTCAGGTGACAGTGGGATGTGCGAACCTTGCAGCACTATTTTGAAGAAATATTTCCACCCATGGTATGGCCTGTATGTGCCAAGAGGTTTGTTGGAAAGATCTTGGGCACGATTCAATGGAAACATTTCTAAGTTTCATTTTGGGCATGTATGGTGTGGTGTTCCTCGACGGCTGTGTTGGCGGGATCATGGCCTGTACTGAACATAAGAAAATAATAACATAATAGTTCTTGGACGTGTGGATGAGCAGAGGGATCTAGGTGTCCATGTACATAGATCCCTGAAAGTTGCCACCCAGGTTGATAGGGTTGTGAAGAAGGCCTATGGAATGTTGGCCTTTATTGGTAGAGGGATTGAGTTCCGGAGTCAGGAGGTCATGTTGCAGCTGTACAAAACTCTGGTACGGCCGCATTTGGAGTATTGCGTACAGTTCTGGTCACCACATTATAGGAAGGACGTGGAGGCTTTGGAGCGGGTGCAGAGGAGATTTACCAGGATGTTGCCTGGTATGGAGGGAAAATCTTATGAGGAAAGGCTGATGGACTTGAGGTTGTTTTCATTGGAGAGAAGAAGGTTAAGAGGAGACTTAATAGAGGCATACAAAATGATCAGGGGGTTAGATAGGGTGGACAGTGAGAGCCTTCTCCCGCGGATGGAAATGGCTGGCACGAGGGGACATAGCTTTAAACTGAGGGGTAATAGATATATGACAGAGGTCAGAGGTAGGTTCTTTACGCAAAGAGTGGTGAGGCCGTGGAATGCCCTACCTGCAACAGTAGTGAACTCGCTAACATTGAGGGCATTTAAAAGTTTATTGGATAAGCATATGGATGATAATGGTATAGTGTAGGTTAGATGGCTTTTGTTTCGGTGCAACATTGTGGGCCGAAGGGCCTGTACTGCGCTGTATCGTTCAATGTTCTATGTCCTATAAGAACTAGGAGCAGGAGTAGGCCATCTGGCCCCTCGAGCTTGCTCCTCCATTCAACAAGATCATGGCTGATCATTTTGTGGACTCAGCTTCACCTAACATGGGAACCAATGCAGGAAAGTCAGAGGATAGTAAAGAGCGGATAGAAGCAAAAGCCAGTAAGGAGAAAAGTGAAAGGCAGAGAAACAGATTGAACTGCATTTATTTCAATGCAAGAGATCTAACGGGCAAGGCAGATGAACTCAGGGCATGGATCGGTACATGGGACTGGGATATTATAACTATTACTGAAACAAGGCTAAAGGAGGGGCAGGACTGTCAGCTCAATGCTCCGGGATACAGATGCTATAGGAAAGATAGATCAGGAGATAGGAGAGGAGGGGGAGTTGAGTTTTTGATTAGGGCCAACATCATGGCAGTGCAGAGAGAGGATATATCCAAGCGTTCGCCCACTGAGTCTATATGGGTCGAACTGAAAAATAAGAAGGGTGAGATCACTTTGATAGGACTGTACTATAGGCCCCCAAATAGTCAGCGGGAAATCAAGAAGCAAATATGTAAGGCGATTACAGATAGCTGCCGGAAAAATAGAGTGGTAATAGTAGGAGACCAACTTTCCCAACATTAACTGGGACAGTCATAGCACTAGGGGTTTGGATGGAGAGAAATTTGTTGAGTGTATTCAGGAAGAATTCCTCATTCAATATGTGAATTGCCCGACTAGAGAGGGGGCAAAACTTGACCACCTCTTGGGGAATAAGGACGGGCAGGTGACGGAAGTGTTAGTGAGGAATCACTTTGGGATCAGTGACCATAATTCCATTAGTTTTAAGATAGTTATGGATAATGAAAGTTCTGGCCCAAAAGTAAAAATTTTAAATTGGGGCCTGGCCAATTTTGATTGTATTAGGCGGGAACTTTCAAAAGTTTATTGGGGGAGCCTGTTTACAGGCAAGGGGACAATCTTTCAAAAAGGTGTTAACTAGGGTTCAGGGTGAGCACATTCCTCTTAGAGTGAAGGGTAAGGCTGGTAGAAATAGGGAACTCTGGATGACTTGGGATATTGAGGCCTTGGTCAAAAGGAAGACGGAGGCATATAACGTGCATAGGCAGCTGGGATCAAGTGGATCCCTTGAAGAGTATAGGGTTTGTCGGAGTAGAGTTAAGCGAGAAATCAGGAGGGCAAAATGGAGACATGAGATTGTCTTGGCAGATAAGGCAAAGGAGAATCCATAGGGCTTTTACAAATGCATAAAGGGCAAAAGAGTGACTAGGGAGAGGGTAGGACCCCTTAAAGATAAACAAGGTAATCTATGTGCGGATCCACAAGGGATGGGAGAGGTCATAAATGAATGTTTCTCATCAGTATTTACTGTTGAGAAAGGCACGAATGTTAGGGAATTTGGGGAAATAAAAAGTGATGTCTTGAGAAGTGTACATATTACAGAGAAGGAGGTACTGGAGGTATTAAAGCGGATCAAGATAGATAATTTGCCAGGACCTGATAAAATGTATCTCAGGACGTTGTTGGAGGTTCGGGATGAAATTGCCAGCCCCAAAGCTGAGATATTTGAATCATTGATAACCACAGAAGAGGTGCCTGAAGATTGGAGGCTAGCAAATGTTGTGTCCTTGTTTAAGAAGGGCTGTAGGAATAAGCCTGGGAACTACAGACTGCTGAGCCTTACATCTTTTCCCAAAGGTAGAGGAGTCTGGAACTAGAGGACATAGGTTTAAGGTGAGAGGGAGAGATACAAAAGAGAGTAGAGAGGAAATTTCTTCACACAGAGGGTGGTGAGCCTTTGAAACAGGCTGCCAGAGGCAGTGGTAGAGGCGGGTACAACTTTGTCTTTTAAAAGGCAGTTAGACATGGCAGAGTGGGCATAGAGGGATTTGGGCCAAATGCGGGCAAGTGGGACTATCTTAATGATGGAAACTGGGCAGCATGGACAAGCTGGGCCGAAGGGCCTGTTTCCATGCTGTAAACATCTATGACTCTTTGACTCTATTATCCGTGGGCTCACCGTAACCTATTACTCCTTTACTGGTCAAAAATCTATCTACCTTTGCCATTAAAAACATTTGACAAGCACTTAGAGCCCCAATCTGAACCCCCATGTGAGTCTTGCCATTTCTGGCTGTCTCGCCGTCTGATTCGCCAAACCCGCGTCTCAGCCACTAACAAGGGGGAGCTGCTTTTAAGTGCTCCTTCTCCACTCCGTCTCAGTCAACACACAAGCATGGCAACATGCAAACATGCTCCTCGCTTTGACGATGTCGACCTTGCCAGGCTTCTTGACGCTATGGATGCGAGTCAGGACATCCAATTCCCCTGAGGGGGTCGAAGGCCCAGCAGCAGGACGAACAATGTCCAGGTGCGGTGCCCACACATGCCACCTGCTATAGCCCCCCTGACCCATCGAGCGTGTGGCTCACAATGCCCTCTCTTTGTCCCCGCAGGAGAAGATAGCCCATAATAAGTGGGAAATGCAGGGTTGACTAAAGAGAGCAGTCACGAATAGCGACGTTGGCCTGCGTCATTGAGGTGAGGATCCACTGCCCCTTCACCCAGATAATCTGCCTCAAGTGTCATGTGAGAGTACCTTTAAGAAATGGGTGTTTATAAATGGGTGTGTATATAAATATCTGTAGTGAGAGTACCTTTAAGAAATGGGTGTTTACTACTGCAGTGATGTCAGAGAGTGGGTGGAGCTGGGCTGTCTGTCAGCTTTTTACTTTCGTTTTTGAGCAGGCTGCAGGGTGTGTTTTAGTTTTGTTTTCAGTGTTGGAGCTGAAGCCAGACAGAGCAGGTGTACTGTTGATCTCTGCCATGAAAAGACTATCTCTTGATCATTTGGTGAATTCAGAATTATAAATGTTTTCAGTCGTGAATGTAAACCTGATGTGCTTCTGTTAAAAGGTGTTTCTTCTGTCATCTGGATGTTGTTTGGGAAGTTATTAAGGATTACTTAGTGTTGTATTCTTTGGGGGTTGTATTTGAATTGATGGTTGCTAAGATGTTCACTGTATGTTTTAAAAAGGTTAACTTGAGTTCATAGAATAAACATTGTTTTACTTTAAAAAATACTTTTCCATTTCTGCTCTACCACACCTGTAGAGTGGGCCGTGTGCTCCCCATACCACAATCTGTTAAAAGTTGTGGGTCAGGTGAACTCCATGATACACTTTGGGGTTCTCTAAACCCTGGCCCATAACACAAGTGAATAGTTCATGTCAGACAAAATGATCGTTCCATCTCACTGACCACATGTCCATTGTCTCGCAGGATCGCCATCAAAGAAGACCAGGCCTTCGAAGTTGTTCCCCCCCCCCACTTCCACCCAAGAGACCACCTCAGAGGAGAGCTCCGAGGAGAACAACGGCGAGGGATCACAGTGATCAGCCTCACCTTCCACCAGCGCAGAGACCATACACCTTGGTGGGGTGGCATTGGTGGACAGGCATCTGGGGCACAATCTGGTGAGCACCACACAGTTGCTGATGTGCATCAGGTGGAAGCAGGAACATCCAAGGGAGGAGCAGATGGAGGTCTGCTGGATCCCAGGGCTCAGTTGGGCCCCAGTTGTTATATTACATGATTGTAATATGTCGTTACTCTTTGCTTTACTTCCAGAATGGTCTGACTGTTAGATTAGGGGCAGCACGGTAGCATTGTGGATAGCACAATTGCTTCACAGCTCCAGGGTCCCAGGTTCAATTCCGGCTTGGGTCACTGTCTGTGCGGAGTCTGCACATCCTCCCCGTGTGTGCGTGGGTTTCCTCCGGGTGCTCCGGTTTCCTCCCACAGTCCAAAGATGTGCATGTTAGGTGGATTGGCCATGATAAATTGCCCTTAGTAACCACAATTGCCCTTAATGTTGGGTGGGGTCACTGGGTTATGGGGATAGGATGGAGGTGTTGACCTTGGGTAGGGTGCTCTTTCCAAGAGCCGGCGCAGACTCGATGGGCCGAATGGCCTCCTTCTGCACTGTAAATTCTATGATTTCAATGAAACTGCCAATCTTCAATTTGAAGCAAATTAGATTTAATGAACAATGAATATAAATAGTAATGAGCTTGTTCACTCTACTGAACTATAACTGATGATAAAATAAATCAGAAGTATTAACTATGTTTAACTACACATCCCAACTGAGCTATATCTCTCTAACTATGCTGTCGAGTCACTCCTGGTCCAAAGAGACCCAAGATCCTCTGAGATCAATTTATATACCTGAATTTAGTGCTGCCATCAAGTGGTTGCCTAACGCTATGATGCAGTTGTTAACCCTTCATATACCATCAGATATACAGATCACCAATTCTCCCAAAGCGAGCATCCGAACTAACACCACCAGCTCTGAATACTTCTAGCTGCAGAGAGGAACAAGACAGGGCTGCCCCCTGTCCCCACTCTTGTTCGTGCTAATGATCGAACCCCTGGCGATAGACCTGTGGGACGTGAAAAACTGGAAGGGAATCCGGAGAGGAGACAGAGAGCACAGAGTCTCACTCTATGCAGGTGACCTGCTCCTCTATGTCTCGAAGCCACAGGAGGGACTGAAGGCAATACTGCAAATACTGAAAGAGTTTGGAACCTTCTCAGGCTGCAAACTTAACCTGGGCAAAAGCGAGACATTCCCAGTGAACCCAAACGGGGGAGGGACAGAGCTGGAGGGGCTCCCGTTCAAAACAGCCCAGAACAGATTCCGCTACCTGGGGATCCAGATAGCCAGAGACTGGACACAGATTCACAAATGGAACCTGACCAGCTTGGTGGAGGAAGTAAGAAGAGACCTTCAAAGGTGGGGCTCACTCTGACTCTTCCTGGCGGGGAGAATGCAGACGATCAAGATGAACGTACGGCCAAGGTTCCTCTTCCTGTTTAGATCCATTCCGATCTTCATCCCCAAGGCCTTTTTCCAAAACGTAGGCAGGCTAATCATGGCGTTTGTGTGGAGCTGTAAGAACCCAAGAATTCTCAAACAGACACTGCAAAGAAGGACAATCAAAGGGGGCTTGGCCTTACCAAACCTACAATACTACCACTGGGCAGCAACGGCAGAAAGAGTGAGGGGATGGGTCCAAGAATCCGACACAGATTGGGTACAAATGGAGGAGGCATCCTGTAAAGGAACGACCCTCTGGGCCCTGGCCACAGCAGCACTCACATCCTCCTCAACAAGATACACAACGAGCCCAGTGGTAGCGGCTACGCTGGGAACGTGGACCAAGCTGAGACAACACTTCGGGATAGCCAAAATGTCCCCATGGCTCCCCTATGCGGCAATCACAGATTCCCCCCAGCCATGCTGGGTACCACCTTCAAAAGATGGTGGCGGGACGGGGGCACATTGACGGTCGGGGACTTCTACGTAGGGCACAGACTGGCGACATTAGACGAACTGACGAGGGAGTGGAGGCTAGCAAAAGGACAGGAAATGGGACAACTCCAAATAAAACACTTCCTCTGCAAAGAGACAGTAGGGTACCCCGGGGCCCCAGAAACCACACTAGAGGACCTGATAGGCACAAGCAGCGAAAAGGGTGGGCTATGTGGAAAAATATATGGACAGCTACTGGACAGAGCCCGAACACCACTGGACGGGACCAGACACAAATGGGAGGATGAACTGGGGACAGAGGTAGGATGGGGACTCTGGAACGAAGCACTGAGCAGGGTGAGCTCCACCTCCTCCTGCGGAAGGCTACGCCTAATGCAGCTCAAAGTGGTGCACAGAGCGCACCTGACCAGAACCCGAATGAGCAGGTTCTTCCCAGAGGTGGAGGACAAATGTAAGCGGTGCCAGAGGGGCCCGGCCAACCACACCCACATGTTTTGGGCTTGCCCCAAACTTGCTGAGTTCTGGACAACCTTCTCTGAGGCAATGTCCAGGGTTGTGGGGGTGAGGATGAAGCCATGTCCAATAGTGGCAATCTTCGGGGTATCGGAGCAGCCAGAGTTACACATGGGGAAAGGGGCAAACGCCCTTGCTCTCGCTTCCCTAATCGCACGCCAGAGAATCCTGCTCGGCTGGTGATCGGCAGCACCGCCCAAAGCTGCAGACTGGCTCGCTGACCTCTCGGAATTTCTCCAGCTGGAGAAGATTAAGTACGCCATGCGAGGGTCAGAGGAAGGCTTCCTGGATCCCTGGGGGCAGTTTGTCGGTCTGTTCCAAAACCTGTTCGAGCCCAGCAACGAGGAGTAACCTAATAAGAATTTTTTTTAAACATCAAGATAGATGAGGTATCAAAAGACTGCGCTGCCTGGGGGGTGGGGGGGGGGGGGGGGGGAGTGGGGAAATCACAAGAGATTTTTTCCATTCTGTCCGGAAAATAAAAGAAAAGCACAGCCGAAGCCGGGGGGGGGGGGGGGGGGGACGGACAACGGGGAAGGGGGAGGACCCATAGACTGATCCAGAGGGCAACAAAATGCACATAGGGTCAGTTCAACGAAGGGCAAACTAAACCTCTCTGTATAATAAAGGAAATTAGCGCGGGCGAGAAAAATGTGATGTGTATATATACAACTGTTTATGAATATGGGAAATGCCAATAAAAAGATTTAAAAAAAAAGATATACAGATCACTACATCCAACATTTTGTTTTAACATATTTTCTGTGTGTCAAAGAAAAATGTATAACCGCATAACAATAAATTATGAGATGTATACCTGTACAAAGCAAAAACGAGTAATGACTATACGCAACAACTGATATATTACAGGTTCAGCTGCTGGTTTCTTTCGTCGTCTTGTCGATCTTCTGAGTTGATGAGACGGTGATGATGAAGTTTTCACTGGCTTGTGCATGTCATCATTATTTCTGGTATGTGTCAAAGAGTCACGAAAAATTGATTCACTCAAATTTAAATCAGGAAAAATTTGGTTTTGTAGTCAAATTTTTTGTAGTGCACGTCGATTTCTGCGTAGAATAGTTCCTTCCGGTGCTTTCACAATGTAGGAGCGTGGAGCTACTTGCCTTATGATTGTTGCAGGAGCAGACCAACCTCCATCTGGAATTTTTATTCTTACAAGTTCATCTGGAGTGAGTGGTTCCAGTTGAGATGCATGTTGTAATATGTCTGTTGACGATTACATTGTTGTTCTATCTCCATAAACACTGGCAAGTGATCTGGATTCTGCAGTTGAATGGATGGTAAAGTAGTTCTGAGATCCCGATTTGAGCCGATGAAAGTCCAGTAGATAGTGGTGTAGCACTATAGGTTTCACAATGCGAGATGGATATCCAATGCCGAATCTTTAGCTTCGCTGATTAACTGCTTAACAATGTGAACACCCTTCTCTACCTTACCGTTGGACTGAGGGTAGTGAGGATTGGATGTCACATGCTCGGTCCATTCATTACTGTCAAAACATGGACCATTGTCCGACATGACGGTGTCAGGTATTCCATGCCTTGAAAACGTTTCCTTGCATGCTTTAATAACTGATTTTGAAGTCAAATCTGGAAGTTTTATTACCTCTGGATAATTAAAGTGATAATCAATAATTAAAACATAAGTACCGAAGCTTCCGAGAGTACTGAAGCTTCTGGCGGCGACCATTGAGTGAACGGTCGCACATTTAGCAGCTTCCGCTCTCAGTGGTTTTTTAACAGCTTTTAAGCTGGATTTCTGTGGGAATTTTGCAACATAAGTGGATAAAAACGAGAGGAGAAGAAGGCAACCCCTATTTTATGGAGCTGCGCCCAAGAAACAATCGTAAAAGAAGAAATCAAAAGTTGTTTGGAAGTGAAGCTCAGAGTTTGGTGGATGCAATGGCAGAGAAGCAAAATTCGACAACGCCAGCTCAATGGACGATGGATCAGTGGATTCAATATTTGGTCGAGAAGTTTGCCTGGCATTGTAAGGAGTGTGCGGAGGACCTGACCCGGGCGGTGGCCTCGGTTAAGGAGGTGGTCGACCGGGTGGAGGAGAACGTGACGGCCCAGGGACAGGCGATCCAAAAGTTGCAGGAGCTGGCGGCGGAACAAGAGCAGCATTCCACTGCGATGGCATTGGAAATTCATATTTTCAGGATTGGCAGAAATGGTTGTTGGAGAAGGTGGAGGACCTGGAGAATCGTTCTCGCAGGCAGAATATCCGGATCGTCGGGCTGCCAGAGGGAAAGGAGGGATCGGATGCCAGTGCGTATGTGGGGAAGATGCTGGAGAAGATGCCCGGGGAAGATGCGTTTGGCAGGCCGTTAGACGTGGACGGGGCTCACAGGGTGCCCAGGCGTAAGCCCCAGTGTCGTGAGCCCCCGAGGGTGATGATGGTGAGGCTGTATCGGTTCCTGGACAAGGAACGCATTCTGAGGTGGGCCAGGCAGACAAAATGGTTCATGTGGGAAGAGGCAGAGATTCGGGTGTATCAAGATTTGGGAGCATAATTCGCAAAGAGGAGGCCGAGTTTTAATAAGGTTAAGGCGGCCCTGTATGCGAAGGACAGGAAATTCGGTCTGCTCTACCCAGCCCGTCTTTGGGTGACCTACGAAAACCGGGAACTGTATTTTGGTTCACCGGAAGAAGTGGCGGCCTTTATGAAAGACAATAATCTGGTAGAGGCACAATGACTTTAAAATCTAGATGCTAGTGGGCTGAGTTAAAAGTTTTCTGTTGCTTTATATTTATAGAATCTCAGCCTTTCACTGTACCTTAAGTTGTGTTGATCGGGAAAAGAAGGATGTTTCTGATTGATTTGATTTTGATTTGTTGTTATATGTACCAAGATACAGTAAAAAACGTTTTTAAATTGCGATGTTCCAGGGAACAAAAAGAAAAGATGTTTGAGTTTTTGCATGCATAATCTTTTCTTCTTCTGTTTGATTTTCCTTCTATTGTTTTTGGCTCTGTTTGAAGATGAGGGACTGATAAGATGTTGTAAAGGGAGGAGGGGTGGGCCTCTGTGCACGGACATTGGAGGATTATTTGTTTGCTTTCTGTGTTTGATGTTATTGTTTTGAGAACTTATGTTGAGTGTGGGCAAGGGAATCCAGCAGGTGGTAGGATACTAGGCGCTGGGGGCGGGAGCTGCTAGGCTAGCTGGGAGAGCTGATTCACGGGAGCAAAGTGGGGGGAGAGCTGAAGAGAGATGGAGTAGGGGGTTGGGAGGGGTCTGCTGATGACTAGGGGACGTTTGGAGGTTGGAGATGGAGACCAGATGGCTGTGGCTGCCGAGTGGCGGGCCGGGGAGGTGCGGGACATGGGCTAAGGGCTGGCCTAGGCAAGGTCATGGCTGATCGACAGGGGGGGGGGCAAGAGCCCCCCCCCCCGCCCCCGACCAGGCTGGTTACGTGGAATGTTCGTGGAATGAGTGGGCCGGTCAAAAGGGCCCGTGTGTTCGCAAACTTGAGACAGCTAAAAGGGGACATGGCCATGTTACAGGAGACACACTTGAAGCTGGGAGACCAGGTTAGACTGAAGAAGGGATGGGTCAGACAGGTATTCCATTCGGAACTGGACTTTAAAACAAGGGGGGTGGCCATCCTGATTAACAAAAGGGTGGCATTTGAGGTGAGGAAGATAGAGGCAGACCCAGGAGGCAGATTTATTATGGTTAGCGGGAAACTGGAGGGAATAGCAGTGGTGTTCGTAAATATATATGGCCCCAAATGGGATGATGTCACGTTTGTTAGAAAGGTGCTGGGAAAGATCCTGGACCTTTACTCGCACCGGTTGGTTATGGGGGGTGACTTCAACATGGTACTGGATCCAAGAATGGACCGGTCGAGTTCTAGGTCAGGGAAAGTATCGGCAATGGCGAAAGAATTGCGGGGGTTTATGAACCGTGGAGATTTGGGTGGCCAAGGAGCAAGGAATATTCATTTTACTCCCATGTGCACAAGGTGTACTCCAGGATAGATTTCTTTGTACTGGATAAAACACTATTAGTGGGTGTGGAGGACACAGAGTACTCAGCAATTGTGGTGTCAGACCACGCGCCACATTGGATAGAACTACGGGTAAGCAAGGCAAAGTCCCAGCGCCCACAGTGGAGATTAGATGTAGGGCTTTTAGTGGACGACGAGGTCTGTGAGCGAGTGAGGGAGGCCATTCGGGGATACATAAAGAACAACGACACGGGAGAGACCGTGGCTGGGGTGGTGTGGGAGGCATTGAAGGCGGTTATTAGAGGGGAATGTATTTCGATTCGGGCCATAGGGAGAAGACTGAACGGGCGGAGCTGGACAGGGGTTGGAACTAACCTTTTATGATAGGTAAGAAGGGGTAAAGGAAGAAATTATTTAAAGAAATCATATTAACTAAGATTTTAATTTATTATCTATCAACCATAACAGTGAGAAATAGCTGACTGCTTGTGAAAAGGACAAGATAAGAAAACTGCAAGCGTTTGCAAGGCCGAACTGACAGAAAGACTCTTTGTGTTGGAGAGATGGGCTAAGATCCAGTTCCATGTCCATGGTAACCACAATAGGATTTCCGCTGAGAAAATTTCTGAAATGTTTTATCTCTTAAATTAACAGACAGACACTTTAGTCGAATTAAACGAATTATAGATTAGTTAAAACCAATCACAGCTGTAGAGAGGAAGGACCTTTATAGATAGTAATCTTCTTAAAAGTTCAGGTATTGGGACGGGAAAGTCATTCTAGAATCAATTCAACCCATCCTCTAAAACCTGTTCTACCCTCTTGCTTTGCAAAATCGCTATTTTGCAAAGCAGTCCTTTGTACTGTGTATTTTGATTTGAAGAAATTACTACGAGCTGTCATTGTATTTTGAATTCAACTTATCTGTATTTGCTCAGGACAAACAATCGATACATCTGACTAGCTCACTGCAGGGCTAGTCGGACCTTCCTAAATTTGTACTTATGTGAAAATTGAAGCTTATCAGTAGACACTACTAGCTGACAAAAATAAAAGTTGAAAATTGCTTTTAACCCAAGAAACCAGTCTTGAATCTCTGTTATTTGATATATGGTACGGAGTTACAGGTACATGAATAGACACAGAGATCCTACAACAGGTTGGTAGGAGAAATCTTACAGGTGGACAGGAGATATGCAGAATCTCCGGATGAGGAGCTCCTGAAGGAGCGTCAGAGACTCCAAATGGAATTTGGGCTCCTTTCCACAGGTAAGGAGGACAGCTGAGGAGGGTCAAAAGGGCAATATATGATTATGGGGAGAAAGATAGCAGGATGCTGGCACATCAGCTGAGGAAGCAGGAGGCGGCGAGAGAAATAAGGAAAATAAAGGACATGAGGGGGAAAGTAGTGATGGACTCAGGGGTGGTTAATGATGTGTTCCATGAAGTTTATAGTCGACTATATGAGTCGGAACCCCCGGTCGGGGAGGAGGGTATGAGTCAATTCCTGGAGAGGCTAGAGTTCCCGAAGGTAGATGAGGAGCTGGTGGAAGTCCTGGGGTACCCAATTGGGCTCGGGGAGGTGATAGACGGATTGGGGGTGATGCAATAGGGTAAGGCCCCGGGTCCTGATGGATTCCCAGTGGAATTTTATAAAACGTTTTCTGGGGCCTTCTGGTCAAGGCTTTTAATGAGTCCAAGGAGATGGGAGTGCTTCCCCCAACACTATCATAGGCATCAATTTCTCTCATCCTGAAGTGAGACAAGAACCCGGAGAGCTGTGGATCTTATAGGCCAATTTCCCTTTTCAATGTAGATACTAAATTGCTGGCCACTCGAAGAGAAGATTGTGTCCCAGAGGTAATCGGGGAGGATCAGACGGGATTTGTGAAGGGCAGACACCTGACGTCCATTATTAGATGGCTTCTTAATGTTATAATGATGCCAGCAGAGGGGCGCGAGGTTGAGGTGGTAGTAGCCATGGATGCGGAGAAGGCTTTCGACCGGGTGGAGTGGAAGTACCTATGGGTTATTTTAGGCAGGTTTGGGTTCGGGCAGGGATTTGTGGATTGTGTCCAGCTGTTATATCAGGCACCAGTGGCAAATATAAGAAGCAACTGAGTCCGGTCAGAATACTTCGGTCTCTGTAGAGGGACAAGGCAGGGATGCCCGCTCTCCCCATTACTGTTTGCCCTGGCCATAGAGTCCTTAGCGATGGCCCTTAGATCATTGAATGCCTGGCGGTGGATAGTGAGGTGGGGGGGGGGGGGGGGGGTGGTGGAGCATAAGGTCACTCTCTATGCGGACGATTTGCTGCTCTATGTCACAGACCCGGTGGGAGGGATGACCGAAATCATGGAGGTACTAGGAAAATTTGGGCGATTTTCAGGCTACAAGTTAAATATGGGAAAGAGCAAGATGTTCGTGATCTAGGCACGCGGGCAGGAAAGGAGACTGAAGGAGTTACCTTTTAAAGTGGTTGAGAGGAGTTTTAGATATCTGGGGATTCAAGTGGCCAAGGATTGGGGCAGCTTCATAAGTTAAATCTGGGCAAAGCGGTCAATCAAATGAAAAGGGACTTCCGCAAATGGGGCATGCTCCCGCTGACGCTGGCGGGGAGGGTCCAGACATTAAAGATGACGGTCCTTCCGAGACTGCTCTTCTTTTTTCAATGTCTCCCGATTTTTGTCCCAAAGGCTTTTTTCAAGAAAATTAACACGGCGATATCAGGTTTTTGTGGGCAGGTAAAACCCTGAGAGTAAAGAAGGCACTCCTGGAACGGGGTTGCAGAGAGGGGGGTGTGGCCCTCCCGAGCTTTCTTAACTATTACTGGGCGGACAACAAATCGATGGCCAGGAAGTGGGTAGTGGGGGAGGGGTCAGTTTGGGAGCGAGTGGAAGCGGCATCCTGAAAGAGTACGGGTTTGGAGGCTTTACTAACAGTGCCTCTGCCGTTCTCGCCATCTCGGTACTCTACAAGCCCTGTGGTGGTGGCAGCCCTTAGGGTGTGGGGGCAATGGAGGCAGCACATGAGACTGGAGTGGTCACCAATCTGTGACAACCACCGGTTTGCCCCGGGGGTTGGATGGGGGCTTTAAGAGATGGCAGCGGGCAGGGATTGAGAGATGTGGGTACCCTATTCATCCAGGAGGGCTTTCCAACCTTGGAGGCATTAGAGGAGGAGTTCAAGCTGCTGGGTGGGAACGTGTTTCGGTACCTTCAGGTGCGGGACTTTGTACGGAGGCAGGTTCCTGGCTTCCCTCGCCTCCCCCTGAGGGGGTTACAAGATAAGGTGATGTCAAAAACAGAGGTTGGAGAGGGCAGGGTCTCGGAGATATACAAGGAGTTGATGGAGTGGGAAGGGGCCCCTATCAGGGAGGTGAAGAGGAAGTGGGACGAGGAGCTGGGAGGAGAGCTGGAAATGGAACTGTGGGAAAAAGCCTTGAAGAGAGTCAATTCATCCTCGTCGTATGCAAGACTTAGCTTGATTCAGTTCAAGGCGGTCCACAGTGCCCACATGATGGTAGTCCGGATGATCAGGTTCTTTGAGGAGGTGGTGGACAGATGTGGGCGGTGCAGGGGTAGCCCGGCGAACCATGTACATATGTTTTGGGCATGTCCGAAATTGAAGGGATTCTGACAGGGATTTGCGGACGTTACGTCAGAAGTCCTGGAAGGCAGGGTAACTCCGAATCTAGAACTGGCAATATTTGGGGTATCGGAAGATCCGGGGGCCAAGAGGGGGAGGGAGGCTGATGTCCTGGCCTTCTCCCTGGTGGCCCGGAGACGGATTTTGCTGGGATTGTGGGACTCGGAGCCCCCGAAGTCAAGAGTGTGGGTCAGCGATATGGCAGGGTTTCTCAGTCTGAAAAAAAACAAGTTCGCTTTGAGGGGATCAATTCAGGGGTTCCCCTGGAGATGGCAGCCGTTCATCGATTTCTTCAAGGAAAATTGAAAGTCAGCAGTAAGGGGGGGGGGGGGGGGGGGGGGGGGGGGGGGGGGGAGGAGAAAAGGGGGTGGGAGAAAAACAGGAGGCATGGCAATGTTAGATAAGGACAGGGAACTTAGTATACTGGTAATTAGGGGATAAGTCGGTTTAGTAGGGGACGTTGTTCACTGTTTTTTGTTTTTTAGGTGATTTGCGTGCGTCGGCTTGCGCGGTTGTTTAAGAAATGTTAATGTATTAAACTGAAAATTACAAATGCTTCAATAAAATATTTTCTAAAAAAAAAATAATTAAAGCATTGTCACGACCAGTCGTATAAAATAGGTCAATTCCTACTTTGGCCCAGGGAGAAGTAATTAATTTGTGTTGTTGCAGAGTCTCCTTGCATTGCGCAAGTTGGTGTGTTTGACAAGTTTCACAGGTGATAACCATGTCAGTTATGTCTCTATTTATTCCCGGCCAGTAGACTGCCTGTCTTGTCCGTCGTTTACACTTCTCGATCCCGAGGTGTCCCTCGTGAATCTGATCAAGTATCATAGAACGAAGACATTGTGGAATTACAATTTGGTCGAGTCTCAAGAGCAGTCCATCTACGATCGTCAGATCTGCCTGAACATTTCTGTACTGAGGACATCGCCCTTTTGACCCCCCATTTTGAAAATGGTGAATGACCCTTTGTAGTGTAGCGTCTTTCTTAGTTCCAGTTCTGATTAAATTTAACTTCTGATCTGGTGCTGGTAGGTTTTCTGCACAGAGTTGCGCCTGAATTGGTTGACTGACAGACGTAATGGAGCATCCGCTATGATTAAATCTTTCCCTGGCGTGTAGATTAGGTTATGATCCTTTGGAGTCTTGGTGTCATGTCATTGAGATCCTTGTTGATAATGTGGACCAACGGCCTGTGATCCATCTCAACTGTGAAGGTGGGAAGCCCATAGACATAATCATGGAATTTGAGTATTCCTGTCAATAGATCTAGATATTCCTTCCCAATTTGTGCGTATCTGCATTCCATCGCTGTCATTGCTCTTGAAGCAAATGCTACAGGAACCCAATATGAATTGTCGTCTCTTTGTAAGAGTATTGCGCTTATCCCATCCTGACTTGCATCAGTGGATATTTGGGTTTCTCTTTTAGGATCAAAGAAAGCTAGTATTGGTGCAGTCAAGAGTTAAACTTTCAAATCTTGCCACTCTTTCTGATGGTCCTCTGTCCATTCAAAAGGTATAAAATTCTTTATTAAGTGTCTTAAAGCTGTTGTTCTTGTTGACAAGATGGAGATGAACTTGCCTAAAACGCTGACAATACCTAAAATCTGAGTACAGCCTTTTTATCTTCATGTACCTTCATGTTCTGAATAGCTGAAATCTTATCATCAGGTTGGACACCATGCTGAGATATGGTATCTCCTAAAACTTTGAATGATGAATTTCCAAAAGTGCATTTAGATTGGTTGAGTTTGAGGCCATATTTGTTGATGCGCTGAAAACACTTGCTTTAGTCGCTCAATATGCTCTTCTTTTGTTGTAGACCATATTATGATGTCATCAACGTATACCCTCACACCTTCTATTCTTTCTGTCATTTGTTCCATGATCCTGTGGAATATCGTAGATGCAGATATGATACCGAAAGGCATACAATTGAAACAAAATCTTCCAAAGAGTGTATTAAATATGCAGAGTTGTCTGCTGGAGTTGTCAAGTTGCATTTGCCAAACTCCCTGTGACGTGTCTAACTTCGTAAAGATGTGTGCATTTGCCATCTCACTGGTGATCTCGTGTTTTGGTGTGGGATAGTGTTTCCTCCTTATGTTCTTATTGAGATCCTTGGGATCAATGCAGATGCGGAGATCACTGAACATTTTTTTTTTACACAAACCAATTAACTGACCTGGCCAGTCGGTTTAGTGACTCGTGAGATTATCCCTTGGTTCTGAAGTCGTCCAGTTCTTGCTTCAACCTTTCTCGTAAAGGAGCATGAATTCTCCTAGGCGGATATACCACTGGCTTGGCATCCTTCCTTAGTAGGATTTTATATTGGAATGGTAGTGTACCCATGCCTCTGAAAACATCAGGATATTGATTCAAAATGCTCTGGATATCATTATTCAATACTGGTGTAGGTGCAGTCGCTGTAGAAATACGCTGTATTAGATGCAATTCTTTACATGCTTTTGTGCACCTAGAAGTGAAGATTTGTCCTTCTTGATAATCTCAAATCTTAAGATCTTTTCAATTTATTTATTGGAGACTTTTAAATGCATGACTCTATTGAAGAAATCAAGTTGACGTTATAGTCCTTCAGTCTGCAGGCTGTTGGAAGTATCTCAGGTGCATCTTGAAGCTTGTTGAGATCCAGCCTTGAGAGCAGGTTAGTTGAAGCGTCAGTGTCCAATTTAAACAGAATTGGGCAGTTGTTTACTTGTACGACTGTGTTCCATTCATTATTAGAATTTACTGAATTAATTTGTGGAGGATAGTTTCTCGCTTCCTTGGATTCTTCATACTTCTCCATTATGCCAACAAAGTGTTCTCCAGTGAGTAATTGTCAGTATCGGATGAAAAATACTCATCTTCTTCTTTTTCTTTTGATTCGACACTACGAACATTAATCTGCCTGTAGTTTTGTTTAGCAGGTTTAAATGCAACTGAAGATCTGCACGTGCAGCAAAATGATTTAATATGCCACATTTTGAGCATTGTTTTCCACTTGCTGGGCATTTCTTCTTTAAGTGAGCGGTTCCACATCTAGAACATGCGCAAATCGGCTTTCGACCATTTAGCATTTTTTCACGAAATGCGCATGTGCAGGGCAGTGATGCTAGACCTTGGGGGAGGTGTGCAAGCAGGAGATAGTGAGTGAAGGTCATAAGAGCAGTTAGTGTGAGAAAGTTAGATTATAGTTTATACCAGTTAGTGAGATCAGCAGTAGGTGAGCGTAGTTAGATGTTATTGATCACTTTTGTATTCTAAAAGGACGAAGTGTCGAAACCCAGTTTAATAGTGTAAATAAAATCATAGCTTTGTTTATGTAAAAGCCATACTGTGGTCTTTGTGGAACACTACGCCAACCATCCTAAACAAGCAACACAAAGAATTCCCCCCCCTCCCCCCACCCCACCAAAGCATTGGGGCAGCAGCACTGGTGCCCTTGAGCTACATGTCGGAAAATAAAATGGTTACTCACCTCCTCACTTCCTCTTAGCGGCCATTGCTCCAGCTTCACATTTTTAAAAAGGAATACTAAACGACGCCGGCGTGATTTCTCACTGGCGAGTCAGCAATTCCTGGGAGGCCGTTACATTCGACTTCAATTTTGCTGATCAGATTGAAATAAATGCAATTGAGGGTTAATGTTCTGCTCAAACAGAAAATACTGGACAATCTCTGCAGGTCTGACAAGCTTTGACAAAGAGACATCCAGACTTGAAACGTTAGCTCCTTTTTCTCTCCACAGATGATGTCAGACCGGCTGAGATTGCCCAGTATTTTCTGTTTTGTTTCAGATTCCAGCATCCACAGTAATTAAATTTTATCTTAATGATATGCTCGCCATTTTTGGATGTGATCCAGAACTCGTCATCCGGAATGGGCCAGGTGAATTGCAAATTGGTTCGCGCCCAGCACGAATCTCGATTTTGTTATTTACCCAGCGTGCCCAGATCCACGCCGGGCTCAACATAATGGTTGAATCGTGCCCCATATAACAGATCTCAGCCCCCATATTAACATACTGAAGGAGGAATACGCAAGGTTAGGGGGAGAAGACGGGTAAATGGTGGTACAGTGGTTAGTACTGCTGCCTCATGTCAGCGATGACCCGGGTTCTCAATCCCGGCCCTGGGGCATGTCTGTCTGGAGTTTGCACTTTCTCCCCGTGTCCGTGTGTGTCTCACCCCCACAGCCCAAAGATGTGCAGGGTAGGTGGATTGGCCACACTAAATTGCCCCTTAACTGGAAAAATTTATTAGGACTCTAAATTTAAAATAAAGGGTGGGGAAATGGCACTAGATGAGTTGCTCATTTGGAGAGCCAATACAGACAAGACGGGCTGAATGGCCTCCATCCGCACTGTAACAATTTAATGATTCTAACTTAGTTGGCCACCAGGTTGCCTGAAGTTCACCTGGTGCAATATGGAGTTGGTCATATTTCACACATTCTTCGGTACACATGATTTTCCACCCCAAATGGATATTTTTTTGGACAGTATGAACTAATCCCAGCTTTTTCTTCAATGTTTATAATGAGCTACAATAGATCTTTCTGGAAAAGACAAGATGTGCTAAGTGGATTTGGCTGAGGCCAGCATCCTGACTAATCTGCATTTGACTCAGTGTTATTTAGACCCGAAAGGAAGTTCCATGAGAAACTAAGGGTAAGGTTGCATCCTGCCGAGCTTCACCTACAATCCCTTTTATTCACCAGAGACCAATTGCATGATCATATCCTTTGTACTGTTATTTTTGGCCTGTTTCATAACCTCTGTATGGGTTCTTTTCAAGGACAAGTTGTGTAATTTACTTTCCTATCTTTTTGAAGCATGGATCTCATTATTTCTTGAAAACTGCGTTATCTTTAGAATCACTTATTTTCTCTGAAACTTTTGCTTCCTGTGTGTCCCTATTCATAGTATCTATACTTGTACGTGTACCATACACGCAAGACAAATTATCCAGGAGATTTTGTTGATAAAAATGCTACACTTTGCATGAAAACTATACCAATGAATATTGGTCCAAATCTTTTGTTCTCTGGGTTTGACACCCAGGAGTGGGATGCACTGCTGGGAGATGCTCCCCAATCCTGGAAGTACCCATACAAGGATCGCATGAAAGTTGCACGGGAAGTTCAAACTTCTGTTGAGCAATTACCCTGCATTGGGAACCAGCCAACACTCCAACTTAAACTGCAGTCCTTGGATGATTCCTACTGTCTGACAGGAATAGTTACCCAGGAAATGTTAAAACAACTTCAACTCGGAGGTAACTATAGTATTGATGCATCCACCCTGTCCATGCCCCCCCACTCCGACTACCCCACCGGAGCTCATGGTCATCCTCAGACTGCCCTCCCAAGCCCCAGCTACCCCCCACCCCACAGACTTCCCTCCCAAACCCCAGATACCCCCTTAAACTGCTCTCCCAAACCCGGCCTATGGTCCATCCTCCCTGATTACCCTCACCAACTATAAAGACAGTGCTGTAAAAAAACGGGACAATGTCTTCCTCTCTCCGCAAATTCCTGCATTCGACTGCAAAACTGAACTGCATTTTTCTCACCCGACCTGAGTCGGAAGGACTGTAAGAAAGGTGTGGCTGTAAGTACGGGTGGAGAGGCAACCTGACTGTGATTGTCACTCCATTGAAGTTATGGCCCATTGTCTCCTTTGCAGCAAACTCATCTCACCATGTCCTAAAATAGCTAATTCCTTTCTTAGTTTATAGTTCATCTAGAGCTGCTGAGACTGGGGCCTACATTTTCTGCTGCATACCTCCCATTTTGTGACAGTGGAATAAAAGGAGATGGAGAGTATAAAAACTCAGGAGGGCCGAGAAGGTAAGTTGAACAAGATTTATTGTAAGGAGTTGGAGGGGGAGGGTGGGGCCATGGTTGCCAGCGGGACCGAGACCCCCAGCTGGAGTGCCATGGCAGGAAGGTGGCGAAGACACCCTTCCAATCGAGGGCATGGTGAAAGGCTGTGGCCGCTCGCGCTGCAATGAGGAGGGACAGGGTGAACTGTGCGGTAAACGGATACTGTGTGCATGTGTAATGGCGCGTGCCTGCATGAACCGTGACCAGGCAGCCGGGGCACCCATTCATCGACCCTGGCCCTGGCTCCCTACGTGCCAAAGTGCCCTCCTAACAAATTGCCATTGCCTGTCCCTCCCAAATCTCCCCCCTCCTTCAAGTTCATGATGTTTTCCGGCAGCCATCGATGCTCGCAGCCATGCAGATTGGCTTTCGTCGCGGGCGAGCCAGGTGGCTCAGTGAGGGTGCTGCAGAGGCGGATGCAGCAGAGGGAGTATGGTAGTATGCATTAGGGGTCATGTGGGACTGTGAAGCCATGATGTCATTGGCTGACAGATCCCGGGTCCTGGTTGGACGTTGACCTTTAGCTCCGCCCTGAAGGCGGAGTATAAGTACCAGGAGTCCTCCCCCGCAGGCAGTCTACTACTGAACTGCGGGGGAACAGTCACGCTTAATAAAGCCTCATTGACTTCACTCTATTCGTCTCTCGGAGTCTTTGTGCGCTACAATTTATTAAGCGTGACTAAAAGACTATGGAGCTCGGATCATCCCGGAATGCCTGAGGATCAGCCCCCACGCAGTGAACGCGGCAGCAGCTTTCAAGCACTGGCAGACTGTTTTGAGGCCTACTTCAGAACGGCCACCGGCCGGGTCACAGAAGACCAAAAACTACAGGTCCTGCACTCGAGGTTAAGCACGGAGATTTTCTCTTTCATCGAAGATGCAGAGGATTTCCAGACGGCGTTCGCAGCACTAAAAAGTCTCTATGTCCACCCAGTAAACCAGATCTACGCTCGCTATCAACTCGCAACGAGACGGCAAAGTCCCGGAGAATCGATAGATGAATTCTACGCCGCGCTACTAATTTTGGGACGAGCCTGCAGCTGCCCGTCGGTGAACGCAAATGAACACACGGACATGTTAATGCGCGATGCTTTTGTGGCAGGTATGAACTCCTCCCAAATCCGCCAAAGACTTCTAGAAAAAGAGTCGCTAGGACTCTCAGGGGCACGGGCCCTAGCAGCCTCCCTAGACGTGGCCGCGCGAAATACCCGCGCCTACGGCCCTGACCGCGCGGCAGCCCATTGGGCTCCGTACGTACCCGTCGCGACAAACCCACCCCCCCCCGGACACCCCACAGGCTTGCGCGGTCCAAACGCCAAGTCGCACCGGGGGCGCCCGCTGCTACATTCTGCGGCCAGGCGAAACACCCACGGCAGCGCTGCCCAGCCCGCGCAGCGATCTGTAAGAGCTGCGGGAAAAAGGGCCATTTCGCGGCTGTGTGCCGGTCCCGCGAGGTCGCCGCTGTTCCGGGAGAACAGGGAGCCCTGCACGCCATTTACGCTCCCCAACCCCCCCAGCGCCCCATGTACGACCCGCATGCGCAGCCACTCTGGGTCCCGACCACCGCTGTCCCGGGAGAACAGGGAGCCCTGCACGCCGCTTACGCTCCCCAACGCCCCCCCCCCGCGCCCCATGTATGACCCGCCGGCGCTACCACTTTGGGTCCCGACCACCGCTCTCCCCGGAGAAGAGGGAGTTCTGCGCGTCTCTAACGCCCCCAAACCCCCCCGCGCCCCACGTATGACCCGCCGGCGCTACCAATTTGGGTCCCGACCACCGCTGTCCCCAGAGAAGAGGGAGCCCCGCGCGTTCCTAACGCTCCCCAACCCCCCCAGCGCCCCATGTGCGACCCGCTGACGCCACCATTTTGGGCCCTGGCCACCACGAGGGGAGGAAGGGCGCCGCCATCTTGGACCACCCCGACCTGTACGACGCATGGGGGCGGCCATTTTGTCCACCCCCGCCGCCATCTTGTGACCCCCCAGCCATGTGCGATGCATGGGGACAGCCATTTTGTTCACCACCGACGCCATCTTGGACGGCAACAACGGACCCCAGTGTCGACGGCTCCACGGAGTTCGAAGAAGACGCTCAACTACTACAACCACGTCTCGCTTCAATGACGCTGGACCAAGCTCGGCCCCGGACACTCCAGACGACGACGACAACGGTGCTGATGAACGGGCACGAGACACCATGCCTAGTCGACTCCGGGAGCACGGAGAGCTTTATCCACCCCGACACGGTAAGACGCTGTTCTTTGACCACCCATCCCAGCGCACAAAAGATTTCCCTAGCTGCAGGATCCCACTCCGTACAGATCAAAGGCTTCTGCATAGTTACCCTAACGGTGCAAGGGAGGGATTTCAAAAACTACAGGCTCTACGTCCTTCCCCAACTCTGCGCCCCCACATTACTGGGATTAGACTTCCAGTGCAATCTACAGAGCCTAACCTTCAAATTCGGCGGCCCAATACCCCCACTCACTATCTGCGGCCTCGCAACCCTCAAGGTGCAACCCCCGTCCTTGTTTGCAAACCTCACCCCGGATTGCAAACCCGTCGCCACTAGGAGCAGACGGTACAGCGCCCAGGACCGGACCTTCATTCGGTCCGAAGTCCAGCGGCTACTAAAGGAAGGCATAATCCAGGCCAACAATAGTCCCTGGAGAGCACAGGTGGTAGTAGTAAAGACAGGGGAGAAGCAAAGGATGGTCATAGACTATAGCCAGACCATCAACAGGTACACACAACTAGACGCGTACCCTCTCCCCCGCATATCCGGCATGGTCAATCGGATTGCCCAATATAAAGTCTTCTCCACCGTGGATCTCAAGTCCGCCTACCATCAGCTCCCCATCCGCCCAAGTGACCGCAAGTACACAGCCTTCGAGGCAGACGGGCGACTATACCATTTCCTAAGGGTCCCATTTGGCGTCACAAACGGGGTCTCGGTCTTCCAACGAGAGATGGACCGAATGGTTGATCAACACGAGTTGCGGGCCACGTTCCCGTATCTCGACAATGTAACCATCTGCGGCCACGATCAGCAGGACCACGACGCCAACCTCCAAAAATTCCTCCAGACCGCTAAAGCCTTGAACCTCACGTATAATGAGGACAAGAGCGTTTTTAGCACCAACCGGCTAGCTATCCTGGGCTACGTAGTGCGTAATGGGATAATAGGCCCCGACCCCGAACGTATGCGCACCCTCATGGAATTTCCCCTCCCGCACTGCTCAAAAGCCCCAAAACGCTGCCTGGGGTTCTTTTCATACTACGCCCAGTGGGTCCCCCAGTACGCAGACAAGGCCCGCCCCCTAATACAGACCACGACCTTCCCTCTGTCGACAGAGGCTTGCCAGGCCTTCAGCCGCATCAAAGCGGTTATCGCAAAGGCCACGATGCGCGCCATCGACGAGTCCCTCCCCTTCCAGGTCGAGAGCGACGCCTCCGACGTAGCTCTAGCGGCCACCCTTAACGAAACGGGCAGACCCGTGGCCTTTTTCTCCCGAACCCTCCACGCTTCAGAAATCCGCCACTCCTTAGTGGAAAAGGAAGCCCAAGCCATAGTGGAAGCTGTGCGACATTGGAGGCATTACCTGGCCGGCAGGAGATTCACTCTCCTCACGGACCAACGGTCGGTAGCCTTCATGTTTGATAATGCACAGCGGGGCAAAATCAAAAACGACAAGATCTTAAGGTGGAGGATCGAGCTCTCCACCTTCAACTACGAGATCTTGTATCGTCCCAGAAAGCTGAACGAGCCGTCCGATGCCCTATCCCGCGGCACATGTGCCAACGCACAAATTAACCGCCTCCAAACCCTCCACGAAGACCTCTGCCACCCGGGGGTCACCCGGTTTCACCACTTTATCAAGTCCCGCAACCTCCCATACTCCTTAGAGGAGGTCCGTACAGTCACAAGGAACTGCCACATCTGCGCAGAGTGCAAACCGCATTTTTTCATGCCGGATGGTGCGCACCTGATTAAGGCTTCCCGCCCCTTTGAACGCCTTAGTCTGGATTTCAAAGGACCCCTCCCCTCCACCGACCGCAACATATACTTCCTTAATGTGGTGGACGAGTACTCCCGCTTCCCATTCGCCATCCCCGTTCTGACATGACCGCGGCCACAGTCATTAAAGCCCTGAACACCATATTCACACTGTTCGGTTGCCCCGCATACGTCCACAGCGACAGGGGGTCCTCTTTTATGAGTGACAAGCTGCGCCAGTTCCTGCTCAGCAACGGGATAGCCTCGAGCAGGACGACCAGCTACAACCCCCGGGGGAACGGGCAAGTAGAGAGGGAGAACGGCACGGTCTGGAAGACCGTCCTACTGGCCCTACGGTCCAGGGGCCTCCCAGTTTCACGTTGTCAAGAGGTCCTTCCGGACGCCCTCCACTCCATCCGGTCACTACTGTGTACTAGCACTAACCAAACGCCTCATGAGGGCCTCCTTGTCTTCCCCAGGAAGTCCTCCTCTGGAACGTCGCTGCCGACCTGGCTGGCGGCCCCAGGACCCATCTTGCTCCGAAAGCACGTGCGGGCGCACAAGTCGGACCCGTTGGTCGAAAGGGTCCACCTCCTTCACGCGAACCCGCAGTACGCTTACGTGGAGTACCCCGACGGCCGACAGGACACGGTCTCCCTGCGAGATCTGGCGCCCGCCGGCAACACACACACCCCCCCGACACCAATCACCCAACCCCCCCCCCTTCCTGCCACCGCCGCACCCCGCGACCGCCCCCTTCCCAGGAGGATCAGTCCCCCTCCCAGGCCCGACCAGGATTGAAGCCCAAGCTGAAACCGTAAGGCTCCCGGAGACGACAACACCGGAACAAGCACCACCACCACCACCGGGGCCGAGGCGATCGACACGGATGACCAGACCGCCCGACCGACTCGTGGCGTCGATCTAACAGTACAATATGTGGACTTTTAACGTGAACATTTTGTCTTTTCCTGACGATTACTGTAAATAGTTTGAAACAAAAAAAAACCTTGTACATACTGTAATAACATGCAAAAGTTTTCCTCCCAGGACCAGCCTTGTAAACCCTTACCACCATGCGAAGCATCACCCCGCCGGGTTCATTTTTAACAAGGGGTGAATGTGGTAGTATGCATTAGGGGTCATGTGGGACTGTGAAGCCATGATGTCATTGGCTGACAGATCCCGGGTCCTGGTTGGACGTTGACCTCTAGCTCCGCCCTGAAGGCGGAGTATAAGTACCTGGAGTCCTCCCCCGCAGGCAGTCTACTACTGAACTGCGGGGGAACAGTCACGCTAAAGCCTCATCGACTTCACTCTATTCGTCTCTCGGAGTCTTTGTGCGCTACAGGGAGTTGCCGCGGAGGGCCCTGTGCCTGGTGTTCCTGCTGCAGGCCATCACGCCCGACAGGTCCAAGAGGAGGCGGAGGGTGCGAATCACCTCCACGTCGTCGGCCAGGAAAAGGGCGACGACTCCAATCCTGATGGGGCACCAGGGGAGGAGCACGAGCAGGTGGACAAGCCAAGGCGGCGGAGGCGTCCCATGCGTCACTGGTCTACCGGGACCAAATTTCTTTTGAGGACCTAACGGAAGAGGCATGCAGGAGGAGACTCAGATTGAGCGGTGAGACGGTGGGCCTTATATGCCACCTAATGGCGCACCTGGCACCACGTGGAACGGGGGGAGGACATGCCATCCCAGTGAGAGTGAAGGTCACGCTCGCCCTAAATTTTTTTGCAACCGGCTCCTTCCAGTCTCCGAGCGGGGACCTATGTGGAATATCTAAGGCCTCGGTGCACGGGTGCATCTGGTCTGTTACCGACGGCCTATATGCCGTCGCGGGACGATACATCAATTTCACGGAGGACCACGCACACCAGGCTGGCAGGGCAGCATAATTCGCCTCAGTGGCCGGGATCCCGATGGTCCAAGGCGTCGTGGATGGGGTGCACGTCAACCTGCGTGCACCGCCGCGGAACAGGGACGTCTTCCTGAACAGGAAGGGGACATACTCAATGAACGTCCAGGTGGTATGCGACCACAGAATGTGAATAATGCACGTGTGCGCCCAATACCCGGGCAGCGTGCATGACCCCTTTATACTGGCGCAGTCCTTCATCCCAGCAATTTTTGAGGGTCAATCCCCCCCGGATGAGGGGCTTGTTGCTGGGCGACAGGGGTTATCCGTTGCGGCCCTGGCTGATGGCGCCTATCCGGAGGCCGCAGACCAACGCGGAGACCCGCTACAATGAGGCCCGTGCTGCAACCAGGGGTGTCGTGGAAAGGTGCTTTGGCCTCCTTAAAATGAGATTCCGGTACCTGGACCGCTCTGGAGGCGCTCTACAGTACGACCCCGACAGGGTCGGAAAAATCGTGGTTGCATGCTGCGTCTTGCACAGAGTTGCAATGTAATGGAGGAGGAAGAAGCAGGTGAGCCCGATGAGGGCAGCGACTCTGAACATGAGGATGAGGAGGAGGAGGTGGAGGATGAGGAGGGCGAGGATGGGAGGACGGCGGGGCACAGACACCACCGGGGTGTGGGATATGGCCGGGTGGTCGCACGACGCCACCGGCTGGGACAGCGAGCACGCGAGGCGTTGATCGCCGCACTAGGGGGAGGGCATCGTTGTGCAGGGCACTTGTACCGTTGACCGCGCGCAAAGGCACCACCCCCACCCACCTCCCGCACCATCGCACAACCCTACCACACACGGCACCGCTCTCACGCAACCCTACACCTGCGGCACCTCGTTATTGTCGTTACACTTTTACTTCCGTAAGCGGGTGTGAACAGTGCCATGTTGGATGATGACAACCCGCTCTGCGATGAGCTGTGAACTACAAATCGCTACTGAATGTCTGACTCATGGCCATATCTGAACACCCCCACCCCTTTATGCATCACGGACACACCATCACATGTCCATGTGGGGCAGCGAGCGTCGGAGCACTGAGGACGATGGCGTGTTTGGTGTGGGGGGGGTGGTGGGGGGGGCACACTCGGCCTCACCCTTGCAATGATTTTCGGGCACCATCGTCACCGGGCACCCTCACGTCCCCCCCCAGGCACCAGACATAGGACAGACGCATATAGGTTTGGAGTAACAACTTTAATTGTGACATTGAAAGACACGTGCCCTAGCCCCTATTACTATTCTGTGCCCTGCACCCGTGCCAACTTACTTCGTGTCTAACTTTTTTGCCTTACAGGCCCTACCACTATGTCTAGGTGTTTCCCCAGATGGTACAGCAGGAGTGGAGGCGGACTGCTGAGAATCCTGCCCTTCGACGTGGCTCCCCATCAGCGCGCGCTTCCTAGGCGGCCCGGCCTGAATGGGCCAGGCTGCACAGCGGGATGCTGGATGGCGTGGTGCCACCCTTCTCTGCCCACCAGATGCACCAGGGACAGGACGGGGGGAGTGCGAGTGTTCCGGTCCTCCTTTGCTGGTGTAATCGGGACAGGCACCGGGAGCTCCTCCTCCCTCGGGGAGCCCGGTGGCCCCCCCGGCCTCTCTAAGGGACGGTGGTGCGCGCGGAGGCAAGCCCCATTGCACCACCGACACCTGGCGCTGCCAGTCCTGGAAGCCCGCTATGGAATTGACCAGGGTCTGAACATTCCCGGCGATGGATCTAAGGGAGTGCGACATCCCTGTCAGAGACTGCGCAACCTCCCGCTGGGTCTGTGTGACGCCATTCATCACATGGACAAGGCCGCCGTTGCTCTCAGCGATGGCCTGCTGGGACAGGGCCTTGGCCTGCTGAGACTGGGCAGACCCCAGAGCTCGGCAGCAATGCCCATGTGGCTCTGGAGCATGGCTGCCTGCGAGAGGGCAACCCTGTCGTGGGCCACAGATGACGCGTGCACACTAAGCCACAGGCCTTGAAGAACCTGACCCATGGCCGAAACCGTTTCCCCCATTGCCTCCATCGCGGACGCCACCCGTGTGGTGTCAGCCTGGGTGGCAGCCATAACCGGCACCACTCCCTGCTCGTTGACGCGGATGGACTCCTCCAGCTGCGTCTGCAGTTGCCGGGAGACAGCCGTCATCCCGTTGTCTGGTCCCTGGGGTTGCAAATGCATCGGGTCTGTGGGTGGGCCTGGAAAGCCCAGGAACCCGGGAACCATCTGGGCAGCAGCTGGGTGCTGGGTCTGGCCTGCCCTCCGACCGTCCAGCCCCTCGGCCGCTCCTACCTCCACCTGCTGTACCGGTTCGGCTGTGTGGTGCGCACCAGTCTGTGACCCGGAAGCCTCACCACTTACTTGCCCAACCGAGGTGAGTGTATCTGCGATGGCTGAAGTGGTGGGTGACAGCAGTGCCGCGGCCGCTAGGTCCTCGTCTGTACCCAGGTCTGGGGTCTCCTGGCTCGAACCTTGGCCTGGTGAATTAAGTCCACGGCCCATGCCAGGTGTCATGCCTCTGTGCCTCGTATGTCGCAACGCCCTCTGTGCGTCACTGTCCTAAGGGGCTATCCTGTCTCCGTCACTGTCCTGGCTTGCTGTACTCTCCTCGTCTGTCTCACTGTCATATGTGTCATGACTGTCCGTCCTGTCGTCTCTGTCTGTCCTCTGTGTGTAACCCTTTGGTGGCCCGGCATCAGAGGAGGGCCCTCCTGCCCGTGATCCTTCCCCTCTGTCCCGTGCATCCCTGTGGCCTGAAGAGGTTGGAGCTGGACGGCGGCGGGGTGACAGAGCAGTTCCACGGCGGTGCTCCTCTGGCCCTGGAGAACACAGTAAGGCACGTTTCGTTAGGCAAGTGGGGTCGTATGTGAGAGGGTGGAGGGGGTAGTGTGAGGGTGTGGACTGTGGGGGTGGTGCAGTGTCAGGCGGGGGGGTGAGGATGTGGACTGTGGGGGTGGTGCAGTGTCAGGCGGGGGTGTGTGGACTGTGGGGGTGGTGCAGTGTCAGGCGGTGGGGTGTGAGGGTATGGACTGTGAGGGTGGTGCAGTGTCAGGCGGTGGGGTATGAGAGTATGGACTGTGGGGGTGGTGCAGTGTCAGGCGGGGGTGGTGGTGAGGGTATGGACTGTGGGGGTGGTGCAGTGTCAGGCGGTGGGGTGTGAGAGTGTGGACTGTGGGGGTGGTGCAGTGTTAGGCGGGGGGGGTGAGAGTGTGGACTGTGGGGGTGGTGCAGTGTCAGGCGGGGGGGGGTGAGAGTGTGGACTGTGGGGGTGGTGCAGTGTCAGGCGGGGGGGGTGAGAGTGTGGTGTGTGAGAGGGGTGGGGGTACTGATGGGCTGAGGGACTGCATGCAGACAGGGGATTCTCACTTGGTGCTCCGCCTCCGACTTGGCACGGCGCTACCTCCCGGCTCCCCCAGCAAGGTCCAGAGCCCTTTCGACGTAGACGGTAAAGGGGTGCAGCTCAGGTGATTCCCCTCCAGTTCTTGCACGCTCTCTCTTATTGTGAGCTGTCTTGCCCTTGGGGGAGGGGGGGAGGAAAATGAAACTCAGGGTTAGGCGGTCATTAGCAGGACGCACACATGTAAGCACCATTATCACTAAGTGGGGACACTGGGACCCACGCCATGGCACCTGCCCATGGGGCTGGGTGGGGGGTTCCACACGTGTCCTGGGTGCAACGTGGGGCCCATCCCCCCCACCGCGCCCCCCCCCCCCCACCCCCCCCCCCCACCCCCCACCCCCCACCCCCCGGCGTGGGTTGGGGAGGCGTTGCCCGGGGGGAGTGTCAGGGTACTTACCCTCGCTGCCCTCGTGAGGTCGTGCAGTTTCTTCCTGCACTGGTCTCCTGTGCGGGGGTTGTGCCCCACAGCACTGACGGCTATCCCGACCTCTCGCCATCCCCGCCTCACGGTGCTGCACGGCTGCCGGTGTCCACGCCTGGGTAAGAGGATGGCCCGGCACTCCTCCACGGCGTCTAGAAGTGACTCCAGGTCGCTGTCCCGGAAGCGTGGAGCGGCGGGACGGGGCTCATCCATCTCCGACCTCGATTTCTGTGTGCCGATCCACGCACTTCCTATTACACAGCGCGGCATCATCCAGGCGTCGCGCGATGACGCCGTGCGTCTTTCGCCACGCCCACCGCGTTTCTCGCGGTGCCGCTGTTGGCCCCTTTTCTGCCCCTGAATCGGTTGTGGTGGGGGCCTGCTCGCGCCATCGTGCAACGCAACGGCGTTCACGACGGCGCGGGCACTTAGTCCCGCGATCGGAGAATCGTCCCGTGTGTATTTTATGTTTGCCCTATGTATTTTCTTTTCATGTATGGAATGATCTGCCTGAACTGTACGTTCCCTGTACCCTGTACAGTAAAGGTTTAAAGTCGCAACGTTAACACTAAATTTGTTTCACGTTGTAGGACCTAACTGTTTTTCTATTGGAAGTTTAACTGAAGTTACCATTGGACCTGGCACCTGACTCGTTCCTGCAGAACTCGAAAGGGAGAAACAACAGGAACACACGGTAGGGTAGAAATGAACAGCTGGTTTATTACAGTGTACCCAAAATCACAAAACTATTTTACACAGCGTAGTTTCCCCTTGTTAAGAGGAAGACCCTGTCCCCCAATTACGGGGAAGTTCATACTCAGCTGTGTAAGAGGGCAATCGAATGGAGCACAGTCCTTGGCCCCCAAGGACAGTTCTCACCCCAGTTCTCACCCCAGCCTGCATTATCAGGCTAACTGGCAAACTGGAAGATCTGTTTCACATGGATAGGCCTGAATTGGTCAACCAACGTGAAATTGTGTTGAAACTTAAGTGTCTTTTTTAAAAGAGTGACAAGTCATAAATACTTCCAAGTATCCTCTCTGGCACTGAGAAGTCGAGTTACAGCAACTTTTAATTGATGTTAGAAATGTTTGCTGCCAATACTAAAGGAGACTCAGGCTGCAGGATTGCGCTGGAGGCTGTAGTGAAGGCTAAGTGAGGTGGGCTCGCTGGGGACAATCTGGGATGTCTCAGCGAGGAGGAGGAGGTATCTCTATTAGGCATGGGCTGAAGTAGAATGGATCTCTGCACCCCCAGCAGGCTGCAGGCATACCCGCCAGCTGGTTTACCTGACGGATTGTCCACATGGCGTGGCCCCTATCTGCCTTTGGTTAAATACAAATGGTAGTGGAATGAGACCATTAAGTGATCAATTAAACACCTATAAGACCATAAGACATGGGAGCAGAATTAGGCCACTCGGCCCATCGAGTCTGCTCCGCCATTCAATCATGGCTGATATTTTCTCGTCCCCATTCTCCTGCCTTCTCCCCATAACCCCTGATGCCCTCATTTGTCTTCTGAGCATGAAGACCTTTATTGCACTTTCCTGCCCTGCATTTAATAGTGGGATTCAGGATGGTGATGGGGTTGTCTTCCCACACCTTCCCGCCAGATTTTACAGGCCCCCACCTCCCAGCCCACATCCAAGGAGAGAATAAAATTCTAACCAACCTTCCTTTCACTCTATTTAGCTCTCTGTACCTGATTTCACACATGAGTTCACTATGTTAACTTGCTGGTTCAGGCTGCGCTTTTTATTTACAACTCCTTAATCTGGTTGTAGTAAAGGCATGCATTATAGATAGAAAGCATCCTCGTATGCTGAGGAACATAAGGATGGAAAATGTGGAGTCTCGCACCATAATTTTCCAATCCTCCTTAGCATTGGGCGCAATGCCAGAGGACTTGTGGATTGAAAATGTTGCACATCTGTTCAGAAAAGGGTTGGAAGATAAATGTGGTAATTGCAGACCAATTAGTTTAATGTAGATGGTGAAGACTCTTAGAGACATCAATCTAGGATAAAACTAATTGGTTCTTGGAAGTATATAATGAAAATCAGCACAGATTTGTCAAAAGTGAATTATTTTCTCAAACTTGATTGAGTTCCTTGATGAACTGATGGGACGGACTGATGAAAGCCATGGAGCTAAACTGTGTATATGGATTTTCAAAAACCACTGACATCACACGGACTGCAGCGATTTGAGAATGCGGATCACCATCACCTTCTGAAGGATAGCTAGAGATGAACAGCAAATGCTGGCCTTGCCAGCACGGTAGCATTGTGGATAGCCAGCACGGCAGCACGGTCGCATTGTGGATAGCACAATTGCTTCACAGCTCCAGGGACCCAGGTTCGATTCTGGCTTGGGTCACTGTCTGTGTGGAGTCTGCACATCCTCTCTGTTTGTGCGTGGGTTTCCTTCAGGTGCTCCGGTTTCCTCCCACAGTCCAAAGATGTGCAGGTTAGGTGGATTGGCCATGATAAATTGCCCTTAGTGTCCAAAATTGCCCTTAGTGTTGGATGGGGTTACTGGGTTATGGGGATAGGGTGGAGGTGTGGACCTTGGGTAGGGTGCTCTTTCCAAGAGCCGGTACAGACTCGATGGGCTGAATGGCCTCCTTCTGCACTGTAAATTCTATGCTTGTGACACTCACATCCCATAAAACAATAAAACAAAACCTGTAATGCAAAAGCTCATGAAAATTAAACATTCAATGGCAAGTCTAACAAACAGCAAGCTCCATTAGTTTCCTACCTTCAGTTAAGTTTTGTCTGTTCTTTCTGCCAACCCCAAAATCATAGAATTTTTAACCTACTGTCAGTTCTCCCCTCTGCTTGTAGCAGATGGGTTTTAACAGCCTCAACTAACTTCTTACTCTTTCCTTGACATTTTAATTAGGATCAAAAATAGAATGAACTGCACCAATAAAGTTAATGCACCTCGCTTCCAGATTGGGTGATCTTGCAATTCCTCCCAACTCAACCTGTAACTTTTGATTGATTCAGTAAAAGTTTGAAAAATAGTCTGCCTCTTTGTGGAACGCTAATCTTTCATTGGCAGGAGTATTACATAACAGCAAAGTAAGGGATAAAAGCTGAAATGTCATCCTTTAAGCAGTAGTTATACATAGTGCTAACTCGACCCATCTGTTTATAAAAGTGGTGAAATCTGTGACCATTTTCAAATTCCAATTTTTGTTTTTACTTAAGCCAAGAGCTGTCGATCATTATCATCATCAGTCAGCTGGCAGCTGGGTGAAGCTAACTGGAACCTTTATTTTTGCCAAGGTTATGCTATTGAAGGCTCTGCCCATTATTACAGCTCATAAAGGAAACATGACATCGTACAAACATCTTTGGGTTTTACTGCACAGACCACAAACAGAATTTTGTTTGGAACTAATTTGATAGGATACTGTTTAACATGCTCTCATCCTGTTGTAAAATATATTCTGTACTGCTGCAGTAAGCAACCAGGAGCATGAACCTCAGCCGGTGTTAAATGTCATGATATGCAAACATGCAACCAATAAACATTCAGAATAGGACACAACCAATGGGCAGTCAGGACACTCAGTGGTGGCATCACCACAAGGGGGCATGACATAAACACTATAAAAGGGATGAGGCACTCACACCCTGCCTCTTTCCACAGACAGGCATCCAGAAAGTTAGACAGGGTTGATCAGCAGCGTCACACCCCAGCACGTGGCTAAGAGCAAGCTGATACAGTTAGACTGAGTTACTACAGTTAGATGAGCAGAGAGTCGAACTCATTTGAGAACTGTGTTAATAGTTCAATAAACACGTTGAACTCATTTCAGAGTCCTTTAGTTAAGACTGCATCAAGTAGCAGCCTGTGTTATCTGAAGCAGCATAACACAACATGATACCAGGAGTGACTGGCCAATCTATTTAGTGCAACTCAGCAAGATCCGTGACAACCAGCTACTGAATAGAACAAAGAACAAAGAAATGTACAGCACAGGAACAGGCCCTTCGGCCCTCCAAGCCCATGCCGACCTTGCTGCCCGACTAAACTACAATCTTCTACACTTCCTGGGTCCGTATCCCTCTATTCCCATCCTATTCATGTCTTTGTCAAGACGCCCCTTAAATGTCACCATCGTCCCTGCTTCCACCACCTCCTCCGGTAGCGAGTTCCAGGCACCCACTACCCTCTGTGTAAAAAATTTGCCTCGTACATCTACTCTAAATCTTGCCCCTCTCACCTTAAACCTATGCTCCCTAGTAATTGACCCCTCTACCCTGGGGAAAAGCCTCTGACTATCCACTCTGTCTATGTCCCTCACAATTTTGTAGACCTCTATCAGGTCGCCCCTCAACCTCCGTCGTTCCAGTGAGAACAAACCGAGTTTATTCAACCGCTCCTCATAGCTAATGCCCTCCATACCAGGCAACATTCTGGTAAATCTCTTCTGCACCCTCTCTAAAGCCTCCACATCCTTCTGGTAGTGTGGCGACCAGAATTGAACACTATACTCCAAGTGTGGCCTAACTAAGGTTCTATACAGCTGCAACATGACTTGCCAATTCTTATACTCAATGCCCCGGCCAATGAAGGCAAGCATGCCGTATGCCTTCTTGACTACCTTCTCCACCTGTGTTGCCCCTTTCAGTGACCAGTGGACCTGTACACCTAGATCTCTCTGACTGTCAATACTCTTGAGGGTTCGACCAGTCGCTGTATATTCCCTACCTGCATTAGACCTTCCAAAATGCATTACCTCACATTTGTCCGGATTAAACTCCATCTGCCATCTCTCCGCCCAAGTCTCCAAACAATCTAAACCCTGCTGTATCCTCTGACAGTCCTCATCGCTATCCACAATTCCACCAACCTTTGTGTCGTCTGCAAACTTACTAATCAGACCAGTTACATTTTCCTCCAAATCATTTATATATACTACAAACAGCAAAGGTCCCAGTACTGATCCCTGCGGAACACAACTGGTCACAGCCCTCCAATTAGAAAAGCATCCTTCCATTGCTATTCTCTGCCTTCTATGACCTAGCCAGTTCTGTATCCACCTTGCCAGCTCACCCCTGATCCTGTGTGACTTCACCTTTTGTACTAGTCTACTATGAGGGACCTTGTCAAAGGCCTTATTAAGTCCATATAGACAACATCCACTGCCCTACCTGCATCAATCATCTTTGTGACCTCCTCGAAAAACTCTATCAAGTTAGTGAGACACAACCTCCCCTTCACAAAACCATGCTGCCTCTCACTAATACGTCCATTTGCTTCCAAATGGGAGTAGATCCTGTCTCGAAGAATTCTCTCCAGTAATTTCCCTACCACTGAAGTAAGGCTAACCGGCCTGTAGTTCCCTGGATTATCCTTGCTACCCTTCTTAAACAGAGGAACAACATTGGCTATTCTCCAGTCCTCCGGGACATCACCTGAAGACAGTGAGGATCCAAAGATTTCTGTCAAGACCTCAGCAATTTCATTTCCTGCCTCCTTCAGTATTCTGATCCCATCAGGCCCTGGGGACTTATCTACCTCAATATTTTTTAAGACGTCCAACACCTCGTCTTTCTGGATCTCAATGTGACCCAGGCTATCTACACACCCTTCTCCAGACTCAACATCTACCAATTCCTTCTCTTTGGTGAATACTGATGCAAAGTATTCATTTAGTACCTCGCCCATTTCCTCTGGCTCCACACATAGATTCCCTTGCCTGTCCTTCAGTGGGCCAACGTTTCCCTGGCTACCCTCTTGCTCTTTATGTACGTGTAAAAAGCCTTGGGATTTTCCTTAACCCTATTTGCCAATGGCTTTTCGTGACCCCTTCTAGCCCTCCTGACTCCTTGCTTAAGTTCCTTCCTACTTTCCTTATATTCCACACAGGCTTCGTCTGTTCCCAGCCTTTTAGCCCTGACAAATGCCTCCTTTTTCTTTTTGACGAGGCCTACAATATCTCTCACAATACATGCACAATGGACAAGATTCAGCCTCCTCATCAGCTTAGGACCACCGGCAATCTTAGTGCCAACTGGCGATCATTCAAGCAGAAATTTCAACTATACATGGAAGCATCCAACCTCAATGGCGCGACCGATGCGCGGAAGATAGCTCTTCTACTCACCACTGCGGGTGACCATGTGATAGAGATCTTCAACTCCTTTCACTTTTCCGAAGGGCAGGACAAAACGAAGTACCAAACCTTCCTGGACAAATTCAACAGCCACTGCGAGGTGGACACCAACAAAATCTTCGAGCGCTACATCTTCAAGCAGAGGATGTAAGGTAAAGACGAATCCTTCAACTCCTTTCTAAGTAACGTTAGACTGCTAGCCCAATCCTGCAACTTTGGTGATATCACTGACTCCATGATCAGAGACCAAATCGTTTTTGGAGTCCACTCTGATCCTCTGCGAGAGCAATTGTTGAAAATCAAGCACATGACCCTGCCAGTCGCGGTTGAAACATGTACTGTGCATGAGCACTCTAAAAATCGCTATTCACAGTACAAAACGGCAGAAAGTGAAAAACAAGCCTCCCACGAGGTGGGGAGTGTTCAGGCCATCTCCTGGATGCAGCGCCTCCACATTGATGAAAGCGGCCATTTTGCGCGCTCTTCCCGGGGCCCGAAGCATGCGCAATGCAATCGGGAACACGAAGCGGCCGAGAACCGCACTGCGCATGTGCAACAACGCACTGAGCATCGTGTCGCCGACGTCATGACGTGTGCGAACTGCGGCACCGCACATTTTTGAAAAAACTGCCCTGCAAAAGGCAAACGCTGTTTGAACTGTGGGAAACCAAACCACTATGCAGCCCTGTGCAGATCTGCACCACCAGTCAGGAGCCAGCGCTCCCAATTCCGACAGCGGCGCATCAGAAGTGTGCAACACCGAATGCATGACTCTGATCCAGGCAGCGTGACGGATCCAGATGATGAATACCTGGACAACACTTACCGAGTGGGCATTATTACGAAGTGCGAATGCACCACACCGGATACATCGCAAGTCCAATCAATCCTGGCCATGGATTCCGAGGACAAATGGCACGCAGTGATGAAGGTCAACCACTGCCCCATCCAGTTCAAACTGGACACAGGTGCCTCCGCCAACCTGATTTCGCAGGTGGACTTCAAGAGAATCAAGAAGCCCCCCACAGTCCTTCCAGCTGCTTGCAAACTCCTGGGCTTCAATGGAAACGCAATAAAGGCACTGGGGTCATGCCATCTGCAGGTGTCCAGCCAACACACACGAGCAGGCTTACGCTTCGAGATTGTTAAACCAGACAGAGCATCCCTGCTAGGTGCGCTCGCCTGCAAGCAACTGAACGGTCGGTCTTCACAGTGGAAGACACAAATAACATGCCAGTGACTGATGGAAATGAGGCTATGACAGGTGTGGACTTTGAGAGGATTGTTATCACCAAGGAGGTAGTTATGGGCAAGCTAATGGGGCTAAAGGTAGACAAGTCTCCTGGCCCTGATGGAATGCATCCCACAGTGCTAAAAGAGATGGTTAGGGAAATTGCAAATGCACTAGTGATAATTTACCAAAATTCACTAGACTCTGGGGTGGTCCCGGCGGATTGGAAATTAGCAAACGTGACACCGCTGTTTAAAAAAGGAGGTAGGCAGAAAGCGGGTAATTATAGACCAGTGAGCTTAACTTCGGTAGTAAGGAAGATGCTGGAATCTATCATCAAGGAAGAAATAGCGAGGCATCTGGATGGAAATTGTCCCATTGGGCAGACGCAGCATGGGTTCATAAAGGGCAGGTCGTGCCTAACTAATTTAGTGGAATTTTTTGAGGACATTACCAGTGCAGTAGATAACAGGCAGCCAATGGATGTGGTATATCTGGATTTCTAGAAAGCCTTTGACAAGGTGCCACACAAAAGGTTGCTGCATAAGATAAAGATGCATGGCATTAAGGGGAAAGTAGTAACATGGATAGAGGATTGGTTAATTAATAGAAAGCAAAGAGTGGGGATTAATGGGTGTTTCTCTGGTTGGCAATCAGTAGCTAGTGGTGTCACTCAGAGATCAGTGTTGGGCCCACAACTGTTCACAATTTACATAGATGATTTGGAGTGGGGACCAAGGGCAATGTGCCCAGGTTTGCAGACGACACTAAGATAAGTGGTAAAGCAAAAAGTGCAGAGGATACTGGAAGTCCGCAGAGGGATTTGGATAGGCTAAGTGAATGGGCTAGGGTCTGGCAGATGGAATACAATGTTGACAAATGTGAGGTTATCCATTTTGGTAGGAATAACAGCAAAAGGGATTATTATTTAAATGATAAAATATTAAAACATGCTGCTGTGCAGAGAGACCTGGGTGTGCTAGTGCATGAGTCGCAAAAAGTTGGTTTACAGGTGCAACAGGTGATTAAGAAGGCAAATGGAATTTTGTCCTTCATTGCTAGAGGGATGGAGTTTAAGACTAGGGAGGTTCTGCTGCAATTGTATAAGGTGTTATGGAGGCCACACCTGGAGTATTGTGTTCAGTTTTGGTCTCCTTACTTGAGAAAGGACGTACTGGAACTGGAGGGTGTGCAGAGGAGATTCACTAGGTTAATCCCAGAGCTGAAGGGGTTGGATTACGAACAGAGTTTGAGTAGACTGGGACTGTACTCGTTGGAATTTAGAAGGATGAGGGGGGATTTTATAGAAACATATAAAATTATGAAGGGAATAGATAGGATAGATGCGGGCAGGTTGTTTCCACTGGCAGATGAAAACAGATCTAGGGGGCATAGCCTCAAAATAAGAGGAAGTAGATTTAGGACTGAGTTTAGGAGGAACTTCTTCACCCAAAGGGTTGTGAATCTATGGAATTCCTTGCCCAGTGAAGCAGTAGAGGCTCCTTCATTAAATGTTTTTAAGATAAAGATAGATAGTTTTTTGAAGAATAAAGGGATTAAGGGTTATAGTGTTCGGGCCGGAAAGTGGAGCTGAGTCCACAAAAGATCAGCCATGATCTCATTGAATGGTGGAGCAGGCTCGAGGGGCCAGATGGCCTACTCCTGCTCCTAGTTCTTATATTCTTAAGTTCTAATGAACCTCATTCAAAGGGTCTACACCACGACGCCATCCCATTTGGATCTTCAGGCCAGCATCGACGACATCCTAACCCAGTACCCAGATGTATTTAGTGGGATGGGCACGCTGCCGTACGAGTACAAGATTATATTGCAGCCTGATGCCAAGCCAGTGGTCCATGCACCACGATGAGTCCCTGCTCCACTGAGAGAGCGCCTGAAGGCAGAGCTCATGAGTCTACAACAAAAAGGCACCATCTCCAAGGTCACTGAACCAACCGACTGGGTCAGCTCGATTGTATGCGTAAAGAAACCTTAGAGTGATCTACACATCTGCATTGACCCCAAGGATCTAAACAAAAACATTATGCGGGAAAGTTACCCCATCCTGAAGAGGGAATAAATCGCGAGTAAGATGGCACACGCATGCTTCTTAACAAAATTGGCGCATCCCAAGGATTTTGGCAAATCCAACTTGAAGAATCCAGCAGAAGGCTCTGCACCTTCAACACGCCTTTTGGCAGGTTCTGCTACAACCGAATGCCATTTGGCATCATCTCGGCAACAGCGATTTTCCATCACATCATGGAACAGATGATGGAAGGAATCGAAGGGGTTCATGTCTACGTTGACGGTATCATAATCTGGTCCACAACCCCAGAGGAACATGTGTCGCGACTCAAGAAAGTATTCCGTCGCATACATGAACATGGCCTCAAGCTAAACAGGTCCAAGTGCTGTTTTGGGACATCCTCGCTGAAGTTCCTGGGCGATCAGATTTCGCGACACGGTGTGCGCCCAGCCACAGACAAAATTAAAGCCATCGAGGCAATGAAAGTCCCCGAAGACAAGAAGGCAGTTCTGCGCTTCCTGGGAATGCTCAATTTCCATGGCAAGTTCATCCCGAATTTGGCCACACACACCACTGCCCCACGCAACCTGGTGAAAAAAATCAACCGCCTTTGAGTGGAAGGCGGAGCACCGAACAGAGTGACTGGAGCTGAAAGCCAAGCTCACCACTGCACCCGTCCTTGCATTCTTTGACCCAGACCAAGAGACCAAGATATCCACAGATGCGAGTCAGGATGGCATTGGGGCGGTGTTGCTTCAAAGAGACGACACGTCATCCTGGGTACCAGTAGCATACGCGTCACGGGCAGTGACACCCACTGAGACCAGGGGCATCATTCTCCGACCCCCGCCGGGTCGGAGAATGGCCGTTGGCCGCCGTGAATCCCGCCCCCGCCCCCGCCGAAGTCTCCGGTACCGGAGATTGGGCGGGGGCGGGAATCGGGCCGCGCCGGCTGGCGGGACCCCCCGCTCAATTCGCTGGCCCGTGTGGTGTTGGGTGTTCTAACACACAGAAGAGCCAACACAGTTGCATATGGTACAACACTTGTTTATTTAAACTCACTATTTACAACTTGGTCTTTGCACTCTGCACGTGGGGGGCTCCCTGCTTGTGGTGTTTCAACAGCTCTTTCATGCTTCCTTCTCCCCAGACCTACTGACCTCCAGGTGTCGTGCTCGTGCTTTTTATGTGGTTGGTGTTCTTGTCTGTGATTGGTTGTGGTGTTGTGTACTCTGATTTGCCTGTTAGTGTGTCCATCATGATGTGTGTGTTTGAATATCATGACATCCCCCCTTTTTACAAAGATATGTGCCTACGTGGTAATAAATATGATCGTGACGTGAGTGCATCTAAGAGTGTGTGTGTGTCGTGTGCAGCATGTGTCTATGACGGAACTATGTACATGGGGCGATGTCGAGTGCGTCACATGAATCCAGTTGTACCATAACATAACAGAAATGCGAACGAGAGAAGAAGAAAAAAAATTTTGAACAGTTGTCCAGTCAGACGACATCTGGAACGATAAACAACAACAGGTTATCATGTAAAATTGTCCAACTTATTAAACATATGAACTGTATTATAAGTCCATTCTAATGGGTTTGCGACGAATTCGGGTTGACCGCCTTAAGGGTGGATCAAGAACCACCGGCTGCTGTGCAGGCATGGCCATGGGTGGCGATGGAAAGGGCGTGATGTGCGGCAGCTCCACAAAGTCATCCTCGGAAGCCTGTTGAGGATCTGGCGTGTTGTGTGGCTGTGAACGTGGAAGTCGGCGAAGGGCGCGCCGATTGCGGCGACGCACGGAACCATCCGGCATGCGAACCAGGAACGAGCGGGGAGCCACTTGTCGGAGGACTTCGGCCGGTGCTGACCAGCCACCATACGGTTGATGGACGCGTACTTTGTCTCCGGAGGACAGGGGGGGCAGGTCCGTCGCTCGTGTGTCGTACCGACCTTTCTGGCGATCACGCTGCAGTTGCATGTCCCGAAGAACCGCCTCATGGTCTGTTGTCGGTGCCAGGACGGAAGGTACCGTCGTCCTGAGGGAGCGACCCATTAGTAGCTGCGCTGGCGAGAGGCCCGTGGATAACGGGGCCGATCGATAGGCCAGCAAGGCAAGGTTAAAGTCCGATCCGGCATCAGCCGCCTTGCACAGGAGCCGCTTTGCGATGTGGACACCCTTTTCAGCCTTCCCGTTCGATTGTGGATGCAGAGGGCTGGATGTCACATGAGTGAAACCATATGCTGCGGCAAAGGACGACCATTCACGGCTGGCAAAACAAGGTCCATTGTCTGACATGACAGTCCTTGGAATGCCATGGCGAGCAAACGTTTCCTTGCAGGCCCCAATGACTGCGGACGACGTCAGATCATGGAGAGGCATGACTTCCGGGTAGTTTGAGAAGTAGTCTATAATAACAATGTAATCTCTGCCGAGCGCGTGAAATAGGTCAACACCCACCTTCGCCCAGGGGGACGTCACCATCTCGTGTGGTAGAAGTGTTTCCGGAGGTTGCGCCGGCTGAAACCTCTGACAGGTTGTGCAGTTGAGCACCATGTTGGCTATGTCTTCATTAATACCCGGCCAATATACCGCCGCCCGGGCCCTTCGTCTGCATTTTTCGACACCCAAGTGGCCTTCGTGTAGTTGACGAAGAATCATCTGGCGCACACTGTGTGGAATGACGATCCTATGCGATTTCATAAGGACCCCGTCTATATTGGTGAGATCATCTCGCACATTGTAAAACTGGGGGCACTGCCCTTTTAGCCACCCTTCCGTCATGTGGCGCATCACTCGCTGCAGCAGAGGGTCAGTCGCCGTCTCTGCGCGTATGTGGGCCAGACAAGGATCATCAGCTGGCATATTTGCTGCTGTCAGAGTCACGTGTGCCTCAATTTGACGCACGAACCCCTCCGCATCTGGTGGTGTGCTCACTGCTCGGGAAAGAGTGTCCGCCACTATGAGTTCCTTCCCCGGAGTGTAGATCAGTTCAAAATCGTACCTCCTGAGTTTGAGTAAGATGCGCTGGAGGCGAGGAGTCATGTCGTTCAGGTCTTTGTTAATGATGTTGACCAGGGGGCGGTGGTCAGTTTCGACCGTGAATCGTGGCAGGCCATACACATAGTCGTGGAACTTGTCCAGTCCAGTTAACAAGCCCAGGCATTCTTTTTCGATTTGCGCGTAGCGCTGTTCGGTAGGGGTCATGGCTCGTGAGGCATACGCAACCGGGGCCCATGATGACGTGCTGTCTTTTTGCAGGAGTACCGCTCCAATACCAGATTGGCTGGCGTCTGTTGAGATCTTTGTAGGGCGAGTCGCGTCAAAGAAGGCCAGCACTGGTGCCGTGACCAGTTTGTGCTTGAGCTCCTCCCATTCCTGCTGATGCGACTGGTGCCAGTTGAATTCCGTCGATTTTTTTACGAGATGGCGCATGTTTGTTGTATGAGAAGCCAGGTTGGGAATGAACTTCCCAAGGAAGTTGACCATGCCCAGGAATCTTAAGACAGCCTTCTTGTCAGCCGGTCGTGGCATGGCTGTGATGGCGCTAACCTTGTCTGCATCGGGACGGACCCCGGACCTTGAGATGTGGTCCCCGAGGAATTTCAGCTCCGTCTGGCCGAAAGCACACTTCGCACGGTTGAGACGCAGGCCATTTTGCCGTATGCGGGTGAAGACACGTCGAAGACGATGCATGTGTTCCTGCGGAGTGGTGGACCAAATGATGATATCGTCCACATATACACGTACCCCTTCGATGCCTTCCATCATCTGCTCCATAATGCGGTGGAATACTTCAGATGCCGAAATGATGCCGAATGGCATCCGGTTGTAGCAGAATCTGCCAAAAGGGGTGTTGAATGTGCATAGTCTTCGGCTGGCCGGGTCCAGTTGGATCTGCCAGAATCCTTTGGACGCATCCAATTTAGTGAATATGTTGGCTCGCGCCATCTCGCTGGTGAGGTCTTCTCGTTTTGGGATGGGATAGTGTTCCCGCATGATGTTGTTGTTCAGATCTTTTGGATCTATACATATACGGAGCTCGCCAGAGGGCTTCTTTACACAGACCATGGAGCTGACCCATGGCGTGGGCTCCGTGACCTTGGATAGGACCCCTTGGTCCTGAAGAATCTGCAGTTGTGCCTTGAGGCGGTCTTTGAGAGGCGCAGGAACCCTGCGAGGTGCGTGAACGACAGGGATGGCGTCCGGTCTGAGTCGAATCTTGTACGTGTGTGGCAATGTCCCCATGCCTTCAAAAACCTCCTGGTTGTGAGCGAGGAGGGAATGGAGATTCGCGTGGAACTCAGCATCCGGGAAGTCGGATATCTCATCTGGAGAGAGAGACATGATGCGCTGTACCAGGTGAAGGACCTTACACGCTTGTGCGCCCAGTAACGAGTCCTTTGATGAGCCCACAACTTCGAAGGGGAGTGTGGCCGTGTACCCCTTGTGAGTCACCTGTAGCTGGCAAGATCCTACGGACGGGATAACGTTCCCGTTATAGTCAACCATCTTAAGCCGGGATGGTGTGATGAGTGGTTTGACCTTCATGGCCTGGACTGCAGAGTAAGCAATCAGGTTGGCGGATGCGCCGGTGTCCAGACGGAAGGCGACGCGCGATCGGTTGACCGTCAGGGTGGCACACCACTCATCGTCTGGATTGATGGCATTGACCTTGTTGACATCAATGACGGCAACTCTGAAGTCATCCTGGTCATCTGCATCACTTAACTGGAAGTCTTGATGCGTGGGCTGGACGGTCCTGACTCGTGTGCGAGGTTGTCGAGGATGCGCCGGATCCATGGGTTGAGCCGCACGACAGCGGGCTGCGTAGTGGCCTATCATGGCACATCTGTTGCACTGTTGGTATTTTGCAGGACATTGCCCTTTTAAGTGTAGACCTCCACACTTGCTGCACGTCATGACGTCACGGCGTTCGTTGCGCCACTGCGCATGCGCAGTGCGATCTTGCGGTGGGCGCGCCTGCGCAGTGCGTCCCTCGTTGTGGCCGTTATTCTTGGCGCGCACCTGCGCGGGAGACCGCGAAAAGCGCGGGAAGCGGCCGCTGTCGTCCGGGCCGTGGGGCGGGAAGAAATCGACGGCCTGGATGCGTTCAACGTCGTGGGCGGCCTGGCTTGCCGATTCGACGGCTGGGGACCCCCTCCGTGCCAACTCGGACGCCTGGAATCGGGCAAAACGGCAGGTCGCATTTTCATGGAGGACACAGGCTTCCACAGCAGACGCTAAGGTGAGGCTCTTTATTTTAAGAAGCTGCTGGCGTAGGCCACTGGAGGCAACGCCAAAAACAATCTGGTCCCTGATCATGGACTCTGTGGTGGTGCCGTAACCGCAGGACTGCGCTAGAATCCGGAGGTGCGTCAAAAAGGGTTGAAAAAGCTCCTCCTTACCTTGCAGGCGTTGCTGAAAGATGTATCTTTCGAAAGTTTCGTTTACTTCAGTTTGAAAGTGCTGGTCCATTTTGAGGATGACCGTGTCATATTTGGCCTGGTTTTCGCCTTCCTCGAACACCAGTGAATTAAAGACATCATTTGGGTGGGGGCCTGCGTAGAAGAGGAGCATTGCAATCTTCGAATCATCCGAGACATTCTGTTTTTCGGTGGCACGGATGTACAGGTCAAATCGCTGCCTGTAGAGCTTCCAGTTGGTGCCTAGGTTCCCCGTGACTTGCATCGGCTGCGGTTTGCCGGTGTGGTCCATGTCCAGAATGGCAGGTTGGTAGGCAGGTATCGATCCACTCCTGTACCATGTGGTGTTGGGTGTTCTAACACACAGAAGAGCCAACACAGTTGCATATGGTACAACACTTGTTTATTTAAACTCACTATTTACAACTTGGTCTTTGCACTCTGCACGTGGGGGGCTCCCTGCTTGTGGTGTTTCAACAGCTCTTTCATGCTTCCTTCTCCCCAGACCTACTGACCTCCAGGTGTCGTGCTCGTGCTTTTTATGTGGTTGGTGTTCTTGTCTGTGATTGGTTGTGGTGTTGTGTACTCTGATTTGCCTGTTAGTGTGTCCATCATGATGTGTGTGTTTGAATATCATGACAGCCCGGATGGGCCGAAGTCCCGCCCAGAAATTGCCTGTCCTGCCGGCGTAAATTAAAACTGGTATTTACCGGCGGGACCAGGCGGCGTGGGCGGGGTCCTGGGGGGGGCGCGGGGCGATCTGGCCCCAGGGGGTGCCTCCACGGTGGCCTGGCCCGCGATCGGGGCCCACCGATCCGCGGGCGGGCCTGTGCCGTGGGGGCACTCTTTCCCTTCCGCCTCCGCCACGGCCTCCACCATGGCGGAGGCGGAAGTGACTCTCCCCACTGCGCATGCACGGGAAACTGACAGCGGCCGCTGACGCTCCCGCGCATGCGCCGCATTTCCGCGCCAGCTGGCGGGGCAACAAACGCCATTTCCACCAGCTGGTGGGGCGGAAATCCCTCCGGCGTCGGCCTAGCCCCTCAATGTTGGGGCTCGGCCCCCAAAGATGCGGAGCATTCCGCACCTTTGGGCCGGCGCGATGCCCGTCTGATTGGCGCCGTTTTTGGCGCCAGTCGGCGGACATCGCGCCGTTGGGGCAGAATTTCGCCCCCGATATGCACAGATTGAGAAGGAGTGTTTCGGCCTTCTCACCGGCATTTCTCAAATTTCATGATTATGTCTACAGCTTGCCAACATTTACTGTTCAGACGGATCATAGGCCTCTGGTCCACATCATTCAAAAGGGCCTGAACGACATGACGCCTCGTTTGCAGAGAATTCTGCTCAAACTCCAGAGGTATGATTTCAATTTGGTGTACACAACTGACAAGGAGCTCATCATCACCGATGCATTGTTCCGCTCCGTCAACTCACCCAGTGAACCACTGGAGATCACCCAGCACATTGAGTTGAAGGTACAATTGTGTGCAAACACTCTCCCGGCAACTGATAAGAAGATCGTTCTCATCCGAGAAGAGACAGCCAAAGACCCCCTGTTGCAGTGAGTCATCTACAACCTCAGCAATGGCTGGCAGAAAGGGCAATGCCCTCAATTCTACAATGTCAAGGACGACCTAACGCTGATCGACGGCATCCTGCTCAAGCTGGACAGGATAGTCAACCCGCTACGTCTCCAGAGCATGGTGCTGCGGCTGATTCATGAGGGACACCTGGGCGTAGAAAAGTGCAGCTGTCTACTGGCCTGGCATCAACCAGGACATCACGGACATGGTCCTGAACTGCGAAACCTGTCAGAGGTTCCAACCAGCGCAAAGCAAGGAGACGCTCCAACCACATGACCTAGAGACCTCTCCGTGGACCAAGTTTGGCATTGACCTATTCCACGTGAATGGTCGCGACTATACCTTAACCATCGATTACTTTTCGAACTATCCTGAGGTGCTGAAGCTGACAGACCTCACGGACCGTCATCAAAGCGTGTAAAGAGACATTCTCACGGCATGACAGCCCGAACACCGTCATGAGCGACAATGACCCGTGCTTCCACAGTCGAGAATGGTCCACGTTTGTCAAGAGCTACAATTTCAGGCATGTCACCGCCAGTCCGCACTATCCGCAGTCCAATGGCAAAGTCGAGAAAGGGGTGCACATCGTTAAGCAGCTCATCCGCAAGGCCTCGGACTCCGCTTCCGACATGCAACTTGCACTACTTGCTTACTGGGCGACTCCCTTGTCCACTGGCATGTCGCCAGCTCAACTGCTGATGAACAGGGACCTGCGGACGACGCTTCCAGCCATACACCTGCCCAACCTTGATCACCTCGCGGTGCTGCAGAAGATGCAGCAGCTTTGCGACAGCCAGAAGCAGGGCTATGACGCACATGCCACCGATCTGGACATGCTATCCCCGGCAGACACGGTCAGGATCAAGATACCGGATGGTGGGTGGTCTGCTCCGGGCTGTCGTTGTTCGACAGGCCGCGCCCAGATCCTATGTCATACATATGGCTGATGGCTCCATTGTGCGAAGGAATCGAAGGGCACTGCGAAAAGTTGCTTGCCCACAACCACTTTCCCCTCCATTTCCACATGTCGAATTGCCACCTCCAGACACCTCGATCCACGAGGCCACCAGTCGTGCCTCCCACTCACCTGTCAAGATACCGTCATCCCCTCCACCACCTCTCCGGCGGTCAACGAGGATCAGACGCAGCCTCAGAGACTGGACTTATGAGCATTTGTTTTGTTTGTTCTGTTCTGTGTTCCTCACTCAGTCACATTAGACAAACACATTCACATGTATATACATCTAAAAAAAAGGGGGAGATGTCATGATATGCAAACATGCAACCAATGCACACTCAGAATAGGACACAACCAATGGGCAGTCAGGACACTCAGAGGTGGCATCACCACAAGGGGGCATGACATAAACACTATAAAAGGGATGAGGCACTCACATTCGGCCTCTTTCCACAGACAGACAACTAGAGAGTTAGACAGGGTTGATCAGCAGCATCACACCCCAGCACGTGGCTTAGAGCAGGCTGATACAGTTAGACTGAGTTACTACAGTTAGATGAGCAGAGAGTCGAACTCATTTGAGAACTGTGTTAATAGTTCAATAAACACGTTGAACTCATTTCAGAGTTAGACTGAGTTACTACAGTTAGATTAGGAGAGAGTCGAACTCATTTGAGAACTGTGTTAATAGTTCAATAACACGTCAAACTCATTTTAGAGTCTGGAGCATCCTTTAGTTAAGACTGCATCAAGTAGCAGCCTGTGTTATCCAAAGCAGCACAACACAACATTAAATTAACAGATCTTTCTGGGTGGCAGTGGTGGTGGATGCACAAAGGTAGGAAGAGAGAGAGAGAATCCAAGGTTGGAATTTTCCACTCTGGACTAAATCCCATGGTCGGGGTAGGGAATGTCTATTGTTACAACACCATGGACTAGTGCTTGGTCAGTTCCAGACCTACAGACACCAGGGGCGAAATTCTCCGTTATTGGCGCAAAGTCCGCCGATCGGCGCAAAAGACGGCGCAAATCCGACTTGCGTCACGCCGCAAAAATCATCGCGAAGTCTCCGGCCCGAAATGGGCTAGCAGTGACGTGACGGGATCCGCGCTTGCTCACGTGGTTCACGCCGTGCAGCGTCATACACGCCGCACGGCGTGACGGCTCATAAGGACGCGCTGCTCCCCTCCACCCGACCGGAACACCCGACCGGAACACCCGACCGGATGGCCGGCCGCCGCTCAGCCCCGAGGTTCCAGTCACGGGGTGTGGAGGCGCTCCTGGACACAGTGGAGCACAGGAGGGAGGCCCTGTATCCCGGGCACGGCCGCAGAGTTGCCCCACGCCACAGCCGGCGTCTGTGGAGGGAGGTGGCAGAGGCCGTCACCGCTGCGGCCCTGACACCACGGACAGGCACCCAGTGCCACAAGAAGGTGAACGACCTCGTCAGAGCAGGCAGGGTGAGCCTCCCCCCCCCTCTGCCCGATATCCATATCCCCATCCCCCATATCCCCCATCCCCCATATCCCCCCTCCCCCATATTCCCCATCCCCCATATCACCCCTCCCCATATCCCCCCTCTCCCATATCCCCCCTCCCCCATATCCCCCATATCCCCCCTACCCATATCCCCCCTCCCCCATATCCCCCCTCCCCATATCCCCTATATCCCCCTCCCCCATATCCCCCTCCCCATATCCCCCATATCCCCCCTCCCCCATATCCCCCCTCCCCCATATCCCCCATATCCCCCCTCCCCCATATCCCCCCTCCCCATATCCCCCCTCCCCCATATCCCCCATATCCCCCCTCCCCCATATCCCCAAGTGAATCCAGCCCTAACCTTAACCTCTGCAATACACGCGCAACCGATGGCGTGCATTCATATACCTGCCTAACACTGTTGCCTTTTACCCCTGCCACCACCACCCCGCCCCCCGCCACAGGAGAAATGCACACACAACACCAGGGAACATGTGAGGACTGGAGGAGGCCCCGCTGATGAGAGGCCACTGACCGAACACGAGGAAAGGGCCCTAGAACTGGCTGGCGGACCTGAGGACCGGGAGGTTGCTGATGCAGAGGTCGGGGGCGTACTAGCAAGTGAGCCACCGACAGCCCGTCCCCATATCCCCCCTCCCCTATATCCCCCTCCCCCATATCACCTGATCACTGCCTGCGTGTCTAACCATGCATGCTTCATTGTGTATCGCAGGAGCAAACGTCGAGGCACCCATCCCCGCAGATGCAGACCGCCCGCAGGATGCCCCTCGGAGGCCACGGGAGACAGAGAGACCCGGACCCTCCGGCATGCGACGCCCGCAGGATGCCCCTCGAACACCACGGGAGATGGAGAGACCCGGACCCTCCGGCATGCGATGCCCGCAGGATGCCCCTCGCACGCCACGGGAGACGGAGAGACCCGGACCCTCCGGCATGCGACGCCCGCAGGATGTCCCTTGGAGACCACGGGAGACGGAGAGACCTGGAGCAACAGGGAGACGACGCCCCCGTCACGTGCGGGTGCGACGACGCAGGCGTGTGCCACCCAGCGACGAGAGAGGCAGCCACAGGCCTCCGTCACAGCCGAGCCAGGATACCACTACCCAGGACACCCCTACCCAGGTCGACACCGCACGGGTTGCGTCCGCGGTGGAGGCAATGGGTGCGACGGTGTCAGACATGGGGAACGGTTTGCGAGGCCTGGGGTTTTCCGTGCAGGCGGCGTCTGTGGCCCAGGACATGGCTGCCCTCTCACAGGAGGCCATGAGCCAGTGCCAGCGCCAGATGGCAGAGGCGCTCAACGCCATGGCCCAGTCTCTGCAGGCCATGGCCCAGTCTCAGCAGGCCATAGCCCAGTCTCTGCAGGGCATAGCCCAGTCTCAGCAGGCCATCGCTGAGGGCATCGGCGCCATTGGCCATGTGCGAGCCGGCGTTGCACAGTCACAGACAGGGTTTGCCAATCCCCTGGGCTCCATGGCTGCAAACCTGCAGACCCCAGTCGATACCAGCACGGGCCTCCAGGACTGGCAGCGCCAGATGTCGGGGGGGCGTCGGATGGCCAGTCCGTTCGCATCCCCCACCCATGTAGAGGCCTGGGGGCCATCGGGCACCCCGAGGGAGGAGGAGGTGGTGTAGTCCGTCCCGGGTCCCCCTGTAGAGGAGGTCCCGGAACACCGCGACACCTCGGACTCCCCCCCCTTCCGTCCCAGGTGCATCGGGTGGGCAACGGGCAGGACAGGCTGGCAGCTCGCCATCCCAGTCGCCCGGGCCGCAGCCTGGCCCATCTAGGCCAGGACGCCCCAGGAAACAGCCGCCAAAGGGATCCCGTGTCAGAGGGCAGGAATCACAGGAGTCCACCTCCAGTTCTGCTGTACCGTCTGGGGAACCACGTAGACGTAGTCAAAGGGCCCGTAAGGCCAAACAATTAGACACTGAGTAAGTTGGCACGGGTGCAGGGCACAGATGAGTTTTAGGGGCTAGGGCACGTGCATGAACTCCTTTGGTTATTAAAGTCAATGTTACACCTACAGAAGTTGCCTTTGTGCTCTGTCCAAAGCGTGCGGGGGTGTCATGTACGTTGAGCCCAAGTGTGTGTGTGAGGGGTGGTCTTACCTCAGCCCCAGGTGAGTCTGCCCCTTCCCCCTATGCCGCCATCAACATCCCCCCGGGCAGAGGACGGGACCGTGCGCTGCAGTGTCACAGCCGCATGCAGGGATGGTCCGGGTGGATGATAGTACTATGGCCATGGGTCAGACATAGTCCAACGATGTGGAGCCAGGAGCTCATCGCAGGGCGGGTTGTCATCATCCTCCATGGCCTGCAATAGACGCGCGTCCACCCGCATCTGTGTGAGCCCGGCCATTGTGCCGCAGGTGGATCGGCAATGGGGGGGTGGTGTGCATGCGGGTGGGGTGGGTGGGGTTGGGGAGGGGGTGAGGGTGCTGGATGGGTGGATGGGTGGGGGGTGTGGGTGGTCGGCTGTTGCCATGGTGTGCGGTCTGTGGCCATACTACCCGATTCCCACGCCCATCTAGTCAGTGAAGCGGGCGGCTATCAGCCTGTCCCATGCCCGCTGGGCCAGCCGGTAACGGTGGACAGCCACCCGCCTGTGTCTAGCCCGTCTGCCCTGACCATTGCCCCCATCCCCCTCATCTGGGGAGGACTGCGCCTCTTCCTGCTGCTCCTCCACTCCGCCCTCCTCTGCCTGCGGCACATCGCCCCTCTGCTGGGCTATGTTGTGCAGGACGCAGCACACCACAATGATGCGGCCGACCCTATCTGACCGATACTGGAGGGCGCCCCCAGAGAGGTCCAGGCACCTGAAACGCATCTTCAGCATGCCAAAGCACCTCTCTATCACTTCCCTTGTCGCTACATGGGCATCATTGTAGCGGTTCTCCGCCTCATTGCGTGGCCTCCGTATAGGCGTCATCAGCCACGATCGCAATGGGTAGCCCCTGTCGCCCAGCAACCAGCCCCTCAGCCGGGGATGGATGACCGCGACAACACGTATGAGTCGTGTACACTGCCTGGGTAACGGGCGCAGACGTGCAGAATCATCATGCGGTGGTCGCAGACCACCTGTATGTTCATCGAATTGGTCCCCTTCCTATTGGTGAACATGGCCCTGTTATCTGCAGGTGGCCGCACGGTGACGTGCATCCCATCAATCGCGCCCTGGACCATGGGAAACCCGGCCACGGCAGAGAAGCCCACGGCCCGGGCATCTTGGCTGGCCCGGTCCACAGAGAAGCGGATGTAGCGGTGCGCCATGGCATATAGGGCATCTGTCACTGCCCGGATGCACCGATGCACCGATGTCTGCGATATGCCGGACAGGTCCCCACTCGGTGCCTGGAATGACCCCGTTGCATAAATGTTCAGGGCCACCGTAACCTTGACGGACACGGGGACAGGGTGTCCCCTGCCAGTGCCACGCGGTGACAGGTGTGCCAGCAGGTGTGCCAGCAGGTGGCAGATGTGTGCCATGGTTTCCTGCCTCATCCGGAGTCTCCTCCTGCATTCCCGGTCCGTGAGGTCCTGGTATGACTGCCGGGGCCGGTACACATGGGGCGCCCTCGGTTGCCTCCTTTGCCGTGGGGGCGCGACGTCCTCCTCCCCCTCCTCATCCTGTCGGTCAGGTGTCCCTCCAGCCTGGGCGTCTGCCGCCTGCCCCTCTCCGGCAGCCTGCGCCGCCTCTCTGGCACGCTCCTCCTCCTCCTCATCCAGGGCAACATAGACATTAGCGGCTGCCGCCACGGCGGCAAACATCGCTGGATGATCGGAAAACATGACGGCCTGGTGGGGGGGGGGGGGCGGGGGGGGTGGAAACGACGACATGTCATCATTGCCCATATCCCCTCCTCCCCCCAGCCAGGTGGCATGGACCGCATGGGTCCAACTGTTGGAGGCTGGCACCTGGCCAGGTGGACCAACTCACTTGCCCTTGCATCCCCCTCCCCGGCACGGGCCCCCCATCCTCCTCCCCGGCACGGACCCCAACCGCCTCCCCGGCACGGACCCCAACCTCCTCCCCAGCATGGACCCCCATCCTCCTCCCCGGCACGGACCCCCCCTCATCCCCCTCCCCGGCACGAACCCCCCCCCATCCCCCTCCCCGGCACGGGCCCCCCAGCCTCCTCCCCGGCACGGACCCCAACCGCCTCCCCGGCACGGACCCCAACCTCCTCCCCAGCATGGACCCCCCATCCTCATCCCCGGCACGGACCCCCCCCATCCCCCTCCCCGGCACGGACCCCCCCCCCCCATCCACCTCCCCAGCACCGGCCCCCCATCCTCCTCCCCGGCACGGACCCCAACCTCATCCCCGGCACGGACCCCCCATCCTCCTCACCGGCACGGACCCACCCCATCCCCCTCCCCGGCACGGACCCCCCACCCCCCCCCCCATCCCCCTCCCCGGCACGGGCCCCCCATCCTTCTCCCCGGCACGGACCCCCCCTCATCCCCCTCCCCGGCACGGGCCCCCCCATCCTCCTCCCCGGCACAGACCCCAAACTCCTCCCCGGCACGGACCCCCCATCCTCCTCCCCGGCACGGACCCGCCCCACCCATCCCCCTCCCCGGCACGGGCATCTCCCCCCATCCCCCTCCCTGGCACGGAACCCACCCCCATCCCCCTCCCCGGCACGGGCCCCCCGTCCTCCTCCCCGGCACGGACCCCAACCTCCTCCCCGGCACGGACCCCAGCCTCCTCCCCGGCACGGACCCCCATCCTCCTCCCCAGCACGGACCCCCCCCTCCCCCTCCCCAGCACGGACCCCCCCATCCCCCTCCCCGGCACGGGCCCCCCATCCTCCTCCCCGGCACGGACCCCAACCTCCTCCCCGGCACGGTCCCCCCATCCTCCTCCCCGGCACGGACCCCCACCATCACCCTCCCCGGCACGGACCCCCCCCCCCCATCCCCCTCCCCGGCACGGGCCCCCATCCTCCTCCCCGGCACAGACCCCAACCTCCTCCACGGCACGGACCCCCCATCCTCCTCCCCGGCACGGGCCCCCCATCCTCCTTACCAGCACGGACCCCAACCTCCTCCCCGGCACGGACCCCCCATCCTCCTCCCCGGCACGGACCCCAACTTCCTCCCCGGCACGGACCCCCCATCCTCCTCCCCGGCACGGACCCCCCCCCATCCCCCTCCCCGGCACGGACCCCCCCCCATACCCACTCCCCGGCACGGGCCCCCCATCCTCCTCCCTGGCACGGACCCCAACCTCCTCCCCGGCATGGACCCCAACCTCCTCCCCGCACGGAACCCCCATCCTCCTCCCCGGCACGGACCCCAACCTCCTCCCCGGCACGGACCCCCCCCCCATCTCCCTCCCCAGCACGGACCCCCCCCATCCCCCTCCCCGGCACGGGCCTCCCATCCTCCTCCCCGGCACAGACCCCAACCTCCTCCCCGGCACGGACCCCCCATCCTCCTCCCCGGCACGGACCCCTCCCCATCCCCCTCCCTGGCACGGACCCCCCCCCCATCCCCCCTCCCCGGCACGGGCCCCCCAACCTCCTCCCCGGCACGGACCCCCCTCCCCACCCCCCTCCCCGGCACGGACCCCCCCCCCACCCCCCTCCCCGGCACGGACCCCCCATCCTCCTCCCCGGCACGATTAAACGGAGGTTTGATTTATGTTGACGTGACCGGTCATCACGCCGACGGGACTTCGGCCCATCTGGACGGGAGAATATCGGCAGGCCCAAAATCGGCTGCCTTGCGCACACCTGTGCCATTCTCCAACGTCTACGGCGCCATTAACGCCCCGCCGACATTTCTCCCTTCGGAGACTTTGGCAACCGGGTCGGAGAATCGCCGGGGGCTGGCGTGAATCCCGCCCCCACCGGTTGCCGAAGTCTCCGGCACCGGATATTCAGCGGGGGCGGGAATCGCGCCGCGCCGGTTGGCGGGCCCCCCTGCTTGATTCTCCAGCCCGGATGGGCCGAAGTCCCGCCAATAGATTGCCTATCCCGCCGGCGTAAATTAAATCACCTACCTTACCGGCGGGACAAGGCGGCGCGGGCGGGCTCCGGGGTCCTGGGGGGGGGCGCGGGGCGATCTGGCCCCGGGGGGTGCCCCCACGGTGGCCTGGCCCGCGATCGGGACCCACCGATCCACGGGCGGGCCTGTGCCGTGGGGGCACTCTTTCCCTTCCGCCTCCGCCACGGTCTCCACCATGGCGGAGGCGGAAGAGACTCCCTCCATTGCGCATGCGCGGGAATGCCGTCAGCGGCCGCTGACGCTCCCGCGCATGCGCCGCCCGGAGATGTCATTTCCGCGCCAGCTGGCGGGGCACCAAAGGCCGTTTCCGCCAGCTGGTGGGGCGGAAATTCCTCTGGCGTCGGCCTAGCCCCTCAATGTTGGGGCTCGGCCCCCAAAGATGTGGAGCATTCCGCACCTTTGGGGCGGCGCGATGCCCATCTGGTTGGCGCCGTTTTGGGCGCCAGTCGGCGGACATCGCGCCATTTCCGGAGAATTTCGCCCCAGATTTATAAGTAAAACATTAACAACTGTTTATACCAAGAGTAAAAGATGAACATATAAAGGAAATAATTGGAACTATGGCCTGCTCGCCTACCTAGTCCCAAAAACCCTGTCCCACCCTCCACCCAGACACACTCAAAGCAGACACATGGTGAAGAGAGAGGAAAAGAGTTAGAATAACGGAAATGGAAGGAGAAGGTTTGAGATGAATCTTCGCTGCTACGGTTGTGGATTCCGTAGGTGCCTGTGTTCTCCGAATGCGCCCTCTGAGGAATTGGTTAAAACAAGTAATTCAAGTTGGTGCTATTCTGACCTTCGACCACCAGATGGAGCTTAACACAGGAGATTCAGGTCGGTGCAATTCTGACCTCCAACCACTAGAGGAAGCCTCTCTCTCCCTGAGATATTACTGGAGCATTTTTCATGAGAATTTTACAGAGTTTTCTGTTCACCTGATCTCTGTGGAGAAACACCAGCTGTATTTTGAAGCGAGTTCTCAGTTTGGCTTTTTCCCAGACATATAGACAGAAGATTAATGATCACGGAAACTGCTGGCAGACTTGCACCCCAGAAGATCCCTTCACAGTTCTGACTGCTGTCTGTCTTTTAAACAGGAGTGCCTTCACATGTCTGACTAGCAGTCTTTTAACTCACCTGTCACAGAGGAGAGAGCAGAGAGAGGTCCTTCCAGCTGATTCCAGGCTGAATCTCTTCTCAGAATTCAGGACAAAAATAGAGCTCTTCACATGACCAGCCTTTCTTCCAGAGGATTCTGATGGCTCCACTATCACAAGCAACAACAAGAGATGACTTAGAAGTCTAGACTCACTGATTGGCTGCTTGCCAAGTCTATCAAATTGACATAACAGGCTCTGTGGGGAGCCTAAAGGGGAGGTCCTGGCTAGTCCATCAGACCAGGGTGTTTTGGTTTGCCTGAAGTCTGTAGTTTATGCAAAAATCTCAGCGTGACAGCAGCCATCAAGAATTGTAGATTAAAGGCAGCCATCAAGGCAGCGATTAAAAAAGGAAACACAGACCAGACAAAGGCTTTACAACAGTTTCCTAACGTACCTCCCTCTAAAAGAATGAAACATCAGGACACGGATGTTTCATTACGAGGTATGCAAGATACACAACAGCCATTAGTACCTGTCTAACTTAACCACAATACAATCCCTTGCCCGGTTTTGGCATGTGTAATGATTTAGCTTTTAAATACATGACAAAGGATTTGAAAACACACAATAGATTGCGGAAAGATGAACACAGTCTTTACAAAAAACTATTGCAATAATGATTGACAGAAAACTCTCACGTTCTGGTTTTATTTAAAAAAACTGTCTCTGGGCAGTCTGGAAACGACTGGGGCGGCCAGCACCAATTCATCATCAAACAGGGCCGTTGATCTCTCAGACGTTCCTCGACGTTCCATGGACCACAACAGTGTTGTGTGTTTTTCCAATATGCCCAACATGATCACTCCTCAATTTCTAACTGAGCCAAGTCTTTGTGGGTTTAGTTCAGATGGAGGTGGCTTTGGTGGTTCAAAAGGTCTGAGGCCCACACCATGGGTAGTTATCGGGGTCACCCCTGGTGCCTCCCTACAACTTTGTCTGCACATCTTTGGCACCTGCTCTAGACTTGTCTCTTGCCGTCTGTCATACGAGTGTCCGTTTGAGAAAGGTTTTTGTCTTATCACATGGCTTCAGTGATGTCATTGTTTGGTTGGAGCTGGGCTGTGGCTCTGTGAGCTGTTTTTGGTTTCACTTTCACATTTGATTGCTGTGGACTCAGGGAGAAAGAAGGTTTTTTTTCCTGTCTTTCTATATTTTCATTTAAATACCTGTTCTTGTAAAAACCCATTGATTATAACTACCTGCGTTGGTAACTTAAGAGATGTAGTTTGCTTCCCGTAAGGGTTTAAACCTGCTGGTGAGACGTGTCAGAAACATAGGGAAAGCCAGTCTTATTCAAGTGAGAATGCAGAGTGCTGGGCCACGCCCTTGAAAAGGGGTTTTGGTTTATGGGATTTTGTTTTTGAATTGGAACAATTAAGGGGGAATTTATTAAGTGTTATACATAGATTACTGTAGCTGTGGGGTATGGTTATGTTTGTAATTGGTAAAATTTCTAGCTGTGTGTTTATATAAATCGTAACTAAGTTCTTAGAACAAAGCTTATTTTGATTAAAGTGCCTAGGAAGACTGTTGAATCACACCTGAAGGGAAGGTTCTTGTGCTCATCCTAGCCAAATTCAACATAAAGGTTGCAGGTCAGGTGGACTCCATAATAAGGGTGGCATGTGGAGCCGTGGTTAGCACTGGGATTGCGACGCTGAGGACCCGGGTTCAAATCCTGGCCCTGGTCACTGTCTGTGTGGAGTTTCCACATTCTCCCCATGTCTGTGTGGGTCTCACCCCCACAACCCAAAGATGTGCAGGTTAGGTGGATTGGCCACGCTAAATTGCCCCTAAATTGGAAAAAAAATAATTGGGTAGTCTAAATTTATTTAAAAATAGGTGGACTCCATAATACACTTTGGAAGTTTCTAAACCCTGGCCCATAACACATCCCGCAGGTAACAGTAACAGCCCTCCTGATAGTTGAGTAGGATTGTCAACACTGAATGAAGTAGTGGACTCACTGTGAACCAGTAGATTCTTAGCAATGCCGTCAGCTTTACATTCTCTCTTGGCCTTCACTGGGCTACCTTCAGCAACAAGTGCCACTAAGGGGTCGGTCCTCTCAGAGCTGATTGACTCGACAGGCACTATTCCTGGGGTGGCAACAGAGGAACAAGAGGCAGCCGGTGAGGGTGGAGAGGCAGCCATGCAACAGGCCAAGGAGTAGGTGGGAAGGAGGCACCACATCAGGCCTCGTGAGTACCTGCAGCGCCTGTCATTCAAGTACCTGCCGGACTAGGCAAGGGGCTGAAGACTCCGGCTGAGCATGGAGACAGTGCAACATATCGCGTGATGTCCGTTCATCCGCTGTCACACCCTCCCGAGACGTGGTACATTGGCGAGACCATGCAGACGCTGTGGCAATGGATTAAAACAACTATTTTTAAAAAATAGTTTGACTACAATTCTGTTCAAGTGGAGACTTCCGGTGGCGGCCATGGAGTGAGCGGTTGCATATTCAGTGGCTCCCGTTCAAGGTGAATTTTTGCGGTCTTTTTACGCCCAAAGGGCAATGGATTTGCGCATATAAGGTGCAGGAGTGCCTGGGGAAGGTTTTACCCCTCTGGTGTGGCTGGTGGATGGATCCACGAACTAGGATTCACGTACTAGGGGTAGGGCAAGAAGAAAAGAGCTCCTGGGGTAGGAGAGTCTTTGTGGTGCGCCACAGGATTAGATGGTGGAGGTCAAGGAGGCTGCTCTGCCTGCCCAGTGCCCAACGGAATAGTTAATGAGAAGTTCTGCCAGCAGAGGAATGAGGCCGTGAAAGACCTAGCCAAGGTGGTGGAGCCAATTAAGTCGGGGCTCGAGAGATTGGAGCAGAGGCTGGAGTCCCAGGGCCGTGTGATCCAGAAAGTGGAGGAGGAGGTGGGGAAACACGAGGAGTAGTCGGCCTCATTGGTTGCTGAGATGGGGGTGATGCGGGAGACCCAAAAGAGGCTGAAGGAGAAGGTGGAGGATCTGGAGAATCATTCCAGAAGACAAAACCTAAGGATTGAGGGGATGCCTGAAGGCATTGAAGATGCAGAGGCCGACATGTACGTGGCTAGGATGCTGGAGATGTTGATGGGAGAGAAGGTCTTTGACCAGCCCCTGGAGGTAGACCGAGCGCACAGGGCACTGATGAGGGGACCGCAGAGAGACAAGCCACCAACGGTTCTGGTGGTGCAGTTGCACTGCGTTCTGGACAAGGAGAAGACCAGGAAATGTACCTGGGCAGGGAACGAGCTGCGGGTGTATCAAGTCCTGGGAGCAGAACTAGCAAAGAGAGCTGAGTTCAACCGGGTCAAGGCTTTAAAGGGGGGGGGGGAAGTTCGGAGGATTGTACCCGACCCGCCTGTGGGAGACATTACAGAAGCGAGAGTACTATTTTGCCACGCCAGAGGAGGCGATGCAGTTTATGAGGGACAATGGACTGGGAGGGGAGGGAGGATATTGAATTTTGTTGATAGGTTTTCTGGAGGGCAGGTTTGTCATTGGGGATGATCGAGGGTGAGTGCACCTTTTGTTACTTTTTCGGGGAAGATAGTGGGGGGAGAGGGATGTTGGGGGAGGTCGGAAGGTTGGAAGCCTTGGACAGGGCCACCATGCCAGCTGCGTTGGCTAGTTAATGGGAGTGAAGTGGGGGGTTGGCAGAAGGCAGGCTCAGGGGGTTGTGGGGTTGGAGGGTGAGGGGGGAGGGTTGCTGACAATGGTGTGGTTGGTGTGGTGCAGTTGGAAAGGGATTGATGACGGAGGACATCTGAGGATGGGCCTGGAGGGTCACATGATACAGGCCTGGGCCAGCCCAAGAAAGGATATTGCTAATCGGCAGGGGGAGGGATTGGAGAGCCCCCTTCCCCATCCCCTGACTGGGCTGGTCACGTGGAATGCGAGACGGCTGACTGGGCCGATCAAGTGGTCACGTGTGTTCGCGCACTTGAGGAGTCTGACGGCGGACGTAACCTTTTTGCAGGAGACGCACCTGAAGATAGGGGACCAGACAAGGTTGAGGAAAGGATGGGTGGGCAGATGTTCCATTCGTGACTGGATATGAAGATGGTGGCAGTGTTGGTTAATAAGAAATGATGTTCGAGATGGGGAATATTGTGGCTGATTTGGGGGGGAGGATTGTGATGGTTAGTGGAAAGTTGGAGGGGATGCCAGTGCTCCTGGTAAACATTTATGCCCCAAATTGGGATGACGTAGATTTTATGAGGTGGATGCTAGGTAGGATCACTGACTTATACTCGCACTGGTTGATTATGGGGGAGGTTATAGAACTTAGCTTGGACCGGTCGAGCCCTAAATCAGCGAAGGTGTCAGCAGTGGCGAAGGAGCTGAAGGGGTTTATGGAGCACATCGGGGGGACCCTGGGAGGTTCGGGAGGCCGAGAGTGAAGGAATTTTTATATTTCTCCATGTGCAACGGGTGTACTCACAGATTGATTTTTTTTTTCTAGATAAGGTGTTGCTGACGGGGTGGTAGGCTCAGAATATTTGGCGATTGTGGTCTTTAACCAGCGCTGTACTGGGTAGATTTGTCCATGGCTCAGGAGGAGAGGTGGCCAGCACCTTCAGTGGAGGCTGGATGTGGGGTTATTGATGGATGTGGAGGTATGCGAGTGGGTGAGGGCTGCCATTCGGCAGTATGTGGAGTTAAATAACACAGGGGAGGTCACGGCCGCCACGCTATGGGAGGCACTCAAGACTGGTCAGCGGAGAGTTTATCTGAATTCGGGCTCACAGGGATAAGGTAGAGCAGGCGGAGATGACAAGGTTGGTCGACGAGATTCTGAGGGTAGGCACGAGGTATTCGGAGGCCCCGGGGGCAGGGCTGTTGAAGGAGAGACAGTGGCTCCAGATGGACTTTGGGCTAGTGTCTATGGGGAAAGTGATGGGGAAGTTACGGAGGTCCAGAGGGGCAGTATACGAGTACGGGGAGAAGGCGAGCAGGGTGTTAGCCCATCAGTTGAGAAAGCAAGTTGCAGTGAGAGCGATTGGCAGAGTGAGGAATGATAGGGGTAAGGTGGTGATGGACGTTCAGGCGTTTCAGGCGTTCTGCAGAAGGCTATACGAGTTGGAGCCCCCGGCCGGGGGCAAGGGATGTGGTGCTTTTTGGATGGGTTGGAGTTTCCCAAGGGAGGAGGAGCTAGTTCAGGGACTGGAAGACCCAACTGAGGGAGGTGATGGACAGTATGGGAGGGGGCGATGCAGGCAGGGAAGGCCCCAGGGCCGGACGGGTTCTCAGTGGAGTTTGTTTTATAAAGTTTTGGGGCGAACCTGGGACCACTGTTGCATTGAAGCAAGGGAGAGGGGGGAACTCCCCCCTATATTGCCGCAGGCTTCCATCTCCCTGATATTAAAAAAGGATAAGGACCCGGAGCAGCGTGGAACATACTATCTGATACCGTTACTGAATGTAGACCCCAAGTTGTTGGTGAAGGTGTTGGCCTCGCGAATCGAGGATTGCATCCCGGGGCTGATAGGCGAATATCAAACGGGTTTTGTGAAGACGAGGCAGTTGATGGCGAATGTGAGGAAGCTGCTTAATGTAATTATGATGCCTCTGAAGGGGCACGAGGTGGAGATAGTGGTGGTGACGGACTTGGAGAAGGCCTTTAATAGGGTGGAGTAAGAGTATCTGCTGGAGACATTGGGGACCTTCAGGTTCGGACAGGGGTTTGTGGACTGGGTCGCAGGTTTGCGGGTGAACCGAGTGAGTTTGGGGTATTTCAGGCTGCATCGTAGTATGAGGCAGGGTGCCAACTCTCCCTGTTGCTTTTTACCTTGGCGACAGGCCCCAGGCAATGGCGTTTAGGGCATCGATTGCCATTAGTCCCCAGCCAGTAGTAATCAGGCAGGTTATAACACCACCCAGTCCGGATGCGGGCCAGTCCAGCCCTCTTCACTCTCAGCCCTACCTGGCTGGCCTCAGGTCGAGTCAGCCTGGAAACCATGATGCCAGCACTTGCCTGGCCTTCGCACTTCCCGACTGCTCACCTCTCGCCCAGGAGGCCAGGATTCGTGCCTCGACGAACGCGTGTGTTCTGGCTGGCTGCATGGATGCTGCTGGGTGTTGGTTTTATCTGGCCTGGCATCTGTTCTCTCGTTGGAGGCCTGCCTGCCCTCCTCAGCCCTGGTCTGGCGCTCGTGAGTCACACCAAAGGATGGCCGTTGACCAATACCTACTCCTCGCCTTGCTGAAAGCTTTGCAGGCTTGCTCCCTGAAGTTAGTTCGCCGATCACACGCTTGCCTCAGGTCGCCCATCAGGCTGCATGTCAGAAACCTGGCTGCTACTTCACTCAATGAAAGTTGAGAAACATCACAGCAACTCAGAAGATCCGTCTGAACTGGCCTAAGTCTCCACCACCTCTCAATGTCTCGCAAACTGTTTTCCCACTCTAAAGGGGAGCCCACCAATCAGAGCCCAATGTTGTTCTGTATTGCCTGTTGACCTATCAGCAAATTCAGAGCTACCAGACTCTGATTGATTCTCCCACACCACAGTCACCTCTCAGTATGGGGCCCCTCCATTGGCCGGGGCTCCGCACTGCACCACTCTGTGTTCCATTGTAAGTTCGCCTCTACTCGTTACTAAAACAATGGGACGGGATTCTCCGTCAGCCAACGATGAAGTCAGTTCCGTTCCGAAATCGCAGCTTGGGAGTAGTGAAGGGGGGATGGGCCCCATGGGACTGGGGCAGTGCCCAGGCACGGACCGCCATTGCCGCGGCCTGTAAGGCAGACATCTCGCTGCACACCCCACTAACCACCCACCTTGGACCTTGATTCTGCAGAGTGACACCGGCCATATGGGTGCCCCTACCTTGCACCCCAGCTCCCGCCCTCCAGCCCACCACCCCTGCACCCCACTCTCCACCATACCAACCTCCCTTACCGAACCAGCCGCCAACTGCCAGCGGGGCATCAGGCGGACCACCCAGGACAACGCCCACTGTAGCCCCTATGGGGGTGCCGGACGGGGGCCACGGAGCATACCGCTGGCAAGGGCAGCACCAGCCAACGGTCCCCCTGACAGCAGGGATGGGCATCAGGGCTAGAGTCCCCAGGGTGCTGGGTACTGACGGGGCTAAGGATGCGGGGATGGTGGAGGGGTTACATGCGGGGGCAGAAGCCGCAATGCCAACCGGGGGCACCATGTAGCCCATTCCACCTGGTTGGGCACGGGGGTACGCACCATGCTAACATGTTGGCCTTTCACCTCTGCAGACAATGGATTATGGAATTCAACCAGCAATGATGGCATTCCTGCTAGTCGCCGTAGCCCTGGGGGGTGTACGGCAGCTCTATGAGCTGCTCGAAGAAGGAGTACGCTGCAGCAGCAGAACGTGTAGAAGAACAGGAGGCAGATGCCTAGGAGGAGGAGGTGGAAAGGAGGCGCTACATGAGGCCTCGTGTGTACTGGCAGCGCCTGCTATTCAAAGACTCCGGCTGGGCAGGGAGACAGAGCAACATATCTGCCAGATCACGGCACCCCTGGCACCGCGGGGGAATGGGAAGGACACCCGCTCCCGGTGGTCATCAAGGTGATGGCCGCCCTGAACTTTTACGCCACAGATTCCTTCATGGCGGCCCTGTGTGCCCAGTCGGCACAATACATCTATTTCAATGTGGACCGCGCCCACCAGGATGCCTGGACAGCGGGGTTCGCCGCCATCGCTGACATGCCCGGTCCAGGGGTTGTCGACGGGATACATGTCCAAGTACCTGCAGATAACAGGCCACTCTACACTTCTGTTGTATGCCCATGCTTTGAGGTCACATACACATAGCATCTCATCACGGTTCATCAACGACTTTAACATACTAAAATTACACAACTGCGCCTTCAACCCCAAGTCGGCTAAAAAACTATCAAAAGATTCACCTACCTTCTGGGTACACGTATGAAATATATATCGCTCGAATGTTTCATTTTTCTTCGGAAAGGAATGCCGATCAAAGTACTTTATAACTTCATCGAAAGATTTGCTTTCCTCTTCACTGTCGAACACAAAATTATGATAAACCTCTATTGCTTTAGGACCTGTTACTGTGAGCAGCAACGCAATACGCAACTCATCAGGCTGTGTCGCAGGCCAAGGGCTGCAACATAGAGTCTGAATTGCTGCTTGAACACACACCAATTCTCTACATTACCGGTGACTTGAAGCTGGTGAGGTGCCTTCCGTCTCTAATTTCACAGTCTTTCCGTGCGTTGAGTTCCAGTTGCCCGTAGTTTACCAGGCAGGCGGTATTCGCAGCCAATCACAACCCAAATCAGGTTAGGTCCTGGTCCTTGCACCACTATCAAAGGTAATCTGACTGTTTGTTGTCCATAGGTCACAGGGGTCACGGTAGTTCCTACGATGTGTAATGGTTCCCAAGTATACGTCGCCAATCTGGCCTTGGTGTTTTGCAGGGTCAATTGCAGGATTCAAGTGTGAAGCTGGAAGAAGGTGTGCTAACCTTTGTCTGTCTCCTGCACTAGGGGGTATCCATTCACCTGTGGTTTAACTTGAATTGGCTCCACTTTCAGGGCCGTGATGCAATTCAGTTACATAGATACATAGAAGATAGGAGCAGGAGGAGGCCTTTTGGCCCTTCGAGCTTGCTCAGCCATTTATCACGATCATGGCTGATCATCCAACTCAATAGCCTAATCCTGTTTTCTCCCCATAGCCTTTTATCCCATTCGCCCGAAGTGCTATATCTAGCCACCTCTTGAACATATTCAATGTATTAGCACAACTATTTCCTGTGGTAATGAATTCCACAGGCTCACCACTCTTTGGGTGAAAAAATGTCTCCTCATCTCTGTCTGAAACAGGCCAGGGTTTAGAAAACTTCAAAATATATAATGGAGTTCACCTGACCTATAGCTGTTTGTTGAATTTGACTAGGATGAGCACAAGAGCCTACCTTTCAGGTGTTATTCAACAGACTTAGGCGCTTTTAATAAAAAAAACAAGCTTTATTCTAAGAATTTAATTTAACATTTATATAAACACACACAGCAAGAACTTTTATCAATTACAAACCCAAAGACCCCACACAGCTACAGTAATCTATGTATAACATTTAATGAATTCCCCTTAACTGTTCCAATTCAATAACAAAATCCAAGTAAAACCAGAAACTCCTTTTCAAAGGTGTGGCCCAGCACACGGCATTTTCACTTATTATTGATACTCTGTTCCCTTTTCAAACAGCAGATTTGAATTTCTTCCAGAAAGCAATTATCTATTTTAAGTTATCAAGCAATCTGGAAACAGCTCTTAAAATGAAGATAGAGAAAAAAACACTTCTTTCAACCTGTGCAGTTCAAACAAGTCCAAATCGCAAAGCGAAAGTAAAACTTACAGAGCCACAGCCCAGCTCCACCCGCACAATTATATCACTGAAGCCATGTGATAAGATGAAAACATTTTTTAAAGGGATACTCCCATGACACCTCCCCCAAGAAAAAAAAATAAACCATCAACTTCAAAGATGGTTTCATTTTTCACCTTTTCACTTGCCCATTAATTGACAATAAACATACATTTTTTTAAAACAAAAATAAAACCGGCAAACATTGCTAATAATACAGTCCATTTTAGTTCTTCTCCTTCCACCATCGAACCTGCTTCTCTTCATTACATTTGTGACAAAGCATTGGCTATCACATTTTCTCGTCCTGCTACATGTATAATTTTTTAATGAAATGGCTGTAATAGTAAACTCCATCAAAACAATCTGGCATTTTTATTCCTGAATCGCTCCAAAAACGTCAATGGATTATGATCAGTATATATAATATTTTCAGAAGAATTGCTGGTAACATAAATGTTAAAATGTTGCAAAACCCGCGCCAAGCTTAAAGTCTCCTTTTCAATTGTTGAATACTTCCTCTGGTGATTATTTAATTTCTTGGAAAAATATCCAATAGGCTTCTCTATTCCTTCGCTGTCTTGCAAGAGCGCAGCACCTACGCCCACATCACTCACATCGATAGCCACCTTGAATGGTTTTGTGTGGGGTGACCAACACAGGAGCAGTGGTTAACATAGCTTCAGGCCGTCAAATGCCTGTTGACACTCTGCCATCCACTGAAATTTGCCATGCTTCTTCAGCAAACCCATCAGTGGAGCAGCCACGCTTGCTAAAATTCAGCACAAATTTACGGTAAAAACCACTCATGCCAAGAAATCGCATTATTTTCCTTCCTGTCAAGGGTATTGAAAACTCCCCAATAACTTTTGTTTTCACATCCCATTGGACCATTTGTCCATGTCCAATTGTATGGCCAAGGAACATGACTTGGGCTTTTCCAAACTCACTTTTGGCTAGGTTTACCACCAAACCCGCATCCTGAAGTCGATCGAATAACTCCATCAGATGTTTCAAATATTCTTTCCATGCCTGACTAAAAATCACCAGATCTTCTCTGTATACCACACAATTGGGTAATCCTGAAATGACTTTGTTAGTTCAGCATTGAAATGTAGCTGGGGTGTTTTTCATGCCAAACGGCATAACTTTGAATTGGTATATACCATCTGGAGTCACAAAAGCTGAAATCTCCTTCGCCCTTTCGGATAAATGCACCTGCCAGTAACCTTTAAATAAATCCAGTTTGGAGATAAAAGCTGATTGTCCCACCTTTTCAATTTAAGTTACCAAGCAGTCTGGAAACAGCTTTTAAACTGAAGATAGAGAAAAAACACTTCTTTCAACCTGTGCAGTTCTTACCAGTCCAAAACTCAAAAGTGAAAGTAAAACTCACAGGGCCACAGCCCAGCTCCACCCACACAATGACATCACTGAACCATGTGATAAGACAAAAACATTTCTGAAGGGGACACTCCCGTGCCATCCTGAATCCTCAGACTGTGACCCCTGGTTCTGGACACACCCCCCATTGGGAACCTCTTCCGTGCATCTACCCTGTCTAGTCCTGTTAGAATTTTATAAGACTCTATGAGATCTCCCCTCATTCTTCTAAACTCAAGCGAGAACAATTCCAACCTAGTCAATCTCTCCTCATATGACAATCCTGCCATCCCTGGTAAACTTTCACTGCACTCCCTCGAGAGCAAGAACATCCTTCCTCAGAAAAGGAGACCAAAATGCACACAATATTCTAGGTGTGGTCTATATAATTGCAGCAACACATCCCTGCTTCTATACTTGAAACCTCTCGCAGTGAAGGCCAACATACCATTTAGCCTTCTTTACCGCCTGCTGCACCAGCATGCTTACCTTCAGTGACTTGTGCACAAGGACACCCAGGTCCCGCTGCACAATCCCCTTTCCCAATTTACAACCATTCAGGTAGTAATCTGCCTTCCTGTTTTTTGCTTCCAAAGTGAATAACCTCACACTTATCCAAATTATACTGCATCTGCCATTGATTTGCCCACTCGCCCAACCTGTCCAGATCATGCTGTAGGATTTCTGCATCCTCGCCACAGTTCATCCTCCCACCCAACTTGATATCATCTGCAAACTTTGAGATGTTACATTTTGTTCCGTCATCCAAATCATTAATATATATTGTGAATAGCTGGGGTCCCAGCACCGATCCCTGTGGCACCCCAATACTTACTGCCGGCCAATTTGAAAAGGACCCATTAATTCCTACTCTTTGTTTCCTCTCTGCCAACCAGTTTTCTATCCACCTCAGTACACTTCCCTCAATCCCATGCGCTTTAATTTTGCACAATAATCTCTTATGCGGGATTTTGTCAAATATCTTCTGAAAGTCCAAGTATGCCACATCGACTGGCTCCCCCTTGTCAACTGTACTGGTCACATCTTCAAAGAATTCCAACAGATTTGTCAAGCATGATTTCCCCTTCATAAATCCATGCTGACTCTGACTGATCCTGCCACTGCTTTCTAAATGTTTTGTCATAAAGTCCTTGATAATGGATTCAAGAATGTTCCACACTACCGATGTTAGGCTTACTGGTCTATAATTCCTTGTTTTCTCTCTACCTCCCTTTTTGAATATTGGAGTGACATTAGCTACCCTCCAATCTGCAGAGTCTATAGAATTCCAGAAGATGACCACCAACGCATCCATTATTTCCAGAACCACCTCCTTGAGCATCTCTGAGATGCAGTTTATCGGGCCGTGGGGATTTATCCGCCTTCAATCCCATCAATTTTCCCAGCACATTTCTCTACTAATATTGATCTCCCTCAATCCTTCCCCCTCACTAACCTTTCATTCTCCAACATTTCTTTTTTTTTTTAAATATATTTTATTGACATTTTTCAAACAGAGATTTTCCGTTTTTACAACATAATAAAGAAATATGCATTAAACGTTATTTAAATAATATATTAAACTAACAACAAATGAAAAAAGAGATAAACAAAAAGCAAATATCAACAACTGGCAAAAAACAAAAACACAGGATAATACCCCCCCCCCCTCCCCCCTGGGTTGCTGCTGCTGTACTTTCTGTTTTTCCATTATCGTTCCGCGAGATAGTCAAGGAACGGTTGCCACCGCCTGGTGAACCCCTGAGCCGATCCTCTTAACGCATATTTTATTCGCTCCAGTCTTATGAACCCTGCCATGTCGTTTATCCAGGCCTCCAAGCCCGGGGGCTTCGCTTCTTTCCACATGAGTAGAATCCTTCGCTGGGCTACTAGGGACGCAAAGGCCACAACGTCGGCCTCTTTCGCCTCCTGCACTCCCGGTTCTTCTGCAACCCCAAATATAGCTAACCCCCAGCTTGGTTTGACCCGGACCCCCACCACCTTTGAGGCCACTCTTGCCACACCCTCCCAGAACTCATGCAGTGCCGGACACGACCAGAACATGTGGGTGTGGTTTGCCGAGCTTCCCGAACATCTCCCACACCTATCCTCCACCCCAAAAAACCTGCTCAGTCTTGCTCCCGTCATATGCGCCCTGTGTAGAACCTTAAATTGAATCAGGCTAAGCCTGGCACATGAGGACGAGGAATTTACCCTGCTTGGGGCATCTGCCCACAGCCCCGCCTCAACCTCTTCCCCCAGCTCCTCTTCCCATTTTCCCTTCAGCTCCTCGACCATCGTCTCCCCCTCATCTCTCATTTCCATGTATATTTCCGACACTTTACCTTCTCCAACCCATGCCCCCGAAATCACTCTATCCTGGATCCCTTGCGTCGGGAGTTGCGTAAATTCCCTCACCTGTTGCCTCGTAAATGCCCTCACTTGCATGTATCGGAAAGCATTCCCTGGTGGCAACTTATATTTTTCTTCCAATGCTCCCAAACTCGCAAACATCCCGTCCACAAACAGGTCCTTCAGCTTCCTAATTCCTGCTCGCTGCCAACTTTGAAATCCCCCATCTGTCCTCCCCGGGACGAACCTGTGGTTATTCCTTATCGGGGACCACACCGAGGCACCCGTCACTCCCCTGTGTCGTCTCCACTGCCCCCAGATCTTCAAGGTCGCCACCACCACTGGGTTTGTGGTGTACCTTTTCGGGGAGAACGGTAGCGGCGCTGTCGCCAGCGCTTTCAGGCTTGTTCCCTTACAGGACGCCATCTCCAGGCTTTTCCACGCCGCACCTTCCTCTTCCCTCACCCACTTACGGACCATCGACACATTGGCGGCCCAATAGTAGTCACTCAGACTCGGCAGTGCCAATCCCCCTCTGTCCCTACTGCGCTGCAGGAACCCCCTCTTTACCCTCGGGGTCTTTCCCGCCCATACAAAGCTCGTAATGCTCCTATCTATTTTTTTAAAAAAGGCCTTAGTAATCAGGATGGGGAGGCACTGAAACATGAAAAGAAACCTCGGGAGGACCACCATCTTGACCGCCTGTACTCTGCCTGCCAATGACAGGAGCACCATATCCCACCTCTTAAAGTCCTCCTCCATCTGCTCTACCAGTCGCGTCAGGTTAAGTTTGTGTAGGGTTCCCCAGTTCCTGGCCACCTGAACCCCAGGTATCGAAAATTCCCTGTCACTCTCCTCAGCGGCAAGGTATCTATTCCCCCTGCCATGTTCCCCGGGGTGCATCACAAAAAGTTCGCTCTTTCCCATATTTAATTTATATCCTGAGAACTCTCCAAACTCCCTGAGTATCTGCATTACCTCTGGCATCCCCTCTACTGGGTCCGCCACATATAGCAGTAAATCGTCTGCATATAGTGACACTCGATGTTCCTCTCCCCCTCTAAGCACCCCCCTCCACTTCTTAGAGTCCCTCAGCGCTATGGCCAATGGCTCAATTGCCAACGCGAACAGTAACGGGGACAGGGGGCACCCCTGTCTTGTACCCCTATGTAATCGATCTTTGCCTATTTGTACCAACGCTTGCCACCGGGGCCCCGTACAGGAGTCTAACCCATCTAATGAACCCCTCCCCGAACCCAAATCTCTTCAGCACCTCCCACAAATAGTCCCACTCCACTCTATCGAATGCCTTCTCTGCATCCATCGCCACCACTATCTCTGCCTCCTCCTCCGGTGGGGGCATCATCATCACCCCCCAGCAACCTTTGTATATTGGCGTTCAATTGTCTCCCTTTAACAAACCCTGTCTGGTCTTCATGTACCACCCCTGGGTCGCACTCCTCTATCCTTGTCGCCATCACTTTGGCCAGCAGTTTGGCGTCTACGTTTAGGAGGGAGATGGGCCTGTATGACCCGCACTGCAGCGGGTCTTTGTCTCGTTTCAGAATTAACGATATCGTCGCCTCCGACATTGCCGGGGGTAGTGTCCCCCTTTCCTTAGCCTCATTGAAGGTTCTCGCCAGAAGCGGGGCCAGCAGGTCCATATACTTCCTGTAAAATTCCACCGGGAACCCATCTGGTCCCGGGGCCTTCCCTGCTTGCATATTCCCAATTCCTTTGATCACCTCCTCCACATCAATCTGCGCCCCAAGATCTGCCACCTCCTGCTCCTCCACCCTCGGGAACTCCAGCTGGTCCAAAAAGTGCATCATTCCCTCTTTCCCCTCCGGGGGTTGGGACTTATACAGCCTCTCATAAAATGTCCTGAACACCTCGTTCACTTTCCCTGCTCTCTGCTCTATCTTTCCCGTTTCATCCCTAACTCCTCCCATCTCTCTCGCCGCCCCCCTCTTTCGAAGTTGTTGGGCCAGCAGCCGGCTCGCCTTTTCCCCATATTCATGTTGTATTCCCTGTGCCTTCCTCCGCCTTCCCCGTGGTCAGCAGGCCAAACTCTGTCTGTAGTCTTCGTCTTTCCCTGTATAGCCCTTCATCTGGGGCCTCCGCATACTGCCTATCGACCCTCAGAATTTCCCCTACCAATCTCTCTCTTTCTTTACCCTCTTGTTTCCCCTTGTGGGCTCTAATGGAAATCAGCTCTCCTCTAACCATCGCCTTCAGCGCTTCCCATACTACCCCCACCTGGACCTCCCCACCATCATTGACCTCCAGGTATCTTTCGATGCATCCCCTCACCCTTCCGCATACCTCCTCGTCTGCCAGTAGTCCCATGTCTAATCTCCAAAGTGGGCGCTGCTTCTTTTCATCTCCTAGATCCAGATCCACCCAATGTGGGGCGTGATCTGAAACGGCTATAGCCGAGTACTCCGTTCCTGCCACTTTCGGGATCAGCGCCCTTCCCAAGACAAAAAAGTCTATCCGGGAGTATACTTTATGGACGTGGGAGAAGAAGGAAAACTCTTTCCCCATCGGACTAGCAAATCTCCACGGATCTACCCCTCCCATCTGCTCCATAAATCCCTTAAGCACCTTGGCCGCTGCCGGCCTTCTCCCGGTCCTGGATCTGGACCGGTCCAGCCCTGGGTCCAGCACTGTGTTAAAATCCCCCCCCATTACCAAGCTTCCCGCCTCCAGGTCCGGGATACGTCCCAGCATTCGCTTCGTGAATCCCGCGTCATCCCAGTTCGGGGCATATACGTTCACCAGCACCACCGCCTCACCTTGCAATCTGCCACTCACCATCACGTACCTGCCCCCACTATCCACCACTATGGTCTTAGCCTCAAACGATACCCGTTTCCACACCAGTATTGCCACCCCTCTGTTTTTCGCATCTAACCCTGAGTGGAATACCTGTCCCACCCATCCTTTCCTCAGTCTAACCTGATCCGCCAATTTCAGGTGCGTCTCCTGGAGCATAACCACGTCCGCCTTCAGTCTCTTTAAGTGCGCAAACACCCTTGCCCTCTTAATCGGCCCATTTAAACCTCTCACATTCCACGTAATCAGCCGTGTTGGGGGGCCATTTACCCCCCCCCCTCGTAGACTAGCCATCCCCTTTTTTAAGCCAGCTCCTCACCCAGGTCCCACGCACCCGTCTGTCCCCCAGACGGCGCCCTCCCGACCACCTCATCTCGTATCAGCTCCCCCTTACCCTCAGCAGCAGCAACCCAGTTAATCCCCCCCCCCCCCGCTAGATTCCCCTCTAGCTTGATTGCTCCCCCCATATTGCTTCCGGGAGTCAGCTAACTCTGGCTGACCTCGGCTTCCCCCGTTTATCCTTTGACCTCCCTGCGTGTGAGGCCCCCTTCCTTCCTGCGCCCTTTTTCCCGCCTCAATTTCCATAGCACGGGAAAAAACCTGCGCTTCCCTCTCGGCCCCGCCCCTAGAGGCGCAGTTCCCTCATTCCCCTTCCCTGTCCCCTTTTCCGCCTGCGTCCACACTTCTTCGTCCAACATTCTTACGTATTAGCCCTCCCTCTCCCCACTTTACATTTCTGTGCCACCACCTCGCTACCTCTCTCCAGACATCAATTTCTCAAGTCTAGTCCAATTTCTCTTCCTAAATGAATGTCCATGCCTCCTCCGCCATCTCGAAGTAGTGGTGTTTGCCCTGGTGTGTGACCCACAATCTTGCCGGCTGCAGCATCCCAAATTTGACTTTCTTCCTATGGAGCACCGCCTTGGCCCGATTGAAGCTCGCCCTCCTTCTCGCCACCTCCGCACTCCAATCTTGAGATACGCGTATCACCGCGTTCTCCCACTTGCTGCTCCGTGTCCTCTTAGCCCAACTCAGGACCATCTCCCTGTCCCTGTAGCGATGGAACCTCACCACTATTGCTCGTGGTGTTTCCCCTGCCTTTGGTCTTCTCACGAGGACCCGGTACGCTCCCTCCACTTCCCGTTGGGGCCTCAGTTCCCATTAGGGTATGGAGCATCATACTCACATACGCCCCAGCATCAGCCCCCTCTGTCCCTTCAGGGAGACCTAAAATCCTTAGATTCTTCCTCCTCGAGCTGTTCTCCAGGGCTTCCAGCCTTTCTATGCACCTCTTATGTAGTGCCTCGTGCGTCTCCGTTTTTACCACCAGGCCCTGTATCTCGTCTTCGTTTTCGGCTGCCTTTGCCTTCACTCCACGGAGTTCCATCGCCTGGACCTTTTGTGTTTCCTTCAGTCCCTCGATTGCCAGTAACATCGGCGCCAGCACCTCTTTCTTGAGCTCCTCCACACATCGTCGGAGGAACTCCTGCTGTTCCGGGCCCCATACCATCTGGGCTCCCCCGGCCGCCATCTTGCTTCTCCCTTCTCTTCCCTGCCGCTGCTCCAGAAGATCCTCCGCAATCTGGACACTGCTGACACTCCTTTCCATCCACACCCGGGGGGACTTCTTCCTTTGTCACCTCACACTGGGTTTGGCCGTAAAAAATTTCCGTTGGGGCTCCTGATAAGAGCCCAAAAGTCGGTTGAAACGGGAGGTGCCGAAACGTGCGGCTTAGCTGGTCATCGCCGCAACCGGAAGTCCCCATTCTCCAACATTTCTGGTATCTGATTTATGTCCTCTTTTGTGAAGACGGAACCAAAGTATTCAATTGCTCAGCCATTTCTTTGTCCCTTATTATGCATTCCCCTGTTTCTGTCTGTATGGGGCCTACATTTGTCTTTACCAATCTCTTTCTCCTCACATATCTATAGAAACACTTAATGTCAGTCTTTATATTCCCTGCAAGCTTCCTTTCGTACTGTACTTTCCCCTTCTTAATCAATCCCTTTGTCTTTCTTTGCTGAATTCTAAACTGCTCCCAATCCTCAGATCTATTATTTTTCTTGGCCAATCTGCATGCAGATCGATTGTTTTTCTTGGCCAATCTGCATGCTTCGTTTTTGGATCGGATACTATTTCTAATTTCCTTTGTAAGCCATGGATTGGCCCGCTTAACCATTTTGCTTTTGTACCAGACAGAAATGAACAGTTGCTGCAGTTCCCCCATGCGTTCCTTGAATGTTTGCCATTGCCTATCCACTGTCATCCGTTTAAGTAACTCGCCCCAATCTAACAAGGCCAACTCACACCTCATATCTTTACAGTTTCCTTTATTAAGATTCAGCACCCTAGTCTCCAAATCAACTACTTCACTCTCCACCTTGATAAAATATTCTATCATGTTATGGTCGCTCATTCACAAGGGGTCTCGCACAGCCAGATTCGCAATGATTCCCTTCCCATTACACAACACCCAGTCTAAGATGGCCTGCTCTCTTGTTGGTTCCTGCACATATTGTTCAAGAAAACCATCCCGTATACACTCCAGAAATTCCTCCTCTACTGTATTGTGGCTAATTTGATTTGCCCAATCTATGTGAAGAATAAAATCACCCATGATCACTGATATTCCCTTATTACATGTGTCATGTGAGAGTACCTTTAAGACATGGTTGTTTAAGCAATGTACCTTTAAGAAAACAGTGATGCCAGAGAGGGTGGAGCTGGGCTTTAGATCAGCCATTTTGCAGTTTTTAGTTTTAGTTTTGAAAAAGAGCTTGTGTGTGTCTGGATGTTTCCAGAGAACTGCAATTTGGAGGAAAAGAGCTGGGTGTGTGTCTGTGTTTTGCAGTGAGCTGGATTTGCTGTGATATCTGCCATGAAAGACTATCTCTGGATCATTTGGATGATTTAAACTCATAATAGTAAAGCCTTTAACCTGATGTGATTCTGTTTAAAGGTGTTAAGTCTCTTGGAAGTTTGAAGGAACATTTTGAGGAATTATTTACTGTTGCAGTATTTTCGGAGTTATCTTTGAAGTTAGGGGTGTTAAGAGATCCAATGTTTATTTAAGATGTTAAGTTGAGTTCATGGAATAAACATTGTTTTGTGTTTAAAAACCCACGTGTCCATAATTGTAATATCACACCAAAGGAATAAGCCGTGTGTTAGGAAAAGCAACAAATACATTAAAGGTTGGTTGAACTCCATGATACATTTTGGAGGCCTGAAAACACCTCGCCCATATCGTCCGGGATAAAAGTCTATCTATTGAATTGGCTTTTGTGAACTTAAAGACAGTGAAGGATTGTTGCTTTTCCGGTATGGTATTTTAGTTTAAGTGAGGAGTGTGTTGTGGATAATGGCTCTTTCAGAGGCTCAGAAGTTTTTGAGGGTGGAGACTGTCACACGCAGTACTTTACGGACAGAGACGAAAAGAAGACTGTTGGGTCTGGCAAAGGCATTGCAGTTAACATTACCTGACAAAATGCGAAAAGATGAGGTAATTATGGCGGTGGTTAAGCATTTAAAGTTGCCTGAGATAGAGTTTGACTCATGGGAAATGGCAAAAATTCAGTTGCAAATTAAACAAATGGAACATGAGAAAGAATTAAAGCAGCTTGAATACGAAAGAGCGAGAGCGGAAAAAGAAAGAGAAAGAGACAGAGAGGAAAAAGAAAAGGAGAGAGAAGAAAGAAACAAAGAAAGTGATAGAGAGGAAAGGGAAAAAGAGAGAGAGTTTGAACTTCGGAAAATGGTTCTGAAACATGAAAATCAGTTAAAATTGGCAGATGCAAAGGGACACGGACAGTTGGAGGAGATAGATGAGGATAGTGAGACAGAGCGTCATAGTCGAAGATGTGGTGGGGATCTATTTAAATATGTCCAAGCATTGTCAAGGTTTGACGAGAAGGAGGTAGAAGCCTTTTTCATTTCATTTGAGAAGGTAGCTAAACAAATGCAATGGCCACAGGACATGTGGGTATTACTGATTCAAACAAAGCTGGTAGGTAGGGCTAGTGAAGTGTTTGCATCACTACCGGAGGAGGTATCTGGAACGTATGAGGAGGTGAAGAAATCCATCTTAAGTGCATATGAGCTAGTGCCTGAAGCTTACAGACAAAGGTTTCGAAATTTAAGGAAAGAATTTGGTCAAACATACATGGAGTTTGAAAGGCTCAAACAGAGTAATTTTGATAGGTGGATAAAGGCTTTGAAAATAGACCAAACGTATGAACGTATGAAGCTCTCAGATAAATTATACTTTTGGAGGTGTTTAAAAATTCAATTCCTGATGTAGTGAGAACTCATGTGGAAGAACAGAAGGTTAAAACTGCGATATTAGCAGCGTAAATGGCTGATGATTATGAATTAGTTCATAAATCAAAGATTGGTTTCCGACATCAGTTTCAGCCGGTGAGGGATAGAAACTGGGGACATGAGAAATATTCAAGTGGTAAAGGTAAAGGTGATCTGATGGGAGACAGTAAAGAGAGTGTACCTCAGATTAAAAAAGAAATCCAGGAGGGTGGAAAAGAAATGAAAAGTTTCAAATGGTTTCACTGGTGGTTGAAGAAAAGCACTGGGAAGGCTGATGTGGTAAAACAGGATAAGACAGTGGGGTTTGTTAAAGTGGTAAAGGAAAGCACAAAGGAAGTGCAAACGATTGCACAGCCTGTTCAAGAAGTATTTGTTAAGAAGGTGCCAGATGTCTTTAAAGAATTTACTTGTGTGGGTAAAGTTTACTCATGTGTATCAGGAGGAGCAGGTAAAGAAGTCACAATTTTAAGAGATACAGGGGTACAGGGGCTAGTCAATCCTTAATGGTATGAGATGAAGAATTATGTAGTTTGGGAAGAATGTTGCCAGAAAAGGTGGTGATATGTGGAATTCAGGTTGAGAGGAGTAGCGTTCCATTATATAAGGTAAGGTTGGAAAGTCCAGTGAAGAGTGGTGAAGTGGTAGTAGGAGTAATAGATAAACTATCTTGCCCAGGAATACAGTTTATCTTGGGTAATGATGTAGCTGGATCACAGGTGGGAGTGATGCCTACTGTGGTTGATAAGTCAATGGAAACTCAGACAACTGAAGAGTTGAAGGACGAATATCCTGGGATTTTTCCGGATTGTGTAGTAACAAGGTCGCAAAATCGCAGGTTAAGACAAGAGGAGAAATCAAAGAGTGAAGATGAAGTTGAAGTGCAATTATCAGAAACGATTTTTGATCAGATGGTTGAAAAAGAACAAGAACAGGTGGAGGATGAGGCAGATATCTTTATTTCAGGAAAATTGGCGGAGTTACAACAGAAAGATGTAGAAATAAAACGGAAGTATCAGAAAGCATATACAGAAGAGGAATCTGAGAGTATACCAGAATGTTATTACTGTAACAATGATGTCTTGATGAGAAAATGGAGACCTGTACATATGCAGGCGGATGAAAAGTGGGCAGAAGTTCATCAAGTAGTATTGCCGGTAGGGTATAGAAAGGAGGTGTTGCGAGTTGCACATGAGATACCAGTGGAAGGTCATTTGGGAATAAGGAAAACTCAAGCTAAAATCCAGAAACATTTTTATTGGCCTGGACTACATAAAGATGTAGTTAAATTTTGTCAATCATGTCAAGTGATAGGGAAACCTTAAGCAGTGATAAAACCAGCGCACTTAATACCCATTCCAGCATTTGAGGAACCTTTTACGATGGTCATAATTGATTGTGTAGGACCGCTTCCTAAAACAAAAAGTGGGAATCAATACCTTTTGACTATAATGGATGTGTCTACTAGGTTTCCAGAGGCCATTCCAGTACGTAATATTACAGCTAAAAGATTGTGGAGGAGTTACTTAAATTCTTGACTAGATATGGACTACCCACAGAAATTCAATCGGATCAAGGATCAAATTTTACTTCAAAGTTATTGAAAGAAGTTATGGATAACGTAGGAATAAAACAATTTAAATCAACTACGTACCATCCAGAATCGCAGGGAGCATTAGAAAGGTGGCATCAGACATTAAAGACAATGTTGAGGGCGTATGGTCAAGATTATCCAGAGGATTGGGATAAAGGAATTCCATTCATATTGTTTGCAATTAGGGATGCACCTAATGAGTCTACCAAATTTAGTCCTTTTGAACTAATTTTTGGTCATGAGGTAAGAGGACCACTTAAATTGATTAAGGAAAAATTGGTGAGTGAGAAATCGGAAATTACACTATTGGGTTACGTGTCAAATTTTAGGGAACGATTAAATAGAGCAGGTGAATTGGCGAGACAACATTTGAAAGTTGCACAAAATGTGATGAAACGGGTAGCGGACAAGAAATCCAAAGTTCGTAGTTTTGCCAGTGGAGGTAAAGTTTTAGTGTTGTTACCAGTGGTAGGGGAGCCTTTAAAAGCTAGGTTTTGTGGACTGTATCAGATTGAATGATGTTAAGATGTTAAGTTGAGTTCATGGAATAAACACTGCTTTGTGTTTAAAACCCACGTGTTCATAATTGTAATATCACACCCAGGGAACAAGCCGTGTGCTAGGAAAAGCAACAAATACATTAAAGGGGGAGGTTGGTTGAACTCCATGATACATTTTGGGGGTCTGAAAACACCTCGCCCATAACACATGCATCTCTAATTTTGCGTTTAATGCCATTCCCAACATCACCACTGCAGTTTGGGGGTCTCTATATGACATCCACTGATGTTTTTTGCCCCTTGGTATTTCTCAACTCTACCCATACAGACTCCACATTGTCAGAGCCAATACCCTTTCTCACTATTGTGTTAATTTCCTCTTTAACCAGCAGTGCCACACCACCACCTTTTATTTTATGCCTGTCCTTCCTAAATACTGAATACCCTGGGACATTCAGTTCCCATCCCTGGTCACCCTTCAGCCATGCCTCCGTGATCCCAATTATATCATACCCATTTATATCGATCTGTGCGATTAGTTCATCCACTTTATTGCAAATCTCAGTGCATTAAGGCACAGACCCTTCAGTTTGTCTTTTTCACATTGTTTTTCTTGCACCCAATATTTTTCTCTTTTGCCCTGTCTGAATTTTGCCCTTGGGTTATCCAGCTATCACTTTTCATTCCCTTTTCTACCTTTTGTTTTTGTCCTTGCTCCCTCTTTCTCTGACTCCTTGCATAGGTTCCCATCCCCCTGGCATATTAGTTTAAACCCTCCCCAACCGCTCTAGCAAATAGCCCCCCTAGGACATCAGTCCCAGTCCTGCCCAGGTGTAACCTGTCCAGTTTGTACAGATCCCACCTCCCCCAGAACCGGTCCCAATGCACCATGAATCTGAAACCGTCCCACTGACACCATCTCTTCAGCCACGTATTTATCGTGTCATTTCTACTCTGACTAGCACGTGGCACCGGTAGTAATCCTGAGATCACTTCCTTTGAGTTCCGGTTTCTTAACTTCCTTCCTAGTTCCCTGTATTCTGCTTTTAGGACCTCATCCATTTTTTTACCAATGTCGTTTGTACCGATGTGTACCTCGACCACTGGCTGTTCATCCTCCCCCTCCAGAATATCCTGTACCACTCTGAGACATCCTTGACCCTAGCACCAGGGAGGCAACATACCATCCCAGAGTCTTGTTTGCGGCCACAGAAAAGCCTGTCTATTCCCCTTACAATTGAGTCCTCTATAACTATTGCACTTGCACACCTATTACCCCTCCCCTCTGCAGCAGAAGCAACCATGGTGCCACGAGTTTGGCTGTTGCTGTTTTCCCCTGAGAGGCCAATCCCCTCAACAGTATCCAAAATGGTATATCTATTCTGCAAGGGAATGAACACAGGAGATTCCTGCACTACCTGCCTAGTTCTCTTGCTCTGTCTGGTGGTCACCCATTCCCTTCCTACCTGCGGAGTCTGCGCCTGCGGTGTAACCACCTCTCTATACGTCCTTTCCACGATGTTCTCTGCCTCGCGGATGCTCCACAGTGTCCCCAACCGCCGCTCCAGCTCTGAAACTCGAGCTTCCAGGATCTGTAACTGGAGACACTTCCTGCTCACTTGCTGACCCTGGGGGCTGGCACTGTCCCCAGCCTGTCACATGGAGCAAGACGGGCAGACCACACCTTGGAGTTCTCCTCACATGTCTTATCCCTTTAAATTAAACTTTTGAAATTAAACTTTTGAAAGATGTTTTGTGTCAGATTATATCCCAAGTCTCCAATACTATTTATTTAGCTTTTCTTTTTTTAAATACTGAATATTTATCCCTCTTGATCTGAAATAAAATTAAAAATAGTAATTTAAATCAGTAACTCAACAGATTTTCAAATTTAGCCCAGTCTCCCTTTCAGCCAATCAGGTCACAGTCTCCTGTAACGTCACTTTACCATTTTTTTTTTCAAATTCTGAAACAAACAAAGGGTCTCTCACCTGGCTCCTCTCCACTCCCGGAAGGTAAGTGAAGGCCTCGAGCCTTGCGCTGTATTTATCCTCTGTCCCAGTAAAGGTGTCGCTCGCAGGACCAGCTCCTCTCCACTCCTCAATTGGGGCTGGGTGCCGAGCCCTGGCTCGAGGCAACCTTATCATCTGTCCAGTGTGGCACGCACTCTGCCGATTCTGGCAGCTTTGATTACCATGCGTTCTATTCCCACAGATCTGACAATATTGCCGGAACAATCCCTTGTTCTCAGGGCAGGTGACCCCCCCCGGTCTGCGGTGGCCACTGAACATTGAACCCAGACACGGTTTTCTACCCTTGGTTATTGTTTTGGAGGTGACCTGGCCATTCGGCCACTGTTCTGGGATGCCGCTGGAGTCCGTATGGAGGTCCAGCACACAATGGACACTGTAGTCCATGGAACCTTGGAGCTCCAGAACCCCTTTTTCCCCGTTTTCATGGGATGTCAGCTCAATGGCTCTTTTTCAATCAAACGTAGGCTCCACCAACTGCTTCTTCTGTATGGCCATGGTATTAATTTCGCACAGCAGTCAATCTCTCAGCATCTCAGAAAGGGATAGCCCAAACTTGCAATGCTCCGCCAGCCGTCAGAGTTGAGTCAAGAGATCCGTAACTGACTTCCCCGGTATCCGAATGTTGCATAATTACTGACAGTTTCAGGTCATAATGTTTGGAAATCAGCTCTACCAATTCATCAAACAATTTTGAATCCAGAGCAGCTGGGTAGCTGGGTACATGAGACTTTAATGCCGAAGGTTGGGGCCCCACAGGCAGTCAGAGAGATTACCTTCTGTCGGTCCTCTTCAGTGATGGCATTGGCCTGGAAAAAGTACCTCCTCCGCTCTGAGTACCGAGCTCAATCTTCTACAGGCCTGCGTCGAAGGCCACCACTTTCCCAAAAAGTGACATATTTAAAAGTTAGTTCCATACGTTGCTGCACAGCAATCTTCTAGAGCAGCTGGGATGTCCAGAGTCAGAGTTAAATTCTCCACCACTCTAGGACCATTTTTGTATGTAAGGAAGACTGGAAAATTATGACCAGCACCTCTGCAATTTCCATTCTCACTTCCCTCAATATCTTTGGATGCATCTCAACCAGCCCTGGTACTTTATTATAATCACAGTATTTTTAATGTTTGCTCCATTAATTAAACAGCAATCTACAACCCACTTGTGCTTTTAAAAAGTTTAGTAATATATCTTAACAGTTTTATAGTCAGTATTGTGCTAGTAAGTGACTTAATCAGTTTAGTTAGCACTTAGCTTCTACTGAACTCTCTTACTAAAATACGTTGAGCCAAAATAGTGCATTTTACATGAAAGAAACATGATAAATTAAAGATCCATTGTAGCCAACAGAGGTTGTGAGATTGTACAACCATAAGGCTAAGTCAATATTAGACTGAGACTGCAATGATTAAGAAAATAAGATAACCCTTGCATGCAATTAGCTCACTGGACTCCTCGTTACATTTCCCCCAGCACCTAAAGATGCTGGATTCAACTTCTCCCAGATCTGAAAGTTTATCCTATTATTTTTTTTCACCAAATTTAGAGTACCCAATTATTTTTTTGCAATTAAGGGGCAATTTAGTGCGGCTAATCCACCTACCCTGCAAATCTTTTGGAGTGTGGAGGCGAAATCCATACATGGGGAGAATGTGCAAACTCCACATGGACTCCCCAGAGCCGGGGTCGAACCCGGGTGCTCGGCACCATCAGGCAGTGATGCTAACCACTACATCACATGCTGCCCTAGTTTACCCTATTATTGACCCTTGCTGGGTTCCAGGCCCGTGGGCTGTAGGTCTGAAAAATGACTAAAACTTGAAGCTCATGGCTGCAATTTGAAACATAAATCCCTGGATTACACAATAGAGTTGTGAAGATATTATCAGTTCTCAAACAGGACCGCAAATGCTTGAACCCAGACATTACATGCTAGCAGCATTTTTAAGTTTAAGAAGAAAACTTTCTTTATTCTTTTTCTCCAAGTTCAATGGAGACATTATGTCTTTCACAATCTGTAAATAAACATTTAGCTAATTTAATAAACCTATCCAAGAATGAGTCCTGCAGTCTGTCTTTCATCTCCTGTTCCAGAGAGTTAAAAAAATACTCAGATTGGAACCTCATTTTGTGGATTATGATTGCAATTCCATGATAGTATTGTAAGGTTCAGGGGTGAATGTAACACGTTGGAACCATAAGGATTTCTTAACTCTCAATATTATCAGGATTATTATAGTAATTAATTATTAATTGAACACACGTGCAGATTTACCAATGAACAGCACATGACTGGTCAGTTCCACCTCTCCACAGTGAGCTATCCAGGGTTCAACACATGTGATACTCAGTAAATATCTAATGCATGGATGAGAAATTCTAACCCCATGGTTCCCCAAAATCTATTGATCTCAGTTTTGAATCAACTCATCGACAGCATCCACAGTCCTCCGGAGTGGAGTTCCACAACTCTCTAAGTGAAGGAATTTCTCCTTGTTCAAGTCCTGATCAAAACTTTGATCCCTAGCTCCAGGCTTCATCCAGGGGAACAGCGGAGTCTTCCCAGGCATTCCTGGGTAAGTTTCAAGGAGGAAGATGAGTGTCAGCAAGCTTCTATAGGTTGAATGGAATACATGAGTGTGGCAAACGAAGAGCTAGATGTGGCAGAGACCTGGGGCGGGATTCTCCATTGGCCGACTCAAAAATTGGGAAATGCGATTGGACGGAGAATCGTTTCCCACGCCGAAATCGTGGGCAGATGCCGATTTCACGCCAAATCGCAATTCTCCATCGCCTTGACAGTGGCGTCAATGCGTTTCGGAATGCACATTCGGTAAACACCATTTGCATATCATTAGCGGGCCCGACCCAGGTCTCTCCAGGCCCTCTGCGATTCTCCGCCTCCAATGGGCCAAATTCCTGACAGCGAGGTTCACTTGTGCTTTTAAAAATCATGAAATCGGTGTTGTGGCTGATGAGGGAGAGACAGGAGGTAGGACATGGAGAGGTGTGACTGTGGGCTGCCGGGCCGGACACTGGCTAGGCTGGCTGGTGTGGCCATCTGGGATGGCCACGTCCCGATTGCAAAATGGACACTTGCAAAGAATGCAGAGAAAATTGGACAATACTGAAAAGCAAGCAGGTGCAAGGTCTGTCTGTTGATTAGAGCAGTGGCTCTCAGACAGGACCGGTAATGCTAAGCCATCTACATACCAATGAGCATATCTCCGGGGACAAAAGGGAAACATTTAGATAAACAATGTTAAGGCAGACACCCCGGCGTCAGAGGAGACTCAAACAAAGCAAACCAACGGTCACCTAGGACACGCCCAGCAACCAGGGAACCCATCCCTCTATTGGAGGAAGATCGATAAGAATGCTTGGGAAAGGCCCAATTAATTGAGGCCAAGTTCAAGGCCCGCCCAAAAGCGCGCGAAGCCCTTTCAGGTATAAAAAGTATTCCCCAAGAGAGAATCTTTCTTCTTTGGCCTTGGCTCTCAGCGAAGAGAGACCAGCCTAGCAGCTACGCCAGACCAAGTAAGTTCCAAGTCAATGCATGCTACGAGATGGACGCTCCTATTTGCTATCCTGTAAACAGCTCAACCCAGCAGCCTCAGAACCGAGCAACGGCCATTGTTCCTCTGACTGAGTGGGCACCCGAAGCTAAGTATAGGCTTTAGTAATAGTGATAGTTTAGGTTGTAGAGTTTTATGCATGAGTAGATTTGACTGTGTAAAAAAATGAGCATTGCTTTTGAACTTACTAACTGGTGTATCGAGTCTTTGATCCGTATTCGGTTCTGAACCTTGTGGCGGTGTCGAAAGATACCTGGCGACTCTTGAGTAAACGTAATTAAACAGCCAAATTAAGACACAACAGCAAGTTAGCAACATTTACTGGCGACTCTGCCGGGACTTGATTTAAAAGTGGCCTAACCACTCCGAGAGAACCCAAATTTGAATTGAGAATCCAATTGGAAACAGAAAAACCACACGCATAAGAACAGTACTGATCAAGCCTCTGAGATTCGGAAGTGTGTTAATGCATACGTACTAACAGGGATATAAGATAAACCTGAGAGATTTTGTTGCGTAAAACTTCGGGAGTTTTGTAGGCCAGAAATTAGCGTAAGCCGTACCCGTGTTTACATCACCACTTTATCACCCCCTGTTCCAAATTCAGTAGAGAACCTAGATAGAGAAAATGGCAATGAAGGCAATGGAACGCCTTATGAACCCCCAGGAATTCGAGGTCGCAGCGACCAGTAGAGTAGGACAGTGTCCCATTTGGGAAGATGAGATCAGGAAATATCTCAAAGGGAAAGGTTGGCCCCTTTGGGGAGAATTCTGCGATAATGAGGAAACAGGTCCCGGGAGTATAGGACATACTTGGTGGGAGAACCTGTCAGAGATCACATTAAGAGCTTAGGGAAAGCTCGCAAGCTGATGGCAATCGTGTCCTGTTTGGCACAATTGCGAGGCACAGAGGAGGTCGTTAGGACGCTCTGTAGACAGATAGAGGAGAGAGACAGAAGTAGTGAGGCAGATGTGAGTGAGGTAGAGAAGGAGAATAGAGATTTAAAAGAGCAGTTAGCAGCAAGGGACAGAGAGGTGGATGATGCCAAGTGGACACATCAGTCTTGTCTCGCGCATTTGAACAGTTTTCAAACGCAATATGATAAGGCCTACCAGGAGACGCAACATGCGGTCTTGGTAAGACAAGAGACAGAACAGCAAGGGGAGAAATTGCAGAAACAGTGTAATGATCTGAAAGCAGCCCTACGAGCACTCCATACTTCCACGATGGAACAAAGGCAGAACTCAGTAGACCACGCAAAGTGCCGGAAGCAAATTGCAGAATTGCAATCTCTGCTTTCTGTTCAAAATGGGTTTCAAAGCACATTTGGACCACAATTAGATCAGGAAAACGACCCCGACTGGCAGGAATTGAACGAGACTGCCCATAGATACGTACATGGGACATGTATGCAGGAAAAACCCCAGAAAAAGAGGTTCCTTCCAACCCCCAACTGAACAGGCAGAACACCCCCCCCCCCATGAACCCTGTAACCACACACCGGAGGGCCACAGGAGAAGGAGAATCAGATTTCCTTTATACAACCCCGTTAACCGTGACCCAATTACGGGACGCGTGTGGAAAACTTACACCGTTCCTTCCCACATGAGACCCCCACCAATTTTTCGCGAAAGTCAAACAGCAGGCTACCATGTATGGCCTGGACGAAAAGGAGCAAGTGGCTTTAAGCCTCGACCCTTCAGTCGTGGCAGCCCTTCCCGACCCACAGAATGTAGGAGGAGGCAAACTCCAAGAGATGCACACAGCGATCCTTGATGCGATCGGCTTTAACAGAGGAGACCCCGTAGAAGGCCTAAATAAATGTAGGCAAAAGAAGACAGAGCACCCCTCAGCGTTTGCTAGACGCTTGTGGATACACTTCACTGCAGTTTTTGGAGAGTTAGCCCACGCCCATTTGTCCCCAGATAATATGGCCAAATGGACCCGAATTCTAGTCTCCCACGCCCACAGGTGCAGGACAGAAAGCTTGCGCAAATTATGACCCATCAGATGAGGCCCAAAATGAAAAATGGGTTTTGAAGAGATTGTCCCGCGCTTGGGAGCAATCAATTGCAGGCAAAACTGCATTTATACCACCCGATGAAGAGCAGGCAGGGATGAACCCAGTTAAAGTGCACCAGAACCCTGCATGGGTAAATGAGGGCAGGAACAGCCCACCCCAGCCCAAAACTCAGGAATGTTACAACTGTGGCCAGCTAGGACACTTTGCAAGAGAGTGCAACGCGCCCCAGAAGCAGCAGAGAAGCCAACAGACAGGCACCCTAAACAGGAATAGGGCAAAGCCGATCCATAGCGTTAGCGCCCGTTCAGAGAATGCAGACATGAACGGCACCGACTGACGGTGTTCGGGCTCCCCGACTTGTGTCTGCGACACCCTTTGGGACAAGTCTGGTAGACCGGTAGTGGCAGGCAAAGTTCGGGGACACCCCGTAGAATTTCTTTGGGACACAGGAGAGTCCCGCACCACACTCAATTCCTCCACCATGTTTCAGCAAGACACGTGGCCCACAACAGACACCATCACACTCAGCGGTTTTACAGGCCATTTACAACAGGGACACATCACAGCCCCTGTAGCAATACAGATAGGGAACATCGCAACCAAGCACCCCGTAGTTTTGGTTGATCTGCCCCAGACAGCAGAACATATCCTTGGGATCGATTTCATGAGCTCCCATAACCTTTCTTTTGACCCAGTTAACAAGCGTGTTTGGAAAATGGCAAAGGCAGCACGAGCTCCTGCCACGCTCATAGTAGGAGAATACGTAAACAGGATTAGCTCAGTAGGAGACTTCTGGTTCGACCCTCGAACCATTAGTTCAGGGAAACAAGTTAGGGCAGTCCTGCAGGTACATAAAGCAGCATTTGCACAGCACAAGCATGACTGTGGCAAATTGGCTGGCTTTGTGAACATTACAGGTCCCGACCCTAAACCCCAGAAGCAGTACGGATTTCCCCAGGAAGCAGAGGGAGAAATCTGCAAAGTAATAGAGAGTTTGTTGGATCAAGGCGTACTCAGATCAGTAGCCTCCACAAACAACGCACCGATTTGGCCCGTCAGGAAACCGGATGGATCATGGCGACTGACCATTGATTACCGGGAACTGAACAAAGTAACCCCAGCAGCAGCCCCCACCGTAGCCACGAGTCCCGAGACCATGCTCAAACAGGAACTCCAGTCAAAAAAAATTTCGGTTTTGGACATTAGTAACGGCTTTTGGTCCATTCCGTTGGCTAAAGCGCGCCAGTACAAATTTGCCTTTACATTCCAAGGACAACAGTACACGTGGACGTGCTTCCACAAGGCTTCCACAACTCCCCCTCCATTTTCCACCGACAGCTGGCAAATGGATTAGCAATATTTTCCCGCCCCGATTGTCTGGTACGTAGGTGACTTGCTACTACAGACAGACACAAAGGAAGAGCACATTTTGCTTCTCGCCGAACTCTTCGCACTCCTAAAAGAAATTGGTTGTAAAGTCAACCCCAAGAATGCCCAGATTTTGAAAGAGAAAGTGATTTACTTGGGAACAGTGATCACTCATGGTAAATGTGAGATCGAGCAAAAGAGAATTGACTCGATCGTCAAATTGCCCCTTCCCCACAATGTCTCAGCCCTCCGGTCATTTTTAGGGCAGGTTGGCTACTGCCAAAACCATATTGATGGTTTTGCCACAAAAGCAGCACCCCTATCTGAACTTCTCAAGAAGCAGGCACCTTGGGAATGGCTTCCACAGCACACGGATGCCGTGGATGCTTTAAAGAGAGCCCTCAGCACAGCCCCCGCACTACAGGTCCCAGATCCACTTTCCCCATACGCAATCAAAGTTGCAAGCACCGACCGAACCCTTTCGGCCGTACTCCTCCAGGAACGCCATGACCAATTACCCCCCCTTAGCATGCGCCTCACGCGTGTTAGACCCTGTAGAGCAAGGATTTTCTGCCTGTGAAAGGCACCTGCTCGCAGTTTTTTGGGCAGTGCAATACTTCGCCTACATTACAGGACTCAACCCCATCACCATCCTCACAGAACACATCCCAACACAACTATTGTTAGACGGCCGATTTAAAGATGGCACAGTCAGCCAAATCCGCGCAGCCCGTTGGACCCTTCTTTTACAGGGACGGGACATCACAGTGAAACGAACCAGGACCCACACCTTCCTTGCCGATAATTTGCAGTATGCAGGCACCCAGGTGTGAGATCATCACCATGAAACAGAACACAGGCCCATTTATTCCTAAAGAAGCTCCCAGGAAAACAAGTAGTACACCCTAGAGACCCCTGCCCACAGACATGTGCGCACCCCTGAAGATTTATGTGGATGGCTCCTCCACAGTGTTAAATGAAAGAGAATTACCAGTTGTGGTATTTACGTAGAGGATGCGCAGGAATGCGCCCTGGATGAGATTTCACTAAAGTTGCCAGGCCACTTAGGCTCGCAGGCAGCAGAGCTGGCAGCAATCGCTTATATTGTAGACCACCCCGACTTGTTCCCGACACCAGCAGACATCTATTCAGACAGCTTGTATGTATGTAATAGTTTGATGGAATTTCTACCCCTGTGGGAAATGAGAGGATTTGTTTCCGCGGACGGTAAACCCCTACCCTCCGCCCCATTTCTCCGCCATATCTTAGAGACAGCGAAGGATAGGAAATACGTAATAATTAAGGTTAGCAGTCATCACCATTCTTCCCCCCCTGGTAATGTTAAAGCAGATGCCCTAGCGAAGGCAGGTTCCAGGCATGGTTATTTTTGGAACCACCCCCCCCCCCCCTGCCGCCGAAAGCAGTCGAGTACACGCAGTTCAGGTCTCACAGACCAATATTCGGGATCTAGCGAAGGCACAGAAAGAGGAAGAGAAACTCAGGGAAGTTTTAAAGGGAACCTTCCCAGCCCCGTATGATAAATACAAGAACGCAATAACCACACATGACGGTGTGATTTTAAAGGCTAGCATTTATATAGTTCCCAGCCAGGACAAGAACCAGATCATTTGTCAGTTCCATAACAATCATGGACACCAAGGTATTGGACCTACCCTAGCCCACCTCAGACCGCTATGCTGGTGGCCTGATTTAAAAACTGATGTAACGCACTGCATAGAGAATTGCTTAATCTGTGCCCAGAACAATCCGGACAGATATGCGAGAAAGGCTCAACTTAGTCATACCCGCCCCGTTAATGGACCCTGGACAAATCTCCAGATAGATTATACAGGACCCCTACCCCCATGCAGAAATGGTTACAAGTATGTGTTGGTGGTCATAGACACCTTCACAAAATGGGTGGAAGTTTTTCCATCGAGAACTAATACAGCCAAGACAACGGCTAAAATATTAACACACCACATCTTTACAAGGTGGGGACTCCCCCGCACTATAGAGTCCGATCAAGGCTCCCATTTCACAGGACGTGTAATGAAAAGCGTCCTCACGATTTTCAGCATTCGACAAAAGTTTCACATTGCATACCACCCCCAGTCGAGTTGTATTGTGGAGAGGATGAACAGGACATTAAAAGCCACCCTCAGGAAAATGGTTCAGCAGAATAACAGCACCTGGGATTCAGTTCTCCCATTTGCTTTAATGTTCTTAAGAAACACGGTATCCACGTCCACAGGATACACCCCCACACACTCTCATGATCGGACACCCCATGAAAGGGACAGAGTATTTATTTAGACTGGATTTGGCCAGCCCCGCAGTTACAGCCCACACGCATGAAAATGTGGTTCAACAATTGATACAGAACATAAAGGCGGCCCAACTCGCCGCAGCAGTGAGACTTGGGACCAGGGAGAAACAGAGCAAGGCTTGTTTCGACAAAACAGTACACGCCACTGAGTTTGCAGTAGGGCAACAAGTGATGCTTTCCCTTTACAACCCCAGTTCATTCCTTTCACCTAAATTTTCTGGACCGTACTCCATTTCGGACAAAGTCAGCCCCTCAGTATACAAAATAACCTATCCCAATGGTAAGTCTGCGTGGTTTCACATAAACCAGCTCAAGGCTTACGGCTCACAGAATAGCCACACACACCACATCCTGCTCGCAGCAGCAGACGATCGCGCCCCACCCACAGATGAAGTTTTCCTACCCTCCCCCACCCAGTCCAGCCCGCCCTCAGACACGACTTCAACTCCACCCCCAGAGGCACGGCTCCGCCTCTCCCTTCCTTCAACCAGCAGCAACAGCGACAGTGATACCGATCACGATGGCGATAGCCACAGCACACCACGTTATGACTATACCCCTGTACCAGGCCCCACTCCCAGCGAATCCGAGCATGATTCCACTGACCCCTTTGAGATTATATATATCAAAGCCCCTGACCCAGACCCACCGCCCGACGATTACGGATTTAAACCTAACAGCTCCAACCTCGACACACGATTCTGGCACCAAGACAATTTGTTCAGGCTCATCCAAAATGATGAGATGGACCCCAATTCGCCCCAAGCAGCTTTAGGACGGTTACTACAGACAAGAGTTTGGCAGCCGGGAGAAGATGATGTCATAGAGTCTGACTCCAACCAAACGAATCCCTTTGCGACCCTGTTCGCCATTGAGCAGTGAGGTGTCCAGATGATGGAGAAAAAAGGAAGCGATGGAGTGATACGGTGTCCTTTCTGATGGAACCTGCACCATGTTTGTTGTATGTTTGTTCGTTAGTGCTACTGTTAAGTTGTGTTTGTAAACTCGAAAGTTTTCACGGCCCCACGTCACCACTCCTTTAACGCCCCCTGGCTGTTAATGGAACAAGTTTGTCCCCAGACAATAGTTCAGAGGAACTAATTTGTCAACAGAAACCAGTTTAAAGGTACAAGTTTGTTGTCAGACAACCGTTCAGAGGAACTAGTTTGTCGACAGACACGACTCATAGCTACTCTCCTGATTCGAGAGGAAGCCCCCACGACGACCACATTCTTACCCGTTCTTGCCAGTTGCTCAGGCAGTGGAGAAATGGCATTGGTCCCCGCCCTGCCTGAGGACCCCCCCTCTGGTCAGCTATGCTCGGGTAGAGCACATACAGCCTTGATCACCGCCCTACCCGGGGATTCCACCCATTTCTTTCCCGCCGCGGCCCATACGCATCCCATTTTGGCTCGTTACGTTCAAAATTCTATTGTTTGGTTTTGGCAACCCTTAGGTTGCTTCCGTATGCTATTTACATCCTAAAACACTGGGATGGTAGATTGCACAGGCTGCGAGACAGCCCGCACAATGTCAGTATTTTCTCGGATGTCTTGTCCCAAATATTTGTTTTTTTTTAAATGAGGGAGTCACAGATGGTGACCAATTATAAAGGGAAATTGGCAATAAAGGACAGACAGACAGACATACGAGATTTTAAACAAGATAACAACAGAAATTATGCTTGTGTTCACAGAACTCCGGAACCTCAGGAACCCCAGAGGAGGACAAAGAAGCGGACCGACAATGATGAAGACAGCCTTCGTGTTCACATGTCTCTTAGCGGGATCCCTTCAGTTGCACGCGGACGCTACCCCCCTGACCCCTACCACACAAACTGTAAATGATTCTCACCCCTGCAATACACGGAACCCCGAGATAACTAGCCCCGCGACAGCTAGCAATACCCCGACCTGGTGTGATAAGTTTATCACCTGGTATTCACTCTCATATATAGTCGAAGCACTCTTAGTGCTGGCGATACTTTGCAGTATCGTGCAAACATTTAGAGTTAGGAAATGGTGAAAGAGAGCATATCGCTCTCGCACCCCGGTATACAGGTTTACGCCCCCCATTTTCGGATTTCACCAGACCCCCGAACCCCTTGGGACGGATTAAAGTGCATCCATTTTCCTTTATGTGTTCTGTGGAATAAAGAGATGTAAACCTCTGTGTTTGACTGCCAGGCCAGATAAATTTATGTGCTGCTATTTTGTACAATTTAAGATGTTGTAGATTTTTGGATTGTTTGAATGAGGATAGTTTATTGAGAATAGTTAGACGTTCCAGTTTTTTAACTTTTCTGTAATGCATGTATTAATGTCATAGCGCCCGTAGAGTTTTATGATAATGAATGTATTTGAAATGGTTTAGGTAAAATTGTGTTGCATAGGATAGGACAGTGTGGAGCCTAAGTGTGGGTGCCCCATTTGGTCAGAGGATGAAGACGACGTAGTAATGTGATCCTTCACACTTCGTGTTGAGGATCACAAGGAGGGTGTGTAGCCATCTGGGATGGCCACAGCCCGATTACAAAATGGAAACTTTCATAGAATTTACAGTGCAGAAGGAGGCCATTCGGCCCATCGAATCTGCACTGGCTCTTGGAAAGAGCACCCTACCCAAGCCCACACCTCCACCCTATCCCCATAACCCAGTAACCCCACCCAACACTAAGGGCAATTTTGGACACTAAGGACAATTTAACATGGCCAATCCACCTAACCTGCACATCTTTGGACTGTGGGAGGAAACCCACGCACACACGGGGAGGACGTGCAGACTCTGCACAGACAGTGACCCAAGCCGGGAATCGAACCTGGGACCCTGGAGCTGTGAAGCAATTGTGCTATCCACTATGCTACCGTGCTGCCCCTAACTGCAAAGAATGCAGGGAAAATTGGACAATACTGAAAAGCAAGCAGGTGCAAGGTCTGTGTGTTGATTAGAGCAGTGGGTTTCAGACAGGACCGGTACTGCTAAGCCATTTACATACTAATGAGCCATCTCCGGGGACAAAAGGGAAACATTTAGATAAACATTTAGATGTTAAGGCAGACACCCCGGCACCAGAGAAGACTCAAACAAAGCAAACCAATGGCCACCTAGGACACGCCCAGCAACCAGGGAACCCACCCTGCTATTGGAGGAAGATCGATAAGAATGATTGGGAAAGGCCCAATTAATTGAGGCCATGTTCAAGGCCCACCCAAAAGCGCGCAAAACCCTTTCGGGTATAAAAAGTATTCCGCAAGAGAGAATCTTTATTCTTTGGCCTTGGCTCTCAGCGAAGAGAGACCAGCCTAGCAGCTACGCCAGACCAAGTAAGTTCCAAGTCAACGCACACTACGAGATAGTCGCTCCTAGTTGCTATCCTGTAAACAGCTCAACCCAGCAGCCTCAGATCCGAGCAATGGCCATTGGTCCTCTGACTGAGTGGGCACCCAAAGCTAAGCATAGCCTTTAGTAATAGTGATAGTTTAGGTTGTAGAGTTTTATGCATGAGTAGATTTGACCATGTGTAAATAAATGAGCATTGCTTTTGAAATTGGGGCAGCACGGTAGCATTGTGGATAGCACAATTGCTTCACAGCTCCAGGGTCCCAGGTTCGATTCCAGCTTGGGTCACTGTCTGTGCAGAGTCTGCACATCCTCCCCGTGTGTGCGTGGGTTTCCTCCGGGTGCCCCGGTTTCCTCCCACAGTCCAAAGATGTGCAGGTTAGGAGGATTGGCCATGATAAATTGCCCTTAGTGTCCAAAATTGCCCTTTGTGTTGGGTGGGGTTACTGGGTTATGGGGATAGGGTGGAGGTGTGGACCTTGGGTAGGATGCTCTTTCCAAGAGCCGGTGCAGACTCGATGGGCCGAATGGCCTCCTTCTGCACTGTAAATTCCATGAACTTACTAACTGGTGTATCGAGTCTGTGATCAGTATTCGGTCTGAACCTTGTGGCGGTGTCGAAAGATACCTGCCGACTCTTGAGCAAACGTAATTAAACAGAGCCAAATTAAGAGACAACAGCAAGTTAGCAACACTGGGGTGGGGGGGGCTCTGCCAGGGCTGGGCTGTGGGGTGATGGGGGAAGGGCTGAATGCTGGGGTGACCTCCCCATGGGACTGGAGCGGTATCCAAGCGCAACCACCTTACCATGGCCCACAAGCCAGCCATCTTGCTGCGCACCCCACTGACCATCCACCTTGGCCCCTGGTTCTGCAGAGTGACATCGTCCACATGATTGCCCCACCCTACCACCCCTGGACCCCACCCTCCGCCATACCCCTGCCATCCAACCGGCTTCCACCCACGAGCAGGGCATCAGGCGGCCCACCCAGGGCAATGCCTACTGTAGCCCCGACGGGAGCACCAAGCTGGGCCGCAGGGTGTACTGCTGGCAAGGGCAGTGCCAGCCAACGGTACCCTGAGAAGCAGGGTTGGGTGCCAGGGCCAGAGTCCTCAAAGTGCCAGGCACTGATGGGGCTAGAGTGCAGGGATAGGGGGGGGACATGCAGGGGCAGTGTCCGCAGTGCCAACCAGGGGCACCATGTAACCCATTGGACCTGGTTGGGTCAGGGGTACGCACCATGCTAACATGTTGGCCTTTCACCCCCTGCAGACAATGGATTTTGGAATTCAATGAGAAAAGGTGGCTTGAATGCTAGTCGTCGCAGCCTTGGGTGATGCCCTGTGGCTGTATGACCTGGAGCTGCTCGAGAAGGAGGAAGTTGCAGAAGCAGAGAGTGCAGCAGCAGAGCGTGCCCCAGAGGAACAGGAGGCATCTGCCCAGGATGGATGGTGGAAGACATCAGTGGTATGCCAGAGCTCCAGGAAAACCAAAGGGCAGAGGTAATGGAGAAGGAGAAGGTTCTGGGGAAACTGAAAGGTCTGAAGATGGATAAGTCACCTGGACCAGATGGACTACACCCCAGGGTCCTAAAAGAGATAACTGAGGAAATTGTGGAGGCATTAGTGATGATCTTTCAGGAATCACTGGAGGCAGGAAGGGTTCCAGAGGGCTGGAAGGTGGCTAATGTAACATCACTGTTTAAGAAGGGAGGGAGGCAGAAGATGGGAAATTATAGGCCGGTTAGCCTGACTTCGGTCATTGGTAAGATTTTAGAGTCCGTTATTAAAGATGTGATCACAAAGTACTTGGAAGTGCATGGTAAAATAGGACTGAGTCAGCACGGCTTTGTCAAAAGGAGGTCGTGTCTGACAAATCTGTTAGAGTTCTTTGAGGAGGTAACAAGGAAGTTAGACAAAGGAGAACCAGTGGTCGTGATTTATTTAGATTCCCAGAAGGCCTTTGACAAGGTACCGCATAGGACATTGTTAACTAAGTTAAGAGCTCATGGTGTTGAGGGTAAGATCCTGGCATGGATAGAGGATTGGCTGACTGGCAGAAGGCAGAGAGTGGGGATAAAGGGGTATTTTTCAGGATGGCAGCCGGTGACTAGTGGTGTGCCTCAGGGGTCTGTGCTGGGACCACAACTATTCACAATATACATTAATGATCTGGGAAAGGGTACTGAAGGCACTGTTGCTAAGTTTGCAGATGATACAAAGATCTGTAGAGGGACAGGTAGTATTGAGGAAGCAAGGAGGCTGCAGAAGGACTTGGACAAGCTAGGAGAGTGGGCAATGAAGTGGCAAATGAAATACATTGTGGAAAATTGTGAGATTATGCACTTTGGAAGGAGGAATGGAGGCATAGACTATTTTCTAAATGGGGAAATGCTTAGGAAATCAGAAGCACAAAGGGACTTGGGAGTCCTTGTTCACGATTCTCTTAAGGTTAACGTGCAGGTTCAGTCGGCAGTTAGGAAGGCAAATGCAATGTTAGCATTCATGTCGAGAGGGCTAGAATACAAGACCAGGGATGTACTTCTGAGGCTGCATAAGGCTCTGGTCAGACCCCATTTGGAGTAATGTGAGCAGTTTTGGGCCCCGTATCTAAGGAAGGATGGGCTGGCCTTGGAAACGGTCCAGAGGAGGTTCACAAGAATGATCCCTGGAATGAAGAACTTGTCTTATGAAGAAGTCTGAGGACTCTGGGTCTGTACTCGGAGTTTCGAAAGATGAGAGGGGATCTTATTGAAACGCACAGGATACTGCGAGGCCTGGATAGAGTGGACGTGGAGAGGATGTTTCCACTTGTAGGAAAAACTAGAAACAGAGGACACCATCTCAGACTAAAGGGACGATCTTTTAAAACAGAGATGAGGAGGAATTTCTTTAGCCAGAAGGTGGTGAATTTGAGGAACTCTTTGCCGCAGAAGGCTGTGGAGACCAATTCACTGAGTGTCTTTAAGACAGACATAGATAAGTTCATGATTAATAAAGGGATCAGGGGTTATGAGGCGAAGGCAGGAGAATGGGGATCAGAAAATATCAGCCATGATTGAATGGTGGAGCAGACTCGAGGGGCCGAGTGGCCTAATTCTGCTCTTATGTCTTATGGTCTTATAAGATAGAGAGACGGCACACTCGATGATTCCTGACATGTTCGAGACGCCTGCTCGACTTGGAGGTTGGCTCTTGGGCGACAGGGCTATCCACTGTGATCATGGCTGACGACACCTATCCAGAGGCCACAGACCGACACCGAGACCTGCTACAATGCCCATGCAACGACCAGGGGTGTGATTGAGTGGTGCTTCGGCCTACTGTAGATGAGGTTCAGGTGCCTGGACCGCTCTGGAGGAGTCCTCCAGTATAACGTTGAGAGGCCCCTGCTGCGTCCTCCACAACATTGCGCAGCAGATGGGCGACATGCTGGAGGAGGAAGATGAATGCCAGGCCTCGTCCGACGAAGAGGATGCGGGGATGGGGGAGGCTGGACAGGACATGGGGCCCAGGCCGCACGAACTGTGGGCCCTGAGTTGGCAGTAACACCAGGTCTGGTCCATGGGTGGAGGATGCTGACAGTCCACTATGCGATGAGCTCTGGAACTCCGCATCATATGACAACGTCTGACTCCTGCCCACGGTAGCACTTTCCAATGTCCACCTGGTTGAGCCCTACGTGTGAACTGGTCATTCCATCACACGGTGCCATCGGATCCCAAGTGTGACGGTGGTGGGGATAGTTACAGGGGGTGGGGGGGAGCCCAGGTCACTTACAACATCCGCCAATTCCACCCCACCCCCACACCCCCTCTCTGGCCAGGCCAGACCAGACCTGCCCACACCTCAGAGTTGGTACGCAGTGCAGGGATCTCCTGCGGTCATATCCCTCCAAAACAGATATCCGTTTTGGATACTGATGAGGGAGATGGCTCACCAAGGGAAGGCGGCAGCAGCCTGGTTCATGGTACCGTGGCTGGCTCTGCTGCACAGAAGGGCAGGAAAAAGAGTGGCAGCACGATAATGATAGGGGATTCAATTGTAAAGGGAATAGATAGATGTTTCCGTGGCCGCAAACGAGACTCCAGGATGGTGTGTTGATTCCCTGGTGCAACAGTCAAGGATGTCTCGGGAGGCTGCAGGACATTCTGGGGCGAGGGGGCTGGGAGCCAGCTGTTGTGATGCATATAGGCACCAATGATATAGGTACAAAACGGGGTGAGGTCCGACAAGCTGAATTTAGGGAGTCAGAAGTTAAACTAAAAAGTAGGACCTCAAAGGTAGTAATCTCAGGATTGCTACCAGTGCCATGTGTGAGTCAGAGTAGGAATGGCAGACTAGCTAAGGTGAATACGTGGCTTGATTGTTGGTGCAAGAGGGAGGGATTCAAATTCCTGGGACCAGTTTTGGGGGAGGTGGAACCAGTACAAAGCGGATGGTCTGCACCTAGGCAGGACCGGAACCAATGTCCTGAGGGGAGTGTTTGCTCGGGAGAATGTTTGCTAGTGCTATTGGGGTGGTTTAAACTAATATGGCAGGGGGATGGGAACCGATGCAGGAAGTCGGAGGGAAGTAAGGCGGGAACAGAAACAAAAGGTAATAAAGGGAAAAGTGGAACGCTGAAAAACCAATGACAAAAATCAAAAAGGGCCACATTACATCATAATTCTAAAAGGGCAATAAATGTAAAAAAAACAAGCCTGGTGGCTCTGTGTGTCAATGCGATGAGCATTTGCAATAAGGTTAATGAATTAACTGCACTGACAATCATTAACGGATATGATGTAATTGGGATCACGGAGACCTGGCTCCAGGGTTACCAAGGGTGGGAACTCAACATCCAGGGGTATTCAATATTCAGGAAAGATAAAAGGAAAGGATAGGGACGTGGGGTAGCGTTGCTGGTTAAAGAGGAGATTAACGCGATAGTAAGGAAGGACATTAGCCTGTACGATGTGGAATCCGTATGAGTGCAGCTGCGGAACACCAAAGGGCAAAAGACGTTTGTGGAAGTTGTGTACAGACCACTAAACAGCAGTTGTGAGGTTAGGGATTGGCATGAAACAGGAAATTAGAGATGCATGTAGTAAGGGTACAGCAGTAATTATGGGTGACTTCAATCTGCATGGAGAGTGACACAGTTAAGTCTGAGACTAGGCTCCTCAGAAGACAAACATAGGACACAACCGACAGAATACCCTTCATCGTCCAGTACTTTCCCGGAGCGGAGAAACTACGACATCTTCTTCACAGCCTTCAACACGTCATCAATGAAGATGAACATCTTGCCAAGGTCATCCCCACACCCCCACTACTTGCCTTCAAACAACCGCGCAACCTCAAACAAACCATTGTTTGCAGCAAACTACTCAGCCTTCAGAACAGTGACCACGACACCACACAACCCTGCCATGGCAATCTCTGCAAGACGTGCCAGATCATCGACATGGATACCACCATTACACGTGAGAACACCACCCACCAGGTACGCGGTACATACTCGTGCGACTCGGCCAACGTTGTCTACCTCATATGCTGCAGGAAAGGATGTCCCGAAGCGTGGTACATTGGCGAGACCATGCTGACGCTGCGACAACGAATGAACGGACATCGTGCAACAATCACCAGGCAGGAATGTTCCCTTCCAGTCGGGGAACACTTCAGCAGTCAAGGGCATTCAGCCTCTGATCTCCGGGTAAGCGTTCTCCAAGGCGGCCTTCAGGACGCACGGCAACGCAGAATCGCTGAGCAGAAGCTTATAGCCAAGTTCTGCACACATGAGTGCAGCCTCAACCGGGACCTGGGATTCATGTCGCATTACATTCATCCCCCACCATCTGGCCTGCAAAATCCTACCAACTGTCCTGGCTTGACACAATTCACACCTCTTTAACCTGGGGTTACCCCATCTCTGGATCTGTAAAGATTTAATCGCCTGCTAATGCTCGCATTCCAAGCATTGTCTGGCATCTTTGAATCTGTCTATATATATGTTTCTGGAACTTACCTCTTCATTCACCTGAGGAAGGAGCAGCGCTCCGAAAGCTAGTGACATCGAAACAAACCTGTTGGACTTTAACCTGGTGTTGTAAAACTTCTTACTGAACTTAATGAAAGCTAACTTTGATGGTGTGAGACGTGCATTGGTTAGGATAAGCCGGCAAAGGATACTTAAGGGATTGACGTAGAATAGGCAATGGCAGACACTTGAAAACCACATGAATGAACTTCAACAATTGTACATCCCTGTCTGGCGCAAGAGTAAGACAGGAAGGTAGTTCAGCCATGGCTAACAAGGGAAATTTTTGTCACTGTCAGCACAGACCGGCTCCTGCTTCTTCGCTGCGAGCTCCATGGCTCTCTCCTTGAATGGAATCAGGATCCTCAGCTTGGACAACCCAACACCTGCCTTCCCTCATTCGCAGTGGTTGTGGGTGAGCTTCTCCTGCAGGAACACGAATGGGAATAACGTGAGCTGGACATCTGGCTGATCGGAGTAGGTCATTCATTTGTTTCTGCATTGCACACCCATCCTCTTGATCAGGTTACATTTTTTTCAAAGTGCCTGAAAATTGCAGTCTGGATGGTGCTGCAGGGCCGGTGTGAATTGCACCAATTTTCTCACTGAAAATGACATCATTTTGGGGGGAAAATTCCACCCTTTTTAGTGGTTTTGAGGCTATTTCAGAGTCATGCACATTTCTGTGGGTGGAAATCTGGAGAAAGATCAGTGAACCAGATGTGTTCTTATGACAATCGTTTCATGGTCATCATTGGGCTTTTCATTTAATGCTTTACTGAATTTTAAACTGGATTTGAAAACAGGTCCCCAGAGCATTACCCTGCGATTCTGGATTAGTATTCCAGCGACAAAATCACTGTGCCACGGCCTCCCCGAATCAAGTAAAGGGTGATAAGAAGAGCTACAAAAAGGAGTATGTAACAAAACTTGCAAGAATATCAAAGTGAACAAAAAAATGTTTCTCAATTACAAATGGAAAATCGAGGATGGTCAATGACTATGTGGGCTCCTTCCTTGGAAACGAGGAAATGGAAGACATGTTGAATAACATAAGCATAATGGTTGAATAATGGGCAGTAATCAAGCTTCCCACAGCTTGTAACAGATTGTAACCTGTTGTGCTGACTGTAATCACTATTTACAGTACAGAAAGAGGTCAACATACTGTATATCCCAAGAAAACTAACACTGAATGAGGGACAGAGACTCACCAAAATTAATGTAAGCAAAATAACAATAATCCAGAAAATAATGGCACAAGAAAGTGATGAATATCAAGGATCAAAAAAGCTTTTCCATTGCAAGGTTTTAAAGAAATTAGGTGAGAATATTGCAGATTACCTAATTATAATCTTTCAATGTTCTCTCCATTCAGAAATTGTTACATTGAAAAATTATACTCCACGTCGCTATTTAAGGTTAGAGCGGGAAGTCAGGGTATTATAGACCATTTAGTCTAAGATCTATTGTTGGAAAATAACAGATCGATAATTAAGGATAGGATGACTGAACACCTTGAAAGTTTTCAGCTGATCAGAGAGATCCATCATGAATTTATACAGAATAGGCCTTAATTTAACTTTTTGGAAAACGGCTAAAGAAGTGGATAGGGGAATGTATGTTATTTTTTGGAAGGCATTTGATAAAGTCTCTCATGGAGACTGAAACATGGGCGGAATTCTCCCATCTGGGACATGGGGCGAAATTCTCCCCCAACGGCGGGATGCCCGCCGACTGGCGCCAAAGCCGGCGCAAATCAGACGGGCATCGCGCCGGCAAAAAGGTGCGGAAGTCTCCGCATCTTTGGCGGCCTAGCCCCAACATTGAGGGGCTAGGCCGACGCCGGAGGGATTTCCGCCCCGCCAGCTGGCGGAAATGGCGTTTGTTGCCCCGCCAGCTGGCGCGGAAATGCGGCGCATGCGCGGGAGCGTCAGCGGCCGCTGTCAGTTTCCCCGCGCATGCGCGGGAGCGTCAGCGGCCGCCGAAAGTTTCCCGCGCATGCGCAGTGGGGAGAGTCTCTTCCGCCTCCGCCATGGTGGAGGCCGTGGGGGAGGCGGAAGGGAAAGAGTGCCCCCACGGCACAGGCCCACCCGCGGATCGGTGGGCCCCGATCGCGGGCCAGGCCACCGTGGGGGCACCCCCCGGGGTCAGATCGCCCCGCGCCCCCCCCCAGGACCCCGGAGCCCGCCCACGCTGCCTGGTCCTGCCGGTAAATACCAGGTTTGATTTACGTCGGCGGGACAGGCAATTCCTGGGCGGGACTTCGGCCCATCCGGGCCGGAGAATCCAGCGGGGGGTCCCGCCAACCGGCGCGGCTGGATTCCCGCCCCCGCCCAATCTCCGGGAGCGGAGACTTCGGCGGGGGCGGGGGCGGGATTCACGGCGGCCAACGGCCATTCTCCGACCCGGCGGGGGGTCGGAGAATGACGCCCCAGGTCCTGCGCTGTGGGTGGGACGGGAAGTGTTTCACACTGCGGAGGCCAACCGGAAGCCTCACCATGTCTTTAATAAAGGCGAAGGGGGCCCCGATCGGGCTGGAGGAGATAGTGGAGGGTCTGAAGGCCATGCAGTCGGGCAAGGCCCCGGGATGGACGGGTACCCAGACGAGTTCTATAAAAAGTTCTCTGGAATATTGGGGCCGGTGCTGATGAAGGTCTTTAACGAGGCCAAGGAAAGGGGTGCTCTGCTCCAGACGCTGTCACAGGCCATGATCTCGCTCATTCTGAAAAGGGACAAAGACCCGGAGCTATGTGGGTCTTACAGGCTGATTTCCTTGCTGAACGTAGATGCCAAACCTTTGGCCAAAGTTTTGTCCTCCAGGATTGAGGACTGTGTACCGGACATTATAGTGGAGGATCAGACTGGGTTCGTTAAGGGCAGGCAGCTGGTGGCCAATGTAAGAAGGCTGTTAAACGTGATTATGATGCCCCCGGAAGGTAAGGCAGTTGAGGTGGTGGTCGCGATGGATGCGGAAAAAACCTTTGACCGGGTCGAGTGGGATTACTTATGGGAGGTGTTGGAGCGGTTTGGGTTTGGAAGGGGCTTTGTTTAGCTCACTGGGCTAAATCGCTGGCTTTTAAAGCTGACCAAAGCAGGCCAGCAGCACGGTTCAATTCCCGTACCAGCCTCCCCGAACAGGTGCCGGAATGTGGCGACTAGGGGCTTTTCACAGTAACTTCATTGAAGCCTACTCGTGACAATAAGCAAGTTTCATTTTCATTTCATTTCATTGACTGGGTTAGGTTGCTGTACCGGGCTCCGGTTGCAACTGTACGGTTCCCCTACCAGCCTCCCCGAACAGGCGCTGGAATGTGGCGACTAGGGGCTTTTCACAGTAACTTCATTGAAGCCTACTCGTGACAATAAGCGATTTTTATTTTCAACAGGATGATTTTGGACTATTTTAGACTGCACCGGGGGACGAGGCAGGGATGCCCCCTCTCCCCACTGCTGTTTGCACTGGCAATAGAACCGCTGGCAATTGCTCTGAGGGCTTCAAGTGGCTGAAAGGGGTTGGTCGGGCGGGGGGGGGGGGGGGAGGAGCACAGTCTTGCTGTATGCGGATGACCTACTGTTGTATGTCTCAGACCCAATGGAGGGGATGGAAGAGATTATGGGAATTTTAGGGGAATTCGGCCTGTTTTCAGGGTATAAGCTCAATATGGGGAAGAGCGAGATGTTTGTGGTCCAGGCGGGAATTCAGGAGAGGAAGCTGGGGGAACTACCGTTCAGAGTGGTAGGGGACAGTTTCTGGTACCTGGGTATCTAGGTGGCGAGGGATTAGGACAGGCTACATAAATTAATCTTGGCCCAGTTGGTGGATCAGATGAAGGAGGATTTCCGGAGGTGGGATGCGCTCCCGTTGTTTCTGGCAGTGGAGTCGGTAAAAATTATGGTCCTCCCGAGATTCGTATCCGTCTTCCAATGCCTCCCCATCTTCATCCCGCGGTCCTTTTTTAAGTGGATCAATAAGATTATTGTGGGCTTTGTGTGGGGGGCAAGCCCCCGCGGGTGAAGAGGGCAATGCTCGAGCGGCGTCAGGGGGATGGAGGGCTGGCGCTGCCGAATTTCAGCAATTACTACTGGGCGGCTAACATAGCCATGGTGAGGAGGTGGCGTGTGGGGGGTTGAGCCGGCGTGGGTGCGCATGGTGGTGGCTTCTTGTAAGGGCACACGTCTGGGGGCGTTGGTAACGGCGCCTCTGCCATTCCTGCTGGCCCGGTACTCCACCAGTCCAGGGGTGGTGGCGGCCCTGAGAGTCTGGGGGCAGTGGAGGAGACATGTGGGAGCAGAGCAGAGTCGGTGTGGTCCCCCATCTGCGATAACCATCGGTTTGCCCCGGGGAGGATGGACAGGGATTGAGAGGATGGGGGACTTGTTCATAGAAGGAAGTTTCCTGAGTATGAGGGCGCTGGAGGAGATGTTTGCATTGATGAGGGGAAATGAATTCCGATATTTACAGGTACGGGACGTTTTGCGGAAGCAGGTACCAACCTTCCCACTCCTGCCGCTGAGGGGGATTCAGGAGAGGGTGGTTTCTAAAGGATGTATAGGAGAGGGGAGCATCTCGGACATATATAAAGAGCTTATGGGTTCGGCGGAGTCGCAGACCGAGGAGCTGAAGCAAAAGTGGCAGGAGGAATTGGGGGGAGAGATAGTGGAGGGCCTGTGGGCGGACGCGCTGAGTAGGGTCAATGCGACCGCAACGTGTGCCAGGCTCAGCCTGATCCAATTTAAGGTTGTTCACCGGGCTCACATGACAGTGGTCCGGATGAGCAGATTCTTTGGGGTGGAGGACAGGTGTGCGAAGTGCGCGGGGGGGGGTGTCAGCGAATCATGTCCACATGTTCTGGGCATGTCCAAAACTGAGGGGAGTTTGGCAGGGGTTTGCCTCAGCCATGTCCACAGTATTAAATACGAGGGTGGCAATGAGTCCAGAGGTGGCGATTTTTGGGGTATGGCAGGATCCGGGAATCCAGGAGGAGAAAGAGGCGGACGTTCTGGCCTTTGCTTCCCTGGTAGCCTGGAGGCGCATATTACTAGCATGGAGGGACTCAAAGCCCCCAAAATCAGAGACCTGACTTTCGGACATGGCTGGCTTCCTCTGCCTGGAGAAAATTAAGTTTGCCATGAGAGGGTCTCTGTTCGGGTTCGCCCGGATGTGGCAACCATTCGTCGACTTCCTCGCAGAGAATTAATCGTCAGCAGAAGGGGGGGGGAATGGGTTAGGTTAGCGTAGTTTAGGGGGATAAGCAATGGTAGGACCTGTGGGAGAGGGATGCGGTATTTGCACAATGTTTATGTTTTTCTTGTTATGTACATTCTTGATTTTGTTGCTGTTACAATGCCAAAGAAATACCTCAATAAAATGTTTGTTAAAAAAAAAATAAAGGCGAAGGGAGTCAGACGCGTAACACAAAGAAAACGTTTATTTACAATACATACTATTAACTGCATCCTCTAACTCTGTTGATCGGTCTCTTTCAGTCGGTTCCTGTCTGGCCTACCTTATATACAACATGGTTATAAGCAGGGGAGCTCATACTCCTCGAGCCCAGCCCAGTGTGTTCTGTGCAGGTTATTACAATATCTTGCGGCTCTGACCTCATTAATTATGCACCCAGGGGCTTAGTGCCGTAATCTCTGGTGGGGAGGGTATGATGGCATGGGTCCTGCCATCATACCTGGTACCATATTTAAAAGGTGTCCAAGATCACTCACCCACGACTGAAGAAAGAAGATGGACCTCCTGAAAAAGAAGATGAGTCTCCAAGAACACTCTGAGGCTGGATTATGGATCTCCTTAATGGCACTGAAGCTGGAAGAGCCACCTGTAAATGCTCCCCCCACCTACTGCTGTGTGTTCCAGGATGCAGGTTGCTGGCAGCCTCCACCCCGAACTCGAGAGGCAGCTCCAGGCATTGTTCAGGTGAGTCCTGGCTTTTGCATGCCGCGTGTTCCAGGCATATTCTGGACTTGTGTGTTTCCCACTGGAGTTATTGAGAATCAGGAAGGGATGGATTCATCTGTGTCTCATTAGCAGGATGCAAATCAGTTTTATGCTGGCCTCCAGCGGGTTTGCCCATCCACCATGGTGGGTAATAACGGAAGACCCCACGGGAAATTCACACTTGTGTAAAACTGATTTCTTTTTGACCCCCCGCCGAATTCTGCACCCTCCTCCCCCACCTCCCACACCTGCTATCGAGCCAATCGGCAGGCGCACGGGAGAATTGTGCCCACTGAATTGAAGACTAATTATTGACATGGTTAGTTTAATAAGAACCAGAGAAGTCAATACCAAATAAAATAAGAAACAAAGTTTTATTTACACAAACAATTTGTACATGGCCCGGTAGCTCCCTACCAGGTTCCTCTCTGGTCAGTGCCTTATGGGCCGACCTTTTATACAGTGTTTTTTTGAGATACCCCGCCCCTAGCGTGGGAGCCCGTACTCTGCAAGGAGCATGGGAAAGACAAGCACTCCCACCCCGAAGGTTCCGTGCGGGATATGACAGTTAGCAGATTGACTGAATGGTAGAGAGGAGGGTTAATTGACAGGTACTCGAATAGACAGGATATGACTAGTGTAGTCCAGCAAGAATCTGAGTTGAGGCCTCAACTATTTGCCGCATTTTCTTAACTTAAAATGAGCATAAAGTCTATGGAGCATTATCTTTATGGCCTGATTTAACAAAAAGATTTCAGAGTCCAGTTTCAGGTGCGTTTAGGGGGTGTTGGGCACCGAGAAAGAGCCTTCTATTCAACGACACTTTGCTCTTTTATTTTTGCCTCGATAAGGAATGTTCGTTGAGACCGCATTTTTGTCATTTCCTGTGCTGACGAGCTCAGCCAGTGCAGGAAGACAACTCACGGACCATTTTCAATGGCAGCCTTAAACTTTCGACCCCCCCCCCCCCGCCCCCCCATCAGAGACCCTACCGCGGCCTCTGGTCCTCCCTACTTCACCCAGCTTACCTCTTCCGGGGTTCTCGGGGCCCCCCTCACCCCACGTCTTATGGGTAAGGTATGCCCAGGTGTAACCCCCAGCATGAGCAACCTGGCACATGGGCACCAAGGCAATGATCCTGCCAGCCTGGCAGTGCCACCTGGCCACCCTGATAGGGCCAGGATGGCACTGTCAGGGTGTTCAGGCCACAGTGCCAAAGTGGAAGGCCAAGGTGCCCGGGTGCCAGTGGAGTGCCAGGATACCACCCTGCCCTGACCGCCCGGAGGTCTCTAACGGCCTGGGAGACCTCCCGCCCCAGGTGCCGTTATGACTGGTCCATGTTTGTAGAATCCAGTTCTAACTAGCGCCCTGGCGATGTCACCCAGGCGTGGCCATTAGGTCCTGGTGTTGGGTCAATCCGGCGAACGTATGTTTAAGTGAGCCTAATGGCTCATTTAAGTGTGCCGATCTGAATCACACCCAGTGAGGGCGTGATCCAGATGAAAACATCTCACAAGGTACGGTTCAGTCTCGCAAGATTCAACTAGCCTCATGAGACGATTTGAGCGTCACGAATCTCGTGAGAAGCCTCTCACGGGATTTAACAGCCTTGTCGCAACACCAAGTCTGGCGCAATGAAGCTGGCAAATCATGCCCTATATCTCGAGGGCTAGAATAAATGGGGTAGAAGTCTGCTTCAGTAATAAAAAGCCCTGGTTAGACCACACCAGGAGCGTGTGAGCTGTTCTGGCCCATACACTTTTGAAATGATATATTGGGCTTGGATGGAGTGCAGCATAGATTTACTAGAATGATGCCAAGACGCCAAGGATTAAATTGCAAAGCAAGATTCCACAAACTAACTATTCCCTGGAACTTTGACAGTTAAGGTGTTATTTGGCTGTAGCATTCAGGGAGATAGAGAGACCTGTTTCCATTGGTTGTCGAATCTTGGACTGGGCAACATAGCCCAAAGATTAGAACCAGGCCTTCCAGAAGTCAAAACTCACATAAAAGTAGAAGTTTGGAACTCTTTCTGCATTTACAATGAAAGCTAGATCAGTTGTTAATGTTACATTTTAAGATTCAGGGACCTTGCATCAAGGAGGGGGTGCCTGCTGAGAGCCACTCCCAACACTGCCCTTTCCTTTGACCTCCCTCTTCCACATGCCGGCAGCCCTCTCCCCACATCCCCCATCCCATCATTGCTTACCTTTCTCACCCATGATCTCATGGTGGACCAGGTTCAAGGGGCTGAATGGTTTATTCCTGTTCCTATGACTTCTTATGAAGAAGTCTCATCACCAGCTTATGAGCACCAATAGGAATAATAGCTGCCGGCTTTGGCAGTTACACCCACAGTCCAAGAATGAATAAACAAAGAAACAAAATGGGTTTAATGAGTGGTAACAAGCAGCTTGGCCTAGGGCCTCAACGTAAAACCAGTGCAAAGTAGAAAATTGCTCCAAATTAGGAAACTGCGGATTTGAAATTAAATCACTTTCTGACATATAGAAATATACCAATAACAATTGCAGTGCAGCTGCCTTTTCAAGGGGCCCTATCGTCATAGAAACCGCTGGAAATAACTTTTCTTGGTGAGACTTCAGAATTTGGGATTATTTCTATCAAGGTGACTAAGTGGCAGGATGACACATTTTAATGTGATTTACATCATTTCTGTTTTTTTAAATGAAGAAACAAAAAGGGAATGATGGGTTGTTAGCCTATCAGGTGGGTCCCTTCCTTTGATGAACTAACTGTTCATCTGTACTATCCCACACTTGCTGATGTCCAGCAAGACGCTTTCTTTTTCCTTTCAGCTCAAAAATAAAAGTGGCTCATCTAATTCTTTTTCATGAGACTTTAAGTAACAAACCTGTTGTTTCTTCCTTCCCCCCGTACCACCCCACAGGTTCAAACTGAGGAATAATGATTTATTGCCTGTGGCTATTTATTCCCTTAATAGCCCAGCCTGTAGTGATTTTCTAATGGAAGCATCACAAGGCCGCATGAAAGAAAACAGACACCATACACACATCCTCCCAAGAGACTGAATCAGGCACAAGTCAACCAGCAATTTTCATTGCATGAGGCCCACTATGGGACTGCTGTTTCAATGTTAATCAGGCCCACCTGTGTCAGCCAGGTCACAGAAGGATGCAGCACATAAGGAGGCTATTTGCCCGTCATGAACGTACTGGCTCTTTGAAAGAGCTATCTAATCAGTCGCACGCTCACTCCTCTAATTATAGCATTTTTTTCCCTTTTCAGGTTTTTATCCAATAACCTATTAAAAGTTGCTCTTCTTCCACTGCACTTTTAGGAAGCATATTCCAGATTGTAACAACTTGCTGTGTGAAAAAGAAAGCCCATGGCCCTGGTTCAATACTGTGGCACACTTGCTCAAGAAGGTGACAATTAAGGTGCGGGGTTTAATGCCATGGCTTTGCTATGCCTTCAGAATATTGCCAAGCAAACCCTATCAGGCTTTTCTGTGGCTTCTGGGGAGGGTGCCTTTTCAAAGGATGCCCAATTGAGGAACTTGGCACTGGGCAGGGGGGTGGCCACCTTGCCTCCAATCACCGCTGCACCTCTCCCATGAACCCCTCCCATGACTCATCTGCTGTTCATTTTCTCACTCATTCAACTTGTGCAAGTCACACTGAAGGATCTTTGCATCCTCACAGCTTACTCTCCCAAACAACTTGGTATCATCTGCAAATTTGGAGATATTACATTCAGTTCCTCACCTAACTCATTGACATATATTGTGAATAGCAAGGGTCCCAGAACTGATCCCTGCGGTACCCCACTAGTCACTGCCTGCCATTTGGAAAAAGACCGGTTAAATATAATAATAATAGTAATTTTATTGTCACAAGTAGGCTTACATTAACACTGTAATGAAGTTACTGTGAAAGTCCCTAGTCGTCACATTCCGGCGCTTGTTCGGGTACACTGAGGAATAATTCAGAATGTCCAATTCACCGAACTAGTGCGTCTTTCGGGACTTTCTGTCTGCCAACCAGTTTTCTATCCAGCTCAATACACTAGCCTAATCTCATGCGCTTTAATTTTGCACACTAATCTCATATGTGAGACTTTGTCGAAGCCTTCTGAAATTCCAAATAAACCACATCCACTGATTCCGCATCATCAACTCTATTGGAGACATAAGCAACTTGTCCACTTCTGCTCTGGGGATTGGTAAAATGCTCCAACAGGGAGCTGAATTTTATTAAACTCCCTGCCTCCTGGGGGCTGTGGGCCCAATGGTTCTGCTGCTGGAAACACTTCTGAGGGAGGTCAGCATTACTTACCAGATCACGACTCCAAGTGTTCTGCTGTATCCTTCACAATCCCAGTGCCATGAAGGAGCAGCTCACGAGGCCATGAACAGCCACCTTGAGTGGAGGAAGAGGGGGAGGAATGGAGGAGGCACTCAGAACCACCTCTTCTCTAGACGGGCTGGGCGTGCCGAATTCTCAGACTCCAGTTGCCCTAAAATCTCATTACCACTGCTCCACAATGCCCAATATCTCATCCCTCTGCTAGTGTCCGCTTTGCTAAAATCCTGAAATAAAAGACATTCCAAAAATTACTTCACAAAAATGTTATTTATCGACATTTAAAATAATACAGCCGAAACTGAGTTATTCATCCTCAGGTGATTGTTACTGCTTGCCGTGCAGATGCTTTTACCTGCCCTGGTGCTCCTATACAGTGTTGCCACAGTGGTTGCAGCTTGGCTGGTGGAAGGAAGGCTGCTGAATTTAACTGGGCGAGGGGCAGGCGGCTCTGCAGGATGACCTCGGGCATCTCTGGGCTCAGCTTTGAACTGCACCACCTCAACACTGGCAGCAACAACCTGGGCGGGCTGACTGACAGGCATGTGCACTTGTGGGGTGGTGGTGGTGGGGCTATCAATGCTGTCATTCTGAGAGAGAAAGCTGACTTGTGCTCACAGAAACACAGCCACTCACCTGGTGCAACCCCAGTAATCGGCTGGAGCACCGCACTGGTATCCACAGTTATGTCAGCAGCAGCATGAGCCTGCATGGCACCAAACTGGGCTTGCATGGCAACATGTGTGCATCAGTCTGAGCTTCTACATCAGCAATTAAACTTTGGGTGGGTTCTGCGAACAAATGAATATACAAATTAGAAGTAGGTGCAGGCCACTCGGCCCCTCGAGCCTGCTCCACCATTCGATAAGGTCGCGCCTGATCTGATTGTAATCTCAATTCCACATTTCCACCTACCCCCGATAACCTTTCACCTCTTTGTTAATCAAGAATCTATCTAGCTCAGCCTTAAAAATATTCAAAGATTCTGCTTACGCGTACTTTTGAGGAAGAGACTTCCAGAGACTCGCGAGCCACTGAGAGAATCATTTTCCTCATCTTTGTTTTAAATGAATGACACCTTGGGCATGATCTATCAGCCGCTTCGTGCCCCTGTTCGGGCGAAATATGGTCGTTAGATGCCTGGAGAGGCCTCTTTCAGGATCTACCTGGCTTGCCACATCTCATGAGAGCTAACGGGATCTCGTAAGACATTGCAATGTGAATCCCACCCATTGTGCGTGGGATCAGGGGCGAAGTTCTCCTGAAACGGCGCGATGTCCGCCGATTGGCGCCCAAAACGGCGCCAATCAGACGGGCATCGCGCCTCCCCAAAGGTGCGGAATGCTCCGCATCTTTGGGGGCCAAGCCCCAACATTGAGGGGCTCGGCCGACGCCGGAGGAATTTCTGCCCCGCCAGCTTGCGGAAACGGCCTTTGTTGCCCCGCCAGCTGGCGCGGAAATGATATCCCCGGGCGGCGCATGCACGGGAGCGTCAGCGGCCGCTGACAGTTTCCCACGCATGCGCAGTGGAGGGAGTCTCTTCCGCCTCCGCCATGGTGGAGACCTTGGCGGAGGCGGAAGGGAAAGAGTGCCCCCACGGCACAGGCCCGCCCGCGGATCGGTGGGCCCCGATCGCGGGCCAGGCCACCGCGGGGGCACCCCCCGGCGCCAGATCGCCCCGCGCCCCCCCCAGGACCCCGGAGCCCGCCCACGCCGCCTTGTCCCGCCGTTCAAAAGGTGGTTTAATCCACGCCGGTGGGACAGACAATTTATCGGCGGGACTTCGGCCCATCCGGGCTGGAGAATCCAGCGGGGGGGGCCCGCCAACCGGCGCGGCCCAATTCCCGCTCCCGCCGAATATCCGGTACCGGAGACTTCGGCAACCGGCGGGGGCGGGATTCACGGCAGCCCCCGGCGGTTCTCCAACCCGCGGTGGGTCGGAGAATGACGCCCCAGTATTTCGCAAATCTGGACATTAGATTGAGTAGTTAGTCTCAGTCTAAATTGCAGCTTACCTGATCTACCCGAGGTGGTGAGATCTACCCCTTCACCTCGGAGACCTTCGGCGAGTACCGTTTACTACTGGTCCTCACAAACGGAGACGAGATGGGCAGTCTCCCAGGGGATCGGAGGCTCCTGGGTGTTTGGCCTCCGGGCAGGGTGGCACCCTGGCACTGCTGGTGCCACCTGGGCACCTTGGCACTGGCACCCTGGCACTGCCAGCTTGGCACCCTGGTAGTGCCACTTGGGTGCTATTCTGGCAGTGCCCAGATGATGCTCCCATGTTGGCAGCGGAACTGCCAGTCTGTCAGGGCAACTGCCATCATAATATTGTGCCCGTGCCGGGAACCGGGCCCGGTGGTGCAGAGGGAGGTCCCGGGAACTCCTTATAGGCGAATTTGGGGGTTCCAGGGATTGTGTCGTGGGGTCGAGAGATCGGGGCGCTATTTAAAAACAGCGTCCCGATCAGCTCCTGCACGGAGGAGTTCTGCCGAGTGGAGCTCCCCAGTGCAGGAAATGCGACTAGACAGCCTCGGTGGGGCGAAACCCACTGAGGCCCTAGATTGCAACAGAGTCCCATTCGATAGCGTGGTCCTTCTCGGCACTACGAATGCTGGGAAACACCCGACTAAACGTGATACTCTGTTGCAATTCGGTTAGACCGCACCTCTTATTTTTAAACAATGGTTCCTAGTTCTAGTTTCTCCCACAAGAGGAAACATCCTCTTCACATCCAACCTGTCAATACCCAACAGGATCTTGAAGGTTTCGATCAAGTCACCTCTCACTCTTCCAAACTCCAGCGGGTACGAACCCAACTTCTCTAACTTTTCCTCATAAGACAACCTTCCCATTCTTGGTATTAGTCCAGTAAACCTTCTGTGAACTGCTTCTATTACATTTACATCTTCCCTGAAATAAGGAGACCAATATTATACACAAAATACTCCAGATGTGGTCTCACTAATGTCCTGTGCAACTGAAGCATAACCTTCAATTCCCCTTACAATAAATGATAACATTTCATAGATTTCATAGAATTTCTACGTGCAGAAGGAGGCCATTTGGCCTACTAAGCTCTGAAAGGGCTCTCCACTCAGCTCCACTCACCCACCCATCCACCCACCCACCCTGTGCTATCCCCATAACCTAACCTGCACATCTCTGGTCACTAAGGGACAATTTAGCATGGCCAATCCACCTAACCTGCACATCTTTGGACTGTGGGAGGAAACTGGAGCACCCGAGGAAACCCATGCAGTCACGGGGAGAATGTTCAAACACCACAGTCACCTAAGCCAGGAATCGAACCCCGGTCCGTGGAGCTGTGAGGCAGTAGTATGAACCACTGTGTCACTGTACTGCCCTATTAACTTTCTTAATTACTTGCTGTACCTATATACTAGACTTTTGTTATTCATGCACTAAGTGTCATGGGAATGTCACTTTAAGAAATGTTTGTCTGCTCAAGTGGCTGCAGTGATGTCAGAGTGTGGGTGGAGCTGAGCTCTGGCTCTGCTTTTTAGTTTCGCTTTGAGGAAAAGCTTGGGTGTGTCTGTGTTTTTTGGTTTTGTTTTAGTGTTGGAGCTGAAGCCAGCCAAAGAAGGTGTAATTTCAATCTCTCTGCCATCTAAAGACTATCTCTAGATCTTTTGGTGAATTCAGAGTGATAACTGCTTTCAGTAGAGAATTTAAACCTGATGTGCTTCTGTAAAAAGGATTTTTGTCTTATGGGTGTTAAAAGGAAAGTTTAAGGATTACTTAGAGTGTTATATTCTTTGGGGGGGGGGTGTATTTGAATTGATGGGTGCTATGATGTTCACTGTATGTTTTAAAACGGTTAACTGAGTTCATAGAATAAACCTTGTTTTGATTTTAAAATTACTTTCAAATTTCTGCTGTACTACATCTGTAGAGTGGGCCGTGTGCTCCCCATACCACAATCTAGTAAAAGTCGTGGGTCAGGTGATCTCCATGATATACTTTGGAGTTCTCTAAACCTTGGCCCATAACATAAGATACCCAGGTCCCTCTGCACCTCAGAGCTCTGCAATCTCTCACCATTTAGATAATAAGCTTCTTTTTTATTCTACCTGCCAAATGGACAGCTTGTGCCACAATAGAAGCTGAGATATTAGCCACTCAACGCTGCATTATGGCCATGCCTCCAAGTGCTGTCATGAAGTTGGCCACCATACTGGAAAGGATGGGTTCCAAGCTCATCGGGCTCTGTCGTAGGCTTGCCAGTGCTCCAAGGATTTACATGGTTGACTCTGAAATGGCCAGCAAGGGAATGGGCTATTACTGCTGGTCGAGACTGTGATACCCATATTCAATGATTTTTTTTAAATCCTGACTCGGTAGCTGTGCAAAACTAAGTGAGGGGCTCATCAACCTCGGTTGATGTGGTGTGGGAACGTCATCCCCTTATAAGTGCATAAAGACGGAGAACAGTGAATGAGACAAGTTAGTAAGTTAATGGCAGGGATTCTCCATTTGGGAGACTAAGTGCTGACGCTGGGACTGAATCGGTGATGTTCCACAACCACGGAAACGGAGGCAATCCTGGAGCAATTCCGGATCCATTAATGGGCTAGCACTGGCACGTGGAACTAGAGCGATTACAATGACAAACTGTGTCCAGTTCACTGGGGTCAGGTTTTGCGCTTCACAGCGCCAGGGTGCGAGGTTCGTATTCCCGGCTTGGGCCACTGTCTGTGCGGAGTCTGCACGTTCTCCCCGTGTCTGCGTGGATTTCCTCCGGGTGCTCCGGTTTCCTCCCACAAGTCCCGAAAGATGTGCTGTTAGGTGAATTGGACATTGTGAATTTTCCCTCTGTGAACCCGAACAAGTGCCGGAGTGTGGTGACCAGGGGCTTTTCGCAGTAACTTCATTGCAGTGTTAATGTAAGCCGACTTGTGACAATATAAAAGATTATTATTATTAGAGAGGCTGGCAAGCTGCAGCATCATATCAGCACTCCACTCCACACACACACTCATTCCAGCCAACAAGAGCGGCACCCTTGTTCGCAGATTTGGAGCTTGAGACCCTGCTGGATGCTGTGGAGGAGAGGCGGCGCAACCTGTTCCCCGGGGTGGGAAGGAGGCTGACACCCACCGCTGTACACTGCGCCTGGGTGCAGGTGGCACCTGCCCTGAGCGCCATGGGCCCCAACGCCAGGACCATCCAGCAGTGCCGGAAAAAGCTGCATGAACTCCTCAGGATGGCCAGGGTGAGTCACCAGCACCATGCCCCTGGCACCAAACCCCATCCCACACACCCGTAAACCCTCCCAGCCCCCACCCGTAGGGCAACTAAACACCACCGCCTGCGATGACCAGGTGCCCTGTCACAAAGGCCACCAGCTGTCCACCCCCTGTGCATCTGACTGCTTAACAATGTGCATTATCTGTCTCTCCCCCCCCACCCTCCCACCTCCAAGAGAAGGTGGCACATAACTGCAGGGTGATAGAGAAGACTGGAGGAGGCCTGCCGGACCTGCGGCCCCTCACTGTCGTGGAGTGGGGGCATTGAACTTGGTCAAGGGCCCAGAGAGACGCCAGTCGCCAAGGCGGAGGTCAGCATCAGGGAACCAAGTGAGCCCCCGCTGAATTGCAGCGTCCCTATGGCATAATCCCCACACCATCCCACCCCAGCACCCAACCCCCCCATCCCACATCTTCACCCCCAGCCCACTATCCCAATCCCAGCACCCCACATCACCTCCCCCACACCACCACCCCAAACCATGATCTAACCATGCGTCATGTCTTGTGTTTTGCAGTATCACCTGGTGACGAGGTGGGCCCTTCTCATGTCTCCCCGGCCACAACCCCAGGACATGTCCAACAACATCCACCATCCCAGAGACACTCACCTCGGTTGGTCACTTTAGTGAAGAGGCTCCTGGCGCACTATCTGGTGTGCACCACACACATACAGCGGTACTGCAGGTGGAAGTAGGAACCCTCAAGGGTGTGGATGGTCAGAGGGCGGCCCGACCCCAGGGACTATCTGCCGTCCAGATGGGTCTCGGGCTTCTGGAAAGGACGGTCCCATTGATGCTGAAGATGCAGACACAGAGCCAGGAACAACTGTCAGCAATCATCCAGCGCCTGCAGGTGTAGTTGGAGGAGTCCAACCGTCTGCAGGGACAGGAGGTGATACCGACCATGCATGCCGCAAGACCAACACTGCATGGGTGGCATCCACAGTGGAGGCCTTGGGGGGCAAAGTTATCGGCCATGGGTCAGGATGTCCCAATGCCTGGGGCACTCTGTGTGGCGGTAGCTGAGGCACAGGACAGGGCAGCCCTGTCATAAGCAGCCATGTACCAGAGCCATCAGGACGTTGCAGCGGCACTCCAGAGCTTGGCCAGTCACAACGGGTCATGGCTGTGGGCACTGGCTGACCTGAACCCATCACAGAGGGATGTGGTACAGTCCCAGAGTGACATGGCACAGTCCCTGTGCTCCATGGCCACGAACATTGAGACCCTGGCTGAAACAAGAGCAGGCCTCCAGAACTGGCAGCTCCAGGTGGCGCGGGAGGCCCCAGAGCTCACTCCAGCCACACCCCCATCCCAAGGAGTAGCCCGGGGTTATCGGACACCCCGAGGAAGAAGGAGGTGACAGGGCCCCAGCAGTGGTCCCCGCAAAGGGGTGCCAGAAAACCACAGCGCATTGAACTTCCCCCTTCTGTCCCTGGTGCATCCAATGGGAAGTGGACAGAACACGGTGGCACCACGCCACCTGGGACATCCCAGAAACTCTGGACCCATCCAGACCTGGTCGCTCCAGAAGCTGGCCGCCAAAGAGGACCCAGGTCACAGGGCGGGAATCACAGCCGCATCTGATGTACTGCCTGAGGACCAATCTAGACATAGCGTTAGGGCTTGTAAGACCAGAAAGACACCAGTTAAGCTGGCATGGATGCAACACACAGGATAGCGTTACGGGTGAGGCACACACCTGTAGAAACATGTTCATCTGTTCACAATACACACCTGCTCACAAACATTTCAATCTGCCTCTGTGCTCTGTCAGAAGGGTGTGAGGGCAGGGCTGGGGCTGGGCTGGCTTTCATAATAATAATCACTTATTGTCACAAGTAGGCTTCAGTGAAGTTACTGTGAAAAGCCCCTAGTCGTCACATTCCGCCGCCTGTTCGGGGAGGCCGGTACGGGAATTGAACCGTGCTGCTGGCCTTGTTCTGCATTACAAGTCAGCTGTTTAGCCCACTGTGCTAAACCAGCCCAAGGAAGAGCAAGGGTGGATATGCGGCTGTTAGAAGTGGGCACGGACCAGAGCCCTCAGGTCAGCCACCACTCACCACCCAGATACCCGCCCCCACCCCCATCCCTCTCTATCCCAACATCTCCCTGCACCCCTTCCTCACCTCCACCACTCCAAGGGTTCAGTGGGACCATGTGATGGAATGGTCAGCTCACATGCAAGGATCACTCAGGTGAATGGTGGAAAGTGCTACCGTGGGCAGGAGTCGGACATGGTCAAACAATGTGGACCAACAGATCTCATCGCAGAGCAGATCATCAACATCCTCCATCCCATTGACCAGACCCGCTGTTACTTCTAACCCTGGGCCCGCACCACGTAGTGTGACAGGTAGGAATCACAGATTGGGTTGTAGGTGAGGGGAGGGGATGGTTGGTGCAGGGAGGGTGGTCATGGGAGGGGGTGGTCGGCTGGAGGTAGAGAGGTTGTTGGGGGTGGGCGGGGATGTTCGTCCCATTGGTGGCCAGGCTTCCTATTTGGCGAACCTGGAGGCGATCAGAGCTTACCCTGCTGTGCGGCCCCCTCTACCTGCCCATGTCCCATACCTGCCCATCCTGGCCCTCCCCCGCACTCTCCTCATCGGACAAAGGCAGGGATTCATCCTCCTTCTCCAGCATGTTGCCCCTCTGCTGCCCGATGTTGTGGCGGACACAACTGACCACCATTATGTGGGATACTCTCCTAGCGTCATACTGGAGGACCCCTCCAGAGCGCCCAGACACCTGAACCATATCTTCAGGTTGCCGATGCACCGCATGATCACGGCTCTGGTCGCGGCATTGGCATCATTGTAGCTTTGGCAAAGGGTCATCTGGACTCGAAACGTTAGCTCTTTTCACTCCCTGCAGATGCTGCCAGATCTGCTGAGATTTTCCTGCATTTTCTGTTTTGCTTTCAGATTCCAGCATCCGCAGTAATTTGCTTTTAGCGATGTAGTGGGTCTCTGCGTCGGTCTATGGCCTCCGGATAGACGTCATCTGCCATGACAGGAGTAGATAATCCTTGTCGTCTGGAAGCTAACCCCTCACCCGGGGGAGTGCCTCAAAATGTCAGGAACCATCGTGTGTGCCAGGATGAAGGCATCGTGCACACTGCCATGGTATCGGGCACAGACGTGCAAGATGTGCATCTCAAAGTCACACACCAGCTGCACATTCATGCAGTGGAACTCCTTTAGGTTTGTGAAGCTTACCCCCTCATGCGACAGTGGTCGTAGTGGGATATGCGTCCCATCGATCATCCCCTGGACCTGGAGCATCCCATCGATAAAGGCGAACCCTGCTGCCCGGGCAACCTGGTGGGCTCAGTCAACATTGAACCCGATATATTGTGCTGAGCAGGCATACAGGGCGGCTGTGATTTAAAAAAAAATGTATTTTATTACAAAGGTGTATCAAAACAGGTTGCAACAAATAAACACTCTGGGAAGCATACTTCCCCGCAATCAACTCTATAGTTTGTACAAATTGTTTCCTCTTTTTCACCCCCCTTGGTGCGAATGGGATCAAAGGCTATGGGGAGAAAGCCGGATTAGGCTATTAAGTTGGATGATCAGCCATTGTGATATGGTACAAATTAAGTAATGGCATGATGGGAAAACTGGTCAGTGGGAACGCTGGTCAAAAGGTTTGATACAATACCAGATAGACTGAAACTACTCATTCCAGCTCACCAGGCCCAGGTAAAGAATGCTGCCCTAACCATCTTCAGACTAGTCTGGCCATAGGCCAACTCTGCATAACCTGAAGTCTGAAAAGATCAGCGAAGGTCGAGCCATTCCAAAACACCGGACCTCGGCAACTCCTGATAAAACTAACTCGTCATAACCCAGGGCCGTAGGAATTTAAAACAAAGATAAGTTCAGGAAGAAACAAGTCTATTCTGACCTTTCGATGTTCCCTCCGAGGACTAAATAATGGTATGAGTGACATGACCAAACATGGTCTGGTCTTTGCTTCCGTTTGTATTTCCGATCAAACTCCTGACCATACTGTTGTCACATAATCTTGATAAAGTTAATGTATAAATATTGAGCTAATTCCCTGCGAAAGTGCGGAACTTGTGACAGACTGAGCAGTTTTGTTGACTGCTCACTGACTTCATGTTTCAGCCATTACTGCAAGCAGTTGTTTTCGAAAATAAAGCTTGTTATTCTGTCTTAAAGAGTGTGTTGAATTTTTCTACCACAGAAGTGGGAAAATATTGACTTTGACACCATGATCGTGATAAATGGCGGAGCAGGCTCGAAGGGCCAAAAGGCCTCCTCCTGCTCCTATCTTCTATGTATCTATGTAACTGAACTGCATCACGGCCCTGAAAGTGGAGCCAATTCATGTTAAACCACAGGTGAATGGATACCCCCTAGTGATGGAGACAGACAAAGGTTAGCACACCTTCTTCCAGCTTCACACTTGAATCCTGCAATTGTCCCTGCAAAACACCAAGGCCAGATTGGCGACGTATACTTGGGAACCATTACACATCATAGGAACTACCGTGATCCCTGTGACCCATGGACAACAAACAGTCAGATTACCTTTGATAGTGGTGCAAGGACCAGGACAAAGAACAACGAAAAGTACAGCACAGGAACAGACTCTTCAGCCCTCCACGCGTACGCACTACAATGCTGCCTGTCTAAACTAAAATCTTCTACACTTCCGGGGTCCTCATCCCTCTATTCCAATCCTATTCATATATTTGTCAAGATGTCCCTTAAACGTCACTATCGTCCCTGCTTCCACCACCTCCTCCGGAAGCGAGTTTGAGGCACCCACTACCCTCTGTGTAAAAAGCTTGCCTCATACATCTCCTCTAAACCTTGCCCCTCGCACCTTAAACATATGCCCCCTAGTAATTGACCCCTCTACCCTGGGAAAATGTCCCTGACTATCAACTCTGTCGATGCCCCTCACAATTTTGTAGACCACTATCAGGTCGCCCCTCAACCTCCTTCATTCCAGTGAGAACAAACCAAGTTATTCAACTTCTCCTCATAGCTAATGCCCTCCATACTAGGCAACATCTTGGTAAATCTCTTCTGCACCCTCTCTAAAGCCTCCACATCCTTCTGGTAGTGTGGCGACCAGAATTGAACACTATACTCCAAGTGTGGCCTAACTAAGGTTCTATAATGCTGCAACATGACTTGCCAATTTTTATACTCAATGCCCCTGCCAATGAAGGCAAGCATGCCGTATGCCTTCTTGACTATCTTCTCCACCTGTGTTGCCCGTTTCATTGACCTGTGGACCTGTACAGCTAGATCTCTCTGACTGTCAATACTCTTGAGGGTTCTACCATTCACTGTATATTCTCTACCTGTATTATACCTTCCAAAATGCATTACCTCACATTTGTCCGGATTAAACTTCATCTGACATCTCTCCGCCCATGTCTCCAAACGATCTAAATCCTGCTGTATCCTCTGACAGTCCTCATCGCTATCTGCAATTCCACCAACTGTACAGTTGTACAGTCGTACAGATCACCCAACCAAGCCGCTGCCCCCGGTGGTGATGCCAACCGCTATTCGCCCGAGTCATATGCACCCTGTGCACCTGCATCAGACTCATCCTTGCAGAAGAGGAGGTCCTGTTTACCCTTCACAGTACCTCACTCCTTATTCCCCAATTGATCTCCCCTCCCAAGTCTCCTTCCCATTTCTCCTTGATCTTCCCCACCCGCTCGCCTCCCTGCTTCCCAAGCCACTTATATATATCCCAAATTCTTCCCTCCCTTTCCACACCCGGGAGCAGCAGTCGCTCCAGCAGGGTGTATCCCGGCAACCTAGGGAACTCCCGCCAGACCTTTCGCGCAAAGTCCCTAACCTGCATATACCTGACCTCACTCCCCCAGCAGCTTTACCCTCTCCCTTAGCTCCTCCAGGCTGGCAAACTCTTCCGAATACAGATACCTCACCTTAATCAGCCCCACTTCCCTCCACCTTCTGTATAAACTATCCATCGCCCCCCTCCCCGCCCCCCCCCCCCACCCCACCCCCGGCTCAAACCCATGATTCTCGCAGAGCGGCGTTAACATCGGCATCCCTTCCACCCTAAAATGCCTCCTCAACTGATTCCATATCTCCACCATGGACTGCACCACTGGGCTCCCTGAATACCTACTCGGAGCCATTGGCAACGCCACCCTCAACATGTCCGCCTGACCCCACCTCACCCCATTTCTTACCCAGCTCCCTTGATATGTTGCTGGCCACACTGCACCTCTGTTCCCATCTGTGAGTGGCACTGGGGAGCCTCCCAACTTTACCCCTCCCCCCCGCCCCTGTCAATAGGGGTACTGATGGCTGCCTCAACACTTGTCCGTGATAGGCTCTTTGGCCCCTGTCCTGATTCCTCCAGTGGGGTCTACTGTGGGTTCCCTCACCGAATGCGCCATGTGTTATTCCAGGGTGGTACTCATGGAGTTCACCTGACCCACAACTTTTAATAGATTGTGGTATGGGGATCACACAGCCCACTCTATAGGTATGGTACAGCAGAAATGGAAAAGTATTTTTTAAAACAAAACAATGTTTATTCTATGAACTCAAGTTAACCTTTTTAAAGCAGGCAACTTTAAATGCTTAGCCACTGCCATAATTACCTCATCTTTTCCCATTTTGTCAGGTAATGTTAACTACAATGTTTTTGCCAAATCTAACAGTCTGCTTTTAGTCTCTGTCCGTAAGGTACTGCGTGTGACCGTCTCCACTCCCAAAGACTTCAGAGCCTCTGAAAGAGCCATTGTCCACAACACACTCCCCACTTAAACTAGAATACCACACCTGATAAGCAACCACAATATGCTTACCCCTCACTGTCTTTAAGTTCACTAAGCCAATCCAATAGAAAGATTTTTATCCCGGACGAGCCCCCAATTTGTTATGGGCCAGGATTTAGAGAACCCAAAGTGTGTCATGGAGTTCACCTGACCCACAACTTTTAATAGATTGTGGTATGGGGAGCACACGGCCCACTCTACAGGTACGGTACAGCAGAAATGGAAAAATATTTTTTAAAACAAAACAATGTTTATTGTATTAACTCAAGTTAACCTTTTTAAAACATACAGTGAACATCTTAGCAACCAATAATTCAAATACAACCCCCAAAGATTACAACACTAAGTAATCCTTTAAGCTTTCCTTTTAACATCCATAAGACTTAAAAACAAAACCTTTAACAGAAGCACATCAGGTTAAAGTCACTACTGAAAACATTTATAATTCTGAATTCACCAAATGATCAAGAGATAGTCTTTTCATGGCAGAGAGAACAGCAGTACACCTGCTTGGTATGGCTTCAGCTCCAACACTGAAAACAAAACTAAAACACACCCTGCAGCAAACAGCCTAAAATGAAAGTAAGAAGCTCACAGACAGCCCAGCTCCACCCACTACTACAGAGTAAACTATCACTACTGCTAAAGCCTATACTTAGCTTCGGGCGCCCACTCAGTCAGAGGAACAATGGCCGTTGTTCAGTTCTGAGGCTGCTGGGGTCGAAGTGGTAGAGGGGAAACAGCTAAGATCGCCCGCCTGGTAGCGAGCATTGACCTTCGACTTACTTGCTTCTGGTGCAGCTGATGGACGGGTCTCTCCGCTGTGAGAGCCAAGCCCAAGAGAGCGATTCTCTCTCGGGGCCTTCTTCTTATACCCGAAGGGGCTTCGCGCTCTTTTGGGGCCGGGCCTTGAACTTGGCCCCAATCAATTGGGCCATTTCATAATCATTCCTATTGATTTCATCCAATAAAGGGGTGGGTGCCCTGATGGCTGGGCGTGTCCTAGGTGGCCGTTGGCCTGCTTTGTTTCGGTCTCTTCTGGCGCCGGGGTGTTTGCCTTAGTATCGGTTACTCAAATGTTACTCTTTTGTTCCCGGAGATGGGCCATTAATATGCTAATGGGCCTACAGTTTTGGTCTTGTCTGGGAGCTGTGGCTCCAATATACAGACCAGCTCTGAACCTGCTTGTTTTCTCAGCATTGTCCATTTTCCCTGCAATCTTTGCAAAGTGTCCATTTTGTAATCGGGAAGTGGCCATCCCAGATGGCTACACACCCTCCTTGTGATACTCAACGCGAAGCATGAAGGATCAAATAACCACGTGGTCTTCATTTTCCTCCCAAGTTGGGCACCCGTAAGCACTTCATAGGCTCTACACCGCTCTGTCCTATGAATTGCAACTTTTACCTAAATTATTTATGTACATACATCGTAATAAAATTCTACGGGGCGCTATGACATTCAGGCGTGCATTACAAAGTAAAAAAGCTGGAACCTCTAACTATCCTAAATAAACTATCCTCACTTAAACAATCAAAAATAATCTACAACATTTTAAACTGTACAAATAGCTGCAACACAGGTCTCTCTGGCTTGGCAGTCAAGCACAGAGGTTTACATTTCTTTATTAAACGAACAAAACACACACAAAAAACGGATGCACTTTAATTCATTTAAAGGGGTTGGGGGGTTTGTTGGAGTCCGAAGATAGGGGATCTAAATGTGTATACCGGAGTGCGGTTGCGAGAGGCTCTCCTCCGCCATTTTCTCAGTCTAAGTGTCTGCACGACACTGCAGAGTATCGCCAGTACTAAGAGGGCTTCTACGATGTAAGATAGTGAATACCAGGTGATAAACTTGTCACACCAGGTCGGTGTGTCGGTAACTGTCTCGGAGCTAACTATCTCGGGGTACAGTGTATGGCAGGGGTGGGAATCATTCACGGCCTGTGTGGTAAGGGTCAGGGGGGTAGCGTCTGTGTGCAACTGATGGGATCCCGCTAAGATCCAGGTGAAAAACATGAAGGTTGTCTTCATCTTTCCTTTTGTCTATCTTCTTCTTTTTCTTCCTCTGGGGTTCCGGAGTTATGTGGACACAAGCATAATATCTGTATTATCTTGCTTAAGATCTTGTATGTCTGTCTGTCTGTCCTTTGTTGCCAATTACCCATTATAATGGGTCACCATCTGTGACTCCCTCATTTTTTTTTAAACCGAATATTTGGACAAGACATCCGAGAAAAATACTGACACAGTGCAAGCCGTCTCGCAGCCTGTGTGATCTACCATCCTAGTGTTTGAGGATGTAAATAGCATACGGAAGCAACCTAAGGGTCGCCAGAAACAAACAAAAAAAGTTTCGACCTAGAGTGCCAAAATGGGGTGCGTATGGGCCACGGCGGGTAAGATTGGGTGGAATCCCTGGGTAGGACGGTAATCAGTGCCGCTGTGCTCCACCCGAGCATAGCTGACCAGAGGGGGGTCCTCAGGCAGGGCGGGGACTAGTGCCGTTTCTCCACTGCCTGAGCGACCGGCAAGAACGGAACAAATATGTGGTCGTCGTGGGGGCTGCCTCTCGTGATTACCTTCAAATCAGGAGAGTAGCTATGATTGGTTGTCTGCCGACAAACTAGTTCCTCTGAACGGTTGTCTGTCGACAAACTTGTTCCATTACCTGCCAGTGGGTGTTAAAAGAGTGGTGGCGTGGGGCCGTGAAAACTTTTAAATTCACAAACAACATTTAACATGTACATTAAACGAACAAACATACGATAAATATGGTGCAGGTTCTATCAGAAAGGACACCGTATCTCTCCATCGGTTCCTTTTTACCATCATGTGGATACCTCACAGCTCAGTAGCGAACAGGGTTGCAAAGAGATTCGTTTGGTGTGAGTCCGACTCTATGTCATCATCTTCTCCCGGCTACCATACTCTTGACTGGAGTAGTTTGGCTAAAGCTGCTTGGGGCGAATTGGGGTCAATCTCATCATTCCAGATGAGCCTGAATGAATTGTCTCGGTGCCAGAATCGTGTGTCGAGGTTTAAATCCGTAATCGTCGGGCGGTGGGTCTGGGTCAGGGGCTCAGGGACTTTGATGTATGTGATTTCGAAGGGGTCACTGGAATCATGCTCGGATTCGCTGGGAGTGGGGCCTGGTGCAGGGGTGTAATCATAATGTGGTGTGCTGTGGCTGTCGTCATTGCTATCGCTATCACTGTTGCTATCCCTGCTGGTTGAAGGAAGGGAGAGGCGGAGTCGTGCCTCTGGGGCTGGAGTTGAAGATGTGTCTGAGGATGGGCTGGACTGGCTGGGGGAGAGTAGGAATGCGTCATCTGGGGGCGGGGCGTGCTCGTCTGCTGCTGCGAGCGAGATGTGGTGTGCCTGGTTGTTCTGCGAGCCATAAGCCTTAAGCTGGTTTATGTGAAACCACGCAGACTTGCCTTTGGGATATGTGATCTTGTATACCGAGGGGCTGACTTTGTCTGAACTGGAGTACGGTCCGGAAAATCGGGGGGAAAGGAATGAACTGGGGTTGTATAGGGAAAGCATCACTTGCTGCCCTACTACAAACTCGGTGGCGTGCACCGTTTTATCGAAACAAGCTTTGCTTTGTTTCCTCCTGGTCCCAAGTCTCACAGCTGCTGCGAGCTGGGCTGCCTTTATATTCTCAATAAGCTGCTGTACAGCATTTTCATGCGTGAGGGCGGTGACTGCGGGGCTGGCCAAATCCAGTCCTAATAAATACTTTGTCCCTTTCATGGGGTGTCCGGTCATGAGGGTGTTGGGGGTGTATCCTGTGGACGTGGATACCGTGTTTCATAAGAACATCAAAGCAATGGGAGAACTGAGTCCCAGGTGCTGTTGTTCTGTTGCACCATTTCCCTGAGAGTGGCTTTTAGAGTTCTGTTCATCCTCTCTACAATGCCGCTTGACTGGGGGTGTTATGCTATGTGAAACTTCTGCCTAATCCCGAAAATTGTGAGGACGTTTTTCATTACTCGTCCTGTAAAATGGGAGCCTTGATCGGACTCTATACTGTGTGGGAGGCCCCATCTTGTAAATATGTGCTGTGTTAGGATTTTAGCTGTTGTTTTGGCCGTGTTCATTTTGGATGGAAAAGCTTCCACCCATTTTTGAAGGTGTCGATGACCACCAACACATACGTAAAACCATTTCTGCAGAGGGGTAGGGATCCTATGTAATCTATCTGCAAATTTGTCCAGGGGCCATTAACGGGGCGGGTGTGACTAAGCTGAGCCTTTCTTGCATATCTGTCCGGATTGTTCTGGGCACAGATCAAGCAATTTGCAATGTTACATCGGCTTTTAAATCAGGCCACCAGCAGAGCGGTCTGAGGTGGGTTAGGGTGGGTTTAATGCCTTGGTGTCCATGATTGCCATGGAACTGACAAATAATCTGGTTCCTGTCCTGGCTGGGAACTACATAAATGCCGTCTTTCAAAATCACACCGTCGTGTGTGGTTATTGCGTTCTTAAACTTATCGTATGGAGCTGGGAAAGTTCCTTTTAAAACTTCCCTGAGCTTTTCATCTTCCTTTTGGGCTTTCACTAGATCCTGAATGTTGGTCTCTGAGACCTGAACCGCGTGTGCTGGGGTGCTCTCGGAGGGGTTCCAAAGGTAACCATGTCTGGAAACTGCCTTCGCTAGGGCGTCTGCTTTAACGTTACCGGGGGGGGGGGGAGAACGGTGATGACTGCGAACATTAATGATACCATATTTATGATCTTTAGCTGTCTCTTGGATATGCCGGTGGGGCTGAGGGTATAAGACCATAAGACATAGGAGCGGAAGTAAGGCCATTCGGCCCATCGAGTCCACTCCGCCATTCAATCATGGCTGATTTCAACTCCATTTACCCGCTCTCTCTCCATAGCCCTTAATTCCTCGAGAAATCAAGAATTTATCAACTTCTGTCTTAAAGACACTCAACGTCCCGGCCTCCACCGCCCTCTGTGGCAATGAATTCCACAGACCCACCACTCTCTGGCTGAAGAAATTTCTCCTCATCTCTGTTCTAAAGTGACTCCCTTTTATTCTAAGGCTGTGCCCCCGGGTCCTAGTCTCCCCTGCTAATGGAAACAACTTCCCTACATCCACCCTATCTAAGCCATTCATTATCTTGTAAGTTTCTATTAGATCTCCCCTCAACCTCCTAAACTCCAATGAATATAATCCCAGGATCCTCAGACGTTCATCGTATGTTAGGCCTACCATTCCTGGGATCATCCGTGTGAATCTCCGCTGGACCCGCTCCAGTGCCAGTATGTCCTTCCTGAGGTGTGGGGCCCAAAATTGCTCACAGTATTCTAAATGGGGCCTAACTAATGCTTTATAAAGCTTCAGAAGTACATCCCTGCTTTTATATTCCAAGCCTCTTGAGATGAATGACAACATTGCATTTGCTTTCTTAATTACGGACTCAACCTGCAAATTTACCTTTAGAGAATCCTGGACTAGGACTCCCAAGTCCCTTTGCACTTCAGCATTATGAATTTTGTCACCGTTTAGAAAATAGTCCATGCCTCTATTCTTTTTTCCAAAGTGCAAGACCTCGCACTTGCCCACCTTGAATTTCATCAGCCATTTCTTGGACCACTCTCCTAAACTGTCTAAATCTTTCTGCAGCCTCCCCACCTCCTCCATACTACCTGCCCCTCCATCTATCTTTGTATCATCGGCAAACTTAGCCAGAATGCCCCCAGTCCCGTCATCTAGATCGTTAATATATAAAGAGAACAGCTGTGGCCCCAACACTGAACCCTGCGGGACACCACTCGTCACCGGTTGCCATTCCGAAAAAGAACCTTTTATCCCAACTCTCTGCCTTCTGCCTGACAGCCAATCGTCAATCCATGTTAATACCTTGCCTCGAATACCATGGGCCCTTATTTTACTCAGCAGTCTCCCGTGAGGCACCTTATCAAAGGCCTTTTGGAAGTCAAGATAGATAACATCCATTGGCTCTCCTTGGTCTAACCTATTTGTTATCTCTTCAAAGAACTCTAACAGGTTTGTCAGGCACGACCTCCCCTTACTAAATCCATGCTGACTTGTCCTAATCTGACCCTGCACTTCCAAGAATTTAGAAATCTCATCCTTAACAATGGATTCTAGAATCTTGCCAACAACCGAGGTTAGGCTAATTTGGCCTATAATTTTCCATCTTTTTCCTTGTTCCCTTCTTGAACAGGGGGGGTTACAACAGCGATTTTCCAATCCTCTGGGACTTTCCCTGACTCCAGTGACTTTTGAAAGATCATAACTAACGCCTCCACTATTTCTTCAGCTATCTCCTTTAGAACTCTAGGATGTAGTCCACCTGGGCCCAGAGATTTATCAATTTTTAGACCTCTTAGTTTCTCTAGCACTTTCTCCTTTGTGATGGCTACCATATTCAACTCTGCCCCCTGACTCTCCGGAATTGGTGGGATATTACTCATGTCTTCTACTGTGAAGACTGACGCAAAGTACTTATTTAGTTCCTCAGCTATTTCCTTGTCTCCCATCACAAAATTACCAGCGTCATTTTGGAGCGGCCCAATGTCAACTTTTGCCTCCTATTTGTTTTTAATGTATTTAAAGAAACTTTTACTATCATTCCTAATGTTACTGGCTAGCCTACCTTCATATTTGATCCTCTCTTTCCTTATTTCTCTCTTTGTTATCCTCTGTTTGTTTTTGTAGCCTTCCCAATCTTCTGACTTCCCACTACTCTTTGCCACATTATAGGCTTTCTCTTTTGCTTTGATGCATTCCCTAACTTCCTTTGGGTAGGGGCTTTCCGTCTGCGGAAACGAATCCTCTAGGTTCCCACAGGGGTAGGAATTCTGTTAAACTATTGAAGACATATAAACTGTCCGAATATATATCTGCTGGGGTCGGAAACGAGTCAGGGTGATCAACAATGTAAGCTATGGCTGCCAGTTCTGCTGCCTGCGAGCCTAGATGTCCTGGCAACTTTAATGAAATCTCTTCAAGGGCGCGTCCCTGCGCGTCCTCTACATACATGCCGCAACCGGTGATTCTCTTTCCATTCAAAACTGTGGAGGAGACATCCACATAAATTTTCAGAGGTGTGCGCGTGTCTGTGGGCTGGGGTCTCTGGGGTGTATTACCTGCTTTCCTGGGAGCTGACTTAGATATAAATGGGCCTGAATTATGGTTTGTGGTGATGATCTCACACTCATGTGGGGTACCTGCATATTGCAAATTGGCGGCTAGGAAAGTGTGGGTCTTGGTTCTTTTAACTGTGATGTCCCGTCCCTGTAAAAGAAGGGTCCAACGGGCTACGTGGATTTGTCTGACTGTGCCATCTTTAAGTCGACCATCTAATAATAGCTGTGTTGGGGTGTGTTCAGTGAGAATGGTGATGGGGTTGAGTCCTGTAATGTAGGCAAAGTACTGTACTGCCCAAAAAACTGCGAGCAGGTGCCTTTCGCAGGCAGAAAATCTTTGCTCGACAGGATCTAACACGCGTGAGGCGTATGCCACGGGGCCTAATCGGTCATGGCATTCCTGGAGGAGCACGGCCGAAAGGGTTCGGTCGGTGCTAGCTACTTCGATTGCATTCGGAGAAAGTGGATCTGGGGCCTGTAATGCGGGGGCTGTGCTGAGGGCTCTCTTTAAAGCATCCATGGCATCCGTGTGCTGTGGAAGCCATTCCCAAGGTGCCTGTTTCTTGAGAAGGTCGGATAAGGGGGTTGCTTTTGTGGCGAAACCGTTGATATTGTTTCTGTAGTAGCCATGCAGTAGTCATTCAGAAATGACTGGAGGGCTGAGACATTATGGGGAAGGGGCAATTTGACGATCGAGTCAATTCTCTTTTGCTCGATCTCGCGTTTACCATGAGTGATTACTGTACCCAAGTAAATCACTTTTTCCTGCAAGATCTGGGCCTTCTTGGGGTTGACTTTACATCCAATCTGCTTTAGGAGTCCGAGGAGTTCGGCGAAAAGCTAAATGTGCTCTCCCTTTGTGTCTGCCTGTAGTAGCAAGTCATCTACATACTAGACCTGACAATCGGGTCGGGAAAATTTTGCTAGTCCATTTGCCAGCTGTCAGTGGAAAATGGAGGGGGAGTTGTGGAAGCCTTGTGGACGGCACATCCACGTGTACTGTTATCCCTGGAATGTAAAGGCGAATTTGTACGGGCATACTTTATCCAATGGAATGGACCAAAAGCTACAGCTAATGTCCAAAACCGAAAAAAATTTTGACTGGAGTCCCTATTTGAGCATGGTCTCGGGACTAGTGGCTACGGTGGGGGCTGCTGCTGGGGTTACTTTGTTCAGTTCCCAGTAATCAATGGTCAGTCGCCATGATCCATCCGGTTTCCTGACGGGCCAAATTGGTGCGTTATTCGTGGAGGCTACTGATCGGAGTACGCCTTAATCAAGCAGACTCTCTATTACTTTGGAGATTTCTCCCTCTGCTTCTTGGGGAAAACCGTACTGCTTTTGGGGTCTGGGGTTGGGACCTGTAATATTCACTAAGCCAGCTGTCTTGCCACAGTCGTGCTTGTGCTGTGCAAATGCTGCTTTGTGTTGCTGCAGGACTTCCCTAACATGTTTGTCCTGACTAATGGCTCGAGGGTCAAACCAGAAGTCTCCTACTGCGCTGATTCTGTTTGCATACTCTCCAACTGTGAACGTGGCGGGGGCTCGTGCTGCCTTTGCCATTCTCCATATACATTTATTTACCGGATCAAATGAGAGGTTGTGGGAGCTCATAAAGTCGATTCCTAGGATGTGTTCAGCTGTCTGGGGTAGATCAACCAAAACTACGGGGTGTTTAGTCGTAATGTTCCCTATTTGTATCGCCACAGGGGCTGTGATGTGTCCTTGTTGTAAATTACCTCTAAAGCCGCTGCGTGTGATGGTGTCTGTTGTGGGCCACGTGTCTCGTTGAAACATCGTGGAGGAATTGAGCGTGGTGCGGGACCCTCCTGTGTCCCAAAGAAATTCTACAGGGTGTCCCCGGACTTGCCTGCTACGACCGGCCTACCGGACTTGTCCCAAAGGGTGTCACAGACCCAAGTTCCCGTAGCAGCCTCCCCGAACAGGCGCCGGAAAGTGGCGACTAGGGGCTTTTCACAGTAACTTTATTTGAAGCCTACTTGTGACAATAAGCGATTTTCATTTCAAGTTGGGGAGCCCAAACACCGTCAGTCGGTGCCGTTCATGTCTGCGTTCTCTGAACGGGCGCTAACATTATGGATTGGCTGTGCCCTATTCTTATTTAGTGTGCCTGTCTGTTAGTTTCTCTGCTGCTTTTGAGGCAAGTTGCACTCTCGTGCATAGTGTCCTAATTGTCCACAATTGTAGCATTCTTGGGATTTAGGCTGTGATGGGCTGTTCCTGCCCTCATTTACCCATGCGGGGTTCTGGTGCGTCCTAACTGGATGCATGTCTGCCTGCTCTTCCTCTGGTTTTGCAAATGCGGTTTTGCCTTGGACGGATTGGTCCCAAGCACGGGACAATCTTTTCAAAACCCATTTCTCGTTGTGGGCCTCGTCTGAGGGGCGGTAATTTGCGCAAGCTCTCTGTCTTGCCTCTGTCACATGAGAGACTAAGATTCAAGTCCATTTGGCCATATTAACTGCGGACAAATGGGCGCGGGCTAACTCTCCAAATACTGCTGTGAAATGTATCCACAAGCATCCAGCAAACACTGTGGGTGCTCTGTTTTCTTTTGCCTACACTTGTTTAGGCCTTCTACGGGTTCTCCTCTGTTATAGCCGATCGCATCCAGGATCGCTGTGTGCATTTCTTGGAGTGAGCCTCCTCCTACATTCTGTCGGTTGGGAAGGGCTGCCACGACTGAAGGGTCGAGGCTTAAAACTGTGAGCTTCACTTGCTCCTTTTCATCCAGGCCGTACATGGTAGCCTGCTGTTTAGCTCTAGCGAAAAACTGGTGGGGGTCTGATGTGGGAAGGAACGGTATAATTTTTCCACACGCGTCCCGTAATTGGGTCACGGTTAACGGAGTTGTATATAGGAAATCTGCGTTTCCTTCTGCTGTGGCCCTGCAATGTGTGGTTACAGGGTTCATGGGGTGTGTTCTGCCTGTTGAGTCGGGGGTTGGGGTGCTTTTCTTTTCTGGGGGTTTTCTTGCCTACATGTCCCATGTACATATCTGTGGGCAGTTTCATTTAACTCCTGCCTGGCGGGGATGTTTTCCTGGTCTAACTGGGGTCCAAACGTACTTTGAAACCAATTCTGGACAGAAAGCAGAGATTGCAATTCTGCAATTTGCTTCCGGCACTTTGCGTGATCTTCGGAGCTCTGCCTTTGTTCCGTCGTGGAAGTGTGGAGCGCTCGTAGGGCTGCTTTTAAATCATTGCACTGTTTCTGGAATTGCCACACCTGTTGCTCGGTTTCTTGTCTTACCAAGACCGTGCATTGTGTGTCCTGGTAGGCCTTATTGTACTGGGTCTGAAAACTACTCAAATGGGAGAGACAAGACTGGTGTGCACAGTTGGCATCATCCACCTCTCTGTCCCTCGCTGCTAACTGTTCTCTTAACTCCTTATTCTCCATCTCAAATTCGCTACATCTCCCTCACTATTTCTGTCTTTCTCCTCAATCTCTCTACGGAGCGCCCTAACGACCTCCTCTGTGAAACGCAATTGTGCCAAGCAGGACATGATTGCCATTGGCTTGCGAGCTTTCCCCAAGCTCTTCTTATGAATTTCTGACAGGTTCTCCCACCAAGTATGCCCTATACTCCCGGGACCTGTTTCGTCATTGGCGCAGAATTCACTCCAAAGGGGCCATCCTTTCCCTTTGAGATATTTTCTGATCTCTTCTTCCCATACGGGACACTGTCCTACTCCACTGGTCGCTGCGACCTCGAATTCTTGGGGGTTCATAAGGCATTCCATTGCCTTCATTGCCATTTTCTCTCTATCTCTGGGTTCTCTACTGAATTTGGAACAAGGGGTGATAAAGTGGTGATGTAAACACAGGTACGGCTTATGCTATTTTCCGGCCTACAAAACTCCCGACAGTTTTACGCAACAAAATCTCTCAGGTTTACCTTATATCCCTGTTAGTACGCATGCATTAACACACTTCCGAATCTAGGAGGTTTGATCAGTATCATTCTCACACTTGTGGTTTTTCTGTTTCCAATTGGATTCCAATTCAAATTTGGGTTCTCTCGGAGTGACTAGGCCACTTCTAGGTCGAGTTCCGGCGGAGTCGCCAGTAAATGTTGCTCTCTTTGGTTGGCTCTGAATATGGCGATCAATATGGTCGCCTTCCTTAATTCTAATTACGTTTGCTCGAGAGTCGCCAGGTATCTTTCAATACCGCCACAAGGTTCAAACCCGAATACTGATCAAAGACTCAGTACACCAGTTAGTTAGTTCAAAGTCAATACTATTTATTTACACACACAGCAATATCTGCTCATGCACAAACTACTACAGAGTAAACTATCACTACTGCTAAAGCCTATACTTAGCTTCGTGCACCCACTCAGTCAGAGGAACAATGGCCGTTGTTCAGTTCTGAGGCTGCTGGGGTTGAAGTGGTAGGGGGGAAACAGCTAAGGTCGTCCGTCTGGTAGCGAGCGTTGACCTTGGACTTACTTGCTTCTGGTGCAGCTGGTGGACGGGTCTCTCCGCTGTGAGAGCCAAGTCCAAGAGAGCGATTCTCTCTCGCGACCTTCTTCTTATACCCAAAGGGGCTTCGCGCACTTTTGGGCGGGCCTTGAACTTGGCCCCAATCAATTGGGCTGTTTCTTGATCATTCCTATTGATTTCATCCAATAAAGGGGTGGGTGCCCTGATGGCTGGGCGTGTCCTAGGTGGCCGTTGGCCTGCTTTGTTTCGGTCTCCTCTGGCGCCGGGGTGTCTGCCTTAGTATCGGTTACTCAAATGTTACTCTTTTGTTCCCAGAGATGGGCCATTAATGGGCCTACAGTTTTGGTCTTGTCTGGGAGCTGCGGCTCCCATATACAGACAAGCTCTGAACCTGCTTGTTTTCTCAGCATTGTCCATTTTTCCTGCAATCTTTGCAAAGTGTCCATTTTGTAATCGGGAAGTGGCCATCCCAGATGGCTACAACACCCATTTCTTAAAGGTACATTTCTTAAACAAAAATTTCTCAAAGGTACTCTGACATGACACCTCCCCCAAGAAAAAAAAAATTAAACCATCAACTTCAAGATGGTTTCATTTTTCACCTTTTCACTATCCTTTAAGAAATGCACACAGTAAATATACTTTTTTGTTTCAAAAATAGGTATAATAATGTAGTCCATTTTGTTTTCGTTCGGCTTCCTCCAACTGAAATCCTTCTCGACTGACAGTCTCTTTGAATAAGAAAGTCTCTGCACGATCCATCCATTCCTCTACGCGTCGGCGTTTCTCTTTAAAGTCAGATACTTTAGTTCAATCTGATCACAGAGTCCCTTGCAATTCTCCAACACAGGAGCATTGGTTATCACAGCTTTCAGGCTGTCAAATGCCTGTCGAAACTCCGCTATCCACTGAAATTTTTGACGTTTCTTCAGCAATCCATCAGTGGAGCAATCACGCTACAAAACATTTGCACAAATGTTCGATCAAATCCACTCATGCCAAGAAATCGCATTATTTCCCTTCGTCTTGAGGGTATTGAAAACTCCTCAATAACTGTTGGTTTCACATCCCGTGTGACCATTCGACCCTGTCCGATTGTATGGCCAAGGAAAGTGACTTGGGCTTTTCCAAATTCACTTTTGGCTAGGTATTTCACCAAACCCGCCTCCTGAAGTCGATCGAATAACTCCATCAGATGTTTCAAATGTTCTGTCCATGTCTGGTTGAAAATTACCAGATTGTCGATGTACACCGCATAATTGGGTAATTCCGAAACAACTTTGTTAGTTAACCGTTGCAATGTGGCTGAGGTGTTTTTCATGCCAAATGGCATAACTTTGAATTGGTATATACCATCTGGAGTCACAAAAGCTGAAATCTCCTTCGCCCTTTCAGTTAAAGGTACCTGCCAGTAACCTTTATGTAAATCCAATTTGGAAATAAAAGCTGATTGCCCCACTTTCTCAATGCAATCCTCCAAACGTGGGATAGGATAAGAGTCCGTTCTTGTAACTGCATTAACCTTTCTATAGTCCACACACAACCGTTGGGTACCATCTGGTTTAGGCACCATCACTATGGGTGAGCTCCATTGGTTGCAACCCACTTCAATTATGTCATTCAATGCAGCACGGTAGCATTGTGGATAGCACAATTGCTTCACAGCTCCAGGATCCCAGGTTCGATTCCGGCTTGGTCACTGTCTGTGCGGAGTCTGCACATCCTCCCCGTGTGTGCATGGGTTTCCTCCGGGTGCTCCGGTTTCCTCTCACAGTCCAAAGATGTGCAGATTAGGTGGATTGGCCATGATAAATTGCCCATTGTGTCCAAAATTGCCCTTAGTGTTGGGTGGGGTTACTAGGTTATGGGGATAGGGTGGAGGTGTGGACCTTGGGTAGGGTGCTCTTTCCAAGAGCCAGTGCAGACTCGATGGGCCGAATGGCCTCCTTCTGCACTGTAAATTCTATGAAAATTCTATGAAATTGATTAAGGAAAAATTGGTGAGTGAGAAATCGGAAATTACATTATTGGATTACGTGTCAAATTTTAGGGAATGATTAAATAGAGCAGGTGAATTGGCTGGACAACATTTAAAAGTTGCACAAAATGTGATGAAACGGGTAATGGACAAGAAATCCAAAGTTCGTAGTTTTGCCATTGGAGATAAAATTTTAGTGTTATTACCAGTGGTAGGTTAACCTTTAAAAGCTAGGTTTTGTGGACCTTATCAGATTGAAAGGAAATTAAGTGAGGTGAATTATGTGGTAAAAACGCCAGATAGAAGGAAAACTCACCGAGTGTGTCATGTGAATATGCTTAAAAGGTACTTTGAAAGGGAAGCCGAGAAAAAGGAGGTTTTAATGATTCTTACCAAATGACGAACCAAATCTAGATGACTGTGAATTTGACATATCTCAAATTAAATTGGAAAACAAGGATGTTCTTAAAAATTGGGATAAATTGTTGAGTTACCTTCCAGAGAAAAAACGGACTGACCTGAAAGAGTTATTGATATCACATGGGCAGGTTTGTAGCGATAAATTGGGAAGTACCAAAATGACTATACATGATGTAGATGTGGGAACTGCTGTTCCAATCAAACAACATCCATATAGATTAAACCCTTTAAAATTGGCACAGGTTAACAAAGAGATTGAGAGTAGGCTTAAGAATGGCATAATTGAAGTGGGTTGCAACCAATGGAGCTCACCCATAGTGATGGTGCCTAAACCAGATGGTACCCAACGGTTGTGTGTGGACTATAGAAAGGTTAATGCAGTTACAAGAACGGACTCTTATCCTATCCCACGTTTGGAGGATTGCATTGAGAAAGTGGGGCAATCAGCTTTTATTTCCAAATTGAATTTACATAAAGGTTACTGGCAGGTACCTTTAACTGAAAGGGCGAAGGAGATTTCAGCTTTTGTGACTCCAGATGGTATATACCAATTCAAAGTTATGCCATTTGGCATGAAAAACACCTCAGCCACATTGCAACGGTTAACTAACAAAGTTGTTTCGGAATTACCCAATTATGCGGTGTACATCGACAATCTGGTAATTTTCAACCAGACATGGACAGAACATTTGAAACATCTGATGGAGTTATTCGATCGACTTCAGGAGGCGGGTTTGGTGAAATACCTAGCCAAAAGTGAATTTGGAAAAGCCCAAGTCACTTTCCTTGGCCATACAATCGGACAGGGTCGAATGGTCACACGGGATGTGAAACCAACAGTTATTGAGGAGTTTTCAATACCCTCAAGACGAAGGGAAATAATGCGATTTCTTGGCATGAGTGGATTTGATCGAACATTTGTGCAAATGTTTTGTAGCGTGATTGCTCCACTGATGGACTTGCTGAAGAAACGTCAAAAGCTCCCGAAATTCCCGTCAACAAACAGGTCCCCCAACTTTCGTATCCCTGCCCTGTGCCACCCCGAAAACCCTCCACCTGTTCTTCCTGGGGCGAACCGGTGGTTCCCCCGTAATGGGGTCCACGCCGAGGCCCCAACTTCCCCCCTATGCCGCCTCCACTGCCCCCAAATTTTGAGGGCCGTCACCACCACCGGGCTCGTGGTATACCTCCTTGGAGGGAGCGGCAGTGGTGCCGTTGCCAGCACCCCCAGGCTTGTACCCACACAGGACGCCGTCTCCAGCCTCTTCCATGCAGCCCCCTCCCCCTCCATCACCCACTTGCGCACCATCGTCGCATTGGCGGCCCAGTAGTACCCACAGAGGTAGGGCAGCGCCAGCCCCCCCATCTCTGCTCCGCTCCAGGAACACCCTTCTCACCCTCAGAGTCCCTCGCGCCCACACAAACCCCATTATACTCCTGTTAACCCGCCTGAAAAAAGCCTTCGGGATAAACACGGGGAGGCACTGGAACAGGAACAAAAACCTTGGGAGCACCGTCATTTTGATTGACTGCACCCTACCCGCCAAGGACAGCGGCAACACGTCCCACCTCTTGAACTCCTCCTCCATTTACTCCACCAGCCTTGTAAAGTTAAGCCTATGCAGGGGCCCCCCAGCTCCTGGCCACCTGGACCCCGAAATATCTGAAGCTCCTCTCCGCCCTTTTTAGTGGGAGATCACCAATCCCCCCCTCCTGGTCCCCTAGCTGAACTACAAACAGCTCGCTCTTCCCCATATTGAGCTTGTACCCCGAAAAGTCCCTGAATTCCCTAAGGTTCCTCATTACCTCTGGCATTCCTCCCACCGGGTCCGCCACATACAACAGCAGGTCGTCCGCATAAAGCGACACCCTATGTCCTCCCCATCCCGCACCAACCCCCCTCTAGTTCCTCGACTCTCTCAGTGCCATAGCCAGGGGTTCAATCGCCAGTGCGAAGAGCAGGGGGGACAGGGGACACCCCTGTCTCGTCCCTCGGTGCAACCGAAGTATTCGGACCTCCTCCCATTTGTGGCCACACTCGCCATCGGGACCTCATTCAACAGCCTAACCCATCTGACAAACCCCTCCCCAAAGCCGAACCTCTTCAGCACCTCCCACATGTACCCCCACTCTACCCTATCGAAGGCTTTCTCAGCGTCCATCGCCACCACTATCTCTGCCTCCTCCTCCCTCGCCGGCATCATGATAACGTTCAAAAGCCTCCGCACATTCGCGCTCAACTGTCTCCCCTTCGCAAACCCCGCCTGGTCTTCATGGATGATCTGCGACACACAATCCTCAATCCTCGTGGCTAAGACCTTCGCCAGCACCTTGGCATCTACATTTAGCAAGGAAATCAGTCTGTAAGACCCACATTGCAGGGGATCCTTGTCCCGCTTCAGGATCAAAGAGATCAGTGCCCGGGACATTGTCTGGGGTAAAGCCCCCCCCCCCCTTGCCTCATTAAAGGTCCTAACTAACAGCGGGCCCAACAGGTCCATATATCTTTTATAGAACTCGACCGGGAAACCGTCTGGCCCTGGTGCCTTCCCCGCCTGCATGCTTCCTATCCCTTTGATCAGCTCCTCCAGCCCAATCGGGGCCCCCAATCCCGCCACCAGTCCCTCTTCCACCTTTGGAAACCTCCCTGAAAGATTTACAAGTTAATCATCAACTTGTTTGGCTGTATTTTAAATGCACTTTCCTTGGCCATCAAGTCCTGGGGTGAAATTTGGACCCAGAGCTTCTGGCGCAGAGGCAGGGGTGCTGCCCATTGCACCACAAGACTTCTTACGTTACCTAACTATTTAACAATACTCCACAATGGGTTTGATTCCATGGGCAGCACGGTAGCATAGTGGGCAGCACAATTGCTTCACAGCTCCAGGGTCCCAGGTTCGATTCCCGTCTTGGGTCACTGTCTGTGCGGAGTCTGCACGTTCTCCCCGTGTCTGCGTGGGTTTCCTCCGGGTGCTCCGGTTTCCCCCCACAGTCCCAAGATGTGCAGGTTAGGTGGAATGGCTATGCTAACGTACCCTTACCGTCCAAAATTGCCCTTAGTGTTGGGTGGGGTTACTGGGTTATGGGGATAGGGTGGAGGTGTTGACCTTGGGTGGGGTGTTCTTTCAAAGAGCCGGTGCAGACTCGATGGGCCGAATGGTCTCCTTCTGCACTGTAAGTGTTATGATTCAAAGTTGTGCAGACTATTGAATCAAGCCCCAAACTGTTGCAGCTACATAAATTTGTCTCCTTTTAGCCAATAAATTTTTCTCATTTTAAATATAATTATGTTCATGATGCAGCACCTAGAACTAACCCTTATGCCTACTTCAGCCTTGACACCGTTGCTGTGAATCGAACTGACGTAATCATTGGATTGCAAAGAACCAGCATTGTACTGAAGGAACCCTAGAAGCCAACAAGAACCATTTACAAGTGTCTCTGCATTCTAATTGTCCAACCCTGTTGCGGAAAGACATTGGACCTCTGTGTTTCGCACCTCCTCCACCCGGCAAATTGCTTCCAGACCAATTTTCAGACCTTGAAACCTAATGGACCTACAGGTATGCATTGCTGCTAATTTGTTTCGAAAGCACCACACTACCCATGCCCGGTGGACACAACGTGGGATTAATTGCTTCATTCAACTCCTGATTAAGGTAACTGGGATCTCAATGCAGACAGATTGCTTGTGATATCCTTGTCGATGTAGCTGCTCCGTTCCCAGCATTTCCAAGCCTGTAACAATGCAGCTTTGTGATGTTACTGCCCTTTGACATACTCTGCTCTTATGTGGCCCCAGTGGACATCAGCCCTTGGGCTCTGCTGGATTTTCTCAAATCAATTTAATTTGTAGCTCGTAATTAAGATGGAAATGAAACTCTTTTGGAAATAAACTAAACACAAAACAGGTTTCTGCCTTCATAATAAAAATATATCCAAGTCCTTTGAAGAACTCAGGATTCCTCTAATTATACTGGCTAATAAACTTGCAATAAGCCTCACAACTGTTTAATGTCATTGGAAGGATGAGAAACCAGAATCAGACTCACGGGATCAAATATAGGGAGCTTGCTTGGAAATTTAACACCTTTAATACTTACACTCACCTAAGCCCAGCTTTGAAGCAAAACGTTTCTCTCTGGTATTAACTGGCGGCAACATTTGCTTTTAATTTTTGTTAATATTTTTGAACTTCTTTGATGAGCAGCCATCCAGCTTCACATCTGCCTAATGTTTTTGTGATGTGGGATGGGGAGAACTTGAGGAAGAACAGGATGGGAAATGCCTTGGAAAAATTAAAATGGAAGAATTAATCAAATCAGGAGCAGGGGTGCGTGCAAGACACTGTCGATCAGAATGTGTTGTTGGGTAAGGGAGAGAAGAGAAGCTGGAGAGGGTCTCATTACGGGAGAAGTGGCGTGAGTATTATTTGGATTATGTTGTCTTTTGGGGAATATTTTATGAATAAATTCTTAATTAAGAGATCACAGAGGTTTTTTATTTGCACAAGCACAAAGCTTTCAGATCACACTGCATTCAGACATCTTATCAATAAAGGAGGTATTTTGGGGGGAAATTAGACTGGCCCAGATGCTTTTCTGTGAAAGAATCATAGTTTCCATAAACAGGTCGAGGATATAATAACAACCCGAGTGGATGGGTTTTTCGATGTATCCAAAAGCACCCCCTGGTGTGCGATGATTTCTGTTGGTGTCGATCCTGCTGATGGGACTCCAAGTCTCTGAGGACAAAGTACACAAACTAGTCCAGACCTCAAACTGAAAATGCTACTCATTAATTTCAAGAATCTGTTGGAAAGAAGACCAACCAAATTATTCAAAGCTCAGCATCCAGTAACTCTTTCAAATATAGAATACTCATTTTTATTTTCCTTAATCAATTGCCAAAAGTAATGGCAATAATCCAAATCAAAATTTTAAAACGCATTTATTTTAACTGCTGACTTTTCAAAGAAATTAAATGTAAAAATGAATAATTCTGCCATAAAATAAAATAAATTCAGAATTCCTGAGTAACCGTTTGTGTGAGATTTTAAATGTTTCAAAGTTTCTTTCTATTCGCTTTTTTGATAGCATTTCATTGAATTTTGTAAAATTTGCATTGCATTTATAATTCTTTGAGTAACTATAAGAGAAGTCCAGTCAATTTTGAATTACATTTCCAAAGAGATTTTATAAGGGTGTATTTTTTCCCACTGTTTTGTAAATTCTGCTTTTTGTTTCTCATCCCAGGTTAGCTAATTCATGTTTTTATGCAGTTGTAAAATTTGGAGAGCTGGCTAATTAATTGTCAGGCACTAAAACTCTGACAGAAAGTGACTTTTCATTTTGAACAAGAAAACTATTTCCAATTAAAATAAAATAGAGTGGGGGCGGGGGGGGGGGGGGAGTAACGGCAAACAATGAAATACTGAAAGGCAATCAGAAAGTGCTTGGAAACACGCAAGAAAATGTAGCAATATTTGGAACGGGAAAAGGACATTGACTCTATCAGCTGAACAGCTTTTAGAAACCGTTTGTGCCCAAAATATTAAATGTTGCTTCCAGAACTCGATAGAACTGTTCCGTGTTTTTCCAACATTTTCAGCTTTCGGCTTTAGAAAAGTAGGTCAAACCTTCATACCCTGTATCGGACGTTCACTGAACCCAACTTTTAAAAATCAAAACTTAATTGTCTGTCTGCAAACGTACTGTGAGGAAAATTATGAAAATACTCTTTTCAATGTCGATATGTCTCCTATACTTCATAATTCCTTTGGGAGGGAAATTGATAGCACAACAAATTGGATTATAAGTGAAAAGATGCAATAAATTCCCTCGGCTGATCAACCAAATTGAAAGCATTACTGACCGCTCAAGCTTTGTGTTTAATGGCCTTGTTTGTCCAGCCTAGTTACACACAATAAAGTTAGGAACTATGATTTGCTGCAGTGTTTAATTAGTCTTTTCAAATAAAACATCCATAAAATGAAACTGTACTATAAAACCATCTATATCTAACCTGAAATTAATATTTCCTGTCAACTAACATTTATAAAAAAATTATTGATTCATTCATTTATATATTTAGAATGACTTAATTTTTGTGCAAAAGTGATTTAATTTTAATAAGTGTATTTATATTTTAAGATGATTTCATTAGAAATGTTTGATAGGATATTTGTGGTGCTTATTTGGTAATTTGTATAATAACAGAACAAATTAATTATTCTTGTGAATTTCTGTAAAAAGAACAAACCAAAACCTTTGAAACGGTGCAACAGGAATTTGTATCGCAGCAATTTAAAATTGGAAATTTGATATACTGAATTTTCAGTATCGCTGATTCTCAAAATTTCTGACAAAACGGGATTACAAAGGAAGTGTAGAAAAGGAAATATTGTTTGTGTTCCTTTAAAATTCTATGATGTATTTGTAAGTTTCTTTTAAATATTATCCAATAGATTATTTGATCACAACACATTCTCATTCAATATTGCTAACTCAAAGGATCTGATCATTCATTTGCTTTTAGACTAACTTCACCCACTTTATCATTTTTTTCTTTGTTGAATTAAAGTTGTTGAATAATTTACATTTTATTCAGATGTAATAAAAACACTGAACCCACTGCTGTGGCTGAAATAAATCTAAAAGGGCATAAACCAATTTTTGATGAAGGGGCACTTTTGCACAATTTCCTCTGGCTGTGATAACAGATTTATGCTGCGTATTAAAAGCTGGTTTTGACACTTGAGGCTCTTAACCGTTCACAATATTGAAATATCTGCTATTGTAAGTGAAGGACATTAATTTTGCCTGATGGATAACATTTGACATCAAAAGTTAATTTTAACGGCCCCAAATGAACTGTTTTCATAAAAATTCAGGAAGGACAATAGTGCTTTGATTTAAAAGTTTTTTTAACATGCTTCTTTCTCACAATGCTGGTCTACCTCGTCAAAAGAATGCATTAAGAGAGTTCTAAGTTGCAACTTTTATGAGAAAATATAAAAATATAATATTTTGGCAGCTTCGACTTTGAGATGAGGATGTTGAGAGCCTCCTTTCATGAACAGACACTCTCTAGTTCTTCATGATTTAGAATTATAGAATGATATAATACATAAGGAGGTTATGTCCTCACCTTAGGCCCATGGTGCTGGTGCTAGCTCTATAATAGAAACTAGGAGCAGGCGTGGGTCATTTGGCCCTTCAGGCCTGCTCCGCCATTCGTTATGATGACAACTGATGCCATATTCCTGCTTTCTCCCCATATCCCTTGATGCCACTAAAACCTAAAAATGTATCTACCTCCTTTTAACCCTTTTCATACTAGATTTACTAGGATGCTACTGGGACTTGATGGTTTGAGATATAAAGGGCGGGATTCTCTAATCCCACGGCAAAGTGTCTACGGCGTCGTAAACGCCGTTGCATTTTACGACGGCGTGAACAGGCCGCTGCCAGAACTAATTCCAGCACGGCACTGGAGCGGTTCGTGCGGGTGGCGCCGGCGCCAAAGCGCACATGCGCAGTGGCTACAGGGGCCGGCACGTAGGAAAGGAGGCCCCCAGCCAGAGAGGCCGGCCCACCGGTTGGTGGGCCCCGATCGCGGGCCAGGCCACATGGCCCCCCCCTGGGGTGGACCCCCCCCTCCCTCCTCACAGGCCGCCACCTGACCCTTCCACGCCGAGGTCCCGCCGGCTCAGAGCAGGCTAGAACGGCGCCGGCAGGACTTGGGTTTTTTCTTACGGCCGCTCGGCCCATCCGGGCCGGAGAATCGCGTGCTGGCGTCGGGGCGGCGTGGCCCGGTTGCGGGGATTCTCCGGCCCGGCCCAGGGCTGGGGGAATCCCGCCCAAGGAGAGGCTGGATAGACTGGGACTTTTTTCCCTGGAGCATCGGAGGCTTAGGGGTGATCTTATAGCGGTCTATAAAATAATGAGGGCCACAGATAAAGTAGATAGTCAACATCTTTTCCCAAAGGTAGGGGAGTCTAAAATTAGAGGGCATAGGTTTAAGGTGAGGGGGGGGGGAGATACAAAAGGGTCCAGAGGGGCAATTTATTCACACAGAGGGTGGTGAGTGTCTGGAACGAGCTGCCAGGGGCAGTAGTAGAGGCGGGTCCAGTTTTGCCTTTTGAAAAGCATTTAGACAGCGATATGGGTAAGATGGGTTATGGAGGGATCGGGACCGAATGCAGGCAATTGGGACTAGCACAGTGCTAAAAATTGGGCGGCATGGACAAGTTGGGCTTAAGGGCCTGTTTCTATGCTGTAAACCTCTATGACTCCATTAAGTGGTGTGGCCTTACAGCCTTTGATGGTAAAGAATTCCTCAGGTTCACTATCCTTTGAGTGAAGACATTTTTCTCATCTCAGTCCTAAATGGCTGAACCCGAAATGGCCTGCCCCATATCCTAAGGTTGTGTTCCTTGGTTCCAGATTCCGCAACCAGAGAAAACCCTCCCTGCATCTAGGCTGTCCAGCCCTATTAGAATTTTATGGGCGCGATTCTCTGGTCATGTTGCACTCGAGTGAGAGCACAACGCAGCCGGAGAAACTTGGGGAGCCCTCTGGAAGGCTTCACGGCAGCCTCCATGTCTTGTGGGATTCACCCAAGCCCTGTGAGCCGTCGGATTTGGAGCTCAGCCCAAATGGGCGGGACCAAACGGCGCTCGCGGAAGTAGGTCATAAACCTACTTAAGGCCTACCTACCCGGGATACACCGACCTCCCTCAATTCTCTGGCCTCCCTAGGGAAAATGCAGCTGGGCACCCATCACTGCTGGTCCTCAAGAACATGCAGGGTGTTGCTCACTTTTGGTTGGCTCTTAAATTGTAATTTGCTCTGTTTGTTTAACCTTTGCTCGAGAGTCGCCAGGTATCTTTATGATACCGCCACAAGGTTCAAGTTCAAGTAATGATCAATAATCCAATACACCGCTTAGGAAGATTCAAATCAAAACACATTTATTATACACAGTAAATCACTACTCATGCATAAACTCTGCTTTCTAGACTATTCCTATCACTAAAAGGCCTATACTTAGCTTCGGAATTGGCCCACCCGGTCAGGGGAACAAATGCCCTTTTGTTCGATCTGAGTCTGCAGGATTCAAAAGCTGGTATGGACTGGTAGCTAGGAGCGCCTATCTCGTAGTGAGCGTTGACTGGAGACTTACTTGGTTGATGCGGCAGTTTGGACAGGTCACTCTCACGGGTTGGTTCAAGTTGCTGAGTGACCCTGCCAAAGGACGATTTGAACTTTGGGGCTTTATTTTATAGTCCCCAGGGGCTTCCCGCCCTTCGGGGCGGACCCCATACCTGGTTCCAAGTGATTGGACTGCGTTCCGATCACTTGGATCGATTTCTCCAATACTGGAGTTGTTCCCTGATCGCTGGGTGGTCCCTAAATATCCGTTGGCCTTCCTTTGTCTTGGTTCCTGCTGGCGCCGAGGAGTCTGGCTTGGCTTTATTCACCTTAACTGTTGCAATTGTGCCTTGGAATCGCTCATTACTATGCAGATGGCTGCTGCATTACTATGTAGATGGCTGCTGCATTACTGTGCAGATGGCTGTTGCATTACTATGCAGATGGCTGCTGGTTTCAGTGCTGTCTGGTTTCTTACAGGTTTCAATACACATGATTTCTGTATTTGCTAGTCTTTGCCTGTGTTGGCTGAATTTCCCTTCAGCCTTTGAGGTTCTCCATTCTAAGTCGGGAAGTGGCCAACCCAGGTGGCTACACTCCCTCCTTGTGCTCCCTAACGCGAAGAGTGAAGGATCACATAACTGCGTTGTCTTCATTTCCTGACCCGGCAAGCACTCTTCTATGGCGTCTACACTGACCATAACTATGCAAGAAAATGTTTTAATTCACATTCTAACTGGCGCTATGTTAAAACAGGGGCATGCATTACAAAATTTTTTAAAAACGGTACCTCTAACTGTTGGCAATAAACTACACTCACTCAAACATTCAGTCATACTAACTTCCTAAAGAATACAAAACGAAAGCAGCATTTACATTTTTCCTGGCTTGGCATCAAACACAGGGTTGTACAATCTTTCCATTTCTTTATTTACAGAAGAACGCAAACGAATGTCCTTTATTATAGATCGAGGGGTTCGGGGTCCTGGGGATAACTGAACATAGGGGATCTTATTCTGTATACCGGGGTGCGAGCGCGGTAGGCTCTCCTTCGCCATTTCCTCATGCGGATAGTCTGCACGATGCTGCAGAATATCGCCAATACTACCAGGGATTCGACTACGTAGGAAAGGGAGTACCATGTTATGAGCTTATCACACCATGCTTGGGGTCAGGGGCCAACCGGGTACACATTATGACGAAAAACACGTATGCCGTCTTCATTGTTGTTTTCTTTCTCTTCTCTTCTCTTCCTTTCCGTTTCGTCTCTTTTCCTGGAGCTTCTGGGGTTCTGTGGGATCAAGCATAGTTTCTGTTACTATCTTGGTTAATATCTCGTCTGTTTGTATTTCTGTCCTTCAGTGCCAATTCTCCCTTTATAATTTGTCACCATGTGTGACTCCCTCATTTTAAAAAAAAACCGAATATTCAGGACAAGACACAATTAAAAATACTGAAACCGTGCGAGCCGTCTTGCAGGCTGTGCGATTTACCATCCAAATGTTTGAGGATGTATATAGCATAGGGATGGCAACCTAAGGGTTGCCGTAAAACAAACAAAACTTTTTGAACCAAAAGTGCCGAAATGAGGTGCGTATGGGCTGCGACGGGTAAGAATTGGATGGAATCCCTGGGTAGGATGGCAACCAATGCCGTGTGTGCTCTACCCGAGCGTAGCTGACCAGAGAGGGGGTCCTCAGGCAGGGTGGCGACCAATGCCGTTTCTCCACTGCCTGAGGAACCGACAAGAACGGGCAAAAATGTAGTCATCATGGTGGGGTTGCCGTATTGGTTCTACCTTTGAACCAGAAGAGCAGTTATGAACGGGGGTTTGGCAAGCTCTCAGCGGTTTCTGCCGATGAGCGTGCGGGCAAGTTCCCATAGGTTTCGGCCGAAAAATATGGCGTGGGGCCGTGGAAAAAAAATTCCGATCTTACGTACAACACATAACAATAACAGTAACAAACAACATTAAACAACATGTTGCAGGTTCCATCAGAAAGGACACCGTTTTCTCCCAAGCGGTTCCTTTTTAAAACATCATCTGGACACCTCAGTTATCAGTTGTGAACAGGGTCGCAAAGGGGTTCTTGCTTTGGGAGTCAGACTCAAAGTCGTCATCTTCTCCCGGATGCCATACTCTCGAGTGTATAAGGGCTGATAGGGCTGCATGGTGCGATTTGGGGTCCATCTCGTCGTTCTGGATGAGCCTGAATGAATTATCGCGGTGCCAAAAGGTGGTGTCTAGTTCTGTGGGGACGGAATCGTCATCGTAGGGCAGTGGTGTTTGGTGGGGTTTGTTGAGGAATGTGATGAGGAAGGGATCACTCGAATCGTGGTCAGATTCGCTGGGTGTGGGTCCTGTTGCCTGGGGATAGCAGGGAGGCGTGCTGTGGCTATTGTCTGAGTCACAGTCGGTGTCACTGCTGCTGCTGTCTGTGGGCGTTCCGGGGCAGAGTCTAGAGGTCGGGGGTGGAGTCAAGGGCGAGTCTGTGGATGTGGTGGGCGTGCTGGGGGAGGGGAGGGATACGTTGGCTGTGGGCGGGGTGTGGTCTGCGTCGAGCATGACGTGGTGTGCGTGGTTGGACTGTGGGCTATATGCCTTAAGCTGGTTAATATGGAACCACGCAGTCTTTCCGTTGGGGTACTTAATTTTATACACTGAGAGGCTTACTTTGTCCGCAATGGAGTACGGACCCGAATACTTCAGTGACAGGAATGTGCTGGGGTTACAGATGGAGAGCATGACCTGCTGTCCTACCTCAAACTCAGTCGCATGCACTGTCTTGTCGAAACAGGCCTTGCTCTGTTTCTTTCTTGAGCCTAATCTTACTGCGGCTGCTAGCTGAGCCATTTTCACATTTTCAACTAACTGTTTGACTGCGTTCTTGTTGTGAGGGCCGCCACTTCGGGGCTGGTCAAGTCCAATCCTAATAAAAATTCTGTGCCTTTCATGGGGCGTCCGGTCATGAGAGTGTGTGGGGTGTAACCTGTGGAAGTTGAGACAGTATTTCTCAAAAACATCAGCGCAAAGAGGAGGACTGATTCCCAAGTGGTGTTGTTTTGTTGGACCATTTTTCTGAGGGTTGATTTTAGGGTCTGATTCATGCGCTCCACGATACCACTTGACTGGGGTTGGTATGCGATGTGGAATTTTTGGGTAATGCCAAATATCGTGAGGACGTTCTTCCTGACAGGTCCCGTAAAATGGGAACCTTGGTCAGATTCAATGCTGCGGGGGAGTCCCCATCTCGTAAAGATGCGGTGGGTTAAAATCTTTGCAGTAGTCTTTGCTGTGTTTGTTCTGGATGGGAATGCTTCTACCCATTTCATAAAGGTGTCTATGACGACTAATACGCACTTGTAACCATTCCTGGAAGGGGGCAATGGTCCTATAAAACCTTTGCATATCTGTCCGGATTGTTCTGGGCACAGATAAGGCAATTCTCAACGTAGTGCGTCACATCTTCTTTTAAACTTGGCCACCAACAGGGCTGCCTGAGGTGGGCTGTAGTGGGATCAATTCCCTGATGTCCATGACTGTCATGGAATAAACAAATAAGTTGATTCCTATCCTGTTCAGGAACCACATAAAGGGTGTCTTTTAACACCACACCGTCATATGTGGTCAGTGCATTTTTAAACCTATCATAGGGTGCTGGAAATTGTCCTTTCAAAATCTCCGAGATTGCTATCCTGCTTCTGGGCCTGCACTAAATCCTCGATATTAGTCTGCGAGACCTGAACTGCATTTACTGGTGCGCTTTCGGGGGGTGTCCAAAAATATCCATGCCTGGAACCTGCTTTGGCCAGTGCGTCGGCTTTTACATTTCCAGGGGGGGAGGAACGGTGGTGACTGCGAACTTTAACAATTCCAAATGTCCTGTCCTGTGCTTTCTCTAAGATGTGACGGAGCAATGGGGCTGAAGGGAGGGGCTTTCCGTCTGCGGAAACAAATCCTCTTGCTTTCCACAGGGGTAGGAACTCTGTAAGGCTGTTGCAGACATAGAGGTTGTCCGAGTATATGTCTGCTAGGCTGGGGAAGGAATCTGAGTGATCTATAATATACGCGATGGCCGCTAGTTCTGCCGCCTGCGTGCCTATGTGGCCTGGTAGCTTTAAGGAGATCTCTTCTAGGGCGCATCCCTGCGCGTCCTCGACATATATGCCGCATCCTGTAATGCGCTTTCCTTCTAATACTGTGGAAGAACCATCCACATAAATCCTTAAAGGTTCGCACGTGTCTGTGTGCTGGAGGCTCTGGGGTGAACTACCTATCTTAGAACATAGAACATAGAACGATACAGCGCAGTACAGGCCCTTCGGCCCACGATGTTGCACCGACATGGGAAGTCAAAAAACAAAAGCCATCTAACCTACACTATGCCATTATCATCCATATGCTTATCCAATAAACTTTTAAATGCCCTCAATGTTGGTGAGTTCACTACTGTTGCAGGTAGGGCATTCCACGGCCTCACCACTCTTTGCGTAAAGAACCTACCTCTGACCTCTGTCCTATATCTATTACCCCTCAGTTTAAGGCTATGTCCCCTCGTGCTAGCCATTTCCATCCGCGGGAGAAGGCTCTCACTGTCCACCCTATCTAACCCCCTGATCATTTTGTATGCCTCTATTAAGTCTCCTCTTAACCTTCTTCTCTCTAACGAAAACAACCTCAAGTCCATCAGCCTTTCCTCATAAGATTTTCCCTCCATACCAGGCAACATCCTGGTAAATCTCCTCTGCACCCGTTCCAAAGCTTCCACGTCCTTCCTAAAATGCGGTGACCAGAACTGTACGCAATACTCCAAATGCGGCCGTACCAGAGTTTTGTACAGCTGCAACATGACCTCATGACTCCGGAACTCAATCCCTCTACCAATAAAGGCCAACACTCCATATCTTAAGTGGCATCTTGACAAATACATGAATAGGATGGGAATAGAGGGATACGGACCCAGGAAGTGTAGAAGATTGTAGTTTAGTCGGGCAGCATGGTCGGCACGGGCTTGGAGGGCCGAAGGGCCTGTTCCTGTGCTGTACATTTCTTTGTTCTTTGTTCTGGGGGGTGTTTTCGCAATAAAGGGGCCTGTGTTGTGGTGTGGTGAGATGATTTCACATTCATGGGGGGTGCCTGGGTACTGAAGGTTATCGGCTAGGAAAGTGTGGGTCTTGGTCCTCTTAACAATGATGTCCCGTCCCTGCAAAAGAGGGGTCCATCTTGCTGCTCTAATCTGGCTAACTGTACCGTCCTTAAGTCGTTCGTCAAGTAAAAGTTGGGTGGGGGTGTGTTCCGTGAGGATTGTGATGGGGTTTAGTCCGGTTATGTAGGAAAAATACTGAACTGCCCAGAAAACTGCGAGCAGGTGCCTTTCACAGGCCGAAAATCCCTGCTCCACAGCATCTAAAAGTCTGTGCATAAGCCACGGGTCTTAACTGTTCGTGCCGTTCCTGGAGGAGCACGGCCGAAAGGGTGCGGTCTGTGCTTGTTATCTCTATAGCATAGGGGGAAAGCGGGTCTGGAACTTGTAGTGCGGGGGCTGCTATGAGGGCTCTTTTCAAAGCATCCACACCATCCGTATACTGCGGAAGCCATTCCCAAGGGGCTCCTTTCTTTAGGAGTTCCGAGAGTGGTGCTGCCTTGCTGGCGAAACCGTCAATGTGGTTTTGGCAGTAGCCAACCAGTCCTAAAAACAACAGGAGGGCTGAAACATTCTGGGGAAGGGGCAATTTGGTAATCAAGTCAATTCTTTTGTGCTCGATCTCGCGTTTACCATGTGTGATAATCGTACCCAAATATATCACTTTGTTTTCCAAAATCTAGGCCTTTTTGGGGTTTACTTTGCAGCCAATTTTCTGTAGGAGTTCCAGGAGTTCGGACAGAAGCGCGATGTGCTCTGCCTTGGTGTCTGTCTGCAGTAATAAGTTGTCCACATACTGGACCAGACATTCGGGGCGAGAATATTTTGACAAACCATTTGCCAGCTGTCGGTGGAAAATGGAGGGGGAGTTGTGGAATCCTTGTGGAAGGCATGTCCACGTGTACTGCTGATTTTTAAAAGTGAAGGCAAATTTGTATTGGCACGCTTTTGCCAATGGAATGGATCAGAATCCATTACTGACATCCAAAACTGTAAAGTATTGTGAGTTGAGTCCCTGTTTGAGCATGGTCTCGGGACTTGTGGCTACCGTGGGGGCTGCTGCGGGGGTGACTTTGTTGAGTTCCCGGTAATCGATGGTCAGTCGCCATGATCCATCGGGCTTTCTCACTGGCCAAATCGGGGCATTATTAGTGGAGGCTACTGATCTGAGTACGCCCTGCTCTAATAAGCTGCCGATAACTTTTGCGATTTCTCCCTCTGCCTCTTGGGGAAATCCGTATTGTTTTGGGGGTCTAGGGTCATGTCCTGTGATTTGAACGGAACCAGTCATCCGGCCACAGTTGTGTTTGTCGGTCGCGAACGCTGTCCTGTGCTTCTGCAGAACTGCCCTAACCTGCTTGTCTGTGCTAATCGTGGTCGGGTCAAACCAAAATTCGCCGACTGCGCTAATCTTGTTTGCGTATTCACCTATTGTGAGTGTTGCGGGGGCTCTTGCGGATTTTGCCTTTCTCCAAACACATTGGTTTACTGGATCAAAGGACAGGTTGTGGGAGTTCATAAAGTCAATTCCCAAAATGTGTTCTGCTGTGTGGGGTAGATCGACTAAAACTATGGGGTGCTTTGTTGTTATATTGCCAATTTGAATGGGTACAGGGGCTGTGATGTGTCCCTGCTGTGAGTGGCCTGTGAAGCCGCTGAGGGTGATGGTGGCTGTAGTGGGCCACGTGTCTTTCTGGAATATGGTGGAGGAATTGATTGTGGTGCGGGACCCTCCCGTGTCCCAGAGAAATTCGATGGGCTGTCCCCGTATTTTTGCTGCAACTACTGGTCAGCCGGACCTATCCCAAAGGGTGTCGCAGACCCAACTGGGGGAGCCCGAACACCATCAGCCCATTCCGTTCAGGTCCGTTTGGTCTGAACGGGTGCTCACACTATGTATGGGCTCTGTCCTATTCTTATTCAGAGTGCCTGCCTGCTGAGCTCTCTGTGGCTTTCGTGGGGCATTGCACTCTCGTGCAAAGTGTCCTAACTGTCCACAGTTGTAACACTCCTGTAGCTTTTGTGGGGGGGCTGTTCCTGCCTTTGTTCACCCATGCGAGGTTCTGGTGCGTTTTCACTGTGTGAATGTCTGCTTCTGCCTGCTGTTCCTCGGGTTTCCTAACTGCGGGTTTGTTTTGGACAGATTGCTCCCAGGCGCGGGACAATCTTTTTAAAACCCATTTCTCATTGTGGGCTTCCTCTGAGGGGTCATAATTCGTACAGGCCTTTTGTCCTGCCTCTGTGGCATGGGAGATAAGGGTGCGGGTCCATTTGGCCATACCGTCTTGGGACAAATGGGCACATTCTAAATTACCGAAAACTGCTGTGAAATGAATCCACAGGCGTCCAGCAAACGCTGTGGGGTGTTCTGTCTTTTTCTGCCTACACTTATTCAGGCCTTCTACGGGGTCACCTCTGTTGTAGCCGATCGCGTCTAGGATCGCTGTGTGCATCTCTGCAAGGATGACTCCTCCTACATTCTGTGGGTCGGGAAGGGCTGCTACGACCGAAGGGTCTAAACTCAAAACTGTGAGCTTCACGTGCTCACGCTCGTCCAGGCCGTACATGGTCGCCTGCTGTTTCACTCTAGCAAAGAAGTGGTGGGGATCTGAGGCGGGGAGGAACGGTGTGATTTTCTCGCACGCGTCCCATAATTGGGTCACGGTTAAGGGGGTGGTATAAAGAAATTCTGTATCTCCGTCCGACGTGACTGTGCGGTGGGTGGTTACTGGATTAATTGGTGCCTGAACTATCTGCTCTGTGGGGGGTTGGGGCGCTTTTCTCTTCTGGAGCTTTCCTTGCGCACATGTTCCCTGAACATATCTATGCGCGGTCTCATTTAATTCTTCCCAATCCGGGCCGTCGTCTGTATCTATCTGGGATCCAAAGGTGCTCTGGAACCCATTCTGAACTGAAAGTAAAGACTGCAGTTCCGCAATCTGCTTCCGGCACTTTGCGTGATCTCGTGATCTCTGTCTGTGCCCCGTGGTGGTAGCATGGAGCGCTCGTAATGCTGCTTTCAGGTCACTACACTGCCTTTGCAATGCCTCTACCTGTTTCTCTGTTTCCTCTCTTACCAGGACTGCACGTTGCGTGACCTGATAGGCCTTTTCGTACTGTGTCAGGAAGCTGCTTCGGTGCGCCAGACAAGACTGGTATGTCCACTTGGCATCATCCACCTCTCCGTCCTTTGCTGCTAACTTCCTTCTCAACTCTATGTTTTCTTTCTCAACCTCACTTACATCGACCTTGCTCATTTGATGTACTCCTTCTATCTCTTTTCGGAGCGTCCGAACGATCTCCTCTGTGCCTCGCAATTGTGCCAAACAGGACACGATTGCTATCGGCTTGCAAGCTTTTCCCAAGCTTTTCTTATGAATCTCTGACAGGTTCTCCCACCAAGTATGTCCTATTTCCTCATTGTCACAGAATTCGCTCCAAAGGGGCGAATTCCCTTTGAGGTACTTTCTGATTTCCTCTTCCCAAACGGGACACTGTCCTACTCTACTGCTGGTCGCTGCGACCACAAATTCTTCAGGGTTCATGAGGCGTTGCATTGCCTTCATTGCCATCTTTCCTCTCTGAATACTTCTCTTAAAATTTGGAACGAGGGGTATTAAAGCGGTGCTGTAATTAAGGGTATGGCTTTCGCTATTTTCCGGAATACAAACTCCCGACAGTTTTTCGCAACAAACATTTATCAGTATTACCTTCTAGCCCTGTTAGTTACGCATGTATTAACACACTTCTGAATTATGAGGATTGATCAGAACTGCTTGAACACTTGTGGTTTTTCTATTCCCAAGTGGATTTCTAATTCAAATTTTGGGTTCTCCCGGAGTGGTTAAGCCACTTCTAAGTCGGGTCCCATCAGGATGTCGCCAGTAATATGTTGCTAACTTTTGGTTGGCTCTTAAATCGTAATTTGCTCTGTTTGTTTAACCTTTGCTCTAGAGTCGCCAGGTATCTTTATGATACCGCCACGAGGTTCAAGTTCAAGTAATGATCAATAACTCAACACACCAATTAGTAAGATTCAAATCAAAGCACATTTATTATACACAGTAAATCACGACTCATGAATAAACTCTACTTTCTAGGCTATTTCTATCACTAAAAGGCCTATACTTAGCTTTGGACTGGCCCACCAGGTCAGGGGAACAAATGGCCTTTCGTTCGATCTGAGTCTGCAGGATTCAAAAGCTGGTCTGGACTGGTAGCTAGGAGCGTCTATCTCGTAGCGTGCATTGACTGGAGACTTACTTGGTTGGAGGCAGCGAGGCAGGTCCCTGTTAAGTGTTGGTTCAAGTTGCTGAGTGACCCTGCAAAAGAAGGACGATTTGAACTTGGGGACTTTACTTTATAGTCCCCAGGGGCTTCCCGCCCTTCAGGGTGGACCCCGTACCTGGTTCCAAGTGATTGGACTGCGTTCCGATCACTTGGATCGATTTCTCCAATGCTGGAGCGGTTCCCTGATCGTTGGCCTTCCTTTGTCTTGGCTCCTGCTGGCGCCGAGGAGTCTGGCTTGGCTTTATTCACCTTAACTGTTGCAATTGTGCCTTGGAATTGCTCATTACTATGCAGATGGCTGCTGGTTTCAGTGCTGTCTGGTTTCTTACAGGTTTCAATACTCATGATTTCTGTATTTGCTAGTCTTTGCCTGTGTTGGCTGAATTTCCCTTCAGCCTCTGCGGTTCTCCATTTTAAGTTGGGAAGTGGCCAACCCAGGTGGCTACAAGGGGTCCTCCCCCTGGAATGTGGGCACCTTGGCACTGCCACCCTTGCACTGCCAAGGTGCCCAGGTGGCACTGCCAAGCTGACTGTTGCACTGCCTGGATGGCTAGGGTGCCAGTGCAAGGGTGCCCAGGTGCCAGGGTGGCACTGCTAAGGAGGGGGTCGATGCCCATGAATGGAGGGTGGGGTGAGTTTGTAGGGTGAAGGTGATTAGCACAGGTATGTAGGGGCCACCGGGAGGTGGGGGTTGGATGGTGGGGGTTGGTGTAAGAGGGGGGGCCCCAGGGACCCAATAGTGGGGTGTCCTCACTTGGGGGGTGTGGGATAGTGACCATGTTTGTGATGGGGGGGCATTGCCCGTGGGTGGGGACCCACAAGCTCACTTAGAGATCGGGACACCTTTCAAAATGGCGGCCGAATCTCTGAGTTCAGCTACCCAGTACAAAAACAATTTCTAGGGCGCGATTCTCCAGAAGGATTTCTAAGTGCTGTAGTGAGCAGGAACTGCTGCGAGCTTCCTGGTGCTTGGCCCAGTGAGGCTGGCAGCGTTATTCAACGTTAATTGGTCCACTTAATGAGGCCTCACTGACTTCTCGCCGCAAATGAAAGTTGACCAACTGATTCACCGGGACTGCGCTCGCCAGCCCCCCACTAACACGTTCGAGCATCATTTAAACAGCTCTTGCTCAGCCAACCCCAACCAACGTGCAAAAATAGAGCCCAGGAGACTGGCCCCAAGATTCAGGGACGCAGATCTGGCTAGGCTCCGAGACGCAGTTAGGGCCAGGAGGGATGTCCTGTTCCCCGAGAGTCCTGGGTGGTCAGTGCAGGCTGGGACGAGGTGGTGACGGTTGTGAGTGCCGGGAGTGTGACCAGGAGGACTGTCCTCCGGTGCAGGAAAAAGGTCAGCGATCTACAGCAGGCAGCAGGTAGATACCAATGCCACCCCCCCCCCCCCCCCCACACTCCTCCCCCCCAGACCTTTTCCCACGGGAGCATCCACCCCCCAACTCTCCATGTGACTCTCAACCCTCCTTCAGCTCCTCTCTCTTCAAACTGCCCAACCCTCCGTCACACTCCCCTCCTCAGGAAAAGCTGTCCCACAATCATCGGAAGAGGGCCCAGACTGGCGGTGGGGTGCCAGACACATGAATTCTCACCTCCTTCGAGGAGCGTGGCCTTGAGGTGACGTGGGTGCTGAGGACATGGAATGAAATGAAAATCGCTTATTGTCACAAGTAGGCTTCAAATGAAGTTACTGTGAAAAGCCCCTAGTCGCCCCATTCCGGCGCCTGTTCGGGGAGGCTGGTACGGGACAGAGAAGTCATCAACATGGAGGCTGGCAAATGCCACAGAGTTGAGGAACCACCGGGCCCCACCCAAAGGACCTGTCAAACATGAGTTGTTATTGCTTTACTGACTGCTCCATCCCTCCCACTGACCACATGTCCACTCGCCCGCAGGTTCTCCAGCCGACGGAACCGGCCCAGCCTGGGTTGTCCCCACTCCAGTCTCCCAGGAGAGCACCTCAGAGGAGAGCTCCGAGGAAGACACGGTAGAGGCATCACAGCTGTCATCCTCACCCTTCACCAGTGCAGATACACAACATTTCGGTGGGAAATGTTAATGGTCAGGCTTCTGGGGCACAATATGGTGAGCACCACACAGCTGCCAATGACATCAGCTGGAGGCAGGCACCTCCAGGCAAGACAGCAGTCGGAGGTCTTCTGAATCCCAGGCCCCAGCTGGGTCCCAGCCTGATGCAGAGCCTGTGCAAGAGGCTTTCCCATAGCTAATGGAGATGTTAGGGTGTGGCCATGACATTCAGAGGGAAATCTCTGCGACACTCCAGCAGGTTTGTGTCCCAGAGGCTATGGGCTCTGCAGTGCTCAGCCAGGCCCCCTGAGACTGGGACAAACTCCGCAACACCTCGACCATTCCCACCTGCGAATGGGACATGTCCCACAGAACCTTATCTAGGTCAGCCTTGTATGTCACTGGCAAGATGTGGCACTGAGGCCAACACTGCTAGGGTGGCGACTGCAATGGCGAGCCTGGTGCATGGCGTTGGCACCATTATGGGAGGTGTCCAGGGCATTGCGCAATTGGTGATGGCCATTGCTGAATGTCCACCTCGCTGGAAGTCACTCAGTAGCTGGGAAGGCCGCTGAATGACAGGAGGCCGTTGGATATGGAGTCCCTCTCGTTAATTGTATGGAAATAGGGATCAAGTGGTGATAATTGGTTCTCGCCATGCTACAGTGAAATCTCGATTTCACCTACAGGAGTGGTCCAGTTGCATCATAAACTGTTTGGCGCCTGACACAGTTTTCGTTTTCGGCCTCTCCCGCTATTCACCGGCCTCGTATCGCTCAAGCGAGAGTGCAATGAGGCCAGAGAATCACGCCCTAAGTATGGCCTAAACTGGTGAGAAACCCCCCAGGGTCCAAAAAGGTGACTGCGTTTCATTGAATAGCAGTGGAGAACTCGCTGGCAAAGCTGGAAGGAAACTCCCTGAACAACCCGCCACAAATCAACTTCCACAAATCTTTCGGGAGAATCACGGCCAAAGGTGAGATCTTCCGGCCACGCTGTGCCAGAAAAGCAGCTCACCGCAGCGCAGCATAGCCGGTGAAAGCCAGGAGACCCTGTTCCTGGGATCTACCCGGCTCGCAATACCTTGCGAGGTTCAATGAAACGTCGTAAGAGGAATCCCGCCCACAATGGGCAGGATCAGTTTTTGGCAAATCTGCATATTAGAGCGAGGCAATAAGCCTTGACTTGTGAAGTGGGAAATGGTTCAAAAGGGCACTTGGCACAGAAGATGGCTGCCTGACACACAAGATGGAGACACAGAGAATAAAGCAGACATAACTGATGCCTGGAGCCCAGCGGGGTGCCAGTGGGACAGATAGGAACAGATCCAGGACAAAGGGAGCCAGACAGGAAGATTAAGAAATACATAAATGCGGGATATCACTTGAATAAAGCTGACTTCAGCCAAGGTTTACACAATGATATGCTAATACGAATGTCTTGGGCCATTTCCTAAAACAAAAGGACAATCGATACTGCTTTCCTGCTGCTACCTGTCACCTGTAAAACCTCTTTAACTATAACCATGTGTAAATGGCAAAACGCTTCCAAATAGCGATGTACAATCTATAAAATGTTTAAAGATAACAAGGTGATAATTGTTTTATATCTGGGCTCATTGTGAACCCAAAGTATAAAATGAATGATTGCCATTCAAACCACGAGAAAGGTTGGCTACCGTACCGCGGGTACGTACGCTTCCTCCCGAAGCTCCGTGTAACACTAAACTGCACTGATTGAACACAGCAAGTCTGACTCCCGAAGTGGTTGATTTTCCCACAAACTTGAATGTGTAGATTCCCGAGGTACCTGAGGCTTTGGGATTCAATCTCTTTGCCTTGGGGACCTCGGGGGAGCGCCGTTTGGTACTGGTCCCCCAAAATGGGAAGCAGACAGATCTGCACTCATGGGGGTCTCCAAGGTGATCGGAGGAAGTTTCTTACTTGCATGTATAGCAGCTCATTAACCTTTGGGAGTTGGAGCTTGCCCATGAGTTCCCCCAGGGTCGCTACTCTGCCATCCACATGTAGGTCCCCTACTGTCAGTACTCCTTCGCTCTGTCTCCACCGTTTAAAGGAGGTGTCCATAGTCATGCGGGTGAATTTGTGGTACTTGCAGATGGGGACCATGATGAACATTGTGGTCAGACCAAAGTGATGTTGGTTCCACATTCTCAACGTGGCCACTACCACTGGGCTTCCTGAGTATCTGGCTAGGGGACATGGGAGTGAGGCCTCAAGCCTGATCATGCCCTTTGTGTAGGGTGGTGTCCTGGCAGTGCCAGCCTGGCACCCTGTCTGTTTTGTTCCTTCCGTGCTCTCTCTCTCCCCCCCCCTTGCTTATTCGCTGCTGGTAACAAACAACTCTTGAAACAGGCTGGGGAATAGCTTCCACGTGTTGTGGAAACCTTCCTCCGATTCCCGGATGATGTATTTTATTTTCTCCAATTCGAGAAACTCTGCCAAATTGGACAGCCAGAGTAGTACTGCTGATCGCCAGCTGAGCAGGAGTCTTCGACGACGATAATGGTGGCGAAGGCTAGGGTGTCTGCCCTTCTCCCATAAAGAGCTCTGACTGCTCCGATACCCTGAAGACTGTCACTAGTGGGCACGGATTCACCCTCACCCTCCACAACCTTGGGCATGGCCTCAAAAAAGGCTGTCCAATACCCGACAAACCTGGGACAGAGCCAGAACATGTGGGTGTGGTTGGCCGGGCCTCCCTGGCACCATTCGCATTTGTCTTCCCCCTCCGGGGAAAACCCGTTCATTCGTGTTCTGGTTAGGTGCACCTATACACCACCTTTAGCTGCATTAGGAATTCCCCCCTATGCAGTGCTTCGATCCAGAGTCCTCCCCCTATCTCTATGCTTCACTCTTCCTTCCACTTCTGCCATGTCTTGTCAAGAGGGAACGTAGTAGCCATCATACATGTCAGTGCAGTTACCGTCCCCTAGTTTGCCCGCGGTCAGGTGTCTGTCCGGTAGGGAGTGGCCTGGTAGCTGGGGAAAGTCGCCGTCTCCTCTCGGAGGAAGTTTCTTACTTGCATGTATAGCAGCTCAGTAACCTTTGGGAGTTGGAGCTTGCCCATGAGTTCCCCCAGGGTCGCTACTCTGCCATCCACATATAGGTCCCCTACTGTCAGTGCTCCTTCGCTCTGTCTCCACCGTTTAAAGGAGGTGTCCATAGTCATGCGGGTGAATTTGTGGTACTTGCAGATGGGGACCATGATGAACATTGTGGTCAGACCAAAGTGATGTTGGTTCCACATTTTCAACGTGGCCACTACCACTGGGCTTCCTGAGTATCTGGCTAGGGGAAATGGGAGTGAGGCCTCAAGCCTGATCATCCTTTCGATAAGATCATGGCTGATCTGGTTGTGTTTCAAGTTCTACATTCCCACCTATCATGATAACCTTTAATTCCCTTGCCTAACAAGAGTCTACCTATCTTTGTGTTAAAAATATATGGTGACCCTGCCTCCACCACCTTCTGTGGCGGAGTTGCAAAGTCGCACAACCCTCTGAAATATCTCTCATCCCTGTCCTACCAGGCCGATCCCTAATTTTAAAACAGTGCCCCTAAGTTCTGGACAAGAGGAAACATCCTTTCCACATCCATCTTGTCAAGACCGTCCAGGATCTTACATACTTCAATCAAATCACTCCTCATTTTTCTAAGCTCCAGTGGAAACAACCAGTCTGTCTAACCTTTCCTCATAAGGCAATTCATTCTTTCCAGGTATCAATCTAGTAAACCTTCTCAGAATCGCCTCTAATATTTACATCCTTCATTAAATGAGGAGTTTAAAACTGCACACAATATTCAAGGGCAGCACAGTGGCACAATGGTTAGCACTGCTGATTTACAGTGCCAGGGACCTGGATTTGATTGTCTGGGTGGGTTTCTCCGGGTGCTCCAATCTCTTTAACCATGATATATCAAACAATGGAACATTTCCTTGGATAACATGGAGAGGCAACTCCACTTTTTAACCGTTAACTTCCACATTCACCTTGATGCATCCCTTCAGTGGTACGATCTCCTCGGTGTATTTCCTCAGGATAACATCTGATGGTTGGAAAGGTAGATGTTTTAGCTCCTAATTGTCTCAGGAATGAGTGATGCCACAGTACCCATATCCATTTCAATCTTGATAATGTTTCCATTAAGTTTTGGATGAACCCATTGCTGATCTCTTTCACTGATAAGACACCAAGCTTGAATGCTTTAAGCTGACTTGACATATTGTCCTTTAACTGGTAAACTCGACCAGCAGACTTGGCTGTGTTTTTCTTGGTACACTTCTTTTGTGCTGATGAAGGTTGACTTGACCAACATGCCTTGGCGACTTGGCCTACTTTACCACAATGTTTGCAATTATCCCCCTTACTCTACCATCCTTCTGCTGAATGCCCCACTTGAGTATAGAGATGTCAAGATAGATATTTCGCAGACCTGCTTTTAGCAACCCCCATCTTATGAGCTTTCGTTCGGATTCCAATCAATGAAGCCTCTTTCGCTGCAAGTTCCATGGAAGTTTTGACTTCCACAGCAGTTTTCAGGGTCAATGCACCTTGAGGCAATAATTTCCTTTGGATAGCTTCATTTCTGAGACTACAAACCAGACTTGTCTCAAAGTATATCATCAAGTGTTTGACCAAATTCACAGAATCTGGCTAATTGACGTGGTGTTGCAATGAATTACGAATTGCTTTCCCCTTCTTCTTACACATAACAACGGAAGTTGAATCTTTCAGCTATCAGCAGCAGGCGGGGAAAGAAATGTCCTTACAAGATTCACTCTTTCTCCTGGTTTAGCTGGGTGGACCATGTTTTATAACACCATGAATGTTTTTCTAGCTGAGAAAACTCACAGAATGCAAGTTTTAAGGTGTCTAATTTGCTGCAAGATACAATTGGAACCTTTCCTCATAAAAATTCCATGTCTCATAGCCTTTGTCAATGTCGTCCATGGTGCCACTTTTTCCCAGTTTCCTGATCTGTGCTTCTTCAAACTTTCTCCCTTCCATTTATTTACTGAAAGCAAACAATCTCCAAACCCACAAGCAAACTAGTTCTTCCCTTGCCTGGACTATTAGTTCCCAAGCAGTAGGTTGCAGAGTTGGCAGCCTTCTAGGTTCCCATCCCGCAGCCAGTTTACAGTGCCATGTGTGCGGGCTCCGCAGTAACTACCCACGACAATAGTCAGTGGCTATTCCCCAGATAGTCAGAGGCTTTTCCCCAGGGTAGAGGGGTCAATTACATAGGTTTAAGGTGAAAGGGGCAAGGTTTAGAGTAGATGTACGAGGCAAGTTTTTTACGCAGAGGGTAGTGGGTGCCTGGAACTCGCTACCGGAGGAGGTGGTGGAAGCAGGGACGATAGTGACATTTAAGGGGCATCTTGACAAATACATGAATAGGATGGGAATAGAGGGATACGGACCCAGGAAGTGTAGAAGATTGTAGTTTAGTCGGGCAGCATGGTCGGCACGGGCTTGGAGGGCCGAAGGGCCTGTTCCTGTGCTGTACATTTCTTTGTTCTTTGTTCTTTGACAAATAGTAAGAGTGCCTGAAACTTCAATTCTTTTGTATAAAATATACGCTCCAGTAACTCTTGCATCCCGATTAATTTTCAAAACCCTTATTTCGCACTAGCAGCTATCACGATCAATCGATGGACTCACCAACGCCTCTTTACGACCTGAGCATTTTTTTTTACTTGCCACAAACACGTTGATGATTTTCAACCCGAGTGTCAATTCAATGATGGTTTTCTTCAGAACTCCAAATCGACGTTGATGGTTGTTTCTGGCTTGAATCCTCGTTGATGACTTTCTCTGGACCAAATCCTTGCCACAAGCCTTCTCTTCTGTTATATATTTGTTGCTGTCACAAAGATAAAAACAAGTAGAGGTGCCATGCTTTAAGTTTGTCAAACACTGGGCAGGGTTTTGAGAGATGTTGCTGCTACAGGGGAGGATAGTGAATCTCCCAAAAACCCACGAAACGCTCCACTGGCATCATTGTGCATCACGTGACATTTCACCAGCCAATAGTATTGCTTGAATACATAACAGTTTTCTGCCAGCCAGCCAATCTTCAACCTGGGCTAATATGTCACTCGCCCTACACCATGAGCTTTTATTTTCCACAATAACCTTGGATGTTGCACCTTATCAAATACTTTCTGGAAATCCAGGTACTGTGTGTCTACAGGCAACCCTCTATCCAAACAAGTTACTTCTTCAAAGCACTCCAGTAAATTGATTAAAAATGATTTTCCTCTCACAAAACTAAGCTACCCTGACCTTCCCATTGTTGCCATTTCAACACAAGGCCCCGCTCCCATGCCCACATGCCCGTTCTTGGCCTGCTGCAATGTTCCAGTGAAGATCAACGCAAACTGGAGGAACAGCACCTCATCTTCCGGTGAGGCACGCTACAGCCTTCCGGTCTCAACATCGAATTCAACAACTTCAGTGATCAGCTCTACCCCACCTTGACCCCTTTGTTTTCATTCCATTTGATTTTTAACTGTCTTTTACCTTTTATTTCTTTCTTGTCTTTCTTTATATATATTTACCTCCTGTTGAGGGGAAGCTGTCACAATCAATCATTGTTATCCCCCCTCTCCTTACCTTTTCTCCCCTTTGCTTCCCCCTTCCCCCTTCTATCTGTCACAGTTTACCCTCTGACTTTAGATTCTCTGCTGTTTGGCCTTTCATACCTTTTATTCTCTCTGGGGACTGCCATTAGCACACTTTTCCCTTGGTTTCTGTGGCTATGACTCATCTTTCAATCCCTCACCCCACAGTATAAATATCTCCCACTTTCTATGCCTTTTAGCTTTGACAAAGGGTTATCTGGACTCAAAACACTCTTTTCTCTCCTTTCGGATGCTGTCAGACATGCTGAGATTTTCCAGCATTTTCCCTTTTGGTTTCAGATTGGTTTCAGATTCCAGCATCCGCAGTAATTTGCTTTTATCCTGGTTCTTCCCGGTTTACCTTGAGTTTTTCTAAGTGCCCAGATATAACCACCTTAAAGATTGATTGTGACAGCTTCCCCCCAACAGATGTCAAACAAACTGGCCTAGAGTTTCCAGTTTTCTGCCTCCCTCCATTCTTTTGGAAATCAACACCAATGTATCTACTATCTGATTAGCCACCTCTTTACCCGAGAATGTAGTCCATCACGACCCAGAGACATGTCAACTGCTCCATCAGTTTGCCCAGGTTGCTTCCCTTGTGATTGTAATTTCACTAAGTTCCCCTTTACTTTCCACCTTTTGATTTGCAGCTATTATTGGAATGTTTTTTGTATCCTCCATAATGAAGATAAAAGTTAAATACTTGTTCATTTTATCTATTATTTCCATATTATCTACTATTAACTGCCTATTCGCACTCTCTGGAAGACAAACACTCACCTTATTTACGCTTTTCCTTTTTAAATACCTGTAGAAACATTTGTTATCTGTTTTTACAATTCTGGCTCATTTCTTCTCTTGCTCTAATTTATTTTGCTTGATTAATCTTTTAGACATTCTCTGCCATTCTTTATATCCTGACCAATCATCTGACCTGCCACTCACCTTTTTTGTTTCCTTAAGTTTTATATTTTCCTTAACTGATTTAGTTAATCACACAGGGTGGGTCTTCCCCTTTGAATTTTTCTTTAAAGTAGGAATATACTTATTCTGAATATTCTTATATATCCCCTTAAATGTCTGCCACTGCTTCTCCATTGATATGTCTCCCTAACCTGGCCCGGGATTCTCCCCTACCCGGCGGGGCGGAGGGTCCCGGCGAGATGGAGTGTCGGGAACCACTCCGGCATCAGGCCGCCCCAAAGGTGCGCATTTCTCCGCACCTTTAGGGGCCAAGCCCTCACCTTGAGGGGCTAGGTCCGCGCCGGAGTGGTTGGCGCGCCACCGGCCGGCGGGAAAGGCCTTTGGCGCCACACCAGCCGGGGCCGAAAGGACTTCGCCGGCCAGCGGAAGTCCGCACATGCGCGGGAGCGTCAGCGGCTGCTGATGTCATCCCCGCACAGGCGCAGGGGTGAGGTGTCTCTTACGCGTCAGCCATGGTGAAGGCTGTGGCCGAGGCGGAGGGAAGCGAGTGCCCCCATGACAACGGCCCTCCTGCGGATCGGTGGGTCCCGATCACAGATCGGTGGGTCCCGATCGCAGGTCAGGCCACCGTGGGGGCACCCCCCCAGGGTCAGATCACCCCGCCCCCCCCAGGACCCCGGACCCCGGCTGCGGGGCCTAGTCCCGCCGGGAAGAGAGGTGGTTTGATTCTCGCCGGCGGGACAGGCATTCCAGCAGCGGGATTTCGGCCCATCGCGGGCCGGAGTATCACTGGAGGGGGGGGCACGCCGACCGGCGCGATTCCCGCCCCCGCCGAATATCCGGTGCCGGAGAATTCGGCAACCGGCGGGGACGGGATTCACGCCAGCCCCCGGCGATTCTCCGACCCGGCGGGGGGTCGGAGAATCCCGCCCCTAGTGTCCCAGTTCATTTTAGCTAGCTCAGCTTTTATGCCCACATTCTTGCCCTTATTCAAGTTTAAAAACAGTCTTCGACATACTCTTTTCTCTTTAAAACTGGATGTAAAATTCAATCATATTATTACCTAGGGGTGCCTTCAATTAGGTCATTAATTAATCCTGTCACATTACACAATGCAAGTCTAATATATCCTGCTTTCTGGTTGATTCCAGAATATGCTACTCTAAAAAACTATCTCAAAATCTTTCTATGAACTCTTCATCCAGGCTACTACTGCCAATCTGATTTTTCCAGTTTACATGCAGATTAAAGTCACCCAAGATTACAGTCATCCATTTATCACAAGTACCCAATATTTCTTCCTGTATACGTTGCCCTACATGTGGTTACTATTTGGGAGTCTTTAGCCTATTCCCACTAGTGACTTCTTTCCCCTCATTTCCACCCAAACTGATTCTACATCCTGATCTGAACAAAAATAATCTCGAACTATTGCACCAATAACATTGTTGATCAACAGTGCTACCCCTCCACCTTTACCTAGCTTCCTATTCTTCTTCAATGGCATATGCCCCTTAATATTCATGGCCCAATCTTAGTCATCCTGCATCCAGTTCTCCAGGACCCCCTCCAGAACACATCAGTTGTTCAGTCCTGGGGTCTTCCCCTGGAGAGGTTGATTAGGCCAGTTAGCTCCCCCAGGCTCTCCAGCGCTTTTCAATGCCCTCCGGACCAACCTGTGGCAGGTCCTCCACAAATCTCTGTGACCATTTTCGCTGGACGGATCTGGAGAGAAAAAGGCAGTGTAGCGATTTCGTGCAAGGGCCCTGATGCCCTCTGGATCCGAGACGAGTGATTTGTTGTTGGCCAGCAACGCAAGGAGCTGCAGACGGACCCCGTGTCTTTTTTACAGCGAGTAAAAGAAGGGGGAGCCGTGATCCAGATCCCGACCTCACGTAAGCACCGCAAGATTCGCAAATTGCAGCTCTTTCAGCATGCCCTTCTTCTCTTCGTACGCAGGGCTGGATCCTCATCAGGCTGGCTGAAAAATGACTCCAGGTCGAGCACCTCCTTCTCCAACTCCTCGATCCTGCATTTCCGCTTCATGGTCGACCCCTTGGCATACTCCTGACAGAAAACACGGATGTGAGCATTGCCCACATCCCACCACAGCCTCAATGAGGGAAAGCCTCCACGTTTCTTTTTCCAGCCGGCCCAGAAACGACAAAACGAGTCCAAGAACTGCTCGATTTCCAGGAACCGGTTGTTAAATTGGCAGTATGTAGACCCCACCCTAGCACAGAGCGGAACGAGTTCCGCCCACACCAGGCGATGGTCCGAGCACAGCACAGAAGTCAATAGCACACAGGACACATATACCTTTGAAATGTAAAGGCGGGTGATTATGGATGCTCTGATTGCAAGTGACAGGTAATTGGACAGGCTGGAGTCAGGATGGAGGCGTCGACAGATATCCACCAAGTCTGGGGACCTGACCATGTCCCCCAACTTCACAATCGCTGGTGTGCTGCGGTGGGCACCAAGGCAGTCCCAGGCCTCGAGCATGCAGCTGAACTCTCCCCCGAGGAAGATGCAAAGAAGTGTGGAGATTTGGTCATAGAAAGTCGCTTGCTGCTGGCCAGCCAGGGGAGCATAGACATTCACAAAGTGAAGCATCACTCCCAACTCACGGAATGTTAGGTGTGACAATCGGCCAAGTTCTCTGGCTGAAAATGCAGGGCCAACAAAATAGACACCCTGCCAGAATGAGAGGCCAGGTGACTCATGTAGACACCCCCTTTGCTACTCCAGGAGCCATGTGGCTTTGTCTCCGGAATGGTGTGGCTATTCTGCAGGAACTACGCCACATACTTCCTGTCATGGAGGACCGAGATGTTCTGGAACCTGTGCTGTGCCTCACTGCTGCCGTTGATGTTGAGGCTAGCTATGGTCACCTTCATGTCAGAAATATAGTGCTACCGTCACTATCACCACTTCATAACTCAAGAGGGAGAGGAGGTGTCTGAGCCCCTCTGCTCCCTCAGGAGCCCGGCGAGGAAGTCAGTCAACCGACACCACTCATTCTGGTCCATGTCCAGCACACCTTTACAATAGGACAGGGAAGACCAGAACGAAAGCGCAGGCTCCAACCAGCAGCTGAGGGTCAGCTGGAATCTGTTCCAGCGAACATTTGTTCATTAAACGAAAGTCCTGGAGTTCTACAAGGAGATGAGGGGCGACTCGGTGGGAGGCACAAGGGAGTCTAATGACTTGCTACAGAGTCATTCATCCCCAGTGCGCACCACTGAGCAGCTGTCCTCTTTTGGGCAGTCGCCATCCGGGTCTGAGTCCTCCGTCACAGTGAGACCTGCCAACTTGTCCTGACTCTGTCCCAATCCCAGCCCAGGATCAATGATAGAGGGGTCCTCCTCAGGCTCCTATTGGGGCTCTGAGCCAGAGGGTAGCAACGCCCCAGACACAAAGTCACCCTGCAAGCCTGGAAAAAGACCCAAAACATAGGCTACGCTATAGGTTGGAGCGGAGAGGGAGGCCCTTTTTGCTACCACCACCCAGCGATCCAGCATCTGGGACACTGATTCACCGGGGGACTGCAGCAATGGGGTCTTCAGGGCCGCACAATAGAGTTTCGGGAGGGCATGGTCTCAGGGCCATCACGCTCCTCGACCCCAGAGGGGTACTGTGGCAGGTCATAGTGGGTCGTTCATCTCTCCGGAGCGGGGAGCGATGACCCACTGGAAGCAGATATCACATCTTTCTCATCAGGCGGGGGGGGGGGGGGGTACTGTTCTGGTGGGAGATCCCCCCCTCCCCCCTCCGGGGAGTGGTGCCTCTTCCAGGTGAGGTCAGGGAGACCTCCATAGGACGGGTGGTGATAGGCAGTAGCCACTCTGTGGTGACATCGGAGCCTCCCTCCTGGGCCAGGCAAATAAAAACCAGTCGTACAGAAAGATTACATGTACCGGAGGGAGGCTTCCCTAAGTGGGGTGGGATTTGCGCCATCCCGGCCCGTACCTCCTGATGCACGATCAATGACCACTAAAGCGAGGTTGTAGTCCAACTGGATGCTTTAATAAGCTAGATGTTTCCTCCAGCAGCTCAGGTGCAGAATGAAGGCTGCTGGGGCGGCACTGCTCTTATACCCCACCTAGCAGGGCGGAGCTTGACCAATAGGAACCATACAATTTCTACAGATGGTGTTCCAGCATTACCAGGTACCGTAATACCTCTACTACCACATTCACCCCCTGTTAAAAAAGAGTCCGGCGGGGTTGGTGGCCTGATACTACAAACATGGCAACGTGGTAGAATTAGTTATGGAGGTACCGTAATACCTCCGTACAGCATTTTGTAACTATTTACAATTCTAGTAACTATTTACAATTTATGATTTAAATTTACAATTTAAAATGAAGCAATCAGTCGATCGGGGGCCCTGGTCGTCCTATGTGATCGTCGGAGCTTCGGTGGTGACTCCGGTGGAGGCTTGGGCGTCTGTGATTCCGGGAGCGTGGCTTCGATCTCTGTGGCAGCTTCGACACCCCTAGACGGCGCTGGTGGGGAAAACGGTCGACCTGGGAAGGGAGCGCCTGCGGGGTGCGTCGGTGAGTGGGGGGGCCTAGACGGGGCCGGCGGAAGGACCGATCCTCCTGTAAGGTGCCCTGGTGGAGGGGAGGGTGGGACTGGTGGCTGGGGTGTGCGTGGGGCTCCGGCGGGCGCCAGGTCTCGTAGGGAGACCGTATCTTGTCGGCCGTTGGGGTACGCCACATAGGCGTACTGGATGTTAGCGTAGAGAATATGGACCTTCTCGACCAACGGGTCCGACTTGTGCGCCCGCACCTGTTTTCGGAGCAGAATGGGTCCGGGAGCTGCCAGCCAGGTCGGGAGCGAGGTCCCAGAGGAGGACTTCCTGGGGAAGACAAGGAGACGTTCGTGAGGTGTTTGGTTAGTCGTGGTACAAAGCAGTGACCGGATGGAGTGGAGGGCATCCGGGAGGACTTCCTGCCAGTGGGAGACTGGGAGATTCCTGGACCGTAGGGCCAGTAGGACGGTCTTCCAGACCGTTCCGTTCTCCCTCTCTACCTGTCCGTTACCCCGGGGGTTGTAACTGGTCGTCCTGCTCGAGGCGATGCCCTTGCTGAGCAGGAATTGACGCAGTTTGTCGCTCATAAAGGAGGACCCCCCCTATCACTATGTATGTAGGCGGGGAACCCGAACAGTGCAAAGATGCTATGGAGGGCCTTGATGACGGTGGTTGCGGTCATGTCGGGGCAGGGGATGGCGAATGGGAACCGGGAGTACTCGTCAATCACAAAGAACAAAGAACAAAGAAATGTACAGCACAGGAACAGGCCCTTCGGCCCTCCAAGCCCGTGCCGACCATACTGCCCGACTAAACTACAATCTTCTACACTTCCTGGGTCCGTATCCTTCTATTCCCATCCTATTCATATATTTGTCAAGATGCCCCTTAAATGTCCCTATCGTCCCTGCCTCCACTACCTCCTCCGGTAGTGAGTTCCAGGCACCCACTACCCTCTGCGTAAAAAACTTGCCTCGTACATCTACTCTAAACTTTGCCCCTCTCACCTTAAACCTATGCCCCCTAGTAATTGACCCCTCTACCCTGGGGAAAAGCCTCACGTTCAGGAAGTACGTGTTGCGGTCGGTGGAGGGGAGGGGGCCTTTGAAGTCCATGCTGAGGCGTTCAAAGGGACGGGAAGCCTTTATCAGGTGCGCTTTCTCTGGCCGGTAGAAGTGTGGTTTGCACTCCGCGCAGATTTGGCAGTCCCTGGTGGCTGTCCTGGCCTCCTCGATGGAGTAGGGCAGGTTGCGGGTCTTGATAAAGTGGAAAAAGCGAGTGACCCCCGGGTACAGAGGTCCTCGTGGAGGGCTCGGAGGCGGTCCACTTGTGCGGTGGCACATGTGCCGCGGGACAGGGCATCAGGAGGCACGTTTAGCTTCCCGGGATGGTACAAGATCTCATAGTTGTAGGCGGAGTGTTCGATCCTCCACCGCAAGATCTTATTATTTTTTATCTTGCCCCGCTGTGCATTATCGAACATGAAAGCAACCGACCGTTGGTCAGTGAGGAGAGTGAATCTCCTGTCGGCCAGGTAATGCCTCCAATGTCGCACAGCTTCTACTATGGCCTGGGCCTCCTTTTCGACTGAGGAGTGGCGGATTTCGGAAGCATGGACGGTACGGGAGAAGAAGGCCACGGGTCTGCCCGCTTGGTTGAGGTTGGCCGCCAGAGCTACGTCAGACGTGTCGCTCTCGACCTGGAAGGGGAGGGACTCATCGATGGCGTGCATCGTGGCCTTTGCAATGTCTGCTTTGATGCGGCTGAAGGCCTGGCGGGTCTCTATCAACAGGGGAAAAGCCGTGGATTGGATCAGGGGACGGGCCTCGTCCGCATAGTTGGGGACCCACTGGGTGTAGTAACTGAAAAACCCTACGCAGCGCTTCAGGGCCTTGGAGCAGTGCGGGAGGGGGAACTCCATAAGGGGGCGCATGCGCTCAGGGTCAGGGCCTATAACTCCATTTTGCACTACGTAGCCGAGGATGGCTAGGCGGTCGGTGCTGAACACGCATTTATTCTTGTTGTATATAAGGTTAAGGATCTTTGCGGTCTGGAGGAATTTTCGCAGGTTGGTGTCGTGGTCCTGCTGGTCATGGCCGCAGATGGTGACATTATCGAGAGACGGGAATGTTGCCCGTAAACTGTACCGGTCAACCACTCGCTCCATCTCACGCTGGAAGACCAATTGGTGACACCGAATGGAACCCTTAAGAAGTGATAGAGCCGTCCATCTGCCTCGAAGGCAGTGTACTTGCGGTCATTAGTGCGGATGGGGAGCTGGTGATAGGCGGACATAAGATCCACCGTGGAGAAGACCTTGTAATGCGCGATCCTGTTTACCAGGTCGGATATGCGGGGGAGAGGGTACACGTCCAGCTGCGTAAACCTGTTGATGGTCTGGCTGTAGTCGATGACCATCCTATGCTTCTCCCCGGTCTTTACCACCACTACTTGAGCTCTCCAGGGACTGTTGCTAGCTTCAATGACTCCTTCCCTCAGTAGCCTTTGGACCTTTGACCTAATAAAGATCCGGTCCTGGGCACTGTACCGTCTGCTCCTGGTGGCGACGGGTTTGCAATCCGGGGTGAGGTTCGCAAACAGGGAAGGCGGGTCAACCTTAAGGGTCGCGAGGCCGCAGACAGTGAGGGGGGTATAGGGCCGCCGAATTTGAAGGTTAGACTTTGGAGATTACACTGGAAGTCTAAACCTAGGAGTGTGGCTGCGCAGAGGTGGGGAAGGACAGAGAGGCAATAATTTTTGAACTCCCCTCCCTGGACAGTGAAGTTTGCTACACAAAACCCCTTTATCTCTACTGAGTGGGAACCGGAGGCCAGGGAGATTTTTTGATTAACGGGATGGACGAGGAGAGAACAGCGCCTTACCGTGTCGGGGTGTATGAAGCTCTCCGTGCTCCCAGAGTCGATTAGGCAGGATGCCTCGTGCCCATTGATAAATACAGTTGTTGTAGCAGTTGAGAGTGTTCGAGGCCGGGACTGATCCAGAGTCACCGAGGCTAATCGCAGCAGTTGAGTGTGGTCAATCTTCAGGCAGTGTGTGGTCAGCCGAGCTGGGGTCCTGGGGGTCCATCCAAGATAGCGGCTCCCATTGGTCGCACATGGCTGGGGGTGCAAAAAATGGCGGCGCCCATCCCCCTAACGTTGCGTCCGCGGGCCAAGATGGCGGCGCCCGGGGGCTGCACGTGACCCTGGAGTAGGAAGATGGCGGCGATGTAGTTCCAGAGATGTAGAGGAAAGGATTGCAAAGATGATTTTGGATAGGAGCGAAAGCAACAGGGTAGTTGTTATGGGGGACTTTAACTTTCCAAATATTGACTGGAAACGCTATAGTTCGAGTACTTTAGATGGGTCCGTTTTTGTCCAATGTGTGCAGGAGGGTTTCCTGACACAGTATGTAGATAGGCCAACGAGAGGCGAGGCCATGTTGCATTTGGTACTGGGTAATGAACCAGGCCAGGTGTTAGATTTGGAGGTAGGTGAGCACTTTGGTGATAATGACCACAATTCGATTACATTTACTTTAGTGATAGAAAGGGATAGGTATATACCGCAGGGCAAGAGTTATATCCCCTTCTTGCCACAGGACTTGCAGAGCGCGCTCCACGCCGGGCAGCGCTGCCAGGGGTGTTTTGTCTGTCCGCAGAAGTAGCACTTGGGTCCCCCGGGGTTGGTTGGCTGCCGCGCGGCGCAGGCGTGGGGTTGGCTGAGGGCGGTCGCTGATGGGGTCCATGATGGGTGGCCGCTGGCGGGGTCCACGATGCACAGGGCGGGGGGCCGTGCGGTCGGGTGCGTAAGCCTGTACGTTGAGGATGCAGCTGCAGGCGATCCGGCTTGATGCGGAGGTCCATCTCTGAAAAATCTCTGTGTAATAAATTGATGCACTATCAATTACGACGAGACGAGAGTAGAGAGTAATCGAGGCTTTATTACACAGAGATGTGTGGCTTCCTACAGCAGCTAACAAAATGGCTGCTGTTCGGAGAGCACACACATTTATACTCCGCCTCCTGGGCGGAGCCAGCAGGCAGGGATCTACCCCCATACCTGTAGTACAGGGGCCTTACCGTAATACCCATACATACAATATAATACAACAGTGGTGACTATCACACTCGTATATTGCGCCCTTTGCCCTTCTAAGCTGCTCTACGGCCTTCCCTGTAGACAACACCCCAAGCTCGGTCTGCAGCCTCTGTCGTTTCCAAAGTAACTCTGGCCTCGGGTACGCCGCATAGCTCCTGTCCGTCCGTAAAATTTCCTTAACCAGTCGGTCCGTTTCTGCCCTGTCTGTCCTGTCCCTATGGGCTCGGATTGAAATCAGCTCCCCTCTCACCACTGCCTTCAGCGCCTCCCAGAGCACCACTGAGACTTCTCCAGTATCATTTACCTGCAGGTAATTCTGCATGCATCTCCTGAGTCTCTCACACACCGCCTCGTCCGCCAGCAACCCAACTTCCAGCCTCCATTGTGGGCGCTGAAAGCTATCTTTGCAAATCTGCAGATCAACCCAGTGCAGAGCATGGTGTGAGATTGCCGAATATTCTGCACCCGTCACCCCTGTCAGCAAGTCCCTGCTCATGATAAAGAAATCAATTCAGGAATACACCTTGTGGATGTGAGAATAGAACGAAAACTCCTTTGCCGATGGCCGACTAAATCTCCATGGGTCAGCTCCCCCATTTGCTCCATGAACCCTCTCAGTTCCTTTGCCATCGCGGGCACCCTACCCGCTTTTGAACACAATCAATCCAGGCCAGGATCAAGAACTGTGTTAAAGTCCCCACCCATGATCAGTTTGCATGAGTCCAAGTCAGGGATCTTCCCCAGCAACCTCTTAACAAAATCTATGTCATCCCAATTAGGGGCATATACGTTGACCAGGACTACTCTCACCCACTCGAGCTTACCCCTAACCATAACAAATCTGCCATCCCCATCCACAACTGTGCCCTCCACCTCAAATTGGACCCGCTTGTTGATCAAGATCGCAACCCCCCTGGTCTTAGTGTCGAGCCCCGAATGGAAGACCTGACTAATCCAGCCCTTCCTTAATCTGACCTGGTCAGCCACTTTCAGATGAGTCTCCTGTAACATGGCTACGTCCGCCTTCAAAACTCGTAAATGCGCGAACACACGCCCCCTCTTGACTGGCTCGTTTAGCCCTCTAACATTCCAGGTGATAAGCCTGGTCGGGGGGCACCTCACCACCCCCCCCCCCTTTGCCGATCAGCCATCTCCTTTCTTTGGCCAGCCCCCAAGCCATGTGTCGCGCTTCCTCTGGCCCGCCTCCTGGCCGCCTCCACCCCCGACCTCCTCACTGTTACCATGCCCAATTTCCAACATCGTCAGCAGACCTACTCCCCCCCCCCCCCCCCCCCCCACCCCTAGCAACACCACACTATAACCTAACCCCTGACATAAACTAGCTAAATGAACACCTCCCTACCTGGCGTCCGTTGACTAGCTCACCCAGCTAGCCTGGTGGCTCCCAACTCCGGCGCCAGCGAGTCTCTCACCTATTGTTCCCTGGCTCCCCTCCCCCGGCCCATCCACACCACTTCCCCAAATCAGCCCTGCTTGAACAAATACTCTAAACAGGACAGAGACAGCCCCAACAATAGTGCAATTTAAGTCATACAAAACGAAATAGCAGGCACTGCCAACCATTCCTATCTGAACGCAGAAAGAGATCCCAAAAATTCCCCGAAAAACACCCCCCATATCCGAACCATTCTAACTATTCTCTTTTTCTAACAAAACTCAACACAAAAGTGAAAAAGAGACATGAAGAGAAAACAGACAACAAACACATAAAAAACAAGATACAAAAGCATGAAAAGAAAACATGCAAGCATCTCTCAGAAACAAGAAAGAAAGAATTAAAAGTTCTAACACGAGTCCAAGAGCCCTCAGCTCGGGACCAGCCCTTGTCTCTTTGCAAAGTCCATCGCCTCCTCAGGTTCCTCGAAATAATGGTGCTGGCCCTCGTGTGGAACCCACAGTCGCGCCGGATAGAGCAGCCCAAATTTCACCTGCTTCTTATATAAAATCTCTTTAACTTGCCTGTAGCCTGCCCTCCTTCTGGCCACCTCTGCGCTCAGGTCTTGGTAAATGCGCAGGGTGCTATTGTCCCAGTTGCAGCTCTGCGTGCTCTTGGCCCATTGAAGAACCCGCTCCTTACCCAGGAACCTGTGGAACTGGACCACCATCACTCGTGAGGGACCCCCTCGCCGCGGCTGCCTCACCTCTGCTCTATGTGCCCTGTCCACCTCCGGCGGGCGAGGGAACACCTCGTTCCCCAGCAGCTTCTGGAACATATCTGCCACATACGCGGCAGCAACCAGCCCCTCGGTCCACTCCGGGAGGCCAACGATTCTTAAATTCTGCTGGCGAGACCTGTTCTCCAGGTCCTCCAGCTTTTCCAGGAGCATTTTTTGTTGGTTTCTCAACCTTCGAATCTCCATGTCCGCCACCGTTTGAAAGTCCGCCTGCCCCTCCACCATCTTCTCCAGCTCCTGGATCTTCTCAGCCTGGTGTTGTGTTGGGTGTCCTGGATCCGTGGAACACTTACAGGTCACCAACACTTGAAATAGTGCAACACTATTTTATTGAATCATTAACTGTTTAATATACTCTGACTGTGGGTTAACACGATACTAGCTTTAACTAAAGACCTTTGCCTTGTCCTAACCAGTCGATGCACTCAGCACATGGTGAATGTCTGTGTTGCAGGCTGTGAGCTCTGTCCTCCTAGCTAGCTGCAGCTCGAATGAACGGGAACTCTGATGCCCCCTGTCTTTATAGTGTGTGTGCTTTAACTGGTGATTGGCTGCGGTTTTGTGTGTGTTGATTGGTCCCACTGTGTGTCCATCAGTGTGTGGCTGCACCATGATATACTGGTGTATATTATGACATCCCCCCTTTTATAAAACAATGTACCTGCGTGGCAATAAATAGTGTATGGTAAGAATGTCCCTGACTACGTGTGTGTGAAATATTTACAGGACTATGTACATGAGAACTAAGCTACTTACATGGGAAGGTGCCTGGTACAGAAAAACAGTATGTCACAAGAATAACGAGATGAACACTATATACAAACCAGGGAAACGATCAAACGGAAGAACAGAACATAAGCCCACAAAGTTCACAAATTAAGTCTCTGAGGTGGGCGACGAATTCTGGTTGACCACCTCAAGGATGGGTTGGGAGCCGCTGGCTGAGGAGCGGGCTGGACTGTGTCAGAGTGAGGAGGATGCAGAGTGACCGAGATCTCTGCATAGTCCATGGCAGGGTCAGCAGGAGGGCGAGGCGACACTGGAGGATCACGTTGCAAGCGTGGAACGAGACGAAGGGCACGTCGATTGCAGCACAGAATGGAGCCATCCGGTAGCCGAACCAGGAACGAGCGGGGGGGCCACCTGCCGAAGGACCACAGCGGTTACAGACCAGCCCCCATCCGGAAGATGGATGCGGACGTTGTAATCTGGAGCCAGAGCAGGGAGATCAGCTGCACGGGAGTCATGAAGAGCCTTGTGCTGTGCACGAGACAGCTGCGTCCGTCGAAGGACCAGAACGTGGTCAAGGTCTGGGACATGAATGGACGGCACCGTCGTCCTCAGGGTGCGACCCATGAGCAGCTGGGCTGGCGACAGCCAGTGGACAGTGGGGCGGAGCGATAGGCCAGCAAGGCGAGGTAGAAATCGGACCCAGTATCGGCAGCCATGCAGAGGAGCCGTTTGACTATGTGGACGCCCTTCTCTGCTTTGCCGTTGGATTAGGGGTACAGGGGACTGGATGTCACATGTGCAAAATTGTACCGCCTGGCAAAGTTGGACCATTCCTGGCTTGCGAAGCAGGGGCCATTGTCCAACATCACAGTGAGTGGGATGCCATGTCGAGCAAAGATGTCCTTACAGGCACGAATGACTGCAGACAATGTGATGTCATGCAACCGTATCACCTCCGGGTAATTTGAAAAGTAGTCCACAATCAGGACATAGTCTCTACCCAGCGCGTGGAACAGGTCGCTGCCCACCTTGGTCCAAGGTGACGTGACCAACTCATGGGGCTGCAGGGTCTCATGTGGTTGGGCCGGCTGGAAGCGCTGACAAGTGGGGCCGTTGAGCACTGTGTTGGCTATGTCGTCATTAATGCCGGGCCAGTACACTGCCTCTCGGGCCCGGCGGTGGCACTTTTCCACGCCAAGATAGCCCTCATGTAACTGTTCCAGGATGAGCTGGTGCATGCTATGCGGGATGACAATGCGTTCCAGTTTCAGAAGAACCCCGTCTACCACTGCCAGATCATCTCTAACATTATAGAACTGAGGGCATTGGCCCTTGAGCCACCCGTCTGTTAGGTGACGCATGACACGCTGTAGCAAAGGGTCAGCCGCCATCTCGTGGCGAATTTGGATGAGGCGTTCATCCGTGGCAGGTAGATTGGAGGCCACGAAGGCCACATGGGCATCAACCTGGCAGACGAATCCCGCTGGGTCACACGGAGTGTTGACTGCCCTGGAGAGAGCGTCGGCAATGATGAGGTCTTTGCCTGGGGTGTATACCAGCTGGAAGTTGTATTGCCGGAGCTTGAGAAGAATCCGCTGGAGGCGAGGCGTCATGTCGTTCAAGTCTTTCTGTCTCGACAGTGAATTGAGGAAGTCCGTACACATAATCGTGAAACTTAACCACACCGGTCAGAAGGCCCAGGCACTCCTTTTCTATCTGCGCGTAGCGCTGTTCCATGGGGGTCATGGCACGTGACACATATGCAACGGGGATGATGAGGCCTCATCGCATTGCAGGAGCACTGCCCCAATGCCGGATTGGCTGGCATCGGTCAAACTTTTGGTCTCTTTTGCTGGATCAAAGAAAGCTAAGACCGGGGCCGTGGTGAGTTTGGTTTTGAGTTCTCTCCATTCGCGCTCGTGGGCAGGGAGCCATTGGAAGTCTGTTGTCTTCCTGACCAGGTTCCTGAGAGCCGTGGTACGAGAGGCGAGGTTAGGGATGAACTTCCCTAAAAGGTTGACCATGCCCAGAAATCGGAGGACCGCCTTCTTGTCCTCTGGCGTTTTCATGGCTGTGATAGCAGTCACCTTGTCCGCATCCGGCCACACACCCACCTGGGAGATGTGGTCCCCGAGGAACTTGAGTTCCGTCTGACCAAAAGAGCATTTGGCATTGTTGAGGTGTAGGCCCTGCTCCTTACTTGAGAAAGGACGTACTGGGACTGGAGGGTGTGCAGAGGAGGTTAATCCCAGAGCTGAAGGGGTTGGATTACGAGGAGAGGTTGAGTAGACTGGGGCTGTACTCGTTGGAATTTAGAAGGATGAGGGGGGATCTTATAGAAACATATAAAATTATGAAGGGAATAGATAGGATAGATGCGGGCAGGTTGTTTCCACTGGCGGGTGAAAGCAGAACTAGGGGGCATAGCCTCAAAATAAGAGGAGGTAGATTTAGGAGGAACTTCTTCACCCAAAGGGTTGTGTATCTATGGAATTCCTTGCCCAGTGAAGCAGTAGAGGCTCCTTCATTAAATGTTTTTAAGATAAAGATAGATAGTTTTTTGAAGAATAAAGGGATTAAGGGTTATGGTGTTCGGGCCGGAAAGTGGAGCTGAGTCCACAAAAGATCAGCCATGATCTCATTGAATGGCGGAGCAGGCTCGAGGGGCCAGATGGCCTACTCCTGCTCCTAGTTCTTATGTTCTTATGTATGCGTTTGAACACTCGCTGGAGGCGACTGACATGCTCCTGCGGGGTGGTGGACCAAATGATTATGTCATCGACATAGACGTGAACACCTTCAATGCCTTCCATCATTTGTTCCATGATCCTCTGGAACACTTCTGATGCAGATATGATCCCAAACGGCATCCTGTTGTAACCCATTGGTCTGAGGTAAGTACCATATTTTATTATATTATTATTATTTTTTATAAAAATTTAATTTAGTTGTTAGCCAGATCTTGGTAGAAAGTTAGAGGAATGGCAGGGAAGGGAGTGCAATGTTCCTCCTGCAGGATGTTTGAGGTGAGGGATGCAGTTAGTGTCCCTGCTGATTTTTCCTGCAGGAAGTGCTGCCATCTCCAGCTCCTCCAAGACCGAGTTAGGGAACTGGAGCTGGAGTTGGAAGAACTTCGGATCATTCGGGAGGCAGAAGGGGTCATAGATAGCAGCTTCAGGGAATTAGTTACACCAAAGATTGGAGATAGGTGGGTAACTGTAAGAGGGATTGGGAAAAAACAGTCAGTGCAGGGATCCCCTGCGGTCGTTCCCCTGTGAAACAAGTATACCGCTTTGGATACTTGTGAGGGGGACGGTAAGCCATGGGGTACGGGCCTCTGGCACGGAGTCTGTCCCTGTTGCTCAGAAGGGAAGGGGAGAGAGGAGCAGAGCATTAGTAATTGGGGACTCTATAGTCAGGGGCACAGATAGGAGATTTTGTGGGAGCGTGAGAGACTCACGTTTGGTATGTTGCCTCCCAGGTGCAAGGGTACGTGATGTCTCGGATCGTGTTTTCCGGGTCCTTAGGGGGAGGGGGAGCAGCCCCAAGTCGTGGTCCACATTGGTACCAACGACATAGGTAGGAAAGGGGACAAGGATGTCAGGCAGGCTTTCAGGGAGCTAGGATGGAAGCTCAGAACTAGAACAAACAGAGTTGTTATCTCTGGGTTGTTGCCCGTGCCACGTGATAGTGAGATGAGGAATAGGGAGAGAGAGCATTTAAACACGTGGCTACAGGGATGGTGCAGGCGGGAGGGATTCAGATTTTTGGATAACTGGGGCTCTTTCTGGGGAAGGTGGGACCTCTACAGACAGGATGGTCTACATCTGAACCTGAGGGGCACAAATATCCTGGGGGGGAGATTTGTTAGTGCTCTTTGGGGGGGTTTAAACTAATGCAGCAGGGGCATGGGAACCTGGATTGTAGTTTTAGGGTAAGGGAGAATGAGAGTATAGAGGTCAGGAGCACAGATTTGACGTCGCAGGAGGGGGCCAGTGTTCAGGTAGGTGGTTTGAAGTGTGTCTACTTCAATGCCAGGAGTATACGAAACAAGGTAGGGGAACTGGCAGCGTGGGTTGGTACCTGGGACTTCGATGTTGTGGCCATTTCGGAGACATGGATAGAGCAGGGACAGGAATGGATGTTGCAGGTTCCGGGGTTTAGGTGTTTTAGTAAGCTCAGAGAAGGAGGCAAAAGAGGGGGAGGTGTGGCGCTGCTAGTCAAGAGCAGTATTACGGTGGCGGAGAGGATGCTAGATGGGGACTCTTCTTCCGAGGTAGTATGGGCTGAAGTTAGAAACAGGAAAGGAGAGGTCACCCTGTTGGGAGTTTTTTATAGGCCTCCTAATAGTTCTAGGGATGTAGAGGAAAGGATGGCGAAGATGACTCTGGATATGAGCGAAAGTAACAGGGTAGTTATTATGGGAGACTTTAACTTTCCAAATATTGACTGGAAAAGATATAGTTCGAGTACAATAGATGGGTTGTTTTTTGTACAGTGTGTGCAGGAGGGTTTCTTGAAACAATATGTTGACAGGCCAACAAGAGGCGAGGCCACGTTGGATTTGGTTTTGGGTAATGAACCAGGCCAGGTGTTGGATTTGGAGGTAGGAGAGCACTTTGGGGACAGTGACCACAATTCGGTGACGTTTACGTTAATGATGGAAAGGGATAAGTATACACCGCAGGGCAAGAGTTATAGCTGGGGGAAGGGCAATTATGATGCCATTAGACGTGACTTGGGGGGGATAAGGTGGAGAAGTAGGCTGCAAGTGTTGGGCACACTGGATAAGTGGGGCTTGTTCAAGGATCAGCTACTGCGTGTTCTTGATAAGTATGTACCGGTCAGACAGGGAGGAAGGCGTCGAGCGAGGGAACCGTGGTTTACCAAGGAAGTGGAATCTCTTGTTAAGAGGAAGAAGGAGGCCTATGTGAAGATGAAGTGTGAAGTTTCGGTTGGGGCGATGGATAGTTACAAGGTAGCGAGGAAGGATCTAAAGAGAGAGCTAAGACGAGCAAGGAGGGGACATGAGAAGTATTTGGCAGGAAGGATCAAGGAAAACCCAAAAGCTTTCTATAGGTATGTCAGGAATAAGCGAATGACTAGGGAAAGAGTAGGACCAGTCAAGGACAGGGATGGGAAATTGTGTGTGGAGTCTGAAGAGATAGGCGAGATACTAAATGAATATTTTTTGTCAGTATTCACTCAGGAAAAAGATAATGTTGTGGAGGAGAATGCTGAGCCCCAGGCTAATAGACTAGATGGCATTGAGGTACGTAGGGAAGAGGTGTTGGCAATTCTGGACAGGCTGAAAATAGATAAGTCCCCGGGACCTGATGGGATTTATCCTAGGATTCTATGGGAGGCCAGGGAAGAGATTGCTGGACCTTTGGCTTTGATTTTTATGTCATCATTGGCTACAGGAATAGTGCCAGAGGACTGGAGGACAGCAAATGTGGTCCCTTTGTTCAAAAAGGGGCGCAGAGACAACCCCGGCAACTATAGACCGGTGAGCCTCACGTCTGTAGTGGGTAAAGTCTTGGAGGGGATTATAAGAGACAAGATTTATAATCATCTAGATAGGAATAATATGATCAGGGATAGTCAGCATGGCTTTGTGAAGGGTAGGTCATGCCTCACAAACCTTATTGAGTTCTTTGAGAAGGTGACTGAACAGGTAGACGAGGGTAGAGCAGTTGATGTGGTGTATATGGATTTCAGCAAAGCATTTGATAAGGTTCCCCACAGTAGGCTATTGCAAAAAATACGGAGGCTGGGGATAGAGGGTGATTTAGAGATGTGGATCAGAAATTGGCTAGCTGAAAGAAGACAGAGGGTGGTGGTTGATGGGAAATGTTCAGAATGGAGTACAGTCACAAGTGGAGTACCACAAGGATCTGTTCTGGGGCCGTTGCTGTTTGTCATTTTTATCAATGACCTAGAGGAAAGCGCAGAAGGGTGGGTGAGTAAATTTGCAGACGATACTAAAGTCGGTGGTGTTGTCGATAGTGTGGAAGGATGTAGCAGGTTACAGAGGGATATAGATAAGCTGCAGAGCTGGGCTGAGAGGTGGCAAATGGAGTTTAATGTAGAGAAGTGTGAGGTGATTCACTTTGGAAGGAATAACAGGAATGCGGAATATTTGGCTAATGGTAAAGTTCTTGAAAGTGTGGATGAGCAGAGGGATCTAGGTGTCCATGTACATAGATCCCTGAAAGTTGCCATCCAGGTTGATAGGGTTGTGAAGAAGGCCTATGGAGTGTTGGCCTTTATTGGTAGAGGGATTGAGTTCCGGAGTCGGGAGGTCATGTTGCAGCTGTACAGAACTCTGGTACGGCCGCATTTGGAGTATTGCGTACAGTTCTGGTCACCGCATTATAGGAAGGACGTGGAGGCTTTGGAGCGGGTGCAGAGGAGAGTTACCAGGATGTTGCCTGGTATGGAGGGAAAATCTTATGAGGAAAGGCTGATGGACTTGAGGTTGTTTTCGTTGGAGAGAAGAAGGTTAAGAGGAGACTTAATAAAGGCATACAAAATGATCAGGGGGTTGGATAGGGTGGACAGTGAGAGCCTTCTCCCACGGATGGATATGGCTGGCACGAGGGGACATAACTTTAAACTGAGGGGTAATAGATATAGGACAGAGGTCAGAGGTAGGTTCTTTACGCAAAGAGTAGTGAGGCCGTGGAATGCCCTACCTGCTACAGTAGTGAACTCGCCAACATTGAGGGCATTTAAAAGTTTATTGGATAAACATATGGATGATAATGGCATAGTGTAGGTTAGATGGCTTTTGTTTCGGTGCAACATCGTGGGCCGAAGGGCCTGTACTGCGCTGTATTGTTCTATGTTCTATGTTCTAATATCTGCCAAAGTGGGTATTGAATGTACACAGTTTCCTGCTGGATTTGTCGAGCTGGATTTGCCAGAATCCTTTTGAGGCGTCGCGTTTGATGAAGAGCTTGGCGCGAGCCATCTCGCATGTGATCTCCTCGCGCTTGGGAATTGGATAATGCAAATTGCGATTCATGATATTGCGATTAAGAATCTTGGGATCAATGCAAATTCTCAATTCGCCGGAATGCTTTTTTACACATACCATGGAACTGACCCAGTCGGTTGGTTCCGTGACTCTGGAGATCACTCCTTGGTCCTGGAGGTCCTGCAGCTGCTGCTTGAGGCGGTCCTTAAGGGGTGCTGGGACCCTGTGAGGTGCGTGCACCACAGGCGTGGCATTCTGTTTCAATAAGATCTTGTAGGTATATGGGAGCGTACCCATGCCCTCGAAGACGTCGTGGTGCTGGTCGATGATGGCGTTGAGTTGCGCCCTGAAGTCAGTGTCCTGAAAGGCAGACGTGTCATCAGGAGAGGGAGAGTGAATTCTCTGAACTAGGTTCAACAGCTTGCATGCCTGCGTGCCAAGCAGGGAGGCTTTCGAGGAGCCCATGATTTCAAAAGGAAGGATGGCTTTGCGTGACCTGTGCGTCACTTCAAGTTGGCACGAGCCGCTGGCAGCAATGGCATTGTCATTGTAATCCAATAGCTGGCAGGCTGATGGAAGGATGGCTGGTTTGACACGAAGGCTTAGGAAGTCAGACCACGCAATGAGATTGGCGGATGCACCAGCGTCCAGGCGGAATTGTATTTGGGATCGGTTGACCGTCAGGGTGGCACATCACTCATTGTCTGGATCGATGCTGTATACCGACAGCCGCTGGTGTCTTTGCTTCGGGGACAGCCTGTTTTTTGTCACGACACCAACTCGAAAAGGCGCCTTCGGGTCCTCGGTGTCACTGCTGTGTGGGAGGTCGGAATCGGACTCGATGACCGTGGGTTGAATTGCCCGGATATTCCTGCGAGGCTGGCTGAAGCGATATGAATTGGCAGGCTGAGCTGCTCGGCATAAGGCAGCATAGTGGCCAAGTCAGCCACATCGTAGGCATTGTCGAGATTTGGCAGGGCATTGCCGTTTTAAATGGGCGGAGCCACAGTTGCCGCACGTCGTAACGTCAGCACGTTCGCTGCGCCACCGCACATGCGCGGTGCGGTCGTGCATGGTGCGCGCCTGCGCATTACGTTCTTGGACGTCGCCGCCCCCTTGTTTGGTGCGCACAAGCGCGGGAGTCCGTGAAAAGCGCGTGAAATGGCTGCCCTCATCCAGGCTGAGGCCCTGGAGTTGCTCAACCACTTGGACCCGTTCTGCCTCGTGGGAACCTTCCCGCTCCGTTTCAGCCGCTTGGATGTGGGAATACCGACTCGTAGCGTTTTCGTGTACGACACAGGTCTCAATGGCAGTCGCTCGGGTGAGCTGCTTTACTTTGAGGAGCTGCTGTCGTAGGTGGTCCGACTGAACACTGAAAACGATCTGGTCGCGTATCATGGAGTCGGAGGTGGGCCCGTAGCTGCAAGACTGCGCAAGGATGCGGAGGTGCATGAGAAAGGATTGGAAAGGTTCATCCTTACCCTGCAAACGCTGTTGGAACACGTAGCGCTCAAAACTTTCATTCACCTCTACGCTGCAGTGAGTGTCAAACTTGAGGAGGACCGTCTTGAACTTTGTTTTATCTTCATCATCCGCAAAGGTGAGAGAATTGAAAATGTGGATGGCATGGTCTCCGGCCGTGGAGAGAAAGAGAGCAATCTTCCTGGCATCCGAGGCGTCCTCCCTGTCCGTGGCTTTGAGGAAGAGCTGGAAGCGCTGTTTGAATATCTTCCAGTTGGCCCCGAGGTTGCCGGCGATGCGGAGCGGCGGCGGCGGGCTGATGTTGTCCATGTTGCAGGATGATGGAATGCTGGTGGAAGGCAGATCACTTGCAGGTAGGTCTAAGAAGTGCTAATACCCTTAAACTCCTGGTATCATGTTGTGTTGGGTGTTCTGGATCCGTGAAACACATACAGGTCACCAACACTTGAAATAGTGCAACACTATTTTATTGAATTATTAACTGTTTAACATACTCTGACTGTGGGTTAACACGATACTAGCTTTAACTAAAGACCTTTGCCTTGTCCTAACCAGTCGATGCACTCAGCACATGGTGAATGTCTGTGTTGCAGGCTGTGAGCTCTGTCCTCCTAGCTAGCTGCAGCTCGAATGAGCGGGAACACTGATGCCCCCTGTCTTTATAGTGTGTGTGCTCTAACTGGTGATTGGCTGCGGTGTTGTCTGTGTTGATTGGTCCCACTGTGTGTCCATCAGTGTGTGTCTGCACCATTATATACTGGTGTATATTATGACACCTGGGCATCCAGCCTTTTCTCCATTCGGTCAAACGATTTGTGGAGCGGTTCCAAATGATCACTTTTCAGCGCTAGGAAGTTCCCCTACATAACCTGCAACAGGTGCTCCATTGTCGGCTGAGCTGGCGGTGCCCGGCTCTGGACATCGGCCATATTGGTTTCCCTCACAGCCTCCCCTTTGCCCTTGCTTGTCCACTTCTTCAGCTGTTTGCGATCCTTCCTACTTCTTAGTTCCATACACCTCTGTATGGATTCAGTGCCTGAGTGCTTTAACTTTCCAATCCAGCGCTTAAAAGCGCAAAAAAGTCAGGGGAAAAGGTCCAAAGGTCCGACCCGAGCGGGTGCCACCAAGTGTGCGACTTACTCCCTCATAGCCGCCAGTGGAAGTCAAAGGCTGCATTTTCTGATGACGGAACTGCAGAGGGCACCATGCAATTATAGTGCCCGTGATGGCACTGATGTGGAGATGCCGGCGTTGGACTGGGGTGGGCTCAGTAAGAAGTCTTACAACACCAGGTTAAAGTCCAACAGGTTTGTTTCGAATCACAAGCTTTCGGAGCTAGTAATTTGAAACAAACCTGTTGGACTTTAACCTAGTGTTGTAAGACTTCTTACTGTGATGGCACTAACAGCAATGTCTCAGGCAGCTGCCTGCATCATAAATGATGCACAGCTAATAAAGAGTGTAACGAACACACAACACTGTTCTGATTCCTCCTGTTTCCCCTTCCACTTGCTGCAGTGGAGGAAGCAGAAAGGAGTAGCAGAGGGAGGCAGACAATAATTGCACAATATTAACTTCAGCGGTGGGGGAAACCCTCAAGTGGGTGGCAAGTTCCTGTTTCCGTTAAGAGGAAGGAATTACAGTGTTGGATGACGAGCAGAGGTGCTATCCCTGATGTCCTGACTATTGTGTCCACAGAAGAGTCCACACAAGAGACTCAAAGAAACTGGTTATTTATTGTATAAGTAACTATTTACACGATGTACACGGTCCCAGTTTCATAGAATTTACAGTGCAGAAGGAGGCCATTCAGCCCATCGAGTCTGCACCGGCTCTTGGAAAGAGCACCCTACCCAAGGTCAACACCTCCACCCTATCCCCATAACCCAGTAACCCCACCCAACACTAAGGGCAATTTTGGACACTAAGGGCAATTTATCATGGCCAATCCACCTAACCTGCACATCTTTGGACTGTGGGAGGAAACCAGAGCACCCGGAGGAAACCCACGCAGACACGGGGAGGATGTGCAGACTCCGCACAGACAGTGACCCAAGCCGGAATCGAACCTGGGACCCTGGAGCTGTGAAGCAATTGTGCTATCCACAATGTTGGGACCTCTCTGCCCAGCTCCCACTCAGGCCGAGCTTTATACACCGTGTCCATAGTTCCGCTGGTGAGGCCCCCACCCCTCAGCGGGGAAGCTTGTACTCAATGAGACTCACGGGCAAACTATTTGGTCCGACTCCGTGCGGGTTATAACACTGGCCAACTGGACCGATCAACATCACCAAATGAATCAGGTTTTCTGGTCATTATCACATTGGTGGTGATGTGTTTCCTACATTTACAACAGTGACTACCCTTCAAAAAGCACTTAATTGGCTGTAAAGAGACAGCCAGTGGTCATGAACTAATTAAATGCAGGTCCCTTCCTGCAGCAAACCAGCAGCTGAGAGCGGAAATGTGTAGCTTGGTGAATATTTCGTGGTTTTGCTTGATCAGCTTTGGCAATCAGGGATTTTTTTAATGGCAAAAATTCCTTTGGGGGATAAAGAATGGACTACACAGAATTATCTATGTGTATATGAAACATTAGAAGTCTTGCATTTAATATGTATTTTCTACATATGTCCCATTTACTTCCTCATTCACTGCAGACTTCACACTGTGCACAATGACGTGTGCAATCTGCTCACATCTAATGCAATATCTGTGGCAACATTGCACAATTCAATCGTTAATCCATCGGAAATAATCGAACAGTTTAGAAAGGATCACCTCCCAAAATTCAGTACTGGTGTGTAACAACATCTAAAAAATATGCCCAGTAAAGGTACTTGATGAAAACAAAGAAAATTACTTTGATGGCAATCTTATATTTGTTTTCTCAAGATAGATGTTATGCCTCAGTGAAGCAGGTATGTCTCAGTGAAGCAAGGGTGGCAAGGTGCACGGTGGTTAGCACTGCTGCCTCACAGCGCCAGGGACATTGGTTTAATTCCAGCCTTGAGTGACTGGCTGTGTGGAGTTTGCACTTTCTCCCCATGTCTGCGTGGGTTTCCTCCAGGTGCTCCGGTTTCCTCCCACAACCCAAAGATGTTCAGGTTAGGTGGATTGGCCATGCTAAATTGCCCTTTAGTGTGCAGGTTAGGTTAAGGGGTTATTGGGGTAGGGTGAGGAAGCGTGCTCAGGTGGGGTGCTCTGTCAGAGGGTCGGTGCAGACTCGATGGGCTGAATGGCCTCCTTCTGCACTGTAGGGATTCTATATCTATATCTGAAGTGATGTTATATGATGATAATTGATTGGAGTATGGCCAGGCCTCAATCTTCGAAACTCAAGTGATTAAAAGCCAAATTAATGGCATCTCTCCCAATAATCAAACCCTTTAAGTCCCAATAACGTTCTGGTGAATTTGCACTGCACTCTCTCTCGGCCAAGACATTGGCCGTGTTTTTCCAGTCTCACCTGCGGTGGGAATCAGCATGGACAGTACTGGAAAAATTGGAAAGCAGCCAAACTTTACTGGCGGGCTCGGAAAAACCACCTAATGCTTCCTGATGTGCAGTTTCCAAAACTAATAAATGTAGAGATCTAGAAAGGGTCTAACCAGGGCTTTGTACAACTAAAACATAGCTTCCTCCTCTTGTACTTGAGCCTTGTTGGGTTCAGTGCCTTTTGCATTGTTTTTGTGCCTTTCCACTAGCTTTAAATGGTTTGCATGCTTTGAGCTCAGAAAATGATGACTGAACCATTTCCTGCACAGCTCATGCAGAATGCCACAATTGTAAGATTGCTAGGGTGGATATGGAGCTTTGCCAGACTAGCAGGATTCCCACTGGTGTAAGAACCTATCAACTGTGCATCAGTAGGCCCCACATATTAAAATGGAGATATGCCGTAACTGACAAGAGCTAATAATAATACTCTTTATTGTCACAAGTAGGCTTACATTCACACTGCAATGAAGTCATTGTGAAAAGCCCCTAGTCGCCACACTCCAGCCTGTTCGGGTACACAGAGGGAGAATTCAGAATGTCCAAATTACTTAACAGCACGTCTTTCGGACTTTGTGGGAGGAAACCGGAGCACCCGGAGGAAACCCATGGAGACACGGGGAGAACGTGCAGACTCCACACAGACAGTGACCCAAGCCGGGAATCGAACCCGGGTCCCTGGAGCTATGAAGCAACAGGGCTACCCATGCTGGCTTTCCTTGAACATGCTGTTGGTGTGCAACCATGCATATAACATCATTTTGGTTAATGATCAGTATCCTGATAGCAGCTACGTGGTTTCATCCTGTGCCAATCAGCTGTACTCAGCATATTTGAGCTAGTCAAACCAGAGGCTGACTGCTTTGTGAGCAGTGCTACCGATTCTGCACCTGGCTCTCGATCCCCCTCCACCATTCAATCATGTGTGGCCAGTGCGCCTACAATGAGTGCATGTTGGATGGCAGGCCTGCCAATACAGGCATTTCTGTGTGTCTGTCAGGATTCTTAATAGTGCCAAATCAACAAAATCCTCACCTGAATCCTCAGTGACAGAACCTGTCTGCAACTCATCATCGGCTCTGATATGGGCAAAGGCCTGTTGAGGCTCGGCCGTCAGGGGGAAATGGGTGGACTGTATGAGTGGGCGGGCCTTGTCTACATAGTTTGGGACCCACTGGGCGTAGTATGAAAAGAACCCCAGGCAGCGTTTGAGGGCCTTGGGGCACTGGGGGAGGGGGAGCTCCATGAGGGGGCACATGCGGCCGGGATCGGGCCCTAGAACTCCGTTCTGGCTAAGCGGTTCGTGCTGAACACACACTTCTCTTTATTATAGGTGAAGTTTAGGAGAGTGGTGGTGTGGAGAATTTTGGCAAGATTGGCATCGTGGTCCTGCTGATCATGGCCACAGATGGTGATGTTGTCTAGGTACGGAAAGGTGGCCCGCAAACCGTACCGGTCGGACATTCGGTCCATCTCCCTTTGGAAGACCGAGACCCCATTAGTGACGCCGAAGGGAACCCTGAGGAAGTGATAGAGGCGACCGTCTGCCTCGAAGGCAGTGTATGGACGGTCCGCTTTACGGATGGGGAGCTGGTGGTAGGTGGATTTGAGGTCTACCGTTGAGAAGACCCGGTACTGTGCAATCTGATTGACCAAATCAGATATGTGTGGGAGCGGGTACGCGTCGAGCTGCGTGTACCGATTGATGGTCTGGCTGTAGTCCACGACCATTCTGTGTTTCTCCCCAGTTTTAACTACTACCACTTGGGCTCTCCAGGGGCTGTTGCTGACCTCGATGATGCCTTCCCAATGCAGCCGCTGGACCTCAGACCCAATGAAGGTCCTGCCCTGGGTGCTGTACCATCTGCTCTTGGTGGCGACGGGTTTGCAATCCGGGGTTTAATTTGCGAAGAGGGAAGGCGGATCGACCTTTAGGGTCGCGAGGCCGCACACAGTAAGGGGTGGTAGGGGCCTGCTGAATTTCAGAGTTAGGCTCTGGAGGTTACACTGGAAGTCCAGGCCGAGTAGTAGGGCAGCGCAGAGGTTAGGGAGGACGTAGAGGCGGAAGCCGCTGAATTCTAAGTCCTGGACCGTGAGTGTGACCGTACAGTAACTCCGGATCGCCATGGAATGGGATGTGGAGGCCAGGGAGATTCTTTGGTTCGCGGGGTGTACCGCGAGGGAGCAGCGCCTTACCGTATCCGGGTGAATGAAGCTTTCGGTGCTTCCGGAGTCCAGCAGGCAAGAGGCCACGTGTCCATCGATTTTAACGCTGGTCGATGCAGTCGCCAGGTTGTGCGGAGGAGACTGGTCGATGGTCACTGAGGCGAGTCATGGTTGGTCGTCGCTGGTGTCGGATGATGGGGTGCCCATGGGGCACGGGTCCTGGAACGTTGGCGGTGCCCATGTACCGTGGGGGAGACAAGATGGCGGCGCCTGAAGCTCTTGGGGAGAACAAAATGGCGGTGTCCATGGGCCGCACGTGGCGGGGATTGAAAAGGATGGCGGCGCCCATGGGCCGCACGTGTTGCGCGGAGGGGAAGATGGCGGCGCCCACGGGCGGCACTTGGTCTGAGGGGGAGAAGATGGCGGCGCCCATGGGCCGCACGTGTTGCGCGGAGGGGAAGATGGCGGCGCCCACTGGCCGCGCTTGGTCTGAGGGGGAGAAGATGGCGGCGCCCACGGGCGGCACGTGGTCTGAGGGGGAGAAGATGGCGGTGCCCACTGGCCGCACATGGTCTGAGGGGGAGAAGATGGCGGTGCCCACTGGCCGCACGTGGTCCAGGGAAGTGAAGATGGCGGCACCCATTGTTCCTAAACGAGGGGGGCGGGGGCGATGGTGGTGACTGCGCAGGCCTGGCACACCGCGGCAAAGTGCCCCTTCTTACCGCAAGCTTTACAAAGGGCAGCGCGGGCCGGGCGTGTTTCTGCTGGCCGCAAATGTAACATCGGGGACCCCCCGGGGTTCGCGCGTGGCGCAGGCGTATTGGCTGGGTAAGGCCCCCGTTGGGGTGGCCATCTGTGGGGTCCACGATGCATAGGAGGGGTGGGCCGGGCGGCTGGGGCTGTAGGCCTGGATATTACGCGAGGCGACCGTCATAGAGAGCGCTAGCTTCTTTGTCTCTGTGAGATCCAGCATGGCCCCCTCTAGAAGTTGCTGGCGTATGAGGTCCGACCCAATCCCCGTAACAAAAGGGTCCTGCATAAGGAGGTTTGACTGTTCCGTGGCCGTAACGGCCTGACAGTCACAGTCCCGGACGAGTGGGATTAGGGCCCGCTAGAAGTCTTCTATGGACTCACCAGGGAGCTGACAGCGAGTGGAGAGTACGTGCCTGGCGAAGAGTGTGTTCGTCTTCTGGGCGTAGTTTTCTTTAAGTAGCGTCATGGCTTTGGCGTAGTTTGGCGCGTCCTTGATCAGCGGAAAGACGCTGGAGCTCAACCTCGAGTACAATATCTGTATTGTCTGAGCCTCCGGAACAGGGCTTGGCGCCGAGTTGATGTACGCCTCGGAACAATCTAGCCAGTGCTGAAAGTCCTTTTTGGCGTCGCTTGATTGCGGATCCAGCTGCAGGCGATCCGGCTTGATGCGGAGGTCCATCTTCTGAAAACCTTAGAGCAATAAATTGACGCACGATCAATTGCACAAAGACGAGAGTTGAATACAACTGAGGCTTTATTGCTCTAAGGTGTGTGGCCTCCACAGCAGCTGGCGAAATAGTTGCTGCACGGAGGACACACATATTGATACTCCGCCTACTGGGCGGAGCTAGCAAGCAGCGACTACCGTCATACCTGTAGTACAGGCCCTAACATACATCACCTAATATAGGTGCAACAGTGGTTTTCCACATATAGAAAGTCATTTTCAATTCTCTCGGGAAACCGTGGGCGTCATTCTCCGACCCCCCAGTGGGTCGGAGAATGGCCGTTGCCGCCGTGAATCCCGCCCCCGCCGGTTGCCGAAGTCTCTGAAGGGAGAAAAGTCAGCGGGGCGTTAATGGCGCCGCAGACGTCGGAGAATGGCACGGGTGTGCGCAAGGCAGCTGATTTTGGGCCTACCGATATTCTCCCTTCCGGATGGGCCGAAGTCCCGTCGACGTGATGACCGGTCACGTCGACGTAAATGAAACCTCCTTTTCAACGGCATGAACCTGTGCACCAGGTTCACGCCGACCAGCGTGGAGGTGAGTGACGGCCTGGGGGGTTGGCCGCTGGGCAGGCGATGGCATGGCCGCAGTCTGAATGTGTGGGGAGAGGTGTGTCTAGGGTTGTGTGTGTGTGTGTGCGGCCGGGGGGGGGGTGGTTAGAGTGGGCTGGGCTCCAGGGGAGTGCCGGGAGGGGGGTGCGTGCCGGGGAGGAGGATGGGGGGTCCGTGCCGGGGAGGAGGATGGGGGGTCCATGCCGGGGAGGAGGATGGGAGGTCCGTGCCGGGGAGGGGGATGGGGGGTCCGTGCCGGGGAGGAGGATGGGAGGTCCGTGCCGGGGAGGGGGATGGGGGGGTCCGTGCCGGGGAGGAGGATGGGGGGTCCGTGCCGGGGAGGAGGATGGGAGGTCCGTGCCGGGGAGGGGGATGGGGGGGTCCGTGCCGGGGAGGAGGATGGGGGGTCCGTGCCGGGGAGGAGGATGGGAGGTCCGTGCCGGGGATGGGGATGGGGGGGTCTGTGCCGGGGAGGAGGATGGGGGGTCCGTGCCGGGGAGGGGGTTGGGGGGTCCGTGCCGGGGAGGGGGGATGGGGGGGCGTCCGTGCCGGGGAGGGGGATGGGGGGGGTCCGTGCCGGGGAGGGGGATGGGGGGGTCCGTGCCGGGGAGGGGGATGGGGGGTCCGTGCCGGGGAGGGGGATGGGGGGGTCCGTGCCGGGGAGGGGGATGCGAGGGCAAGTGAGTTGGTCCACCTGGCCAGGTGCCAGCCTCCAACAGTTGGACCCATGCGGTCCATGCCACTTGGCTGGGGGGAAGGAGGGCGTATGGGCAATGATGACATGTCGTCGTTCCCACCCACACCCCCCCCCACCCCCAACCAGGCCGTCATGTTTTCCGATCATCCAGCGATGTTGGCCGCCGTGGCGGCAGCCACTCATGTCTATGTTGCCCTGGATGAGGAGGAGGAGGAGGAGCGTGCCAGAGAGGCGGCGCAGGCTGCCGCAGAGGGGCAGGCGGCAGCCGCCCAGGCTGGAGGGACACCTGACCGACAGGTCGAGGAGGGGGAGGAGGACGTCGCGGCCCCACGGCAACGGAGGCACCCGAGGCCCGGCCCCGGCAGTCATACCAGGACCTCACGGACCGGGAATGCAGGAGGAGACTCCGGATGAGGCGGGAAACCGTGGCACACATCTGCCACCTGCTGGCACACCTGTCACCGCGTGGCACTGGCGGCGAACACCCTCTCCCCGTGTCCGTCAAGGTTACGGAGACCCTGAACGTTTATGCAACGGGGTCATTCCAGGCACCGAGTGGGGACCTGTCCGGCATATCGCAGACATCGGTGCATCGGTGCATCCGGGCAGTGACAGATGCCCTATATGCCATGGCGCACCGCTACATCCGCTTCCCTGTGGACCGGGCCAGCCAAGATGCCCGGGCCGTGGGCTTCTCTGCCGTGGCCGGGTTCCCCATGGTCCAGGGCGCGATTGATGGGATGCACGTCGCCGTGCGGCCACCTGCAGATAACAGGGCCGTGTTCACCAATAGGAAGGGGACCTATTCAATGAACATACAGGTGGTCTGTGACCACCGCATGATGATCCTGCACGTCTGCGCCCGTTACCCAGGCAGTGTACACGACTCATACGTGTTGTCGCGGTCATCCATCCCCGGCTGAGGGGCTGGTTGCTGGGCGACAGGGGCTACCCATTGCGATCGTGGCTGATGACGCCTATACGGAGGCCACGCAATGAGGCGGAGAACTGCTACAATGATGCCCATGTAGCGACAAGGGAAGTGATAGAGAGGTGCTTTGGCGTGCTGAAGATGCGTTTCAGGTGCCTGGAACTCTCTGGGGGCGCCCTCCAGTATCGGTCAGATAGGGTCGGTCGCATCATTGTGGTGTGCTGCGTCCTGCACAACATAGCCCAGCAGAGGGGCGATGTGCCGCAGGCAGAGGAGGGCGGAGTGGAGGAGCAGCAGGAAGAGGCGCAGTCCTCCCCAGATGAGGGGGATGGGGGTAATGGTCAGGGCAGACGGGGTAGACACAGGCGGGTGGCTGTCCACCGTTACCGGCTGGGCCAGCGGGCACGGGACAGACTGATAGACGCCTGCTTCACTGACTAGATGGGCGTGGGAATCGGGTAGTATGGCCACAGACCGCACACCATGGCAACAGCCGACCACGCACACCCCCCACCCATCCACCCACCCAGCACCCTCACCCCCCTCCCCAACCCCACCCACCCCACCCGCATGCACACCACCCCCCCATTGCCAATCCACCTGCGGCACAATGGCCGGACTCACACAGTTGCAGGTGGACCCGTGTCTATTGCAGGCCATGGAGGATGATGACAACCCGCCCTGCGATGAGCTCCTGGCTCCTCATCGTTGGACTATGTCTGACCCATGGCCACAGTACCACCATCCACCCGGACCATCCCTGCATGCGGCTGTGACACTGCAGCGCACGGTCCCGTCCTCTGCCCGGGGGGATGTTGATGGCGGCCCAGGGGGAAGGGGGCAGACTCACCTGGGGCTGAGGTAAGACCACCCCTCACACACACACTTGCGCTCAATGTACATGACACACCCGCACGCTTTGGACAGAGAACAAAGGCAGCTTCTGTAGGTGTAACATTGACTTTAATAACCAAAGGAGTTCATGCACGTGCCCTAGCCCCTAAAACTCATCTGTGCCCTGTACCCGTGCCAACTTACTCAGTGTCTAATTGTTTGGCCTTACGGGCCCTTAGACTACATCTACGTGGTTCCCCAGACGGTACAGCAGAACTGGAGGTGGACTCCTGTGATTCCTGCCCTCTGACACTGGATCCCTTTGGCGGCCGTTTCCTGGGGCGTCCTGGCCTAGATGGGCCAGGCTGCGGCCCGGGTGACTGGGATGGCGAGCTGCCAGCCTGTCCTGCCCGTTCCCCACCCGATGCACCTGGGACGGAAAGGGGGGAGTCCGAGGTGTCGCGGTGTTCCGGGACCTCCCCTACAGGGGGAGCCGGGACAGACCACACCACCTCCTCCTCCCTCGGGGTGCCCGATGGCCCCCAGGCCTCTACATGGGTGGGGGATGCGAACGGACTGGCCATCCGACGCCCCCCCGACATCTGGCGCTGCCAGTCCTGGAGGCCCGTGCTGGTATCGACAGGGGTCTGCAGGTTTGCAGCCATGGAGCCCAGGGGGTTGGCAAACCCTGTATGTGACTGTGCGACGCCGGCTCGCACATGGCCACTGGCGCCGATGCCCTCAGCGATGGCCTGCTGAGACTGGGCCATGGCCTGCAGAGACTGGGCCATGGCCTGCAGAGACTGGGCTATGGCCTGCTGAGACGGCTATGGCCTGCTGAGACTGGGCCATGGCGTTGAGCGCCTCTGCCATTTGGCGCTGGCACTGGCTCATGGCCTCCTGTGAGTGGGCAGCTATGTCCTGGGCCACAGACGGCGCCTGCACGGAAAGCCCCAGGCCTCGCAAACCGTTCCCCATGTCTGACACCGTCGCACCCATTGCCTCCACCGCGGACACCACCTGTGCGGTGTCGGCCTGGGTGGCACGCATGACCGGCACCACTCCCAGCTCCTGGACGCGGGTGGACTCCTCCACCTGCGACCGCAGCCGCCGCAAGCCGGCCGTCACCCTCTTCGCTCGTCCTCGGGTCGGTGGTTGCATCGGATCTATGTGTGGGTGTGGTAACTCCAGGAACCCGGGATCCATCTGGGCGGCAGATATTCACTTGGGCTGGGCTGCCCTCCGACCGCCCGGCCCCTCTGCTGCTCCTACCTCCACCTGCTGTACCGGGACGGCTGTGTTGTGCGCACCAGTGAGTGTACCAGACGCCTCATCACTAAAGTGCCAAACCGAGGTGAGTGTTTCTGCGATGGTGGAGGGTGTTGGTGACAGCAGTGGCGTTGTGTCGTGCTCTTCGTCCCACTCTGAGTCCATGGCACTTTGGGATGGGGGTTCGTCTCCACCCATCCACTCTGAGTCACTGTCCGGTATTTTGTCTTCCTGGGTAGTGCTGTCCCGGGTAGGGGGTCCCGGGTAGGGGTGTCCTGGGTAGTGGTGTCCTGGGTAGTGGTGACCTGGGTAGTGGTGTCCTGGGTAGTGGTGTCCTGGCTCGGCTGTGACGGGGGCCTGTGGCTGCCCCTCTCGTCGCTGGGTGGCACATGCCTGCGTCGTCGCACCCGCACGTGACGGGGGCGTCGTCTCCCTGTTGCTCCAGGTCTCTCCGTCTCCCGTGGTCTCCAAGGGACATCCTGCGGGCGTCGCATGCCGGAGGGTCCGGATCTCTCCGTCTCCCGTGGTGTGCGAGGGGCATCCTGCGGGCGTCGCATGCCGGAGGGTCCGGGTCTCTCCGTCTCCCGTGGTGTGCGAGGGGCATCCTGCGGGCGTCGCATGCCGAAGGGTCCGGGTCTCTCCGTCTCCCGTGGTGTGCGAGGGGCATCCTGCGGGCGTCGCATGCCAGAGGGTCCGGGTCTCTCCATCTCCCGTGGCCTCCGAGGAGCATCCTGCGGGCGGTCTGCATCTGCGGGGATGGGTGCCTCGACGTTTGCTCCTGCGATACACAATGAAGCATGCATGGTTAGACATCAGGCAGTGATCAGGTGATACGGGGGAGGGGGATATAGGGGAGGGGGGATATGGGGACGGGCTGTCGGTGGCTCACTCGCTCGTACGCCCCCGACCTCTGCATCAGCAACCTCCCGGTCCTCAAGTCCACCAGCCAGTTCCAGGGCCCTTTCCTCGTGTACGGTCAGTGGCCTCTCATCAGCGGGGCCTCCTCCAGTCCTCACATGCTCCCTATTGTTGTGTGCGCGCTTCTCCTGTGGCGGGGGGGGGGGGGGGTGGTGGCAGGGGTAAAAGGCAACAGTGTTAGACAGGTATATGAATGCACGCCATCGGTTGCGCGCGTATTGCAGAGGTTAAGGTTAGGGCTGGATTCACTTGGGGATATGGGGGAGGGGGATATGGGGGAGGGGGGATATGGGGAGGGGGGATATGGGGAGGGGGATATGGGGAGGGGGAAATGGGGGAGGGGGGGATATGGGGGAGGGGGGATATGGGGGAGGGGGGATATGGGGGAGGGGGGATATGGGGGAGGGGGGATAAGGGGGATATGGGGAGGGGGGATATGGGGGAGGGGGGATATGGGGGTGGGGGATATGGGGGAGGGGGGATATGGGGGAGGGGGGATATGGGGGAGGGGGGATATGGGGAGGGGGGATATGGAGAGGGGGGATATGGGGAGGGGGGATATGGGGAGGGGGATATGGGGGATATGGGGGAGGGGGGATATGGGGAGGGGTGATATGGGGGAGGGGGGATATGGGGGATGGGGGGATATGGGGGATGGGGGATATGGATATCGGGCGCAGGGGGGGAGGCCTACCCTGCCTGCTCTGACGAGGTCGTTCACCTTCTTGTGGCACTGGGTGCCTGTCCGTGGTGTCAGGGCCGCAGCGGTGACGGCCTCTGCCACTTCCCTCCACAGACGCCGGCTGTGGCGTGGGGCAACTCTGCGGCCGTGCCCGGGATACAGGGCCTCCCTCCTCTGCTCCACTGCGTCCAGGAGCGCCTCCACATCCCGTGACTGGAACCTTGGGGCTGAGCGGCGGCCAGCCATCCGGTCGGGTGTTCCGGTCGGGTGTTCCGGTCGGGTGTTCCGGTCGGGTGGGGGGGAGCAGCGCGTCGTTATGAGCCGTCGCACCGTGCGCAATCGCGGATCCCGTTACATCGCTGCTAGCCCATTTCGGGCCGGAGACTTCGCGACAATTTTTCCGGCGTGACGCAAGTCAGATTTGCGCTGATCGGCGGACTTTCCGCTGATAACGGAGAATTTCGCCCCGTGAGTCAGTCTTGCACAATTTGGCGGTGTAATTCATCTTTTGACAAACAACAGAGCCGCAATGTTTTTCCGTCATTTCCAGGATTCTGTGGGCCTGGAACACGCGATTTCTGGGAATGTGATTTTGTAGCCAATTGTAAGTTATAAAAGAAAAATAAGCATTCTCCTGTTCTTGATTAAAAAAGGAATCTTGTTCCTTTAACATAAATGGAAACATGGTTAACATTTAGATCAGGGCTTCGCTTTTGCTCTCTGTTTGATGAACCACGATGACACTGAGGGCAAGGGAAGTCGATGAGCTGCCCAGACAATCCAGATTTAGAAGAGAGAAAGAAGTCCCCCCCCAGGGAAGAGACACCTGAAATAACTCAGAATGACCGCCATCACAGAAAGAATGCCAAGAGAGATCCCTCCTCTCAACAACCCCACCACAATTTATCCACCCCACCTCAGTGTGCCCCAGTATAAAATCTTATTGCTCTGACAGGTCAAAAGAGGACCAGAGAGAGACACAAATGAAGGAAAGCTCAACCTCAGGAGTCAGAAGGAACTCAGTCCTCCCCCGAATACAAAATCTGCTCAGGGCATCAAAGAATAACGTAACGGATTTTTAAATTCAAATATCCCAAAGTTAAGGGAAAAAATATGTGCACCATCTAATTGCCACGCTGCACCTGAATGTCAGCTCGCTGAGGCACAGTGTCGTCGATGAAAGCCGGGAGACCCCGTTCCTGGGATCTCCCCGGCTCGCCTCGCATTGCGATGTAAATCCTACCCATCGTGGGAGGGATAATTTTTTGGCATATCTGCACGTTAAAGCGAAACAGCTGGTCTCACTTTAATGTGCAGATTCCCGAGGTACCTGAGGCTTTGAGATTTATCCCCTTCTCCTCAGAGACCTCGGGTGAGCGCTGATTGGTACTGGTCTCCACAAACGGGGCCAGACGGAACGGCACTTGTCATGGTCTCCCGGGTATCAGAAGCCCCAAGCTGCATGCCCTTTGGGCAGAGTGGTGCCCTGGCTCTGCTGGTGCCACCTGGGCACCTTGCCAGACTAGCACTGCCAAGGGCCCAGGTGGCACTGTCAGCTGGCATGGGTACTGCTGGGGTGGCACTGCCAAGGTGCCAAGCTGGCATTTTTGCAGGAGTGCGATTGGGCTGAGGGGCTGGGCCGGGCACCCTTCCATAATGCGTTCAAGCTGGGGAGGTCGGGAGTCGGCTCAGGGGCCGCAGAGATCGGGACACCATTTTTAAATGGCATCCTGATCACTTGCTACATTGGGGAGTTCCAGCGAGTGAATCTCCTCAGTGTACAAAAGGGGCTGTGTACGGCCTCGGCCGCACGTTCCCCGCCGAGGCCCCTTATACAAGCGAGTCGCATTGTATAGCCTGCGAGTGCCGGGAAACAATCGGTTAAACCCGCTCGCTATGGAACTTTATTCCTAATTAGTTGAATCACGCCCAATAGACATGAATTCAAATGAAAAATCCAACATGGAATTGCTGTAACTGGGGGTCTATCCTTAATCTCAGTGTGGATTGAACTAACCCTACTAACCTCAACCACCCACCTTTCACACTACTCCAGCTCCACTCATTCTTCTCATAAACAAGATATGGGAGTGATTAAAAACAAAACATTTCCCCACCACAACCACAAGAATTATGAGACATAATAACAGAAAAGTAGTAAAACTGACCACAGATCACATTTCACATAATCGAGCCAACATGATTCTGTTAAAACAGGATAATTGGCAACATTCACCTTCCCTTGCAGGAGAAACAAAATCAACCTTAAATATTAAATAATCAACAACATAATCACAAGGGTGGAACGTCCAGAAGTATAGAAGAATAGCAGGCCTCACCCAGGAAAGTGCTCTTTTGCGTGCAAGAACACTCTCAATCCCCTTCACCGCTCTCCCAAAGGCACTCCCCAATTCCTCCAAATGAGCTCTGGCGACTTGCATCACAGAGCCAAGATTTTCATTCAAAATAATATTTATAATGGCGTTCATCGTCTAGATACACACAGCACCACTGAAGCGAGTGCTGCCACTGCAAAATGGGCCGCACCCCAGCCCTTTCCAACCGCCACGAACAAACAAGGATTTTTACTGTTAATCTAGCACCTTCTTGCAAAAACACCAATCAGCAACCTCCAGCGCAAGACACATAGCACAAGAAAAAGCAAATATGAAATGTTCACCAGGATAAAATAAAGGATTAGAAGATGAGCAGAGCTGGATCTCGCAAAAACGCACCTGCTCCCTGCGCTGACATCATGTGACTCCCTCGGAAGCTACTTTTTCCCAAACAACCTTTACTCTTCTTTGCTGGGTAAACAAAACAATCAAACAATTTATTTAAAATCTGGTAGCAGAATAAAAACCGGAATACGTGGGGAGTTTGGTAGTTTGCAAAGGCCACTGACGTTCAAATTATTTTTGAAGAACAAAATATCTGTGCAAGGCATAGTTGAGTTGTAAGCACTCTTGAGCCAGGAGATTGTGGGTTTAGATTCCACTCCAGAGGTTTGAGAACAAAATCTAGGATAGGGAGCGGCAACAATGACTAAATGCCACATTTCTAAAGAGTGTACTAGGGCAGAGGGACCTGGGCATTCATGTGTACAGAGCTTTGAAGGTGGCAGGACAATTGAGAGGATAGTTAGCAAAGCAGACAGGATCTTGGGCTTCATTAATAGAGGCATCAAATACAAAAACAAGAGAGTTATGCTGAACCTTTATAAAGTTCGGGGTAGGCCACTACTAGAGTTCTGGTCACCACCCTTTAGGAACGTTGTGAGGGTCCTTGAGAAAGTGCAGAGATTAATTAGAGTGGTTCCAAGGATGAGGGATTTTAGCGCCAAGGTTAGGTTGGGGAAACTGGGATTGTTTTTCTTGGAGCCTCCTTCTGTGCTATAATGACCCCAGGACTCTAACACCCAGTATAGTCCTGAGGGAGTGCTGCACTATGGGAGGTACCTGTCCTCTCAGTGGAAGATAAAAGATTCCACGGCACTATTTCAAAAAAGAGCCATTATTTTGAAGAAGACAAGGGAGTTCTGACCAATGTTTCTCCTTTGACTAACATTTGGTCGTTAGAAAATTAGTTTCTGCTTTTCTACATTACAGCAGTGACAACACTTCGCAAAATGGCTTCATTGGCTTTTAGAGCTTTCAGGATGTCCTGAGCTTGTGATAGGTGTAAGTTCTCCCTGCCTTGTCAATTTACAACTTTTAATTGTGTGTGTGAACAGGATAGAACTTTATTCCAAATAAATTATCAAATAGTTCCATTCATACAAAATAGTATCCCACTGCTCATCATTGCACTAAAACGCAGTCTTACTCAAGGAGTGGCTCTGTGAGATGGGGAGGAGGTACAAAAGAACACTCAAACTTGCTGGTACATTTGGGAGGATAAGTGAATAAAGGCAGCACCTCCTGTTCATTTGAACTCACACACCAAGTGATTTCAAAGCCAGTATTACAATATTAAAAGAATTCAATAGGATAGATACACTAAAACTATTTTCTCTGTTGGGGAATCCCAAATGGGGGGCACAATCATTAAATTAGAGCTACACTATTTAGTGCTCTGAACCGTTTCACAAAGGGCTTTCTTGAATCTTTTATCTTTCTCCCTTTGGTTTGCACACCATAGGAATCGCATCGCCATTTTCTTGACACCTTCCCATAGTGATGTATTGTGGAATCAACGTTTTGTTAGTGAGGGGCTCAAATGAAAATCTGCCTTCTGCATCAAATCAGGAAATCAACCCTGCGTGGAAGAGTTCAGATTTACCTGGGCCTGGAAGTTTCAAATATGAGGACAGGTTGCAGAAACGTGGCTTGTATTCCCTTGAGTGTAGAAGATTGATATTTAAGATGTTGAAATGATTTCAATGAGATAGACACACCAAAACTATTTCCTCAGGTGACCGGATTCCAAATAAGGGCTGGGCTCTTTTTGATGGAAATCAGAAAACAGTTTTTTTGGACAAAGCGTAGTGGAAATCTGACATTCTCTCCCCAAAGGGCTGTGGACTTTGGCGGTAATTGGATCTTTCAAGACTGAGGCCAGCAGATTTTTGTCAGGTAAATGTATCAAGGGATATGGAACAAAACGGGGAAATATAATTGAAGTAAAAGTCAGCCATGATTAATGGACTGGACAGCCTCCTCCTATTCCTATGTTAGCATCCACTGAAAACCTGTTTAGATTTAAAGGAGTCCAGATTTTCTGAAAAAGCTGTTTGCTGGCATTTACTTTTTCCCTATTTACTATCTTTGGGCTTGATAAAAGGTGTCATGCAAAGCATGATCGGTTTGTTTGTGCATTGAGATGAAAAGGTCACTCAGCGATGAATAAAGTCAGAGAAAGATGAATGTGGAAAATAAATCCTGAGTTTCAGCACTAAAACATTTAAGAATTTTATCCCAATGATTCCAAAGTTTGTTGTTCAAAAGTACTTTCTCGGAGAGTTAGACAGGAGTGCAATCTTTGAGCTGAAGGATTCAAAATTCAGTCACCTCGTTAAAAGATAATAATATCATGGAATTTTCAAATCTCTTGGCTGGTACTTGATGCCTGTTTTAACTAATTAATTCCTGAAGTTCATTTTAACGGCACTCCTTTAACACAAAAATGGTTTTAATTCTCGGCTCTCTTACTTTCCATCTGCACCTTGTGACCCTTGCACCTCATATCACAATCCATAGGGACTAAACATTAACTTCAATTCCATGGAGAAAGATACATCAAGCTCGACAACAAACAGGCAAGTGACATTGGAGATTTCTTACAACTTTAATGGACTGTTACAGAACAAAACATTGTAAGTCAAAGTAATTCGCCACCAATCTATAATAAATAACTTGAGAGACTATTGCTTTGTTTAAATGATTGCAGATTCATGTGACTTGAAATAGCAGATTGAGCGCATTAATAGAAATAAGATTTATTAAAATGGACTGAAGGAAGTCAGTGATTCTGAGGTTTTTTATATTCAAATTGTCGATAACTTTAATCATTTGGATCTCATTACTTATATGGCAAAATGTACTTGGATTGCAACAGATAGTCTGTTTAGGAAACGCAGGAAACACAACATTATTGGTAAAATTATCTTTTCCTTCATCTTTGATGTGCGGAGAAGAGAATTATGGATGTTCATCAAGCAAATATTTAAGCGTCAGTAAGTCTTCTCTGACCAAAGGACTTCTAGAATTAAGAGTCAGGCGATTTCTGTAGAACAGCTGCCGTTTTCATACATGTCTATATTGTGGAATATAACTGATGAGATTCTTGATAGTCATTACCTAGTCAAAAGGAGCACATTTTCTATGAAACTTCTGGATTTTTAATGCATTATCTTTCTCTCCAAAACAAGTATTTTCCATGTCCCAGAAACCGCCATCAGAGAAACAAACAAATTTAAGACCTTGCATGATTTGAGCTCACAAACAAATCCTTCTGGTGTCCAGAGGCGCATCGCGTGATACAGTTGAAAAGTATGGAGGGGTGACAGCGTAGATTGGCAGAAAACAGGGCTTAATTGAGTGCAGCTGAATTACGGGATACGTGTTGTGGGCTGCTTACTTTCATGTCAATATGAAACGAGACTTAAATGATATTATTCTCCCTTGATGAAGAGATGTGAAATTTTACTTTAAGAATTATTTTTTAACCCAAGGGTACTAGATTAACCACATAGAAAAGATAATGAAAATAATAAAATCTCAAATTCGATGGAATTTTCTGCTGTGTACCGGTTGGAGATCAGGGGTGAAATTCTCCGTTAACGGCGGAAAGTCCGCCGATCGGCGCAAAAAACGGCGCAAATCCGACTTGCGTCACGTCGGAAAAATGGGTCGATAGTCTCCGGCCCGAAATGGGCTAGCAGCGACGTAACGGGATCCGCGCTTTCGCAGTGGTTCACGACGTGCAGCGTCATACGCGCTGCACAGCGTGGCGGCTCATAAGACCGCGCTGCTCCCCCCCACCTGACCGGAACACCCGACCGCAACACCCGACTGGATGGCTGGCCGTCGCTCAGCCCCGAGGTTCGAGTCACGCGTTGTGGAGGCGCTCCTGGACGCGGTGGAGCAGAGGAGGGACGCCCTGTATCCCGGGCACGGCCGCAGAGTTGCCCCACGCCACAGCCGGCGTCTGTGGAGGGAAGTGGCAGAGGCCGTCACCGCTGTGGCCCTGACACCACGGACAGGCACCCAGTGCCACAAGAAGGTGAACGACCTCGTCAGAGCAGGCAGGGTGAGCCTCCCCCACATCCCCCCCTGCCCATATCCCCCCTCCCCCATACCCCCCTCCCCCATATCCCCCCCTCCCCCATATCCCCCCTCCCCCATATCCCCCCTCCCCCCATATCCCCCCTCCCCAATATCCCCCCTCCCCCATATCCCCCCTCCACCATATCCCCCTCCCCATATCCCCCCCTCCCCCATACCCCCCTCCCCCATATCGCCCCCCTCCCCCATATCCCCCCTCCCCCATATCCCCCCCTCCCCCATATCCCCCCCATATCCCCCTCCCCATATCCCCCCTTCCCCATATCCCCCCTCCCCCATATCCCCCCTCCCCCATATCCCCCCTCCCCCATATCCCCCCCTCCCCCATATCCCCCCTCCCCATATCCCCCCTCCCCATATCCCCCCCTCCCCCATATCCCCCTCCCCCATATCCCCCCTCCCCCATATCCCCCTCCCCATATCCCCCCTCCCCATATCCCCCCCTCCCCCATACCCCCCTCCCCCATATCGCCCCCCTCCCCCATATCCCCCCTCCCCCATATCCCCCCCTCCCCCATATCCCCCCCATATCCCCCCTCCCCATATCCCCCCTTCCCCATATCCCCCCTCCCTCATATCCCCCTCCCCCCTCCCCCATATCCCCCCTCCCCCATATCGCCCCCTCTCCCATATCCCCCCTCCCCCATATCCCCCCTCCCCCATATCCCCCCTCCCCCATATCCCCCCCTCCCCATATCCCCCCTCCCCCATATCCCCCTCCCCCATATCCCCCCTCCCCCATATCCCAAGCGACGACCCAGCGACGAGGGGGGCAGCCACAGGCCCCCGTCACATCCGAGCCAGGACACCACTACCCAGGACACCACTACCCATAACACCACTACCCAGGACACCACTACCCGGGACAGCACTACCCAGGACACCCCTACCCGGGACAGCACTACCCAGGAAGACGAAATACCGGACAGTGACTCAGAGTGGATGGGTGGAGACGAACCCCCACCCCAAAGTGCCATGGACTCAGAGTGGGACGAAGAGCACGACACAACGCCACTGCTGTCACCAACACCCTCCACCATCGCAGAAACACTCACCACGGTTGGGCACTTTAGTGATGAGGCGTCTGGTACACTCACTGGTGCGCACAACACAGCCGTCCCGGTACAGCAGGTGGAGGTAGGAGCAGCAGAGGGACCGGGCGGTCGGAGGGCAGCCCAGCCCAAGCGAACATCTGCCGCCCAGATGGATCCCGGGTTCCTGCAGTTACCACACCCACACATAGATCCGATGCAACCAACGACCCGGAGACGAGCGATTAGGGTGACGGGCGGCTTGCGGCGGCTGCGGTCGCAGGTGGAGGAGTCCACCCGCGTCCAGGAGCTGGGAGTGGTGCCGGTCATGCGTGCCACCCAGGCTGACACCGCACGGGTGGCGTCCGCGGTGGAGGCAATGGGTGCGACGGTGTCAGACATGGGGAACGGTTTGCGAGGCCTGGGGCCCTCCGTGCAGGCGGCGTCTGTGGCCCAGGAAATGGCTGCCCTCTCACAGGAGGCCATGAGCCAGTGCCAGCGCTAGATGGCAGAGGCGCTCAACGCCATAGCCCAGTCTCTGCAGGCCATGGCCCAGTCTCTGCAGGCCATCGCTGAGGGCATCGGCGCCAGTGGCCATGTGCGAGCCGGCGTCGCACTGTCACAGACGGGGTTTGCCAACCCCCTGGGCTCCATGGCTGCAAACCTGCAGACCCCTATCGATACCAGCACTGGCCTCCAGGACTGGCAGCGCCAGATGTCGGGGGGGCGTCGGATGGCCAGTCCGTTCGCATCCCCCACCCATGTTGAGGCCTGGGGGCCATCGGGCACCCCGAGGGAGGAGGAGGTGGTGTGGTCCGTCCCGGCTCCCTCTGTAGGGGAGGTCCCGGTACACCGCGACATCTCGGACTCCCCCCCTTCCGTCCCAGGTGCATCGGGTGGGCAACGGGCAGGACAGGCTGGCAGCTCGCCAACCCAGTCGCCCGGGCCGCAGCCTGGCCCAGCTAGGCCAGGACGCCCCAGGAAACGGCCGCCAAAGGGATCCAGTGTCAGAGGGCAGGAATCACAGGAGTCCACCTCCAGTTCTGCTGTACATCTGGGGAACCACGTAGACGTAGTCAAAGGGCCCGTAAGGCCAAACAATTAGACACTGAGTAAGTTGGCACGGGTGCAGGGCACAGATGAGTTTTAGGGGTTAGGGCACGTGCATGAACTCCTTTGGTTATTAAAGTCAATGTTACACCTACCGAAGCTGCCTTTGTGCTCTGTCCAAAGTGTGCGGGGGTGTCATGTACGTTGAGCGCAAGTGTGTGTGTAAGGGGTGGTCTTACCTCAGCCCCAGGTGAGTCTGCCCCCTTCCCCCTGGGCCGCCATCAACATCCCCCGGGCAGAGGACGGGACCGTGCGCTGCAGTGTCACAGCCGCATGCAGGGATGGTCCGGGTGGATGGTGGTACTGTGGCCATGGGTCAGACATAGTCCAACGATGTAGAGCCAGGAGCTCATCGCAGGGCGGGTTGTCATCATCCTCCATGGCCTTCGATAGACACGCGTCCACCCGCAACTGTGTGAGCCCGGCCCGTTGTGCCGCAGGTGGATCGGCAATGGGGGGGGGGGGGGTGGTGTGCATGCGGGTGGGGTGGGTGGGGTTGGGGAGGGGGGTGAGGGTGCTGGGTGGGTGGATGGGTGGGGGGTGTGGGTGGTCGGCTGTTGCCATGGTGTGCGGTCTGTGGCCATACTACCCGATTCCCACGCCCATCTAGTCAGTGAAGCGGGCGTCTATCAGTCTGTCCTGTGCCCGCTGGGCCAGCCGGTAACGGTGGACAGCCACCCGCCTGTGTCTACCCCATCTGCCCTGACCATTGCCCCCATCCCCCTCATCTGGGAGGACAGGGCCTCTTCCTGCTGCTCCTCCACTCCGCCCTCCTCTGCCTGCGGCACATCGCCCCTCTGCTGGGCTATGTTGTGCAGGACGCAGCACACAACAATGATGAGGCCGACCCTATCTGACCGATACTGGAGGGCGCCCCCAGAGAGGTCCAGGCACCTGAAACGCATCTTCAGCACGCCAAAGCACCTCTCGATCACTCCCCTTGTCGCTACATGGGCATCATTGTAGCGGTTCTCCGCCTCATTGCATGGCCTCCGTATAGGCGTCATCAGCCACGATCGCAATGGGTAGCCCGTCGCCCAGCAACCAGCCCCTCAGCCGGGGATGGCGTCCCTCATACATGCCGGGGATGGATGACCGCAACAACACGAATGAGTCGTGTACACTGCCTGGATGACGGGCGCAGACGTGCAGGATCATCATGCGGTGGTCGCACCTGTACGTTCATCGAATAGGTCCCCTTCCTATTAGTGAACACGGCCCTGTTATCTGCAGGTGGCCGCATGGCGACGTGCATCCCATCGATCGCGCCCTGACCATGGGGAACTCGGCCACGGCAGAGAAGCCCACGGCCCGGGCATCTTGGCTGGCCCGGTCCACAGGGAAGCGGATGTAGCGGTGCGCCATGGCATATAGGGCATCTCTCACTGCCCGGATGCACCGGTGCACCGATGTCTGCGATATGCCGGACAGGTCCCCACTTGGTGCCTGGAATGACCCCGTTGCATAAAAGTTCAGGGCCACCGTAACCTTGACGGACACGGGGAGAGGGTGTCTCCCGCCAGTGCCACGCGGTGACAGGTGTGCCAGCAGGTGGCAGATGTGTGCCACGGTTTCCCGGCTCATCCGGAGTCTCCTCCTGCAGTCCCGGTCCGTGAGGTTCTGGTATGACTGCCGGGGCCGGTACACACGGGGCGCCCTCGGGTGCCTCCGTTGCTGTGGGGCCGCGACGTCCTCCTCCCCCTCCTCGTCCTGTCGGTCAGGTGTCCCTCCAGCCTGGGCGGCTGCCATCTGCCCCTCTGCGGCAGCCTGCGCCGCCTCTCTGGCACGCTACTCCTCCTCCTCCTCATCCAGGTCAACATAGACATGAGCGGCTGCCACCACGGCGGCCAACATCGCTGGATGATCTGAAAACATGACGGCCTGTTGGGGGGGGGGGAGGGGAACGACGACATGTCATCATTGCCCATATCCCCTCCTCCCCCCAGCCAGGTGGCATGGACCGCATGGGTCCAACTGTTGGAGGCTGGCACCTGGCCAGGTGGACCAACTCACTTGCCCTCCCATCCCCCTCCTCGGCACGGACCCCCCCCCCCAACCCCTAACCTCCACCCCGGCCCGGCCTGGACCCCCCCCCAACCTCCACCCCAGCACGGACCCCCCCCCCAACCTCCACCCCAGCACAGACCCCCCCAACCTCCACCCCGGCACGGACCCCCACCCCCCCAACCTCCACCCCGGCACGGCACGGACCCCCCCCCAACCTCCACCCCAGCACGGACCCCCCCCAACCTCCACCCCACACGGACCCCCCCCCAACCCCCAACCTCCACCCCGGCACGGACCCCCCCCCCCAACCTCCACCACGGCACGGACCCCCTCCCGGCACTCCCCCGGAGCCCAGCCTACTCTAACCACCCCCCCCCCCCCGCCGCACACACACACACACAACCCGAGACACACCTCTCCTCACGCAATCAGACTGCGGCCACGCCATTGCCTGCCCAGAGCCAACCCCCCAGGCCGTCACTCACCTCGACGCTGGTCGGCATGAGCCTGGAGCACCGGTCACGCCGATGAAAAGGAGGTTTGATTCACGTCGACGTGAACAGTCATCACGTCGACGGGACTTCGGCCCATCCGGAAGGGAGAATATCGGCAGGCCGAAAATCGGCTGCCTTGCGCAGACCCGTGACATTCTCCGCGGCAGCGGCGCCATTAACGCCCCGCCGACTTTTCTCCCTTCGGAGACTTCGGCAACCGGCGGGGGCGGGATTCACGGCGGCCAACGGCCATTCTCCGACCCTCTGGGGGGTCGGAGAATGACGCCCCAGGTTATACACCCGGTCTTGATCTTTGGTAATGACTTGAAGCAATTCAACCTTAAATCTGCAGTCATTTATTGTTACTGTTTAAGGCTCTGTCTTGGCAAAGAGCTGCTCAGAGACCTGTTTGATATTATTTATTACCACTGAGATGATGGGGGGATTTGGGATGGCTGAATCATTGACAGACAAGAAATCCTATAAAAGCTAAAATATTACACCTGCTTTGGTACTTGAGAGCGTGCTTTTACTGCTTTGGAAGTGATTTCTAATACTTTGTAGGCCTTGTCTGCTGCCTTGATGTTGAATAAGAAACAGGAGCAGGAATAAGCCATTTGGCCCTTTGAACCTGCTCTGCCATTAATAGATAATCTGTTACCTCAACTCCACCTTCCCACAATTTCCCCATGTCCCTTAATCCATTTAGGATCCAGAAATCTATCAATCTCTGTCTTGAATACACTTGTCAACTGAGCATCCACAGCCTTTTGGGTAGAGAATTCCTCCTCATCACAGAACTAAATGGCTGACCCCTTATTCTGAAACAGTGTCCGTTAGTTCTTGTCTACCCCACCAGAGGACATATCCGCTCTGCATCTACAGTATCGAGATTCCTAAGAATTTTGTATGTTTCAATTAGATCCCGTCTCTTTCTTGAAAATCCAAGGGTACAGACCTCGACTATTCAATCTCTCCTCAGAGTAATCCCCTCATGCCCGAATTCAGTCCAGTGAACCTGCATTGCTGTCCCTCTGAGACAAGTACATCTTTTCTTAGGTAAGGAGACCAAAATTGTATTCAGTACGCCAGATGTGGTTCCACTAAGGGCCTATTTCATTGTCGTAAGACTTGTCTATTCAGATACTGCAATCCCCGTATAATAAAGGCGAACACACCATTTCCTTACCTAATTTTTTGCATGTTATCTGCATGTTAACGTTTTGGACAGAATTTCACATTCACCCATCGACAAGTTTGTAGGGCTTGGTCATAAAATTCTTCAGATTGCTTTTTCACTGAGCTCTCACCTTCCCCAACCTTTCTGCAATCACAATTTACAACCAACATTAAATAGATTGTGGGCGAGATTCTCTGGCCTCTCAGCAGCGTGTTTCTCGGCACTGGGATCTTCTGGTCCCACTGTCGTCAATGGGATTTGCCATTGAATCCACCCGATGATGCTAGGGAACCCCTGGTGGGGGTGTACCATCAGCAGAACTGGCCAGATGATCTCATCGAACATCTTAGTAATGTTCAAAGAAACATAGTCCCTATTGTAATGTTTGAACAAGGGAACCAATCGGCACACAGCAGGATCCCAGCAGGAAGGAGGTAAATCATCTGTTTCAAAACCCTGAGCTTGTAAAAAAAGTCCTACATAAATGTAAGCCCTGGAGAAGAGTCATACGGACCCAAAATGTTAATTCTGTTTCTTTCTCCACAGATGCTGCCAGACCTGTTGGATTTTTACAGCATTTTCTGTTTTACGACATAAATATAAGTTGTAATGTTGTCTGATTGAAAAAATGGTGGCCAGGTCTCCAGAAGGAGACCCCCTGCTCTCCTGTGAATTATGTCATGGGATCATTCAGATCCACCTCAGAGGGCAGACATATCTTTGCTTTAATGTTTCACCTCAATATTGGCACCAATGACAGCGCAGCATTCACGCAGCAGTGCACTGGAATGTCAGCCAGCTCAAGGTTTAGCAATGGAAATTGAACTCATAAGGTTCTGATGTAGAGGCAGGAGTGCCAGCCAGTAAGCCTTGGGTGAATCTGCAGGTTCCCGAAACATTAGTCAGAAGCCATTCCCCCATCTTCTCCCCATAGCACATTCTTTCTTTTCAGATAGTAATCCAAAATTCCCTCTGGAATGCTTCGATTGAACCTGCCTCGAACACATTTAGGGAGTATATTCCAGATTATAATTACTTGTATAAATTTTCTCCTCATGTTGCCATTGTATCTGCTGCCAAGTATTTTAAGTCTGTGTCCTCTGGTTCTCTATTCTTCCAGCAATGGGAACAGTTGAGGCCGAACCTGCATTTATGCACGATTACCACGGCTTCCTTGTTTTTGTACTCTATTTGGGAGGCAGGGTAGCACAGTGGTTAGCACTGTTGCTTCACAGTACCAGGCACCCAGCTTTGATTCCCGTCTTGGGTCACTGTCTGTGTGGAGTCTGCACGTTCTCCCTGTGTCTGCGTGGGTTTCCTCCGGGCGCTCCGGTTTCCTCCCACGAGTCCCGAAAGACGTGCTGTTAGGTTAATTGAACATTCTGAATTCTCCCTCTGTGTACCCGAACAGGCGCCGGAGTGTGGCAACTTGGGAATTTTCACAGTAACTTCATCGCAGTGTTAATGTAAGCCTACTTGTGACACTAATAAAGATTATTATTATTTAAATATTTATCTATTAAATATTTTAATCACTACTCCAAAGTCTAGGTACAGCCAACACTCATAAATCCAGTGTTGTTGAACTTTGATTCATTTAATTTGGTATTGATGCTGGGTGATGAAATTCTTTTGTGATTTTTAAAAAAAATATTAGGATTATATGGATTCCATCTAATAACCTCTACTGATGAATACGGCAGGGCTTATTTCTAGACTGGAGATTCTGAACAGATAAAATCCAGCTGGATTAGTGAGTTTATGGACAGAATATTTAATAAATATTCATATTTAAAGAAATGATTAAAGATCAATCGAGTTTGTTACCAAGCCAATTTATGAGCAGCATGGTAGCACAGTGCTTAGCACTGTGGCTTCACAGCGTTAGGGTCCCAGGTTCGATTCCCTGCTCGGTCATTGTCTGTGGCGTCTGCATGTGTCTGCCTGGGTTTCCTCTGGGTGCTCTGGTTTCCTCCCACAAGTCCCGAAAAACATGCTTGTTAGGTAATTTGGACGTTCTGAATTCTCCCTCAGTGTACCCGAACAGGCGCCGGAGTGTGGTGACTAGGGGCTTTTCACAGTAACTTCATTGCAGTGTTAATGTAAGCCTACTTGTGACACGAATAAAGGTTATTACTTATTTGTCTCCAGTAGCCATCACTCATCTTCTTGCTCCACCTCAAAGTCACAGCCCACTACTGAGCTCTGGCATTGCCGAGACCGCTAGGGTCGGCCAACAGCTCTTGAAAGTGAGACTGCCTCCAACTAATGCATGGAAGCCCCACTCAGATCTAGTTCCACCTGCAAGCAGTATGTTTCGGCTGCTGACCGATTTTCCTTTGGCAGGGTTAGGGTGGTGAGCAGCCCTTGAATTGGACTTGGGTGCTCTGCTGGTATCTTGGCACAGGCTACGTCCCCATATAGCATATCCATTGGGATACAGCCATTTCCCATCCTGTGCACATGCCCAAGCCAGTGAAGCCTTCTTTGCTTGATTAGCACTAACTTGCTCAACATGATCTCCCTAGAAAGGACTGTTTCATTGGTGACTTTGTCTTTTCATGTGATGCTGAGGATGAAACTGAGATGGAAGTTATTAAATATTGTTTCTTGATCGGTGTAAGTTGTCCAGGCTTTGCTGTCATACAGCAATGTGCTGGAAATATGGGCCTTGCAAATAAGCATCTTGATCCAGTTTGTTCTTTTTCCAAGCCCTGTTTGTCAGTTGGCAGAAGTTGGTGACTGATTTTCAATGTGAGTACTGTGCTCTTCATCGAGAAACAAATTGTTGTCGATCCCAGCCACTTTCTTAGCAAGCACAAACTACTCTACTGTGAAAGAAAGGATGGAGGATTTCATGGTGGCTGAATTTAAAGATTGCCCAAATATTAGATGAAGATTCCAGTGCAAAGGTGGGGTTACTAACGGGCGGTCTGAAAATTTGCCAATTTGAGAGTTGAGACAAATAAGTGGGTCTGTGACAGCGACTTTAGACATTTGAACTCAGAAAATGCACAAGGCATGGTCAATCGGTTGTAAGGGTGCAATTCTCCGGCTCGTTGCTCAAGCGAAATGAGGCCGGTGAATAGCGGAGGAAGCAGAAAATGAGAACCGCGACAGGCGCCAAACAGTGTGCAATGCAACCGGCCCACTCCCATAAGCAGAATTGGGATCTCACCATTGCATGGGGAGAAACCAATTATCACCACTTAAGCTCTGTTTCCATACAATTAACGGGAGCCACCCCATATCCAACGGCCTCCCGTGATTTATTGGCCTCCCCAGTAAGTGCTCATGCTGCTGTGATTAGTTCTCCTTTTGAAAACGTAAACATAGCGGAAGGGCTTCTGTGGAGGGCCGAGGAGGTGAGTAGCAATCTCTGCTCACAGGCAAAGAGCACAGGGTGCTGGGCTTGCCACCCCAGTGCTCGGCTGGGTTTGCGGACCCTCCTCAGGGGTGGGCCGCCATGGGATGGTGGGAGGGGGGGGGGGCGTTGGGTGGGGGGGCAACAGCACGCGGCACCTACATGCTAACCCCTGGATCATGTGTACTCATTGTAGCCATCTGCGATGGCCACATCCCGATTACAAAATGGACACTTGCAAAGAATGCAGGGAAAATTGGACAATGCTAAGAAACGAGCAGGTGCAAGCTCTGTCTGTTGATTAGAACCTTAAACGTTCAGACAGGACAGAAAATACCAAACGATTTACATACTAATGAGCCATCTCCAGGGACAAAAGGGAAACATTTAGATACACAATGTTAAGGCAGACTCCGCGGCGCCAGAAGAAGCTAAGACAAAGCAGAATGACAGTCACCAGGACACGCCCAGCGATCAGGGAACCACCCCTCTATTGGAGGAAAATCGATACCGATGATTGGGAAAGACCCAATTAGTTGAGGCCAAGTTCAAGGCCCGCCCAAAAGAGCGCAAAGCCCTTTTGGGTATAAAAGGTATCCCCCAAGGGAGAACGCTCTACTCTGGCTTTGGCTCTCAGCGAAGAGAGAGACCAGCCTAGCAGCTACAGCAGACCAAGTAAGTTCCAAGTCACGCATGCTACGAGATAGACGCTCCTAGTTGCTACCCTGTAAACAGCTCAACCCAGCAGCCTCAGAACCAAGCAACGGCCATTGTTCCTCTGACTGAGTGGGCGCCCAAAGCTAAGTATAGGCTTTAGTAATAGTGGTAGTTTAGTTTTGTAGAGTTTATGCATGAGTAGATTTGACTGTGTGTAAATAAATGAGCATCGCTTTTGAACTTACTAACTGGTGTATCGAGTCATTGATCAGTATTCGGTTCTGAACCTTGTGGCGGTGTCGAAAGATACCTGGCGACTCTTGAGCAAACGTGATTAAATAGAGCCAAATTAAGAACCAACCAAAAGTTAACAGCATTTACTGGTGACATCTGACGGGACTTGACTTAGAAGTGGCCTAACCACTCCGAGAGAACCCAAAATTTGAATTGAGAATCCAATTGGGAACAGAAAGAAAAACCACAAGCGTCAAAACAGTACTGATCAAGCCTCTGAGATTTGGAAGTGTGTTAATGCATGCGTACTAACAGGGATATAAGGTAAACCTGAGAGATTTTGTTGCGGAAAAACTGTCGGGAGTTTTGTAGGTCGGAAAATAGCATAAGCCATACCCGTGTTTACATCACCGCTTTATCACCCCCTGTTCCAAATTCGTTAGAGATCCTAGTAGAGAGAATGACAATGAAGGCAATGGAACACTTATGAACCCCCAGGAATTTGAGGTTGCAGCGATCAGCAGTAGAGTAGGACAGTGTCCCGTTTGGGAAGAAGAGATCAGGAAATATCTCAAAGGGAAAGGTTGGCCCCTTTGGGGTGAATTCTGTGATAATGAGGAAACAGGACCCGGGAGTATAGGACATACTTGGTGGGAGAACCTGTCAGAGATACACAAGAAGAGCTTGGGAAAAGCGCGCAATCCGATGGCAATTGTGTCCTGTTTGGCACAATTGCGAGGCACAGAGGAGGTCGTTAGGACGCTCCGTAGAGAGATAGAGGAGAGAGACAGAAGTAGTGAGGTAGACGTGAGTGAGGTAGAGAAAGAGAATCGAGATCTGAAAGAGCAGTTAGCAGCAAGGGAGCGAGAGGTGGATGATGCCAAGGGGGCGCATCAGTCTTGTCGCGCGCATTTGAACAGTTTTCAGACACAATACGATAAGGCCGACCAGGACACGCAACGTGTGGTCTTGGTAAGACAAGAAGCAGAACAGCAAGTTGAGAAATTGCAGAAACAGTGCAATGATTTAAAAGCAGCCCTACGAGCACTCCATACTTCCACGATGGAACAAAGGCAGAGCTCCGTAGACCATGCAAAGTGCCGGAAGAAATTGCAGAATTACAATCTCTGCTGTCCATGCACAATGGATTTCAGAGTACATTCGGACCCCAATTAGATCAAGAATTGGCAGGAATTGAACAAGACTGCCCATAGATACGTACATGGGACATGTACGCAGGGAAAAACCCAGAAAAGAAGAGCGCCCCAACCCCCAACCGAACAGGCAGAACACACCCCCATGAATCCTGTGACCACACGCCGCAGGGCCGCAGGAGAAGGAGAAGCAGACTTCCTTTACACAACCCCATTGACCGTGACCCAATTACGGTGCGCGTGTGGAAAAATTACACCGTTCCTTCCCACATCCGACCCCCACCAATTTTTCGCGAAAGTCAGACAACAGGCAACCATGTACGGCCTGGACGAAAAGGAGCAAGAGAAGCTCACAGTTTTAAGCCTCGACCCTTCAGTTGTAGCAGCCCTTCCCAACCCACAGAATGTAGGAGGAGGCACACTCCAAGAGATGGACACAGCGATCCTTGATGTGATCGACTTTAACAGAGGAGACCCCGTCGAAGGCCTAAATAAGTGTAGGCAAAAGAAGACAGAGCACCCCACAGCATTTGCTGGACGTTTGTGGATTCACTTTACCGCAGAGTTAGCCCGTGCCCATTTGTCCCCAGACAATATGGCCAAATGGACCCGAATTCTAGTCTCCCACTCCACAGAAGCAGGACCAAAGCTTGCGCAAATTATGACCCCCTCAGATGAGGCCCACAATGAAAAATGGGTTTTGAAGAGATTGTCCCGCGCTTGGGAGCAATCAATTGCAGGCAAAACTGCATTTATACCACCCGATGAAGAGCAGGCAGAGAATAACCCAGTTAAAGTGCACCAGAACCCTGCATGGGTAAATGAGGGCAGGAACAGCCAACCCCAGCCAAAAGCTCAGGAATGTTATAATTGTGGACAGCTGGGACACTTTGCACGAGAGTGCAACGCGCCCCAGAAGCAGCAGAGAAGCCAACAGACAGGCACCCAAAACAGGAATAGGGCAAAGCCGATCCATAGCGTTAGCGCCCCTTCAGAGAATGCAGACATGAACGGCACCGACTGACGGTGTTCGGGCTCCCCAACTTGTGTCTGCGACACCCTTTGGGACAAGTCTGGTAGACCGGTAGTGGCAGGCAAAGTTCGGGGACAACCCATGGAATTTCTTTGGGACACAGGAGGGTCCCGCACCACACTCAATTCCTCCATGATGTTCCAGCGAGACACGTGGCCCACACCAGACACCATCACACTCAGCGGTTTTACAGGCCATTTACAACAGGGACCCATCACAGCCCCTATAGCAATACAGATAGGTAACATCGCAACCAAGCACCCCGTAGTTTTAGTTGCTCTGCCCCAGACAGCAGAACATATCCTTGGGATCGACTTCATGAGCTCCCATAACCTTTCTTTCGACCCAGTGAACAAGTGTGTATGGAAAATGACAACGGCAGCATGAGCCCCCGCCACGCTCACAGTTGGAGAATACGTAAACAGGATTAGCTTAGTAGGAGACTTCTGGTTCGACCCTTGAGCCATTAGTGCAGACAAACAGGTTAGGGCTGTCCTGCAGGAACATAAAGCAGCATTTGCACAGCACAAGCACGACTGTGGCAGTTTGACTGGCTTTGTGAACATTACAGGTCCCGACCTTAAACCCCAGAAGCAGTACGGATTTCCCCAGGAAGCAGAGGGAGAAATCTGCAAAGTAATAGAGAGTTTGTTGGATCAAGGCGTACTCAGATCAGTAGCCTCCACAAACAAATCACCGATTTGGCCCGTCAGGAAACCGGATGGATCATGGCGACTGACTATCGATGACCGGGAACTGAACAAAGTAACCCCAGCAGCAGCCCCCACTGTAGCCACTAGTCCCGAGACCATGCTCAAACAGGAACTCCAGTCAAATTGTTTTTCGGTTTTGGACATTAGTAATGGCTTCTGGTCCATTCCATTGGCTAAAGCATGCCAGTACAAATTCGCCTTTACATTCCAAGGGCACCAATACACGTGGATGTGCCTTCCACAAGGCTTCCACAACTCCCCCTCCATTTTCCACCGACAGCTGGCAAATGGATTAGCAAAATTTTCCCGCCCCGATTGTCTGGTCCAGTATGTAGACGACTTGTTACAACAGACAGACACAAAGGAAGAGCACATTTTGCTTCTCGCCGAGCTCCTAGCACTCCTAAAAGAAATTGGTTGTAAAGTCAACCCCAAGAAGGCCCAGATTCTGAAAGAAAAAGTGATTTACTTAGGAACAGTGATCACTCATGGTAAGTGCAATATCGAACACACGAGAATTGACTCGATTGTCAAATTGCCCCTTCACCACAATGTCTCAGCCCTCCGGTCATTTTTAGGACTAGTTGGTTACAGCCGAAACCATATTGACGGTTTCGCCACTAAAGCAGCGCCCCTTTCTGAACTTCTCAAGAAGCAGGCACCTTGGGAATGGCTTCCACTGCATACAGATGCCGTGGATGCTTTAAAAAGAGCCCTCAGCACAGCCCCCGCACTACAGGTCCCAGATCCACATTCCCCGCACGCTATAGAGGTAGCAAGCACCAACCGAACCCTTTCGGCCGTGCTCCTCCAGGAACGCCATGACCAATAACATACGCCTCGCGCATGTTAGACCCTGTAGAGCAAGGATATTCTGCCTGTGAAAGGCACCTGCTCGCAGCTTTTTGGGCAGTGCAATACTTCGCATACATTACAGGACTCAACCCCATCACCATCCTCACAGAAGACACCCTGACACAGCTATTGTTAGACGGCCGACTTAAAGATGGCACAGTCAGCCAAATCCGTGCAGCCCGTTGGACCCTTCTTTTACAGGGACGGGACATCACGGTAAAGAGAACCAAAACCCACACATTCCTTGTCGATAATTTGCAGTATATGCAGGCACCCCTCACGAATGTGAGATCATCACCACTAAACACAACAGTGGCCCATTATTCCCAAAACACCCCCCTGGAAAACAGGTAGTACACCCCAGAGACCCCAGCCCACAGACACGTGCGCATCCCTAAAGATATATGTGGATGGCTCATCCACAGTGTTAAACGGAAAGAGAATTACCGGTTGCGGTATATATATATATAGAGGATGTGCAGGGACGCGCCCTAGATGAAATTTCCTTGAAGTTGCCAGGACACTTAGGCTTGCAGGCAGCAGAGCTGGCAGCGATTGCATATATTGTAGACCACCCAGACTCGTTCCCGACCCCAGCAGACATCTACTCAGACAGCTTGTATGTCTGTAATAGTTTGACAGAGTTTCTACCACTCTGGGAAACAAGAGGATTTGTTTCCGCGGACGGTAAACCCCTACCCTCAGCCCCATTACTCCACCATATCTTAGAGACAGCGAAGGATAGGAAATACGGCATCATTAAGGTTCGCCGTCATCACCGTTCTTCCCCCCCCGGTAACGTTAAAGCAGACGCCCTAGCGAAGGCAGGCTCCAGGCATGGTTATTTCTGAAACCCCCCCCCCGAAAGCACCCCAGTACATGCAGTTCAGGTCTCACAGACCAACATTCAGGATTTAGCGAAGGCCCAGGAAGAGGACGAGAAACTCAGGGAAGTTTTAAAGGGAACCTTCCCAGCCCCGTACAACAAGTTTAGAAACGCGATCACCGCACATGACGGTGTGATTTTAAAGGATGGCCTTTATATAGTTCCCAGCCAGGACAGGAACCAGATCATTTGTCAGTTCCAGGACAATCATGGACACCAAGGAATTGAACCCACCCTAGCCCACCTCAGACCGCTTTGCTGGTGGCCTGATTTAAAAACCGATGTCACACACTACGTAGAGAATTGTTTAATCTGTGCTCAGAACAATCCGGAAAGATATGCTAAAAAGGCTCAACTTAGTCATACCCGCTCCGTTAATGGACCCTGGACAAATCTCCAGATAGATTATACAGGACCCCTACCCCAGTGCAGAAATGGTTACAAGTATGTGTTGGTGGTCATAGACACCTTCACAAAATGGGTGGAAGCATTTCCATCACTAATACGGCCAAGACGACAGCTAAAATATTAACACACCACATCTTTACAAGATGGGGCCTCCCACGCAGTGAAGAGTCCGATCAAGGCTCCCATTTCACCGGACGTGTAATAAAAAACGTCCTCACGATCTTCGGCATTAGACAAAAGTTCCATATTGCATACCACACCCAGTCAAGTGAATGAATGAATAGGACATTGAAAGCCACCCTCAGGAAAATGGTTCAGCAAAATAATAGCACCTGGGATTCAGTACTCCTATTTGCTTTGATGTTATTAAGAAACACAGTATCTACATCCACAGGTTCCACCCCCTCATGACCAGACGCCCCATGAAAGGCACTGAGTATTTATTAGGACTGGATTTGGCCAGCCCCGCAGTTACAGCCCTCACACATGAAAACGCGGTCACACAACTAGTACAGAACATAAAGGCGGCCCAACTCGCCGCAGCAGTGAGACTTGGAACCAGGAAGAAACAGAGCAAGGCTTGTTTCGACAAAACAGTACACGCCACTGAGTTTACAGTAGGGCAACAAGCTATACTTTCCCTTTCCAACCCCAGTTCATTCCTCTCCCCCAGATTTTCCGGACCGTACTCCATTTCGGACAAAGTCAGCCCCTCAGTATACAAAATAACCTATTCCCAATGGTAAGTCTGCGTGGTTTCAGATAAACCAGCTCAAGGCTTACAGCTCACAGAATAACCACATACACCACATCCTGCTCGCAGCAGCAGACGATCATGCCCCGCCCACAGATGACGTTTTCCTACCCTCCCCCAACCACTCCAGCCCGTCCTCAGACACGACTTCAACTCCGCCCCCAGAGGCATGACTCCGCCTCTCCCTTCCCTCAACCAGCAGCGACAGTGATAGCGATCATGATGATGACAGCCACAGCACACCACGTTACGGCTACACCCCTGCACCAGGCCCCACTCCCAGTGAATCTGAGCATGATTCTACCGACCCATTTGAGATCACTTATATCAAAGCCCCTGACCCAGACCCACCGCCCGACAATTACGGATTGAAGCATAGTAGCTCCAACCTCGACACACGATTCTGGCACCGAGACAATTCGTTCAGGTTCATCCGGAATGATGAGATGGACCCCAATTCACCCCAAGCAGCTTTAGCACGGTTACTACAGACAAGAGTTTGGCAACCGGGAGAAAATGATGACTTAGAGTCTGACTCCAACCAAACAAATCCCTTTGCGACCCTGTTCGCTATTGAGCAGTGAGGTGTCCAGATGATGCAGAAAAAAAGGGACCGATGGAGAGATACGGTGTCCTTTCTGATGGAACCTGCACCATGTTTGTTGAATGTTTGTTCGTTAGTGTTATCGTTAAGTGTTGTGTGTAAATTCGGAAAGTTTTTTTCACGGCCCCACGTCACCACCCCCTTTGACGGCCAATGGCTGTTAGAGGAACTAGTTTGTCCCCAGAAACTTTTTAATGGAGCATGTTTGTCCCAGACAATAGTTCAGAGGAACTAGTCTGTCGACAGAATTCGACTCATAGTTGCTCCCCTAATTCGAGAGGCAGCCCCCCACGACGACCACAGTCTTACCCGTTCTTGCCGGTTGCTCAGCCAGTGGAGAAACGGCATTGGTCCCCGCCCTGCCTGAGGACCCGCCCTCTGGTCAGCTACGTTCAGGTAGAGCACATACGGCATTGATCACCGTCCTACCAGGGGATTCCACCCATTTCTTACCCGCCGTGGCCCAAACGCACCCCATTTTGGCTCGTTACGTTCAAAATTATTTTGTTTGGTTTTGGCAACTCTTAGGTTGCTTTCCTATGCTATTCACATCCTCAAACACTGGGATGGTAAATCACACAGGCTGCGAGATGGCTCGCAGTACGGCACTATTTTCTCAGTGACTTGTCCAAATATTCGGTTCAGATGGTGACCAATTATAAAGGGAAATTGGCAGTAAAGGACAGACAGACAGACATACGAGATCTTAAGCAAGATAATAACAGAAATTATGCGTGTGTTCACAGAACTCAGAAACCCAGGAACCCCAGAGGAAGACAAAGAAGAGGACCGACAAAGATGAAGACAGCCTTCGTGTTCACATGGATCTTAGTGGGATCCCTTCAGTTGCGCGCGGACGCTACTCCCCTGACCCCTACCACACAAACCGTAAATGATTCTCATCCCTGCAATACACGGAACCCTGAGATAATATACCCCGACCTGGTGTGATAAGTTTATCACCTGGTACTCACTCTCATATGTAGTCGAAGCACTCTTAGTGCTGGCGATACTTTGCAGTGTCGTGCAAACGTTTAGAGTTAGGAAATGGCGAAACAGAGCATATCGCTCTCGCACCCCAGTATACAGGTTTAGGCCCCCCATTTTCGGATTTTACCAGACCCCCGAACCCATTGGGACAGATTAAAGAGCATTCATTTTGTTTAATGTATTCTATGGAATAAAGAGCTGCAAACCTCTGTGTCTGACAGCCAGGCCAGAGAAATTTGTGTGCTGCTATTTTGTACAGTTTAAGATGTATAGATTATTTTTGGATTGTTTGTATTTTTGGATTGTTTAAATGAGGATAGTTTGTTGAGAATAGTTAGAGGTTCCAGTTTTTTTTATTTTTCTGCAATGCATGTATTAATGTCATAGCGCCCCATAGAATTTTTTGATAATGAATGTATTTAAAATGGTTTAGGTAAAATTGTGTTGCATAGGATAGGACAGTGTAGAGCCTAAGCATGTGTGTCCCGGGGATCAGAGGATGAAGACGCCATGGTAATGTGACCCTTCACGCTTCGCGTTGAGGATCACAAGGAGGGTGTGTAGCCATCTGGGATGGCCACGTCCCGATTACAAAATGGATACTTGCAAGGACTGCAGGGAAAATTGGACAATGCTAAGAAACAAGCAGGTGCAAGCTCTGTCTGTTGATTAGAACCTTAAACGCTCAGACAGGACAGAAACTACCAAACGATTTACATACTAATGAGCCATGTCCAGGGACAAAAGGGAAACATTTAGATACACAATGTTAAGGCAGACTCCCCGGCGCCAGACAAAGCTAAGACAAAGCAGATTGACAGTCACCAGGACACACCCAGCGATCAGGGAACCACCCCTAAATCGATACCAATGATTGGGAAAGACCCAATTAGTTCAGGCCAAGTTCAAGGCCCGCCCAAAAGAGCGCAAAGCCCTTTTGGGTATAAAAGGTATCCCCTAAGGGAGAACGCCCTCCTTTGGCTTTGGCTCTCAGCGAAGAGAGAGACCAGCCTAGCAGCTACAGCAGACCAAGTAAGTTCCAAGTCAACACACGCTACGAGATAGACGCTCCTAGTTGCTACCCTGTAAACAGCTCAACCCAGCAGCCTCAGAACCGAGCAACGACCATTGTTCCTCTGACTGAGTGGGCGCCCAAAGCTAAGTATAGGCTTTAGTAATAGTGGTAGTTTAGTTTTGTAGAGTTTATGCATGAGTAGATTTGACTGTGTGTAAATAAATGAGCATCGCTTTTGAACTTACTAACTGGTGTATCGAGTCATTGATCAGTATTCGCTTCTGAACCTTGTGGCGGTGTCGAAAGATACCTGGCGACTCTTGAGCAAACATGATTAAATAGAGGCAAATTAAGAACCAAACAAAAGTTAGCAGCACCATTCTTGGGGCAATCCTTGTCCCTACCCATCTGCCCCACTGACCACCCATAACCCCCATAGACTGCCAAGACGTCTGGCTGCACAGCTGAAGGCTTTTGCTAATAGAGAATTGTCAATCGTGGTTAAGTGAACAAGTGGATTCCCATGGGTGGGCAGGCCATGTAACATGTGGGAGTCATTGCCCAGCACCCTAACCACACCTTGATGCATGGACATTGTGTTGAGCACTGCAGAAGGCAATACCACATAGGCAACAGCCAACACCCGAACACCCAGGGGTGGGACACAGCTCCGGGACATGTCTACGGCCAGAGGATGGGTGATTGCAACAGGGAGGGAGGGATGCCTGGAGAGGGGCCATGAGTTCGGAGGTCGGCGCGCATTGCAGAAGAAAGTGACAGAGGCATCATACTAGTTGTGCACAAACGTGCCCTTTGTGTTTTACAATTCCCCACCCTCCCGATGGTGCTGTCCCCTCCCCCCACCTCCAGATCTCTCACCCCCAGATTGCCTGGGTACCTCCCCTACCCCAAAGTATGGGTGTGATCCACCCCCAGGGACCTCTGTAATAGGGGGACATCCACAGGGACCCCTGTAATAGGGAGATCCCCCACAGGGACTCCTGCCTAAATGACCCGCTTCCATAGAACCACCACACACAGACCCCTTCACCCACAGACCCCCCCCCCCCCCCACATGCAGACCCCCCCCCCCCCCCCCCCCAGAAAAGAGATCCCTGCCTGGAAGCTAGAGACAGAGAGTGGCTGTGGGAACCATTATAATAATCACTTATTGTCACAAGTAGGCTTCAATGAAGTTACTGTGAAAAGCCCCTAGTCGTCACATCCTGGCGCCTGTTCGGGGAGGCTGGTACGGGAATTGAACCCGTGCTGCTGCCTTGTTCTGCATTACAAGCCAACTATTTAGCCCAGTGTGCTAAACCAGTAATACTTATCTTGCAGCTCTACGTATCCATTCCTGAAAGGTGAGCAGCTGTGCCTAGGTCTGATTCCCACAGATCCACTCTCTGCAGGCCATCCTTGACTTTCCAGTAGTGGTTTGTGATTGGCAGCTCGTAAAAACTATCTGCCATTTTGATCCATTTATCTCCCTTTACTCTTCAGTGGCTTAAGTAGTGAAATCCCAATGTTTGTAAACATCAAAGAGAGGTAAGTACAATGAAATTATACTCTTAAGTGATTGGAATGCACTTAGTGCAACTTACATCTCTTTGAAGTGGGCAGTGTTTACAAACATTGGGGTTTCACCACTGAGGTCACTGAAGGGGGTGCTGATTTGCGGTGTGGAGAGTGGGAATGGCCTTGGATGCTCTCTACGTTCATGGCCCTGGCGTGGTGGACCTCACAAGGTTCACGATTGTAGAGACCACAAGTGAACCTTGCCCACTTGATTCCCAGTCACGGTGACTGGAAAATGATGGGAGGGTGGAGCATAGGGCCATTTGTGACTATTTCCGTGTATTTCCATGCTCCAGCTGGTGTGCGGCATGGAATTTTGTATCATCATGAACTTGGAAATATCACGTTTAGTCCGCACATCCAAGTCATCAACATATATTGTGAACAGGTGGAGTTCAAGCACTGATCATTGCATGAATGCGAGATTGACCCGTTTATTCCTACTCTCTACCTGTTATCCAACCCTCAATCAATGGCAGTGTGTTGTCTCCTATACCATGTGCTTTTATTTTGTGAATTAACCTCCTATGGGCAACTTTATCCAAAGCCTTCTGAAAGTCCTATTATACTATGTCCATCGCCTCTCCTCTATCGATTTTGTTAGTAACCTCTTCAAAATACTCCAACAAGTTCGTCAAACGATTTCCCATTCATAACTTCATGTCGACTATGCCCAAGGGCCAGATTTAAACAGGGCCACAGACTGATTCCTGGGATGGCGGGACATGAGGAGAGATTGAATCGGTTAGATTTATTCGCTGGAGCTCAGAAGAATGAGGGGATCTCAGAGAAATTCATAAAATTGTAATAGGACTAGGTAGGGTAGATAAGGATGTTCCCAATTGTGGGTGTGTCCAGAACCAGGGTCACAATCTGAGGATACGGGATCGATCATTTAGAACAGAGGTGAGGCAAAAATTCATTCACCCAGAGAGTGGTTGTCGTCCTGTGGGATTCGTTGTCACTGCCACAGGAAGTAGTTGAGGCCAAAACATTGCATGTCTTCAAAATGCAGTTCCATCAATCTCTTAGGGCAAAGGGGACCAAAAGATGTGGGGGGGGGAGAAAGTGAGATTAGGCTATTGATTTGAATGATCAGCCATGATCATAATGAGTAGCGGTTTGAAGGGCCAAATAGGTTTGAAGGGCCGAATGGCCTCCTCCTGCTCCCATATTCTATGTTTCTAATAGCATTGCTGCCTCACAGCGCCAGTGACCCTGTTTTCATTCCGGCTTTGGCTGTGTGAAGTTTGCACATTCTTCCTGTGTCTTTCCTTCAGGTGTTCCGGTTTCCTCCCATAGTCCAAAGACGTACAGACTAGATGGATTGGCTATGCTAAATTGCCCGTAGATGGGGCTATGGGGATAGGGTGGGTGTTTGGACCTAGGTAGAATTCAGAGAATTGGTGCAAAACGGGCCAAATGGCCGCCTTCTACACTGGGGGGATTCTATCATTCGGATCATGACTGTCGAAGTATCCATTTGTCACATTCTTTATGATAGATTCCAGTATCTTCCCTGCTACTGATGTCAGGCTAACAGGTCTGTTGTTCCCTGTTTTCTCTCTCCCTCCCTTCTTGTATAGTGTTGTGTCATTGTCTACCTTTCCAATCTTCAGGAACCATTCCAGAGTCTTGAGAATTTTGGAAGATCATCACCAATACATCCATCAACTCTATAGCAACCTCTTTCAACACTCTGGGATGAATAAGATCAGGTCCCGGGGACTTACCAACTTTGCTTTTAACAACAGAAAAAAATAATTATTAAACATGAAAAGTTTGACTATGATACAATATTCTTTCACTCCTACTTACCTTTATAAATGTATGCAGGTTTTAAGGGTAACACAGGTTACAAAATATATCTCATGCTATAATGTCTCCAGTAAATACACAGTCCCTCTAAACCAAAGGGCTAATTGTGATCAGACACACCCCATTCAGAAACCAAGTAGCAGATGCCACCCAATCAAATCTCTGTGGATTTCTCCTCAAATTTACCCAGATGAATATCACATGAATGTTTCCAAACTCCACTCTCAAAAGGACATGCTTTAGAATCATCTTCTTTTGTGAGGGCCACGAAGAATCCAGCACGAGTTTTAAGGATACAAAGTAATAACATTTATTTACAATAACATATATACATAACAGTAGCAGCAACTTCCCTTGCTGCACACTCCTTCCTGCTGGTTCCTAAACTGGCCAGCTTTATTTATACTTGGAATTTACTAATGGTTTCCCCGCCCCCCTCATTGGGGAAGTTCATACTCCCACAGGATTGTGGGATTGTCATTAGTCCCCAGCCAATGGTAAGCAGGCAGGTTATAACATCTTCCAAATAACGCTTTTTCTCATCTTTTTTCAGCAAGAATCCGCTCCCAGGATTTCCAACTCTCCTTTCAGTATTCCTCGGTCTTGGATAGCCATGTGCCTTCAAGCTTTGACACAATCTCTCAGATACCCAACCGCCAATAGAATACTATTGCTTTGCAGGCTGCATTAAAATCACCAATCTTAGGATCGCTCCAGATATTCTGACTGTTCCCGAGCCAATTTCACCGGGTCTGCACTTTTCAGTTCTGTCTTTAACTTCAATGAACAATACCTTGTTCAAATTCCAGTTTCCTTTTTTTCCTTTGATTTCAATCTTCCTCTTTTCATTCCCTGGTTTCTAGAACTAGCTGTTCTTTAGTTTCTGGGACTTGTTTTCTTGCCCATTGCTCTATGGTTCTGATTCTGTCAGAGCTGTCTTTTCTCTCACTATCTAGCTACAACTTCCTTGAGTCCAGTGAAAACTAAACTCAAAAGGTCTTCCTAACTCAAAGGTGACCCCAGTTGCTAAATAACAGTTCGGTCTTTCTTTCAGCTCTTATTTACTTTTCATGTCGTAAACTCTCAAGGCCAATGCACAGTCTGAAATTAAACCAAAGTCTCCATACATGCACCTTTATTTAACATGATTCTAACTAAAGTTTTAGCCCTTTCTTACACAGAAACATTAAATTAAACTCACTTAAATCTAAACCTTATATCCAATATCAAACAATGCAAACTTAGATTACTTAAAACTACCTCTGCTTCCTGATGATGACAAATTAATAAAGGAGGCAAAATAAAAAGAACTTGTTTGTTTGGAAAAGGTTTGGCGTTTACATGGAGGTGCCAGACAAAGCACAGTCAGCATTGTCCCATAGGCGGATATGTACGGAGAAAGCACTTTTCGATGGGACATACAAAACTAAGGCTACACTCGTACCTCGGGGATTTGAGGAACAACTGGGAGATCAGGAGGCTATAGCATATCCCCCAACAGCAAGAAAAGTAAGTTTGAGAATTTTCCTAGCACTTTGTGTGACGTACTCAATCCGGTGACTTCAAAACATTTTTGCAGACGGAGCAATGTCAGAGAGAAGTATTTTTAAAGCCTCCAAATGAGTCTGGAAATTATAGAGGGGGAATTATGAAGGGCGAGTCATTGTGTTCATGGGCTAAACGATGCGCCCAGGGTTTGGTATTTTTCAGTTAAGTCTGTCCTATTAAAAGCTGGTTGTGTTCGACTAAGAGCAGATGTTTTATGTACAATGAATGGAAACTTGCAGCTATTTTCTTAATGCATGAAAATTATTTCCTGTGGGGAGGATTTGCAGCATTTGAGAAATGTGTTGTAAATAGAATAATGAAGGGATGCAGAAGTGGAAGTTGGGCTTCTGGAATGTTTAAGTACATCGGGTTGGATATTAGTCAGATTAAATTGGGGGTAATTTTGACCCAACAAGTCTTTCCGAAAGAATGTTAATAGGATCCTCATCAGTCAGGATAGGTCATCGCCAAAAGGTAAACTCTGCAACGAAGGAAGAAGCAGTTAAGAAGCTTAATTGGGCAATAAACTGGTTATACACACTTCAATAGTCACAGAGAAGTCCGGAAAGGAGAGTTAAAACAAATGGTTTATTACCAGAGTAAAGTACATGCAAGTAACAGTCCCAGTCCCAGCCAGGAGTACTCAGCAGCTCGGCTACTACCTGGGCCGGCTTTTAATGTCCTGAGTTAACTATCCCGCTGATTGGCCCCCGCCCCTCAACAGGGGAGCTCGTACTCCTTGAGGTTGGGAGATTAATTGGGTTTTCCAGTGGGTCTTGTGGGGGTTATAACATCTCCCTCCCCCACTCCCCCACCCAATGTCCATGAATTCTTCCGAAGAAGGTGCAGCAGGAGGACACCAGCTCTTCTTTCTTCTTCGCTGGGGGGTGGGGTATAGCATGTTGGGGAACGCCGTTTTCTTGATGACCGCCTGGGTGGTACTATAACTGGTGACTGATTCCTGGCCAGGTCGCCGTCAGAAGTCACATCAGGTGCCTGGATCTCCATTTCTAAGTCATAGTCAACAATCACTTGCATTTCAGGCCTCCATGTGTCAGGGCTACATGACTGGAAGATGGCTCCTCCAGTGGCGCATGGCATAATGGTGGTGTCTTGCTCCTGAGGTGGTCAAGGTGCTTCTGCATTGTCCACTCCCACATCTGTACCTGGTACGAAACCGGTCAGGTCTGTAATACCACAGCCCTTGGAATCGACCAGGCACCGTACCCAATGTTGCAGATGTAAACTGCGTCCCCTGGTTTGAAGTGCCTGGTCCACACCCGCCTGTCTTGGCTTTGCCTCTGCTATTCCTCGCTCTGTCTCCCCTTCCCACCAATATCGGGGAACATAAGGCTGAGGAAAGGCCTGAGTCAACGGCCCATCAATAGTTCTGCCGGCGCTATGCCAGTCAGGGAATGCAGTGTGGTCCGATAACAGAACCAGCCATGTTTCCACGGACCACATGGTCTGCTTTCTCAGACCCCTTTCGAAGGTCAGCTTCACCCACTCGGCCCGCCCGTTTGTCTTCACGAAACACTCAAACTCTTTGCTGGTGAAGGGAGTGGCGTCATCAGTGACCAGCACCTCCAATATTCCGGAGAATATAAAGGAGAGCTGGAGCTTCTCACCTGTCGTTTTCGATGTAGTGGATGGCATCTGATGGACTTCCAGCCACTTGGAATGGGTGTCCACTCTAAGAAGAAACATAGACCCTTGGAAAAGTCTGGCAAAATCGGCGTGTAGGCGCACCCAAGGCCGGCCCAGCTATTCCCACGGATGCAGTGGGGCGGCAGGTGGGAGTTTCTGCTGTTCTTGGCATGTGGTGCACTGTTGGGCCAGTCGTTTGATCCTACCATCCAGGCTGGGCTCACACATAGCTAGGGCCTAAGCAGCTTCATTTTCAACACCCCAGGTGTCCATTGTGTAAATCCAAGAGGTTGGCATCTCTGCCCTGGTGTGTGACCATGACGCGAGCCCCCCACAGAAGGATGCCATCTTCAACGCTGAGCTCCAGAAGTTTAGTTTCAAAGTCCCGTAGTCCTTCGGGCAACTTCCCGTGCTGGCTCTCCGTATAAGACAAGGTGGCGTATTTTCGCCAATATGGAGTCTTTTTGCATCCAGTTGTGTATCTGGGCAGCGGTGACTGGCAAGGTGTCCTGTGTCAAAACCACTTCATCGGCTCTGAGTGTAGACCGGGGGGGGGGGGGGCGGGGCAGATTTTGGCAGCGGGACCTTGCTCAATGCGTTTGCATTCGCAATTTGCAGCCCTGGGCAATGCTCGATGGCGTACTTGTACGCTGTTAGTAACTGGGCCCAACATTGAATCCAGGTGGACGCTATTGGCAGGATCGTCTTGTCCTCTTTAAAGAGCTCTAGCAATGATTTGTGGTCACATCAGTGGATCACGCCTATACATGTACTGGTGAAATTCCTTTACCGTAATACGAGGGCCAACCCTTCTTTTTCAATCTGAGCGTCATTTCACTCCGTCCAGGCCAATGTCCTGGACGCAAATACTATTAGCCTTTCTCTTCCATCGGCCATGCAATGGGACAATACAGCTCTGATTCCGTAAAGCGAGGCGTCGCAAATCACCAAAAGAGGTTTGAAGGGTAGTAATGTGTCAATAATCCGGACTACATTAGCTGCTGCTCCATCCTGGCAAAAGCATCTTCCTGAGGCACTCTCCACATCCAATCTTGGTGCTTCTTCAGCAATGCATGTAGATGGACGAGGATGGTCACTAGGCCCGGAATAAATTTCCCGTAATGGTACACAAGACCTAAGAACGACCCTAACTCTGTTGCATTTCCCTGACAAGGCTATCGCATGTGGCATCTACTTGGACAACATCCTGGTTACCGGAGCCACGGGAAGGGAGCACCTGAGCAACCTGGAGGAAGTCCTTTTCCGGTTTTCCAAGATGGGCTTCTGCCTCAAGAAGGGAAAGTGCATTGCATTTCCCGGAGTGGGGACTTGTTTAATCGTTCGCACCTTCTCTACCAGGTGCAGTCCATCCGATCCACAAGATACCCAAGTAGGTAAGCTCCTTGGCGTGAAAATGCACTTTGCCCTCAAAATACATGTGGACCCTGAGCCCCGGAAGTACTTAGGCTGGGCCTCAGGGTCCACATGTATTTTGATCACAGCTCCCTTAATTTTACCCAGGTCTTCCTGGAAAACTTCAGGGTGCTTCCCCAATACTTCACAAAGTCCCCCGGTGCCCATCTGGAAGATCCATTGCCAGTCCAACCAGAGGCATTGTAGCTAGTCACGACCCAGCAGACTCGGTCCAGGGCCCCTCACTATTATTAATGGCAGCCTAATGGACTTCAGTCCATATGTTACTTGGGTCATCACCGTGCCCGCTTTGGCTAGGTGTCCCCCTGTATGTGTCGATAGCCACAGCTTACTGGGCCGTAAACTTAACCATTGAACTCCAGTCCTGATTCTCGAAAGTCTGCCTCTCAATTGCTGAAACTGCGGCCCCCATGTACAACTCCATCTCGAGCGGGAGTCCGTTCACCTGGATGGTAATCCTAACGGGGGCACCACGCGGCATGGTGATGCTATTGCATACACTCCTCGTGATCAGGTTGTTCCAAGTGGAGGTCCGGGCTCTGGGCTGGCATCTCCCTCGGGTAGGATGGCGGGTTTGCTGGCTGACCTGCGGTGTCCTAACTCTGTGATTGCCCATCACCTTGGATCATCGATTCCAGGAGGCGTCTTGCCTGGCTGTAGTGGCTCTTGATCAACGGGCCTGGTCCCGGCTGTGCTCAGGCCAGGGCAGGGTCTCATGGGTCTCATCCTAGAGGGCGTTGTGAGCTTGAGTGTGTGTATGGGGGGGGGGGCATCCTACGCTGTTTACCTCCACCCCTGGCATCCAAATCAGGCTCCGCCAATATTAACAATATGGCTATCCGCCACCCCCCCCCCTCCCCGGCCCTCGTCCGTAGCAGGAATGGTAGGTCTGTCCCACCCAGCCCTTCCTTATAAGAACTAGGAGCAGGAGTGGGCCATCTGACCCTTCGAGCCTGCTCTGCCATTCAATGAGATCATGGCTGATCTTTTGTGGACTCAGCTCCACTTTCCGGCCCGAACACCATAACCCTTAATCCCTTTATTCTTCAAAAAACTATCTATCTTTACCTTAAAAACATTTAATGAAGGAGCCTCAACTGCTTCACTGGGCAGGGAATCCCATAGATTCACAACCCTTTGGGTGAAGAAGTTACTCCTAAACGCAGTCCTAAATCTACTTCCCCTTATTTTGAGGCTATGCCCCCTTTTCCGGGAGCGGGAGAGAGAGTGCGAGGCGGAGAGCTGCGAGTGCAGCTTGGGATTCAGGTAGGTGTTTAAACTTGCTCCCAGGTTCCAGCGGCCTTCATTTTCGGGAGCGGGAGAGAGAAAGAGGGAGCCGGATCCGGTGCAGCGAGTGCAGCTTGGGATTCAGGTAGGTGTTTAAACCGGACCCCAGGTTCCAGCGGCCTTCATTTCCGGGAGAGAGAGAGGGAGCCGGAGGGCAGTGAGTGCAGCTTGGGATTCAGGTAGGTGTTTATACTTGCCCCCAGGTTCCAGCGGCCTTCAATTCCGGGAGCGGGAGAGAGAGAGGGAGCCGGAGCGCAGCGAGTGCAGCTTAGGATTCAGGTAGGTGTTTAAACTTGCCGACAGGTTCCAGCGGCCTTCATTTCCGGGAGCGGGAGAGAAAGAGGGAGCTGGAGTGCAGCTTGGGAATCAGGTAGGTGCTCAAGTGTTTGATTTTTACCTCTATTTAAGTTGGGCGGTTGCTAAACCTGAGACACTACACTTGTAGTGTCTCCCACCTCCTCTAACCTAAGGGGGTGACTGAATATCAGGTAAGCTCTCTCTTTTCTTTTTCTTTTATCCGCAAGTTATAGCTTCAGATTTTCGGTGGGAGCAGTGGCCAGGGGTCTGTCGGGAAGGTAAGTAGCTGGGAGAAATTTAACTCTTCGTGGGTTGTTAAATATTGTGATTGGTAAGTAAAATCCTTATTTCTTTCACTTATTCATTATTTGATATCAGATTTGTAATCAGTTAAAGTACAGTGTAAAAATGGCAGGAGATCCCAGACCCGTGTTATGCTCCTTGTGCTCAATGTGGGAGTTCAGGGACGCGGCCGATGTCCCTGACTCCTTCATGTGCGGGAAATGTGTCCAGCTGCAGCTCCTGTTAGACCGCATGACGGCAATGGAGCTGAGGATGGACTCACTTTGGAGCATCCGCGATGCTGAGGAGGCCGTGGATCGCACATTCAGTGAGTTGGTCACACCGCAGATTAGGGTTGGTGAGGGAGACAGGGAATGGGTGACCATAAGGCAGAGAAAGAGCAGGAAAGCAGTGCAGGTGTCCCCTGCGGTCATCTCCCTCCAAAACAGGTATACTGTTTTGGATTCTGTTGGGGGAGATGACTCACCAGGGGAAGGCAGTAGGTGCCAGGCTCATGGCACCGTGGCTGGCTCTGCTACACAGAAGAGCGGAAATAAGACTGGCAGGGCTATAGTCATAAGGGATTCAATCGTAAGGGGAGTAGACAGGCGTTTCTGTGGTCGAAATCGAGACTCCCGAATGGTATGTTGCCTCCTGGGTGCACGGGTCAGGGATGTCTCAGATCGGTTGCAGGATATACTGAAGGGGGAGAGCGAACAGCCAGTTGTCGTGGTGCATATAGGCACCAACGATATAGGTAAAAAACGGGAAGAGGTCCTACAATCAGAATTTAGGGAGTTAGGAGATAAGTTAAAAAGTAGGACCTCAAAGGTAGTAATCTCAGGATTGCTACCTGTGCCACGAGACAGTCAGAGTAGAAATTCAAGGATAGTCAGAATGAATACGTGGCTTGAGAGATGGTGCAGGAGGGAGGGGTTCAGATTTTTGGGACATTGGAACCGGTTCTGGGGACGGTGGGACCATTACAAATCGGATGGTCTACACCTAGGCAGGACTGGAACCGATGTCCTAGGGGTGCTTTTGCTAACACTGTTGGGGAGGTTTTAAACTAATGTGGCAGGGGGATGGGAACCAGATTAGGAAGTCAGAGATCAGTAAAGAGGCAGCAACTAAAGCCAGTAAGGTACTAGATAATAAACTCAATGTGACTAAGGGGTAGAGTAGACAGGGAAGAGATGATGAATGCAAAGAGACAGGTGGTCTGAGGTGCATTTGTTTCAATGCGAGAAGTGTAGCAGGTAAGGCAGATGAACTTAGGGCTTGGATTAGTACCTGGGAATATGATGTTATTGGTATTACGGAGACTTGGTTGAGGGAAGGGCAAGACTGGCAACTAAATATCCAAGGGTATAGATGCTTCAGGAGGGATAGAGAGGGAGGTAAAAGGGGTGGAGGAGTTGCATTACTGGTCAGAGATGATATCACAGCTATGATTAAGGAGGGCACGATGGAGGATTCGAGCACTGAGGCAATATGGGTAGAGCTAAGAAATAGGAAGGGTGCAGTAACATTGTTGGGACTTTACTACAGGCCTCCCAAAAGCGAGCGTGAAGTAGAGGTATAAATATGTAGACAGATTATAGAAAAATGTAGGAGCAATAGGGTGGTCGTGATGGGAGATTTTAACTTCCCCAACATTGAATGGGACTCATGTAGTGTTGGAGGCGTAGATGGAGCAGAATTTGTAAGGAGCATCCAGGAGAGTTTTTTTAGAGCAGTATGTAAATAGTCCAACTCGGGAAGGGGCCGTACTGGACCTGGTATTGGGGAATGATCCTGGCCAGGTGGTTAAAGCTTCAGTCGGTGATTACTTTGGGAATAGCGATCACAAATCCGGAAGTTTTAGAATACTCATAGACAAAGACGAGAGTGGTCCTAATGAAAGAGTACTAAGTTGGGGAAAGGCCAAGTATAACAAAATTCGGCAGGAGCTAGGGAATGTGGATTGGGAACAGATCTTTAAGGGTAAATCCACATTTGAAATGTGGGAGTCTTTTAAGGAAAGGGTGATTAGAGTGCAGAACAGACATGTCTCTATGAAAGTGAGGGATAGAAATGCCAAGTTTGGGAACCATGGATGACGGGTGGGATTGTGAGACTAGCTAAGATGAAAAAGGAAGCATACATAAGATCTAGGCGACTTAAATCTGATGAAGCTTTGAAGGAATATCGGGAAAGTAGGACAAATCTCAAACGCGCAATTAAGAGGGCTAAAAGGGGTCATGAAATATCTTTGGCTAACAGGGTTAAGGAAAATCCCAAAGCCTTTTCTTCATATATAAGGAGCGAGAGGGTAACTAGAGAAAGGATTGGCCCACTCAAAGACAAAAGAGGGAATTTATGCGTGGAGTCAGAGGAAATGGGTGACATTCTTAATGAGTACTTTGCATCAGTATTCACTAAGGAGAGGGACATGACGGATGTTGAGGCTAACGATGGATGTTTAAATACTCTAGGTCAAGTCGACATAAGGAAGGGGGAAGTTTGGGGTATTCTAAAAGGCATTAAGGTGGACAAGTCCCCAAGTCCGGATGGGATCTATCCCAGGTTACTGAGGGAAGAGAGGGAAGAAATAGCTGGGGCCTTAACAGATATCTTTGCAGCATCCTTGAGCACGGGTGAGGTCCCGGAGGACTGGAGAATTGCTAATGTTGTCCCTTTGTTTAAGAAGGGTAGCAGGGATAATCCAGGGAATTATAGACCTGTGAGCTTGACGTCAGTGGTGGGCAAACTGTTGGAGAAGATACTGAGGGATAGGATCTATTCACATTTGGAAGAAAATAGACTGATCAGTGATAGGCAGCATGGTTTTGTGAAGGAAGGTCATGTCTTACAAACCTAATAGAATTCTTTGAGGCAGTGACAAAGTTAATTGATGAGGGAAAGGCTGTAGATGTCATATACATGGACTTCAGTAAGGCGTTTGATAAAGTTTCCCATGGCAGGTTGATGGAAAAAGTGAAGTTGTATGGGGTTCAGGGTGTACTAGCCAGATGGATAAAGAACTGGCTGGGCAACAGGAGACAGAGAGTAGTGGTGGAAGGGAGTGTCTCAAAATGGAGAAAGGTGACTAGTGGTGTTCGACAGAGATCTGTGCTCGGACCACTGTTGTTTGTGATATACATAAATGATCTGGACGAAGGTATAGGTGGTCTGATTAGCAAGTTTGCAGATGATACTAAGATTGGTGGAGTTGCAGATAGCGAGGAGGACTGTCAGAGAATACAGCAAAATATAAATAGATTGGAGAGTTGGGCAGAGAAATGGCAGATGGAGTTCAATCCAGGCAAATGCGAGGTGATGCATTGTGGAAGATCTAATTCAAGAGCGGACTATACGGTCAATGGAAGAGTCCTGGGGAAAATTGATGTACAGAGAGATCTGGGAGTTCAGGTCCATTGTACCCTGAAGGTGGCAACGCAGGTCGATAGAGTGGTCAAGAAGGCATACGGCATGCTTTCCTTCATCGGGCGGGGTATTGAGTACAAGAGTCGGCAGGTCATGTTACAGTTGTATAGGACTTTCGTTAGGACACATTTGGAATACTGCGTGCAGTTCTGGTCGCCACATTACCAGAAGGATGTGGATGCTTTAGAGAGGGTGCAGAGAAGGTTCACCAGGCTGTTGCCTGGTATGGAGGGTGCTACCTATGAAGAAAGGTTGAGTAGATTAGGATTGTTTTCGTTGGAAAGACAGAGGTTGAGGGGGGACCTGATTGAGGTCTACAAAATTATGAGAGGTATGGACAGGGTGGATAGCAACAAGCTTTTTCCAAGAGTGAGGGTGTCAATTACAAGGGGTCACGATTTCAAGGTGAGAGGGGGAAAGTTTAATTTCATAGATTTCATAGAATTTACAGTGCAGAAGGAGGCCATTTGGCCCACCGAGTCTGCACCGGCTCTTGGAAAGAGCACCCTACCCAAGGTCCACACCTCAACCCTATCCCCATAACCCAGTAGCCCCACCCAACACTAAGGGCAATTTTGGACACTATGGGTTTTTATCATGGCCAATCCACCTAACCTGCACATCTTTGGACTGTGGGATGAAACTGGAGCACCCGGAGGAAACCCACGCACACACGGGGAGGATGTGCAGACTCCACACAGACAGTGACCCAAGCCGGAATCGAACATGGGACCCTGGAGCTGTGAAGCAATTGTGCTATCCACAATGCAACCGTGCTGCCCCAAGGGAGATGTGCGTGGAATGTTTTTTACGCAGAGGGTGGTGGGTGCCTGGAACGCATTGCCAGCGGAGGTGGTAGAGGCGGGCACAATTGCATAATTTAAGATGCATCTGGACAGGTATATGAACGGGCGGGGAACAGAGGGAAGTAGATCCTTGGAAAATAGGTGACAGGTTTAGATAAAGGATCTGGATCGGCGCAGGCTGGGAGGGCCGAAGGGCCTGTTCCTGTGCTGTAATTTTCTTTGTTCTTTGTTCTAGTTCTGCTTTCACCCGCCAGTGGAAACAACCTGCCCGCATCTATCCTATCTATTCCCTTCATAATTTTATGTTTCTATAAGGTCCCCCGCATCCTTCTAAATTCCAACGAGTACAGTCCCAGTCTACTCAACCTCTCCTCGTAATCCAACCCCCTCAACTCTGGGATCAACCTAGTGAATCTCCTCTGCACACCTTCCAGTGCCAGTACGTCCTTTCTCAGGTAAGGAGACCAAAACTGAATCAGGTGTGGCCTCACTAACACCTTATACAGTTGCAGCTTAACCTCCCTAGTCTTAAACTCCATCCCTCTAGCAATGAAGGACAAAACTCCATTTACCTTCTTAATCACCTGTTGCACCTGTAAACCAACTTTTTGCGGCTCATGCACTAGGACATCCAGGTCCCTCTGCACAGCAGCATGTTTTAATATTTGATCATTTAAATAATAATCCCTTTTGCTGTTATTCCTACCAAAATGGATGACCTCACTTTTGTCAACATTGTATTCCATCTGCGAGACCCTAGTCCATTCACTTAAACTATCCAAATCCCTCTGCAGACTTCCAGTATCCTCTGCACTTTTTGCTTTACCACTCACCTTCGTGTCGTCTGCAAACTTGGACACATTGCACTTGGTCCCCAACTCCAGATCATCTATGTAAATTGTGAACAATTGCGGGCCCAACACTGGTCCCTGAGGGACACCACTAGCCACTATCGCCAACCAGAGAAACACCCATTAATCCCCACCATATTGTGATCACTCCTTCCGAGAGGATCATAGAACATAGAACATAGAACATAGAAAATACAGCACAGAACAGGCCCCCCTAACTTTGAGATCATTAATCAATCCTGTCTCATTACACTGGACCAGATCTCGGATCGTTTGTTCCCTCGCAGGTTCCATTACATTCTGTTCAAGAAAATTATCGTGGATATATTCTATAAACTCCTCCTCAAGGCTGCCTTGACCAACCTGGTTAAACCAATCGACATGTAGATTAAAATCCCCCATGATAACTGCTGTACCATTTCTACATGCATCAGTTATTTCTTTGTTTATTGCCCGCCACACCATAATGTTACTATTTGGTGGCCTATAGACTACTCCTATCGGTGACTTTTTCACCTTACTATTCCTGACTTCCACCCAAATGGATTCAATCTTATCCTCCATAGCACCGATGTCATCCCTCACTACTGCCCGGATGTCATCCTTAAATAACAAAGCTGCACCACCTCCCTTACCATCCTTCCGAATAGTTTGATACCCTTGGATATTTAACTCCCAGTCGTGACCATCCTTTAACCATGTTTCAGTAATGGCCACTAAATCATAGTCATTCACAATGATTTGTGCCATCAACTCATTTACATTATTCCAAATACTACGAGCATTCGGATAAAGTACACTTATGTTGGCTCTTATACCTCCGTTTTGAATCTAAACACCTCTGTCAGTAACCTCTCCTAAGTTATTTTCCCTTTAACTTTTCTCCTAATTTTCCTTATGGTTGAACCCATATCTTCATGTAATAACCTGCTGCTTCGCTTTCACTTCCCGTTTTATTCCTTTTGGTATTACTGGGCCTATTCACTGAGCTCCCCTCAGTCACTGTACCCTGTACTGTGGCCCTTTTTGATTTTTGACTATGGCTTCTCTGCCTTACAATTTCCCCCTTACTGCTTTTTGTTTCTGTGCCCCTTTTACTTCCCTCCGACTTCCTGCATCGATTCCCATCCCCCTGCCACATTAGTTTAAACCCTCCCCAACTGCACTGGCAACCCTCCCCAGGACATTGGTTCCAGTCCTGCCCAGGTGCAGACCATCTGGTTTGTACGGGTTCCACCTCCCCAGAACCGGTTCCAATGCCCCAGGAATCTGAATCCCTTCTTGCACCATCTCTCGAGCCATGCATTCATCCTATCTATCCTGACATTCCTACTCTGACTAGCTCGTGGCACTGGTAGCAATCCTGAGATTACTACTTTGGAGGTCCTACTTTTTAGTTTAACTCCTAACTTCCTGAATTCTGCTTGTAGGACCTCATTCCTTTTTTACCTACATCGTTGGTGCCTATATGCACCACGACAGCTGGCTGTTCAGCCCCCCCACCCCCACTCCCCCACCCCCAGAATGTCCCGCAGCCACTCAGAGACACCCTTGACCCTTTCACCAGGGAAACAACATACCATCCTGGAGTCTCGATTGCGTCCGCACAACCGCCTGCCTATTCCCCTTACGATTGAGTCCCCTATCACTATAGCCCTGCCATTCTTCTTCCTGCCCTCCTGCGCATCAGAACTAGCCATGGTGCCATGAACCTGGCTGCTGCTGCCTTCCCCTGGTGAGCCATCTCCCTCAACAGTATCCAAAACGGCGTATCTGATTTGCAGGGAGATGACCGCAGGGGATACCTGCACTGCCTTCCTCTTCTTGCTCTGTCTTTTGGTCACCCATTTTCTATCTCCCTCAGTAATTTTCACCTGCGGTGTGACGAACTCGCTAAACGTACTATCCACGATGTCCTCAGCATCGCGGATGCTCCAAAGTGAGTCCACTCGCAGCTCCAGGTCTAAGAGGAGCTGCAGCTGGACACACTTCCTGCACGTGAAGGAGTCAGGGACACTGGAAGGGTCCCTGAACTCCCACATCGCACACGCGGAGCATGACACGGGTCTGAGTTCTCCTGACCTGTCTTGACTCTTAAATTAACTTATATATTATTGTTATTTTTTTTTTTAACTTGTTTTTATATCTCTCCTTATTATACCGACTTGGTTTCTAAACTTTATTTCTAAACTTTAAATTCTTACCTTCACTTACCACTTACCTTCACTTTCACCACAGCTATCCTGTGTTCCCGCCGCTCTCCTTGCGCTCTTTCACTGTGACTGTTATCTACAGTCGGCCCTTCGCCCTCAGATGTGCCTCTTGGAGGAAGACTGTCGGCTTTCATCCTGTTCAGGCGAGCAAAGACTCTGGATCTTTTCCCTGGGCCGTGAAGTCCCCTGACGTTCCAGGTGACTATCCTGATGGGCTTTTTTTTGTTCCCCCTCCTCCTGCGGGATCAACTATACTTACCTGGTGGATTTGCCCCTGCACTCCGAGGTTTCCCTATGTCCAAATGGCCACGGACACCGTTCTCACCATGAGGACGGGCCCCTGCGCTCTGGGGTTCCCCTTTGTTCAGGGACCCTCCAAACTGGTTGCTTACAGTGCTCTTGTGTTCCAAGTTACCACATGTGGCCTGTTGTAGCCAGCCTAATGCCTTTACTATCTTTGCCTCCCCCATGTTACTTTCTCCCCCCACGCCACTGTTCTCCTCCCCCACCCTCCCTGGAACTGTTCCCTTCAAGTTCCCTTCCCTCTGTTTCTTCCTATAGTCACCCCCCTGTTGCTGAGGCACACCTGCCCAATCATACTTCCCGGTGCTAGCTTTCCCGCTAGTGTGGTGACCCCCTCTCGGGGTTGGTTATGTATCCACCCATTGCCAGCTATCTGTTCTCCCTACCTGCCGTTCTCCTCACACTTTCTTGCACTCTGCTACCCTCGCTCTTTCCTTCCTCTGTTTCACCTCCCTTCCTCAGGACGAGACAGTGCAGTCCCGCGCAAAGTGTTCATCCAGTTAGTTAAATGATTTAGTAAAGAAATAAATAAAGTCTCTTCAGATGGTCTTTTCATCGTTGTTCCTGCTGTAATTTCTCCAGCCCGTTGTCCAGGACAAATTTGTCCGTGTCTGCAGGGGCCGTGAAGAAGTGCCCCTTGCCCTGGAATGTGACCCAGAGTTTGGCTGGGTAAAGCATCCCACATTTTACGCTGTTATTGTACAGGGCTGCTTTCGCCCTGTTGAATTCTGCCCAGCGTTTGACCAGGTCAGCTGCAATCTCCTGGTAGATCCTGAGCTGATGATCTTCCCAGTTGCAGTTTTTCGTTTGTCGTGTCCAGCGCAGGATTCTTCCCGGTGTTGATACCAGTGCATTTTCACAATTATCACCCTCGGTTATTCTCCAGCTTTGCGTTTTGGACGAAGCGACTGGTGGGCTCTGTCTATTTCGTGGGTTGGGGAAGCTATCCCTTCCCACCAAATTGCCCAGCATTTGGGTCACATTGTCTGTGGTGTTCCTGCCTTCGATCCCCTCTGGCAGGCCCACTATCCACAGGTTTTGGCGCCTCGATCAGTTTTCCAGATCCTCAATCTTTCCTCTCAGACTCCCCTTTGTCACGACCAACCTTGATATTTCCTTTTCTAGGGCAGCGATCAGATCTCTCTGGTCTGTTGAGGCCTTTTCTAACTCCTTTATGGTGCTTTCCTGGGCTTTCAATCACCTCTCCACCTTGTCGAGGGCCACCTGTGTGGTCGCCAGAGCTTCCGCGACCTCCGCCCTGATCTCGACCTGGATATCGGTTTTCCTCGCCTATGTTCTCTCAGTTCACTGTAGTGTTAATGTAATCCTACTTATGACACTAATAAAGATTGTTATTATGTCACTTTAAGGCAAGCAGCCTGTATCTTTAATTCAAGCAGGAAGAATCTGGAAGGCTGTGCTAGTTTAAACAGACGCTGCAGACTTGCTGGCTCCAAAGGGAGTGATGTGTTTGGACTCAGTTTGATCAATTTGGCTGGTGGCCAATGAACTGGCTCAAAAGGCTGTGCTTTGCCCTGTAACAGGTGGTGTTTGGATCTTATTCCACTGGTATGCTTTTCAGGGTTTCAAGGTTTCAGTTTGACTCCTGGCAGCAGAAAGGCAAGGACCTCTCCGCCTTTCTCCAGAACGTCACTATCGTCCCTGCTTCCACCACCTCCCCCGTCAGCAAGTTCCAGGCACCTACAACCCTGTGTGTAAAACCCTGCCTCGTACGTCTCCTATAAACCTTGCCCCTCACACCTTAAACCTATGCCCCCTAGTAATTGACCCCTCTACCCTGGGAAAAAGCCTCAAACTATCCACTCTGTCTATGTCCCTCACAATTTTGTGGACCTCTTTCATTGCAGAAGGAGACCATTTGGCCCATCGAGTCTGCTGGTTCTTGGAAAGAGCACCGTACTTAACCCCACATCTCCACACTATTTCCGTTACCCTGCAACCCCATCTAACCTGAGGGCAATTTGGCGTGGCTAATCCACCTAACCTGCACATCTTTGGACTGTGGGAGGAAACCGGAGCGCCCGGAGGAAGCCCACACAGAAACGGGGAGAACGTGCAGACTCCGCACAGTGACCCAAACGGTCACTACCTGTAGTACTGTCTATAGCTACTTAGCTACTTCCTTTAAAATCCTGGGATGCAACTCATCAGGCCCTGGGAACTTATAGGCCTTTAGCCCCATTAGTTTCCTTAGTACTGTTTCCCTAGTGATTGTTATTGTATTTATTTCCTTTCCCCTTCTGCTCCTTGATTATTTATTTTTGGAATGTTATTGGTGTCTTCCACCATGAAGACTGACGCAAAGTATTTGTTTAACTCCTCTGCTATTTCCTGGTTCCCCATTATTTCCTCAGTCTAATTCTGTAAGGGGCCTCTGGTCACTTTGGCCTCTCTCTTCCTTTTCTTTTATTTAAAGAAACTCCTGCTGTTTTTATATTACTTGATAGTAACCCTCCTAGTTTATCAAGAGACCCCATGATTAAAGTACTGCCATTTTCACATGCCTTTATTCCCTCCTGATTTATTCTCCAACCTACAATTTAGCTACTTTTTGGGGTCCTATAGACTCTCCCATCAGTGTCTTCTTCCCCATGTTATTTCTTACCTCCACCCATATGGATTCTACATCTTCTGATTCAAGATCATTTCTTGCTTTTGCACTTATTCCATCTTCGTGGGCTTGTACTGAATATTGGTTGTATGTCTAACACTGGAACTGGAGACAGAAAGATGAAGGAGAAGGGAAGCATTGAAGATGGACCACGTGAAGGTGAGGGGAAGGTGGAAATTGGAAGCAAAATCGATACATTTTTCCAGGTTCATCCGAGAGCCGGAAGTGGCACCGATACAATCATCAATATAACGGAAAAAGAGTTGCTGGAGCGGGCCCAGGTTGAAATAGTGTTCCACATATCTGACAAAAAGACAGGCATAACTGGGGCCATGCGATAGTGAAGGAATGGCAATATAATTTCAAGCCAGGTTGGTGGGTGACTTGGAGAGGAAATTGCAAGTGGTGCTGTTCCCATGCATAAGAACACAAGAAATAGGAATAGGCCATTCAAGCCCGCCGATCCAGCACTGCCGTTCAAACAGATCATGGCTGATCATGTTAATCCATTTTTCCTATCCCCATATCCCTTGAAGTAATTAGTATCCAGAAATCTGTTGATTTCTGTCTTGAACATGCTCAATGATTCCTCAGCTCTGTGAGATAGAAAATTCCAAAGATTCACCACCGTCTGAGTGAAGAAATTCCTCCTCATCTCAGTCTTAAATGGCCTGCCCCTTATTTGGAAACCCCTGGTTCTAGACTCACCAACCAGGAGAAACATCCAACCTACATCTACCCTGTCACGTGCCAAGAGAAGTTTGTAAATTTCAATGAAATCACCTCTCATTCTTCAAAACTCTAGAGAATACAGATCCACTCTCCTCAATCTTTCCTCACCCCAGGGATTAATTTGGCAAACCTCCATTTCACTCCATCTACACTATGTCCTTCCTTCCGATAAGGAAGCCAAAGCTGTACGAGATACTCTGGGTGCATTCACACCAAGGCTCTTTATAATTGCTGTAGGACATCTGTATTCCTGCACACAAATCCGCTTACGCTGAAGTACAATGTACCATTTGCTTTCCTAATTAATTATTGCACCTGGATGCTAGTTTTTATTGACTCATGAACAGGGACACCCTTGTCTGTTTAGTCACCAATACCTGCCAACCAAAGATGTGGAGTGGTCTTGCTAGGTGGGGTTAGTGGGTTACGGGGGTAAAGTGGGGGGGGGGGGGGGGCTAAGGGCCTAGGTAAGGGGCTCGTTCAGAGGGTCGGTGCAGACTCGATGGACAGAATGGCCTTCTTCTGCACTGTAGGGATTAGAACATAGAACATGGAAAAATACAGCACAGAACAGGCCCTTCGGCCCACGATGTTGTGCTCACCTTTTGTCCTAGGTTAAGAACAAATTAATCTACACCCCATCATTCTGCCGTTCTAATGAGAAAAGGCCTAGCACCCTCAACCTTTCCTCGTAAGACCTACTCTCCATTCCAGTCAACATCCTGGTAAATCTCCTTTGCACCTTTTCCAAAGCTTCCACATCCTTCCTAAAATGAGGCGACCAGAACTGCACACAGTACTCCAAATGTGGCCGTACCAAAGTTTTGTACAGCGGCATCATCACCTCACGGCTCTTAAATTCAATCCCTCTGTTAATGAACGTGAGCACACCATAGGCCTTCTTCACAGCTCTATCCACTTGAGTGGCAACTTTGAAAGCTGTATGAACATAGACCCCAAGATCTCTCTGCTCCTCCACATTGCCAAGAACTCTACCGTTAACCCTGTATTCCGCATTCATATTTGTCCTTCCAAAATGGACAACCTCACACTTTTCAGGATTCTATGAACCTGTCACCCATTCAAGAATACTCCTGTCTTTTTGTTTAGTCTACCAAATTGGATAACCCCCGACTCACACTTGTTCCCATTACACTCTAACTGCCAAATTCCCCTCTCCCCCTCCTTGGTGGTGGAGAGACATTGCACAGGACAGAGCAAGGTCTGCCTGCACACGCGCACTAGCGCCCGCTCGCCTCAGTTGATCTGCGCACGCGCACCAGCCCCTTCTCGCCAGGGTCGATCTGCACACGCGCACCAGCGTCCTCGCACCACGGTTGATCTGCGCACGCGCACCAGCGCCCTCTCACCACGGTTGATCTGCGCACGCGCAGTGCCGGTGGGCTGATGCAATGCCTGTTTGCGCCTTGACGTAGACTCTGACAGACGGGATGAGGGGTCAATCGGAGTGAAGGGGCCGGTGCCAAGCTGGCCAATTGTGTGAGGGGGCGGGGCTTGCGGCGGTGACAGGCTGACGGCGCGCGAACCAGCCACCAGCGCCAGCCACTCTCCCCCATCCCGTCAGCGAACACCGCTAAGCCCGGCAAGGAGGAGTGTCCAGCCGCCCGGGAAGCCGCCATGTCGGGGGACGAGGTCTGTCTGAGCTTTGAATTTTCCACGTTGGCCCGTGGGGGTGGGACAAGGCCTCGGGCTCCGGTAGACACGGGGCCGCGCAAGTGTGAGCCGGCGGCCGGGCGTGGACTCGGGGCGAGGCCTGGGGCCTACCCGGCCCGCCTGCCGCTCCATCACATGCGTTCGGCCGCCGCTGAGCTTCCTTTTTAACTATTCTCCCGTTCGCTGGGTGGAAATGAACTGTTATCCCTCTGATAGGAGTTTAGTGTTGATTGTTCATCTTTTCACCCCCCCTGCCCCCCGTGAGAACCACCGGCTGTCCGACCAGATGAGGCGTCACTGCTCCTCATTGTCCTCGTCCCAAATTGTGGTTCGAGGCCCTGGAAATTGAGTTCAAATCCCTCCCTGTACATCAGAAAAACAAACAAAAAAGACTCTGGGTTGTTGCAAATGTTACTAAATTAAGGAAACTTTCGATGTAAATTGACAAGGAGGGGCAACCCACTAGCTTTTTTGGAGCATCTTAGTCATATAGTTTACAACACAGAAAGAGGCCCTTTGGTCCATCCTGTCTGCGCCAGCCATCTAGCATCTGTCGATTCTAATCCAGTTTCCCACCACTTGGTCCATAGTCTTGCCTGTACACTGCTGTTTCAAATGCTTCTGAAATGCTGTGGGGTTCTGGCCTCCTCCACTCTCGGGCAGCGAGTTCCAGATTCTCACCACCTCTAAGTGAAAAGCTTTTCCTCAAAACCCCTCTAAATCTTCTGCTCGCTGTAAATCCATGTCTGAGTTATTGACCCCCCCCCCGCCCCCGATCTCTGGTCTAGTGAAAACAACCCCAGCTTATTCAGCCTCTCTGGTGAATCACTTCTGCACCCTTTCGTGCAATCTCATCCTTCCTATACAGTGGCGCCTAGAACTCTGCACAGTAGGATAGCTCCTCTAACCACCTTACCTACATGTCCTGTTACCTTTGGAGCCCTCCGGTTGCCTGTACTTCTAGTATCCTATTGTTCACCATGTATTCCCTGGCCTTGTTGGTCCTCTTGAGGCTTGTCTGTAAACATTGACCGCCAGTGTGCCCAGATCGTGGGCATGAATTATGAAAACTGCTTTTCCAGTTTGAATTTGCATAATTCCGACCCTCCTCACTCCATCAATTGTAGCACTTTAAACATTACAACAGGTGGCAAAGAATAGAGGGAGAAATTGGAATATGTGCCTAGTTTTTGCAACAAATGTAAAAATTAAGCAGTACTTCTATTAGTAAGTGAGTGGTCAAAATCAATTTTGGTCCCTTGGGGGATGAGACTGAGGAATTAATGGGAAAGAAAGTGGTAGAGACTTTGTAACATGTTTTTTGTATCTGTCTGGAAGACTTAGAAAGCATTTCAAGAGTAGTAGAAAATCAAGGGACAATAGGAGCCGATCACGAGAGAAATGGTGCTAGGAAAGTATTGGGAGTTGTAAAGGCCAATAAGTTCCCCATGACCTGATGGCTTTGCTTGCACTCTAGCATCATGAAGAAGCTGCAAAAATAATGATAGCATAGATTGTAACCTTCCTAAACTCTGGAAAGGTCTCCTCAGATTGGAAAAATGGAAACTCAACTCTGCTACTCAAGCAAGGAGGGAGACTGAACATAAGAACACAAAATTGGAGCAGAAGTAAGCCAGTCGGCCTCTCGAGCATGTTCTGCCATTTGATAAGATCATAGAACAGTGCAGCACAGAACAGGCCCTTCGGCCCTCGATGTTGTGCCGAGCATTGTCCGAAACCAAGATCAAGCTATCCCACTCCCTGTCATTCTGGTGTGCTCCATGTGCCTATCCAATAACTGCTTGAAAGTTCCTAAAGTGTCCGACTCCACTATCACAGCAGGCAGTCCATTCCATGGCTGATCTGTTTGGATGAGGTCCACACCCCATCAAGAGACACTCAACTTGTGCCACTCCCCAACCCTTTCCCCATTGCCCAGTAATTTCTTTCTCTTTTAGGTGCTTATCCAGTTCCTCTTTGAAAATCATGTTTGTGGGTGGCAGAATAGCACAGTGGTTAGCACTGTTGCTTCACAGCTCCAGGTTCGATTCCCGACTTGGGTCACTGTCTGTACGGAGTCTGCACGTTCTCTCTGTGTCGGTTTCCTCCGGGTGCTCCGGTTTCCTCCCTCAAATCCCGAAAGACGTGCTGTTAGATAATTTGGACATTCCGAATTCTCTCTTGCTTGAGACTTGACTGTTCTAAGGGACTTCTGACTGTCCACCCTCCATAATTTTGGACGTCATCCTCAGAAACGTGTCATTGAATATCTGGGGATTTGTGCAAGTTACATTTCCCTGTAGAACACTTGCTATATTTCAGATTAATCAGCTGAGTGAACCTTTTCTAAACTACTTCTAATGCAATTGTTTCATTAACAAGGAGACAACCGCCCTGTAGATGTAGCCTCACCAGTAACCCTATACAACTATAGCAAAGCATTCCTACTTTATTCCCTTACAATAAACAACATTATGTTTGTCACCTTAATTCCATCTGCAAAACCCTAAAATATACTGACGTTTTGTGATTCATGTACCAGGACATCCAAATCCCTCTACAATTTCTTCCCATTTAGATAATACGCTGCTTTTCTATTCTTCCTGCCTAAGTGAACAAGTTAGCATTCTTCCTCATTGTACTCCCATTTGCCAAATGTTTTGTTCATGCTATATCACTTTGCAGGCTTCACATGTCCTCCTCACAACTATTCTCTCCTACCTATCTTTGTGTCACCAGCAAATTTAGCTACTGTATTCAATCCCTTCATCCAAGTATGAGTCTTTATGTCCAAAATGCAAATGTGGATAAAACACTGGAGAAGAATTGAGAAGTTTTGTTTTCTCTACTTTGGTAGATAGTTAAAATCACCATTTTCATTTCTTTTGTTGACTTCTATCCATATTTTCTTGAAATTTCATAGATGCATAGGCTGTAAGCCCCAGCGATTGGTTGATCAAATCAAACGGCATGCTTCGTCAGCTGGTAATAGGCACCGTACAGACTGTACTGGACCAGCCGTGCTCGCAAAACCCAAAACAAAATGTCTGCTGTTAGATGTGATTCTGTGGTTGGGTAGCATATTCAACAATCCTGAGTGCATGAACAGCTACTCTTAACCACAAATTTGAGACAATCGAGCTTGTTAAGTGACTCGTTACACTTCCTAAAAGTGTGATAAATTAAATACTGGGATTCGATTTGCTGCGAACAAGAGGAATGTGTTCAAGGTCTGTGCTTTTGTTTGAATTTCCTGGGAGCTTGGGAATCAAATAATTTTCCCATTGATTTCTCCATGGCAATGTCTCGACCAAAGTCTACTTACTAACCAGTCAGCGTCCTTTTCTCCTGTATATAAACTGTTGTGGTTGTTGGAAATTCTCTTTTCAAAGTTACCATTGTATTTGCTTCCACCATCGTTTCAGGCAGTGTGAAATGAAAATCGCTTGTCACAAGTCGGCTTCAAATGAAGTTACTGTGAAAAGCCCCTAGTGGCCACATTCAGGCGCCTGTTCAGGAAGGCTGGTACGGGAATTGAACCTGCGCTGCTGGCCTTGTTCTGCTTTACAAGCCAGCTGTTTAGCCCACTGTGCTCCAGGTTATAGCAATGTGCTGCAGTGGAAACAAATGTTATTTCATCTGATTCTATTGCCAATTTTCTCAAATCTTTGTCCTCTGCTCACTAATCCTGCAACATCCACCAATGCTTTTCCCTAACCAGTTTCAAATCTGATAATGCATGGCAAGATGATAATTCAGATGCAGCAGTTTCTGGTGGTGGGGAGGGTACAAAATTGTTCAGTAGTATTTAGCTATACTTGGCTTTGTCAGGAACGTGGTGTGGCGATGGAGATTGGCAGCATTGAAGTGGGTGGCTCAGGGGAGGAGAATCCTTCAGGTGGGCATCATTGTGGAAGGGCAATTTAGGGCTTATCATCTCCCTTGCTGACCTATGTATTTGCAGCACTCTTAACATTTTCAAATGATAATATCAACATCCATTGAATCTTGTTGAGCAAATATGCGATCACGTGCTTTAATTTTTTTTGCCAGTTGGAGTTTGTGTTCTCTTGACCTATTGGCCTGACTTGAATCAGGACTCTTGGATGTATTACTCTTCAGTTTAATACTTCAAGTACCTCTCCCTTAACCTTTCTTCAGAACTGCAATTTTCCACATTATTTTGCTGAAAGTCACACGGCACAGTGGTCAGCACCACTGCCTCAAAAGTGCCAGAGACTCTGGTTCAATTCCATCTTTTGACTGCCTGTGTGGAGTTTGTACATTCTCCTTGTTTCTGCGCAAATTTCCTCCGGGTGCTCCAGTTTCCTCCCACAGTCCACAGATATGCAGGCTAGGTGGGTCGGTCATGCTAAATTGCCCCTTAGGTTAGGTGGGGTTACGGGCATAGGGCCTAGGTTAGGGTGCTCTATCAGAGGATCGGTGCAAATTGGATAGGCCGAATGGCCTCCTGCACTATATGGATTCTATGATCTTGGACCCCATTTTAAATTCTGAGCTAATACTGCTGCTTCCATTATATAACTATGTTTAGTCATCATTCCTTCCAATAAGCAGTACTTGCATTGTCAGTATTATATTTCATTTCACTCTTAAACTGATCAATGTTGGTCTCTCACCAATTCTGGTTGTGCTGGATTTTTATGTGTGGTTCTCCGTGATCTTGGCAAGTGCCACTAATCTCAGCAGCCAAGAAGAATTGGTTAAAATGTGGCCTTGACCTCCAATCATAGCAGTCCAGGAAAGTTAACTTTTAATTCATTCTTGGGCTTTGGGTGTCATTTGCAGGGCCAACATTTATTACCTTAGTTACTGTTATGAGGTGGTTGTCGGCCTATTTCTTGATCCATGCGGTGAAGCTATTCCACAATGCTATTGGCTCAGGAGTTCAAGGATTGTGAAGGGACACTGCTATATGACCTAGTTGGGATGGCGTGTGACCTCTAGGAGAACTCTGGATATGGTGCTGTTCCATTTGCCTTCTGATCTTTTCTGGAGGTACTGCCAGGAAAACCTGGATGAGTTGCTGCAGTGCATCCTTTAAATAGTGCACACCTCAGCTACAGCGTGCTGGTGGTGTTTGGGGTGCTGATTAAGCAGACTGCTTTGTCCTGCATGAATCGTTCATGATCTAGCTGACCGTCCCCCATCGCACATGTTTGGGAAATCCTCCTGCAGCATCCATTGCAAGCATTGTCTTCTAATTCAACAAGTTTAAAAACATGTATGTCAGCATTTAAATTTCATGCAGGAAAGGATTTGGGGTGCTCAAAGCCCTGACGCTCAATTGCCCCTACCCCCGTTACAAATCCCAATAGCACTCTGCTTATTATTTTATTTTAATACCTTGTTCAGTCCTGTAATGCATCTTGGAATCCAGTAGTTTTGAAGTTTTTTCTTTTCCCATGTGAGATTTGGTCATAAGCTTTTCTGAAAGCCAAAATATGATTATCACAGGAAGCTCAGAGGTTTGAGAAGCAGGACGTTTTCTTTCGTAATCACTGCAGGGCGTTTTATCAAAAGCTTTTAAGTTAATAGATCAAATTACAAGGTGAATAGGGCAGCACGGTGGCACAGTGGTTAGCACTGCTGTCTCACGGCGCCGAGGTCCCAGGTTCGATCCCAGCTCTGGGTCGCTGTCCGTGTGGAGTTGGCACATTCTCCCCATGTTTGCATGGGTTTCACCCCCACAACCCAAAGATGTGCAGGGCAGGTGGATTGGCCACGCTAAATTGCTCCTTAATTGTAAAAAATGAATTGGGTACTCTAAATTTAATTTTAACTTGCAAGGTGAATGTGCTGTTTTAAAAGATCTCATCAGGACTTCAAATTTTACAGAATCATAGAATCTTTACAGAATCGTAGAATTTTACAGTACAGAAAGAGGCCATTCAGCCCCTCGTGTCTGCACCAGCTCCCGAAAGAGATCCAAAGCTCTGTTTTTCAAACTTCTTTTCCTGGGACCCACTTTTGCTTGTTGGCCGACCTTCGCGATCAATGTCGACCAACCTGCAGGACATGCTTCTCGTTTGCTTACCTTTAGTGTGAATGGGGAGCCTGCTTTGTCCTCACAATCTCACTTGAATTGGGTTTGAAAGAGGAGACGGCAATGCGCATACCACGTGCAGACTTTAGCCAGTTTCTTTGTGCCGTCTTCATCTTATGAAAACAGAAAATCCAGCCTTGCACATGTAGGTTGTCGTGAAGAACAATAGCAACAAAACACATGTCTTACTCAGCACTGGATATCCTGGGAGATGGTACTGCAGAATGCTGACAGCCGCATGGACTTTTGTGGTATTTTTAATATGGTGTTACAGGTCAGCTACAGCTAATTTGGAGTCAGCACTAAGTTAATAACTGACTCTGGGATCTCAACCTCAAAAGGAATTTTTCACCTGCCACGTCTCTTTCAAAATCTGCATCTTCTCTCATTTGCCAGTACTTCCCTGCATATAACACCCCGGGGCTTTGCGTCCTTTTTTTCATTGGCACAATTAACAAAACCACACCTCAAGAAGCCATCTTTATATTGCTTTGTTCGTGAAATGAACTTCTTCTTTATAGGTTGTTAACCAGAGGCTCTGGAGCTCTGTACAAAGCTAACACTGGCTCTGCTCTGTCCTGCCCTTGAGTCTCCAGAGCAACTCTGTCCAGCAGGTTCTGTTGTGAGATTCAGCCCAATGGGTAAACTGCCCATTTGAGTCACTGGCTGTCTCTTATTTTTAAGAAAACCATTGATCTTCACAGTTCAGTTGCCTTGCTTGCTAGCAGCTGGAAAACGGAAGCAGCACTGCTCTGCGAGTTGGCGGCAAATGCCCATACCTGGAGGGCACTTGATGTCAAGTGTGAGTGCAGGGCGTGTGACCTGCTCTCTGCTGGCACTTGCAGTTGGAAGACTCCACACAGCCTCATTTATTGCCAGGGTGGCACGGTGTTACAGCGGTTAGCACTGAAACCTCACAGCTCCAGGGACCCGGGTTCAATTCTGGCCTCAGATGATTGCCTGTGCGGAGTCTGCACTTTCTCCCTGTGTCTGCATGGGTTTTCTACGGCTCCTATTTCCTCCCACAGTCCAAAGATGTGCAGGTGCGGTGGATTGGCCATGCTAAATTGCCCTTAGTGTCCATAAAGGTTGGGTGGGGTTACGGTGATGGGGTGGAGATGTGTGCTCTTTCGAGGGGCTGGTGCAGACTTGAAGGGCCGAGTGGCCTCCTGCTCTGTAAATTTTATGGTACTGTGATTTAAAAGGTGGCAGTGGCCGCCATTCTCTATGTAAAAGCCGGTAGCGGCCGTTGGCCGCTTCTCCCGTGATTTGGACCACCGCAGGAACGGCGCAACTGATCACTCCGCGACCCACCCGCGGTCTACACTTTCATGACTCACACTTTGAAAACCCTAGCTCGTCCCATTCCCCAGCCCTATCTCCGTAGCCCTCTAAATTAATCAGTTTCAAATATGTATCCAGCATTCTTCTGAAACTTCAATGGGATCTGCTTCCACCACTCTCCCAGGCAAAGCATTCCAAATCCCAACAACTTTGAATAAAGTTTCTCCTCACTCCGAGCTCTCTTCTTGCTGACCATCTTGTCATTGTGACCCCATGCACTGACTTACCAGCTAGTGGAAACGTAATATCCTTCTTTACCTTGTCAAAATTGTTCATAATTTTGGTCACCTTTTAATCTTCTCTACTCCAAGGAGAATAACACAAATTCTCTAATCTTTCCTTGTATCTAAAATTCCTCATTCTAGTAAATCTCCTGCACTCTCTCCAGGGCTTTAACATCTTTCCTTAAACAAGGTGCCCAGAACTGAACACACTATCCCAAATATGATCTGACCAATGGTTTATAGAGCATCGCTTCCTTGCTTTTATAATCCATGCCCCTATTTATAAAGCCAAGGATACTATGCGCCTTCTTAACAATTGTTTCAACTTGGCTTTTCACAGTGGCATCATTGCAGTGTTGATGTGAGCCTACTTGTGACAATAAATATTATTATTATAACTTGCCCTGCCATCTTCAGAAAATTATGCACTTGAACCGCGAGGTCCCTCTGCTCCTGTACTCCCCTCACAGTTGGACCATTCAGCCTGTATTGTCTCCCCATGTTTCTTCTCCCAAATGCATTACCTCCCATTTCTCTGCATTGAAATTCATCTGCCAGGTATTTGGCCAACTTGTCAATGTCCCTCTCAAGTCGCTCAGCGTCATCCTCACAATTCACTATTCTAGCTTTGTAGCATTGCAATTTAAAAGATTTTGCCCTCAACACCCATTTCTAAATCATCTATATAAATCAGAAAAGGCAAGGGTCCCCAACACTGCTCTGGGGGGACACCACTTTCAACTTGACTCGAGTCTGAGAAATGCCCATCTATCTCTTAGCCAACTTCTAATCCATGCTGCCAAGGGCCCTTCAATCCCAAACATTTCTAATTTGCTAACAACCTGCCATATGGCACTGTATCAAATGCTTTCCGAAAGCACAAATATAAAGCCGCCACAGCACTGCCTGTGTCACCTTGTCAAAGAACTCAATTAAATTTGTCAGACATGACCTGCTCTTCACAAAGCCGTGTTGACTATCTAGTATTGACTTATTTTTCTCAAGTGTATATTTATCTCATCCCATATTATGGTCTTCATCAGTTTTCTCACTCCTGATGTCAGGCTGACAGGTATGTAGTTTCCTGCATTATCCTTTGCTCCTTTACTAAACAATGGCGTCACATTTGCAATCTTCCAGTCCCCCGGGACTAATTCTGTGTTCAGAGAGGCCTGAAGAGTTTCTGTCAACGGCTCTTATCATTTTCTCCCTTACCCCTCTCAGCAATCTAGGATGTAACCCATCTGGGCCTGGCGACTTCTCTACCTGGAGTGCTGCCAGCCCTTTTAGCACCTATCCTTTATCATTATACTGCCCAATTGCTCAACACCCACATTTTCAACTGGGCCATTGTTACTAGCGGTATGGTAGCCCAGTGGTTAGCACTGTTACTTCACAGCGCCAGGGTCCCAGGTTCGATTCCCGGCTTGGGTCACTGTCTGTGTGGAGTCTGCACGTTCTCCCTGCTTGCCCCTTATGGACCCCACTCTATCCTTCATTAATCTTTCACTGTTAATATTTGACGGACATTTTACGATTTGTTTCAGCACAGCCTGCCATCCTTTCCTCATGCTTCCTCTCAGCCTTCCTTATTCCAGCCTTAGTCTCCCTCCTGAATTTGAGATGCTGTTCCTGATTTCTATTGCTATTCCGGTATGCATCATTTGCCTCTTTTTTTCTTCTCCTCAATAACCTTAGCCATCCAACTTCCTCTAGCTTTGGATACCCTGTATTTATTTTTGAGAGTCTCCCATTTTTCATCCACTATTTTATCCACCAAAATGTTTCCAATCGACCTGCTCCAGTTCAACTTTTAAACCCCTAAACCTTGCCCCTTTCCAGTCTGGGATCTTGATCCGTGACATGGTCTGCCTCATTTCCTAGGACCAGATCCAGCACAACTTCCTCCCTGTAGGACTGGAAATGTACTATTCCAGAGAGTTCTTCACACACTGCAGGAATGTTTGTGTCCCTTTCTGTGCCCCGCACTCTACCCTTCTCCAAGTCTACCTTAGAGTAATTGAAATCCCCAACCATCACAAACCTAATTGTCCGCACATTTTCATAATCTGCCGACCAATGCTCTCTTCTACTTGCTCCCCACTATTTGGAGGCTTATAAAAATACCCAATCAGGCATTACCACTCCCTTACCGTTTCTCACCTTCAACTATTACATTTAAAAAAAAAATCTTTATTGTCACAAGTAGGCTGACATTAACACTGCAATAAAGTTACTGTGAAAAACCCTAGTCGCCGCCTGTTCGGGTACACTGAGGGAGGAGAATTCAGAATGTCCAATTCACCTAACAAGCACGTCTTTTGGGACTTGTGGGAGGAAACCCATGCGGACACAGGGAGAACGTGCAGGTTCCACACAGACAGCGACCCAAGCCGTGAATCGAACCTGGGAGCCTGGAGCTGTGAAGCTACAGTGCTACCATGCTGCCCAGGGCATAGATGGCATGGTTATATAGGTTCTAATTCAGGATCTGCATCTCATTCAAGGGCTGTGATACTATCTTTGACCGAGACTGCTACACCTTTTTTACCAACCCTATTTTTACTAAAATCCTTATAGCTCAGGATGTTAAGTATCCAGTCCTGTTCTGGCTTGAGCCACGTCTCTGTCAATATGTTATATCTCCTTCGAGCAATTTCTGTTCCCAGTTCCCCAGTTTTGTCCACTCTACTCTGTGAATTTACATGCGTACAATTTAACCCTGCCCTTATCTCTTTCTTGCCCTCTGGGAGGTGACCATTTCTTTGTTCACTGTCAATACTCCTGCCTCCCCCCACTTTCTTTTCCCTATTTCCCATTCCCTGTCTTTCTTTTGCCCTCACTGGTACTTCTCAAGCTAGGCCAATTAGTCAACCCCCTCCTACAAGTTTATATCCACCCTTTTATCCACCAAAATGTTGTACTAAGAATTCTGGTCCTCAAGTATGTTTGAACATCAGTTATGATTATCATCATAGATTATCATAGAATTTACAGCGGAGAAGGAGGCCATTCGGTCCATCGAGTCTGCACCGGCTCTTGGAAAGAGCATCCTACCCAAGGTCCACACCTCCACCCTATCCCCATAACCCAGTAACCCCACCCAACACTAAGGGCAATTTTGGACACTAAGGGCAATTTATCATGGCCAATCCACCTAACCCGCACATCTTTGGACTGTGGGAGGAAACCGGAGCACCCGGAGGAAACCCACGCACACACAGGGGGGATGTGCAGACTCTGCACAGACAGTGACCCAAGCCAAAATCGAACCTGGGACCCTGGAGCTGTGAAGCAATTGTGCTATCCACAATGCTATTGAGCTGCCCCTCTTTACATGAAAGTACCATGGAAGTAATGAAGCAGATAAGAATGGTGTCAAAATCAAATAATGTTTTCTTCTTGTCTCTGGTTCGAAATAACAGTAAACATTTTTCCAAAGGAGAGGTTTGTTTTTAAAATGTCCCTAATATTTCCTTTCCTACCTCCATTGAAAATTTTCAGCGTGTGATCGTGTACTGTATAGCGCTTGAATATGGCTTGAAAACCCCTTATGTCGGGACTTTCTTTTCTATCAGTTTTGTCCCACTAATATTTCTTATTGACAGTAGGAGGGCTATTGAGTGAGTACTGAACAAGGTCACTTGGCACTCCAGGAATGCTGCTTATGTTAGGTCAGGAACAAATATTAAAACAAAATGAGGGACTGTTTTTGTAATACTTCTAACGTTTATAAAAGTCTATAAACTTTACACCATTATTCTAGATATAGGAATTGGGGGCTGGCAGCTACCATCTGCTGTATCAATGATCCAGTTAATTGCATTAATCAAAATTGTTTTCTTTGACTTTAAACTTCAATACATATTTAAAATAATTGTGCGCTTAAGTACAAAACAAGAAGGAGCTTTTGCAGAAGCACTGCATTTGCTTTGTATCTCGAGCTTAAATTTATTCCTTTTGAAAATGAAAGGCAGAGAATTGATAAGATAACTTGTAAATTTTCTAACCACTGAATCTGATGATCTCCTCTGTGAAGATGATATTCGATCCCACGATGACCAAGAAGAAGAAGAAAAAGAAGAAGCCTTTCATGCTGGAAGAAGATGGCGTTGAACAACCGACAGAGGAGATGCCAGTGGCAGAGTCCAAGGAAGCTGTAATATCAGAGAACGTGGAAGAGAAGATACCAGAGCTAGATGAAGAGGACAACAAGAAGAAAGGTGGGTCAAATTATTTTTAACCCAATATTCAAAATATTTTTACTGGATGTTATGGACAGGAGAGGTTAAATTTAAACAGCCCTGATTTTTCCTCATCACCTATCCAGAATGAGAGAGGTGTTTTGACTTTTATTTCCCCATTATAAGCAATGGTGTATTTCCCAACCCCTCTGCTTTGATGTGATCCAATTTCTGTTAACGCCACAATAGGGCAGCATAGTGGTTAGCACTGCTGCCTATGGCACTGAGGACCCTGGTTCGATCCCTGCCGCCCGGGCCACTCTGTGGAGTTTGCACATTCTCCCCGTGTCTGCGTAGATTTCACCCCCATAAACCAAAGATGTGCAGGGTAGGTGGAATGGCCACTCTAAATTGACCCTTCATTGGGAAACAATTGATTGGGTACTCTAAATTTATTTTTTTTCTTAAAATAATGCCACTGTAAACTCAGTGGGTTTGTTTATGTTCACACCGTGCCGGGTGAAGTGAGCAACGCTGCTTCCTTTTCATAGAATTTTTTTCATAGAATTTACAGTGCAGAAGGAGGCCATTCAGCCCATCGAGTCTGCACAGGCTCTTGGTAATAGCACCCTACCCAAGGGCAACACCTCCACCCTATCCTCATAACCCAGTAACTCCACCCAACACTAAGGGCAATTTTGGACACTATGGGCAATTTATCATGGCCAATCCACCTAACTTGCACATCTTTGGACTGTGGGAGGAAACCGGAGCACCTGGAGGAAACCCACGCACACACGGGGAGGATGTGCAGACTCCACACAGACAGTGACCCAAGCCGGAATCAAACCTGGGACCCTGGAGCTGTGAAGCAATTGTGTTATCCACAATGCTACCGTGCTGCCCCTTTTCACTTGTACAGTAAGAGAGGGTGAGGAGGGAAAGAAAAATTTACAGGACTAAGGCAATAGAATAAAGAATTATTGTTCCAGTAATTCGAGTCCAGTGGTGAATTCCTTCACAAGAGGTCAGCGGGCTGAACTGATGCTTTATAATTTACTTTTCCAATAGAGTTGTCTTGAGGTGAATTAAGACTTGTAGGTGTTGGTATAGAAGCTTAAATAGAAAGTGTGGATTTGGGGGGGGTTGGGCACACATTCAAACCCTGGCAACAGAACCCCTTTCCTGAGCTGTTTGGTGGATGGAAGATGGCAGACTAATTTGCAGTACAGCAAGACAGTCTAACTGGTTTTGGGAATTTGGAACTCGCTGCCTGAAAGAATGGTCACAATAAGAAGTCTTACAAAACCAGGTTAAAGTACAACAGGTTTGTTTCGAATCACTAGCTTTCGGAGCGGAGCTCCTTCCTCAGATTCACCCGAGGAAGGAGCTGTACTCCGAAATCTAGTGATTCGAAACAAACCTGTTGGACTTTAACCTGGTGTTGTAAGACTTCTTACTGTGCTCACCCCAGTCCAACGCTGGCATCTCCACATCATGAAAGAATAGTGGAGACAGATACCCTCATAACATTTAAGATGTGCACTTGGCGATCCCAAGGCATAGAAGATGATGGGCCAAGTGTTGGGAAATGGGATTAGAATAGTTAGATGGTTATTTTTGACCAGAGCAGACTCGATGGGCCGAAGGACCTTTTCTGTGCTGTATAACTCTATGGTTCACCCAGCTTGGGGATGGAGTGGAGGGGGATGTGATCGTGTCACACAACTCTCACCCTCCACTTTGTCTTTGACAAATGGTGTATATTCCTTTTTCTGGGTTCCTAAGGGTATTGATGCCCTAACCATTAAGATTCTGAAAGGCAGGTTGTAGGATTCTGTAGCCAGACTTGCTGTATGAAACTCCCTCAAGAATGAAACTGGGAAAATAATAATTGGGAACCAGGAAATGGCAGAGGAATTACATAAATACTTTGCGTCATTCGATACGATAGATAATAACTATCATAAGAGAAAAAGTACTGGGGAAACTAATGAGGCTAAAGGCTGATAAATCCCCTGAGCCTGGTGGGTTGCATCCTAGGATATTAAAGGAAGTAGCTACTGAGATGGTAATTGCACTGATAGTAACTTTCCAAGAATCGTTAAATTATGGAACGTCCCAGGCAATTATGTAGCACCCATATTCAGAAAGGAGGGAGACAAAAACAGCTGACTTTAGGCCAGTTAGTTTGGCATTGTGTCATTGGGAAGACATTAGATTGTTATTAAGGATGTAAAAGCAGAGCATTTAAAAATACATAATTTAGTCAACCCAACATGGCTTCATGAAGGGGAAATCATGCCTGACAAATTTATTAGAATTTCTTTAGGTGGATTCAGCAGGATAGATGAAGGGGAGCCGGTAGATGTACTATAATTAGATTTCCAAAAGCATTGAAGTTGCCGCACACAAGGCTACTGAAGATACGAACCTATGGTGCTGGGGGTAGTATATTAACATGGATAGAGGTTTGGCTAACTCATAGTGTTTGGAACGAGGGTCAGTTTCCGGATGGCAACTTGTGGAGTGTCACAGAGATCAGTGCTGGGGACGCAATTATTTACAATATATATTAATGACCTTGGACAAGGGAAGTGAATGTCCTATTGTCAAGTTTGCGGATGACGACTTCCGGGTGCGGCGATGACCAGCTAAGTCGCACGTTTCGGCAGCTCCCGGTGGAACGGACTTTTGGGCTCTTAATAGGAGCCCCAACGGCAATTTTAACGGCTAAAAACACCGCGGTAAACCAGAAGGGAATCCCCCCCTGGATACGGATGGAAAAAGGAGGGGAAAGTGGCCGGATTGCGGTGGATCCCTTAGAGCAGCGGCAAGGAAGACAAGCAAAAACCAAGATGGCGTCGGAAGGTGGTAGTTTAACATGGGGCCCTGAACAACAAGAGTTCTTGAAATGCTGTGTGGAAGAACTCAAAAAGGAAATGAAGAAGGAGCTGTTGGCCCCGATTATTACAGGCGATCGAAGGGCTAAAGGATGAGCAAAAGACCCAGGAGCGGGAGCTTCGGGCCGTGAAGGTAAAGGCTGCCGAGAATGAGGACGACATACAGGGCCTGGTGGTGAAGACGGAGATGCACGAGGCACACCATAAACGATGTGTGGAAAGGCTGGAGGCGCTGGAGAACAACGCGAGGAGGAACAACCTAAGGATTCTTGGTCTTCCTGAAGGTGCGGAGGGAGCGGACGTCGGGGCATATGTGAGCACGATGCTGCACTCGTTAATGGGAGCGGAGGCCCCGGCGGGTCCGCTGGAGGTGGAGGGAGCATACCGAGTGATGGCGCGAGGACCGAGAGCAGGAGAAATTCCTAGAGCCATAGTGGTGAGATTCCTCCGTTTTAAGGATAGAGAGATGGTCCTTAGATGGGCAAAGAAAACTCGGAGCAGTAAGTGGGAGAACGCGGTGATCCGCGTTGACCAAGACTGGAGTGCGGAGGTGGCGAGAAGGAGGGCGAGCTTTAATCGGGCCAAGGCGGTGCTTCACAAAAAGAAGATAAAATTCGGAATGCTGCAACCGGCAAGACTGTGGGTCACATACCAAGGGAGGCACCACTACTTTGAGACGGCGGATGAGGCGTGGACTTTTATCGTGGAAGAAAAATTGGAATGAGCGGGTTATTAAAAAAGAACGTTTGAAGCAAAGTGGTGGGGCGAGTATGGGGGGGCGAAGAGGGGGGTAAAAAGGGGGGGAAAGAAGAGTTTTATGTTATTAATCCTGCGATGTGGTAACTTTTCTCTCTTCCACAGGTGGTGGTGGGGGGAGGAAAGGAAGTGGAGGAGATGGGGCGTTGGCCATTGGGGGCGGGGTCAAGGGGGAAGCGCGGGCTTGGTTCCCGCGCTATGATAATCACGGCGGGAATAGGGAAGCAGGAAGGAGGGGGCGTCGCACGGTGCGAGCCGAGGTCACGGGGGGAAGCCGAGGTCACGGGGGGAAGCCGAGGTCGGCCAGAGTTTGCTGACCTCTGGGAGCAACATGGGGGGTGTAACTACGCTAGTGGGGGATCTAGCGGGGGGGGTGGGAGGGGGGAATTATTGGGTTGCTGCTGCTGGGGAGAGGGGGGAGCTGGTAGGGGGTGGGGTGGGCGGGGGGGGCACCGCCTGGGGGGGACACAGCTGCGTGGGAACCGGGTGAGGAGCTGGAAAAAGGGGATGGCTAATCGACAAGGGGGGGGGGGTAAAAAGCCCCCCAACCCGGCTGATCACGTGGAATGTGAGAGGGCTGAACGGGCCGATAAAGAGGGCACGGGTACTCGCACACCTTAAGAAACTTAAGGCAGACGTGGTTATGTTACAGGAGACGCACTTGAAACTGATAGACCAGGTTAGACTCCGCAAAGGATGGGTGGGGCAGGTGTTTCATTCGGGGCTAGATGCGAAAACAGGGGGGTGGCTATATTAGTGGGGAAGCGGGTAATGTTTGAGGCAAAGACTATAGTGGCGGATAGCGGGGGCAGATACGTGATGGTGAGTGGCAAATTACAGGGGGAGATGGTGGTTTTGGTAAACGTATATGCCCCGAACTGGGATGATGCCAATTTTATGAGGCGTATGCTAGGACGCATCCCAGACCTAGAGGTGGGAAAGTTGGTAATGGGGGGAGATTTCAATACGGTGTTGGAACCAGGGCTGGACAGGTCGAGGTCCAGGACTGGAAGGAGGCCGGCAGCAGCCAAGGTGCTTAAAGATTTTATGGAGCAGATGGGAGGAGTAGACCCGTGGAGATTTAGCAGACCTAGGAGTAAGGAGTTTTCGTTTTTCTCCTATGTCCACAAAGTCTATTCGCGAATAGACTTTTTCGTTTTGGGAAGGGCGTTGATCCCGAAGGTGAGGGGAACGGAGTATACGGCTATAGCCATTTCGGATCACGCTCCACATTGGGTGGACTTGGAGATAGGGGAGGAAACAGAAGGGCGCCCACCCTGGAGAATGGACATGGGACTAATGGCAGATGAGGGGGGGTGTCTAAGGGTGAGGGGTGCATTGAAAAGTACTTGGAACTCAATGATAATGGGGAGGTCCAGGTGGGAGTGGTCTGGGAGGCGCTGAAGGCAGTGGTTAGAGGGGAGCTGATATCAATAAGGGCACATAAAGGAAAGCAGGAGAGTAGGGAACGGGAGCGGTTGCTGCAAGAACTTCTGAGGGTGGACAGGCAATATGCGGAGGCACCGGAGGAGGGACTGTATAGGGATAGGCAAAGGTTACACGTAGAATTTGACTTGCTGACAACGGGTACTGTAGAGGCACAGTGGAGGAAGGCACAGGGTGTACAGTACGAATATGGGGCGAAGGCGAGCAGGTTGCTGGCCCACCAATTGAGGAAAAGGGGAGCAGCGAGGGAAATAGGGGGAGTGAGGGATGAGGAAGGAGAGATGGAGCGGGGAGCGGAGAGAGTGATTGGAGTGTTCAAGGCATTTTATAAAAGATTATACGAAGCTCAACCCCCGGATGGGAGGGAGAGAATGATGGGCTTTCTGGACCGGCTGGAATTTCCTAAGGTGGAGGAGCAGGAGAGGGTGGGACTGGGAGAACAGATCGAAATAGAGGAAGTAGTGAAAGGAATTAGGAGCATGCAGGCGGGGAAGGCTCCGGGACCGGATGGATTTCCAGTTGAATTTTATAGGAAGTATGTGGACTTGCTCGCCCCGCTACTGATGAGGACCTTTAATGAGGCAAAGGAAAGGGGACAGCTGCCCCCGACTATGTCTGAGGCAACGATATCATTTCTCCTAAAGAAGGAAAAGGACCCGCTGCAATGCGGGTCCTATAGACCTATTTCCCTCCTAAATGTAGACGCTAAGATTCTGGCCAAGGTAATGGCAATGAGGATAGAGGATTGTGTCCCGGGGGTGGTCCACGAGGACCAAACTAGGTTTGTGAAGGGGAGACAGCTGAATACGAATATACGGAGGCTGCTAGGGGTAATGATGATGCCCCCTCCAGAGGGGGAAGCGGAGATAGTGGTGGCGATGGATGCCGAGAAAGCATTTGATAGAGTGGAGTGGGATTATTTGTGGGAGGTGCTGAGGAGATTTGGTTTTGGAGATGAGTATGTTAGATGGGTACAGCTGTTGTCTAGGGCCCCGATGGCGAGTGTGGTCACGAATGGACGGGGATCTGCATACTTTCGGCTCCATAGAGGGACAAGGCAGTGATGCCCTCTGTCCCCATTATTGTTTGCACTGGCGATTGAGCCCCTGGCAATAGCATTGAGGGGTTCCAGGAAGTGGAGGGGAGTACTCAGAGGAAGAGAAGAACACCGGGTATCTCTGTATGCGGATGATTTGTTGTTATATGTAGCGGACCCGGCGGAGGGCATGCCAGAGATAATGCGGACACTTCGGGAGTTTGGAGAATTCTCAGGATATAAACTGAACATGGGGAAAAGTGAGTTGTTTGTGGTGCATCCAGGGGAGCAGAGCAGAGAAATAGAGGACTTATCGCTGAGGAAGGTAACGAGGGACTTTCGTTACTTGGGGATCCAGATAGCCAAGAATTGGGGTACATTGCATAGGTTAAATTTAACGCGGTTGGTGGAACAAATGGAGGAGGACTTCAAGAGATGGGACATGGTATCCCTGTCATTGACAGGGAGAGTGCAGGCGGTTAAAATGGTAGTCCTCCCGAGATTCCTCTTTGTGTTTCAGTGCCTCCCGGTGGTGATCACGAAGGCTTTTTTCAAAAGGATTGAAAAGAGTATCATGAGTTTTGTGTGGGCCGGGAAGACCCCGAGAGTGAGGAAGGGATATTTACAGCGTAGTAGGGATAGGGGGGGGGGGCTGGCACTACCGAGCCTAAGTGAGTACTACTGGGCCGCCAATATCTCAATGGTGAGTAAGTGGATGGGAGAAGAGGAGGAGCGGCGTGGAAGAGATTGGAGAGGACGTCCTGTAGGGGGACTAGCCTACAAGCTATGGTGACGGCCCCATTGCCGTTCTCACCGAAGAAATACACCACAAGCCCGGTGGTGGTGGCTACGTTGAAAATTTGGGGACAGTGGAGACGGCATAGGAGAAAGACGGGAGCCTTGGTGGGGTCCCCGATAAGAAATAATCATAGGTTTGCCCCGGGGAGAATGGATGGGGGATTTGGAATATGGCAAAGAGCAGGAGTAACACAATTGAAAGATCTGTTTGTGGATGGGAAGTTTGCAAGTCTGGGAGCGCTGACCGAGAAATATGGGTTGCCCCAAGGGAATGCATTCCGGTATATGCAACTGAGGGCTTTTGCGAGGCAACAGGTGAGGGAATTCCCGCAGCTCCCGACGCAGGAGGTGCAGGACAGAGTGATCTCAAAGACATGGGTGGGGGACGGTAAGGTGTCAGATATATATAGGGAAATGAGGGACGAGGGGGAGATTATGGTAGATGAGCTGAAAGGGAAATGGGAAGAAGAGCTGGGGGAGGAGATTGAGGAGGGGCTGTGGGCGGATGCCCTAAGTAGGGTAAACTCATCGTCCTCGTGTGCCAGGCTAAGCCTGATACAATTTAAGGTGTTACACAGGGCGCATATGACTGGAGCACGGCTCAGTAAATTTTTGGGGGTAGAGGATAGGTGTGCGAGATGCTCGAGAAGCCCAGCGAATCACACCCACATGTTCTGGTCATGTCCGGCACTACAGGGGTTTTGGGTGGGGGTGACAAAGGTGCTTTCGAAAGTAGTGGGGGTCCAGGTCGAACCAAGCTGGGGGTTGGCTATATTTGGGGTTGCAGAAGAGCCGGGTGTGCAGGAGGTGAGAGAGGCTGATGTTTTGGCCTTTGCGTCCCTAGTAGCCCGGCGCAGGATACTGTTGATGTGGAAGGAAGCCAAGCCCCCGGGGGTGGAGACCTGGATAAATGACATGGCAGGGTTTAGAAAGCTGGAACGGATTAAGTTCGTCCTAAGGGGATTGGCTCAAGGGTTCACCAGGCGGTGGCAACCGTTCGTCGAATACCTCACAGAAAGATAGAGGGAATGGAAAAGAAGAAGGCAGCAGCAGCAGCCGTGGGGGGGGGGGGGGGGGGAGGAACCAGAAGGACTCTCAGGGTTGTTTATATATATGTATAATATGTTTAGGTTGTTGCTATAGATAATTGTATATTGGACTGTCAAATCATATTTTGAGAGAGTGTTTATCTGAGACAAGGCAGTTGCCATTTAGAGTTAGTTTTCGTTTTTTGTTATATATTATTTATTTTTTGTTTATAAAACAGGCCATTGTTATTAATACTGTTATATTACTGTGTAAAGGATACACAATGTACTGTGATGGTTGGCCAAAAATTTTCAATAAAATATATTTTTTTAAAAAAGTTTGCAGATGACACAAAAGTAGGCGAGAGGGCAAGTTGTGAGGATGACACCGAATCTACAGGGGGATATAGAAAAGTTAAGTGAGTGGGCAAAAACTTGTTAATTGGAATATAATGTAGGAAAATGTAAAGTTATGCACTTTGGTGGTGAGAATAAAAGAGCTGAACATTATTAAAATATAGACCGTAGAAAATTGCAACTCGGAGGGCTTTGGGAGTTTTCGAACAGAAATCATAAAAAGCTAACATACACGTTCAGCAGGCAATACAGGAGGCCAATGGGACGTTGGGCATTTATTTCAAACTGAATGTAGTATAAAAATAGGAAAGTCCTGCTAAAATTATACAAGTCACTAGGTAGACCAAACCTGGAATACTGTGAACAGTTTTGCTCCCCTTATCTAAGGGAAGATATGCTGACGTGCAAGGTAGTCTCTGAAAGGTTCACTAGGTTGATCCCACGTATGGGGGGGTTTTCTTGAGGGGAAGTTGAGTAGGTTGGGCCTGTACATACTGGAGTTTAGAAGAATGAGTGACAACCTCATTGAGACATGTAGGACTCTTAGGCGGTTTGACAGGGTAGATGCTGAGAGGTTTTTTTCCCCTTGTGGGAGAGTCTAGGACCAGAGGGCATAATCTAAGTACGAGTCGTCCATTTAAGCCACGAGGAAGCATGTGTCCTGAGGATAGTGAATCTGTGGAATTCTTTACCGCAGAGGGCTGTGGAGGCTGGGTCATTAAGCATGTTCATGGCTGAGATAGTTCTTCCTTAAATATAAAGCCAGTCAGTTATGAATGTTGTTTTTTTTTTTTGTTTAATATTATGTGTGTGTGTATGTTTTTTTTCTTCAAAGATGCAACAGATGATTTGGATGACTTGGACTTCTTCAATCAAAAGAAGAAAAAGAAAAAACCCAAGAAACCTATTGGGATAGACAATGATGTAAAGGTTAGTTTTAATAATAAGCAAGGGACTCAGTGAGACCCTTTGGGGGACTTGTGAAAGTCCTTGCCAACCTTTTGACCTTTACAATAAAAATGACCAATATTTAATGTAATTTTTCAACTGCTAGCCCAAAGATGCAAGTTGTAATGTGTTTTGTAAGTGGGCACCCTACTTCCCAGGTTTTTCTCCCTTGGGGACAAGGATAATACTTTTTTATTCATTCATGGGATGTGGGTGTTCCTCTTACTGCCTTCGGCACGGTAGCACAGTGGTTAGCATTGTCACTTCACAGCTCCAGGGTCCCAGGTTCGATTCCCGGCTTGGGTCACTGTCTGTGTGGAGTCTGCACGTTCTCCCCGTGTCTGCGTGGGTTTTCTCCGGGTGCTCCGGTTTCCTCTCACAGTCCAAAGACGTGCTGGTTAGGTGGATTGGCCATGCTAAGTTGCCCTTGGTGTCCAAAGGGGTTGGGTGGGGTTGCTGGGTTACGGGTATGGGGCGGAGCTCTGGGCTTAAAATGGGGGTGCTCTTTCCAAGGGCCGGTGCAGGCTCGATGGGCTGAATGGCCTCCTTCTGCACTGTAAAGTCTATGTAATCTATATACGTTTCCTTGAGAAAGAGCTGCCTTACTGCACCACTGCAGTCTGTGGGGTCCAGTGTTGGTTGGTAGGAAGTTTCAGGGCTTTAATCCAGTGATGAAGATGGAAATGTGATATTTTTCCACATCTGGACGATGTGTGTGACTTGGAGATGTGAATATTTCTTGTACCTGCTTCAGTTGTCTTGAAGCTTTCTGCCCTGTTAACTTGTGCATAATGAGGCAAAGATGGAAGTTGGTAATCCTGCTGCATGTGGTACTGCGCAAAGGCCTGAAGCCAGCTTTGCCCTTGCTCAGCTGGTCACAGCTTGGGCAGTGCTGGGGCACTTCAGTGGGCCTCGGTGCCTTTTGGCCGTGGACTTGGGGTGGATGGGGGGGTGCGCGGTAAATGGGAGGGGGAAGGAGTTGGGTAGAGTTTTTCCTCTTTTGTGGCTTTTGTTGGAAGGTGTGTGTCTGGGACATCGGGCAAAGATACTGCTCGATAATCCTGGCCCCAGGTTCGGTGTTGCATGAAGTTCACTTCCACACCTCTGAAGAAGTTAAAATAAGATGTAAATCTGACTACTTCCCTCAAAAAAAGAAGTTAATTTCCGAGAGAGTTGGAAAATGATAATCAATTTCTGTCTCCTTTTTAAAATTGTTTTGTTCTGATTTTTGCCTCTCATTCATTCATGGGATATGGGCATTGGTGTCAAGGCCAGTGTTTATTCCCCATCCTTAATTGCCCTTGAGAAGGTGGTGAGCTGCTTTCTTCAACCACTGTAGTCCATGTGCAGTGACATCCACAGTGCTGTTGGGGAGTGAGTTTCAGGACTTTTACCCAGCAACAGTGAAGGAACAGCGAAATAGAACAAAGAAAAGTGCAGCACAGGAACAGGCCTTTCGGCCCTCTAGCCTGCACTGACCATGCTAACCATCTAACCTAAAACCTACACATCGATTGTATATCCAGGTCAGATTGATGAATGGCTTGGGAGGGGAATTTGCATGTGTCTACTGCCATGTCCTTTCAGATGGTAGTGGTCGTGGGTTTAGGAAGGTGCTGTCTCAGGAACTTGGTGACTTTCTATATGGCTGGAGGCAGTGAATGTTTGTGGAAGGGGGGGCTGATCAAGTGGGCTGCTTTTTCCTGGGTAGTGTCAAGTTTCTTGTGTTGGAGCTGCACTCATCCAGGAAAGTGGACTATTCCATCACACTCCTGACTTGTGCCTTGTAGATGGTGGGGATACTTTGAGGAGTTAGGAATGCCAATGAAAGTCCAGGTGTGTGGTTATCTCTATTCAAAACTTTCAGACTATGGACAAGATGCAAAACAGATTCACTCTAAGCTTCAGATATGAGGCAAGACTTGAGAAACCTAGGCTCTTCATCAGGCAAACAAAGTTAAAGGGGTCTAATAGAGATGTTTAAAAATTCTGAGGAGGTTCAGAAAGTGAATTGGCATCGAAAGAGCAAAAACCAATCAAAGGAATGAAGAGAGGTTAACATGTATAGCATTTGAAATGAAGTAAGACCTTACGTGGAATACTGTGTTCAGTTCTGGTCACCCTATTATAGGAAGGATATTGTTAAACTAGAAAGAGTGAGAAAGAGATTTGAGTATGCTACTAGGACTTGATGGTCTGAATTATAAGCAGAGGCTGGATAGGCTGGGACTTTTTTCCCAGGAGCGTAGGAGGCTTAAGGGTGATCTTTATTTGTTTATTTTTCCCAACCATGCTGCTACCCCCCGGTGGCGATGCCGCCACTCCAGCAAAATTTGTCGCCGTGCAATCAGAGAGGCGAAGGCCAAGACATCGGCCTTCCTCCTCCATTAGCTCCGGCTTCTCTGAAACCCCAAATATCGCCACCAAAGGGTCCAGGTCCATTCCCTCCTCCACTATCCTGGCTAAGACCGCGAACACTCCCGCCCAGAATCATCCCACTTTTTCACAACCCCAAAACATATGCGCATGATTTGCTGGCCCCTGTCCACACCTCTCGCACTCATCTGCTACCCCCTGAAAGAACCCACTCATTCTCACCCGGGTCATATGCACCCTGTGCACCACCTTAAACTGTATCAGGCTCGTCCTTGCACAAGAGGAGGTCCCGTTTACCCTTCGCAGTGCCTCACTCCATACTCCCCAATTGATCTCCATTCCCAACTCCGCTTCCCATTTCTCCTTGATCTTCACCACCCGCTCGCCTCCCTGCTCCCCCAGCCACTTGTATATATCCTTAATTCTTCCCTCCCCTTCCACATCCGGAGGCAGCAGTCACTCCAGCAGGGTGTATCCCGGCAATCTAGGGAACCCCTTCCAGACCTTTCGTGTAAAGTCCCTAACCTGTAGATACCTGAACTCACTACCCCTCGGCAGCTCTACCCTCTCCCTTAGCTCCTCCAGACTGGCGAACCCTTCCTCCAAATACAAATCCCTCACCTTGACCAGCCCCACTTCCCTCCACCTCCTGTATACACGATCCATCCCCCTCCGGCTCAAACCCATGATTCTCGCACAGGGCCGGTGCTTGTAACAAGGCCTGCTTCAGGCAACGGAAGGCTTCGAGTGCCTCGGTGGTGAGAGTAAAATTCCCCCCTTCACTAGTGTAAGGCGTCAGCAGCTTTGTATAGACAGCGATGTTTGGTAACCCCTGCCTACAATAATTCACCATACCCAGCCAATGACGGACCTCCTTGGCTGTGGAAGGGGCGGGGAATTGGCATTTTGGTTCAATCCTACTGGGTTTGAGACTTCTTTCTGTGGCTGTAAGTAAAACTCCTAAGAACTTGACCTTTGTCTGAGCCACCAGGACCTTTGATTGTGAAACAACATAAAACAACGAGGATAGGTGGTTTAATAACTGGATCACATCATCCCTGTTACTGGGCTCGTCAGGACACGCTACTAATATGTCATCTACATACTGCACTAGAGTGGAACCATGCTCCAATGTCAAGGCCTGGAGTTGGGTCTGCAGACATCTGGAGAAGAGCGTAGGTGAGTTGACAAACCCCTGAGGCAGTCGGGTCCAGGTATACTGCTGTCCATTGTAAGTGAAGGCAAACAAATATTGGCTTTCAGATGCGAGTGGAAGGGCAAAGAAGGCGTGCTGAATGTCAATTATGGCAAAGTCCCGGGCTTGAGCTGGAATTTGAGCCAGTATGTGGGCAGGATTAGGGACGAGAGCATGTAACGGCTGTGCGATGGCATTGCTTGAATGTAAATCCTGTACTAATCGGTGCTGGTCTGGTTTGGCTGGTTTAGGCACAGCAAGTATGGGGGTGTTACATTCTGATTGGCAAGGGACCAAAATACCCTGTTGCAACAGCTCTCTGATTAATTTGTCAATAGACAGGGCAGCTTGGGGTTTCGGGGGGTATTGCCGAATGGAAGGCAGCTTTACATGGTCCTTAATAGGTGTAACATTTGTCTTTCTCACTTGTAATGGGTATTCCGCCCAGACCTGTGGATTGACATATTCCAAAACGTCACGTCCCCGGTGATGCTGAAGTCGAGTGTTAATCATTTCAGGGACCTCAAAATATTTTATGGAAGTGCCGTCTGGCGTGACTTGAAGTGCATACTCTGTTGGATCTGAATGATCCACTTCCCTCCTTGCCATAAGCCCCAGATCCTTGGCATGGTACTGGTCGTGGACCTGACGTGTAATATGAGGGCCTACAGAAGCTGACTGTGGCCATAAATGTGGTGGTATTGTAACAAAATCGGCTGCACCTTTTCCCGTGACTGTGGCTGTAACCTTGACTGGCCATTCGGTCCCAATTAATGGCCGGTATTTGTCCTCCAACTCCCTGTTTTGTCCGGTTCTGTCATAGGCCAGGGTAACGTGATGCAGTGAATGTTCAATGTCTAACGTCCACCACTGGGGAGTGATAGAAATATAGCGCTGTTGTCTCGTCCTCCATGATTGAACCGTTACCCCTTCGTCTCCGCACTCTAGCTGTAGCTGGAAGATACACAGTAAATCTCGGGCCAACAAGTTACAGTCCAATCCGCAGACTTATTCTCGTAAGTGACTGTCACAGGTTCAGAAATAGGATACTCACACACCTGTCCTTGGAACCCCGACAAATGCTGGGTGTGGTCGGATAGTGGTAGTCGAAGTTCTGATTGCACCGAAGACATGGCTGCTCCAGTGTCGATTACAAATGAGTAATGTTGATCTCCTATCTGCAGAGAAATAATAGGTTCCCTGTCTGATTGGAGAGTCCTTATGACTAAATTAGCTAGCAAATCCTGTGTTGGGAAAGGATTTGCCTGGGAGAAGTCCGTATATCTCGCCTGTCCTCCCCTTGGTGGGTACCCCCTCCTTTGGGTCAGGTTGTCTCCTTCTGCTGCCCGTCTTTTAAAGGGGCATTCCTGTTGCCAGTGATCTGCACGGCTGCAATTAAAACATGTATTGTTCCCTCTATATCTGCCCCTTCCTCTTTTCCCAGTAAACCAATGGCCCCTCAGAGGGGGCGGCAGTTGTAAAGCTGTTGGTGCATACGGTGGGCCATAAAGAGGAGCTGAGGGCCCATTTGGGTGGGTTTGATATCCTATCCCATGTTGATCCACCCACCCAAGATCACAATATTGGGGTTCCAGCTGGTAAGCCACCGTTTCTGCTGCTGGTTGGGGTCTCAGATCATCCTTTTTCATTACATACTCAGTCTTAATCTTTGTAACTGAGCCTCCTTCCTGGCCTACACCCTCCTTCCGATAAAATCTAACTGCTCTGGCCACCTGAGAAGGGTCGTTCTCTGTCCAATTCATGTTATTACATTTCACGGCAGTAGCCACGGAAGGTGGTAGGCAATTCATTAACATAGCACAATATTGAGGGGAATTCTGACCATTTTGGTATGGCAAGTCGCCTGACTGCCCACGGTAGATTTCATTAAAACGTTCCAGAAATTCCTCTGGCTCTTCAGTCTTTTTAGATTTGAGGTCTAAGATAGCAGAAATGTTTATGGGCTTATGAAATGTGACATTCAACGCATTCAGAATTTGTGCCCGTCTATCATCGTCCAAAACATGGGCTTGCTGGAGTGCGGCGTGGCTAGCATAATTCAAGTGATTGAGATGATTGCGGTACTCTGCTGGGGTTAAAACCTGCTGGACTAGGGCCTAGACGTCCCTAGAATCAGCTTGATAAACTGAGATGGTAGTTCTCAGATAATCATTGAAAACAGCAGGAGATTTCTTCCTGTCTGGGATTGCAGCCAGAATAGCCATCATCTCACTGGGTCTCCATGGGAAATGAACGTCTATCGTGGGCTGGGCAGCCGCCGTTACAGCGTCAGGGTTTGATATTTTCCTAATCGGCAATTGTCTCACGAGTCTCACTAGGGGGCGCTCTAGCGGATTCCTCTGGTTCTTCAAAGACTTCAACTTCCTTCCCTGTCACTAGGGAGAGCTCCAGCTCCTCCGAACCATCCCCATCCTCTTTCTTTGTTCTCATACTTTTCTGTCCTACCATATCGGTCTGAAGGGATCTAGGTGATATGCGTGATTGTTCTGGATAGGATCAGGCCCCTCTCTCGTTGTCCGAGATCGGGTCCTAGAGCTAACTGGGCTTGTTGAACAGCGCTCCCCTTCTCTAACAGACAGTGAAGATGCTAGAATAGGACCCAAGCTATCAACCGAAGGGGCTGGAGAGGCTGGCATGATTTGAATCTGGGGAACAGTGACTGGATATAAATTATGATACTCTTGTGGTTCCGGAATTAGTGCGGACAATGCTACTGGTGCTGTCGGGACACTGGCCGACATGGTCCAATTTTCTATGTCTTCTTCTGTCAATGCAAGGCCAGCCATTGAACTACGTAGCCTTTTTTTTTTAGTCAACCCTCTCTTTACTTGCGCTTTCTTTGAATGCGCACTCCTTTTTCAAGATCTCCAGAGTTTTCTGGTTTCCCCCTTCACTAATTGGAATTCCCATTTTAAGGGCATTTTCTTGCCAACTTTATAACATGATCTTATCTCTTTCCTCTTGACAATATTGTCTCCATAATCCAATTAATTCTTTTGCTTTCTTACTTTGGCTCGTTTTCCAGATTTTTCCCTGAATTTTCTTAATGATGTCCAGGTCTTTAGTGCCCACTAGTGGCCATTCGTCACCCAATTTGTTCCTTAAGGTTGCTGACATTTTCCTAAAATCTCTCGCTTTATCTGGATAAATATCACATAATATTTGCAATGGCGTGCCTGGATCATTCGTGTTATCCAAGCAATTCCCCATAATCTCAAACTAGTCCTCGACTGTGTTTTTTCGCCACTACAAATATTAGCTTAATCAACTATAGATTTAAAAACACTCATTGAACTAAACCCTCTATATCTGAGGTCCCATCAGTTCATCAAAAACACTCATACATGAAATTAAACCATCATTTTGATGTCCCATGAATTCCAAAACTAACCCAAAACCGAATCATCAATTATGAAATCCTATCAGTTAAATATTCTAATCCCCAGACTGACCTTTGATTTCGTCGAGACGATCTTTCCGTACCAACCGCGAGTGACCAGACTAATCAGACCATAAGAAGAGGGGAAAATCAATGCGCGGTAATTTTCCAGCTACACATTGTGGGCCCTTTTCCACTTTCCTTGTCCAAAATCAGTCTAATTCTGATTTCGCGGTTGGTCAGAACCGTCTTGAGAAATCCCGGGTTTCGGCACCAAATGACAAATGTTGAATTCTTTACCTGCCAGTCTGGCCTCAATAAAACTCGAGATGGATTTGTAGGCATAGTATTATTTATTTTTACCCGACTTGCAAGTCTGACTCGCTTCACAAAAACCCAGAACACAAGCAGCCTTCTGGGTCTTCAGAATCGAGTGTTATTAGAGACAAAGGAATCGCTACAAATGCATTCAAATGGCATCAAGTTTCTCACAAATGATTCCCATAGGTCATCCTATACCCCTCCTGACCTGGCCATACATCCTAATTGGCTCACTTCTCATTCCTTTCCCCTGGCCTCTTGTTACCCAGCATCCTTTTCTCCTCCTCTACTAGACACCCCTCCCCCTTCCTTGCCATGCTCTCTGAAATCCTTTGTCTGTGAATTCACTAGAATTAGACCGGCCTACATCTACATTACTGTAACTAATATATTTAACCTAACTATTTTATATCACATTCATCACAAGGTAGGTGGATTGAACACACTTAAATTGCCCCTTAATTGGAAAAAAATGAATTGGGTACTCTTAAGTTTATTTTAAATAAAGCAGTTAGACAGTTACATGAGCAGGGTGGGTATAGAGGGATATCTGCCAAATGCAGGCAAGTGGGACTAGCTTAGTGATAGAAACTGGGTGGCATGGGCCGAAGGGCCTGTTTCCAAGCTGTAAACATCGATGACTCTTGTGTATCTTACCAGAAATGAAACTGAATTCATGGTAACCTCTCTGAGCGAGTTACATGAATAATTGAAAAATAAATATTGGAGGCTGGACTAAGGGGAAAGGTAAAGAATAGGAATGGGACCAAGACGACATCTCTTTCTGGAAGCCACTGTAGCAGTCAAATGTTTTGATTGTGTTGTTTTTGCTGTGAGGAGGAATTGATAGCTTGCACCTTCTTGGCATGGTCATATTTGAGTTGTTGGCAATCCAGGTTTGAAATCCTTGTTAGTCAAGAATCTATCTATCTCTTCGTTCAAAAATATTCAATGACGCTGCATCCATTGCTCAAGAGACGAGAATTCCAAAAGCACTCAACCCTCAGAAACAAATACCTCCTCATCCCATCTTAAATGAGAGCCCAGTTATTATTAAACTAGGTTCCCTAGGTGCTCCTTCTCCTGGCATACAAGCAGAAATTTAAAGTGGGAAGATCCAATTAAGAAGGTTGTGCAATGCTGGTCCGAGGCAACGGAAGAGCTCCCACGTGATTGGAGTCAGTGGACTGATCCAGATTCAAGAGCACAGTGGCCAACCTAGGCAAGTATGCCACTACTGTCACAGACTTCATCTGTAAGTGCGTCGAGGTCTGCGTGCCACAAAGATAATATGTGCATTCCTCAACCTGAAACCATACTTTAACCGGGAGATCCGCTCCCTACTGAAGTCCAGGTCTGAGACGTTCAAGACTGGTGACCCTGACCTACAAGAAATCTAGGTACGACCTCCGCCAAGCCATCAGGGATGCCAAGAGACTATATCAATTTAAGTTAGAGTCACAGACTAACACACTCTCATCGGTTGTGGCAAAGCTTAAACAACATAACTGGCTACAAAGCAAAGTCGAGTAGAGTCCTTTAATTTTCAAAGCCGAGTACATTCTCTGGCAGCAGCGCACCCTCTCTGATGACCTCAATGTATTCTAGGCTCTTTTTGAGCAGGAAGCCAACAAACCGTTGTCAACTGCCCCAGCAGCTTCGGAGACGTGCATTCCTACCGTCACAATTTCCGAAGGCAGATCGGCCTTCTTGAAAGTGAACCTTCGGAAAGCAACAGATCCTGATGGAGTCCCTGATTGTGCACTCAGATCCTGTGCGGACCAACTGGCGGGTGTGTTCGTGGACATCTCCAACCTCTCCCTGCTCCGTCCGAAGCTCCCACCTGCTTCAAGAAGATTACTATCATACCGTTGGCAAAGCAAAACCAGGCATCCTGCCTCGACGACTACCGTCCGGTGCCCTGACATCTAATTATTATGAAGTGTTTCGAGAGGTTGGTCATGAGGCACATCAATCCCAACCTTCCAGATTGCCTTGATCCACTGCAATTCGTTTACCGTCGCAACTGGTCCACAGCAGACACTATCTCCCTGGCCCTACTCTCCTCCATGGAGCAACGCAACAACAAGATCACCTAAGTCAGACTCCTGTTCAACGACTACAGCTCTGCCTTCAACACCATAATCCCAGTCATGCTGATATCCAAACTCCAAAGCCTAGAACTCAGCTCCTCCCTCTGCAACTGGATTCTTGACTTCCTGACCCTCCGACCGCAATCAGTAAGGATAAACAACGACATTTCCACAATAGTCCTCAATAAGGCTGGGTACTTATCCCCCTGTTATACTCCCTGTACACATGGCTGTGTGGCAAAATGTGGCTCCAACTCCATCTACATGTTTGCTGATGACACGAGCATAGTGGGTTGGATCTCAAACAATGACGAGTCATAGTACAGGTGGGAGGTAGAGAACTTAGTGGCGTGGTGCAGCGACAACAATCTCTCCCTCAGTGTCACCAAGTAAAGGAACTGATCATCGACGTGTGAAGTGAAGTGTTGCCCATGCCTCTGTCTGTATCAATGATGTTGAGGTGGAGATGGTTGAGAGCTTCAAATTCCTAGGTGTGCACATTACCAACAATCTGTCCTGGACTCTGTTCCATGGGATTCACAAAGCTGCACTCCCACCTCTTGTTTCCAGCCCACTTGTAACTCATTCACAGACCACTGGCTTTACTAAACTGGCACTGCCCAAGGGTTTCTCCCAACTCCAGTCTCTTGGCTGCATAAAGCTGTAAATGGCTCCCAGATCTGTTTCTGAGCCCAATCTCCACAGACCTTTTGCCACTGTTCCAGCTCCCTTGGGCTTCTCCTGAGCCTCTGTTGCACCAAACAGCTCCCAGATCTGCTGTGTGAACTGCGAACCATGTGAAGTCCGAACTGTAGCACTCAGCACCGACAAGCAACCGGGTCGTCTTCGAGCTCCAACTGCCTGGAGCCTGCTAACAGCAGCACCCTTTCGGGACCACTTCCTTCTCTGCTGCAGAGCGCATTTAATTGAAGCCAGAGAAACCTCTTCAGCTCCGTTAGATCAATATCGTCTTTCGGGTTCCTGGAATGCTTTTATGCTAATTTAATTCCCAAAAACAAAACCTCCTTCTGGACTCTGCTTCTTTGCAAGCAGCATAGAAATAATTTCTCCAGTCAAGTAAGACCAGCTTTTGCATCTCTTTGCTATTTAGCTCTTAACCCCTTCAATCAACATGGCCCCAACCGTTTCTCTGTAATAGATGCGCTGCTTCAGTTGCATTTACCCAATTTTCTGCAGTTAAGTTTTACTCTCCCCTGAACTAAAAATTACCTTCAACCTATTAACACAACTGTGAACTAGATATCCACAATATTTTTGCATGTCAAATTTCACTATTTTAGGAAGTTCTACATAGAAAATCACCATTCTGCAGAGTTTATAAACTATCATTCTGTGGGTTTACATTTTGATGCTTTAGTTTAGCTAAATTTATTATGCATCTCACAACCATTTATTTCAATAACCGTAGAAGTTAAAAATTAAGAACTTCAGTGGTTTTAACTTGGCGAATAGGTCACCGTCATTGGCTGTTTACTCTATTTAGGGTATAATTTTGTTGGGTGCCTGGAGATCCCTATCTTGGCAGCAGTTTTAAACTATTGTCAGGAATGGGGGTGGAGGGGGGTGGTTCCTGCCGCAGAGATTGTTCGATCAATGGTCATTTCAAAATCCGGACCTGTCTCTTCTGCTCAGTGTCCAATTGAACAACTTTATTGATCAAATAATAAATAATGCAAGGAATTAGACGAATGTGCGAGACAAAGCATTCCTCTATTAAGTTGAGTTACTGGTAGGTACAATGCAAATACTGGAAATCTGAAATAACAAAATGCTGGAAACACTGAGGAGGTCAGGCAACATCTGTGAAAAAGCTATCAACCTGAAACCTGTTTCTCACCACAGATGCTGCCTGATGTGCTGAGCTTTTCCAGCATTTTTGTTGTCATTTGGAATTTTATGTGCTGTTTTCTCTTCTAGTCAACTGAGTCAAAAGCAATTGATATAAACTCCCATTAAAATGTAATTTTTTTTTCTCTTCAAGACCTAAATTGTTGTGTTTCATTGTCTATATGCATGTGGGTCTAACCTTCTGAAGAAGATGCCAACAGGCGCTGTGGGGCTGATTGCTCGAGAGATTTTAACTCGCTTAAAGCCCACCTACATAAGAGGTGAAATCAGACCACCTAGTGTCCGATAAGTGTATTCGTTATCCGAATGATTAGAGAAAGCTGGGGCCCTATCAGATGGGGAAGGAAGTGGCTTAAGAGAGGGCCTTGTAGATTTATATCAGGGATTAAGGGTAAATCTAGAACATGCCTTCAAATTTAATTCATAAAGATTGGCATGTTTAGGAGTTAATGCATGTGGTTCGTCAAAATGTGATCAACAGATGGGATAGATGTCTCGCTAGGTTGGTTAGGGCAAAACACAAATCATTTCCAGAACATTGAGTGAAGTTTTTCCTCTTAACTTCAGCAGCCGCACAGCAATCTGGAATGTTGTGTGTTGGAATAAACAGGGTCACTCACAGCTCCAGGAAAATACAGTGCCTTTTGAAATGTTAACTACATATGGCTTAAATGTAGCACTACAGTTTGTAGCTGCCTGTTGTAAAGAACATTTGAAGAGTATTGTTTTGTTGAAGGGTTTTGTTTCTGAAAGGATATGAAGTAGTCTGACAACAATGGTGTTCCTCATCCATATTGAAGTGACCTTGTAAGGGCCATGCATGAAATGAGTTGCTAGAGATTGCACATGCATAGTGGAAACTGCCCTCTTAAAGCAATATGTGCTTGTGAGAAGTGAAAATTTCATAATGTTGGGTTTCTTTTCTGAGATTGAGGTTTGTGACAGCGGTGTGAGCTTTATCTTGTGTCCAGCTTATGCTATGCCTGATTCAGCGTGTACCATTTTCTCTTCTGTTTGTACATTGTTCTTCCTGCTTTGATTCATACTATTCGCAGATCAAAAGAGTCGGAAACAGGAGTGTTTATGGCTCTCCAAGTGTGCCAACTAGTAGCTGGGTATCTAGAGAGACCAGGTGGGTTGCCATCTCTTGTCTCTTCTTTCCTCATCTCTTCAGTAACAACTGGCTACTTCTGGTGTGCAATGATTTGTGTGTGTGTGCACCTGTTTAGCTCACTTTCTTCATGCTCTGCCTTTTGAACATAATATCTTAGTTGTGTGCAGGGCCATTGTGCAACAGGCATATCTTGCTTAAAGGTGTTTTCAAAACTACGTTACCCTCGTAAAAATTTTTTTTAAACTGGCCAGTTCTGTTTTAACAAGTGTTGGTTTCTCATCAATTGTGAAAACGGTCATTTACTGGAGGTTTGGTGTTGCAGATTGAAGGTGAAGTGACTGAGCAGGGAGAGGGTGACGATGATGCCTTTGACATGAGCATGATGAAGAAGAAGAAACCAAAACCTGTAACCTTCATGGATGAGGAATTAAATGACAGGACGGATGAATGTGAGTATTTCATTCATAAGCTGGCCATCTTTGGGTTTTCTCCGACACTAACAGGGCATTTTGTGAAGTATGAGTGTGCTACATTAGAGTGGCTAGGGAGTGCAGTGGATAAAAGGAGTCCAGATTCCGTGGAATTATCCGAGTGTTGGTGGGGGTTACTCTGAATGGAAGGAGCAGAGGTCATCTAGGGGACACTGCCACTCTAAACCTGGTCTATGTGTGCGATTGCTGATGGCCTTTGTGTACGTTATACTGGAAGACTAGGGAGAAAATGGGTATCAGGTAATTTCCCCATCTCCCTTTTTAAAAAGCCATACTGTATGCATGGTTTTCTTTGCTTTTATGAATTATTTTTAATGTTTTTGTCTGAGCATTTAATGCTGCAAAATTGTTGACTGCATGTCAACTAATAATGATGTCTTCCTGTATTTATGGAACCCAGTTTTGGAGATCAAAGTCAGTAACATCTGTACAGTTGTCATCGCTCTGATTCCTTTATTTTTAAAAGGATAAAAGTATCTAATGCGACTTTGCAGGCCAAACCAGCTTAATGATTCTTTGAAGGATATGAAGCCTTGGGTAACTGTCTGTGTGGAGTTTGCGCACAAATTCTGCCCGTGATTGCTTAGGTTTCCTCCGGGTGCTCTGGTTTCATCCCATAGTTCAAAGATGTGCAGTTTAGGTGGATTGGTCATGCAAAATTGCCGCTTAGTGTCCACAACGGTTAGGTAGGGGTGGGGTTACGGGGATAGAGCAGGGGAGTGGTCCTAGGTCGGGTGCTCTTTCAGAAGGTGGGTGTAAACTTGGTGACCATCAGCTGATTACATTACATTAATCGTGCAAGGCATCACAGACTGACTTAATTACATTTCTGCTCATATTCTCTCAAATGCATAAATTACATAGAATGTTACAATAAACACTAGGTCTATGCTAGTGTTTATTCTCCACTTGAAGCCCCTCCTTCCACTCGGCTTCATCAAAATCTTATCATCGGGAACAGGAAATATGTTTCACTTTTCTCCCCCCCCCCCCCCCCCCCCCTTCTCTAGCCTGTAAATATTGAGGCCACTAGTATTCCACTATTGTCTGAGCTTTGATTGCCTAGCACAGCATTTCTGTGATTGAAATTGGATATATATGGACGCTGCCTTTTAGCATAACATCTCCAGGTGAGAGCAATGATATCCTGCTTTGTGTGACAAATCGTATGTGAAAAAAGCAATTTCAAACTATTCACAAATGTACAAAAATAAAATGTATAAATATATTTTTTATTTTAATGCACATGTATAATGTATACACCAAAATTAGCATTATTCCTCCTGATGCCTTTGTCCAGGTGTGTGGAATCTGAAAACGCTTCCATCATTTTGTAGGTTACTCAGTTATATATTTACTTGGTTAAGGTTGTACAATATGTGTACATATGGCTGCATATTACCCTCCTTGATATTTATTTCTGCAGTACCTGATGATGATGACAGCAAAAGGGATGATGGCATCACGTTTTCCACTCAGAGTGGTCCAGCCTGGGCAGGATCCGAACGAGACTACACTTATGATGAGGTAAAAATGAAAATTGTCAGCTTGTGCATTGCCGCATGTTCATCGACTCTTTGTTCTTTTCCTCTCTTCTCGTCCACCCCCTCCACCACCCTCTCTGCCTTCCTCCATCTCCAGTTCCTGTGATTAGTGAAATGAAGAATATAAAGAAATATTTACGAACAAGGAGCAAAAGTAGGCCATTCAGTTCCTTAAACCAACTCTGCCATTTAACCTTTAATAGGATCATGGTTGATCTTTTTAAAAATAAATTTAGAGTACCCAATTCATTTTTTCCAATTAAGGGGCAATTTAGCGTGGCCAATCCACCTAGCCTGCACACCTTTGGGTTGTGGGGGCAAAATCCACGCAAACACAGGGAGAATGTGCAAACTCCACACGGACAGTGACCCAGAGCCGGGATCGAACCTGGGACCTCGGCGCCGTGATGCGGCAAGGAGATCATGCTTGATCTGATCGTAACCTGAAATCTGCATCCTGCCCACCCCTGATGACTCATCATTATCTTTGCTTCCCAACAATCTATCCACCTCTGCCTTGGAAATAAACACTTTGCTGCCATTGCTTTTTGAAGGGAGTTTGAAAGACTCCACCTCCGAGAGAAAAAAATCACTTCATCTCCGTTTTAAATGGACAACCCTTTATTTTTAATTGATACCGATTGGGAACCATTTTGAGCTTTTGCCATTGGCCAATTAATCCAGGCTGTATTCAAAACTATGTCTCAGAACTATAAGCGCCAAATCCTGAGCACTTTCCAGACCGCTGGCAGGTTTGCTCTTAATTGAGGAAGTCATTCCTAAAAGAAGGATTAACAGCCCCGTTGGAACATGATTCAAATATTGCCTCAGTTGTAGTCACGGAGCAATGGTTGTGCCCGACTTTATGCTGAACTGCTCAGTGTGTTTATGATATGAAATGAAATGAAAATCGTTTATTGTCACAAGTAGGCTTCAAATGAAGTTACTGTGAAAAGCCCCTAGTCGCCACATTCCGGCGCCTGTTCGGGGAGGCTGGTACGGGAATTGAACCATGCTGCTGGCCTGCCTTGGTCTGCTTTCAAAGCCAGCGATTTAGCCCAGTGCTAAACAGCCCCTTGAATGCCTATATGTGAATGCCTATGAATATAAACTCAGAAATGCACATAATACTGCATCCCTCTTCCCAGACCATGGGCGTCATTCTCCGACCCCCCCCGTCGGGTCGGAGAATGGCCGTTGGCCACCGTGAATCCCGCCCCCGCCGAAGTCTCTGGTACCGGAGATTGGGCGGGGGCGGGAATCGGGCCCCGCCGGTTGGCGGGACCCCCCGTTCAATTCTCCGGCCCGGATGGGCCGAAGTCCCGCCCAGAAATTGCCTGTCCCGCCGGCGTTAATCGAAGCTGGTATTTACCGGCGGGACCAGGCGGCGTGGGCGGGCTCCGGGGTCCTGGGGGGGGCGCGGGGCGATCTGACCCCGGGGGGTGCCCCCACGATGGCATGGCCCGCGATCGGGGCCCACCGATCCGCGGGCGGGCCTGTGCCGTGGGGGCACTCTTTCCCTTCCGCCTCCGCTACGGCCTCCACCATGGCGGAGGCGGAAGAGACTCTCCCCACTGCGCATGCACGGGAAACTTACAGCGGCCGCTAATGCTCCCGCGCATGCGCCGGGAAACTGTCAGCGGCCGCTGACGCTCCCGCGCATGCGCCGCATTTCCGCGCCAGCTGGCGGGGCAACAAATGCCATTTCCGCCAGCTGGCGGGGCGGAAATCCCTCCGGCGTCGGCCTAGCCCTTCAATGTTGGGGCTAGGCCGCCAAAGATGCGGAGCATTCCGCACCTTTGGGCCGGTGCGATGCCCGTCTGATTGGCGCCAGTCGGCGGACATCGCGCCGTTGGAGAATTTCGCCCCATGAGTCAGTCCACCGTTTCTTTTCATCATCATCTCTGGCCGTGATAGATGATAGCCTTGATGTTACTCTTTTATTTCGGACCTTCGCAAATGCTTTAAAAAGGAATACTGTCCATTTGTTGCCATCCTTGTCCAATTAGTGGGTCAAGTAAACAGCAGAACATCCTGTGACACTTGGCTACAAATTTTCGCACTTGCTGTGTGATGGGGTTTTCTGCCCGACTGACACAGAAAACACCCAAAAGCAGTTTACATTGCAGCAAAAAATCGCTGGCCCTAACCAATGGCTCTCAACTAACTTATTAAAGAAAAATTCAGAAAAGTATGTGCCCAGCATTTTGTTTACTTGTCTTTTCAACAAAAAAAAGTAATCTAAAGCAAATGCACAGCTTGTGAGTATTGAGTTGGCCAATGTTTAAACTGTGCTGGCAGTGCACCTCATCATCTGGCCTACAAATTTATTCAAAAGAAAAAAATCTGGATGTTATTTCAGCAGTTAGAAATTTATGCCATGTGCAGCCAATAGTTTTATGTCATTGTATCTTGCATTCATAAATATAACTCCAGACATCTTGGCTGTTTTATTGAAGAATTTGTCAAGTATCTGTGTCTTCACAGCAGGAGTGCACTGTAGGTGGAATACACTGCCGTAATTGAATTGATTAAAATGTTTCTTTACACAGCTTTTCTTGGTGTTTCGGTAGGCAGTTCCTCAATTTACAGTAATATGCAAGAATGTATATATCTCAACACATTTTCTGTCAGGTTATTCCAATCCTGATTCTCACATCCATATTTATAAGTTTTATGTAAACTTTTGATGTGGCAGTTGCAGCAATTGGCTCCAGTCAAGCAATCGCCTTCCCATTCTGTAAAATTCCTCCAACCCTGCAACTGTACTAGTTGTGTGTGTTCAAATTCTGGCCTCTTGAGCATCCCCGGTTTTAATCATTTTACCATTGTCAGTCGTACCTATCGTGCTCGCTTTGCTCCCCTCCCCTCAAGGCAACACTTAGTCTCGGCTACGCGTGCTGCTTTGCCACAGGAGATCGGCCTGTAAAATGTTTTTAAATTCCCTGCAACGAAGATGGGTCAAGAGCTAGAGAAATTAAAATCTACAGCTCTCTAACCCATGTACAAAAGAAACTTCCATTTATGAAGTGGGACATCCCAGAGTCCTTTTTTTGTATTCAGTCCTTGCTTGTTGGTTCTCCTGTAGGCTTTGCATTTCTGGCCAATTGTTGATCTATCTTGCACGTTTATGTCCACAAGTCAGGACATACTAATTGTTTGAATATGAATTGTTTCATTTCTTCTTTAGTTGCTGACTCGTGTATTTAATATAATGAGGGAAAAAAATCCTGATATGGTGGCAGGCGAGAAGCGCAAGTTTGTTATGAAACCGCCGCAGGTGGTCAGAGTAGGAACCAAGAAGACGTCGTTTGTGAATTTCACAGATATCTGTAAACTGTAAGTACCTCTGAGCTGTTTTTTATTATCTCTTCATAACCAACCCCCTTTCCCTCTGATCACCAATGTCAATCAAATTTGGAGTGTTCCTTTTACAGGAACCAGTTTTCCCAGGGGACAAATGGTGTAAATGAGGGGTTGGTTCCTGAACAAAAGGACAGAAATCCCTCGTGGGGTGCATGGCGGTGTTAAATGCTCTCCACTCTTACACTGTCAAATCACTGAGGTGACTGATGCCTGCACACCTTGGCATAAGTTCCTCAATTAGTGTGAGAAATATAATGAAGCAATTTGAGCAGTTGCCTGTTTAGCCTTGAGTCTGAGCATGTATTAAATACAGCATGAGCATATAAATGCATTTAAATCGTGAGAGTTGTGCAAACAAGATTTCACAGAAAACTCACTTTTCCAATATAATGAAGATGGTTTGACTTGCCCAATGGATGGCACAGAATGTTGATGCGCACGTATGAACACGCTGGTGTGGCATCGTAAATTCAAAATGCTGTCAGTCATTTGTGTCTTGAACATTGTAAAGTTGAGGGCTATCTCTCAGTGAACAAGTTTTCATTTAATATAGTAACTCCACAATGTCAAGTCCTGCAGTGTTTTCCCACTATCACATTCTTTTTTTTAAATCCCAGAAGTTCCTTTCCTTGACCTACTTTTGTTTGAGTATGGGATTTATCCAGAAACAAGTCTACGCAGTACCTACAAAGCTCCTGTATGGCCGCAAACTAGTGCAGCTTAGCAGGAACATTACAAACACTGATATGCCATGTATAACTTGTCTTTGAATGAGAAGATCAAAGGCTTTAATGGCATATAATTTATTTCCAGCATGACTGGAATCAGTGAGAAAACTTATTACGCAATGGGATATATGGGGCGGGATTCTCCCCTACCCGGCAGTGCGGAGGGTCCCAGTGGGACGGAGTGGCGTGAACCACTCCGGCACCGGGCCGACCCAAAGGTGCGGGGGATTCCGCACCTTTAGGGGCTAGGGCCTGCCCTGGAGTGGTTGGCGCCCCGCCGGCTGGCGTGGAAGGCCTTTGGCCAGCCGGCCGGGCTGGAGGAACTTCGCCAGACGGCGCGGGTCTGCGCATGCGCGGGAGCGTCGGCGGCTGCTGACGTAATCCCTGCGCGGGGGTGGGGGGGGGTTCACCTACGCGTCGGCCATCGCGGAGGCTGATGGCGCGTAGGAAAGAGTGCACCCACGTCACAGGCCCGCCCGCGGATCGGTGGCGCCCGATCGCGGGCCAGGCCACCGTGGGGGCACCCCCCGGGGCCAGATCGTTCCGCGCGCACCCCAGGACCCCGGACACCACCTGCGCCGCCAGGTCCTGCCGGTAAAGGACCTGATTCAATCTACGCCGGCGGGACCGGCATAGAAGCAGCGGGACTTCGGCCCATCGTGGGCCGGAGAATCGCCGGGTTGTGGGGGGGGGGTGCCGCCGACTGGCGCGGCGCTATTCCCGCCATCGCCAAATCTCCCGTGCCAGAGAATTCAGTGGCCGGCGGGGGCGGGATTCACGCCGCCCCCTGCCGATTCTCCGACCCAGCAGGGGTCTTTTCTAAACCTGTCTTCTATTTTCCAAGGATCTACTTCCCTCTGTTCCCCACCCATTCATATATCTGTCTAGATGCATCTTAAATGATGCTATCGTGCCCGCCTCTACCACCTCCGCTGGCAAGGCGTTCCAGGCACCCACCGCCCTCTGCGTAAAAAAACTTTCCACACACATCGCCCTTAAACTTTCCCCCTCTCACCTTGAAATCGTGACCCCATGTAATTGACACCCCCACTCTTGGAAAAAGCTTGTTACTATCCACCCTGTCCATACCTCTCATAATTTTGTAGACCTCAATCAGGTCCCCCCTCAACCTCCGTCTTTCCAACGAAAATAATCCTAATCTACTCAACCTTTCTTCCTGGCTAGCACCCTCCATACCAGGCAACATCCTGGTGAACCTCCTCTGCACCCTCTCTAAAACATCCACATCCTTCTGGTAATGTGGTGACCAGAACTGCACGCAGTATTCCAAATGTGGCCTAACCAAAGTCCTATACAACTGTAACATGACCTGCCGACTTTTGTACTCAATACCCCATCCGATGAAGGCAAGCATGCTGTATGCCTTCTTGACCACTCGATCGACCTGCGTTGCCACCTTCAGGGTACAATGGACCTGAACTCCCAGATCTCTCTGTACATCAATTTTCCCCAGGACTCTTCCATTGACCGTATAGTCTGCTCTTGAATTAGATCTTCCAAAATGCATTACTTCGCAATTTGCCTGGATTGAACTCCATCTGCCATTTCTCTGCCCAACTCTCCAATCTATCTATATTTTGCTGTATTCTCTGTCAGTCCTCCTCGCTATCTGCAACTCCACCAATCTTAGTATCATCTGCAAACTTGCTAATCAGACCACCTATACCTTCGTCCAGATCATTTATGTATATCACAAACAACAGTGGCCCGAGCACGGATCCCTGTGGAACACCACTAGTCACCTTTCTCCATTTTGAGACACTCCCTTCCACCACTACTCTGTCTCCTGTTGCCCAGCCAGTTCTTTATCCATCTAGCTAGTACATCCTGAACCCCATACGACTTCCCTTTCTCCATCAACCTGCCATGGGAAGCTTTATCAAACGCCTTACTGAAGTCCATGTATATGACACCTACAGCCCTTCCCTCATCAATTAACTTTGTCACTTCCTCCAAGAATTCTATTAGGTTTGTAAGACATGACCTTCCCTTCACAAAACCATGCTGCCTATCACTAATAAGTCTATTTTCTTCCAAATGTGAATAGATCCTATCCCTCAGTATCTTCTCCAACAGTTTGCCTACCACTGACGTTAAGCTCACAGGTCTATAATTCCCTGGATTATCCCTGCTACCCTTCTTAAGCAAAGGGGCAACATTAGCAATTCTCCAGTCCTCCGGGACCTCACCCATGCTCAAGGATGCTGCAAAGATATCTGTTAAGGCCCCAGCTATTTCGTCCCTCACTTCCCTCAGTAACCTGGGATAGAACCCATCCGGATCTGGGGACTTGTCCACATTAATGCCTTTTAGAATACCCAAAACTTCCCGCTTCCTTATGCCGACTTGACCTAGAGTATTTAACCATCCATCCCTTGTCTCAACATCTGTCATGTCCCTCTCCTTGGTGAATACCGATGCAAAGTACTCATTAAGAATCTCTCCCATTTCCTCTGACTCCACGCATAAATTCCCTCTTCTGTCTTTGAGTGGGCCAATCCTTTCTCTAGTTACCCTCTCGCTCCTTATATATGAATAAAAGGCTTTGGGATTTTCCTTAACCCTGTTAGCCAAAGATATTTCATGACCCCTTTTAGCCCTCTTTATTGCGTGTTTGAGATTTGTCGTACTGTCCCGATATTCCTCCAAAGCTTCATCAGTTTTAAGTCGCCTAGATCTTATGTAAGCTTCCTTTTTCATCTTAGCTAGTCTCTCAATTCCACCGGCATCCATGGTTCCCTAATCTTGCCATTTCTATCCCTCATTTACACATGGACATGTCTGTCCCGCACTCTAATCAACCTTTCCTTAAAAGACTCCCACATTTCAAGTGTGGATTTACCCTTAAACAGCTGCTCCCAATCCACAATCCCTAGCTCCTGCTGAAATTTGTTATACTTGGCCTTTCCCCAATTTGGCACTCTTCCTTTAGGACCACTCTCGTCTTTGCCCATGAGTATTCTAAAACTTACGGAATTTTGATCGCTATTCCCAAAGTAATCACCGACTGAAACTTTAACCACCTGGCCGGGATCATTCCCCAATACCAGGTCTAGTCTGGCCCCTTCCCAAGTTGGATTATTTACATACTGCTCTTAAAAAAAACTCTCCTGGATGCTCCTTACAAATTCTGCTCCATCTACGCCTCCAACACTACAGGAGTCCCATTCAATGTTGGGGAAGTTAAAATCTCCCATCACGACCACCCTATTGCTCCTACATTTTTCTATAATCTGTCTACATATTTGTACCTCTGTTTCACGCTCGCTTTTGGAGGCCTGTAGTAAAGTCCCAACAATTCCTATTTCTTAGCTCTACCCATATTGCCTCAGTGCTCGAATCCTCCATCGTGCCCCCCTTAATCATAGCTGTGATATCATCTCTGACCAGTAATGCAACTCCTCCACCCCTTTTACCTCCCTCTCCATCCCTCCTGAAGCATTTATACCCTTGGATATTTAGTTGCCAGTCTTGCCCTTCCCTCAACCAAGTCTCCGTAATACCAATAACAACATATTCCCAGGTACTAATCAAAGCCCTAAGTTCACCTGCCTTACCTGCTACACTTCTCGCATTGAAACAAATGCACCTCAGACCACCTGTCCCTTTGCGTTCATCATCTCTTCCCTGTCTACTCTTCCCCTTAGTCACATTGAGTTTATTATCTAGTACCTTACTGGCTTTAGTTGCTGCCTCTTTACTGACCTCTAACTTCCTAATCTGGTTCCCATCCCCTGCCACATTAGTTTAAAACCTCCCCAACAGTGTTAGCAAAAGCACCCCTAGGACATTGGTTCCAGTCCTGCCCAGGTGTAGACCATCCGATTTGTAATGGTCCCCCCGCACCCAGAACCGGTTCCAATGTCCCAAAAATCTGAACCCCTCCCTCCTGCACCATCTCTCAAGCCACGTATTCATTCTGACTATTCTTGAATTTCTACTCTGACTGTCTTGTGGCACTGGTAGCAATCCTGAGATTACTACCTTTGAGGTCCTACTTTTTAACTTGTCTCCGAACTCCCTAAATTCTGATTGTAGGACCTCATCCTGTTTTTACCTATATCGTTGGTGCCTATATGCACCACGACAACTGGCTGTTCACCCTCCCACTTCAGTATGTCTTGCAGCCGATCGGAGACATCCCTGACCCGTGCACCCGGGAGGCAACATACCATTCGGGAGTCTTGTTTATGACCACAGAAACGCCTGTCTACTCCCCTTACGATTGAGTCCCTTATGACTATAGCCCTGCCAGTCCTTTTCCCGTCCTTTTGTGCAGCAGAGCCAGCCACGGTGCCATGAGCCTGGCTACTACTGCCTTCCCCTGGTGAGTCATCTCCCCCACCAGTATCCAAAACAGTATACCTGTTTTGGAGGGAGATGACCGCAGGGGACACCTGCACTGCCTTCCTGCTCTTTCTCTGCCTTTTGGTCACCCATTCCCGGTCTCCCTTACCAATCCTAATCTGCGGTGTGACCAACTCACTGAACGTGCTATCCACGACCTCCTCAGCATCGCAGATGCTCCAAAGTGAGTCCATCCGCAGCTCCAGAGCCATCATGCGGTCTAACAGGAGGCTCCCTGGATTGGGATTTTCATTAAGTGGAAATTGCATCAGACTTTCATACACCATATGAGCAAAGCTCTGATTCACCTAAATCCACAAATATCCCCATCCTCATTGATGAAGGAGCTGAGCACGTCAGAGCAAAAGCTGAAACTTTGCAACAATCTTCAACCAGAAGTGCCGAAATGGATGGTCCATCTTGGCCTCCTTGGGTTCCCAGCATCACATGCCATTCTTCAGCCAATACATTTCATTCCACGTGATATCAAGAAACTGCGTAAGGCACTAGATACTGCAAAGACTGGGCTCTGACAATATTCCAGTAATAGGACTGAGGGCCTGTACCCCAGAACTCGCTGCATCCTGAACCCAGCTGTTCCAGTACAACACTGGCGTCTACTCAAATGTGAAATTTTGCCCTTGTATGTCCTATACACCAGAAACAGGACAAATTCAACCCAGCCCATTCCTGCCCATCAGTCTACTCTATCATCAGTAAAGTGATGGGGGTCAGTGCTATCAAGCGGCACTTAATTGGCAATGACCTGCTTACACTCCGTTTTGGTTCTGCCAGCGTTACTTGGCCTCTGACATCATTACAGCCTTGGCTCAAACATGGACAAAAGAGCTGTATGCTAGAGGTGAGAGTGACTGCCCTTGACATCAAGGCAGCATTTGACCAAATATGGCCTTAAGGAGCCCTCGCTAAACTGGAGTCAATGGGTATCGGTGGGGGAGGGGAGCTCTGCTTGTTGGAGTCATACCTGGCCTAAAGGAAAATGGTTGTGGTGATTGAAGGTCAATCATCTTAGCTCCAGGACATCACTGCAGGAATTCTCCAGGGGTAGTGTCCTGGGCCCAACCATCTGCTTCATCAATAACTTTCCTTCCATCGTAAGGTTAGAGGTGGGGATGATCGCTGATGACTGCACAATGTTCAACACCATTCACGACTCGGGAACTGAAGCAGTTATCATGTTTTGCTGCATTTAGAAAACAGCCAGGCTTGGGCTAACAGTGGCAAGTAACATTCACACCACACAAGTGCCAGACAATGACCGTCTCCAACAAGAGAAGATCTGACCATTGTCCATTGACACTCAAAGACATTGCCATTGCTGAATCCCCCACCATCAACATCCTGTGAGTTGCCATTGGCCAGAAACTAACTGGAATCGCCATATAAATACTGCAACTACAAGGGCAGGTCCGAGAGGCTAGGAACTATGCGGTGACTAACTAGTCTCCTGACTCTCCAAACCCTGTCCACCATCTACAAAACACAAGTCAGGAGTATAATGGAATACTCTCCATTTGCCTGAATGAGTGCAGCTCCAGTAACTCTCAAAAACCTCGACACCATCCTGAACAAAGCAGCCCGCTTGATTGCTACTCCTTCCACACACATTCAATCCCTCCACCACTGACAGGACGGTGGTAGCCGTGTGAACCATCTACAAGTGCACTGCTGGAACTCATCAAGGTTCGTTATGCAGTACCTTCCAAACCCACGACCACTAATATAATAATAATCGCTTATTGTCACGAGTAGACTTCAATGAAGTTACTGTGAAAAGCCCCTAGTCGCCACATTCCGGCGCCTGTTCAGGGAGGCCGGTATGGGAATTGAACTCTCACTGCTGGCATTGTTCTGCATTGCAAGCCAGCTATTTAGCCCACTGCTAAACCACCCCTACCATCTAGCCGGACCAGAGCAGAAAATATTTGGGAACACCACCACCTGGAGGTTTCCATCCAAGTCATTCACAATCCTACTTGTGAATATATCACCATTCCTTCACTTGTTACTGGGTCAAAAATATGAAAATCCCTCCCAAGCAGCACTGTGGTTATATGTACACCTCTGATTAAAGCGGCTCAGCTCACCACCTCCAGTGCGACTAGGGATGGAAAATAAATGCTGTCCTAGCCAGCGAAGCCCACGCTCCGTAAATGAATTTTTTAAAAAAACATTATTGATACGTTATTGATACCAGGGGCTGGTTTAGCACAGTGGGCTAAACAGCTGGCTTGTAATGCAGAACAACGCCAGCAGCCCGCACCGGCCTCCCCGAACAGGTGCTGGAATGTGGCGACGAGGGGCTTTTCACAGTAACTTCATTGAAGCCTACTAGTGACAATAAGTGATTATTATTTGAATTGTATTGGGATACCGCTTCTAGACACCATGCGAAACACAACTCATCAGTTAGTGCATGTTGTAGCCTGAGGGCTGTTAAATGATTGGCATCAAGCAATATAGTGTTATAATCCTTGCAAGCCAACACGGTGCATTTTGTTCTGTCAACCTTTTGGAAATCGTACGTTGTTCACAAATGTTTGGTATTGATGTTGCTAGCAACGCTGGCAGTTATTGCCCATCTCTCATTGGTCTTTAAAATGGTGTTGAATCCCCCACCCCCCCTCTCTCTCTCTCTGGGGGCCTTGTTCCAGGTTCTAGCAATAGTTCCATTGCTACTCCATCAGGGCATTCGTCCAAGCGAGCTTTCTAAGTCCGTATGTAGAAGGTCCTACAAGAGAGGGTCTTGGACTTCATTTTAAGTAACAAAACAATTCAAGACATTTATGGAAAAACACAAGGATGGGCCTGAAATCAAAGTTCTAAACTAGGGGAAGGCCAATTGTAATAGGCTGGGTATTTTTTGGCCAGAGTGAATTGGGCGCAGACACTTTTAGGTAAATCTGTGACAGAACATCATTCAAGAACATAGCACAGTACAGGCCCTTCAGCCCACGATGTTGAGCCAACCATTTATCCTAATCGAAAATCAACCTAACCTACACCCCTTCAATTTACTGCTGTCCATGTGCTTGTCTAAGAGTCGCTTAAATGTCCCTAATGACTCTGACTCCACCACCTCTGGTGGCAGTGCATTCCACACACCCACCACTCTTGTGTAAAGAACCTACCTCTGATATCTCCCCTATACGTTCCTCCAATCACCTTAATATTATGTCCCCTCGTGACAGCCATTTCCACCTTGGGGAAAAGTCTCTGGCTATCCACTCTATCCATGCCTCTCATCACCTTGTACACCTCTATCAAGTCACCTCTCTGCCTTCTTCACTCCAGTGAGAAAAGCCCTAGCTCCCTCAACCTTTCTTCATAAGACATGCCCTCCAGTCCAGGCAGCATCCTAGTAAATCTCCTCTGCACCCTCTCCAAAGCATCCACATTCTTCCTATAATGAGGCGACGAGAACGGGACACAATATTCCAAGTGTGGTCTGACTAGGGTTTTATAAAACTGCAGCAAAACCTCGCGGCTCTTAAACTCAATCCCCCTGTTAATGAAAGCCAACACACCATATGCCTTCCTAACAACCCTATCAACCTGGGTTGCAACTTTGAGGGATCTATGTACGTGGACCCCAAGATCCCTCTGTTCTTCCACTTCCAAGAATCCTGCCTTTAACCCTGTATTCAGCATTCAAATTCGACCTTCCAAAATGCATCATTTCACACTTATCAAGATTGTACTCCATCTGCCACTTCTCAGCCCAGCTCTGCATCCTGTCAATATCCTGTTGTAACCTGCAACAACCTTCAACACTATCTACAACTCCCCCAACCTTTGTGTCATCGGCAAATCTACTAACCCACCCTTCCACTTCCTCATCCAAGTCATTTATAAAAACCACAAAGAGCAGAGTCCCATAACAGATCCTTGCGGGACACCACTGGTCACCAATCTCCAGGCGAAATACTTTCCATCCACTACCACTCGCTGTCTTCTTTCGGCCAGCCAATTCTGTATCCAGACAGCCAAATTTCCCTGTATCCCATGCCCCTAACTTTCTGAATGAGCCTACCATGAGGAACCTTATCAAATGCCTTACTGAAATCCATATACACCACATCCACTGCCCGAACTTCTTCAATGTGTCTCGTCACATCCTCAAATAATTCAATGAGGCTTGTGAGGCATGACCTGCCCGTCACAAAGCCATGCTGACCATCTTTAATCAAATTATGTTTTTCTAAATAATCATAAATCATATCTCTCAGAATCTTTTCCAATATTTTGCTCACCACAGACGCAAGACTGATGGGTCTGTAATTCCCAGGGATTTCCCTATTCCCTTTCTTAAACAGGGGAACAACATTAGCCTCCCTCCAATCATCCGGTACTACTCCAGTGGAGAGTGAGAATGCAAAGATCATCGCCAATGGCGCAGCATCTCCTTCCTCGCTTCCCGTAGTAACCTCGAGTATATCCCGTCAGGCCCAGGGGACTTAACTATCCTGATGCTTTTCAAAATTTCCAGCACATCCTCCTCCTTAATATCAACCTGTTTGAGTCTATTAACCTGGTTCACACTGTTCTCATGAGCAACAAGGTCCCTCTCTCTAGTGAATACTGAAGCAAAATATTCATTTAGGGCCTCCCCAACTTCCTTAGACTCTAGGCGCAAGTTCCCTCCACTATCTCTAATCGGCCCTACTCTCACTCTGATCATCCTCTTATTTCTCACATAAGTGTAGAACGCCTTGGGGTTTTCCCTAATCGTTCCCGCCAGGGCTTTTTCATACCGCCTTCTAGCTCTCCTCAGTCCATTTTTGAGGTCCTTCCTGGCTACCTTGTAACTGCCTAGAGCCGTGCCAGATCCTTGCTTCCTCAACCTTGCGTAAGCTTCCTCCTTCCTCTTGACTAGAAGCTCCACTTCTCTTGTCATCCAAGCATCCTTCACCTTACCATTCCTTCCTCATCTCAGAGGGACAAAACTATCCAGCACTCGCAGTTTAGGTGCAATCCATCCTTCAAGAAGCAGGGAGAGTGAAGAAAAGGGTGTGACCAAAAATCTAGTGAACCCTGGATATAGAGGGATGATACAGCATTGGGTCAGGAGAAAAAGGGAGTTTTATTGGAGATACTGGGGGCTCAAAACAGCAGAAGCCCGAGAGGGGTATAGAATGTGCAAGAGGGAACTTTAAAAAGCAAATTAGGAGAGAAAAAAGGGGACGTGAAAGGATACTGCAGGTAAAATAAAAGAAAATCCAAAGTTGCTTTACAACTACATTCAGGTTACCAGGGAAAGATTCAAGCCCATTAAGGACCACAGTGGTAATTTCTGTGTGGAGCTGGAGGATTTAGGTAGGGTTCTAAATACTTTGTGTCGGTGTTCACTAGTGAGAGAGACGATGTGGGAATAGAAATCGGGGAGAAGGACTGTGATAAAATTAAAGAAATTAACATAGAGAAGGTTCTGAGTGGTGTGTCAGGCTTAAAACAGTTCAATCTCCAGGGCCAGATGAAATGTATCCCAGGCTGTTCAAGGAGGCAAGAGAGGAAATGAGGGTGCTGGCAATAATTTCCAATTCCTCTCTGGCCACAGGAGAGGTGCCGGAGGACTGGAGGATCGCCAATGTGGTACCATTATTCCAGAAGGGAATTAGGGATAAACCAGGAAACTACAGGCCAGTGAGTCGAACCACAGTGGTGGGGAAACTATTGGAAGCAATTCTGAGACACAATTAATCTGCTTTTGGAGAGGCCGGGATTAATCAAAAACAGACTGCATAGTTTTGTTAAAGGGAGGTCATGCCTGACCAACTTGAATGAATTTTTCAAAGTGGTGTCCAGGTGTAAAGATGAGTAGAACACACTTGATGTAGTCTACTTGGACTTCAGCAAGGTTTTTCATCAAGTCCCACAGGCCCATGGGATCCAAGGAAGTTTGGCAAATTGGATCCAGGATTGGCCGAGTGGCAGGAAGCAGAGGATGATGGTCGAGGGGTGTTCTTCCCATGGAAGCCAGGGATCAGTGTTAGGGTCCTTGCTGTTTGTAGTTTATATTAAATGATTTACTGGGTGGGGGTTGATCAGTAAGTTTGTAGATGGTACCAAAATTAGTGGAGTGGTAAATAGTGAGGCGGATAGCCTTCAATTACAGGAGGATATAGACAGGCTGGTCAGATGGGCTGATCAGTGGCAAATGGAATTCAACCCGGATAAGTGAGAGGTGATGAATTGGGCAGGACAAAAATAGCAAGGGAATACATGGTAAATGGCGAGACCCTAGGAAGCACCGAGGAACAGAGGACCCTTGATATGCATGTAAACCGGTCCCTTAAGGTAGCAGGGCAGGTGGATAAAGTGGTTAAGAAGGCATATGGTGTACTTGCCTTTATTAGCCGAGGCAGAGAGTTTAGGAACAGGGAGGTTATACTGGGACTTTATTAAATGTGATCAGGCCACAGCTAGAGTATTGAGTGCAGTTCCTGAATCACATTAGAAACAGAGAAAAGTTACAGCACAGAAGGGGGCCATTCGGCCCATCTCGTCCATGTCACTGAGTATATCCAGGTGCCCTTTCTAATCCCACCTTCCCACACCCGGTCCAGAAAAGTCCTTTTCGCTGTACCTCGGTACACGTGACAGTAACAAATCCAGCCCATAGCCGTGTAGTTTACAGCACTTGAGGTGCAGATGCAGGTACTTTTTAAAAGAGCTTCGGGTCACTGCCTCCACCACCAACTTGGCCAGTGTATTCCAGGCAACAACTACCCTCCGCGTAAAAACATTTTTCCTCATGCCCCCTCTATGCTTTCTGCCACTTCATGTCCCCTGGTTCTAAAATTCTCCACCAAGGGAAACTATTTTTTTTTCTTTAAAAAAAAAAAAAAAAAAATTTAGAGTACCCAATTCATTTTTTCCAATTAAGGGACAATTTAGCGTGGCCAATCCACCTAACCTGCACATCTTTGGGTTGTGGGGGCGAAACCTATGCAAACACTGGGAGAATGTACAAATTCCACATGGATAGTGGCCCAGAGCCAGGATTAAACCCGGGTCCTCAGCACCGTGATGTTAGCAGTGCTAACCATTGTGCCACCATGCCGCCTGGCATAGATTTAAGGTGAGGGGCAGGAGGTTTAGAGGGAATGTGAGGAAAATCTTTTTCACCCAGAGGGTGGTGGGAGTCTGGAACTCGCTGCCTGAAAGGGTGGTGGAGGCAGAGACCCCCATAACATTTAGGAAGTATTTCGAGGAGCACTTGTGACACCAAGGCACACAGCACTATGGACCAAATGCTGGGAAAAGGGATTAGGATGGTTAGGTGGCTTTTGACAGGTGCAGATAACTTCTATGACATGTCTGAACTTTGAAGCTGGATGTCACAGGCCTTTTGACAGTGGCATTACAGGTGAGCCCAATCTGGCCATGCAAAGTTTGCAAGAGCAGATGCTCTTTTTGTCCCTCTTTGAGGTATTGTGACCAGTTCCATCACCGCAATTACTTACCTGGATAAAATCAATTGTTGGTACAGCCAAGGGATGTGAATCGGCTCTTCATTTTATGTCAGGTACTTCAAATGTAAATTTCAAAGGAAGCATTCAATAGCTGTCTTGTATTTTTACATTCCAATCTGCAGTTTTCTGCTTAGATGGTACACAGACTCCTTTTCTTTGCCTGCCCCTGCTTTTTAGTGCTTTGATCGTGTCAGAGTTTCTGTCTTTATCTGCTGGCTCTCCTCTTTGATTTTGTAGCTAATAAAAAATGATGGAAGGACAGATTTGCACTGAAATATGTAATGGCTCCAGAATGTTCTATCTGCTGGTTACGGGAAGTGAGCCCTTCAAGAAATTTATATGGTAGTAATTTAACCAAGTGTGTCTCGTAAACTGTTTTAATGCAGCTGGAACTTTTTTCTGAACCTGAGCAGAATTTCTGCATTGAAATGCTGAATCAGAAGTATTGCCATGTGTTAGTTACAAAATGTTGTGTTTTCTTTAAATGTCCACTTACCTGTTTTATTGCAATTCCCAAGATTCCTGTTCATTTATTAATCACCAGACATTTTGGCTTGGGGAAAGCAAATTGTGTTTTGTAAAGGAAGAAATTGCGTTTACATTTGAAGCCTCTTTCACCGCCTTAGTGCTTCCCCAAGAGCTCTGCAGCTGATAAAAGTACTTTGAAGTTTAGTCAGTGATGATGTGGGAAGCATAGCAGCCATATGTAATTTATGTGATCATCATGTGTAAATAGCTCCAAATCCGGTTAGGACACTAGGGTGACGGTCAACAATTGAGTTTTTGTGGCTCATGTGACGAATTATGTAGGGCATTGGTGAGACCACATCTGGAATACTGCTCACAATTTTGGTCCCCCAGACTGGTTTAACTCACTTGGCTAGACAACTGATTCATGATGCAGAGCAAGGCCAGCAACGTGGGTTTAATTTCCGTACAGGCGGAGGTTCTTCATGAAGGCCCCGCCTTCTCTACCTTGCCCCTTGCCTGAGGTGTGGTGATCCTCCGGTTAAATCACCACCAGTCAGCTCTCCCCCACAAAGGGGAAAGCAGCCTATGGTCATCTGGGACAATGGCAACTTCATCTTTACTTATGGAAGGACATAAATGCATTAGAGGTGGTCCAAAGAAGGTTCATCAGATTGATTCCAGGGATGAAGGACTTGTCTTCTGAAGAGAGATTGACCAGTTTAAGCCTATATAAGATTGAGATGCGATCTAATTGAGGCATATATACTAAAAGGGGTTGACAGGGTAGGCATAGTGGATGTTTCCACTTGTTGGACATTCTAGAACAAGAGAACCAAAGTGGTGGCAGGTGAAGAGGAAATACTTCACTCAAAGGGTCGTGAATCTGTGGAATTCTCTACCCTAGATTGTAGTGGATGCCAGAACACAACAAATTTGAGGAGATAGATGGGTTTTTAAATTTAGTGGGCTATGGGCAGGAAGAGATCAGCCATGATATTGAATGGCTGAGTAGGCTCCAGAGGCTGAATACTTGCTCCTAGTTCTAATGTTCTTTTAAACTCTGGCAGGGATTTGTTGGGCCTGTTTCTATGCTGCAAAATTTATGTTTTGAAACTTAACCCAAAGCATACCTAAATGTATTGAGAATATGCATGCAATCCCCCAGAACGGAGCCGTGTATGTGCAAAAAAAGCATGTGTGCAAAGCTTTTCTTTGGCAGGAGAATTTGAACCTGAGCAAAACAATATTAGCAAGATAATATTTGGCTGACACCTTCAAACACCCCTCAGACAACATCACTTTTTCTATGGGTTATTATTGACTGCTCTTGGTGGGAGCTTGCTGTGTGCAAATCAACTGCTTTTTCCTACATTACACCATGGACTACTGTTGCTCTCTTTGGTTGGCTCTGAATATGGCGGTCAATATGGTCGCCTTCCTTAATTCTAATTACATTTGCTCTAGAGTCGCCAGGTATCTTGCGATGCCGCCACAAGGTTCAAACCGAATACTGATCAAAGAGCCAATACGCCAGTTAGTTAGTTCAAAGTCAATACTATTTATTTACACACACACTAACATCTACTACAGACTAAACTATCACTACTGCTAAAGCCTATACTTAGCTTCGGGCGCCCTCTCAGTCAGAGGAACAATGGCCGTTGTTCGGATCTGAGGCTGCTGGGGTCGAACTGGTGAAGAGGAAACAGCTAAGGTCGTCCATCTGGTAGCGAGCGCTGACCTTGGACTTACTTGCTTCTGGTGCAGCTGGTGGACGGGTCTCTCCGCTGTGAGAGCCAAGTCTGAGAGAGCGATTCTCTCGGGGCCGCCGCCTTATACCCAAAGGGGCTTCGCGCACTTTTGGGCGGGCCTTGAACTTGGCCCCAATCAATTGGGCCGTTTCTTGATCATTCCTATTGATTTCATCCAATAAAGGGGTGGGTGCCCTGATGGCTGGGTGTGTCCTAGGTGGCCGTTGGCCTGCTTTGTTTCAGTCTCCTCTGGCGCCGGGGTGTCTGCCTTAGTGTCGGTTACTCAAATGTTACTCTTTTGTTCCCGGGGATGGGCCATTAGTATGCTAATGGGCCTACAGTTTTGGTCTTGTCTGGGAGCTGCGGCTCCAATATACAGACCGGCTCTGAACCTGCTTTTTTTCTCAGCATTGTCCATTTTCCCTGCAATCTTTGCAAAGTGTCCATTTTGTAATCGGGAAGTGGCCATCCCAGATGGCTACACTACACATCAGAAAACACTAGTTGATTTAGTTGTAAACTGCTTTGGGAACCCCTGAACTTGTGAAAGATGCTATGCTAGTACAAAGCTTTCTGAGTCTCGGACTACAGCTACATGGAAAAGCCAAAGGTGCAATCTTTCTGGGAAACTATTGTTAGGATTGTGGAAAAGAGCTATTTTCAGTCTGTAGAACTGATGTTAGTGCACCACAGGAGTGATAACATTGACCAATAGGTATATTTTATATTTAAATGAACTTTAATCACAAAATTAACCACATTAGCAACAGAGAAATAGCTTTACAGTTAACAATTACAACCGTTCTTAAATAAATGCAGAAATTTAACTTAAACCCGCAACTATATTGCAATTAATACAAACCAACTTATATTAAATACCACTCATGAATAAATGTAACAACCAGGATTTTGCTTGCTTTTCTGTGTGCCGAACATGGAGAGAGATCAGGATCAGAAACCGTTCAGTCTCTGACCACCTGATTCAGACATACCTGGCTCCTCCCATTAACTACATCCTCTGCACGCAAAGTATAAGGCATTCCTCTTGGAAGATGTCCCTTGACTTGTTAAGCCAGGACCAAATACAATTCCCCATATAATTTATCAACACCCTAGGGGTCATTCAACCTAAACAAGGAGCCGGAATGTGGCAACTAGGGGCTTTTCACAGTAACTTAATTGAAGCCTACTCGTGACAATAAGCGATTTTCATTTCATTTCAATATTCCATTAGTTATCTGTAAACAAGTAAATGATTCTTGAGATCTATTAGCAGAACACTTCACCTGCAAATCAATGGTTACCTCATTTTAATGACACCTCAATCACTGCTCTGACAGTCTGTATGCATTGTAACCCAGATTTTAATAACATTATTACAAAAAAATAAAGAATTACAATTTCTTCCCTCCCACCATATAGCTTCCATATTGTACAACACCATTTGTTTCATCAGTTTCTTTGAAAATGTTTTTATTTAAGCACATTTAGCAGATGGCATTATTGGAACTCTGGCTGGAAGGTGTTAAACGTGATACATTAATTAAGTTCTATAAATCCAGGCATCGTTCATCCGAGAGTCCCTGTATCTTTTAAAAAATATTTTATTCAAACATTTTCCATTTTATACATAACCTCTCCCAAAGCAACCTCTCCCCTTCCTTTAGCAACTAAAGGTGACCAGCTCTTTGAAATACATAATAAATGGCTGCCACCTTTGGTAGAACATCTCAATTGCCCCCCTCAAATGTACTTGACTTTCTCGAGGTATAGGAACTCCATCCGATCTCCCAGCCACACTGAGGCACTGGGTGGAGAAGCTGACCTCCATCCCATCGGCACTCACCTCCAAGCAATCAGCGAGGCCACGACATCTGCCCTTGCACCTGTCTACAGCTCCAGCAAGTCTGATACCCCAAATATGGCCACTAAGGGACAGGGTTCCAGCTCAATTTTCAGAATCGCCGACATGGTGTTAAAGAAGGAGACCCAGAACCCCCCCCTGGCTGAGAACACAACCAGAACAGGCTCACATGGTTAGCCAGACCGCTTGCATAAACACACTCGCTTGTCCTCCACTCCTGCCAAAAACGTACTCATCCTAGACCTGTCAGATGAGCCCGATACACTGCTTTAAGCTGTATTGAGCCAGGCCTCTCACACGAGGAGGTAGAGTTCACCCTCCACAAGGCATCATTCCACACCCCATTCTCTGACACCAGCCCCAACTCCTCCTCCCACTTGGCCTTAACCCCTTCACCGATACTGCGTCTTCAGACATAATCCTTCCATTGATACCCACGGTACTCCCCTGCGAGGAAAAGAACCCTCTCCATCAATGAGGCTGGCGGCGCCACAGGCCCTGTCGAACGATCCGTTTCATAAAGTTGCGGACTTGCAGGTATCTGAACGAGTCAAATGCCAAACCCTCTGACTGTCCTTTGAATCCTCGCCACTTTGACCGGACAAAATCAATTTTTTGACTCCCCCAAAAATGGACTTTGGAAGAAAAACAAGCAAACACTGGAACAGGAACAAAAATCTTGCAAAATATTCATCTTGACCGACTGAATCCTGCTCACCAAGGACAGGGGGAGACTATCCCACCTCTGCAAATCGGCCCTGACTCTTCCCACCAAGCTCGTATAGTTAAACTTGGAGCCAGGCCCAATCCCGAGCAACGTGAACCCCCAGATACCCGAAATGCTAACCTGCTAAGTGACGTGGCAACACTTCCAGATTGACCCCATCCCGGGAGAGTAACTGGGAAATATTCACTTTCTCCAGGCTCAATTTGTATCCTGAGAGAGAGCCAAAGCACCTCAGCAGCACCATTATATCACCCATGGGGGGGGGGGGATCGGGTCTGTCCCGTACAGGGACACCCTATGCTTCACTCCACCCCTGTATTTCCATTATCCCCCTCCACCTATCTGAAGCCCTCGGGGCAATAGCCAAAGGTTTTATCACCAACGCAAACCAGAAGGAGGATATAGGACACCCCTGTCTCGTTGCCCTGTTCAACTGAAAATTCCCCGAGCATTTATTTGTGCAGACTCTGGCCATAGATGCTTTGTACAACAATTGTACCCACGACAAAAATTTAGGCCCCATCCCAAACTTTTCCAACACTGCAAACACATACCCCCATTCTATCCTATCGAAAGCCTTCTCGGCATCCTGGCAACAATGACCTCTTGCTCCATCCCCTCCGGGGGCAACACCACATTTAACAACCGGCGCACATTAGACGACGATTGCCCACCCTTATTGAAACCCGCCTGAACCTCCCCGATAACTTGAGGGAGACGTTGCTCCACCCTCAGTGCTAATACCTTGGCTAATATCACATTTAATAGGAAATCATACCGACCTGCACTCCACCGGGTCCTGATTCTTTTTAAAAGAAGCAAAATGGACGCTTGTATCAATGTCTCGGGCAGGGAACCCCGTGTTATAAAGTCCTCAGATATCTCTATCCACCTGTAACGGACCGACTGTCCTGAAAACGTTTCATAAAGTTCCGCCGGAACCCGCCAGGCCCTGGAACCTTACCAGTCTGCATTCACCCAATAGCTGTCAGGACCTTCTCCACACCCAAAAGCTCTTCCAACCCTTCCCACTCTTCCTCCTCCACCTTCCAAAAACTCCACCATACCTAGCCCCTCCCCAGGTGGCTCCGACCTATAAAGGTTCTTATAGAACGCTTCAAACGCCCCATTGACTTTTCCTGGTGTGGACACCAACATGCCACCCAAGTGTCAAACCTGAATAATCCCTAGGGAGGCCGCCTGCCACCTCAACAAACCAAGAGACAACTGGCCTTGTCCCCATATTTGTACATTCTTCCCCTTGAGCGCCATAACTGGCGCACTGCCTTATCTGTAGACAGTAAATCAAACTGCATCTGCAGTTTCTTCCAACTGGCCAGGAGCTCTGGTGTGGGATCACTCAAATATCTACCTCCAAGATCTCATCTACCAACCTTTGGCATTCCTCCCTTGCCTTCCTATGGGTGCCTGGAACTCGCTGCCGGAGGAGGTGGTGGAAGCAGGGACGATAGTGACATTTAAGGAGCATCTTGACAAATACATGAATAGGATGGGAATAGAGGGATACGGACCCAGGAAGTGCAGAAGATTGTAGTTTAGTTGGGCAGCACGGGCTTGGAGGGCCGAAGGGCCTGTTCCTATGCTGTACTTTTCTTTGTTCTTTGTTTTGTTGATCTATCTGCGCCGCATGTGAGATTATCTCTCCTCTCGCCACTGTCTTCAAGGTCTACCATAGAACCGAGAATGAAACCTCCCCATTCTTATTAAGCCCCATACTCATGATCACCCTTGATATCCTTGGCAAAATCTCAGGTCTGCCAATAGCCCCACATCCAACCTCCGTGCCTGTCGCTGAACCGGCCTCTTCTCCAATGCCACATCTACCAGACGAGAGCATGCATTGTCTGAGTTTGGAGTGTACACTTTTACCAACACATGGCTTCCAACATCCCAGTAACTATTACGTACCTACCTCCTTAATCTGCCACAGCCTCCCTCTTCTCCCACCCCCTCGGCCCGAGTGGGACACCTGGCTCACCCAACCCTTCAGAAGTCTAATCTGGTCCCCCACCCACAGGTGGGTCTCCCGCAAATGCACCATATTGGCTTAATCTCCTTGCTTCACTAGATTCCAGGTGACCAATCTAATTGGGGTCTTTTCTTCTCGCTCTCGCCCACCTACCTACCCCCATTGTCACCTAGGCTCATCAAAACATGCCTAAACAGGTCCATAGACCTCTCCCCACCTCACTCCCGCTCACTAGCAAACCTCTGCCTGCTAGTGAGATATTTCCTTTCCACCCCCCCCCCCCCCCCCCCCCCCCCCCCCACCCCAATCAGATGAGTCAAAGAAAAGAACCACAAATCACCTGCTCCCAAGAATAACTGAAACCCGAACTCTTGAACATCCCCATCCTCCATTTGGCCGCGTATTGCTCTGACTCCTACCTTAATCTGTATCCCCATCGTCCTCTGACCCCTCCACTCCCCAAAACACACTCCCTCCATACCAAATCATAGATTTCAATTAACCATATCTGTACATGAAAAGGAAAAACATTACAATGTCCCCCAACAATCCCATCCCACCATATAAAGTCCTGTGCAAACCCCCTCAGCTCAGTCCAAGTCCTTGTGATGTAACAAAAGCCTCTGCCTCCCTCAACCGACACAAAAATGATTTCTGGAATTGTGTGAGACTCACCCTCACAGGGTACACCACACGAAAACGCACACTGCTCTTATACAGCACTGGACTTCGCCCACTGAAGGACGCATGCCTCTTTTCCACTCTGCCATGGTATCTTTGTACATTCGGGTGCAGCTTCCTTCCCGCTGCACCTCCCTATTTTCTTGGCTCATTTCAGGACCCTCTCCTTGCACCAATAGCTGTTAAGGCACACTTTCACACCGCTCGTGGTGGCTCATTCACCCATGGCTTCACCCGTTCTCTCTCTGTCCCTTGACTCTCTCTATCTTTGCCTCTCTCTTTCTGTCTGTCTGTCTCTCTCTGTGTCTCTCTGTCTCACTCTCTGTCTCTCTCTCTCTCTCTCTCACTCTGTCTTTATCTCTCTCACTCTGTCTTTATCTCTCTCACTCTGTCTTTATCTCTCTCACTCTGTCTTTATCTCTCTCACTCTGTCTTTATCTCTCTCACTCTGTCTTTGTCTCTCACTCTCTGTCTTTGTCTCTCTCTCTGTCTCGCGCGCTCTCTCGCTCTGTCTCGCGCTCTGTCTCGGCGCGCTCTCTCTCTCTGTCTCGCGCGCTCTCTCTCTCTGTCTCGCACGCTCTCTCTCTCTGTCTCGCGCGCTCTCTCTCTCTGTCTCGCGCGCTCTCTCTCTCTGTATCGCGCGCTCTCTCTCTCTGTATCGCGCGCTCTCTCTCTCTGTCTCGGGGCGCTCTCTCTGTCTCGCGCGCTCTCTCTCTCTGTCTCGCGCGCTCTCTCTCTCTCTGTCTCGCGCGCTCTCTCTCTCTCTCTGTCTCGCGCGCTCTCTCTCTCTCTCTGTCTCGCGCGCTCTCTCTCTCTCTCTGTCTCGCGCGCTCTCTCTCTCTGTCTCGCGCGCTCTCTCTCTGTCTCGCGCGCTGCTCTCTCTCTCTGTCTCGCGCGCTCTCTCTCTCTGTCTCGCGCGCTCTCTCTCTCTGTCTCGCGCGCTCTCTCTCTCTGTCTCGCGCGCTCTCTCTCTCTCTCTCTCGCGCGCTCTCTCTCTCTGTCTCGCGCGCTCTCTCTCTCTGTCTCGCGCGCTCTCTCTCTCTGTCTCGCGCGCTCTCTCTCTCTGTCTCGCGCGCTCTCTCTCTCTGTCTCGCGCGCTCTCTCTCTCTGTCTCGCGCGCTCTCTCTCTCTGTCTCGCGCGCTCTCTCTCTCTGTCTCGCGCGCTCTCTCTCTCTGTCTCGCGCGCTCTCTCTCTCTGTCTCGCGCGCTCTCTCTCTCTGTCTCGCGCGCTCTCTCTCTCTGTCTCGCGCGCTCTCCTCTCTCTGTCTCGCGCGCTCTCTCTCTCTGTCTCGCGCGCTCTCTCTCTCTGTCTCGCGCGCTCTCTCTCTCTGTCTCGCGCGCTCTCTCTCTCTGTCTCGCGCGCTCTCTCTCTCTGTCTCGCGCGCTCTCTCTCTCTGTCTCGCGCGCTCTCTCTCTCTGTCTCGCGCGCTCTCTCTCTCTGTCTCGCGCGCTCTCTCTCTCTGTCTCGCGCGCTCTCTCTCTCTGTCTCGCGCGCTCTCTCTCTCTGTCTCGCGCGCTCTCTCTCTCTGTCTCGCGCGCTCTCTCTCTCTGTCTCGCGCGCTCTCTCTCTCTGTCTCGCGCGCTCTCTCTCTCTGTCTCGCGCGCTCTCTCTCTCTGTCTCGCGCGCTCTCTCTCTCTGTCTCGCGCGCTCTCTCTCTCTCTGTCTCGCGCGCTCTCTCTCTCTGTCTCGCGCGCTCTCTCTCTCTGTCTCGCGCGCGCGCTCTCTCTCTGTCTCGCGCGCGCGCTCTCTCTCTCTGTCTCGCGCGCGCGCTCTCTCTCTCTGTCTCGCGCGCGCAGCTCTCTCTCTCTGTCTCGCGCGCGCGCTCTCTCTCTCTGTCTCGCGCGCGCGCTCTCTCTCTCTGTCTCGCGCGCTCTCTCTCTCTGTCTCGCGCGCTCTCTCTCTCTCTCTGTCTCGCGCGCGCGCTCTCTCTCTCTGTCTCGCGCGCTCTCTCTCTCTCTCTGTCTCGCGCGCTCTCTCTCTCTCTCTGTCTCGCGCGCTCTCTCTCTCTCTCTCTGTCTCGCGCGCTCTCTCTCTCTCTCTGTCTCGCGCGCTCTCTCTCTCTCTGTCTCGCCAGCGCTCTCTCTCTCTCTCTGTCTCGCGCGCTCTCTCTCTCTCTCTGTCTCGCGCGCTCTCTCTCTCTCTCTGTCTCGCGCGCTCTCTCTCTCTCTCTGTCTCGCGCGCTCTCTCTCTCTCTGTCTCGCGCGCTCTCTCTCTGTCTCGCGCTCTCTCTCTCTGTCTCGCGCTCTCTCTCTCTGTCTCGCGCTCTCTCTCTCTGTCTCGCGCTCTCTCTCTCTGTCTCGCGCTCTCTCTGTCTCGCGCTCTCTCTCTCTGTCTCGCGCTCTCTCTCTCTGTCTCGCGCTCTCTCTCTCTGTCTCGCGCTCTCTCTCTCTGTCTCGCGTTCTCTCTCTCTGTCTCGCGCTCTCTCTCTCTGTCTCGCGCGCTCTCTCTCTCTGTCTCGCGCGCTCTCTCTCTCTGTCTCGCGCGCTCTCTCTCTCTGTCTCGCGCGCTCTCTCTCTCTGTCTCGCGCGCTCTCTCTCTCTGTCTCGCGCGCTCTCTCTCTCTGTCTCGCGCGCTCTCTCTCTCTGTCTCGCGCGCTCTCTCTCTCTGTCTCGCGCGCTCTCTCTCTCTGTCTCGCGCGCTCTCTCTCTCTGTCTCGCGCGCTCTCTCTCTCTGTCTCGCGCGCTCTCTCTCTCTGTCTCGCGCGCTCTCTCTCTCTGTCTCGCGCGCTCTCTCTCTCTGTCTCGCGCGCTCTCTCTCTCTGTCTCGCGCGCTCTCTCTCTCTGTCTCGCGCGCTCTCTCTCTCTGTCTCGCGCGCCTCTCTCTCTCTGTCTCGCGCGCTCTCTCTCTCTGTCTCGCGCGCTCTCTCTCTCTGTCTCGCGCGCTCTCTCTCTCTGTCTCGCGCGCTCTCTCTCTCTGTCTCGCGCGCTCTCTCTCTCTGTCTCGCGCGCGCGCTCTCTCTCTGTCTCGCGCGCGCGCTCTCTCTGTCTCGCGCGCGCTCTCTCTCTCTCTGTCTCGCGCGCGCTCTCTCTCTCTCTGTCTCGCGCGCGCGCTCTCTCTCTCTGTCTCGCGCGCTCTCTCTCTCTCTGTCTCGCCGCGCTCTCTCTCTCTCTCTGTCTCGCGCGCTCTCTCTCTCTCTGTCTCGCGCGCTCTCTCTCTCTCTCTGTCTCGCGCGCTCTCTCTCTCTCTGTCTCGCGCGCTCTCTCTCTCTCTCTGTCTCGCGCGCTCTCTCTCTCTCTCTGTCTCGCGCGCTCTCCTCTCTCTCTCTCTGTCTCGCGCGCTCTCTCTCTCTCTGTCTCGCGCGCTCTCTCTCTGTCTCGCGCGCTCTCTCTCTGTCTCGCGCTCTCTCTCTCTGTCTCGCGCTCTCTCTCTGTCTCGCGCTCTCTCTCTCTGTCTCGCGCTCTCTCTCTCTGTCTCGCGCTCTCTCTCTCTGTCTCGCGCTCTCTCTCTCTGTCTCGCGTTCTCTCTCTCTGTCTCGCGCTCTCTCTCTCTGTCTCGCGCTCTCTCTCTCTGTCTCGCGCTCTCTCTGTCTCGCGCGCTCTCTCTCTCTCTCTCTCTCTCTCTCTGTCTCGCGCGCTCTCTCTCTCTCTCTCTCTCTGTCTCGCGCGCTCTCTCTCTCTCTGTCTCGCGCGCGCTCTCTCTCTCTGTCTCGCGCGCGCTCTCTCTCTCTGTCTCGCGCTCTCTCTCTCTGTCTCGCGCGCTCTCTCTCTGTCTCGCGCGCTCTCTCTCTGTCTCGCGCGCGCTCTCTCTGTCTCGCGCGCGCTCTCTCTGTCTCGCGCGCGCTCTCTCCGTCTCGCGCGCGCTCTCTCCGTCTCGCGCCGCGCTCTCTCCGTCTCGCGCGCGCTCTCTCCGTCTCGCGCGCGCCCTCTCTCCGTCTCGCGCGCAGCCCTCTCTCCGCCTCGCGCGCGCCCTCTCTCCGCCTCGCGCGCGCCCTCTCTCCGCCTCGCGCGCGCCCCTCTCTCCGCCTCGCGCGCGCCCTCTCTCCGGCCTCGCGCGCGCCCTCTCCGCCTCGCGCGCGCCCCTCTCCGCCCTCGCGCGCCGCGCCCTCTCCGCCTCGCGCGCAGCCCTCTCCGCCTCGCGCGCGCGCCCTCTCCGCCTCGCGCGCCGCCCTCTCCGCCTCGCGCGCGCCCTCTCCGCCTCGCGCGCGCCCTCTCCGCCTCGCGCGCGCCCTCTCCGCCTCGCGCGCGCCCCTCTCCGCCTCGCGCGCGCCCTCTCCTCCTCTCGCGCGCGCCCTCTCCCGCCTCGCGCGCGCCCTCTCCGCCTCGCGCGCGCCCTCTCCGCCTCGCGCGCGCACCTCTCCGCCTCGCGCGCGCCCTCTCCGCCTCGCGCGCGCCCTCTCCGCCTCGCGCGCGCCCTCTCCGCCTCGCGCGCGCCCTCTCCCGCCTCGCGCGCGCCCTCTCCGCCTCGCCGCGCGCCCTCTCCGCCTCGCGCGCGCCCTCTCCGCCTCGCGCGCGCCCTCTCCGCCTCGCGCGCGCCCTCTCCCGCCTCGCGCGCGCCTCTCCGCCTCGCGCGCGCCCTCTCCGCCTCGCGCGCGCCCTCTCCGCCTCGCGCGCAGCCCTCTCCGCCTCGCGCGCGACCCTCTCCGCCTCGCGCGCGCCCCTCTCCGCCTCGCGCGCGCCCTCTCCGCCTCGCGCGCGCCCTCTCCGCCTCGCGCGCGCCCCTCTCCGCCTCGCGCGCGCCCTCTCCGCCTCGCGCGCAGCCCTCTCCGCCTCGCGCGCGCCCTCTCCGCCTCGCGCTCTCTCTCTCTCGCGCTCTCTTCTCTCGCGCTCTCTCTCTCGCGCTCTCTCTCTCGCGCTCTCTCTCTCGCGCTCTCTCTCTCGCGCTCTCTCTCTCGCGCTCTCTCTCTCTCTCGCGCTCTCTCTCTCTCGCTCTCTCTCTCTCGCACTCTCTCTCTCTCTCGCGCTCTCTCTCTCGCGCTCTCTCTCTCGCTCTCTCTCTCTCGCTCTCTCTCTCTCGCGCTCTCTCTCTCGCGCTCTCTCTCTCGCGCTCTCTCTCTCTCGCGCTCTCTCTCTCGCGCTCTCTCTCTCGCGCTCTCTCTCTCGCTCTCTCTCTCGCGCTCTCTCTCTCGCGCTCTCTCTCTCGCGCTCTCTCTCTCGCGCTCTCTCTCTCGCGCTCTCTCTCTCGCGCGCTCTCTCTCTCGCGCTCTCTCTCGCGCGCTCTCTCTCTCGCGCGCTCTCTCTCTCTCTCGCGCGGCTCTCTCTCTCTCTCTCGCGCGCTCTCTCTCTCTCTCTCTCGCGCGCTCTCTCTCTCGCGCGCTCTCTCTCTCTCTGCGCGCGCGCTCTCTCTCGCACTCTCTCTCTCTCTCGCGCTCTCTCTCTGCGCCTCTCGCGCGCTCTCTCGCGCGCTCTCGCGCGCTCTCTCGCGCGCTCTCTCTCTCTCTAGCGCTCTCTCTCTCTCTAGCGCTCTCTCTCTCTCTCTAGCGCTCTCTCTCTCTCTCTAGCGCTCTCTCTCTCTCTCTAGCGCTCTCTCTCTCTCTCTAGCGCTCTCTCTCTCTCTCTCGCGCCTCTCTCTCTCTCGCGCTCTCTCTCGCGCGCTCTCTCTCTCTCTCTCGCGCGCATCTAGCGCGCGCTCTCTCTCGCGCGCGCTCTCTCTCTCTCTCGCACTCTCTCTCTCTCGCGCTCTCTCTCGCGCTCTCTCTCGCGCTCGCGCTCATCGCGCGCTCTCTCGCGCGCTCTCTCGCGCGCTCTCTCTCGCGCTCTCTCTCTCTCTAGCGCTCTCTCTCTCTCTAGCGCTCTCTCTCTCTCTCTAGCGCTCTCTCTCTCTCTCTAGCGCTCTCTCTCTCTCTCTCGCGCTCTCCTCTCTCTCTCTCAGCGCTCTCTCTCTCTCTCTCGCGCTCTCTCTCTCGCGCTCTCTCTCTCTCTCGCGCTCTCTCTCTCTCTCTCGCGCTCTCTCTCTCTCTCTTCTCGCGCTCTCTCTCTCTCTCTCGCGCTCTCTCTCTCTCTCAGCGCTCTCTCTCTCTCTCGCGCTGTCTCTCGCGCTCTCTCTCTCTCTCTCACTCTGCCCAACATATCCTCCACCAACATTTTTGAGGGTCTCCATTATCTCCCTCCCTTGCCTCTCAGAATGCTTGCCAAATTGTGTCTCAAATTCGTCTGCCATTGCCTCTGCCTTTCTACAGTAATGGTTGCAGCCCCGCCCAACGAACTTATCTCCACCGTCTTTGTTCCCCAGCGGACTCTGCACCTCCTCCAGCTCGTCTGGAGGGCTGCCACTTGTATCCTTGTTTCCAGTATTTGTTTTTGCAGTGTTTGACATCATCTTGTGAAGGACTATTAAATGGGACGGGTCGTCCACAAATGCCCCTGGGAATCAGGCTGAAAGGACTAAAAACCGAGGACTCTGGCGAGAGCTACCTTACCGAGTGTGACTGTCTGCCTGCTTTCACCTGAAGTCAGCTCCTCTTGTTTAAACAAAATTTCCTAAAATAGTTGAGTGAAGAGAATACAAAGAATATTAATAGTTGAACAATCTGCTGCTTTTAAATTAAGGCAAAAAATGATCGAAATATTAAGCAGATCTGACAGCATCTGTGAAGTGAGAAACAATAATTCTGATCTTTAAATTTAGAGTACCCAATTCATTTTTTCCGATTATGGGGCAATTTAGCGTGGCCAATCCACCTAGCCTGCACATCATTTTGGGTTGTGGGGGCGAAACCCGCGCAGACACGGGGGGAATGTGTAAACTCCACACGGACAGTGACCCAGAGCCGGGATCGAACTTGGGACCTCGGCGCCGTGAGGCAGCAGTGCTAACCCGTGCTGCCCTGACAATTCAGATCGGATCAGGTGATGACCTTACCTTTCATCAGAACAAATTTGTGATGAGTGGTCATTAACCTGAAATCTTAACACCAATGGTTGTGTCGATTTGATAGAAGAATTTTAAAAGAATAACAATAACATAAAGCAACACAGGTAAATTTCCCTACCTCTTTTTAATCTACCACGAATATTATAAAGCTAGCTTGATTAATCACCTGTTTCTCTGGTTGTTTTGGAAGTTTGCTGGCTTTTAATAACCATAGTTGGAACTATTCTGACATTGTGTATGATATTCTGTAACAACCAATAGTAAGTTCTGTTGGAATTAATTACTTTGGCACAAACTTAATTTCTGCATTTTGTCAAATCGTACCTGATCATGAAATGGATGAAAATATATTTTTAATTGGTCTTGCAGTTTAACTAGTAAGGTCCAGAAGAATTCTGTGGCTTTCTTAACAAAATATTGTAACCAGCGAGTGTGGAACTGTAATTCGCAAGGTTGGATAGGACGGTGGGTTAGCACTATTGCTTCAGACCACTAGGGTCCCACGTTCAATTCCCACTTTGGTCACTGTCTGTGTGGAGTCTGTGCGTTCTCCCCGTGTCTGCGTGGGTTTCCTCCGGGTGCTCCGGTTTCCTCCCACAAGTCGTGCTGTTAGGTGAATTGGACATTCTGAATTCTCCGTCTGTGTACCCGAACAGGCACCGGAGTGTGGCGACTAGGGGATTTTCACAGTAACTTCATTGCAGTGTTAATGTAAGCCTACTTGTGACAATAATAAAGATTATTATTATTTGACATGAAGAAAGTCTATAAGAATTTCATTTTTTTCCCCATCTTCTGTCTTTAGTTTACATCGACAACCGAAACATCTTCTGGCATTTTTATTGGCTGAGTTGGGGACAAGGTAAGAGTGTTGTAACAAATATATAACTCAAGTTATATTTTAACTGTTTTTTTATTGAATTCTATCTCTGTGAACCACCTTGATCAGTCGTGTGTTAAAATTCTTATTTTGATGAGATGTGGGTGGCTGTGGCAAGGCCAGCATTGGTTGTCCATTCCTATTGCCTTTGAACTGAATGACTTGCTAGGCCATTTTAAAAGGCATATAAGAGTCAGCTACGTTGCTGTGGATCTGGAGCCACATGTAGACCAGACCAAGTAAGAATGGTAGATTTCCTCCCCAAAGGGCATCAGTAAATGAATTTGGGGGTTTTCATGGTCAACATTACTAGTTTTCAATTCCAGACTTCATTTAAATTTAAATTTAAATTCACCAATTGCCATGGTGGGATTTGAGCCCATGTCCCCAGAATATGAGGCTTCTGGATTACTAGTCCAATGACTTTCCCATTGCACCATAATTCACCATTCAGTTTGAAGAGAGTTACATGGCTCATGATCAACCCATCGCTGTTAGTTCAGTTCCTGACATCTCAACAAGCTAGTACACCACGTGCCCCCTCCACACGCTGTTCACTCCCACCTCCCGCTACCCATCGACACTTGCTGCTTATGTGCCCCAGCAACTGGGACACGCTGTTGATCCCCCTCAGCCGTGGTTGCCACTGACTGAGCCACACTTTGGACACCACTACTCATGGAGCTGGTGTCTTGCTGCAGGCCTTCCACTACGGTCGCCATCCGAGCAATGTTGACCTCGGTGCCACGCATTGCCGGCAACATCTACAATAGGCTATGCACACACCGGAGTGTTGCTGACGCCCCTCCTGAGTTTGCGGCATTGTCCAAGCATCTGGATCAGCCTCAGGAAAACCTGGGCCAGATGCTCTGCATCTGACTGTGACTCAGCTGGGTCCTGCAGACCTCTGACTCCTGATCCCCTTGGATGTTCCTGACTCCACCTGATGTGCATCTGCAACTGCGCGATGCTCCAGCCCCATCAAGTGGAGACGCTGCGGGAGGAAGGACATGTGGTCAGTGAGAGCGAAGGGTCATTCCGTCGCACATGCAAGACTCACCTGAGAGAAGTCATCTTTGGGGGGGGCGGGGAGAATGGGCATGGGTCCTCCTCCGCGGGGCAGGCCAACCTCTCTGCTGGTGACTGCTCTATCCACTGTCAACCCTGCAAATTCCAGGCCCGTTCCTAATGGGGGTGAGGACCCTGATGTCTGGCATTTGCTGCTTGACTGGGCCCCTCCTAACGATTATGGACCAATTGCTCCTGTGGGGACAGAGAGGGCAGTGTGAGGCATAAGCTTGGTGCACCGGGTGGGGGGAGTCAGTGGAAGGTGGCATGTGTGGGCACTGCTGCCGGGCATGGAAGGATAGTGCTGTATGGTGCACGGCACAGGTGCAGTGTTGCCGGGGTAGGTGGGGTGGTGCCGGCTGCTGACTTGGCAGGATGGTATCGGCGGGACCGGTGTCCAGTTACCCGTGCGACCCATTGAGGTTGGTGGTCCTTTTCCGGCACTGTACGGTGATCCTCCTGGTCAGCTTTCCTGCACTGATTGCCACTGACTTCCAATCATCCTTAACTACCCTGTGGCTGACCCTCCGCTTCCCTCGGGGCAACAGGATGTCCCGCCTCAAATCAGCATCCTGGTCAGGTCAGCGTACCCAAAGCGTGGTGCTATTCTCCGTGGTGGTATGGCTGCATTCAGTCCAGAATGTGATTGAGGGGTGAGTTTTTATGTACAGCTCCCCCCAAGTGCCATTTGATGGCGGTCGGGAGCTCCCCATCACAGGAGGCGAGGAGCCCACGGGAACCTAGCTTGCTACGGCATTTAGAACTTGTCCTGTTGAGTCGCGCCCTTCATTTTAGCCATGGTATGCCTTAACTGCAATTGTTAACTTCTTGATCAGACAATTATTCTGTCGTACCTGGATAGCCTATTTCTTTGCGTCAACTGTCGTGCTTCAACTGCTGGCTCAGTTAAGGACAGTTGGGCACAGGCCTTTTGGTGCGTGTTATCTCTGGTCTATCACAGTTGTACACGGTATCTTGATTTCATTTTATTCTTCCAAAGAATTTAATGTGAATTACTACTATAAAATATACCTGAATGGGTTTGTTGCCCTCAATTGCTAACCTCCTTTGTGCCTTTGGGCAGTGCTAAGTGATGGGACTGATTGCTCATCTGGTAAGCAGACAAGGTGAGTCAGCAGTGTCCTGCACCCATTCTGGTGAAATAAATGAAGACAGAATCTACCAGCAGTTCAGGTCATTCGCTGGCGCTGCCTTTCGGACCAGGTAGTCCGCCTGGTACACAAACAACTTGCCAGGCAGTGTTTAGGGCGTTGCCAACATTTCACTCCTCAATCCCACTTTTTGAAAGTAAGGGCATGCCTGTTGCTGCTTGTGGAACCTTGCGCTGGGCTTGACATGTTTGCTTCTGCTTGGCAGGTTTAAAAGCAGTTGTTTGATGTGAGGTGAGGTATGGAAACACAGATCTTTTTAAGATTAGATTTCAAAGCAAGAAAAAAATGTTTATGTCCCCGTCGTCACATTTATAGCCTCATTTCATAGACATTTGCAATTAATTCTATTTTTGAAACCGGCGCCTGAGTTCAGACTAATAACTTTCATCCATGGGGAGCATGTGCTTTGAGAGAAAATGTAGCAATTGGGTTTACAAGAAAAAACAAAATTAATTTCAAAATCTACCATGGGATATTATTGTCGACTTGAACCGCCTGGGAAACACTTTTAATGTCTGGGCATTTTAATGAAACACTTCTAAATATTGTAAATTTGGTTAATAGTAACATCCACCAGCTGCCAATCTTATAAAACACTAATGGGTTCCATGTTATTGCCCAAAGTAGCGGTGCACTATTTTAAAACCATGGGTATATTGGTGATAGATGACAATGGCACGGAGTCCTGTTAAGGCCACACACGCACATAAAAAAAATAGAAGGAGGCCCTTCGAGCCTGCTCCACCATTCATTATGATCATGGCTGATCATCAAGTTCAATACCCTGATACTGCCTTCCCCCCCGCCCCCCATAATCCCTTTAGCCCCAAGAGCTATATCTTAATTCCTTCTTGAAATTACTCGACGTTTTCGCCTCAACTACTTTCTGTGGCAGTGAATTTCATAGATAAATTTATCTGTCTTCAATCCCATTAATTTCCCCAAAGTCTAACCATGAAGTGTGCAAATTGCACTTTGTCTTGTGACCCTTCTAGATGTGAAAAAACATATCTTCCACTGCTGAAGGTGGGTTCAGCAATATTTTCACCTCTGTCTGATATTTGTTTGTGTGTAAACTATATATTTTGAATGCTAATGCATGGATTTCAATGAAACTTGGTACATGGATTTCCTCAGCGTATTCCCCTAGGCCCACCCATCTTCAGCTGCTTCATCAGTGACCTTCCTTCCATCATAAGGTCAAGAAGTGGGTTTATTAGCTGATGATTGCACAATGTTCCACATTCGCAACTCCTCAGATTTTGAAGCAATTCATGTCCACATGCAATAAGACCTGGGCAATGTCCAGGCTTGAGCTGACAAGTGCCAGACAATGACCATTTCCAACAAGAGAGGATCTAATCATTGTTCTTTGATTTTCAATGACAGTACCGTCACTGAATCCCCCAATATTAACACCCTAGGGGTTACCATTGACCAGAAACTGAACTGGACTGGTCATATAAATACTGCGGCTACAGGAGGCTAGGGATCCTGTGGCGAATAGCTCACCTGACTCCCCAATGCCTGTCCACAACCTACAAGACACAAGCCAGGAGTGTAATGAAAAATGCTCCAATTACCTGGAGGGGTTCAACCCCAACAACACTCGAGAAGCTTGACACCATCCAGGACAAAGCCTGCTTGATTGGCACCCCTTCCACAAACATTCACTGCCTCCACCAGTGACAAACAATGTAGTGGTGTACCACCAATGCAGAAACTCACGGCTACAGCGGCCACATCTTCCAACCAAATGACCACTACCATTTAGAAGGCCAAGGGCAGCAGATACCTGGGAACACCACCTGGTGATTCCCCTCCAAGCCACTCACCAACCTGACTTGGAAATATATCGCTGTTCCTTCTCTGTCACTGGGTCAAAATTCTGGGATTCCCTTGCTAACAGCACTGTGGGTGTACATACACCACGGGGACTGCAGCGGTTCAAGAAGGCAGCTCACCATCACTTTTCTGACGGCAATTGAGGATGGGTAGTAAATGCTGGCCAAACCAGCAACATCCACACCCTCTCTATCAATTATAAAACAACATGGGGTATGTATGGCTCCAGGAAGAACCTGGCAAGGATTTGGAGCCTGGAATATTTTAAAGGATCTGCTAACATTGGGAGTTTGTACAAATTGACTTTTTAAATCATGTTGGTTAGTCTTGTTTAGTATATTGTGGGCAGATTGTGCTGCAATTTGTCACAGCTGTCAAAAATGGAACTGACGTTCTGAGCAGGTTATTGGATGTGAATTGTCCTGAAGTCTCTAAATCAGTCTCTCTAGTTACAGAGAATCAACCAAATAGTTGAGAGCCGCTAAGAGGAGCTGCGTATTTGTAATAACGTTGCAATAAAAGCCTCTAGGAGGAGCTGCGTAACTGTAATAATGTTGCAATAAACCAATGTGACAGGTATGTGCTCTACCGAGCACCCTCTTCCCATTTAAAAAAAATAGATACTTTGACCTGATTTTAATGTCTCCATTGCCCCAGTGCAAATTGATTGAGATCTGATATTCAGCCAATGGGTATTGCTGCACGTGCTCTCCTTTTGCTCTTAATCTGCTCTCCTTTGCTCAGCACCTTTGTTCACCTTGTAACACGTCTTGAAATTATTGTAGGTGGTGCAGGGCAACACGGTAGCACAGTGGTTAGCACTGTTGTTTCACAGCTCCCAGGTTCGATTCCCGGCTTGGGTCACTGTCTGTGCGGTGTCTGCACGTTCTCCCGTGTCTATGTGGGTTTCCTCCTGGTGTTCCGGTTTCCTCCTCCAGTCTCGAAAGATGTGCTGTTAGGTGAATTGGACATTCTGAATTCTCCCTCGAGAATTCCAAACAGATCCGGAGTGTGGCGACTTGGGGATTTGCACAGTAACTTCATTGCAGTGTTAATGTAAGACTACTTATGACAATAAAGATTATTATTATATAATTTTTTTAAAAGGGGATCCAATTATTTTTTATTCCAATTAAGGGGCAATTTAGAATGGCCAATTCACCTACCCTGCACATTGATTGATTTTGATTTATTGTCACATGTACCAAAGTACAGTGAAAGTATTTTTCTGCGGCCGAGGGAACGTACACAGTACGTACATAGCAGACAAAAGAATAATCAACAGAGAACATTGGCAAGTGGTACATCGACAAACAGTGATTGGTTACAGTGCGGAACAAGTGGTGCGGTGTTGTGGGGTTGACACCCACGCAATCACGGGGATAATACGTAAACTCCACACGGACAGTAACCCGGAGCCAAACTTGAGGCCTCGACGCTGCGATGCAGCAGTGCTAACCGATGAGCCACCGTTTATGTGTTAACCATTGCGCTACCGTGCTGCCCAATGCTACGGTTGTGTGTCCTGATCCAGGACACCATCATAACATAGTGTCCAAAGCTATTCTGATTGGACTTCAGTAAGTAACTACTACAGCATTGCTTGTTTTTCTCTCCAACGTTAAAAGCCTTGAGTGGTGTCGTGGTGGAGCTGTGGCCATGAAGCAAGGATGCTGATATGTAGCAATATTTACGATGGTTTGCAATTGGTTTGGTTCAGGCGCAAAAATGTCAAATTGAAGCCATCACTCCATCCCATGTATTCAGCTTGACATTGGACTTGGCCTAAAGCAACAATCCTGCTAGCCAATAAAAAAAAAAGTTGAAAATATACACTCTTTTTCTCTCTCTCTCTCTCTTCCCCCCCCCCCCCCCCCCCCCCCCTTCTCTCTCTCTCTCTCTCAATCAAGTAATCTTGACAACACAAAGCTGACGGTACGGAGATATTTTTGAGAAAGCATAGACATTTCCAAAACAGCCATGGTATTATAACAAATAGAAGGATATGGAATCATAGAATGATTTCATCAAGTTGGAGACCATTTGCACCATTATGCCGGGCCAGGCCTTTGGTGGTATCTAATGTATCCCATTTCTCTGCTCTTTCCTCCATAACCGTACAAAGCTTTCTACTTCAATAATTCATCAAATTCTCTTCGGAAAATTACTACTGAAAATGCTTCTACAACCCTTTCAGGTACAGCATCCCAGATTACAACAACTTGCTGAGTATGGGGTAAAGAAATTGACCTTGTTTTTAATTCTGGTTCTTTTGCTAATGATCATAAATCGGAGTCCTGGTTAATGATCTTTCTGCCACCTAAAAACAGCTTTTGATAGGATGAGATAAAGTAACAAAAACAGAAAATTCTGGACAATCTCAGCAGGTCTGCCAGCATCTGGAGAGAAGGGAGCTAACGTTCCGAGTCTGGGTGACTGTCAAAGCTGAACAGAACTGAAAATAGGAACAGATCTATACTGTTGGGTGGGAGGGGGCTGGCTAGAGGGCCACCGATAGGTGGAGATTGCCAAAGATGTAATGTTCAGGAAGACCAAGGGAAGGTAAATAGGGTTGATTAAGCCTAAGAGGGGGACTGATCGAGGCACATAAAGAGATTAGAATGTGTGAATGGCAGAACAAAAGGCAAGCAGGGTCAAATGGCAACTAGGAACAGGGAACATGTGGCCCGGGTGGGGTGGGAGGGTTAATGCCGAGGGAAAAACAGATCGATGGAAGGAATGAAAATAAATTGATATCAATAAAAATGGGGTGAAGGAGAGAGTTCACAGTGTGAAGTTGTTGAACTCATTAAGTCCGGAAGGCTGCAATGTGCCGAGTTGAAAGATGAGGTGCTGTTCCTCCAGTTTGCATTGGGACATTGCAGCAAGCCCAGGACAGACATGCGAGCAAGACGGTGAGTTGTAATGGCAAAAGAAAAAGTAAACTGGGAGGAGGGGGGCTGACCTGGACCATAAACCCCTTCATAGAGCAGTTGATCCAATAGGCCTGTGTATTTGCTGTCGTAATTATTTTGGCCAGTTGTGCACCAAGTATTACCGACTCCAATAACACTTCCTGCCAGTGTTTGCAAACTTTGTGTGTTGGAGGTATTGGGTCCTAAACCAGTTTGTTTTTGAAAACTAATTTTGGAGTAGGGACTGTTTTGAATTCAGTCGTTGTTCAATTGGATTTGGTTTTTTTTTTTTTTTGTTGTGCCTGTGTGTTCCTAACTATCTGCCAGACCACGTGAAAGGAGTTAATGCCTGATGGTCTCAACCCTCAGGACTACCAGTAAACATCTGCTCACTCCACCCCTTGATAAAAACCATGGCATTTTACTGTGACATTTTACTATAAACAAAACAAAAAAACTTGCATATGCCAAAAGGCTGGTTTTAAATTTCATTGGGGTGATCAGAAAGCCGAGGTGGAATTCCTCTAAACTGGCCTGAGAGCATATGAAAGGGGTTAATTTGATGAGGTAATAAATTGTCCAGATATTTATAGACCATTGCCTCTCGGGGCTTTGTGATTTTTTGGGATTCTGTAAATGTGTATTCTGATGGTTGCTGTCAGTTTGAATGCTGAAAACAATTACGTGACTGAATTTATCTTTGAAATCAGTCCGATATTGTCACGCCGGGTCAGATGCATGCAGCAGCATTGATTACAGCTTGTCGTGAGGAGATGGGTGAAGCTGATGTGGCCACATTTATTGCATGTCTCTAATAGCTCCAAAAGGCAGTCCCACTGTAACTTCCTCGGGAAACTGGGGAAAAGTAATAGAGTAACTTTTCAGGTGCCAATATGAGATGCAAAATAAGCAACAGTTGCAGTCAGTAATACGGCCTGTATATTCAATAATACCATTTTTAAGTTTCATTTTGATGCAGCTAGTTTATTTGTGCTGAATTAATACACAAATATAAATTATTAAGCAAAAGTTTACTTTAAACAAAAATACTTTTGACTGTACCTTGGTACACGTGACAATAAACAAATCCAATCCAAAAGTTTACATATTTACGGTAATTAGCAATAGAACCAGACAGGATGATTTGGATTTTTCATGCAGTAAGTTATGTGCTGCCTGAAATGGCAATGGAAGCAGATTCAACATAACTTTCAAAAGAGAATCGGCTATAAAATGAAATAGTTACTAGTCTATGGAGTAGGGAAGTGGGACTAATTGGATAATTCTTTCAATTCAAGGGACTGAACATGCTGTCTGCTTCTTGCTATCTGCCGCACTTTACCTCTTCGAAATGTATCATTACAATCCTAGGCTTGCTTTAATTTATAAAACTGGGAGGAAAAGAATACTTTGCTCCAGGAGTGATCCCATGTGCAAATAAGGATTTGGTGTATTAAACAAACTCTTTTATTAACACAGTATTAAAACTATCTTAATATCATAGAAGAAATGTCTTCCGCTTCACAGTTAAACAATTAACAATAAAAGGAAACCCTGTTTACTACTAACTTGTACCTTTATTTCCAATTGAGCAAAGCCCATCACAGGTTAATAACCACTTTAGTGAACCGAGAGATACTTGCAGTATAGAATGTCTTGGAAAGACTACTTGGAAAGAGAGATTTTCCTGTCGGTGTCTCTATTGCTTAACCTCTCCGAATTGGCAAAAGCTGCTGGTCAGCTCACAGCTTCCGGCAGAACTGACCCTAAAACCCACCGCCTCAGACATGGCCCCTCCCATTACTGCATCTTTATCCCACTCAAATCCAGTAACCTGATTAAACTCATTTTAAATATAAGCATGGTTTTGAAATAACAATGATCTCACTTTTACAACATCTTAATGGCACTTCTGCAGCCAGTGTCCATCTGTCTTTTAAATCAAGATTTAAAACATCACTGCACCAGATACATATCATCCAATAGATAAAAGAAATTCCTACATTCATCACAATATTTCACCTGCAACAGTTATGAACTATCTTTTGTCACAGCGCTGAAATAAATGAGTAATCTGTTTTCAGTTGTGTTGGTTGAGAGGGAAATGTTCATTCCAAAATCTTCCCCATTCTTAAGTAACGCTGTGGATCTTTTATATCCACCTAAACTGCCAGATCAGGCAGATGACGTCTCCGTTTAATATCTTGCCTGAAGGGGCACTATGTTTCGCAGTGTTGACAATCTTTCGCTGGTGCCCGCTCTGTTTTCAGCATGCTTTACTCCAGACTGAAAAATCTTGGACACGGGAACTGATGTTTGTGTGTGTGTGGCTGTCTCTGCTCTTCAGGGTGGCAATGGAACTGTTGTTACCTGAACTGAATGCCCTCATCCCACGGGCCTGCTTTGTGAGCCTGTCTGATCTTTAAAAAGGCAAAAGGATCAATATTTCAATGAGGCAAGGCCATATATAAATGAACAGGCTGGTTTGTTTTGTAAATCGGACGTGGAAAGTGTAAGAATGATTATCTTATTTAGTAAGGTTTCTTATGCCTTGGAAAATAGCAGAATGTGACACTGTCCCAGTTAGCTTTTCTGACCAAGTAATTCTCATCAAAACTGTCTTGAGGAGAATCATCTCAATCGCTGTTATTGTGCCAGCCTTTCCAAACCAAGTCACAGACCATGCATTCTTTAGTCACAAGTTAAATGGAAAGCCACTTTCTTGACCCCCAACTCATTTGATTTTATTACCAAGCTTCCCATGTCTATCGTCTGTTCATTGCCAGTTCAGCTGTCAATTAAACAGGCTGACAACGTCTTCCCCCATATAATCTAATGGCTCTCTCTTTCGTTGTTTGATTGCGGCTGGTGTTGGGCTCCGGGCTGGTCGGTGGTGGTGGCGGGCGATGAACGGCCAGGGCGGGCGATGAACGGCCAGATGAAGTGCCCGATGAGCCGGGGCCCTGAGGCGCCGTCCAAAATGGCGCTGAAGATGGCAGCAGCCACGGGGCGCACGTGGCGGGAGCCGTTAAATATGGCGGCGCCCACGGGCTGCACGTGGTCCGCTGGGAGGAAGATGGCGGCGGCCACGGGCCGCACGTGTTCTGCTGGGAGGAAGATGGCGGCGCCCACGGGCCGCACGTGGTCTGCGGGGACGAAAATGGCGGCGCCCACGGGTCGCACGTGGGGGGTGCAGGAACACTGGACCTGGATACAGCAGCGATCGACCGGGCCTGGCACACCAGCATTAATACTTAGATAACCGCAAAAACATCGGCGCATAAAGCATCGAAATAACTGGACGAAAGGGTAGCAAGTGGTAGCCTAGTTCTCTAGTCAGGTGATACCATCTCTGGAAACAGAGGTTTGCTGCTGGTTTCATCTGCCTGATGTTTGACATCCTCCTTGGTAGAAGCAAAGTTGACTAGTGGTGCTTATACTGAACAGCGCTGTGAGGAAATAGACACTTTTATCTCTTTGTGTATTCTGTTTGGTAGTCATCTTGCAGATCAAAAAGATATGGTTCAAACATCACGAGCATATAATCAGGGGTGGGAAACTCTTGCTTGCTTCCTGTACTCTTCAATCTTTTCCAATAATTAATCTTTAAAGTATTCATCAAATCTGTTTCAACAGTGGCAGAGAATTTCACATTTTGAGCATCGATTGTGTAATAATTTTATTTTCTCATGTGTTTTAATTATTAGTTGCCTTAAATTTATGTCCTCACTCCTATCCATACTGTCCGGTGGAAACAGCTCTATTTATCCCTTAACTATTGCAGGCTTTTTATCGGTTTCCATTTTCAGCTCCAGAGAAAGAAGTTTTAACTTCTCCACTCTTTCTTCAGTCTAACCTCCTAGTAAATCTATGCCTTTTCCATTGGAAGAACATAAGAAATAGGGGCCGCAATAGGCCATGTGGCTCGTCCAAGATGATTGATCTCCCTCAACTTCATTTCCCACTACGTCCCTTTATTTCCCCTCGTGTCTAAAATTCTTATTGATCATTTCTTTTATATTCCTTCTTCCTTCTATCAAGAGCCATCCAATCTGCATAGTTCCAACTGCAGGCTGATGAGGATCCTAAGTGTACATACAGCATTCCCTCACTGCTTTGGTATTGTTGGCGTTTTTTCTTTTAACAACATTACTTCTACTGCTGGTATTGAAAATCTTATCATTTAAGTTCCATCTCCTTTTTCCTACTTGCAGAATTTCTTTCTGTATTCATGGTATCCTGTAGCACCAAAAGAGACCATTTGGCCGACTACCTGTGTCAGCTCTTTTGAGAAACCTGTCCAATTCATCCCACTCTCCTCTTTCCCCATGGTCCTGTGCAAATATAAAAACATTCCCTTCTAAGTATCTATCTAACCAAACTTGCAGCGTAAGTGGTACCTGATGCTGCTACCTGCCCATCCTGTTAGCCTGTCTATATTGTCCTGAAGTCTTAAAGCCCTGGGACGATGAGCTGAGAGTCCCTCGCCCAATACTGCCAGAAGGAATTTCTTCAGCCAGAGGGCGGTGAATCTGTGGAACTCTACCGCAGAAGGCTGTGGAGGCCAAATCACTGAATGTCTTTAAGATAGGTTCTTGATAAATAAGGGGATCAGGGATTATGGGGGAAGGCAGGAGAATGGGGATGAGAAAATATCAGCCATGATTGAATGGCGGAACAGACTCGATGGGCCAAGTGGCCTAGTTCCGCTTCTATGTCTTATGGTCGAAGGAGGTGGACTGGTCGTTCAGCTTGCCTCTGACTAGTGATTAATCTAAATGCAGAATTTTACTTGTAACACTGAGCTTTTTTTCCTTTTCACAGTGGATCCATTGATGGCAACAACCAGCTTGTAATCAAAGGGAGGTTTCAGCAAAAACAAATAGAAAATGTGCTGAGGAGATACATCAGTGAGTATGATGCATCTGTACTTTATGGGTGGGGATGCAAGTGTTGGCAGGAAAAGGGATTAATTTGGGGTAAGAACCTTATTAGAACATAGAACATTACAGCGCAGTACAAGCCCTTTGGCCCTCTGTTGTGCCGACCTGTGAAACCACTCTAAAGCCCATCTACACTATTCCCTTATTGTCCATATGTCCCTTATTGTCCATATTGATCAGTGGAAATGTTAATTAAGCTTTGGGGTTCTTCACTAAACGCTGCAAAACTCAAGTTTTAGTAATTATATTTCCTTGTAATTTCCCTGATTATGCCCCTTTTATTCCGCCAACATCCTGATTTTCTGACCTCTTTCTCTCTCTCTCTCTCTCTCTCTCTCTCTCTCTCTCTCTCTCTCTCTCTCTCTCTCTCTCTCTCTTCTCCCCCCCCCCCCCCCCAGTATGGCACTGCAGCAGTGTTGCAAAGTTGGTAACCTGGTAAACTTGAAGTTTATTTCTAAGTTAGTTTTAAAATGCCTTTAATTTCTCTCTTGTTCAGCTTCCTTGATCCCCTCTGAGATTAGACAACTCCATGACTTCTGTTTCTTTAGCCTTGTCAATTATCCTGGGGCAATTAAACATTTATTGTTTCTCACTGTACCTCAATGCTTCTGGTAAATTCTGATGTTTCCTTCGCATCTTTTAACTTTTGGATTTTTTTACTCTTTAAAATAAGTATTAAAATTATATTGGGTTTTCTCTGTGAAACATTTTGTAATTTGTATTTTTATTATCTCCCTCTTCCCTTCCCCACTCCAATACACAGAGGAGTACGTAACCTGCCATACTTGCCGGTCGCCAGACACCATCTTGCAGAAGGACACACGGCTGTATTTCTTGCAGTGCGAGACCTGTCATTCACGCTGTTCTGTGGCCAGCATCAAAACCGGCTTCCAGGCTGTTACTGGCAAGCGTGCACAGCTCCGTGCCAAAGCACATTAGCCTAAATCTTAACCACTGGAGAGAACAGGAACTGGGAGTTTAATGTAATAGGACTGTTTTACCAAACAAGGGGTGGGCTTTAAGCACATTAATATCCTTAATAAAATAAAATGCTACTGACTCGGCAAAAAAATCAAAGGAGCATTGTTCTATGAAGCCCTCCAAAACCAGTTTATCGTAACGACAGTACTGTTGCACTGCTCTCTGTTCATATCCTGTCCAGTCAGCAGTATAAATGCAGGAAGAAAATTGCCTTTTATACCGTGTAGGCTGCTGAAGGCGCGACTCCATTTCCTGGAACTTGGAAGAGATCCACCGAATGTTGCTTAAGAGTGCATCATTTCTTGTTGATACCTCACCCTGGCTGTTGGTTATTCCACTGTCTGGCTGCTGTATTTTTTTTAATGGGGGGAGGAGGGGGAGTTGGCCAAATTGTGCTAAGTAAGTTTGGAAATTTATTAAACAAATTCCCTAAGAAATATTTAAAATTGTTGACTTTTTTAAATGAATTCCATCAGCCCAAGTCACAACTTTTCCGATGCCAGAGTGAGGCCTGGATTACAAAGCATAATCTCTGCTGATTTTTGCAGAAATGAAGGTTTATCCATATTCAGCCATGGAGGAGGAAAAAGGAAACACTGGGTGGAACTGATTACCGGCTCCAGGCTGAACGCCAACCAGTGACCTGTGGAATAATATGTTGTAAAGTAGTGAAAATAGTGATTAACACTATCATTCTGCTTTGCTTCTGGTAATGTTTGACATTTTCGTGTTTCTGCAAAAACTCTCACTGAGCCACCTGTGACTGGCAGCCTCTTTCTAACGTGCATGATCTGCTTGAGGCTGGCAAGAAAAGTAAGATTTGCTTGCAATCACTCCAATTTGCAACAAAAAAAAAGCTTGCCTTATATGGGGTGGAAGAGGCGTGTCGGGAGACTATGCGGGTGCTGTTCACAAACCAGTGTGGCGTCTCAAAACCACCATTGGGCTTAACTAAATTGGCTGGCATTTCGGCTCCAATCTTATCTGGGCCATTTCACTCCATTTGGATTACACAGCCTCCCATTTCAGGACTTCCTTTGAAATGCAGTGACAAATTGAAAGCAAATGTTGGATTGGAGGATAGCTTTTATGTAATGGATGGGAAACTTCACAGAAAAGAAATTTGGCATCATAAAAACTTGACCTCAACAAGGAATTGGTCTTGGTGTCTGGATTATTTAAGAAATTGCCTGCTGTGTGATATTTATCTGCTCGCCACACCCTCGTCAAGCAAAATGCCCTATTCACACACACCTCCTATTGGATGCAGTTTATTTTGTTTTTGAATTGGGATGGGATTTTGGGAAGGACAACTCGGAAATGCCAAGTATGTAAATCTGCTTGCATCACCCCGAAACCACAACCAGTACTCTTATTGAACAATATTGGGCATCTGATAAATTAGAAGACAAAAGCCCCCTTTCTCATCCAACTTCTCTGACTAAAAATATGACTGTGACTGTATAATTATCCTGTGGCAAAATCCAGACAGGTAAAGTCTGCTGAATAAAAAGCACAAAGATTTGGTTTAAAGCTATGCGGTAGCTGAATCCCAATATAATCGACAACTCCTCCAGGGTCTTGGGTACGAGAGATTGGGGGAATTGAGACCTGTCCCTGCAACCACTTCCTCATTACACCAACAATGTTTCAGTAACCAATGGTGAAGAAAACATCGAACTATTTTAATTTGTTGTCAGCTATTGGCAAAGATTGGACTTTTTAGTTGTTGGGAAGGAGGCAGAAGAGAACAATCTGAATCAAAATCTGGGATAGCAAGGTTGACTTTCACAGTGAGTTTGTGTGATCAGACTGACCACATACAGTATCATCAATTTCTCTGACATGGAGATTGCATCTCCTTTATTAGCTTACTGAGTATGATCCTCTGGAGACCTAAACATATTAATATGCTTGGTGTGTGAGGCAGTTAATATTCACAACCTCCCTGTTCAGAATTTTGTAATCTTTTTGAAATTAAGGATGGTGAGAGTGGATATAGTAGATGGGTCTCCATCCATTTTCACATGAGTGCATCGGCATGCTTCCCTGACCTTTTTAACTAATGTATTTGACTTTTAGTTCTAAAAGTGACACTAAGAAATGTTGCAGGTGCTGAGTAAAGTGGATTTTTGTAACTGCAGCACAGCCAAAATCAATTTTGGAACAAGCTGCTACCTTATTACCAAAGATTGTTATATGGGTTCAGAGGAGCCCACTTGAAAAGTGGAAAGCATTTGAAAATGAAGCCCCCCCCCCCCCCCCCCCCCCCAAGATGTAGTCTGGTCTGCTACAATTCAAAAACTTGAAGGATTTGGATGATTGTGGGTAGGGTTGGATGGAATGGAGGAGAAACTGCCCATGCATGATCCCTCCCCCTTGCTATTTTGGCTGAGATTCGTAGCTGGATTGTATCTCAAACTATTTTTAAGTTGTGTACGTCAATGCAAATCATACATCTGGAACATATTGTAGAATGTAACAGAACAAAGAAATGTACAGCACAGGAACAGGCCCTTCGGCCCTCCAAGCCCGTGCCGACCATACTGCCCGACTAAACTACAATCTTCTACACTTCCTGGGTCCGTATCCTTCTATTCCCATCCTATTCATATATTTGTCAAGATGCCCCTTAAATGTCCCTATCGTCCCTGCTTCCACTACCTCCTCCGGTAGCGAGTTCCAGGTACCCACTACCCTCTGCGTAAAAAACTTGCCTCGTACATCTCCTCTTGTACACTTGTACAACTAGGGACAGGGATTAATTAGATCATCTTGTAAACCCAGAATCACACAATAGTTGTAGCACAGAAGGAGGCCACTTCGCCCATTGTGTCTGCTCTCTCTGAAGGAACAATTCACATTCTGCCAATTTCCTGCTTCCTGTAGAACTGACTACACTATTCATCTTCAGATAATTCAATTCCCCCATGAATTCTGCCCAGGCAATGCATGCCAGATACTAACCACTCGCTTAAAAGCTTTTCATCATGTTGCCATTGCTTCCTTTGCCAAGTATTGAGTGCAGTTTTGGCCTCCTAGTTTGAGGAAAGACATTCTTGCTATTGAGGGTGTCCAGTGAAGGTTTACCAGACTAACTCCCAGGACTGACGTTTGAAGAAAGACTGGATTGACTGGGCTTGTCCTCAAAGAGCATTCAGTGCAGAAGGAGGCCCTGCGGCCCATCGAGTCTGCACAGACCCACATTAAGCCCTAACTTCCACCCTACCCCCGTAACCCACTAACTCCTAACCTTTCTGGACACCAAGGACAATTTAGCATAGCCAATCCACCTAACCTGCACGTCTTTGGACTGTGGGAGGAAACCGGAGCACCCGGAGGAAACCCACGCAGACACGGGGAGAATGTGCAGACTCTGCACAGACAGTGACTAAGTGGGGAATCGAACCCTGGGACCTTGGTGCTGTGAAGCCACAGTGCTATCCACTTGTGCTACCATGCTGCTTAGAAAAATGAGGGGTTCTTACAGAAACCTAAAATCCTGATGGGACTGGACAGACTAGATGCAGGAAGGATGTTGGGGACGTCCAGAACTAGGGCTCACAGCTGAAGAATAAGGGATAAGTCATTCAGGACTGAGATGAAGAAGAACTTCTCTCAAGAGTGTTGTGAACTTGTGGAATTCTCTACCACAAAACTGTTGGGGTCAGTTCGCTGGATATGTTCAAGAGGGAATTAGATGTGGCCCTTGCGGCTAAAGGGGCACGGAGAGAAAGCGGGAGTGGAATACTGAATTTGGATGATCAGCCATGACCATATTGAATGGTGGTGCAGGCTCGAAGGGCCGAATGGCCTACTGCACCTATTTCCTATGTTTCTAAAAACATTAAGCCTGTGCCCTCAGGTTCTCAATCGTTTCACCAATAAAAGACCCATCATGACTTTAGCTTTCTCAGATCTTTTCTCAGTCCTCTCCAAGATGAACAACCCCAACTTCTCCAATCTACGTCACCTAAGTAAGTTAATGTCCTATCATTGCTATTTCAACTTGTGGTTTGTCAATGCATTATACAGTATTCATTTTCCCCCATTCTGTCAGTAATGCATTATACAGTATTCATTTCCTATGTTCACTAGGCTTACATTAACATTGGCATGAAGTTACTGTGAAAATCCCCTAGTTGCCCCAATAAGGCATCTGTTCGGGTACACTGAGGGAGAATTCAGAATGTCCAATTCACCTATCGAGCACATCTTTTGGGACTTGTGGGAGGAAACCCACGCAGACACGGGGCAACGTGCAGACTCCGCACAGACAGTGACCCAAGCCAGGAATCGAACCCAGGGCACGGGCACCGTTGAAGCAATAGCTAACTACTACCGTTCTGTTCACTCACCTGCAGAGATTGCCTCCTGCATTGATGTTTCCATTGTTGTAGCAACCTTGAGCTCTGCCAGGAACATGTCCAATCAATACTCTTTCTGGGTGCTCTTAACCCAATCAAAGGTTTATTAAATACTTAGACTGAAAATTTAAGGTTTATTGCCCTCTTAGAAGAAGTGGCTTTGGAGGTTTCCAATTTCAAGGAGGCTACCACTGGTGAACCACATTAGTAACGGCTGCACACGAGCACTGAAGTTAGTTCATAGATCAGAAGCCAGGTGCACAAAGAAACACCTGTGTCACAAGTCCCACCACCACTTTCTCGAGAGCATTTGAAGATGAAAAATGAATACCAGCCTTGCCACTACATCTGAGATTTTTTTTAAACTTGAATTTGGTGAGCTGCACCGACTCAGGATTGCATCTGCAATGAGGCCAACTCTTGAGAATTCCTTATCCGAAGTTCTCCCTCGAAATGCCTATGGTGAGAATATTTGTTGGGTGTTGGCTTTTGAGAGCGACATAGTAAAGTCCATCCCTGATGAGAATGGTGGATGATGTTTTTTTGCTGAGGTTTGACCAGTTTTAGAATCCTGGTTGTATCTTTTAAGAATGGAGTAAAATATTTTTTAACAAAGTCAATGCGGAGAGTGGACAAAGAAAGCCCTTCATCCATCTCATTGCTTGCTCCAAAAACCAAGTCAAATTGAATCCCAATTCATGGTCTCCACAAGAGAGACATACAAGATTCAAGTTGATGCACACCTCTTGGCCGAGAAGCGATCTTCAGAATCCTGATACTTCCCATTGCTCTTTGTGCATTCTCCAAGGTGTGGTTTGAAATGACCATACTTTTGGGCAGCATGGTAGCACAGTGGTTAGCACTCGCTTCACAGCGCCAGGGTCCCAGGATCGATTCCCGGCTTGTGTCACTGCGGAGTCTGCAGCTTCTCTCTGTGGGTTTGCTCCGGTTTCCTCCCACAAGTCCCGAAAGACGTGCTGTTAGGTAAATTGGGCATTCTGAATTCTCCCTCCGTGTACTCGAACAGGCGTCAGAATGTGGCGACTAGGGGCTTCTCACAGTAACTTCATTGCAGTGTTAATATAAGCCTACTTGTGACAAAAGATTATTACACTATTGTGTCTCAGAAACAGGTCTATTATGTTCTTAATCTGCACCCACGTTGCACTTTTACTTTAACATACTTGTCTGGGCTATTGTTGCTTCCAGAACGTTCTACTGGACAGTGATTTTGAATTCCAATAATGTAAGTAATGTTTTGAAAAAGTACTGAGGATTTGAATCAGCAGTAGTCACCAGGTCACCAAAATGAGTTGGGGCAATGGAAAGGATTGATAATGGAGTAATGCTTGTTTTGATTTTTTTTAGTTCTGTATGGAGCTTGTGGAGTGCTAAAGACTAGATAGGCCTTATAAATATTGAAGATTGCATTGATGGCTATGTCCTGTAGACGATGGCAGATTAAACTCATTCTTTATTTAATACGGACAAATTCTATTTTGGCAGTGCTATGGAATCACTGCTTTTCATTAGAGGGGAGTTATTTGTCCACTTTTTTATTTTGGCTGGCATTACATTATTTTCATTGTCGTGTTTCAAAATACATTCACATGCAATCCTGTGTTCCTCAGTTGCGAGCCTTGTATTTATGGAGCTGAATCATAAGCCCAGTCTTTTTCTTCATTCAAAACCCGATAGTCTGATGATTTTGTGGTGGAACCCATTTGGTCAGGGAACGTGTTAACCCGGGCTAAACTGAGATAAATACAATGCTGCAAATACTCAGCTGGGCTGGCAGCAGTGGTGCAGAGGGGAGTGAAGGGGCCAGATTCCCATTGCACAGTGCGGGTGGAAACTGAGCAGTCAGCCAGCCCAGGTGACTTCCCAATGCTATACCGATGCACAGCAGTTTTGGAAACTTTGAAGTGGGACCCAGCAATCGATCAGAACATGGAGAATAAGTAATAGATTATATAAATGATCTATTTATAAAATCTAGCACTGCTGTCTCACAACTCCAGGGACCTGGCTTCAATTCCAGCCTCTGGTCACTGTCTCTGTGGAGCTTGCGTTTTCTCCCCGTGTCTGCGTGGGTTTCCTCCGGGTGCTCCGATTTCGTCCCACAGTCCAAAGATGTGCATGTTAGGTAGATTGGCCGTGCTAAATTGCCCCTTAGTGTCCAAAGGTTAGGTGGGGTTACTGGGTTATGGAGTAGGGTGGAGGTGTGGGCTTAAGTAGGGTGCTCTTTCAAGGACCGGTGTACACTTGATGGGTTGAATGGCCTCCTGCACTGTAAATTCTATTGAAGGATTCTATAAACACACTTGTTACCAGCTGATCGAAGCCCAGTTTGTGATTTTTAAAAATTTAGAGTACCCAATTAATTATTCCAATTAAGGGACAATTTAGCGTGGCCAATCCACCTGCCCTGTACATCGTATGGGTTGTGGGGGTGAAACCCACGCAAACACGGGGAGAATGTGCAAACTGCACACGGACAGTGACCCATAGCCGGGATCGAACCAGAAGACTCAAAGTTGGAGCAACCTGCTTGTCAGGACACTTCCCAGTTTTTGGAAGGAGAAGTCAGACTCTTCAGCACCGAGTGGATCTTCAAAACTAGGTTTGGCGGGAGTTGGATCGATTGGTTGGCTGGAAACCAGTGGGTTGACCAGGGACAATCTTCTGCCTGACAACAGGCAGTGATTGGTTCCTGTACAATGCTTTCTGTGAGAACTGGGCAAAAGCATTTAGACCTTCAAAGTGAGGGGCTCTCCTTGTTAAGTGAAAGAACTGCTTTATTGTTCTGAAATCAGTGGCACATCCTTTGCTGAGAACTTGGGATAATGCTGAATCTGCAGAGAAGATAAACAACCTTGCCAAAGAAAACCATCTCAAGTCTAGAAGGAAAAAGTATCAAAACGAAAGCTAAGCTTCCGAGGGATAAAATCCGTAAATCATCCCAGCGCATCAAAGATCTTTATCCTTTTATTTGAATATTCTCTTTGCCTTTCCACCACCCTTGACTGAAGGGGTGGGGGGGGGGGGGTTTGTGATGACATGCTTGTTGAAATTCATCGACTGACCACTAGGAGTCTCACTAGTATGTAAGTGAATGTTAGAGTCAGATGACCCCCTCAGACTGGCTAGAGGAAGCTGAAGAGAGGTTGCTTATGCTTGATCTTACTGTTATTTGTCTGTTGTTTTGTATATATTTGACCCACAGCTATAGCTTTAGCTACAAGTGTTCTTGTAATATAAATCAGGTCATCCAACAAGAACATTGCATGGTACCAGTGAACATGGTACCAGGGCTCGATGGTATTAAACACTGAGAAACAATACAAGCCTGCCACTAGGTCCTCAGAGATTTGAGGATTTTGCAGACTGCATGAATGGAATCCTTGAAGCCACCAGTCTCAGATTTCATGGTAATGCGGACAGCAACTGGCGTGTGTTTAAACAACAATTTAAACTGTTTCTTACTGAAGATCAATCAGATTTGCGTATCGCAGCAATGCTCCAAACTGCGGCAGGGTCTGAAGCAATTGCTGTGTTTAATACATTTAAATTGGCAAACGATGAAGACAGTAAAAATATTAATGGAGTAATTTGAAGATTTAATGCCCATTGCTGCCCCAGAAAGAATGAAATTTATGAACGCTATGTGTTTAGATCATATTTACAGAAGACAGGAGAGTCCACAGATCATTTCATCACTGATTTAAAGTTAAAAACTAAAACCTGTAATTTTTCTGCGGTGGAATCGTCCATGATTCGGGACAGATTGTGTTTGATGTGAATGAAAATAAGCTGAGGGAACGGTTGCTGAGGAAACGGAGCTGTCTGTGGAACAAACAGTTGTCAGGCTCATGAGCTAGCAGCACATCATTCTAAAATGTTTCTCAGTAACGGCAGCGCCTTCTTAGAGGAAAACACTCCGGCTGCTGCCCTTTTTCCAAGAAGGCGGGAAACTTCCAAAAAAAGGCAGGAAGGTTCCTGCAGCTCCCCACACACCAAAAAATAGGTTAAAGGTCAGGTCAAAGTATTTCTGTGTAAAAGTTATGGTCAAAGGCACAAATTAAGGGAGTGTCCAGCGTTTGGCAAGTTTTGTTCCAGATACAAAGGAAATAAATCATTTTGCTCAGAATTGTCACTCTAAGCTCAACCCCAGATCAGTCAACACAGTGGAAGAGACAGTCTCCAGTGATGAAACATCATTTTCGGTTGGAGTAATAACAGAGTAGAATCATTTTTTGGAGACATCAAAAAATTCTCCAGCACATAAAAAAATGCAAACTGATACTCCACTTAAAATAAATGAGGTTGGGGAGGACAAATGGCTGCTACCACTTGAAGTGAATGATACAGTGGTCCAATTGAAGTTTGACACTGGTGCCAAAGCCAATTTAATCAGCATGATTGATTTAAACAATTCAGCTGATTAGAAGAAATCACAAAATATTTCTGATAGATTATAATGGTTCAAGCATTATGTTATGGTGTTTGTGACCTGCGTGTGCTGGCGAAGAACACAGTTTATTCCATCCCATTCTGAATTGGATCTGAGGGCTTGGATTCATTATTAGGTGATCAGTGCTGTGAAGAATTAGATCTAGTGCAGTTGGTATATAACATGCAAAACGGATTGGATCAACACTCCCAATGATTCCGAGAACATTTTCAGCAACCTCAGCGATGTGTTCACAAGTTTTGGGACACTACAATTCACCTACAAGATACAACTGAAACAGGATGCAAAACCTGTGATACAGGCACCAGGAAGAGTACCTGCACTGATTTGCACTGCTCTAGGTGTAGCATAAGCGGCTTCCATGTGGTGCACTTGACAAAGGAAGGTTCAGACGTGGAGATAACTTCAACACGTTTATTAAACTATTTACACTTCTATTACTCGGGTTTGACACTACTGCTCATCCTACTATAGCTACCCAGACTGACCAACCAGTTGCTGCAATCCACTTGGTGGGAGTAATATTGAATCAACCCTGTGTGCACTCACTGACTGTCTCCACTGGAAAGAGGCAGATCATGTGTGTGGTGTCCTTTTATATATGGGTTGGTGTAATGCTCCCCTGTGGTCGTGTCACCTCCGTGTGTATCGTGACTGTCCATTGGTCGTGTCCTATCTAACTGATCTATTGGTTGAGTGTGTCTGTGTGATGTCTCTGGTGCTCCCTCTAGTGTCTAGCTAGCCTACATGTATTTACATTAACCCCCCTGTGTACCCACAGTGATGCACATCACCACATCCCCCCCCCCTTTTTTATATGTTACATATTTTCTGGACACTTTAAGAAAATTGAACAAAAAACAGGTAGATAAGTGAAGGTATATACAAGTCATGGGAACAGTGATTAAACAATAAGTCCAAATCATTCATGTGAGTCTAAAAACCACCAATCATCATGGTCAAATGTCTCTCTTGGTTATGAACGCCATCACCGTCCCTGTGCCACAGGAACCAAGAAGAGGTCAAATCACTTCGCTGTCTGATTTGGAGTCCCTTTCTTTTTCAATGTTTGTGATATTGCTGTCGGATGTCATCTTCTAACTGATAAGATCTTGACGTTGAAGAGGTACCATCAACAGTATCATTCGAGGTCATGGATGTGCCATATGGTGAAGTTGGATATGACTGTACATACTGGTTCTGGCCACGTGCTGTGCAGGAAGGGTGATCCTGCTGAGAACCGCTGAAGCTTGTCGAATTGGAAACAAAATTGCTGCTGGCATAAATACCTGGTGATGGTGTGAAACTAGAACCTTGCATCTGATAGGAATATGCCGTCTGGCCAGGCTGGGGTGCAGCAAATCCTCGGCTGTAACTAAGGCAGCCACCTTTTGACCTGACCTCCGCGACCTGGAAGAAGATCGGGCCCAAACCGGAAGTGAAGCCCCGACCTCGATTTGGAGCCGACTCGGACCTCTGAACTGCCAACCCGGCCTAACTACTGACGCCAGCCCCCGGAGCACCCGACCCGACCCCCGACGGCAAGACCCGGCCCAACATGACCCCAAGAGACCCGCCCAGCGACCCGACCCGGAGAGGCCCGCCCAACAACCCGACCTACCTGGTGATGGAAGAAAGAAAAATCCACATGGAGGCCGGACCGGGTCTACTTCAAGATCCGACCCCAGGAGCGCCCAGGGAGGGAACAGACCATGGGACCCAGCCCAACCTGCCTCAGTCTGCCCCTGCCCACGACCCAGGACTCCTGAAATGGCGGAGACCCCGGGTGAGGACCCAAACGCGCTGCAAGGTATTCCCGCGCCCGCAGAGCGCCAGGACCCATCCGGATCGCAAACATGCCCCCCTAGCAACCCCTCTACCTCAACCAGTGCCCGGGACCCTGCCAGATGTGACCCCAGATACGTAAACAGCACCATGGTCCTCGCCAGACGCAACCACCTACCTTCCACAAGAGCTGACATCTCCCATCGGATCCCAGGATCATCCAGCAGCAGCTGCCGACCGAGGAAGCGAGGGAAACGCGGCGGTCTGCAGGTTAGACTGAAGCAACGGGGTTTCAAGACCCCTCTCCCCAGCATACTCCTGGCAAACGCCCAAGCGATAGAAAACAAGCTGGATGAACTTACCGCAAGACTTATCTCTCAGAGGAAAGTAAGAGACTGCTGTGTGCTCTGTTTCACAGAGACATGGCTCACCCCCGCCTCACCGGACTGTGCCATACAACCTGAAGACTTCTCAATTCACCGGGCGGACCACACGGCGTCATCAGGCAAAGCGAAGGGTGGAGGGGTTTGCCTCCTCATCAACTCCTCCTGGTGCTTGGATGTGGCGACCCTGACGACCTACTGCTCCCAGAACTGGAATACCTGACCGTGAAGTGCCGCCCATATTTTATCTTCCATGTGAGTTCACTTCAGCCATTATCACAGCGGTCTACATCCCACCCCAGGCAGAAGTGAGGAAGGCGCTGAACCAACTATACACAGTTATAAACAACTACGAAACAAAACACCAGGAGCCCTTGTTCATCGTGGCCGGAGACTTCAACAAGGCCAACCTCGAGAGTGTACTGCCAAAATTCCACCAGCACATCTCCTGTCCCACCAGGGGCGACAACACTCTTGACCACTGCTACTCAAAAATCAAGGGCGCCTACCGTTCCATCCCCCAACCGCACTTTGGGAAATCAGACCATAAGACGGTGCTCCTTCTCCCGGCATACAAGCAGAAACTCAAGTGGGAGAATCCAGCTTAGAAGGTTGTGCAGTGATGGTCCGAGGAAACAGAAGAGCTCTTACGTGACTGCTTGGAGTCAGTGGACTGGTCCATATTTAAGAGCTCAGCGGCCAACTTAAATGAGTATGCCACCCCCGTCACAGACTTCATCAGCAAATGTGTGGACGACTGCGTGCCAAAGAAAGCAGTACGTACGTTCCCCAACCGGAAACCATGGCCCAATTGAGAGATTGACTCCCTACTGAAGGACAGATCTGAGGCGTTTAAGGCAGACGACCCTGACCTATACAAGAAATCCAGGTACGACCTCCGCAAAGTCATCCGCGATGCCAAGAGAGAATATCAAACCAAGCTAGAGTTACAGACAGACTCTCGGAGGTTGTGGCAAGGACTAAACAACATAATGGGCTACAAAGTGAAGCCGAACAGTATTTCTGGCAGCAGCGCACCCCTCCCCGATGAACTCAATGCATTCTATGCTCGGTTCGAGCAGGTAACCAACAATCCGCCGTCGAGTGCCCCAACAGCCCATAACTCACCCATACCCACCACCACAGCTTCCGAAGTCAGATTGGCCTTCCTGAAAGTAAACCCTCGGAAGGTGACGGGCCCAGACGGGATCCCTGGTCGTGCAGAGCCTGCGCGGACCAGCATGGCAGAGGTATTCACGGACACCTTTAACCTGTCCCTACTCCACTCCGAGGTCCCCACCTGCTTCAAGAAGACCACCATCATACCGGTACCAAAGAAGAACCAGGCAACGTGCCTCAATGACTACCGACCAGTGGCCCTGACTTCAGTCGTAATGAAGTGCTTCGAGAGGTTGATCATGAAGCGGATCACCTCCATACTCCCAGAACACCTTGACCCATTGCAATTTGCATACCGCTGCAACCGGTCCACATCAGACGCCATTTCCCTGGCCCTACACTCATCCTTAGAGCATCTCGACAACAAGGACTCCTACATTAGACTCCTATTTATTGACTACAGCTCCGCCTTCAACACCATAATCCCAGCCAAGCTCATATCAAAGCTCCAAAACCTAGGACTTGGCTCCCCACTCTGCAACTGGATCCTCGATTTTCTGACCAACAGACCACAATCAGTTAAGAATGAACAACAACACCTCCTCCACAATAGTCCTCAACACCGGGGCCCCGCAAGGCTGCGTACTTAGCCCCCTACTCTAGTCCCTGTACACACACGATTGCGTGGCAAAATTTGGTTCCAACTCCATCTATAAGTTTGCTGACAATACAACCATAGTGGACCGGATCTCGAATAACGATGAGTCCGAATACAGGAGGGAGATAGAGAACCTAGTGGAATGGTGCAGCGACAACAATCTCTCCCTCAATGCCAGCAAAACTAAAGAGCTGGTAATTGACTTCAGGAAGCAAAGCACTGTACACACCCCTGTCAGCATCAACGGGGCCGAGGTGGAGATGGTTAGCAGTTTCAAATTCCTCGGGGTGCACATCTCCAAAAATCTGTCCTGGTCCACCCACGTCGACACTACCACCAAGAAAGCACAACAGCGCCTATACTTCCTCAGGAAACTAAGGAAATGCGGCATGTCCAGATTAACCCGTACCAACTTTTACGGATGCACCATAGAAAGCATCCTATCGGGCTGCATCACAGCCTGGTATGGCAACTGCTCGGCCCAGGACCGCAAGAAACTTCAGAGAGTCATGAACACCGCCCAGTCCATCACACAAACCTGCCTCCCATCCATTGACTACATCTACACCTCCCGCTGCCTGGGGAAAGCGGGCAGCATAATCAAAGATCCCTCCCACCCGGCTTACTCACTCTTCCAACTTCTTCCATCGGGCAGGAGATACAGAAGTCTGAGAACACGTACGAACAGACTCAAAAACAGCTTCTTCCCCACTGTCACCAGACTCCTAAATTACCCTCTTATGGACTGACCTCATGAACACTACACCCTGTATGCTTCATCCGATGCCAGTGCTTATGTAGTTACATTGTATATGTTGTTTTGCCCTATTATGTATTTTCTTTTCTTCCCTTTTCTTCCCATGTACTTAATGATCTGTTGAGCTGCTCGCGGAAAAATACTTTTCACTGTACCTCGGTACACGTGACAATAAACAAATCCAATCCACTCCAGTCTGTATTGCAGATTGCGCTTGCTGTAGTCCTTCTTCTGTCTTGATTCCATTAGTGGGCAATCCGTAGTGCTGGTCTGTTTGAGAATATGCTGCATAGACTGCTGGCTGCTGCATGTCTGAATACAGCATGAGCTGTCATTGGCTGCACTGCTGGTGTGGAAAGAATGTGTGTATATAGCTGTGGTGAATATTGGTGTGTTCCTCTTGGACTGTAGCCGCTGCTTGTTATTACTGACCCAGTGTAATTGTTAAGTGATCCACCTTCTGTCGTTGTGGCATCTGCTGTCACCCTGAGCGTGCCATCACTGAGGTTGCGGCACTCCCTGTCTGGAGTAAAGTCCGGCTTACGTGAATCAGAGTCGGCATTTGGTTGCTCCCCATCTGGAGTCTGGTCTGTTTTAACTGAGTCAGTGTTGGTTTGTTGATGCTCCCCGTCTGGAGTCTGAGCAGGTTCACTGGAGTCAGCTGAGATTTCTTGAAGCTGCACGTCTGGAGTCGGAACATGCAGGAATGCATTGACTAGTGGAGAGGTTTGAGCGAATGAGGGTGGAAGTATCGTGGTGTCACCGGAGTCACCAGTGGTCTCACAGTGATCGTCGAGTTGCCTCTGTACACACTAGCTGTGGTCTGTCACTTGGCACATCTTGCATGGGAAGTGGGATGCTGTCGTCACTCGTCTCACATACCGTGGGTAGAGCCTCAGTAGCTACTTATTGTTTACTTGGGTTGGGTAAATTGTCAGAGTCTTCATCTGGTGGCACAAACAATGTGGGTGGACTGTTATTGTCTTGCTGTTGCCCTTCATTTGGGCTTGGACTGTCGTCGTCGCTTTGTTCTTCACTGTAGCATGATAGACCGTCATGGTCGTCCTGCTGTGCACTGGAGCATGGTAGACCATCATAGTCTTCTTGCTGTTTACTTGAGCATGGCAGACTTGCATCGTCTGCCGCTAGTTGGTCAGAGGAGGTTGCTAGACCCTCATGGTCTTGTTCATGCAAGAACTGAGCGCCGGAGTCGTGCGTTGCTTCTATCATGGAAGCTGTCCACGAGCTCGCTGCGGCGGCTTGTGACACTGGAGTCACGTCTTGTTCATGCAAGGACTGCGGCGTGGAGTCTTGCATTTCTGCAATTGTGGAGTCTGTCCACGAGCTCGCTGTGGAGGCTTGTGACACTGGTGTCACTTCTTGGTCATGCAAGGACTGCGGTGTGGAGTCTTGCATGTCTTCTTTTGTAGAGTCGGGAATCCTGGGTGGTGCATGGACCACGCTCTGTGGCAGCAGGCCGCTCTCTGTGGGCTTGTACCGCTCTCTGTCTCTTGGTTTCAGGCCGCAGCATAATCCTGCACTCACGAGTCGTGATGTCGTATCTGCTGGACTGAAGATCCTCAAATGCGAAGAATGAATCCGAGTCTGCGTCGGATTCCGTACGGGGGTCGCCATTTCTAATGAAAAAACCTTTGTCTGAGTCATAGTCTTCGAGGACCATCTCATCACTGTTTGCGTCGGAGCTGGCATTGGGCTTGCGAGGTCCAGAGAAAATGTAAAGGTCGGTATCGAAGTATTCAAGGTCGGAATCATCGGTTTTTGTGTAGGTAACTGCTTGTTGTAGGGTTCTTCAGAGGTTAATTTCATTTCCTGGTTCAATTTGAGGCATTGTGCGGTCCTTCCAGGTGAAAGAAGGTTGTTTTACAGCTTTCAAAGATTTGTTCTTTGATTTGGGATGTTTCCCCTTTAAATGGGTGTGGTCAGGGGCCTCTGTTGTCATGACGCATGTGACATCATACGTGGGAAGAGTTTGCGCATGCGCAAATCGCTGTTCCTGTACCGGGGCCGTTTTCATGATTGCGCATTTGCGGTGTCTCGCGCATGCGCAAACAGACCTTCCCGTTCTGTGCGCTTCTCGCGCAACTGCACAAGTGCAGTCCCTTTAGAAAGATGGCCGCCAATCAAAATTGTTCTCTGCTCCGGGATCTCGGAGCTTCTCTTACCTTTTCTTGCTGGTTGGGGTGTGTTTTCCTCACAGTATTTAACAAATTTGTCCAGGACTGCCTGGAAGTCGCTCCTGTTTTGCCCTTTGGAGAACTTGAATTTTTAAAAGATTTCTTCTGCTCTGGCACCGGTGATGGTGAGCAGAAGCTCTGTCTTTTCAGCATCGGCCACATCTTGTAGGTCGGCTGCTACCAGGAAGATTTCAAACTTTTGACAGAATGCCCGCCAGTTTTCGCGGAGATCACCGTGTCACTGGAGCTGCTGCGGAACCCGGATCTCGAACATCTTGCCTGGGTATCGTTGCTGGTTGTCACTGTACGCTGAGGTATGGCTATATGGATTGAAATAGTTCACTGCTGGTACCATGTCTTGTTATGCTCTAGGTGTAGCATAAGCGGCTTCCTTGAGTGCACTTGACAAAGGAAGGTTCAGACATGGAGATAACTTCAACACGTTTATTAATCTATTTGCACTTCTATTACTTGGGTTCGACACTACTGCTAATCCTACTATAGCTACCCAGACTGACTAACCAGTGGCTGCAATCCACGTGGTGTGAGTGATATTGAATCAACCCTGTGTCTGCACTCACTGACTGTTTCCACTGGAAAGAGGCAGATCATGTGTGTGGTGTCCTTTATATATGGGTTGGTGTAATGCCCTCCTGTGGTCGTGTCACCTGTGTGTGTATCGTGAATGTCCATTGGTCGTGTCCTATCTAACTGATCTATTGGTTGAGTGTGTGTGTGTGTGTGTGTGTGATGTCTCTGGTGCTCCCTCTAGTGTCTAGCTAGCCTACATGTATTTACATTAACCCCACGTGTACCCACAGTGATGCACATCACCACATGCACCTCTTCAGGATCGCCTCAAAAAGGAGTTCGACAGAATGTCAAAATGAAACATAATCAGAAAGGTAGAAGAATCTACTGACTGGGTAAACTCCATGGTTTGTGTAAAGAAGAAGGATGCCGATATTTGCATATGCATGGATCCTAAAGATCTTAATGAGAATATCAAATGAGAACAGGGGGCAGTTAGGAAGGGGAAGTTGGGAAAGGGGTATTAGATAGTTACATTTTCCATCAGTGTAATTATAAAACATTACATAATAAAGTACCTCGGAGAAGGAAGGTGCAGTGGAGAACAGTAAGCGTGCTTTGCAGGAGTTCGCCAACCAGCCACTGTGATCCAAGCATGTTTCACCTGAGTTGTACTCATCGTGTTTGACAGTTGTCTCTGTGAGTAAGTGTCCTCTGGGTGGGAACACCTCCGGGATACATTCAACTCTGAATACTTCCATTATTACAACTTTCGATGGAACACAACTGTGCAGCATCTACGCTACCCCCAAACACAGACCTTGAAGTCACTGCCCTTTGTCTTCCCACTTTTGCCTTATTAAAGATGGAAACACACAGGCTGGGTGCAAGCAACAACATGCCCATTATTTTCATTCCTTAATGCTCGACACAAACACAAAAGTTTTACCCAAGTGAACTACAAAGCGTGCTTGGAATGAAGTGGAAGCAGCCTGCTAATTAGCCCTCTATCCAGCCCCATGACCCACAGCTCACTCCCACCACCCAAAATAGTATAAATCTGACAACTGCTCGGCCCAGGACCGCAAGAAACTTCAGAGAGTCATGAACACCGCCCAGTCCATCACATGAACCTGCCTCCCATCTATTGACTCCATCTACACCTCCCGCTGCCTGGGGAAAGCGGGCAGCATAATCAAAGACCCCTCCCACCCGGCTTACTCACTCTTCCAACTTCTTCCATCGGGCAGGAGATACAGAAGTCTGAGAACACACACTAACAGATTCTGAAACCGCTTCTTCCCCGCTGTTACCAGACTCCTAAACGACCCTCTTATGGACTGACTTCATTAACACTACACCCTGTATGCTTCATCCGATGCCGGTGTCTATGTAGTTACATTGTATACCTCGTGTTGCCCTATTATGTATTTTCTTTTATTCCCTTTTCTTCCCATGTACTTAATGATCTGTTGAGCTGCTCACAGAAAAATACTTTTCACTGTACCTCAGTACACGTGACAACAAACAAAATCCAAATCCGAATCCTATTCCCAGTTCTCTCTCCAGCTTTGACAGTCACCCAGAGTCGAATCGTTAGCTCCCCTCTCTCTCCACAGATGCTGTCAGACCTGCTGGGATTTTCTATTTTTGTTACTGTTGCTGCGGGTGGTTTAGATGCTGGTGGTGCTTGTCTTTGGTATGGCAGTGCCAGCGGAGACACCTCCGCAGGTTGTTGCAATAGTGTCAATGCAGGGGCAACCTCCCTCACAGGGCCTCACTGTATGGATGGTTCCCCCAGTCAGAGAGGTCAAGAAGGCTGAGAATGGCCCCATCTGTGATGTGGCCCCTTTATCAACAATGCCCGCCTCCAGACCTTGCAGGATGAACTTGATTGTTTGTGGGAATCACCAGCTGGGACACTATTGTCATCCACTCCAGGCACCTTGGCACCATTAGCGCCACTGTCAATGTTACAGAAAATGGCATGCGTTCTGCGCATCAATGTGCAACTTCTGCATCCACTGGATAATGCCATATCTGATTCTCTACGAGGTTGATCTCTCAATGGAGGAGGTCAATAACTCAAAACCGAAAACATAACAGATTGGTTAGCCTGACCGGTCATTGGTAAGATTTTAGAGTCCGTTATTAAAGATGAGATCGCGGAGTACTTGGAAGTGCATGGTAAAATAGGACTGAGTCAGCACGGCTTCGTCAAAGGGAGGTCGTGTCTGACAAATCTGTTAGAGTTCTTTGAGGAGGTAACCAGGAAGTTAGACAAAGGAGAACCAGTGGACGTGATTTATTTAGATTCCCAGAAGGCCTTTGACAAGGTGCTGCATAGGAGACAGTTAAATAAGTTAAACGCCCATGGTGTTAAGGGTAAGATCCTGGCATGGATAGAGGATTGGCTGACTGGCAGAAGGCAGAGAGTGGGGATAAAGGGGTCTTTTTCAGGGGGGCAGCTGGTAACTAGTGGTGTGCCTCAGGGGTCTGTGCTGGGACCACAACTATTTACAATATATATTAATGATCTGGATGAAGGCACTGTTGCTAAGTTTGCAGATGATACAAAGATCTGTAGAGGGACAGGTAGTATTGAGAAAGCAAGGGGGCTGCAGAAGGACTTGGCCAAGCTAGGAGAGTGGGCAATGAAGTGGCAAATGAAATACAATGTGGAAAAGTGCGAGGTTATGCACTTTGGAAGGAGGAATATAGGCACAGAATATTTTCTAAATGGGGAAATGCTTAGGAAATCAGAAGCACAAAGGGACTTGGGAGTCCTTGTTCAAGATTGTCTTAGGGTCAATGTGCAGGTTCAGTCGGTAGTTAAGAAGGCAAATGCAATGTTAGCATTCATGTCGAGAGGGCTAGAATACAAGTCCAGGGATGTACTTCTGAGGCTGCATAAGGCTCTGGTCAGACCCCATTTGGAGTAATGTGAGCAGTTTTGGGCCCCGTATCTAAGGAAGGATGTGCTGGCCTTGGAAAGGGTCCAGAGGAGGTTCACAAGAATGATCCATGGAATGAAGAACTTGTCGTATGAGGAACATTTGAGGACTCTGGTCTGTACTCGTTGGAGTTTAGAAGGATGAGAGGGGATCTTATTGAAACTTACAAGATACTGTGAGGCCTGGATAGAGAGGACGTGGAGAGGATGTTTCCACTTGCAGGAAAAACTAGAACCAGAGGACACCATCTCAGACTAAAGGGACACGATCCTTTAAAACAGAGATGAGGAGGAATTTCTTCAGCCAGAGGGTGATGAATCTGTGGAACTCTTTGCCACAGAAGGCTGTGGAGGCAAAATCACTGGGTGTCTTTAAGACAGAGATGGATAGGTTCTTGAGGGGATCAGGGGTTATGGGGAGAAGGTAGGAGAATGGGGATGAGAAAATATCAGCCAGGATTGAATGGCGGAGCAGACTCGATGGGCCGAGTGGCCTAATTCTGCTCCTATGTCTTATGGTCTTGTAGATCAGATCAGATGTGATGAATGGACTCCTCCATATTTAGCCCATGACGCTGTACTGTCTCAGGGAACACTGGTGCGGGCACACAACTCCCATCGTGTCATTCCTGAGGCTGCGCATAGCTTTGTTTAACTTCCATTCTCTCTGGGCGGGAGCTTTCCCCAGCTGACTCTGCTTCATTATCTCCTCCTGTTTACTGATTCACCCAGTGGCACCACTCCTTCTAAGCGGGATTGAGGTGAGTGTGAGGTGAATATATCATAGAGGGTGCACTTGAATACGTGACAGTTCAGGGCCTGCCGCTCCATCCTCCAACCCTGATGACATTGCAACTGCTGGCTCCCCATCCACAACTGACCCTGTGGTGCACTCTGAGAGTAGACGCTTCTGCACAGCTGAATCAGAATATTCTAGTTGCTATATTGGCATGGCATCAAATGTGTCCTCCATCCCCATCCCAAAGATAGAGATGATTTCATCCTGTTTTCGGCGGAACCCCACCTCTCCGTCGCCCACTCCTTAATCTGATGCCATCCTCGTCATTTTGAGGACCGTTTCCTCCATAGAATTAAGAATAGCAAGCTGGGGCACTCCGCTATCTGAGCAATCCCCCTGCCATTCTGTTCTTTGTTCTACTTTAGAGACAGAGAGATAGTGTAGACAGAGATTGTTAAGACAGTGCTGCCCTCCCTCACCACCAGTGGAAACATCAAACTGTTAATGTTCAGTGTTGCTTCCGCCACAGCAGTGCGAGGGTTATGAGCCTTGATAGTGGCTCATTAATCCTCCTAGGCACACGTCTTCTGTGCTCAGATCTAGAGGCCTCTCAGCTGGGTGTTTACTCTGACAGGCCTAAGAGGGTCATTTGAACACTTGTGGCACAGATTCTGCATCCTCCTGAAGACACTGTGGCTTCTCACAGCATGGACAACCTGCAGCCCTGCCAACTTCAGCAGCTAATTGGCTTTGCTCTGCTGCACTCAGGAAGCAGAAAATGTCCCCGCTTCCACCCCGGGGGAGGCAGCTGTGAAATGTTGGGCTGCTCTTACACAGCTGCTAATTTGGCACTGTCCCACTGCTCTCCTCCCTCTTTCCAGTTTAGTATCAAACAGCCATGAGCAACTCGCACCTCCCCATCATGCCTGTTGCCCTTAATTGGATGGCCATCTTGGCTATCAAAAGCCTGATGTGTATGTAATTGGTTTGGGCCCTGGAGCTAGAAGTGCTCCTGATGTTAGGTCCCAGCCCCAGAATGGAAATCCTGCTCAACAATTCCGATTGAACCCAGGTATTGTGCAGTGTTCACTCGAGTGCAAAAAAGGTTCAGATTTATACAGTTTTCTGTTTGCAAATTTTGTTGCTTTAAAGAAGGGGAGATTTACAGTATTCAACACCAAACAGTAACTTGTATTTACAAAGCCTTTGACAAGGTTCCACATGGGAAACTTATAAAGAAGGCAAATGCACGTGGGGCACAAGGGAACTTGATAAGGTGGATTCAAAGCTGGCTGAGCTGTAGGAGACAGAGGGTGATGACAGACGGCTGCTTTAGTGAACGGAAGCCAGTGTCCAGTGGTGACCACAAGGGTCTGCTGGGTCCCCTATTGTTTGTCATTTATATAAACAACATAGGTGACGATGTGGGGGGTAGGATCAGTAGGTTTCTGGATGACACAAAGATTGGCCGGATGGTTAACAGTGAGTGTCTTGGGTCACAGGAAGATATAGACGGGATAGTCAAATGGGCAGAAAAGTGGCAGGTGGAATTTAACCCTGAAAAGTGTGAGGTGATACACTTTGGAAGGAGCAATGTGACAAGGGAGTATTCAATGGCACCACTGGGAAGTTCCGAGGAAGGACCTTGGAGTATTTGTCCATTGATCTCTGAAGGCAGAAGGACAGGTTAATAGGGCGGTGAAAAAGGCGAAGTGAGTGACAAAGGAGCAGTGCTCCGTAAGCTCGTGTCTCCAAACAAACCTGTTGGACTTTAACCTGGTGTTGTAAGACTTCTTACTGTGCTCACCCCAGTCCAACTCCGGCATCTCCACATCATGGCTTTAACAATCGAGGCATAGATTACTAAAGCAGGGAGGTCCTGTTGGAGTTGTATCGAACTTTGGTGAGGCCACAGCTGGAGAACTGTGTGTAATTCTCGTCGCCACATTATGGGAAGGATGTGATTGCACTGGAGGGGGTGCAGAGGTGATTCACCAGGATGTTGCCTGGGGTGGAACATTTAAGTTATGAAGAGAGATTGGATTGGCTTGGGTTGTTTTCTCTGAAGCAGAGAAGACTGAGGGACGACCTGATCGAGGTGGACAAGATTACAAGGGAAATGGACAGGATGGATAGGGAACAGCTGTTCCCCTTAGTTGAAGGGTCAGTTACGAGGGGGACACAAGTTCAAGGTGAGGGGCGGGAGGTTTAGGGGGATTTGAGGGAAAACATTTTTACCCAGAGGGTGGTGAGGGTCTGGAATGCACTGCACGGGAGGGTGGTGGGGGCGGGTTGCCTCATATCGTTTCAGAAGTACCTGGAAGTACTTGGCACGTCATAACATTCAAGGCTATGGGCCAAGTGCTGGCCAATGGGATTAGGTGGGCAGGTCAGATGATTTTCATGCATCGGTGCAGACTCGATGGGCCGATGGGCCTCTTCTGCACTGTATTATTCTGTAATTCAGAGACAAGAAAAGTATAAGTACAAAGAGATTTAGAGAGGGAAAGCCAGTGCTGAAGGCCTGGTCATCAATGGTGACACAGTAGCACGAAGTGTAGCACTGTTGCTTCACAGTGGCAGGGTCCCAGGTTCGATTCCCCGCTGGGTCACTGTCTGCACGTTCTCCCCGTGTCTGCGTGGGTTTCCTCCGGATGCTCCGGTTTCTTCCCACAGTCCAAAGACGTGCTTGTTAAGTGAATTGGACATTCTGAATTCTCCCTCCTTGTAGCCGAACAGGCGCCGGAATATGGCGACTAGGGGCTTTTCACAGTAACTTCATTGCAGTGTTAATGTAAGACTACTTGTGACAATAATAAAGTTAAAATCAGGAATACACAGGAGGCCAGAATTGGAGGAACGTGCAAGGTTCTAATCGTTGAAAGAGGCTGTGGAGGGATTTGAAAACAAGTATAAGAATTTTAAAATCAAGGTGTTGTAGGCTGCAGAGAGTATGTATGTCCGTGAAGAGAACCTAATGCAAGTTCGCACATGGGCAGCAGATTTATGAATGAGTGTGTGTTTAAAGCAGATGGGAAACAGTTCAGGAGCGTGTTGGAATAGTCAAAGTCGAGAAGTGGAAAATTTCAAGGGGCTAAGAATGTATTTTCTGATATCACAAACTGCAAGAGGCTGAATGATCACTTTCTTTGTTGTACTGTTCTGTGGTTCTATAAGCAAACAGAGCCCAACACTCTTCAATAATCTAACCATTCTCATTGGGTTTAGTGCAGGAATCCCCAATTTCCATTGGCCAGTAGAGTTGGGGAGCACAGGTTCTGCGTTACGATGTGAGAAGAGGTGGAGTTAATTGTGAGCAAAAACAAACCAATGAGATTAAACCAGGCTGTCACGTCACTGGAGTCAGTGAATTGTCCAACCAGCAAATTGCTTCGAGTCTCTGAAATTCAACTCCAGTTAACGGGTTGCTGCCTCATATCTTATCGTCACCTAAACACACACTCACTACTGGACACACTGGCCGTGATCCTCCGTTGCCCCACGCCGATATCGTAATCGGCGATCGGGCGGAGAATAGATTCCGACGCCAAAATCGGGTCCACCGCTAATTTGCCGCCGGTCAGCTGTGCTCCGCCCCCTCCGAAATGGCATCATCGTGTCGCGCACCATTGCAACGGCATTGGCATGTCATCGGCCGGCCCTCCCGTGATGCTCCGCCCTACTGAACTGTGTTCTCGACGGCGCGGGACACGCGTGGTCTTAGCCGTGCAAGAACCCGGCGGGCAGACTCGGCCCAGCGCCGCCACACTTGTCCGGGATCCGTGCCGCTGGCTGGGGGGGGGCTTCCACGTGGGCTGGGGGGACTTGGGGGGGCTGTGTGGTCGTGGGTGGCGGGTCCGGTCTGCGCACGGCCGGCGTCGTGTTGTACGGCGCAACCGCTGTAGATCGTTAGCCGTGCGCAGGCGCAGTCACGGACCCAGCCATTCCCTGGTTGGTTTCGGCGCGGGAGCTGGGAGTTTCACCCGGTTCCGGTGCTAGCCCCTCACTGGTTCCGGAATCGGTGAGGGTTTCACGCAGATTTGTTAGTCATTAAAGAGCACACAAGCTCCGCTGGCTCCGGCACTTATCCTCTGAAACAGAGATTTTAGGGTAGTTTTTAGAGTAATCACCAACACTCACACAGTGCTCTACAGTTCTGTCTCCTTTAAAACTCACAGCTCAGACTCCTAACATGGTGGCACAGCGGTTAGCACTGCTGCCTCACAGCTCCAGGGTCGTGTTCCGGCCTCGGGTGTCTATCCGTGTGGAGTTTGCACGTCCTCCCCGTGTGCGCGTGGGTTTCCCCCGGGTGCTCCGGTTTCCTCCCACAGTCCAAAGATGTGCAGGTTAGGTGGATTGGCCGTGATAAATTGGCCAATTAGTGTTCAAAAAGATTAGGTGGGGTTACAGGGATGGGGTGAAGGTGTGGGCTTAAGAAGTGTACTCTTTCCAAGGGCCGGTGCAGACGCCTTGAAGAGACGGTGAAATATTTTTGTTTTTGTTCAATGGGCCACAGCAACTTGAGAAAGCCGGGAAGGCTGTAATTAAACCTGTTGTTAAAGTGGATTCTGCCGTGCCCATCAATGGTCAATCAATCCTCCGATTGTTGCCATACCAACCACGGTTTAATATCTGCCATCCTTTTAACACCGAAGAATAATTCAAAGAAAAGAAAATGCTGCCAGGTTTTTAGAAAAAAATGAAGGTACAATTCACATATCACAGTCGATTGACGCTAATCCTATTCAGAACAATGGCAGGAATTGAAAGGTCAGAGTAGAGGGAAAGACAGAGACACAGATCAGCTAATCAGGTCTGAAGAGGGCGATGGCCCTTGCAGTTTTGTGATGTATATGGAGCGCAAGGTTTCATTTTCAACTCCCGACTGTGTCGACTAGCTGAAGCCTTCGTGTTTCTTTGCAGAAAGGAAATATCAGACTGCGACCTATTGCTGCAGCCGTATCTCCAGTTTTGCTCTGATCATCTGGAGAGTTAGGGTTGCCAACCCTCCAGGGCTGCCCTGGAGTCTCCAGGAACTGAGGAGCAATCTCCAGGACTCAGTGGTGAAGCAACGTCCCAGGGAGGAAAGTTTTCCTTTTCATTGGCGTTTGATCACTCCCGTTTATTCATTGCAAACGGATTTGGGGCGGGGAGGCAAGCGGACCGTTTGAATTCTCCCATTGGATGATTTTTAAGAGTCTGTTTGTTTTCCAATTGGCCAGAAGGTGGGACATCGTGAAGATGGACATGGTGGGTGACCAATGGCGCAAGTCTGATGATCGGCAAGTTGGAAGTAAATCTCCAGAAATTCAGCCAACCAGAGTTGGCAACCCTATGGGGAAGGGTGTGTGTTGGTAGATTCCGAGTGTCAGATCATACACCTTTCCTGCTGGGATATGATTCCTGGGAGTGGGAGTTGATGGGAGGGGAGAGGGGAAAGGGGGGGGGGGGGGGGGGCAATGTAGCAATTCTTGATTCATTTAAACTAGAAATAAATAAAACAAGGAGAAGGTCTCAATGTTGCCGAGGGCGTGACGGTGGCCTCTGTTCAAGTTCCCCGAACCCTCACCTGGCAGCGAGTGTTTGGGGCAGGACAGGGTTGAGTTCTTGAATGGCAATGACAACATTAATTCATAGATAAGGTGGTTGGCACGGTGTGTCCCAGGAGAGAAGGGAACAAACTTGTTTTTTTTTTACAAAATATGCGACATAGATATGTAATATTCTCAAGTGTGATGAAGGTCGACAACAATATTCGTACATATCAGTAAGATGGGAGCAATGAATTATCGATCTGTTACTTGACACAAATCCCAGAGCGTCCTGCTGCAGCAATAGGCCAACCGTCTTGCTCACAGCGTGTGGTGTTCTTTGTAGCAACGCCCACGGCACACTAGCAGGGTTCTGCAGTGATGCAAGATCAGATGCCTAAATGTTTAACAGATATCCCCTCTTCCTCTGGGGTAGTTGAGCTGAAGGTAGCAATGGCTCCCAGTTGTTTCTCTTTTTAAGTTATGTGCACAGCTCTTCAGTTGACTTCTTGTGGTCTCCCATTACTCACAGCCTGCTGGGAACCACCAGTTTGCAGCCTGTAAAATAAAAGGAGAAATGACAAGGTGATATGTCTAATCTGCCAACTGCTCGCTAACACACTGGGATGGTTGGAAACTTTGGGAGTGCCATTAAATATATTAAGCGAAGCAGCATCATCAACAATATATTCTCAGAATTCTTGATCAAATTATAGTTCAGGGATGGACCACACTGCTTTTTCCGAGGTTCAACCTGTTTTTCTTGCAATCTAATGCAATTAATATTCCAGATTTGATACTTTCAGTGTGCATCTCATTAATATCACCTCTCAGATTCCTCTTTTCCATGCTGAATTTCCCCCCGCTCTTGCATGGTAGCACAGTGGTTAGCACAGCTGCTTCACAGCATCAGGGACACGGGTTTGATTCCCGGCTTGGGTCACTGTCTGTGCGGAGTCTGCACGTTCTCCCCGTGTCTGCGTGGGTTTGCTCCGGGTGCTTCCGTTTCCTCCCACAAGTCCCGAAAGATGTGCTTGTTAGGTGAATTGGACATTCTGAATTCTCCCTCTGCGTACCCGAACAGGCGCCGGAGTGTGGCGACTAGGGGCTTTTCACAGTAGCTTCATTGCAGTGTTAATGCAAACCTAATTGTGACACTAATAACGATTATTATTATTATTAAACCATAGCCCTGATGGTGGCTGGGGGATGGGTATATGGATGGTGCAAAGGGACAGCTCCCAGGGCACTAGTCACACTGCTGTACACTGTCCCCAGCACTTGACTATCTCCCTGGTGCTCCAATGCAATGCTCAAGATGCAGACTGACCCTGGAAATGTACAACTGAGTCACAAACTTGCCTCCCTTGTTCTCTGCTGTGTTGACAATGGATCAGCTTTGCAGATTTATGCTCCGTGTTGGATGTGTCATAATATACACCATGGTGCACAGACAGACAGTGAGTGACACAAAGGATGACCAATGAACATACAGAACAGAACACAGCAGCCAATCACCAGACAGGACACGACCACTATAAAGCCAGTGGGCACTAGTTTTCCCGCTCTCTTGGGATGCAGCCTCTGAGACAGTCAGAGCCTGTGAGCAGCAACTAGAACATACACCATGTGGCAGTAAGATAGTCTGGTCAGGTTAGCCTCAGGTCTCCAGTCAACTCAGCATAGTGTCAACCCACAGTTAAAGTATGTGTGATAGTTAAGAGTTTAATAAAATAGAGTTGCATTTTCTCAAGTGTTAGAAGCCTGTCTCTCTCTCTGCTGCAGTAAACGCAGTCCTCGCAAACCCGGCATTCCCAACACATCAGGATGGAATTTTGAATGTATTAATTGCCGAGACCTCTTTCAGTTTCATCTTCAGTTATTTCAATACAATGCTGGAACTCTGCAGGCCTCCATTGCCTCTTCCCTTGTCCTGTGCTCCACATTTGGCTACATTGAGCTTGATTGGCCTTTATCTGGACCATCTACCCAAGGATTTAGCACAGTACAGTGACAGACTATTCTTTATTATTTAAGGACAACCAACTTGTCCTTAAATAATTAGGTGGATTGGCCATGATACAATTGCCCTTAGTGTCCAAAATTGCCCTTAGTGTTGGGTGGGTTATGGGGATAGGGTGGAGGTGTTGACTTTGGGTAGGGTGCTCTTTCCAAGAGCCGGTGCAGACTCGATGGGCCGAATGGCCTCCTTCTGCACTGTAAATTCTATGATAAACTTCTCCCAACAGCAGCCTCACCCAGCAGTGGGTTAATTTTGCTACGGTTCATGGAGACTGTTTGAATAGACTTCTTGCTGTCACATAGACTGTTTGTTCTAAACTCTGCATCACTCCATCACTATCTCGGTGGTGTCAGTATTCATTCTGCAGTTTTGTTTGTAAAGGTCTATCGGGACAGGAATGGGGGGGGGGGCGGGGGGGGGGGGGGGGGGGATTGGCAGGGGGATGGGTATATGGGTGGTGCAAAGGGACAGCTCCCAGGACACAACCTTAAATTGCTAGTTCCTGACTCAAAGCAAACGCACAGGTGACTAAATGAGGATGATTATAAAACAATCGTCACAGCAAACAGCAAAAAGAAGAGAAATCAAATGGAATACCTTCTATTCTAATGTTCCCTCTGTTGCTACTCTGTGATTGGTTTCCTGTGAACGGAGAAGGGAAATATATTATTGTTAATGATTTGAATGTTGCTATGGCAATGTGTCATCTCAGTTCTTTAAATTCTTCAGTGTTTCAACAGTAACAACTTACATTTATACAATATTTCTCATTGGACAAAATACGGGCCATTGAACCACACTTGGTGATATTACGACGATGGTCCGTAATTTTGTCTGGTGTAGGTTTTAAGAAGCATCTTAAATGGGGAGAGGGATTTGGTGGGGCGAGAAGTTTAGGGAGAGGATTCCAGAGCTAAATGCCGAGGGAGCTGAACACCCGGCTGTGGGGTGAATAAAGGTGGGAAACCCAAGAGGCTATAGCCAAGACAACAACCCGTTCTCAGAGGGTTGCAGGAGCTTACAGAGATATCGAGGGATGAGGCCATGGAGAAATTTGAAAAACAAGCATGAAAATGTAATATTTGAGGATCTCCATGACAGGAGCCAGTGAGAACCAAAACGTCAGGTGCGTGGGAATTGCTGTGAATTAGGCTGGATTTGAGTTGTAGCTGAGCTGAGATATGAGGGGGTAGAATATGATGGGCTTGTCAGGAGGGGAGCAGCAGATGGTGTGAGGTCGCGACAGAAAAGGGGAGGTGTTACGGAGTTGGCAGTCTTGGCGATGGAGAGTGTCTGTCTGAAGCTCATGGCCGGGTGAGGTGTAGAGCTTGCAACAGTCTGCTTTAAGCGGAGACAGTGACCAGTGATCACAGAGCTGTGAAAGACTGAATTTGGATTTATAGCCTGCTGAATGAAGTAGACTATTCTAATTAACAATTCAAATTTAAAACTTGTGATGAATGTAAGGCAGCGTTCTGACATTTTCTTCAACTAAAATTTTGCAGATGTTATTTCAACTCTTTCCCGTAATCAATTTTGATTTGAATGTTTGATGCTCATCATAGAATTTACAGTGCAGAAGGAGGCCATTCGGCCCATCGAGTCTGCACCTGCTCTTGGAAAGAGCACCCTACCCAAGGTCAACACCTCCACCCTATCCCAGTAACCCCACCCAACACTAAGGGCAATTTTGGACACTAAGGGCAATTTATCATGACTAATCCACCTAACCCGCACATCTTTGGACTGTGGGAGGAAACCGGAGCACCCGGAGGAAACCCACGCACACACGGGGAGGATGTGCAGACTCCGCACAGACAGTGACCCAAGCCGGAATCGAACCTGGGATCCTGGAGCTGTGAAGCAATTGCGCTATCCACAATGCTACCGTTAACCATTTCTTAGTTAGAAATGTCAATTAGTGCCTTCCTCTAAACACATGTTTTATGCTCCATCCCTTGGTTGATAGTTTCATGATAAGGCAAATGGTGCCGATATTCCAAAAGGTCTGGAACGTGCCCTGACCGTCAATATACCGAATCATGTGTCAATATTACTACACAAACAAGCAAGGTGACGGAATCACAGCTGAAAACAGCAAAGGAGGAGATCATTCAACACACTGCCTCTGATGAGTGTTTGAACGAGCTGTTCGATTAGTTCCATTCCCATGAGGTAACTAACGCCAATTCTTCAGTTAGTGATATTGGTTATGGGGTGAACATGAGACAGGTGTAGGGACAGTTCACCGTTCTTCCACCAGAGTCATGGAACTTGTAATGGGACTTAATGTGACACATGGGACGCGATTCAATTGAACAAAAATCTATGGGCGTGATTCTCTGGCCTCGACACTCCGGCTCTCCCTTGACTGAAACAAGGCGGGAGAGGCGGAAAACGAGAACCGCATCACGCGCCAAACAGTTAGTGATATAATCGGCCCACTCCCATAGGGGAAATCGGGATCACGCCGTAGCGTGGCGAGAAACCAATTACCACTAAGCCCCATTTCCGTACAATTAACTGGAGCCACGCTGTTCGGGGTCCATAGGGTTCCGGGGTTCACCTCGGGATGGAGGGGTAGCTGGTTCGAGCCCCGGCTGCCCCTGCATCATCTGGCGGCTCCCCATGGCGTGCACCATAGTGTCCTCATTGATGCTCCTCAGTGACCGGACCATGCTCTGCAGCGCCCTGGCAATGCCCGCCTGTGACTGGGACCATGCTCTGCAGCGCCCTGGCAATGCCCGCCTGTGACTGGAACAAGCTCTGCAGCGCCCTGGCAATGCCCACCTGTGACTGGGACCATGCTCTGCAGCGCCCTGGCAATGCCCACCTGTGACTGGGACAAGCTTCGCAGCGCCCTGGCAATGCCCGCCTGTGACTGGGACAAGCTTCGCAGCGCCCTGGCAATGCCCGCCTGTGACTGGGACAAGCTTCGCAGCGCCCTGGCAATGCCCGCCTGTGACTGGAACAAGCTCCGCAGCGCCTTGGCCATTCCCATCTGAGAGCGGGGCATCTCCCGAAGAAACTCATCAAGGTACTGGGTAACATCCCCCAGCAAGTTGGACATTCTGTCGAGATCCTCAGCCATGGCCGTCACTGACTGCGCGATGCCTTGGACACCTTCACTCATGGTACCAACATCGTGCCCCAGGCTCTCCACTGCGGTCAGCGCCCTGGCAGTGTTGGTGCCATGCATTGCCAGTGACGTGTCCTGATCCCATAGCCTCTGGGATTCCTCCAATCAGCTATCTGGAGTGTCGATGACACCTCCCTCTGAATGTCCCGGCACTCCCTATCGTCTCCATCACTCCGGGTAACCCTGATTCAGAGGCTCAGCATCAGGCTGGGACCCAGTTGGGTCCTGGGATCCAGCAGTACCACTCTGCCCTGTACCTGACCATCTGGGGGTCTCTAATGGCCTGCGAGATCCGCCCCAAGTGCCATTATGACTGGTCCACGTTTGTGGAAACCAGTGCTAAACAGCGCCCTGGCGAGATCTCCCAGGTGTGGACGTTCGGGTTGGGCACCTGGAGAATCTCACCAATGCATATTAACTGAGCCTAAGTCAGGGCGAGATCCAGATCGCGACGTCTCACGAGATTTCGTTAAATGCTGCGCGGCGTTTTGAGCATCGCAAATCTTGGGAGAGGTCTCCGAGTCCAACGCGATGAGGCTACTGATTTCCCTACAGGAAGCTGGGAGTGGGGGCATATCTCATCTTTCTTCTGTAAGACAATTAGGTAATCTTTGAACAGCCTATTCAACTCGATACACACTGAAAATATTAGGAATGCTGGAAATATGAAAAAAAAAATCATAAAATGTTGGAAAGAACCCCCCCCCCCCCCCATGCAATGTTTAATTGTGTTACAGGCGGGGCAGAGATACAAGTTGTGATTGTTGTTGAAAGGAACATCTTCTCCATCCGGGTCAGTAGCTCTGGGACACAATATACTGTGGGACGGGTCCTGGACATTTCTGCTGTAACCTCGCCAGGTTGCCCCAGTTTGGAAGGACTCTGGGCGGACAGTTGTGGGTTTAAGCCTCGCTGCTTTTCATTTTTAATTTCATTCATGGGATGTGAGTATTTATAATCCACCTCCACAATTGAAGAACAAGGCTGTTCCTTTCCAGTGTCCTGTGACCAGTACCTGGCTCACCCAATGTCCCTCAAACAGATTATCCATTTGTTTTTAATCACACGATTGTGGGACACTGCTGTGTGTAAATTAGCTACTGCATTTCCTAAATTACAAACCGATTACACTTTGGATGACTCCGGACGTTAACTCCGTTTATCTCTTACAGACCCTGCCAAACCTGATGAATTTATCCAGGATTTTCTGTCTTTATTTCAGATTTCCAACATCTGCAGTCATTTGCTTTTATATAGAAATCTATATATATGTATATGTATGTATAAAATATATGTATATATAAAATTTGAATATGTTACCACAGGAAGTAGTTAAGGCCAAAACGTGCGGGGCTGAACTCTCTGATAACGGGGCTCTGATTCCTGGAGAAAGTCCAGAGTGATTGTCCGTTTTGAAGGGGGCTAGCAGAGCCCAGGAGTAGTTCACACAGCTCTGGCAGGCGATACGGGGCCCCGTACCTCCGGCTGTGGGTCCGCGCAACATGGTGAACCCACACAGCGAGCCGGCCCCGACAATATGGGCCCCCCCCGCCCCCCCCCTCAGATTGCGCCCTCCCGCCTATCGGTTGCCCCCAATTGAGAGCCTGGCCGTCCTGGAGGCCCCTCACCCCCCCTATTTCTATGTTTCGATATGTGGGTGGGTGGTGGGATTATTGGGTTCGGGGATCAAGATGGATTAGATCAGATGGCGATGGATTCATGCTGTGATTCAAACAATAACACATGTTTAAAATGAATCAAAACCAGATTCTGTGTTCACATCATTACAACACGGAGCTGGAGACTGGATTCACCTCCTAATGAGATTTGTGTGTGCCAGAAAATAGGCGTAAAATTAAACATTAAAAAAACTAGGTTCAGAGTTCAAACAATTCCATGACAGTAATGGTATTCTAACTGACACCTGTAAATGATAGATTGGAATCAGTGAGACAGGGTCAGGAAGAAAATAAGTTGATAGATTCAAGATAAACCAGCTAAACATGAACCGTATCAATCCTGAACGCTGTTATCATAGTCTAATCATAGAATTTACAGTGCAGAAGGAGGCCATTTGGCCCATCGAGTCTGCACCAGCCCTTGGAAAGAGCACCCTACCCAAGCCCACACCTCTACTCCACCGCCGTAACACCAGCTTACCTTTTTGGACACTAAGGGCGATTTAGCATGGCCAATCCACCTAACCTGCACATCTTTGGACTGTGGGAGGAAACCGGAGCTCCCGGAGGAAACCCACGCACACACGGGGAGGACGTGCAGACTCCACACAGACAGTGACCCAAGTGGGAATCGAACCTGGAGCCTGATGTTCTTGTATCTCAGCATGTCTCCAGTTCACTGTTGCTCTGGACCTGACAATGTTATTGGGCACGAGTTTTATTGCCGAGATGTGAATGCAAGGGCCAGGCTGACGCTCCCACTGCAGTACTGAGGAAGTACAGCCCTGTCAGACACTGTCTTTCGATGAGAGATTGAACGTAGCCACCGTTTGCTCTCTCAAGGAGTCGTAAAAGATTGCACGGCACTATTGTGGAGATGGGCAGTGAGTTCTCCCCAGCGCCTGGTCAATCAAACAGACAACCTGACCATTTTCATGTGACTGTCTGCGGGAGCTGGCTGTGCACTAATTCGTTGCTGGGTTTCCTCCACTGAAAAAAAGAGTGCTTTGCATTTCTATAGCACCTGTCACAACGGAGATTATGGGTGGTGGGTTAGACCTGACTTCAGGCAGAGAACTCCTGTAGCAAGACAATGGACAGGGTCAATTTAAACAAGGGGGCAACACAATGGCACAGTGTTTAGCACTGCTGCCTCGCAGCGCCAGGACCCGGGTTCAGTTCCGGTTTTAGATGACTGTGTCCAGGGATGTGTAGGTTAGGTGGGGTTACGGGGGTAGGGTGGGGAAGCAGAGAGGGCAAGTTAATCTTGGTTCGACCACACTTGGACTATTGTCTACATGTCTGGTCTCCATTTTACAAAAGTACTACAGAGGCACAGTAGCAAAGACCATAGCGGTCTCCATAAATATGAGACAGTCACACAGAGCAGGACACATTTGGCACATTGAGTCTGCACCAGCCCTCTGACAGAGCACTCCATCCAAGCTCACTCCCCATCCTATCCCAATAACCCCTCAACCTAACCCGCACATCTTTGCACACGAAGGGGCAATTTAGCGTGGCCAATCCACCTAACCTGCCCATCTTTGGACTGTGGGAGGAAACCGGAGCATCCGGAGGAAACCCACGCACACACGGGGAGAATGTGCAGACTCCGCACAGTCACTCGAGGCCGGAATTGAACCCGGTAACCACTGTGCCACCGCACTGTCCACCGCACTGTCCACCGCACTGTGCCACCGCACTGTCCACCGCACTGTGCCACCGCACTGTCCACCGCACTGTGCCACCGCACTGCCACCGCACTGTCCACCGCACTGTCCAGCGCACTGTGCCACCGCACTGTCCACCGCACTGTGCCACCTCACTGTCCACCGCACTGTCCACCGCACTGTCCACCGCACTGTCCACCGCACTGTGCCACCGCACTGTCCACCGCACTGTCCCACCGCGCTGTCCCACCGCGCTGTCCACCGCGCTGTCCACCGCGCTGTCCACCGCACTGTCTACCGCACTGTCCCACCGCACTGTCCACCGCACTGTGCCACCGCACTGTCCCACCGCACTGTGCCACCGCATTGTGCCACCGCACTGTCCACCGCACTGTTCCACCGCACTGTCCACCGCACTGTGCCACCGCACTGTCCACCGCACTGTCCCACCGCACTGTCCACCGCACTGTGCCAGCGCACTGTGCCACCGCACTGTCCACCGCACTGTCCACCGCACTGTCCACCGCACTGTCCACCGCACTGTCCACCGCACTGTCCACCGCACTGTCCACCGCACTGTGCCACCGCACTGTGCCACCGCACTGTGCCACCGCACTGTCCACCGCACTGTCCACCGCACTGTGCCACCGCAATGTCCACCGCTCTGTCCACCGCACTGTCCACCGCACTGTCCACCGCACTGTCCACCGCAGTGTCCACCGCACTGTCCACCGCACTGTCCACCGCACTGTGCCACCGCACTGTCCACCGCACTGTCCACCGCACTGTCCACCGCACTGTGCCACCGCACTGTGCCACCGCACTGTCCACCGCACTGTCCACCGCACTGTGCCACCGCACTGTGCCACCGCACTGTGCCACCGCACTGTCCACCGCACTGTGCCACCGCACTGTCCACCGCACTGTGCCACCGCACTGTGCCACCGCACTGTCCACCGCACTGTCCACCGCACTGTCCACCGCACTGTCCACCGCACTGTGCCACTGCACTGTTCACCGCACTGTCCACCGCACTGTGCCACCGCACTGTCCCACCGCACTGTGCCACCGCACTGTCCACCGCACTGTGCCACCGCACTGTGCCACGCACTGTCCACCGCACTGTGCCACCGCACTGTCCACCGCACTGTGCCACGCACTGTCCACCGCACTGTCCACCGCACTGTGCCACCGCACTGTCCACCGCACTGTCCACCGCACTGTCCACCGCACTGTGCCACCTCACTGTCCACCGCACTGTCCACCGCACTGTCCACCGCACTGTCCACCGCACTGTGCCACCGCACTGTCCACCGCACTGTCCCACCGCACTGTCCACCGCACTGTGCCACCGCACTGTGCCACGCACTGTCCACCGCACTGTGCCACCGCACTGTCCACCGCACTGTGCCACGCACTGTCCACCGCACTGTCCACCGCACTGTGCCACCGCACTGTCCACCGCACTGTCCACCGCACTGTCCACCGCACTGTGCCACCTCACTGTCCACCGCACTGTCCACCGCACTGTCCACCGCACTGTCCACCGCACTGTGCCACCGCACTGTCCACCGCACTGTCCCACCGCACTGTCCACCGCACTGTCCCACCGCACTGTCCACCGCACTGTGCCACCGCACTGTCCACCGCACTGTCCACCGCACTGTCCACCGCACTGTGCCACCGCACTGTCCACCGCACTGTGCCACCGCACTGTCCACCGCACTGTCCCACCGCGCTGTCCACCGCACTGTCCCACCGCACTGTCCACCGCACTGTCCACCGCACTGTCCACCGCACTGTGCCACCGCACTGTGCCACCGCACTGTCCACCGCACTGTGCCACCGCACTGTCCACCGCACTGTCCCACCGCACTGTCCACCGCACTGTGCCACCGCACTGTCCACCGCACTGTCCACCGCACTGTGCCACGCACTGTCCACCACACTGTGCCACCGCACTGTCCACCGCACTGTCCACCGCACTGTGCCACCGCACTATCCACCGCACTGTGCCACGCACTGTCCACCGCACTGTCCACCGCACTGTGCCACGCACTGTCCACCGCACTGTCCACCGCACTGTGCCACGCACTGTCCACTGCACTGTGCCACCGCACTGTCCACCGCACTGTGCCACCGCACTGTCCACCGCACTGTGCCACGCACTGTCCACCGCACTGTGCCACGCACTGTCCACCGCACTGTCCACCGCACTGTCCACCGCACTGTGCCACCGCACTGTGCCACCGCACTGTCCACCGCACTGTGCCACCGCACTGTCCACCGCACTGTCTACCGCACTGTGCCACCGCACTGTGCCACCGCACTGTGCCACCGCACTGTCCACCGCACTGTCCACCGCACTGTCCACCGCACTGTGCCACCGCACTGTCCACCGCACTGTCCACCGCGCTGTCCACCGCACTGTCCCACCGCACTGTGCCACCGCACTGTCCACCGCACTGTCTACCGCACTGTGCCACCGCACTGTCCACCGCACTGTCCACCGCGCTGTCCACCGCACTGTCCCACCGCACTGTGCCACCGCACTGTGCCACCGCACTGTCCCACCGCACTGTGCCACCGCACTGTCCACCGCACTGTGCCACCGCACTGTCCACCGCACTGACCACCGCACTGTGCCACCGCACTGTGCCACCGCACTGTCCACCGCACTGTCCACCGTAGGAACTGGGCTGAACAGGTTGAAAATTGTGTGTAAACGGCACAGAGTTTAACAGTGAAGCTGTTTCCTTTTCTGCTTTTGGATTTGTGTCCAAAAATTGTGATTGATGCACTGAGTTAAATCTACACAATACCTCTAAGTTGTCTGTTTCTGATTAATATACAGGGAGCACTGTGTTTTGTCCACTTCTCACATTCTCTGTCAGTGCAGTTTGAATACAAGTTGCCTGTTTAAACATTTCCACATCGAACAAAACCCTATCTTGAGCCAAGAATGATAAATGGCTGCGATATATCAGGGAACACAAAATCAAACAAAATAAGTTTCTTATAAACCTCATTCAGTCCCTCTGGAGGGCAGATCTCCCACACACGCAAGCTTGTCTTACATAAGAACATAAGAACTAGGAGCAGGAGTAGGCCATCTGGCCCCTGGAGCCTGCTCCACCATTCAATGAGATCATGGCTGATCTTTTGTGGACTCAGCTCCACCGCACTGTCCACCGCACTGTCCACCGCACTGTCCACCGCACTGTCCACCGCACTGTCCACCGCACTGTCGCACCGCACTGTCCACCGCACTGTGCCACCGCACTGTGCCACCGCACTGTGCCACCGCACTGTGCCACCGCACTGTCCACCGCACTGTCCACCGCACTGTGCCACCGCACTGTCCACCGCACTGTCCACCGCACTGTCCACCGCACTGTGCCACCGCACTGTCCACCGCACTGTCCACCGCACTGTCTACCGCACTGTGCCACGCACTGTCCACCACACTGTGCCACCGCACTGTCCACCGCACTGTCCACCGCACTGTGCCACCGCACTATCCACCGCACTGTGCCACGCACTGTCCACCGCACTGTCCACCGCACTGTGCCACGCACTGTCCACCGCACTGTCCACCGCACTGTGCCACGCACTGTCCACCGCACTGTGCCACCGCACTGTCCACCGCACTGTGCCACCGCACTGTCCACCGCACTGTGCCACGCACTGTCCACCGCACTGTCCACCGCTCTGTCCACCGCACTGTCCACCGCACTGTGCCACCGCACTGTCCACCGCACTGTCTACCGCACTGTGCCACCGCACTGTCCACCGCACTGTGCCACCGCACTGTCCACCGCACTGTCTACCGCACTGTGCCACCGCACTGTCCACCGCACTGTGCCACCGCACTGTCCACCGCACTGTCTACCGCACTGTGCCACCGCACTGTGCCACCGCACTGTGCCACCGCACTGTCCACCGCACTGTGCCACCGCACTGTCCACCGCACTGTCCACCGCACTGTGCCACCTCACTGTCCACCGCGCTGTCCACCACGCTGTCCACCGCACTGTCCCACCGCACTGTGCCACCGCACTGTCCACCGCACTGTCCACCGCACTGTGCCACCGCACTGTCCACCGCACTGTCCACCGCGCTGTCCACCGCACTGTGCCACCGCACTGTCCACCGCACTGTGCCACCGCACTGTGCCACCGCACTGACCACCGCACTGTGCCACCGCACTGTGCCACCGCACTGTCCACCGCACTGTCCACCGTAGGAACTGGGCTGAACAGGTTGAAAATTGTGTGTAAACGGCACAGAGTTTAACAGTGAAGCTGTTTCCTTTTCTGCTTTTGGATTTGTGTCCAAAAATTGTGATTGATGCACTGAGTTAAATCTACACAATACCTCTAAGTTGTCTGTTTCTGATTAATATACAGGGAGCACTGTGTTTTGTCCACTTCTCACATTCTCTATCAGTGCAGTTTGAATACAAGTTGCCTGTTTAAACATTTCCACATCGAACAAAACCCTATTTTGAGCCAAGAATGATAAATGACTGCGATATATCAGGGAACACAAAATCAAACAAAATAAGTTTCTTATAAACCTCATTGAGTCCCTCTGGAGGGCAGATCTCCCACACACGCAAGCTTGTCTTACATAAGAACATAAGAACTAGGAGCAGGAGTAGGCCATCTGGCCCCTGGAGCCTGCTCCACCATTCAATGAGATCATGGCTGATCTTTTGTGGACTCAGCTCCACCGCACTGTCCACCGCACTGTCCACCGCACTGTCCACCGCACTGTGCCACCGCACTGTCCACCGCACTGTCCACCGCACTGTCGCACCGCACTGTCCACCGCACTGTCCACCGCACTGTGCCACCGCACTGTCCCACCGCACTGTGCCACCGCACTGTGCCACCGCACTGTCCACCGCACTGTGCCACCGCACTGTGCCACCGCACTGTGCCACCGCACTGTGCCACCGCACTGTCCACCGCACTGTCCACCGCACTGTCCCACCGCACTGTCCACCGCACTGTCCACCGCACTGTCCCACCGCACTGTCCACCGCACTGTCCACCGCACTGTGCCACCGCACTGTCCCACCGCACTGTCCACCGCACTGTCCACCGCACTGTCCACCGCACTGTCCCACCACACTGTCCACCGCACTGTCCACCGCACTGTCCACCGCACTGTCCACCGCACTGTGCCACTGCACTGTCCACCGCACTGTCCACCACACTGTCCACCGCACTGTGCCACCGCACTGTGCCACCGCACTGTGCCACCGCACTGTGCCACCGCACTGTCCACCGCACTGTCCACCGCACTGTGCCACCGCACTGTCCACCGCACTGTCCACCGCACTGTCCACCGCACTGTGCCACTGCACTGTCCACCGCACTGTGCCACCGCACTGTCCACCGCACTGTCCACCGCACTGTGCCACCGCACTGTCCACCGCACTGTCCACCGCACTGTGCCACCGCACTGTCCACCGCACTGTGCCACCGCACTGTCCACCACGCTGTCCACCGCACTGTCCACCGCACTGTGTCACCGCACTGTCCACCGCACTGTGCCACCGCACTGTGCACCGCACTGTGCCACCGCACTGTCCACCGCACTGTCCACCGCACTGTCTACCACACTGTGCCACCGCACTGTCCACCGCACTGTCCACCGCACTGTGCCACCGCACTGTGCCACCGCACTGTCCACCGCGCTGTCCACCGCACCGTCCACCGCACTGTGCCACCGCACTGTCCACCGCACTGTCCACCGCACTGTGCCACCGCGCTGTGCCACCGCACTGTCCACCGCGCTGTCCACCGCACTGTGCCACCGCACTGTGCCACCGCACTGTGCCACCGCACTGTCCCACCGCACTGTCCCACCGCACTGTGCCACCGCACTGTCCACCGCACTGTCCACCGCACTGACCACCGCACTGTGCCACCGCACTGTGCCACCGCACTGTCCACCGCACTGTCCACCGCGCTGTCCACCGCACTGTCCCACCGCACTGTGCCACCGCACTGTGCCACCGCACTGTCCCACCGCACTGTGCCACCGCACTGTCCACCGCACTGTGCCACCGCACTGTCCACCGCACTGACCACCGCACTGTGCCACCGCACTGTGCCACCGCACTGTCCACCGCACTGTCCACCGTAGGAACTGGGCTGAACAGGTTGAAAATTGTGTGTAAACGGCACAGAGTTTAACAGTGAAGCTGTTTCCTTTTCTGCTTTTGGATTTGTGTCCAAAAATTGTGATTGATGCACTGAGTTAAATCTACACAATACCTCTAAGTTGTCTGTTTCTGATTAATATACAGGGAGCACTGTGTTTTGTCCACTTCTCACATTCTCTATCAGTGCAGTTTGAATACAAGTTGCCTGTTTAAACATTTCCACATCGAACAAAACCCTATCTTGAGCCAAGAATGATAAATGACTGCGATATATCAGGGAACACAAAATCAAACAAAATAAGTTTCTTATAAACCTCATTCAGTCCCTCTGGAGGGCAGATCTCCCACACACGCAAGCTTGTCTTACATAAGAACATAAGAACTAGGAGCAGGAGCAGGCCATCTGGCCCCTGGAGCCTGCTCCACCATTCAATGAGATCATGGCTGATCTTTTGTGGACTCAGCTCCACCGCACTGTCCACCGCACTGTCCACCGCACTGTCCACCGCACTGTGCCACCGCACTGTCCACCGCACTGTCCACCGCACTGTGCCACCGCACTGTCCCACCGCACTGTGCCACCGCACTGTCCACCGCACTGTCCACCGCACTGTGCCACCGCACTGTGCCACCGCACTGTCCACCGCACTGTGCCACCGCACTGTGCCACCGCACTGTGCCACCGCACTGTCCACCGCACTGTCCCACCGCACTGTCCACCGCACTGTCCCACCGCACTGTCCACCGCACTGTCCACCGCACTGTGCCACCGCACTGTCCCACCGCACTGTCCACCGCACTGTCCACCGCACTGTCCCACCGCACTGTCCACCGCACTGTCCACCGCACTGTCCACCGCACTGTGCCACTGCACTGTCCACCGCACTGTGCCACCGCACTGTCCACCGCACTGTGCCACCGCACTGTCCACCGCACTGTCCACCGCACTGTGCCACCGCACTGTCCACCGCACTGTGCCACCGCACTGTCCACCGCACTGTCCACCGCACTGTCCACCGCACTGTGCCACCGCACTGTCCACCGCACTGTCCACCGCACTGTCCACCGCACTGTCCACCGCACTGTGCCACCGCACTGTCCACCGCACTGTCGCACCGCACTGTGCCACCGCACTGTCCACCACGCTGTCCACCGCACTGTCCACCGCACTGTCCACCGCACTGTGCCACCGCACTGTCCACCGCACTGTGCCACCGCACTGTGCACCGCACTGTGCCACCGCACTGTGCACCGCACTGTGCCACCGCACTGTCCACCGCACTGTCCACCGCACTGTCTACCACACTGTGCCACCGCACTGTCCACCGCACTGTCCACCGCACTGTGCCACCGCACTGTGCCACCGCACTGTCCACCGCGCTGTCCACCGCACTGTGCACCGCACTGTCCACCGCACTGTGCCACCGCGCTGTGCCACCGCACTGTCCACCGCGCTGTCCACCGCACTGTGCCACCGCACTGTGCCACCGCACTGTGCCACCGCACTGTCCCACCGCACTGTGCCACCGCACTGTCCACCGCACTGTGCCACCGCACTGTCCACCGCACTGACCACCGCACTGTGCCACCGCACTGTCCACCGTAGGAACTGGGCTGAACAGGTTGAAAATTGTGTGTAAACGGCACAGAGTTTAACAGTGAAGCTGTTTCCTTTTCTGCTTTTGGATTTGTGTCCAAAAATTGTGATTGATGCACTGAGTTAAATCTACACAATACCTCTAAGTTGTCTGTTTCTGATTAATATACAGGGAGCACTGTGTTTTGTCCACTTCTCACATTCTCTATCAGTGCAGTTTGAATACAAGTTGCCTGTTTAAACATTTCCACATCGAACAAAACCCTATCTTGAGCCAAGAATGATAAATGACTGCGATATATCAGGGAACACAAAATCAAACAAAATAAGTTTCTTATAAACCTCATTCAGTCCCTCTGGAGGGCAGATCTCCCACACACGCAAGCTTGTCTTACATAAGAACATAAGAACTAGGAGCAGGAGTAGGCCATCTGGCCCCTCGAGCCTGCTCCACCATTCAATGAGATCATGGCTGATCTTTTGTGGACTCAGCTCCACCGCACTGTCCACCGCACAGTCCACCGCACTGTCCACCGCACTGTCCACCGCACTGTCCACCGCACTGTCGCACCGCACTGTCCACCGCACTGTGCCACCGCACTGTGCCACCGCACTGTGCCACCGCACTGTGCCACCGCACTGTCCACCGCACTGTCCACCGCACTGTCCACCGCACTGTCCACCGCACTGTCGCACCGCACTGTCCACCGCACTGTGCCACCGCACTGTGCCACCGCACTGTGCCACCGCACTGTGCCACCGCACTGTCCACCGCACTGTCCACCGCACTGTGCCACCGCACTGTCCACCGCACTGTCCACCGCACTGTCCACCGCACTGTCCCACCGCACTGTCCACCGCACTGTGCCACCGCACTGTCCACCGCACTGTCCACCGCACTGTCTACCGCACTGTGCCACGCACTGTCCACCACACTGTGCCACCGCACTGTCCACCGCACTGTCCACCGCACTGTGCCACCGCACTATCCACCGCACTGTGCCACGCACTGTCCACCGCACTGTCCACCGCACTGTGCCACGCACTGTCCACCGCACTGTCCACCGCACTGTGCCACGCACTGTCCACCGCACTGTGCCACCGCACTGTCCACCGCACTGTCCACCGCACTGTGCCACGCACTGTCCACCGCACTGTCCACCGCACTGTCCACCGCACTGTCCACCGCACTGTGCCACCGCACTGTCCACCGCACTGTCTACCGCACTGTGCCACCGCACTGTCCACCGCACTGTGCCACCGCACTGTCCACCGCACTGTCTACCGCACTGTGCCACCGCACTGTGCCACCGCACTGTGCCACCGCACTGTGCCACCGCACTGTCCACCGCACTGTCCACCGCACTGTGCCACCGCACTGTCCACCGCACTGTCCAACCGCACTGTGCCACCGCACTGTCCACCGCACTGTCCACCGCACTGTGCCACCGCACTGTGCCACCGCACTGTCCACCGCACTGTCCACCGCGCTGTCCACCGCACTGTCCCACCGCACTGTGCCACCGCACTGTGCCACCGCACTGTGCCACCGCACTGTGCCACCGCACTGTCCACCGCACTGTCCACCGCACTGTCGCACCGCACTGTCCACCGCACTGTGCCACCGCACTGTGCCACCGCACTGTGCCACCGCACTGTGCCACCGCACTGTCCACCGCACTGTCCACCGCACTGTGCCACCGCACTGTCCACCGCACTGTCCACCGCACTGTCCACCGCACTGTGCCACCGCACTGTCCACCGCACTGTCCACCGCACTGTCTACCGCACTGTGCCACGCACTGTCCACCACACTGTGCCACCGCACTGTCCACCGCACTGTCCACCGCACTGTGCCACCGCACTATCCACCGCACTGTGCCACGCACTGTCCACCGCACTGTCCACCGCACTGTGCCACGCACTGTCCACCGCACTGTCCACCGCACTGTGCCACGCACTGTCCACCGCACTGTGCCACCGCACTGTCCACCGCACTGTGCCACCGCACTGTCCACCGCACTGTGCCACGCACTGTCCACCGCACTGTCCACCGCTCTGTCCACCGCACTGTCCACCGCACTGTGCCACCGCACTGTCCACCGCACTGTCTACCGCACTGTGCCACCGCACTGTCCACCGCACTGTGCCACCGCACTGTCCACCGCACTGTCTACCGCACTGTGCCACCGCACTGTCCACCGCACTGTGCCACCGCACTGTCCACCGCACTGTCTACCGCACTGTGCCACCGCACTGTGCCACCGCACTGTGCCACCGCACTGTCCACCGCACTGTGCCACCGCACTGTCCACCGCACTGTCCACCGCACTGTGCCACCTCACTGTCCACCGCGCTGTCCACCACGCTGTCCACCGCACTGTCCCACCGCACTGTGCCACCGCACTGTCCACCGCACTGTCCACCGCACTGTGCCACCGCACTGTCCACCGCACTGTCCACCGCGCTGTCCACCGCACTGTGCCACCGCACTGTCCACCGCACTGTGCCACCGCACTGTGCCACCGCACTGACCACCGCACTGTGCCACCGCACTGTGCCACCGCACTGTCCACCGCACTGTCCACCGTAGGAACTGGGCTGAACAGGTTGAAAATTGTGTGTAAACGGCACAGAGTTTAACAGTGAAGCTGTTTCCTTTTCTGCTTTTGGATTTGTGTCCAAAAATTGTGATTGATGCACTGAGTTAAATCTACACAATACCTCTAAGTTGTCTGTTTCTGATTAATATACAGGGAGCACTGTGTTTTGTCCACTTCTCACATTCTCTATCAGTGCAGTTTGAATACAAGTTGCCTGTTTAAACATTTCCACATCGAACAAAACCCTATTTTGAGCCAAGAATGATAAATGACTGCGATATATCAGGGAACACAAAATCAAACAAAATAAGTTTCTTATAAACCTCATTGAGTCCCTCTGGAGGGCAGATCTCCCACACACGCAAGCTTGTCTTACATAAGAACATAAGAACTAGGAGCAGGAGTAGGCCATCTGGCCCCTGGAGCCTGCTCCACCATTCAATGAGATCATGGCTGATCTTTTGTGGACTCAGCTCCACCGCACTGTCCACCGCACTGTCCACCGCACTGTCCACCGCACTGTGCCACCGCACTGTCCACCGCACTGTCCACCGCACTGTCGCACCGCACTGTCCACCGCACTGTCCACCGCACTGTGCCACCGCACTGTCCCACCGCACTGTGCCACCGCACTGTGCCACCGCACTGTCCACCGCACTGTGCCACCGCACTGTGCCACCGCACTGTGCCACCGCACTGTGCCACCGCACTGTCCACCGCACTGTCCACCGCACTGTCCCACCGCACTGTCCACCGCACTGTCCACCGCACTGTCCCACCGCACTGTCCACCGCACTGTCCACCGCACTGTGCCACCGCACTGTCCCACCGCACTGTCCACCGCACTGTCCACCGCACTGTCCACCGCACTGTCCCACCACACTGTCCACCGCACTGTCCACCGCACTGTCCACCGCACTGTCCACCGCACTGTGCCACTGCACTGTCCACCGCACTGTCCACCACACTGTCCACCGCACTGTGCCACCGCACTGTGCCACCGCACTGTGCCACCGCACTGTGCCACCGCACTGTCCACCGCACTGTCCACCGCACTGTGCCACCGCACTGTCCACCGCACTGTCCACCGCACTGTCCACCGCACTGTGCCACTGCACTGTCCACCGCACTGTGCCACCGCACTGTCCACCGCACTGTCCACCGCACTGTGCCACCGCACTGTCCACCGCACTGTCCACCGCACTGTGCCACCGCACTGTCCACCGCACTGTGCCACCGCACTGTCCACCACGCTGTCCACCGCACTGTCCACCGCACTGTGTCACCGCACTGTCCACCGCACTGTGCCACCGCACTGTGCACCGCACTGTGCCACCGCACTGTCCACCGCACTGTCCACCGCACTGTCTACCACACTGTGCCACCGCACTGTCCACCGCACTGTCCACCGCACTGTGCCACCGCACTGTGCCACCGCACTGTCCACCGCGCTGTCCACCGCACCGTCCACCGCACTGTGCCACCGCACTGTCCACCGCACTGTCCACCGCACTGTGCCACCGCGCTGTGCCACCGCACTGTCCACCGCGCTGTCCACCGCACTGTGCCACCGCACTGTGCCACCGCACTGTGCCACCGCACTGTCCCACCGCACTGTCCCACCGCACTGTGCCACCGCACTGTCCACCGCACTGTCCACCGCACTGACCACCGCACTGTGCCACCGCACTGTGCCACCGCACTGTCCACCGCACTGTCCACCGCGCTGTCCACCGCACTGTCCCACCGCACTGTGCCACCGCACTGTGCCACCGCACTGTCCCACCGCACTGTGCCACCGCACTGTCCACCGCACTGTGCCACCGCACTGTCCACCGCACTGACCACCGCACTGTGCCACCGCACTGTGCCACCGCACTGTCCACCGCACTGTCCACCGTAGGAACTGGGCTGAACAGGTTGAAAATTGTGTGTAAACGGCACAGAGTTTAACAGTGAAGCTGTTTCCTTTTCTGCTTTTGGATTTGTGTCCAAAAATTGTGATTGATGCACTGAGTTAAATCTACACAATACCTCTAAGTTGTCTGTTTCTGATTAATATACAGGGAGCACTGTGTTTTGTCCACTTCTCACATTCTCTATCAGTGCAGTTTGAATACAAGTTGCCTGTTTAAACATTTCCACATCGAACAAAACCCTATCTTGAGCCAAGAATGATAAATGACTGCGATATATCAGGGAACACAAAATCAAACAAAATAAGTTTCTTATAAACCTCATTCAGTCCCTCTGGAGGGCAGATCTCCCACACACGCAAGCTTGTCTTACATAAGAACATAAGAACTAGGAGCAGGAGTAGGCCATCTGGCCCCTGGAGCCTGCTCCACCATTCAATGAGATCATGGCTGATCTTTTGTGGACTCAGCTCCACCGCACTGTCCACCGCACTGTCCACCGCACTGTCCACCGCACTGTCCACCGCACTGTCCACCGCACTGTGCCACCGCACTGTGCCACCGCACTGTCCCACCGCACTGTGCCACCGCACTGTCCACCGCACTGTCCACCGCACTGTGCCACCGCACTGTGCCACCGCACTGTCCACCGCACTGTGCCACCGCACTGTGCCACCGCACTGTGCCACCGCACTGTCCACCGCACTGTCCCACCGCACTGTCCACCGCACTGTCCCACCGCACTGTCCACCGCACTGTCCACCGCACTGTGCCACCGCACTGTCCCACCGCACTGTCCACCGCACTGTCCACCGCACTGTCCCACCGCACTGTCCACCGCACTGTCCACCGCACTGTCCACCGCACTGTGCCACTGCACTGTCCACCGCACTGTGCCACCGCACTGTCCACCGCACTGTGCCACCGCACTGTCCACCGCACTGTCCACCGCACTGTGCCACCGCACTGTCCACCGCACTGTGCCACCGCACTGTCCACCGCACTGTCCACCGCACTGTCCACCGCACTGTGCCACCGCACTGTCCACCGCACTGTCCACCGCACTGTCCACCGCACTGTCCACCGCACTGTGCCACCGCACTGTCCACCGCACTGTCGCACCGCACTGTGCCACCGCACTGTCCACCACGCTGTCCACCGCACTGTCCACCGCACTGTCCACCGCACTGTGCCACCGCACTGTCCACCGCACTGTGCCACCGCACTGTGCACCGCACTGTGCCACCGCACTGTGCACCGCACTGTGCCACCGCACTGTCCACCGCACTGTCCACCGCACTGTCTACCACACTGTGCCACCGCACTGTCCACCGCACTGTCCACCGCACTGTGCCACCGCACTGTGCCACCGCACTGTCCACCGCGCTGTCCACCGCACTGTGCACCGCACTGTCCACCGCACTGTGCCACCGCGCTGTGCCACCGCACTGTCCACCGCGCTGTCCACCGCACTGTGCCACCGCACTGTGCCACCGCACTGTGCCACCGCACTGTCCCACCGCACTGTGCCACCGCACTGTCCACCGCACTGTGCCACCGCACTGTCCACCGCACTGACCACCGCACTGTGCCACCGCACTGTCCACCGTAGGAACTGGGCTGAACAGGTTGAAAATTGTGTGTAAACGGCACAGAGTTTAACAGTGAAGCTGTTTCCTTTTCTGCTTTTGGATTTGTGTCCAAAAATTGTGATTGATGCACTGAGTTAAATCTACACAATACCTCTAAGTTGTCTGTTTCTGATTAATATACAGGGAGCACTGTGTTTTGTCCACTTCTCACATTCTCTATCAGTGCAGTTTGAATACAAGTTGCCTGTTTAAACATTTCCACATCGAACAAAACCCTATCTTGAGCCAAGAATGATAAATGACTGCGATATATCAGGGAACACAAAATCAAACAAAATAAGTTTCTTATAAACCTCATTCAGTCCCTCTGGAGGGCAGATCTCCCACACACGCAAGCTTGTCTTACATAAGAACATAAGAACTAGGAGCAGGAGTAGGCCATCTGGCCCCTCGAGCCTGCTCCACCATTCAATGAGATCATGGCTGATCTTTTGTGGACTCAGCTCCACCGCACTGTCCACCGCACAGTCCACCGCACTGTCCACCGCACTGTCCACCGCACTGTCCACCGCACTGTCGCACCGCACTGTCCACCGCACTGTGCCACCGCACTGTGCCACCGCACTGTGCCACCGCACTGTGCCACCGCACTGTCCACCGCACTGTCCACCGCACTGTCCACCGCACTGTCCACCGCACTGTCGCACCGCACTGTCCACCGCACTGTGCCACCGCACTGTGCCACCGCACTGTGCCACCGCACTGTGCCACCGCACTGTCCACCGCACTGTCCACCGCACTGTGCCACCGCACTGTCCACCGCACTGTCCACCGCACTGTCCACCGCACTGTCCCACCGCACTGTCCACCGCACTGTGCCACCGCACTGTCCACCGCACTGTCCACCGCACTGTCTACCGCACTGTGCCACGCACTGTCCACCACACTGTGCCACCGCACTGTCCACCGCACTGTCCACCGCACTGTGCCACCGCACTATCCACCGCACTGTGCCACGCACTGTCCACCGCACTGTCCACCGCACTGTGCCACGCACTGTCCACCGCACTGTCCACCGCACTGTGCCACGCACTGTCCACCGCACTGTGCCACCGCACTGTCCACCGCACTGTCCACCGCACTGTGCCACGCACTGTCCACCGCACTGTCCACCGCACTGTCCACCGCACTGTCCACCGCACTGTGCCACCGCACTGTCCACCGCACTGTCTACCGCACTGTGCCACCGCACTGTCCACCGCACTGTGCCACCGCACTGTCCACCGCACTGTCTACCGCACTGTGCCACCGCACTGTGCCACCGCACTGTGCCACCGCACTGTGCCACCGCACTGTCCACCGCACTGTCCACCGCACTGTGCCACCGCACTGTCCACCGCACTGTCCAACCGCACTGTGCCACCGCACTGTCCACCGCACTGTCCACCGCACTGTGCCACCGCACTGTGCCACCGCACTGTCCACCGCACTGTCCACCGCGCTGTCCACCGCACTGTCCCACCGCACTGTGCCACCGCACTGTGCCACCGCACTGTGCCACCGCACTGTGCCACCGCACTGTCCACCGCACTGTGCCACCGCACTGTGCCACCGCACTGACCACCGCACTGTGCCACCGCACTGTGCCACCGCACTGTCCACCGCACTGTCCACCGTAGGAACTGGGCTGAACAGGTTGAAAATTGTGTGTAAACGGCACAGAGTTTAACAGTGAAGCTGTTTCCTTTTCTGCTTTTGGATTTGTGTCCAAAAATTGTGATTGATGCACTGAGTTAAATCTACACAATACCTCTAAGTTGTCTGTTTCTGATTAATATACAGGGAGCACTGTGTTTTGTCCACTTCTCACATTCTCTGTCAGTGCAGTTTGAATACAAGTTGCCTGTTTAAACATTTCCACATCGAACAAAACCCTATCTTAAGCCAAGAATGATAAATGACTGCGATATATCAGGGAACACAAAATCAAACAAAATAAGTTTCTTATAAACCTCATTCAGTCCCTCTGGAGGGCAGATCTCCCACACACGCAAGCTTGTCTTACATAAGAACATAAGAACTAGGAACAGGAGTGGGCCATCTGGCCCCTCGAGCCTGCTCCACCATTCAATGAGATCATGGCTGAACTTTTGTGGACTCAGCTCCACTTTCCGGCCCGAACACCATAACCCTTAATCCCTTTATTCTTCAAAAAACTATCTATCTTTATCTTAAAAACATTTAATGAAGGAGCCTCGACTGCTTCACTGGGCAAGGAATTCCATAGATTCACAACCCTTTGGGTGAAGAAGTTCCTCCTAAACTCAGTCCTAAATCTACTTCCCCTTATTTTGAGGCTATGCCCCCTTGTTTTGCTTTCACCCGCCAGTGGAAACAACCTGCCCGCATCTATCCTATCTATTCCCTTCATAATTTTATATGTTTCTATAAGATTCCCCCTCATCCTTCTAAATTCCAACGAGTACAGTCCCAGTCTACTCAACCTCTCCTCGTAATCCAACCCCTTCAGCTCTGGGATTAACCTAGTGAATCTCCTCTGCACACCCTCCAGTGCCAGTACGTCCTTTCTCAGGTAAGGAGACCAAAACTGAACACAATACTCCAGTTTCACTTCATCCTAAATACACCCACAATGAAACCAATTGTTCTGGATGAATCTCAGAATGTAGGAAATTCGGTCGCAACAACAAGATGTGTTAATTTCATGTAAAAGTCCATTTTAAAAACCCTCTGAAAACAGCACCCTCACCGCGGTTGTCACTTTCTAGAATATCCATTGGTCGCTGCTGATAGATAGGTGGGAAGTCAATTACTGATAACTTTTAGATCAAAGCAAATCACTGCGGGTGCTGGGATCTGAAACAAAAACAGAGAATACTGGACAAACTCAGCAGGTCTACAGCATCTGTAGAGAGAGAAGGGAGCTAACGTTTCGAGTCTGGGTGACTCTTGTCAAAGCTCCCTCTCCTCCACGGATTCGGTCAGACCTGCTGAGGTTCTCCAGTATCGTCTGTTTCTGTGTTGAGAACTGTTACTGCTTTCTGAAACCACTTTGGGGTTGAGGCTACGCCACACTCGCAGATCCCTGCCACACCCGTGTAGAAGATCAGAGAGTTTCAAATGTCAGCAAACCTTTTCCTCTGACTCAAGATTCAATTCACCTGGATCAGGACCCATCCACCAAACTGCCCACTACCCCTCCCCAAGTCAGAATTGGGAGATGTGTGCCCATTCCCCCCGTTTGATGTCTCTGAACAGGGGCTGTTTAGCACAGGGCTAAATTGTTGGCTTTGAAAGCAGACCAAGGCAGGCCAGCAGCACGGTTCAATTCCCGTACCAGCCTCCCCGAACAGGCGCCGGAATGTGGCGACTAGGGGCTTTTCACAGTAACTTCATTTGAAGACTACTTGTGACAATAAGCGATTTTTCATTTCATTTCATTTCTTCAAACACTGAGATCACATTAGCTGCACAAGCATTCATTTAAGTGTTTCCACATCAACAAAATATTTAAATTGCTAGGGAACAGATTAGTGTGTACCCATGAAATGATTAAACTGTTTTACAGTTTCTTGAAGTAATGGTCAATTATTTTAATGAGTTGGACATTTCATTAATGGTTACGTTTGTGGAATCTTTCAGCCATTTGAATAAAGATAAAGTTGCCACAGTCCCAGATGACCATAGGCTGTTTTCCCCTTTGGAAGGGAGAGCTAACCATTGGTGATTTTTCCTGAGGGTCTCCACACCTCAGGCGAGGGGCAAGGTTGAGAAGGCGGTGCCTTCACTGCACGAGGACATCAGATTTCACGGAATCACAGAATCATTCTGATGAAGGAGGGGGCCACTGAACGAGCACCATGACTTAGTACCGTTCCCCCCGCACCCTTGCACAATGTTTATATTCAAATAATCATCTGACGCCCTCTTGAATGCCTCGATTGAACCGACCTCCACCACACGTCCAGACAGTGCATTCCACACCCCTACCACTCGCTGTGTGAAAAAGTATTTTCTCACCTTGCAGGTTAAAAAAAAAATCAAGGAATCATTTGGAATGGAGAAAAGAGAAAATGAGCAATTGTGCTTTGCTACACTGCCCAATTATTGGTTTATCACAGATTTTATGCCAACAATTGTGAATTTCAGTGGAATCTAGCCCAAAAGAATTTCAAACCCATTTTGACATAAAGAGGAAACTCCCTTCACTTTTGCTATTGTTTATCTTTCACTTCACTGACTTGATAATTCTTACTCATCCTGTGAGAATTGAACGGGTTCAATGAGTTAAGGGCTGCGTGCAGTCCCCAATTCTCTAGCAGCCCATTCCCCCGCAAGGTCAGCACAATCACAGGTGCCTCTAATGGTTCACAAGAAGTTGAAAAATTTCACCCCCTCATCTTTACAGCGGCAGAATTTTGATTTTTATTGATCGTGATTCTCGTTATTACCATTTCCTGAAAGAGAAAAAATGGATACACAGAGCGAGGCAGGAACAGAGAAAGACAGAACGGAAGAAAAAAGCAAAGAGAAAGAAAGGGAAGGGAGGAAAGAAATAAAAAGGAAATAATTACGACATAACGATGAGAAAGGTGGATTGAAGGAGGGAAAGGAAATGAGGATAAAATTTTAAAAATAAATTGCATAATCAAAGCAACCTTCACAGTTTCAGAACTTCTGAAAGCAATTAGGGCCTCAGGGGTCATTCTAAAAACTTGATGCTTCTGTTTTCTGGGTAATCATTGTACTAATGAAGCTTCCGGCAACTAGGTAAATGGGCCTCTACTGTCAGAGAGTCAGTACTGAGGGAGTGCCGCACTGTCAGAGCGTCAGTACTGAGGGAGTGCCGCACTGTCAGAGCGTCAGTACTGAGGGAGTGCTGCACTGTCAGAGAGTCAGTACTGAGGGAGTGCTGCACTGTCAGAGGGTCAGTACTGAGGGAGTGCCGCACTGTCAGAGCGTCAGTACTGAGGGAGTGCTGCACTGTCAGAGAGTCAGTACTGAGGGAGTGCTGCACTGTCAGAGGGTCAGTACTGAGGGAGTGCTGCACTGTCAGAGGGTCAGTACTGAGGGAGTGCCGCACTGTCAGAGGGTCAGTACTGAGGGAGTGCTGCACTTACAGAGGGTCAGTACTGAGGGAGTGCTGCACTGTCAGAGGGTCAGTGCTGAGGGAGTGCCGCACTGTCAGAGCGTCAGTACTGAGGGAGTGCTGCACTGTCAGAGCGTCAGTACTGAGGGAGTGCTGCACTGTCAGAGAGTCAGTACTGAGGGAGTGCTGCACTGTCAGAGGGTCAGTACTGAGGGAGTGCTGCACTGTCAGAGGGTCAGTACTGAGGGAGTGCCGCACTGTCAGATGGTCAGTACTGAGGGAGTGCCGCACTGTCAGAGGGTCAGTACTGAGGGAGTGCTGCACTGTCAGAGGGTCAGTACTGAGGGAGTGCCGCACTGTCAGAGGGTCAGTACTGAGGGAGTGCTGCACTGTCAGAGGGTCAGTACTGAGGGAGTGCTGCACTGTCAGAGGGTCAGTGCTGAGGGAGTGCCGCACTGTCAGAGGGTCAGTACTGAGGGAGTGCCGCACTGTCAGAGGGTCAGTACTGAGGGAGTGCTGCACTGTCAGAGGGTCAGTATTGAGGGAGTGCCGCACTGTCAGAGGGTCAGTACTGAGGGAGTGCTGCACTGTCAGAGGGTCAGTACTGAGGGAGTGCTGCACTGTCAGAGGGTCAGTACTGAGGGAGTGCTGCACTGTCAGAGGGTCAGTACTGAGGGAGTGCTGCACTGTCAGAGGGTCAGTACTGAGGGAGTGCCGCACTATCAGAGGGTCAGTACTGAGGGAGTGCTGCACTGTCAGAGGGTCTGTACTGAGGGAGTGCCGCACTGCCAGAGGGTCAGTACTGAGGGAGTGCTGCATTGTCAGAGGGTCAGTACTGAGGGAGTGCCGCATTGTCAGAGGGTCAGTACTGAGGGAGTGCCGCACAGTCAGAGGGTCAATACTGAGGGAGTGCTGCACTGTCAGAGGGTCAGTAATGAGGGAGTGCTGCACTGTCAGAGGATCAGTACTGAGGGAGTGCCGCACTGTCAGAGGGTCAGTACTGAGAGAGTGCCGCACTGTCAGAGGGTCTGTGCTGAGGGAGTGCCGCACAGTCAGAGGGTCAGTACTGAGGGAGTGCTGCACTGTCAGAGGGTCAGTGCTGTGGGAGAGCCGCACAGTCAGAGGGTCAGTACTGAGGGAGTGCCGCACAGTCAGAGGTTCAGTGCTGAGGGAGTGCCGCACAGTCAGAGGGTCAGTACTGAGGGAGTGCTGCACTGTCGGAGGGTCAGTACTGACGGACTGCTGCACTGTCAGAGGGTCAGTACTGAGGGAGTGCCGCAGTCAGAGGGTCAGTACTGAGGGAGTGCCGCACAGTCAGAGGGTCAGTACTGAGGGAGTGCTGCACTGTCAGAGGTCAACACTGAGGGAGTGCTGCACTGTCAGAGGGTCAGTACTGAGGGAGTGCCGCACTGTCAGAAGAGGGACAGTACTGAGGGAGTGCTGCACTGTCAGAGGGTCAGTACTGAGGGAGTGCTGCACTGTCAGAGGGTCAGTACTGAGGGAGTGCCGCACTGTCATTGGGTCAGTACTGAGGGAGTGCTGCCCTGTCAGAGGGTCAGTACTGAGGGAGTGCTGCACTGTCAGAGGTCAATACTGAGGGAGTGCTGCACTGTCAGAGGGTCAGTACTGAGGGAGTGCCGCACTGTTAGAGGGTCAGTACTGAGGGAATGCTGCCCTGTCAGAGGGTCAGTACTGAGGGAGTGCTGCACTGTCAGAGGTCAATACTGAGGGAGTGCTGCACTGTCAGAGGGTCAGTACTGAGGGAGTGCCGCACTGTCAGAGGGTCAGTACTGAGGGAGTGCTGCCCTGTCAGAGGGTCAGTACTGAGGGAGTGCTGCACTGTCAGAGTGTCAGTACTGAGGGAGTGCCGCACTGTCAGAGGGTCAGTACTGAGGGAGTGCCGCACTGTCAGAGGGTCAGTACTGAGGGAGTGCCGCACTGTCAGAGGGTCAGTACTGAGGGAGTGCCGCACTGTCAGAGGGTCAGTGCTGAGGGAGTGCTGCACTGTCAGACAGTCAGTACTGAGGGAGTGCCGCACTGTCAGAGGTCAATACTGAGGGAGTGCTGCACTGTCAGAGGTCAATACTGAGGGAGTGCTGCACTGTCAGAGGGTCAGTACTGAGGGAGTGCTGCACTGTCAGAGGGTCAGTGCTGAGGGAGTGCCGCACTGTCAGTGGGTCAGTGCTGAGGGAGTGCTGCACTGTCAGAGGGTCAGTACTGAGGGAGCGCTGCACTGTCAGAGGGTCAGTACTGAGGGAGTGCTGCACTGGCAGAGGGTCAGTGCTGAGGGAGTGCTGCACTGTCAGAGGGTCAGTGCTGAGGGAGTGCTGCCCTGTCAGAAGAGGGAAAGTACTGAGGGAGTGCTGCACTGTCAGAGGGTCAGTACTGAGGGTGTGCCGTACTGTCAGAGGGTCAGTACTGAGGGAGCGCTGCACTGTCAGAGGGTCAGTACTGAGGGAGTGCTGCACTGGCAGAGGGGCAGTGCTGAGGGAGTGCTGCACTGTCAGAGGGTCAGTGCTGAGGGAGTGCTGCCCTGTCAGAAGAGGGACAGTACTGAGGGAGTGCTGCAATGTCAGAGGGTCAGTACTGAGGGTGTGCCGTACTGTCAGAGGGTCAGTACTGAGGGAGTGCGGCACTGTCAGAGGGTCAGTACTGAGGGAGTGCCGCACTGTCAGAGGGACAGTACTGAGGGAGTGCTGCACTGTCAGAGAGTCAGTACTGAGGGAGTGCTGCACTGTCAGAGGATCAGTACTGAGGGAGTGCCGCACTGTCAGAGGGTCAGTACTGAGGGAGTGCGGCACTGTCAGAGGGTCAGTACTGAGGGAGTGCCGCACTGTCAGTGAGTCAGTACTGAGGGAGTGCTGCACTGTCAGAGGGTCAGTACTGAGGGAGTGCCGCACTGTCAGGGGTCAGTGCTGAGGGAGTGCCGCACTGTCAGAGGGTCAGTACTGAGGGAGTGCTGCACTGTCAGAGGGTCAGTACTGAGGGAGTGCCGCACTGTCAGAGGGTCAGTACTGAGTGAGTGCCGCACTGTCAGAGGGTCAGTACTGAGGGAGTGCTGCACTGTCAGAGTGTCAGTACTGAGGGAGTGCTGCACTGTCAGAGAGTCAGTACTGAGGGAGTGCTGCACTGTCAGAGGGTCAGTACTGAGGGAGTGCTGCACTGTCAGAGGGTCAGTACTGAGGGAGTGCTGCACTGTCAGAGGGTCAGTACTGAGGGAGAGCCGCACTGCCAGAGGGTCAGTACTGAGGGAGTGCTGCACTGTCAGAGGGTCAGTACTGAGGGAGTGCTGCACTGTCAGAGGGTCAGTACTGAGGGAGTGCCGCACTGTCAGAGAGTCAGTACTGAGGGAGTGCCGCACTGTCAGAGGGTCAGTACTGAGGGAGTGCTGCACTGTCAGAGGGTCAGTACTGAGGGAGTGCTGCACTGTCAGAGGGTCAGTACTGAGGGAGTGCTGCCCTGTCAGAGGGTCAGTACTGAGGGAGTGCTGCCCTGTCAGAGGGTCAGTACTGAGGGAGTGCTGCACTGTCAGAGTGTCAGTACTGAGGGAGTGCCGCACTGTCAGAGGGTCAGTACTGAGGGAGCGCCGCACTGTCAGAGGGTCAGTACTGAGGGAGTGCTGCACTGTCAGAGGGTCAGTACTGAGGGAGTGCCGCACTGTCAGAGGGTCAGTACTGAGGGAGTGCTGCCCTGTCAGAGGGTCAGTCCTGAGGGAGTGCTGCACTGTCAGAGTGTCAGTACTGAGGGAGTGCCGCACTGTCAGAGGGTCAGTACTGAGGGAGTGCTGCACTGTCAGAGGGTCAGTACTGAGGGAGTGCCGCACTGTCAGAGGGTCAGTACTGAGGGAGTGCTGCACTGTCAGAGGGTCAGTACTGAGGGAGAGCCACACTGTCAGAGGGTCAGTACTGAGGGAGTGCTGCACTGTCAGAGGGTCAGTACTGAGGGAGTGCCGCACTGTCAGAGGGTCAGTACTGAGGGAGTGCCGCACTGTCAGAGGGTCAGTGCTGAGGGAGTGCTGCACTGTCAGACAGTCAGTACTGAGGGAGTGCCGCACTGTCAGAGGTCAATACTGAGGGAGTGCTGCACTGTCAGAGGTCAATACTGAGGGAGTGCTGCACTGTCAGAGGGTCAGTACTGAGGGAGTGCTGCCCTGTCAGAAGAGGGACAGTACTGAGGGAGTGCTGCCCTGTCAGGGGTCAGTGCTGAGGGAGTGCCGCACTGTCAGAGGGTCAGTACTGAGGGTGTGCCGTACTGTCAGAGGGTCAGTACTGAGGGAGTGCGGCACTGTCAGAGGGTCAGTACTGAGGGAGTGCCGCACTGTCAGAGGGACAGTACTGAGGGAGTGCTGCACTGTCAGAGAGTCAGTACTGAGGGAGTGCTGCACTGTCAGAGGATCAGTACTGAGGGAGTGCCGCACTGTCAGAGGGTCAGTACTGAGGGAGTGCGGCACTGTCAGAGGGTCAGTACTGAGGGAGTGCCGCACTGTCAGTGAGTCAGTACTGAGGGAGTGCTGCACTGTCAGAGGGTCAGTACTGAGGGAGTGCCGCACTGTCAGGGGTCAGTGCTGAGGGAGTGCCGCACTGTCAGAGGGTCAGTACTGAGGGAGTGCTGCACTGTCAGAGGGTCAGTACTGAGGGAGTGCCGCACTGTCAGAGGGTCAGTACTGAGTGAGTGCCGCACTGTCAGAGGGTCAGTACTGAGGGAGTGCTGCACTGTCAGAGAGTCAGTACTGAGGGAGTGCTGCACTGTCAGAAGAGGGACAGTACTGAGGGAGTGCTGCACTGTCAGAGGGTCAGTACTGAGGGAGTGCTGCACTGTCAGAGGGTCAGTACTGAGGGAGTGCCGCACTGTCATTGGGTTAGTACTGAGGGAGTGCTGCCCTGTCAGAGGGTCAGTACTGAGGGAGTGCTGCACTGTCAGAGGTCAATACTGAGGGAGTGCTGCACTGTCAGAGGGTCAGTACTGAGGGAGTGCCGCACTGTTAGAGGGTCAGTACTGAGGGAATGCTGCCCTGTCAGAGGGTCAGTACTGAGGGAGTGCTGCACTGTCAGAGGTCAATACTGAGGGAGTGCTGCACTGTCAGAGGGTCAGTACTGAGGGAGTGCCGCACTGTCAGAGGGTCAGTACTGAGGGAGTGCTGCCCTGTCAGAGGGTCAGTACTGAGGGAGTGCTGCACTGTCAGAGTGTCAGTACTGAGGGAGTGCCGCACTGTCAGAGGGTCAGTACTGAGGGAGTGCCGCACTGTCAGAGGGTCAGTACTGAGGGAGTGCCGCACTGTCAGAGGGTCAGTACTGAGGGAGTGCCGCACTGTCAGAGGGTCAGTGCTGAGGGAGTGCTGCACTGTCAGACAGTCAGTACTGAGGGAGTGCCGCACTGTCAGAGGTCAATACTGAGGGAGTGCTGCACTGTCAGAGGTCAATACTGAGGGAGTGCTGCACTGTCAGAGGGTCAGTACTGAGGGAGTGCTGCACTGTCAGAGGGTCAGTGCTGAGGGAGTGCCGCACTGTCAGAGGGTCAGTGCTGAGGGAGTGCTGCACTGTCAGAGGGTCAGTACTGAGGGAGCGCTGCACTGTCAGAGGGTCAGTACTGAGGGAGTGCTGCACTGGCAGAGGGTCAGTGCTGAGGGAGTGCTGCACTGTCAGAGGGTCAGTGCTGAGGGAGTGCTGCCCTGTCAGAAGAGGGAAAGTACTGAGGGAGTGCTGCACTGTCAGAGGGTCAGTACTGAGGGTGTGCCGTACTGTCAGAGGGTCAGTACTGAGGGAGCGCTGCACTGTCAGAGGGTCAGTACTGAGGGAGTGCTGCACTGGCAGAGGGGCAGTGCTGAGGGAGTGCTGCACTGTCAGAGGGTCAGTGCTGAGGGAGTGCTGCCCTGTCAGAAGAGGGACAGTACTGAGGGAGTGCTGCAATGTCAGAGGGTCAGTACTGAGGGTGTGCCGTACTGTCAGAGGGTCAGTACTGAGGGAGTGCGGCACTGTCAGAGGGTCAGTACTGAGGGAGTGCCGCACTGTCAGAGGGACAGTACTGAGGGAGTGCTGCACTGTCAGAGAGTCAGTACTGAGGGAGTGCTGCACTGTCAGAGGATCAGTACTGAGGGAGTGCCGCACTGTCAGAGGGTCAGTACTGAGGGAGTGCGGCACTGTCAGAGGGTCAGTACTGAGGGAGTGCCGCACTGTCAGTGAGTCAGTACTGAGGGAGTGCTGCACTGTCAGAGGGTCAGTACTGAGGGAGTGCCGCACTGTCAGGGGTCAGTGCTGAGGGAGTGCCGCACTGTCAGAGGGTCAGTACTGAGGGAGTGCTGCACTGTCAGAGGGTCAGTACTGAGGGAGTGCCGCACTGTCAGAGGGTCAGTACTGAGTGAGTGCCGCACTGTCAGAGGGTCAGTACTGAGGGAGTGCTGCACTGTCAGAGAGTCAGTACTGAGGGAGTGCTGCACTGTCAGAGAGTCAGTACTGAGGGAGTGCTGCACTGTCAGAGGGTCAGTACTGAGGGAGTGCTGCACTGTCAGAGGGTCAGTACTGAGGGAGTGCTGCACTGTCAGAGGGTCAGTACTGAGGGAGAGCCGCACTGCCAGAGGGTCAGTACTGAGGGAGTGCTGCACTGTCAGAGGGTCAGTACTGAGGGAGTGCTGCACTGTCAGAGGGTCAGTACTGAGGGAGTGCCGCACTGTCAGAGAGTCAGTACTGAGGGAGTGCCGCACTGTCAGAGGGTCAGTACTGAGGGAGTGCTGCACTGTCAGAGGGTCAGTACTGAGGGAGTGCTGCACTGTCAGAGGGTCAGTACTGAGGGAGTGCTGCCCTGTCAGAGGGTCAGTACTGAGGGAGTGCTGCCCTGTCAGAGAGTCAGTACTGAGGGAGTGCTGCACTGTCAGAGTGTCAGTACTGAGGGAGTGCCGCACTGTCAGAGGGTCAGTACTGAGGGAGCGCCGCACTGTCAGAGGGTCAGTACTGAGGGAGTGCTGCACTGTCAGAGGGTCAGTACTGAGGGAGTGCCGCACTGTCAGAGGGTCAGTACTGAGGGAGTGCTGCCCTGTCAGAGGGTCAGTCCTGAGGGAGTGCTGCACTGTCAGAGTGTCAGTACTGAGGGAGTGCCGCACTGTCAGAGGGTCAGTACTGAGGGAGTGCTGCACTGTCAGAGGGTCAGTACTGAGGGAGTGCCGCACTGTCAGAGGGTCAGTACTGAGGGAGTGCTGCACTGTCAGAGGGTCAGTACTGAGGGAGAGCCACACTGTCAGAGGGTCAGTACTGAGGGAGTGCTGCACTGTCAGAGGGTCAGTACTGAGGGAGTGCCGCACTGTCAGAGGGTCAGTACTGAGGGAGTGCCGCACTGTCAGAGGGTCAGTGCTGAGGGAGTGCTGCACTGTCAGACAGTCAGTACTGAGGGAGTGCCGCACTGTCAGAGGTCAATACTGAGGGAGTGCTGCACTGTCAGAGGTCAATACTGAGGGAGTGCTGCACTGTCAGAGGGTCAGTACTGAGGGAGTGCTGCCCTGTCAGAAGAGGGACAGTACTGAGGGAGTGCTGCCCTGTCAGGGGTCAGTGCTGAGGGAGTGCCGCACTGTCAGAGGGTCAGTACTGAGGGTGTGCCGTACTGTCAGAGGGTCAGTACTGAGGGAGTGCGGCACTGTCAGAGGGTCAGTACTGAGGGAGTGCCGCACTGTCAGAGGGACAGTACTGAGGGAGTGCTGCACTGTCAGAGAGTCAGTACTGAGGGAGTGCTGCACTGTCAGAGGATCAGTACTGAGGGAGTGCCGCACTGTCAGAGGGTCAGTACTGAGGGAGTGCGGCACTGTCAGAGGGTCAGTACTGAGGGAGTGCCGCACTGTCAGTGAGTCAGTACTGAGGGAGTGCTGCACTGTCAGAGGGTCAGTACTGAGGGAGTGCCGCACTGTCAGGGGTCAGTGCTGAGGGAGTGCCGCACTGTCAGAGGGTCAGTACTGAGGGAGTGCTGCACTGTCAGAGGGTCAGTACTGAGGGAGTGCCGCACTGTCAGAGGGTCAGTACTGAGTGAGTGCCGCACTGTCAGAGGGTCAGTACTGAGGGAGTGCTGCACTGTCAGAGAGTCAGTACTGAGGGAGTGCTGCACTGTCAGAGGGTCAGTACTGAGGGAGTGCTGCACTGTCAGAGAGTCAGTACTGAGGGAGTGCTGCACTGTCAGAGGGTCAATACTGAGGGAGTGCCGCACTGTCATAGAGTCAGTACTGAGGGAGTGCCGCACTGTCAGAGAGTCAGTACTGAGGGAGTGCTGCACTGTCAGAGGGTCAGTACTGAGGGAATGCTGCACTGTCAGAGGGTCAGTACTGAGGGAATGCTGCACTGTCAGAGGGTCAGTACTGAGGGACTGCTGCACTGTCAGAGGGTCAGTACTGAGGGAGTGCTGCACTGTCAGAGGGTCAGTACTGAGGGAGTGCTGCACTGTCAGAGTGTCAGTACTGAGGGAGAGCCGCACTGCCAGAGGGTCAGTACTGAGGGAGTGCTGCACTGTCAGAGGGTCAGTACTGAGGGAGTGCTGCACTGTCAGAGGGTCAGTACTGAGGGAGAGCTGCACTGTCAGAGGGTCAGTACTGAGGGAGTGCTGCACTGTCAGAGAGTCAGTACTGAGGGAGTCCCGCACTGTCAGAGAGTCAGTACTGAGGGAGTGCCGCACTGTCAGAGAGTCAGTACTGAGGGAGTGCTGCACTGTCAGAGGGTCAGTACTGAGGGAATGCTGCACTGTCAGAGGGTCAGTACTGAGGGAATGCTGCACTGTCAGAGGGTCAGTACTGTGGGAGTGCTGCACTGTCAGAGGGTCAGTACTGAGGGAGTGCTGCACTGTCAGAGGGTCAGTACTGAGGGAGAGCTGCACTGTCAGAGGGTCAGTACTGAGGGAGTGCTGCACTGTCAGAGGGTCAGTACTGAGGGAGTGCCGCACTGTCAGAGTGTCAGTGCTGAGGGAGTGCTGCACTGTCACAGCGTCAGTACTGAGGGAGTGCTGCACTGTCAGAGGGTCAGTACTGAGGGAGAGCTGCACTGTCAGAGGGTCAGTACTGAGGGAGTGCTGCACTGTCAGAGAGTCAGTACTGAGGGAGTCCCGCACTGTCAGAGAGTCAGTACTGAGGGAGTGCCGCACTGTCAGAGAGTCAGTACTGAGGGAGTGCTGCACTGTCAGAGGGTCAGTACTGAGGGAATGCTGCACTGTCAGAGGGTCAGTACTGAGGGAATGCTGCACTGTCAGAGGGTCAGTACTGAGGGAGTGCTGCACTGTCAGAGGGTCAGTACTGAGGGAGTGCTGCACTGTCAGAGGGTCAGTACTGAGGGAGAGCTGCACTGTCAGAGGTCAACACTGAGGGAGTGCTGCACTGTCAGAGGGTCAGTACTGAGGGAGTGCCGCACTGTCAGAAGAGGGACAGTACTGAGGGAGTGCTGCACTGTCAGAGGGTCAGTACTGAGGGAGTGCTGCACTGTCAGAGGGTCAGTACTGAGGGAGTGCCGCACTGTCATTGGGTCAGTACTGAGGGAGTGCTGCCCTGTCAGAGGGTCAGTACTGAGGGAGTGCTGCACTGTCAGAGGTCAATACTGAGGGAGTGCTGCACTGTCAGAGGGTCAGTACTGAGGGAGTGCCGCACTGTTAGAGGGTCAGTACTGAGGGAATGCTGCCCTGTCAGAGGGTCAGTACTGAGGGAGTGCTGCACTGTCAGAGGTCAATACTGAGGGAGTGCTGCACTGTCAGAGGGTCAGTACTGAGGGAGTGCCGCACTGTCAGAGGGTCAGTACTGAGGGAGTGCTGCCCTGTCAGAGGGTCAGTACTGAGGGAGTGCTGCACTGTCAGAGTGTCAGTACTGAGGGAGTGCCGCACTGTCAGAGGGTCAGTACTGAGGGAGTGCCGCACTGTCAGAGGGTCAGTACTGAGGGAGTGCCGCACTGTCAGAGGGTCAGTACTGAGGGAGTGCCGCACTGTCAGAGGGTCAGTGCTGAGGGAGTGCTGCACTGTCAGACAGTCAGTACTGAGGGAGTGCCGCACTGTCAGAGGTCAATACTGAGGGAGTGCTGCACTGTCAGAGGTCAATACTGAGGGAGTGCTGCACTGTCAGAGGGTCAGTACTGAGGGAGTGCTGCACTGTCAGAGGGTCAGTGCTGAGGGAGTGCCGCACTGTCAGAGGGTCAGTGCTGAGGGAGTGCTGCACTGTCAGAGGGTCAGTACTGAGGGAGCGCTGCACTGTCAGAGGGTCAGTACTGAGGGAGTGCTGCACTGGCAGAGGGTCAGTGCTGAGGGAGTGCTGCACTGTCAGAGGGTCAGTGCTGAGGGAGTGCTGCCCTGTCAGAAGAGGGAAAGTACTGAGGGAGTGCTGCACTGTCAGAGGGTCAGTACTGAGGGTGTGCCGTACTGTCAGAGGGTCAGTACTGAGGGAGCGCTGCACTGTCAGAGGGTCAGTACTGAGGGAGTGCTGCACTGGCAGAGGGGCAGTGCTGAGGGAGTGCTGCACTGTCAGAGGGTCAGTGCTGAGGGAGTGCTGCCCTGTCAGAAGAGGGACAGTACTGAGGGAGTGCTGCAATGTCAGAGGGTCAGTACTGAGGGTGTGCCGTACTGTCAGAGGGTCAGTACTGAGGGAGTGCGGCACTGTCAGAGGGTCAGTACTGAGGGAGTGCCGCACTGTCAGAGGGACAGTACTGAGGGAGTGCTGCACTGTCAGAGAGTCAGTACTGAGGGAGTGCTGCACTGTCAGAGGATCAGTACTGAGGGAGTGCCGCACTGTCAGAGGGTCAGTACTGAGGGAGTGCGGCACTGTCAGAGGGTCAGTACTGAGGGAGTGCCGCACTGTCAGTGAGTCAGTACTGAGGGAGTGCTGCACTGTCAGAGGGTCAGTACTGAGGGAGTGCCGCACTGTCAGGGGTCAGTGCTGAGGGAGTGCCGCACTGTCAGAGGGTCAGTACTGAGGGAGTGCTGCACTGTCAGAGGGTCAGTACTGAGGGAGTGCCGCACTGTCAGAGGGTCAGTACTGAGTGAGTGCCGCACTGTCAGAGGGTCAGTACTGAGGGAGTGCTGCACTGTCAGAGAGTCAGTACTGAGGGAGTGCTGCACTGTCAGAGAGTCAGTACTGAGGGAGTGCTGCACTGTCAGAGGGTCAGTACTGAGGGAGTGCTGCACTGTCAGAGGGTCAGTACTGAGGGAGTGCTGCACTGTCAGAGGGTCAGTACTGAGGGAGAGCCGCACTGCCAGAGGGTCAGTACTGAGGGAGTGCTGCACTGTCAGAGGGTCAGTACTGAGGGAGTGCTGCACTGTCAGAGGGTCAGTACTGAGGGAGTGCCGCACTGTCAGAGAGTCAGTACTGAGGGAGTGCCGCACTGTCAGAGGGTCAGTACTGAGGGAGTGCTGCACTGTCAGAGGGTCAGTACTGAGGGAGTGCTGCACTGTCAGAGGGTCAGTACTGAGGGAGTGCTGCCCTGTCAGAGGGTCAGTACTGAGGGAGTGCTGCCCTGTCAGAGGGTCAGTACTGAGGGAGTGCTGCACTGTCAGAGTGTCAGTACTGAGGGAGTGCCGCACTGTCAGAGGGTCAGTACTGAGGGAGCGCCGCACTGTCAGAGGGTCAGTACTGAGGGAGTGCTGCACTGTCAGAGGGTCAGTACTGAGGGAGTGCCGCACTGTCAGAGGGTCAGTACTGAGGGAGTGCTGCCCTGTCAGAGGGTCAGTCCTGAGGGAGTGCTGCACTGTCAGAGTGTCAGTACTGAGGGAGTGCCGCACTGTCAGAGGGTCAGTACTGAGGGAGTGCTGCACTGTCAGAGGGTCAGTACTGAGGGAGTGCCGCACTGTCAGAGGGTCAGTACTGAGGGAGTGCTGCACTGTCAGAGGGTCAGTACTGAGGGAGAGCCACACTGTCAGAGGGTCAGTACTGAGGGAGTGCTGCACTGTCAGAGGGTCAGTACTGAGGGAGTGCCGCACTGTCAGAGGGTCAGTACTGAGGGAGTGCCGCACTGTCAGAGGGTCAGTGCTGAGGGAGTGCTGCACTGTCAGACAGTCAGTACTGAGGGAGTGCCGCACTGTCAGAGGTCAATACTGAGGGAGTGCTGCACTGTCAGAGGTCAATACTGAGGGAGTGCTGCACTGTCAGAGGGTCAGTACTGAGGGAGTGCTGCCCTGTCAGAAGAGGGACAGTACTGAGGGAGTGCTGCCCTGTCAGGGGTCAGTGCTGAGGGAGTGCCGCACTGTCAGAGGGTCAGTACTGAGGGTGTGCCGTACTGTCAGAGGGTCAGTACTGAGGGAGTGCGGCACTGTCAGAGGGTCAGTACTGAGGGAGTGCCGCACTGTCAGAGGGACAGTACTGAGGGAGTGCTGCACTGTCAGAGAGTCAGTACTGAGGGAGTGCTGCACTGTCAGAGGATCAGTACTGAGGGAGTGCCGCACTGTCAGAGGGTCAGTACTGAGGGAGTGCGGCACTGTCAGAGGGTCAGTACTGAGGGAGTGCCGCACTGTCAGTGAGTCAGTACTGAGGGAGTGCTGCACTGTCAGAGGGTCAGTACTGAGGGAGTGCCGCACTGTCAGGGGTCAGTGCTGAGGGAGTGCCGCACTGTCAGAGGGTCAGTACTGAGGGAGTGCTGCACTGTCAGAGGGTCAGTACTGAGGGAGTGCCGCACTGTCAGAGGGTCAGTACTGAGTGAGTGCCGCACTGTCAGAGGGTCAGTACTGAGGGAGTGCTGCACTGTCAGAGAGTCAGTACTGAGGGAGTGCTGCACTGTCAGAGGGTCAGTACTGAGGGAGTGCTGCACTGTCAGAGAGTCAGTACTGAGGGAGTGCTGCACTGTCAGAGGGTCAATACTGAGGGAGTGCCGCACTGTCATAGAGTCAGTACTGAGGGAGTGCCGCACTGTCAGAGAGTCAGTACTGAGGGAGTGCTGCACTGTCAGAGGGTCAGTACTGAGGGAATGCTGCACTGTCAGAGGGTCAGTACTGAGGGAATGCTGCACTGTCAGAGGGTCAGTACTGAGGGACTGCTGCACTGTCAGAGGGTCAGTACTGAGGGAGTGCTGCACTGTCAGAGGGTCAGTACTGAGGGAGTGCTGCACTGTCAGAGTGTCAGTACTGAGGGAGAGCCGCACTGCCAGAGGGTCAGTACTGAGGGAGTGCTGCACTGTCAGAGGGTCAGTACTGAGGGAGTGCTGCACTGTCAGAGGGTCAGTACTGAGGGAGAGCTGCACTGTCAGAGGGTCAGTACTGAGGGAGTGCTGCACTGTCAGAGAGTCAGTACTGAGGGAGTCCCGCACTGTCAGAGAGTCAGTACTGAGGGAGTGCCGCACTGTCAGAGAGTCAGTACTGAGGGAGTGCTGCACTGTCAGAGGGTCAGTACTGAGGGAATGCTGCACTGTCAGAGGGTCAGTACTGAGGGAATGCTGCACTGTCAGAGGGTCAGTACTGAGGGAGTGCTGCACTGTCAGAGGGTCAGTACTGAGGGAGTGCTGCACTGTCAGAGGGTCAGTACTGAGGGAGAGCTGCACTGTCAGAGGGTCAGTACTGAGGGAGTGCTGCACTGTCAGAGGGTCAGTACTGAGGGAGTGCCGCACTGTCAGAGTGTCAGTGCTGAGGGAGTGCTGCACTGTCACAGCGTCAGTACTGAGGGAGTGCTGCACTGTCAGAGGGTCAGTACTGAGGGAGAGCTGCACTGTCAGAGGGTCAGTACTGAGGGAGTGCTGCACTGTCAGAGAGTCAGTACTGAGGGAGTCCCGCACTGTCAGAGAGTCAGTACTGAGGGAGTGCCGCACTGTCAGAGAGTCAGTACTGAGGGAGTGCTGCACTGTCAGAGGGTCAGTACTGAGGGAATGCTGCACTGTCAGAGGGTCAGTACTGAGGGAATGCTGCACTGTCAGAGGGTCAGTACTGAGGGAGTGCTGCACTGTCAGAGGGTCAGTACTGAGGGAGTGCTGCACTGTCAGAGGGTCAGTACTGAGGGAGAGCTGCACTGTCAGAGGGTCAGTACTGAGGGAGTGCTGCACTGTCAGAGGGTCAGTACTGAGGGAGTGCCGCACTGTCAGAGTGTCAGTGCTGAGGGAGTGCTGCACTGTCACAGCGTCAGTACTGAGGGAGTGCTGCACTGTCAGAGGGTCAGTACTGAGGGAGTGCTGCACTGTCAGAGGGTCAGTACTGAGGGAGAGCTGCACTGTCAGAGGGTCAGTACTGAGGGAATGCTGCACTGTCAGAGGGTCAGTACTGAGGGAGTGCTGCACTGTCAGAGGGACAGTATTGAGGGAGTGCTGCACTGTCAGAGGGTCAGTACTGAGGGAGTGCTGCACTGTCACAGCGTCAGTACTGAGGGAGTGCTGCACTATCAGAGGGTCAGTGCAGAGGGAGTGCTGCCCTGTCAGAGGATCAGTACTGAGGGAGTGCTGCACTGTCAGAGGGTCAGTACTGAGGGAGTGATGCACTGTCAGAGAGTCAGTACTGAGGGAGTGCTGCACTGTCAGAGGGTCAGTGCTGAGGGATTGCTGCACTGTCAGAGAGTCAGTACTGAGGGAGTGCTGCACTGTCAGAGGGTCAGTACTAAGGGAGTGCTGCACTATCAGAGGGTCAGTGTAGAGGGAGTGCTGCACTGTCAGAGGGTCAGTACTGAGGGAGTGCCGCACTGTCAGAGGGTCAGTACTGAGGGAGGGCAGCACTGTCAGAGGGTCAGTACTGAGGGAGTGCCGCACTGTCAGAGAGTCAGTACTGAGGGAGTGCTGCACTGTCCGAGGTTCAGTACTGACGGAGTACTGCACTGTCAGAGGGTCAGTACTGAGGGAGTGCTGCACTGTCAGAGGGTCAGTACTAAGGGAGTGCTGCACTATCAGAGGGTCAGTATTGAGGGAGTGCTGCACTGTCAGAGAGTCAGTGCTGAGGGAGTGCTGCACTGTCAGAGGGTCAGCACTGAGGGAGTGCCGCACTGTCAGAGGGTCAGTACTGCACTGTCAGAGTGTCTGTACTGAGGGAGTGCTGCTCTGTCAGAGTGTCAGTACTGAGGGAGTGCTGCACTGTCAGAGGGTCAGTACTGACAGAGCGCTGCCCTGTCAGAGGGTCGGTACTGAGGGAGTGCTGCACTGTCAGAGGGTCAGTACTGAGGGAGTGCTGCACTGTCAGAGGGTCAGTACTGAGGGAGTGCCGCACAGTCAGAGGGTCAGTACTGATGGTGTGCTGCACTGTCAGAGGGTCAGTACTGAGGGAGTGCTGCACTGTCAGAGGGTCTGTACTGAGGGAGTGCCGCACTGTCAGAGGGTCAGTACTGAGGGAGTGCTGCATTGTCAGAGGGTCAGTACTGAGGGAGTGCCGCACAGTCAGAGGGTCAATACTGAGGGAGTGCTGCACTGTCAGAGGGTCAGTAATGAGGGAGTGCTGCACTGTCAGAGGATCAGTACTGAGGGAGTGCTGCACTGTCAGAGGGTCAGTGCTGAGGGAGTGCCGCACAGTCAGAGGGTCAGTACTGAGGGTGTGCTGCACTGTCAGAGGGTCAGTGCTGAGGGAGTGCCGCACAGTCAGAGGGTCAGTACTGAGGGAGTGCCGCACAGTTAGAGGTTCAGTGCTGAGGGAGTGCCGCACAGTCAGAGGGTCAGTACTGAGTGAGTGCTGCACTGTCAGAGGGTCAGTACTGAGGGAGTGCCGCAGTCAGAAGGTCAGTACTGAGGGAGTGCCGCACAGTCAGAGGGTCAGTACTGAGGGAGTGCTGCACTGTCAGAGGTCAACACTGAGGGAGTGCTGCACTGTCAGAGGGTCAGTACTGAGGGAGTGCCGCACTGTCAGAAGAGGGACAGTACTGAGGGAGTGCTGCACTGTCAGAGGTCAATACTGAGGGAGTGCTGCACTGTCAGAGGGTCAGTACTGAGGGAGTGCTGCACTGTCAGAGGTCAGTGCTGAGGGAGTGCCGCACTGTCAGAGGGTCAGTGCTGAGGGAGTGCTGCACTGTCAGAGGGTCAGTACTGAGGGAGCGCTGCACTGTCAGAGGGTCTGTACTGAGGGAGTGCTGCACTGGCAGAGGGTCAGTGCTGAGGGAGTGCTGCACTGTCAGAGGGTCAGTGCTGAGGGAGTGCTGACCTGTCAGAAGAGGGACAGTACTGAGGGAGTGCTGCACTGTCAGAGGGTCAGTACTGAGGGAGTGCCGCACTGCCAGAGGGTCAGTACTGAGGAAGTTCGGCACTGTCAGAGGGTCAGTACTGAGGGAGTGCCGCACTGTCAGAGGGACAGTACTGAGGGAGTGCCGCACTGTCAGAGAGTCAGTACTGAGGGAGTGCTGCACTGTCAGAGGGTCAGTACTGAGGGAATGCCGCACTGTCAGAGGGTCAGTACTGAGGGAGTGCGGCACTGTCAGAGGGTCAGTACTGTTGGAGTGCCGCACTGTCAGTGAGTCAGTACTGAGGGAGTGCTGCACTGTCAGAGGGTCAGTACTGAGGGAGTGCCGCACTGTCAGGGGTCAGTGCTGAGGGAGTGCCGCACTGTCAGAGGGTCAGTACTGAGGGAGTGCTGCACTGTCAGAGGGTCAGTACTGAGGGAGTGCCGCACTGTCAGGGGTCAGTGCTGAGGGAGTGCCGCACTGTCAGAGGGACAGTACTGAGGGAGTGCCGCACTTTCAGAGAGTCCGTACTGAGGGAGTGCTGCACTGTCAGAGGGCCAGTACTGAGGGAGTGCCGCACTGTCAGGGGTCAGTGCTGAGGGAGTGCCGCACTGTCAGAGGGTCAGTGCTGAGGGAGTGCTGCCCTGTCAGAAGAGGGACAGTGCTGAGGGAGTGCTGCCCTGTCAGGGGTCAATACTGAGGGAGTGCTGCCCTGTCAGAGGGTCAGTACTGAGGGAGTGCTGCACTGTCAGAGGGTCAGTACTGAGGGAGTGCTGCACAGTCAGAGGGTCAGTACTGAGGGTGTGCTGCACTGTCAGAGGGTCAGTACTGAGGGAGTGCTGCACTGTCAGAGGGTCAGTAATGAGGGAGTGCCGCACTGTCAGAGGGTCAGTACTGAGGGAGTGCTGCATTGTCAGAGGGTCAGTACTGAGGGAGTGCCGCACAGTCAGAGGGTCAATACTGAGGGAGTGCTGCACTGTCAGATGGTCAGTAATGAGGGAGTGCTGCACTGTCAGAGGATCAGTACTGAGGGAGTGCTGCACTGTCAGAGGGTCAGTGCTGAGGGAGTGCTGCACTGTCAGAGGGTCAGTACTGAGGGAGCGCTGCACTGTCAGAGGGTCAGTACTGAGGGAGTGCTGCACTGGCAGAGGGTCAGTGCTGAGGGAGTGCTGCACTGTCAGAGGGTCAGTGCTGAGGGAGTGCTGCCCTGTCAGAAGAGGGACAGTACTGAGGGAGTGCTGCACTGTCAGAGGGTCAGTACTGAGGGAGTGCCGCACTGTCAGAGGGTCAGTACTGAGGGAGTGCGGCACTGTCAGAGGGTCAGTACTGAGGGAGTGCCGCACTGTCAGAGGGACAGTACTGAGGGAGTGCCGCACTGTCAGAGAGTCAGTACTGAGGGAGTGCTGCACTGTCAGAGGGTCAGTACTGAGGGAGTGCCACACTGTCAGAGGGTCAGTACTGAGGGAGTGCGGCACTGTCAGAGGGTCAGTACTGAGGGAGTGCTGCACTGCCAGAGGGTCAGTACTGAGGGAGTGCCGCACTGTCAGGGGTCAGTGCTGAGGGAGTCCCGCACTGTCAGAGGGTCAGTACTGAGGGAGTGCCGCACTGTCAGAGGGTCAGTACTGAGGGAGTGCTGCACTGTCAGAGGGTCAGTACTGAGGGAGTGCCGCACTGTCAGAGGGACAGTACTGAGGGAGTGCCGCATTGTCAGAGAGTCCGTACTGAGGGAGTGCTGCACTGTCAGAGGGCCAGTACTGAGGGAGTGCTGCCCTGTCAGGGGTCAATACCGAGGGAGTGCTGCCCTGTCAGGGGTCAGTGCTGACGGAGTGCTGCACTGTCAGAGGGTCAGTACTGAGGGAGTGCCGCACTGTCAGAAGAGGGACAGTACTGAGGGAGTGCTGCCCTGTCAGGGGTCAATACTGAGGGAGTGCTGCCCTGTCAGAGGGTCAGTACTGAGGGTGTGCTGCACTGTCAGAGGGTCAGTACTGAGGGAGTGCTGCACTGTCAGAGGGTCAGTACTGAGGGAGTGCCGCACTGTCAGAAGGTCAGTACTGAGGGAGTGCTGCATTGTCAGAGGGTCAGTACTGAGGGAGTGCCGCACAGTCAGAGGGTCAATACTGAGGGAGTGCTGCACTGTCAGATGGTCAGTAATGAGGGAGTGCTGCACTGTCAGAGGATCAGTACTGAGGGAGTGCTGCACTGTCAGAGGGTCAGTACTGAGGGAGTGCCGCACTGTCAGAGGGTCAGTACTGAGGGAGTGCCGCACAGTCAGAGGGTCAGTGCTGAGGGAGTGCCGCACAGTCAGAGGGTCAGTACTGAGGGAGTGCTGCACTGTCAGAGGGTCAGTGCTGAGGGAGTGCCGCACAGTCAGAGGGTCAGTACTGAGGGAGTGCCGCACAGTCAGAGGTTCAGTGCTGAGGGAGTGCCGCACAGTCAGAGGGTCAGTACTGAGGGAGTGCCGCACAGTCAGAGGGTCAGTGCTGAGGGAGTGACGCACAGTCAGAGGGTCAGTACTGAGGGAGTGCTGCACTGTCAGAGGTCAATACTGAGGGAATGCTGCACTGTCAGAGGGTCAGTACTGAGGGAGTGCCGCACTGTCAGAGGGTCAGTGCTGAGGGAGAGCTGCCCTGTCAGAAGAGGGTCAGTACTGAGGGAGTGCTGCACTGTCAGAGGGTCAGTACTGAGGGAGTGCTGCACTGTCAGAGGTCAATACTGAGGGAGTGCTGCACTGTCAGAGGGTCAGTACTGAGGGAGTGCCGCACTGTCAGAGGGTCAGTACTGAGGGAGTGCTGCACTGTCAGAGGGTCAGTACTGAGGGAGTGCCGCACTGTCAGAGGGTCAGTACTGAGGGAGCGCTGCACTGTCAGAGGGTCAGTACTGAGGGAGTGCTGCACTGGCAGAGGGTCAGTACTGAGGGAGTGCCGCACTGTCAGAGGGTCAGTACTGAGGGAGTGCCGCACTGTCAGAGGGTCAGTACTGAGGGAGTGCTGCACTGTCAGAGGGTCAGTACTGAGGGAGTGCTGCACTGTCAGAGGGTCAGTACTGAGGGAGTGCTGCCCTGTCAGGGGTCAGTGCTGAGGGAGTGCCGCACTGTCAGAGGGTCAGTGCTGAGGGAGTGCTGCACTGTCAGAGGGTCAGTACTGAGGGAGTGCCGCACTGTCAGAGGGTCAGTACTGAGGGAGCGCTGCACTGTCAGAGGGTCAGTACTGAGGGAGTGCTGCACTGTCAGAGGGTCAGTGCTGAGGGAGTGCTGCACTGTCAGAGGGTCAGTGCTGAGGGAGTGCTGCCCTGTCAGAAGAGGGACAGCACTGAGGGAGTGCTGCCCTGTCAGGAGTCAGTGCTGAAGGAGTGCCGCACTGTTACAGGGTCAGTGCTGAGGGAGTGCTGCCCTGTCAGAAGAGGGACAGTACTGAGGGAGCGCTGCCCTGTCAGGGGTCAGTACTGAGGGAGTGCCGCACTGTCAGAGGGTCAGTACTGAGGGAGTGCTGCCTGTCAGGGGTCAGTACTGAGGGAGTGCCGTACTGTCAGAGGGTCAGTACTGAGGGAGTGCCGCACTGTCAGAGGGTCAGTACTGAGGGTGTGCCGCACTGTCAGAGGGTCAGTACTGAGGGAGTGCTGCCTGTCAGGGGTCAGTACTGAGTGAGTGCCGCACTGTCAGAGGGTCAGTACTGAAGGAGTGCCGCACTGTCAGAGGGTCAGTGCTGAGGGAGTGCCGCACTGTCAGAGGGTCAGTGCTGAGGGAGTGCTGTCCTGTCAGAAGAGGGACAGTACTGAGGGAGTGCTGCCCTGTCAGAGGGTCAATACTGAGGGAGTGCTGCACTGTCAGAGGGTCAGTACTGAGGGAGAGCTGCCCTGTCAGAAGAGGGACAGTACTGAGGGAGTGTCGCACTGTCAGAGGGTCAGTACTGAGGGAGTGCCGCACTGTCAGAGGGTCAGTACTGAGGGTGTGCCGCACTGTCAGAGGGTCAGTACTGAGGGAGTGCCGCACTGTCAGGGGTCAGTGCTGAGGGAGTGCCGCACTGTCAGAGGGACAGTACTGAGGGAGTGCCGCACTGTCAGAGAGTCCGTACTGAGGGAGTGCTGCACTGTCAGAGGGCCAGTACTGAGGGAGTGCCGCACTGTCAGGGGTCAGTGCTGAGGGAGTGCCGCACTGTCAGAGGGTCAGTGCTGAGGGAGTGCTGCCCTGTCAGAAGAGGGACAGTGCTGAGGGAGTGCTGACCTGTCAGGGGTCAGTGCTGACGGAGTGCCGCACTGTCAGAGGGTCGGTGCTGAGGGAGTGCTGCCCTGTCAGAAGAGGGACAGTACTGAGGGAGTGCTGCCCTGTCAGGGGTCAATACTGAGGGAGTGCTGCCCTGTCAGAGGGTCAGTACTGAGGGAGTGCTGCACTGTCAGAGGGTCAGTACTGAGGGAGTGCTGCACAGTCAGAGGGTCAGTACTGAGGGTGTGCTGCACTGTCAGAGGGTCAGTACTGAGGGAGTGCTGCACTGTCAGAGGGTCAGTACTGAGGGAGTGCCGCACTGTCAGAGGGTCAGTACTGAGGGAGTGCTGCATTGTCAGAGGGTCAGTACTGAGGGAGTGCCGCACAGTCAGAGGGTCAATACTGAGGGAGTGCTGCACTGTCAGATGGTCAGTAATGAGGGAGTGCTGCACTGTCAGAGGATCAGTACTGAGGGAGTGCTGCACTGTCAGAGGGTCAGTACTGAGGGAGTGCCGCACTGTCAGAGGGTCAGTACTGAGGGAGTGCCGCACAGTCAGAGGGTCAGTGCTGAGGGAGTGCCGCACAGTCAGAGGGTCAGTACTGAGGGAGTGCTGCACTGTCAGAGGGTCAGTGCTGAGGGAGTGCCGCACAGTCAGAGGGTCAGTACTGAGGGAGTGCCGCACAGTCAGAGGTTCAGTGCTGAGGGAGTGCCGCACAGTCAGAGGGTCAGTACTGAGGGAGTGCCGCACAGTCAGAGGGTCAGTGCTGAGGGAGTGACGCACAGTCAGAGGGTCAGTACTGAGGGAGTGCTGCACTGTCAGAGGTCAATACTGAGGGAATGCTGCACTGTCAGAGGGTCAGTACTGAGGGAGTGCCGCACTGTCAGAGGGTCAGTGCTGAGGGAGAGCTGCCCTGTCAGAAGAGGGTCAGTACTGAGGGAGTGCTGCACTGTCAGAGGGTCAGTACTGAGGGAGTGCTGCACTGTCAGAGGTCAATACTGAGGGAGTGCTGCACTGTCTGAGGGTCAGTACTGAGGGAGTGCCGCACTGTCAGAGGGTCAGTACTGAGGGAGTGCTGCACTGGCAGAGGGTCAGTACTGGGGGAGTGCCGCACTGTCAGAGGGTCAGTACTGAGGGAGTGCTGCACTGTCAGAGGGTCAGTACTGAGGGAGTGCTGCACTGTCAGAGGGTCAGTACTGAGGGAGTGCTGCACTGTCAGAGAGTCAGTACTGAGGGAGTGCCGCACTGTCAGAGGGTCAGTACTGAGGGAGTGCCGCACTGTCAGAGGGTCAGTACTGAGGGAGTGCTGCACTGTCAGAGAGTCAGTACTGAGGGAGTGCCGCACTGTCAGAGGGTCAGTGCTGAGGGAGTGCTGCACTGTCAGAGGGTCAGTACTGAGGGAGTGCCGCACTGTCAGAGGGTCAGTACTGAGGGAGCGCTGCACTGTCAGAGGGTCAGTACTGAGGGAGTGCTGCACTGTCAGAGGGTCAGTGCTGAGGGAGTGCTGCACTGTCAGAGGGTCAGTGCTGAGGGAGTGCTGCCCTGTCAGAAGAGGGACAGTACTGAGGGAGTGCTGCCCTGTCAGGAGTCAGTGCTGAAGGAGTGCCGCACTGTTACAGGGTCAGTGCTGAGGGAGTGCTGCCCTGTCAGAAGAGGGACAGTACTGAGGGAGCGCTGCCCTGTCAGGGGTCAGTACTGAGGGAGTGCCGCACTGTCAGAGGGTCAGTACTGAGGGAGTGCTGCCTGTCAGGGGTCAGTACTGAGGGAGTGCCGTACTGTCAGAGGGTCAGTACTGAGGGAGTGCCGCACTGTCAGAGGGTCAGTACTGAGGGAGTGCCGCACTGTCAGGGGTCAGTGCTGAGGGAGTGCCGCACTGTCAGAGGGTCAGTGCTGAGGGAGTGCTGCCCTGTCAGAAGAGGGACAGTACTGAGGGAGTGCTGCGCTGTCAGAGGGTCAGTACTGAGGGTGTGCCGCACTGTCAGAGGGTCAGTACTGAGGGAGTGCTGCCTGTCAGGGGTCAGTACTGAGGGAGTGCCGCACTGTCAGAGGGTCAATACTGAAGGAGTGCCGCACTGTCAGAGGGTCAGTACTGAGGGAGTGCCGCACTGTCAGGGGTCAGTGCTGAGGGAGTGCCGCACTGTCAGAGGGTCAGTGCTGAGGGAGTGCTGCCCTGTCAGAAGAGGGACAGTACTGAGGGAGTGCTGCCCTGTCAGGGGTCAATACTGAGGGAGTGCTGCCCTGTCAGAGGGTCAATACTGAGGGAGCGCTGCACTGTCAGAGGGTCAGTACTGAGGGAGAGCTGCCCTGTCAGAAGAGGGACAGTACTGAGGGAGTGTCGCACTGTCAGAGGGTCAGTACTGAGGGAGTGCCGCACTGTCAGAGGGTCAGTACTGAGGGAGTGCCGCACTGTCAGAGGGTCAGTACTGAGGGAGTGCCGCACTGTCAGAGGGTCAGTACTGAGGGATTGCTGCCCTGTCAGGGGTCAGTACTGAGGGAGTGCCGCACTGTCAGAGGGTCAGTACTGAGGGAGTGCCGCACTGTCAGAGGGTCAGTACTGAGGGAGTGCCGCACTGTCAGGGGTCAGTGCTGAGGGAGTGCCGCACTGTCAGAGGGTCAGTGCTGAGGGAGTGCTGCCCTGTCAGAAGAGGGACAGTACTGAGGGAGTGCTGCCCTGTCAGGGGTCAATACTGAGGGAGTGCTGCACTGTCAGAGGGTCAGTACTGAGGGAGAGCTGCCCTGTCAGAGGGTCAGTACTGAGGGAGAGCTGCCCTGTCAGAAGAGGGACAGTACTGAGGGAGGGCCGCACTGTCAGAGGGTCAGTACTGAGGGAGAGCTGCCCTGTCAGAAGAGGGACAGTACTGAGGGAGTGCTGCACTGTCAGGGGTCAATACTGAGGGTGGCACAGTGAGCCGCTGCTGGGTCCCGCGCTATGTTAGGAATGTCGGATAAGCAATAAGGGAAGTTAATATGAACAATGAATAACATCAGTAAAACTGAGTGAAGGGATGTTAATATCTTTGGTGGAAAATCTCTTGATACAACAGTTACTATTCATAATAAGCCAAGAAACATCAAATCCGTTTGCTCTGAACGACTGATGTATTATTCTTCCGATTCAAACTGTTGCTCAAGTTTCCAGTCTCACCATTTCATCCTCACACTCGTTATCTTCCATTGCTTCACCCTGTTCCAGCTCGTCACAGTCACCCTCCTCCCCCAGCAGCTCCTCGGGGACTGTAGCGGCAATCTCTGAAGCTGAGTCTGTGTGAGAACGTTCAGTCCTGACCTCATCAGCTTTTTTCCTTGGCTCTGTGGAAAGATCCATGGATGGAAACTTTTGATCACAAAATAGTGAACTTGCTCAAGTATAGTGATGTTCACATTCTCAAGTCCACCCAACATGTTCCAGGGCTCATGTAAGCTGGTGTTTTTACACGTGCATGGAACAGTTAATGCACAAAAGCAAAATCTCACAAAGCTGAGATGTTGGGTTGAAAGAGCGTTGGTCAAGACACAAGGAGAATTCTTACTTCACTTTTGATTATTCCCACTGTATCGTCTACCTACGTTGACCAAGTTTACCTACCAGGAGAGGATCGATGGTCTGGATCACTTTACTCTTGAAAATTGTAGGCGTGAACTAATAGAAAATTCTGAAAGTTTTTGATAGAGAGAGAATGTTTTATCTTGTGGGGAAGAGGAGAACCAGAGACCGTCAATATAAGATAATCGGCAAGGAATTCAGTCGGGAATTCAGAAGAAACGTCTTCACCCAGAGAATGCTGGGAATGTGGAATTCACTGCCACAGGGAGTGGCTGAAGTGAATAGTGTTGATGCCATTAAGGGGAAGCTCGACAAGGATTGAGGGAGAAAGGAATACAAAGTTACCGCGGGAGATTTTGAATCTTGCTGAAAAGAGAGACATGTTGTTGAAGCTTTTCATCTTACACTCATCAGAAACTAATACAATTTATGCTACAGGAGAAAAAGGGTTACCGATTGGTTTGAAAGTCGACTCTGATTGGTTGAGCTATCGCCATGGAGAAAGCAATGGTCTCCCCATACTCCCGGGTACTTCAATAAAGGCCGCCACTTTCAGTCCTCAAAAGTGCTCGGTCTACCTCAAATTTTCCTGGAAAGGCAAAGAATCTTGAAAATTTGCCCAATGCTTTAAGGAAGCTGTTACTATGGCAATGGAAATGCAAATGATATTTTTCACCAATAGGAAACTGCCATCAGTCCAAAAGGATGTTCCGCCTACCACACAATTGAGCAACATGGTATATAGGTTTCAGTGGCAATGTGATGCCAGAGACATAGGCTGTACATCCGAGTGATTGACTGATTGAAACAAACAATGCTTCTCTGGCTATTCATAATAGGCAGAGTCCAGTCCATACTCAAGCAGCCTGCGATTGCATAACCTAAAACTGTTAGATGTGTTTCCGCGATGGGGCAGCACTTGCTGAACAATCCTGAGTGTGCTAATAGCTACACTAACAATCAATTTAAGATGGCAAGTAAAATGCATGCCAAGGCTCATTGACACTTGCTAGAAGCAACATACATTCATACACATCCTCTGCAAACGAAAGGAATATGTTCAAGCTTTGCACCTTTTTTAATTTAACCGCGCCTGCAGCCCCCTCCCCCCCCCACCCCAACTGCCTTCTCCATGACAATCCCTCAGCCAATCAGAGTCAATAGTGTCAACCGGTTATCACCCTTTTCTCCTGTAGTATAAATTGTTGTGACTGAAAATTTGGAATTCTTGTGTTCGTCCTGCTGAGTAAAAGAAGAAAAGCTTTGGCAACATGTTTCCCATTTCAGCAAGATTCAAGTTCTGTACGGTCAGCTGACCGTCCGATAAGAGTAGATAAGGAAAGATAGGAGGAGGCAGGAGTGGAGCATAAACATCGGTATGGGCTAATAGGGAATAGCCTATTTCTGTACGTCCTCCGGGATCCGGTGTATGCAGACCAGGGTCTCAGCTTAACATCTGATTGTAAAAAAAACCGGTCCGTTTTTACATGACTTCATTTCTAACAAAGACATAGCAGCAATGTCAACCAAAATGGTTTAGTATTCTCAAAAAGTCTGCCTTTTCCCTCTGATGCTATTCTGTTACTGTTATTTCGATGTTTAACTAGCTGCTCCCATTTTTGAGTCCAAACTATATTTTAAATGTTGTTATTTTTATTCATTAAAGAGGAATAACCGTTTTAATTAACTTCAAGAACAATTCATTCCGACCAACTTTCAGCGATGAAGTTACCTCATCTTTTTGGTGACGGGTTTCAGCATGCTCAAAAGGTTTACCGATGGAAGTCAAGTTACCATGGTTTTGTTTGGGTCTATCAGTGAGTTTATGGAAAAGGACGAGAACGGTACTGAATATGGGAGGACTGGAACGCTTTTTCATGGCGAATCAGATCGTAGACACAGCTAGAAAGCGCTCAATTCTCCTGAGTGTATTTGGGGAGAAGACTTACTATCTAGTGAGAAACTTTTTATTTTTTTTATTATTTTTTAAATTTAGTGTACATTTTTTCTAATTAAGGGGCAATTTAGCATGTTCAATCCACATACCCTGCACATCTTTGGGTTGTGGGGGCGAAACCCACGCAAACACGGGGAGAATGTGCAAACTCCACACGGACAGTGACCCAGAGCCAGGATCGAACCTGGGACCTCGGCGCCGTGAGGCTGCAGTGCTAACCCACTGCGACACCGAGCTGCCCCCCCAGTGAGAAATTTAGCAATACCACAGAAACCGGGGGACATTTCATTCAGAATCACCAGAATCCTAAACCCTTTTTAATTGTACAACATTTCAAATTCTACCATGATTTTCAGAAGACGGGACGGTCTGTAGCTAACTTTGTTGCTGAATTGCGCCAGCTCTCTGGACATTGAGAGTTTGGGACAGTTTTGGAAGACATGCGTCAAGACAGACTAATTTGTGGCATTAACGAGGACAGTATTCAGCGGCATTTGTTGGGAGAAGCCACACTTACTTTTAAGAAGGCCCTAGAAATTTCTCAGGGCATGGAAATGGCTGCCATTAATGCAAAAGATATTCAGAAGGCCAATGGCGACTCGCAGGCATCAAGTAAAAAAATAAGCTGCAAGTAAAAGGGTAAAAATTGTGGAGTGCTTTAGGTGTGTTTATTGTATGTTTATGGACGCTGTTTGCCACCAGTGCAACAAGTAGGGGCATTTAGTGAAGAAGGGCCAGGCTGGTAAGAGAAAGTCGAAGGCTAAACGGGGAACTTCAACTGCAAGGAAGCCTCAGTCAGTGAGGACAATGCCCCAAACCATGAAAGGCAAAGTGGAGGACGAGTTGACAGAGTCACCTGTGTTACAGGTCAGATCACAGTGTAGTCGCAAAGCTTCTGAAGACTGACATATATTTAAAGCATTAGTTTCATTGTATTTCTGTCTTTAAAGGGGATTAAAATGTAAGGGGGAAGGAGTGTTATTATTCTGCATCTTCTTATTTAAATCCATCAGTAAGTTCTGTGACATCATTAGTTGTTGCTGTTACCTGTGTATATCGTATTTAACTGTCGTTAGTTCTAATTTTATTCAGTTACTGTTATTTCGATGTATGTTAAACATTGTTATTTTTATATATTAAAGAAGACTAACTTTATTAACTATGCATTTTGACCACCTTTTTGCGGTCACGTTACCATCTAAGATTAGGTTAAAGTCCCACAGGTTTGTTTCGATGTCACTAGCTTTCGGAGCGCTGCTCCTTCCTCAGGTGAATGAAGAGGTATGTTCCAGAAACATATATATAGACAGATTCAAAGATGCCAGACAATGCTTGGAATACGAGCATTAGCAGGTGATTAAATCTTTACAGATCCAGAGAGAATAACCCCAGGTTAAAGAGGTGTGAATTACATCAAGCCAGGACAGTTGGTAGGATTTCGCAGGCCAGATGATGGGGGATGAATGTAATGTGACATGAATCCCAGGTCCCGGTTGAGGCCGCACTCATGTGTGCGGAACTTGGCTATAAGCTTCTGCTCGGCGATTCTGCGTTGTCGCGCGTCCTGAAGGCCGCCTTGGAGAACGCTTACCCGGAGATCAGAGGCTGAATGCCCTTGACTGCTGAAGTGCTCCCCGACTGGAAGGGAACATTCCTGCGATGGACATCGTGCGACAATCACCAGGCAGGAATGTTCCCTTCCAGCCGGGGAACACTTCAGCAGTCAAGGGCATTCAGCCTCTGATCTCCGGGTAAACGTATTCCAAGCATTGTCTGGCATCTTTGAATCTGTCTATATATATGTTTCTGGAACATACCTCTTCATTCACCTGAGGAAGGAGCAGCGCTCCGAAAGCTAGTGACATCGAAACAAACCTGTTGGACTTTAACCTGGTGTTGTAAGACTTCTTACTGTGCTCACCCCAGTCCAACGCCGGCATCGCCACATCACATCTAAAATTAGGCACAGAAAGAAGTGTACCGAGTGGTAAACTACTCCGCTTGAAGAATTATTAAAACTAAAATAGCCATGCTTTTAAAACTTTTACGTGGGAGCTGGAGTTTGCTTTTGTATCAGATTGTTTACAACAAATCTACAGCTTAGGGAATTGGCAATGATGGGAAGTAACAGTACAATATAAAAACGCACCAGTCTCATCTCTACTTGGCAATTATTTTAAACAACTGGGTGAATCATAGAACATCGGACAGTGTTGCGCCCAGCAGAAAGCTGGCTATGTACAGAATAGTATTGAGAAGCACCTTTTACTGGATTACTTGCTGCCTTTGGGAGCCAGAGTGAAGCCATCTTCACAAATCCTCATTACATTCAGACCCTGAAGTGCCAGGTGTGAGGTTAACGTGTGGCGCTCAACGTGGAGGGTCTTTCAGTTATTTAAGACTTGATTTGCTGCAGTGAATTATCAGCCATGTTACTATCTCCAGCTCTGTTTAAAGGGTAAATAATTTATCCAACCCTCATTTGACAGTGCAGGATTCCACCCCCCCCCCCCCCCCCCCCACCCCCTACCCCCACCTTGCTGCACTGCAGCGTTAGCCTGTGTTATGGAATCAAGACCCAAGGGCCGATTTCGAAATGCAATTGTCCCAAAAGCACCTTAATTTGGGCTTTTTGGTATTTAGAGGACCCCCCATCCCATCAGCCCGGGGGCCAGTTCAAAGCCAGGTCCCGGAGAGTCGCGGAGGTGGGAGGTCAGCCGCCATTGGCCAGGATTCTATTTGCTTTACTCACCCGTGTGTCCCACCTTCTCCCTCGCGATCTCCTCCAGCCTGCCAAGGAGTGAGTCGATGTTGGATTTGATCTGCGTCAGCTCTACCTTGATCCTGAGCAACTCATTGGATTTTACTGTAAAGACAGAGAGGGGTCAGAGGTGACTATGAGCCACTCAGGAGGTGACTACCCGAAGGAGCTCTTCACTCTCACAACAGAAACATTTGCTTTTCCAAGTCCACCTTTGAGACTTTGTTGCTTCTTTTGCTCCAGTGGGAACTAATGAAGATTGGAATCGCTTCCTCTCCTCCAATGGGCATATTTGGGCCCTGCTCTTTCCTCTTTGTGGGCTCCCTGGTCTCTGTACAAAGACCCCCCTCAGGCCCCCCCCTCCCCCCCCCCCCCCCGCCCCCACCAGTAAACGGTGAGGTGCCTCTATATATCTGCTCCTGAGCAGAGATCAAAACTCTTCAGATCGATCCTCAGCTTTGACAAAATTCCTATTCTCCCAGCTGATCAGGGTGCCAAATGAATGTTTCATTACCCCGTTGGAGAGGTTTAGGCGCTCAGGCAAGCAGCCTCTTTCCAATAGTTTTATGATTTGGAAAGCGGAAAGGAAAAAGTAGCATCGGAAAATCCCAGCCACGAACGAGGACAGAAGCTTTCGGCCGACGGCTTCGCTCCCTAGTTCACCCACAGCAGAATCCTGGAAATTAATCCCAATTCTTGGAAGGTCCAGCTCAATCCTGAAGGGTCGATAGCACTCGCACACCATCCCAAGGTTCTTCAAAAGGGGCATTATCGAACACAACTTGACATTGATCCAGAATAAGGAGACATTAGGGCAAAGTGGATTTGAACACCATTGCGCAAAGTGAACTGAACGAGAATCAGGTGATGGGAAACTACTGATCCAGGAAGAATAAATCAGTGGCAAAAAAATATATAATCGACAGGATTCTGCCGGGCCACCCAACAGCGGAGGGAATCCCGGTGGCCCAGTCAATCGGGTGTAGGGCCAAAAATGGGCTTCACACTGGTCGTGAAACCCATTGCGAGTCTCCCAACCCGCTCGCCCTGCCAAGCTTCCAAATAAGGTTCCCGCCCAGACCCGGCGGGAACATCTATATAGCTCATTTGAATCTAATTTATGAGTCGGCCACTTGATTGCTTAGCCTTTAACCAGTCTGTCAGTATGCCAATTTCAAAGATCTGTGAGGTAAAGGTAAAATCATTGCCTTTAATGTGGTGGAGATATTTGAAGTGGTTTTTCACAGTCAATTTCCTTGCCCTTCCAGACTGTTTGTGTGCCCAGAAGCCTAAAAGCTTTGAACTACATTGTTTACATTCAATTTCATGGACCATTGCCTTTTTTTTACAATCTGTTTGATTGACGGGACCAGGCAGTTTCAAAGCGAGGATTAACATTGTTTATTTATATTGTTCTAAAGGGGTTACATGAACTCAGTGGAGCAGCTGATTTTCTAACTTGCAGGTGGAGGGAGGGTACTCACTCCCTTGCCACCCATCGGAGTGCAAGGTGCCAGATTGGCACTGCCAAGGGGTGGGGCCAGAAGGGGAGACTGAGAGGGGGGGGCTGAAAGGGAGGACTGGGGGGGGGGAGGGGGGACTGAGGGTGGGCACTGAGGAAAGGGGTTGGAGGATGGAACTGAGGGAGGAAATGCCTTTCCCAGCAATTAGGGTGGGGGGGGGGGAGCTTTCCAGCTATCGGGGGCAGGGGAGGGGGGGGTGGGGGTTGCAATGGCAGCCTGACATCGGGGCACCCTTTAAAAATGGCACCCCGATCTCTGAGGAGCGCGACATGTCACAGAGATTAGGCCCCACCCCTCTCAAGTACAGCAAAACCCCGATCCTCTCTAAAATAAATTTGCTATGTGCCCTGCAATGGTTGACAGACTCGCTGCTGGCACCAGATTGTTGGACCGAGTGGCTGGTTTCTGTACTCTCGTTCCACAGAACTCACGTTTTAATTTTGCAGCATTTTTTGTCACAGTTGTGGAGCGTGCCATTAATTTCAGGGGGATCCCAGACTTGCCCCTGCGTAGCACCGGTACAATAACCCGAGAACGTTTCACAGGAATAGCTCTGGGGATCAGTGATGGCCGACTTGAATACTCGTGCATCCTGCAAGGGGGAGGATCAAATCAGATCAGCATGCCTGGCACAATGTCAAAATACTAATTTCATGGCATTTAGAAAATGACAAAATAAATCTGCGAATGTAGTCGGCAGGAAGGATTGTAACGGAGTTCAGGAGGAAATACACAGGCTGGTGGAAAGGGCTGAGATGGCGGGTGAAAATATGAAGTGATCCATTTTAGTGGGAAGAATAAGAAGAGACAATAATAGGAATTAAATGGTGCTATTTTAATTGGGGTGGGTGCAGGCAGTGTTTGTGCACAAAACGTTGAAGATGTCAGGACAAGTTGACAAGGCTTCTTTAAAAATTCGGGACTTTACAAGTAGAAGCATAAGAGTGAAAAAGCTCAAACCAGGGGATAAAGGTTCATGATCGCTGGTAAAAGACGGGAAATGAGGAGGAACTCCACGTGGCATCCCCTGTTCACACTGTGTTGCTATCTCACCAAGCAAATGGGTCAAACATCTCACTGGTGCCAATAGGTGAACTCCGTAACCCTGCCCAGAACCTACCCAAATAGCATGCTCCAGTTAAAATTGTCTTTTACACTTATTGCCCATTAGGAAATTAGGAGGAACCCGCAGCCCCTCAAGTCTGTTCTGCCACTTTTATTTTATTCATCTATCCACCTGGGCTTCGCTGGTCAGGGCAGTATTTATTGCCCATCCCTGGTTGTCCTTTAGGTGGTGGTGGTGAGCTGCCTTCTGAAACTGCTACAATCCCGGAGGTGTAGCTACATCCACTATACTGTAGGGGAAGGAGTTCCAGGATTTTGCCCCAGTGACAGTGAAGGAACAGTAATAGTTCCAAGTCAGGGTGGTGAGTTGGAGGGGAACCTCCAGGTGGTGGGTTCCCATGTGACCCCTGATCTTCTCATTCCAGGTGGACTCAATTATTAACTCAATTAATTGTTTGGCCCGTATCTCAAATCCGTTTCCCCACATTTTGCTCCGTATCTGTAACATTAGCATTGACGGTGTCAGCTGCTCGTGAATAATTGCAGCCTAGTTCCTCGGGTGGATTTGACTGCCCCTCGTGGTTTCATTTTGGAATATGTGGCTTTTAACTTTAAGATTCTGCCTCCTTGTTCAGGACTCGCCCCAACAGAAGACATGGATTCTCTCTATCTCCCCCCCGTCAGACTCTCAATCATTCTCCCGAGCCTTATCTACCGTTCAATTCAAACAGTGCCTCCCTAGACCCCTGGGACAATCCATCCACCTCGCTCTCGGCTAACACAGAACAGGCGAGGGATCAAAGTGGGAATTTTCCCAAACTCTGGAACACAAAATCACGGGATTAACAAGGAAGGAAAAAGGGCAAAATAAATGAAAGCAAAAAGAAAATGGAGCAACATTAAGGGGCAATCGCTAAGAGACATCCTCAATAGAGGGATTTACAAAGATCTGGAGTACATTACATACATCACATTGTTAAATGGAAACAGATAATTACAGTCATCATGATCCTTATGGGTCTTTCATGTTGTGTCTGAAGATTTCATGTTCAGTTAGCAAAGTCCTGATAATAATTATCTTGATGTTTAGTCTAAAGAGGTCAGTCTGCCTGACTTTCAACTAGATACTTATTGGCATGCTGGATCTCAAACAACCTGCAGAACATTCGACAGGAGCACAGACGGGAAAGAAGAGGAGAATGAGCAGGAGGGGCAGCTCCCAGTCTCGGAATGTTGGGACCTAAGTGAGGCTGAAATGAACCTCCTAAAACGCCTCACAAACAGGAGGTGATGGAGGGGCGATGTCGGGGATTAGAGGACTTCTTTAACCTGCTGAACGGATACCAAGTTCGATTGAATCAACTCCCAGTGAGAGCACCAAGGCCGGGGCCTTGCAAAGTGAGCTGGAAAAGGGATTAGAGCTTCTAGGCAGGGGTGGGACGGTCAAACAGGGTGCGTGCTGAGTGCCGTTCGGTTTGTTGGCGGACAGGACCATTTGTTATGAAGGGTGACAGGCCAAGGCTGAACAGGAGAGATATTGATTTTTTGGGAAGGGAATGTTGCTGGCAAGGCCGACATTTGTTGTCCATTCCAAGGTGCTCTTGAGAAGGTGGTGAGAGCCAGAGTCGTGAACCATTTAGTTGTGGGTCGATATAACTGAGTGACACACTGAATTGCTTCAGAAGACCGTTACTGGTCACCTGTGCTGGTATGGAGTCACATATGAAGTAAAGACATCAGGTTTTCTTTCCTAAAGAACATTACATATCACATGCTGATATGGGGAGAGCAGAATAAAGCATACAGTATCCTGGGCTTTATTAATAGGGGCATGGAATATAGGAGCAAGGACATTATGGTGAACTTATACAAGGCGCTAGTTAGGCCTCAGCTGGAGTATTGTGTACAGTTCTGGGAGCCACACTATAGGAAGGATGTGAACGTATTGGAGCGAGTGCAGAAGGGGTTAACAAGAATAGCTCCAGGAATGAGGAACGTCAGTCAGGAGGATGGATTGGAGAGGTGGGGACTGTTCTCCTTGGAGAGAAGAAGGCTAAGAGGAGATTTGATGGAGATGTTCAAAATCATGAGGGGGCTGGACAGAGTAGGTAGCGAGAAACTGTTTCTGCTCGTGAAAGGACCGAGAACGAGAGGGCGCAGATTGAAAGTGATTTGCAACAGAAGCAATTGTGATGTGAGAAAACTTTCATCACACACCCAGTATTTGGGGTTTGGAATGTCTGCCCGGAAGGGTGGTGGAGGCAGGTTCAATCGAGGCGTACCAGAGAGAATCGAGTGATTATTTGAATAGAAAGAATGTGCAGGGGGTGCGGGGAAAAGGCAGGGGAATGTCACTGAGCCACGATGCTCGTTTGGAGAGCTAGTGCAGACACAATGGGCCGAATGGCCTCCTTCTTCACCGTAACAATTCTGTGATAATAAGGTGAATGTTTGAGAAAGTTTATTGGCTTATCTTTGGGTACCGGAACATTTATCGAGACTTTTGCCTCAGAAGGTTATCAATGTGTGCAGCCTATGATACAGTGGGTTGTAAAGGATGTAGTAGCAGGGAGTGCAGAAGAACCTCAACTTCACCAGTGTAACAGCTTCCCTTCCCCACAGTACCCAATTCTTTTTTTTCCAATAAAGGGGCAATTTAGTGTGGCCAATCCACCTCGCCTGCACATCCTTGGGTTGTGGAGGTGAGACCCACGCTGACACGGGGAGAATGTGCAAACTCCACACGGACAGTGATCCGGGGCCGGGATCGAACCTGGGCCCTCGGTGCCGTGAGGCAGCAGTGCTAGCCACTGCACCACTGTGCCGCTAACCCCCCCCCCCCCGCCCCCCCACCACCCCACCCCCCCATACCAGCCGTCTTGGAACGAGATTGCCAAATTGTGTCAACGACTGATGAGTTAGGACTATCCCCATGCCCTGGGTCTGTGGGATGAGTGAGAATTTACAAATTAATTCCTTACACGATTACACAAGAAACTTCCCTGTCATCAGTTTGGACTGGATTTAAATTGTGATTTTACTGAGGGGAGGGTAGAATTCTGTTTGAGGGTAGAATTAGCAACTTCTATTATGAATGTGGATGAGGGAATTTAGATAGTTGTCAGGAAGGAGCCAGAGGCAAAATATATTGTCGCTTCCTGATGATGTTACCCCGTGGAGATTTAACAAGACGGAGGATGGATTTGTCTGCTCAATATATTTAAATTACACTCAAAACCCTTTAATCAAAGTTTGTGGCTCTCTTGAAACACAAGGAAGGGCAGGTGTATTTCATTATCGCACCTCAGAACCAAAGACTGACATATTGAAACAAATCTCAGTTGTTACCTCTCATAGAAATCATCTCTGAAGTAATCGTAATCAAACTCGTAGCTGGAGCTTGGGACACAAAAGAGAAATTAATCAATGTTGTTTATTGGAAACGAGGATGTAAACGTTTTGGACAGTTTGGGTTTTTAACAAAACTTAAACAGGAATGTTTCACATCATGGTTTTTAACATATGGACTTGACCTAAACATGTGGTTGACAGTTTATCAACATTGTAGAAACCAAGCTGACTGTATCCCAATGTTCCACATTCCCCAACTTCCTCTACCCCAAAGCTTTGCTCCTGCGACCTCCCACACTTCAATATGTTATCTCGTTCCATCTCTCCATGTTCCAATTCGCCATCCTTTCCCAGCTCATCCCTTCATGAATCATGTTGCCAGCTGGATGTAGAGTGGGGAGCCGGTGGGGTGGAGGGGGCGGGGGGCGCAAGTTCCGTCAACTTGACTTCCCGACTTAGTTAAGTCGCTAAGCTTCCAGTGGCAGAGTGAGGAAGCAAGGGGAGCAATCAATGGAGAGTTGATATCCTGTAACCTTGTCCACACTTATGTGTCCCCCAGGCCAGAGCCTGGTCACAACAGGAGTGTCACAGGAAATGGGTCAATTTCCCGCACCCATTCAACAGCAGGTGTGAACAAACGGTGATGGCAAACACGGAACTCATTTGTGACTGAGCTCTACACGCTCATCTGTATTATTATCAGTGCCACAGGGCTCCTGGGTACACAGGGGAATTACACAACTTCAAAGAATAAAATGCAAGAGGCTTTAACTTGTTAAATGCTTGGAAATGAAGAGAGGCCATTCTTCACAGCAGAGACAATCAACGTGTGGCTGGCTGGTGGAGATTTGAGCCAGGTGCTGTGATGGGGCGGGAGGAAGGTGCGGGGAGGGAGTCTCCGGGGGCGGGGGGGGGGTCCAACAGGAAATTAACACTCGTGTAAAAACGAAATTTCAGACTCCCGCTGAATTCTCCATCCTTCCCATGCCCCCCCACCCGCCCACCACTGAACCCACCAGCGGGAACATGGGAGAATTCACCCAGACCACTTGTTTCTATTTGTGAGGGAGACCAGAAGCAGAGGCTAGAAATATCAGATGGTCACAAATAAATCCAACTGCGAATTCAGGAGAGATGCTTCACCCAGAGGGTGGTGAGAATGTGAAATGAAATGAAATGAAAATCGCTTATTGTCACGAGTAGGCTTCAATGAAGTTACTGTGAAAAGCCCCTAGTCGCCACATTCCGGCGCCTGTTCGGGGAGGCTGGTACGGGAATTGAACTGTGCTGCTGGCCTGCCTTGGTCTGCTTTCAAAGCCAGCGATTTAGCCCAGTGTGCTAAACCAGCCCCTGGTGGAGGGAGTGTGGAACTCACTCCCTCACACAGTAGTTAACGTGAAGGGTATGGAAACATTTAATGGAAGTTATATAAATATGAAGATGTTGGGGAAAGCAACAGATGTATATATTAGTCGGGTTGGATGGTAGGAGGCTGCCAGAGACCAGATGGGCAGAATGGCCTGTTGCTATGCTGTAAACGTGAGGTGATACTGTGCAATCCCAGGAGTCACCATCCTCTCCAGTTTGAAAAATTACAAATCAGAACATGAAGCTTTGAAGAGATTTTTTAAAAAATGATTTGTAATTCAAGAGTGTACCTGAATAGAGCTGAACTGGGCTGTTTCAATCCCTTGGGCCGATTGGGTTTGGGTTCTCCAGCCATGTTGATATCTGTGACAGGAGTAAAAAGAAACATTTTTAAAAATCATTACAAACCTTCAGCAACTTTTCCCTTGGGTCAGATTTATCACGGGCCAGGGTTTAGAGAACCCCAAAGTGTATCATGGAGTTCACCTGACCCACAACTTTTCATAGATTGTGGTATGGGGAGCACACGGCCCACTCTACAGGTGTGATGTAACAGAGATCTAAAGTATGTTTAAACAAAACAATGTTTATTCTATGAAATCCAGTTAACACTTTATAAACCCACAGTAAACATCAACAACTATCAACACCAATAATCCCCACAGATACAATATTCTATAAGTAACCCTTAACCTTTCCCTGCACCATCCATAAGACAAAATACCCCCTTTAACACAGAGATCAGATTAAAATTCTCTACTGAGAGCAGTCAGCACTTTGAAATCCTCAAATGATCTGGAGACAGTCTTTAGATTGCAGAGAGAGATCCTTATACAGCTGCTTGCTTTGCCTGCAGCTATCCAGCTCTCAAAACAAAACTAAAACACACCCTGCAGCAGACAGCCCAAAGCGAAAGTAAAAGCAGACAGACAGCCCAGCTCCACCCACTCTCTGACATCACTGCAGCCATTTGACAAACACTCATTTCTTAAAGGTACACCCACTACAGCTATTTGACAAACACCCATTTCTTAAAGGTACTCTCACATGGCAGATTAGGCTCATCTCCCCTTGTTCCAATTTCCTCAATTGTTTTTCAAAGAGGGGAGGTGGTGGCATAGTGGTATTGTCGCTGGACAAGTAATCCAGAGAGCCAGGGGACTCTGGGGACCTGGGTTCAAATCCCACCACTGCGGTTGGTGAAATGAGAATGCAATAAAAATCTGGAATTAAAAGTCTAATGATGACCATGAAACCATTGCCGTAAAAACCCATCTAACGTCCTTTAGGGAAGGAAATCTGCTGTCCTTACCCGGTCTGGCCTACATGTGACTCCAGACTCACAACAACTCTTAACTGCCCCCTTCGGGATGGGCAATAAATGCTGGCACAGTCTGCGCATACCTCCCATGAGCGAATAAAAGAAGTCTTTACTTCCTGAAGGGGGGGGTAACAGAGTTGTCCGAATGTGGGTGACTCCTGTAATGTGTGACTGGCGTTTCTTTGTGAACTTGATCCAACCGCAAGTTTTAGTCCTCATCCACCAATCCGCTGTCAGCCTCGCCTACGGAGCCACAGTGACTGAGGGTCAAAGGTGATTCATTGGCTGCCAATATTTGGGATGCTCCTGAAGATGTGACAGGCTCTCGATAATGCAGACGGGACTGAGCGATAAATAAACTCGAGCTTTGCTCCGCTTTCCACCCAGGACACATCATGGAGACGAGCTCTCGGGCAGGACCCACTGGTCGCACTGCGCCCGACACACTGCCTGGCGCGGTGCAATGTGACTGGCATGTGCTAGGAGGTCCCACTTCGTGCTCTGGGACTTTGTCCCCATACAGGTGAATCGCTCCCATATTCTATCCGAACTGTCCGATTCAGTGACAATGGAGGGGTTTCTGCATCATTCACGCCCATTTAAACTGGATGACTCTCTCTCTCTCGGTCAGTAACAGGGGTTGATGATATTCCTTCATCAGCGCACACGGATATTCGTAAGACCGAGTGTCAAGTGACATTTAAAGGGATCCCCAGTGGTGGAGCTCAGGTGACCAAGGTCCCTTTGACGGTCTCAGGTCGGGCTCTGTCCGAGGTCGGGCTCTGTCCGAGGTCGGGCTCTGTCCGAGGTCGGGGTCTGTCCGAGGTCAGGCTCTGTCCGAGGTCGGGCTCTGTCCGAGGTCGGGGTCTGTCCGAGGTCGGGGTCAGTCCGAGGTCGGGCTCTGTCCGAGGTCGGGCTCTGTCCGAGGTCGGGCTCTGTCCGAGGTCGGGGTCTGTCCGAGGTCGGGCTCTGTCCGAGGTCGGGCTCTGTCCGAGGTCGGGCTCTGTCCGAGGTCGGGGTCAGTCCGAGGTCGGGGTCAGTCCGAGGTCGGGCTCTGTCCGAGGTCGGGCTCTGTCCGAGGTCATGGTCTGTCCGAGGTCGGGCTCGGTCCGAGGTCGGGGTCAGTCCGAGGTCGGTCTCTGTCCGAGGTCGGGCTCGGTCCGAGGTCGGGCTCTGTCCGAGGTCGGGCTCTGTCCGAGGTCGGGCTCTGTCCGAGGTCGGGCTCTGTCCGAGGTCGGGCTCGGTCCAAGGTCGGGGTCTGTCCGAGGTCGGGCTCTGTCCGAGGTCGGGATCGGTGCGAGGTCGGGCTCTGTCCGAGGTCGGGGTCTGTCCGAGGTCGGGCTCTGTCCGAGGTCGGGCTCTGTCCGAGGTCGGGCTCTGTCCGAGGTCGGGCTCTGTCCGAGGTCATGGTCTGTCCGAGGTCGGGCTGGATCCGAGGTCGGGGTCTGTCCGAGGTCGGGCTCGGTCCGAGGTCGGGCTCGGTCCAAGGTCGGGCTCGGTCCGAGGTCGGGGTCTGTCCGAGGTCGGGGTCTGTCCGAGGTCGGGCTCTGTCCGAGGTCGGGCTCTGTCCGAGGTCGGGCTCTGTCCGAGGTCGGGCTCTGTCCGAGGTCATGGTCTGTCCGAGGTCGGGCTCTGTCCGAGGTCGGGCTCTGTCCGAGGTCGGGCTCTGTCCGAGGTCGGGCTCTGTCCGAGGTCATGGTCTGTCCGAGGTCAGGCTCTGTCCGAGGTCGGGCTCTGTCCGAGGTCGGGGTCTGTCCGAGGTCGGGGTCTGTCCGAGGTCGGGGTCAGTCCGAGGTCGGGCTCTGTCCGAGGTCGGGCTCTGTCCGAGGTCGGGCTCTGTCCGAGGTCGGGGTCTGTCCGAGGTCGGGCTCTGTCCGAGGTCGGGCTCTGTCCGAGGTCGGGCTCTGTCCGAGGTCGGGGTCAGTCCGAGGTCGGGGTCAGTCCGAGGTCGGGCTCTGTCCGAGGTCGGGCTCTGTCCGAGGTCATGGTCTGTCCGAGGTCGGGCTCGGTCCGAGGTCGGGGTCAGTCCGAGGTCGGTCTCTGTCCGAGGTCGGGCTCGGTCCGAGGTCGGGCTCTGTCCGAGGTCGGGCTCTGTCCGAGGTCGGGGTCTGTGCGAGGTCGGGCTCTGTCCGAGGTCGGGCTCGGTCCAAGGTCGGGGTCTGTCCGAGGTCGGGCTCTGTCCGAGGTCGGGATCGGTGCGAGGTCGGGCTCTGTCCGAGGTCGGGGTCTGTCCGAGGTCGGGCTCTGTCCGAGGTCGGGCTCTGTCCGAGGTCGGGCTCTGTCCGAGGTCGGGCTCTGTCCGAGGTCATGGTCTGTCCGAGGTCGGGCTCGATCCGAGGTCGGGGTCTGTCCGAGGTCGGGCTCGGTCCGAGGTCGGGCTCGGTCCAAGGTCGGGCTCGGTCCAAGGTCGGGGTCTGTCCGAGGTCGGGGTCTGTCCGAGGTCGGGCTCTGTCCGAGGTCGGGCTCTGTCCGAGGTCGGGCTCTGTCCGAGGTCGGGCTCTGTCCGAGGTCATGGTCTGTCCGAGGTCGGGCTCTGTCCGAGGTCGGGCTCTGTCCGAGGTCGGGCTCTGTCCGAGGTCGGGCTCTGTCCGAGGTCATGGTCTGTCCGAGGTCGGGCTCGATCCGAGGTCGGGGTCTGTCCGAGGTCGGGCTCGGTCCGAGGTCGGGCTCGGTCCAAGGTCGGGGTCTGTCCGAGGTCGGGCTCTGTCCGAGGTCGGGGTCTGTGCGAGGTCGGGCTCTGTCCGAGGTCGGGCTCTGTCCGAGGTCGGGGTCTGTCCGCGGTCGGGCTCTGTCCGAGGTCGGGCTCGGTCCGAGGTCGGGCTCTGTCCGAGGTCGGGCTCTGTCCGAGGTCGGGGTCTGTCCGCGTTCGGGCTCTGTCCGCGGTCGGGCTCTGTCCGAGGTCGGGCTCTGTCCGAGGTCGGGCTCTGTCCGAGGTCGGGCTCTGTCCGAGGTCAGGCTCGGTCCGAGGTCGGGCTCTGTCAGCTGTCGGGGTCTGTCCGAGGTCGGGCTCTGTCCGAGGTCGGGGTCTGTCCGAGGTCAGGCTCGGTCCGAGGTCGGGCTCTGTCCGAGGTCGGGCTCTGTCCGAGGTCGGGCTCTGTCCGAGGTCGGGGTCTGTCCGAGGTCAGGCTCGGTCCGAGGTCGGGCTCTGTCCGAGGTCGGGCTCTGTCCGCGGTCGGGCTCTGTCCGAGGTCGGGCTCTGTCCGAGGTCGGGCTCTGTCCGAGGTCGGGCTCTGTCCGAGGTCGGGCTCGGTCCGAGGTGGGGGTCTGTCCGAGGTCGGGCTCTGTCCGAGGTCGGGGTCTGTCCGAGGTCGGGCTCGGTCCGAGGTGGGGGTCTGTCCGAGGTCGGGCTCTGTCCGAGGTCGGGCTCTGTCCGAGGTCGGGCTCTGTCCGAGGTCGGGCTCTGTCCGAGGTCGGGGTCTGTCCGAGGTCGGGGTCTGTCCGAGGTCGGGCTCTGTCCGAGGTTGGGGTCTGTCCGAGGTCTGGGTCAGTCCGAGGTCGGGCTCTGTCCGAGGTCGGGGTCTGTCCGAGGTCGGGCTCGGCCGGAGGTCGGGGTCTGTCCGAGGTCGGGCTCTGTCCGAGGTCGGGGTCTGTCCGAGGTCGGGCTCGGCCGGAGGTCGGGGTCTGTCCGAGGTCGGGCTCTGTCCGAGGTCGGGCTCTGTCCGAGGTCGGGGTCTGTCCGAGGTCGGGCTCGGTCCGAGGTCGGGCTCGGTCCGAGGTCGGGCTCTGTCCGAGGTCGGGCTCTGTCCGAGGTCGGGCTCTGTCCGAGGTCGGAGTCTGTCCGAGGTCGGGCTCTGTCCGAGGTCGGGCTCTGTCCGAGGTCGGGCTCTGTCCGAGGTCGGAGTCTGTCCGAGGTCGGGGTCGGTCCGAGGTCGGGGTCTGTCCGAGGTCGGGCTCTGAGGTCTGGGTCTGTCCGAGGTCGGGGTCGGTCCGAGGTCGGGGTCTGTCCGAGGTCGGGCTCTGTCCGGGGTCGGGCTCTGTCCGAGGTCGGGCTCGGTCCGAGGTCGGGCTCTGTCCGAGGTCGGGCTCTGTCCGAGGTCGGGCTCTGTCCGAGGTCGGGGTCTGTCCGAGGTCGGGGTCTGTCCGAGGTCGGGCTCTGTCCGAGGTCAGGCTCGGTCCGAGGTGGGGGTCTGTCCGAGATCGGGCTCTGTCCGAGGTCGGGCTCTGTCCGAGGTCGGGGTCTGTCCGAGGTCGGGCTCTGTCCGAGGTCAGGGTCTGTCCGAGGTCGGGGTCGGTCCGAGGTCGGGCTCTGTCCGAGGTCGGGCTCTGTCCGAGGTCGGGCTCTGTCCGAGGTCGGGCTCTGTCCGAGGTCGGGCTCGGTCCGAGGTCGGGCTCTGTCCGAGGTCGGGCTCTGTCCGAGGTCGGGCTCGGTCCGAGGTCGGGGTCTGTCCGAGGTCGGGCTCTGAGGTCGGGCTCTGTCCGAGGTCGGGGTCTGTCCGCGGTCGGGCTCTGTCCGAGGTCGGGGTCTGTCCGAGGTCGGGGTCTGTCCGAGGTCGGGGTCAGTCCGAGGTCGGGCTCTGTCCGAGGTCGGGCTCTGTCCGAGGTCGGGCTCAGTCCGAGGTCGGGCTCTGTCCGAGGTCGGGCTCTGTCCGAGGTCGGGCTCTGTCCGAGGTCGGGGTCTGTCCGAGGTCGGGCTCTGAGGTCGGGCTCTGTCCGAGGTCGGGCTCTGTCCGAGGTCGGGGTCTGTCCGAGGTCGGGCTCTGAGGTCGGGCTCTGTCCGAGGTCGGGCTCTGTCCGAGGTCGGGGTCTGTCCGAGGTCGGGGTCAGTCCGAGGTCGGGGTCTGTCCGTGGTCGGGCTCTGTCCGAGGTCGGGGTCTGTCCGAGGTCGGGGTCTGTCCGAGGTCGGGCTCGGTCCGAGGTGGGGGTCTGTCCGAGGTCGGGCTCTGTCCGAGGTCGGGCTCTGTCCGAGGTCGGGCTCAGTCCGAGGTCGGGCTCTGTCCGAGGTCGGGCTCTGTCCGAGGTCGGGCTCTGTCCGAGGTCGGGCTCTGTCCGAGGTCGGGGTCTGTGCGAGGACGGGCTCTGAGGTCGGGCTCTGTCCGAGGTCGGGGTCTGTCCGAGGTCGGGCTCTGAGGTCGGGCTCTGTCCGAGGTCGGGCTCTGTCCGAGGTCGGGGTCTGTCCGAGGTCGGGGTCAGTCCGAGGTCGGGGTCTGTCCGTGGTCGGGCTCTGTCCGAGTTCGGGGTCTGTCCGAGGTCGGGCTCTGTCCGAGGTCGGGCTCTGTCCGAGGTCGGGGTCTGTCCGAGGACGGGCTCTGAGGTCGGGGTCTGTCCGAGGTCGGGGTCTGTCCGAGGTCGGGGTCTGTCCGAGGTCGGGCTCTGAGGTCGGGCTCTGTCCGAGGTCGGGCTCTGTCCGAGGTCGGGCTCTGTCCGAGGTCGGGGTCTGTCCGAGGTCGGGGTCAGTCCGAGGTCGGGGTCTGTCCGTGGTCGGGCTCTGTCCGAGGTCGGGGTCTGTCCGAGGTCGGGGTCTGTCCGAGGTCGGGCTCGGTCCGAGGTGGGGGTCTGTCCGAGGTCGGGCTCTGTCCGAGGTCGGGGTCTGTCCGAGGTCGGGCTCTGTCCGAGGTCGGGCTCTGTCCGAGGTCGGGGTCTGTCCGAGGTCGGGCTCTGTCCGAGGTCGGGCTCTGTCCGAGGTCGGGCTCTGTCCGAGGTCGGGCTCTGTCCGAGGTCGGGGTCTGTCCGAGGTCGGGGTCTGTCCGAGGTCGGGCTCTGTCCGAGGTCGGGGTCTGTCCGAGGTCTGGGTCAGTCCGAGGTCGGGCTCTGTCCGAGGTCGGGGTCTGTCCGAGGTCGGGCTCGGCCGGAGGTCGGGGTCTGTCCGAGGTCGGGCTCTGTCCGAGGTCGGGGTCTGTCCGAGGTCGGGCTCGGCCGGAGGTCGGGGTCTGTCCGAGGTCGGGCTCTGTCCGAGGTCGGGCTCTGTCCGAGGTCGGGGTCTGTCCGAGGTGGGGCTCGGTCCGAGGTGGGGCTCTGTCCGAGGTCGGGCTCTGTCCGAGGTCGGGCTCTGTCCGAGGTCGGAGTCTGTCCGAGGTCGGGCTCTGTCCGAGGTCGGGCTCTGTCCGAGGTCGGGCTCTGTCCGAGGTCGGAGTCTGTCCGAGGTCGGGGTCGGTCCGAGGTCGGGGTCTGTCCGAGGTCGGGCTCTGAGGTCTGGGTCTGTCCGAGGTCGGGGTCGGTCCGAGGTCGGGGTCTGTCCGAGGTCGGGCTCTGTCCGGGGTCGGGCTCTGTCCGAGGTCGGGCTCGGTCCGAGGTCGGGCTCTGTCCGAGGTCGGGCTCTGTCCGAGGTCGGGCTCTGTCCGAGGTCGGGGTCTGTCCGAGGTCGGGGTCTGTCCGAGGTCGGGCTCTGTCCGAGGTCAGGCTCGGTCCGAGGTGGGGGTCTGTCCGAGATCGGGCTCTGTCCGAGGTCGGGCTCTGTCCGAGGTCGGGGTCTGTCCGAGGTCGGGCTCTGTCCGAGGTCGGGGTCTGTCCGAGGTCGGGGTCGGTCCGAGGTCGGGCTCTGTCCGAGGTCGGGCTCTGTCCGAGGTCGGGCTCTGTCCGAGGTCGGGCTCTGTCCGAGGTCGGGCTCGGTCCGAGGTCGGGCTCTGTCCGAGGTCGGGCTCGGTCCGAGGTCGGGGTCTGTCCGAGGTCGGGCTCTGAGGTCGGGCTCTCTCCGAGGTCGGGGTCTGTCCGCGGTCGGGCTCTGTCCGAGGTCGGGGTCTGTCCGAGGTCGGGGTCTGTCCGAGGTCGGGGTCAGTCCGAGGTCGGGCTCTGTCCGAGGTCGGGCTCTGTCCGAGGTCGGGCTCAGTCCGAGGTCGGGCTCTGTCCGAGGTCGGGCTCTGTCCGAGGTCGGGGTCTGTCCGAGGACGGGCTCTGAGGTCGGGCTCTGTCCGAGGTCGGGCTCTGTCCCAGGTCGGGGTCTGTCCGAGGTCGGGCTCTGAGGTCGGGCTCTGTCCGAGGTCGGGCTCTGTCCGAGGTCGGGCTCTGTCCGAGGTCGGGGTCAGTCCGAGGTCGGGGTCTGTCCGTGGTCGGGCTCTGTCCGAGGTCGGGGTCTGTCCGAGGTCGGGCTCTGTCCGAGGTCGGGCTCTGTCCGAGGTCGGGCTCTGTCCGAGGTCGGGGTCTGTCCGAGGTCGGGGTCTGTGCGAGGTCGGGCTCGGTCCGAGGTCGGGCTCGGTCCGAGGTCGAGGTCGGTCCGAGGTCGGTCTCTGTCCGAGGTCGGGGTCTGTCCGAGGTCGGGCTCTGTCCGAGGTCGGGGTCAGTTCGAGGTCGGGGTCTGTCCGAGGTCGGGCTCTGTCCGAGGTCGGGCTCGGTCCGAGGTCGAGGTCGGTCCGAGGTCGGGCTCTGTCCGAGGTCGGGCTCTGTCCGCGGTCGGGCTCTGTCCGAGATCGGGGTCTGTCCGAGGTGGGGGTCTGTCCGAGGTCGGGCTCTGTCCGAGGTCGGGGTCTGTCCGAGGTCGGGGTCTGTCCGAGGTCGGGCTCTGTCCGAGGTCGGGGTCTGTCCGAGGTCGGGGTCTGTCCGAGGTCGGGGTCTGTCCGAGGTCGGGGTCTGTCCGAGGTCGGGGTCTGTCCGAGGTCGGGCTCGGCCGGAGGTCGGGGTCAGTTCGAGGTCGGGGTCTGTCCGAGGTCGGGCTCTGTCCGAGGTCGGGGTCGGTCCGAGGTCGGGCTCTGTCCGAGGTCGGGGTCTGTCCGAGGTCGGGGTTTGTCCGAGGTCGGGCTCGGTCCGAGGTCGGGCTCGGTCCGAGGTCGGGCTCTGTCCAAGGTCGAGGTCAGTCCGAGGTCGGGGTCAGACCGAGGTCGGGGTCAGTCCGAGGTCGGGCTCTGTCCGAGGTCGGGGTCGGTCCGAGGTCGGGGTCAGTCCGAGGTCGGGGTCAGTCCAAGTTCGGGCTCTGTCCGAGGTCGGGCTCTGTCCGAGGTCGGGCTCTGTCCGAGGTCGGGGTCGGTCCGAGGTCGGGGTCTGTCCGAGGTCGGGCTCTGAGGTCGGGGTCTGTCCGAGGTCGGGCTCGGTCCGAGGTCGGGCTCTGTCCGAGGTCGGCCTCTGTCCGAGGTCGGGCTCTGTCCGAGGTCGGGGTCAGTTCGAGGTCGGGGTCTGTCCGAGGTCGGGCTCTGTCCGAGGTCGGGGTCGGTCCGAGGTCGGGCTCGGTCCGAGGTCGGGGTCTGTCCGAGGTCGGGTTCTGTCCGAGGTCGGGGTCTGTCCGAGGTCGGGGTCAGTCCGAGGTCGGGGTCTGTCCAAGGTCGGGCTCTGTCCGAGGTCGGGCTCTGTCCGAGGTCGGGCTCGGTCCGAGGTCGGGCTCGGTCCGAGGTCGGGCTCTGTCCGAGGTCGGGCTCTGTCCGAGGTCGGGGTCGTTCCGAGGTCGGGCTCTGTCCGAGGTCGGGCTCTGAGGTCGGGCTCTGTCTGAGGTCGGGCTCTGAGGTCGGGGTCTGTCCGAGGTCGGGGTCGGTCCGAGGTCGGGGTCAGTCCGAGGTCGGGCTCTGTCCGAGGTCGGGGTCTGTCCGAGGTCGGGCTCTGTCCGAGGTCGGGCTCTGTCCGAGGTCGGGCTCTGTCCGAGGTCGGGGTCAGTCCGAGGTCGGGGTCTGTCCGAGGTCGGGGTCAGTTCGAGGTCGGGGTCTGTCCGAGGTCGGGCTCTGTCCGAGGTCGGGGTCTGTCCGAGGTCGGGGTCAGTTCGAGGTCGGGGTCTGTCCGAGGTCGGGCTCTGTCCGAGGTCGGGCTCTGTCCGAGGTCGGGCTCTGTCCGAGGTCGGGGTCTGTCCGAGGTCGGGCTCTGTCCGAGGTCGGGCTCAGTCCGAGGTCGGGCTCTGTCCGAGGTCGGGCTCTGTCCGAGGTCGGGCTCTGTCCGAGGTCGGGGTCTGTCCGAGGTCGGGCTCTGAGGTCGGGCTCTGTCCGAGGTCGGGGTCTGTCCGAGGTCGGGGTCTGTCCGAGGTCGGGGTCTGTCCGAGGTCGGGCTCTGTCCGAGGTCAGGCTCGGTCCGAGGTGGGGGTCTGTCCGAGATCGGGCTCTGTCCGAGGTCGGGGTCTGTCCGAGGTCGGGCTCTGTCCGAGGTCGGGGTCTGTCCGAGGTCGGGGTCAGTCCGAGGTCGGGGTCTGTCCGAGGTCGGGGTCTGTCCGAGGTCGGGGTCTGTCCGAGGTCGGGCTCTGTCCGAGGTCGGGCTCTGTCCGAGGTCGGGGTCTGTCCGAGGACGGGCTCTGAGGTCGGGGTCTGTCCGAGGTCGGGGTCTGTCCGAGGTCGGGGTCTGTCCGAGGTCGGGCTCTGAGGTCGGGCTCTGTCCGAGGTCGGGCTCTGTCCGAGGTCGGGCTCTGTCCGAGGTCGGGGTCTGTCCGAGGTCGGGGTCAGTCCGAGGTCGGGGTCTGTCCGTGGTCGGGCTCTGTCCGAGGTCGGGGTCTGTCCGAGGTCGGGGTCTGTCCGAGGTCGGGCTCGGTCCGAGGTGGGGGTCTGTCCGAGGTCGGGCTCTGTCCGAGGTCGGGGTCTGTCCGAGGTCGGGGTCTGTCCGAGGTCGGGCTCTGTCCGAGGTCGGGCTCTGTCCGAGGTCGGGCTCTGTCCGAGGTCGGGGTCTGTCCGAGGTCGGGCTCTGTCCGAGGTCGGGCTCTGTCCGAGGTCGGGCTCTGTCCGAGATCGGGGTCTGTCCGAGGTCGGGGTCTGTCGGAGGTCGGGCTCTGTCCGAGGTCGGGGTCTGTCCGAGGTCTGGGTCAGTCCGAGGTCGGGCTCTGTCCGAGGCCGGGGTCTGTCCGAGGTCGGGCTCGGCCGGAGGTCGGGGTCTGTCCGAGGTCGGGCTCTGTCCGAGGTCGGGGTCTGTCCGAGGTCGGGCTCGGCCGGAGGTCGGGGTCTGTCCGAGGTCGGGCTCTGTCCGAGGTCGGGCTCTGTCCGAGGTCGGGGTCTGTCCGAGGTCGGGCTCGGTCCGAGGTCGGGCTCTGTCCGAGGTCGGGCTCTGTCCGAGGTCGGGCTCTGTCCGAGGTCGGAGTCTGTCCGAGGTCGGGGTCTGTCCGAGGTCGGGGTCTGTCCGAGGTCGGGGTCTGTCCGAGGTCGGGGTCTGTCCGAGGTCGGGGTCTGTCCGAGGTCGGGGTCTGTCCGAGGTCGGGCTCTGTCCGAGGTCGGGCTCGGCCGGAGGTCGGGGTCAGTTCGAGGTCGGGGTCTGTCCGAGGTCGGGCTCTGTCCGAGGTCGGGGTCGGTCCGAGGTCGGGCTCTGTCCGAGGTCGGGGTCTGTCCGAGGTCGGGGTTTGTCCGAGGTCGGGCTCGGTCCGAGGTCGGGCTCGGTCCGAGGTCGGGCTCTGTCCAAGGTCGAGGTCAGTCCGAGGTCGGGGTCAGACCGAGGTCGGGGTCAGTCCGAGGTCGGGCTCTGTCCGAGGTCGGGGTCGGTCCGAGGTCGGGGTCAGTCCGAGGTCGGGGTCAGTCCAAGTTCGGGCTCTGTCCGAGGTCGGGCTCTGTCCGAGGTCGGGCTCTGTCCGAGGTCGGGGTCGGTCCGAGGTCGGGGTCTGTCCGAGGTCGGGCTCTGAGGTCGGGGTCTGTCCGAGGTCGGGCTCGGTCCGAGGTCGGGCTCTGTCCGAGGTCGGCCTCTGTCCGAGGTCGGGCTCTGTCCGAGGTCGGGGTCAGTTCGAGGTCGGGGTCTGTCCGAGGTCGGGCTCTGTCCGAGGTCGGGGTCGGTCCGAGGTCGGGCTCGGTCCGAGGTCGGGGTCTGTCCGAGGTCGGGTTCTGTCCGAGGTCGGGGTCTGTCCGAGGTCGGGGTCAGTCCGAGGTCGGGGTCTGTCCGAGGTCGGGCTCTGTCCGAGGTCGGGCTCTGTCCGAGGTCGGGCTCGGTCCGAGGTCGGGCTCGGTCCGAGGTCGGGCTCTGTCCGAGGTCGGGCTCTGTCCGAGGTCGGGGTCGTTCCGAGGTCGGGCTCTGTCCGAGGTCGGGCTCTGAGGTCGGGCTCTGTCTGAGGTCGGGCTCTGAGGTCGGGGTCTGTCCGAGGTCGGGGTCGGTCCGAGGTCGGGGTCAGTCCGAGGTCGGGCTCTGTCCGAGGTCGGGGTCTGTCCGAGGTCGGGCTCTGTCCGAGGTCGGGCTCTGTCCGAGGTCGGGCTCTGTCCGAGGTCGGGGTCAGTCCGAGGTCGGGGTCTGTCCGAGGTCGGGGTCAGTTCGAGGTCGGGGTCTGTCCGAGGTCGGGCTCTGTCCGAGGTCGGGGTCTGTCCGAGGTCGGGGTCAGTTCGAGGTCGGGGTCTGTCCGAGGTCGGGCTCTGTCCGAGGTCGGGCTCTGTCCGAGGTCGGGCTCTGTCCGAGGTCGGGGTCTGTCCGAGGTCGGGCTCTGTCCGAGGTCGGGCTCAGTCCGAGGTCGGGCTCTGTCCGAGGTCGGGCTCTGTCCGAGGTCGGGCTCTGTCCGAGGTCGGGGTCTGTCCGAGGTCGGGCTCTGAGGTCGGGCTCTGTCCGAGGTCGGGGTCTGTCCGAGGTCGGGGTCTGTCCGAGGTCGGGGTCTGTCCGAGGTCGGGCTCTGTCCGAGGTCAGGCTCGGTCCGAGGTGGGGGTCTGTCCGAGATCGGGCTCTGTCCGAGGTCGGGGTCTGTCCGAGGTCGGGCTCTGTCCGAGGTCGGGGTCTGTCCGAGGTCGGGGTCAGTCCGAGGTCGGGGTCTGTCCGAGGTCGGGGTCTGTCCGAGGTCGGGGTCTGTCCGAGGTCGGGCTCTGTCCGAGGTCGGGCTCTGTCCGAGGTCGGGGTCTGTCCGAGGACGGGCTCTGAGGTCGGGGTCTGTCCGAGGCCGGGGTCTGTCCGAGGTCGGGGTCTGTCCGAGGTCGGGCTCTGAGGTCGGGCTCTGTCCGAGGTCGGGCTCTGTCCGAGGTCGGGCTCTGTCCGAGGTCGGGGTCTGTCCGAGGTCGGGGTCAGTCCGAGGTCGGGGTCTGTCCGTGGTCGGGCTCTGTCCGAGGTCGGGGTCTGTCCGAGGTCGGGGTCTGTCCGAGGTCGGGCTCGGTCCGAGGTGGGGGTCTGTCCGAGGTCGGGCTCTGTCCGAGGTCGGGGTCTGTCCGAGGTCGGGCTCTGTCCGAGGTCGGGCTCTGTCCGAGGTCGGGCTCTGTCCGAGGTCGGGGTCTGTCCGAGGTCGGGCTCTGTCCGAGGTCGGGCTCTGTCCGAGGTCGGGCTCTGTCCGAGGTCGGGGTCTGTCCGAGGTCGGGGTCTGTCCGAGGTCGGGCTCTGTCCGAGGTCGGGGTCTGTCCGAGGTCTGGGTCAGTCCGAGGTCGGGCTCTGTCCGAGGCCGGGGTCTGTCCGAGGTCGGGCTCGGCCGGAGGTCGGGGTCTGTCCGAGGTCGGGCTCTGTCCGAGGTCGGGGTCTGTCCGAGGTCGGGCTCGGCCGGAGGTCGGGGTCTGTCCGAGGTCGGGCTCTGTCCGAGGTCGGGCTCTGTCCGAGGTCGGGGTCTGTCCGAGGTCGGGCTCGGTCCGAGGTCGGGCTCTGTCCGAGGTCGGGCTCTGTCCGAGGTCGGGCTCTGTCCGAGGTCGGAGTCTGTCCGAGGTCGGGCTCTGTCCGAGGTCGGGCTCTGTCCGAGGTCGGGCTCTGTCCGAGGTCGGAGTCTGTCCGAGGTCGGGGTCGGTCTGAGGTCGGGGTCTGTCCGAGGTCGGGCTCTGAGGTCTGGGTCTGTCCGAGGTCGGGGTCGGTCCGAGGTCGGGGTCTGTCCGAGGTCGGGCTCTGTCCGGGGTCGGGCTCTGTCCGAGGTCGGGCTCGGTCCAAGGTCGGGCTCGGTCCGAGGTCGGGCTCTGTCCGAGGTCGGGCTCTGTCCGGGGTCGGGCTCTGTCCGAGGTCGGGCTCGGTCCGAGGTCGGGCTCTGTCCGAGGTCGGGCTCTGTCCGAGGTCGGGCTCTGTCCGAGGTCGGGGTCTGTCCGAGGTCGGGGTCTGTCCGAGGTCGGGCTCTGTCCGAGGTCAGGCTCGGTCCGAGGTGGGGGTCTGTCCGAGATCGGGCTCTGTCCGAGGTCGGGCTCTGTCCGAGGTCGGGGTCTGTCCGAGGTCGGGGTCTGTCCGAGGTCGGGGTCTGTCCGAGGTCGGGGTCGGTCCGAGGTCGGGCTCTGTCCGAGGTCGGGCTCTGTCCGAGGTCGGGCTCTGTCCGAGGTCGGGCTCTGTCCGAGGTCGGGCTCGGTCCGAGGTCGGGGTCTGTCCGAGGTCGGGCTCTGTCCGAGGTCGGGCTCTGAGGTCGGGGTCTGTCCGAGGTCGGGCTCTGTCCGAGGTCGGGCTCTGTCCGATGTCGGGCTCTGTCCGAGGTCGGGCTCTGTCCGAGGTCGGGCTCGGTCCGAGGTCGGGGTCTGTCCGAGGTCGGGCTCTGAGGTCGGGCTCTGTCCGAGGTCGGGGTCTGTCCGCGGTCGGGCTCTGTCCGAGGTCGGGGTCTGTCCGAGGTCGGGGTCTGTCCGAGGTCGGGGTCAGTCCGAGGTCGGGCTCTGTCCGAGGTCGGGCTCTGTCCGAGGTCGGGCTCAGTCCGAGGTCGGGCTCTGTCCGAGGTCGGGCTCTGTCCGAGGTCGGGCTCTGTCCGAGGTCGGGGTCTGTCCGAGGACGGGCTCTGAGGTCGGGCTCTGTCCGAGGTCGGGCTCTGTCCGAGGTCGGGGTCTGTCCGAGGTCGGGCTCTGAGGTCGGGCTCTGTCCGAGGTCGGGCTCTGTCCGAGGTCAGGGTCTGTCCGAGGTCGGGGTCAGTCCGAGGTCGGGGTCTGTCCGTGGTCGGGCTCTGTCCGAGGTCGGGGTCTGTCCGATGTCGGGCTCTGTCCGAGGTCGGGCTCTGTCCGAGGTCGGGCTCTGTCCGAGGTCGGGCTCTGTCCGAGGTCGGGGTCTGTCCGAGGTCGGGGTCTGTCCGAGGTCGGGCTCGGTCTGAGGTCGGGCTCTGTCCGAGGTCGGGGTCTGTCCGAGGTCGGGGTCTGTCCGAGGTCGGGCTCGGTCCGAGGTCGGGCTCGGTCCGAGGTCGAGGTCGGTCCGAGGTCGGTCTCTGTCCGAGGTCGGGGTCTGTCCGAGGTCGGGCTCTGTCCGAGCTCGGGGTCAGTTCGAGGTCGGGGTCAGTTCGAGGTCGGGGCCTGTCCGAGGTCGGGCTCTGTCCGAGGTTGGGCTCGGTCCGAGGTCGAGGTCGGTCCGAGGTCGGGCTCTGTCCGAGGTCGGGGTCTGTCCGAGGTGGGGGTCTGTCCGAGGTCGGGCTCTGTCCGAGGTCGGGGTCTGTCCGAGGTCGGGGTCTGTCCGAGGTCGGGGTCTGTCCGAGGTCGGGGTCTGTCCGAGGTCGGGGTCTGTCCGAGGTCGGGGTCTGTCCGAGGTCGGGGTCTGTCCGAGGTCGGGCTCTGTCCGAGGTCGGGCTCGGCCGGAGGTCGGGGTCAGTTCGAGGTCGGGGTCTGTCCGAGGTCGGGCTCTGTCCGAGGTCGGGGTCGGTCCGAGGTCGGGCTCTGTCCGAGGTCGGGCTCTGTCCGAGGTCGGTGTCTGTCCGAGGTCGGGGTTTGTCCGAGGTCGGGCTCGGTCCGAGGTCGGGCTCGGTCCGAGGTCGGGCTCTGTCCAAGGTCGAGGTCAGTCCGAGGTCGGGGTCAGTCCGAGGTCGGGGTCAGTCCGAGGTCGGGCTCTGTCCGAGGTCGGGGTCGGTCCGAGGTCGGGGTCAGTCCGAGGTCGGGGTCAGTCCGAGGTCGGGCTCTGTCCGAGGTCGGGCTCTGTCCGAGGTCGGGCTCTGTCCGAGGTCGGGGTCGGTCCGAGGTCGGGGTCTGTCCGAGGTCGGGCTCTGAGGTCGGGGTCTGTCCGAGGTCGGGCTCGGTCCGAGGTCGGGCTCTGTCCGAGGTCGGCCTCTGTCCGAGGTCGGGCTCTGTCCGAGGTCGGGGTCAGTTCGAGGTCGGGGTCTGTCCGAGGTCGGGCTCTGTCCGAGGTCGGGGTCGGTCCGAGGTCGGGCTCGGTCCGAGGTCGGGTTCTGTCCGAGGTCGGGGTCTGTCCGAGGTCGGGGTCAGTCCGAGGTCGGGGTTAGTCCGAGGTCGGGCTCTGTCCGAGGTCGGGCTCTGTCCGAGGTCGGGCTCGGTCCGAGGTCGGGCTCGGTCCGAGGTCGGGCTCTGTCCGAGGTCGGGCTCTGTCCGAGGTCGGGGTCGTTCCGAGGTCGGGCTCTGTCCGAGGTCGGGCTCTGAGGTCGGGCTCTGTCTGAGGTCGGGCTCTGAGGTCGGGGTCTGTCCGAGGTCGGGGTCGGTCCGAGGTCGGGGTCAGTCCGAGGTCGGGCTCTGTCCGAGGTCGGGGTCTGTCCGAGGTCGGGCTCTGTCCGAGGTCGGGGTCTGTCCGAGGTCGGGGTCGGTCCGAGGTCGGGCTCTGTCCGAGGTCGGGCTCTGTCCGAGGTCGGGCTCTGTCCGAGGTCGGGCTCGGTCCGAGGTCGGGGTCAGTCCGAGGTCGGGGTCTGTCCGTGGTCGGGCTCTGTCCGAGGTCGGGGTCTGTCCGATGTCGGGCTCTGTCCGAGGTCGGGCTCTGTCCGAGGTCGGGCTCTGTCCGAGGTCGGGGTCTGTCCGAGGTCGGGGTCTGTCCGAGGTCGGGCTCGGTCCGAGGTCGCGCTCTGTCCGAGGTCGGGGTCTGTCCGAGGTCGGGGTCTGTCCGAGGTCGGGCTCGGTCCGAGGTCGGGCTCGGTCCGAGGTCGAGGTCGGTCCGAGGTCGGTCTCTGTCCGAGGTCGGGGTCTGTCCGAGGTCGGGCTCTGTCCGAGGTCGGGGTCAGTTCGAGGTCGGGGCCTGTCCGAGGTCGGGCTCTGAGGTCGGGCTCTGTCTGAGGTCGGGGTCTGTCCGAGGTCGGGGTCGGTCCGAGGTCGGGGTCAGTCCGAGGTCGGGCTCTGTCCGAGGTCGGGGTCTGTCCGAGGTCGGGCTCTGTCCGAGGTCGGGCTCTGTCCGAGGTCGGGGTCAGTCCGAGGTCGGGGTCTGTCCGAGGTCGGGGTCAGTTCGAGGTCGGGGTTTGTCCGAGGTCGGGCTCTGTCCGAGGTCGGGGTCTGTCCGAGGTCGGGGTCAGTTCGAGGTCGGGGTCTGTCCGAGGTCGGGGTCTGTCCGAGGTCGGGCTCTGTCTGAGGTCGGGCTCTGTCCGAGGTCGGGCTCTGTCCGAGGTCGGGGTCTGTCCGAGGTCGGGCTCTGTCCGAGGTCGGGGTCAGTTCGAGGTCGGGGTCTGTCCGAGGTCGGGCTCTGTCCGAGGTCGGGGTCGGTCCGAGGTCGGGGTCGGTCCGAGGTCGGGCTCGGTCCGAGGTCGGGGTCTGTCCGAGGTCGGGCTCTGTCCGAGGTCGGGGTCGGTCCGAGGTCGGGGTCAGTCCGAGGTCGGGGTCAGTCCGAGGTCGGGCTCTGTCCGAGGTCGGGCTCTGTCCGAGGTCGGGCTCTGTCCGAGGTCGGGGTCGGTCCGAGGTCGGGGTCTGTCCGAGGTCGGGCTCTGAGGTCGGGGTCTCTCCGAGGTCGGGCTCGGTCCGAGGTCGGGCTCTGTCCGAGGTCGGCCTCTGTCCGAGGTCGGGCTCTGTCCGAGGTCGGGGTCAGTTCGAGGTCGGGGTCTGTCCGAGGTCGGGCTCTGTCCGAGGTCGGGGTCGGTCCGAGGTCGGGCTCGGTCCGAGGTCGGGGTCTGTCCGAGGTCGGGTTCTGTCCGAGGTCGGGGTCTGTCCGAGGTCGGGGTCAGTCCGAGGTCGGGGTCTGTCCGAGGTCGGGCTCTGTCCGAGGTCGGGCTCTGTCTGAGGTCGGGCTCGGTCCGAGGTCGGGCTCGGTCCGAGGTCGGGCTCTGTCCGAGGTCGGGCTCTGTCCGAGGTCGGGGTCGTTCCGAGGTCGGGCTCTGTCCGAGGTCGGGCTCTGAGGTCGGGCTCTGTCTGAGGTCGGGCTCTGAGGTCGGGTTCTGTCCGAGGTCGGGGTCTGTCCGAGGTCGGGGTCAGTCCGAGGTCGGGGTCTGTCCGAGGTCGGGCTCTGTCCGAGGTCGGGCTCTGTCTGAGGTCGGGCTCGGTCCGAGGTCGGGCTCGGTCCGAGGTCGGGCTCTGTCCGAGGTCGGGCTCTGTCCGAGGTCGGGGTCGTTCCGAGGTCGGGCTCTGTCCGAGGTCGGGCTCTGAGGTCGGGCTCTGTCTGAGGTCGGGCTCTGAGGTCGGGGTCTGTCCGAGGTCGGGGTCGGTCCGAGGTCGGGGTCAGTCCGAGGTCGGGCTCTGTCCGAGGTCGGGGTCTGTCCGAGGTCGGGCTCTGTCCGAGGTCGGGCTCTGTCCGAGGTCGGGGTCAGTCCGAGGTCGGGGTCTGTCCGAGGTCGGGGTCAGTTCGAGGTCGGGGTTTGTCCGAGATCGGGCTCTGTCCGAGGTCGGGCTCTGTCCGAGGTCGGGGTCAGTTCGAGGTCGGGGCCTGTCCGAGGTCGGGCTCTGAGGTCGGGCTCTGTCTGAGGTCGGGGTCTGTCCGAGGTCGGGGTCGGTCCGAGGTCGGGGTCAGTCCGAGGTCGGGCTCTGTCCGAGGTCGGGGTCTGTCCGAGGTCGGGCTCTGTCCGAGGTCGGGCTCTGTCCGAGGTCGGGGTCAGTCCGAGGTCGGGGTCTGTCCGAGGTCGGGGTCAGTTCGAGGTCGGGGTTTGTCCGAGGTCGGGCTCTGTCCGAGGTCGGGGTCTGTCCGAGGTCGGGGTCAGTTCGAGGTCGGGGTCTGTCCGAGGTCGGGGTCTGTCCGAGGTCGGGCTCTGTCTGAGGTCGGGCTCTGTCCGAGGTCGGGCTCTGTCCGAGGTCGGGGTCTGTCCGAGGTCGGGCTCTGTCCGAGGTCGGGGTCAGTTCGAGGTCGGGGTCTGTCCGAGGTCGGGCTCTGTCCGAGGTCGGGGTCGGTCCGAGGTCGGGGTCGGTCCGAGGTCGGGCTCGGTCCGAGGTCGGGGTCTGTCCGAGGTCGGGCTCTGTCCGAGGTCGGGGTCGGTCCGAGGTCGGGGTCAGTCCGAGGTCGGGGTCAGTCCGAGGTCGGGCTCTGTCCGAGGTCGGGCTCTGTCCGAGGTCGGGCTCTGTCCGAGGTCGGGGTCGGTCCGAGGTCGGGGTCTGTCCGAGGTCGGGCTCTGAGGTCGGGGTCTCTCCGAGGTCGGGCTCGGTCCGAGGTCGGGCTCTGTCCGAGGTCGGCCTCTGTCCGAGGTCGGGCTCTGTCCGAGGTCGGGGTCAGTTCGAGGTCGGGGTCTGTCCGAGGTCGGGCTCTGTCCGAGGTCGGGGTCGGTCCGAGGTCGGGCTCGGTCCGAGGTCGGGGTCTGTCCGAGGTCGGGTTCTGTCCGAGGTCGGGGTCTGTCCGAGGTCGGGGTCAGTCCGAGGTCGGGGTCTGTCCGAGGTCGGGCTCTGTCCGAGGTCGGGCTCTGTCTGAGGTCGGGCTCGGTCCGAGGTCGGGCTCGGTCCGAGGTCGGGCTCTGTCCGAGGTCGGGCTCTGTCCGAGGTCGGGGTCGTTCCGAGGTCGGGCTCTGTCCGAGGTCGGGCTCTGAGGTCGGGCTCTGTCTGAGGTCGGGCTCTGAGGTCGGGTTCTGTCCGAGGTCGGGGTCTGTCCGAGGTCGGGGTCAGTCCGAGGTCGGGGTCTGTCCGAGGTCGGGCTCTGTCCGAGGTCGGGCTCTGTCTGAGGTCGGGCTCGGTCCGAGGTCGGGCTCGGTCCGAGGTCGGGCTCTGTCCGAGGTCGGGCTCTGTCCGAGGTCGGGGTCGTTCCGAGGTCGGGCTCTGTCCGAGGTCGGGCTCTGAGGTCGGGCTCTGTCTGAGGTCGGGCTCTGAGGTCGGGGTCTGTCCGAGGTCGGGGTCGGTCCGAGGTCGGGGTCAGTCCGAGGTCGGGCTCTGTCCGAGGTCGGGGTCTGTCCGAGGTCGGGCTCTGTCCGAGGTCGGGCTCTGTCCGAGGTCGGGGTCAGTCCGAGGTCGGGGTCTGTCCGAGGTCGGGGTCAGTTCGAGGTCGGGGTTTGTCCGAGGTCGGGCTCTGTCCGAGGTCGGGGTCTGTCCGAGGTCGGGGTCAGTTCGAGGTCGGGGTCTGTCCGAGGTCGGGGTCTGTCCGAGGTCGGGCTCTGTCCGAGGTCGGGCTCTGTCCGAGGTCGGGCTCTGTCCGAGGTCGGGCTCTGTCCGAGGTCGGGGTCTGTCCGAGGTCGGGCTCTGTCCGAGGTCGGGGTCAGTTCGAGGTCGGGGTCTGTCCGAGGTCGGGCTCTGTCCGAGGTCGGGGTCGGTCCGAGGTCGGGGTCGGTCCGAGGTCGGGCTCGGTCCGAGGTCGGGGTCTGTCCGAGGTCGGGCTCTGTCCGAGGTCGGGGTCTGTCCGAGGTCGGGGTCAGTCCGAGGTCGGGGTCTGTCCGAGGTCGGGGTCAGTCCGAGGTCGGGGTCAGTCCGAGGTCATGGTCTGTCCGAGGTCGGGCTCTGTCCGAGGTCGGGCTCTGTCCGAGGTCGGGGTCTGTCCGAGGTCGGGGTCTGTCCGAGGTCGGGCTCTGTCCGAGGTCAGGCTCGGTCCGAGGTGGGGGTCTGTCCGAGATCGGGCTCTGTCCGAGGTCGGGCTCTGTCCGAGGTCGGGGTCTGTCCGAGGTCGGGCTCTGTCCGAGGTCGGGGTCTGTCCGAGGTCGGGGTCGGTCCGAGGTCGGGCTCTGTCCGAGGTCGGGCTCTGTCCGAGGTCGGGCTCTGTCCGAGGTCGGGCTCGGTCCGAGGTCGGGGTCTGTCCGAGGTCGGGCTCTGTCCGAGGTCGGGCTCGGTCCGAGGTCGGGGTCTGTCCGAGGTCGGGCTCTGAGGTCGGGCTCTGTCCGAGGTCGGGGTCTGTCCGCGGTCGGGCTCTGTCCGAGGTCGGGGTCTGTCCGAGGTCGGGGTCTGTCCGAGGTCGGGGTCAGTCCGAGGTCGGGCTCTGTCCGAGGTCGGGCTCTGTCCGAGGTCGGGCTCAGTCCGAGGTCGGGCTCTGTCCGAGGTCGGGCTCTGTCCGAGGTCGGGCTCTGTCCGAGGTCGGGCTCTGTCCGAGGTCGGGGTCTGTCCGAGGACGGGCTCTGAGGTCGGGCTCAGTCCGAGGTCGGGCTCTGTCCGAGGTCGGGGTCTGTCCGAGGTCGGGCTCTGAGGTCGGGCTCTGTCCGAGGTCGGGCTCTGTCCGAGGTCGGGGTCTGTCCGAGGTCGGGGTCAGTCCGAGGTCGGGGTCTGTCCGTGGTCGGGCTCTGTCCGAGGTCGGGGTCTGTCCGAGGTCGGGCTCTGTCCGAGGTCGGGCTCTGTCCGAGGTCGGGCTCTCTCCGAGGTCGGGCTCTGTCCGAGGTCGGGGTCTGTCCGAGGTCGGGGTCTGTCCGAGATCGGGCTCGGTCCGAGGTCGGGCTCGGTCCGAGGTCGAGGTCGGTCCGAGGTCGAGGTCGGTCCGAGGTCGGTCTCTGTCCGAGGTCGGGGTCTGTCCGAGGTCGGGCTCTGTCCGAGGTCGAGGTCGGGCTCTGTCCGAGGTCGGGGTCAGTCCGAGGTCGGGGTCTGTCCGAGGTCGGGCTCTGTCCGAGGTCGGGCTCGGTCCGAGGTCGAGGTCGGTCCGAGGTCGAGGTCGGTCCGAGGTCGAGGTCGGTCCAAGGTCTGGCTCTGTCCGAGGTCGGGCTCTGTCCGAGGTCGGGCTCTGTCCGAGGTCGGGGACTGTCCGAGGTCGGGGACTGTCCGAGGTGGGGGTCTGTCCGAGGTCGGGCTCTGTCCGAGGTCGGGGTCTGTCCGAGGTCGGGGTCTGTCCGAGGTCGGGCTCTGTCCGAGGTCGGGGTCTGTCCGAGGTCGGGGTCTGTCCGAGGTCGGGGTCTGTCCGAGGTCGGGGTCTGTCCGAGGTCGGGGTCTGTCCGAGGTCGGGGTCTGTCCGAGGTCGGGCTCTGTCCGAGGTCGGGCTCGGCCGGAGGTCGGGGTCAGTTCGAGGTCGGGGTCTGTCCGAGGTCGGGGTCGGTCCGAGGTCGGGCTCTGTCCGAGGTCGGGCTCTGTCCGAGGTCGGGGTCTGTCCGAGGTCGGGGTCTGTCCGAGGTCGGGCTCTGTCCGAGGTCGGGCTCGGTCCGAGGTCGGGCTCTGTCCAAGGTCGAAGTCAGTCCGAGGTCGGGGTCAGTCCGAGGTCGGGGTCAGTCCGAGGTCGGGCTCTGTCCGAGGTCGGGGTCGGTCCGAGGTCGGGGTCGGTCCGAGGTCGGGGTCGGTCCGAGGTCGGGCTCGGTCCGAGGTCGGGGTCTGTCCGAGGTCGGGCTCTGTCCGAGGTCGGGGTCTGTCCGAGGTCGGGGTCAGTCCGAGGTCGGGGTCTGTCCGAGGTCGGGGTCAGTCCGAGGTCGGGGTCAGTCCGAGGTCATGGTCTGTCCGAGGTCGGGCTCTGTCCGAGGTCGGGGTCTGTCCGAGGTCGGGGTCTGTCCGAGGTCGGGCTCTGTCCGAGGTCAGGCTCGGTCCGAGGTGGGGGTCTGTCCGAGATCGGGCTCTGTCCGAGGTCGGGCTCTGTCCGAGGTCGGGGTCTGTCCGAGGTCGGGCTCTGTCCGAGGTCGGGGTCTGTCCGAGGTCGGGGTCGGTCCGAGGTCGGGCTCTGTCCGAGGTCGGGCTCTGTCCGAGGTCGGGCTCTGTCCGAGGTCGGGCTCGGTCCGAGGTCGGGGTCTGTCCGAGGTCGGGCTCTGTCCGAGGTCGGGCTCGGTCCGAGGTCGGGGTCTGTCCGAGGTCGGGCTCTGAGGTCGGGCTCTGTCCGAGGTCGGGGTCTGTCCGCGGTCGGGCTCTGTCCGAGGTCGGGGTCTGTCCGAGGTCGGGGTCTGTCCGAGGTCGGGGTCAGTCCGAGGTTGGGCTCTGTCCGAGGTCGGGCTCTGTCCGAGGTCGGGCTCAGTCCGAGGTCGGGCTCTGTCCGAGGTCGGGCTCTGTCCGAGGTCGGGCTCTGTCCGAGGTCGGGCTCTGTCCGAGGTCGGGCTCTGTCCGAGGTCGGGGTCTGTCCGAGGACGGGCTCTGAGGTCGGCGTCAGTCCGAGGTCGGGCTCTGTCCGAGGTCGGGGTCTGTCCGAGGTCGGGCTCTGAGGTCGGGCTCTGTCCGAGGTCGGGCTCTGTCCGAGGTCGGGGTCTGTCCGAGGTCGGGGTCAGTCCGAGGTCGGGGTCTGTCCGTGGTCGGGCTCTGTCCGAGGTCGGGGTCTGTCCGAGGTCGGGCTCTGTCCGAGGTCGGGCTCTGTCCGAGGTCGGGCTCTGTCCGAGGTCGGGCTCTGTCCGAGGTCGGGGTCTGTCCGAGGTCGGGGTCTGTCCGAGATCGGGCTCGGTCCGAGGTCGGGCTCGGTCCGAGGTCGAGGTCGGTCCGAGGTCGAGGTCGGTCCGAGGTCGGTCTCTGTCCGAGGTCGGGGTCTGTCCGAGGTCGGGCTCTGTCCGAGGTCGGGGTCAGTTCGAGGTCGGGGTCTGTCCGAGGTCGGGCTCTGTCCGAGGTCGGGCTCGGTCCGAGGTCGAGGTCGGTCCGAGGTCGAGGTCGGTCCGAGGTCGAGGTCGGTCCGAGGTCTGGCTCTGTCCGAGGTCGGGCTCTGTCCGAGGTCGGGGACTGTCCGAGGTGGGGGTCTGTCCGAGGTCGGGCTCTGTCCGAGGTCGGGGTCTGTCCGAGGTCGGGGTCTGTCCGAGGTCGGGCTCTGTCCGAGGTCGGGGTCTGTCCGAGGTCGGGGTCTGTCCGAGGTCGGGGTCTGTCCGAGGTCGGGGTCTGTCCGAGGTCGGGGTCTGTCCGAGGTCGGGCTCTGTCCGAGGTCGGGCTCGGCCGGAGGTCGGGGTCAGTTCGAGGTCGGGGTCTGTCCGAGGTCGGGGTCGGTCCGAGGTCGGGCTCTGTCCGAGGTCGGGCTCTGTCCGAGGTCGGGGTCTGTCCGAGGTCGGGGTCTGTCCGAGGTCGGGCTCTGTCCGAGGTCGGGCTCGGTCCGAGGTCGGGCTCTGTCCAAGGTCGAGGTCAGTCCGAGGTCGGGGTCAGTCCGAGGTCGGGGTCAGTCCGAGGTCGGGCTCTGTCCGAGGTCGGGGTCGGTCCGAGGTCGGGGTCAGTCCGAGGTCGGGGTCAGTCCGAGGTCGGGCTCTGTCCGAGGTCGGGCTCTGTCCGAGGTCGGGGTCGGTCCGAGGTCGGGGTCTGTCCGAGGTCGGGCTCTGAGGTCGGGGTCTGTCCGAGGTCGGGGTCTGTCCGAGGTCGGGCTCGGTCCGAGGTCGGGCTCTGTCCGAGGTCGGGCTCTGTCCGAGGTCGGGGTCAGTTCGAGGTCGGGGTCTGTCCGAGGTCGGGCTCTGTCCGAGGTCGGGGTCGGTCCGAGGTCGGGCTCGGTCTGAGGTCGGGGTCTGTCCGAGGTCGGGTTCTGTCCGAGGTCGGGGTCTGTCCGAGGTCGGGGTCTGTCCGAGGTCGGGGTCAGTCCGAGGTCGGGGTCTGTCCGAGGTCGGGCTCTGTCCGAGGTCGGGCTCTGTCCGAGGTCGGGCTCGGTCCGAGGTCGGGCTCGGTCCGAGGTCGGGCTCTGTCCGAGGTCGGGCTGTGTCCGAGGTCCGGCTCTGTCCGAGGTCGGGGTCGTTCCGAGGTCGGGCTCTGAGGTCGGGGTCTGTCCGAGGTCGGGGTCGGTCCGAGGTCGGGGTCAGTCCGAGGTCGGGCTCTGTCCGAGGTCGGGGTCTGTCCGAGGTCGGGCTCTGTCCGAGGTCGGGCTCTGTCCGAGGTCGGGGTCAGTCCGAGGTCGGGGTCTGTCCGAGGTCGGGGTCAGTTCGAGGTCGGGGTCTGTCCGAGGTCGGGCTCTGTCCGAGGTCGGGGTCTGTCCGAGGTCGGGGTCAGTTCGAGGTCGGGGTCTGTCCGAGGTCGGGCTCTGTCCGAGGTCGGGCTCTGTCCGAGGTCGGGCTCTGTCCGAGGTCGGGCTCTGTCCGAGGTCGGGGTCTGTCCGAGGTCGGGGTCTGTCCGAGGTCGGGCTCTGTCCGAGGTCGGGGTCAGTTCGAGGTCGGGGTCTGTCCGAGGTCGGGCTCTGTCCGAGGTCGGGGTCGGTCCGAGGTCGGGGTCAGTCCGAGGTCGGGCTCGGTCCGAGGTCGGGGTCTGTCCGAGGTCGGGCTCTGTCCGAGGTCGGGGTCTGTCCGAGGTCGGGGTCAGTCCGAGGTCGGGGTCTGTCCGAGGTCGGGGTCAGTCCGAGGTCGGGGTCAGTCCGAGGTCATGGTCTGTCCGAGGTCGGGCTCTGTCCGAGGTCGGGCTCTGTCCGAGTTCGGGGTCGTTCCGAGGTCGGGCTCTGTCCGAGGTCGGGCTCTGAGGTCGGGCTCTGTCCGAGGTCGGGCTCTGAGGTTGGGGTCTGTTCGAGGTCGGGGTCGGTCCGAGGTCGGGGTCAGTCCGAGGTCGGGCTCTGTCCGAGGTCGGGGTCTGTCCGAGGTCGGGGTCTGTCCGAGGTCGGGCTCTGTCCGAGGTCGGGGTCACTCCGAGGTCGGGGTCTGTCCGAGGTCGGGGTCAGTTCGAGGTCGGGGTCTGTCCGAGGTCGGGCTCTGTCCGAGGTCGGGGTCTGTCCGAGGTCGGGGTCAGTTCGAGGTCGGGGTCTGTCCGAGGTCGGGCTCGGTCCGAGGTCGGGCTCTGTCCGAGGTCGGGCTCTGTCCGAGGTCGGGGTCTGTCCGAGGTCGGGGTCTGTCCGAGGTCGGGCTCGGTCCGAGGTGGGGGTCTGTCCGAGATCGAGCTCTGTCCGAGGTCGGGCTCTGTCCGAGGTCGTGGTCTGTCCGAGGTCGGGCTCTGTCCGAGGTCGGGGTCTGTCCGAGGTCGGGGTCGGTCCGAGGTCGGGCTCTGTCCGAGGGCGGGCTCTGTCCGAGGTCGGGCTCTGTCCGAGGTCGGGCTCGGTCCGAGGTCGGGGTCTGTCAGAGGTCGGGCTCTGTCCGAGGTCGGGCTCGGTCCGAGGTCGGGGTCTGTCCGAGGTCGGGCTCTGAGGTCGGGCTCTGTCCGAGGTCGGGGTCTGTCCGCGGTCGGGCTCTGTCCGAGGTCGGGGTCTGTCCGAGGTCGGGGTCAGTCCGAGGTCGGGCTCTGTCCGAGGTCGGGCTCTGTCCGAGGTCGGGCTCAGTCCGAGGTCGGGCTCTGTCCGAGGTCGGGCTCTGTCCGAGGTCGGGCTCTGTCCGAGGTCGGGGTCTGTCCGAGGTCGGGCTCTGAGGTCGGGCTCTGTCCGAGGTCGGGCTCTGTCCGAGGTCGGGGTCTGTCCGAGGTCGGGCTCTGAGGTCGGGCTCTGTCCGAGGTCGGGCTCTGTCCGAGGTCGGGGTCTGTCCGAGGTCGGGGTCAGTCCGAGGTCGGGGTCTGTCCGAGGTCGGGGTCTGTCCGTGGTCGGGCTCTGTCCGAGGTCGGGCTCTGTCCGAGGTCGGGCTCTGTCCGAGGTCGGGCTCTGTCCGAGCTCGGGCTCGGTCCGAGGTCGGGGTTTGTCCGAATTCGGGGTCTGTCCGAGGTCGGGCTCGGTCCGAGGTCGGGCTCGGTCCGAGGTCGAGGTCGGTCCGAGGTCGGTGTCTGTCCGAGGTCGGGCTCTGTCCGAGGTCGGGGTCAGTTCGAGGTCGGGGTCTGTCCGAGGTCGGGCTCTGTCCGAGGTCGGGCTCGGTCCGAGGTCGAGGTCGGTCCGAGGTCGGGCTCTGTCCGAGGTCGGGCTCTGTCCGAGGTCGTGCTCTGTCCGAGGTCGGGCTCTGTCCGAGGTGGGGGTCTGTCCGAGGTCGGGCTCTGTCCGAGGTCGGGGTCTATCCGAGGTCGGGGTCTGTCCGAGGTCGGGCTCTGTCCGAGGTCGGGCTCTGTCCGAGGTCGGGGTCTGTCCGAGGTCGGGGTCTGTCCGAGGTCTGGGTCTGTCCGAGGTCGGGGTCTGTCCGAGGTCGGGCTCTGTCCGAGGTCGGGCTCGGCCGGAGGTCGGGGTCAGTTCGAGGTCGGGGTCTGTCCGAGGTCGGGCTCTGTCCGAGGTCGGGGTCGGTCCGAGGTCGGGCTCTGTCCGAGGTCGGGCTCTGTCCGAGGTCGGGGTCTGTCCGAGGTCGGGGTCTGTCCGAGGTCGGGCTCTGTCCGAGGTCGGGCTCGGTCCGAGGTCGGGCTCTGTCCAAGGTCGAGGTCACTCCGAGGTCGGGGTCAGTCCGAGGTCGGGGTCAGTCCGAGGTCGGGCTCTGTCCGAGGTCGGGGTCGGTCCGAGGTCGGGGTCAGTCCGAGGTCGGGGTCAGTCCGAGGTCGGGCTCTGTCCGAGGTCGGGCTCTGTCCGAGGTCGGGCTCTGTCCGAGGTCGGGGTCGGTCCGAGGTCGGGGTCTGTCCGAGGTCGGGCTCTGAGGTCGGGGTCTGTCCGAGGTCGGGCTCGGTCCGAGGTCGGGCTCTGTCCGAGGTCGGGCTCTGTCCGAGGTCGGGGTCGGTCCGAGGTCGGGGTCTGTCCGAGGTCGGGCTCTGAGGTCGGGGTCTGTCCGAGGTCGGGCTCGGTCCGAGGTCGGGCTCTGTCCGAGGTCGGGCTCTGTCCGAGGTCGGGGTCAGTTCGAGGTCGGGGTCTGTCCGAGGTCGGGCTCTGTCCGAGGTCGGGGTCGGTCCGAGGTCGGGCTCGGTCTGAGGTCGGGGTCTGTCCGAGGTCGGGCTCTGTCCGAGGTCGGGGTCTGTCCGAGGTCGGGGTCAGTCCGAGGTCAGGGTCTGTCCGAGGTCGGGCTCTGTCCGAGGTCGGGCTCTGTCCGAGGTCGGGCTCGGTCCGAGGTCGGGCTCGGTCCGAGGTCGGGCTCTGTCCGAGGTCGGGCTCTGTCCGAGGTCGGGGTCGTTCCGAGGTCGGGCTCTGTCCGAGGTCGGGCTCTGAGGTCGGGCTCTGTCCGAGGTCGGGCTCTGAGGTCGGGGTCTGTCCGAGGTCGGGGTCGGTCCGAGGTCGGGGTCAGTCCGAGGTCGGGCTCTGTCCGAGGTCGGGGTCTGTCCGAGGTCGGGCTCTGTCCGAGGTCGGGCTCTGTCCGAGGTCGGGGTCAGTCCGAGGTCGGGGTCTGTCCGAGGTCGGGGTCAGTTCGAGGTCGGGGTCTGTCCGAGGTCGGGCTCTGTCCGAGGTCGGGGTCTGTCCGAGGTCGGGGTCAGTTCGAGGTCGGGGTCTGTCCGAGGTCGGGGTCTGTCCGAGGTCGGGGTCTGTCCGAGGTCGGGCTCTGTCCGAGGTCGGGCTCTGTCCTAGGTCGGGCTCTGTCCGAGGTCGGGCTCTGTCCGAGGTCGGGGTCTGTCCGAGGTCGGGCTCTGTCCGAGGTCGGGGTCAGTTCGAGGTCGGGGTCTGTCCGAGGTCGGGCTCTGTCCGAGGTCGGGGTCGGTCCGAGGTCGGGGTCAGTCCGAGGTCGGGCTCGGTCCGAGGTCGGGGTCTGTCCGAGGTCGGGCTCTGTCCGAGGTCGGGGTCTGTCCGAGGTCGGGGTCAGTCCGAGGTCGGGGTCTGTCCGAGGTCGGGGTCAGTCCGAGGTCGGGGTCAGTCCGAGGTCATGGTCTGTCCGAGGTCAGGCTCTGTCCGAGGTCGGGCTCTGTCCGAGTTCGGGGTCGTTCCGAGGTCGGGCTCTGTCCGAGGTCGGGCTCTGAGGTCGGGCTCTGTCCGAGGTCGGGCTCTGAGATCGGGGTCTGTCCGAGGTCGGGGTCTGAGGTCGGGGTCTGTCCGAGGTCGGGGTCGGTCCGAGGTCGGGGTCAGTCCGAGGTCGGGCTCTGTCCGAGGTCGGGGTCTGTCCGAGGTCGGGGTCTGTCCGAGGTCGGGCTCTGTCCGAGGTCGGGGTCAGTCCGAGGTCGGGGTCTGTCCGAGGTCGGGGTCAGTTCGAGGTCGGGGTCTGTCCGAGGTCGGGCTCTGTCCGAGGTCGGGGTCAGTTCGAGGTCGGGGTCTGTCCGAGGTCGGGCTCTGTCCGAGGTCGGGGTCAGTTCGAGGTCGGGGTCAGTTCGAGGTCGGGGTCTGTCCGAGGTCGGGCTCTGTCCGAGGTCGGGGTCAGTCCGAGGTCGGGGTCTGTCCGAGGTCGGGGTCGGTCCGAGGTCGGGCTCGGTCCGAGGTCGGGGTCAGTCCGAGGTCGGGGTCTGTCCGAGGTCGGGGTCAGTCCGAGGTCGGGGTCAGTCCGAGGTCGGGGTCTGTCCGAGGTCGGGCTCTGTCCGAGGTCGGGGTCTGTCCGAGGTCGGGCTCTGTCCGAGGTCGGGCTCTGTCCGAGGTCGGGCTCTGTCCGAGGTCGGGGTCAGTCCGAGGTCGGGGTCAGTCCGAGGTCGGGGTCAGTCCGAGGTCGGGGTCAGTCCGAGGTCGGGGTCTGTCTGAGCTGGGGTCTGTCTGAGTTGGGGTCTGTCTGAGTTGGGATCTGTCTGATTTGGGGTCTGTTTGAGTTGGGGTCTGTCTGAGTTGGGGTCTGTCTGAGTTGGGGTCTGTCTGAGTTGGGGTCTGTCTGAGTTGGGGTCTGTCTGAGTTGGGATCTGTCTGAGTTGGGGTCTGTCTGAGCTGGGGTCTATCTCAGTTGGGGTCTGTCTGAGTTGGGGTCTGTCTGAGTTGGGGTCTGTCTGAGTTGGGGTCTGTCTGAGTTGGGATCTGTCTGAGTTGGGGTCTGTCTGAGCTGGGGTCTGTCTGAGTTGGGGTCTGTCTGAGCTGGGGTCTGTCTGAGTTGGGGTCTGTCTGAGCTGGGGTCTGTCTGAGTTGGGGTCTGTCTGAGTTGGGATCTGTCTGAGTTGGGGTCTGTCTGAGCTGGGGTCTGTCTGAGCTGGGGTCTGTCTGAGTTGGGGTCTGTCTGAGTTGGGGTCTGTCTGAGTTGGGGTCTGTCTGAGCTGGGGTCTGTCTGAGCTGGGGTCTGTCTGAGTTGGGGTCTGTCTGAGCTGGGGTCTGTCTGAGCTGGGGTCTGTCTGAGCTGGGGTCTGTTTGAGTTGGGGTCTGTCTGAGTTGGGGTCTGTCTGAGCTGGGGTCTGTCTGAGCTGGGGTCTGTCTGAGTTGGGGTCTGTCTGAGCTGGGGTCTGTCTGAGCTGGGGTCTGTTTGAGTTGGGGTCTGTCTGAGCTGGGGTCTGTCTGAGCTGGGGTCTGTCTGAGTTGGGGTCTGTCTGAGCTGGGGTCTGTCTGAGCTGGGGTCTGTCTGAGTTGGGGTCTGTCTGAGTGGGGGTCTGTCTGAGTTGGGGTCTGTCTGAGTGGGGGTCTGTCTGAGTTGGGGTCTGTCTGAGTTGGGGTCTGTCTGAGTTGGGGTCTGTCTGAGCTGGGGTCTGTCTGAGTTGGGGTCTGTCTGAGCTGGGGTCTGTCTGAGTGGGGGTCTGTCTGAGTTGGGGTCTGTCTGAGCTGGGGTCTGTTTGAGTTGGGGGTCTGCTTGAGCTGGGGTCTGTCGGAGTTGGGGTCTGTCTGAGTGGGGGTCTGTCTGAGTGGGGGTCTGTCTGAGTGGGGGTCTGTCTGAGTGGGGGTCTGTCTGAGTTGGGGTCTGTCTGAGCTGGGGTCTGTCTGAGCTGGGGTCTGTCTGAGTTGGGGTCTGTCTGAGCTGGGGTCTGTCTGAGCTGGGGTCTGTCTGAGCTGGGGTCTGTTTGAGTTGGGGTCTGTCTGAGTTGGGGTCTGTCTGAGCTGGGGTCTGTCTGAGCTGGGGTCTGTCTGAGTTGGGGTCTGTCTGAGCTGGGGTCTGTCTGAGCTGGGGTCTGTTTGAGTTGCGGTCTGTCTGAGCTGGGGTCTGTCTGAGTTGGGGTCTGTCTGAGCTGGGGTCTGTCTGAGCTGGGGTCTGTCTGAGTTGGGGTCTGTCTGAGTGGGGGTCTGTCTGAGTTGGGGTCTGTCTGAGTGGGTGTCTGTCTGAGTGGGGGTCTGTCTGAGTGGGGGTCTGTCTGAGTTGGGGTCTGTCTGAGTTGGGGTCTGTCTGAGCTGGGGTCTGTCTGAGTTGGGGTCTGTCTGAGCTGGGGTCTGTCTGAGTGGGGGTCTGTCTGAGTTGGGGTCTGTCTGAGCTGGGGTCTGTTTGAGTTGGGGTCTGTTTGAGCTGGGGTCTGTCTGAGTTGGGGTCTGTCTGAGTGGGGGTCTGTCTGAGTGGGGGTCTGTCTGAGTTGGGGTCTGTCTGAGTTGGGGTCTGTTTGAGCTGGGGTCTGTCTGAGCTGGGGTCTGTCTGAGTTGGGGTCTGTCTGAGCTGGGGTCTGTCTGAGTTGGGGTCTGTCTGAGCTGGGGTCTGTCTGAGTGGGGGTCTGTCTGAGTTGGGGTCTGTCTGAGCTGGGGTCTGTTTGAGTTGGGGTCTGTTTGAGCTGGGGTCTGTCTGAGTTGGGGTCTGTCTGAGTGGGGGTCTGTCTGAGTGGGGGTCTGTCTGAGTTGGGGTCTGTCTGAGTTGGGGTCTGTTTGAGCTGGGGTCTGTCTGAGTTGGGGTCTGTCTGAGTGGGGGTCTGTCTGAGTTGGGGTCTGTCTGAGCTGGGGTCTGTCTGAGTGGGGGTCTGTCTGAGTTGGGATCTGTCTGAGTTGGGGTCTGTCTGAGCTGGGGTCTGTTTGAGTTGGGGTCTGTCTGAGTTGGGATCTGTCTGAGTTGGGGTCTGTCTGAGCTGGGGTCTGTCTGAGTTGGGGTCTGTCTGAGCTGGGGTCTGTCTGAGTGGGGGTCTGTCTGAGTGGGGGTCTGTCTGAGTTGGGGTCTGTCTGAGCTGGGGTCTGTCTGAGTGGGGGTCTGTCTGAGCTGGGGTCTGTCTGAGTTGGGGTCTGTCTGAGTGGGGGTCTGTCTGAGCTGGGGTCTGTTTGAGTTGGGGTCTGTTGAGGTGTAGTGGCCTTGTTACAAAGCCATACAGAAATCCTGAGTTCAACTCCACCACAAGAATTTGACTTTAAAACAATGAATGAAAGTTGGCATCAGCGAAAGTGACTTTTGTTGGATTGTTTTAAAAAAAAAAAAAACCTGTTCATTAATGTGCTGCGGAAATGGTAACCTGCCGCCTTCATTCTAAGTAAAATCGCCTGAGTCCCAGGTGTCCACAGGCTGCTTACCCCATTGAGGGGGAGCTGACTGGCGGTGATTTAACCTGAGGGTCACCACACCTCAGGCACAGGCCAACGTTTAGCAGGTGAGAATAACCTCAGCTGGTACGGGGATTGAACTCACGCTGCTGGCCTTGTCCTGCATCACAAGCCAGCCATCCAGCCAACATGGAGGAGATGACAGAGATCGGGAGGGGTGAGGCCAAAGAGGGATTGAAAAACAGGGATTAAAATTTTAAATAAAAACAAAAATTGCTGGGGAAACTCAGCCCGTCTTTTTCGGGATCAGAAGGGGCACGGAGGAAGAATCATACTGGGCTCGAAACACTAATGTTGAAATGAAAATCGGTTATTGTCACAAGTAGGCGTCAAATGAAGTTACTGTGAAAAGCCCCTAGTCGCCACATTCCGGCGCCTGTTCGGGGAGGCCGGTACGGGAATTGAACCGTGCTGCTGGCCTGCCTTAGACTGCTTTCAACGCCAGCGATTTAGCCCTGTGCTAAACCAGCCCCTAATGCTTCTCTCTCCACACACCCTGCCACACCCTGTCTGAGCTTTTCCCAACACTTTCTGTGTTATTTCAGTTTTCCAGCATCTGTAGCATTTTGCTTTTATTAACGATTTAACCTGGAGCATTGCCAGATGGACATGACTGTGTTGGGTCAGTGCGTGGGACTTGCTGCAAGTTCAGACCCGGGCAGCAGAGCTTTGGATGATGTAGAGTGAGGTTCTGGCACACGCAGGGTTAATGTGGGATGGAGCATAGTCCCGCCCCCACAATGATGTAAGAGAGCACAGGACCCCCACCCAGGATCACTGGAGTGTTGGGCAGAGGCGTGTGTACCAGCAAGCACGGAGATAGCTCCGAGCTTGCACCCTTTACTGTATATTTCACCAATAGAATTCCAACAGTGCCGTGTAGTAGTCCTCGGAATCAATAAAGACTTACAGATAATTTATTCCGACCAGCCGGACTGTAACTAATATCCTACAACAAATGAGTTCAAATTTGGAGAGGGAACCAGGTGAGAGCAGTCGGAGGACGTTGGAACGTCAGTGCCATCCACGCAACATTCTGGGCGGGATTTTCCGGTTTCCCCAGCCGTGTGTTCCTCGGCCACGTGCCATTCACTGGGATTCTGTCCTGCCGCCGCTTGTGAATGGGATTTCCCAGTGAAGCCCCCCCCCCCCCCCAGGTCGACAGGAAACCCGTGGGTGGGGGCGCGCTGCCATCAGGAAGAGGGAATCCCAATTCCCAGAGAATTCCGGCCACTGTGTGAGTTTTCACATGTCCGCTGGTGATATCCGGCCTGACCTCGCCACCCTCCGTCAATCCCTCCGCCAGAGCTGGAGGCCAGTGGGGTCCTGGTGGCTGGGGAGGTGTCCGTCACCCCCGATTCCCTCGGCCCCCCGCAGTTCAGTGAAAGGACGGGGGATGTGGTCCAGCGCACTGGAGCAGCATTTCAATTGGCCATCAACAAGTCGGGCGTGAGGTCCAGTTCAATGTGCTGCACTCAGCGACAGAAGGACACATGGAACAGCGCGGAGGGCTGATCAAGCACCGATCCTCCCAGCTTGAGCTGACTGCTTTCCCGAGCAGGTTCAACCACGTCTTCAGAGCGACAGCCACCTTCTTCGGGTGTGGCCCTGCGTCACCCTGAGATGGGTCACAGTGGGGCCACGTCTGCACTGTTGTTCCAGAGTCAGTGAGTGCTCGCTCCTGTTGTCAGGAGAGAGTGTAGCAACCGGGCAATTTAAACTCGGCTCCCATTTCCACAACATTCCCTCCATTGTGTTTATTGACTGAAAACCTCGTAGAGCCTCCTGTTCTTCAAAGTTTTAGCTCACCCATTAAGTACAATTAAACATTCACTCCATTTGTCAGCAGCCGTTACAGTCCTGATTAACAGGTTTCAGCTGTACTGCCCTGTCATAACTAATAGGGCACAGGTCTGGCCTGGGGGACTCGCAATGAGCATGTTACCAATGTCCTGGCTGTCTATCAAGTTACTGTAAATGAGTAACAACGTGTGAAATGATTACAAAAACCTTCCCTTTCTAATCCATCCTCCAGTCTTCTTCAAGCGCAGCTTGAAGAATTTTAAAAGCCTGAAGTGAAAGTCGGGTTGGCTCTCGCAGGCTGTTGCCCAACATACATACTCACAATGATTAAGAGGAGTCTTGCTAAAGTTTATGCAGGAACCCAAACCGTCCCTAATAACTTGTTCAACCAGAAACCGCAAAGGAATCATTTGGGGAGTGGGAAATTGAGAGTTTCTAAGGAAGCTGGGATTTATGGGTGGTTGCCAGAGTCCTGAGCTGGTGGCTTGTTAATGAAAACTTGGGGAAAGGGGTGGTTTTGTTGCATCAACAGCCGCTGATATGACGAGTGCCGAAGGCACACAATGGGTCGCATACCTCCACCAGGCTGTGCTCACTCAGTGTAACTCCAATTACGCAGCACTTCCCGGAGGACTACCCCTGCCTGCTTGGTGCTCTGTAACTACAAACCTGAAAAAAATATATATTTTTTTATTAAGTGTTTCCATCTCACTGAGGAGGCTTCAGGCCAAACCATATCCAACAACCTGCTCTGAAAACTCTGCTCACCTAGGGGCTGGTTTATCACAGTGGGTTAAACAACTGGCTTGTAATGCAGAACAAGGCCAGCAGCGTGGGTCCAATTCCCGTACCAGCTTCCCCGAACAGTCGCCGGAATGTGGCGACTAGGGGCTTTTCACAGTAACTTCATTGAAGCCTACTTGTGACAATAAGCGATTATTATTATTACATTTTGCACCACGGCAGCTGAGATAACCCCCAAAAAATCAGCAACATTCCTAATGAAACAACTCATAATGTTCTAAAGGAAAAGTTAATTCTCCCCCCATCTCCCAATGTTAACAGATCCTAGAAATAATGTCCAGGATCCGGATCCACATCTTTGTCAAAAGTGAATGAGCACCTCATTGGACCCCACCCTGCCTGTGTACCAGGTTTCGCTGAAATACGGCCGTTTGTTTTTGAGATACATTGTTTACATTCTACCAATCAGGCAGAAAAGCTGATCTCCACACCCCTTCAGAGAGTTCAATCTGACGGTTCAGTTAGAAATCTTCAGAACCATTTGTTGAGCTGTGAGGCAAGATTAGGCGGCACAGTGGTTAGCACTGCTGCCTTACAGCTCCAGGGTCCCAGATTCAATTGCGGCCTCGGGTCACTGTCTGTGCGGAGTTTGCACGTCCTCCCCGTGTCTGCGTGGGTTTCCTCCGGGTGCTCCGGTTTCCTCCCACAGTCCAAAGTTGTGCAGGTTAAGGGGATTGGCCATGATAAATTGCCCTTAGTGTCCAAAAAGGTTAGGTGGGGTTCCGGGTTTACGGAGGTATGGGCCTATGTGGGATGCTCTTTCAGGGGGTCGGTGCAGATTCAATGGGACGAATGGCCTCCTTCTGCACTGTCTGTATTCCATGATTCTATGACTGGAAGAGTGCAGTTAAATCGATCTCTGTCGCTTCATTCCTCGCGCTCCCTCTTTCTATTTTCATGGAGTGAGCTAAAAGTGAAGAGAGCTGTGATCGATCTCACTTGCTACCACCTGTCACACACAATAGCATCAGAGATCTGTGTGTGTCTGTGCGCGTGTGTGTGTGAGGGAGTGTGTGTGTGTGTGTGTGAGTGTGTGTGTCTGTGCGCGTGTGTGTGTGAGGGAGTCTGTGTGTGTGTGTGAGAGTGTGTGTGAGAGTGTGTGTGTGTCTGAGAATGTGAGTGTGCGACTGCACGAGTGTGCGTGTGCGCGAGTGTACGAGTGTGTGCGCGTGTGTGCATGTGCGCATGCTTGAGTGAGTGTGTGTGTGAGGGAATGAGTGTGTGCGCGCGAGAGAGTGCGAGTATGTGTGTGAGGGTGTGTGTGAGGGAGTGTGTGTGTGAGGATGAGGGAGTTTGAGTGTGAGTGTCAGTGTGAGGGAGTGTGAGTGTGTGTTTGACGGAGTGTGAGTGTGTGTGAGTGAGTATGAGTGTGAGGGAGTGAGAGTGTGCGTGTGTGTGAGGGAGTGTGAGTGTGTGGGTGAGGGAGTGTGATGTGGGTGTGAGGGAGTATGATGTGAGTGTGAGGGAGTGTGAGTGTGAGGGAGTGTGAGTGTGTGTGAGTGAGTGTGTGTGTATGAGAGTGTGTGTGTGAGAGAGAGTGCGTGTGTGTGTGTGAGTGTGTGTGTGAGGGAGTGTGAGTGTGTGAGGGAGTGAGAGTGTGTGTGTGAGGGAGTGTGTGTGTGTGTGTGTGAGGGAGTGTGATGTGTGTGAGGGAGTGTGGTGTGTGGGTGAGGGAGTGTGATGTGTGTGTGGGGGAGTGTGAGCGTGTGTGGGGGGGAGTGTGAGTGTGTGTGTGAGGATGTATGAATATGTGAGGGAGTTTGAGTGTGTGTGTGAGGGAGTATGAGGGTGTGTGTGAGGGAGTGTGGTGTGTGTGAGGGAGTGTGGTGTGTGTGAAGGAGTGTGAGTGTGTGTGTGAGGGAATGTGAGTGTGTGTGTGAGGGAGTGTGAGTGTGTGTGTGGAGGAGTGTGAGTGTATGTGTGGGGGAGTGCAAGTGTGTGTGGGGGGATTGCGAGTGTGTGTGTGGGGGATTGCGAGTGTGTGTGTGGGGGAGTGTGAGTGTGTGTGTGAGGGAGTGTGTGTGTGTGTGAGGGAGTGTGTGTGTGTGTGAGGGAGTGTGTGTGTTTGTGTGAGGGAGTGTGAGTGTATGTGTGGGGGAGTGCGAGTGTGTGTGTGAGGGAGTGAGAGTGTGTGTGAGGGAGTATGAGGGTGTGTGTGAGGGAGTGTGGTGTGTGTGAAGGAGTGTGAGTGTGTGTGTGAGGGAATGTGAGTGTGTGTGTGAGGGAGTGTGAGTGTGTGTGTGGGGGAGTGTGAGTGTATGTGTGGGGGAGTGCAAGTGTGTGTGGGGGGATTGCGAGTGTGTGTGTGGGGGATTGCGAGTGTGTGTGTGGGGGAGTGTGAGTGTGTGTGTGAGGGAGTGTGTGTGTGTGTGTGTGAGGGAGTGTGTGTGTGTGTGTGAGGGAGTGTGAGTGTGTGTGTGGAGGAGTGCGAATGTATGTCTGAGGGAGTGTGAGTGTGTGTGTGAGGGAGTGTGTGTGTGTTTCTGTGAGGGAGTGTGAGTGTGTGTGAGGGAGTGTGAGTGTGTGTGGGGGAGTGTGTGTGTATGTGTGGGGGAGTGCGAGTGTGTGTGGGGGGGAGTGTGTGTGAGGGAGTGTGAGTGTGTGTGTGAGGGAGTGTGTGTGTGAGGGCGTGTGAGGGAATGAGAGTGTGTGTGAGGGAGTATGATGTGTGTGTGAGGGAGTGTGAGTGTGTGTGTGGAGGAGTGCGAATGTATGTCTGAGGGAGTGTGAGTGTGTGTGTGAGGGAGTGTGTGTGTGTTTCTGTGAGGGAGTGTGAGTGTGTGTGAGGGAGTGTAAGTGTGTGTGTGGGGAAGTGCGAATGTGTGTGAGGGAGTGTGAGTGTGTGTGTGAGGGAGTGGGTGTGTGTTTGTGTGAGGGAGTGTGAGTGTGTGTGAGTGTGTGTGTGAGGGAGTGTGAGTGTGTGTGTGAGGGAGTGTGAGTGTGTGTGGGGGAGTGTGTGTGTATGTGTGGGGGAGTGCGAGTGTGTGTGTGGGGGAGATGTGTGTGAGGGAGTGTGAGTGTGTGTGTGAGGGAGTGTGTGTGTGAGGGCGTGTGAGGGAATGAGAGTGTGTGTGAGGGAGTGTGATGTGTGTGTGAGGGAGTGTGATTTGTGTGTGAGGGAGTGTGTGTGTGAGGGCGTGTGAGTGTGAGGGATGAGAGTGTGTTTGAGGGAGTGTGATGTGTGTGTGAGGGAGTGTGATGTGTGTGTGAGGGAGTGTGATATGTGTGTGAGGGAGTGTGATATGTGTGTGAGGGAATGAGAGTGTGTGTGTGGGAGTGTGATGTGTGTGTGAGGGAGTGTGATGTGTGTGTGAGGGAGTGTGATTTGTGTGTGAGGGAGTGTGTGTGTGAGGGCGTGTGAGTGTGAGGGAGTGAGAGTGTGTTTGAGGGAGTGTGATGTGTGTGTGAGGGAGTGTGATATGTGTGTGAGGGAATGAGAGTGTGTGTGTGGGAGTGTGATGTATGTGTGAGGGAGTGTGAGTGTGAGGTAGTGTGAGTGTGTTTGTGTGTGAGAGAGTGTGAGTGTGAGGGAGTGCGAGTGTGTGGGTGAGGGAGTGAGAGTGTGTGTGTGAGGGAGTGTGTGTGTGTGTGTGTGTGTGAGGGAGTGTGATGTGTGTGTGAGGGAGTGTGGTGTGTGGGTGAGGGAGTGTGATGTGTGTGTGAGGGAGTGTGGTGTGTGTGGGGGAGTGTGAGTGTGTGTGTGAGGGAGTTTGAGTGTGTGTGTGGGGTGTGTGAGTGTGTGTGTGGGGGAGTGCGAGTGTATGAGTGGGGGAGTGTGAGTATGGGGGTGGTTGAGTGTGTGTGTGTGTCTTTATCTTAAAAACATTTCATGAAGGAGCCTCTACTGCTTCACTGGGCAAGGAATTCCATAGATTCACAACCCTTTGGGTGAAGAAGTTCCTCCTAAACTCAGTCCTAAATCTACTTCCCCATTTTGAGGCTATGCCCCCTAGTTCTGCTTTCACCCACCAGTGGAAACAACCTGCCCGCATCTATCCTATCTATTCCCTTCATAATTTTATATGTTTCTATAAGATCCCCCCTCATCCTTTTAAATTCCAATGAGTACAGTCCCAGTCCACTCAACCTCTCCTCGTAATCCAACCCCTTCAGCTCTGGGATTAACCTAGTGAATCTCCTCTGCACACCCTCCAGTGCCAGTACGTCCTTTCTCAGGTAAGGAGACCAAAACTGAACACAATACTCCAGGTGTGGCCTCACTAACACCTTATACAATTGCAGCAGAACCTCCCTAGTCTTAAACTCCATCCCTCTAGCAATGAAAGACAAAATTCCATTTGCCTTCTTAATCACCTGTTGCACCTTTTGCGACTCATGCACTAGCACACCCAGGTCTCTCTGCACAGCAGCATGTTTTAATATTTTATCATTTAAATAATAATCCCTTTTGCTGTTATTCCTACCAAAATGGATAACCTCACATTTGTCAACATTGTATTCCATCTGCCAGACCCTAGCCCATTCACGTAGCCTATCCAAATCCCTCTGCAGACTTCCAGTATCCTCTCCACGTTTTGCTTTACCACTTATCTTAGTGTCATCTGCAAACTTGGACACATTGCCCTTGGTCCCCAACTCCAAATCATCTATGTAAATTGTGAACAGTTGTGGGCCCAACACTGATCCCTGAGGGACATACTAGCTACTGATTGTCAACCAGAGAAACACCCATTAATCCCCACGCTTTGCTTTCTATTAATTAACCAATCCTTTATCCATGCTACTACTTTCCCCTTAATGCCATGCATCTTTATCTTATGCAACAACCTTTTGTGTGGCACCTTGTCAAAGGCTTTCTGGAAATCCAGATATACCACATCCATTGGCTCCCTGTTATCTACCGCACTGGTAATGTCCTCAAAAAATTCCACTAAATTAGTTAGGCACGACCTGCCCTTTATGAACCCATGCTGCGTCTGCCCAATGAGACAATTTCCATCCAGATGCCTCGCTATTTTTTCCTTGATGATAGATTCCAGCATCTTCCCTACTACTGAAGTTAAGCTCACTGGCCTATAATTACCCGCTTTCTGCCTACCTCCTTTTTTAAACAGTGGTGTCACGTTTGTAATTTCCAATCCGCTGGGACCACCCCAGAGTCTAGTGAATTTTGGTAAATTATCACTCGTGCATTTGCAATTTCCCTAGCCATCTCTTTTAGCACTCTGAGATGCATTCCATCAGGGCCAGGAGACTTGTCTACCTTTAGCCCCATTAGCTTGCCCATCACTACCTCTTTGATAACAATCCTTTCAAGGTCCTCACCTGTCATAGCCTCATTTCCATCAGTCACTGGCATGTTATTTGTGTCTTCCACTGTGAAGACCGACCCAAAAAACCTGTTCAGTTCCTCAGCCATTTCCTCTCCTTCCCTTCTCATCCTCTAAAGGACCAATATTTACCTTAGCCACTCTTCTTTGTTTTATATATTTGTAGAAACTTTTACCATCTGTTTTTATATTCTGAGCAAGTTTACTCTCATAATCTATCTCACTGTCCCTGTTTTACTACCTTCCAACTTCCTGCATCGGTTCCCATCCCCCTGCCACATTAGTTTAAACACTCCCCAACAGCTCTAGCAAACACATGTAGGACATCGGTTCCAGTCCTGCCCAGGTGCAGACCGTCCGGTTTGTAATGGTCCCACCTCCCCCAGAACCGGTTCCAATGCCCCAAGGATTTGAATTCCTCACTCTTGCACCATCTCTCGAGCCACACATTCATCCTATCTATCCTGACATTCCTACTCGTGGCACTGGTAGCAATCCTGAGATTACTACCTTTGAGGTCCTACTTTTTAGTTTAATTCCTAACTCCCTGAATTCAGCTTGTAGGACCTCGTCCCGTTTTCTACCTATATTGTTGGTGCCTATGTGCACCACAACAGCTGGCTGTTCACCCTCCCCCCTCCCCCCCCCCCCCCCCCCCCCCCGAATGTCCTGCAGCCGCTCCGAGACATCCTTGAGCCTTGCACCAGGGAGGCAACATACCATCCTGGAGTCTCGATTGTGTCCGCAGAACCGCCTGTCTATTCCCCTTACGATTGAGTCCCCTATCACTATAGCCCTGCCATTCTTCTTCCTGCCCAGCTGCGCAGCAGAGCCAGCCACGGTGCCATGAACCTGGCTGCTGCTGCCTTCCCCTGGTGAGCCATCTCCCTCAACAGTATCCAAAACGGTATATCTGTTTTGCAGGGAGATGACCGCAGAG